>NC_057873.1:21835318-24808651 GCF_019740435.1 Gambusia affinis
TTTTATTTATTTTTTTACAAGTGTTTGTTTTAACATCTGTTTGAAAAGGTTAGAAAGGTCCCACTGCAGGTTCAAATAACTTAGACATTGTTTAAAAGAACGCACAGTGTAGCCATCTTTTCCACACTTTAAGTCTGACTAAACGTTTGTTAGGATTTCAGAGTAAATACAGAAAGACCTTTTTTATTCCATTCCTCAAATTTAGAGGCTTACCTAAACCATGTTTAGTATTCCCATAGGCTCAGATGATGATGATATTATGGTTTCGTAGGCTTCTAAGAGGTCAGTTTATTTAATTTTTTTATATTTGAATTTATTTTACTTACTTTAAGGAGATAAAAGGAGCCTGGTCATCCTTCAGTACAATTTTCTTTAACATTCATGGTATTATTCATCAAGTTATTACATCAAAGTATAAACAGCATGAAAATGTTTGCTTATCAGACTGTTCTGGTAGAAAAGACAGGTTCTGTTTTCAGATCTAAAATGTGAGCAACGACCCAAAACAAAAACTAAAGATCTTTTAAAGATGGCCATATGTTTCAATGTGTGAAACGTTTATGATATTGGCAATATGTCATGGCAAAAGCACAGAGAGTAAAAAAAAAAAAAAAAACACACACACAAAAAAATACCAGTTAGTCTTAACTAAAAATGATTTATCTTATTGATTAATTGTCTTTCGTGCTTGGGCCAAACGACGCACCGAGCTAGTGTCCAAGATCAGAGCAAAAGCCCCAGATTTCTACTCTGAGCAAAATTAAAGGACCGATTCACTGTTTTTAAGAAATCAGGACGACATTAGATGAAATAATTGATTTTAGTATAAAGCATAAATACTCAGACGGGCCAAAAGTTAACTAGATTAGATTTACACAATATTTTGAATCACAATATTGTGTGCCATATTGGACTGTCTGCATTAAATATTTGTTATTTGACATATTTTAACCATTTGTAAAACTTCTGCTTGCTAGTAACATATTCGGCCAGTAGGAAGGACCGTCGGTGGCTTCATGGCTCAAACTTGATTTATGTTTTCACACAAAATGCGATTTGGGTTTCTTGAAAAAAAAAAAAAGAAAATTGTGAAGAGTCCAAGAATTACCTTCAATCTATTTATTCATCAAAAACGTCAGTCAGCGTGTGCTACTATTGTCACTATTGTGATAATAGTAGCACAACTGAGTGTTTTGTTGATGTTTAAAACAGCCCTAAAATGGATTCAGTCTGAGATATATGAACATTTTTAATCAAATTGTGAAACACAGAAAGCATTTATTTTCTTTGTTTAGCATCAAGAGGATCTAAAGGTGGCTTGAAAACCTAAATATAAAGATACTGCAGTTTTTCTGAAACACATATTTGATCAGTGAACCCGGGGTTTGGTGAGGGTAGCATTCATACAGGATCTGCCAATTAGTGCATAGAGGCCTGTCTTCTAAAACCAAATTGTTGCAATTCAACATTAGCCCCATCCCAGAAAACACTTGGACTTTCTGCCATGGCTTAAGTATTTCATGCAGGTTGTGAGTTTCGCCTGCATCTCCTGTAGGTCATAAAGGCTTTACTGCAGAGTCACAACAGACAAAAGAATGATTAACGCTGATCAATTGCTTTTCATTGTGTAGTCGCCATGTGAATGTTAAACTCTGGAATAGGACAGCGTTAGGGTTTAGACTCCAACATTATTCTTTTTATTGCCATCAATAACACTAAATCACTGCAAGTTTTCATGTAAAAATACACTCAATTACTCTTGTAATTGTACTTTTCTTTCCCCTCCTCTCTCGTGCTGTACCCATCCCTCTTCATCTTCCTCTTATCACACCTCCTCTCCTTTCCTACCACTCTCTTTCTCTCGCTAGCTGTCTCTATCTATCTTCCCATCCCCCTTGGTGTTTTTTTCCCCCTCCCTACAATCAATGTGGCTTTTAAGATGCCTATCGATTTGTTCCCCTAGACAGGCCCAGCGCACTGGGGCGACACTTTGATTGCTGGGCCAGTAATTACTGTTATTATTTATGCATCTGGGCAAAATGGCAGGACTTAACATTCACAGTACAAGAGGCCACAGGCAATCAACAGAGGTGAACACCTGGAGCAGATGGGAGGGAGTAAAAGAAGGAGAGCCACCCCGGGAATGGGCTCGAGTCAGAGGTACTCACACAAACGCACACACGCACACACACACACACACTCCTGGGGACGCAACATAAAAACAAAAGAGGTAGAATATAGGGAAAAGTGTGAAAATTTAATAAAATATGCAGTACAGGTACGTACAGAGAAAGGAGAAGGTAAATAGCTTGACTGGCCCTGAAACTATGACCAGACAGTCACAACCTAAAACAATCTTTTTCATATAAGTTAGCGCACCATGCTAACACTAACAGGTCACACTAACACAACACTCTTAAAGGTGACAACTCAATACTAACAATGGAGTGAAAAAAATGATACTTTCAGTGTAAGTTAGGTGTTGCATAAACAAGTTAGGTGGCAAACCGCACGCTGGACAATATATTTGCAAAGTATGTTTTGAAAAGCAAACTTCTGACTATTCTAGTGCCCACCATACTGATGACAGAGATGTTCTACTGAACAGCTTTTTTTTGATAATGTAAATCAAACATGTAATCCCAGAGAACAAGCTTGAATGCCTTTGAGCAGACCATTTTTACTTCAGTAAATATATATGCAAGTGTACTTTTAAAAACTCTACATTTTGAGTCGCTTTCTCTTTTTTTTATCACAAGATAAAAAAATCCCATTGCTCTCCATTTATGTGTGACGCACAAAGGCAGTGATGCAGCTGATGAATACAGGAGACAAAAAGTCTCACCTTCAAAATAAAACCAGGTTTTCCTGAATTAAAGCTGGTAATGTGGATTCGCGTGAAGAAGTAACACATAACGCGTGTTCGATTTGCAGTTTTTATCCAGGTGAGTGAAGGACATCTGAAGGGCACCGAAGTGACCCACAGAACCAGGTCCAGTCAACGTTTTCTTGGCAGCACACTTGCATGCAGAGTGAGATTTCAGTGACGCTAGCTGCATGAACGGCACTAATCATTACTGTTTTTGTCTGTTTTTAAATATGAACACCTCTCTCTTACACACAGTGTGACGATGCTTCTCCTCTAATGTAAACGATTAACAGTTATTTATTGCAGGGAGGCTTGAGAGAAATACTTTGAAAGAGGAAAAACCCAGATAAAGTAACTGTAATTAAAAAAAAAAAAGAAGAAGAAGGACGTATGGTCATTGTCCCTTAAAGTTGGGATTTTCATGGTTTGGACCACAGTGCTATCTGCAAAACTCCGGGAGGTTTTTTTTTTTTTCTACATGAGGCTAAATGAACTGCAGTCACAGCAGAAAGTAGTTCATTCTTTTATGTGTGAATGAAACACCAATAGCAACAGCAAAATGTTTACAGAAATGTAAGCAATAACATAGGTAGAGGTCAAGGGGTCGTTGTTGTATATTTGTTCTCTCAAGCTGGGTGAGCTCTCTCTGAAAATCTCTTTTTTTTTAATACCGTAGTTCTTGAAGAATAAGGGAAATAGCTAACATCATTATTGGGAGGTGAAGATTGACAAAAAAACTGAGGTTGGAAACCTGAGATTTTGATAGGTACATCTGTGGTACAAGACGGCGTGTGTGTGTGTGTATGTCTGAGAGGAGGATGAGGTAACCTTACCTGTGAGAGCCCCAGGTAGATGGAAACTGTCTCTGAGATGTAGAGGAAACGTCCCTCCTGACTGACCACAAACACAAAGCCATCCAGAGACTGCACACAGAAACACACACACACACGCACGCACACACACCCACAAACATAAAAAGGTAAACAGAAACAAGACAGACAAATTAGAGCAATTAGCATGTATCGAACAAATTGCAAGGAGCTAGAGAACAAACAACACATCACCCTTCGGCCTCTTCTCTCAATTTACAACTGCACACACACACACACCTTTATGCAGTTACACACAACAGCTGTGAGCAAGACCTGCATTACCAACACAGTTACACACACACACACACACCCATATAAACAAATTTAGAACAGAGAAACTGAGCTCATAGACCAGGGCTGTTTCAATCAGCTGTAATAAAGTCAGAGACAAAGCTTCATCCTTGATCTCCAGCCACAAACACAAGTGAGCACACGCACACACACACACACACACACGCACCTAAGCCCAAAGCAGACACAGACAGAACCAGAGTCATTATAGGCTGCCGTGACTCTAATGAGAAGTGAAAGGTATACAGCCAGCCCATTAGAGGTTACTGCTTCAGAGAATAATATTAATCGTCATAACAGGCATCCAGGAATGAGCCGACGCAGCCTCACAGACGCACACAACAGACCTGGGCCACTTGGAGATGGGAGGAAAAAAAAAAAAAGATTGCTTGTTTTGGCGGCCCAAGCGCTTAAAGTGGCGGCGGTAATTTATGCACAACTGACACATCCAGTATGCAAATGACTGGCCAGGGTGTGGGGCGTCATGTGTCGCAGCGAAGAGAAACCAGCCGTCTGAATGTCGGAGAACTAAAGTGCAATTATCAAGCTATTACGGGAGGGAGGACGGCAGGGAGGAGGAAAGAGAGAGAAGAGGGGGGAAAAAATTCATACAGTTTTTCTGGAGCGTTAATTTGATTTCTATCAGCACCGTTCCCCGAGCCTCTTTAAAATGCCAGAGGAGGGGAGACACATGCGATCTTTCTTTGTTTTAACACGGCCTCCTCACTTCTAAATTCCCAATTTCAGTTCTTTATCTGTTCCCACTTATTCCCCTACCCCGCCTTCCCCCAAACGCCCTCCCAGTACAAAGCAAAGAGCTGCAGGACCACCTTCTTTGCACTTCCTCTGAGTCTTTGTACATTCTGCATTTCATCACTCCTGCAACTCCCCCCTGCCCCAAAATGCCCCTCAGGCTCCATTCATCAGTCGATCCAATAGAGAGACAGACAACAACAGTGTCCGAGTGCCTGAGCTTTATCAGATGTTTGCGTCTGTGTATACAAATTCACTTGGGAGTCTGCATGGAAATATTAAATTGAGGAACACACTAAAACCTGCCATTTAAATAAACTCCCGCTTCGGTGCCTTGCAAATTTTTCCACATTTTGTCACGTTTCAACTACAAACGTGCAGGTATTTCAGTGGGATTTTAGGTGAGAAACCAACAAAACGTAATGCAGAACTGTAAAGGGGAAGACATATTTCATGGTTAAAAAAAAAATAAAAATCAGAAAAGTGAAGCATGTGTTATAAAATAGATAAATAGAACCACTGTTCTGTGCTATTACACCAGCATTTCTTCTGGAGTTCGTCTCCACCAGCTTTGCCCATTTGAAGAATGAAACTTTTGCTTATTCATTTTTGCAGGTGGTTTAAGCTCAGTCCTTTTGGATGGAGAGCATCATTCAACATTACATTTCTTGACATGGATGATCTGTGAATTCTACTCTGACCTTTGAATGGGTCATTCTAGCATAAAACTGCTTTGATCTAAAACGCGCATTTTCACACGTGTGTTTTTGTATTTTTTAAGACCTCAAACAGGTTTCCTTCAGGGATTGTCATGAATTTAGCTCCATTTATCTCCCATCAACTCGGACCAGGTTCCACCAAGCATCCCCACGTCATGATGCTGCCACCACCTGAGCTGTAGACCGCTACGACTCCTCCAGAGTTACCGAAACAGCTGAAGCTCGGTTGGACTGTATGAACAGAGTGGCTGCTTCACCAATAAATTTTCTCTTTGCCCAGGCTGTCATTTTGTCTAGGTTTACTTATTGGTAGGTTTGCCTCTGTGTCATGTTTTCAGTTCCCTGTGAGACGTTCAAAAGTTGAAATATTGTTATTGTTATAACAACCCAGTCCTGTTTTAAACCTCTCTATTACATGTCTGCTGTCTTCCTTGAGCTTTATGATTCTCATTGATCACTCATTCAGTCCTTTAGAGGCTTTGTACTTATGCTGACAGTAAATCACACAAGTCCTTACTGTTTATTAACTAGGCCACAGGCAGTGGATTACACTGGAAGATCTATAACAGCATCATAGTAATGGCGGTTAAATAAAAATTCGTGGAAATCTTTACAGATTGTTATGTTTAACCATACGTATTTATTTATCTCTCCACTTTGCAAACATATGTGATGCTTTATGTTTGTGTCTCTCAAACAATTTCAATAAATTCAAGAAATCTGTGAATGTAGCACCAAAATAAAACTTAGGAAGGTTCAAACACCGTACTATAAGTATTGTAAATTGTGCAATATCGGGACTGTAAGATAAATATTTTTAAAAATATGGACTAAGTGATTTCTGCTTTTTTTTTTTTTTTTTTTTTTTATGTACCATGACATTTTGATGGCTCCAGTTGAAACAAAAACGATTTGACTTTGTTTTGCTTGTTACCTGCAGGAGGTGAGCCCCAAGGTGCTGCTCAAACATATCAGTGGCCAGAGAATGGGATGATCGTCTAACTGCAAAAGAAAAAGACAAACATGTGTCAATGTAAATGTTAACATTTTGACTATGAAGAAGAGATTTTTTTGGTTAATATTCTATGTTCAGCTGTGTTTTCACAATTGTGCAAGATGAAACAAATGCCAGCTTTACTGAATAAAGTACAAAAAAATGTAGATTTAAATTACAATGACAAGTTCTACCACATTGTCATTTGGATATCGATTGTATTCTTAATATGAACTATTAACCTGTAGTAAAATAAACAGGGACGTTCAGAGTGCTGGCAGCTGTAGCTGCACTATAGTGTTTGTCCTACAATCCAGAAACCTCCTGACTTTAGAATCAGTTCAACCTGTTCAGTTTTGATCCTGGGAACACAAAGTAACCTCTATGACGTCAGGAAGTCCAAACGCTTCAATACTTGGATATATTTACTTCAAAATCTGGATTTAGCTAAAGGATTAACTTCATACTCACTTTAATGTTTATTCTGTTGTAAATTAGAAAACCAAAGAGATTTGCAAATTGTTGTCTGATAGCAAGATGAAACACAAGCAAAACCCTATGCATTTTGTGCCCCAAACATTGCTGGGGGCTTTCTCTAACATACGTTGCATATATATATCCTTCCTGAAAGTTTTTACACATGTCAACATACAACAACTGTGCAGCAATGCTTTAAAAGTTACTTAAAACCAATGCAAAAATATTGCATCAATTTTCTACACAATAAAAATCCTCTCTCTGCACTGATGGAGGTTCACTCACACCTGCATGCTTGATGCGCCAAACACTTACACACCGATACACAGGTTGGTGCATGAATGTGTGCGCAGTAGTCAGTGTAACCAGGTGAATGTGGCTCTAGTGTGGTTAGTTTGTGTGACGCTTGCTACCTACACTGCACCTCTGAACTCTGGCATGGCCATCTGCACAACAGCTGCCCACTGGATATGTTCTCTTTTCCAACCATTCCTTCTTAGACACCAGCTCATCTGCAGACAGATGATGCTGTGTGGAAATCCTGGACAATCAGCAGTATTTAAAAATACTCTGTCCAGGCTGTCAAGCACCAACAACCACCTTACATTCAAAGTCACTTAAATCTCCTTTCGTCCTTATTTTTATGCTCACTTTGAACTTCAGCAAAGTCGTCTTCACCACGTAGACTGTGGATGGGGTTGTATTCAAGCAATTGAATATGTGACCGGTCAGTGTATAAGTATCATAAACAAATTACATGTTAATGATAAGAACTGGTTCACAAATGCCTGAGAATCAGTTCGTCATGTTTGGACTATTGTAAACAGTATTTTAAAACGTGTTGCTGAAAGATAAAAACATTGGCAAGTTTCTGCTCTACCGCAAAAAGCAAGTGATGTGTAACTTTATTGAGTCAATCAAGTTACGCAATTTCTAAACTTCTTTTACATTCGTCACAAACTCTTGTGAACTTCTGATCAAAACAGCAGAAAGTCCAACAACTACTTTCATCCCGTCTTTTGCCAGAGATCCATTACCCGTTATCATCACAAATTTAGTTTAAGCGTCTGAAAAGCTGCGAATAAAACCAAGTTCAAACCACATGATTCCACTGCAGAGACTGTTTCATGTATTCTGTTGAAATATCAGTAAAACCAAAAAGACTAGAACTGTGCTTTAACCTAACTGAATATTTTATAAATAACTCTTAAGTCAGACTTGGTTTATTTTCTTAGCTGTTTTCTGAAAATCTGAATAGTGATATCTTTACAATTTCCCAGCATAGTCTCTAGTTGGTCTTCTGTCAGAACGCATGAAATCCTTTGAATTTGTTAGACGTTACACAAGACGCATGTGTAAAAGCAAATAAAAAACAAACATGCATTTATTTTTATGTCCAAGCAAAAAAATCTTAAACTTTTCTCTTACAGATGAATGTAAGAATTGATCACCTGCAATTTGTAAAAATAACTTCCATCTGATTAGAGAGGAGTCAACTCTGAAAAAAATTTGCCGAAAGTGGTATGTGGGGCACACCACTCGATCTCTGCCAGACACACACACACACACACACATAGTGTCTGCATCACAACTCTTAATGCATCCCAAATACAAGCTATCAGAGCTGCTTCAGTGCCAAAGTGGTGCTGTTTACCAAGGCAATTACAATACAAATAGAGTTGGAGGTGGTTAGGTGGAGGAGTTGGGGGGGATAGGTGCAAAAAGAGCAGTGAGAGGGGAGGGAAAATGAGAAAACACTAAATAAGGCGAGAGTGATCACTTTCTCCAAAGCAAACGTGGCGACAGGGAAGGCTGTGGTGACGTGAAAGATTAATTTAGCAATCAGGCATCTTTATTGTTTTATGTCAGAAAGAGTGTGTGGCAGGAGGATCGTGTGTGTGAGCACCTGCAAGGGTGCACACACACACTCACACACTCACATGGTGGGAACCATATGTGAAAACTAATCTCGCTCCAACAGGGATGCTCTAGAACACAACATTCCCTACATAGCAGAGACAAACTGTGAATGTGAGAGTGCATATGATTGTGCACATGTGAGTCTCTGTGTGCGTGTGTGCGTGTGTGTGTGTGTGTGAGTGTATGTATGCATGGCTTTAAGGATCATCAGATAACTATGCGTGGGCGTGTGTGTGTGTGTGTGTGTGTGTTGCTGCAAGGCTGAGAGAAATCAATAAGCGTTATGACAGGAAAATGAAAGCACTGCTCTGGGTTACAACTGAACACAGAGGGAGACTCAGAACACATAAACACACACAGATATGCAGTAAGAACACACAACCACACACACACACATTTCAGGAATACACACTGCATGATCTGCGATTAAACAACACAAATAGTCCCCTACACTCACACACACACACACACGCCCTCTCTCACACACATAAATACAGAGTTGCTGGACAAAGCCACTGTGGCATTGTGAGATTGGGGTCCCCTCTGTGTAACAGAGTGTGAATATAAATAAGGCAAGTCCATTCAGGCCTGTGAAAGGGGGTCTGGGTGCTGGGACCCTTCAGCCTAGTCAGTTGCTTCACGGACAGAGAGGGGGTGTTTGGAGGAGCCCATCGAGCCTCTCCTCCCCTCCTGTCCGGCTCCCATCTGGGGCAGAGCTGGAGCTGCAGCGCTGGGATATTCGTGACTATATAAGAGTAGATTCAAAACAATGCATCACACAGAGACACACTTCCTGATCTGAGTTGGTGCATAAAATACTTGGAATGTGCGAGTGTGTCGACTTTGAGGCCACAGATCCCTGAAGGGGTGAAGGTGATGCTGGGTGATCAGTTGCGCTGTGAGTAGCGTCAGCGGGGAGAAGGAAACGTTGGAAGTGACAAGAGGCCGGCAGGGCTGACAGATGAGTTACACCCATACACACACACACACACACGCTTGCGGACAAATACACAGAGGACCATTTATTACAGACTGCCATGGCACAATAGGGCTGGCCAGAAAACCAAAACACTGGACCTGGTGTGTGTGTGTGTGTGTTCTTGCACACATGTGTGAACTCACAGCAGTGTTGGTATCTCACCCCGAGAACAAAGATCCTTCTGTAGTGGTGCTGTGAACCTATACGTCTGTGCACAGGGGATTTGTGTATTCTTACATATAAACCCCTTGCTGATAGAGAGTCTCCTTCCCCCAATAAAAACGTCCCCACTAAAGAGTGTTGGCTGTCGTTAACATGATAGTGCTAAATTGTGGTGCGTTCACTGATTTAAAAAATATTTGCACTTTGAGGTTCTGTCTGTCATCACTCAGGTCGGTTCAAGCTGATAATCAGCGGCGTTCAGTTGCCAGGTGAACAGCGCTGCAGGTGGGTATCAACTGATACATGCTTCATACAAAATATTCCTCAGCAGACATATTCTTTTTATTCCCGAAAAGCCAGATACAAATGTGAAAAAGTACAAAATGGTGTTTTTTTATAACTATATTTTTTGTTGTTTTCCACCTGTTTATATTCTCAATTAATGCAGATAGTACTTATGGCATTTATTGATCCGTTTTCTTATCTCCTCGCATTAGGTCAGGAGCGATGGTTGTTTACACTGTATTTTATCATAGAGCTAAAAGTCAATGAAAAATGTCTGACCTTGAACTCAAATATCAAAACAGCAGAAAGTAAAATTGAGAAAAACCCAATACATGAAGAAAATAAGTAGTCTAAGTCTTTAGTAAGTTAAACTTTTCTTTATCGTGTGCATGCCACCAACATGTTGAGTAGAAACCTTGAACATGAACCCATTCGAACAGATGTATTACTGAGTTATGGGATCCTTGAATAAGTTTGAATAAGCTGATTTTTTTATTCTTGAACTCTAAAATGTAGTCTTAGAGCACAGTTGTGAACAAGCAATCAAACTCTGATGCAGAACAAACAAGCTAGCTCTGTTCCTCCTAAAAACCTAGGTCCTCTGGTGCAGTTTGAATGCACATGTGAACGCCAAGCGGACCGGAGACCGCTCCAAAACTAAGGAGCGGACTATAACGCCGGATATACCGTGTAAATACAACCAAGAAATGCACGAGTTCAGCACTAACGGGAGAAATGGCTCCTGGTCTGATACCAAAGCCAAAAGAGAAATCCTACAAACACTGAAATCGCACGCCACTTCATTTTTGTTTACATTTTGTGCAGAAGGAAGTTGCGCTCAATGTCTTCTTCATATGTTTTCTTCCCGTTTCCTTCGGTGGTTCTTGACCTCAGACCAGGGGGTGTGCTTCAAAGAGTTTGGTCTGTTTGAGTGCAGTGTGAAAGTGAACTGTACCAGATGGAAATACAGCAAAATGTTGCAATTTTGGCCCCCAATCGAAACAAGTCTACCAAGTTATCAGGTGCGAAAACCACCTTAGCCTACTTTCATTAAGCAGGTTATGATACTCAACTTAAATTTTTTGCTGAGATCTGATTTTTTTGGGCGTGGCCATTTATACAAATTAAATGCGACTTCAATCAGACTTCTGTGTGAAAAGTTGTGGCCACGTTTATCATTGTTTAGGAACAAAATTAGCTCAAACTCAAACAGATAAGTTGACTTTACCAGTAAAACTACTAAACTAAACAATCTTTTTGAAAGTTTGCTATGTGGATACTGTTCAGGCCTCTACCGTCATTTACCGTAGAGGAAATGTCAATAAGTGAAACATGTTATATATTGTAGATTACTACAGACTGAGTCTTTCAAGACTCTATTTTTGTTATTTATGATGATTTTCCGCTTGCAGCAAATGAAAACATAACATTTAAGATTATAAAATTCCACATAATGAAAAATATATCCAACATTAAAATGTGGACTTAATAAAAGCCCACATTTAAAGTTTGTTATTTTTGATGGGTGCTTTTAATGCTCCAAGGAGTTTTGCATGTGTGTATATGTCGGTTCTCTTTGGGTACTGGATGAGAATTGTTAAGGAAAAATGATTATTTTAAGCTCAGTCTCACCTAATGATTATTTCTTAACAGAATCTTATCTCATCAACCAATAACAAAAGTTAGACATTCCCCCACAGCGAAGCTCCCACTTTTATTCAGGGTTCACCTAATCAGTTGCACCTGCTTAGTAGGGCTGTTTTCAAGGGAGATTTCTGTCTGCTTATGTCTGATTTAGTCTGGTACTCAGATGTGGAAAAGGTTCCCACAGCTGAAATGCAGAAACTGATGTCTTAAGAACAACTTTTGTCCAACTCTGTCCAAGCAGTCAACGGAATTGGTATAATACTCAAATTACTTTAAGAAATTAGAATGGAAATCATAATAAATGTCTTAAAGAGGCTCCCTTTTATATGTTTTGTACTTCTGGCTTTGTAAAACTACAGGAAACACCTTTGTGTGCAGACCTGGACGTAGACCGGCGAGTACAGCTGAGATCCTTGATCGTTCTGTCACACTCCCCTTTCATTAGCTCCCCAGGACTCGGCTCTGAGGTTTAATTTCATTGAGGGAATAGGAGACAGAAAGGGTCGGGGTGTGATTGGACACGTTAATTATAGTCTGACTCGCAGGTCAATTCTCAGGGTCTCTCCGGTGCTCCACGAGAAGAAGATTTGAATGACTGAATGAAAAATTTTAAGGATTTTCATTAGATCGCTGTCTAATACATAATTTAGTCCCAGTTAAGTCCACAAGGATCGGCAGCACGCTCCTGAACACACACTCGACGAACGTGAACACAGGTACACACTTTTTGTCGTAGCGTAAACCTTTTTCAACCAGGTTAGGAAGTTACTACTGGAACAAAGCATATAACAAACACTGAGCTAATCTTTCATTTTCTCTGCATCTCCTTACTCGTCTTTTTCTCCCAAGACGAATAGTTCTGATCACATGTCTCGCTGTTTACCACAACCCAAATGTGACGTTCCAGGCCGACCGACAGAGTGAGTGAGAGAAAGTGACCCTAATCGTGGCGTATTTCTCTGGCACAATTATCTTCTCACTCCGCCATCCATTCCTCCCTCCTTCCCTTCTATCTCTTGGTCCCTTCTCAATCACTCCCTCGCTCCGTTTGCGGTCGAACATAATTTGAGTGCAATTAAGTTCCCTTAAAAGCCCCGGCTGCTTTAAACACTGTGAATTAGGGGGGAGGCAGACGCAGGGACATCTCGAAGAGGTTGGGGGAGACGCAGGGAGGTACGAGGAGACAGCATGAAAGTCAATGTCGTCAGTGTAGGCAACAGAGAAGTGTGTTTGACCTCACTGGTGGAGACAGTAAAGCACTTCAGCCGGCCCTGTTGCTGCCAGGGAGTTGTCACTGTACTGTACCTTGTAAAGACGAGGGTATTCTCCAGCTGCTGCGCTGTTGTTTTCTTTTTCTGCTTCATTTAAGATGTACAAACTGTGAAAACCCGTGCTTTACTCTCGAGTTTTCACCAAGTTGTCCATCTACGGATATCTTTGAATGTTTTTATTCACCCAGCATCAATGCATCGGTATAAGCATTTATGGGTCAGATAATGTAAAAATTATCTTACACCCAAATTTGCACAATATTAAGGCTGAAACGATAAAAGCAATCGTGATTTATGGATTGTAGAAATAATTGTCAAGGAATGTAGTAATTGATTGTTGTCAGGAGTGTACAAACTCAAAAAAGGCCATTTGGACAGCACAATCAGAGCAGGAGTTAAGTCAAAACTGCATAAAAAAAAAACAGATACATAGATTTTGCAATTTAAACAAAAAATCTTTGTCTGTAAATATGTTCAACCCAAAACTCCTCAAATGGCTTTTTTTAATGTTCACTTGATTTAAATTCTATTAATTAAAACATCTCCTATTAAATACCTTTAGCTATTTACTAATTAATCCAAAAAATAATCAACAGATTAGTAAGCAGTTTTTTGTTACCTCCAAATGCATCCTTTGCTAAGGGAAACACAAAAGGACACTTCAAGAATTTAACTAGATTGTTAAATTTTTTTATTTTAATTAAATTATTTGCTTATTTGCATCTGTGAGTGCCTTTCTAATAAAAAATGGCTTAAGTGGCCAATTTTTTTATATATCGTATATCGTCAGAGTAATTAATTACTAAAATAATCGACTATTAGTTGGAGACTAACACAAGTATATCTTTTTCATTCACCACATTTGGGGGATTTGCATCACATCCGTTTCTAGTTCATCATTTCTGCTTTTATATGTTAGTAACACTTTTATGACTCAATAGAAAACAGTATCTGTGAGTTTAGGGATGAATCATTTAGCGAGCAAACGAATTTAAACCACCACAATTCTTGTTTCTTATGTGATTCAGCTTCTAAACCTCACATGTCATCTTTTACAACCATGTTTGAATGCTTAAATGTCTAAATTGTTTTAAAGGAGAAAAAAGGTAAACTGAACGAGTTGCAACACTGTGACCTTGTACATCTGGTGTCAAAACAAGATATCCAGTTTTACTTTTATTCATCTCCATTTTTTTTTTAATTCCATGAGTGGTTCTTTATTTCAGCCTGACTTGGGCTTATTATGCAACTTATTCTGAATCCATTCTCTTAAAAATGTTATGTAGGTAAAGTAAAAGAGACAAATGGTCCTAAAAGTAGAATTATTTTCTTTTAATTTTCATGGGAAGGTTCTTAATGAGACATGTCACACAGATGGAAATATGTAGCCTGAAGCTGAAGTTTGATTTCTCTAAAGAATTTCTACTTTTAATTGAAGATTTCAATCCAACAGCAAATTATTTCATCATGCACACACACACACACACCAAATACACACTAAACTGCTTCAAATTATGCAGTTAAATATATTTAAGTCATATTCAAATCGACATTTATCTAATAAGTTGTTTTAAACTATTAAAATTGCTGGAAAACTTAGACCGTTTCATTTACTGTACGAGAAAATGCAAAACTTCTGTTCCCATTCTACAGCAGTAGATTCAGTTTCACTTCAATATATTTATATTGGGAAAATCAACAACAAATGGAATTTCAAGGCACTTTCGAGAACCGACAGATCTGATTTATAAATGGAAATATATAATTTGTCTAGTTACACAGACATATTAATTTTTCTACTAGAACTACTAAAAGGTTTCCAAACCTTAAGGAACTTAAGGAAGTTTTTTTTTCTTGAGATTTCGCCTCCACTTTCTCCTAGGTCAGAAGTTCCCATCAGGATTTGGCAGAAATGCCTTTAAGCCATATGATGTGGTTCAATTTATTTTGTGAACCTTTCTATAAATCTCTCACAATAAATTGTGAATTATTGTTAGTTGTCAACAATAATTAATTATTATTAATTGTTAGTTAGGGCTGCACAGTGGCGCAGTTGGTAGAGCTGTTGCCTTGCAGCAAGAAGGTCCTGGGTTCGATTCCCGGCCCGGGGTCTTTCTGCATGGAGTTTGCATGTTCTCCCTGTGCATGGTGGGTTCTCTCTGGGTTCTCCGGCTTCCTCCCACAGTCCAAAAACATGACTGTCAGGTTAATTGGTCTCTCTAAATTCTCCCTGGGTGTGAATGTGTGTGTGAATGGTTGTTTGTCCTGTCTGTTTTCTGTGTTGCCCTGTGACAGACTGGCGACCTGTCCAGGGTGAACCCGCCTCTCGCCCAGAACGTTAGCTGGGGATAAACACCAGCAACCCTCCTGACCCCATTAGGGACAAAGGGTGAATAGAAAATGGATGGATGGATGGATGGATGTTAGTTATTACTTAGTCAGCCCTCCAAATGTAACAGTGGCCATCATGGCCAAACACTGAAATTGATAGACTTCTCCAGAAATTATGTTCTTTGAGCACATTTACAAACTCCAATCTGGCTTTTTATGTTGCTGTTGGATTAATAAAATTTCCCTTTCTGATTCAGTTTCACTGTGGATAATAAAACTCTCTTACCAGCTTCAAGCAAATCTTTGCACTGGTTTGTTTTTGTTATAGGGCTGAAGAACATATTTTGAACCAAAACACATTATTCCCTTGGACTCAATCCCCATTTTCTTCCTGAACATGATAATGGTGTGACATCCTCACGCTGTTTATTGTTTGAACGGATGAACTTTGCACTTTCAGGTACCTGGACATTGTGTCCCAGGATTAACAACATCTGGAGATCGTTAATCGTCTTTCAGACATCTTGGATGATTTGTTACAATTTCTCCGTGACATCACAATGGGAAGCAGAATGTTTAAGATGCTTTCCTTCAGATACACCACGAAATGTACCATACTAACTTATAACCATAGAAAGTCATTACAATATCATCAAATTGTTTAAACACAGTATTCTTAGACCATGTAACTTACTGAATCTGAAGAAATTATTAAAAAAAATATTTTAGAAACCAGTTTTCTTTCCAGATTGTTTCTCTTTCAGAAAACATTTTCTGAACATAAAGTCAAAGGGGAAATGGATGAAAATGAAACTTTAATTTTAATCTTGGACCTCTGTAGGAACCACTAATGGGTTATTGATGCTGATGCTTTTCTGTGCTCTCAATAACCCCAGAAGTATTAGAAAAGGTTTTGGTTGAAATAAATTTGGCTTATGTTAGAATGGGACATTTACAAAAAGCAGGAAATAGAGGAAAAGTGTCCCCCAAAGCAAAATTTATTCAATAAAGCGTTATTGCAATATAAATGATTTCAACAAGTCCTTGAATGTACACATAGACATGCACACAGAGTCACAACTACACACAACAGGAATGTACATCAAGGGTCATTTTACTTTTCCTGCCTTTAGCCTTTCCTTTTTGTTTACTCCTTCCATACTCTGCTTCTCCTCCATCTTTCTTCCTCTGTCGCTCTCTCAATCTCTCCTTCTGTCTTTCCTCTCTGTGAAGGTCATGCAATTGATTTTCCTCTGTCTATTCATTTTTCAAGACTGGCTTTGAAACGTGGGAAGCAGACAAAAGCCACTCTGGCCCCTCCTCTCCTGCCCACTCCATCCCTCTTCTCTCCTCCAGCCTTCCACCTTACTTCCCTCTCCGCTGGCCCTCGTCCATCCAGAATCCATCCGAAAGGGAATGTGGAGGAATGCGACCGCCCCTCCCGCACCACCTCCATTCTCACAATCCCCGCCGCCTCCCTCCGCCCCTCTTTCCTCCAGCCTCTTTCTGTCTTTATTCCCTCCACATTTGTCCCTTCTCCTCCTCTCTGGCCTCGCTTCCCTTTCAGCCACATCTCCGACCACATTCCACTAACGGAATTAAAGTCATGCATCACACTTAAAACCCTGCCAATGCATCCTGGGTAGACTTGTTGGAACTGATGTCCAAATTAGCTTTCCATTTTTAGTGCTGACCTCATGGCACGGCAGCCTGCTTGAAATACTCCTTAAACATTAAAAAAACATATTTCAGATATCAGATCCTGGCCGCGTAGACAGTGGATGTTAGAGAAACTCCGAGTGGGAATCTTGTTTGCAGAAGTTCTCTTATAACCAGTAACTTTCATGTGGTAGATGCAATATGCAGTATTTACTCTAAAAAAAAATTGTTCAACTATGTTTAAGGAGTTTCTTTCTCATTTCTCCTTCTTCGAAAACAGTTTATAAACAAAGACATAGTGCAGAGTCCTGAGGCTACAGCTAAAGTGTGCTGCATTTGGACATAAAGCAAACAGACACAGATATGGTCTCACTTTATGTCCATTAGGTGAGAAACATACAGTAAAATATTATAAACAAGGAAATTTCCCTCTTGGTAACAGAATAAAGGTTTTTAAAAAATACCTTGCTTACATACAAAGCGACGGCTGCTTTGTCTTTAGAAAGTAACGTTGTCTGATGTACTGTCCTTAACATTTGAAAACATCCAGCTTACTGATAAAGTTCGTAAAATAAATTGTATTTTTGCTCGTATTTAAATGTATTAAATGGATCTATATGAGTTAAATTTTATTTCAAACTTCTTTTTTTTTTTGCAAGGACAGATGCCACTACTTGATGTTACCATGTGATTATGTTGAAAGTCTATAAAGAAAAAAAAAAAAAAATCAAGTAAAATATTATTTTCCCCAAGCAGTTTTGACTCGATTCAGAGTTCATCTTCAAAGTAAATACTGACACACTCACGCACTTATTTCTAACTGACTCTCACTGCATTGCCATTTTATGCACAATAGCAGCACAGAGATATGCAGAGCAGTGGGCAACTTGGTTCTAATTGCCTTGCCCAGGGGTACAGAGACATATGGCAGAGGAGGAAGCTGGAATCAGACCATCAACTTTGTGATTGTGCGACCACAATTTTTCCCACAGCCTGCTAAAACGTGATTACAGATTAAACACATTTTCCAGACATGAGCTACATGAGGATGTGGAACATTTGACAGTAAATGTACACGTGAAAATGATCATAATTGTATTTTTTATCATGACAAGATTCTGTAGAGGCCCTTGCATGAATGGTGCCCTGGGTAATAATAACAATAATAGTAAATTTTATTTTATTATTTATATCTTGACATGTCAAAGAGGTAAACGACGGCTGGTGCACAACATTCACAAACCCACAAACTCACAAAACATACTTACAATGCCGGCAAAGCTAACAAGAATACCCGTTACGGCATAGCAATAATTATTAACATCAAAATAAAATGTTACTAAACATCAGGGCTTGTTAGATATTGTACTGTATTTTTGTTGTAAATAGTTGTGATGGAGCTTGTTCAATGGCACAATGACAGGATTTACCTCTCAAGCTGATTTTGAAAGATTATGAGACTCATTTGTTTATGTTCATATATATATATATATATATATATATATATATATATATATATATATATATATATATATATATATATATATATATATATATATATATATATATATATATATATATATATATATATATATATATATATTTATTTTTAAGTAAAATATCAATGCAACACTAGGTTAGTTTGTCCTTCAGCAAGGACAAGTCCAGGAAGTTTGTAAAGCATATTTTAAAATACAGCAACATTATGCAAAGGCCTGTACAAAAACAAGATATATAAAAAACTAACTCAAGAAATTAAAGTTAAAATGGTCACAATAGATGAGGTTTGAAGCAGCAGCCACTTTCTGCTCTATTGCCCATTAACTGAGTGTAGATGAAGTGGACTGCGGTCCAAGAACCTGATTAGTCTTAATTCTAATCTGGGTGCTTTCTAGAAAACTGCACTATGTAGAAAACTGCCTCAGTCCCGTCTGGTCAAACGTCCGAGGAGCAAAGGAGAAGCACAAATTAAGAGCATTTACTCTTTTATATATGAGCAGAAAAATGCTTTCTTTTTCAAAACGTTAGTGCAGATATAGTGAATTCACCAGCTTTGTATTTTGTACATACTTGTTTTGTACACAGACGAATATTTTTTTAAAATGTATTAATTGAATTCTGTTAAAAATCTGTGTTTCCTACAAGCTGCTCCAGGATGTGAAGCACTACTGCGCTTGCTGTTAATGTTCTACCTACTTTACTCAAAAAACTGCAGCACATATTGTTGTACAACATCCTACATGCCTCTACAAAAAAGTCTTAAACTAACATGGATAGCGTTTGTTCAAATAGTCCAATTAATTTTGATCAGGCGAGGACGCACACGCCACCACACACAAACACACATTTCTAATTGTATTGTAGCTACATTGTTTCCCCTCAGTAATGGTAGCAATTAAATGGGCTGTATAATTACACTGTCCTCGTTATGTAGTAAATTTCTGTAATTACAATTTGCACCAATCGTATCCTCCCTTTCTGTGTGTCATCTGCTTCCCTCTTTTTTCCTCTTTCAAACACACAACCCATAAATTAGACTGATACTCATGCACTGCTTTGAAAAGTATGCATTTTCATTTGCACATGTGGTGCTCTTAAAGCCATGTGAAGGAGCATGTTTGTGTGCTTTCATACATCCGAGGTAATTAAAATGACTAAACTGAATAAATGACCAGCTGACCAAGAGAGAGATTCAAGCCAAAGAAAACATACTCAAAAGGGTTTGCATTCTTTGTTAGCACAATTAACTCTGTTTTATTATTTTTAGGAAAGAGATTATGCAAACTTTCACAATTATGGAGGCAAAATTAACAACTGCTCACTGATAAATTAATTTATTCATCTCATAAAAAAAATGCTTGCAAATTATTTAATTTCTTTGGTTGGAACTTTGGTTGGAATTCATCCGAGGTCCAAAGTCTCCACAGGTTACCCATCTGGAAGGCCAGACTGCTGTTTTCATTATTGCTCTGCTTCTTACTAACTTAATTCTGATGAGAAAGTTCTTGCAAGGAACTTAGCAAAAAAAATAAGCAATCAGATTCGATTACAGCGAGTTCACAACAGTCACAAACAAATTAACTAACAGATTTTCGCTAATTCAGTATGGCAAAAATAAAAACGGTAAAAGTCTAGATTCGATCCCAAGCATCTTCTGAGGAGGTCCAGTCAAAACATGTTTAAATGATCAGTACCAGGAACCTTTGACCTCTTCTGTGAACAGAGGAGTTTCCTTCCTAATAGCAAGAGTTGCAGCAACATGGTTGCTGGTTGGAGCTTGCTGGTTTGGACTGCTTCTCTGGCTTACACACAAGCAAAAGCCACTTTGACCTTTTTATTGCCTTGGCTGCGAAATCCAACACATCAACTTTGACTCATCTTTATCCCTACCGGACGAATACATTAAATCTGAAACAAAGGAGTATGATTGCATGTTTTGTTCTTGAGTTTGAGTTTTCTGGGTCAGGGGTCTGCAACTCCAGCCTTTGCATGCCGACAGTTTTGTTTCCGTCAGATTGTCATGCAACTTTTCAAATGTCACAAAAAAGAACAAAGAAAAAGGAAAAAGGAAAATGTGAATAAGTCGTCTTTCCATTCATTGGTTTGGAGCGAATCAGCCAGGTTAAGCAGAGCATGAATTTGTCAGACGTTGAAGATACGGTTAGGTGTAATGAGCAAAAGGCAGAAGCTGTAAACTACTATGAATCACACATCTCAGAAAAATAGAGAGTGCTCATTTAGAAAACACTAAGTGACATTTCTCACAGTTTTGTGTCTCTATGGGGCACAAACCTATCAGTGGACGATAACGTTTGCTACGTCAGAACTTAATCGTCATATGTGTTTCCATTTTCCCTTTTGGACATTACCTTTTTATGAAAAAGCCAAAAAACCACCTCAAGCAGCCATAAAAATATTTTCTGCAAAATTGAGGAAGATATTTAAAATTTTGCCAGTACCATCAACTGTTCCTGAAATGCACAGAAAATAAACATTGATGGAAACGCATACCTGTAACTTTTCCTGCTCTAACCATGAATCAAAAGGCTGGACTGCAGCATGTCAGCAAGCTTTGCAAAGGTCCTGGTCATTAAACATTCATTTGATTCAGGTGTGTTGGAGACACATCCAAAAGTTACTGGATAGTGGCGCTTGATGAACTAATAAATCCTGTCAGTTTCAAAACTTGCAACTGTAACACGACTGAGTCTGGGATTACTGTAGGTTTCTTGGTTTCTGACTGACCTTTGTTGCAGTTGTTGTCTCCCTCCAGCAGAGGGCTCCACGGTGGGTCTCCTTGACTTGCAAAGGTGCGCATGTGTAGATAGCTGATAGTCAGCCGAATGACTGACGCTTTGTCGAGCTGACTCGTGATGGCCCCTGGCAAAGGCAGCATCTTAGCCAACTCAAAGAACTCAAAGTTCTCCTTCCCCCGTCGAGAACGAGCTGCATTGCGAGATTTCTCTTTACGCAGGTTCTGGAGACTGAGAAACAAACACGAGTGTATTACAAGTAGATTGAGTAAGAGACTAAAGAAAACTTAATGGACAAATAAATGCATCAAGAGAAAAAAAAAACATAAAAATTTATAAACTGAAGTTCAAAATCAGAGCAACTAGCGTGAATACCTCCTTTTGACCATTTATATGGTTTTCTAACCACATGGTTTGAGTTTTAGATCTGGTAGCATAAGACTTTTCAAGTGGTAGTCCATTATTTTGTATGATAACACTTAGTTTGGTTTCATTGTACACAAAAGCTGGTATGCATTTTGTCAGGCTCTCAAAGTCAATAATTAACAGAACTCCCTTTTTCTGTAAATACAGCTGCAAGTGTGTAGCGATATGTCTACACCAGCTGTGCACATACTGTAGCGAGACTGAAATTATTACCAATTCTTCTTTGGAAAATAGCCTAAGCTCAGTAAATTGTATGCAGAGCATCTGTGAACAAGTCTTCCTGCAGAATCCCACTTGGTCTTAGGTCAGGACTTTGGGCAGCCATTCTAACACACACATTTACTTTCATCTGTCATGCGTCCAGGGTTGTTCTCCAGCAGGAAAATGAACTTCAACCTCAATCTGTTTGACCACTTTCAAAGGCTTTCTTCAAGAATTGTCTTGCATTTAGCTTCCCTTTAGCTCTGGCTGGCTTCTGTGTCCCTGATGAAGAAAAGCATCCCTACAGCATAATGGAGCTACAGCAATCTTTCACCAACGGGGTGGGCTGTTCAGACTACTTTATGCTATTGTTTTCATCACATATAGTGCTTTACACGTAATCTGGAGAAGTTAAAAGCTTCTTCCACCTGTTTCCAGATTCATATAAGGATTATGGAAGTTGTTGTTTTTATTTTTGGATGATGGACTTCACAGTAGCCTGGTAATGACCTGTTGACTCCTTGTACTACACTTTGCTTCGTCCAGAAGGTCTGAGCTCTCGGCTGTTAAGAAATGATTGCTTCCTCGTGGCGTGGACTGTGTTGAGGCTTTAATGTTTGCCTGTGACGTATGTAATGCGCTTGACGCTCACTGTTAATGTAAATTCAATACCCACTGAATGGCTTTGTTCACTCCTTCCACTGTTATTGCTAAAACTGCAGCAGGACTACAATTCTAAAACAGTGCAGAAAAT
The DNA here is from genome assembly GCF_019740435.1 of Gambusia affinis. NCBI lineage: Eukaryota > Metazoa > Chordata > Actinopteri > Cyprinodontiformes > Poeciliidae > Gambusia > Gambusia affinis. Next base: position 21,858,182 of record NC_057873.1, read on the forward strand.
ATATTTCATTCGAGTCAGATGTGCCATAAATTGACAATCAAGCCACAATGCTTAGAAAACAAAGAGGTACTGTATGAAATGAACTTTTAGTTCAAAGTCATTATGGATTGGATATTATGATATCAAAACTGGATTTGTGAAAGCTACAATTTAGGAGGATGAACTTTTACTTTGCTGTCTTTGTCAAAGATTGACTAACGTTTGGTGCTGGGCGGCTCAGCTGACAGCGTGTGTGCACCATGTTGAGGGGCTGTAGTCCTGGACACGGGTGTCCTGGGTTCAATTCCTGGTATTGGCTCATTGGCTGCATGTTTTACCCTTCTCTCTCTCCGGTCTATTAAGTGTTCAATACAAACTACTGAAGTCTAAAAAAGTGAGTCATTTGGTGGAAAGTGATTTGTTCATCTTTGTTAAATGGCTTTTATTTTATTTTCTGTGCTGCTATTTTTTAGTCAGTCTTTGATTTCTATTTCTATTGAAGCTGTGGGTTACCTTGTACAGAATTTATTTTAAACTTCATAGGCTTTCAGTAGCAAAACATAGCAAAAACTGAAACTGTTGTTTTTTTCCAGGATTTTTTTTTTCTGATGTCTTCCAATCTGCGTCAGTGTTTATTTAGAGCAGTTGTTTAATGGCACGTAATGTGTGTTATGGATCATTCAACACACACACTTCCAGCCTGGTTGCACAGTATTCATTTTAAACCAGAAGTAGTTGCCTGCAATAAGAGTTTAAGCTAACAAAACACATCTGATTTTTAAAAGGACGTGATGAATCAGATTTTGATGTCAACCCTTATCAACCAACATCAGATGTAAAAAAAAATGTTGAAAAATCTTTAAAAGTTTTCCAAGGTTTCGGTTTAGCACTGGCACAAGTTTCATGAATGAATGAATCAGTATGACAAATGTCCACATTTGTACTCCAAAAAACCCCCCCTAAAAAACGAATACATAGAGTTTTATTGGATCCAGCTGCTGCAGAGAAACAATCACCTGAAGACGAGCCTGATAATTACAAACTCTCCTCTTCATTTATCCACTCAACCAGAGTCCTAATAATACTATTTGCTCTAAAATCCATATGTGAACCTGTGCACACAATTTCTCCCCTGCCTATCGCTCCTTTCCCTTCTCTCCCTCCCTCCGTCTAAATCCTCTGCCTCTCCCTCATCTGGTCCCGGGCTAGTGAGCTGTAGCTGTGATTGAGGGATCAATAGTGGAGGGAGGGGCAGAGTGACAGAGAGCGGGGGGCTGGTTGGGGGGAGCTGGGCCTCAGGTAGCCTGTCTCTGTGATTGGGTATTGACTCTCCTCAATGGGGCCTGAGTGGTGGAATTATGTTGTCACAGCCACTTCACAATTTGTGTCAGTGCAGCGCTGGAATAAAGTGTTTGTGTGTACACGGGTGTGATATTCTCTTTTGAGTCTACGGGGTTTTCGCGCCGAGATTTCCAGCGTGCGTGTGCAATAAAAAGTGTGTTAAATTTGAGTGTGCAGATATGGTTATATCTTAATCAGGTGGCACAGCTGCTGTATTTTTCGCCCCCCTAACATGTGAAATCGGTGTGTCTCCCTGCGAGTGTGTGTGTGGACTCATGCTGCCAGCCCGTGTAACATCTCATTATTATACTGCCTCGACCCCAGCCACCGAGAACAATCAATACGCACACATTGATTCTGCTTAGTTTTTATATCCGCCTGTAAATGACTGCCCATTAATAATTCCTGCCAAATTTACTTAATCTCCTTTAAGGGGAAGGTGCAGGGGGTCCCGTGTCTGACAGGACTGGCAGGTGAGCACCGGCGCAGGTGAAATGTAGCGCTGAGCAGAACAGACTTACGTCTTCTGTATTGTGTTTCATTGAAGGGGAACTCTTTATCAGGCTGTCAGTATGTGCAAGGGTGTCAACCCATGGATTTCACCTTGTGGAGATTAATTCATGGGCATGCTCCCAGGCTTATATTGGTCTCTGTGTGTGTGTGTGTGTGCGTGCGTGCGTGTGTGTGGTGTGTGTATGTGTGTGTGTTAGCATTTCTCATCTTGCAAAGCCCATTTGTCCGACAAATACTTACATTGTGAGGTGCTGTTTTTGGGTTGGGGGTCAGGTTTATGACTCCGGTGCAAATTAAGTTCAGGTGATCTTTAGAGTTAGGCATGTCCTTTTAATTGTTAGGCTTGGGTCAGGGTTGGGCTACAGAAATTAATTAAAAATTAGTGGAAGTTAATGAAGATGAAAAAGTACTGATTATGAGCCAGTGGAACATACAATAGGTCAAATAATCTGCCAGTTGAACTAGTACATTTTCATCTATATAAAAAAAATATTGACTTAAAACAAGCCCCCATAAACCTTCTGAAAAGTTACTTCTAAATTAGTTTAGTCTTATTTCAAATCTACAAAGATAACTACATTAGACAATAAAACACTTGGTAAGATCTTATGCTTTTGCAGAGAGTGAAGATAGAAATATATAGATAGATATACTACGTGTGTGTTGGAGAGTCTTACCAGGGTAGTGTAGGAGGTTTGGCGAGAAGTCCTTGAAGGAAATCCCACTCCACACTCACACATTTCCCCTCGCTGACAAACGGCATGCTCGCCATGCTTGCTCCAATCCAGCGCCTGGCGCTGCTCCTTAACGAAGGCTGCGATCGGTTCGGATTGCCACAGACTCAGACCTGGAAATTCACGAGAAACGGGTAAAGTGTAAGACGTAAATTAGCCAGGTGACCTTGGTTCAGTCATCAATATTTGCCATAAAATCCTAATGATCTACTTAAAGTTTATGAGCAGAGAGCACACATTCGAGTTTGAGGATCTGAAATTTATTACGTACTGTAAGCTTTCGTGTTTTTGTCTAAAAATGCGTCTGATATTTTTGTATAGTACGAAAGTACTCCAAATTAGTATCAATTCAGGGAAGAACTGATACTTACTTGGATCTTTTGGCATGTCACTAATAACAAAAACATAAATTTTGTCCTAATTTTTATTGCTGAGTCTATAGAAAATACCCAAAATAACAGTTTGACAGACGTGGAGGTTGAATTTTTGCACCTACAAGGTAATTCCCAAAGGACTCTTTGCTGGAAACTTGGCATACAGTAGATGGATGAAGTGAAGGGCCAGGTGCATGTCTTAGGTCCTGTCTCAGGTCTTCACTAGATTTTTTCCCTGCTACTCCTCAGGGAAATCTCTTTAAAATACAGTCCGTCTGCTGCAGACAGTCTTTTCTAGGCCTGATGTTTTTTCTTTTGGTTATTTTTACTGGAAGTTATTGCAAGATCTCCTAAGATTCATCATGTTTGCAGTAATTATTTTAAATGGGACCTATTATGCAAAATTTTTATTTTTGAATATTCTTGTACTTTCATTTGGGTCTTTGCTGCTTCTAGAAAGAGTTATAGCACCAAACAGGGTCTGAGAAATGTTAGCAAACAATGGTAAAGAACATGTCTTGTACAGTGAATAGACCTATCCTAATTTGTTCCCAGAAACATAATAGGTTTTTCTTTAAGATGTTTAAGAACTTGACTGAACATCTGCACATTTAAACAAACAAAAAGGTTGAAACAATGTCAGACAGCCTGTGCAACAAATGACATAACAAAGAAGAGAACTTTGTCTTTACTTTTGGAAATGTTCTTTTGAAATACACTTTTTTTTTTCTTTTCAAAAAGCACCGTGGCTACATCTACGTGAAGCGATACATTCTTTATGTACACATGCTTGTGACTTATCAGCTAATAAACATCTGAAGGTTCTGGGCAGCTGGTTGACAAAACTTATTACATTTATGATGCATCAATAAATTGATCTGTGATTAGAGATGGGTTTTACTCTCATCAGTTCTAGCTGTTGTTCTGGAAGTGGAATAATAAAATAAACATTTATTTCCCACATTTTCATCAATTGCAATTGGAAAACCAATCCATACTTTATTTGGTCTGGGTTTGGATCTTCATGGAGAATGTTTTGAATTTCATAAACATCAGATAAAGGGTATGGTCATATGATGGAAATGATGGATGGGGCTAATCTTGGAGAAGAAAGAGAGAACGAGAGACAAAATGAGAGAGAAAGAAGTGCAACGGTTGCACATTGCCTCAACTATAAACAACGTTCCTGTCTATGCTAAAGTAAACTTATCTCTACACTAGGATGCTACCACCACCACGTTTCCCATCATTATGGTGCGTTCAGGGTAAAGTGTAGTGTTGGTTTTCTGCTACACATAGCATTTTGCATGTGGGCCAAAACACTCTTATCTGACCAGAGCACCTTCTTCCATGTGTTTGCCGTTTTTCCTGGCTCATGACAAAGTGAAAATTGGACTTATTGTCTTTCTTTCAACAATAGATTTTGTCTTCAACCCTTTTCCAGAGTTTTAATTGTAAAAAACTTGACCAACAAAGCATATTTTTCCTCCCACTTCACATTTACGCACTACTTTGTGTTGATTTGTCAACTCTAAAGTAAAATAGAATACGTACGCATTTCCAAAGTGACAAAAGCGTTCACAGATATGCATAGAATGACCTCGCTAAACGCCCCATTCACATAAAAAAAGTTTCCAAACTAGTGACTGTGGTTTCAACCAAATATCTCTACGGACAAAACACATTGTCCACCACCTCTATTTGCTGTATTGTGCCAACGTTCAAAACTCCTGTCATAGAATCTGCCAGTTTTCTCTGTGGTCCTCAAACATGGCTCTGCTCCTCAACAGTTTCCCTCCCCTCTGTGCTGTGTTGACATTTAAAGGGCTGCTGTGGCCCCCAGCACCTCAGTGTCATGCCCTTGGGCCTCACATGCCCCCTCTCTCTCTCTCTTTCTGACTCTCCATATCTATCTCCCTCTTCCTTCAGGCTGGCTGGGTCAGCACAATCACGTCAGTAGAGCTTTGCCAGGGCAAAGAAAAATGGATTATGTCTCGAGTTCGAGCATGGCTATGCTGACCTCGGCTAAGAGGGGTCAGCAGCAGCCGGGCAGGTTTGGCAGATATCATTTCACAAATCTGACCTTAAACAGCCAACATTAAATGCAAGCGAGAAATCTTCCTGGACAGATTTCAAAGGCAGACAAGTCAATAATCAGTTTCACAAAGAAAGACAGAGATCGGGTCATCTTTCATTGTTTTATTCTGTCTTTAAGCAGCTAAAGCAAAGAGCAGAAAAGTAGGATGTCTATTTCTAACATGATCCGAGGTCAGCCATGTCAAAGCTGGCCTTTGTGGGCACAGATGTTGTATGCATTCACATAAATATTTAAAAACCTCAGCATATGAACGACATACACTAACAGAGCTTAATAATCCACAAAATACAGAGAGAAGTTGACTACCTGAGCGAGGTAGTCAGTTTTTCCTGACTTTAGTTTGGTTATTTTACAATGAAGAGACTTGCTGTGTCATTTACAACCTGGCTGAAAAAGTTGCATAATAAACCTGGATCTCTGTGGCACATGACTACGTATAAGAAAAAAAAAGAAATGGCAACATGTGAGATAACGGAGAAAATTCTGGAGTTCATTTGGGTGGCACGCCCCTCCACCACTTGTTGCTGTGCACTGGCACTCAGCTGGCAGGAACTACAATCTTACACTTTTAGCTCCTCACAAGAAAGAAAGAATCAGTTGTTTGCAAATGTTTCTGGCTCCACCACCAATCACTGCAACTGATTGGTGGAGTGACTGCAGGCTGACTACCACAGCAGATAGCTCAACCAATTAACCAGCTAATTATAGCTAAGTTACTCAGAATCAGAGGAGCAGAATCACAAAAAGGTATAGAAGTGACTAGTAAATTAAGCTGATCAGTATTCTACATTTTTGCTTTTTTTGTAAATAATATGAAACTGTTAATTTCACCATTAGCATCCAGAGAAAATCTCATAATGGCTCGTACCAGGTTGTAATTTAAACTTTAAGGAGAGCCAGACCGGCCAGATCAAGTTTTCTACAACTTAGTGGAGTTTACAGTGAGGAAGTGTGCTCTCCCTCATCTGGTGCTGGGTCCTGCCAGTGCTTTACTATTCCCTCGCTTACAAGAAAAACTAAATTGTGTTGTTTGGAAAGAAAAGTGACAATGACAAAAAAGAGATAGACATGGTCTGGAAACCAATCACTCCTATTAGAACAGCGCTGTTTTAGCAAACGGACTCGGCTACTCAAGCACAATAAACACTGGAGATTAACTACTCAATTTATTTGGTGTTTGAACCTACATTTTTGGTTTGTCCCAAGGCATAAAAAGTACTATAAACCAATGCTGTTGTACAGAAACAATTTCATAATGGCCTATGTCATGTTGGTACAACTGTTTGACAAACGTGCTTAATTTTCCAGCCTGATGTTAAGCCCCTTTTAAAGTATTCCCACTGCCATCATATTCATTCACCTACAGCGAACCTATATACTTTAATCCCATAAGTGGAAAGCCGACAAATCTCTTCCTTGGGAATCTGGGAGAGTCGACAGGGTCAAGCGGAGGGCAGTGCACCTCTGTCTAACAACTTCACCTTTGTCACCTTTTCTGCCTCACCTGGATAAATGCTCTTCATGCCAAATTAGGCTGTGTGGGGCTGGACGGAGGGATCAAAAGGAGACACAGACAGGAAACCGTTTTCACAGCCTCACGCTCACACACTCACATACGCAGCCAGCCTCCAGCCCATACCTGTGTGTTTATCTCTTAATTGACCCTATCTGTGCTTATCTAATCTGCCCTCCCCATCTTTCTGTCTCAAACTATCTCTGCATCTCTCACTGAGTCCGCCTCTATCTGAGCGGACACGGGGCCGTAATGGACAGGAGCCTCCACAGTAATTATTCAATCAGCCTCATAACCTTGTCGCAGGTTGGGCGGCCCATTAATGCACTCGCTCAAATGGACCCCGCCACATTGACTGCTAATGCTCGGGCTAGCCGTTGCAGCACAACAGGCTGAATGTCAGACATGTCATCCTGCTAGACGGAGTGTGAAACTCCCCCAATCGAGCCGGGCTGCTGTATTCTGCCGCTGCGCAGCGGGAAACGTATAGGACAAGCAAGGTGCGATCCCTTTAAAGTAAAAAAAATAAAATACTGTGTTCACAGCTGTGGAGATCAACTCCCATCAAGTGTGACCGCAGGTGCTCAAAATGTGTTGCTGCTGTGCTATATACTTGTTAGTGTGGCGTATGTGTGCATATGTGAGGGTGCCTTTGAGACCCTCACCCTATAAAGTCATGCTCTCTTGGCAATGTGTCAACAGCAACAGAGAGGAGGGCACCGCGAGCGAACACTCGTTCACAAGCCGCTCTTTGCTGCCCGCTTGGCTCCGGCTCTGTTTATTTTCAGCGGGGACGTTTAATTAGGGCCTCCAGCTGTCAGAGGTTCGTTAGCGCGCCCCTCCTCTTCCCCAAGCTGCCCCTCCCCATAGGGAGTCAGGAGTTAAGGCAAATGAACACATTTAAGTCAAACAGCACGCCGACAGACAACGGCCCCGCCGCCTTGCCACCAGCTCCCCTAGGTAGGGGCATGGTTGTTTTATGCCTCATCTCCACAACCCCTGGGGCCCAATACCGAGTCTGGCCAAGACTGCGAATGCAGAGGCACAGGAGCTCTCATTGCCCACTAGAGATTACATGCACACTGCAGTCATGCGAAGGTGAAGAGCAGAAACAAGTCTGTGCAAGCCAATAGTTTGCAGAAAATAACAAGGATTTCGCTTCAGAAGGTCTTTGCTTTTAATTTTTTGTCAAAATTCTGCAGAATTATTCATCAAAAATATTTTATTAAACTTTTTTTTATCCATTTATTGCATGCTGTATAGGCATGGGTGATATGAACTTCAATTTTCTTTTCAAAACAGTGGGTAATTGTGGTTGATATAGCGGTACTTTTTCTTTGTTTCTGTACCAGCGTAAATAAACAAAATAGCATTGTTCAAATTCTCATCATTATAGAAAGATTTCACTACTAAGGATCTGCAGACAGCTCTCCCCCGGTTCTCTGCAGCCCATTCCTCTTTAATTACATCAAACGTAAAAGGTAAAAACGGCACACACATGCAACAGCAGTGTGAGATATTCCTTTGAATAATTTCTTATCAAATACAGAGCGCTCAATATCATGGAAGATGTTGAAAACATGGTTGGCTGTAACATGAGCAGAATATTTGATGTACTTAGTTTTCTATCTTTGCCTTTCATGTTGTTGAGTGCTTGTAAATGAGTGTCTGGAGCGTCCGGGGAGATGAAGTTTGGTATTCTGGTTGGAGGGCTTGAAAACTACTTATCATGCATTACGGCCGCGGTTGGACCTGAGGATTTGGAAGTCAAAACACTTTTTAATGTACAATTTTTCAGCCGCTGATCAATCGACAGCTGCTGGACATGAAGATCTACCCCCCTTCCACCTTGCCTCCTGCTATTCCGACTCGCTCGGCATTCCGCTTCCGTAGTGAAGCTACGGCTGCTCTTGACCTTGACAGTTCTGGTTGATTCCCAACCCAAGGCTCTCTTCAACTCTCAGGGGCCCCGGCGTCCGCCACCCCCTCCCCAGAAGATCGTCTCACACTCCCATCATCTACAATCCGCATCCCCACCCCACCATCCTTCGCCCTCAGCCCCTCCCCCTTCTTTTTTGCTCCTCCGCGGCCCTTGCTTGGGTCATTAATTATCTAATGGAATCAATACGCCGTTAGATTTGACCAGCGTGACCCCGCCCGCCCCCAGGTATCTCTGCAGTGATGAGCAAAGGAGGAGCTGCTCTGGGCTGGGTGTGAAGGAATGATGATAACAGCCAGCACAGGGAGCAGCATCCCTAAAACTGAAGGAGCGCAAAATAAAGAGATCAGCAAATAAATAAATGATTAAAGAGGGATAGAGGGGTGGACGGAGAGCACACAAGGGGACGGGGGAAGCATAAGGAGAAAAAAGAAACACAGGAAGGGAAGTGATGAACAGATGAGGACGCTGGCAAATAAGTAGAGAGAAAGAGATTTGCTAATGTTCACCTTCTGTAATCAATATCTATTCCCGCCTCTTCTTTTATTACGGATAGCTTTGGTGTGCGTGCTTTGATGTCCGCTCCTCACAGGCGTGCAGCAACACAGAATGTCATAATTATCATCCTCTCCGGCCCAGGACACACTTAAGAAATCTCCAGCTGTCCCCGCACACATAAACTATGATGCCGAAACAATAAGTGTGAAGAAGAGCTTTTTTGTCCTGATTAATCTCAAAAAATGCCTCACGTGTTTCACACTTAAAAAGAGATGGACTAAAAGAGGGTGGACTTTGTCTCACGATGGATGTTTAAGGGAAATGAGAGCTGTACAGTCATTAATAATTGTATAACTATATTTCATGAGTCATACTTTTTGTTTACAGTCCTTTCAGCGGGTAAAAGAGAAACTAACAGTGACTAAAGTTTTCTTTGGTGGAATGAAGGAATGGAGTGCTGCCTCTCCCCCCACCTGTTGCCATACACTGCCAGTCAGCTGGCTGCAAAAATGTCTAAACATTTAACTTACAAAAAAAGAATTAGGGTATTTGTTAATATTTAATGATTAAGGTTTTGATACAGTTAACATGGATTCTGCAGGTTTTACCAACTCAAATGTAAGACTTTTTAAAACAACTATGAATGAAATTTAAGACCTGCATTTCCACAGAAATGTACAAATTTCATCCAACCAACTGGAGATAAATTTGCACTTAACCGCTACAGACTCAAAAACTCTAATCAGCTAGCAAAGGTATGTTAGCAATGAGTTACCAGTAACCTCAAGTCAAAGAAAGCAATGAAGATGTGTGTGTGAAATTCAAACATTTGCATGACAGAAAAGCCCCGCGAGAAAACAAAAATACATATAGAAAATATGAGACTGAATTGTTCTGCGAAGATAAAATCTAAGATCTGTAATTAACATATTAAAGGCAAAGTTTTTTTAGGGGCTTAATTTTAGATACATGAATTTAAGACGTTTTAAGGATGTGCATACACTCTGGTTAAACTTTATGAAGAGCTGCTCAGTTAAATATTTCATCATGAGTTCAAGTAGCATCTAAGAGCTCTTTGCTTGCTATTGAAAAGGCTGCACTGTTAAAAGAGAAAACATGTAGAAGATGACAACAACCCAGAAGTATAATTCACAAATGTTTCATTGCCCAGACATAAACATAATAATTTTAACCCGGGCCTAAGCAATGTAAAAGTGAAACACAAAAAGAGTGCTACATAAAGATATCCACTGACATCTGCAAGTGAATTAAAGTAGGCTAGGGCTGACTGCATGGGTTTATTAAAGCTGGACATTCATTGTATTTGTTAAGACACATTTGGATAGAACTGATGAAAAAATTTATAATAATTATTATTTTGAAAAACATTTTTTTGTCTGGGCAACAACAATTATGAGGTCTGGCCGAAAAATATCCATGGACGTCCAGTATGTGGAGCTTGTCATGACAAGTGACAATAAAGAGAGTTCAAGAACATTTTAGAGCTTCTGTAAAAGCAAACAAACGTGGAAAAAATAAGAAAGTTGACAGAAAAACATCCTTTCTGACTGTGGAGGAGTCAGCCAAATGGATTCAACCCTCTATCCAGGGCAGTAGATTGTAAATCCACTCTTGCAAGACTTCACTATATCAGAGCTGACCTCTAAGTAACCACAGGCCAAAGAACGGCACACGGGGCCACTGACTCAGGAGTAAAAATACACACTGTGAAGAAGCACACATGCTTAAGCGAACATGCTGATGAGTGTGGTAAACATGTCAGAAAGCCTGATGATAGTTGCACAAGCTGTGTGGGTGTTCACTTCTGGAAAGCAAAACTGTCTTTGAAAGAAAAGTGTTTGAAACTTGTTGCTTTGTTTGAATATTTTAATTTCTGTTTTCAGCTGCGGAATGACGGAAATGTCGAAAACTCAAACAAGTCGCAAAACTGATATTGGACTTTAAAGGGGGAATCTGCATGCCTTTACATTTCCTGTAATCTCCAAATGCATGCGTGTGTTTGAGCGTGCACAGATCCCTTCAGGCGTCTGTGTGAATGACAGCGGGGGTTATGTAAGGAGCCACAGCGGGGCCGGAGTGGACAGTCCAACCGGAGATCAGGTCAGCAGACTGTGACACTAAACACATCTCCCTGACACCGCGCTGACACCCTCTGTCACAGACCCACACACTGTCTGTCAGCGCTCTTCACACACACACGCACACAATCGCTTGCACGGCAAGAGCAAAGAAGTGTGCGAGCGACTGTCTGTCAACACACTGACCACCTCAGAGAGTGTGTTTCTAAGAGAGCAGCAGACAGAGGAGAAAATATCAAGAGATAAAAGAAACGGAAGGAGAGCAGGAGACGGGGTGTTTACCTGCCGAGCTGAAGACGGCAATTATAAGTCACTAAAAGCGAGCATTTGAAAAATTAGGCCAGGAAAGAAAGAAACAAGCTTACAAATGGCATTAAATCCCATTTCGTCTCGTAACGGTCGCAGCAGGTAACCGTTGAGGACCAATTACCACAAACAAAAAAAGTTACTTTTCTAAAACAGCTAAAATCTTCCATCATACGCCTTCACTTCTTCTTGTTAAAGTCCTTTTAATTGAATGCCAGAAAATGTGGGTGGAGAACAGTCCTGTCCCTCCTTCACCTGTTGCTGCACACTGCTGATCAGCTGGCTAAAAGATTACTTTTACACATTTCTCTTGCTTACAAAAATAGCAGTCATGATATTGAAACTAAAGGGGTACAATCCATCACTCTGGACGATGTCACGGGTAGCATTATTATACCTATGAACAAAAATAAAGCAGCAGGAACACATCATGTCAAACATCCTGGGTTTTCCAGTTTTGTACTTTCAGGCCTTGGTATTTTTATTCAAGGGCATCATCCCATGTGATTCTCATACTCCATGCGTAGTCAGGATATATTTTATCTTTCGCGAGCTTAACCCGAGTTCACTTCTTCTGCCTTTGGCACAAACCTGCACCTCCTTAAATACAAAAAAAAAAAAAAAAAAAAAAAGCTAAGGAAATAAACTTGTGTCTGGCTCTCATAAAAAGGGCCTAAAAAGAGGTTGCAAGCAAAACATCCTGCACATGCAGTTTCTGAAACGGATGGAGAGGCTCAGCGGCTCAGGAGGCTGGGGTATAAACCGTACCATGCAATGATTCACTTTGGACTCTGCCTCCTTTTGCAGCCAATCTGTGCTCAAGCAATTACAATCCTTAAAATAGAAACATTCACTGTGTAATGAAACTTAAAGTACATATTTCTACGACGGGGTTAGGTAGAAATTCCTCTTTATTTCTCCAAACATTTTTGACACCTCATCCAAATACATCTGAGCGAGTTTATGTTGTGGGGGGAATGTATCTGCGAGGCACCTGCATCCTCAGCAGGTGTGGATGCAAATGAACTTGTCGGCGGCGCTTGAAACAGAGCACAATTTACACAAAACCCACAACATAAATTTTCGGAGGGGCGTGCACATATTTACATTTAGATCGACGCATAGGCTTAAACAGAATCGGATGAAAACGTTACCTATATGTAATCGAGTTTGACTTTTGCTTCACTTATCAAAGAGAAATAATATTAAAAAAGACATAGAGAGAGGTGTGGGGGGGGGGAAATAAATGAAAACATGGGTTTCCTATGTGATGGTTTGATGCTGTTATTTACTTTACCGCAGCAGTGAAATGCTGCCTGTTTGTCACAGTCATTCTGCCAATTTGGACCACCTGCTGCAAAACACCCCGAAGGCAGCGAATGCTACCGAGCCAGTAAGCTGTGACCAATTCAGCCTCTGCAGGTGGAGACGGGCACACATGCCGTTCACTCTCAGCCTTCCTATCTCCAAACAGCAGACGCATTCAAACAGGCACGCCGAACATAAACGTACACGATTATTTGCCTTATCTGAACAGCAATGAATTTGATTTGCTAGTTTAAACTGATGAAACACACAAAGAAGTTTGTGTAAAAAAATAAAAAAATAAAATAGAGGGTAAAGAAAGAAAAATGGATGTTGTGCCTCCAAGGGATGACAGTTTGGTTAAATTTCATCGAATGATGCATTAATGTTAATTTATTAGTTTATATTTACATGCTTTTTTCTGATTACATGTGTACCCAAAAAGTCCCATCCTCTCACTCAGTTATATGGAAAGACTGTCAGACTTTTTAACATTAAGGTCATAGTTGTAAAAATTTCTACATCTTATTCACAAAATCCATAAAAAAAAGTTCTGTGCTGACAAGTTATACCCTTTTGAGAAGAACTTTGTTGATGCCTGAAAGTTTTCACAAACCTTCATCTAGTTGCATAAAACAACAAATCAGTAGATCAAAACACATTTCCGACTGAAACTGAAAGTTTAAGGATGAGAATAACTTTGCAAGTGTGTGTCTAACTGTGCGCATCCAGAACGGTGTGCGCCCAGCCGCACGCCTGCATGCGTGTGTGTGGACTGTAAGTTGTTAGATCCATTATCTACTCACCTGACGGGCATTTCCAGTCCGCATGCGGTTGATCTGATCCACTTTGTTGTCTTCCTCTTTCTCCTCCTCCTTCCCCTCCTCCTCTCCTCTAAGGTGCCCCCTTCTGTGCCCTGGCAGTGCCCACCCCACCTCCGACACCACCACCTCCTCCTCCTCCAGCAGCAGAAGCAGCAGCGCCCCGAGCTTAGACACAGCAAACAGACGCGGTGTGTGTGAGCCAAAGGGGGGCCGGCTGGGACAGTCAGGAAGGGGTGGGCACCGTCAATCCCCTCACTTTCACAAAAGCCGTGGCCGCGCAGCCGGACGCATCCTGTTGCAAGAGTGTGTGCCTGTGACAGCGGAGGAAGGAGTGTGTGTGTGTGTGTGTGTGTGTGTGTGTGTGTGAGACGAGCTGATGCGGCTCTCCCCGGCTCTCGGAATCACTTCACTAACACTCTGCTCCGCTGCGTCTTGGAGATGGACTCGGATTAGGACACAGCCAGTGTGAGAATCTCTTTCTCTCTGTCTAACTCCCTCCCACCCTCCCTTCTTCCAGCCGGCGCGCTCCCTCCCTCCCTTCCTCTCCACCGCTCACTCATTCACTCTCCTCGCTGAGCTTCTTTCTTTTCATTTCCTCTTGGGAAAGCCGTGCACACCAGTTGTCTCTGCCTTCAGCTGCTCCCTGCCTCCCTCCCTCTCAGTCACTAGTAAATATAAAAGGCATGCTTGTACAGCCCCTCGCCTTGGCTTCCCTCTGACTCTCCCTCCCTAACTCGCTGTGTCTCATGCTTTCGTTTACCCCCACCTCCACGAGCTCCCCCCCTCTCCTATTCCCCTTTCTCAGTTTCTTTCTCACTGTCAAAGCTGCCTTTCAAATGCTGATTAGCAGCAAAAAAAGAGAGGGAGAGAGAGACACACAAGGAAGGAGAGAGGATGCCTGAAACAAGTGGGAGATTCCATCACATTCAAACAGATTGCACAATGTGACTGGCGTTCTGTAAACACTTGTTTTTGTCGCTGTAGGGGGGCTTCCACACTGACTGGACACTTGCTAGAGCATCAAAATGAATTACAAGGACATTTTACTCTGAAAATTTAAGATTCCCTCTCTTTGGAAACTTATCTGTATCCAACATTTCAATCAAACATCAAGAAGATTCTGAATTGAAATGACTTTATTTTATTTCAACATTTTCCAGTGTCAAAATCTTCTCATCTAAAACTTTTTCTTAGGGTCTGCTGTCGGTTTTCACCACTTTAAAATTCAAGAAATGAGAATGGGTCATTTGTTTTCTGATTTTTGATCCTTGTTTCAGTTCAAAATTTACGTGAACAAAAACGAGTACCAATAACAGCCAGAACTAAATGATTTGCTTTTTTAGGTAGGGAACGGTTCAAATACAAATCTGAAACAGTGTGCAAGGCTTATGAGACCAAAATAAAACATTTTAGAGCAAAAATGCTACGCGTGAAAGAAACCTGACTCTGCACTGTACCCTGAACACAACATCCCCACATGGTGGTGGTAGCATCATGATGTGGGAATGCCTTGATGGGAAGATGAATAGAAATAAATCTCGAAAGAAAATTGGTCAGGGCTGCAAAAGTCTTAAGTCTGGGACAGAGATTAGCGACACAAAGCATATAGCTCAGATAAAAATATCTTCATGTGTTACAGTGGCGCAGTCGAATGTGAAGCAGGACTTGGAACTACATGTACTCTTTCCATCCAATCTGACTGAAGTTAAATGGATTATGTATATTTTTTTTTCTTACACTTCACAGTTATGTTCTACTTTGTGTTGTTCTATCACATGAAATCCCCCCCAAAATACTTCAGAGTTTACAGCTAGTCACTGTGGAAATGTTCAATGGGAATTTTGGAGGGTTCTGTATATTTCATTTTAGTATTTAACCCTTTTATTGAAAATATAAGTAATTTTGTTACGTTACCATCTTCAGGGACAGAGAGGTAGCATCCCTGTCAAACTGTTTCATTATGTGGCCAACTTTTTAACTGCTGCTGATTGGTTCTGCTGTTTGTAATTCACCGTGCTCCTCCACTGCCAATCACATTAATGCCCATAGCTCTGAGCAATCTGTGTCCGCAACGTCTGCGACCAGCCAATCATGCCCAGACAGGGGACTGTGGCCAAAATGGATATTCATGTGGTCAGACAAGAACACTGTTCAGAGCTGAGCCAACGTAGGTTACCAAAAATTATAAATTATAAAATATCATGTCTGAGGGAACCCGCACAGTCTGCAGAGCACACCATTGCCAGGTGTAATGCGAGTTTAACAGAAACATTTAAAAAAGTAATCAACTTTAACAAGTAGGAAAAAAACAACAACCTTAAGATCAGTTCTTTAAATAGCTGAATTATTCATTACATTCAAATAGGATTTGGGATCTCTTCTGCCAAAACGACTCTCAGTCTTATGGTACACAGCTAGAAAAGTTTCTAGTGGACAAATGTACGGAAAGCAATGAAGCAAACAAATTATTTATGCATTTTCACATAACGCAACTTTATAGCACAATCAAGTATCTATGTTACCTTCAGTTGCTATAAAAATGCTGAACATTAAACATGACTTAAAAGAAATCAGATTTTGTGATCTAAGGCCTTACTGGTGTTAAATTACTCCTACTCTTTCCAAGACGCCGCCTTCAGAACGTCATCACAACAATGCTCCCCATTATGCTGTTTAAAGCAGTTCTTAGGAGCGTTGGACGGAGACGTAGTTTGCATGATAAGCTCAGCAGACGTGCAGTTTCACATTTGGATGTTTTCTCATGTACTAATAGGATGCAACCAAGGGCATTCAAAAACAGTTTCATGGTCAAAGAGAATCCTTTTTTGTAAAATTTAAAGCAAGAACAGCATTGCCCTGCTAACCTACAGTGAAGATGTTCTGATATCCATTGATTAAACTGAAGCACATTACAACACACACAAATATATATTTTTTTATTAAGACATAAATTTCTATTGGGTGAGGTATAAGAACCTATCAGCAAATTTGGTCCTTATTTGGTTGATGTTTTGTGTGTTTCTGATAGCAAAATTACTGTGAATAATCTTTCCAGAGAGAGAATCTAGAGTCTCCTCGGGGGTTTAATCCCTTTTCTATGATTTAATAAAACCCATAACTCATAAAAGTCTGAATTAGATTAATTAGTCTGAATACTTGTGAGACATAGAAATTATTGTCTTTTAGTTCTTAATACTTTAAAAAAATGTTTAAACAAAATAGCATTCCTTTTTTTTCCCCACCAGGGGGTCTTTTGTGGGCTCTAGTGTCCCTTATATGACAGTAGGCTGACAGGAAAGGGGGAAGGAGAGGGGGGAAGACATGCGGCAAATGTCGTCGGGTCCGGGAATCGAACCCGCGACGGCCGCGTCGAGGACTCAAGGCCTCCAAATAAGGGTCGCGCTATCCCCTACGCCACCACAGCACGCCCCAAGCATTCCTTTTTTGATTGCTTTCCAATACAGGTTGCATGAGAATCAGAATTGTTTGTCTTGTGGAGAAAAAAAAACACTTTACTTTTGTCTCAAGTTTTTTTGTCTTTTAATTCATCTGTTTTAATAGACAGTAAGAGTCATTTCTTCCTGTTGTGAATGTAGCTGTTATGTCAATGGACAGATAAGGTAATTTAGGTTATAGATGGAGTAATGGTTTTGACAAGTTATGAGGTTGATCGAGTTTTGAACAGTAATATCATTTAAAGTAGCAGATATCTGCTACATCGTGTACAAGATGACGTTTTCGTTCACTCTCTGAAGTGACTGAAGTGTGCATTTTGTCCTCCAGCCACCAGAGGGATTGCAATTGAGAGGCTCTCACTGAGAAGGCCTGCACCTGCCATTCAGCCACATAATCCAGCAGTCGCTTTTTGCGGGTATAATGCTGAATTTGAAGGTTAAGAAAAAGAATCGGCAACCAAACAGATTTATAATGGGGGAAAAAAAAATTGATTAAAAGAAAAAACACTGACCACACCATTAGTCTATGGTGAAACGTGAACAAAACTGAGTTTTCCTTTTAGGTATCTCGGGCTTCTGGAAACAGCAAAATGGTTTTACTCCTGTTAACGAGGGGATTCAATTTAAGGCGCAACTTTTTAAGATGAAATTACTTCAGCTGGAGACCCTTCAGGAGCTGCAGCCTCCCCACTTTAAATTGGTTTTAAAGGCGCTCTGGTTGTGCATGAACTTAAATAAATGCGCTTTGGTATTTTCCACACCCAAAAGTATGAAATGTAACGCATGGACGAGATCAAGGATGCACACACATGCTGGCTTATACGTGAACAAATAATCACACTCAGAGACTCACTCAAGTACTCTCTCCCTCCCTCCATCCCCCCTCTCCTCTATTCGTTCCCCTTGCCCTCAAACACTACTCAGAATATTGATACATCACCCCCTCCTCCTTTCTCTCTCCTGTCTCCGTCTCTCTCTCCCTCCATCACTCACTTTCTCTACTGAATACTGATAGGCTGTCTACTTCGTGGTCTGAGTTTCAAATCTCTCCCTCCCTCTTTGCTCCCTGTGACGCTACACTCGCTATACACACACACACACACACACACACAAAAAGCCCCAGCAACATAAAGGAAGAAATAGCAGAAGTTAATGCACTGAGGTAGACATAAATTCACTTAAGTACCATTTCAGATTATGTCAAGCTAAAAATGGGCTTAACATTGTGGAAAAGAAGGAATGGGGGACAGGGGAGAAGGGGTGACAGAGTAGGGAGGAGGAAAAGTCTTGCCAGCGGAAACTGGCCGAAGTGCTTGTAGCGCTGTGGTGAACTGGCAGCCAGCGACAAAAAGGGAAACGACGTGTGAAAAGTGGAGGCAAATGAAGACACAGTCACTGTTTTTTTTTTTTCTCCTTTTTCTTTTTGGTCCGATTTTCACCCTCCCGCCCCATTGTCAGCCATTGCCACGGACGGGGGTGGGGCTGGGGGTAAGAAGGAAATGAATGAGGTTGTCAAAGAATCCCAGTGAGCCCCCTTTTACTTTACACACACTTACACAACCACGCACACACTGAATAAACCCTGCAATGTTTGAGAGCAGGAGCGAGCGGAAACGAGAGAAACAACACAAGCAAAAACGCCTCACTTTCCTCACACATATGGAAAGGTGGCAGGGCCTTTTTTTGTTGTTTGTGTATTTAAGTGTGAGTAAGTGTGTGTGACTATAGTCTCTTTGGAGGAGGCTTTCTGCCTACAATAGAAGTGCAGCACGTCTGAGACGCTGAGAGGGAGTGTGTGATTTTGTCCTCCAAGTCTTCCCCAGGCGTCCTTGAAGGAGACTTACGGAGAATATTTGACTCCGTGTCTGCTTCTTTGTGTGTGTGTGTGTGTGAGACATTGTTTGAGCTCTCGCAGGCTCAGTTCAGTACCCGAGGCTTGCCTCGCGGAGCTGTATTACAGGTGTTCCCTTCACAAGCCACGGCGCTCCTCAAGTAACAAAAAACCACAGAGCTGGAAAAAAAAAAAAAATTAATAAATAAATAAGAAATTGCCCAGCTTAATGAATAAGTAATGTAATTAAATCCAATGGTTAGATAAAATCATGAGTCAGTTTATTTCTACGCGTGTGCTTGTGTGCATACACACTCTTCTGAAGTTGCTCGTAACTGTCTGTTGCAGTCAGCAGGAGAGTCACACCCATGTCTGACCTTGTTTCTCCGCCTGTCTACACATGCTATCGACTGTGGTCAGTCCGATGTCGTGACAGGACGCTGCGCTCCTCGAGAAGCGATGCAAACACACCGGAGGAAGAAGAAATATCCTCATCCTTAAGCAGCACGCGTACTTTAGGGCCGCAAAACCTATAGAAATTCAAAGTATAAATCATAATTGACCTTAGCACTGTTTGTCAAAGCAGATGAGCTGCCTGCTACAAAACGTGGTTCATCGCGAGACACAAGCTTCTGGCAGCGCTCCTGAGGAGTCACATTAGTGGCATTTCGAACATGCAGAATAGCGTTACTGTCAACAGTCCAGATATTCAAGGTGCTCTACCCTCAAGGACACCTGGTGCAGTTAATGAAGCCCTGGATCGGTTACATCAGGTTTGCGTAAGACCACACCTAATTTGCAAATGTCTGCTCTTAAGAAATCTATTCAGAAGGTTGAATAAGTTTGAGACTGCATAAGTCAAGGAACATAAGGCTTATCTGGATTTTAACACCATCCCTGAAATATTCGTTATAACTATTTGAAATCTTGTGCAATTTATCACAAACCCCTTCTGGCAGCCAATAACAGCAGGTAACATAATGCCAGCCATTTTAAATGTAATAAAGCCTGTAAATAATAACATACCAAGGATGTAATAAAATTTTGGGGTTTTGTTTTAGACAGATGTTTTGCTACTTACTGCAGTAAGACATCGAAGACACCAAAGCCATACGGTAGAATTGTTTTGTGATGACTCAGGGTGACTTTGCTGCTTAAGGATCTGGACGACTTGCAGCAATTGATGGAAACATAAATTTTGTTCTGTAGCAGGAAATCCTGATGGCATCACAATTTCAGGAATTTTCTTGACCCGCATGCGGAATAAAAGTTGGAGGCACTTCTTAAAAGGTAAAAGGGTTTATTTACAAAACAAAAATGTCCAAATGACAAAGAGTCTGGGATTGTAATTCTTTCAGCATTGTCAGGAGGGGAAGACAGAAGCAATTAGAAATGGTAACGTTATGAAGGGGATGCAGAACTTTGGATGGTATGGTCTTACACTTCAACAGTGAGACTTTGGTGTGGAGGAGGAAAGTGGCTGGAGTGGGTTGATAGGTGTGTGATTCTCTTCTTTCCTGAACAGTGTATGTCAGAGAGCAGGCAGGTGGAAGATAGATGAAGAAAGCAAATGTGAGGAGAACAATCGAGGAACACAGAGAATCCAAAGGAAATCCAGAGAGAGGTAAGGCTTGGAGAACTGCACTCAGTCCTCCAAGCCGAAACCACCAAAATTCAACCTGAGAGGCACCGAGAGCAAGAGACAAGTTCAGGAACGAAGGAGGTGTAAATTCAATAAAACTCTCAAGAGAGTATGCTCAGGAGTTTGGCTTGACTTAACCCGTGATAGCTAAGAGTAATGCTATGAGATAAGTGATGTTGTGGCATGGCCTTAAACTGGGTGTTTGTGCTTTCATAATGCTCCAATGGGTCTGAATTCCAGCAATTCTGCAAGGAAGGGCAGGCCAAATTTCCTCCACAGTTATGTTAAAGACTGATTGACAGCGATCACAAATGCCTGATGCCTTTCTTAAAAGAAAAACTAAAACTTGATGCTTATCTACTTACTGTATCAAGACATTGAAGGATCCATTGGCCTTTTAGCATAGGAGATGTCTGTGCAACAACAGTTTGAGAGTTGAAAGAGTGCACCTCTTAGCCACCAAAAACAGTGCTATTTGTTCCAAACCGTACCATATGAAACAAGTCTTATGCAAAGTCTTGGCATCAAGGCAAAGAGAAACACATGGCTGACAGACGTAGTGTACCTCACAGTTCATGCACCAGTCGAAAAAGAAATGCCGAGCGAGCGATCAACAGCCGGACCTGCATGCATTTGAAGTTAAGTTCACCCTGAGATCACAGGGGACGACTATTTACTCAAAGACAAAAACGCTGAGAATTTATATGAGCCGTTTAGGCACAAGTCACTGCACAAAGGGGGAAAGCATCTGGCACTTTTATGTTCAAGACTGATTCAATTTATAATGTGTCCTCTGACCCACCACATCTTGTGTGGGAAGTAAACACAATGAAAATGCCAGAATTTTTACAGTTAAAGCCAACAGTGTTTGTGCAGTGAACGAAAATTAAGTTGCTCTGTTAAATATAGAAAGACATCACGTTGACATGGGAAGCATAGTGCTGTGAAATAGTATTTGCTTCCTGACAAATTTATTCAGTTCTTTTTTTTTTTTTTTGTTAGTCTTAAATGTTATCCACAACTGGAGAAAACATGGAACAGAGGTGAACCTTCCCAAGAGTGACTGTCTATTACAATTACCCCAAAAGTACATTGAAGACACATCTGGACGTTCACAATCATCCCTACATCTGAAACCATGCTGGCCTCACTTTATTTACCATATTTTCCGTATTGTAAGGCGCACCTAAAAATCTTCAATTTTCTCAAAAGCCGACAGTGCGCCTTATAATACGGTGCACCTTATATATGGACCAATATTGAGCCACAACAGGTCTCGAAACTACGGTAAGCAGCCGCCGACTTCATTTTACCCCGTAGAAGAAGAACTCCAGCCGCTAGATATTGGTGTCACAGGGTATTCAAAGCTAGACTGCGAACTGCGTGGGAACATGAACACTGGGAACAGTGGATGACAGAAGGCGAACACACTTTCACCAAGACAGGGAGACAGCGCCGGACGACATGCACCACTGTCTGCCAGTGAATGCCTGGGCTGATATGTCATTCTCAGCTGTGGTTCGAGCTTTCAGGAAGACAGGAATTGTTGTTGCTGCTGCTGGACAACAGCAATGACACTGACTCGATTAATGACGACTTTGACGAGACGGAGCCGGGCGTGTTGGACGCCGTATTCGCCCAACCGTTTAATTCGGACACTGAAGAAGAATTCGAGGGATTCGTGGATGAAGAATAAATTAATAAAGTAAACTTTACATGTTTATTTTGTGTGTTTACAGCTGAACAAGGTTGGTCATATTGTGGATATGGACATTAACGTTTGAACAACGTTGAGTTATTGATATATTGTTATTGCTTTGCACTATTTAGAGTGTTACTATATTGTGACTACACTAACGTTTGATTTACTGTAACAGTATCAGACTGTTTTTTTACGTGTTTATTGAATCGAGGAAAAGTTCCTCTCCACTATGTGATATAAATGTTGCACTACATGTTACCACGTCACTGACTTTACCTCGGGGAAAATAAGAAAACAGCTGTTTATTCATTTTGGGAATGAACGGAGTTGTCAGAATGCTGATTTGTAATCTATTAATAAAGTTTGACTGACCTATTTGACTGTTTTGTTGACATTCTTTTCAACGCAGCTCCATTTAATGGATGCATAACGTAACCCCAGCCTCTACTGTAGCGCCTATTTTATGTTCGCCTTCTATATGAAAAAAGTTTTAAAATAGGCCATTCATTGAAGGTGCGCCTTATAATGCGGAGGGCCTTATAGTGCGTAAAATACGGTATTTAAGGTTAGTGCTCTGGAAAAATAACACAAAGGCCCATATCACATTTGAGAAAAAAATAAAACATTAAGGTGATATCCAAGACTTTTCAGGGAATATTCAATGGATCAATAAGACAATAATGAAAAATTCTTTGGAAAGTACACATCAAGTTACATGAAGCATGAAGCTAAAACCTGAGGTGAGAAAAACACAAATTTTGTTCTATGCCAGAAAATCCTAAAAGAGAAAAATCCTTAAATAGCTTATGACCTTAAGCTCAAATGCACATGGATTATATAGCACGACAATGAACATAGGCAAAGCAGTAACTCCACTGCTGAAAAAATAAATTTTGAAATCTATTAAAGTGTCCTATATAATTCTGGAGTTAAATCCAGTTATGATGCTGTGGCATGTCTTTAAACTGGGTATTTGTGCTAGAAATTCCTCAAATGGGACTGAATTCCAGCAACTATGAAAGGAAGAGCAGGCCAAAATTCCTCCACAGTCCGGAAAAAGACTAACAGACAGCGATCACGAATGCCTGGTACGAGTTTTCTTTTGCCAAGATAGGCACAAGAGAGGCAATTGCTTTTTGCATAGGGCCCAATTGGTGTGGATTGCTTATTTTCTCTTAATAAATTAAAGCATCATTTGAAAACTGCTCTTTGTATTTACCCGGACTATAACCCATTGGAAGACATCAGCAAAACCGTAGGAGAATACAGCAAATTAACATAAATAGTTCACAACCGGGATGGTTAATGGAATGCGAGTCAGAAGCAAAAAAAAAAACAACACAAAAAACAGAGCATCTGAGAGTCCAGAGGCAAAATTACAGATTAAAGTTGATCTCTGTTTGATGTGCCTCTGAGCCAGCAAGGCAAGCATACACAGAGCCGAACTGGCATCAGTGTGTGAACAGAGAGGAGTCCCAAGCAATTCCAACCAGCACAGCTGTTGTCTTTTTATTGCCTTCTCAACACAGGGTTGCTGTGTGTAAGCACACACTGACGCGGTAATGAGTCGCCTTTATTCAGCCTGTGTGTATTGCTGATGGTGAAGGGCTGCAGCTTCATAAGGACGACATTTTTGAAGCAGCTTTGGCCAACGTATATGGAGCTTTCTTAAAGACTCCACGGTTAAACAGTTCAAGAGGTTAAAAGAATGAAATAAATAAATAATCAAAATTACTACGCAAAAGGAAATGCTGAAAACCAGCGCCGGATGCTTGAGTTCCAGGCCTCTGGGTGGCAGGACATAAAAAAATCTCTCCACAGGCTCGAACACACCTGCTGTTGAACCGTTGCCATTAAACGGGGAAGCGACATTGGGAGGGTTATGCACCAAATACTGAAAGTAGATTTTAAAAACAACAAGCTGACTTTGGGGGATGATGGTGTGTTGTAGAAATGTGGGATTTAAACAGAGGTGGGTAGAGTAGCCAAAACTTGCCCTCAATTAAAAGTAGCACAACTTCAACATATATTTGCTCAAGTAAAAGTAAAAAGTGGCTTTCCAAGAAAAAAAAAAAGCTTCTTAAGCACTGAGTAACTTTTGCCAGTACAACTAATTTGATATTTAAAAATGACTTAAATAGATAAAATTATTAAATTCAGTGCAACGTCTGGTATTTAAGGGATTTAAAATAAAATAAAAATAATACATATAAATAACATGAGTACAAAATTAATCGAAGCAAAAGAAACAAATTTTTGTTTTGTTTTTTAACACAAATCCGGTATTTGCAGTAGGCTAAAGCAGCATAAAGTACTTTGAGGACCAATATATATGCTGCACTATATACACTTGATCTTTGAATGACACAGCAGGCTAAGAAGATACAATGAATACAAGAACAATGAAGTTTTCTTTAAAAATGAGAAGTGTCACTTTAACGTCAACTGTAGGTGTGAGTCTCTGCTGCATTTTCAGCTGAAACAAGTTTGCTCCTTAATAAGTGAAATTACTTGCAGTCAGTAGAGTCGCCAGAAATTTTACTCAATTGAAGTACAATAATATTACATAAGTAAAAATTAAAATGTACGGTTAAGTAAAACTACTCCTTGAAGTCCTTTTTTTTTTTTTTTATGTTACTCAAGTAAATGAAACTAGTTATTATCCAGCTCCAGATTGAAGGATTAATATTTTTCAAAATAGCATGGTCTCCTGAATATCCAAACATTCAGGGACTCTTACCTAAGGTAGATATGTGCGAAGCTTTTTAAATTCTTCAGCAGGGAAAGCTGATGGGAAGCTGGATGGAGATAAATGCAAAGCAATGCAGGAGTTTGAACTCTGACCTTTTCATGTAGTAGAGCATACAGCCATAGTTCCAAAGAGGCGATTCTGTTCTCAATTACATGCTTTTGTTGGTGTACCACCAAAGCGTCCAATAAAATGCATTGAGCTTTTTGGCTGTAATGTGACTCAAGGTAACAAGTTATGAATATTTTTGCAAGACACCTTAATCAGGGGTTGTTGTTTTTTTGATAACTAGTCCATGTTAGTTGCAGTAAATTTAAATTTCTGTCTGTTCTGCTTATGAAGACCCGAGCACCGCTGTTGAAAAGCATTTGTTTGACCTAAAAGACATTATCAACTTGCATTTTGTGCATCCACCCCTACAGTGGCTCACATGAACGATAAGCATAAAAGGTTGTTTAAAGATAACTGGCAGGGGTGGCAGATAATATTCCAAAATCTATCAGACAATAACTCTCTTTGAGGGCATGTGGCCATTATGGAGCCATTTCCCCTTTTGTTGAGTGTGCTCCACCATATTTCATTGAGATGCATATCTGTCTCTCACACTGTCTGCCTGCGCTGCTATTCTCCATTCAACAGTGACCCATTGCTCCCTGCCATACAATCCCTCACCTTTCCAGGCTTAAAAGTAATTACCACTTTAATTTGCTGTCCGCTTTTGTGCCTCAGTGTATCTGACTGGAGTGCTGGCAACATGCGTGGGTCCTTGTATGCATAGTGGAGATAATAATGTGGACGCCTTCGCATAATTAATTGCGGCTAATTAACTAATTGTTAATTTATTAACCAGAAATAAACATACAGACCTGGATTCTTGCATGTCGAATGTGATTATTTTCTCCATGTCTTTGTTCTTATTTGAATGTGTCTGGACGAGCGAAAAAAAAAAAACTAGAGCACAATGATTTGTGACATTTCTAACGTGAAAAATGTTAATTTTCTCATTAAAGGAATAATTAATCACCATTTGCAGCTCCAAAACACAAACACAGGGGTGTATCTGCAGGTATTAATGGTGCGCTGAAAAGCTTGCTGTGTGCATGCAAATAGGTGAATTTTTGTTTTAAATATAAATGAAACAAAGTGGACATGTGTGTTTTTGTGCTTTTAATTTACGTGTGTGTGTTTATGGTTTCTCTCCCATTGGCCCAATTACTCCAGAACCGAAAGCCCACAGCTCCCCATCTCTCTGCTAAAATCCCTCACCCCTTTCACCTCACGGTCCCAGCGGTGGACCGTACAAACAGCCCCCTCTCCCCGCGCCTCCCCAGCAGCTCTGTGCACTGCCAGATTGTCCATCACAATCGCCCCGACCCCTCTCCAGGACCTCCGCTGTTCCTTCTGCTCCCCTCATCTTCAAACGTCCTCCTCAATTATCACCATCGCTTCCACTTTGTCCCTCCTCTGCAGTGATCTTGTCGTTCCCCTCCTTCATTTACCCCTTTGACTTTTTTTTTTTTCCGCCCTCACCCTTACCTTCGCCTCTAACATCTGCCCCCCTACCCCACCTCTTCTTTCCCCCCCCTTTTTTTTTTCAAATCCATTCTTCCCCCCTCTGCCCTCCTCAGTCCCAGGTGAGCTGACGACACAAGGAGAGCAAAAACACACCGCGAATATTAATGGTTTGGGCTGAATATTAATAAACTGTGCATCTTAATGATGTATTAAAAGAGAGAGAGAGAGAGAGAGAAAAAAAAAAAAAACAAAGAGCCACCTCCAGGACTATACTGCCTTGATACACACATACTTTTGCAGAAATGCACACATCCACAGAGCTGGACTATCTGTCCTGCACTGTGTAGATTAGTTAAAACAGGGCCTTATCCTCCAACCTGCTGTTTAAATGCTGAACGTCACGTCCAAGACAAATGTGTTGTCTGTTTTTTTTCCTCCTGGTAAATGAAGACTCCTCTTCTTTCCCACGTCCTTCTCCTCTATCTCCTCCTGTTGCTTTCTTCATTTTCTTTTTATCTCCCTCTACTCGTTTAGTTCTCGTTGCCCCATTTCACCCTCCCTCACTCTATCACTTTAGATTACCCCCTTCTCTCCCGTTACCTCCCCCCTTCTCCTCTCCCAGCCTCACCTACTCGATATTCCAGCCTTGTTCTCCTGCAGTCTCCAACACAACTTTCTGACCCACTTCCTCTCTCCTCCCTGGCCCCCTGATCAAAGCCTGCAGGACGGCATCGCCTTGGGCAGAGAAGAGGGAGAGCGCGGGAAGGTGGTGGGGGTGGATGGGAGGGATGAAGGGATCTGAGCTGAGAGAAGAGAGGAAGAGATGGATAGAGAAAGGATAGAGCGGCATGTGAGAGAGGGGAACAGAGAGATCACAAGGACAGGAAGAGGAGCCAGGTGCCCTCTCAGCCCAAGGACAAAAGCTCTTCCTCGCTGATCTCTCTCGATGAGAGTTCTGTCAGCAGCGTCATTCCTGGTCATGTACGATATGTGTGACAACCGAACTGACGCTACGGTGGCGTGATAAGAAATAAAATACATTTTCTCCTGCAACTGGAAAACAAGCCTTTGTCATAAGTGATGGGCATTAAAATTCAGCAGTATGTTGAATAAATCACACCCTTAGATTACATGTTGTCCCATCCTGTTAACTTTAGGCGCTGTGTTCCAGCACAGTCGAAAGTGGGAGAGCTGGGTCTCAGCAGATGCGGTCGTTTAGTTGAATTTTCTTCAAACAAGTGTGTTGAAATACCTCAACTTGAACAGTTTTTTAATTTTTTTTCTTTTAGAAAGCCCAATTTATTTATTAAATAATCACATCTCACCATGCCTTGCCAAGTATTTCTAACTCTTGATTTTATTTATTTTATTTTATATCTGTAATGACCAAAAACTACAGTGTCTTTTTCTCTGAAGTTCATGTCTAGATAAACACAAGGTAGATGATGGTTGTGAAATGGGAGGCTGAAAAATGTTTTGAAAACGTTTAAAGGTAAAAATCTGAAAAGTGTGGTGTGGAGTCTCCATGTCTTCTGCTGTGTTGTCTCAAACAGGTTTACTCAACTATCCACACCTTATTCCTGGGAGGCTTACTGGGGAAACGATTATGGGTCTTACTTCCGGCGCCCACAGGAGGTAGCAGCATTTCACTGTAATTTGTAGGATTTCTTGCTAATCTATATTCATAATAGAAGTTACATCTCTCTTTTCAGTTATTGTACAATATTTAGTAAAACTTGTTTACAGACACGCCATCTGCTATCAGAGAGCTGTTAAGTACAGAGGCGTCTAATCAAGGGGAGCGACAGAAACATGGTCTTTAAGTTTTTTAACGGAATGACCGTGAATTAGCGGCACTGCAAGCAGCTCGTTTCTCTGAAGAGCTGACAGTAATAAAGAAGAGAAAAGCAGAGAAGCTGGTCAGAGATCTGAGCTGCCGTTCTGAGCCGGCAGTGTAAAAACACCAGAACTACATAATATTAGCTTGGTGTGATGTGAATTTTACTTTTTGTTTGTATTTAAAAAATAATAAAGTTAATGATCTGAGTCTTTATCATTAAGTTTGGGCCAGAAACATTTTTTATAAGACAAAAAAACATAATAAAATGGTTAATTTAGTCCATCACAATCAGAATCTCGAGGTTCTCCGTTGCCGAGTGTCGCTGCAAATCAGCGGAGAAATGTCTGCAGCTGCTGCGCTCCAGATGGAGAATCTCCCAACTGGACTAGAACCGAACAGAATCACACATTAACCTGTTATAGAGAGCAACTTGCCACTGGAAAACGTCTGCCCTTGTGGAGCTCAAGTAACTGTTGTGCTGTTTGTGGCCGTGCTCCAATAATCACACCAAATTTAATTTGTGGCAGCAACAGGTGCGTCTTGAACGAGCTCCCAAAACAAAAGTGGTAGTTTTCATCGCCTTCCGACCAATAAGGAAACAAAAAGTGTCACGCATTTTTCTTGCATAAAGACAGTATTTGGGGAGTGCAGGTGTCCTGCAAACACATTCTTCCACCTGAGCTGTAGATCAGTGTTAGTTCTCCACATTTACCATGAGCCCTTCGCCATTTCTCTGATTACTTCCCTCCTCTCCTCTCTCTATGGCAGGGGTGTCAAACTCCAGTCCTCAAGGTGTCCTGCAACTTTTCGATATGCCTCTGCTGCACCACACCTGAATAGAATAATTAAGTCATTAGCAAGGCTCTGGAGAACTGATCTACACAAGGTGGAGGTGATTAAACCACTTCATTCCAGTGTTTTGTACCTGTGGCACATCTGAAAACTGCAGGACTGCGGCCCTCGAGGGCTGGAGTTTGAGACCTGTGCACTATGGGTTTAGGTCGAAGACATTCTATGAAACTTTACATCTGACCTGTCTGCTGTGTTTCTTTGTCATTAATGATGGTCTCCACTAACAAAACTCCTGAGGGCTTCACAGCTGTGTTCATTCTCTGAATAAATAAAACACAGGTATATTATTTTTAAATAGACGAGAGATTGGTTATGCAAGATTTTATGTAGCTGTATCAGATTAAAGGGGGCTAAATACAAATCATGCCACACTTTTTAGATCTTTATGTTGTAATCCACATGTTCTTTTCCTTCCACTTCATAATTATGCCGCGCTTTGTGCTGGCCTGTCTCATAAAACCCCAACAAAATTCAGTGAAATGTTGGGCTGTAGCTGCACAATAAAAACACATGCCTTTGCAACAAACTGTAAGCAAATTGGTTAACAGAAATAAATTTTTTTTTTCAATTTCCAGGCTCTTTCTTTATCGAGTCATTTTTAATTTCTGGAGTTCGAGATGTAAGGTCCGACCATCCCAGCGGCCGTGTCGTCCGGGCAGCAGGGGCACGCAGGAAGGATGAAGGAACACCAGCCCATTTGTACCCAGAGCGAGGTGGCATGTACTTTAACATTCCCTGCGCATCCTGACAAAGAGCACTAATTATAAATAAATTAGGGACACGACACGGTGTGCCACTTGGGGAGGGGGCAGTCAGCGCAGTAACAGAAGAGAGGTTGATAGAGAGAAGAGGAAGCGTGAAAGAAATAGGGGAGAAGGCAGGAAAAAAAAAAGAAGCAGACAGGAGAGATTCGGCAATGACATGGAGGAGCAAGCAGGAGAAGAAAGAAGATAAGAAAATAGAGAAATGGAGCAAGGGAAGACCTGGGGATATAGAAGGAGAGGAGCTGAGTGTAAACGAGTGTGTATACAAGGCCTGAATCCTCCCAAAAAAAAATATAGCTTCAGAATACATCTGCTGCCAAAAAACTGGTGAGATTCCCACTCGATGACAGAGACGGTGCAATATATTTGAGCAGAGATAGAAAACGGTGGCAGGAAAATTAACAACTGAGACAAAATGGAGGATAGAAGTATCTTATAAGAAGATCTTAAAAGAAAGCGCAACGCGGAAAAACAGAGTTTCTCCAAGGCTGTTAGGAATCAATCCAGGGTTTTTCCTGGGGAAAAAAAAAAAAAAAAGAATTCAAATCCGATTAAAAATATATGACACAATAATCATAAAGTGGTGATATCCGGGAGAATCTTCCACACACTAGTAGTCAACGCTCCCTACCTGCCACTCAGGCTTATCTGAGATGACTTGTCAACCAAGTAAGTGTGCACCAAGAGACGGAGCTTCATATGTGTGTGTGTGTGTGTGTGTGTGTGTGGAGAGGAAAGAGTGATCCGTTTCTGTCTCCTGGTGCCGACGAGCACGCTTTCGTGTCTTCGCTAGCGCACGCAGAGTCCCGTCTGCATCTGTTTGTTGCGTCAGGCTCAGGGCGCACAAACGTGTAGCAGAAGCAAACCCTTGCTGCTATCTAAATGGATCGCAGCTCAGGAGTGTGCAGCGATTTCTCAGAGGCTGACATGTGCACGCAGACAGACAGACAAACAAGCAGTTGGATTGCGTGTTTTTGCCGTTCAAGGTTGTGTCGGGGCTACCTGAAGCTCTGGAGCAATGAGCGTTGTGGCAAGCAGGAAGAATAGTCGTTGTCTTTACCAGCTGGCATTTCTGCATTTGATGCTCCTATATAATGGAGGAGCGGCCTGACTGGATTTTAAAGTCAAGAGACATTTATCAACTCAGAACAAGTGCGTTTTTTTTGTCTCGCTTTGGCGGAGGCTTTGAGTCTGAGGTCAGGAGTCGGCCCACTCTGACACAGACAGAGTGAGGTCGGCTGACTGACCCGCAGTTGGCATCTGGTGCAACTGAGCTACAAACAGGCTCAATGTCAGGGCAAAGGCTGGAGGGGATCAGGGGAGAGGCCAGATAATAAAATTTAGATTCTGTTAAACATACACTCATATTCGCACGCCGCTGATCTCCAGAATCGTAGGATTTTATTTTTTTTTTTTCTTAATCGGCCGACGAGAATACCCCCAATTTACAGAACAGTACAAAGTGCAAATAACATGAAAGAGTCGGGGTCTCCATTATCAAAGTCTATGCAGTCTCTAAACTTTTCTGCACAGAGGAGATTTAAGAAGAAGAAAGGTGCAGAAGGGCGGGAAGACAAGAGAGGAGCAGCTTGTTGCATTAGCATTCCGCCAGCAGAGAGGCTGTCTGTTTGCCTCTGGCAGCAGCCGGGAAGAGGGGGACACTCTCTGCATCCTCACACAGCTCGTCTATCTCTCCCTCTGTCACTGTCTATCTCTCCCTCTGTCTGTCTCCGCCTGTCTCGCTCTCTCCGACGCCTCTCCCCAAGTCTGTCTGTTACATTTCTAACTCCACGCCGCTCCTCGCCTGTCACTGTTTCTTCTCCTTTCTGAACAATTTCCTCCGCAATCTTCTCGTATCTCTCTATCGCTCCGTCTCCCGCCTGTCATCTTTCTGTTTATCTTTCTCCCCCCACTAATTTCTATTTTGCCCCCTTTCTGTTCACCTTTGTTTCCCATGTGTCTACAATTCTGCCCGTCTAAAAATTAGGTTATCGCAGCCAATTCAGGCCCACCGGTAAACTGATGGAAAGTTCGGAGTCAGGGAGTCAAAAGCCTGATTCAAATCAATCAGTTGCAGTTGCAAAGAATGTGGTGTGAGTCGAGAAATAACTTTAAGTAGAAACAAAATCCTCAGATTAATACAAAATGTTTCTATTTAAGCACAGATAATCTTAACTGCCTGTAAGTGGGGTTTTTTAGTCGCACAGTAAACAAGCTTCATGCATTTGCTTCCTAACAATTCTGTTTACTTTTATGTCTCTTAAATACAAAAATGTAACCCTTTAAAACCCCTTTAAATTTCTACATGGTAGATGTTCAGCTTTTGAAATCGACTGTACCATTGTCCCATGGATAACTTCCATGTTTAGACTTCCTAAATGAAAATGTTCAAATTGATCTCCTCACATTTGGGCCATTTTGAAAATTAGAATGCCAAATTAAGAACAACAATGTTTCTATTAATTGTGTGGACTTTGTACAGGCTTTGTGTCTCATGTGTTATTGAATGTTGTTATATCAGGACATGATGCGTCACGTTTTGAGACATTTTAGCCTACTTCATGTTGTCGGAAAGGTTTTATTTAACAAAAACTACATCTAACAAGTGGGCAGCTATTTTTTTACGTTGGTCCAGATTGTTTTGGATACCTGTGTCTCACATCCTACACCAACTTAGTTTAACACGAGAAAAAAAAAAAGCAATGAGACAGCCGCGCTTAACATTGAATCAGTCTAAAATAATTTTTGTCATGCAAAAAGAAACATACATTACACATTCATCAACTTCAGGTCAATTACTTAAGTTAGTAATTGCAAAAGTGGGGCACTTCCTGGCGGAGAAATGAGAACCGCAATAGTTTGAGCATAAAGAGAGTCGGACTGCTTCAAGTGAGCTTTTCTCCTTTTTAAAATCGGCACCATGATTCAAAATAGTCTCTTTCCATTTCATCCAACCGTCAACTCCATAGCTGTTGACTCTTGTCCTTGTTTTGCGGGTTGGGTCCCTACCCAACACATTTGAATCAAATCCATAAATAACCTGTTGTATGTTGCTGCTTTAACTTTTTACTGACTGATTTAATTCTCAATATTTTATAAGAAGTATCACTTTTTCACTACATTGCTGAAATTCATAAATCTTGAAAATCTCAATTTCACACAAAATCATTTACATTCGCAAATAAATATTACTGTAAATCTAAGCGAAACAATCCAATTTGAACATGATTTGGTGCACAATGTTCTTAACATTGTGCGGCAACACATACATTGTGTCATCTCACCTGTGATTTTTGTAGTAAGTTACAGGGGCCTAAGTTTTGCTACGCAAGTCTATATTACAGTTAAGCTTTTGCACTCTCTCCTCATGGTAATTTCAATACACCTTGACCGTTCCCTGCATGCAGATGCATAAAAAGGCAACTCTCTAAATCGTATCATATTCATTCTCAATTATTCATTGAATGTATTAAAGGTTGCATTTTTGCATCAATTATTAATCCTAATTCATGCTGTAAATGAACAGAGGAAGGGAAATGCAGAAGCACAGCAAACCTCTAACTTTTATCTGAGTGGAAAGAAAAGATGTTCATTCTCTGCCTTATCTTTACTGGAAGATGACAGAGAGTGGACAAATGTACTGTGCAGTCCATAAGTAATCAGACAGTGACTACATTGGTTTGGATCTGTTCTGTAAATTGGATTTTAAATGAGGTCCAAGTGTCGACCTCCAGCTCTGAGCTTTCAAGGGTGTTTGAAATAAACAGAGTGTAATTTTAAGAAATGTTTTGTTTCCAGATAACCTTAGTGTTCTGTAATTGTTTTCCCCAGTGTTTCCCTTCTGTTTGGTTGAGTTTTAGATTTAGCAGATCATTTTGAGCTCAATCTACTTAGCTTTCCTTTTACCCCCGTATTCATTTAGTGTCATTTTGTGTCCTGGTTCTTTACGCTAAGCTGCAGCCAATTACTTGCTCCTTATTAGGTAATGATGGCCCCTTCTTAAATACGTCTTAGTTTAGTCAGCTCTTTGCCGGATCCAACTTTGTTCAAGAGGAAGAGGGATTGCTGCAAACTCAGTGACTCAATGCACGTCCTTTAAAAATCAAGGTCTTAGAATCTGGAGGAAGTATGGACAGCCTGAATGAATTTAACTGTTTGATATTCAGTGATGAATTTTCACTGTCAGTGATGATTTGGTGGATCATGTCATTTGCTGGTGTTGGTCCACTGGCGTTTAATGAAGTCCAAAGCCATCTACGAGGTGTACACCTGGCGAAGCGACACCGCTAAAAAAGTAAAATGTGAAAATGAGACGACATAGAGATAGGAAAATAGAAGCTGGCAGAGTGGAGCACCAAGAACAATATTGAGCTGGACACATTGAAGACCAGACGATTGGTCACTGATTTCAGAAGGGAACCGGGTTTTACTGACCATTAGTGGGGCCTGTGGGGTGAGAATGCTTCCTTCAAGTTCCTGGGGACACATATAACAGAGGACCTCACCTGGATGACCAATACAACAGAGCTGGTGAAAAAAGCCTGGCAGAGACTCCACTTCCTGTGGCTGCTGTGGAGGAACCATCTAGGAGAGAAACTGCTGGGGTTCTTTTCACCAATCGCTGTTTCACCGTGTGGTTTGCCGCTTGTTCAGCAGCTGACAGGAAGACTCTGCAGAAGGGAACTGGGACTGCAGAGAAGATCATCAGCTGCCCAAAGCTCTGCACATCTGCACAGACACCTCCCACCCTGGCCAGCTGCTTTGGAACCCATTACCATCAGGGAAGAGGCTCGGGTCTCTGAGAAGCAGAACTAACCGTCTGAAGCACAGTTTTTACCCTTAGGCCATCAGAACACCGAACACGGCCCCCGCTGCTATTGGAATACCTAAGTGTGTTTTTTTTTTAAAATCACATATTAAATATTAAAATGGCCTGCTTATATTAATTTGTTGAGCTCCCAGTACTGCTCCATAAACAGAAAGGTGACAAAAAGCAATAATGTTCTGTGTAACAGACACATTTACTTTAAAAACATTTTCTAAATTCAGCAGATACTATATAATTTGTTTTAGATCACAACTCCTGTGTTCACCTGATAAAAAAAGATTAAAAGATCTATTATTTTTTTACAACAGAGTATAGGGCCATGCTAAGAAAAAACAATAGTCAACTTACGAGAATAAAGTCACAGTAGATCTCGTACGAGAATAAACTCATATGACAGTAAAGTGAAACTAATACGAAAATAAAATCATATAATTACCACAACATCGCCACATAATATTACAACTTAATTCAGATAATATTATGACTTTACTTTTGTTATTTTCGTAATATTACGAGTTTATTCTTGTCATACTATGACTTTATTCTCATATTATTTCGACTTCTGTTCTGTTGAATTTGTAAACAGAAAGAGAGAAAACCGGAGTCGGTGTCTGTTTGCAAACACTCCCCATCGCCAAAGCTCGAAACCAAGGGGAAACACCAAAAACTATAGTAATTACAAGAAGATAATTAAACGTCTTCAATTAAAAAACAAACTGCAAATATGTGGTTTTAATTATTTTTTTTTCTCCTTCTGTCTCTCAATATGTAAGCATGTAGACTTGCATTTATAATAATTGTTGTAAATGTCAGACGGTTTATATATTATAAATCTAAACACTTAAATTAAACTTGAAAGCAGGCTTTAATCCGATCATAATTGTTCTTATTTAGAATCCACTTTGCTCAATCAACTATGTTTAATTTAGCCCTTCTCAATCCAGACATCAGAAGGTGCTTTACATTAAAAGCAAGGAAGAGACGTGCAAAAAAAAAGCAAGTTGCCAAAACAGAGCTGTTTCAAAAGGGAGAGCTCACCCATATGAATTGAGCTATAAAAAGAGGAAAATCGCTTTTTGTCTCTACTGTCTGTCTTCTCTACCATGAAAGAAGTGAAACGTTTAAGGAGCCAAACTATTGTCAGCAGTTTCCACCGGCATGTGTGAGATGCGACATCCTGTGAAAGCCTGATGCAGTTTACTTTCTTCCAGGAAAAAATACAAACTCTCGAATTGCTATCAAACACACCAAAGCAACAAAGTGAATAAAACTGTTCACAAACAGAAAAAAAATAAATAAATAATCCAAATAAATCACCATATCAATCCGATGAGTACGTCCGTAAATACCCTGATGAGTGCTTGGCTTTATCAAATTTAATTAGACTGTTAATGATTATCCTCCAAAACTGTACAAAAAAAAAAAAAAGTCCCAGAGCTGAGGTGGAGCCACAATAAAGCTCTACTGTAGCTTCAAAGGAAGCAAATGCATTCAAACAAATTAATAGTCCATTAAATAAAGGCAAACCTGAGCCAGCTGATAGAGCCTTAAAAGCATGTTAACATTAGAGCAGCTTAGACGCCCATTTATCTAGCAGGGAAGTGTTTTAACAGTAAGAAGCTAGAGGATGACTTAGCAGCATCATGTTATAATTTCTGCTGGTGGTCTTTATCCCCACAGCGCTGTGAGGGATGGTCCGACCTAACCTGGGCATGATCAATTCTTTTTGCTTTCCCCCGTTTTTTGTTTTTTTTTCCAACATTGTCACTGAAATTCATTCTTCTCATTTAAAAGGTACTGCCTTGTCTCAATTAATCTCACTTTCTCCCTCCATTCGCCCTTCCTGCTTTTCCTTCTCCTTGCTTCCCTGCATCCATCTTGTTCCTGGCTGCCCTCCCCCCACCCTGCTTTCCCCTCAGGTCCCGGCCCTCACTATGGTATTCCCAAAGTCATCTGCAATCAGACATCTTCAATGGATTAATTACACCGTCCTCACACAGCTTGATTGAGCATGTAACACCGACACCCCACCTCCTTGGACCCAGACACTCCCTGCTCACGTCCACCCACTTCAAGGCCCCGGCTTCTCTCTTGGTCCCATCTTTTCATCTTTCACCTCTGTTATTCAGATTCCATCTGTTGCTCTAATTCTTTAACACTTAATACAGGAAATAAAGGCGTAGCAATTGTGTTATTTAAAAATGTAACTTTTTTTTAATGGATTCTTTCATCAAAAAACTAATTCTTGAAACTGCTATCTTCTTTTTGATATATTTCATATGCCAGATTTTGCTGAGAAAAAATATTCAGCATTGTAAAAAAAAAAAAAAAAAAAAAAAAGGTTTTTAGGACTACACCTTCATTTACATTTTTCCAGAGAATGTGTTGAATATACACTCTTGTGAAAAATATTTGCTTCATTGCCTGTGTTTCAATTTTTGGTCACATTCTATGGAAAAAGTTATAAAAAGTTTTGCTAAATGATGAATTAAACCCATTTTATAGATGAGTTCAATTTCACCAGATGTGTAGAAGCAAGGAACTATCTAAATAGCACCAGTTTGACAACACGAAGTAGGCCGAGAATGCTTAAAAGGCAACACATCCTGCCCTGTTTAAAAAGAAAATCAGAACAGATGAGACAGAAAGACATCTCAAAGGGGTACAATGTCATTCCTAATGCGTTTTTTCTGACAAACCACAGCAAAATGGAGCAAACAGAAAAGTGGTGAACCTTCCCAGGATTGCCTGGCCTAACTTGCCGCAGTTGAAGTCAAGGTTCATGGTTCAACATCAAGAAAAGTATTCAAAGTACTGAGATAAGAGTGGACAATCTGGTCACGCATTTCCATTTAAAACAGCTGGACAGATGGACCATCATTTCATAACCTTGAGCCCACATATCCTGATCAAAACAGTTTTCTGCTTTCTCATACAAACAAGTCTTAGTTCAGACATTTATGTTTTGCCGTCTTTATTTTGTAACATATAATACAAATTAAACTTAAGACATTGTGAATACTTGAAAATGAATAACAATAATAATAAGTTGTAGGACAAATTTTGAAAAACTTTTTTTTTTCATAAAACTTTTTGTAACTATTCAAAAGTAGGACTTGGGAATCTATGAAAATATTGCTTCTTAGAAGGTGTCTGAGGCCATCTTTTATGATGAATGAATTTGGCATCGGCTACATGTAGTACTTCGATCCTACTACAAACTGCAACGGACAAATATAGGATTGGATGTAGTGGGTTCTTTAGCAAAGTACTAGCTTCGTTAAAGAGCTAGAGTTCTGAGAAATTTTCTCATTGCAACAGCAATCCTTGAATGTAAATGGCTCCTCTGTGAGCTTTCATGAGTACTTAGTGGAAACAGCAAGCTGAACTAAACAAAATGGATGCATGCAGTCACTTATGAGAAATCTAGGTTTAAAGAGATACAAGTACAAATATCCAGCTCCATGCAAAACGCACTAACACTGGTCAGTAATGCCAAGTGGACTTTAATCTGCAGATTGTTCATTAGCTTCCACAAGAAGGATTAGAGGGAAAATTAAGCAAACTTCTCCAGAGGACGAGTCTTCACTGCAGGCCGATCATTACTTATTTTCAGCCAAGAAGCGCACAAGCTGTCTCCTTTTCACTCCTCCCTCCCAACACACACAACAACCCTCATGCATCAATCAAAGATCCCAGACCATAACCCCAAATGCAGAGACCTGCTTAGAGTCATTCTAAAAATCATGATGGATGACAACTTCCCAAAGCAATCCCTCTGCGTGCCAGCATCATTTAACTAAAGGCAGCAGCCTGCCCCAGCCAATACGGCTCCCCTGCCTCTCCGGCCTGAGAGCGTCGGACTTCTCCTGACGCTGACACATTAAAGAATGGTCCAAATGAAACATATGAAGGCTGCCGGAGAAGAATTTCCTTTACCAAAGTTTCTGATCATGATTCTTTCCCTCCACCACTCCCATCCCTTCCTCCCAATGCTCTACAGAGAATGAGAGAGGAGGTTAAGTTGACCTCAGGCGCCGGCGCTTTGGAGCAGCTTACCCTGGAGTGTGAGATGACAAAACATTTAGTCCGATCTCACTTTGCAGCTCACTGACAGCCCGAAACAAAAGAATGGCCTCAGAGGAATTTAAAAATCATTGAATGAATGTCAATTAATTTCACGGGACGGAGTTGAATTTATTAGAATATAAAACAATCTTTCTTGAAAGCAAAGGGGAATTGATGTCCAAGGCCTTCAAACAGAGAGAGCAGGAAGACAGAGAGATGACAAAATGAAAGAAAGACTGTTGATGCGTGTGTGTGTGTGTGTGTGTGTGGGTGCAGGAGGATGAGTGGGTGAGTGAGTGAGTGAGTGAGTGAGCTCAGCGGTTGTGTTGCACGCTTGGCTGGCAGGGTGTGTGTAAAGTAATTAACATGATAGCCTCCCTCTCAGCCTGATAGCCTGTTCCCTGCAGCGAGGTCGTTTCAGCAGACACCTGAGCTGCGTCTCAGACACAGCCCTGCAACGCATCGCTAATGCAAACACAAACACGAGGCGTGTTCAACTCACATATGTCTGGTACCGACAAGTGCAGGGAAGGCACAGGTATCAGTAGAAATGACATGGTACACGTATGCCTGTCAGCGACGTGTTGGGGGAAAGCTGACAAACGTTTTGTGGCAGAAGAACTGACGTTTATTAATTCGACCTGACAATCATATAGACACAATGTAAATGACGTGTTTAGGAATCAGAAGAAAAGAATAAAATATAATGAAGTCAGGCAGTGTACTGCTGCGCTGCTGGGTTATGGATGATTGAAAGAAATGTCCAGCGAGAAAATTTCAGATGTACATGGCTTCTAAAAAATTTTACAAAGTAATAATTTGAAAGTGGGTTGTTTGCTTGCGTTCAGCCCGCTTTACCCTGACACCCCTAAAAAAAAATTTACAGCAACCGTCTTCGTTAAGGATCTGGTAAGTTAGTAAACAGAGCACACCTGTGTTTAATCTAATCTCAATATAAATATATCTGCTCTGTGAAAGTCTTTGAGGCTTATAAGAGA
Source organism: Gambusia affinis (assembly GCF_019740435.1). Lineage (NCBI taxonomy): Eukaryota > Metazoa > Chordata > Actinopteri > Cyprinodontiformes > Poeciliidae > Gambusia > Gambusia affinis. The sequence goes on from NC_057873.1 coordinate 21,897,949, forward strand.
ACATTAGTAAACAAACAGTAAAACAGAGACCAAGAAACACATCGGAGAGGTCAGGGCTATAGTAATGGAGAAATTTATAGCAGGGTTAGGAATAAAACTTATGGAGCTCTGTTCAATTCATGCTCCAAAACAAGAAAGAGTAGTAGATCTTTACTAAATAATGGCAAGAAGAAAGATACTTTTGAAAAGAAAAAGTATCTTTCATAGAGCAAACAAAGACAACTAAACTCTGATAAAAATAGATCACAATGAAACTTTTGGCCTACATTTAAAATACAGTGAGAAGAAAAAAAAAATCCTTGCCAAGGTGAAACATGGTGGTGGCTGAATCATGCTGCGGGAGTATTTGTGTTTTACAAAGACAGGAAAAATGGAGAGATTGATGGATGGATCCAAATACAGAGTGATCTTGGAAGAAAACCTACTAAACGGCAAAAAACGTGAGATGTGGGCAGAGCTTCATCTTCAAGCAAGAACACAACCCTAAACACTCAGTCAGAGCTACAATAGGCTGGTTTAGATCAAAGCATATTCATGTGTTAGAGTGACCATGTTAATGTTGGGACTTAAATCTAATCTGTAGCAAGATTTGAAAATCGGGGTTCTATACATTCTCCATGCAGTTTTTTGGAACATAAGCTAGCCTGCAAAGAACAATCTGGAAACTTAGTAGAGCCATACAATAAAAGACCTGCAGCAGTAACCATATGTGGTTTGAAGTTGTACGCTGACATAATGTGGAAAATGCAAAGAGTATGACTGTTTCTACAAAGACAATGTACAAGGCAAAATGCTAACTTTCCGCATATTGTGGTCAGTACGCACATTTTGATCCTGCAAAGTAAAAGTAAGACAAAGGGGCAGAAAAGATAACCTCCTTTGCTGAAGTAATGAGACCACTGGTGACCGACACAATGCTGACAATATCCCTTCGTTCCCTCGCCTACAATCCATTGTTTGCCTCCTCTTCATCCCTCATAACCCCTGGACCTCCACTCCGTCCCTCTAATCCTAAAACTGCGGCTTGGCGCAGACCCCCAAACACCACCTTTTCAGCCCCACACAGCCCTCATTTGCTGAAGGATTAGAGCGAGGGCACCAAGGTCAAAGTTGGCCCACCACCTGGGAGTCTAGTAAAAAGAAGAAGAAGAAAAAAAGACTTAGAAATACACACATTCACACAGCCATTAGCATTGTGTGAAGGTAGGATGCAGCTTTGGTATCAGAACAGAATTATGCATTCACACACTGTATGTGCGTAGACAGGACCCGAACCCCCAGACACCTACTGGAACAGAGACACAAATTTGCATGAGCATGTGCAGAACTAAATAAATTGACCTTAACGCTCGAACTGAAAGTATACAAAAACATGAATGTGCGGCTTTAAAAACAATACCGAAGGAAAAAAGAAAAAGGGTCAAAAACTGTTTCAGGGGAGAGGGAGGTTGCTGATAACACAAGGCACACACACCTTCGAAAAGGAGTCAAAGTAGGAAAGAAAGTTAGCAGGAGAAGAATAGTGATTGTCAGCGAGAGAAGAAACATCACTCTGAAAACTTCTAAAAGGAGACCCTGCTCTGGGTTTTAAATGCTCTCGTCCCTCCATTACTCCCTCTCTCTTCCCACTTTGCTCTCATCCCTTTCATGAATTAAAAGCACGGCCGGTCTGCTGGGGAAAGCATAGTTAATTCTGATCAGATCTCCTCCGCCCCTCCACGCCACCCTCTTACCATCTCCCACCATCGTCCTCCCCCCCTCCCTGGGCGACGGTTGCAGTGCAGGCTGACAGACAGAGATGGGATCTGACAGTAAACAGGCGCGCGGATGCCCGGCGCGTGATTGACACGTAGGCAGGTCGGAGGGGGCCCGCCTCCCTCCTAATCCTGCCCTGTCAGCTCTAATTGGGGAGGTGGGGCTCTATGTCACCAAGGTGACTGATTGACAGGACCCCAGCTTTGCATAGATATGAGGGAAAGGTGGAGAAGTTCACGCATGGCATAACACTGTTAACACTGCTATACTGCTAATAGAGATGTGTGTGTGGGTGTGTGTGTGTGTGTTTCTGGAGATGTGTGGCTGCTGAGGGCTTATGCACATTCACAAACACCTAGCTGCAGGTGAACACGCTCGAGAACATGGCCGAGCACTCAAATAAACACACAACAATAACAGAGAGCAAAATTGACATGCACGCGAGATGTCTTAACGCGGAGCGCATCTGCAAACACACCCAATCACTCGACGTGCTATGATGAAGAGCAGGGGTTGTAAACACTACAAGTGCAGAGATTTGGGATGCATAACAGAGCAGTGCAAAGGTCTTCACAGGGATTAGACACCTAACACAGGGGCAGAACTCTGCACCTTTTGGATATGCATGTACAGCATATACTGTCATGGTAAATGCAACATTCCTGTGAGTAGAATATAAGTAGATCACTCATAGCATCATGACGGCATGCCTGACATCATGGGGGTGACCCTTTTGCTGCCTAAACAGCCCTCCACTGACCCCTGAAGGTGTGCTATGGTATCTGGCCCAAAGGTGTCAGCAGTAGATCCTAGAAGTTACAAGGTCTCAAACTCCAGTCCCTGATAGTTGGTTCCCTGCAATCGAGCTTCAAGACATCTGAATCATATAATCACGTCATTAGAATGACTCTGTAGAACATGAGCCATTTGGGTTCCATGCTAGACTCTCAAGAATTGAGGTTTGGAGCCCTGTTTTACATCCTAAAAGTAGCTAAGTGGAACCTCTACGTATCAGATGTGTTCGTTGAACTTACCCTTCAAGTGCTCAACTGGACTGATATCTGGAAAATTGGAAGTCAAGTCAATACTTCAAAGTCATTGTTGTGCTCCTCAAACCACTCCAGAGCTATGTTTTGCCTCCTGGCAGAAAGGATTATTCTGCTGGAAGAGGCCACGCTCTGAAATGAACACGGTTTCCATGAAAGTATGTACATGTTCAACAATAGTCAAGTAGGTGATAGGTCAAGACTACATTTACATGAATAAAAAGATTATAGGTTTTTCTACAATTCTATGCTAAAATAATATTTGTACAGACAAACATTTCTGAGTTCCTGCTGCTATAAAAAAAAAAAATACAGCCAGTAATTCATTGACAGGCTGCTAGACAATAGACAAGTCAACAATAATAGAAGAAAAAACACGGCTGTGTGTAGCATAGAGGCCGCTAGTGCCAGAGATATCTTTTTGAAAATCTTGAGATAGGTGGGATCATCACCTGACTGAGGCAGTTCATAACACTCTCAGGAAAATGAACAGTGACCAGTTTTACAAAATCTCCACAGAGGAAGGTCATTTTAACTGCAACAGCTGCTGGGGCAATTACCACTAAAGTAGATCCTGTCATTGACAATTTTGCAGATCTTGGAACAAGAGGATTTTACTGCTTAGAAAGGGGCAGAATGCGTACCAAATTATGCAAATTAAGAAATAGTATAAATTGCATCTATTTCTTTAGCAATGCAATTAACTTTCTACGCAGTTCTGCTCGATTCGCATCTCCCTTCAGTGCTCCATGGGATTTCACACACTGAGCTCAATTTCTCTGGTTGAATTTCAACCGGGCCAATCAGCGAACAGGAGAACTTGTAAGCAATGACGTTTTAAAATTGTAGTCTGCCTATGACTGTAGTTTGGAATGGCAGTAGAGGAAGTGAACAAAGACATTCAGTCCATGTTGGCCACACTTTCAAATACTGAGCAATTAAAGTCAGAGCAGGAGATATGCATAGGACAGTTTATTGTTGGCAAAGAAATCATGGCCCTATTTTTATGGTACACACAATTTCTGGCAAGTCTCATCAATCTGGCGCTTTATTTACATCAAAACCAAATGTTAGTGATTGGGTAGAATCAAATTATTCATTATGTCTCAGTAACCAAGTGTACAAACCCTCTAGACAAATCAGAGTGAAGAACAAGGAGCTAATTTTTACCTGCCTACTGTTTCTGTAGAATCACGTCAATCAGAGAACAAGGGCAGGTGTTTGTCAAAAAGACATATGAAAACGTTCACAGTGCGGCTTTTGGTGCATCCGGAAAATATGCAAAACACAGAAAGAAAGGGCTTAGATCATGAAGAGCTTTCAAGCCAATTTCATGAGCTGCCTGGGGAACAATGGCCTTCGCCAAACAGAGAGGATAAGGTTGAGGGCTGCATGCCCTTATTCAAAAAGCACAGAAATATCAAGTTACACTTTGACCTTGTCATAAACTTAGTTAGGCTGCAGGAAATCAAGGATATTAGATCAGTTTTCCTCTAAAAGATGAAAGATTTAGATTTTCTTTGTGACCTTACAGTGTTGTCATACACTCACTGACTCGTGCAGAGCAGAAGCAAATCGGCCTTAACAGTTTAGAAAAGAATGAAGTGGACCAAAACCAAGGTTATGACCCTCAATGTAAAACACCTAGAACCATTTACTCTGGAGGGAGAGGAATAACACAGCTCAGTAACACAGTCTGCGTCTGGGCAGCGTGGTTCTGCCAGCACAGGCTCAACAAAGCAGAGATTGTCTCTGGTACCATGAAGAATCTCAGGGTGTTTATTGCAGCACAGCTGAGTGTACACCCAGTCTTTTCTGTCAGTTTGCACAAATTTCACACAAAAGTCCTCAAAGAATCCAGCTCTTCAAGCACTGACCAAGAGAAAACTCCAATCCTGTTGTAGAAAAAAAAAAGAGCATATGTGCGGCCTGAGAAAATAATCGAGTAACAGTTTAGAGACTCTCTGCAACTTGACGCAAATAGGCAAGCTCAGAGGGTAAAATGTGTTCACTGCACTTTTGGGAAGTCACTAATGTTGTTGTTTGTGAACTTCACCTAGATCAGGGTCAGGCTTTAGGAGCTAAAGATATTCCTGTTTATAAGTGCAAATAAAAGTTTAACTGTTGCTTGTCTTGGTTATACGATTAGGTCATAAAACATAATCGTAAGCAGAACATTTCTGTCAGGTGATTTGAAATGAATAATCTCAGTCAGGAAAGAAAAGTGCAACTGGATTTAGTTTCAGGATTTTGTGGTTCAGAACATGATAAAATTGAATTACACCTCCATATCTTTTAAAGTTATTTAAATATAACATAAAGTAGACAGAATGCAATAGAGAACATAGTACTTGTTTGTAAAAGGAAATGAAAAACTGTGCAAGACAACTTGCTTTAGATTTGCTTTAAAGTAGTAATTACGTATTATGTGAGTTATGTATATGAACATTGGTAGATGTGATATAGATATACTTCATAAAGGTTTGGAAATTAACACTAAATCTGCCTGGTCTAAAAATTGTTTAAACCTATAGTTAAAAATTTCTGAATTCCTCAAAAAAGTTTGTAAATGTTGCAAATCGTGTTAAAAAGCACAAACCTTTTAAACGTGATTTCCACTTCTACTCACTGGTGATGTAAAGTGGTCTATTTTTGTTTAGCTGAGAGCCAGAAATCGAGAGAACAGCAGTAAATATACTGAGAAATGATTTGTATTTTACTGTACTGGTGAATAGAAACATTGCATTTTAATCTGAGGAGTTGTGAAACATGTGAACGTGCTGAGCAGAACTTCGCTCTCATATAGAAGCAGCTCCTCCGAGACTGGATTTTGGATGATATAGCACAGAAAATAATAAAAACAGCTCTACTATCTTTACAAGAGTGGATGTCCTATCAAATTCACCCCACGGTTAAGAATATACAATGCTCAGAAAAAAATCCTGGAAAACAAACAAGAGCTCAATTTCTATTTCCACAGGCTCAAGTTTGGGTGTTATAAATTAAAGCGGCGTGGCTTATTTTGGGGCCTGCAAAGTTTAAGTTCACAAGCTGAAATCTAAATAAACCAAATGACTTTGGCAACAATTTCCATTAGAAAGAATAGTCAACATAGAAATATTTGATCTTTTGTCCATGTTTTTTCAGGTTAGGAATAAGCAAATAAACTGCAGTGATGTTGGGGGAAAAAAAGAGCGTTTGCTCCGAAATGTCACATATGTATATAAAGACGATAACCATCAAAACCATCAAAAGTTCTAAATGAAACAGGTTATTATAAAGTCTTTAATCATTACTCTGTTTTATTTTAAGTGTTTGTTTAGGAGCTTGTATGTATAAGTGGATTTATTTGGCCATGTGTGCGTGAGTGAGTGTGTTTTGATTGACAGCTGCCACTGACCTGTGCCAGTCAGAGTGCCATGCTGCGGGGCGGTGGGGTCGATCGCAACGGAGGCGACCTATGCCCTCATCTGCATCCTGCCTTCATTAGCAGAGCCAGGCAAGGAGAATAACAACCCGATAAATTAATAAAGAGAAAGAGGGAGGGCAGAGAGAAAGAGAGGAGGGAAGGAGCAGACAGGAGAGAAAGTTTTTTTAAAAAAAAGGAAGAAAGAGCAAGGAAAGGAAGGGAAAGGGCAGAAAGGATAACGTACGAGAGGAAAGAGCAATGCACTGAAGGATGGAGGGCAGAGAGTGAGGAAATGGAAAAGCAGCAAAAATTGAAATGTGTGTAAAAACCGAGAGAGTGTGACGAACTGATCCCAAAAAAAAACAAAAAACACTGAATGAACCTTAAGAAGAGGGTTAATAGACCAATCTAAATTTATCATCAATGATAAAATCTAGTTGCAGATTAAAGATGCATCTGCACCATCATGTGAATACGGGTGAAAAAAAATTCACAATAACTTGAAATTATTTTTTTCCAAAGAAAGAACCACAACCAAATGGTGCCAAATAAGTCTCTGGAGCAGATTCACAAATGTGGCAGCGAGCCTTATCTAAACAGTATTGCTACATTACCATCTGTCCTTGCCGCAAACGCCAACACAGACTCAGATTCTACAACTACATTCCGACGAGCCCAAATGTCCGCTTTTCCCCCTCCTCATTTACGATCGGAACGGAGTTAAGAAGGCAACCACATGGAAAGCTTGTTAATAAAGTATGAGGTTTAATCATCCGCTGTTTTACTGGATACACAACCGTGCTCCTCTCGCTCACAGGCAGACAGAAATAGAGGAAAATACCTCTTGAAAACCTCCATGCTTGCAGTAAAAGACACACAGCAGAGTCCAAGCGAAAGCTCGCCGTGTAAATAAATCATGAACAAGCATGTTGTGCAGAATGCACTGGTGTTTGGTAGCTTTCTCATGAGAGCTGCAGTAATGATCCTTTCTCATCTTCCAGCAGAGCCGTGTTGCATTTATTGCATTCCATCACTTCATTTTCATCTCTAGATGAAAGCATGACCTGTCCTTATGCTTTAGATGTCAGATCATGTTTCATTTTGTAGTGCTTAACACATATTTCCAACTTATCTACAGCAGTGGCTCTGAAATTGTTTTGTTGTTGTTGTTGCTGCTGCCTTCCATGTTTACTGAGCTGATGTAACATCGCCAGTCATTGTTATTTTCTTGTTAAAATAAATTTTAAAAAAGAATCCAAAAAATTTGTCATCATACACCATGTTGCAAACAGATGATTGGGACATTCACTCAAGTATTTGGATGTTTTCTGTAACTTCTTTAAAGAAAAGTTTAGTGATTCTGATTTTGGGTGATACCGTCTCTGTTTTTTGAAAATGCTCATTTTCTGGCCATTTTTGACTGCAAAATATTTATTCCATTTCACAGCTTTTAGGACGTCTGGAAGTTGTAAAACAAATCGACAGACTTAACTTTCACTTTTTCACTTAGATGGTTGATTACAATGTATAGAGATGAGGTTACACGACATTTTGTTCCAAAATGTTCCATTTTGATATTTTTTTAGAGTCTGATGTCGACTTTTTTAAAGTTATCAGTCTAAGAAATCCCAGCTGACTAATGGAAAGTAGATTAAGCATACTTTTTTGCCATTTCAGGGCCAACCCTAGCCATCCTGGCGACCAGTGCAAGATTTTACGTGGCACCTTCGCATCCCAAATGGCAAATATTGAGGCACAATATAAATAGCATACGCAGCGAAAGAATTTAAATTCTAAAAGCAACTATGTTCTGACCTGATCTGTCAGAGGATATGGCCAGTCAGCTGGATCTACTGGTGCAGCCTTTATTTCTGATGCGTGAATCAGCTCCTGTGAGGTGGAGGCAACAGCAGGAGGACTTTGTGGAGCTGCAGAAGACCCAGGGGTGGGATTTAAATATCTCAATATTGAATCTGAAGGGAAAAAAGAGGAGCATGATTCCAGAAATAGGAGTAAGAAAACATAAGAGATGTGTTATGTTCAATATACCGTACATGTAAATTACACAATAAATTTTATGAGATGCAAATTAAATTGGATTAAAATGCAAGGTGCAATTAACTCAATGAAGCAATATACTTCAATAGTATGGAAACGCAATGAGCTGTTTACAAAACTTGACCTTTTACTGTTACTTGAGTTTGTTTTCAGTGACTAATTTTACTCATTTACATTTGAAACCATATGTGTTGAGTAAAAATTTAAAAACTAGGCATATCTGTTTCACACTAAACTGTCACAACATGAAAACAGTTTCAACAAATATGTTAATTTTTTAATAAAATTTACATACTGCAGCTATAAAACTAAACAAAATATCTCTCAATTAGCCATCATGTGTCAACATGTTTGATTTTGTATTTATAAATGTGATCCTTGAATTCAAAACAGTTTGAGCTCAATATGTTATCTTTTCCTCTGTGGAATTTTATTTTATGTAAAAATAATCTTTTACTTGAAATTTTAATGAGGTACTTTATTTACTTTCACTGGAGTAACATTTTACACTGGTACCTTGACTTATATTTAATTAAGATGTTATCAAAATAACTGTACATTATGTGTGTACTCTTTCTACCTCTGTTGTACACACACATTTAAACACCAAAACACAGGCTAACAACATAAACGTATGTCAAGATGTGGTGTTGTAGTTGTAACATCCACTGAACAACAAAGAAATACGCAACTAAATACGAAATAAGGAAAAAGGTTATAAATCGATTAGCACTGTGCTTGGCTAACTAGCCTAGCTGCTAACCGCAGCGAGTTAACACTACACTATGCTAAATAACTAAGGCATTATAAGGCAATTTCATCACATTAGTTTTACTGTACCTCAGTCTCTTTCATATTGTCCCTCTTTTTCTTTCCTTTTCTTATTTTGCTTCCTTGGGCAGAAGGCAAATTTGTACGTTTTGAAATGACGCTTTCAATGGTTACTCACGGTACAAAACTCACCCCACCTGCTCCCCAACACTCGCTACGACGTCGCTGTCTTCTTCTTTGGTATTTTAATGGCGGATGGCACACCAACTTCAGGTGCGTAACGTCGCTGTCGAGCAGCAGTGAGGGCAGGTCAGGGGTCGCATTGGATGCGGGAACAAACCAACAAGTAAGGATGAGGGTGCGAGCTAAATATCAGTATTTTTAGATGTAGTTAGGCCTGTCACGATAGCAAATTTTGCTGAACGATTAATTGTCTCAAAAAACTATTGCGATAGACGATAGTATTGTTTGAAGACCTTTTTACACTGATTTAATGGAAATGACGTAATAATGCATGCGATTTCCTGCCAAAGATAGATGCACTTTATTTTAAAAAGAACACCCAACACTGGAACTGATAAACAAAATAAACAAAACAACCAAAAATAAAAATAAAATTGATTCTCAGTCTCCATTAGAAAACATGTACTTGAATAAAAAATAAATAACATAAAGCCAAAGTGTAAATAAATACTGCATTCAGCCAAAAGAGTTCAGATTATAAAGTCTGTTTACCATATTGCCCTTCAGTAATCATTAGATTTAAATAGAGAAGATGGGTACATCGACTACCTGATGCAATAGTTCACACTACACGTTAGTTCACACCTACATTTTCCCCTTATGACAATCTTAGAACTTTTATCGTACAAAGATTGTCTCTTGTGATCATCCTGTAGTGTGTGGTGTGTGTTACACTAGATCGTTGTGGCGCTCCGATCTAAATCAGGGGTTTTCCCCACTGGGATCGTTAACCTGCCTGTTGAATGTGACAGGTAGCCAATCAGAAAGCCGGATTCTGCTCCGCGCTTTCTGAGGGGAAATTAACGAGGGGAATCCCAAACAGCTGACACGGCGCAACCCGAAGTCCAGCGGACATTGGAGATGATATGTGGAAACAACATTAATGGTTATAAAACATTTCGCACAAAGAATATAGAAATGACGAGGGGAGGAGTTGGAGCGAAATCGCTACGTTGATGAACCCGGTAACTTTTCAGCTGTTCTTCGTTAACGTGACATAAATAGGTTGTAATGATTTTCATTCAGTCAGGACGTTACGCTGACACTAGAGCCACATGCGTTGCAGATAGATTGTAGTAAAGCATTGATTAATGCCTGGTTTTAAAATTAGTTAGCTGGACTTGTAGCCAGCCATCGGAACCGTTATACCTAGGATTTCTGTCGGCTAATGTGTGGTCTCAGATTTTGAAAATGGGCCGACAATCGACCGACAGCACTAAGATGGTGTCGTGTGCGCTGGGCATTACACTAAGGAAATGAGGAAGGGAGGGTCAGTGGCGAGCACCGGAGTTGAGCCTTTTTCATTTAGTGTCATCAACAGAAAGAGAAAAAGGCTGGAAGAGACGATAACGGCGATAATTAAAATGACGTAGATAGTTTTAATTTATCGTACAATTAATCGATTTCTCGTTTATCGCGACAGGCCTAGATGTAGTATTTAATATATTTTGCTATGCAGAGAAGATACCATGCCATCTTTCATAGAAGGAAATTATATGAAATATAAGTCTTAATTTTTCTTGCCCCTTTTTATTGTGAGTGCATTACTGGCACCCTTAACTTTTCTTAGGAGTGTTAGACAGAGAAATAGCTTGTTTGATAACAGTTGATAACAGTTCTAACAGGTGTTTCCTAATAAAACACAAATCTACAGGAGATACGGCAGTGAAAGTATTGTTAGTAGCTCCAGCTAAGAAGGAGACATTGTTAAAATGCTGGTAGATTTAGCTTTAATAGGAGAGAAAAAACAAAAAGAGTATCAAAGGTAAGAACAGCAACAACTTGTTGATTCTGTCTGGAAAAGAGGGGTAGGATTTGCCAAAAACAATTTAAAGGAGCTTGGCTATCTTTTGACCAGGCATTTTTGCACACAGAAAGTTTGGAATATTTCCTAACCCACATTTACCATTGAGCAAGACGATTTCAATGAATTAGTAAGGTACCAGTTTTAAAATTCTACTAAGCTCCATTGATTTGACACCATTTTCTTTTTGCATGTTTCTGTTACATACTTAGACAGGTTACAAAATACCCTGCGAAAACATCTACATGTTTTCGCAGGGTATTTGGTTAAATAGGGGGTATGTTTTAACTGCGTCGTGCAAGTTTTTAAAATAAAAAAAAGAAACTAGTGTTCGTAAATGTTCATTCGCCGAAGTGCGAACCGTGTTAGTAGGTGAACATTACTCTGGCAGAAATGTATCTATTCATTCTGAATTCTCCTGTTAGTTGGAAAAGGAGAATGAATTTGGAAAAGCAGGAACACGACAGGTCTCGGGAGATTTCTGCTGGCTGCCTTCAGCACCTAATAACAAACATCGCATTAGCCAGACCCATCTGTTGAGGGGATGCAGGTAATGTTCCTGCGCCTGTGTTTCGCTGTAACTGAAAGGCACTGGCTGCTCAGGGTCGAGCAGCGTGAGGCATCGGGGGAGCCGGGCCTGCTGTGCTGGGGAGAAAAATCTCAGGACGATCGATGAAGAGGATTAGGACCGGCTTCGGGGGCTCAGAGGCCTGGATCTGAGCAGTATTCTCAGTGGGGCCTCTGGGAGAGTCGGAGAGGAACGCTGGAGGGAAGGGAAGAGGGAAAAGAGAGCTAACCTGGAGCTGTCAAGAGGCTGAGAGAAGGGCTGGCCAGGCTGGGAATAGAGGAGCAGCCAGGGTCCCAGTTCACATTATGAATGGCACTGAATCTGTGCCACCCACTCAGATAAAGCGGTTGAGGGGACAGGATGGGATTCGTAACAAGACCGTAAATAAAAGCCGATCAACAAACAAGCTGAAGTTGGCTGTATGCGTCTCCCTGTACTCAATCTTTTAATTTTCTTCAGGGCAAATTGGTGGTTGTCCTCTAACTTGATGAGCGCCACGCGCAACAAAAGGCTGCCTCCGTCTGCGCGTCTGCCTCTGATGCTCATGATTGGTCAGCCCATTCGCCGGCTCTCCGCTTTCCCCCGGGTGCAGGCGATTGGATCCACGATTCATTTTGCAAAGAGGAAAAAAAAAGAAAAAAAGAAAAAGAAGAGAGCACATATGAGAGAAGAAACAACCAAAACCACTGGGAAATTATACGGCAGAGCAGCGTGGTGGATCTAGAATTAAACGGCATAATTAATCAAGCAAAGGAGAAGAAGAAGAAGAAGAAAAAAAAAAGAAAACAAGCATGTTGCTCATACATTTATTATTTGCATTTTTTTTTCCACTTCAGGAGATGTAATCAGCATGTACACACTGAGAGGCTTGTGATACTTGTCACAACGACCTGAAGGCCGGGCGCCCATTTAGATTGCTGACCCAACATTTGTAAAGCAACGTCATCTCTCCTGTGCGTTTAGTGTTTTTCCAACTTCACAATGCCTTCAGCCTCTGAAGTAATCTTTGCGACAAACACAAAACAAGTCCAGAGAATCACATTGTTTCATGCCCCTCTTTTAAATCGAGGCGTCTGTAAAATTGGGTTCACAACTCGGAGTCTCTGCGGAGTTGTTCTGCATTATACAGCGAGCGCATTAGACTCAAAGAATGGAAAGACTGGCTTCCTTTTAGACAGGTACTGTATGAATATCCTAAAAGCACAGATTACAAAGCAGGGAGTGCTGTCTTAAGCAAAGTTGAAGGGTTACATTTTCACCTCGGGAAGGAATTTCACAACAACAACAAAATAATCATTGCAAACATGTAGAGAGTATAAACAAACGTCAAAGATGGAAAACACTTTCAGCTGAAACTAGATGGGGTTTTTTAATAATGATTATGTAAAAAGAAAAAAGATACACATTGCCTTGTCAGGATTACCAAAATTGTTTCTACTTGTAAAATGCTGGATTAATTATTTTCATTGCTTTCTTTACATACTGAAAGTTACACACAAACACAAAAGGATTATTTCAAGCCTACTTTGGCTTTCCAAACTGAGATCGAAAATGAGCCAAACTTTAAACGTTCTTGTGAAATCGGTGTGAGTGACAACAACAAAAAATGACATCTGCTCTCATCTCAAAACTTCACAACATTTGAGTTAGGCTATACTTGTGGATATATTTTAAGGCAACACCTCAAACACAGTGCTGTGCCTCAGGGATGAACATGTGTTGGTGTGAAATGTAAATATCAGCCACCCCTGCAGAACAAAAACAAAAGACTTTGTGCTGATGCCGACTGAAGCTGGTAGGAATATAACAGGTCAAAACCCACTGCAAACTGAGAGGTCACCGAGTTAGGAAGAAGCCACTAGGACAGAGGATTAAAGTTTGCATATATGCCTTTTACTGCATATTTTAAGAGTCTGTAAACAAAAACTGTGAAATGATAAAAATCAGAGTCAAAAACCAACGCATTCTTCATCAACTGAATGCAAAACATCATTAATGTTACGCTTTCTTACAAAAAGGTCCCTATTCTTTGTTGACTTGGAAAAACGTCTCACGAATTTGGGCAACTTTCAAGGTCTTTGAAGTAAAAAACTAGCATCTTCTGTGTGAAGCTCATTCCTCGGTATCCATATTGCAAATTCTGCAGACACCTTTAACAGTGCTTTTCTATGCAGCACAGCGGACGACAAAATAAAAATACAATTAGAAAGCCTTGTACCAAATCCACCAAACAAATGATGTAAAAGACCAAAAACAAGATTAAGTCTGGACAATTCAATATGTACCTTTTACAGTGTTTTCTCCTGGGAACAATAAGACCAGGTAACACTAATTTCATAAATCAAGTGATCCAAATGCCTGTTTGTAGCCGTGGCCGCATGTGCAGTCCTCCGCTGTAGGTCGCCCTCCTGTTTCCCAATGGGACGTTTGTACAAGGACCGCCAAGAGTCTCTTGGGTTGCAACTAGTGTCAAAAAAAAATTCAGTTCATCTCCACACCCTTAAATCTATCAGGGAGCATAAATTCAGAACCTTGACATTGTTATATAGTCTGAGAAACAGACTTCTACCAAAGAGGATCGCTTGATCAGAAAATAATCAATTCAGCTTGTGATGCCAGATCTGTTTTGTTTTGTCAAATAATAGTGCAGAGACACCAGCAGACATTTGAAAAGCAAAACGTCTGTGTAGTTTTAGAGACATCCGTTTTGTTTAGCTGTTCAAAGTATTGATGTTGTAAATAAACCCATGAAGAATACTCAAATGTGTTGGGTTATTACCAAGACGTTTTAAATCTTGATCTCTAAATACCTTTGGAGGGGAGATTTGAAAAATGAAAAGGACAATGTAGTTCAATTTATGCATCTAGTCTCTGGTAGGAGTCAATCAAAAACTTGTCTTAAACTGGTAATGTCTCACCACTTCCATTAATGTTAGTTTGTTAATTATGTACCCAACAAAACTAATTCCTGAAATCACACCACAAGTGCTTGTTGAAGAGTTTTCACGGGAGTGTAGCTGTCTTGGGCTTTGGTAGGTTTAGTATTTGACTCTTCCACTATGTGTTGGTGTGTCCTTGGGCAAGGCAATTCAACGCAAATTGTGTATCAGTGTATTTATATGTGAGTGTTGTGAATGCGGTTCCGTTAATGAAGTAGTCGGTATGGCAACACAATCATTTAGTTAATGAACCAGATTGATAACACCTGATGTAAAAGCCTTGAGAAGTCAGATTAGATAAGCTACAAATTCAGTCCATTTGCCATTTAGTTGTTGCTCTGTAAAATCTTTAGTTGCAAAAATAAAAAGGGGACATAGATTGCTAGAACCACAACTATTGGAGGACTTTATTTCTAGCAACGCCTTTGGAAGAATCTAGAGACACTTCATGAAGGTTTTCACACATTTATTTGCTCACAAATCCAAGCCCAGTTCCGTTATTCTACTATCCCTGTCTCTGTGAGCCATTATTCCAAACTACATCCCACGAACAGCTTGAAACGTGTCACTTTCCTGCAGGTCAATAAAAGCTCAGCGCTGAAGCGCCTTCATCAATCGTGGTATCAATATGAAAATACCACTGTGACCCAGACATGAATCAATCAGGGCTCCTCTGGGAGGAGACAGAGAAGGGGAGGGGAGGCCAGGAGCGCCTAAAATCATCAATGAGCCGGATCAGGCCGGAGTCAGGCTCGGACAGTCTGTATTGATAAGAGCATTTCCACCTGTAGCGGCCGGAGCGGAGCGGAGAGACAGGTCGCATCTGAATTCAATACCCGCCGCCGCAGCTGCGAGCTTGGAGCGCAGAAAGGAGACACGGTTGAGCGGAGATACGTGCCTCGACTCATCATCAGACCAGTCTCTCTCTCTCTCTCTTTTTCCACTCCTCCTTCTATATATATGTTCCCTTCCTTCTCCCCTTTCCTCCTCCTCCTCCTCTTTGTTGTTTCGCAGAACTTTAAGACCTAAACATTACACTTTTAATACTGTGCAGACACGTCCCGCAATTAAGTTCTTTTGTCTTTATTCCGCAGCTTTCCGTACTTCCTCGCCCACATTATCTCTGGAGTTTAGTCAAACCCCCTTCCCTCCTCTAACTTCAAACTGAGAGGGGAAGCGGAGATCAGGATCGGGAGGGAAAGTCTTCAGAAGCTGCTTTCTCGTATTCCCCTCACTGAGAGCGCCGGATTAAGGTGTCATCCCGGCCTGACATCCAAGACTTGACCCGATCAATTAGGTCCATGCTCTGAAAATCCAGCAGGGCTGCAAGGGGACCAGCGCGAGACGAGGCCGCCCCCTAGTGGCGCGTCGGTGCATACACACACACACACACCCACCCACACACCCCCACGCACACACACACACACGCACACGCACACCCACACACACAAAGCAGAGAATGGAGAGGGTTTTCTGGAAAGAAAAACTTTAATGCTAAACGAGTGTGGCTCAGTTTAGTTTGAACTTTTCTTGTTTGCATTTTCTCACGTTACAACCGCAAACTTCATCCTCTTTTATTGGGATTCTAGGTGAGAGACCAACACAAAGTAGCATGTCAAAAGATGTGGGACAAAAAGCACGAGTTTTACTTTTTGAACAAATAAAAATATGAAACTGTGATGCAATACTTTGCGGAGCCACTTTTCACTTCAATTACAGTTGGCGGTCTTTAAGAATATTTCTCCAGTCTTGCACATTTAGAGACTGACTTTGTTTTTTCTCTCTATCATCCTTTTCAAAACTGCTCGGTGCACAGCGATTTTCAAGCGTTGTCCCTTGTTTTGTCAATGCCAGCGTCAAAGTCAAATTTATTAATATAGCACTTTAAAAACAGGTGTAAAACTGCACCAAAGTGCTGTACAAGAACAATAATAAAATAAGTTAATGGGAAGAAAAAAAACAAAACAGAAAAAACACTTTTTTTTAATAATAAAAAAAGTGTTTTTTTTTATTTTCTAAAAAAGTTAACATTATTCTATCTAACCCAGGGGTTTTGAAATCCAGGCGTCAAGGCCTGTTTGTTCTGCAACTTTTAGATGCATCCCTGGTCCAACAGACCCGGATCAAATAGCTGAATTAGCCAACTGTTCTCAAGTTGTGGTATCTAAAAAAAAAAACTGTAGGAAATTACGTTTACCCACAAATTACGTTGTAGGAAAACATACATTTTCATTCTCATCCCTTATGCCCCACTCAGCCATATAAAATGCCAACACAATTAAAATTTGTGGTTGCACTGTGACATAATATGAGCGGACTGGCCTGCTAAACAACGTCGAATTCCCCATGTTTGATTTGTGATCAACCCCCCCCAGGCTGTGCTCTCTCCCCCACGTCGCTCTAAAGGTTAGAGTTCAAGGGTCGCGTTCCTGTGTGTAAAGAGGCCTGCCCTTTTCATCCCCAATCGGAAGCTAATTTTTTCACCCCTCTTCTAGTGCCAGCATGAAGAGATGCTCCACAAAGGTCATAGACATGGATTTCCTTTGGTTTGACTCTATGAAAAGGTCAGCTGAGGGCACCATGAAATGGCAGCGAGGCCTTCACGCTACCCTCTTAGGATCACAATCCTTACATCACCCTGAAATGGCAGAGACTGAGCCCCCCACTCAGGGATCTCCCCCAGGACCTTCCTCACAGGTTTGGGCTGCTGTGAACCCATCTGGTCTCCCCAGAGGAACTTTAATGTCCCTCATCTACGTGCAACGCATGACAACGCAACTAGCGTCACGTATAAAGCAAAACTGTTTGTTTTATTTTTATGTCGTTAATGCCCGTTTGATCAAGATCTTCTCAAAGTTCATTAGCAGGAGCCAGTTTTTAATGCGAGATGCAGAGACGTTTTAAAAATGTTTTCCATTTTATAGTAAAATTCAGCCGTTTATCAAATGTTTCAACAAATAACAAAAGAGAATTTTGTGCGTTTTGCAACTGTTTTATATTTTTTTTATTTGTTTTGTTTGTGTTTTATGCCTCTGACAGGTAAGTGTTCATGACCTGCTGTATGGATTGTGATGGATTTTCAGCCCTGTCCCGTGTGCAACCCGCCTCTTCCTCAATGACTGCTGGAGAGAGGCAACAGCCTTCTCTTGTGGCTGGATGGATATTTTTTTTATTATTATTTTCGAATTTACAGTGAAAATAAAAGACAAAAAAAATAAAAATGAATAAGCAAAAGCTCTGTATATTCTAGAGAAATCCTGTTTTAGTCACATCTATGTACATCCAGGTTCACTGTTGAAGTTGGATATGCAACACATCCAAAGTTCTGCACATTTTCCAATTGAAACGTGAAAAAACTTTCTGGATGGATTGTTAATCCAGCTTCATCGCTCGTTGTTAGAACCTCATGAATGACTGAATTTACTTGTTAAATGCCTAAAATTGGGAAAAGGTGAGTTCTTTTTGCTACGGCTGCTTTGTTTATTGCTCTTTAAACTGATTACAAGAATTTGTGTTTCGGCACAGATCAGAGTCAACATCTTTCTAACTACAGCAAACACAATAATGTGCATTGTTTAAATGCACAATAGTTGGGGTTTTTTTAAATATAGGTTTCTAACATCATCTTTTCAGCATTGTAAACCTGCTGAAAGAACTATTGTACTGGATGCAAATGTTGGCACATTTACAAAACAGAGTTTCACAGAAGAACAAAGTTTGTTAAAAAAGTACGCTAAACCAAACAAAAATAAAGCACAAGGACTGTACAAGATTTGCAAAATTAGTTGTAAGCAGATCTAAGTTTCAGTGGGACTCTGTGAGAAAGTCTTCTCATGGGAAGCGGTTCAGTAAAGTCATATCTTGTTTCAGCCAGATTTGACTTTACTAATCCCTGACAGATGTAAACATGGGGACTGAGAAACAAGTGAGATAATGATGATCTGTTCTAGTATCTAAACTCCTGTTTGACATTGTTGACATGATTAATTTCCATGTGACTGCGTGGTGCTGGTTAGCAATGTTGTCTTCCAGCAAGAAGTTTCTGGGTTTAAATCCTGAAGTTCTGCCTGTGCATTATGGGTCATCGCTGGGTGCGTTAAAGAAAGTAAATACATAAAATGAGCAGGTTGAAGAAGCTGTTTTTGCTTCAGTAGTTCTTTAAGTATTTCAGGTGGCTACAGATTTTCTTTCTGGTCCCATCCTTTAAATACTCTAGCTGAAAAGCAAAACAAAATCAGCTTTTCAGTCAGTTATGTACGTATAAATTTCACGCTGTCCTCTTAATTACCAGAAGTTATACCATGTTTCCCCACAACCTTTCGGTAATATAAACCATAAGAACATTCTCTCAACATCTACTGTCAATAACCTGCAGCTCTAAGTTCATCTTTGACAAATAGGTTTGAAAATTGAGTTGAATTCTGATTTAATAAATTTGAATTGAAAGGTTTCACAACAAGATGGAAATTTTTCCATTCGTTTTATGTAAAATAATTTGACCTGCTTACATTTTCTCAATAAAGACTTTGTGTTTTTCTTTGCATGCCAGCTGTTATAACAAAAGCAGACAAGAAACAATGAGTTTAACAAGATTTGATTTATTAACTATGATACAGGTCACATAAGGCCTTGCTGTATACACCATTCCCACTGAGACAAATTACCATACTCAGCAAATAAAGACAGTTTTTTTGTGTGTGACGTCATCTTTTCACTTTACAGTACTTCACTTATATATTTTTTTAGAATCACTCTCACCATCAATTTCCCTCAGTTCCCATTTATTTCTTTTTTTTTTAATTATTATTATTTTATATCATCATCACCACCACCACCACCACTTAAATAGTGAGAGTGTTGAAGCCCTCTTCCTTTCTCTTGGGAAGAAATCATGCATTATACTGGGCTGGTCTCTGTGGCTCACAAAGAAATTGCAAAAAAAAAAAAAAAAAAGGCAAAAGATAATTTGTCTTTTTTTAAAATATATCTTTAAATCTTAAAATTAAACATGAAAAGAAAAAGAAAGTGTTTCTATGAACCCCCTGACTAAAGGGCAAAGTGTTAGGTCCCCCACCCCCATACCCTAACGAGAACAATTTAATATAGTGTTGCTTGTTTCTGGATTTAACTTAGACATATGTCACAATTGTTGCAATATCAACAAAATAATAATAATAATAATAATAATAATAATAATAATAATAATAATAATAATAATAATAATAATAATAATGCAGCCACAATAAATTTCATCACTGAACCAAAGTTTGCAACTCTTCATTAAATTGTCACTTTGCTTCCACAACTTCCTGTCCCCCTTTTTCTCCCTTCCAGAGTCTTTGGCTGCCCTCACAGTCAGTTCAGTATTAACAGGTTGATGTACAAAGGGAACGCCACCGGCCGGCGTTCTCACACAAGTACCAGTGGTCGCTCCCTCTCCCCCCACCCCACCCCTCCGTCTCCCAGATAATGATCCCATTCACGCACCCCTCCCATGTCCGCTCCCCCCCCCGCCCCCAGTTCAGCCGTCTTCTTCTGTGGATCAGTGCGTGTAATCGGGGCGAGCTAACAGGGTTACACGGCGGTGCAAGTGACCAAAAGCAGAGTCACAATCCTTCCAGTTACGTTCGGCCGGATCTCGCGTCACACGCCCGCGCACACGCGAAGTGAGCACGCGAATAAGCTGATCGAATCTCCTTCACTGTTCACTGACTGGTTGAGTTAGAAATATGTCGTTTTGTCTGGCTCACAGAACCAAAACACTTCCACCCTAAACCTTCTTCAATCGGATCTCAGCGATTCTCCTCCAGCTGCATCGGCCGGTTTCTACAGTAACGGTGGGCTCGGCCTGAGGAATCCAGCAGTGCTCCGCTTGGGTCGTGCGCGCAGATGAATGGGCTGTCTGTTCTCTCTCTGCTGTCTGTTTCTGACAGGGGATTCAGAGAGACTGAGCTCCTGGTGGAGTGGTTATAATTCATTTCTTGCCCACCAAGAGCACCAGATAAGATATTTAATTCCAGAGAGCCTTAAGCTGTGTCCACTGCTGAGGCCCGGAGAAGTGGCTAACAATTATTTTTCCAGCATTAAATACCTTCAAGCTCTGATTTTTATCTCGCTTTGTGTCCGCTTTTTTGCTAAAACACGATGTCTGAAAGAGAACAGGGCTCCTTTGTCAAGGTTTGAGCTCGTAGCAAAGGAGAAAACTGAAACGTGACGGAAATTTTGAGGCTATGCATTCGGATTTCATATAATCTTTATTTATTTGCATTCGAGTTAAAATCATCTATGTTTAAGTCTACTCTAGAACATCTATTTCCACGCAACTGAAGGTGATTTCACAGGATTTTGACAACTGCGCCAGATGCTACAGAAACCACAGCAAAAGGAAGGTGCTACGCCCATGCTCATGTGGCAGTGATACCCACGTCCTCCTCTAGATGTCAGTGTTGTGTTCCCAGAGATAAAGTGGACAAACAACAAAAACAGCCAATTCATGGCAGCCCCTGGATTGAAACTGTGCTTCAGAAAAGTGTTATTTTTTTTCCTTTCTTTTTTCTAAGGTCCTCGCTATGAAAAATTGCAGCAACAGAGGCTTGGTTGTAAAAACCACCACAGCGTGAAAAGAAACATGACAGGTAACTCTGGAATTATCTCTGCTAAGTGTCGAGCAGAGGGAAATTCAGGTTAAGAAACCGAATAAAAAGGCAAAGCTGCAGGTACTTCAACGGGGATTTGGACCAATCAGAAAATTTCACATTAAGAACTTTAGATCTTATAAAGAAGTCCAGGAAACAGGGAGGAGCTTTTTTCAGAGAATTCAAAGGTCGCTACAGCACCTATAATCCTCACCAGCAGATCCAGTTGGTTGGGATCTTTTTTTTTTTTTTTAAACTCTGCCTGGCATACTTTTGTGATTAAACCCAATTTTACCTCTCTTTCAAGGTGTGTGTGTGTGTGAGCGGCTGACAGATAGGAATTTATCGACTTCTTTGGTCTGAACATTCTGCCTGGTGAGCTTCAGCACGAGTTTCCTTGTGCAAGTCCTCTGCACAACGGTGGAATAAACCAACACATGTTCAGTCCTCCAGCTTGTGGCAGCCGCAGCCTCTGGGGGTGCTTTGTTACAGCAGGTGGGCTCGTGTGTTACGGCGCGTCTGCTCCCGGATTGAGGATTTTACTGTCGTTTGGGTGGACGTGTTTGTGAAGCGAGCCCCGCCAGAGACCCTTGAACAGCTTCCTCACTACCGTAGTATCTACAATCTAGTGTAGATTCGCTAAAAGGCAGTGAGGATGGAACTAGTGACGTGAGACAGAGAGACAAAGGGGATAAAGTGTCAAAGAGAGAAAAGTTCATTCAGTCAGTTCAGAGGCTCTTCATTTGTTTCGTCTTCTGAAACCAGCGGAGGCTAAAAACGCCTCTGACTTCCCCCCCCCAAACGTGTCAGTTCCTCCCTGTACATACTGCATCTCGCTCATACTCTCCCAAGTTCGACTTCCATCTTAGATTACATCTCCCAATCCTTCGAACTTTGACCAGTTTTACTCTGAATTCTTCGCGCTTTGTCCGTCTTCATCTGCCATCTCTTTTGATTTTCTTCCTTTTCCCGTTCCCTTGATGCCTGGGTTCACAGCGTGTGTTGCTCAGCCGGGGGGTGATGGGGGTGCAGAGAGGGCGGCAGCAGGGCCGGGATCGTGGACTGGGGAGTGGGTGGTGGGGAATGGGAAGGGGATCTGTGTTGATGGTGGTGCTGGTGGAGGGGAGGGCCGTAGTGAGGAATGACGGGAGGGGTGGCGGGGAAGACGTAGGCAGCGGGGGACGGCGCCGACGAGGACGAGGAGGAGTAGCCTCCGGCCATGCAGGAGTAGGCCGAGGTCCCGCTGCCCCCGGACAGCGTGGAGGTGGGGGAGCCGGTCAGGCCGTTCGAGAGGGGCTGATTGTAGAAGAAGAACGCGCACTGGTGGATGAAGCTCTCGATGATTGTCTGGTAGGTGCGGGTGGCGGTTAGAGCGTCCATGGTGGTGAAGTCGGGTCTCATCAGCGTGGGCCAGAAGCAGATGGACAGGTTCTCACTCGTCATCAGGTTAGACTTGCTGTTTTGACTCACCCTGGGAAAAAGACACACATCATTAAATAAATAAAAAACAAACAAAAAAAATTAAGACAGGATGAAGTGTGACCAAATCGGCCCGAAATGTGTGAAGATTTTCCTAAGAATAAAAAGACAATCTGGAACTGCAGCATGTTTTTGCATTCTAGACAAAGCAAGAGACGATTCTGTGACAAGTCAGCTTCATAATCAATGACAGTACTCAATTACGACAAAAAAAATGGCTTAATTCAAGATGGTATAAGTCGGAAACGGTCTGTTTACAGCTACAAAATTGCAGTTCGATTACAAAACAATGCCAATGTCCAGAGCCGGAGTCTGTTAAATTAAATTAAACGGTATATGCTAGGAGCCAACATGTGCAGCTAACCTGACTCGTTACAAAGCTAACATCAGGTTATTAGGCTCCCAACATTAGCTTATAAACACACACAAAAAATATTTAGCACAATAAACGCATTAATTATAGAACTGCTTATAAATCTGGTGTTTACTGCACATTTTTTCTTGAGGTTTTCTATTTCTCCTTCCTCTGTTTTATGAAAAAAGACAATTTCAGGGCAGCCTGCTGGCTCACTGGAGCTTTAATAGAAACTTTTAGCCAGTTTAGAAAAAGAAATTTCTTCACCAGTTTCCATTGCAATAAACTGTGACATCAAAATGACAGTAATAATTGAAAAAAAAAAAGAAAAATTCTTACATTTTCGAGCTATATATATGATAATAGAAGATGCGGTATCTTTTCAAAATGTATCATATTTCCCAAGCATCATACCAGCCGATGTTTACAGCGCAACATGAGCTGGTTTGAAAGAGCAAAAGTTGAAAAATATAGATCAGGGGCCTCTCTTTGTCACAATATTATGAAAAATAATATTTTATTGGCTATGAGAAGTAATGTTTGTACAGATAGAGCTGAAGTTGACCTCAATACAGGCAGCCTTTGGTTTGGAGAGCGGCTACACCCATAATTACTCAAATTACGCAGCAATAACATCATGATAGTGTCATAAATTGGTCCTTAGCTGAGAATTGCTTAGATTACATTGTTTGTAGGTCAAATAGTTCAAACAAAAATGCTAGTTGCTAAAAGCTTGTAGTAGTTTCAGGTCTTCATACATCTGAAAATTGCCA
This sequence comes from Gambusia affinis, assembly GCF_019740435.1. Taxonomy (NCBI): domain Eukaryota; kingdom Metazoa; phylum Chordata; class Actinopteri; order Cyprinodontiformes; family Poeciliidae; genus Gambusia; species Gambusia affinis. Next base: position 21,921,784 of record NC_057873.1, read on the forward strand.
AATGAATGAAAACACTCCTTACGGTAAAGACTGCATCACATCTCTGTGAAATTTGCGTCGAATTTTAGGAATACTTATAATTAAATGAATACGCCGAAATTGTGCTGATGTGCAGAACACACAGCCTAAGTAAAAAAAAAAAAACCCCAGACAAAACAAAACAAACACAACAGCTGTCTAATACAATCAGCGCGGCTGCTCCAGTGAATTCACCTGCAGGTCACCTGACTGGGTGACCAGCTGTGGAGTCAGCACAGCTGCCAGAGGCCATCTCTGCCCCTGCCCATCACTCACTTGTTCAAATGGCTGATGACATATTTGAAGACCTCGTAATTCTCCCGGGGAAAACGTCGCAGGACATCCTTCATCGTCTGAAAGCGCTGCTCCCTGTCGTTGATTTCTGAACAATCGGCACAGGGAGACGAGAGGTTACAGAGGAAAGATTAGAGGAATTTGAGGAGAAGATGTCTGGGGATTTAGAGAGATGAACAGGGAGAAAAAGACATTCACACGCAATGGGCTTCAGCATTAATATTATCTGCACATTTTATCCTTTAAAAGTTGAAGTATGAAACTTTTGTAAAAAAAAAAAAAGTTTTTTACAGAATTGTTCAAACCTCCACTATTTTGTGGTCGGATGGGATGAGACAGATAATCTGAAAGAGTTGGGCTGCCTTCTCCCAGTGCTCCCTGTTGCAGTCTGAAACAACCAATCAGAGCCAGGAGGAGGACCTTCGCGCTGTCAATTATACCCCTGTACGCGCCTCTCACACCCTCTGCTTTTCTCTCTGCTACGCTACAGCTAGTTCCCAATACAGTCTACCAGAAATGCTCGCGGTACTTAGCATGGCCACCAATGACGGCGAATAAACAGTTTCTCTGGAACGGTAAATTGTTTCTCCACCTGTAGCCCATTTAGAAGCGTGTACACGAGCAGGACCGACAGCGCAAAGACCCTCCTGCTGGATCTGATTGGTTGTTTCTCACCGGGAGCGATGCATTTCTGTAGATGTGAACAGGAGCATTGGAAAGAACTCAATCTTTCTACAGATTAAAAGATTTTTTACAAGATTTTTATAATATATTCTCACATTATAAAAGAGATATATTGCAATGTGAGAATATAACATATCTCACATTATATTGTTATAGTTTTAGCAGAAAATATAACATACAGTTAGTAAAAGTCGCATATTTCAGCTTTAAGGGCCATCAGAGTAAAGGTGGCTGAGTACATCTGAGTACAGATGATGAGAACATTTCGTCTGTCACTGAAAAATACAGATGAAACCGAAGTTTACAGTTATGTGAAAAATACCATAAAAAAGAAAAAGACCTCAAACTACAAATGGAAGAAAAAAAAAAGAGTCAAGACAAAAGACCACACACATTCCAGAGCAGAAACGGCCTACATCCACCCAGTACAGTCTTCTGCAGATTACAGCAAATCACACACAAGCTCTCTCCCTCTCACATGCACACGCACGCACACACACACGCACACACACACACACAGGGTGTGCTGGGCCTGATGACAAGCGGGAATGAGTCAGAGAAAACGACGTCACCAGCTCACACAGTCCCATCCTGCGTGTGATCGAGAGCGAGCGAGGCAGAGCGAGCAGATGTTCCTCTCTGGCATCGGCGGCGTGATTTACAGGCAGAGAATCGGAGTTTGTATTCCCACAATGAGGTCAGCTCAGATCAAAAACAGATTTAAAGCGGGATCAATTTACAGAGCAACGGTTCCCCTCCTGCTCCAGATCCATCACCAGAGATTAAAACGCAACTTCCTCCTGCTTATTCAAAGTAATGTCACTGCGACGAGATCCAACTAAACCCACTCCTCTCCGCTCGCACACTGGGTCCTGGACGCCTTCTCTCCGCCCCTTTGTGGCGTTGTTTCCAATAAACTCTGGTCCTGGGCTTTGTGAGACCTTGTTTGTGATGTTTCTGCTGCAGAATGAAGGCTGTGGTTCCTCCTCCTCACCTGCTCTGTGTCGGCAGGAGGTTTATCAGGTCTCTGTCACGGTTGAAGGGTCTCGATGGGTAACACACGCACGCGCGCGTGCCGAGCTCTGTGACTGACAGCAGCCGTGTGGCCCGCGGGTAAATCTCTCTGGCGCTACGCAAGGCTAAGCTGCGCTTTAAACCTCCACTATGACAGATTACAGGGACACAAAGCGAAAATGCAGCCTCATTTATCTACCACACGACCGTTTTCTAATGACTTCATTCAGATCCCTCCATCGCCACCGCGCCGTCCTTCTCAAAAGCTTTAAATATTCTCCCCTTCACCTCCTTCTCTCCTCCACTCCACAAGCGAGTGGTAAATCTAATTCTCCCCTTGGATGGATTTGGATTGCGGGGTTTTATATTTTCTTTTTTTCTGCTTGTTAGGCCGGAGAAATGTTACAATAAAGCGAAACGGATTTCGGACAAAAGTCCAACACAAGCGCCGAATCCGGTTCTCCACACAGCCACCTTCCCCGTCTCCAGGCTTCGGGGACTTACTGAAGGCCTCGACCAGCTCCGTCTGCATGCTGTAGGGCACCAGGGGCTCAGGGAGCTCTGAGAAAAAGGCCTTCATGGCTCCTGCAACTGTGTTGATGCTCAAGTCTTTCTCCAGGTCCAGGTTGTGGTCTGTGGAAGACAAACGGCACAGGAAGAAAGTTAGAGTTCTGGGCAAAAGTGTAGAAAGTCATTCTGCGAGGGAACGTCTCAGTATGCTGTGTTTTTTTTTTTGTTTTTTTTTAAGGATTTATTGGGACGACGTTTCTACCACAACGTTCAACTAACTCAGACGGAGAATTTTAGATCTACAAGAAATTGAGACCACAGCTGTCTGTGCACAGTTTTGAGCCGTTGTGTGTCAGGGAAAGCTACATTTGAAAATCAAAAGTTGAATATTTAAATAAATAAAAAACTAATAAAATAAATAATAACCGTTTGCTGTATAATTTAAATCAACATAGGATCTGCATGGGATGGCTCATGGTTCGCTACAAGTCAACTACAATTGTTACCAACTTTCTGTAATAAGCAATGCAATTACATCCAGGTGGGGTTAACTTGAATTTAAATTATTTCTACGATAAACCGGACTTGAAGATGATTTTTTTATCAAAAAAAATTATTAAAAGACGGGAGCTTAGTTTAAACACATTTTTGGGAATATTAAAGTAAAGAGAAAAGTAACAGAGGAGTAGGAGTAATTCGATGATCCGTTTTTAAACAACGTAAGTCAGCACACATTTGAAAAAGAACTACATTTCCAAACTTAGTTTCTTCTGCAACTCCTTCCCACCTGCGAAAAGTTTGAAACACCTTCAGGGAGCCGATGAAGGGCCGACTTCAGCGCAGCTCTGCACCACCTGCGCTGAAGGTTTCACCTTTAATTGACTCTCTCCATTGGGCGAAAGACTTCGAATGATTCAGTGCAGGTTTTCAACTCTGGTTACCTGAGTTGAATTTAACCCCAGCCAAGCGTGGACACACACACACACACACACACACGCAGATACAGACCCATAGGCCATCTTGGTCTGCTATCCATCACGACAGCAACATGCTTCATTAACCAAACCAATCTGGAGGCAATTAAATGCCCTCAGCAGACAGACGAGCATTCAGAGAGCTTGTACTCGTGCGATGATGCACACCGGAGCAGGTAGACGATTAATGAGGGGCAGCTCTGTAGTCTGAGAGGAACTGAAGGCCAATTAATACACCCTGCTCAATGAAGGGAGAAGCAGGGTTCTTTCAGAGCAGGGGTGTCCGAAGTCGGTCCTCGAGTCCCGGTTTCCTGCATGTTTTAGTTCTCTCCCCAGTTCAACACACCTGGATCAAATGATGGCTCGTTAGCAGAACATTGACATGCTGAGGAGGTAGAAACCACCGCCAGGGAGGGAACTAAAACATGCAGGAAACCCCTGTTTCAGAGGGAGACACGCATGCATCTTCATCGCACTTTGTTTGCACTTTAAAGTGTGCGGTAGGCTCTAAGAGGGAAGTGCCCACCTTGTTCGAACTGCCGCTGCATGCCCTCAATCTCCGCCTTGTTGCCGCTGACCCTGTAGATTCCCTCTGTGCTCAGTCCTGGAGGCGACAGACAGAGAGAAATGCTTTCAGCTCAGGGTTCATTTGTAAAAATATTTTATGGCAGGTTGCCTCCAAAGGCTGGTGTGCAGCACACAGGTAGAGACTCTTTATTCCTCTCGCAGTTCTAAAGCAATTTATTATGACAAACCGCTGCAGGAATCACTGGCGCAGGTAGATAAGTCATGATAACAGATTCTGACGGACAAATTGTCCCAGAATTTATAGAGATAAATGACATTCTTGTTGATTTTTGTTCATATATATATGTAAAAGAAACCATTCATTACTGAAGCCCCAAAAAACAAATGTTTTTTCATTTTCATATGAATTGCCTTTAGTTTTTTAGTTTTTTTTTCAGTGAGAAGTGCCATTCTTCTAGCAATGAAGGACTAAGATTAGACTTTCTTTAAAACAAATTACCTGAGGTGGAAACAGGTCAAAAACGACGTGCTGATAAAATAAAAAGTAAAGCCACGAGTGTGGGATAAAAGTACCTGATTTAAAATACATTTTTAGCACTTTGAATGAAGGTTATTTTTTTCAACAGTGGTGAAGGTGTAGACAATAAATTACATATTAACCATAAACTGATCTTAAAGTAAGTAAAATACCACAAGTTCATAATTACAGAAACAAGAGTTCTGAGAACTGAGAAAGCAATTAAACTAAATCTCAAAGTTGCTCCTTAGAGTTACGATTACAAGCAGCTTTTGCTTTCATAGACCCAGGAAATTAGCAACGTGCTCTTTAAACAAAAACGTTTAAGAGTTGTCCACAAATTTATGGAGAAAAAAATCCAGATAAGATGTTTTGATATAGGTTTACATGTGTGCCTATTACAGCAGGCTATCAAGTAAAGTTGATTTAAATAACTTATCTCAAGGATTAAAAGACTACAATCTTTACAGGAGGCAGAAAACAACCTGGGTGGGGAGTTAGTCCATCAAGGGGCAACGCAGAGACGAAAAGGACAGATAACCATGCACACACACTGAGATTTGTCCTCTTGCATTATTCACATTTTATGTTAACTCAGTAACAAAGGCAACTTCAATTGTCTCAAAAATGTGTCCAAGTTAATTTGCATATAAAATCTACTTTAAAAAGAATAAAAGAAAAATCATTTTTGCTGCATTACAGAAATGTGAATAAATGTTGCTGTCCATCTCAGTAAACTAACCTTGGAAGATAATTCAAATAAACTTTGTAGAGAATACAATGTTGTAAATGCAATGTCTTAAAGCTGAGTTAAATTATTATTATTACACTTGTTTTATCAATATTTAATTTTTTTTTCCTTGGGCAGTTTTGTGGAACACTGAGGTTGTTGTAATTGTTTACAATTTGTTGTCACATGCTCCGGTGTTTTAAGAAATTCAAGTTCATATCCAGAACAGCCTGCAGCCCGACAGACCGCAGCTACAGTGAAAAAGTATCAAGAATCCAATGGGAATTCCAGACAAAGCAGATCAGATTTAAACTGTTTTGCGTTCGTGATCTTAATTTTCACTCGCCAGACTAAGAAGCCACGGGTCACTAAAAAAAAAAAAAAAAAAAAAAAAGTTGCATAATTGATGATTATTTTCTCCCCAAATCGATACAAACACAAAGGAACCAAGTCGAAGCCGGACAGAAAGCAGAGACATGCAGATAGCTCATCGCATTTATCTCATCAATATTTTCCACCAAATTGCCAAAAAAAAAAAAAAAGATGTGGTTTCAGTTCTCAGTCTTGAATTACACTCCCTCACTCACACTTTGGGGGCAACTTGGGGAGACGAGGGTTATTCCAAAGGGAGCGAGGCAAATAGGGCAGAGTCAGAAAGAGAAGACGAAATAATGGGAGAGGCAGGGAAGAAATGAGAGGGCTCTCTGTCAAGGCATACAGCATCGATCTGTGCCTTCTGCCAATCAATTCCCCACAAAAGCTCTGCAAGCCAGACGTGGGGAAAACAGGGATGGGAGGACAGATAGTGGGAAGGAGTCGTGTCGCAGTGGGAGAGTGGAAGATAGGATCAAAGTAGGAATGATGCGGAAGAGGAAGATTACAACAGTGGAAACAGTTAAAGAATTTTTAAAAAATGGGTTAGGAGTTGTGGTCTGTCATTTTTTTAAACTTTTGATTGTCTGTACAGATTCTCATTTCTAGAGCTTCAAAGTTCATTCCCCCAACTCAATGTAAAGTAAACACAACAAAAGCCCAACGATATTTCGTACTGTGGTGACTGTCAGAGTCTCAAGCGAACAGAAAGACGCCCGAGGACCTGCAGGCTTTGACAAACAGCAATAAAAAGTCTTCAGGGTTAGCGGCTGCATTTCCACAGCGTGCCGCAGCCCGACACGACACCAGCTGATCCCGCATCAGTCCCGGCTTCGTTTCCTCGGGGAGGAGCGTAGGGAGGAGGGTCCACCAGCCCTGGAGGCCGACTTCATAGTTCACCATGGAGACAGGCAGTCGCTGGGTGCTGCCCTTTTCGTCGCTATGGTGGTCCCCACCACCAGCAGATATGCCTGTGCCCGCCGCAGCACATTCATCACCTGGGGTGCTCGAGATGAGCAGAGCACCCGGAGACTACCGCGCCACGAGAAAAGCTTGAGCTGAGAGGAGATAACAGCCGTCACAATGGATTGATTTTATATGACTGCTTTTCTGCAAACTCAGAATGCCTTGGAAAAAAAAAACAAAAAACTAAACAAAACAAAATACCACATCAACTCCAATTATTCTCAAGGACAAAAGGAAAGTAGCTATGAACAAAAAAAAAAAAAGGAAGACAGAGAAGAAAGAGAAAAAAAAGAAGGATAAAAATTGATTGTGTTTCAAAGAGTTACTATTAAAACCAACCAAACCCTAAATTATGGACGTGAACATCAGAGACCTTCAAATTATTTGGAAATATGACTGAAACTAACAATTGCTTCAATAATTCTGGAGATTAATCTGACGGAAAAAAAATGGCACATTCTGCAGACTTTTCATGTAACCACTTAAGTGTTCAAATATAATATTAGAAATATATTAAAAGATGAAAAAAAAAATTGATCTCCTTTCATAACTAAGAGAATAAACATTTTATTGCCTAAATTGTGAAATACATAAAACAGTTTCTTAATTCCTGCTCTGAGGGTGTTGCTCTTTCAGCAAATGGCATTTTTGAGTCTGCTAATAGCTAATCACTTCTAAATTAGTTGACAATTATTTCCATAACGATTAATCTCTTTAATTGATTCAACACTAGCTAGAATATAAGCCAACAGTCGATTAAATTTAAACAAAAAACAACTTATGAAATATAAATTCATTACATTCAGAGAGATATATTCCAAGTGTTTATTTCTCGTAATGTTTAATACAAAAATGTTCTGCTATGGCCACACAATCCAAAATTCAACTTAATTTTTTACTTTAATTTACTTCATTCATATAAACCACATACATAAAGCATTCTGGGTACAAATAATGTTTTATTATTAACCTTTATTTCACCAGGAAAATCCCAATGAGATTAAGAATCTCTTTTACATGGAAATCCTAACTACGACTGGGAAAAAAAAAATTAAAAATTAACCAAAGCAATGAAGCAAGATATGCAACAATACAAACTGATCTGGATATTGATTTATTTTCCACATCCAGAACGGAGTGGGAAGTAATGCCTACTTGTCTAATCACATCTCTTCATCAAAAGTCAACATTCACGTCAGTTGAATAATAGGAAGTGTAAAATTTGGATTCAAGGAAGGTAAGCTACAAAAGGTCACTGCTAAAATAAGACGGTTCCACACAGAATGCATGGATATTAATGGAAAGCTGAGTGGAAGAAAAAAAAAATCTTCCAAGGGATAACGCCAGCCTTCATCTGATTATAAAACCAAAATCAGAAGCGCTTCATTTGAGCTAAGGACAAAAAGAGACCCGACTGTTGGCCCGCAGTCCAAAGTCCTGTTTTCAGGTTAAAAGTATTTTGTAAATTTCATTAGGAAATCAATGTGCCAGGAGTCTGGAGGATAAGTAGTCAGGCAGAAAATAGACAGAGGTCCTGTAGCAACTAAAGATGATGGTTCACCATACAAAGTCAGAGACGTTGCCAGATATTTCGAAGCACCTCATGTTTTCATTTTCTCGCCAGACTTGGCTCCTGCTCTCACTGGCAAATCTGGATTTTGGATTAATTCTTTGTGGCATAGTTTCCTCATGGCGTTGGTAACATTTCTGAGAGACTCTGATCTATTATGTCGGGGGCGGCTCGATATCCTGCGAGTTTACTATTCGTGTGCGAAATCTACATTTTCACAAACAATTCCTGGAGCTAAATCAGCGACATGTGTCAGGAGTTCTGGCTTTCTGCATCAGTAAAAAAACATAACAATAAAATCGCGTTGAACGTAGCTGAAAATATTTGAAGACGGCGGAAGGATGTTCTGATAAAGCCATCAAGAAACTACAACTCAGCCAAACAGCATACGTAGTCAGAAACATGCTGCCGATATGGAAATAATGAATTTTCTTTTCTCCCCCAGACATTTCTATAATTGGGACAGACTGGCGACCTGTCCAGGTTGACCCCGCCTCTCGCCCGGAACGTTAGCTGGAGATGGACACCAGCACCTCCTGACCCCACTAAGGGATAAAGGTGTTAGAAAATGGATGGATGGATGAACGTTTCTATAATATCACACAAGGAAAAGGCATGTTTATGGTGTTAAAATACGTCCAATTACAAAAGAAAAAGCTCAGATGACTTAAGTAAAACTCTGAAATGTGAAAATAATGCATGTCGTGTGTTTCACAGACTGTATGACGAATAAAAGTAAAGATATTTTCAAAGTTTCTTCTAAATAATTGTGCATTTACTAAAATAAAATACATCCACTTAACTCAGACATTGTGCACTAACCTAAAATAAACTTACAAACCTATTAGATCACTATGTGGGTTTTATCATGTTGTTTAAATGCATACTAATCATAGCGTATTTAACAAACAAATTTGAAGAAAGTGTAAAAAAACCACCTAATTATTCTGGCATTTAGTAGATAAGAATGATAATCACAGCTGATCTAAAGTAGGAAGTGTTTAGTCTTCCAATGTCAGGCAGTAAGGTAAAAAGGTTTTGTGTTAAACATCCGGTTTCAGCTCTCTGGACCCTGGAATATCTTCTATTAATGAACAAATAGTGCTGATGGTTGATGGTGGGTAAATCTTAACCCTCCTGAATGACTGTTTACAATAAAACCGCAAAAATAATTTCAAAAACTGACTATGGGTTTCTGTTTCATAAACTGCCTTTCCTCCCACAACAACTGAACACAGTAGTGAGATTGGAGTCAGCATGACTGCTCCTCTGTCGTTGCATAAGCTAATTCAGTGGGATTCAAATCTGTCATTTATTTGAGGGGAAACAATAAGTGTTTTTATGCTATTGCTATAAGTGAAGGGCTCTCAAAAAACACTTATAGCTCCGTCACATCTGACCTTAATGACACCTGATCCGTAACATTTAACTGTCAGGTGAGTAAAAACTGGTGCAACTCCTTCCCTCCTTCTAGATAAATAAACCTGAACGAGCTAAACAAACTTGGAAACAGCTGAGCACAAACATCCGTCCCGTTCCTGATCTTGTTAAACGGACAGAGGGAGCCGAGATGAAACCCCCAACCCCCCCCAAAAAAAACACATCCTGACTCATACAAACTCAGCACGTTGGTGAAAGACGGGAGAAGAAGCACTGAAGAGGAAGTAAGCAGATAAAGAGAATAGCTGGAGTCAGAGGGAGAACAAAGGAGCAGAGGAAGAAATAAAAAGAGCATTTTGAGAAGGAATGAAAGAAACCAAATATGACAGGTGTAAGTATTCAGTAAGGAGAGGTAAAAAATAAATAGACACACCTGGGAGCTGAAAGAGGAGAGGATTAGGAGGAATACTAAAGGTAAAAAGGTGAAGATAAAAGGCAGCGAATACCTGAGCGTGAGCTGCAAACGCAGCTCCGTGAGCGTACAGCAGAGCATGTAAATACCTATTCAACTAGTTTTTCTCCTTTATCCTGCAGTAACTGCTGTGACTGCTTCAGTTAACATCTGAGCAGGGAGAGGCAAAATCAAACATGATGCCTTGTTATCCGGGGCTGTGCCCCTATACGCTCCAGCATGCAGGAAGGAGGTGGCTGTTTTGTAAGACGGTAATCCACAAACGCACAGACTTTTAATCAGGCCAGAGATTAAACTGGAAAGCACTGGAATGTCCGTCAGCAATAAGAGCATCATTTTCACTCAGACGGCAAAATTAAACGCAACTAAAGGTAATAAAGTAAATGTATCAGGCACAGCGCTCGGGGTGCGCAGATGGCAGGAAATTAATTGCAACTAATGGGAGGGGGTCAGGGGGAGCGGCGAGCATGTGAAATCGTGATCCAGAGAAGAACCGAGAGATCAGCATCACAGCTCACCCTCTGGTTTGGGTTAACAGCTGGTGGCAGAGTAAGCTGGCACAGCCGGGGCAGTGTGGCATCGGAGCCGCCTGGCAGAGAGCCTGGCATCTGGGCAGCAGGGTAGAAAAGCTACAAGAGGCTGTCTGTGCATATCTGTGCTCCAAGAGAAGAGAGAGAGAGAGAGGAAAAAAAAAACCCTGGATGTATAGATTGTTGCTGACACCAGACTAATGACCTGTAACCTAAACACTGAAACACAACATTAACCTGAGCATATGGGTCTTTCAGGTCTAACGTTATTTGTTGAATCCATTTGGTTGGCTTAAAAATCGCTGTGATGGGGGAATGTGGCTTGAGGGTGCTTTATGTGCTTTGAAGGGCAACGTAATTGCATCCAAGGAAAATAAAGTAAGACAACGGTCCGTCCCACCGGGTTCTTTTCTGTTCGGCTCCACGACTGAGGTGACGAGGGGGGGAAGCAGCGGAAAATGAAAAGAAAATATTTGCTATCTGTAGGCCTGTCATGATAGCAAATTTTGCTGAGTGATTAATTGTCTCTAAAACTATTGCGATAGACGATAATATTGTTTGAAGACCTTTTTACACTGATTTAATGGAAATGACATAATACATGTGATTTCCTGCCAAAAATAGATACACTTTATTTTCAAAAGAACATTTAACACTGGAACTGATAAAATAAACAAAACAACCAAAAACAAAAATAAAATGGATTCTCAGTCTCCTCTAACAAAATGTACTTGAATAAAAACACCAAAGTGTAAATAAATACTGGTTTCAACCAAAAGAGTGCAGATTATAAAGTCTGTAAACTATATTGCCCTTCAGTAATCATTAGATTTAAATAGAGAAGATGGAACATCGACTACCTGATGCAATAGTTCACACTATCAATCAATCAATCAAATTTTATTTGTATAGCACATTTCAGCAGCAAGGCATTTCAAAATGTTTTACATATTGTTTTCAATGTCCAATGAAAAAAAACTTGATCAATTTATTAAAAATATGACAGAAAAACCCAATGAATTAGTTTTTACACTTCATAGAATCTCTAGAATAAGAATAGACAAACAATTATCCATTATTATTAATCATTACAGAATATGTGACTTACACTGTGGTAGTATAGTAAACAACAACCCTTCAGCTAATATTTCCATCTCCAATCAGTGACCTTTGTAACAGGAAATCAAAATATATAAAGTCAACGGAAGTGACGTAAAAGTCGACTCTGGAACGGCGCTAGCATCGTAAGTAGCAAGTTTAGTTTTTTAACGGTTAGTTTTAACGCCGTAAGTTTAACGGTTTAACGGTTCGCTACTTATGTAATTAAACTTTTCGAGTGAAACTTTTCAGATCATGTATTAGTGCATTAATGCTGAAATATATATTTCAAAGTAGGTTTTTCTTTATCAGGTTATCATTTAATAAAATATAGGCTCTATCACTATGATTGCAGAGTCTATGCACCTTTTCGCTGCTTGAAGACAAACTGCATAGATCATTTAATTTCTTTTTTTCATTTTGGGAAATCTTTGTTAATCTCATCTGATTTATCCCCTTAAATCAGAGCGATCAAAGTGTTTGATAATAGTAGAATAGATTTGATTAAACCAATCTTTCTCAAACTGGGATCCCCGGACCATAGTTTGGTGCAGCTAGCTTACCAAAGGATTGTGTTAAAAAATAGTAATGGATAATTGGATGAAGACAATTTATACCACAGCAGATACAGAAAACTACAAATGAAACAATTCAATCATATAAAAATCTATTGTCAATCTCTTTATGTTAAATAAATTTTAAAAATATGACATGATTTAAATATTTAGTCATTATTTCATCGATAGTTTGAGTCATGCAGAACTGATGTGATCGATTCCATAGCAACGATCAGAAGCAAGACCTTGCACCAGAGCTCCAGTGAGGTCATTGATGACATCACAGACCTTCTATGATGACATCATAGAAGGTCTATGAGACTTTAAATGCGTGTAACTCAGTTCATCGTCAGTCAGGATCTAAACAGTGCAGAGAAACGAAGCTTTTTGTCAGACAAAGATTTTTAGTATTACAGCGATGCCTTATCCCTTAATATTTCCTGTTGGTTGGGGACTTGGTTACCTCATTACAACAGGAATGAAGAAATTGTGTGACCATTACCTCCCAGGAAAGGATGTGGACCAGAGTGTGTCTCAGGATGAGAGCACTTACTTTGAGAACGAACCGACAATGGTTCCCAATGAGCAAACTGACCCGGCTGGGTTAGTTTGCCTGGAAGAGGAACCAGTTTCCTTCAAAGACACCGACAATAATGTAACGGAGATTTCAGAATGCAGTACTGAGGACCAGAGCACTTCATTTGGGAATGAACTTTCAGCGGTTCCCCGAGAGCAAACTGACCCGGCTGGGTCAGTTTGCTCCGTCAACCAGAAAGTTGACTATGAAGCCTCTGCATTGGATTTGACTAAGACATCGTCTGTCATCACAACTCAGGATGTGAATTCAGTCTCTGGGAACAATTTGCCCGTTGTTCCCAAAGAAAAAACTGACCCGGCTGGGAAAGTTTTTTCTGGGGCTGAATTCACTGAGAAACCTTTGATTTCCAGCACATTTTCCAGCACCTCTGATTTTACAAGTTCCTCGGACGAGGAATTTGTTTCAGAGGGACGTAGCGTTTACAATGAAAACAGAGTCCTAGATCTATCTATGAACTCATCATTAAAGCATAGGGTTTCTGTTGAACCTGAATTAAACTGCCCCCCGGACGGGGAAGCTAGTTTCACTGACAGGAACAGCAATGAAACCCCAGCAAATGATGGTTCTGTAACGTTTCCAAAAGACAAAACTACCCCGGCTGGGGTAGTTGTCTCTCACAATGAGAGAAAAGTCTTGGGAAAGCATTTCTGCACTGGTCCTCAGCAACAAACTGACCCGGATGGGAAAGTTGTTGATGAGGATCAAAGTGGAATGAGACAGATAGAGAGCGACATCTGTACATTTGCAAACCACTTCAACATCAGCTGGATGAGTGCTGGATTTCAAAGTGTCCTCAACCTGAGCGTCACCAGACGGTGTCTGGCTCGGAGACACTTGTTCAAAGAGGCATCGTCTATTCCGAACTGTGCCAGTCTTATCTACACTGCCGTCCACCAACCTGGATATTGCTTTGGACCAGCAGAAATCTCCCCAGTTTTAATGGAACTGAGGGAGAGACAACCATCACCAGAGTTGGGGAAAGAGTTTCAAATCTCTTGTTTACTGGAGTCTGTTCTTGTCTGGCTCGATTCATACGGTGGGAGCACGGATTGCGAAATGTACAGTGAAAACACTTGCAACGGATGTGGAAAATCATTCTTACTACTACTGAATAACAGACCCATTGTTGTACTTCCGACCTCGACTTCACTAAACGACACCGCTTCACTGTTTAATTATTGGATAAATTTGTGGGGCCAGCCTTATTGCTCAAGCTGCAGGTTAGTTTTTAATCGGAAAAACATCCTGAGCAACAATAATGTGATTGTTCTGTTTCTACCACGGTGGGTCGAAAGAAGATTTCCAGTGGTTCCCAATCCAGTCCTGAAGGTACCAGGAGAAAGTGGAACAGAGTTGTACAGTTTGTCCTCCATCATTTGTGGAGATGATGAGTCAGAACATTTCTACACCTGTTTGATTCGAGGACAACAGACTGTACAGGTGGTGGATGAACATGTCCTCACTGCTGGTGAACCCTGCAGTGAGGATATGTATCAAAACGGATTCATTTATATTTACGAGAAGCGAGTGAATCCAGCAGAACCTCAGAGTGACCACCTAAATACAACTAGAGTGACGGTTTCTCCTGGGCCTCCTCTCCAGAATGATGAAGAAAGTTCTGGAGAGGAGCCAGAACCTTTAAATTTGGATGAACAGAACAGCGAAGAAGACCAAACAAGCGGCCATTTTGAGGAAGCAGAAATTGAAGTGAGTCAGACAGAAAATTGGGGTCCTGAAATATACGGCAGAATAGAAGAAGAAACTTTTTGGGGGAAATTTATGCCAATATTTTTGTTTTTGTTTAGTTTGTTGTGCTGGGTGTTTTTTCCTTGTGTTGTTTTTTACTGGGCGAGTAATTCCTTACTTTTCTCTCTTAGCATTGGTTTTTTCTGTTTTCGTTTTTCTATATTGGGATTTTAAATGGAAGAATTGGAAACGTTTGTACCCGTAGTGAATGGATCTTACCAGTTTTTTGTCTGAAGTTTCTCTCCAGGCGCTCTGACTTCCTCACACCGTATAAAATCACGTCTGTCTAATTGGTCTCTCTAAATTCTCTTTAGGTGCAGATAAAAAATAAATTTTGGAATTAAACTTTATAAATAGTTTGCAGGTTTCTCTCCGGGTGCTCCGGCTTCCTGCCACTGTCTAAAAAGATTTAGTGAATGCAAATTGACACTTTTATAATATCAATACTATATACCTATATATAGATATAGATCTACCTATCTATCTATATAATCCATCTATATATAGATATATCATCCTATATCTCTATACCTATATATAGATGGATAGAGATATATCTATATATCTATCGATAGACAGATAGATATCTATAGATAGATAGATAGATAGATAGATAGATAGATAGATAGATATTCTATCCATCTATATATAGATATATATGTTTAGGCCTGTCACGATAGCAAATTTTGCTGAGTGATTAATTGTCTCTAAAAGTATATATATATATATATATATATATATATATATATTTTACACTGATTTAATGGAAATGACATAATACATGTGATTTCCTACCATAAATAGATACACTTTATTTTCTAAAGAACATTTAACACTGGAACTGATAAAATAAACAAAACAACTAAAAACAAAAATAAAATGGATTCTCAGTCTCCATTAACAAAAATGTACTTGAATAAAAACACCAAAGTGTAAATAAAGCGGGATTCTGGAGAACCTGACTGTTCTCAGGAGGCTATTCAGCTGTAATCATTAGATTTAAATAGAGAAGATGGAACAGTTGTAGGCCATCCTGATGCAATAGTTCACACTATCAATCAATCAATC
This sequence comes from Gambusia affinis, assembly GCF_019740435.1. Lineage (NCBI taxonomy): Eukaryota > Metazoa > Chordata > Actinopteri > Cyprinodontiformes > Poeciliidae > Gambusia > Gambusia affinis. Next base: position 21,937,410 of record NC_057873.1, read on the forward strand.
AAATTTTATTTGTATAGCACATTTCAGCAGCAAGGCATTTCAAAATGTTTTACATATTGTTTTTGATGTCCAATGAAAAAAACTTGATCAATTTATTAAAAAAATGACAGAAAAACCCAATGATTTAGTTTTTACACTTCATAGAATCTCTAGAATAAGAATAGACAAACAATTATCCATTATTATTAATCATTACAGAAATAACATACACTGTGGTAGTAAATATAGTAAACAACAAGATAGATTATAAAGCTAATATTTCCATCTCCAATCAGTGACCTTTGTAACAGGAAATCAAAATATATAAAGTCAACGAAGTGACGTAATAGTTCACACTAGCATCGTAAGTACACAAGTTTAGTTTTTAACGGTTAGTTTGACAATCTTAGAACGGTTTAACGGTTCGCTAAGATTGTGTAATTAAACTTTTCGAGTGAAACTTTTCAGATCATGTATTAGTGCATTAATGCTAAATCAGGTAGGTTTTTCCCCACTGGGATCAGTTAACCTGCCTCATTTAATAAAATATAGGCTCTATCACTATGATTGCAGAGTCTATGCACCTTTTGCTGCTTGAAGACAAACATAGATCATTTAATTTCTTTTTTTCATTGGAGAAATCTTTGTTAAACAACATTAATGATTTATCCCCTTAAATCAGATTTGGTCAAAGTGTCTGATAATAGTAGAATAGATTTGATTAAACCAATCTTTCTCCAACTGGGATCCTGAACCATAGTTTGGTGCAGCTAGCTTACCAAAGAATTAACTTAAAAATTGTGTTAATGAAATAGTAATGGAGATGAAGACAATTTATACCACAGCAGATACAGAAAACTACAAATGAAACAATTCAATCATATAAAAATATATTATCAATCTCTTTATGTTAAATACATTTTAAAAAATATGACATTATTTAAATATTTAGTCATTATTTCAACTATAGTTTGAGTCATGCAGAACTGATGTGATCTCAGATTTTCCATAGCAACGATCAGAAGCAAGACCTTGCACCAGAACTCCAGTGAGGTCATTGATGATCATAGACCTTCTATGATGACATCATAGAAGGTCTATGAGACTTTAAATCGAGTTGAGCCTTCATTCAGGATCTAAACAGCAGAGAAAAAGCTTTGTGTCAGACAAAGATTTTAGTATTACAGCGATGCCTTTAATTTTAATATTTCCTGTTGGTTGGGGACTTGGTTACCTCATTACAACAGGAATGAAGAAATTGTGTGGACCATTACCTCCCAGGGAAGGACATGGACCAGAGTGTTTCTCAGGATGAGAACACTTCATTTGGAAACGGCCTTATGTATGAGCAAACTGACCCGGCTGGGGAAGTTTGCCTGGAAGAGGAGAGTTTCTCTTACAGGGTTTTATATCAGGAAAATTTCAGAATGCAGTACTGAGGACAAGAGCACTTCATTTGGGAATGAACTTTCCATAGTTTTAATTTATCGAGATTAATTTATTTATCGTTTATCCGACACCAGAAAGTTGACTATGAAGTCTGCATTGGATTTGACTAAGACATCGCCTGTCGTCACAACTCAGTGATGTTCACACTTCTTCTGGGAACAATTTGAGTCCTAAAGAAACTAAATATGGGAATGTTGAAATTTTTCTGGGGCTGTTAATTCACTGAGAAACCTTTGATTTCCAGCACATTTTCCAGCACCTCTGATTTTACAAGTTCCTAAATTTGTTTCAGAGGGACGAAACCTCTATGAAAACAGAGTCCTAGATCTATCTATGAACTCAACACGTAAACTGGAAACAGGGTTTCTGCTGAACCTGAATTAAACTGCCCCCGGAGAAGCTAGTTTCACTGACAGGAACAGCAAATTAGATAATGATGGTTCTTAACGCTTCCAAAGAGCTTTAACTAGTCTGTTTGTCTGTTGTCTCTCACAAGTGTTGAAGTCTTGGGAAAGCATTCTCTCAGCGATCGTCAGCAACAAACTGACCCGGATGGGAAAGTTGTTGATGAGGATCAAACTTTTGAATGAGACAGATAGAGAGCGACATCTGTACATTTGCAAACCACTTCAATATCAGCTGGATGAGTGCTGGATTTCAAAGTGTCCTCAACAAAATGAGCACCAGCACAGGTGTCTGGGTCGGAGAACTTGTTCAAACAGGCATCGCTATCCCCAACTGTGCCAGTCTGATCTACACTGCCGCCCACCAACCTGGATATTGCTTTTGCTGCAGAAATCTCCCAGTTTTAATGGAACTGAGGAGAGACAACCATCACCAGAGTTGGGGAAAGAGTTTCAAATCTCTTGTTTACTGGAGTCTGTTCTTGTCTGGCTCCCGGTCATACGGCAGATAAATGTGTTGTTGACTGAAGACGGAGGGAGGAAGTGAGAGGAACTACTACTGAATAACAGACCCATTGTTGTACTAATCATCTTCACTAAAGTGACTTTTTAATGTTTGAGCAATTGGATGGGCAGGTTTCTGCGCTCATTTTGCTCAAGCTGCAGGTTAGTTTTTAATCGGAAAACATCCTGAGCAACAATAATGTGATTGTTCTGTTTCTACCAAGTGGTCGAAAGAAGATTTCCAGTGGTTAGGATCCAGTCCTGAAGGTACCAGGAGAAAGTGGAACAGAGTTGTACAGTTTGTCCTCCATCATTTGTGGAGATGATGAGTCACAACATTTCTACACTTATTTTTGAGGTCAGGCAGACTGTACAGGTGGTGGATGTCCTCACTGCTGGTGAACCCTGCAGTGAGGGATATATCAAAACAGTGTCATTTATATTTGATGCTGGGAATCCAGCAGAACCTCAGAGTGACCACCTAAATACAACTAGAGGTGTGTTTCTCCTGGGCCTCCTCTCCAGAATGATGAAGAAAGTTCTGGAGAAGAGCCAGAACCTTTAAATTTGGATGAACAGAACAGAAGAAGCACACAGTGGTCATTTTGAGGAAGCAGAAATTGAAGTGAGTCAGACAGAAAATTGGGGTCCAATATACTGCAGAATAGAAGAAGAAACATTTTGGGGAAATTTATGCCAATATTTTTGTTTTTGTTTAGTTTGTTGTGCTGGGTGTTTTTCCTTGTGTTGTTTTTACTGGGATCTTATGTACTTTTTCTCTTAGCATTGGTTTTTCTGTTTTCGCTGTTTGGGCTTTTAAATGGAAGAATTGGATCTCTCCAAAATTTGGCCTTTGGATCTTACCAGTTTTCTGTCTGAAGTTTCTCTCCAGGCGCCTGACTTATCACAAAAAATCACGCCTGTCTAATTGGTCTCTAAATTCTCTTTAGGTGCAGATGACATAAATTTTGGAATTAAACTTTATAAAGTTTAAGTGTTAAATGCTTTTCAAAATACCATACATATATAGAAAAACCTATCTACTTCTATATAACATTGTTCAGGTATACCTATATATGGCGATAGGAACAAAGAGCCAGAGAATGCGATGCCAGTTTGGCAGGTTATCCCGTGGTTTCATAGATATATGTCTCGTGTCGATCTCACCTGGTGCTTGCAGGCCCAGGAGCCATATTGTTTGAAGACCTTTTTACACTGATTTAATGGAAATGACATAATACATGTGATTTCCTACCATAAATAGATACACTTTATTTTCTAAAGAACATTTAACACTGGAACTGATAAAATAAACAAAACAACTAAAAACAAAAATAAAATGGATTCTCAGTCTCCATTAACAAAAATGTACTTGAATAAAAACACCAAAGTGTAAATAAATACTGGATTCAACTAAAAGAGTGCAGATTATGAAGTCTGTAAACTATGTTGCCCTTCAGTAATCATTAGATTTAAATAGAGAAGATGGAACATCGACTACCTGATGCAATAGTTCACACTATCAATCAATCAATCAAATTTTATTTGTATAGCACATTTCAGCAGCAAGGCATTTCAAAATGTTTTACATATTGTTTTTGATGTCCAATGAAAAAAACTTGATCAATTTATTAAAAAAATGACAGAAAAACCCAATGAATTAGTTTTTACACTTCATAGAATCTCTAGAATAAGAATAGACAAACAATTATCCATTATTATTAATCATTACAGAATATGTGACTTACACTGTGGTAGTATAGTAAACAACAACCCTTCAGCTAATATTTCCATCTCCAATCAGTGACCTTTGTAACAGGAAATCAAAATATATAAAGTCAACGGAAGTGACGTAAAAGTCGACTCTGGAACGGCGCTAGCATCGTAAGTAGCAAGTTTAGTTTTTTAACGGTTAGTTTTAACGCCGTAAAACGGTTTAACGGTTCGCTACTTATGTAATTAAACTTTTCGAGTGAAACTTTTCAGATCATGTATTAGTGCATTAATGCTGAAATATATATTTCAAAGTAGGTTTTTCTTTATCAGGTTATCATTTAATAAAATATAGGCTCTATCACTATGATTGCAGAGTCTATGCACCTTTTTGCTGCTTGAAGACAAACTGCATAGATCATTTAATTTCTTTTTTTCATTTTGGGAAATCTTTGTTAATCTCATCTGATTTATCCCCTTAAATCAGAGCGATCAAAGTGTCTGATAATAGTAGAATAGATTTGATTAAACCAATCTTTCTCCAACTGGGATCCCCGGACCATAGTTTGGTGCAGCTAGCTTACCAAAGAATTGTGTTAAAAAATAGTAATGGATAATTGGATGAAGACAATTTATACCACAGCAGATACAGAAAACTACAAATGAAACAATTCAATCATATAAAAATATATTATCAATCTCTTTATGTTAAATACATTTTAAAAAATATGACATGATTTAAATATTTAGTCATTATTTCAACTATAGTTTGAGTCATGCAGAACTGATGTGATCGTTTCCATAGCAACGATCAGAAGCAAGACCTTGCACCAGAACTCCAGTGAGGTCATTGATGACATCATAGACCTTCTATGATGACATCATAGAAGGTCTATGAGACTTTAAATGCGTGTAACTCAGTTCATCGTCAGTCAGGATCTAAACAGTGCAGAGAAACGAAGCTTTGTGTCAGACAAAGATTTTTAGTATTACAGCGATGCCTTATCCCTTAATATTTCCTGTTGGTTGGGGACTTGGTTACCTCATTACAACAGGAATGAAGAAATTGTGTGACCATTACCTCCCAGGGAAGGACGTGGACCAGAGTGTTTCTCAGGATGAGAACACTTCATTTGGAAACGAACCGACAATGGTTCCCAATGAGCAAACTGACCCGGCTGGGGAAGTTTGCCTGGAAGAGGAGTCAGTTTCCTTCGAAGACACCGACAATAATTTAACGGAGATTTCAGAATGCAGTACTGAGGACAAGAGCACTTCATTTGGGAATGAACTTTCCATGTTCCCGAGAGCAAACTGACCCGGCTGGGTCAGTTTGCTCCGTCAACCAGAAAGTTGACTATGAAGCCTCTGCATTGGATTTGACTAAGACATCGTCTGTCGTCACAACTCAGGATGTGAATTCAGTCTCTGGGAACAATTTGCCCGTTGTTCCCAAAGAAAAAACTGACCCGGCTGGGAAAGTTTTTTCTGGGGCTGAATTCACTGAGAAACCTTTGATTTCCAGCACATTTTCCAGCACCTCTGATTTTACAAGTTCCTCGGACGAGGAATTTGTTTCAGAGGGACGTAGCGTTTACAATGAAAACAGAGTCCTAGATCTATCTATGAACTCATCGTTAAAGCATAGGGTTTCTGCTGAACCTGAATTAAACTGCCCCCCGGACGGGGAAGCTAGTTTCACTGACAGGAACAGCAATGAAACCCCAGATAATGATGGTTCTTTAACGTTTCCAAAAGACAAAACTACCCCGGCTGGGGTAGTTGTCTCTCACAATGAGAGAAAAGTCTTGGGAAAGCATTTCTGCTCTGGTCCTCAGCAACAAACTGACCCGGATGGGAAAGTTGTTGATGAGGATCAAAGTGGAATGAGACAGATAGAGAGCGACATCTGTACATTTGCAAACCACTTCAACATCAGCTGGATGAGTGCTGGATTTCAAAGTGTCCTCAACCTGAGCGTCACCAGACGGTGTCTGGGTCGGAGACACTTGTTCAAAGAGGCATCGTCTATCCCCAACTGTGCCAGTCTGATTTACACTGCCGTCCACCAACCTGGATATTGCTTTTGCCCAGCAGAAATCTCCCCAGTTTTAATGGAACTGAGGGAGAGACAACCATCACCAGAGTTGGGGAAAGAGTTTCAAATCTCTTGTTTACTGGAGTCTGTTCTTGTCTGGCTCGATTCATACGGTGGCAGCACGGATTGCGAAATGTACAGTGAAAACACTTGCAACGGATGTGGAAAATCGTTCTTACTACTACTGAATAACAGACCCATTGTTGTACTTCCGACCTCGACTTCACTAAACGACACCGCTTCACTGTTTAATTATTGGATAAATTTGTGGGGCCAGCCTTATTGCTCAAGCTGCAGGTTAGTTTTTAATCGGAAAAACATCCTGAGCAACAATAATGTGATTGTTCTGTTTCTACCACGGTGGGTCGAAAGAAGATTTCCAGTGGTTCCCAATCCAGTCCTGAAGGTACCAGGAGAAAGTGGAACAGAGTTGTACAGTTTGTCCTCCATCATTTGTGGAGATGATGAGTCACAACATTTCTACACTTATTTGATTCGAGGACGACAGACTGTACAGGTGGTGGATGAACATGTCCTCACTGCTGGTGAACCCTGCAGTGAGGATATGTGTGAAAACGGATTCATTTATATTTACGAGAAGCGAGTGAATCCAGCAGAACCTCAGAGTGACCACCTAAATACAACTAGAGTGACGGTTTCTCCTGGGCCTCCTCTCCAGAATGATGAAGAAAGTTCTGGAGAAGAGCCAGAACCTTTAAATTTGGATGAACAGAACAGCGAAGAAGACGAAACAAGTGGTCATTTTGAGGAAGCAGAAATTGAAGTGAGTCAGACAGAAAATTGGGGTCCTGAAATATACGGCAGAATAGAAGAAGAAACTTTTTGGGGGAAATTTATGCCAATATTTTTGTTTTTGTTTAGTTTGTTGTGCTGGGTGTTTTTTCCTTGTGTTGTTTTTTACTGGGCGAGTAATTCCTTACTTTTCTCTCTTAGCATTGGTTTTTTCTGTTTTCGTTTTTCTATATTGGGATTTTAAATGGAAGAATTGGAAACGTTTGTACCCCTAATGAATGGATCTTACCAGTTTTCTGTCTGAAGTTTCTCTCCAGGCGCTCTGACTTCCTCACAATCTAAAATCACGTCTGTCTAATTGGTCTCTCTAAATTCTCTTTAGGTGCAGATAAAAAATAAATTTTGGAATTAAACTTTATAGTTTGCAGGTTTCTCTCCGGGTGCTCCGGCTTCCTGCCACTGTCTAAAAAGATTTAGTGAATGCAAATTGACACTTTTATAATATCAATACTATATACCTATATATAGATATAGATCTACCTATCTATCTATATAATCCATCTATATATAGATATATCTCTATCCATCTATACCTATATATAGATGGATAGAGATATATCTATATATCTATCGATAGACAGATAGATATCTATAGATAGATAGATAGATAGATAGATAGATAGATAGATATTCTATCCATCTATATATAGATATATATGTTTAGGCCTGTCACGATAGCAAATTTTGCTGAGTGATTAATTGTCTCTAAAAGTATTGCGATAGACGATAATATTGTTTGAAGACCTTTTTACACTGATTTAATGGAAATGACATAATACATGTGATTTCCTACCATAAATAGATACACTTTATTTTCTAAAGAACATTTAACACTGGAACTGATAAAATAAACAAAACAACTAAAAACAAAAATAAAATGGATTCTCAGTCTCCATTAACAAAAATGTACTTGAATAAAAACACCAAAGTGTAAATAAATACTGGATTCAACCAAAAGAGTGCAGATTATAAAGTCTGTTTACCATATTGCCCTTCAGTAATCATTAGATTTAAATAGAGAAGATGGAACATCGACTACCTGATGCAATAGTTCACACTACATGTTAGTTCACACCTACATTTTCCCCTTATGACAATCTTAGAACTTTGATTGTTCTAAAATTGTCGCTTGTTATCATGCTGTAGTGTGTGTGGTGTGTTAGGGTAGATCGTTGTGGTCCCTCAGATCTAAATCAGGGGTTTTTTCCCACTGGGATCGTTAACCTGCCTGTTGAATGTGACAGGTAGCCAATCAGAAAGCCGGATTCTCCTCCTGCTTTCTGAGGGGAAATTATTGAGGGGAATCCCAAACAGCTGACAACCTGAAGTCCAGCGGACATTGGAGTTGGAGCGAAATCGCTACGTTGATGAACCCGGTAACTTTTCAGCTGTTCTTCGTTAACGTGACATAAATAGGTTGTAATGATTTTCATTCAGTCAGGACGTTACGCTGACACTAGAGCCACATGCACTGCAGGTAGATTGTAGTAAAGCATTGATTAATGCCTGGTTTTAAAATTAGTTAACTGGACTTGTAGCCATTATTTTGTGCCCATTGTTGGACACCACACGGCACGATCGATCGAACCGTTATACCTAGGATTTCTGTCGGCTAATGTGTGATCTCTCAGGTTTTGAAAATGGGCCGACAATCGACTGACAGCTCTAAGATCGTGTAGTGTGAACTGGACATTAAACTAAGGAAATGAGGAAGGGAGGGTCAGTGGAGAGCAGCGGAGTTGAGCCTTTTTTCATTCAGTGTCATCAACAGAAAGAGAAAAAGGCTGGAAGAGACGATAAAGGCGATAATTAAAATGACGTCGATACTTTTAATTTATCTATGATTAATTGATTTATCGTTTATTGCGACAGGCCTAGCTATCTGTGTCGTGCAAAACTATTCACACCCCATCCATTTATGTGACACAAAGCAGTATAATGATCAAGCTGGGGGTCAATTATACTTGTTCAATTTTGTTAAAAGCAAAAATCTGAAAGGTGTGGCCTGCATTTACGTTTGGTCCAGCTTCCTCTGATATTTTTAGATAAAGTCCATTTCAGAAAGTTGAAAAGAAGAGCCTACTATGTACCTGTGTGTAATAATCTGTGAATAAACCCATTGGCTCGGTAACGACCTCAGAGATTTTATAGAAGTGAGCAAACAGCACACACCGGCGGGTAAACAATATCCCAAGCTTTGACCATCTCTCAGAGAAATGTTTAAACTATCACCCGAAAGGTGAGATGGGACCACAGTTCAACGTCCTGTGAGGCGGAAAACTAACACTGCATATCACCCTGAACACACCATCCCCACTGTTAGCTGCTAAAAGAATGTCCAGACCTAAATACGAGTGAGGATGCGTGGCAGGACTACATCATGTCCGACTGAATCTGAGCTGATTTGCAAAAAATACATGTAAAATTCACATGCTCCAAAGGACGTGTAGCTGTAACTGCATTATTTTATCCATTATTAGATAATTTGCAAAACAACAACAAAAAAAAAAAACATTCAAGACAATTCATCGTATTCTGAACACATAACAACGGTGTCGAGTTCTGCGTCGGACCATCACATGCGATCCAAATAAAACACTTCAAAGATGGAGGGTGCCGACGTGACAAAATGTGGTGAGAAGGGGTAATTGCAAACTTTTGTACAGATGCGTGACAAGAGACACTGAAAGAAAAGGTCTGACTGGTGATGTATCAAAGGCAAGTTGAGCAGATTCTTACCTGTGGTCTCTATGAAGCGGATGCATTTCTCAATGAAGACGGGGATCGGTCGCTCAAGAGTGACCACAGCAGCCAGCGGCATGCCGAAGTAGTTGCTCTCAACAGGTTTGGAGTTGGAATGCCGGGGCTTGGACCGAGTTTGTTTCTACCAAAAAGAAAAAATAAATAAATAACACGGCTTGCTTGGTGAAATCAGACAGAAAATACAACATTATGTGACACTGTGATTGGGACAACTGGCTAAGGCAAATTTTTAGACTTGTTTTATTTTTAAATCCACCATAGCACAAAAGTCACAAAGGCCATGACCTTTTTCATTTTTTGGAAAGTTACTGCATATTCATGCTTAGTGTACAAAAAGGGCAAGCGTACGTGTACACACTCCTCTCTCACACATACCTTCTGAAGGCTAAGCCGATAAGAAAATCATACATTCCTATCTTCAGCCCTGACGGTTCCATCAGTCAGATATACATCGCCGTTGTCGCTCTTCATCTCTTCATTCTTACCCTTCTTCCTTTTTGCCGTTTTGAATTTCTCCCTCCACTGCATTGCAGCTCTCGCAAAATCAAACTCTTATTCAGCGGTTAATTACTTTTCAGCCTCCTTTATTTTCCTGTTAAGAGCCCTCTTACACACTCCCGCAACACTTTCTGCCTGTTCCCGCAAACAGCCGAGGGCAACAGCAGTAATTGTGCAGCGCTTTAATGGCGATCAGTGGGAATATTTTCAACCCTCCCTACCAAACCCCTGAAGCCTGGATCTGCAGTAACTCTGTCAGCAACCCCAGAGGCACTGCCCTGGCAGGCTGGGGTGGGGGTGAAGCAGAGGTGCATGGTTGGCTGGACACACAGATTGCGGGTGCAGTGCAGCACTATACGGATAGACGGACAGACAACAGGAAAAGAGCTGGAGTAGTGCTCATTAGAGAGAAGAAGCACCAATGTGCCCTCTGCTCCAGATACCGGCCTCACTTCACTCCGCCGAACATTTTTGATCACATTTATGGACACATTTACTCTCACAGCAGTGCTCAAGCAGAGAAAGCAGAGGGAGAGAGAAGTCATTACAGCTTGTTTTCTTTTCATCTTCCACAACCGCCAGCACCGAAAACCAACACAAGTGAAATTTGTTTTGGTGTATTTAAAAAATAAAAAAATGAAATCTGTTTTACATTTGGAGGCGACTTGTGCACTTAATCCTAAAGGGACAGTTCAGGACTTTAAAAGCCATCTCTACAGTTTGTCCTACCGGCTAGTTGAAAACACGACGTGTAGCAGTTTGTATCAGAGCTTCTGTGTAAAACTCGTTTTCATTTTGGGCCAAGTCAAGATTATGAAGGTCCTCAAAGGGGCCGTTTGTGGCAGAATGTATTTATAAAACCAGCAAGTAAACCATAAAGATATGGATAAATAGCTGTCTCTGCACTAAATGAGTACTTCTGAGAGTTAAATGATACTGAACAGCTTTTCATACTGATGTAATTTGGCAGCATACAGATGAAAACTGCTATGATCTTCCTGATAAAATATTATTTAAGGATACAACTCTTACCTTGAAGGTTCTATTTATGTGTCTATTTTGTGCAGCGCTTTAATGGCGATCAGTGGGAATATTTTCAAGGACGTCCCCCGGCCCCCAACCCCTGAGGCCTGGATCTGCAGGCCCCTACTAGAAAGTAATCCGGCCTGCCATTAGAAAGTAATGACGGGCCGGATTTGGCCCTCGGGCCTTAAGTTTGACACGTGACGTAAAGAAAAAAAAAAAAAAAGTATTATGAAATAATTGACAGATTTTGAATTTAGCCATAATTTGTTTAAAGTTTAATTCTGTTGATTAAATTATTTATTCAAGTTAATGGTTGTTTAGTCATAAACAGAGTACGTTATTTAAACAACAACCATGAGAATCCCTTAAACTGTTCTATATTTTAATCTCTCTATTGTTTAAGGGTTTTCACCTGAAAAATGACTGAATTCAAAGAACTGGAAACATATCTGTCAATTCCTGCCTGAAAATAATTGAAGGAGGAAAGAAAAGACCACTGTTGCAGCATTCATTGGAGTTGAAGCATCTGTGTGGACGTCTATCCGTTTCAATTGGGGCAGTGCAGTTTAAAGAACTTGACAGGAGGATATCACAAATAAGCTTCTGGGGGAAGGTTAAAAATGACCTTAAATATACTCTAATCTTGTGAAAAACCTTCCCAATAGAGCTCAAGCTGTGATAGCCGCCAAGGACTGCGTGACATTTTATTAAACCCTTTGGATTAAGAGTGGGATGTCACTCAAATTCTTATGTGTGTGAAGGATGACAAGCCAATACGTTTGCCACTGTAGTCCAAGGATTTTTTTTTTTAAGAATAGGTAGACTGTAGGCGGTGTTTAAAATTTCTTAGCTCTCCTGATACTTAGTTAGGTTTGTGTTGTCACCACAACAGATCACTAGATTACTAACATCTGGCTCTAAATATGTCTGCATGTCATTCGTCGCCTGCTATCTGTCCCTACAACTAGTCCAATCTGTCCAAACATCCCTGATATCTACATTCACATTCTGCAGTCAAATGTAAACTCTGAGCTAATGTATTAAAGAAGTACAAGGTGCATATATTTACACAGAAGTACAAGAAATAACTATATGTTTGTGTTTGGATAAAAAAAAAATATGGTTGTAATAACTAGACTGCAAGAGTGCAGAGATGTGCTGGGTTCAGTTTGGCAGCATCTAATTTATTTCACTTCCATCACAGTAACTGTGTTGCCGTCTCATTTTAGCAGACTGTCTCTGTACCCACATACTTCTTCTCTCTTACTCTTGCTGGCTTGTCTTCTCCCCCTGCAGTTTTGCCTTCTGGCCTCTCCTTTCTGCTGCTAACTGAGACAGGATATGTCTCCAGCTCTAAGACGACAAAGCAGCCCTCCACACAACCAAAACGAAACAAATCACATCCTTCTACAGACATCAAGGGGAGAGTTTGTGCATGCACAGACTGCATACTGTAGGACACCAAAACACGACTCACTTCTGGAGTTTTGACATAAATTTGTTTCCCGTTTCTGCAATATCTTGAGCTCTTTTTCCTTTTTTTCACTTGAATGAAGACACCAGAGGAACTAGGTGTCTGAAGAATTTCAAACATTCCTCTCGCTGCCTGAGGAGATTTCAACAAAAAGCTGCAGGAGAGAGAGAGGAAATGTTTCCTGTGTCTCAGTGAGGGAGGGAGATCATGGCGGACAGACTTGGTCAATGCCTGAAGTAAAAGTTTTTTTTTGTTTTTTTGTTTTTTTTAATAGGCTCAAACTCTTTTTGAATATTTGTTTTAACTCATCAAGACTCAGAGTGGTAGACAGTACCCTAAAGCTCCCCCCAGGAAAGTGTTTATGCTGCAGCATGTGAACCCAAATCCTTACCTTGAGTATGACTTTAAAAAAAAAAAAAAATCAATAAAAAAATCTAGCTTTAGTTTAACTGGCACAAAAATGGGGACAGGATCTTTTATACAAGCCTGCACCAACTGCGGCAGCATGTCTCCTGAATATGAAAAATGAACTCGATAAAATGTAATCTGAAAGGGCTTTCGAGCTGCAGCAGACTGTGAATGGCCTATTACTTGAGAGACAGCTGCTTATAAAATAGGTGAAGAAATTTAATCCTTTGTTGTAACCATAATAAATCCATAATAGCTTGTAATGTGGCCATCAAGTTCCCAGACCAGCTGCATGCCACAAATCAGAGGCACTTAAAAGAATAACAAGGATGACAGAGATCCACGCTCTCCTGGCTGCGGCTTTCTCAGGGATTCCTCTGTACATGTTGGATTTTTAACGTCCAATGAGACAATTGGCATCAGACGCAGATTGCAAACCCAGATGTCTTCTCGTGATTGAGTTGTTCGTACTTTTTTCTGACAGACATATGGCCTCAAGCACTGCAGAATGTAGACCAGGCAGCTGAATAATGCGGGACGACAACCTCCGTGCAGGTACATCCCGGCTGAGTGTCTAAAAACATTCATCATCCGCCTCCTTCTCCACCCTCCTGACAGCCATAGCAATTATCACAGATATACAAGCACAACATGCACAGCTGCAACTCTTGCTTCAGCTGGCACTTCAGCGCCACACCATGTGAGCGAATGAGCAACATACCAGGGCCGATAAGTCTAGTGTAAGAGGTCAAAAGTATCAAGGGTGGGAAGGGAACAGCACACGGTGTGACAAGGAGACACCAGTCTTTAAAAATTAAAAAAATAATAAGCTGCGAAGACAAGCGAAGCAAAAGGGAGGCGTGAAATGAACAGACAATAAGTATGATGAGAATGTGAGAAGCGGAATGTATGAATCAGCAAGATGCAAAGACAAACAAACGGAGCGGCGAATAATGAAAGGAAGGAAGTAAAGAAAGCCAAGCTGTCGCTGGGAAGAATCGTGAGTCTTTAAAAAAAGCCGACAGGCTTTGGCATATACTACACCGCAGTGACAACAAAAAGTGAACAGTAAGCGGTGATGCCTCAGCTACAAAATAGCACTAGTCTCCATCACAGCCTCTTGTTTGATGGCAACTTTGTGAAAAAAAAGTAGGGTAGGAAAAAAGTAAATGTGGAATTTAGCAAATTATGCAACAGGAAGTGCTGTTCTATTCTGGTTCTATTCAGATGAAACTAACTTTATTTGTCAGTGGGAACCCAAGTAATCCATGCCTGGAAATGTAAATAAATAGGTCCATAAATTATGTGTGATAAAGTGGAATGATATAGGAAATGGGGACTGAACAAATGAAGAAAATAACCTGCGAAAAGCATAGAAAGCCAAGAAAATAAGTGGAATCTGACAATATTTAGAAGCAATCCTGTGCAAATTAACATCAGTGGGTTTAGTCACTTATTACCAACGTACTGCAAAAGAATCCATTTACAATGCTTATAATCAACACTCAACAGGCATCAGGGAAAGAATACAAAGCTACTAGAATAGCAAACTGGAATTGAATTTAAATGAAAATCTATGAAGATCTGAAGATCAAACAGCATGGATGAAACCTCAGGAACACCAATCAATCTGTGTGCTGTTTAAAATCCCACCTGAGCAATGCATGCTTTTCTGTCTGCAAGAGAAATTTAGAAGCTCTTACTTTGACAAGATACTTAAATTTTAGTGAATGTGTTCAAAGTAATTACACATCATTTCACACATCTTCATTTATGGACTTATTTGAACTGATTTATTTGTGGGTGAACTATTTGGGTTCAATCACATCTAGAGTGAGATTCATGCCAAGAGGCACATTAGAAAAAAAATTGTGAAAACATTAATTGCCCAATACTTATTTTTCCCACTAGAAAGGTTTTAATTCTGGGAATAAAAAAAGCCGTCCATGCTGAGATTTTATTCTCGCTTTTCATGCGATTTCATTACTTTTTTATCATGCAGAAGAGCTGACCGTATGCACTGGACATATATGCACGAAACAAAACAAATGGGGCTCTGTTCCCATTCATTAAGACATTTTGGATTCTGGTATGAAGCAGTATTCTGTCAGATTTCTTTCCCACTGATGATCTGGCTAGTTTAGGGGACTCCCGCTGAGTGGTCAAGAAATGAATATGGCGTGCAGGCATGCTTTCAGAGAAGTCCCTCCAGCACGACATGTTTGCTCTGGGTTCGGTTTTAAACAGCAGAGAGATGATTCTGAACTCTGCTTTTTCTTAACTTCAGTAACAAACAATTATCCACCAAAGCTAACAGTACTGGGTCTTAGCCAAAAAATAATTACGATGGGGTGATTTTCTGCTTTCCTGTGTTTATGCTCTCTACTCTAAATTTAACCAGACTGATAGGTATGCTTAAAATTAATGTTGTACCAGGTTGCTCAAAGATAAGAAATCTCTTTCTTAAAACATTTTTAAATTTACTGGAATAATGAATGCACTTCCCATTGGTTGGATATATAATCGTATTCACTTACACAACACTTGGTTACACAGTTACTAACCTTTGTATTCCTGCGGAGTCCCCGGAGAATCTTCATTGTTTTGTGATCATCACTCTCATCTATGGAGTTGTCCTTCTGAGGTCCTCCATCGTCCTGGCTTGTCTTTGGTGGACCACCCGTCTCATCATCACTGCCAAGAGAGAAGCTTGTCCTAAAACTGCTGAATTTTCCAAGCCGTTGCGACCTGTCTCTGTAAAGCTTGGGCTTTTCACTGAAAACGGACAGTTTCCTCCTGCGCTCCAGCGAGCTGCTGTCAGCTTCACTGTCAGAACCGTTTCCCGCAGCACTTCCATTGGCATGACCCTTGTTGGCGTTGCGGATGGTGACAATCTTGCCTTGAGTGCTGTCAATAGGAACAGAGTAAATATTCTCCTCTTCAGTAGGTCGAGGTTTGCACACAGCATCCATAGGCTCTGCGTAGTCCGAGGGGTCGTAGCCTCCGTCACTCCCTGGAGCCCAGGTGACAGTTTGGGGCAAGACGGGCCTGTTGGAGGTGCCTTGCTGATCAACGTAGGGTCCGAGATTTACTTTACGCACAGGCTTGGGCTTTACTTGTGGAGGCACCTTGTTATTTAGTTTGCTCTCAAATGTACCAATATCAGAAATGACAGAAAATGTATCACTTGATTCCAGGTCTGGCAACTTGAAACTTCCCAGGTGGGAACTTAGACTACCACCCTCCCTAAGTGTCGGGTAAGGTGGTGATGGATCAATATCATCCTCTGAGTCAACATGGATGTGAACTGGACTGGGAGACCCACAGCTCTCATTGGTACATGCCTCAGCTGTATTATCGTACATGTGTGCAGCCTCAACAACAGTGCGCTTCTCCATCACCTCCTGTAAGAAGGAGTGGAAAAGATCTATCTTATGAAGTCCTCCTACTACCCCACCATGTCCGCATATTATTGTGCTAAATCTGGCACTGATTTCATGGGCCAGGTCCTCTCCCTGACAGATTTGCTCCTTAGCTGAATCAGAGTCTGACAACTCCATCTGACTCTCCCCTACTGCTAGCAACTGGACCGGGACAATGTCTTGGACCTCACAAAGGAAAGCACACATTGTCTCCATGGAGGCTTTACGGCGGGCAGAGTAAACTGCAATGTAGCCGTGGACCAGACCTGTTTTTCGGAGGGAAAATGAGGAGTGGAAAGAGAGCAAAGACAGTTCAACATTCTGTCTATGACCCCCAATATTAAGATCCAAGAGAACGGATGTGCCGCTGCTATGGCTTGATGTAGGACGACAATGCTGGGGCAAAAGGAAAGGTGCCAGTAGTTGATCTAAATCATATGTGTCCCCACACATCAGGCACATAACTATTCGTAGGTCTGCCTCATTACCTTGCTGAGATGGAGAGTCTCTGTAAGCAGAGGATAAAGGAGGTAATGTAGGGGAGCTGGTCCCAATGTTTCTCCGAGTTTCTAAGAGGCCTCTCAGCATCTGGTTAAGCTGTTTCTCACTGACATTGCGGCCATAACCCTTACCTGGGGAGGCTGGGTCTAGGTAGGCGCATTGTAGCTTTGTAGCTACCTGCTGCCCTTGTTGTATTAGAGTCTGAGCCGTTTCTCCTCCGATATCCCCAATGGAACCAACACCACGCTTAGTGACCAGAAGTAGGGAAAGTGGGAGTTGAGCTAAGCTGTTTTCCCTTTCTCTTCTGCTTATGGTTGACTCTCTAAGCTTTTCTAAACTCTCAACAACATAAGAGAGGGATTCCTTTGAATTGTACAAACAAAGGCATCCATGTGGTGTGAAGGTAGGTGTGTGGAATGAGTTGACGGGCAGACGTACGTTGCCTTCTATAGGACGAAGGGTTAACTCATATATCTTGCCATCGACTACATACCTGTCATCACTAGTACATAATGCCCTGATCTCATTAGCCATTTCTCTGGCTAGTCCATCTTTCCCTAGGATGACAAGATTTATCCGTTCCGCCCTTCCACCTTCCAGTCTAGCACTGTCTGATGATGCGTATCTGGTAGGAAACCTGGAAGCCAGTATCTGCTCAAGCTTACTGTCAACACAGTGGGGGCTGTTGGGGCAAGTATCTTTTGTAGGATGGTAAACAAAGTGTATGTGTTTCAGTACTAGAGCATCCCTTTCTGCCTGTAGCTTTTGTAGTGCTTTGAATCGCTGTTCCTCACCCAACACCTCTTGAATGGCTCCCATTTTCTCTTTACTTGGTTTTGCATCCACTTCCAACTCATAAAAGAGCTCAGAGTATTCAAGAAGCAGTTCCTGAAAATCTTCTTTGGCCCGGTCAATGATTTCCTTCTGATGTTTGTTGTAGATGTCTAAATATTCAGCCTCATCCAGCCACTGATAGAAATCCTCATTCATGATAAAACTTCGAGCCTCTTCCCACGGTTTCCCTGGTGTGATGAAAGGAGAAACACTTAGCTTTTCTTTGAATTCCCATCTCATTTCTGCCCGTTTGCGCTCCTTCCTTAACTGATCCAAGTGGGTTTCATAGATGGTTTCAGCTGCTGGGGTCTCCAGCAGGTCCTGGGGGATTCGATCATCATCCATTTTATCAATGTGTGGTGTCGTCTCCCAAGGTGTGTCATCCAAAACTACAAACCACTGAGAGAAATCTCTCTTTGTCTCCAAGACCTTCTGAACTCCAGACCAACTCAAGTGGTCTATCTCATCCAACTCTGGTATTAGCACAGATAGGGCCTGTGGTAGAGTATTTAGATAGGCCTTCCTGCGTTTCTCTATGTGCTCTTGTTTTAGTCTGTGAACATGCTGTTGGAAAAGTTTCTTGGCCTTTGGCGTTCCCTCAAGAAAAACATAGTCCTTGTACTCTGGAGCTGTCTGCATGCGACGACTGACAACAGGCCATGTTTCATTGTGGTTGTTTGCAATTCGGGTGACCAGCCACTCATAACGGTCTTTTGCTAAGGCGATCTGTTGACTCTGCTGTTTCAGAGCCTCAAAGTATGGTATAATCTTGGGCTTCCCCCTGCTCTTATCTATGAGCTGAACCAGAGTAAGGAATGCCAGGTCAACATTGACATTAGAGCGGGCTGAAGTTTCAACCACCTGTAGGTTCTTCTTGGCAAGGGCAAAAGCATGAGAGTCTTTAATGTAGCGCTCAACTCCTTCATCACATTTGGTGAGAGCCAATACCACTGGCTTCTTCGTTTTGGCTAGTTGATTATACAGATTGCCAACAAACTTCATCTGATCCTCAAAACTACGGTTCATACCCCTGCTTACATCAACACTGAGTAAGAAGCCATCCACTATAAGCTTGCCTTCAGGCATTTGCTTTTGCTCAAAGTCCTGCTCTAGGCCCAACTGATCTGTGCAAAAGTACATCAGTTTTTCAGCTGAAGCCAGCTTGGTGGAAGCTGCCCTCTTGATGTAAGGCTGGAGTGCCGTGCTACGGTGTGGCTGGAAAGTCTGATCATCAATAAACTCTGTCTGCTCCACCACGTTCATGCGGCACTCTTGCCCATCTTCTATCGTCCTACCAGCTTCTCCCCAGTATAGAAAATGGTCATTATTCACCACACGACCTCCAAAGTCACTGGTGCTCAAAACGGAGGTGTGGTCCAGGTAGAAGTCATCTGAACTTGGCCGAACAAAGCGGTTGCACAAGCAGGACTTGCCCACGCCACACTGGCCTTTTTCCTTTTCTGTGCCAGACAACCCCACCACGACCAGGTTGTAGATGGGAGCCCGGGCATCTTGTTTTTTAGCCATCATTATCGCTGGCAGAAGCTCATCCTGCCATGCTGGCTGCAAGCTTTAGGGAGAGGAGGGGGCTGCCGGGGAAGCAGGGTTTCCATGCAAAATGGAGCTCAATGAACTCTGGTCATGATCTGCAAGATATGAAAAGAAAAAGAAAAACAGAAACTTAGTCTCCATAAAACAAAATCAAGAACATTCATTATTGGCAATCCAGTGTGTGTCTCATTTAAATTCCCATTATGTGCCTAAATTCTGATATTAATGTTTCATCTCTGATCCTATTTTCTCTGTAAACGTTTCCTGAAAAGATTGAGGTCAGTGGCAAAGCTGGTGGAATGCAGCACATTACTTTGCCAAGCTTTAGTTCAGTGAAAGACACTTTCCCACCAGTTTTACTCATTCAATTTTGAAGGCATTTTGAATTTTGAATCATTTCTCAAAAGCCTGGCTGATATGGCTGAAAAAAGTGTCACAATATAAACATTTTCTATCGGTCGATATCAAAATTTAGCGTCTTGGAGTTTGATTTAAACATCTAAAATAATACCAAACTGGTGACACCACCTTTTCTCTTTTATCCACAACTTCCTCTTTAATTTTATGTACGGTTTAGTACTCATTTTCTCCTTTCATTCCAATGCCCTCTTTTTTATTCTTAAGCAGTTTTGGGTGAATGGTGGTGAAACATACTGAGTCATACTGTGTGTATTCCATGAACCGTGCAGACAGTTGAGATTTTATAGTCGAACATTTGCCTACATTTCTCCTGACAAATTCCCACAGTCCAAATGGATACTAGGAAGTTGATGAGCTAGTTGTGTTTGTGTGTAGTATGTGCGTAAGGACACAACCAACAGCATGGTTGGCCATCTCAGTGCCAGTGAATGATTATAGCATAGTGTAAGGTGAATCAGTAAATGTATGTACGGTTTAGTACTCTTGCAGCATGAATGTTCACAGCGGCCCCTGCACACTTGTGGAAACAGGCAAACTAAGCTGCCTGCACTCTAAAATGAAAGACACACACACACACACACACACAAGAAGATGAAAGCAGATAAGTGTTCCAGTGCTAAAGTTACTAATTGGCCAACTAGGGAGAGCCATCTGCATTTTAAAAGGCAGCATTGCCTATTGGTTCACATGTCTTCATCAAAAACATGTTTTCCCGTGTTTCTCATCCAATAGATCAGAGATGAATAACATATTTATCTCAATTTGAGTAAGTAAACTGATGTATGGCAAGCGAGTAAAGGCATATATTAGCAGGACTGTACACAGAGGCCTGCTGTGAGGGAAAGCTGAAGAAAATTTATTATAGATTATATCTAAAAGGAAATTAAGCGTTAAGGTTCGGGGATTACGTTAATTGACAGACTCTCTATGAAGGGAACAATTAAAACATTTTCTTAGCTGTAAGGCAAACATGAAACCCCACCAATCAATGTGACATGAAATCTAACATTACTTATAAAAGGCAACACAGATAAAAAACTAAATGTTCTTACTGCTAGTCAAACAGTAGGAACATTGTGAATTTTCAAAGATGAACTTCAAAACTCAACACATCTCATGCAGATGGGAAAACAATTAAGGTAACTACCGTAGCTGAAGCAGGAAATGCTGAGATCAAACAGTGAGAGACCTACTGTAATTCGCCAGCTGAACATTCTGTATATTCCTTTTTTGAATCCAATTTGAACAGGTGCTTATCAAGGTTCAAAGCTGAACGTTTTTTTTTTTTTTTTTAAAGCACCCCATCCCTGCTCTTTATTCGTTTCCATCCAGAGCGTGAAATAACATGACAGAATCCAGGGCTGGCATCAGCAGCTTAAAAATGCACCTGTGTCCTGACCCAGACTAGTTCACATTACAAAGCAGATGGCCTCGACATAACTAATACTAAAGAAAAACATGACCTTTGAAGATAGTCTACCACCTTAACAGGGCACGAATTTAGCTTGCTAATAATCGTTCTTTATTTCATCAACATCACTTATCTTGATTTGTACATTTGCCAAATGTACAAATCAAACATTCTTTAGATCAAGGATTTCAAAATCAAATTTAGTCCTGAATCATTTAAAGGCTTTAACTCTTAGATTAAATTTTCTTTTTGTTTGATTTGGGTGTAATCTTTGACTGCTTGGAAATCAAAAGTTGTTTAATTTCCAACTTTTCTCTTTCTCCTTTGACCAAAACAGAAACTATATGGAATTATTCCAACCACCTTCACAAAAAATCACAGTTCCATCTGACAAAAAGCCGCCCCAGATTGCAGCATTACCACCAACATAGCTCGTTGTGGGTAAAGAATGGTGACGATAATGTTGCAAATTTAATTTGTGTTTTATCTGGATATTTCACAGTGTCCCCGTCTCTCTTTTGGGATATTTTGTTTCTTGCAAACCTACTAACTAAGGTAACAACATGGAGAATACACAAAGTAATTCCTGCAGTTCCCCCAGTGATACCTTCAGCCTCTCTGTGGCCTTGAGGTTTTAGTCACATCTTTTCATTAAGTTTGGAAAAATGCCTAATTGATGTGAAGCCAGTCGTCCCATATCTATTATTTTTTGCTGTCCTCACAGTTCAATGGCAATATTGTGGATTTTTTTTTTTGTACCTTCTATTGACTGGTGCTTTTGTGGGGAAAATTGTAACTTCATTACATTTTTCTCAGACTCACCGACTGATGGAGGGTGTGCAAAGAGTTTCAACAAAGTGTTAGTTATAGAAATACACATTTCTGAAAATTATAGCAGGTTATAGCAGCCTTTCTTCACACATTTGTTTATTTTCCCTTGAACGACACACAATATACATCACGTTACACACGGACAAGGTTGTGTTAGGTTAATGTATACAATAGATTGTGCTTTTACCTCTCCTAATTAAAACCTTGTCAAGCACTCTAACCAACTGCTTCTCTAGCCTAACAATGCATTTCCTTCAGGGTTTACACCAAGGAAAGTTATCAACAGGCAGACTTCAGGACAGAATTCAATCATGAGAGATGTTAGGACTCAATGGTTTAGAAAACATCAGCAACAAATAATAAAAGGATATGAAATGCCTCATTAAATGCCACAGCGGAGCTAAATGGATGGAATCAGAGAATATAAAAGGACACGACGACTGTATTAGATGGCTTTATTCAACAGAATAGCCACTGGAAGTCTGAGTGCAGCATTTCATAGACTAATTCGTCTGGGAAAAACATTCTCTTCCTCATAAAAATGACACAGAATGTGCTTAGCCAATGCAGCAGTCCTGTCACATCCAGGCAAACTGTCTCACAGTTCGGCCTGAAGACTGGTGTCTGACATGGACCTGCAGCCACATAGCGGTGTCTTCGGGCCTTGGAGTGTATAGGAGAGGAGGCAGGGATAGATTGGGACTCCAAGTCTGCCTCTGACTATGAAACATGTCGGCAAGCACAAAAGAAGAAAGAGAGACAGGGAGGGGAAAGAGGAAGAACTGCAGGAAAGAGAGGAAGGCATTGGTAAAGTCAACACAGGGTGGGAAGTCAGGGCAAACACCGAGAGGATGGGGGTACGGAGAAGAATGGATATGGAGGGAGGGGAGAGAGGTCGGTGGTCTGGGTCAGGCAAGCTGCGTACTGGAGTTCCCCTGAGGGAAGATGGGCAGGGTGTGGCGAAGCGTTGCATGAGCATTTGTCGAATGGTGAACGGCATTGCAGGCCAAACGCCCCACCTGATTTTAGTCCAGTCTTTCCTCTACCTCAATTTTATAAAACAGTCTGTTTCAAATGGGTAAATCACACTCTGAGCCCATCGTCGAAGCCCCTTTCTAGGTCATTGGCTTTCTCAAGGATAAGAGTAGCCAAGGAAGACAGACTGCATCTGTGGGGTGTTTGAGTGCAGCCTGGAGCTAACGCTTGGGTGGCAGGGCGTGAAGTTCATCATTACACGTGCTACAAAGGGCAGCGGGAAAAGAGACTGTTTTCACTGCCCATCAGGAGAGAACAGGCAGCCCTGCTGGGGTAGCTGAATTCCTTTCATTACAGAGCTTTAAGAGTTAGCGAAGGCGCGTTGCACTGAAGGTTGAAATCAGGGCCAGGCTTGATTTTGAGCTTTTATTGTGCTGCTCTGACAGCTGGCTGGATGAGAGAGTCATGATATCAAAGGTAAAGAAAACCCACGATAAGTACAGTGGTTCAAAAGGAAGCTAGTATTCTCTTAAATAACTTAAATACAGGTCAGCGTATTAAAAGAAACACTATAGGACTGAGGCCATCGGTTTGGATAATCATCCATTGCTAGAAGTCATATTTATACACATTTATAATATTATGCTTCTGAAAATAATGCTTTCTATAGTAACAGGAATTTTACATAAACGTGAATTCTGTCGTGAATGCAGCATTGCAATTCTAATTCTTGGATATTCCAGCTTTTTACCAGCCTTGAACGCATCATCCCATGCAGGATGATCTGTCTGCAGTTTGCGATTGGTGCACGAGTAGCAATATTACCACTTCTGCCATTTGAAAAGCATAGTTTTAAGATTCTGCTTACATGTATGTGAATGTTGCGATACGCATTTATACGCTGTTTTACACACACTTGTGACGCATGCTCACAAATATAAGCATTTGGTAAGATACAGATCTTATGGAGTGCTTTTTGAATCCTTCTGAGACTAATTTAGCTCCAAGAGTTTTTCAGCACCCTTCATGCCAGAAAAGTGTCTTAAATGTTGCAACAAATTTTTGTACAAAGAAAAAGGTCCCAGTAGGAATCCAGAGTATTAGGGATGTCGGCGTAGCAAGAAAATCTCTTTATTCCTAAAGTTACCAGCCCTCTTTGTTTGTGTTAAACAAAACAATCACCTCCCCCACTGCATGATGCAAGTCCTTAGTCAATTGTATATCCATTCTGCTCGCCCTTATTATTTTACAAACATTATCCTCATCATATGGATTTCCCATCCCCACGTTTAAGCTTTCCACACCCCCTCCATTCTTACTCATCTCTACTTGCATGCCCCTTTATTCCTCTTCTCTCTGGAGACTTGCAGTCCATTAGTAAGACACGAGGGTCCTAAGCAAGGCATTGGGGCTCTGGGTGGGTGGGGTTGTTTTTTGTTTTTGTTGTTTTTGTTTTTTTAAACTGATACCACTTCCTGCTCAGACTGTGATCTCCCACTGGACGAGCAGATGAACAGAAAAATAAAGAGGGGATGAAAAACACAACTTAGACTTTTGGAAAAGAGCGAAGACATGTTTGTTACACAGAAATGACTTGCAGCAGCCCTCTGTGGAGTCCAGTCCCTGCAGTTATTTATCCTTTCCGCAAATGCCACTCACCAAACAGGAAATACAAATTTCCTCCCCGTTTCCATTTCTTGCAAAAACGCATCAGGAGAAGAAAAATAAACACTAAAAATCAAAACGGCTGTTAACGCGTTTCACATGTGTCCGGGCAAACAAAATAAACCAAACAAACCACACGAGCATATCAAACTGTGACATTTTTATACCAAAAAGTGACCATAAAACTCCAGGAAAGCCAAATTCACATGGACTGCGCAAAATTAGGCATGGACTAGTTATCAATATCAAAGGTGTCCTGAGGTTTTTAAAGAATAATGGTTTAAAAAAACAACAACACACAAACAAACACCTTCGAACCATTTCTGCAGTTTAGGCCTTTTCATGAGAAGCCAGAGAAAGTGCTACAGGGAGTTTGGCTTTTTCTAGCTGCATGAAGCATGAAGTAATACAGCACTTTCCCTTCCCCCACTTGTTGCTGAACACTGCCAGCCTGCTCGCTGGAAAAGGCCTGCTTTATTTTTCCATGCACACGTGACATGTTGCCTCTATATTAGTCTTTGTGGATATTAGTCTGAATAATTTCACAGATAATATCAGTTTGTCAGGCTTGTGCTACTGCATAAAGAGCCCAGAGACAAAAGGTGCCATATGTTCCACAAAGCACTTCAAATGTACTATATTTAGCATTGTTTTTTTAGCTTAAGTGTGTGAATTACAATTGCAATAATTAGAAAGTAGGCCTTATTACAATAATTAGTAGCTTGTATTATTTTAGCAACAGTAAGAATAAATATTGGTTCTCTTAAAAATAAACATCTTCATTTGTGTTTAATATTTCAGTGTAAAGAAGATAATGCAACATCATGTAATATTAAGTCAAGGCCTTTATACTGTGGGTAATATATACAGACGCTTGACTAATGTTCAAAATAAAAGTAAATAAATGTAAAAGTACATAAAATGAAAAAAAGTAACGCACAAAAATCAGTAAATAATAATATTATAATCTCCAATCAACCTGTTGTCCCATTTCCTATTGAGCTGGTTACTGTGATTATAGACAGGCTGTAGATTACTTGATGCTATTTACATCTTTCCATTTGGAGAGTCAGAAGTGCAGCTGAGATGATAATACGACGAGAAAGCAATGAGAAGAAACGCTCACCAGAAATAAGAGGAAGAAAAAAGAAATCGCAATACTGATGTGGACAAGAACCCTTTCCACAGACATAAACAACTCCAAATGTTTACTTTCTCTCTTGCACCCGTTTCATGCATACTTTTTTTGCAATCTCATAGAAGTTATTCTGCTATCGTTCTACGGATTTATAAATTTTGACAATGAGACATTTCTGATGCTTTAGAATCTCTCTGCCGACTTTGACTTTTGCCGTTAGATGCAACCGAGAAAATGTCAAGGAACGTCTACTGGAACAGCTGAACAAAGCATTTTAACAGGGGAATGTAGACTTTTTATATCCACTGTAGCTTTAAGTCAGCACAGTGATCTAGCACTGCACCATACCCCCAGCTACATGTCCAGTATCCTTTGACAAGGACTGCAGATTCAAAGGATCAGCACCCCCAACCAACATGAGAAGTATAGGAATAGGGATCAAGGAAAAATACAGGATAGCTGCACAAAAAAATACAAGCAGGACCAGGTCAGCAAGAAATAAACTCACACTGAAACAGCAAGATATAAAAACGACATTGCAGATAAAACTGTATTATAAAATCCTGTCCGTATTTCACAAAGACTAAAACTGAAACATAAAATAGAAAAAAGGAGGAAAGGGCAAAGTTTAAGTTGAATAATAAAGCTCTTCTGAGAGAAAGGATAGACTTTGTGGAGAGCTCAA
This sequence comes from Gambusia affinis, assembly GCF_019740435.1. Lineage (NCBI taxonomy): Eukaryota > Metazoa > Chordata > Actinopteri > Cyprinodontiformes > Poeciliidae > Gambusia > Gambusia affinis. The sequence continues at coordinate 21,963,972 of NC_057873.1, forward strand.
GCAGCGAAAGAACAACAAAATACAACAGAACACGTTTCTGACAGCACGGTTCAATATTGTGCTAGAAGCATGAATGATGACGTGTATTATATATTCAAACTACTGCTAAAGAAAAAAAAATATCCATGTTGAAAACAGGCACAAACACATGGCTGAGGTGCACAAACATTCATGTTGTGGTAGCTTCTTGTTAAAAGGCCATTTCTCCCCAATCTGACAGCAAGTCAAATGAAACTGACTGAATCTCTGCAAACTGCGACAGAAGCACACAAATTTTGACAGCTGGAAGTACTTTTCCATTTTTTTCTTTTGAATGCCAGCTCGATGTGTAGACTTACCACAGAGACGACAAAAATCTGGCCTAAAGATGTGGAATTTTCGGTAGCAACCTTCACCATCTGTGTACATCCCAGATATAGTGCTGTACATGGAAACACTTGCTCCGGCTTTACCAGTTCATCAGGCCATGCTATATAAACAAACACGACTGTTGTCTTGCATGTTCAGAAAGAAAGACAAGCCTGTGCTTTCCTCTGGCACAAAAGCTCATCTGTGGACAGACTCTCTCTCTCTCTCTTTCTTAATTCCCTCTGCCAGGCATGAGCTGTCTTCCTCCTCATTTCTTTCAATGCCACCGACCTTTTGCGTAATTCTGCCGTCATTTCTTTCTACCTTTGTCCACGCACATCGCTGCGGCGCTTCGTCTTTATTTTACACCTCTGTCTCCTCCTGCTGCGTTAATACCCAACCTGGCAGCAGGGCTCCTGTCAGAGCAACAAGACAGTCTGCTGGCGATATTTGCATACATCTGATCTGTGCTGTTAGGCTCGTCTACCTCTGTATTCACACGTTCAGCCATCCAGTGTAGCTTTCCCGTCCCCGGAGCAAAAACTCGATACAACAGCACAAACAAACGGTTATATGACACACGGGTACATGCAAATCTGCCAAACACCCTCATCAGGTTGTATGAAAAGGTGCACAGGGGACTAGCTGGAGTAATTGTGCACAGACAAATCCTGCAAGGCCAGCACTTTTGGAGTCATATAATGGCATTCTGCACAGGGACGGCGGCAGGTGAGGGTTTCACCTTGGCTCACAATATTCCTACTGACTCTCACTCCAGTTTTGATTGCTTGTTGACCTGATTTAACAGCAACGGTGTGTGTAAGCATTTCAGCTTTCCACTGCATCATCGCTGTCCTGGTGATGATATCATGGCACCAGTTTAAAACAATACAGCGGTTTAAAAAAAACGTGGTTTTATTCAACATAAACTCACTGGTTACTTTGTTAGATGCACTTCCTAACTGTGCTTGAGGGATTTTGCCCATACAAGTATCTCTTACACATGTATTCGTACCCAGAGGACAATGAGCCGACTGGTTCAAGATAAATGCCAACCATTACACAAAGGTATGCAGAACTTTACTACTGATAGTTCAGTACACTGAACAATGAGGCAGACGGGGTACAGCGGTCTATTTCAGTATCATTTAAACTCCGTACTCTTCCTGAGTATTGTTGGTTGCCATTTCCATCCCTCTGTAGCCAGTGTGCTAAATTTCAGTTTGATGAAAAAGATTTCTAAGGAATGTTCTGAAAAATGTTTTGAAGGTATAACAAGCCCCGACAATGCCGTCTGCACTTATTGACACTGTTGTAAAAGAAAGACGTTTTAAGAGCCTCAAAATAAATTAATCTGTTCTTTTTGGTACTATTTATTCTTTGTGCTGCTCCTGCTTGCAAATAGAAAAGAACTTTGTCTTTCCCTAAACCATTTCACAAGGTTGGATCAAACAGAGTGGGATTGTTGACAAGTCCAGAAGAATGAACCCAGAACTTTGTGCAATCCAGAGATTGCACAAAGTCAGTCTGTGGGTTTTTGTGAAACTATTTTTGGGATTTATGGTTACAGTGGAAGGTCAACTTTGTGGCTGATGAGCCAAACCTCTGTTGATTTTGTCAAATGTTTTTGATTCACGTTATCTCGCTAAATCACCCAAAAATGGGAAATTTTTTCATATCTTCTGGTAGAAGCAGTCAGGTTTTTTGTTTTTTTTAATCTCAATTTTTCTCCCGGTTATTCTCCATGTGTGAGATTATGCTCCAGCAATGAAAGAAAAAAAAACATATTTATTGACAATAATAATGAAAAGTCCTTCAAATACATCTCTAACAGTAACTAAGTGTTGAATATGTGCAACTCTACAATCTAAAGCACCGTCCATCTGAAGTCAAATCTCAATAGCGGGTCACATGCTGCCATTACATTCAATTAAATCGTCGTTATTAACCCATTTTCCACAAAAGCACTCATCCTTAGCTGTAGTGAATGTCTAATAAACATGCTGGGTGTGTTATCCAGATGGTGAACAAGACAGGAAAGCTGTGCACACTTAGAACCAATTCTGATGCCATCAGAGTTTAATTTTCATCACTTTATCTGCTGCTGGGAAGATACACTGACTGCCAGATGAAAACCGCAGCAGAGTCTTGATTGAAACGTCCACGCAGACTTGGTTGTTCCACTGTATGATTATAATGTGCGCCGCGTAGCTCGTACAAATCTTTTGCATTGTCTCCTTCCTGCTAGAGGAAAGAGAAGGAAACTAAGAAAATGGTTGGTGGCATGAGACGACAAAGAAAAAAAAAATACTGGCGTGCAATCAAATGTAGCTATTAAAATGTTTTCTTCTAGTAAAAAGGCTCTTTTTATTTTTCAGTCTGAACAAGTAAATTTCAAAATTGTGAAGTAAAATACATTCAAAAATACTTTTGCATGCAACACATCATGTACAATTCAGTAAGAAAATGCAAACAAAATAAAAAAATTTTGGGGGGGGGGAAACTACAATGTTGAAATGGAGAAAAAAAAAATCCTGTTTTATTTATTCGATGTTTACAAGCATGCCGTGGGAGAACCTTGGCAATAGATCTCATTCTGCCAAGCAAAATTTATCAAATCAATCTTTGAGGAGATTTCTTGTCCACAGCTCTCTTCAGATGACTTCAAATATATTCTGCACATTACCTTTAGTTTTCTTTCGGTAAAGTCTTTTGTTGGTTTGGAAATATCCTCGGACTCACCGAGACGCTTAAAAATAAAATCACTGCGCTTAAGCTTCCTGGCAGAAAGGTTGAATCTGTTCCACCTTACGTAGCCTCCTTATCATGAAGCCACTAAAACCAGGCGTGCCACTGTTTTGTGTCAAATATGATGGAAATTCCTGCAACTTCTTTATCTGTTGCTGCTGACTTGTTGACAGCCTCAATTATTAATTTACATCTAATTTGCAGAAATGTCCTGGTGTCCGGGGATTTTAATGTGTGGGGACTTTAGAGGTCTGTCGCAATAAACAATAAATCAATTAATCGGACGAAAAATTAAAATGAGCTCAATAATTGTCATTTGCATGACTCGTCATTTCTCTTTTCTCTCTCTTTCTACCAAAACCTGGATGACAAAAGTCTTCAGTCTGGTGCATCGGTCTCAACTAGCCCTTTTATTAACAGATTTCATCTTTTATTTTATTGGTCATTTCTGTTGCTCCGTTTATATTTTGGATATGTCTTCCAGTTCCAGTGTTAAATGTTCACTGGACTTTAATGTCTGATGAACTTTGAGAGGATGTTCCTGCATTAATATGCCATTACCGTGGTACTACTTGAAAATGTTCTCAAAACAACAATATTATCGTTTATCGCAATAAATTCTGGAACAATTTATCGTCCGGCAAAATTTGCTATTGTGACAGGCCTATCCGCGGTATATCTATATCACAACTGTGCTTCACAGATGCTGTGCTACTCAGCAGGAAGAGTGTTTCGCTGCTTTCAGAAACGCCTCTAAGAATAAGTTCTTGATTAAGCATCATTAGCTTTAAGGAGCAACACAGTCTGTTTAATGCCGTCTACATAACCATTAACGATCTGAAGCTTAGCAGCTGCCATATATTAGAGGGAATCAATGTTAAAGCACCACAATAATGCTCACTCCTTATTAAAATTAAACGTATAAGGTTAGTGCTGCAAACTCTTCCCATCTGGAATAATAACCTGCAGTCTTTGTGTGTGATTATGTGACAAGATGCCTGCAGGGAGATCTTACATCAACCAGAGATCAACTCAAACTGTTACAAAGTGACAGATGGGGTTCACACACACACACACACACACACGCAAAAAACAACTAGCACCTAACTAACACCTACACCATATGTTCCAACACAGATACAGCATGTTCACAACGTACACATGCCCTCTCACTCATCTGCTCTCTGCTTAAATTGTCAAAGTTTAAATAGAATGGTTTAATCTGGTCTCCACCGAGAGAAATATTCATGCACCAGCGAATCCTGAGACCAATTAAAACTGAAAATGACAAAAATGCACAAGTGTGAGTGGATGGGGAAGTAGAAGACGACGCCGTCGAGACGGTTTCTACAAAATTCTCCAAGTGTCGACTGCAACCATAAAGAAAAAGGGAAAATGTCAAAGATGCCAGAAGAGGGACATCACTGAGGAACTGTGCATGCCCAGCAGTATGCGGTCCGTTCTCATCATGCTCTCGTGTGTGGAGTCGAGGTGCTAATGGCTAGGCCTGGTTGGGAGCATCTTTGTAGCATCATGCCAGCAGCAAAACAAGAAACTAGTCAATAAGCGTCACTTCCAATTGCATCTCCAGTCAATCCTGCTTGTCCATCTCTGCTCAGAGAAAGGCTAATAAAGCAGCCAGCAGTAATAAAAAGGTATGCCTGGACACAGCGCTGCGAGCTGCTTCTGACAGGCTTTCTGTAATTAAAGGCGCAGCTCTGTCTCAAACAACTGGAGAAAGAACATCCCAATACCGGCTTTGTATGTGTAATTATTTTTTTCCCCATTGACTTGGACCTTTTTTGTGCTTTACCAAATGATTGAGCTATTGACGGGCGACAAATTGCTTATTGTGAAGGAAAAAAGAAACAAAACAATGGATTGGAAAACTACGAATGTTTTGTTAAAGCTCGCATCGACGCCTCAGCTAAATTGTATTTTTCGTTTTGAGAAAAGAAGTCATTTTCCACCAGTAAATGCAGCCTTTAAAGAATCGGGGTGTCTCAAAATTGAAGAAGAAAAAAAAAAAAAGAAGAAGAAAGACAAGAGCAACAAAATGAAGTTGGCTTAAAGTGCGTATAGTCCAAGAGGCATTCTTGGAGAATGAAGTCATAATTGAAGCAATGCAATTTTACGAGAAAGAGAGAGATGACATTTAAGTAGGAACAAACCAGAGCAGAGAAAATTAATCGTTAAAGGGAACTTAATCTTCTTCTTTGAGTAAGTTAGGATATGTCTATGGGCTCTACTGAACATATTCGTTACATTTGTTGCACAAAATAATTCTCAGATGACGAGACGTCAACCTGGTCAATTCTGTTTCGAGTTACTTTACCAGCTAGCTGTTTTCGAACCGTCCTTCAGTGAAGGTCTGCAGGCAAATCCAGCAGTATGCTGTCAGTAAAATAATTCACTGTGAAGTGAAACTACAATTTGTGGCTGGAACATTGACCCAACAGTGGATGGGATCTTCCACCGTTCCCATCCCAGACAGGAGAGCCTCTCGCTGGCCACTCCCGGCTGACATTTCTCCGCTTTCTGCTGGAGGATTGGACTTAAACGTTTCTGAGATTTGTGCCTCTGGTACGGCACCGAGCCACTAGTGGATGAGAGCATTCGGTTTCCCTCCCCTCCTTTAGCACATTAACTCTTTTTTTTGGAAAAGCCAGAAACCGCCTCATGCACACACATTTTATTTTATTTTTTTAAATTGAGACGATTGTTTTGAATTTTTGTTTCCATCAAATTTTTCCAATGTGAAACCTCAAAATGTGCATGAAAACAATCTTGATGAAAACACAGTTAAAAAATAAAATTAAGCCAAGCTGCTCTGTTCTTCTTTATATTTTTTTGATCATTTGTAACATTTGTAACAGGAGGTGATTAGCTGTTTGTGGAGTTCTTTGGCATCTAACATCGAAACAGTTGGCAGTGAATGCAAAGTTACCGTGCTAAAGTTATTGGATTTGTATTTGTATTTTGCAATACATTAGTCTAGTCTCAGAAATCAAAATTCATATCTAGGGATAAAGCTACAACAGAGTTTAGTTTGTTGGAAATGCTAAGGTGTCGCCAATCACCAACGCCTCCATCGCTAGAAGTTGATCTATTTTGATGACATCAGTGTAAAATAATCTCCATACGCTGCTTTCACTGCATCTCACGATTAATACGGCATCGAGTAGTGGATGAAAAATAACACCTCTGAAGTTTGACTTCAGTTCATACCACTGCAAAAACGGCTGACTCACTGTAGAGCGGCCTGCAAAGTGAGCAAGTAGACATTCTGAACCCAGCTTTATTGTTATGGGAGGAGGGAGGAAGTTAACACAAGGAGGTTTTGGTAAGTGCTTAGTGCTTGCGGTGGGTTAATGGTACACAGAAAGGGCGACTCTACGACTCTACAATCTCTTCTCTGTATTTTGCGTTGCTGCAAAGTCATAGCCCTCATAGAAAAGTATAGACAGACACTTTCCACACTCCTTTACCCCACATGTTCCCCGCAGATGCATCGACAGCACAGCTAAAAGCACCGTTGGCTAATCTTTCTCGTCATCCCGTTTTACGACATCCAACATCAACCGATCTTTCGATGCTTTATGCTGATCTAAAGTCACAGCGGCATTACTCCGCAAGCCCCACGGAGCAGGATAACCTTACTGAAGGAGATGACGGCAAGAAACACTCACAGGCCGTAAATTGTCCTGCGAGGCAGCTGGGGGAAAAAGGTACACAGTGAGCTTAGAGAAAGGATGACACAGGGGAAAAACAAGGAGCGCTAGAATGAAGCGCAGGTTTGCTGCCAAAGACGGGTGAGTCACTGAAGAGAGAGAGGGGGTAGAAAACACAAGATACAATTGAAAACACCTGAACCTGCCACAGAGTCAATTAAAGATAATGACTTTTTACTCGTTGCTGTAGTAACCAACTGTTGGCACAGAGGCAGATGGTTGCAGAGGTGTTTTGTTTCTCTCTATCAAACATTTCTTACCCCTCCTCTCTCCGACTCTCTTCATTTCACACCTTTTTTTTTTTCTCCTTTTCCTCTGGGAGCTTCGAGCCGCTTCTGTGCCAGTAAATTATGAACGTGCACAAAAAAGCCGACAAACTCAATAAATGCTTCGACAAACCCAGAGTAGAAAATTATTTATGTTGTCATCATAACCAGTAATAAAAACTCTCAGGTGTATGAAAAAACACTGAGGGTGTGACTGTGGTTGTGGGGGGAATATACGACTTTTAAGGAATTACCCTAATTACAAACCACTAACTCCGTCTAAGAATGAAGATGACATCGCATAAGAAAGTCCTCAGAGTTATAGCAGTGTTTGTGTGAACACTGTCCCATTTGCAATTTACATGAAGGAAGGAGGTTGCTGTGCAGGGCACGCAATTTAAATCAGTCAGCAAGCAGATGCAAGTGTTGCATTAAAGCGCATGGCTTTGCCATTTCGCAGCGTTGTGCCTGGAGCAGCAGAGTATTAAAGCCCAAGGACAACTTCTGTGTGCCACGGCTCACTACGCAGACTGCAATGCACTGACAAGCTTTCCAATGAATTAAAATCCTTCACCTTTCACAGTGAAACTCAGCTGCTTATCCAAGATGTGGCAAAAAAAAACAAAAAAAAACCAACCCATCTTTTTTAATCATATTTCTGTTAATCCTTTTAAATATGCATCGCGACTTTTTTAAGTTGTACGCACAATACCGCGCTAGTCATGCTAGCGATATTCTGAAGAGGTTAGTGAGTGCAGGATGCTAAAAGTGAACTATTGTCATCGTCAGGGAGGTGTTTGAAAATGAAGGAAGGGGATGCACAAAGATGAGGGAAGCTATTGAACAGGGGCATGATTTACACAGCAAGAGTGAGCGAAAGAGAGAGACAACAGGAAGTTAACAGGAAGTTTCAATAGATTTAAAGTTGCTAGGGTTTATCCCTTCGATTCGTTTCCTCTGAACGTACTTGATTTGGAAATGCTGGATATTTTAGAGGCAAGAAGAAACGACATTCTCTACTGCGAAACGAGCCACACTAACCTTTCTAATCACAAACAGTGAAATGCTAAGTCTAGTTCAAACTGTCCACACCTCTGTTCTCTTCCCCAGTGCTGTCATCACCTCTGCTCCCAATACGTAGCTGCTCATAGCAGGACGACTGTAAATATTGCAGCTGCCAAAGAGAAATTTGAATGAACTAAAACTGTGACTGGCAGGTTAAAATGCATCTCTAATCCACTGCAGCCCCTTCCTCCAGCCTATTTGTCTGCTGAATTGTAGCACTGGTGGCTACAATTCAGCAGCGCTAAGTGCGGTAATGTGAAATGGATGTTTACTTAAGCGCCGGTACAAATTGGTGTCTACATAGCAACACACTAAAAGGAGAAGTGTGAATCTGAAAGATGTAGTATGTGATAAATATAATGGCGGACCACAGGCGAGGCCAGAGACAATCAATACTGACCCCTGCTGACATCCTCCTCCTCCACAATTCAACCAGTTACAGGAGTATTGTCTTAATTATTCGCTTTCAAACTAGTTTCTGCACACAGACTAGTGTCTGCTGTTAACTTTCCGAGCCTCGGAGCCAGACAACATCTCTCTGGGGGGTTCAGAATCAGCCCAGTCTCTGCTGAAACAGAAAAAGAAGCAGGTTGGATTTTATAGCAGTCCTCCTGGCTCTAACCCAAGCATCAAGCTCTGCCTCCCACCTCATGAACACACACTCACTCCTCATAAAATTCCTGTTCTTAGCGGTGATGCCAAGACTTCCTTTCGCTATCCCCTCCTCTGTGCCCCACCCATCCTGTTTCTCCCCTCTCATTGGCAAAGTTGCTCTGCACTACCTCATGTCCCAGGGTTCTCGTATGAACCCGCCGGCCAATAGCACTGGCCGTGCAAAGTTTCTCTGAAATCCTCTTGTGGAATAAAAAAGAAAAGTTTGGAGCTCTTCGTGTTTTGTTTTGACTTTATTATTATTATTATTATTATTATTATTATTTTTAGGAACTTAAATGTCAAAAACTTGAGATGAACTTCTACGGTAACGTATTTCAGCCACAAATTAAAAGTTTACAGCTAAAGTACATTTTAAAGTTCAAATCTTCCTGGTTGTGCTCCAAATATATTTAAAATAAAATTAGGGGGGAAAAAAGGCAGGGTTTGTCCTCCTGTGAGAGAAGCCTCTGATTAAATGCGTTTTTACATATTTGGACAGCTGAGCTAATTAGCTAAAACAAGAGAACGCAATCCTACTGGTAATTATCCAAAGCGGCTCTGTACAATCATCCAGGATGTACATGATACACAGCGAGTATGAAAGTGGTGCTCAGAGACCCCAGGGGGTCTGTTAAACACTTTAAGAGCGTAATACGCTAGTGTGCCTTTGTGTGTACAAGAAATGCACATCAAACTAAAGGGGATATTTACTGAAAGAGCGGGGGCTGAACTGAAATATGAATTCAAGGTATGATGACCCAACACAGGGCTTTCTACGACTGAATTAAAGGTCTAGAGAAAAATTCTGTATCTGTTTATTACATCATGATTACTGTAATGCTCTGTATCACTCATCTCCATTGCTTATAATTGTTTTCATGCTATAGAAGGTGAACGCTTTCCTGCTGTCTTGTTATCTCTCCTCTGGTCTCTCTCTGCTTCCAGTCTGACTTGGAGTTTTATTATTAACCTTTAAAGTTTTAAATAGCCTGGTTTCGTATAGTTTAAATCGCTCTTCTCAATGGTTACACACCATTAAAAGAACTCCAGCCAACCAGCTAGTTCCAAGATCGACGCTGAAAGGTAGAAGTGACTGCTGGACCTTTGTGAGTCTGGAACAGATTCACGTTTTTAGTGTTGATGTAAATACTAAACGTGATGTGGCATTTGTGGCCCTTGAAAATATTTAGTTTGGTCCCTGAACATAAGTAAAGAATGGTAAAAAAAAAACCTGCCCAAAAGAAAGAAAACAGTCGATGACTCAAAAAATTTGGAAATTGTTGTTTAATAACAACTAAAAGCACCTCTTTATATTTTGTATCTTTAATGACATTCAGATTTCATAAAAAAAAAACAAAAAAAAAAACATTTCATTGTTGAGGAGGTAAAACAAAACATAGCAAAAAAATAAAAAATTGCAATAAACAAATTTTTGTTTTTTCTATTTAATGTACTTTTGGCCTGTCAGTAGCTTAAATTAGGCTAATTTTATTCCAGTGTAAAACATCTGGACGACATTAAACAGAACCAAAAAGAAAAGAATGATCAGTATATATTTAATATAAGACAGAATTTCAGACATATTTTAATGTTTAATGCAAGGCCTGTGAAAGATTAATTAATCAGAATATTTGCTTGTCGCAGCTAGCTTGCTGCTGGTGACTGATTGAATTCAATTAGAAGGTGTGTCCAAACCTTTGGTCTGTACTGTAGTTGTGTCATCTTATTTATTTAGTCCATCTCTACCTGCATTTTTCTCAACCCGAAGCCTCCTTTCAGCCAGCTGACCAGAAATGCACAGCAGCAGACAGGGGGGGAGCAGATTGCTGAAATAATTAACTTAACCAGCTGGAGAGAAGAGTCCAGTCACTCCAACACTTTCACTACCATCTAAAAAAAAAAAGAAAGCTAAACCGTTACAGACAATTTGGCCATTTTTGGAACCGTAACATTTTAAAACTTGGATACAGCTAGTTGTGTTTTAAAGCATTATCTACTTTAGATAAACACTTCAAACATTTTCCCACTACATGCATTACTGGATAATGACTACTTCTGCCTATCGTCCTGAAGCATCAGCATCTTACAGCAGATAAAATCTGCATCAGGTTTTCATTTATTTATGTAGCAATAATGCAAAGTCTGTCCATCTGGCCATGGATATTACTGACATGTCTGGCATAAATGATGTGAATGATGTTGTGTTTCCTATGATGTTGCTTCTCCAAGTTGTGGGTGCTGGTCAGGCTGAAAAGCGGCCTATTCAAGTCAACCAGTGAAGAACTGATGCATCTTTACTGCAAATCCTCCCTCTTTGCAGAGCTAAAGCCATCTTGGAAAACAGCTATCCTACAACTGGAAAGGTGATGAACATTAAGAGCCTCCTAATCCTAGATGTGTGAATACCTCCCTGGACCCAGACAAATAAATGTCGCCTTCTGACAATGCCAACTCTACTGATGAGCTCAGAGTAAGGCAATAAATGGGACTACCATGTACGGCTAAGGAGGGATTATTTTGACACTATCCACTCAAACAACAAGGGACTTAAAGCTCTCTTTTTAGTCTTTATCTCCTCCTTTTCTCTTTCAATCTCTGAAAGCTCACTTTGCCTCTAGTGCTCGTCTCCATGGGGATTTGAGTAGAGAAGAAGGAAAGAAAAGAAGGGATAAGGTGCAAGATTGTGACACGTTTCTCCCCCCCCCATTTGTGAGATAAAATACATGTGCAAGCTGTTTGTACAAAGCCTCGAAAAGCACGCTGACTGAGTGGCCTTCAGTGGGCTCATTCATAATGCCAGCCTACACTCACCAGAGGGGCACGAGCAAACAACTGAAGTTGATAAAAATCTACTGGGACGGCGGAGAGGGGGTAAAAAAAAGAGGAATAAACTAATTAAGCCAGATAAAGCCTTGTTTTTATTGCACTCAGGAGACTTGCAGTCATGGCAGGAGCCTAAAAGAAAAGAAAAGTTTCAAAAAGCTGAGTCATTTACTGAAGGTTATACTACAGCAAAACAAATTCTGTCGCAGAAACAGCTTCATTTAGATTAAAGCAGCCAGGAAAACACGGCTGACATTGATTTCTGTGACTGCAGCTGCTCCTCGAGTCCAATAACCTTCTGATCCTTTCAGCGACTGTCGCACTTCTGGCCCCAATCCCACAATCCACTCTGGTGTTACAGGTTTCAACGGAAGCCCTCACCTCACTCAGTGATATGGGCGACAAAATAAAACAAAGTTAAAATCCTGGCACATCCACCGGATTGCAACTGAAGAACACTTTGAAGACAAAAGATGCCGAAAGGAAAAGCAAGAAGTCCAATTTAAACACAATCTGACATTTCCTACCGAATGGTAAATGTTGCCTTGTTTGAATATATTCTAGCGTTTTCTGCAGCACTGCTTATTAAACCCTATCCCTTCATCTCCCCATTAACTGGTCTGTCAAGGCCGACTGTTTGCTGGACCGCTTTAAGCAATGGCATGTTTACCTCCAGTCAGATTCCCATTTAGATCCCTGAAGGAGAAGAAGGAGGCGAGTGTGCAAGTGTGTCCTGGAGCCTTAACAATGCAGGCTGACTGCTGTAGCTTTGTTATTGTCATTGCTACCACTAAAGGCTTTTTACATACAGACAAAGCACACACACCGCGAAGAAACGCTGCTAGCAGATTTAGTCAACTATATTCAACTTTTATTTATTTATTGATTTTGTCAACATGATTCTTCTGTCTGGAAGCAATTTCAACATTTTTAAAGAGGCGCAAGCGTCTTGACTTTAATGTGAAGATGTAGCTAAAGGTTAGCGTGTTGGCAAAGGGGTCTTTCAACCTCAAAGTGTGTTTTGGTTTCGATTGGGGACCAAAATTGCAACATTTGTTACTCTTTCAGCTGGTGCAGTTCACATTCATACTGCAGGATGTGACCAACGCTGCAAACACTTTGAGAAATCTGTTTACACACTGGCCTGCAGGGGCGCTACACCAAGAACCACTGAAGAAAACGACACAGAGACCTCTGAAGAGACGAGGGCAACTTCCTTCTTTGTGACACAAAAGGAGTTGGGCATCAGATTTTAGTGGTTGTAAGATTTCGCTTTAGTTTTTGGGAAAGACCACAAACTGTTTCAGTAAATTTCAGTACTTGAAGAAAAGAGTAAATTGTCAAAACTATACAGAGCTGACAGAAGCGTAAATTGTCTCAAACCTTGTGTGGTGCATCACACAGAGCGCTCGTACTCGGACGAGCTTCATTATGCATTATGGGAATTCTGGACTTTCTGAAATCACTCATATTTTATGTACACCATACCAGCCAGTCTGTTGGAAACAGATTTATGCATGCATGTCACAAAAAATGTCTGTAGGCAAATGATTTAGTTTTTGCTTCAGCAGCATTTTCTTCTCAGAGCCCAGTCCTCACAAATCAGAGCATATGCATACTTACATGGGAGAATCCCCCCCTTTTACCATCGACGGGCCAAAAACGCATGCATTTTCAGGTAATTACCCGAGCAGATGAAGGCAGCTCAACTTCTTTATTAGATGCAAGGGATGTGTGGCTACAAGCAAGCAAATATGCACGTCTACACTTTTCACACACAGCTTCAAGACATCACTAAAATGCCAGCGTATTAACACCTTGTCCCCACACACACACACACACACGCACACACTCACACGTGTGAACGGCTTGCCACCCTAACAAAAGGAAGCGTTTTATGCAAGCCACATGAACTTAAAACCCACCCACAGACTCTCCGTCTCTGGCAGACGCAGCAAACATGCAGAGCTCGTGGTATAATAGGAGAACATCCAGCATGAAGATGGCACTAAAGCAGCTGGACCTGACCAGTGACAACACTTCTATTCATCACCGCGGCCCCTAGAGACTTTACATCCCTTCACAGAGGCGAGCGTGCGCGCACACAAACGCAGCTGTGCTACAATCGGCGCACAACGGCCCGTGTCAGCCTCGCCAACCGGTCGAATGGGGCTACTTATATTATTCATCTGCATGCGAGCACATGACGGCGTCTCTGCTAGGAGAGATAAGGAGCTTCTTTATTTCAAATATTCATCGAACGTGTCCAGGAGTGTGTTCATCCAGTCATCTATTAAATGGTCCATTTGTAAAAAAAAAAAAAAAAAAGGCAGGAGCGGAAACAGAGAAGTTTGGAGGGAAGTTAGAGGGTTGTAGGACAGTGAAGGTAATTAAAGAGGAATCACTTATCAGAAGGAAGAGGAGAAAGTGAAGCAGATGTGGAATCGGGGGGCCGGGGGCGGGGCTTATCTTTGTCATATCTCACTTTAAGTTTGAAAAACTCAGAAAACTCTGAATTGATGTAGAAAAGTCTCCTGTGATGTTCAGCTTCCCTTGCATTCAGTCCAACAGAGCACAGAATATATATATATATATATATATATATATATATATATATATATATATATATATATATATACACCAACAAGCCAACGCTGTCAACAAGCACAGCAGGCTTTATTCCACCTCTTCAAGAAAACACATGGCAGCTCAGGTACTACAAAAGTAGTCTAGGTTTGAATAAACTGGAGGAAAAATGCACCAAGGAAGCACAGAAAATAGTGTTTATCATGCTGCTGTGAAAAATAACCCACATTTCCTGGCTCTCCCATCATCCTCCATCTGAACCTGATGGCACACGACGGCGTCATTAGACGGGCAGCGGGGGAAAAGAAGAAATGAAGCGGAGATTTGCATTTAAAACACTCCTGTTTGTGATGCAGGTGCGTCCCAACGTGTCTTTGTTTACAGGAGCAACGAGGCTGAAGAAACGACAATTCAGTTCAAAGAGTCAAATAAAATATTTTAAAAAATTAAAAATAAAAACTGAGATAAAGGAATTAGTGAAAGATGAATCCTTGACTTAAAAAAAAAGGGAGATTTGAGCTTGAGGATTTTCCACTTCCTGGACAACATGTTTGCTGATGTTAGCGTAAGACTGTGAAGCTGAAATCAATCCATCGGATTGAAGCTACATGTCTGTGCTAATCATTTAGCTTTGTGTGCTGACTACTGGAGCACCAGACATAAATATGAGTAATTCTAGACACTCTCTGGTAAACTGAATAATTGACAGACTTCATACAGGCCACACTTTGAACCACGCTTTACAAAAATATACAAGTCGATATCCATCCAATTGGCCAAACAGTTTATTTGCATTCAAAGGGCTTTTGGAATATAACAGTAAAATACAGGGTCGGGCATTCATCGCATCTTATCATTTATCGTGATGCGATTCCTATAAGAATTTGGATTATTGTTGTCCCAAACAAAATTTCAATTAATGATGTTTAAAACCCCACAGAACTGTGTGAATTGTCGAGAATGTTAGTTTCGCAATTTTCTCCACTGTTTGTTCAATGAGAGCAATGGGTAGCAAATCATTTGAAAATATGAATAAATGCAGTTACTGTGTGCAGCTTAGTGATACAAATCACATTTCATTACGTGCCTGTTCACACCTGAAACGGTTTATCCTTTCACTCAGTCAAAATAATAGTTAAAACCACCACAGCGGGGAGCAGCTCACAGCAGAACAGTAGCACAAAGAAAATGTCCAATCTAGAGACATAATTATCTTCAGTGGTAATCACAATATGGAGGATTTGTTTTGCAATGTTTCTCCTTGGGCTCCTCAGCCTCTTCAGCGACCACTCCCGTCTCTAAGCGGTCCACTATCAGGCTACTTAAACTGACTTCTGAAAGTACTTAATGCACCTGAATCCCACAGGTTTACAGGAAGGAAGTATGTAGTGTGTGTGTGTGTGTGCAAATGCTGACAGCAAAAGTATGTAAAAAAAATAAATTAAATAAAAAAATACATAAATAAATCCTCCATGTTTCAGAAGAAAAAGCTGTTAATGCCCTCCGTGGATGTATTAAGGCAGTGAATCACAGGGACTCTGGGATTTGTCATGTCAGGGTTTTCATATCTTTTTTCTTTTCTCTCCCATGGCTGAAACAAAAATGGTGCCTCGACCGTGTGAACGAGTGTTTGCGGATGCACACTCCTTTACGAGCTGCGAGACACACTTAAGTGCACACATAGGCACAATAGAAAGTCAGCGGGTGAATGGTAGACGAGCAGGTGCTGTGTTAGAGGAAGATATGGCTTCTGTCCACCTCAGCATTTCTAAACACTCACAGTTATCTTCCCTCTCCACAGGAGGAGAGGTCATTCCTTTCTTCTTTTCTCCTCCTCATCACCATCCTCTCCTCATTTCTGCTCTTCCCCACACCACCCGCACCACCCCGCTTCGGCTTTTTCTCCCCGATCTCATTTATCCATTTGCAACCTCCTTTTATATCCTTCCCCCCTTTAGCTTTTTTCTTTTTTTTATAGTTTTTGTCGGCACTTCCCTGCTTTTCCACTCCACCTTACTCCTCTCCATCCCCTCCTTCTGCCGCTCCTTGTCGTCTCCTGTGCTCTCAGCGGAACAGTCCATTCAGCAACTAAACAAAGCTGCCTACAGCATCACACACTGGCTAATCAAGCAAAACCAGAATGCAGCAGTCCTCAGATCCACTCAACAGCAACCATGATACCAGGGAGCCAGAAGACCCGGGCGACTTTGCCTCAGAGAGCGAGAATAAAACACTGCACGAGACAATGTGATCCCCACTAAATGCTGCTCCCATCTGGGGAGTTCGGCCCATGTTTGCATTAGCATTTGATCTAAATTGACATAAATATACTGTGGCACACGCAAGACGTGATGTGAAGGATGCAGCGGACTGGAAGCGCTACAGGTTAAGAGGAGGTGGGACGGAGAAGCTAAACAAGAGCAAACAGCAAAGGACAAAGATGATGCGGCGGAGAAAATTCTCTGACAGCCTATCAACATTACGGCATTGCTTTTCCGACGATGATGAAACCAAAGACTGGTCAACTGCAATCTTGTCCTGAGAGGAAAATGTAAGTTTACCAGACAGCGTGCGAGCCTCCCCTCTGTGAAGCAAATAAAAATAAAAAAATAGATCAAAGGTAGTGGTAGTGTAAGACGCACAGATACAAGGCATATGTAAGCCTACCAAGGAAACCACAGGGGGGCTCATGTACAGCTGCAGCTTTCTTCTACCTAAAGACACAGAGCTTTGAAGCAGCATTAAATTATTTTCTTTTTTGTCACATTTGCATGTTCTATAGTAGACAATGGTTAAAATTTTTTTTTTTTTAAATGAAGTTTTTAAAATATATTTTCATTGAACTGAAAATAAGGTTGTAAATTCTATTCATTATTTTATTATTATTATTAGGTTTTTTTTACATCGCTGAAATATATCTACAGCAGCATGACGTAGGCTAAAAGATCAGGCCCCAAAATGAGGAAATTCAAGTACAGATGACAAAGTCACTGACATCTATCAGCCAGGAAAGACTTACGAAGCCATTATACAAAACTGTAGAAAACACGGAAGAGATGTAGCCTTAAAGAATTGGCCAGTCTACATAAAAAGAAAAAAAATAATAATAATTGAATCAAAAACTTATCCAGGAGGTCACAAAGCAACAGCTAAAGCCCCACTGGCCTCACTTTCCTGATTCGACAATTAGAGATTGGAAAGAACTGCATTCATGGCAGAGTTTGAAGGCTTTTTTGCTCAGAGACTATGTGAACTATTGCTTCCTCCAGGGATGTGAAGCTAGCGCCACTGTGCTGCCTCCCACCAAGCGACACAATACTACACAATGTATTACTGTAGTAGCAGCAGATATATAGGTTCACACAAAAGTTGCTTTTCACAAATATGTAAAAAAAAAAAAGAGTTAATATTATTAATAGTACTGCATACGATCAATAACAGTCTTGTACACATAATTGCAGAGGAAGTCATGCAATCATTTCAACATAGACAACATGTAGGACAGGACGGTGTGAGGATGAGGGTTGGGAACCACTGGTTTAGGGAGAAATTATTTATTAAGCCTTTATTTAATCAAGCGATTTCCACAAAAATTAAAAATATCTTTTCAGAGTAGCCACAGCAACAACATCTGTAACATCCGACTTCTTCGCAGCACTGTAAATATTCAAATGCCAGGCTGGAGGCGATATTTGCACCATGACAGAAAAAAGAAAAAGGAGCTACTGTTATTGAAATGCGAAAAATTCTGTTTGATCTGAAAAAGTAGGAAGGCGAACCAAAACAAGGGCAGGGAGAGAAGAAGAAGTGCTGCAGAGCATGCAGAACTCTCCCTGGCTTCTCAGTCAAACTTCCAGCATCTCAATTTTGCTCCAAAGCAACCAACACAGCCCCAAGTTCTGGAACCCATGCTGCTTTTGATTAACTTCGCTGAGCAGTTGAATCGGTGTTGAGGTCCTGTCTCAGACACAGTGTCTAAGAAATATTGAGTTTGTAACCCTGAGAAGAAGCTCCTCATTTCACAGGACTGTCTTGACTGAAATCTGGTGCCTACAGCAGCTGAGATGAAATAAAAAAAAAATCCCTTGTCATCGGAATCGGCTAATGCTCAACATGTGGAAACACACCAAGAGCAGCCGAGTTTTATCCGAATATGTATTTTTTTAGGATTTATTCAAGCTGAAGTCTGACATGTGCAGAGCAGGGCTGTCTGAATCAATTACTGCTAATGTGTTTTACCCATCAGATTCTTATTTTCACTAGTGACTATACAATAATGTTCATGTGTGTTTATAGACTGAACAATGGTTGCTAATCGGTTGCTAATATTTTAGTGATGTTTGTACTTATGTTAAACCTGGACTGAATAACTATACAAAATGCTTTAAAAAGCTGTTTTTGATTCTCAAAGCTTTACATGTTATTGTTGATCACACTCCATCTGTTTAGAGGTGAATATTACTAATTCAACTCTTTACCCGGTAGAAATAATGCAAACTCATGTCTTAAAAACATAAATGTGAAAATTGCTAAATATTATTGTGACACCATCAATTATGCTAAAAACCCACATTTTTTATTTCTGTTTCTTCTTCTCATTATTCTCATCAATCTCTGAGCGTTTGCATCTCAGCCACTGAGAATATATACAAAAATTGTCTCATCAAGGTTTCCCTAATGTCTATTTAACAAGAAAAATTTATTATTAAGTATTACATGCACTGCACTAAAAATATTGTTTTCTACCAACTTTTGCATCCATGGAGACAGCTGTGATTGCGATCTTGTAGGCACTGATATGGCGATTGTGCAGCTTAAAGCCTTTATTTAATCAAACAGAGCAAACTCATGCATTTGTTGATTTCAATTTGAACTGCCACGCAAATTAAAGACATTTAAGCATTTCAACAATTGATTTTTTTAAAATTATTTTTGTAGCACCTTTGCCCTTTTTTCTTACATTGCTTAAAGCAAGAAGCCCTGCTGCAGTTTGAAAGAAGCCAACACACCCGAAGCATCTAGAGAGTATCTAAATTAGATTACAACGAGGACTGGGCAGCACTTCCACAATCCTTTGTCTTGGGCATGTTGTTCTTTTAAAATATCTAGCCTCCAGCTAGGACTACAAGTCCCTGAAACACAGAGATAATGCTCACAATTAATCGCTCTGTGACATGACAATTTTTAATGCACATCAAGAACCTACCAAGACCTCCGATGCAGCTTCAATCTTCCCTGTGCTGCTTCAAACAACTCACCGCTCTAAAAAGTACCCACTTTCACCAAAAGACTGGCTACTAAACTGATGAATATACAGACTGAGAAATTTCCGCCTTGCGTCTTGAGGTTGTCATGTTGCCCCGGCCGACTGTTTGGGTGTGATGAGAGACATTGGCGGCGCTAAAAGGAAAGAGTGGGATGGTAAGTTCAAAGTGTGCTGCGAGGAGGAGTGAGTGCCGTGGCAGGCGGTGGAGAAGACGGTGATAAGACGGAGAGGCACAAGTGATGGTGTGGCATGGAGGAGAGTGTGATGGTAGGATGGGATTTGAGTCTTTTAACTTCATTAGTTCCGCCTCAGTCTGGGGTCTGTAGATTATGTCTAATTAAGCAGCTTAACATGGCTTAAAATGCACCACACAGAAAGCACAAGAGCCTTATCTGTCAACCTGCTCAAACGATTCTCCGCTCCTCCTTTTATTGCCGTGGCAGGCTAACATAAATTCCCTCGCATAGCCTTTATGCTGGGGAGATTAGAGGATTTGACATCAGTGTGAGCTGGATAGAAGGCAACTGCAACATTAGCAGTGAGCATGTCTGGCAGGCAGAAATGCAGGCAGATGCTTCATCGCAGGATGCAAGGGGTTGACAACAAAGGGTGGGGCTCAACACACAGAACTCCTCCTGAGATGTTCAATTAAATTAGTGTGAACACTACAACTGCCATATGTGGGCCACGCAGCCTGTCAGAGGGTGTCAGATGATATAATTAACCATCCAACAACAGCAGGCCTAATTCAGATCCCTAAGCTGGACATCCAGGTTACATCAAAAAGGTCAAAGTAATTACAGGGGGTAACTTTTAATTAACGGCGCAGACAATAAGTTGCACCAAAACCTGGATGCGACATGTGAAATTAGTTATTTATGGACAAAGAAATAGTACAAACTAGTAATCAGATGAAATCTTAATTTACAGACTTATTATCTTATCAAACTTTATCAAATTTTATTTGTATAGCACATTTCAGCAGCAAGGCATTTCAAAGTGCTTTACATCAAATCAAACACAGAAACACAATGCAACATAGAATCAACAATAAAAACATAACACCAAGTCAGATTCCGTCAATAAGTTTGCAATTGATTACGTTTCGAATACAACTCTAAACAAGTGGGTTTTTAGTTGAGATTTAAAGGAAGTCAGTGTTTCAGCTGTTTTACAGTTTTCTGGAAGTTTGTTCCAGATTTTTGGTGCATAGATGCTAAATGCCGCTTCTCCTCATTTGGCTCTGGTTCTGGGGATGCAGAGCAGAACCAGAACCAGAAGACCTGAGAGTTCTGGAAGGTTGATACAACAGCAGCAAATCTTTAATGTATTGTGGTGCTAAACCATTCAGTGATTTATAAACTAACAACAGTATTTTAAAGTCTATTCTTTGAGCTACAGGGAGCCAGTGGAGAGACTTTAAAACTGGTGTTATGTGCTCTATCTTCCTGGTTTTAGTGAGAACGCGAGCAGCAGCATTCTGGATCAGCTGCAGCTGTTTGATTGATTTGTTGGACAGGCCTGTGAAGACGCCGTTACAATAATCAATACGACTGAAGATAAACGCATGGATGAGTTTCTCTAGATCTGGCTGAGACATTAGTCCTTTAATCCTGGAAATGTTCTTCAGGTGATAGAAGGCCGTCTTTGTGACTGTCTTTACGTGGCTCTGAAGGTTCAGGTCAGAGTCCATCACTACTCCCAGGTTTCGGGCCTGATCGCTGGTTTTTAGTTATAATAACTGAAGCTTTGCACTGACTCTAGATCGTTCCTCTTTAGGTCCAAAAATAATAATTCAGTTTTGTTTTTGTTCAGCTGGAGGAAGTTTTGGCACATCCACACATTTATCTGTTCTAAGCATCTGTTCAGTGATTGGATGGGTTCTGAATCACCTGGTGACATCGTAATGTAGAGCTGTGTGTCATCTGCATAGTTATGGTAGCTAATATTATTTCCTGTTATAACCTGAGCTAGTGGGAGTAAACTACACTTTTAAAAGAGATTTATCAGAACCATTTATGGTTAGATGCTGGCATTTTACCATAAATCTGAATTTAAGGCGCCTTTTCACTGATGCCAGCTCCAAAGTTTGGATCAGCTGAGTAAGTCTAAATGGCTTCTTCTTTTCTTTTTTCCTTTTCAAAAATCCCTGTTAGCACACAGTTTTGGCAATTGGGCTGGTGGTAAAACAGCCAAAGGAGCAGGATTATTTCCCAGCTACAGGTTCAAAATAAAAGCCTTTTTTGTTCTTTGCAAATGCCCAGGCTCGCACAAACCTTTATACCAACAAATCTCATTGCCTGCTTTTGATAGGGAAACCCTTACATCATTTAAAAACACCCCGTGTGACCTGGCCACTTCCTCTTCATATACACCACCTGTTATTTGTCCAGAATAGCAGCATTGTTTGACATCAGACAAGCCTGGCTGCCATATGTCAACGAGAAGCCACAACACTGGAAGTTCGAGGTGGAAACCCAGGGAGTTTCAGTAAGACACAGGGGGTCAGATGGAGTTCGGAAACGACTTGATTTTGTAAACAAACCAGCATAACTACCTCAGGCAAAATTGCACCCACACAGTGGGTTACTTTGATGGGAGTTAAAAAAAAAAAAAGAAAATAAAAAAACCAACACTCCCATCCAGCATCTTCTGCGTTCCTGTTATCGCCTCTGTGACAGCGGCACGCTGTCAGCTAAGGCTAGAACTATGCATCAGACAATTCCAGCTAATCCACAAACAGCCTTTTCTAGGTATTAAGGCAGGATGTAGAGAATTATCTGCGATTGTGCGATTTCAGAAGCAAGATGGCCTCGCTCAGAACCATAAACACGGCAGGAGATGGGGGAGAAACTGTTCTCACTGAGACCGTAATCTGCTGATGTCAATCACCTTAGGATAGAAATCCACTTTCGCTCTCTTTCGGACAGAAGCTTATCTAATTTACTTCAGGTGTAAAGGTCCACAGGCAAAAAAACACAAGCATAATCTGCAGAAATACAAATGAGGACAGCTCGAGGTATTCAGATTGTAAAACGCATAAGAAACCGATGCGGAGGTCAATCGTTGTAGAGGAGAAGCAATAAATAGATAAAGTCAGCGCCTGAGCGACGTGGTGAACAGAAAGACGGTCGGACCAGAAACAGAGGGAGAGATGAAGGCAGAGCTGCTATCTGATGGAGGGGATTTATCCAGCGCTGGAACAGTAATTTACTAAAGCCATTCTACAGAGGCCCATCAGTAGTGATCTGCTGCCAGATTAGACGACAAAACCTCATCCTTTGCTTTTCCCCCCCAGCCAATCAGCGGCAAGCGGCGTGAACAGGGTGAAGAACGAAGAGAGGAAGGAGGAGGCCAGCAGGAAAAATTTCCTGTCTTGTGAATTTAAGCCGCGCGCATCCAACAAGATACTCACACACGTGTGCATAGAAAACATGGAAGAGATCCGATTCGAGCCGGAGCTAACGCTGTTGCGATTTCTCGCCCTCAGGATACAGCGGCTAACTCCGTCTGGTTGGAAGAGCCGGGGATTTGTCTTTTATAATCGGTTTTCTGCTTGTTTCCTCTGCACTTGTTTCTCCTTCTTTTCTGTGTTGCAGTTGCTTTTCTACCCTAAAGGCCATTGCAGCATTCCTCTGTTCTGCTGGTTCAATCATTCTCCAAGCCCACTTTCTCTGCCTGCATACATCTCACTTTCCACACTGTAAGAGTTGGAGTGTGTGCCACAGCTGTGCAAGCAGTGCGAACCGTCTACCGGGGTGACAGGGAGCCCCACAAGTAACAACCCACACTTGTGCAAAACTCAATTTGTAGCCCCTCCAATAAAAATGTAGCCCTTGTCCAAAAGCCGTAACCTGCTAAGAGACAGGGTCAAGGAAATGAAAACTGGTGCTACTACTGGTTGGGAATGAACAATCTTTCAGGCCATGGTGATTAAACTTTAGAGACTTCCATGTTTAAAGACCCAGAACCAGTGAGGTTTCTACTTGGGTCAAACCAACAATATAAAAAGTAAGCTTTGACATAATAGCAAAGCAGCAGGCCAAAAACTGAAAGCGAGTGCTTTAGTTGGGATAAAATATATCCACTAAGAAAAACTAAAGTTGCAGAATCCAAAATGCCCTTCTTGAGAAACAGAAGAAATTCAGCCATTTCTTTACCTTAAAACTATCAGGTTTTCAACTACAGAAACATCCTGTAATGCTTCTATTCTTAAATGGATCAAAGTTTAAAAAAAAGTCCTGATCTATAGGAGACGTTATTTTGCTATGCATTACCTCACATGATGCATCAAGTCGAAATTCTTTCCAACAAACTCAAACAATTCAACTATTTTCATTATAAAAATATGCCAAACCTATGGGGCAGTGTTTAGTTTATACTAGATTAAGAATCTCAAATTTGTCATTTGTTTTGTTTCTTTTTTCTGTTGTGAGCCAAATTTACACTGAACAGACATGTATGTACCACTACACCGCTCGTTTTTAACCATGTGATGTAGTAATCTTTCTCTTTTACTGTTCTTCAATACTTTAATACACAAACGGCATTTTTAAATGGCATCTGAAGCCACTCAAACGGTCTTAATACCAGCCATGTTTCCCAAATGATTTTAAAACCAGGAAAGAAAGAAAACGAGAAAGACGAAAAACAATAAGAGCAAATTAGGAGACACATTTGATTTGTGAGGGTAAACTAAAAGGTTTTGTCAACTGAAGCTCAAAACACACTGAAGGGAGGGTCATATCATAAACTGCAACATGTACATAAAGTGATGTTATGACATAGCTGTGATCAAAACAAACCAGTTCGTAATGTGTCTACTCCTCCCTTTGCTCTTCAGTAACTCTTTTAGCATTTCACACCCTCTACCCGCCCAGCGTGGGCCGAAGCCTTCTTGGGAATTTAAACATTTCAAATTCCACATGACTATGTAGCAAAAACAGAAACTATCCAGAATTACTGTAGAAAAATAAATGAATCATAATCTAAATTTAAACCTGCCGTGCCTGCGGCTTACC
Source organism: Gambusia affinis (assembly GCF_019740435.1). Classification (NCBI taxonomy): domain Eukaryota; kingdom Metazoa; phylum Chordata; class Actinopteri; order Cyprinodontiformes; family Poeciliidae; genus Gambusia; species Gambusia affinis. The sequence continues at coordinate 21,988,480 of NC_057873.1, forward strand.
AGATTGTCCCGGTGATTTATGCGCATGTCCTAACCATCGACATCCGGTGTCTCCCACTAGCAGAGTGACGTAAGACAAAAACAAACAAAAAAAAAAAACCAAACAGAACAACTTCTAGTCATTCCTTCGCTCTCTGCCACAATTGCACCCGTTTCCCAGTTTGAAAAAGACACATAATAACAATAACCTTCATTTAACCAGATAAAAACCTCTACAAACTCTTTTTCAAGAGGGACCTGCATATCAGCATAACCTTACCAGATCTACAGTGACTCCCTAAATCCTCTGAGGAGTGGGATGACATCACTGACCCATGTCTCCTGTCAACTTTGACCTCCAAGCAGGAGCAGCCCTACAGCACGGAAGATAGGAAGAGGCGAGGCCATGGTTGAAGGCTCCGCTCTGTGGTCGAAAAGCTGGATACTCCTAGGATTGCACAATTTCCTAGAACCTGATTCTCTATGGTCAAACACTCACCCTGGAACCAGAGGGAGGGAGATATTTACATAGTTCAGTGGCATAGGCTAAAATATTGTACGAGTATGTTGAAACAGAGTAGCTTAAGGTCAGACAGTAAGCATGTTCGAGTGTTTTACCTTGAGTTCTGGTTCTGGAGCAGGTTATGCTACTCTGGCACTTCTTACGCTTATTTTACACACCAGAACACGTAATAGAAATATCGTCAACGCAAAGAGACAACCGAACTGATAGCATTACGTCAACAACTACGTTGATAATTATTACTTAATTATGCATATTTTCTAACAAACTACATTGTTTATAACCTTAAATAACTTGGAGACATTTGATCTTACACACCAGCATTTTCACTATGTGGATAGACATAGCAGGAGGTAGAAATAACAGGAGTTAATGGCCTGTAGGGATGTTTTAGTATCAATGCAGGGATGCTGCTCACAGTAAAACCCATACAGCGAATACTAATGGCAAGCTCTTTCATGACGGACCTCTACAAAGGATGGCTTTGAAAAACATCACAGCAATCGAGCGCCCTACACATGTCTTGAAATCATGTCTAGTTTTGCTCAAAAAGTTATCAGAAAAATAAAATAAAATACAGTGAGTTCTGCACAGCATCACAAATGCTGTTGTCTTCTGGTGTTTTCCGGTGTTTTCAGTAGGTGCTGCATACAACAAACATTCAAGAATTAAAATGGTAAACGTGAAGATTTCTATCAAAAGCTTACTTACTGGAACAGAATATATCAAAAAATGTAGGCTAAAAGCAAAAGAAAACCAACAAAACAATATGTATTTATTGTTTTGTTTTGTGCCTCTGGGAGATTTCTACAGACTTGTCAAAGGTAATTTCCTCTCTTAACCGATTAATCATAATTCCCTTTTTTAAAATCTAATAATAATGAATTACAATTGGATGACAAAGCCTATATTTTTCTGTGTGCATATTTAATGTGAAAGTCAGTTGTACTAGTATATTAGTTTCTGTATGCAATCTACAAAGACAGAATTGAAATAGTTTCAGTCATTATTGCATAAAAACCGATAACCAGTCCTTTTGGTTTATTGTCCATTTCTAAGAATTTCCTTATTATTATGGTAGCACATGCTTAACTTGTACAGAAACCATAAGTAATCAGTCCCTTGCATTTTTTATTTTAACAGTGAATTAAAAATTTTAAACTTTTAGCTTCAGTCATATTGATACAGGCTCATAGTTTCCATTGCTAAAGTTCATGGATCTACAGCCTGCAAGTGGCTCATTTAATATATCTTAAACAATAAAATATTGCCTGTTTTTTGTTTTGTGCCAAAACTGGCCCCTTTCAGAACCCTGATCATTTTTGTCTAGAACTGCAACTGCCTTGAGAGCTTCTTTTTGTTTTTGTTTTTGATAAACACAGCATATCCACTTCTGCTCAAAAATATAAACAAAATATTTGATTTATTTCAAAATTTGCAATCCAACTTTGCACGTAAAGTGTAAACTCAACATCTTCCAGCATACACTGAACTCTCTTCGCTAAATCTCCTTTAGCACACATTTTACTGTATTTTTATTAGCGTCTTGACGTTCAAGGTTTAAAGACGTGCTTAGCTAAAAGCTCACCTTTCACAATCTTTCTTCTTTTCTAGCCATCACATGCGGTTAAGACGAGGCAAACTCAGTTCATCCTGACCTGACAGACTGCATTCCCAGCGACCTTTTCCCTCATTGGGTAAAAAGAGCTGCATTCAAATATCTCCAACGGCTGTGACTAACACGAGCCGCGGCGCGGTGAGGTCGTCGTCTCTCCGAATAACCTTCCAACCGAAAAACAGCTCCGAGCAATGTTTACATTTTTTTAGCCTGTGTTTTCCTTAATTTTATCTTCTGGAGTTAGGGCATAAATGAAAGTCAGCAAAGATACAAAAAAGGGAGAGCCTGGACTTGTGCAGACTCAGGGTTGTGGTATTTGTGGAGTTTAGCAACCAACAGTGGGATGGCCAGAGTACTATTAGAAAGACAAACACGAGCAAAACGTCAAACTTTTCCCCATTTTGAAGTTTGAGCTATGTCACTGCGCTGACTCATGAACCATTACAGCAGCAAACTTGTGCCGTGCCCTGCAGGCTGTAACCTTGACTGAAATGAAAGTTTACTCATTGTGAAAATTCCTGGATCGCAGAGTTTCATATCTTAGGGGAATTTCAGGGAATTTTTTTGTTGTTGCAAGTTTCATCTTTTTCTACTTGAGTCATCTGATACCATCCCCCATCACAGATGGATTCAAAGTTATAAATTTACGCATTTCACTCCTCATCAGGGGAGATTAGGAAATGGTGGATCCTCAGGAGCAGCTGGAACACTGCAACAGGAAATGAACTCTGACATAAGTGCTATGGACCTTGGGGCCACTACAGCGTCCTGGAAAACTCTGGCATTGAGAAAGGAAAATAAATAAACAAATAAAAAATACCCACATCCCTCCCCTGAGCAAAAATGAAACCCAGACAAACATATATACAGTCTTCAAAAAAGGAATGGCAGAAATATACAGCATTTTCTAAAAAAGTTAGTTTACTTAAAATTTGTATGTATAAAATGGCTTCCAATAGTCAAAATAAAAATCCCAAAAGATTTTAAAAAAAAGTAATCTTTTTTCCAGAATTGGGTCTGATGGGCAGATAGAATATTGAAAACGTACATTTTTTTCCATGTTCATCAATTGCATCACAACCAAACCACCTCCCATTTTGGGGCCCTTAAGCGCATCATGCACCGTTTTTTGGTTCGACAAAAACTCTTGAGGCACAAATAGAAATGACGATGTAATGCTTTCTTTTTTTTTTATCAAATCCTCTGTTTTCCTCTGTCAAATGTTTGTCTTATATCTATGATGCAATTCCTTATAGTTCAGTTTTTATGTTTGTGAGCGACTGTGGCTTTTTGGTAGAGTAGTCGTCTTGGAATCGGAAGGTTGCAGGTTCGATTCCAGCTTCATCCTGACACATGTCGATGTGCCTCTGGGCAAGGCACTTAACCCCAAATTGCCTACCGATCTGCGTATCGGTGTGTGAATGTGACTCTAGTGTTTTTACGCTTTGAGTGGTCAAAATGACTGGAAAAGTGCTATGCAAGTTCAGTCCATTTACCATTTGCCAAGTCAGATTTGGTTCGGAGTATTTGTAGGGTTGAGCAACATGCCCAAAAGAAGAAGATCAAAGAAAACGGCTTAAAAACAACTTACATCAGGTTCACTTTGTCTTATATGGGATAGTCCTTGTAAATATGAGGGAAAAAATGGATTTGGTCAAAATCCAAATCAGCAGATCTGACCTCAGGGAAAACAAATAATTGGCATCAGCCAAGAAAAGCCTGATGGTTGCATCGCTGCATGCCATGACACAAAAATGTACCGTAACTGGTGCTTTTTAAAGCTTGGTTTAAACATTATACAGACAAAAATCTGGACCAAAGAGGTGTTTTTTAAATCCATCTAAAATTCCTCAACATTTTTCACAGCACTGTATATGATGCAACCTTTTATTTTCCTACAGTCTGTATTCCAGCCAATTCATGAGTAAGAAGCTTTTTTTTCTTTTTTTTTAGCATAAACAAAGATTGTATTTGCCCAGCAGTACTAATAATTACAGTAACAAGGTCAGGATATGGCTATCACAGAGACAGGCAGAAACAGTGATCCATCTTTCTAGCATACAGATGGACCAGACGGCAGCACAACAAACACAGCCAAAGCACAACAAAAACGGGAGGAGGCAGCAGGTCGGCCATTTTAAAACTCCATACTCTGCTGGACTCAAATGATCACATCCAGGGAATGTCTTTAATGTGTCAATACAGAATTGACTTGGGAATTTACAATACGTATTTTAACCTTGTTCAACATTTACCCTGTTTGCAAAACCCAGACTGTGTCTCCAATTACACATAAAACTGAGTGAATTATTTAGTAACATTTCTGATAGCAAAATGATTTCACTACAGGTTGGATGCAGAAGTTCAGTTTACTTGCTTGGACAAGTTATTTGAAGATAATATAAAAATGTGTCTTCAGACAATATCCTAGAACCTTCCAAAAATTTTTTAAAACATATTCAGACACGTAAAAAGGACCCAGAAAATGGCATTATTTTGCACATTTTTTTAAAAGAAATGCGAGGTAATCCTGGAAACTGAAAGTACAGAAATTGTAAAAGTAATAAAAAATAATAATATTAACAATAAATGGACGACTGCAGTAAAAAGGTTTCACAAAGCCCAGTCTACTTTAGGTGTCTCACAGTTATCTTTCATATCCATCTTTCCCTCTCGTGCCACCGCGTCAAACGCCCACCGCTTTCTTTTTTGTAGCCATTTTCCAAGCTGTGAGACAATGGCTCGGACATCATTAGCTAAGTGGTGGCTGGAAGACAAGCGCCAGCACCGCAATCGATAACAGCATGGGCCCCGGCCCGGCCGCTGGTGGAGCACCGCTTACTCATCAGCCCCTGGGCCTGCCGGAGCCAGAGCTCGGGCCAGATGCTGGGACGAAGCCAGATAAGGGATGTGAAGGTGTCAGGGGCCCGCTGCCTGTGATAACAAACGGCTATGAACAGCCACCTTATCGTCTCACCTCAGAGGGGCAATGACGCCCACTGTCACGCAGCTGCCAACAACGCAGAACCGCTCTTGACAGTTATGAGGATGCCTACATTGTTTGTGTATTGAGGGGCCATAGTCTTTAACACCGTTTATTTCTGCCCTCGTGACTGAACACGACGACAAGCCACGTCCTGCATCAATTCTCAAACGCCCAAAGTCGAGTTACAGCTAACTGGAATACTAAACACTAACGGCAAGATAACCACGGCCTCGTGTCAGAATGCCTGCAGCAAGCTACGACGGAGGAATACCTGATCCAGAAGTTGTAAAGCGTGTCCTAAAATAAAAGAGACTGTGTCAGCACCTGTTCGCTGGGGAGATGCCAAACAGGTGGGCAGATCCTCCTCCAGTGGCATGTGAAGCTAACATCTAATGACAAGGTGGTGCCCTTCCTCCATCCTTAAAGACAACTCGGGCCAGCCCTGCTCCACAAGGACAACAACAGCAAAAAAAAAAAAAAACTGAAGCTGGCAACAGAAGCGAACCGAAGAAATATATATATTAAGCGACAGATAAACAACAAGAGAAGAGGAAAACCGGCGCAGGTGGGACTAAGTGATCAATGAAGTTGGTGGGAGAAGTCAGAAGCTCTACTCTCAAGAGGGCCTTGCGGTTGTGCCCACAGAACCTTTTCTCCATCCCTTTCCGCTCCACTTCTGTTGTCTGCCCCTTTTCTCGGATGCAAATCGCTCTGTGATTAAAGCTGCCAACTTTAATTAGAATACGTTTGAAGCAGAACACCCCTGTGCCTCACAGTCTCCATCTGAACACTGCAGGTGAGTGAGTACACTTCCAATGACAGAGTCAAAATCCACGGAGGGACAGACTGACTAACAAACAGTCAAGACAAAGGACAGGTAGACTTCAAGCGCAAACAGTGTCAATATTAACAGAAGTATCGAATACTGTTCTTACAACCAGTTTAATTTTAAAAGCCACAAAGAAATTATCCACAGGAAAGGACCAAAAAAATATTTTAGCTCAGTATGGGGCATTGCATGACATGACAACATACTAATTTTTATGCATCGGTTGATAATATTGGAGTTGTTCTTTGCAATAAAACTTATACCATCTGAAAGTCTATTTATTTACACTCCAATGAGGCCAATGTTATACAAATATTTGATCCTCACCCATGAAAACCATATCAAATTCACTTTTTCAAAGCCAAACTGTTTTGCTTGTTTGTTTTTTTGTTGTTTTTTTTTTTTTTTTGCGGTGATGATGTGGTACAGCATCTCCCTCACTGGAAAAACAAGGATAGTAATCACTGGAGACAATCTCAGAGCAGGGAGACAAAACAACCAGATTCTGTCAGAAGTGGAAATCCCATATCTCCAAACTTGTAGTGCAAACTATCCTCCAAAAGGTCAATGCCAGACCCGAGCCCTACTGAACCCTCGTGGCATCAGCCTGGGTGTGCTGTTCGCGTCAGAGAGACCAAGGTTTCTAGACTGACTGATTTGTAACAAATGCTGGAAGGAGAATATCACACAACCACGTGTGACCAAGCTGGTGAACGCCATGGAGACCGGATGACAGACTGGTGTGGTTGACTAGGATGGTAAGCTTTACGCTTGTAAAACTGTTCTGAAAAAACTGTCCTGATGCCAAAACTGTTCTTTTGGCATCAGGACCAACTTAAAATGCTTAAAAGTGGGAATTGTCCATTTTCCCAGAAATATTGCTAAAGTATATTTAGCGTTCTCATATCTTCTCTTACCAAATAATCTGGTAGATCTATTGTTTTAGTCTGACATTACACCCAGAAACGTATGATATTATTTTACATAATGTCCCAAAACTATGACAAACTCATCCCACCCAATGTGCATATCTTACTGTAACAACAAGTGAACATTTCACCTTTAAATATGTTTTGTTGATTATTTGACAAATGCTGTGCCATGTTTCCATCTGGCTATGGTTTCTAATATTTACGCTGCGTTTTGGGGCCAAACGGCAGCTCTGTTTGACATTGTTGCTGTCAGTTATGATATTTACCAAGCAGATTTGAGAATCTCAGTTCTGTGGGTTTTTTTTTTTTTTTAGTTCAAATAAAAACCATTATACTGGACAAGCAGCTTAGAGGCTGTCCAACACCACAGCCTGGGTGTGTCTTTCTGACACACCCAGGCTGTTGTTTAGAAGTCTCTCCTTGCCATTTTCACAAATGTTAAGATAATCTCAAACTTTTGTTTGCATACACACACACAATAATAAAACCACAGATATGTGACTTTCTGCTTACAGAAAACAATAGGCATTGAACCTTACTGAAGCGGTAGGTCGGATGCCAAAACATAACTACAACTGGATCTATGAAAACGGAAATAAGGTGTGTGCTCAACTGACATGATTCAGAGCAGCAGGCATGCAAAGTGTTTAGTAAACAGAAAGTAATTTACTGACTGACTACCAGCAGCTTAGAAGACTCCATTCCCGTCGATGAGGCACATTTCTTTCCTGATCAGGGTGGTTATAAACAGGCGGGCTGTTGTCCAACTGTCCTCATTACCGAAAGAAACAAGCATTACTGTCCCGTTGCTTTATGCCTCTGCCAATAAATCAGGTTTGAGATTACATCCAAGTATAACACTCTTAATAGTCAAGTGTATTTATGGTGTACCACAAAAGCTGATTCTGGTCAAAGACAAGGCTGTGGTTCACAAACATGATAAATCATATCGATGTCTTTGCACGCATAAGTATGTCACCAGAAGTTAAAGTTAGCTTTTAGTTCCTCAGTTTAGACGTCATAAAACGACGCGACATCAAGCAGTTTTAATCATCTCATCTTGAGGCAATATTATGCTATAAAACATCATTTCCTGACATTAGATTTTTCCAGACCAACATGCCAGTAGTAGCAATATAACTTGTCTACCGAGTCCAACAGGACAGTAATTGTCTTGTTGACAAGCATTCAGTAGTTTTGTTCATCGGACCACTGATCTGGTACACTGACAATGTGGTAACATATGTGTGTGATCTTATTTTAAACCTTCACTTGTGAACCTGATGCAAGTTGTTTTTAAGCCGTTTTCTTTTATCTTCTTCTTCTTCTTCTTTTGGGCAAGGTGTAACATGTTGCTCAATCATATCAAATACTCAGATCCGAATCTGACTTGGCAAACATTCCATCAGAGACACATAAAAACTGAACAATAAAGAATTGCATCATAGATGACCGTGATAGACTGAAATTAAAAATGGCTGTAATCTCTCTGAAAATGTCTGAAGACATTTCAGATATTAAATGACTTTTGTTGGAGGTAGTACACCTGAATTTTCCCTCTCTGGAACAATAAAGGCTATTTCTATTCTGTTCTTTTATTTGGCAAAAATGTATAATATTTAGCTTCGATTGCTGCTCGGAATAAAAATGTCTTTTTTAAGCGCTTCATTTGAATTAAAATAAACTGCTGTCATTTAAACTAAACCAATTTAAACTATAGATTCGGCTTACTGAAGTTTTTAGCCACACTTGAAGTGATGGACATATTTCGGACAATTCCTCGCTCTTGTCACTTTATGCAACTTGAAAATTGCTTTCGTTTACTTCCAATTAAACCTGCTGCTATTTCCTCGCCAATTTTTTTTGTCAAGCGGTGCTTCTGGTGTCTTTTGAGATTAACCCACATGCTGGGCGTGTTGGCAAGTCACATGAGCAACATCTGTGCGTTCACACCACGGTCAAGTTTTAAAATCAAGTTTTCACCATACTTGATGTTAGCATTAACAAAATAAATGTCAAGGTGACAGTTCACATCTCTTGCTGCGACCCAGTGCAGTAGAACAGTTTAATCCCAAAAGGACTGTGTTCAGTAACCATGACAACCATTGACTGACGGCAGGTGAGCTAGGTCAGATGAGAGAACAATGCAGAAGCTACAAGAAATCTTTTAGTGACTGAAAAAATTAAAGGGTGGGGGGGAAATCAGCTATTTCTAACTATTTGTAAACACAAAACGCTAAATAATTTCAGTCCACACAAATGACAACACACTTTTGCAGAGTCACTGTTTCAAAGGAAAGAGTTCACAACATTTGGAATTATGAAAAGTTTAAAATATAAAAACAACAAAGCACAAAAAGTTGTAAGTAGCAATTTTTAAAAAAATTACTTGTAAAAAACGTCACGATACACCAACTCATTCATGCTGCGATAGAGAGAGCGAGAGCAAGACTTTCACCCAGTAAGACAAACACATGGAGAGATGTCTTTTTCATACTAACTGCTAACGTAAGAAGGTTAGCAGGATATCCTTGTAGTTAGGTTGGGCATTTACCCATGATGCAACACTGATAATTGATTTGGGACGCCCGAGGGCCCGCTAAGCCTTCAGTCGTTTAAACTATTTCTCCTAACTTCTCTCTGCTCTCCTCCTTAGGTGTCCTGCTGCCTTTTGCTTTCTAGATCATTTTGATTGCACATTACAACACTTCCACGTATTCAGGCCCCTCGTCCACACCAGATACCACTCATCTCACTGACTTCCACATTCCATATTGGAAACTTTGATTTTAAACTTAGTTTGTGTTGAATAAATGTATACTTCAGGAAACTTTTATACATGGAGTGACTTTCTTCTTGTTGTGGCTTTTTAAGACAGGTCATAACAGGGGAGGTTAGAATCATTCAGTCTGGCAAAACCATATAATAAAGACAGAGCTCTCTCACAAGGCACCTTGACATTGCCTATGTGTCTAGTATACATATAAAACAACCCCTCTTACAGCAGAGGCAAAGGAATAAAGTTTTAAATGCTGTCCTTGCATCTTTTATTATGGTTCTCAAATAGAAAATTAAATAGAATCAAATTAAAGTTTTACAAAAAGCAGAGATTGGCCACAGAACATTTATCGGCGCATCTTTAAATGAACTTCCAGCCTTAGAAGCTCAGCCTTTTTCTATCTGTTGAAAAGTATCAAAAACTGCTTGAGATAATGACGAGGAACAGAGCACAGTCAGGCTTTTAGCTTAAAAAGGTCATCACTTAACACCAGTCATTTGTGTCATAATTAATTACTACCTACAACTTTTTTTATGACAGCATTTATTTCTTATAATTTAGCACTTCGCTCTATCTTGCCAATTACAGGATCCAAGTTATCAGTTGCACCAGTATTAAAGGCAGACCCTTGGGGCATTCGAGAGTTATCGCTTTTACAAGAATCAGATGACCCAAAAGTATCCCCTCTTTGGCCTAACATGGATGAATAATAAAACAGACCGCTGCCCCTTTCCAGCTCCTCTCCTCACCTTTGACCCTGTGCTCTCCACTTCTTCTGGCCCACCTCTTCCCTCCCACATGGCCACGCATCATCGGTGGACTTCCTACAGGAAGCCCAGGGGCGCCAACAGCGAGAATCTCCAGTGGAAGTTAAACAAGAAATCATGGACTCCCCCTTCTGCTAGCATCAGCCACATATTTGACAGAAAAAGAGTGGGTCTGAGCATCAGGGCAGCAGAAAAAATAATCAAATCAGTGTCATTGCAGATTATAAACATTGTCACGTTTATCTTTAACTGTTTGCGTAGGTGAATTTCAGTGGGAACTCCTCTGTCTACAGTCTATCACCATATCAAGCCGTAAGTAGCAACACTGACTCATCTCAAAAACAATCAGACACTATTATACCCCTTATGTGTAATGGAGGATGTGTTCAAGCGTATCAAGTCTTTTTTTTTAAGTTAGTTCCCAAGGCAACCTGCCAACCCGGTTGAACTTTAAACCTGCAGAACATGCTGGAGCTCCATGCAGGTAAAACAAAGTGTGTGAGCGACTACAACAGCACAAGTCCGACCTATTGACCTCTGAGCAGTGGCCTAATTTCACTGCCAGAGACTCAATCATAACATCTTATCTACGGACGTGCTGACTCATGGAATTCGGCTGGGCCATAGCTGAGCAGCAGGGTTACTTATGGCCGACATTGATTGGTCGATCCATGAGCACAAACACCAAAAGGGCGCATACCAGAGACACAGCCTGAAGCAGAAACTGGCAGCAGTTTGCTCGCGCTTTGTTTCACTCTTGCTGCCTCCGAAATGACAGCCGACTTTGTTGTGTCACTCTTTTGCTTTTTCTCGCTCTTCCCAGAATTCCCTGCACACAGGCTCTCCATGGCTCTTCCACATTACCACAGCCCCTTGTTCCTCTGTTGTGTAATTGGAGCTGAAATGGCAAAACAACGGCCGATCGTTTCCAGAGGTCACCATTCCTCTGCAGCTCACATCCTGGTTCTTCATCTCTATGGTCACACTAAATCCAAATGCTGTTACTGCTGTTTTCTTATTTAAATGTGACCTAAAGATAAAATAAAAGATAGCATTCAACGCTGTGCTTTTTTTTTTCTTCCACTGCAACAAATGTACATTCCCAATAAAAATAAAGCTATGTAGCAAAGTGTGGATTTCCACAGTAGGATTTATTTTACAAACCAAAGTTTCTGAAATGTTCTTGAAGAAACAAAATGCTAATTCAGCGTTATGTCTCCTTGGTTTGGTGACATCCCAACACGTTTAAGAATCAAGCAGATTCTTAAACGAGGAGATAATCAACTTTTGTCATATTCCAACATAAATGTTTAAGTTGCATTTGAGCCAAAGTCTAACACTGATATCTCCTAACCTACGGATGCTACTGAAGATGGCGACATCAACAATGGCAAAGACTGTCTTCAGACCTGCAACTGGCACAAATATGTGTCTCATTGCACAGCTCAATCATTTGTTGCAGCTGTACAAAACACTTATTTGCACCTCTAAAGGAGGTATTGCATTGAAAACAATAAAAAAAAACAGATTTATTCAAAAGAACTCAGATTGGTTGCCTTAAGTCTTATGTCAAGTCACCAGAAGGAAGGGTTCTTGGAAGCTTGCTTTGAGAAACTTGCAAATTAAAGAACTGACTATGACATGCTGTTCTACAAGGGGGAAACAACATCTAAACCAAGTCTGACTTTACAAAAAACGTCTGGATAGTAACTGAAGCATTTCTTCAGAACTACATAGAAAATATTTACAGTATAGAGCACAATAGAAATGTCTTTGTGCTCCAATATAATACACGTGTTGTGATAAATTGTAAGGTGAGTTTGAGTTATAAAGTGAAACCAATCTACTTGGATCACTGGTTTAATTTTGAATTATTTTCACGGTCATTTAATTTAAAGGACTAATGCAGAGAACTGTGTGAAGTCCTATAAATCATCTGCCAATTTGCAATGAGCTAGGGAACAGAAACAGCGGGGACAGAGGAGGCCTCAGTTCGACTGACGCGGGCGCACTTTCTAATGGAAATTCAGATACAATCATCCCAGAATGCACTTCTCTCTGCCTAATAATCGGACACTAAAACAAGGCGGTCATTGAGAGGAGAGAGTGACTGTAATCTGGTCCAGAGAACTCCAAAGCTGGCCACTATAATTAGCTTCTTTTATGCACCAAACACAGACTTTCAGGAAATAACAATAATAATAATAATAATAATAATAATAATAATAATAATAATAATAATAATAATAATAATAATAATAATAATAATAAATTCACTCCTTTGAACTACCAGTGGGGGAAAAGAACCAGTTGTGAAATATGCAAGTGAGCAGGTAAGTGGTCTATGATTTACCCAGCGGCGCACTGGCAAACAAAAACTGGGGGTTAATGTGGACAAAATATGATAATTCACACAGGGAAGTCACTGTGAGGTATATTATAACTCTCTTACTCTTTGATAAAATAAATTCAGCAAACCTAATGTCAGATTTTTGGATCTTTGATTTGATAATGACAGAAAAAGTGTTTTTTTTTTATTTTTTGCACCAATAGGAAAATCTGGGCCGATGTCGACATCCTGTTATGGCCGATCACAGATATTTACCGATACAATATGTATTATATATATATATATATTAACAACTTGAAAAAAATCACCACACTGCTGACTTCACCACTTCTTATCTGCTTCGGTTAAACTCCCAAAAATCCTTCACAGCGTCACTGTGACCCGACTAAACAAACAACACATGAACATCCTCCTCTCTTCTCTCTCAACAATCAAACAGCAACAATATGGAAACAACTAGTGATTGTTAATATCAGCCCAGTTTTATTAAACAGCCTGATACCGATATGTCAAAAAAATGACCAATATCGAGTTGTGAGTAGTGCCAATATGTTGTGTTTCCCCAGTTTTTGGGGTTTTTTAATCAATTGACCAGCCAATCACCAATCAGTGCAGATTCTGGGAAAACTGGCTAAATCTGAGTCTGTACATCTTTACAAACCACCTTCCTTACTCTGATATTAAGAAATAGAGAGAATTTGTTATTTAAACTGTATGCCACACCCTGTTCAGATCAGGATCTATCATCCAGTGACCTCAGCAAAACAAAGCGGGGGAAAAAAAAATGTATCTGCATCCCTGGCCTACATCCTGATGAGTCAAGTCTGCATCCTCTAATCTCAGGAACACGGTCAAAACCCGAGGCCTCCCATCTCGATCCACAGCCCTGAGGCAGAATGTGAGGGGTGAATGCAGCTAGCTAGCCCGCTGCCTGAACAAATGGCACAACTATTAGAGTAAGACAGGCTTCCCAGAGAGGTGTGACTGCATTGCAAAGGGCCCAATCAAGCACAGCAGAGGAGAGCTGACAGCTGCTACCTGTGAGTAAAAGAAAAAAAAATAAAAACAGCATCTTTCTGGGAAAATTTATATACGCATGTACTTACTCAGTCTGCTTGGTCATCCTAATAAAGCCTGGATTAAATCTAAAAAAGACAGACTTTTCAAATGTACTCAGTCAAAACACGCCAGGCAAATGTGGGATTATGAGTCACTAGATTTGCTGGAACAAGCCGCCCCATCCACAACACATAGCACCAGACAAAAGACAATCAAACGAACAAAGTTCCTGTTTTTTTCGCAAATGCCTCATTTATCAAGCAATGACACAGCAGTAGCTGCAGCTACAACTCAAAGTCCCCCCTGCATGTCGAAAACAGGCCACAGTTATCTCACCCTGTGGGGAAAATTTCACAGCCAGCATCCACTCGTAAAATGAAAAGCACTCAAGTCCAGCAGAGGGACTCGAAGAGAAAGGGAGTGGCTGCAGAAGCGATGACCAGTCTGCGTTGAAATAAAACTGTGACACATCAGTGAATGATCTCGCAATACAAGAGAAAATGCTTGTGACAGCAATCATTCCCAACTTGACTTTGTTCTAGTCAATCCTAATAGTAGAAAAGGCATAATTGATGCCATCTGAAAAGACTAAAGCTATTTCTCCCACAGAAATGGGAAAATACAGAAATGCACCGATCAGTTTTTACCGGTCAAAACGATTATCTTTTTTTCACCTGATACAGCAAGGTGAATTATGGACCTACAAGAGTTACCTAAATTATTCTCAAAAGCATCCGTCCCTAGCACAGATCGGCCTTATTCAAGTCAAAAAAGTTCATCAAAGGACAGGCTGCTGGTCAACCAGCTTACAGACTATAAATGGTGAAAGTTCTTCATTTTGATGTATTTAGTGAAGAACCAGGAGGGGAACAAATAGAAATTTCAGTTTTTATCCTGCCGCTCAATCCGAGTCAACTGAGGATAAATCAGAAAGTTGCAATTTCTATCCATTTCATTCATCTCTGTAAGCTTACTCCCAATTTCCATAGTACTACAAGGACATTCAATTTTGAAACAGAAATACTCTCAGTCCACTTTATTTAATAAGACCTGATAGTACAGATTAGGTAGCAAACATGTGCCTCTGTAGCTATCATGTCCTGTCCTTTAATGAATGCGTGATGTTGTAGAGTTTCTCCAGGCCTGGCAAAATCATTCAAACTATTTAAAGGCTTGAGGTACACATTTTTACAATCTTCCTATTCCATATTGAAACCAGCACACCTTAGAGTGGTCCTGAATATGAATTTCAGAAAGCCATGCATCATCATTAGAACAAGAAAATCATTATTGCTACAACTAAGGGTTTCAAATCGTGCCAGCCCTGTGTGTGTGGGGGAATGAGGTTGACTCCCAGTTCTCTTCTTATTCGCAGGAGCTCAGCCCAACACGAGCAGCACAGCTCAGAATACGATAAACACCCTAAAATATCGGCTTATTAAATTGCTATGATAATGTATGGAAAAGAGGAGTCTACATACCACAAGCAGTCTTGTCTTCCCAGCTCTCGTCCACTCCGTTCTTCCTCTATGTCGCTCCTCTGCGACTCACGGCCAGGGAAAGACTTTTTTCTTAAATATTAAAAAAACACACACACACACAACACTCCCCAGAAATACTCGCATCGATTATTGTTTTCCGCTTTTCTAGTAAACACGCCGTCTGGCCCATTCCCCCCTACATTAAGAGCTCGTCCACCCCCCGCTGTAGTCTGAAGTTTTCAGACATGAGCATTTGCACTTTCTCTCTCAGGAGAAAAAAAAACAGGACTCATTTCTGATTAAAAGCAGCAGCAGCAGTAGAAAAAAAAAAGAGAGAGAAAATCTTCCCAAAATACAAGGAAAAAGTCCCGTCCTTTCACATAGGCTGGAAATGTCTGGCGAGGAGAGAGAAAAAGAGGGGGGAAGGCGTTGGGAAGCGCTGTTTCGGTGTGTTTTCCCCTTCTTGGCTCACCACCACGTTGTTTTCACCAATTATTGTTTCCTTTGTTGTGTCTGAAATAATAATAATAAAAAAGAAACAAAACAAAACAAAACAAAAGAGTCCGTATGGAAGCCGACTGGGAGCTCAGCCGTCATTTACAGCAACGCTATTTTCAGAGTAAGGACAGCTCGTTGTGAGGCGCTGTGTTTTCCTTTCTCATGTTAAGCCCCTCTCGCAGGATAAATGCGTGACGTTGAGTACGAGCCGATTTCCCCCCCCCCCCCCCCCCACCCCTCAGCTTCCCCAATAATGGCGGACGTTCTCCTCTCCGATTCACAGAAAGCAGAGAGTCTCTCCCCTCCCAGCGGTTGATGCCACAATTACAACACAACAGCACAGCCCAACACAACAATATGTGACCAAAAGCATCATGGATGACATTTACTTTAGGCCAGAATGGCCAGAAATAGAGATTTATTTTTAATTTAACGATGATGTCTGAATAATTTTAAATAATATATGACCTTTGAATTATTTGGGTATTTAAATAAAGCGTATAAAAATAAAGTCATAGAGTAATCTCAACCCTGCGTGGAAATTTTATCTTCTTTTATTTTCACATAACTTTGGCTTTATGCCACAAAGCTTAGTCAGGTTTTGTATTTTGGGATGAAATATTTAATCCCTCTGATTTTCACTCTTTCATATCTGCACCTACATCATTATTGGTTCAATTCAGATTATATACGTGGTGCAATTTCACACCAAATGTCATCTCAAGGCATTTTACAAAAGAAGTCATTTCATTTCAACACCGCTGTTTTAGCCATAAGCTTTATCAAAAAGGAAAGTTTTAAGGCTAGTCTTTATAGCAGACTGGAAATGTCTGGCGAGGAGAGAGAAAAAGAGCGTATAGTAGACCTTCTGCCTCACTAAAAACTTAAACATCTTCCTCAAATTCTGGGACCTAATCTGAGAGCAAAGTGTCATGTTAGGAAGATGGTGTCTGATGTAAGATGGTGTTTCATTATTAAGGGCTTTATATATATGTGTGTGTGTGTGTGTGTGTGTGAGAAGGAGAATCTTAAATTCTCTTCTGGATTTAATGGGGAGCCAGTGGAGGTTCTTTTCAAAAACACTATTCCCTTTTCTTTGTCTTTTTTATGCCAATAGGTAACTTTGCAGTCGACAAAAGTCCCATTCAGAATTTCCCAAGGCTCCATCTTCAGCCCCTATAATGATGCGCCCAGTAGCTCAGAATATGACAATGATAAGCTGATGTAATAATGCAGATGATACTTAGCTCTGCAATACGATGTCACCACTATGAACCCATCCAACCACTGAATATATGCATAGAACAAATCAGGGCATCAATGTCAAGACTGCCCTTTTATCATTAAAGGAACATTTCTAGGAAAGATGGACTAATTTCCCAGCATGATCTGGAAAAACTAATCCATGCTTCTATACTTAGTTTAAATACTGGGACAGTGTCTTCGTAGGTCTGCCCAAAGAAATCAATCAGACACCTTCATATGATCCAAAAGGCTTTTCTCCTAAGTTAGAGCACATCACCTCAGCTCAGCGAGTAGACTCTAAAATACTTTTGTTAGTTCATAAATCATTGAATGGTTTGGCACCAAGTTATATCAAAGATCTGTTGTTGATGCATTAACCTTGCAGACCACTTTTCTGACAGAGAGCAGAGGTCATTGTTCTATGCATGACAACACGTTGACTTGGTTCTGAAGCAGCAAAAATGTCCAATAAGCAAAGTCTGAGTAACTTTTCCTTTCGCCACAAAAGAGTAAATTGACTTTAATGTAAGTTTAAAGCGCAGAAGCACACAAAATGAATTTTGTGAGGAATAATTCAAATAGGATTTGGGTTATTGCTTCCCGGGGAGCCTTCACTTTGTTACAGCAGTATATCTGCAGTTTAGAAAAGGACTAACTGAGTATATTTTTGTTCCATTTCCCTCCCCGGGCCTCAGGGGTCACACATACCACTTCCGTTCTTTTACAGCCGATCCACATTCACACGTACAAAGTCAAACATTAGTCCTTCTCTGACATATTCAGCCGTCCCTCCTATGCTTCACCCAATAAAGGATTCACCTGATAACTCTGACCTGAAGCCTGATTTAGCTTCAGCGGCAGCAGAGAGGGGAAATATTTCCTTCCTTAGAAAATCAATCATCTCAAAGGTTAGTCCTAATTACTTGAGTTGTGCTCAGAGTCCTCCACTTGATAAAAGAATTACAGTGACGGGACTGGTACTTTGATAAGTTCAGCCAGTGAATGATGAATAATTCCATCTTCTGAGGATGTCAGCGGCGCTGTACTTTGGAGAAATGACTGCAGAGTCGCACAAGAGCTCAAACAGATGTTTAATGTCTCGTACTTGGAACCCTCTCCTGAATATTTTCTCCCTCGCTCTCTGCGAGTTCTTGGACTTCCTGAAATATGCCTTTTTAGGCTCTTGATCTAAAATCAGTTTAATATGAAACTATACTTTATGTGGCTTTACAACCAACTTTATTGAGCTGTTATGTTATCGGTAGGAGAGTACAAGCGTTGATGGCATAAAAACGTGACTTCCTAGCAAAGCAATGTTCAACTTGTGCTAAAAAAAACCACACACCTACCGTCACATTGCTTGCTGGGCTTTTAGCAATATTTGCACGATCCCGATTGCACAAAGCACGGCTAGCAGGGGTCAAAGTTTCAACTGAGCAACCTGTCTCTGTTTCAAAGGCCTTTCTCCTCCATTTGCTTTCCTTTCCTTCTTTGTCTCCTTCTCATGTTGTTTTATAACGCTAAATACCATCTAAGCAATTTCATTCTTGCTTAGAGAATACCACAGTAATGGCGCTCTTATGAAGCCAAGCACATTGATGCCAAAACACAGCCGCAGGCATTGCATGGAAGAAAAACATCTTTTGTTGAACCACTTGCAAGCTTCCGTTATCTTTTTTGTTTTCTTTCTCTCTTTTGCTGTTCCACCTCAACTCTTCTCCGCATTTTGCAGCTGACATATTTCTGGGTCCCATAGGACGAGCACATTCCTTTCCTCGCAGTTGTGCAATCCCTGACAATCACAGTCCACCACCTCCCCTTCTCCCTCTGACTCCCTATTCGCCCAAAGTGCTCACAGGGCAAGCTGTCCAAACTGTCTGGACAATGTCCTCTGGTGAGCTGGCAGCCTAGCCTGACCTGTGTACAAAAACCGACCCCTGGCGAGGAAGTAGCGGAGCACAAATAACTTGTTTTAAAAACACAACAGACATACAGTGGACATAAAACTCTAAGCACCACCGGTAAAATGTCAGGCCACTGTGTTGTTAGAAAAACAGATGTGTTAGAACTTTCTCTGTTTTTAATCTGACCTGTGCAATGGAAGACAAAAACATAGTGGAAAAGGTAGAAAATAAGAATTGAAAATGATATGGCAGAAGAGGGTGCTGTTGGACACAAACGGAGGCTGTGTTCACTAACACCCACCACATTGAAGCTCACGCTAAACTGGAGCCGTTATTTGAAAACGTGTCTCATGAGCCCTAAGTAACTTTCAACGTTTTCAAAAAGGTTTTTTCTCGCATTTTCTTGGCCATGTCTCAAAGCAAAATCCACAGTCTACAAACAGCTTCTAGTAATTTCATTGCCAGAAGGCATCAGTCAAAGGAAAACACAGAAAAATTAATGAGGCTTTAAACCTCATCATTCTATTGAAGGAATATGTTTTAACAAGTGTAGAGAAATAAACTGGTCTCCCCACCCCATCACACCTACGGGACAGGGTGGCAGCATAGACCATTTCTTTCAAAGAACTTTAGCAAAGTGTACAGAAAGCACATTTGCAAATGTATTTTGATCTGATGAAAACAGTGTGGAACTTCATGGCCAAAATTCTAGAAGGTATTTTGGGAGCAAAATTCCTGCACAAAACCAATCCCTCTGGTGGTGCCATCATAACGTTTTTATGCTGTTTTTCTCCAGCTGTAACTGGTGGCTTAGACATGAACAGTTCTCTGGGCCAGTCAGTGAACCTTTAGCCTTCTGCTAGACAGTTGGCAATTAAGAATTTAACATAGGAGTCCAGAGTCCAGACTTAGATCTAATCTTTCTGAAGAATGGGACTGTTTGAGAACAAATACTAATGTGGCAGGTGTCTATTCTATGTTTTCACCAAAGTATGTGTATTTAAATATAAATTACAAAAATGCATGTTGTTGAAAATATTATTAAAACTGTTATAGCTAGTTTAATTACTTGTTTTGGAAGTGGCTGAAATAGTTGTTACTTTTCTGTTTTAAGATTAGTTACAGTATATTAACAGTATATTATATTTTTACTGACATATTCAGTAATGGTTATTGGACTGTTAGAATCTCATGCTTTCCAGTACCTAAATGCAATGAGTGGCATAGTTTCGCTTCATATGTCCTTGTCCATAACAAGAGTGACATTTCTGCATTCAAAATATTTGAAAGCTTGTAATAAAGCTGAAGTTGAACTGCATTGATATTTGTGGACGTAGCTACATATACTAATGAAATGTCGGAGCGGTTGTTTAATAGTTAATGTCTCAAAGAACTGTGTGAGAGCATCCAAACAGTTCTTGTTGAATATCTGAGCCACTTCTTCCGGATCTAAAAAGAAAAGCCGGAATTCCCGTATCTGCATCGCAACCAACGGATGGACTCATGTGACTTTTAACGCAACTCATTAGGAAATCGTCAAGCAGGATTTATGGGTTTTGTAGTTCTAAAAACGAAAGCTCTGAGTTCCTACCGGTGCAACAGAAACACGATTCCCATCATGCAACTGTACTTGAGCGTAGCTTTGCACTTCCGGTTAGCTTGGTAAGATAGCGGACGAGCGGTCAATAGCAGAAATACTGATGTGTTAGTGTAGTTGTGGTGCTTTTTCTGCTCAGGAACGCGGTATTCTTAAGCTCGCAAAGACTTTATTTGGAAAACGAAAATGGTAACTATGTCATTGTTTTGCGTTGCTGGGCTTTACTTAAAATGTCAGTTGGAGTTTGCTGCCGTTTGATTGAGGGTTGGACTGATAAGCTCTTCATTGAGTCAGCAGGAAAAAAAAAACGTTAGCGATTTATTTATCGACCTAAAGAGTCCAAATGTATTCAATAGACCCAAACTAGTTTAAAAATATGGCTGGCTTTCTAATCGAACTGTTATGTTGCTAAATAAATAGCTGTTGTCATTTCACGTTAGCTAGGCTAATAGTAGTTTTTAGCTACAATGATTTCTTTACCAAACTGTCCACACTTCTGCGTTTTTGCTTACCATTTAAAACGTTGAATGTATATATGTTTTTGTTTCCCCACATTAAATTGCTTTGACTAAGGTGATCATTTTTTGTATTTTTGTTGTAGCTTTACTAATGTTTATTTTTCTGTAATCTTTTCCTCGTAAAGATCCGCTTCATCCTCATCCAGAACCGAGCAGGGAAGACGCGGCTGGCCAAATGGTATATGCAGTTTGATGATGACGAGAAACAGAAGCTGATCGAGGAAGTGCATGCCGTGGTCACTGTCAGGGACGCCAAGCATACCAACTTTGTTGAGGTAAGGGGATTTGTTCATATTTAACTTGCGGTTCATTCTTTGCGCAATTTTTTCTCCAGCAGATTGATAGCTCTGAACATTTTCCCAAGAGTGTTTATTGTTAAAAGATCTTGTTAAGAGTCTAGATTAACATAATTGCTGTTTTCCAACCAGTCGGTGCAAAGCTGCAGTCTCTCTATGCTATGTGACTATTCTCATGGAAGCCGTCTGTTGTTTTCCCTCAAAATGAAATCTGTAATCACTATTTAAAATGAAAGTATCCGCTGAAAAGAAAAGCTATTTTTTTTGTGTGTTTTGATACAGGAAACGCTTTAAATGTAAACACCTTAAAATGTGAAATATTTATGTTTAAATTATATAAGCTTTTATGTGTGTAGGGGTCCTACATTAACCATTTTCATATCAAGCGAATCGTTTACCTGTAGCTTATTGTACTTGGCATTTTTTAGGAGAGGAGTGGCTAAAAATGAGTCATAATTCACTCATTTTCATTAACTCGAGTCATTTTCCTTTGTTTAAATATGACTCATTAAACTCAAAGGAACCTGAGTTTCTGTGCAACCTTGAATTGTACGACCTTCAATTCAAGGTTGATGCATTTGATGCTCCAAGCCATCAGATATAAACAAAAATCTGACCTTGTTTTTTCTTCTTCTTCATGTTGCGGATTTTATACGTTGATGCAGCTTTTTTTTATTTTATTTTTTATGGGAAAGCTGTGGATATTGAGTGCTGATGTTATGAAGCCAGATGCTGAGTTATTAAGAGTATTTCTTTGTTTAACTCCCACAGTTCAGGAACTTCAAGATCATTTACCGGCGCTACGCTGGCCTGTACTTCTGCATCTGTGTGGACGTGACCGACAACAACCTGGCATACCTCGAAGCCATCCACAACTTTGTGGAGGTAACTAACTGAGACACGCACGATGTAGACAGAGCGCGTGAACTGTGATGATTTACTTGTTGTGGTCTGCTGGTTTCCAGGAATGTCTCCAGAGGGTTTCTCGTTCTTTTTATTGTTTTTCTTTTTTCTTTTTTTTTTTTTCAAAGAATGTTTTCTGGTTTATTTGCTTGCTGCATCTAAATGTCAAACTTGCATTATTTCGCCAGTCAGTTGAAGTATTATCTCACCGCAAGGACATCAAATAAGTTACTGTTACTGCCTGATGCTTTCATGTCTGTATGGACCAATATTTCTGAGAAGCACTTGTTCACTCTGTGCCATAAAGAATCAAAGCAGTTCTGAAGGTAAAATTTCCTACAACCCAGCTCTAGTAGGGTGCACTGAATAAAGAGGCCATCCCATGGGATTTGTTTTCGCTGAGTTTTGTGAACACGACTTTTCCCCATTGCTCCTATGTAAGCAAAGCAAAATTGAAATGAATGATAGTTCAGTTACTCAAATTTATATATTAAGTCTTAAAACAATGTAAAAACTACTTAGAAGTGAAGTACAACCGTTTTTACAGCCCGAGATGTAGTTTGCAATATATTGCAATATTTTTGTCTTAAGTTATGCGTCTCTATCATTTAGTTAACTCCCTTCTGAAATTTCAAGCTTAAAGTACAATCAGTTTTTTTTGGTATTGTTTTTTTTACTAAGACAAACTGTTGAGCATTTTTGTCTTGACTGCTCAGGAGTGAAGGTCTTTTAATTTACTGTTTGACCTTGACAGAGGCATTTAATGTACAGCAATGCAGGATCTTAAAGTGAGCCTGCTGTCTTGTTGTTTATTGCCACACCTAGAGAAAAACAGATACTCGTTTTTGTCCTTTTTTTGATTCATTCTTTTGTTGCTATAGCTGTGGCTTGAGAATTTTTTTATCTTTAATCCATTCAGACAAATGAGAGAAAAATGGGTCTTCCTCCCCACCCCCCCTTTTCCCTATATATCCACAGACGACTCATTATCTGACGTGCACAGTTTAAAAAAATACAATAAGATGTTAGAGACACCAAGTGAGTTCTGTCATTTTTACAACAGGTTGAAATAAAAATCAAATGCAGATCTAATATGTTATAAATGTGTTTTCCGCCTCTTCTTTTAATTTTTTTATCCCTCTGGGATGATTCTGTTTTCTTTGTCATATTGACATAATGTACTGTGCTGCAGAACCTTTGACACACTGTTCAGTTTTGTGAAAAGTGGCTGATATTTTCAGTGTGCTGCAGCTTCTCCATCACTTTTCGGTGTATGAGCGACATTAATGTAGAACTGCTTCCTGCCGGTAGAAGACAGAATTGACACTTTTGCAGATTTATGAAGTCCTTATTGTACTCAACATGCTATTAAATTAGTTTGTTTCAATCAGAACATTGATTTTTTTTTCTACTTCTTCTTCTCCCTGAAGGTGCTGAATGAATATTTTCACAATGTGTGTGAACTGGACCTCGTGTTCAACTTTTACAAGGTGAGATTGTTTTTCACGTCGAGACTTTGTGATTGTTTCAGGACCCAAATGCACCACAGATGACGGCTCCTTGTGTGTTTTTGTCTTACTTCCTGTGTGCGTTTCAAGGTGTACACCGTGGTGGACGAGATGTTCCTGGCAGGAGAGATCAGGGAGACCAGTCAGACCAAGGTCCTCAAGCAGCTCCTCATGCTCCAGTCACTAGAGTAGAAGTTGATCCCTCTTTCCCCACTTATCTGAAACCGCTGGCATTCAACCCCCAGCTTCTCCGTGTTTTGTATCGCTCTGAAAAGCAGCCACGTCTCTCTCCTGCCACTTCTTCAGTGACCGCGAGGAAGCAGTGTTTAGAGAACATAGCCAATATCGTCCAAACATCGATATCCAAATATATTTGAGGTAAACTAAACTGCTTGCCGTTGAAAAATTAGACTTTGCAATATTCTGTACACAAGGAACAGCTATTGTTGTCAGTAGGCTAACAGAAAAACACTTATATTTGTCACTGTTTGAAATCCTCATTAAGGTGCAGTCATGTTTGTGTTCTCTCTCAGCCAGCGGGTACGGAAACTAGTTATTCTGTGTATTAACAAGTAAATCCACTCATTTATCTCTGTGCACTGTTAAAATCAGTGTAAAACTGTTTGTCCCTGTCCCCTTTTGTTGCTCTTTAACCCATGCTTTCATCTAATGGCACTACGTTGAACTAACAAGCACCAAAAAAAAAAAAAAAATGTGGATCACAGATGGTAATGAAAGCCTTGCAGTCAAAAAGCAATAGCCTCAGGAACATTACAGTGTTCTTCAAGGCTCATTTGCATTTTTTATTCAACTCTCGCTTGCAAGCAGACGACAAGTAGAAATTCATTTTAGAGCGATCAACTCATCGCAGCGAGTTCATCCTACAAGAATGGAGCACAGTTTCAATGTTATGCTAACCTGCGCCGTGTCAGGCGTCGTTCTGGGTGGTGGATGACATGGTGGATTATCTTTGACTGATTTTTTTATTTTTTATTATTATTTCAACAAATGGTGCTTGTTGGGTCCCTCTCAAAACACTTAAAATGGAGACGAAACTTAAGACATTCAGAGTATTTTCCATAGGGCAGTAATGTGATGTTTGCTCAGTGCGGTGTGTGTAAATACAGTGCATCTTGTTGTTGAGAATTATGAAATGAAGTCATATAGAGTCGTACATTCCTTTGGCTCTCCACAGAGCGAAAATTGCATTTCAAGCTCCCTCGTGAAGTCAAAACGATCTGCTTTTATACGTGTCTCTGCTGGAGTTAAACGCCTGTGAAATTGAAAATGTCGTTCTAATTTTAACCATATCCAGTCGCACAGTTGATTTCACATGTTGACAAACGTTTTATTATCGATCGAACAACAGTGAACAATCTGCCACCTCCTTTCTTGTGAGCCTTATAAGATGTCTCCTGTTCAACACCTGTATGTCCCAATTATTTTTTTTTTTTGTGTAAATAAACAAAAATTGACCAAACTGTTTTATTAGTATGACTTATGATGTCAATGATGGGACTGCCATGGAAGTATCCATTAACCTGCACCTTTCTTTACACTTTGTCACAATTAAAGCTATATACTTCAGTGATTTAGTGTTGATCTAAAACAATGTAAAACGTGTTAGGGACATTTGTATCAATCCCAGTTTACCAAGGCAAGTCTCTTAGCCCACCTGAGTGTAATTTAATCAGAGAACAGCTATATTTATATTTAAAATGGCTCAGGGGTTCTTCAAAGAAAAATCAGTGGTCAAACAGCATCACAAACCCAGATCAGGTATACAGTTGTGGGGACGTTTAAAGCAGTGTTGGGTTGTAAACCTGTTTGCCTTTTTATTTATTTATTTATTTATTTTTTTCCTTCTAAGGGCGGCACAGTTGAAACCTTCAAGTTTACTTTCCCATCTCCCTTTCAGCAGGTAGATGAGTTGGTAGATAACTTTCTAAAAATATCAAGCATCACTGATTCTATTGCTCCCATTGAAGCGGAAGTTGAGTCTGGTAGGAAGAAAAATCTCAGTGGAAAGGTGCTCAACTAGTTAGAAGTGAAGGAGGCCATTGTCGAAGGGCTGAGTGAAAATGGAGCAAAACTTCAGTTCAGTATGAAAACTACGAAGAGAGCCTGCCACGCTGCCGTTCAGCACTAAAACATGCAAGGGAAATGTTCTTAGCTGAAATCATTGACAAAAACATCAACATTGCTCGTGCCTTGTTTACCCCCAGTTTACGGATTGACAATCCCTCTTGCGACTGTACCGAGCGGCACTCGACCAGAGCGTCACTCGACCAGATCTGAAAATGTTAACACTCCTGCACACGTTCTCACTGACACTTCAGGAAATGGAGCGCGTCACTCCAATTCTAAAGTCCTTCCACTGGCTCCGAGGGAATGGACTTTAAAATATTTTAGTTTATAAGTCACTGAACAACGCGGCACCAAAATACATGGACGTCCTGTTGCTATGGCAACCATCCAGGCCACTCAGGTCTTCTGGCTCTAGTCTACTCTGTATCCACAGAACCAAACATGGAGAAGTAGCATTCAGTCTCTATGCCATACAGTGTTAATTTTTTGTTTGTTCATTGTTTTGCGTTTTTCCAGTGTAAAGCACTTTGATTTGCCTTGTTGCTAAAATGTGCTATGAAAATTATTATTAAAAAATCTTTTCACACCATCAATAACTGACTGTCCACCTAAGCTGACAGTTCTAACAGGAAGAGCATTAATCAGACTTCTGTGTCTCTGGAGGAGCTGCTGAGATCAACAGCTTAGGTTCATTTGGCAGCGCAGTGAGTCATGCACATCGCATCCTGTTTTTGTGGAAGAGTGGGAAAAAGAAATCCAGAGGTACTTGCTGGTGCTCTCGTCAGATGAGACTGACATGTGAAATGCTGAGTGGTGTGGAAAACTAAATTTGCACATCACCACCATGAAACGTGGTGGCAGCATCATCCTGCTGCAGAGATGCTTTTCTGTAGAAAAGAATAAAGCTGGTTAAAGTTGATGGCTGAATAAATGGAGGGCAAACCTGGGAAAAAAATATTTAAAAGATACAAATGACCCAAGACTAAGGCAGAGGTTCTACTTCGTGCATCTTACACCTAAATAGAATCAAATAATATTCAAGTTTCAGAATGATCCAGAACCTAATGTTTTTTCCCCCGTTTTTAATTTTCTTTGTAAACTGTTTGAGTTTTTAGAAAAGTGCTTTACAAATAAAATGTATTAATAATCTTAAACTATTAAATCTTAATGAAACCTCTTAACGTTACTGATCTCAAAACTTGCATTATTTTGGCAAGGCAGAAATACTGGTAAAAAAAAAAAAAACACCTTATTTTCTAACATCGTTAGGAGAAAATGTTAAGCAGCATTTTCTGGCTGGCATTTAGCACCATCTCGTGGCCAAACCTCACATGTAGTAAACCCCACTATTCGTTTATGAGGTCATCCCCACAGCAGGCGTGCGATCAATCAGTCGATGTGTCCACATCAGCAACATTACGCCCCTCTAGTCGTTACTCCATCGACCCGGGAGCATAAATTTACACAACTGGAGGCAGACGGCACATGCTATTTATCTCGCGAGACCTCTGATATCCTAACCTCAACCTGACGGCCTTTGAAAGAAACAAGTCGACCGAAGAATGGCGGCACGAGGAACGAGATTCCGACGTGAAGTTTCAGGCTCCACTAAGCTAGCTGCCAATAAATCTGAATTGTAGTCGCTGCTCATTGGAAGCAGCAGAGGGATGCAGGGGGCTTGGTTTATTCTCAACGACTCCTTTGGTGTTACCACAGAAGAAGAAAACAAACAGAGAACTGTTTAAATGAAAAACAAGCAGTTTACTGGGAATTGCATAATTAAAACAATGAGCAATACTCACCCTCAATAAGACAATTCGTATGTACAACATAGATTATAATTAAAATGTACAGTAGTATTTGGGCTGAATATATGACATCATTTACAAAACAACCCAGTCAGGATTGTGTTTCCCGAGTGATGAAGCCCAGACAAGTGAAGAAGGGATGTGTTCTGATGACTGCCATTTAAACCTGGACACACATATTAATGCGCTTTAACTGCGAGTCAGCAGAACTGAAACATTTTAAATAATAAATGTGTATAAAACAGAAATGATCAGTTGCTTTCTCACAAGGCGAACAAGATGATTTTGCTCCACTACAGCATGGGTGACGACAGACACAAGGAGACCAAAATTAGGAACCTCAGTTGGAATTCAATAAGAGCTGATAACATCTACATTAAAATCTTTATTAAAGTATATTTTTCAAGTAAAATAACATTTACATTTCTATAGTTACAGCATATTCAGAAAACAAAATTGTAAAAGTAAAAGTGCACTTTCAGAAATGACACACTCACACAATGTAAAGCAACACATTTTCACCACTCTTGATACCCTAAAAGCCCAGAAAGTCCTCCCCAGTTTCCTGTCAGTGCGCCGGCTCACTTGGGTTAAAACATCCACCATGAGCCTGGCGGGACAAAACCTCATAATTCAGGATAAAGACAGACATTAGCGGGCTGTTTTCATCAACCATTGGATGGACGATTAACACAAGCAGTGCCTGTCTCTTTAGTAGAAAGGTGGTGGTGGGGGTTTGGAAAGGTACTGAAGTGGAACCCGATTCCCCCCAGCATCACCAGGATGTCTGCCTCAGAGGTCCGAGGACAGAGGAAACACACTTTCAGTGGAAATTCTGCATCCATTCCTCCAACCCCCCTAAAGTAATTTATAACCTGAGTTGGCTCACTAAAACAAACTTTTAAAAAAGCTTTTTTAAAAAAAAAAAAAAGTTGAAATATTGAGTCATAATATCAAGAATAAGTGAAATTTTCAAGAAGTGTCAAAATCCTATTTCATATTTGAAAAATTCAGCATGGATAGAATAATGGACAAAACCCTGAGCTGCTGTGTTGGATTGAAGCAGCTCTTTTTCACAACCGTTGTGGATCTGTTTAGTTGAACAATTACAGTCTTTCCTATGATTTATTTTTGAAAATACCCCTCCGCCCCCCTCTGCAACATTTCACCTCAATTTTTTATAATTCCAATTTTCTTTTGACATTCTCTTTCTTTATGAAAATGTTTTCCGACTTTTTTCCACAACAACAATTTGAAAAGGTAAAAGGTCTTTTCTCAACATGTCACATTTTCTTGAAAAACGTTTTACATTCCAACTCTCTAATGTTCTAATCTTACCAAAATGTTGTTTTTTTTTTTTTCTTCAATGTTTTGACTATTTTCAAATCAAACTCTGGACACTCCTACCAACTCTTTTGACTTTATTCTCGACATTTCAACTTTATTCTCAAATGGGAAATCAGAAAAATACATTAAAAAAAAAAAAAAATAATCTACCACTGTTTTCCTCCAAATTATCCCAATACTTCTTTATAGTTTGTGTGCTTAAGTAGTTGCTTTTAAGGCTGCAAACAGATTTCTGAATCATCACTTCTCGACACAACCACACATGAATAATTGGCCGCAAAGCTTGATGACGAATCTGACGGAGCATGAAAGTTTCCAAAAGCAGGAAGCTGCACTTGCCGTCAGATTCCCGATCCAGCATTTAGCTTGGAGAGCAGCATGGATCATTGGGAGCTCATGAAGGAAAAGCCCAGGAAGTGGAGCGCAACACGGGTTTTAATAAAAAGGCAAATGACTCCTAATCTGTCAGTAAATTAGGACTAGATGTCGGAGATGTCTGACCGCCTAAACTTTTTAATATCGCTCAATATTTACATGTTGGAAACTTGGGAAATCAGGTTTCCTCTTTGTTGCACTTTGACGTGGAGGGGAGCAAAACGTTGCAGTAAAACACAATTTAGGTCAGATATTTAAATGAATAGTCACCTTTTAATTTGGGCTGAAATGAGTTGTTTTAAGTGTTCTTTGGAGTATAAAAGTATTATAGAGCATACAGCTTGAATGGCTTCGAAAACAACACCTGTGAAGATGTAAAATTGTAAATACATATGTGCATATAGATATGTGTGTGTGTGTGTGTGTGTGTGTGTGTATTGAGTTGCAGAGGGACCACACTTTTTTTTTTTTAGCCATTAAGAAACTTCTACAATAATTCTGATTGGATATTGGCCAGCTTATTAAATACATTTTTAATAGGTTTACCCAAAATAACAGCTTCAATGAAAGGAAACTGGTTCAGCTGGTCAAGAAAACCCCAGGAACTTGAAAAGCTCAGAAAGATGCTGGGACACCAGTGTCAAAGAAACAAACACTTGCTCCACTGTCATGACCTTTAACCTTGACAGAAATGTGAACACAAGGTGAGAAGAGTCAAAGATTTAACTTTGACTCTTGCATGCTTAGAGGAGACATGGTGAAACTTAAAAACCTAAGAACACAGAACAGGCTGTCGAGCACGGTGGTGGCAGCATTATGCTGCTGTCTGTTTCATTGCCGTTTATCCAGGTGCTGCATAAAACGGGTGCAATAAAGAAGATGGCTGACTAGTTACAAATTCTTCAGCTTCGTCTCAGATCAACAATAGGTTGAAACGTGGACACACAATTGAGTGTTTTTAACAGGACAGCGATTCAAAGCACAGATTTAAAAAAAAAAACTGGTTCTGGAGCTGATAAAACGGGCTGGCATCAAGCTTCTGGAATCGGATCTGAACCCTAATGAAAATGTGAAAACTCTGCTCAAACGTTCGAGCCGTCCCGAAACAAATTTGAGAAGACTGGCAAAAACGGCCAGGCAGAATTATTGTCTTTATGGCTACAAAACTTGTAGTTTCTCTACAGCTCGCAAAGAGAAATTTATGCAAATATTACTGTATGTTTATATTTGAGGGTTCATATGTAATTTTGACGCTGTGTGGACTACAACAACAACACCAATCAATTCACATTGGTGCTCCCAATTCTTGCTTCTAAAACTCATTGCATATACCATGTATACATGGTATATGCCATACCATGTATGGCATATAATTACTGCAGAAAAAAAGAAAGAAAGAACAGGATCAATGTGGTGGATGAAAGGATGCAAACCTCCGACCAGAACTGTGGATTTAAAGTATGGAGCATAACCTAAAAGCCATCGCTCTGCATCATTACAGTGCATTTGCAATACAAAAACCAAGCATTTTCCACTGCAACACTCAATGATTGAACACTCTGGGCCTGACTGAGCTCCACCGGAACCCCACTACTCTTCAATTTTCTGATCAGATGAGAAATATCATAAGATGACGAACCACAGACGTTACGTCTGATGGAAACCTGAATACGACATTTTAAAGCCAAACTATGGAGGAAGATGACCTCTTAAGAGTACACATTTAGACCGTTTATCACAGAGTCACTATCGGTTACGATTTGCTTCGATTAACTAATCAGCCGAAGGCCGAGTGATGAAAATGCTCGAAGTAGCTTCACAATCATTTACAGTCAATGAAGTGCAAACGCAGGAAAACATCTTAGGGTTGCTTAAAACCAGCGTGGGAAAGCGAAGACGTAAAACGACAGGAGAGAAGCTCAAAACAAACAACCCTTGACTTGTCCTCCTCTGGCATCTGATGATGGAGTGCCTTCTTACTGATCGCACCGTCTCCGCACTGAGAGGGAGGGGGGTTAAGCTGTCCAGATGCGGGATGAAAACCTGAACCACTCAGGTGAGGAGGCTTACCAGAGGTTGGAGGTCAGGGGTCAAAGTAGTGCCCTCAACCCACCAACATTGATCCAGGTGGTCTAAAGTGCATAAGACAGCAGTCGCACACACTCAAAAACACCTGGAAAAAACACCTCATCAGTTTCAGGGTGTTGTACAGTGAGGTGATCCAGCCTCGGTTGATGACCTGCTACCTACCTGTAGGGGGCGGTCTCTCCGTATGGGCCAGTGGGTTCAAGTAAGGATGGAGTCCGACCCCTAGCAGTTACACTGCTGCTTGTTTTGTGTCGTCGTGCCCCTCGGCTGCCGCAGCTGCCTCATTGAGGCGTCTCCATATTGGATCCCTGAGCCCATCCTCTCAGGGTCCAACTCCCCTTTAAAAAGGAACCAAAAGGAAAGAAAATGTCACCATAAAAAAATAAATTATTTATTTATGGTGACAGAGGTCCCCGTCTTTACCAAACCAATTTAAGGCGTACCTGAATCTATCTTGTTGAGGATAGTGCGAGCACATTTCAGGAATCCCTCCTCGACGTTTTCCCCCGTCAGAGCGCTCGTCTCCAGAAACATTAGCTCTGTGTACAAGGCAAAAAACGTGTGGGTAGAATTTCATGAGACGAACACAGCCGCGAAATGTTTGCGAGATAAACCCAACGCTAGTTACCGTTCTCCTGAGCAAACCGCGAGGCTTCCAGAAACGTCACTTCTCTCTCCGCGTCCAGGTCTTTCTTATTTCCGCACAGGATGATGACGATGTTGGGGCTCGCTAGTGTCCGTGCGTCCGTCAGCCAGTTGGTCAGCGCATTGTAAGTTTCACGGCTGCAACACAACAAGTTGAATGTAGCTTCAGTGTGGAATATGCAACGGACAAAGGGTATTTTTCACATTTTGTTCGATTAAAAGTACAAATTTGCATTTTATCATTTTTAACTTGACAATGACTATGAGTGAGAAGAAACGGCATCATGAAGACCAACAAACAAAGCAGCCAGGACAGAGGGAATGTTGTGGAGAAGCTTATAGCAGTGAAGGTTATAAAACAAGATCCTACAGTGGCCCAACTGCAAACCTTTAAGATATGGCGGTCCATCTGTGCTTTTCCCCATGTTGACGTGTCGGTAATTACCACATGCATACGTAGTGGCACATAATATTGCTCAACAACAGCCTGTTGCGTGCCTTGGTGTCTATGGCAACATGAGGTCAGTGAGGTAAAACAGGGTGTAGGCTTGTATATTAATGTATAACAGCTGTTTTCACTGACAAGCACAGGCTGATGTAACTCCTTGTCCGCACGGTGATGAAATGAGGCGACTCGACCTCAATCTGCTTCCCATGATCTTTCGCCTTCCCTTAATCCAAGGCTGCCCACAGATGAGACCTCACTTTGCTCACAGAAACTCCAAACTGGATCACATTCCTTCTCTGCCTCATTCCCCTCCCTCAATTTCACAAAACTTTATCAACTTTGACGTCTTCCTGTCTCACTGTATCTACTTAGTCATTCGACTTTGGGGACTCTATAATAGTTATGGGTTGTTACTCATATTATACAAAAACAGACAGAGAGAAGATCAATCTAAAGTGAGTAAAGCAGAAAACTATTTGCAGTTGAGCTTCACACATCAGCACATTTCAATTGTGAGTCCAGCCAGATGCAACTGCAACAGATCAAAATGATTTGGTCTTGGAGGGCTACCATCACATAGTTGTTGTTTTTTTCTTTTTCTTAACACAGATCATTTTAAGTGTAAAATGATCTGTGGTCTAACAGGAAGTGAGGTTAATGAGTGCAGTGATTACCTGGTGATGTCATACACCAAAAGGGCTCCAGCTGCTCCTCTGTAGTAGCTACGCGTCACAGAACTGTGAAAAGACACAATGTAAGACAAAAACGCTCTCGTCATGTAAATACTCGACTTGAATACACTAAAATAATTTCAGAGAGCAAACGAACTGTCACAATAAGCAATAATTCAATTAGTCGCATGACGAATTAAACTTAGCTCAATAATTTCCATTTGAACAACTGTCAAAGAGATGGTCCGCTTTAATATAATTGAAGAACCGACATTTTGAAAAATGCTGCAAACATTTGACATCCAGAACGATGTGGTTTGTTAGCATTTTTTCTTCTTTTTTTTTTTTTTTTTTTACAAAGCTCCTACCTGACACTTTAACCTGTCTACGTTGACAGATAAATACTTTTTGAAACTAAATTTTGGTTACAGATCCTTCGTAAGCTATTTCTGTTTGTTTATTTTGGATTTTTAAATGTTACCGTAAATGTCCCAAATATTCTTTAGAAATGAAACACTATGTATTTACATTATTATGCAATTACTATTTTTACACCATTTGAAAATGGTCTCTAAATGACAATATTAGTGTTTATCGCAATAACTTCAGGGACAATTTATCGTCCAGCAAAATCTGCTATTGTGACAAGTCTAACTGTCACTCTGCATGTGGGCTCGGTAAAAACCCCTCGATCTCGCTCACAGACTGCCGAAACCTCGACAGGAAAATTCACGAGACGTTACCGGAATCGCTCCTGTCCGGCAGTGTCCCAGATCTGCAGTTTGACCGTCTTCCCGCCGACATTGACCACCCTGGAACCAAACTCCACGCCAATGGTGTGGTTGGAGTCCTGTTTGACTGCACAGGAGTGATGGGATAGTTTAAAAACTAAGAAATGTCATATTTATGTAGTTTACACTGCAGTAAAGAAGGACACACGGCTTTATAGGTGTTCCCACCATTTTAACCCTGATATCAACTGCTGTTATTGTGTTGTGCGTTTGAAACTTTTGGATCGGCAAACTTTGTTTGGAGTTAGCCGAACCAAAAGTGTGACAAAAAATCTGAAATCTTTAAGTGGGAAAATACTTGTTTTCCCAAGACTACTGCATCTCTCCTGATCTCACTAGAAAAACTGAAACCAAACATTCACTAAACTAGAGATTTACGTGGAAACTTGAAATACTTACAATATAAAGTTTTACTTAAGCGTAATCCTAATGTAAGCGGGACAAGATAATGTCCCGCTTACATTATCTTGACAGTTTTAAAGTCCAAACAGTTTAAATACGGTTTTACAAAATGTCCCTTTCACGTTTTGAAACTAAATGAGAGGTTTATTATATACACTTGAACAATGTTGACTTTTATGCAGCTATAATGTTCTGTTCTGTCAAAACAGCTTTCAGATTTAAACTCACTCAGGACACTGCTGAACTTCAGAATGACAAAAAGTGTAATTTTCATCAAATACTCTAAAATTAAAAAACAGAAAATTGTCTGTAAAAGACAGTTAAAAGCCATTCAGCTGCAGAGTACAATATAGTTATTAATACCTTGCACTAAATGTCAGAAAACAGGACCGGCATATACTTTGTTGTGGTTTCCTTCTGTGCACCAGTGAGTCAATGAATATATATTTTTTCCCCTCAGAAGAAGGACGGCTGACCTCTTTTAACTGAGACTTACACTTGTTCTCGATGAACTGGTGGAGGAGGCAGGATTTCCCCGCACCGGCACTGCCGATCACTAGGAACTTGAACAGGAAGTCTGCAAAAAAGATGAGAGGAGGTAGAGCTCGGCGTGAATCATCGACGTTGGCAGCAGATCGGCTGTCGCTCTTTGCACCAGAGACGAGCCTCGGATAAACTCCTAATCCTGTCAAAGCCATTACTTTCCCAAACTCCAATCACACCACTAATCAGAAAACCTTGCATGTAATCTTTCAGGCTGTACAGGCTACGGCTGTTTGTCGGAGGTTAAAAATGGTTTTAGTGAAGCAAACTTTACATGTCTCACGGTGAAAAAAAACAAACAAAACTTGGACATAGACAAAAACTTTGAAGATATTTATAGGAGGAATTTGACACCTATGACGCAAAAGGGAAAAATAATAAATGGTTTCCAAAAATGTTTAGCTGATTAAAACCTGAACCGTTGAGTCAATATTTTTGTTGAATCACCTTTCACTGAAAGTCTGTCAGGTTTCAATTGAACTCTAAATGCCATATCAAAGTTAGCAATAGTATAATCTGAAAGGACTACTGGGATAGTATATGACTTTGTATAAACAGTCAAGCATTCACAATTAACACAGCAATTACCTATATAGCCAGTTGGACGGACTAATGGCCCTAGATGCCCACTTATGATTGATAAGTTTTAGTGGCTGAGATGGCTATGGTCACTAAAATTGTATTAATGAAAAAGAAAATATATTCTATAATAGCATTATAAACACTTCTCCTAGTACTGTTTAGCCCTGAAATTTTCTCCCATTTTCTTTGTAAAATATTTCAGACTCATTGGCCTGGATAAAGTGCATGAACAACTTTTTTTCAAATCTTGCCGCAAGTTTTCAGTTGGCTCTGAGCCCGGACTTTGACTGGGCCGCACGAACACCCGAAAAAGCTTTGAATTAAACCTTTTAATTGTAGCTCTTCATCATGTCAGAGTTGCCGCTCACTGGAGAGACGACCCCGCCACACCCAGTCTCAACGATTTTGCAGCTTCCGACAGGTTTTCAAGGGCAGACCACTTGGGCTACCCTGCTCCTGTGAGCTGCTCACCAGTACAATGCAAACTCTGTCTTTCTGTGAGATTTATTTGTTGTGCGGTTTTGTAGCCACCTTCACCAACTCAAGTTTATGGTGCGTCATTGTTGAGGCGGGTGATTCCATTAACAACGCCAGCTAGAGGTCAGATTTATTCCACCTGATTAGCAGTGGTGAATGCACTGAAGTGTTTTGCAGCAAAACACACAGTTTCCGTCAGATAAAAACTGACTCAAAAGGCAACATTTCCATTCTAAAAGCTTGCCGCAGCTATTCAGACATCACACCTGATAGCTTGCCTAATAAAAACTGCAA
Organism: Gambusia affinis; assembly: GCF_019740435.1. Taxonomy (NCBI): domain Eukaryota; kingdom Metazoa; phylum Chordata; class Actinopteri; order Cyprinodontiformes; family Poeciliidae; genus Gambusia; species Gambusia affinis. The sequence goes on from NC_057873.1 coordinate 22,024,810, forward strand.
ACAGCCATCAAGTTGTCAAAGTGACGGTGAAAGTTGTACATGAAATGCTTTCGATTAGAGATGAATAAAATTTGGCATCATGACACATGTTGCCTAAATTAAGCAATAAGTATTGCAAAAATTATCAAGAACACACACACACAATTTTTTGCAATCTTAGCTATATTTTGGATTTCAGAACAATTTTGTATAGCTTAAGCATGAACAGATTTGTTAATATTGCTGCTTAAAAAAAAGGCACTCAGCAGGTATTTCTGGGGTACCTACAAAACTCTTTGCTAAAATGCCATATTTTATCCAGACTCAAATTTCTGGAGCTTAAAGTCAGAGGCAAAAGTACGGCAAGAGATGAGGAAAAAAGAATGTAGGAATGAAGGAGCAGGAATGGGCATTTATGGTGAATTGCATCATTTATCGTTTCTTCTAGGAATTTTCATTTATCATTGTCACAATAAAGTCCAATTAATGATGTTTGGAACCCCCCCAAATATGTCAAATTGTATATTTTTCCTATTTTCTCAACCTATTTACCTTTATTATTTTTTCTTTCAAAAAATATGATTACATGCAGTTACCACATGCAGCTTAGTGATACAAATCCCACTTGTTTATGTGACTGGTGTCCTAAATAGCACACCAGTGCAGTTATAGATGGATATGGTTTTCAAAAGCAGCATCTGTGTTTGTGGGAATATGACTGCTCTGTCATGCAGTCAGAGCCATACAGTTACCTAAAATATAAGTAATTAATAGTTCCTATTGTCATTTTTATTGTTATCAGATTAGTACTGCAAACAACAACATTGCAACAACATGCAAACATAAATTAAACGCTAAATAAATTCCAGCTGCAACCAATTAACATGCAGCTACTGCTTCATGACGCTGTCGCTGTTTGCAGAAACGATGCTTCAATGAAGACAGTGTAGGGAGACTGAGGCAGAAATCGATGAAAGGCTATTATAGCTACCATTAGTGCTGGCACTTTTCCTCAAATATACAACCCCCGTGGATAAAGTTTCATACAAGAAGTGAGGCGGCGAGGGGAATTCAAGTAGATACAGACGGCGAGAGTGGGACTGGGAGTGCAACAGGAGAGGGTGATGATGGGGTGGCATTTCAAAACATGTGTGATGCGAGAATCAGTGTGCTTTTGGAATTTGTATCAGACAGAGTCGAGGTGAACAGAAAACTGACAAATATTAGTACAAGTAAAGAAATTGAAACGGTAGCGGCTGGGTTTTCACGTATCTCCCGCAGAATGAAAAGGAGAACTTCGCAGTTGCTTTGATTCAGGATGGGGAACTGATGCACGACACATTTAGCTGCTGCAGATATACAGGTAACTGTGGCATAATTGAACAGCGGCTCCGGAACAGGAGCTTCCTCTTTCTCGGCCTCGGACTAAAGGCTACTTCTTATTAAACTATCACCACTCAAAAATACGGCGAGGTTACTGTAGCCAATATGGATTCCTCTGGCTTAAAATTCAATCAACCAGATTATCGGATTTTCTGCAAGAACCATCTTTGTGGCCCGACAAAGAGCTGTTGCATTTCGCCAGAAGTTTGGTCAACTTTCACTTACAACGTCTCTCCATCTGTTTGCTCACGTTACTGCTGACTGCTTAACGGGGCAACATAATCCTTCAATGCTGGACAAGAGTGTTAGCTAACAGACGCAGAGGTCTCAAAGTAATTCAGTTAAATGACAGATATAAGTTTAAAATGCTCATTATAAGCGCAATGAAGCATCTCATAGGCTATATTTACACCAAGCTAGCTAGTGGCGTTGCTAAGAGTCAACCTGTCACACAGGAGTACAGGACATAGCCATGAACGTTTAACAACTAAATTTACACACCAACCCTCCACAAACCTACCGTATGTCTCAGACATCTTGACCCTCGCTGTGTCAAGGACCCTTTTACGGTTCTTTTTGGTATATTTGCAGCTGTGTGACCACTGGGTTCACACGTCTTCAGGGGTGTTTACCTACGATGCTAGAGGTTTCCTTGATCCCCTTCTTGGCTTCCTCCGTTCTGACCACAACCAAACACTGCAGTTTACGTGTTTACGTCATCGGCGTTCCAGTTGTGTGGCGTTCAAATTTCCGCGGAAATGTCGGAGTCGAGTTTCACAAGCTTTGTTAAAAGCAAAGTTTCATAAGTTTAATTCATCCTTTGACGTCCTATTTGTTGGGTGAACTAAAACGCATTCAGTCATTTCTAAATCAGACGAGACACATAAAAAATAGGTTTTAAAATTATTTATTTTAAAAACTATTAACTGCAGTTAAACAAGCTTAAATTAGAAATTAGAACAGATCCATTAAATGCAACATCAGATGACGCTATCTTTCCAGGTTTTTACATTATTAAAAACTTATTTAACCTTGAGTTGGTAGGGAAACAAATGGGTTGTGATATTTTACAAGTTAATTTACAATATAATCCAACGTTTACTAAATTTCTTTGCAATTTTGTAATTGAAACACAAAAGGAACGTGTTCAACAACAGAGGTTGTACAGTGCCATGCATGAAAGACTATAAATGGATTGCAATATTATAAAGCAGCATCAAAGAACATACTCTCTTTTTTGACATTCCGCTAAAGGATGTGGCTTATTTGTACAAACACGAAGGCCAAGGCCCACATTGGGACACTGCTGTTGTTTGATTATTATAGAACCAGCCTTTAGAAACACCCCAGACACTCCATTCTCCCTGAGCAATCTTGAATATAAAGTAAGATAACAAACAAAAAAGCCAAATATGCAACAATAGAGACAAGTTTAAATGCAGCATGTAAAAGTAAAACACAAACTTGTTTAGAAGGTGCTTTGTTCCCTTGCATCCTGACTGGTATTTCTCAGTACTTTTATGAAAAAATGCCATAAAATACTATACTGTGAAATACATATCTAAGCACAAGCGTTTAGACACACACTTCTGTGAGTGCGTATCGAAGCCACTGGGTGGCAGAAAAACATAATGAAACGTCCAGAGTTTTCTTGAGACAGCAAAATGTAGATTAACCTAGTTTGATAAGCATGACAACAGTCCAGACCTCTTCGTATAATGTCGCAAGAAAATATTACTCTCATTGTGTCATTTTTAAAATGTATTTATATTAGTCTCTTCCGGAAACCTTTTTCTGTTTGCTCTACTTGACCTAATTTCTATTTGTTGGCCCCAAAACACATCAGGATCCTCCTGTGCTACAGAGAGGCATGCAGAACTGTGATGTCGTTGGTCCGAATATTTTGTTTGTTTGTTTGTGTTAAGACCGAGTTATAACTGTGTCCTTTTTTTCCCCCTTCTGTACCCATTCATCACCTCTTAATGCCTGCTTTCATACACACAGACACACAAGCAGAAAAAGAAAAAAAAGGAGCCCAGAGCTTCGAGTGCCGGGCAGCCTAAGGGCAACAGGTGATAAATTACAGAGCCTCCCTTTCTGCTGCTATCCCTCACAGTTCCTCCCTGCCTTTGTTCTGCTTTGGCAGATCCACTCATCCTCCCTGGCCTTGTTAAAAGCTCTTTTCACAAAGATTAAAGACAAGAGGAAACACAAGGCTCAGCGTCGTGTGGGGGCACGGATGTTTTTCTAAGGTGGGCTATAAGAAAGGCTGCCCACAAAGGTGTGCAACAAGCAGGCGGTTTTGCTTCCGCTAGGTGCTTTCCTTTGTTTCTTGATGCTCGTTCTGTTTTTGTGTCTCTTGTTTCTGTCTTGTCTTCTTGCATCAGCGCAGATATTTGTTTGACTGGTGTGGCAAACAAGGCATTTGTGTGCATCTGTGGGAGTTGTACTGTTGACTCATTCACAGTTCAGATTAACAGATGAAAGCCAAACACCAGGAACACGTGAAGAAAATTAAAAACAAAAGAAGTTAGGAGCTGAAATCGCATCATGTCTTGCTTCGAAGCATAGAACAACCTTTGTACACGATCACAACACATGAGCACACCAGGGAAACCCCACATAAAACCGTTTTCAGTGTTTACAGCAAACAGTCTTTCTCTGGAGAGCATAATTTGAGTGAATCACCTCTTTAAACAGGTGAGCTCTGTTTGTTGGAGGACATGAATGTAAAAACAAAGGTGTTTGTCACGCTGTGACTCACGGTCTATACAATAATAACATAAAGGGATTGTTGAAGCCCCACCGTTTTATGTAGAGGGAACAAAGGTGCGATGGCTGTGATGTCAGGCCTATTAAGATGCAACACGGTGTGAACAGATGAAATGTACGAACGCGTTAATGAGCCGAAACACGTGGGAGAATTTTGTGAGGGGGGAAAAAAACCCACAACATATTATTGCTTTGTGCCAAAAAAACTTCACGAGGCGTGCTGTGGTGACGTAGGGGATAGCGTAACCCATATTTGGAGGCGTTGAATCCTCGTCGCGGGTTCGACTCCCGACGATATTTGGCGCATGTCTTCCCTCCTTTCCTGTCAGCCTACTTTCATATAAGGGACACTAGAGTCCACAAAAGACCCCCTGGAGGGGTAAAAAATTAAAAAACTTCACGAATATGGACTCAGGTGACTGCAGGTCCAACTCTCATGCAATGCTAACTACATTTCCTTGTACCCCTCTTTAAGATGCCTTAATAGAAATGATCATTTATTTTAACAGATCAATTCCATGCAGAAGCATTTAGAAGAAACGTTTAATTTACGAAATCACCAGAAATAATTATTGCTACCATGCTTCCAATACTTTGTCTAACACCCTCTTGTGAGAAAAACGACACTTGTTACATTTTGCAAAGTTTTAGGATACAGAAATATAATATGGGGCTGGTCTGAGATCTAAAATGGCCATAGAAAAGGATTGTCTTTTTCCCGTTTCGGTTTTGATTTGGGAAAAATGTTTCACATTATTAAATCACCTGGTATCTTAAAGCGGTCACGATGTCATACACCGTTTTCCCATTCTCTCTGTAAGAAGAACAGGCCCACAGTCTCACAGATTATTTTCACAGAAATTAACATAGATTCCCCCCCCCCAACATCCTTTTTGTTTCAGGTCAAAATACTAAAACTGTTTGTTGCTGAAAGCCAAAAATGAGATAACAGTGAATATTTTATTTAAGATTCCTGTCATCGTCCTCATTGTGTGTGATGGGAAAATAAACTTGTCTCTGTTTTCTTTGATTTTATTATTGTTCTGATGGTAGACAGAAGCAAATTTAGATTGCAGCTATTTGTATCTCGTCCTGACTGATGCAGAAGGAGATACACCTGGTTTACTTGAACTCAATGCTCTCATCTCTTTCCCGTTTAGTTGAGTGGCCTCTGGGTCACATCATATTTTCACCTCTGGGACACAGAAACGCAAATAAAAAGTTGACAGAAACTCTTGAGCATAAATAAAAAACTAAAAAAGGCTGCAGACACATTTATTTAATGTTTGTTGCTTGGGATTTGAAAAACTGAAGATAGTATAGGTGACTATAAAAATACACATTACGTGTTTCTTATCTTAAAAGAAAAAAAAGAAACAGAGGAGATGAGGAAAACAAAGAACACAACTCTGATTCAGTCTGAGGGGGTGTATTTATGTCCTTACCTACTTTTCACCGGACTGCTTGTGCAACAGTTTATTTGTACACCAAGCCGCCCACGTCAATTTCTACCTCAACTCCCCTTAAAGTTGTATTTTGCGGTGCCAATATCAGCTAAGCTCCAGCAGTAGGTTGGCTCAGACAGGCATGAAAACATGAACTGGAGGTCATTTGAGCAACCGTTGTTAAAGCGACTGGAGCGGTTTCGTGAATAAAAATGGGCCACAGTTGCAGGCCGTGCAAACAGTTTCCCTCAGTATGTGTGAATGTTGCGCAAAATGAACCAAAATTAAAAAAAAGAACAGTCTTGTTTACCACGTATCTGTGGTTTGGTATATGCAGTCAGACCTCTTGTAACTAGAATCATAGAAAGACAGTAAACAGTCTGCTGAAAATCGACAAAGATGTGAATAGGGATCCATTATTTTTTCGCCCAAATTGAAAAATGTTTGGACGAGCACATCGGTCATTTACACCACCTTATAAACAAAACTATAATATGTAATCTCCATCCAAACATACTTTGACGACAAACAGTACACAGACTTAACATCGGCGACGTCCTCTGCCTATATAATGCAAAAGAAGTTCAGAGCAATACAGTAACATAAAAAAAATCATAATCAAGTTCTTGGTTTGGTTTACATATGTCATACTTGAATGTATTTTTTCAGAACTGAAGTAGGACTGAATGAGTTCAGCCTATATTACTGGAGTTAGTTAATTATTATTAATTATTCTCGTCAGAGTAATTTGTTGTTCAATTCTACGTTTATTATATTTTGTGGAGAAGTTTGGCTCAACCATACAAATGTTTTTATTTTGCATGTATTTTTTTTCCAGTTTGATTAAATGTTACTTTAATGAAAGTTTTTGCTCTTTAATAAAATTTTACAGAAAATGTAGTAAAACTGCAGCAAACAACAGCATTAAAACGGAGCATTTCTAAAGTGGACAACTGGCTATTTGATAAATTACTTGGTTACGATGAGGAGAAACTATGTAAACGTGATACTACATATGTCTCCGTGCTTTGTGCATCTTATACATGTCATTTAAAAAATGTAGGCGTACACCAAACATTTTAAAGTTAAAATAACAAATAAAAATTATTCCCTCTAAAAAATATATATTGAAGATCTGGAATACCTGTCTAAAATAATGCTGTGGTTATGAAAATAAACTCCAAACAACAGTCAAAGTTCTGCATGTATGTGCAATACGGAAACAGAGCCAACAAGTGAACTTTCCCCGAAAATTGAAGCCGACTTTGTGGGTGGCCATGAGTGCATGCCCCTACAGAGGAGAAGACAAGAAAAGAATAACGTCAGTGCATTCAATGGTCCAGAAAACCCTGAGCAGCAACAATTGCTGGATCTTTTAACACCGCACTAGCAGACTAGGCCCTTCTAAAAGTGCAAATGTGTGGATGTCCTTGCATCATGTCACAGAAAAAGCTAATTCCCATCAAAAATCCTCTAAGCTGCAGTTTTCTCAACTCTTTTTCTGAGTTTTTAAAATCTTTTAACTGCAGCTAGTGGCTTTCGCTCAAAAAGTGTTGTTTTTTTTCCCCTCAAACTACCAACTTGCATTTAGTTTTTTCTTTTTTCATGTCAAAGCTTTGACAAAGACGTTGTAGCGTGTAACATTCCTGAGTTTATTGTTTCTCCTGAATGGAGATGCAAAGCATTTGCCCTTGTTTTATTGTAGTATAATTCGCACTTTAAACATTGTCCAATCAACCAGAAATGTGTGGTTAAAAAAAAACGTGTTTGTCGTTTGCCACAGTTTGTCTTCGTCTTCTCCGACATCCTAAACGGGTTTGGTAGAAACTATAGAAGGGTCAGCAAGCAAGAAGTGGAAAAACAGGATGACTCACATGAATATGATCATTTGTTTTAACTACATCTCCAGTAAGACTGTAAGGATACCAATGATAGTCATTGGTATCCTTACAGTCTTACTGTAGTTTTTCTTTTGTTGCTTTTTAACTAGAATAGAATAGAACTGTTCTTTACTGTTTAGCAGATAACCGTGGCACCTTCAGGCATCTGGAAACTAGAACAAATGAAGAAACCTGACCAGTGTAAAACCAGCGTAGATTATTTTTTATTTCTCCATGATGTCACACAAGGAATCAAGGTGTTTGAAGTGTTGACATGAAATATACCTGCATCCAGCTTGCTCAAAGGTTATTTATTAACCAATCAAAAGGTCGGTTGCTCATAATCGTAGTATATGTACGTTTCTGAATTTGAAGAAGTCATGAGAAGTGTCTTTGAAAACATTTGCTTACTATACTGGAATGCAAATAAAAACGATTTTGATCATTTCACTTGACTTGAAAAAGTCTCGTAGAATATGTGATCTTGTTTTCTGAAATCTTTAGTTTTCAGAAAACTAAAGATTTTCTGAAAACAGTTTTGGCAAAGTGACACTTTCCTCCCATAATTTTAAAGAACATTTTCAATTTTGGCCGTAGTCTTGGTGATCATGATGACGTTTTCCTTAGTACTCTGTGCGTTCATCAGTGCTTTTGCTCTTGAAACGTGGACGTCATTTTTGCCCGGCCTCTTTCTTATAGTTGAATTATGAAAACTGACTGTAGATGACGCAAGGGACAACTGCGTCTGATGTTGGTTTGTTTTTTTTTACAACGTCGTGGGCAAGTGGTTGATGCTCACTTTTAGTCATTTGGGCGACTACTTCTGAGAAGGTTCATCACTGTTCCATGTTTTCTACATTATGGGAGAATGGCCTCACTGTGGTTTACTGCAGTTCCAAAGCATCAGAAATGGCTTTGCAAACCTTAGTGGACAGAAAGTGGTCGGTGGCTTTTGTTTCTCATCTGTTTTTAAATGTCTTTATATTACATCATCATGTGTTGCTTTTGGAGATCGTTTAGCATAACTGTGTCTGTGTGTGGGACGGGACTGTAATCTTTACAGTAGGATAAGGAGAAATGTAATTCATCATTTCCTTTGATTCACCGAGCGATTTATTATTATGTAACTCAAGAAGACGAGTAGGTGGCTTGAATACGTCTGGCTAATCATATTTTAACTGACACCAACCTATCAAACGGAGAGACAACACGTACCATCCTGTCAGAAGCAGGGATAGTCAGACCATCCCTGGCATGAATTCGGCTTGAATCACCACACCGAATTCGATGCACACATCGGCAGGAGTTTGAGAAGGAATTTCCTAAGCAGCCTGGACAATGAGTGAAAAAGTCCTGAAAAAAAGTCCAGTGGCACTCGTTTGTTAAGACGTGCAAAAAGTTGTAAAGTAAATGAATGTTCTCCTGCATAATCCTACACTAAGAAGAACTAAAATATGTGGGATATTTTGCTTCTTATAATGAAAAAATATATTATTCTATTCACCCTTGTCCCTAATGGGGTCAGGAGGGTTGCTGGTTCCTATCTCCAGCTAACGTTCCAGGCGAGAGGCGGGTTCACCATGGACAGGTCGCCAGTCTGTCGCAGGACACACAACCATTCGCACACACACTCACACCTAGGGAGAATTTAGAGAGACCAATTAACCTGACAGTCATGTTTTTGGACTGTGGGAGGAAGCCGGAGAACCCGGAGAACCCGGAGAGAACCCACCATGCACAGGGAGAACATGCAAACTCCATGCAGAAAGACCCTGGGCCGGGAATCGAACCCAGGACCTTCTTGCTGCAAGGCAACAGCTCTACCAACTGCGCCACTGTGCAGCCCCATATTATATATGTATGCATGAGTAAAATCCCTTGCTTTTGTAGGGCTTTTTATGCCAGTGGCACCAAATAATTTTCCGTGTACAAGTTGGCAACTTCAGCCCCACGCATCCTTCATCACTGATAGATCCTCAGCGACAGTGCACAGTTTCGGCGTATTGCAACATTAACTATGTTTCAAACTGTATAATTGTTGTTCAAATGGAAAGCTTGCTTTGGCCAGCCTGGACGTCTCTCAAGCTTTTACTCTGAGCAGAGAAGCTCAGATGGGATTAGATCAGGATCAGATTCTCTTACTTGGACTGACGTGAACATGGTGAGTTGATCTCTTGGCTAGAACACTAATCACCCTTCACCAAATTTCTTCTCTGGCTGTTTCACCCCCGCAGGAAACGAAGAGGTCTGGATGTAGAAGACAGACATTAGCTCTTTACAAACTAATGGCAATTGCACAAAACCAATCCCATATGAGGCGGCTGGCTGGAAGAAGGATTTATGATCCATTTAAATTAGATACAAGAATTGCCGCAGTGAATTAAAACATGGAGAGAACATTACTCAAGCTCATAAAAGTTATGCTCCGAAACTATGCACTGCTGCATTGCTAAAATGCACATAAGCAATTGAGCCAAAGTTTATCATTAGTTTTTAGAAATTGTGACCGGGGAGGAAAGGATTGCTTTCAACATTTTTGTATGACTCAAAAGAGACACGTTTTAATTATTACCTCCAAAAATCACCTTGGAGTTTTCCTGTCTGTGACTTCATCTTGGGCTGCAGTTTCCAGTCGACTCTTCAGATCTGCAAAGATGTAAGTGTGGAAAAAGGAGATCCTATACAGGAAAAACACGGACTGAGGAGGGCTGACTGCAAGGGCACGCCACACTTTTCAGATTTGTATTTGTCTGAAGTTTCTTTGAATTACGTATTTTCTATGTCTTTCACTTAGCGACTGCACTGCTTTGTGTTTGTTTGTACATACGATCCCTATGATACACACAAACCTTTGTGGTATCAATGCTCTTTTAAAGTTCTGGATATCAAAAATTTCAGAAAGCTTCTGTTCAATTTAAGAAAACATAAATAAATAATAATAAAAAAAGAGAGTCATTTTTTACGACTCCCATCAAGGTTTATCCAAATATGAGTAAAAATGAGATTGCGCTGACCAACTCGGGGGGAGATTTCAGTTACGCCCAAAGATTTATCTCTCCGGGAGAGGGAAGGGAATAATGCTGCTAATTGGTCTCACTTTTGACATCTCCGTATTTCCAAACTTCACCTCGATTATAGCCTGGAACGAATTCTTGCTTTTCCACGTCGCATCAGCTGGATGTGACAAACCTCGGAGTCATCACGCAGAGCTTGTTGCTGAAATTGTGGTGGGGTGAAACATTACCACACAATATCCCGATTAGAAACATGCCCCGATGCGTCCCCGCTGTCTTCTCCCTGGGCCTGTTAAAACGATCAATCTCAGCCTCGGAGTGCAATGCACATATGCTGGATGCAACTTGTTAAGGAATCTCTGCATGATGTCATTCCCAACGTGTGGAATTCATACAGATTCTCCCGGGGGACGGAGTCAGGGGAGGAATATCTTCTCTTGCTTCTTGACTGTCGGTGCTTGTTCAGTTTTCCTTTCTCAAGCCCCGAAAAGAAGAAGAATTCCTATTTTTTATTTATTTATTTATTTTTTTAATTTATGGGTTTTCTGCTCTGATGTAATTGTCAGATCTCTTTTCAACAGGCCCCAAACCAAAGAAAGACCGCATCAGAGAATGTTAAGCTTCACATGGACACACCAAGAAAAATCTCCTATATGCTGCATCTCTACAGGGGGAGAAAATCCCTGCTCCTTAACCCCCATCGCCTGCAATCTGTCACTCTGAGCCGCATCGATACATCCCCCTTAAAGAAAAACTCTCAAAAACATTACAAACTAATTATTAGCTACTCAATTTCAAACATTGACCTTATCTTTTCCTTTCTTTATTTACGTTTTTGTCACCAGTTTTCTGTCCCAGAGGTTATCTCTGGTCTTCTCACGAGCTCTTAGTTTTATATACCTCCCCCCCAGGCCTGAACGTGTGAACGTACGCTATCCTTCCCCTTCCTCACACATCTGCCAAAAGACTTGAGCCATTCTGCACAAGTGTAATTCCACGATTATTAAATCTTCTGCTGCAACGCCTGTTTGCAATGTAAGGCAACGGGAGGAGAAATCACGAGGTTAATTGCAAGACAAAGTTGCCAAAAGTAGAGGAGAAATGGGAAAAGAAAAATACTGGAGACACTCGCAGTGGAAGTCGGAGAAGAATAGTTGTTTTCCATTAGTGATTGTTTCTTTTTTCTTTTTCTTTTCTTTTTTTTGTTGTTGTTGTTGATTGCTTCTGTGTTCTTGCAAGTTAATACTGGCCTGTCCTGCAGCATGTGTCAGTGAGAGATAACAGTCGCCCCGAAAACCATGATGTCAGGAGGCCTTGATGGATGACCCGACTGACCACAGCAACCACACGGTCACAAATCAAAGAAGAGACGCTCCACTTTCTTAAAGGGGTAGCTTCCTTTAATCTCTCAAGTGAAGTGATAGGAGTTTATTGTAATCAGCATTGTTTCACTTACATGCATTCAAGTCAAATCACAAAGTAACCCTCCAAAATCCAGGTTTTTTTAAATTCAGTTTTCAAGATTCTTTCAGTAAGTTTTTTCTTAATTAATTAATTTATTTATTTATTTTAATCAAGTTTAGCGTCTTTAATTAAAGCAAGGTGACATGTCTTTGGCCAGTGTTTGCAACATGGCCATGAGGACACAATGAAGAGGTCGTTAAAGGACACACATTTAACTGCAGACCATTCACACAACTTTTACGCCCCCATTCCTCTTTTTGTGCTCAAAAACCATGACACGACACCACAGTTGCTTTATAGTTCACCTGCAGTTATCTTCTGATTTAAGCGCCTATCCCCATTTCCTGTGCAAGTAATCATAGGAGCACAGGAAATTAATACATCTCCTATGCAAATGAGGTGATGACTGACAACGTAGTGTTAACGTAGGCCAATATGATATTTTTGAGAGTAAAGTTGTTTTACAGTGCCAGATGTCAGCTCTGTCCATGGATGCTCTCAAACTAACTCCAGTGATCAGGACCAACGAAAGATTTATGTATCTGATTAAAGTATGATGTTAAGCACTCAAAAACAAAAAATCCCCTCCCCCCCTCAAAATAAGTAACTATTTTTATGGGGTTTTGGCAAATTCTGAAGTTCAACAAGAAGCAGGTTTACAAACAATCAAGCATGTTTTAAACCTAACAAATCTGTCTCCTCGTGGATCTTAAACAAAGTTCACAAAATCTCCTCCCTATGTGTAAGCACAGAGAGAGTCATTGAGCTGAGTTGGTGTGTAAATGGGGTTGGATTGTGGGGATGTGCAGGTGTGCAGCACCTGGGGTCGTCTGGTTGGCCCACTCGTGCAGGTGAGCGTGTGGGTCAGGCCCATACTGCCTCCTCCCTCTGTCTTCCTTTAAGCTCCTCTAATTACGCTCTCAGCCCACATCCCCTCTGAAAAGCTTCAAACAAAAGCCAAACTCCACCTCACTCGGTTCCCTTTTTTTTTTTTTTACCTCGTCTCCTTTTCATGCAATGGTCCCGGGACTGAGCTAGTAGCTCTAGATTCAGCTGTACACAATATTGCAGTGAACCTAATTGATTGCTACAATATGCTAAGGGTGTTTTTTGCACCTGACAGTGCAAAAAGTCTACTTTTTAGACTTGGTTCGGTTGAGGACCGAAATGCAACATTTGTTACATTTTCAGCTGCTGCGGTTCGCCTCCACAGTGCACTGCATCACACATCCCAACCCTTTTCAACAACCTATTTACCCATCCCCTGTAGTGGAGCTGCACCAAGAACCACAGAAGGAAATGACACAAAAACCTCTGAAGAAGACACTGAGCTTAACTTCCCTTTTCACAAAATGTAAACAAAAATGGAATGGCGTCAAATTTTGGCAGTTTCAGGATTTCTCATTTGTCTTTGGCAAAAACCACGAGCCATTTTCTCTTGCCAGCGCTACTGTTGCATGTTTGTTTTTGTTGTATTTACCCATAATGCTCTGCGGTATAGTTCGCATCCTGCTTTTGGAGTAGTCTCCGGTCTTATTGGCATCTACATGTGCATTCGAACTGCACCTGAGTCCACTTCAATCGAACGGAAACCTACAGTAGGTAGGTTTCCGTTCACTCTTTTGGTCAACATCAGAGTCCAGTTGTCCACTCACACCTCCCTAAGTGAACCGGACTTTCTAGGAAAACAAAACTAGAGTTCAAATAAAGCTCATTAAGCACTCGTCTTTATTTGACGGGAACACGACACGGAAAGAGTGCAAGAATGCAAAAGGAAAGATCCCATAAATGACCAAGAGTCAAACCGAGAGGAGTCGCGTTGAGAACTGACAGTCTCTGCAAATTTGTCCACCAGCACCAACACCACGCCAGCTGAAACATTTTTTTTGTAATTCAAATTTTTATTGATTTTCTGAATATTATCTCACATAAAACACAAATACAAAACAAAAACAAAAAAGGCTGGTGCACCACCTCCCCCCGCCCCCCAATACCCAGGGTACAGTCATATATTATATGTATGTTACAGTGTCAATTCAAAAACATTCAGTAGTTGAGAGAAAGGTAATTGTCCGGGAAAATCAGACTTCATCCAGATACATTACTCGAAGCCATAGTTCTTTTCAATGAGTCCCAAAAGCTATCCCATTCCATGTCCCTGTTCCCATCCATGTTGTTGAGCATGACTTCATAAGAAGCTGTATCCGTCATCGATTTAATCCACTCATTTAGCTCGGGACACTTTGTGGTCTTCCAATGTCTTAAGATGATCCTGCAGGCTGTCACCAGACCGACCATCACAACTGCAAAAGCTCCTTTTGGGGTGTTTGGCATTTGAGATCGGTCTCCCAGTAAACACAGTTCTGGAGTCTGAGGGATCTCTGAGCCAAGCCATGCACTCAGAGCCTCCAAGATTTTAATCCAAAATGGTGAAACCAGAGAGCAGTCCCAAAAACAATGCAAATATGTGCCCACTTCTTTCTTACATTTCCAACACCTATTGTTTGACATTATTTTCATTCTATGTAACCTCGTAGGTGTATGATAATATCTATGTAGCACCTTATACTGTATAAATTTATTTCTGGCCTCTTTCACATATTTACCACTCTCTGACAGTACCCTCAACCATCCTTCTCTTGTATACTCTTTTCTCAAATCTTTCGGCCATAGAAGTTTAATATTCAACGATTCACTACTCAGACTATAACTTAGCAGCTTATAAAATTGAGAGGCAGTGTGTCGTTCACGCGGCATCTTAATATAATTCAATATATCATTTTCTACAATCTTTTTAAATTTTGAGGTAACACAATGTCTCATCTGTAGATATTTCCAAAAATTTGCTTTCCAGCTGAAACATTTAAGTCGGACAGAAAAACAAAATAGCAGAACAAATCAGCAAGGGAACAAAGATTTGTTCTCAGCTCTGGATGCTGGGTCAAATTATTTTTTTCCTCTTTCCTAATCTTTTACAGGCCAACTGAGGATGCAAACCACCGTGTTGCAGTAAGATTCTAATGATAAGGTTGTCCTGAGATTTTAAAGGCAACTCTGTCTTCGTTTCCTCTCACTTGCCATTGCTCCTCACCTCAAACCATGGGGTTTGTGCAAACAAAACTGTATCTCATGTCCAGCAGGAGTGCACCTGTGTGCCTGTGTGTAGGTCTGTATGTCCTTTAACAACCTCTTCATTGTGTCCTCACGTCCCTGCCGCAAACACTGGCCAAAGACATGTCACCTTGCTTTAATTATAGACGCAAACGTGGCTTAACCGTTCCGTCCCCGATTCCATCTCCTGCGCGCTCACAAAAACTCCTTTCTCTGAGCTCTCAGAGCAGGGCTAGAAATGACATTTTTCTATCTCCAACCATTAGAACAAAATGAACATGTTCTTGCTGAAAAACAACAACAACAACAACAACAACAACAACAACTAAATCGATGCAGACAACACGTTATATCGCAATCACGTTGCAGGAATTCGTCGGTAAAAGGGCATGCCGTTTCTGCTGAGAATCTTTCCACAGAGAAAAGTTGCAGTGTACACTGCAGCTTCTAGCACGTTGTTGTTCGAGGGTAATAATTATTCTTCTGTAGACTAAACTTGAAGAAAGATTTGTTCTCCTCCTTCATTGCCTAACATTTGAATGTATTATTATTATTTCTCAATGTGTCAACATACAGTGTAAGATAATACACAGTGTTATGGAGCTTGAAAAAGTTTGGTATCTTCTTTACCGTCCCTGAAATCTGATCTTCTATTCAAATTGTAAGTCCACCAATGGTGGGTTACTTACATTTAACCACTTTTTTTCCAGCTCTATCTCAGTGGTGACTTTAAGTGATTCATTTAACAAAGGCAAGTCCTCGTCCCATAGCAGCACTTGAAGAAACTAGAGATTAACTCACATCTATATGGTACATTTCCAGGAGATTAAATCGAGGCACAAAAGACCCGGGGTTCATTATCTTCTGTAGAAGTGACTCACTTTGAGGCGGAAGGGGTCACAAGGTGTCACCTGTGTGGGAAAGTTGCAATTTCTTCAACTATCTGCCCAGTTACTGTAAACATGCGACGCATTTGAATCACTTCAGTCGCTGCTTTGGGTTGAGCACTCTGAGCTGCTTTCCGACTCTTCTGCAGGGGAATGTTCACAGGGTCGGGGTCCAATTAACCTGTTCATCTCTGAGGACAAAAGCAGGCCTTTAAGCTGTGACAGTTTTCCCAGAGAACCACAACCCCCTCCCCCACCACCACACTCTCACCAACACCCTCCCTCCCCTCCGACCCGCCCCGAGGGCACAAACAAATAACCTCTGCTGCTGGGATTTCTCAGTGGGAAGCGTCGGAGGTGCTGATCAAATTCCCATGTCGAAAGTGTGAAAACCTTTTGCTGTTTCTCTTCCTAAAGTGCGACTTTACCTTCCTGTAAACAATCCGAGAGCAGCATATGGACAACATGTTGAAACCCCACAAGATGCCAGTGTTATTTTTTATTTATTTTTGGCCTCACATGCAAAGGCAAACATTACTGTTCACCCACGTGAATGTGGGATGGATTGTAAAACGGGTTGGTGTGATTGCAGTGGAAAGTGAGTAAGGTCTTCTCTTTGATCCTCACACATGTATCTAATAGTAAAAGTACACAGCATGTGAAACTGATTAGACCTTAGTAACGAATGTTTGATTGGAGGTAAAAAAAAATAAAATAAATAAAAAAATTCAACTGAGGAGTACGGAAAAAAAAAAATCAAAGGCAAGTAATCGCAGCGCCGGATAGATGCAACTCCTTTTTGTGTGTGTGTGTGTGCGCGCACCAGAATGGATGAAGGAGGCTTATTTGGGATTTGTTTGCCTGTAGCTATGCTGAATTACTTGTGGGTGGCTCCTCGGCAGGAAGGGGCAACCCCGGCTATCTGCGGCCCTTCACCTCCTGGAGACATCCCGGCCTGTCTGTGTGACTCACGCACTTTACTTTCCAGACATTCATACACACACACACACACATCCACGCACACGCCCACAAACACACCGAGGCTTGACTGAGTTATTGCACAGGCATATAGGTGTGTGTTTTCTGAAGCTCTTTCATTTCCTTTGTAATCTCTTGATCATAGGGCCCACCTGAGGGGCTGAAGCCTCTGTTTGCACAGCAGTTACTTTCCATGATGTCACTTCCCAGTGCAAAATCCCTCCCCCATCGTCCTGAGAATTATCCACTACACTCGACGCTGTCCAGGACTTAAGCAAACAGCACCGAACTGTAACTGTGATCTCTTGAAAAAGAGTCAGAATGAAGGTTCTTGGTCATCTGTTGGGAGATGGAAATGACCTGAACTGAAATGTTTGTTTTCTTTTTATTTTTTTGCAGATCTTATGCAAGTCTGAGATATGAGATGTTCTTTGCCACGACAGACAAACACACAGCACAGAAAACCGTAAAGTAAAATGCCCATCTTGTCTCGTAAGGTGGACTCTTTTTACCAATTTGGCAGCGTCTGTAATGTAATTGGTTGCAGTGGATTTTATTTAGATGTTTCAAACAAAAATAAGAGACTGAATTAATTTGCATTTCACACTTTCATTTCAAATTAAATCCATGCGTCCAGTTCTTTGAGCCACCGTCTTACTTTGTGTTGGTCGATTGTACATAATCCAAAAGAAATGTTCTGGAGCTGGCAAAATCTGAAAATATAAAACCAATATTTTTTGCAAGGCTCTGTGTTCAAACAAAGCAAAAATAAAAGAAGTCACAGCAGAGGTGAGCTGTCAGCAGTGTCTCGTCACGTCTTTCTATTTTTAAGTGTTTGTAGTTGTGTCCTTCAACAGAGACAAAGAGCACAGCAAAATAAAAAACTCAGGATGTTTACTCTGGGCTTCCATGGATTGTATCTGTCTCCAGTGTTTCATTGGGACCCCGTTCAATAGGACAACTGAGTGAGGAAAAAAACCTGGACACCTTGTAAATACAATACTTTATTCTGTTTAGAGGCCAGTTTTATAATTATGTGTCTGGAACTGTGCAAACTGGATATTTTTTCAAATTTTTTTTGGCAAGTGTAGGTCCATGAGCAACAGATAAAACAGGCAAACCTTACAAATGTGGACTTATAAAAACAAGTCCACATTTTACGGGCCTTTCAAAGTGTTAATCTGTCTGCAGCCTCCGTGTTGGAGGGAGATCCATTTATGAAGACACAATGTCCTGAAGTTTTAGTTGCTGCCTGAAGGGCAAGAAAGCACACAACCACACAAAAACAGCAGGGTGCCAAGGTTTACTGCAGCAACAGATCATGTTATTATAGCTGGAGCATTGACAAACACATGCTCCATGCTATCTGTTTGCATTCTAAGCGTATTATTAGTAGCGGTAGATGTCTGCGCATCTACAGTAAGACCTTTGTTTTCAAAATGTCCTACATAATGTGGGACAGCGATGCGTAAATAAAGTCTTGGTGTTATGGAGGTCGGTGTCGTTTTATGCTTTTATATTGAATCTGAACAACTAAACGAAGAAAGTCGCATCGATTAGATTAAGTTCTGCTGGAATACTTTTTTTTTTTTAATTGTTGAACATTTTCCAATCTGCAATCAGGCTGCTAGTGTAGCTCACTTCAATTAAATCTTCTGAGACATTTAGTTGCTCAGTAGTGTTGTTGGCACCAAATCCTTCTGCCGATTTGCAAATCTAAAATATGAGTTTACAGGAATACGTACTCTGGCATGCCTAAACAAAATCCAGCACAACCAATTTCCGTTAACAATCACCTCTTTATTGAACAGAGTCCAGCTATGCAAAATTATTCTCAGCATAAATTCAGCATTCCTGAAAGAAAACCTGCAGTGTGCGAGAACAGGACAACGAGAAGGAGTAACTGACCTTCCAATATAACAACCAGAATTAAATCCAATTAGGAGTCTTTGCCAAGTCAGGGTAGATGTTCTCCATCTACTCTGACTCACCAAGACCACAGAAATACAAGCTTCATCAAACCCACCCTCATTATCAAATAGCTCAGCACCTCAGCAAAAATATATCTCTAGAAATAAGATACTGACTTCTCTTGACCACACCGCAGAACCCCACTTTAAAAAAAAAATCACAACAATCTCCTCCAGAGTTTTCACAGTATTTTATTAGACTGAGACAGTCAGAATTCACTGCAGTGGGGGGAGGAGGGGGGACAACATTTTTGTTTTTCATTGCGTCATTATATGTTGACCTCAAATTACACTGTAGCCACCAGGACTCTTCAATTTAGCGATGCTTTTTAATCAATAACTTCAAATAAAGAATAAGGCAATGCAAAAAAAAAAATAAAAATAAAAAATTCCAACAAATTACGGACCTTTCAAAGTGTATTTTAAGACTTCACAGCGCAGCACAAATGCTGAAAAACAGACTTGTTATCTCCCACTGGACAGAAATCAAGGCCATCACCTCCAAAACACACAGAGATTTGTCAGAAAAATAACCAGGTTCTACCGACCCCTCCAATAAATCACTTTAAGCTCCTTTGACACAGCGCTGGCTAGACAGTCCCTAATAAATACTTCAAGTTAGCACACACTCAGCAAGGGATCTACGTTGCCTCATGCATATACAGACATCAGACACAATTATACACATAGGCACATGAGCGAGTCCCGCCTCCCCTTATCCTGTACGGCGTCTCTCCTGATCCCTCGGCCTAAACTAGTCTGCCCTGCCTCCCTACCAACCCAAACACGCTCACGTTTTGGGGAGAAACTGAGCCGATAAATCCAAACTGCAAACTGTCCCGCTGACCACCGTTGGGTCCCATTAAGGCAGCTTTCGTAAAGTCCAAGGAGGAAACCGGGTGGACTCCTTCCTCTCTTTTTGTTCCCCCCCCCCCCCCCCGCCCCCGCTCCTCCCCCCCGCTCCTAACCCCAGCACACAGCACAGCACGTTTCCCACACACTGTTGGGGCTCACCTCTGACTTCTGACCCCGAAAAAAAATCGTAACCGGGGGAGGAGACCACCCAGTGGAGTTCTTAGGGGGCCCCCTGCGGATGGTATGGGAGAGGGGTGTGGGGTCAGGACTTGAGGGGGACGCCACTACTGTAGGTTAAGGAACGGGGAAAGAGATCAGAGACACCTATTTGTTGATGGTAGGTGGAGGGTGGGAGGGGGGGTCAGTTTAACAAAGAATTGGGGGGGGGAACAGAAGGAGGCTTTAAACTTTGCAAATGAGGCTTGGGTTCAACAGTGTTTTGGTAAATAACTGGAGGACGGACAAAGGCAGTCCAAGTCCTGTCAGGTTTCACCGCTGCTACCTGAAGGAGTTAAACACGCTTTATTTTTTTTAGTTATTTATTTATTTTTTCCCCCACCAGGGGGTCTATTTTGTGGGCTCATGTTTCCCTTATACCACAGTAGGCTGACAGGAAAGGGGGAAGGAGAGGGGGGAGGACATGCGGCAAATGTCGTCGGGTTCGGGAATCGAACCCGCGACGGCCGCGTCGAGGACTGAAGGCCTCCAAACGTGGGGCGCGCTAACCTCTACGCCACCGGAGCACGTCCCAAACACGCTTTATTTGACTGAACCTCTATGAAATAAAACTAACTGATTTTCTCCAAAACTGTGTTGTTTTAAATTCATTTTCCAGTCTTCTGATGACATGAAACATGAACTCAGCCACAGTGGAGGCATTCAGGGTGTTAAACGATCTGACAGATTGAGCTTATACCTAGAATCTAGAAGCCATTTCAGAAAAGAAAAGATTTCACTGCAATGCCAACGTAGACCGGGACTTCAACAGGAAGACTGTTTTCTGTCATGTATGAGGAATTGCTAAGTGTTTGCTGGAAGGTGAACATCCTCACCGGTCTAATGTTTTCCAACATCAATTCTGACCAGCTTTCCTGTCCCGGCAGAAGAACAACTGGATTATAAGAAATCCTTTTTTTATTTCAACATATTGTCCTTCCTGAGCTCATGATTTCTGATACTCCTCCAGAGATCTTTTTGGCTACTACTCTTATTAGTGCTCTCTTCGTCGAATGGTTGAATGGTAATGCACTATGCCTTTACAGAGGAAAACTTGAAATATTTTCACAAACACCTGGAGTTCCCATTATTTAAAGATTTTTGCATTTGCATCACACTTTCTTGATAGCAGGCAGAGAAAGCGCTAAAAAACAAAGTGATTTTTTGCAGACATGCACACAAGACGCCAAGGGCGTAAATCCCATCTCATTATTGGGGGGGGGGCATATTATTTAAATGCAATTTTTTTTCATTAATATCTATTTTTTGGGCGGGGCAATTCTAAACTTTACCAAGCATGGAGGGGTGCGCCCCACCCCGCCGACCCTCCCGGGATTTACTCCTGTGCAAGAAGCGCTGCAGTTTTTGTTGCAGGAGTGTTAAGCAGGCTTGACGTAAATAGTCTCCTGTGCACATCGGTAAAGGTCATCTGCGTCCCACCATGGTCGACAGATATGGTCGATTTTATGACAGCACAGACAGTTTGTGCAGAAAAAGCATTCAACAAGTATTCCCATTCAAAAGGTGGAGTAAAACACACAACAGACTAAGACTTAATATTTAACCTCAAACAGAAGGGGAAACAAGCAAAGACTTTTATGTGGAGGACAAACTTGTTTAGGAGTTTACTGTTATGCATTACTGGATAATGTATGTCTTACAATCAATGACATGAAAAATATGACATAGTATTTCTTGGGGGAAAAACCCTGAAACGTGTTTTACCTGGATAGTCAGTTGATAAATATGTTTATTATTGCTAGCTGTATTAGTAGCTAGATTAAAACAAGGGCTGCAGGGAGTCCTACTCATCTGAAAAAGGTTTAAGGATTATGTTTCAGGGTTTGACCAAAACTACAGTCATTTACAGTTTATTACACCTTAATGGATTGGGGACTTCATCTGGCAGACCCACATAAAGAAGTGAGATGTAAGATTACATGATTTTAAAAATATGACAAAAGTAAAAAATCTGAAACATTCAAATTCTTAGTTTAGAGCTGGCCCAAGGCATAAGCAAACTAAGCAACAGCTTATGGCCTCCACAGCTTGAATTGTAACAGATTAAAGATCTAAAACTTGTTTTTTTTTGTTTGTTTGTTTTTTTTACAAATTAAAATCTGTCAAATTTGATTTGACAGCTTTAAAAAGGTTCCAATAATACTCCCATTGTCCCTGACCAGTCTAACATAATGATGCTGCCACAACTATGTTGTGCAATAAGAATAATGTGTTCATTATTTCAATCTAAGAATTTAAATTAAGCCAAAATTGTCTTATTTCATCGAGTCTGATTTCTTAATTGCTTATATTATTTGTAATTTGTTGGTTTTATTGGATCAAAGCAGGTCTCTCTTGTAAATAAAATCCTGAATCTCAATGGGACAAGCTGTATAAACAACTTTCCATAAAAATCAGATTTGTGGATTGTCTGACTCTTAGTTGACGTGTTGACAGATTTTCCTGTACCCGAGCTGTGGGTCTCTGACGCTCCTCCAGAGTGGGTAATCATGAGACTGTTGGTTGTTGTTGGATATTGATTTACAACTTAGCCCTGCTTCTCAACAGCTTCATCCCTGACCTGCCTGCTGTTGTGTTCATGATGCTGTTTGTTCATTAATACTGACTGAGGCCTTGACAAGCTGTGAAAAACGAATGGGCATGAGTGCGTTTGCAACAGACTTTATTAGAGCGATGTGAAAGAAACTGTACTATTGGCTCGGCTTCTCTTTTGTTCTCACAGACAGCTTCTGTCTCAGCGTCCTGACCTCGTGTCATGGTGGAGAGAGGCGGGTCACCCAAGCACAACGGATAATACACGGGTAACACGGGTAGAGACGGCTCGACAAACTGGGTAATGAAGACAAAGTGACAGAGAGGAAGCAAAACAACAAAGAGTGCTAATACAAAAAGAAAAAAACAAAGCGGTTTGACATGGATGGAGCAAGAATGTGCCGGCAGGTAGACATGAGGCCCAGGAAGCAGCGCATATAGGGAAAAAGATGAAGGCGGAGGATTAATCCAGTATGTGTGTCTATTGGGTTGAGAGGTGGGGTGAAGGAGAGCGCACGGGGAGATCAGTTTACCCCAAAACCACTTACCTGCTCGGCACAACGCTCACTCTGGCAGCGGGCCTCAAAGGGAGACGCATCAATGGCCGCCATTCATCTCAGCGCAGGAATGCATGCATGCAGGCCTGAGAGCATGTCCTCTTAAAAGTTGCTGATTAATTGATGCGGAGATAAGGCAGGGAGGAAATCTTTCAGACTTCTGTCAGTCGCGTTTTAAAACAAACACAAGTGTTTGACTTCCCTTGTGTGCTTCTAAAGCTTTGGGCAAAAGTGTAATAGGGTCTAATTTTGTTGCTTTCAAACGAGCTTTTCTGACATCTCGCAAGAATCACAAGCGAAGACAACCCGCGAGGAGGTGTTGTGAGGTTCTTTGTTTTAAAAAAAACAACAACACCTCGTGTGTAGTAACAGGTGGTAGTGAAGGTATGATTTAATGGCTCGTGTTACTCGAGTCCCTGTGGTTACGTTAAATTAAAGGAAGGGGTTGTGTTTGTTTTAAGGAATCAGGACAGAAGGGGATTTTCCTGCAGAAACAAAGGAGAGCTTGGAAAATTGTGTTTTCAGTTATTTTAGACTTTCTGATACAAAGACAGATGAACCCATTTAACTATCCCACCCAGGACGAACAACTGGAGACGGGAACACATATTTCATCAAATGTGCTTACATCTTCCAAGCAAAGGAAATAACATTTATCTGTCTCACAGATATTTGTTTTATATTTGTATATATTAGGCTATGTTGCGCGCTGGCCTGACATCTGACAGAGAAGGCACAGAGATCCCCATCTGTCAGGTGACACTCATGCAAACGTTACGGCCTTAATTGCTGTTGAGGTTTCAGAATTTGTCGTAAACGGCTCACGAAGTCAGCTTCACGAGCCGACACTTTGCTCGAGCACACGTGTAAAATGTCGAAAAAGATTTAGCTGAAGAGGGGTGGCAGGAGAATATGACAAAGACGGAAACAAGAAGCTCAAACACCTTGCGTAACGCTGACGATGGGTGGTCAAAAACACAGCAAAGCTTAGTCACGCTGCCCCAGCCTGCTGCGCGGATACCAACGTTTAATTACCCTTATTGCGCCCGTCTGTTTCTTCCTCCTGTTTGTGCGTGCAGCCGTCACCACGTGCCTGTGTTTATGCATTTCCACTCACTGAGACAAGTCAGTGTGTGCTGGAGGAGACGGTCACGTTGCAAACAGGAAGGTGCTGATGAAATCCCAAGTTTTTCTAAGAGAGCAAGTAATTTATCTGCGATTGTTTGCTAGCAGGATGCAACAATTACAAACCTGAAAGTAAAATATTCCAAAAGCAACGCCGACATATTGAGACAGGCTCGTGAACTGGAAATTTTTTGGGTTAATCTGGGGCTTGGAGAACACTATAAACCCTTCTAAATGTCAGAATTTGCCAATTTGGAAAGAAAAAGAAAGATCCTGCTAGTTGACGAAGGTTGCTTTTTTCAGATTAGAACGTTTAGCCAAAACATACTGGTGAATGTTCTTAGTGAGATGCAAGGCCCATGTAGCTCCGAATCTAATATTTTGCATCATTTCTGCATGATCAACCATTCTGAACTCTGAGTTAAACCTTTAAATCCGAGCTTTAAGGGACTCTGCTCTCAGCAGGAAAACATGCCATTTATTTGCCCTGATGCCCCAGCAGGGGTGCTTTATCTTGCTGTTTCATGCTTGGCTGCACTGCTTGCTTAAACTAAATTATGTTGAGACTAAACTTTTTTTTTTTTTGACTTACTCTCATGTTGTCTTCTCAAAGGCATATATAAAATCTGTAAATGAGTAGAAAAAAAAAGACTCTTGGTACTTAGAGTTGGTGTTAAGGTGTTTATCCAAAGCAACAGATTTTATGGTAGCTCCGAAAGGGAGAGCATGGTTGTCTCCAATTAGGGTTCTGTAAGTACTTCATTGTGCATTCTTTACAGAAATGTAAAAAAAAAAAGCTTTTTACTTGTTGAAGCCTTAGTACGGCCTGTGCATGAGCAATTGCTGGTGAAAGAGAGAAGTAAGTACGCTCTGTGCGATTACAGCATAGATAGTTTTGCATTTACCGATGCAGACCTGTGCACTCGCATCATGCCCACATTCATGATCTGCATGTTGAGACTAAATAAGCGACATAACATTGTGACCCAGAACAGTGGAGGGCCTGTCTCGTTTCATTATCCCACTGCCAAAACTTGTTTACCACTTTGCAATTTACTCATGGAGCAAAAATGTATTGTCACTGCTGCTCAACATGTTTTATCAATTACTGATCAGCCCTCGCTCCCAGTTGTTAAACTGTGCGCCACATGAAAAACTGTTTTCCACTAATGGTGTTATTTTCTGATCCAGCAGGCGCAGATATATGTCTGGAATACATAAAAGTGAGAAGTTGGGATTTTAAGGGGAAATGTGTTAGAAGGCTTAAGTAGATGTTTTTGCCTGCCTGCGGAACAACAACATTCTGCAGAAACACACCTCAGTCAGTGGCAGGCAGCTCCCGCACGAGCGCTGTTAACAGACTTTAAGAGCTTGAACACAGGTTTTGTTTTTGTTTTTTTACTGCTGACTAAATCTAAGGTTACAATGAGGCCAAAGATAAAAACAGAAATCTATGTTTTTCTACATAAACCTCAAAACTTGGTTTTTAAAAGTATGCTTAGTGTAGAACTTAAAGTTAGACCAGCAGCGACCAGTAGAAATGATCAAATATCCTCCCGACTCATTAACAACAACAAAAAGAGTACCGTAATTTCCAGACTATAAGCCGCGACTTTTGTCTCACACTTTCGACCCTGCGGCTTATACAACGATGCGGCTTATTTATGAATTTTTTCCAACGGCCAGTAGGGGCGCTGGAGCAGAAAAGGTAAGCGTGAGACAGCTGGAATATATCTGTAGAGGAAGACTAATGTAACATCGTGCTTTGTGCATGAATAAAATTAGCTTGAACAGACCGTCATCATGGAGAATGCAAGAAGAAATGCATATGATGCAGTTTTCAAGTTAAAAGCAATCGAGCTGGCAGATAAAGAAGGAAACAGACACTGAGGAAGAAGACTTCCATGGTTTTCAGAGCACAGGAGGAAGAGGATGACGGCTCTCCGTGACTTTTAACCGTATGTTATTTAAACCAGCCCTCTTAGTGTTGTTTTGCTATATTTTGCTGCTGTTCAGAAAGAAAAGCTACAGCATATTATAAAAACTTTAAAAACACCTTCTGTGTACCGTCTTTCTTTGTAAATATCTCATGTTTCAATGTAGGCACATGCGGCTTATACACCGGTGCGGCTTATGTATGTACAAAATGTGTTTCCTGTAAAAATGTAGGGGGGTGCAGCTTATAATCAGGTGCGCTCGGTAGTAGGAAAGATCTCTTTAGTTTAAAGGAATTTCAATCTGATACTAACTTCAGCTACAACATATGACCATATCACCAGTTTACAACTATCCACATTTCAAGATCTACTCCACATTTTCTCAAAAAGCCTTCATCTCAGGTCAACAGTGACTATAAATATGTAGGATGTGATGAAGGGGACACTTAGATTCAGAATACCTATTTCAGTTCTTGCATGTTAGAAATTAAGCCCATTTCAATTTTATAAACATTTTAAAGCAGCTGATGAAAGTTTTTGCATCCTGAATTGTTATTCATCATTGTGAATGCTAGGCTAGTTATTACAGCCACCGATACTAGCGAATAAACGGTTTTCCTGTAACAACAAGTTGTTTCTCCGCCATAATCACTCGCAGCGCAGCGCGAGCCTGTCACGTTGAGTGGCAGCGCTAAGACCCTCCTCCCGGCTCTGATTGGTTGTTTCTAGCCGGAAGGGGAGAATTTCTTTGGTCGCAATCAGGGAGAAGGAGGAGGACATCGATCATGTCACAGATTACATGACTCATTGCATACTGCCACTGCATGGTGACAGCTTTAACAAATATGCAAAAACTATATATTTTTCCAATACACCGTGTTAGAAATTATTATGCAAATTGGATTTAAGTGTCATAAAGATAAAAAAAAAAAAGTGTGATTAGTTTGTTTGAACTCGCAACTCTCTGAATTTCCAGACACTGAACATATTACTGTAGTCACAGTGGCGTCCACGAGGTCAGGGTGTATTGAAGTTGTTCAGGTGTGCAGTGCATGTATTAGAGGGGGCTTAAACCAACAAATGGACATCTACAAGCATTCCAGAGCTGTTTTTATTGCATGGTCCCATGATCACACTGACACAAAGGCCGTCCCGCTCTTATCTGGAGGGCTGGAAGGGCCTTTGCCTGCTCCACAACAGAACAAAGTTCACTAGTTTTTTCTGTAGCAACCCTTCAAAGGCAGCTTGAATGTGCCTGGTTTCCAGTAAATACCCTTTTTGCAGCAGCAGCAGCTACGGTAAGCAGGTGTCCTTTGTTGGGCCTAATCCCCACAAACCTTCTCCAAAGCCGGCCTGACATTTACTATTCTCACTCTCACTGAGAGGTTTTGAAGTCAAAGCTACAACAGTAGCAACAAGCCTGGAGAGCGTATTTCACAGCGGACCAGAGGACAGTTTTTATATCCTTTGACTCTTTCACTAACAGAAGATTTACCATGTTGTTTCCCTATTTGCCCCCACTTTGTTTTCTCAGCTCTCTTTACAGAAGATTCTACAATTTTCTTTTTGTTTGTGTGTTTTGTTCACTTTATCTCACCTCCCTCTTCCTTATCTCTACCCTCTGCCCCCTCTTTGCCGGTCCTCCTCCCCCATTGTATCCTCCTCTGTCTCCCTTCCACTGTTTCTTGCCTGGAGTTGCGCCATTGTACCCATCATTTACTGTTTCTGCTTCTCTCCCCCAGTTATGTCATTCTGTGTCTCTGGAGCCTCGGGGCTTGTGTCAATCAGCGGGCCGTAAAGTAGCACTCATCACATCCTGCCCACTTTCCATCCGCTCACAGGCACAAACCCACAAAAGGCCTTTTCACACACAGAGACGTCCGTGTGCCATTGCGAAGCAGACTCCCCTGTTAATCTGCTGTTGTCAACGTTTGTACATTTGTACTGACCAAGCAGACGTGACACTGAATCAGCGTTTTCTGTTAATGAGTCACATAAAAAGCATCTCCATTGGTCAGTTAAGGAAAACGTAATGAGGAAATCTAAAACACATCAAATGTAATTTAAAATATAACTATTAATGAAGGTATTTATGTCAAATGAAAAATGCTTAAGAACCAAAACTGGAGCAAAGATTGATAAACAGAAAAATATGATTAAGAATTTCCAATATATAGATGAAAATTAAACAAGTGAAGTTCAAGGTGAGTTTTTAATTTAATCTTCTTAGTAAGTATGAAGGGTGTCAGCCGCCTTTGGTAAAAATATTTCCAACGCACTCCTGAATATATGATTCTTTACCTTGAGTTTTAGCTTTAGCTCTAGGTACCTTTGAGAATAAATAATTCTGTGTTTTCTTTCTATCTCTGTTAGCTAGTTGCTAAGCTAAAGCTAGAGAAAAGGACATGTTAGGAAATGCAAATGAGAGCTATGGGTAGAGGAAATGACACTCTAGGGAAAGCCCTTTGTGGCGTAAGATAGAGGCTAACAAAGGAGATCACAACCTCTTCTGGGATGCCATTTTGTCTTGCTAGCTCTTAAAAGTAGTATGTGATATGGACCAGCTGTATTTTGGTACTAATACATGTAATTCATGAATTTAACTCACTGACTCTTCTGTAACCTCATACACCAAGAACTCAGCATGGAGAACGGATATTTCTCCACAGTACCAGCAGAACAACTTTCACAAAATGCCTGAGGGCCTCTGGAGGGCTTGTAGGATAAAAACGAACAACAGATACCTGTAAGGCAAGCTGGCAAGAGTGTTATTACTTTAAAAAAAACCCCAAAAAAACCCCCAACATAAATCCCCATGTTCCCAAATCAGAGATTTGATAATTGGTGTGATCTGACCTCCTTTACTGGTTCTTGCTGGCGTTCCTGCAGCTCAGATTTCAAGTAGCTCTGCTGCTGGAGTTACTGTATTCTCCTCTTGACCAGAAATGAATTTCAGTACGTTATAAAAATTGTGGGAAAGCATCTCTGCACTGAGGGATAAACAGTACAATTCTTGCAAGGATCTTTCAATGATAAAATGCATAATTTAACACATTTAATGAATGCAAAAAAATCTGATCTAAATCAAATATCTTTATTTTATTTTATTTTATTTTATTTTATTTTTTTACTCAACCTGAAATGTGCTTAGTTTGTTTTTGGACCAAAACTTGAACTTTCCTGAACAAAATGGCTTAAATCCTAAAATGTGGCTGAATCGTTGCATGTGTTTATTGAAAAGTTATTGTCTTTGCGATATAGGTTGAATCACTTTGGGATATTCGAAGCCCGTACAGTAAAATGGATTGATCACCTGAGTCAAAGGTTAGATTTAGTTATGCCAGTTTGAGTCTGAGTCTATCTAATGCGATTCAAAAGAATTTATATGTTATCTGTCCCAGAAATAGAAACTGAAATGTTGTCTCACAACATGGAATTTGCAGGTGTAACAGCAATAGCAGATACCGAGGTTCACACTGAAGTTCTTTTTTAAAAATTGCGAATTTTTTAAAACTATTAACAGAAAAAAAACAAATTGAGTGCATAGAGTAGACATCAACGTGGAAAAAAAAAACTTTACAAAAACCGTGGTGACAGCTTTGAAAAAAAAAATAAAATAAAAAGAGTAAAGTTCTCCCCGCTCTCCCCCAGCAGCATGACCTGGCACGCCCCGTTCTCTATATTCACCAAGTCTGGGTCGCCTGTTGTGGCGGCTGCTGACTCTCTAATTTTGGGAGATGAAACCAGACGGCGCTCACATCAGTTTCTTAAATAGGCCACCGGCTTTTTGTAACGCAGCAATCTCTTCCAGCAGCTTGTCAGCTCTGTTTATCTTTCTCTATTTATGTTCCAGGGTGTTTCTAGCCTCTGGATCACTCACGAGTCAGCGGGGTCCGGCAGCAGCTGCGAGTGTAGTAATTAGCTAAAACAGTCAGGAGGATGAAGCAGGGGGGAGGGGAGTCTGATGGAAATTTGTCCTGTATATAAAGCCTTTTGTCTTCTAGTGTTTCTATCTTGTTTGCATGGGTTTCTGTCAGTCAGTCCATTGTTCAGATTGGGGCGGGTTACGTAACGGGGGCAGACCGATGTATACGCGCAGACACACAGTACGGCGCCTTACCATGCTGCGACCTGTTGAGTAAAGAGGCCTCTTGTTTATCAGCAGCCACACTCCAGCATCTCATCAATAAGGCCCTTTGACGCAGACACAGATACACTCTGTGTCGTCCGTCATGGTGCCTCTCACTCCCACCAGCTGACCCCTGCACACGCTTACATTTTTGTCCCAGCAACAAGAAGCGGAGCAAAGATCCCAAACGCGACCAGCGTATTGTTTTAAAAACAAAAAGCGCCGTCCACCGTGCCCACTCCACTGGAACAACGCGTACCAGAGATCTGTGTGTTTTATTTCACTGTCTGCCAACCACAAAGATAGGATGCTGTTTTGGGATCAGAATTTAAAATAAGCCCTGATGATAAAGACACATTGTTATTCATGCTTCTCCAGATGGAAAACCAGACAGACGCTGCGATGACAGCACTGTTCAAACACATATCAGGCACCGCTAGCGCTCAGGTTTTCCATGAATAACAGAACTTCGACCTTTAACAGACTTAAATGGAAACCTGATACTAATGACGGGCAGGAGATGATGAGTCTGAAATGTAAAGAGTGATTTTATGAAAAGCTGAGGCGTTGACTGATGGAGGCGTTAGGGGAACAGCACCTAACAATTATGCATGTTGTTTTGAATTGCAGTCTCAGAGTTGGATATTCCTATTTTCCGGCTCTGACTGCTTTGCGTTTTCATCGTCTGGGTTGCACAGCGACCTGCCTGCAGCAGCTGGCAAGCGCCGTCAACGGACAAACATTTATTTTCCACATCAGACTGGCGCAAGGAGTCGCACTGCGCCATAATGAGAGACAAGCAGCAGACTGAAGAGGTGTGTTCTCAGTCAAATTCATGGTTAGCGCAAACGTGGATAGACTGAGTGTGTGTCTATGAGACAGAAAATGAGACGAAGGCATGGGAAGAACCTGCTTGCCATGATGAGACATACCGATATTTCTTTGTTTAATGTCTATCAAAGATGAAGCGTTGATGTTTAGACCTGCTTTTGCTTCTGCCTTCTCGTTTCCACGCCTAAATATAGCTTTGACTTTGACTTTATGGAAACATTTAGTTTTTAAGCCGCATACTGAAAGCCTTTGGTCTCTCAGCAACAAGTCTTTATGTGCAATTTGGAAAGGCGGACGCTTCTTCCTAACTGGGAGCCCTTTTACTCTCTGAACGTGAAGCCTGATATTAGCAGCAACGTGCAAAATATGCTCTCACCATAGTAATAAATCATCATAAAGTCAGTACATATTTTTTATGTTTCATGAAAATAGTCTGAAGTTACAGGTTTACATCAAATTGACCTTTATTGGCTTCAACAACTGCTTCTGTTTTTTTTTCTACAAACGGACACATCTTACATTAAATGCGTACGCAGTGGCACACATTGGTTAACAGACGATGGCGGTGGTAGCTGTGAGACTCCGTGGAGGTCGAGGTCAGAGCGGCTTTCAGGAAGTTAGCCAGTAATGAGACCAATTAGGAAGCTGCTGCAAAGAGGTATTCAGCCTATCTCTTTCTGCCTGCCTCCTCCTCCACCGTAATCCCATCAGTAGTAAAGGCTGATTTTGTTCTCCCACCCAGTCCCCAGGTTTTGATGAAAATATCACCAAGCAGCTAAAACAACTTTTCGGTGAATTAAATGTCTGGCGGCATGTGTGATTTGATTCCTTCCTCCAGAGTCAGACCAAAAGCAAGAATTTCTTTTATTAAACCCCTTCTACTTTCATCTGCTGTGTGTTTCCAGGTTTCCTCCCGGATACCACAAGTTTTAGCAAAGTCTTCACTGTAGGAGCCTCATAAATGTGACCCTTTCCCATGTGATCCACCGAGTCTTGATTAAGACAATGAACTTCTGTCAGATACCTGTAAGTCAACTAGGGTGTCTAAAAGCTAAATGTCAGCCATGTCATTTAGCACGTGAAACATTTGTTGTGAGGATGGCACACAACAGCATTTGGATCATTTTTCTAAAGCTGGAATTTTAATTTAACTGAGATACAAAGGGAAGAAAATCCGCAAACGGAGAATTACTTAAATTCTCCATTTCCAAACAAAGGCTATTTTAAAACTAAGGAGGGAAGTAAGTTACATTTTAAATACTGAAAATGTATCATCTCCGATGTCACTGTAAATGTAAAAGATAAGAGGCAACAACACACTGTTGAAATAGGAGAAACAACAACCTTCTTCACTGTAAACAGGCCAGAAAAAAAAAATGACCTGAGTCAGCAGAAGCCAAGCAGTGATTCCCAATACAAAACTGGTTTATTTTGTCTGGAATTCTGGACTTTTATTCCTGAAGCACAAGTATTTTACAAATCAGTCTCAAAAGATGTTGGTCTTTGTGTTTCCTGGCAGCTGGGAAATATCATTGCATTTCTTCTAAATTAGTGCCTGTGTAATGAAGCAACAACAACGTGGGCACACATACTCTTCTTTCAGGAAGTTTTATTTGCTATCATTAGAATAGAAATGGTTAAAAACCAAAACAGAGTTATGAAAACAACAAATATTTCTCATACATTTGAACAGTTTTAACATTACATATAAATATAAAAATATATCTCCATTCTATTTTTTTTACCCGAACAAATGCAGCGGAAATGGGGGAGAGGTGGAGAACGGACCTGGAAAACTTCTCTGGTTCCTGGGAAATGTTCCTGCAGTTAAATCCGTGCTTGTTATTAGTGACAACCCAGCATCAGTGACTTAAAAAAAGTCACCGATCCACTCTGTGTTGGTCACTTGCACGACTATAAGAGAGCCATTCATTGTGATTGACAAACAGAGGCTTTAGGCCAAGTAAGGAATATTAAACAGCTAACATATTACTTTAAATCAGTGTTTCTCAATTCCAGTCCTCACTCCCCCCCGCCCTGCATGTTTTAGGTGTTTCCCTTCTGCCACACACCTGGTTGAATATGTGGGTGATTAACAGGCTTCTGCAGCACTTGATGGTCATGCAATCATTTGAATCAGCTGCTCTGGAGTAGAGGGACATCTAAAACATGCAGAGCAGGGGGGGGTTCTGAGGACTGGAATTGAGAAGCGCTGCTTTAAATGCTCACATACAGTTTTGGATTTTGCATTGTCGAACAAAAACTGCTTAGTGGAGCTTTAGTGCTTCATTATTTTCCCCACAGCTTTTAAGATTTTCACATTAGAGTTCCTTTTTTGAATGGAACGGAAAAGATCTAGAGCAACAAATCACAGATTTTCACTGGATGATTATTACTGTCAGGATCTGTGTTTTTCTGTGGTTATTTTGAGTTTCCTGTGTCTCTGAGTCTCTGTGTTGTCCTGTCTATCCCTTTGATTAGTTCCCAGGTGTGTCTCGTCCCCTGATTACCTCATGTGTATTTAGTGTCACCTGTGTCTCTGTGTCTTGGTCGGATCCTCGTCGCACTTGGCGTCCTGTTCCCTGTTGTCCAAGTTCTCATTGAACTCGTTTATTTGCACTCCAAGCTGGGTTTCTCAGTGTCTGCCTCACCTTCACCACCGCACAACGTGACAATTACTGTTTTACTGTTTTACGTGTTGGGATTCAGAAATCATCAAACATACAAGTGGCAAGTGGTTCAAAATGAGTTTGCTAAAGTAAGCTTAAATATAATCATCATTCCACTTGACATTTTACAGCATTTTCCCGTTTATTAATAGTTAGGAAACAATACGAACAAAGCCATATCAGCAGAGTCCCATATGTCTGGTAGGCTCAGATATTCCAGAGGGATACTTTTCATTCAGCCAAGCAGCATTTCGCTGGACTGTGAATGCTTGGAGTCAATAAAACCCTGCAGCAGGTTTTTGTTCTCAATATTCTTGAATCAAAAGCAGCTTTGCTCTTGACACACACCAGACGTCATGACCTCTCTCCCAAACATGTCCAAACGCTCTCCCTGCTTTCAGCAGCACAGCTCATCCTGATGTTTTGTTTGGCCGACACTCTACAGGCCAACAAAGAGAAGAATCAGCTGTCCAAAATGAAAAGGAAACAGACAAAAACACCTAAGTGGAGAGCATCAAAGCCGTTTTCGAAACTCAATAGGGGAGCTTGGATTGGCCGGTTTGGTTTGGCGAGCTTTCAGTGGTGCGCTTTGAGGAAAAGCTTTGGCTAAACAGAGAAACAAAAGCGAACGGGTGACTCAGATTCATGTTGACATCACAAAGAAAGTTTGCTCTTATAAACGTTGCTGAACAAGGTGACTGAATGGGTTCACAATGTTGACTTGTGGAACGGGAACAGATGGCTACTGGGCAGAGAGGAAATGTGGAAAGACAAGAAATCTGTGACAGCATGAAAGTTACCTTACTTAAGAGCTGAAGAGAAAATGAACCGAGATAGTATCCCTATTAAAAATGACTGAATGTGGAAAGTGTTCACTTTTTCCACATTTTGGAACATTACTCCAAAATGCTAAATTAATTTCTTTCCCAGAAACAAATACCAATCACGCAAAACGACTGATGAAGCTCAAACTGATCCGTTTCCACTGATTATTACGGAGATGTTTCTGCAGCTTAAACGGAGTCCTCTTGTGGTAACTTCAGTTGATCGGACTGAAGAAAAGAAACACAACTTTCTACAGAAGAAGGTCAAAGGTCAAACACCAAGCATGAAATCAAAGGAATTGCCCATATATCTCTGAGACAGGATTGTCTTGAGGCAGAAATCTGGTGAAGGATTCAGAAGCATTTCAGCTGCAGTGAAGTCAGTGGGTTGGAGAATGGAAGAAGTTTGGAAAAACCAGGACTCATTTAAAGTGAGCCATCAGTAGAGGACAGTCACAGTCAGAGAGGAGACCAAGAACCTGATGGTCACTCTGTCAGAGCGCCGCCATTCCTCTGTGGAGAGAGGAGAACATTCCAGAAGGACAACCATCTCTCAATCGATCCACCAATCAGGCTTGTAAGGTAGAGCGGCCGCGACTTAATAAAAAGCACATGATGACCAGTCTGAAGTTTACCAAAAGGCATGAAAGATACATTTTGTATGAGAAACAACATTTTGGTGTGAATGCTGGGTTTCATGCCTGGAGGAAACCGTGACACGCTTTGACAAAAATACAAAATAGCATCTGGTGATTTGTGCAGCTCTTAGTCACTTTTAGTATTCAATCTCATTTATCACTTATACATATTTTTTTTGTTTAAGTCAGGCATTTAAAAAGAACAACTTTTTTCACCCCCTCTCTCTTGACAATTATCCAAACAATTCCTGTTTTGTTGCCACATTCTGAATCACTTGGATTCAGACTCTCTGTCTGGACAATGTCTAGGGTCAAGGCCCCCCTGCAGGGCTCCCCTCTTAGGTCACATCCTGTCCGAAGGGGGAGGGCAAGGGGAGAGCTGCTCCTACCATGGGAGGTAGGAGGGAGGAGGTCAGAGTTTAGGGCCGCTTTCTCAGGTTTCAAAGCTTGCCAGGAGGCTGAGGTTACAAGGTCGCTGTGGGGTAGTTTAGCTCCGTAGTTACGTCCACCGTCTTGTGGATGGCAGTAATGGCTTCCGCAATTAGGCACTAAAAATGGAAGCGTTTATATCCTTTTGTGGAGGCAAGGTGGCTGTTGAGGGTTATTTCTGCGCTCAGGGGGAAATTGCGGGGTGAGGGGCCCCTTACCTGCTATGGATGCAGCGCAAACGCTCAAACAGCAATTTTCTTTTCTTTTTTTTTTCTTTTTTTGAGTTGTCTCTGTGGGATTACTGAGCAATCAATCACCGAGGGCAGAGCTGCATTTTGACTTGAGTGAACAAACACAGCCTCAGTGTGAGCTCACTGTCGAAAATAAACGACAGCTACATCGGCGGCTCAGAAAACACGCAGTGCGTGCGTGTTAATGCGGTGATGGCGGTCAAGGAGGGGGGATTGGTGAATAATCTGGAGATTTGATAAAGGCTTTACACAATTCTTATGAAATTTAACCCCCCTACCCCGCCAAAAAACATGAATGATTGTGTTATGAAACCAAAAGGTGGGGGATGGACAAAGAAGAAATTTAAAACGAAGAAAAAAAGACGATGTCATGCGAGTGGCGAGCGACTGATGAATGAAGCATTGTTTTTTTTCACGTTCTATGGAGAAAATGAATGCAGATATTCATACGTGGGATAAGGGAAACCTGTGGAGGGAGAAGCAGATTTGGAGTGTGGGTGTGAAAGGACACAAAGAGAACTTGGCCGGGAATAAGGAGGCACAAACCAAAGAACATTTAACAAAATGGGCCAAAGAAAGAACAACAAACCCCCGAAAGTGCGTCAAACACTCAAGCTGAATCCTGCTGTTTCCCAACGAGCTGTAAAATTAAACCGGTGCAGAGACACAGAGCACTTTCTGCGGGCGTTATCTCAGTTTCTGATAAGGAGCTTTGCACAGCATTGCAAGGTGGAAAAAAACAAAACCAAACAAAAAAAACGCTTAAGAACTCTGGCTGCGTGGAGAGCGCTTACATAACTGGTCTTGGACCTGCCAACAGCTGGCTCGTTCCAAGTGTTTGGCAATAAAGCCTTTCGGGGGTCCGGGTCCAGATTTCATGTGTGTAAGTACATTAGAGCCGAGAAGAGAACAGTGTGTCCCTGACCACGAGAAGTTCTGTTTCCAGTCAGGATGAACCTCCTCGGGCAGATGAGTAGGAGAGCATGTGAGCTGACCAGGTGCCAAAAATAAAGACATCACAGTCTCGTTTATAGGCCACTTAGTCACTGTAAACAGTTTAGCACTAATGATGCCATAATGTAATGGGTTGCAGCTTCAGAAAGACAAACTTTCAGCATGAGATAAACGCTGTGTATCGGTGGTCACACAGTGGAAGACGAAGAAACGAGTGTGGAAATCGATCCCAAGATGCACACTGGGTTTTCTTACTAATTGGATGATTAAAAAAAAAAAAAATCACACACAAAAAAACTACTTTTCCACACCGCTCTCTGGATCATACAATTTGAACAAAAACAAACAAAAACAAAAACGCATACTTAATAGGAGAATATTTCTGGTTTGCAATAACTGCCTTTTTTGATAAGAAAAGTTTGATTGAAATCCTAAAAACACATCCTTGGCGCTACGCAGCGGTTAGCCTGTCCTGGTTGGCCCGGGGTCCCAATCTAATACTGGAAGCAGTGACTTGCTAAACCTCCGAGAATCAACTTGCTTTTTCAGACGTGTGCCGGTAGATGCAGAGGAATTGCATTCTCATTCACCTTAATTCAAAGATTCAGAAACTAATGACGAAAAAGGAATATATATTCTCATTTACTGTTTTTATTTTGACCAGAAAGCATTTATAATGGTGTTAAAAAAACCTTTGCACACTTTGCAAAACTGTTTCTTCTCTTTGGGACCAGATAGATAAACATAGGCTAGAGCATAACTGTGAAGTGAAAGGAGAAGAAGTTGCTCTGGTTAGACGAGAATAAAAATGAACTTTTTGGCCTAAAAAAAAAATACTCTGGTTGACATAAAAACTGGTCAGAGTGGATGAGA
The DNA here is from genome assembly GCF_019740435.1 of Gambusia affinis. Classification (NCBI taxonomy): domain Eukaryota; kingdom Metazoa; phylum Chordata; class Actinopteri; order Cyprinodontiformes; family Poeciliidae; genus Gambusia; species Gambusia affinis. The sequence continues at coordinate 22,062,534 of NC_057873.1, forward strand.
AGATAGCTGGAGATGAATACGGGAGTCATCCCAGATGAAAACTGTTAAAGGCTGCAGCCTAGAGCAGAGGCTCACCTTCCTGTTGAACGACTCTGAACGTACAGCTAAACGTTAAAAAGTGTGATTCTCAAGTCTCACTGGGTCCTTTTGGCAGCCTTGAGAACTGTAATTTACCGACAGTCTCCATTCTCTCCTGTCTGAGTGAGCTTGTGCTGCAGTGAAAAACAGAACGGTGAAAAAGTTTTGTCCATAAATCTGCAAAGAAAACCTGGAGGGTTTAATTGCAGAGAAAGGTGCTACTTTTCACACATCCATTTGGAAGAATGTAAAAGACCATGCGTCCTCTTTATACACTTCACAATCAGACGCCACCTTGTTCTCACCTCATGGTTTTTACGTGATAAAGAGTGAAAAACATCAAGTGGTGTTAATACCTTAGCAACTCAATGAAGCAAAAAGGTGCATTTCACTAATACATACAGCTTAAATACTTACTTTTCCAACTATAGACTATCGGCTCTCCACATGTCGTTCCTAAATCACAGCTCGAGGTCTTTTGCTGCTCGAAAATCTTCACTGATCTGCTCCGTTTTCCTTCAAGGGGAACTTTTACTGCTGCTCTTTAAAATTTATGACCACAAAGCTCATTCTGGCCTCCATGTGTCGACCCACATTTTCTATGTTTACTTGGAAACAAGAAACACTTTGGTCAAAAGGTTCTGTTGAGCTGGTTAAGCTACTAATGAGTCGCAGAGGAAGGTAAATAATCAGCTTCCAACTTTGAAATAATCAATAACTACCAAGCCTGCGGATAGGTTCGATGCAATATGTTCCTTTTACAGATCCAATTGTGCCTTTTTTTTTTTTTTTTTAATCAAGTCAGGTACACTTAAACATTTAGAAATGTTCATTGTGAGTAGGAATCACTTTTGAGTTATCAAAGGTTTCACAAATCTTTATAAATCAGTAAACATGTAAAGCGTAATAAAACACCAAACACCACAAAATCACATATAAGCTTTCCAGTTCATAAACGCAAGTTCTTATCAGTCCCACATGAGGGATCAAAACCCAAGAGAAGACACGGCAGAAAAATGAACTGATAAGGGATGACATGAACAGAGGCATGGCACGGGGGGAAAGCAAGAGACAAAGAAGAACAAGGTGAAAAAAAAATAAAAAATTCACCCACGTCCCAGTCTAAAAGAGATCACATTTCGAGCCGTTTCTACTCAGAGAACAATGTGTGTATCTGGAGGCCAATCAGATAACATCAGCTGAGTGGGCCGCGGCCATAAGCCAATCACAACCACCGTCACTGACATCAGTGGCTCAGTTGGATCCAAACAGGGAATTTGATCAGCCGAGGAAAAAAATAAATAAATAAATAAAAACCCGACCAAAGCCGTTTCTCTTGGAGATCAAAACCTTATCGAATCAGACTCTTACGTCTGTGTTCCAGTTTCGGCTGCGGTATCGCTTGCTGCTCGTAGGGGAACTTAAATGCTCCAGATATAATTTGGCATCAAGCAGAGAACATAAGAGCACTGCAGGCAACTTGAGACGCTCAAGGAACAGCAGATGTCCTTATCAAGAGGCCTGCAGCATCTGGCTGATGTCTGAACTGCAAAGAGCATAAATCTGCAAAGTGCGCCTCTGAACCCCAATGACTGCAGCATCGACCGACTATCCGACTTAACTGAAGTTGATTATTAGCTGCAGACTTTAATGGCAAAGATGTTTTTCTTGTGCAGTGAAGCTGCAGACAGGAAACAGATCACAAGAACCTAAGATAGGTTTGAAGCTGCCACATAAATAGAGCTTGAAAAATCAGGCCTCAATGTGTTTGGTATGATACGGTGACATGACGTCTTCAAGAATCTATTAAATCAGCCAACTCAAGTTACTCAAGCATCATCAGAGATGGGTTACATTATTTTGTTAAAACCACAGGAGTTTTCACAAAGACCAAGCTGTACCACATTTTTGTGGTTGAAAACATGAAACGTAAAAACACGTCAATCATACTTTCTAATTGTTTGAAGACATCGTAAATTTGGGCCAAGTAAAAAGACTTTGGCGAAATGCTTCTTGTAGCACCTAATGATGAATGGCCTGCATTTGAACAGCGCTTCATAAAATCCAGACATTTTCTACTACATGCAGTCATTGAGCCATTCACACACACATTCACACACTGTTTGTGGTGTACCAGCGGGCCCTCTGACCACCACCAGCGGGCAAGGCAAGTGTCTTGCTCAAGGTCATGATGACTGATACAGAAGGGTCTTCCAACTGGGAACCCACCAGTAACAGGATGAACCCCTTTGCAATGAGCCGCAGCCGCCTTTATTGACCTCTGGCATCAATCTCAGGAGATTCTGCCCCACTTCTCAATTTTTGCTGTGAGATGTGTGAAAATGTTCTTGTTCAGCCCGTTTCTGATCACCTCACGATCCGGTGTCCTGCAACTTTTACATGTGCGTCTGACCCCAGCAGATACCCGTCCAAAAGTTGTTGGATATCGGCCCTGAAGGACTTGACACTAGTGCTCTACAGCGACATCTTACTGGCATATTTAAGAATTAATAAGCTTTTCTTTCCTGGGAATTAGGTGTTCAGTTTATACCAAAGACCTTAATACCAGAAGATCTGATTTTCTTTAGAGAGCAAATGTTTCCCCTTTGCAAATCAAGAAAATGAAACTCCTACCGTCTCTTTTTGATGATACTTTTACATCAACAGCAGGAAGAGCAATGCTGGTTTTGTTTTTTATTTTTAATGTTTTATTGTTCTCAGGGATGTCAGGTAGCAGGTTTGCCTCACGCAGAAAGACACATGTTCTTTAAGAGCACAGGACAGATGTTTAAGGGGCAGAGACGGGGCCTCTTTATAGCAGAGTGGTTCAAAGAGGCCCCGATGACCACAGGACACAGAGACTCAATTAGCTTCCCATAATGAGACCGCACAGCGGGGGGTGTTTGCATAAGCTTATTAAAACATAATCCCGCTTGCACTGCCATACTGTAACATGCCAGACAGGCGACCCCTGCAGCCTCGGTGTTAGCTAACAGCAAGTTGGTGGCTTTGGTCCATGGAAAGACGTTTTTTTTTAAGTTTATAAATACGTAGGCTGAAATTTATCCAGCTCTGCAAGCTGTGGGAACAAACTCAATCTGAATTATTTTTAGAATATAAATGTACTTTGTGTAGGTATGGCATAGTTTTTTCATCCTAATTATTTCTTTCCTTGACCGTACTTGTTGTACGTGTTTAGTTGAATTTGTATGGCAATGGATAATTTCTGCGTGCCACACAAACTTTGATGCCAACAACACAAGCGTTTCAAAAAAGATGTGACGGATGAAAAAAACAAGTGCAACAGGCCCTATTTATTTGATTTTAATAGAAAACAATGCACCCAATTTTAGGACTTTAAATATTTTGAAGAGTGCTGTGAATCCTTACAAGTGAGAGGAATAAACTCTGTGCATGAAAAGTTGGACTCTTTAGAAAACGGCAATGAAATCTGATCTATCGGGAGGAAGAAATCACTTCCAAAGTTCAGTGACATGTGAAAACAATTAACCGCAAACACTGCACCTACATCCGACAGCAGTCAGCTAAAGGGCGTTTATCATCATTTTTACAACTCTTCCTGTTCAGACTTTAACCTACTGCGACCTTTTAGTTCGGTCTTGACCAGCTTTTTTTACTCTGATGTGTAGGTTTCAGCATTTCCATTTGTCCCAGCATCGGTGTCACTGTCATAACCAAGACGTACTTATAGTCATTGAATTACAGGCTTCAAGAAAGTGTGTTTTAAAATATATGTCGTCCGTCCATCTTCTAGGTTGAGGTGTGGTCGGCGCTTATCTCCAGCAGTCATAGGATGAGAGTTAGGATCACCAGTCCATCCTGCAACAACTAACACAGAACAACTAACACCACACATACACATATCTAAGGGTAATTGAAGTCCAATTAATATAGTATACATATTAATTTAGGTGACAGCGGCAGGAACGGTATAACACTATGCTATTGTTCATACAGTATATGGAAAAGTATAAGCAACATACTTCCACAAACCTTTTGGGGACTTGTAGTAGTGGTGCTTTTTCAGTTTAAAGAACAATTTAAATGTGGATTGTGGTTTAATTATGATATCAAGTTTTTTTTTTTTCTTGTTTTTTTTTTTTACATTTTCCAGCAAAGATATTTGGCCTTTGGAAAATGCACCTCTATCCCAATTTCTTAATAAATGTAATATTCATCCAACTTCTACACCTGATGTTACAGAAGCGTGTTCCTGTGTCACCACAATGTCGTGTTCATTTAGCACACAGAACACGCACGTTTTTATCTTGGTATTATCCGACTTTAACCGCATGAATAAAAACACGTCTGGGAAATTATTTGAGTCCAATACTTGTTGCGATGAAGATCTTAAATTGACTGTGCAAAAAGACACGTTTAAATTTAAACCTGAATTAAGTGTAAGACTTCTTCCTCAAATAGATTACACTTGTTTTGTTGGCCTTGACGTGACGCCTGTATTACTGGAATGTAATTTCACATTACATCACACAACCTCCTTCCAGACCAACGTGAACTTTCTCTCCCATCTCCTATTTCTCATGCAGCTGTTTGATAACCACACAGAAACTCTGCCCTTTCGCCCTTTTTGTCCGCTTCAACGCGTCGGTGACATAACTCGCCACCACGGAGTTATAAAAGAGAAACTGACATCTTAAACATATTTCTGCAAGCAGATTTGAGTCAAGAATAATGAATTCTGCTCAATCTGTGTGGATGTATTTTAATCAGGGCCTCAGACGTATTGCATCACATTACAAGAGCTTGGGGAGCACTTAATCCGTGAGACAATGTACAAAGTGGACCAAGGCCCGCTGGTTGGATCCCTTCGCGACCCGCAGGTCGGCTTAATATGTTTAATGTTCATCTGTAATCCTGCCCCCAGGGCTGAGCTCAAGTCATTGCTCTGGTAATTACCCAAGGTGTACCAGAAAGCTCCGTCATCAGCTTCGAGACATCAAAACTGACTGCAGCAGGGCTCTTTCATGTGGAGTCAAAGTTCACTTGTTACCTAAATGTTTCCCAGAAGTTGCGCAACCGAGTGTTTGTAGGCCTGAAAGGTTCAACGACTACTTGAGATTTTGCAGCTACTCCCGACTTGGTGGCATTCTTTGGAAAGCCGAAGCGGCATTCTGTGACAGCTCTCTCTGTTAAAGTCCTGCACCATCACTTTGAGCATACCTGAACGTCTGTTAAACAAATTTTTTTACCTTGGGCTATTTTGAATGTTAGCTACTTACTGAAGGAAGAGTTACAAATCTCATGAACAGTGATTTGCCTGCATTTGAATCAACCCAAATGGGGAAATGGTTACTACCCAAGCAGACAAAGAATATTAGTACCCCTTTTAACCATATGTTGCAAATCTTACAGATTTTAACCAAAATAAGTAGGATTTCTTGGTCTCTAATTTGTCTTTTATATACAGTGTCAAAGGAGTAGGAAAGACATCACAAGTCAAACAAATCACCGAAAAAACAAAAACAAAGGAAAAACACCAAAATCTACAATTGCATGTCTTCATCAAAAGTAAATATAAAGGTCTTTTGGCCTTTTCTACTGTAAATCAACAGAAAATGTACCTTGGATTGATATAAACCCAAATATACACCAGTTTACTACACTTTTGCCAGTATATCCAAGGGGACATAATATATTTGAGTCATATAATCATACATTTAACATGTTGTTTTGATTCAATATGTTGTGTTTATTTTATTTTATTTTTTCTAGACCTGCTTTGGTTGAATCGCAAATTCACAATATCTGATGATGGAAAGTACAAATGTTTTTTTTTTTTTTTATGTCAAATCTGAAACATTCTCTTAATGTTTCTTTTTCACAGGTTCCCTGTTTGTTGCCTCCATGGCTGACTGATAGAGATATTTTAACAGACAATAACCTTCCAGCAGACAGGCAGGAATTACAGTCGATCACAGAAGCCGTAAAGTTTAACCACAGGATACTTCACAGATGGCAGCTTCGTCAAGACACAACAATGGGGGATTCTTGCTAAAATATTGCTGGAAAGTGGAGCCATCCAGACTATGACAATTAAACCACTTGGCAATACTCCTACTTTAGTTTTATCCACTTTGAAGCTGGACAAAGTACTCATCTGCAGCCTGCCAGACAAAAGCTCTCTTTTGGTTGTCTAACCTATTATTTGGACTTATAAACAGGAGCAAGAGCCGACTGTCATTCTCTGAAAATTGTTGTATATTGTGGTGGAGACACACAGTTATGAAAAGAAGAAAATGTCTATTTTAGGGAGTTATAATCATCTGAATTGGCATAGTTAGAGGTCTTGATGCCACTGAAATACTCGAGGTTAAATCTTTGAAGTCAGATAAGTTTGATCAAATGTAAATTTATATATTTCTTAAGAGAAAACATTTCACTTACACCCTACACTATTGTGAATTTAGCAGCAATAGTGAACAGCATTATTCTTTTTGTTCCTCACATCATTTCATTGACCAGTGATTGTGAATTATGGACATGTCCGCTTTTGCATCTTTTCAATGTCCTTGCTAAAATGTGTAATCTTGACCAAATTACCAAAGACTCATCGGGAATGAGTCACAAATCAGTTCTCAACACGTATCTGAGTTCAGAAGTACAGCTTTCCACCGCTGTGAAAAGGTCATTTAGGAAATAATTTATACTCAAATACTATCAAAGCATGCAGAGCTCATGCTACGCCGCAGACAAAATCAAACGATGCCAAAAAATTAAAAATGATGCCAAATTAAATCATGCAAATTTTAAAAGGTGTTCTCTAAAGCGTCCATAGTGTACCCCTCCATTCTTCTCAATGACCATGAACTTTGAGAGATTAGTTTATTGTTTTGAGGCTTTTTTTTTTTTGTCTAAATGTGTTCATGATGTCAAAAATGTTGATGCTGCACACAAGATTTGGAGATTTGCCCTTTAACTCATGTTGTCATATTTGTGAAATCAAAGTTGTGTTGGAACTGTTTTCTTGGAGAGGAAAAAGAGATTATGCCTTTATAAGAAAATGCAACATTTTTAATTTATTTGATATTTATTTCATATGTGATACTTTCATTCGCTCTTTTATTTCATTTGCAAGGCCTGGATATCTCTGAACACTTAATTGAATAAAACAAATATCCTGATATTGTTGAAAAGGTTGAGTTGTGGAAATTATTGCAATAGATGTGCTCTCATCATGAACTAAATCAACACTGTGAAGCAACGCTTACCTGCTCTGAGTTGGAGATATTTCAGGAAAACACAGTAAATTAAAAAGGCTTTACAGAAAGCGAGTTACTTTAGACTCAACATGTAAGATTATAATTACATAATTTGATAAAAAATAGGCCAGTATCTAATTTGAATCGAAACTCTTGTTTCCTGTAAACGAGCCCCACTCCAGTTCTGATCCATCGGTTAAAGACAAATGGGACTCTGTCGCTGATCAAACATTAAAAACACAACAGAGATAATCATTGACTACAGGAGCTGTCATGGCAGCCACCGGAGGATAATATTAGGACCTGTTGCAGCCACAGTTCCTGGCAGACTCCGCCCCGACTAGACTAGCAGCTGACGTCCAGGAAAGCTCTGCAAACTTGCACTTTCAGATTGTACAATGACCTTTGACCCAAAGCTATTCCCGAGAACACAAAGAAAGAACACATTATTGTTACTACTTTACATCACTGTGAGGGAGTTGAGGATGAATGCTACTTTGAGTTGTGTTGCACATTTTAATGGTTTGTGTTTTCTGCCCAAGGTAGGAGCTAATCTCATTGTTGTTCTCTCGTGTAATGAAACTGTACCGTATGCTAAATAGGTTTGTCATAACTTAGTGCAAAAGACAACTTCTTTATTTTTGATGTGTTCCTGCCTATTGCTTCAAGTCATCTGGTTACTACATTTAAATAAACCACATTTTCAGCATGGATGTAAGTCGGCAAGACCAAAAATAATCCAGATGTCTTTGTGCTACGTGGCTTTGCAAACACATTAAATCCAGGTCAGGCAGGAATGCAGCGAGGCTGCAAAAGTTAAAGTTGAAGCCTGTGAGGCTGTTTATGGAAATGGGTCAGCGTTCGCACTGGCTGGATTTAAAGTTTTTTTTTTGTTTGTTGTCCCATGAGGCGAGGGGGAACTGTAATCCAGTAAAATGCAAGGAACACAATATAGAAGCAGCACAAATGGCCCAGCTTAATGAAAAAGTAAGGCTCTTACACCTCATGTCAGTTTCTTTTTATTGTATTTAACCAGGAAGTCACCATTGAGATCAAGAATTTCTTCTGGCAAAACATTCAATAACAATGGAGGATGTCTTCCTCTTTTGGGATTACAGCAGAGCGTTGTGATAGATACACGTTTCAGGCGTATGCTGGTGGTGTCTGAAGCATTAGAGTGTGTGTTCGGTCACCTTTTCTAGCAAAAGAACACGCACTAGTGTTTTTTGGATTAGCACACGCAGTTCATCTTACTCATGTTTGTCAGAGACAAGATGTTAATACTTGACCCACCGAGGTTTTTAGTCTCATTTCTAAATAATTTATTAGTTTACCTTTACACACACACACACTTTTCAAACATAACTTGACCTTGAGCAGGTTCTGCACCGCATGTTGCCACGGCGACCTTAAAACATCGGCATAAACATCTATTCATTTAACCTTCTACAAACATTTACTTTAGCAGCGGGCATACGCCCACCCATCAACTCCTGCAAAGACACTTCCAATAAGGAAGCAAAAAGGAAAAAAACCCAACAAAAAACAAGATGATATATTTCACATTTTATTTGGTTCCACTCATTCAGCTTTAACCTCTCTAGTATCAGACGGGAACTCATTCCATTTAGAGTCGTACAGCACGGCCTGTGAATGAGTCACTTGCTGTCTACATCCACACAGTTTTATTACACACATGGCAAATACTATCTACGCAACACTCTCAAGGATGTAAGTTTTTCGTGTGTCGAGGTTGTTCAGTTGTTGTTAGCCTGGAGGGAACAGATAAATAGACACAACAGATCGGATGGGCTTCTGAAAAATAAGAAGCGAACCAAGAATCAGTCTCTTTGGTCATTTTACCTCATTTATTCGATTTCGAAAGAGGAAACTTAGCTTACAATGAAAACACGCAGTGATCTTCTAAATCAGACTTGCTTTGCAGTGAACATGACTCTGTTCTTGAAATTGCATCCAACGGCTGGTCTCCAGACCACTGCATGGCCAGCTGTCGGTCATCTTTGTGAATTGCATACAAGTGCAAATTACCTATAGATTTCTGCGGTTGTGTAACAGGAACGAATTACATTAAAAACAAGCTCAGTAAACTTTTTCAGTCAGATTACAGAACTGGAGCTTTCAAAAATCTAAAATGAGTCATCTGTTGCACGTTGCCTGGATAACCGTCATTGGTTAGATTTTAAATAGAGTTGTAATTTTGAGTTCTTGAGGCATTAATGTACAAAGTTTACACAACAGATCTCTTAAAAAAAAAGGCACGATGTCTGCATCAGCATCTTAAATTATAACTGTCTATGTTCAATTTCATAGTATAAAATGAATTTTTAAAAAATCTGTCTATTTTTATAAAATGTACACTAATAATAAGTTTGATTGTAATCTGATACACATTAGCTATCCGGATATTTGAAGGAAAACAACAAACCGACTTGTTTGTGATTTACCAGACTAAACAATTGCATTTTAAACTTGGTTCCATTAGCTGAACAGTTCACATTGACCCATTTAACTTCTTGTTTTATGGTCATTTGGAAATCATCCCATAAAAAGCCACGGTGTCTGAAACAGGGTGGACAACACATAAAAACACAAATGATCTCATAAAAAAGGAACTAAATTACAGAAAAACAAAAAAAGAAGAAAATGAGGAGCATAATTATCATCGCCACCTTATCATTAGCTTCCCTCCAAGTCACATTTCTTTGAATAAGTCCAGTATACAAACTCCATGTGATGTTGGCACTGTTACTTTTGGTTGACTGCTGGTTATTTTTAGTTTTTTTTTCTTTTCTTTTTTCTCGGCGAAATGAAACCATCCGCAACCTACAGAGTTCAGCTCAGCACCGTCTGCTCCTGTCCTTCGGACCAGCTCGTCCATTCGAATGCGTCCGGATCGTCCTTACATTCAACAGTCTCTCTTTAGAAACCACAGCAGATCCAGTTTCGTGTCAAAAAACTAAACAAACAACAACAACAACAACAAAAAAACCTCCATCACTCGCCCTTCCTACTGGACGCACACGTACTTCTTCCACCACGACTTGGACAGCGTCTTCATTTTATCGGCGGTGCTGCGGACCTTCCTCTCCCGGCGTGCCCTCCTGTCGGAGTGCCGCAGCCCCACGGAGATCGCCGCGTCGAACACCTCCTTTAGGTTCTTCTGAGTCAGCGCCGAGCACTCCACGTACATGACGGCGCCCATTTTTTCCGCGAGCGCTCTGGCGTCCTCTTCTGCCACGGGCCTCTCTCTCCGCCGCGCCAGCTCGATCAGCACTTTGACGTCCTGCCGCAGGTCGCACTGCGTGCCTACGAGGAGGATCGGGGTGAGGGGGCAGCGGCGGCGGATCTCGGGGACCCACTTCTCCCAGACGTTCTGGAATGAAGCAGGGCTGACCACGCTGAAGCAGAGCAGCAGGGCGTCGGTGCGACTGTAACAGAAGTGGCGGAGTTTGTCAAACTCATCCTGTTGGACACACAGAGAGAAAAAGAAAGAGGAAATGAGTAATGTTTTGAGATCTCAATGTGGAATAAAAATATTTCTTGTCAGACCAAGACGTCCACATGTGCTATACACATGCAACTTAGTCTGGTAAAATTAATCTAAACTACACTGCAGGACCCAGATTAAGAAGGTGAGTGCTTAAAGTATCACACGCTTTTACTTGCTTTTAAGAAAGAATGGAAGTAGTTCTTGCTAGCGTAACTAGCCAATCGTGAACTGCTAATGAAGCTAATGTTAGCATTTGCTTCAATAGTTTTTTGGTTGTTTTTTTTTTTTTTTAAATGCTCTGTTTTGTATTTATTTAAAACAGAAACTCATGACACATTCACTCCATTTCTTCAAATAAAAAACCACTACGTTAGATCAAGAAAACTTAATTTACGGACCAGTCAGACACAGACTGACTAAACTGATGACATATTTATAACGCCTTCATTTGTGAAACTAAAAAGATTCGCCACTTTTATATTATTTGTCAGGCAGCCTTTTGGGTTCTCGCTGTGACAAAGTGAGGGAAAAGGTACGAAACATTTGCTAACGGAGTGAGAGAGCGGTCACCACAGGCTAACTGCTACCGGGTCTAAAGCTAGCATTTGCTTAGCAGCTTCCAATTGTGGTCGGACTAAAGGTCTATTTCCGTTTTTGAACCCGCTTGTACTGCGGTTAAAATTTAATTAATTTCATACTGACACTACATCAAACCCTCTCATCTGCAAACAGACAGAATTTCAGTTTTTTATTTTTATTTTTGTTACAAGTACCAATTTTCTTTAAAGATTTTATATAAAAAATATATTTGAAAGCGTTAGATAAAAGTTTTACAGAGAGAATTTAAATACCTATGACTGAAGTTTTTTTGTCTCCCCTATTCTGACCACACACAGCTGTGATTAAAACACACAGTACAGAGAATGAGGAATTGTGCCAATGGCTGTGCTAAAACAGACTGTCTGAACGGTGTTTATAATGTGGTAATTTACAGTATAGACAAGTCGTACCCATTCATTTAACTCATCTGCAGTAAATCTCCTATGTTAACACATTGGAGCTTTGACAGACACGGCCCTCCCACAGTCATGAGCTCAAGGATTAAAGTTGGCAGAAACCTGAAGCAAAACCGCTTCCTTCTTTGGGGTTTAACCCTCGCCTTCCCTGGACTAACTCTTGGACCTCTAAAGTCTAAAAAAGGCACTCTCTCTGGTCTAAAAAACCTCAACTTTTCAAAGATGAACAGAGTGAAGCAGCAAACAAGCAAGACGTGGTAAAGATATCACTGAGTGTGGAGCAGCTATGATCATCACCCTGGCTCCCCCTTTCATCTCTGTTCTTTCTGGCAGATTCTCCCCTATTGCATCAGTTCAGCAGTTGTTGGGACGATTTTTATCTAGCTATGTTTGCCCAAGCTTGTCCGTATGGGTGTGAAGTGGAAACACAGAGTACAGCTTGCAGCGAACTGCAAGGTTTTACACATATATAGGGTTTATCGAAAGGTGCTGTTCCAAAAGTCAAAACCCTTTAGGATGCGGGGATAGAACCAGGGCGCCTTTTTTGCTTTTATTGAATGTCAAACATTGCTGCTTCCACAGCAGGGTGCCACACTCTTGAGCTGGATTATTAAGTAAGCCCCTAGCATCCACCATGAAAATAATACTGGATTAATACATAAATAATAAATATATGTATCTGGCAAATTGTTTCCCTATCGTGTCTGTTAGAGAACTGGACAACTGCAATAAATATACGACAAACGCTGCTCTTGTTTACAGAAAATAGCAAAACTACATTTGAGTGGTACTGGAAATCCACGAAGATGACATCTTTGCTACACGTGAATATGTCTGATTTAAAACAGCAAATCCTGACACGGGAAAGCTGGAAGAGGCAAAAACTCTTCTCTCAGATTGAGCTTAATCCATTAAGACTAAATGCAGCGTACACTGTCAGACCAGATGCTCTGCTTGCATGCCAAAGCTTGGACCTGCTTGATCAGTTTCAGACCACGGTCAACACTTGTGTGTAGAGTCAAAATATCACACAGATTTGAGGTGAAGCCTTGAAATTTGGAGATTTAAAATGTATTCTAATACACACACCTGGCTCAGGAGATTAAACCAAAGCGGGATGAAAATTTCACAGTACTTTTTTGGAGGCTAAAATTTTCCATTTTTTGGTTCAATGTAGGTCGCTGAATTTCTCGCTCAAGTCTCCTTTCTTCTTCCACTTTATGTTGGTTAAATTTTATTTTTTGGTACAAGATGAACATCAGTTGAACAACTAGTTCAATCCACTTTTTGAGTTTATCCATTTGGTTCGGCATTTTCCTTGTTCACAAACTTTGTTTATTAAGTACACTTTTTCTTGTTTTCAAAAAAATTTAATTGGAAGGTAATCGTAGGGGGAAGTCTTGAATCCCCACGGGGAGAGGTCCCAATATTTTAATTAGATTGGCCTCCCTCTTCGTTTTAAATCAACACAATAAATAATGCGATATTAATTGTATTAATCGTAATACTAATAGTATAAAATATCAATAATGTTGTAGCTTGCTTTTCCTTTTTCAATAAATTAGCTCAAGGGTGAAACTATTGGTTCTCGAACTTTATATTAAGATTTTATATATATATATTTCTCACCCTCCCCTCTTTCTTTTAAAATATGTCTTTCTTTAGAAAAATTTCTGAAACAACACTTTCTTAATAGTAGAAATGAACAGAGTTAGTAATAATAACAGTTAATAAAAGATTAGTAGTAAATGTCAATCGGTTGTATCTAAAGAAATCAAACAATCCAAGTTAATGAATTAGTAATATGATACAACGTGTTGACAAAATCACGGTTAATCAGTATTATATATGTTACATGCAGTGGAGGCTGCATGTGGGAGTTCCCCCCCAATAGGTTGCTGCTGAGCTCCGGCGGGTTAAGCAGGCCCAGCTGGTTTCACTCTGCCTCCTGATCAGCAGAGTATAAGGCTAGCTGGGAAACTGAGGTTCAGGGCCTCTTGGCCAATTGGGCAGCATGTGTGCTGCAGCTTTGTGATGCCTGTGTTGGAGGATTTTTCTGCTGGAAACCCTGGTTTTGTTGTCATTCTCCCTCTTATTTTTCCTTTTAGGGTCTCTTTCTTTCACCTTTGAGATGTCTTCCCATCCCCCTTAAACAATAAACCTTTAACCTTACCCTCCTTGTTTTATCTCCTCATTTTAGACTGCCTAGGGATGTAACAATATACAACAATAAAAGATATGTATCGTGAAGAGTTTATTGTGAACTTTATCAAGAAGGAGTTTCTTACACAAGGATTAATAGCAGAATATTATTCAACAGAGATAGAAAATTATTCAAAAGAGATAAAAAATTAAACAATTAAACACATTCCTTTCAGGTTTATCTTCTAAAAAATTGTATAGTGAAGTCACATAAATAACAAGGAATATTTCATTCATATATTACAGGGTAATAGAAAAGACATTTTTAGTAATTTTTCTTCAATGAAACAACCATAGGTAAACCAACAAACAGTCACAGTAAACATGGAAAAATGGGGGAGAAAGAAGAGTTTATGACCGTTTTAATGGGTTTAATGGTCGTTATTAAAAAAAAAAAAAAAACTAATTATTTTTAGTTCAAGTCTTTTTGTAGAAGAATCTTTCCAATTTACCTATTTTGATTGTATTTTAATAGCGTATTTAACAACGGTTCAGCGGGACCGTGCCGGTGTTAAACCGTAACTAAGTGTCTAAATTTTTAGAATCCGCTCTTCAGTGGTGTACCGCTGGATCAACGGGTGTTTCTGCCGGGGATAACACCATACACCCTCACCAGCGGCTGCAAATCTTGACTTAAACAACCATATTTGAAGTACTACTCAGCATGTCTATGCTAATAACAATGCGAGATATAATGAAGTGGAGTCTAGATTTCTTATAAAACCGCAATAGCGAGGTGTGTAACACAAACTTCTGCAATTAGATGCTAACAATTAGCCAGGCGCTGTATTCTGATATCACGTACTAACCGTTACGATTTTGTCTCGTATTCTGTCGACGTTTCACTTCTTTTCCCAAGTCGCACAGTTTTGTGGACGTGAAGCATTTTTCAGTGCTGATGTAAGAAAGTGTAGTCAAGCCAGAATAAGGAAAACTCAGCTAACTGGGTCAATGAAACAACTCCAACAAGAAATGCTTTCTTTCATACTTCAAAAAAAAGAGCTGCTCACTACGTTACATGGTGTCAAGTGCCACATCTAAAGTTAATAATATAGCTTAAGTGGTTGGAGCAACTAGGCGATGATTTGCAAGACAAACTGTAGTCTTTTAGATGATAAAACTTTCATTTGTTTCAATCAAGGGAGACAAAGATACATCAAATGGACAAACAGCTAACTAACATTAATATAATATGCTACTCATTTGTAGCACTTAAACGCTTGTGGACTTATGCCTTATCAAAGATGATGCCATATGCATCGGTGGGTGAACAGTTCTCACCTGTCCTGCAGTGTCACACAGCTGTAGTCTCACTGGGCTCCCGTCCACCTGAACCACGGCTGTAGACAGAAAGACAACAAATGTCAAAACTAAAAGTGCATGTAGAATTACAACCTTAAATGCAGTAAGAGTTTGTTCTGGGGTCAATAATATGGAGTTCAAATTTCTTGACAACACCTGGTGATACTTATTGGCAGTGACGTAAGTAACAAGTTAGTTGGTAACGCCTTACTGTTGTGGGACCACTTCAGTAACGAGTAATCTAACGCGTTGCTATTTCAAATCCAGTAGTCAGACTATCGAAATCACTTTGCGTTACTATCATCTTTTGTAATTAAATTTTATTTCCTCTACGCGCCTTGGGGAGTAACCGCCGTTTCAAAACAGGAACTATTTTTAGTTTCGCTCGCCAAGTCCGATTGTTATAAGCAGCTTTGAGCTTGTTTTTTTCTAAAGTCGCTTGCAGATTTAATGAGTCTCGTGTTGCAGTTTTTGGGCTTGGAAATAAGCAGACATAAACCCCAGAATTTGTCTGACATCCAGTTAGTTTTAGTTTCTCCCTGTCCATCATTTCCCGGATGATTCGTCCCGCTGTCTTTGTTAATGTCAAGTTAATGTATTACCTCTGAATGATGTCGAGCTTTGCTTTGCGCTCCAGAAAACTGCAAACATCAAGACTAATATGAACAGCGCAATAAACGTGAAAACAGCCACGAATGAACGTGTCCGTAAAGTTGTGCAACTAAAAGTCTTTATGATTATTAATATTAAGATAAGTGACACAACTCTGTGCAGCCATCTGAGTAGTGGAGCGGCAGGATGAGCGCTGTGCGCTGCGCTCTGACACCAACCGCAGGGCCGTAACGTCCTGGGAGAAACGGGGGGCCTTCCAGTAGAATAGTGGAACACACAAAAACACACACAAATTACTCAAGTTTTTTTGTACTGTTGTAACCATTATACAATCTCCCCTTCAATTCAACCTTAAAAAGTAGATATACATTGTTGATGTTACAATAATAAAATAACTTGCAATTAAGTATTGGTAAAGATCAATGTAATTTTCGCGGGTGGCGGTGCGTTGTTGTCAGCCGCTGCTGAAAGTTACTAAACAAGTTGCTTTTAATGTAACTTAGTTACTTTCCAAATCAAGTAATCAGTAATCTAACTAAGTTACTTTTTCAAGGAGTAATTAGTAATCTGATTAAAGTTACTTTTTCAAAGAAACTATGCCAACACTGCTTATTGGGACATTGATGAAAGTAGCAGTATATAAAATGTGATGAGTGTTTTTGGCAATATATCTGGTAACCCGAAGCGTCAGAGCTCCATAATGCAAACATATACCTGATCATGGCCTTGGGAAGCAGAACCATACTCCTTAACAGTACAACACATGCACTTGGTCATATTTTCAAATAGATTTATATGGGGATACTCCAATGAAAGCCAAAAGTAGGAAAAATTATTTGCACAACAGCGCGAACGATCCCAGTGAGCCTTGTTCTTTGCAGTAGCCTCTCTACTTAGGCTGACTACAAAAAGACAATAAAGTAGATTTTCCTTATCTAGTAACTTTCTCTTTAAATAGGCCTAATTTTCAGATTTGGGGGGAAAAAAAGAAGTGGATGAGTCACCTCACAGCCAGTTTCATCACAGGATCTTTTTGTTCTTTTCAGCCGACTGAACACACAGCAAAGCAGCGGGCACATGGAAACGTTTCCAGCACGCCTGCAGTATGTGTGGTCGGCCATGCCACTTGATCAAAAAACGTTTTGCTGACACATTTAATGCACCGGGGCAGCTATTGCAGCTTTCACAGAAGTGAAGAGAAAACAGTTGGCGGACATGAAAGAAGGAAAACGAGGGAGGGAGTCCCACTGGGTAATCATTTTCTAATATCCAACATATGATACTCTTGATTTTCTGGAGAAAACAAAACAAAACAAAAAAAATAATAAAATAAACTCCTCCCTCTCTCCCACCTGCGGCGTTGCGTAACTGCTCAGAAGGTCAGTTTTCCAAGACGGCGTGAGTTCGTGCTGAATCTGGGCGCTGGGGAAGTGACATCACTGCTAAGGCCCCCTCACCCCAGACAGCACAATCGCTCTCTGTCAGTTAAAAGGCGAAAGACAATCTCTGCCTCAGAGCCGTTGCAACAGATGTGCCCATTCCAGTGTAGAGAAGAGGGCTCACGGGTCAAGGCCGACAACAATAGGCAGAGTTGTGCAATTCGAAACCCCTGAACCAGAGACACTTTCTGTTCTCTGAGGCGGGATTGAGCCAGCACTTGTCTAAGGGCGGCGTGTGTTCTCACTCGGTGATTGCATGGGCTTGGTTAGAGCCAAGCTGTTAATTTATCTCCTCGCTCTGAGAATAAACTGGGTTTGGAGGGAGGAAAAAAATGATCATAATAAAAAAGTACTCGGAACAGTTGTTTTGCAGAAATGTCACTGATTTCTGCAAAAAAAAAAAGAAAAATTCTTAAATTTATATACACAAATTTCAGTGTATATAATTTAAGTACTACTTTAATGTAACTGCAGCAGAAAATATTTTTGGGGTACGCATCAACCAGCTTTGCACAACTAGACTGAAGCAATTCCCACAGTCTATTTTGCATGAAGGCAAAGCTCAGTCAGGATGAATTAAGAACTTCTGGGAAGATTTTTTTTTATTTTTACAAGGGATTTTAAATGTGGACTTTGACTAGGCTGTATGTTTATGGTCATCATTACACAGCTGGAAAATGTACCTCTGTCTTTAGGCCACCTTTCACTACCACCCTGTTAGTTCCATGCATCTCATCGACACAGACTATTTGTCCCAGCACTAGAAAAGCATCTCCACGGCATGGTGCTGCCACCACCATGTTTCACTACAGAGACGGTGTGTTCTCTGCAATTTGCAGTGTTTTAAGGTTAAATTTTATAGTAATAATAATAATTAAAAATTTTTTTCCAAGTCCCACACATTGATGATGTGATTGTCAGAAAGCAAAAGGATAAGGGGGGAAAAAAGAGTTTGTTTCCATGACAGCGCTGATTTCAGGTGTAGGACAAATGTTTCCAAGCACAAACAATGCCTGCAGGGGCTAGTTCAGTCAGCCTGGAAAATGGAGGCGAGCCAAATGGAAACCTGGCCACATCAGGGAGGATACCTCTTGAGTTCTTACCTCCGATGGAGGACAGATAACAGGAAGAGCAAATACATCCATCACGCCAAGGAAGAATATGAGGAAACAGGAGGATTTGGGTGCGGTTGGGGAGAATCTGTGCACCCAAGCAAGAGCAGCCACTGAAACTGACTTTATTCTAAGGTGCAAAATTTAATATGTTAAAAGTGTTTCATCAGTTCAGTTCTACGTCAACCGTATATTGCTGTTTCAGCCGAGACAGGACAATGAAAATATGAACATAAAGCTTTCTCTTACCCGAAAAGTTATCAAAAGCAGTCGGGACGTATTTGGTCGGGTATCCATTGGTCGTGTAGCTGACCACCAGGCTGGTCTTCCCCACCGCTCCGTCTCCGAGGAGGACGCACTTCAGCAGCCGCTCCTGTCCCGACCCCTGTCCCGACCGGGCGGGTTGGGGTTTGTGCGGCGGCACCGGAGGGGCCATAGTCCGTCCGTAATCCATTGCGTCTGCAGGTGACATTCAATGTCCCGGCGATTCACCGCGATCTCATCCACAGCTCGAGACAGAAAACACCCAGCATGGGAGCCAATTTCTGTCCTCCCAAAAACAGAGCCGGGAGTCGCTTCTGATCGGGACTCAGGGCGTCAAAAAAAAAAAAAAAAAAAAAAAAAAAGCTCCCCAGTCTTCCAGCGCGCTGTCAGATGAGCCACTGAGACGGCAGGACGCCGAACCATCACCGCGACAATCTCACGCTCCGCAGCTCTCAGCAGCAGGGCGGGTCGCCTGCTCTTTTTGTGGCGAGTAATCTGACTAATCCCACCCACTAGGGCCGGGCCCAGGGCGAGGGGGGCCCGAAGCACAAGTTCATTTGGGAGCCCACCTGCAGTTAGCACTTTTAACCACAAGCCACCAGTTTTTTTGTTTTGTTTTGCACAATATGAACAACTTGTGTTGGAGTTCCTCTAACACGCGTCTGCATCACTGTTTGACAATCATATTGGCTTTATTTATTAAATTAAAAAAAGAAACAGTTTCCGGAAACTATTTTATGCCCACAGAGTCTTATGATTATATCTTATTAATGTCTAAAAATTTAGCAGGCTTTGAGCCCCCCTGTCATCTTAGTGGCTCTAAGTAGCAGTTTAGTTTGCTTATAACACAGGCAGGCTCTGCTACCTACCTTACCTTTTTTCCACTTTAAAACTTTTCCTAACTTATCTGAGTAGTTTGTCTCAAGTAGTTAAACTACAAGCTAGCAACACAACTGATGTGAGGTCACTGTTTTATCCGGAGCGGGCATGTCCAGACTAGTCTTCAGCGACATGCTACAAACCACCTGGATGTTAATTTTCAACATGTCATATGAACTGAAACCTTATCCTGACTCAGACTCCCTGCCCTATTTTAAAGCATCTGAGACTGTATAAAAAAAAAAACTGCCTATCGACTAACTGATAGACGGATCTAAACGGACTGGCCCTCTGATTGGGTCTTTTCAAACCCTGCCATGTAGCTCAGGTGATCATGTTTCACCTCCTCAGATCTCAACAGACAGAGAGGTTGAGTTTAGAAGTAAAACGTTTGGACCTTTGCTGCCACCTGGTGGGTACAACATGTACATTGCCCTTTTAGCAGTTTTCAAATTCACATTACACTTACAGCTCTTCTGTCAGATTATTTGTCACAAAACTGCAGTGTGGTGGCAAGTAACCATCAAGACCTCTGCAAATCTTTTAGTTCCCCATTCATATTAAAAGTTAAAGGGCTCTGAATGAAACATTGCATCCTCCCATTCATCACTCCAAAATGCTTGTGAGACTATAGAGACTGAGGAGCATTGTGCTAACCTGTTTAAGTAAATCATTTGTAACATAATTGGGACTTCTCACAGTTAAATAAACGAAAATGAAGCCGGTTTTAAAATTGACAGGTCTCAGTTTGTAATCCGAGAAGTTCAACTAGAACTGGAATAGAACAAGGTTGATTGGGTTTATTTTGCACCCACATATAAAGAGGAGGAGCATGTAAGGATGAGCATATGTTACAGGGCTCAGTGTTTACATGATGCTTGAATATCAAAATATCTGTATTTATGGGATTTTTCTAAAATGCACAAAATGCAGCTTACACAGTAAACGTCAGATATGTGGTTCTGTTCTGGGTGGTCTTTGCCACTGGCCCTTTATCCTCAGGAATTCTGTATCTGCACATAAAAAAGCTGGGAGGTCCAAGAAAAGTGCCACACCTGCAAATTTAATCTACTTTAAACTGTCACTGTGATGAGCGATTGTTGTATTTCGGCTAAAACGGGTCTGACTGAAGCGCAGGTTTGTTCAATTATGTGACACATCAAACAGTTTCTTCTGAGGATTTCCCCTTATGTAACATCTGAAAAAGTCAGACAAAGAGAGAGTTTTATGTGTTTATTCTTCAAAGCATAAAAGTCTGGTGATCCAGAATACAAAATAATTGGTGTACAACTACAATGCATACCATCATTGGTTTTAAAAGGACTAAATGTCACTTCAGGTTTGGACTTACAACCCTGTATCCAGAGGGGTTGAGATGCTGGGTGAAACGTAAATAACAGAGCACAAGATGAAGACAATATTTGCAATATTCCTACAATATTGCAAATTGTAGGAATAGATCAAGTGACTGAACCAGGACGTATTAGAGTTGCTTTCGGAGAAATGCTGATTTTAATTCCAGAAACACAAACATGTTTATAGGCATAATCGCAGGAAAACCATTCTCAGTAAACTTGGCTTGTACTAGTTATACTGTATGTGCAGGAGCTGATATTAATTCATCCAGAGAAAAATGTTAGGAAAGCGGAAAACCAATGTTTAATGCTAATATCTAAAAAGCTAGCAAAAGAGGCATATAGTGGGGCAATATGGTAGAGGCTGGATTTGATCATATTATAACTACACTTTATTATGTAATTTGTTGAGATTTTATGTGACAGACCAATGCAAAGCAGTCTATGATTTGAGAAAGAAAACAAACAGCATCATAAAGACCAAGGAGCACAGCAGGCCGGTCAGGGACCAAAGTGAAGAGGAGCTACAAGCAGGTTTAGCTTACAAAATAACCTTTGCACTTTTCTCTTACGATGCACTATTTAG
Source organism: Gambusia affinis (assembly GCF_019740435.1). Lineage (NCBI taxonomy): Eukaryota > Metazoa > Chordata > Actinopteri > Cyprinodontiformes > Poeciliidae > Gambusia > Gambusia affinis. Next base: position 22,084,131 of record NC_057873.1, read on the forward strand.
CTCAGAGACTGAAAAATGTAAAGAGGATGGCATGACTGCAAAACCAGCAAAACATGGAGGATCACTTTCACTGGCAGGTCAGACAAGGAGAAAATTAATCAGAAGCAGCCATGACAACTTTGGACCTCAGCTCTGGAAAATCTGTTAACGGAAAAGTTATCCTTGCTACCTTCACCCTTAAGACGGAAGCTGCTGAGAGTTGATAACGGGTAAATACAGAAGAATCTCAGTAAATGTCATGTTAATACTGCAAAACACTGTGCTGCTGGGGCAGATGTTCACCTTCTGACTCCAAACATACAGCCAGGGCCACAATAAAATGGTTCAGATTAAAAAATAGCCACACGTTAGGATGGCCCAGAAAACATTCAAACCTAAATCCATCCATCCATTTTCTGTTCACCCTTGTCGTCCCTAATGGGGTCAGGAGGGTTGCTGGTGTTTATCTCCAGCTACGTTCCAGGCGAGAGGCGGGTTCACCCTGGTCAGGTTGCCAGTCTGTCGCAGGGCAACACAGAGACATACAGGACACACAACCATTCACACACACACTCACACCTAGGGAGAATTTAGAGAGACCAATTAACCTGACAGTCATGTTTTTGGACTGTGGGAGGAAGCCGGAGAACCCGGAGAGAACCCACCATGCACAGGGAGAACATGCAAACTCCATGCAGAAAGACCCCGGGCTGGGAATCGAACCCAGGACCTTCTTGCTGCAAGGCAACAGCTCTACCAACTGCGCCACTGTGCAGCCCATCAAACCTACATCCAGTGGAGAATTTGTAGCAAACAGATGTTCACAGACACTCTATCCAATCAAACTGAGCTTGAGTTGGTCTATTTCATAAAATCCCAATCAAACATTGAAGTTTCTGATTGCAGCATGGCAAAAATGTGAATAGGTCCAGTGGATATATATGATTTTGCAAGGCGCCATACATCTAGACGCCATTGCAGAGTAACACATTGAGCACATTTTGGAATAATGCTGTAATGATCCTAACTCTAAGCCAAAAACACAAAGGGAGAGATGTGTTTTCAACTAGTCAGGGTCATTTATAGGCATCAGCATGTCTGAGGCTTACAGGCCATCATGCTGGAGTTTACATCTCCTAACATGTCTTTGCTTCTCTTGAGGATGCATGAGCTGGGCAACAGTAAGGCATAGGAGTAACGTTACGCTTTGAAGCATTAGCTGAAAGAAAGTTTGGATTTATATAGCTGAGCATCCTGAATACTTTTGAGATTCCTGAAACTGATTTTGTTACAATTCCGTTTAAGATCCCGCGTACACGCGCATATATAATAAGGTAATCGCACAAAACAGCATTCTGTGTGAGGTGATGGTCAGAGACACGGTCGCTGTAAGTATTGTGATGATATCATGCACCTGCAGTCAGAAAGGCACCTGTATGTCGCTTACTCAGTTTTTTCAGAGTTCATCTATAGCTGGAGAAGAGCACAATAAGAGCACTGGGAGGACTGTTTAAAATCTTAAACCTTTCACTAAACACACAGCAACTAAAACGTCACATCAGAACTTATGAGCACATGATTTTGCTTCCACTTCAGGTGCATCGCATTAAGCAAAATTATTGCAAATCTCTTCTATCTTTCTGCTATTTTTCTGCGCTTATAAAGGGCGAAGCAAAAACCAAAGTCCCAGAAGTGTAAAGGAAAGCGAATGACAGCTGGGGTGACAACAAAAAGAACATTTTAGAAAATAAAGAAGAAATTTGTTTTAATTGGGGCCAACAGATTCATATTCGGTAAAATTTGTCAGAGCAGACGCACACATTCAAAACAATACGCTGGCATTCATGCAGATTAACAGTCGTGAGGATGAAAATGTATCTGAAAGAAGAAGAAGAAGTAGATGTGGTCATTTTATGCTGCCATGATGATCCCTGTTTTTGTCCTCTCATATACGTTAAATCACCTGATGACCGAGTCGGGGTGAGAAATTCCTACTCACAATCTTTAGCACATTAGTACAACAGCTCTAACTGATATGCTCATCGGTTCTCCTATATAACGCTAAAATGATGTTTCCAAAAATGATGTTACCAGATTGTTTTCACCCAGAATCCACTAACTCTTACGTCACCTTAAGAGCATCTGAGAGCCATCCTCCAACCTCTGGAAATGAGACACAGTCTTAGTACACAGAACATCATTGCTCTTTTCTTCAGGTTCCCAGTTTCTGCAGCGCCATCTGCTGGAGGTCTAAGGGACAGACTACTGAGTAAGACATTGAGTGGCAACCTGCAACTCTGGTAGTTTCTCCTAGAGCCGCTGTCCATGAGATTTCACTGGGTTTTAGGCTTGGCACCACCAGGAGTTGTATCAGGAGGAGGGCCGCCGCCTTGGGCAAGTCTTCTTAGACTGAGAGAGAGAGGACGGGTTAGTGCTCCCGGAATCACAGCCTGCTTAAAAAACACAATACTGCAACTTTAGCTCTAGAGACTGACGTAAAAATGGCTCCCCTACAGAGCCGTGTTCTGGTCACATTTACATTTTCAAGAGCAACAAAGTAAATGTGATATCTGATAAAGATATCCTATGCAAAGGCAAACTACAACTTTAAAACGAGAATATTAGGTGGAAAAATTAATTCTTCTTTTGTTAAATCACTAATTTGCTGTGATTAACCTAATTCTGCTTGGGGGAAAAAAACAACTCAGTTATTTTACTAGCATGTCTGGATAATACCAGAATCAAGAAATTACTTAACTAGAACCTGCCTTGTAAAAAGGAAACACATGCTTCTGATCTGGAGACATTCAAGAAGATTAGAAATAACATAATTGATTTCTATCAATTTGGAAATTGTTACAAAGCCATTTCTAGCTGTTTGGGACTCCAGTGAACATGATCAGAGCAATTATACAGGTACAGAGAAAGCATGGCTTAGCGCTAAACACTATTTAAAAATGATATCCAATGATTTCCACAAATGAAACAAGCAGCTGATCAAAATGCACGCAGATGTCTTCACATTTCCCTCAAAAACCCTTGTTATTCACCCCGACGTCTGGAAAGGTATTCTATGGACTGATGAGAAAAATTATGTAAGTATGAACAATATCACTAAGTCTATATATTGGTTTATTTACAAACATTCAATAAAATAAAGCAAAACATCTAAAGTTCAAGTACATTTGTGGGAAATCCTGCCCTCTCTCCCCAATTTAAAAAACAAACTAAACAAGTGTGTATTTAAGCTTTACTGTGAACTACGGTCATAAGACAACAGTTGTGTGGCTGTGCTAGAAGCAACAGAGTGTCAAAAGATGGCGCCATACTCACAAGTCCTTCATGCTGTCAATTTGGGCCTGAATTTTTCCAATAAAGCCATCCACTTGCTCCTATAAACACACACAAAAAAATATGAATCTGTTGTGTTGAAACTCATATTTATGTTGTTGTATGAAAAAATGTATTACCTGCCGTCTCTCATAGAAAAGGGGCAAAGAAAAGAGAGCAATCACACCTGAGAGGAAAGGAAGAAACAGTTCATGCGTGAGCCACAGGGTTTACTGATGCATTTTATGTCTCTAGTGAGGATTTCAGTTTCTTACTGATGATGAGGATGGTAAGGCCATTGCAAAGGCCTCCCAGATATGTGACAAGGTACATCAGAAACAGGAACTAGAGATTTAAGAAAGATAAAACAGAATAAAAATAAATAAATGAAGACATTTTATTCAACTTCCATCAAAGACATGCAAACAGGTTTAGCTAACATTTATTCAAACTGACTTCTAGTTTTAGAACGTCATCCAACTTTCTCCAGTCTAGCCTGGTTCAGTATCTTCCATAATGCTACGTTCACAGTATCTAATGGCTGCCGGTTTCTCAGTCTTGGTTACAGGATCCGGTTCATCGGATATGGGACACCCCCGTCTAAAATGGAAAAAGGGCTCCATCTTATCCCGGGGGTCTCTGTGTGCTGACTGGTGTGTGTCATTTAGCATACCAGCAGGGTCACAGCTGGCCAGGAGGTTCTGGGATTAAGGGGCTCAGCCAACTCACATGGGTTGTCATTTGCTATAAATATTTCTATTCTGTCCAAAATTAATGACGAAAATTAGAAAATGAGGTGTTCACTTTCTACCACACTAAAGGTGAATGTAAAAGGGACCATTTTTGTCATATTTGAGAGCCAGAACTCTTAAAATGTCTGTTTGAAGATGTATGGACAATAAAACATCTCAACATGCAAGTACAGCTAAAAACAGTTTGTTTTTTTTCTCCAGAAATTAAAAGAAGTAGTTAACAAGATTACATTAAATAAAAGCTTAAAATACTTCATCCTTTGTGAAATAAATCTATATATTAAAGATCTTTTGTTTATTGAAATGTGGCAAAAAAACATTTTTTTTAATTTTTCTACAATATGAAATTTATTTAAGCTGTACATGTGAATAAAAAACATTATTCTCGTGCTAAAACCCCACATTTTAATTTTGTGCTTTTTGTGAAACACCAGTGTCTTTGTAAGTGTAAAACATGAACAGGTTACATGGAGAATGTTATCAGATTTTAGTTTCACAGCCACTGCACAGCTCGCTGCCATAGAATAAAGTATTTGCGTTCTAAAGTTGTCAGCAAAAATAAGAATGGTGGACGTTGTGCAACGTTTTGTCAAAAATGGTTATCTATAACGACGGCCACGCGTAGTTGGACTTGGCTACAGCACTTTTAAATCAATGAGTAGGGTGCCGGTAAGTGAGGTTTCCAACTTGTCACTCTCAGACAACACTTCTCCTGTCTTATTAAATTGTTACATTACAAACTCAGCCTTGAGGTGAGTTGGTAACTACACTACATCATTCCTGCTCCAGTGTTGTGTTGCTAATGGTAGTTAGCTGGTCCTTAAGTGAAGTTGTCAATCAAGTTTGGCTACAAGTTAAGCTACCTGGAGGTCCTATCATCCTGACAGGTATGGGATAGGTGGTGAGATACGAGGTAGTAACTGGGAAGGAAGTTACGCCAACACACTTTCCTTGCTGAAACAAATGGATGCAGTAAACAAGAGACCTGAATCCATTTGACTGGTTTTGTACCAATACCAATTAGAAACTAAATACTAAAAATAGGGGATGGGAACACATGAGTCACTACTACGCTTTAGGAATAACATGAGAACTTAAACAAGTTCATGATTTACACTTTAGTTGTTATGCAGTCAACAGGCGTGTGTTTGTTTTGAGTATGCGTAACAATGCTGTGACCAGGGAACCACGGAGCTGGAATGATGGAATATGACTGATAATAAGAGCAAAATGACAGAACATGGAGCCATGGAGATGCTTAGGTTAATGAGTCCTAGAGGTTCTAAACAAAGCAAAACAACACGGGTTCATTAAAATAGTTCCTCGTACTAAAAGACTAAACAGCCATGCACAAACAACGGCCAATATAAACAAAACTACATAGACAAATAGAGTGAATGCAATTAAATCAGCATGCTTAGCTTACCTTGAGGGATTCAAAAAGATTTTCTACAAAAAACAGCCTCCTCAGGGTATCAACAGCAGACAGGGCCACAACAATGGCTTTTTGCATGTAGATGTCAGCCTGCTCTCCACTTAAACTGATGTCAAGATCCAAGTATGACCTGATAGAAACACACACTCATTAAGCCAATAAATTAACTCAAATATAATTAAAATACTAATCTGTTGAGCTAATTGTTAAGGAGGCAGTATCGGCCTCAAGAGTCCTCAGTCAACTCAATATTATTGTAAAAATAATTAATTAACAAAGCTCAAAGTTGTAATCTACACAGTAAATATTTATTATGCAGTATCCTGTCTGTTTTAGGTGCAATAAAAAAAAAAATCATTAATAAGTTTGTGCATATCGTGCACATTTAAAACAGGAAGGTGTCCAACTCCAGGGAATCTGTATTTCCTGTGTGTCTCAATATTTGATCCAGTGGAGGACTCAGGGAAAAAAATCAGAGTATTAAAACTGCATGAACGTCTCAAGGAAATCATCTTACTTGAAAGGATGTTCTCCGTCCCCCCAGCTGAGGAGGTGGAGCAACTGGTAGTAGATGCGTACAGAGATGGTGAAGCACATGACTGCCAGGGAGACGGTGGAGACCACAGAGATGATGCTGAGCTGGAACAGGGAAAGTAAGCCCACCACCAAGGCTGTGAGCACCATGCCACTTCTCTCTGTGTCCTTCCAGTAGATGAGGTCCATTACTGATAGACAGGTAAATGAAAACAGTGGTCAAAGAAATGATAGTTGACAGACAAAAGTGGTTCTGTACTCTAAATGTAATCAAATATTTTAGTGTGATTACATTTTGAAATTATTTATAGGGTCGGAATACAAGTACTCGATGAATTGCCAAACCTAAGAACCTCTAACATCCAACGTTGTTTATAAATTAAGACAAAATATTACATAGTCTTTCATTTCTCTGTCTTAAAATGGGTGTAATATTGAGAAGAAAGAATAAGGAGGGAAAAACATTAAGAAAAAAAAAGGTATTTTTGTCATCAACCCTGAGATAGCACCCAGCAGCTACAGGCTCAAGCCTTGGCTGAATTTAGCCTTCAGAGAAAAAAAAAAAAAGCCAGCAGTTGAAGGGAATTTCAATTCCCACCACCTGTTGTCACATGTCAGGCCGTCTGCACCCGATAATCTGAACCCTGATGGTTTCATTGTCTGCCAGGAACTGTTGGATCAGACATCTCTAATATATACAGTTTTAACTTGAACTTTTTGGTCTCTGTTTATTTCATATTAAAGCAATTCTGCCTTGTTTTAGTCTTGGAGGCTAAATATAACAAACTGGGTCTTGTTGGAGATTTGAACCCCCAGGCCCGCTCACACTGCTGGAGACAATTATATCCATGTTCTGTGCAAAAGCTTTGAGCCAGGCCTTGTTTCTTTATACTTTCCTTCCAGTAAGGCAAATTTTAATTTAACAATTAAGAGTGACCTTGATCAATAATTCCTCGAGCTTTCTGAGAGCCTGCTGCAGTTTTTCATTGAACTTAAGCTGCTTTTCGTGTCCCATAGGGGGGGAATTCTTTTGTTCAATCTTTGAACTAAATAATTTCAAAATTTTCTTGCAGTTTAGGGATTATGCACTCATGGATATTAATCAACCTAGTAAACATACTATTTTTACAATTTACATACTGAGGGTTTTTCCATATGCATATACACACACAACCAATTATAAGAGGGATTTTATGTGATAGTGTGTTGTGTAAACATAGACTTCTGGGTGTCTGTCAAACAGACGGGATGAAAAGCTAAGTATTCATGGAAGCCTCTTTGAAGAGAGAGCATTGTCAGTGGGTGGGTTATTTATAACACCTCAATTCATTTAACTTTTACAGTGGCCTACTGCTGAATCTGGCAACTGAAATAGCACCTGCCCGACACCATGAAGTAGGCCAAAAGATATGAAAATCACTACATCATGCCCCAGTCTTATGAATGTGTGACAACATAACTGACATCAAGCCATTTTTAAGTAATCTACAATGGCAACCATTACCCACAAACGTAGAAAACATGGAACAGTAGCCAGCCGACAAAAGATTGAAAAAGCATGTTACCAGCTCATCCAAGAGGTCACAAAAATCCCAGAACAATATTTAAGGCACCGTAGGCTTCGTTTACTTCTGTAATGAACATGATCCTAAGACGGAGGCAGAATGGGAAAGTCCCAATAACAAAATAAAAAACAAAAACTGACCAAAAATAACTCAAAGGTTTGTATCTCATTGGCTAAAAAAACATCTTGAGTAATGGATGGAACCAGAGAATCCTGTAGAAGAATGTCCTGCAACCAATTTGTGACCTAAGAGCTCAAGTGGACTTGGATAATGCAGACTGACAATAATCTGCGACACCAGCGGGCAAGTCCACCTCTGAACGACTCCCAAAAAGAGAGGAAAGTTTGATTTGACCTAAAGCGTAACAGAAATAATAGGGGAAGATGCTTTTTGATGGCAGCGTAGATCCTTTAAAACAAGTGTGAGTAGATTAACAGGGACAAGTAGGAAGTAAAAAATAAATATATATATATATATATAAAATGAAAACATGACAAATGTGATTTAGAATATCACATCAGACCAATTAAAAATAACATTTTACACAGAAATGTGAGCTTAATGAAACTCATGTTTAAAATCTAGTTAAAGGTTATTTTTTTTTTAAAAGGAATGTTTAATCTGATCAAACAAGCCTCAGTGGAACATCTATTTTAATTTATTTAATACGACTGTAAATATACAATTGTATCTGATTGCCTGAAGGAAGCAAATATTATAAAGAAAATAACTGCAACCAGCAATCAATAAAGAAATAGTCAGTATAACAATGTGAACAAAGAGGTTAAATGGGTTTATTTTTAACTTTGGGTGAAAATAAAATAAACTTCAAGGCAATGTCTGCTCAAAGCAACCATCCATAAATTTATTTTCACTCAGATCATGTCTGCCTGTTCACTGAAATCTCTGTGCATGTCCCAGCTGTTCAGCCGAAAGCAGTAAAATCAAGCCAGCCAGGAGATAGATGTCTAATACCATGAAAGCACCGTTTTAACTCATTTGAATGGCAAACACTTATTTTGAATTGAAACCACTGATGCAGATTCCAGCTAGTAATTCCAAGCAGCTCATCAGCCTAAAGTCAAACACACCGGTAGCTTGTCTTACTCTGTTTCAAAAGAACTGGCCTGTAAACTGATCTAAGGGAGATGAGAGATCTCTGCTTCGTTCAACTACCTTTTCTTTTGTTTTATATTCACTTAAATCAAATATAATGTCTTCTTCTGATTTTGGCTTAACACTTCAAACCCTGCACTTTAACTATAAAGGTATAAAAAAATTTGAATTTCTTTAAAATGTCTCACCTTTACTGGCCATGATTTGTCGCTGTTCCAGTCTCTCCCTCTCCTAAATCCCCCTGCCTCTTTCTGTCTCCCCCACTGAACGAACTCCCTTCTCCTCCCTGAGCTGTTTTTGGCCGTCCAATGCTCACTCAGCGCTGCAAAGGCCTAACAGCCCAAAATAATCTGCTGGTCCACAGAATCACCCTCCACTATTCAAGCCTCCCTGTCAGAGAACATAAGAGCTGATTTCGTTCCCCATTTTGAAATTTTACAGCTTTTAAAATCAGCTTTTAAAGCAAAGTCCAATGAGAGTAAATCATAATTGCCATTTAGCTGTCATTTACCAGAGAAGAGTTAATTCTGTTATTTTCTTTTAAAGCCAAAGTTTCAAAGTTTGCTTCTCTTCACATCCAAGAGAAACTGAAAAGACTTCCACCATATTTTCATTTTTTTTAAAGAAATCTTCCAAAATATGTTCTTGAAAGTCTCATAATCAGACAGTTTTGAATCTAGATTGCTGCAAATAGATTTATAGATTGATTTATTTTTTTTTACTTACATTTCTAAAAAGCTGTTTTTTTATTTTGACTTATTTTACCTGAAGTAACAGAATAAAAAGAAGGACAATTCTCATGCGGTCACTCTGCGTGTGACCTATTTATTTAAGACTACACTACACTATCTGTCTGACCACAACATTATCAGCAGGCTTTAAATCCCTCCCTCACTTAAATGAGACAGAGCCCTTGTCTGACCACTGCAATAGTCCACTTGAAAATCCATCAAGCGTGATGACTGAATCTTATCTCTAATGATCCCCTTCTCTGCCTCACTCACTCAAGAACTTCCAACTTGCGCCAACGAATCTGCATACAAAGAAACTGCATACAAACACACACACACACTCGCCCTAGTTTCTTAGACAGACGACACACACCGATAGCGGTTTCATTGGTGTGCCTGCCTGAAAAAGTCAGCCAAAGCCTGGAATGTTTCCTCTGCAATCAGCCCATCATTCCTGAAACCTCGAGAGAGTTGGTTACTATGGAGACAGTGGACAGCCAGGATCTCTTGCCCGCCTGCCCCTGAAGGTACATGCTGAGAGGGAAACCTGAGCGTATCTCTGATTAAAGCACTGACTTATGAGCTGCGAGGAAGAATCTGAGCAAAATAACGTAAAACACAAAAGATCTGTGGAGGCAGATGTGAAAAAAAAAAGTAAGTAAAACGTAGTGATACAATCCTGTACCTGCTATGTGGATGCATATGGTCAGATCCTCTGCTAGGTCCGGTGCTGAAAACCAATGATCTCTGAGCAGCTGTTCCTGAGAGTTGAGGCCTACGGAAGCCGCGGACGAACGCACTGGGTCTGTGGGTCGCACAGAGGTGAGCAGCTTGACTGAAATGGTTTCCAAGGTGACGGGAGACTCGGGCTCTGAGGTTGGTGAATCCTCTGCTGCCGGGAAACAGAAGCTGATGTCACCATGGTGATAAAGTAAGCAAATTACAGGCACCGTTATAAAAATGCAGCTCTTTCTTTGGGTCTCCTAAACTCTGCAGAATCATCTTTTCTGTTGTGTGACATCAGCTCCAGTAACGAGAAAATCTCACAATCTGATGATGTAATGCCTTACCATTTGCACTCACCAGGCACTTTATTAGGTACACGTCTTTAAATTATTATAAACACTTACATCACATGACAGGGGCTAAATGTATTGAGACATCTAGACATGGTGAAAATGACATGGTGTTCAAACCGAGCACCAGAACGGGGAAGAAAGGAGATTTGAGTGACTATGAAGGGGGCATGAAACTTTGGCTACAAAATCTAAATTGGACAACAACTGTTTGAACAATTGAGTATTGATTTCATGTAATATTGAGACATCTAGACATGGTGAAAATGACATGGTGTTCAAACCGAGCACCAGAACGGGGAAGAAAGGAGATTTGAGTGACTATGAAGGGGGCATGAAACTTTGGCTACAAAATCTAAATTGGACAACAACTGTTTGAACAATTGGAGTATTGATTTCATGTGTAATAATCAGACAGCACGGTCTCGCATTTGGGGTAAGCAACTCTAAAGCATTGATCCTTGCCTTGAATCAATGCGTAGTGGTGGAAGTGTAACGGTGCATGCCTGCTTTCGGCTCCTTTGTAGCAATTCAACTTCATCGTAATGCAGCAGCCTGCTTGAATATTGTTTCTGAACATGCTTAACCATTTACGACCACAGTCTACCCATCTTCTCATGGCTATTTCCAATAGGATAACGCTTCATGGCGTAAAGCGCAGGTCTTAAATGGTTTTAAATATGATGTTTTAAAGGTCACTGGAAACCAATGGCCTCTTCAGTCGACTAATTTCAATGCAAAAGAGCATCTCTGGGATGAGATGGAGCAAGAGATCTGCAAGATAGAAGTTGATGTCAATGTGGACCAAAATCTCTAAGGTAGCCAACACTTTTTTGAATCTATACCAAAGAACATTAAGGCGGTTCTTAAGGTAAACAGGGGGTCCAACCTCGTACGAGTAAGGTGTGCCTAATAAAGTGGCCAGTGAGTGTGTTGGTATGTAAAAAATAACAAGCATTCAATTCATGTGAGGGCTTTCTGACATCTGGCTTGAAGTCATACTCTGCTTGTCTGTGCCACATGAAATGAAGACTCCCTTGAAGAAAAGGTCATCGAGTGTCAGACTTTATAATTAGCTTGGAGTTCATGAACGTTTGATACTAACGGCTGCAGACAGGAGGGATGAGCTGAACGCTGACAGCGCCAGGAGTAAACATATACAGCATTTGTGAAGCAAAAACGAATTTCTCAAAACAAAAACAAAAGTAAAAAAAAATAAAATCTTTCATCTAATCATTTTTAAAAGGTTGAAAGATGAATTGGGGAAAAAATTTATGCATCTGATGGTCAAAGACACATCCAAGTCTTTATGGCTTCTACTTCTTACCCTGAGCTATCTGTGAGAAACTGTGTTGCTGGATCTCAGAAGTCCGTTGACCAATCTGACTTGCGCTCTCTTCTCGTCCATCTCCCACAGATGTCCTTCCACTTTTTGAGTCCAGAGTTTCAGGAGCGGGCTGCACTGGAAGAGTTTCCCTTTGTTCCCCTTCCCTTCTTCCCACAGGGCTTGCTGTCCTTGGTTCCTCTGACTCCCGCGCTCTAGTCTCTGATGTTGTCTCTTCTTCATCTTGACTGAGAAATCCCTGTGGCTCCCAGTCCACATCAGGGGAGTCTAACAGCATTTCCAGCGTGTCAGTTCGAATCAAAGGACTGCGTCCCAGCCGGGGGACACCCCTGCGTCGCTCACGATGGTGGCGTGAGCTCCCAACCGCTTCGGCCTCTGCGATGGCGATGTAAGAGAAGGTCAGCTCGAAGGAGTGCTGGCGAGGAGTCCCCCAGATGGACGGGGAGGAAGCTTGTCCTTCGTCGTCGTCCGGATCTCCTGTCTCCACTTCCTCATCGTCATCATCGGACCACTCTCTGGCTGTTTGCAGATCGCACATCTCTGACTCCTCGTTGCCGCCTGGATACAAATCAAGACAGGCAGTCACTGATTTACAAAGACAACGATGAAAATGTCTTCAAGTAGTCCTAACAGTACGCAGTTTATTTGATCAGCAAGAGCCATTTCTATTTTTTTTTTTCTGACAGATGAAAGATAGGAATAGATGAGGTTTTCAGATGAAACTTGTTTTGATGTTGCTATCAAAGTAATTGGTAATTGAGACATTGTTATTGTGACGTAAATAAAAACTAAAAGAAGTACAGAGGAGAGGTGAGAGCTTTTTACCATCGGTGCATGGAGGTGTTGAGTCTGGGGTGGATGCCACAGAGCCATATTCCTCTGGAAGAAAGCAATTACATGTTACATCAACAAGCAGCTTCGGTTATTACAGCTAGAAAATAGAGCAGTAATATCTTCTATCTCTAGAAAATATTACAGAGTACTGTATCTGGGAGTAGTGGTGGACTCAGACCTGAACCTCCAGAGACATATAAAACAGTTACAAAGTCAGCCTTCTGTCACTTAAAGAACATTTCTAGCAAAATCCTGTTTTCACTAAAACTAGGAAGATACCAACATCATCCCGGTTCTGAAGTCTATACTGACTCCCTGTAGAATACTTAAAATACTGTTGCTAGTTTATAAATCACTCTACAGTTTAGCGCCACAATACATTAAAGATCTGCTGCTGTTGTGTCAACCTTCCAGGCCACTCAGGTATTGCAGGTTCTGCTGTGCATCACCAGAACCAGATGGCTACTGTAACCAAATATGGAAACGTAGCACTCAGTTTTACCTGGAACAAACTTGCAGCAAGCTACAAAACATCTGAAACACTGAGTTCCTTTAAAACCTAAAATAGAGTTGCCTTTGATTTATAATAACATAATAATTGCTGTTCCGTTATTGGTTGCTGTAATATGTTTTTTTTTTCCTTTCTGGTGTGAAGCAGTTTGAACTGCCTTGTTACTGAAATGTGCTACACAAATAAACTTGTCTTGAGATATCTAAAAAAATATCTCAAGATAAACTGAGATAAACTGTTCCATTATAAAGCTCAGCACAGATGTACTGCAGATGAGCAGGAAGACACAAACCCCATAAACACTGCAGTACCACACAAGAACTAACTGTAAGAGCACTATAATTGTTTCCTTGCCTGCATTTCATGTGAAAAGATGCTGCTAAGGCTAACAAATATTAATGCGGGTAGAAAATATCAGACTAAGGGAACACAGTGTGTTCATCAGTCCTAAGTGCAAACTCTAGGTCATTGAATATTGAGTGGTTCTGGCAGAAGTAAAAGGCTTTCACTGCATTAGTTTGCCAGCATGACACCAGTGTATAAATCAAGCAGGCAGCCATTGCACTGCATGCAGCATATTCTGTGCAGTAGTGTGAGCATAGGAAAATACTCGGCTACTGTAACTTAGCTTTAGATTAGATTGGGGGGGAGACAGAAATTCAAAGCACAACAGAAGCATTCAGAAGGAATAATTTACGATCTGAACATGACTCCATGCAAAGGCTTTCTGCACACAACCTGCAAACTGAGACATGAAAACAATAAGAGTGTGCCTCTGCACTGCAGCGATCCATTTATTGTTTATTCAAGGTAAAAGCAGGAGAGAGGACGACGGGATGAGCTAACACATACGATGATGTGAGAAAAAGATGCTGAGGTGGGTTATGCACGTCTACGAGCTCGCCGCTGTGCAAGCACGCACAGAAACAAACACAAACAAGACTTACGGCAGTGGGAGAATCCTAAAACCTGGCCCATACTCCATCAAGGCATTGCTGGGCCCGTCCAGTCTGGAAGCCCCCCTCCCTCATCCACTGCCGGCACTCACGTTGTGTGGATTCACTCTCTTCATCCGTCTCCTGTGAAAGCAGCTTCTTCCCTCCCCTGCCTCTGTTACTCAGCAACCCCGCCCTGCCTCACTCCACTCAAACATCCTCCCCTCTGCCGCCTCCACTCGTCATCTAATTTTGCGTCGGTGTGACTGCAGCCGTAGGAACGTACGCTACAGGAAAGGGAAAGGAGCGTGAACGCCTGTTGTCGTCGTTTCATTCACAGCCAGTCTATGCCTATCTGTTTCTAATCACGTGGCTCCAGCGTTCGGAGCAGGAGACAGGGAGGGATAAGTCATTAATAATGCAGCACGCACGCACATAATGAATCAGGCTTCATCATAATGCAAATATAAACCTGCATGGGAACTTTGCTTCAACGAGTCACGTATTTATCTTAAAGACTCTGATATGAAATGATTAAAGAAATTAAAGCATAGCTATGAAAAAGATGTCAAGTATGGGGCAGTGAAGTGCCACAATAAACCTGATCCTGATAGAAACGTTTAAGAGTTGGGAGGGCAAAACCCATAACAGGAAAAGTGTTCATAATTCTTTTGTTTCTTTTTTATATTTATGCTATACAAAGAGGAAAGTTTAAACGGTGACATGGAATTTTAAACTTTTAAAACTTAACAGAAAGAAGTATTCATAGACAACCCCAAACTTTAGTATACTTTGTTTATATTTTATGTAATTGACCATTTTATGCTACATTTTCTTCACAAATAACTATTTGTGGCTATTTTATTTTATATTAATGGTTTGCTGTCACTACCACACACAGCAATCAAGCACCAAACTTGTGAAATTTTTTCCACAGATTTTGAGAAGTCATTTCACACCTGACTGAGATTATAGTAGCAGAGTGCAAATGCGATCACTGTGTGCGTGTTTACTCGAGGCAAACGAACACAAATAAAGTGATGACCTGCAGCCAGAGATCAGGGTAAGTTAATAAAAGGTTTAGTTGTATTTATAACTGGATGAGAAGAGTGTCACATAAAGTCTTTAGCAGCACTTAACCAGGTCAGGAGCTGAAAATACACTAAAGAAAACAAAGAAAGGAGATAAGTCAATTAAATCTCAAAGAATTTTTTTTCTCCTTAACTTAAATAAGTTGAATAAATTTACAATATACTCTTCCATAAGGATTTAGAAGTTATAATGCAAATTTATTCCTGTCACAATATCAGAGTTTGTGATATTCATGTCATGTCAACAAAATTTTCCTGGATTCAGGCGGTTTCGAATATGACAATTTATAGCATTTGACTGTGATGTATGTTTTTTTTGTTGTTGTTGTTGTTTTTTTAATTACATTTAATTATAGAACCTTCCACCTTTCTTGACAGCCCTGGTAAAGATGTGTAAAAGGTCTGCAGTAGTCACAATGACAATTCAGAAACATCAAACCTTTCATTGAAATACATTTATTCTATACGAAAAAAAAAAAACAACAAAAAAACTTGTTCCTAAGGTTAAGATTTTTGGAACAGAATTAGTAGGTGCATTATTACTGCTATGCTTCTACTGTTGACATGGCACAGCCATGATTTCCTCTACATCCAGCCATCCACAAGCTCAATTCATGTGTACTATATGTCAATTTCTTCCTTAATAGCATCTTCCCTACCACAGGAAAGGCCAAACAGCTGTTAAAGAACATCAGAGACCAGACCAAATCTGCACAGAGCTGGAATAGACAACAAGACCATCAGCAACAAGATGGGGAGAAAGAGACACTGTTGTTGAGACTAACTCAATAAGAATGAAACACAGGATGGTCATTAACTATCCTATCAACATGTTGCCTCATAGGGTCAAGCTAATCATGAAAAAGGGATCGGAGATCAGCTTACAGTGCATGACAGTAGTTTGTTAATGACCAGATCAGGGCTTAACTCCATACCTTTCTTCAGTTCCTAAGATAATACCTAAATTATTCAGAAAAAGTCTTGAGAAATTGTGGTGGTCAAATATGACCAAAATCAAGATGTTTGGAATCAGCTTGACCCGCTGTGTTTAGAGGAAGAGAAACGCTAATTATTACCCAAAGAAAACATTCTTTATGGTCTAACATGGGGGTGGAGATAAGATGCTTTGGGGCAGTTTTTTCTGTGTGGGATAAATGATAACTTCACTGCATTAAGAAGCCAAATATCCTTTGTGACAATAGCATATCAGTGGAGCAACAAGTAAGCGGCTAAAGAAAGAGCACAAAAAGGTCAAGGAGTGGATGCGGCAAACTCAAGATCTCAAGTCTGCAGAAATCTGTTAAGGAAGCTACATCTTTGAGTTGTGAAGTAGCAGCCAAGAAATCTGGGTCTGGTTAGCAGTTTCTAAAAAGCAGAGCAGGCCAAAGTCCCTCGGGACGCATAGAGCATATAAACATTTAAACTAGAGCCAGTGGGTAAATGGAAGATATTTGTGTTTCAGATCTACAACAAATCATTTATATCTACATCATAAATCAAAAACATATTTATGCTGAACATGTTATATTTTTATATGTTCTTTTCCTGTGGAGTTCAGATGTTATTGTTTATAGTAGCAGCAATACTACTGCATCTGCTAAACCATAAAACCTTCACACGTCCAATAATATCCTAAGCGTCTTCAGATGAATCGTGTTTACAGTAACAGAATGTCCCTAAACAGAGCAGCAAGGTGCTTAGTGAGTAACATACAAAATAAGATAAAACAAATCACTCATGCAATCCCTTTGCTGAGTCTGATAATGGGATTCCTTTATCAGACTCATTGCGTAAAATGTACTCTTAATAATCCAGGGGATGTGTGCACACGCAGGTCATCTGTTGTGCCTCACTGGCCAGGTGATTATCCATTAGAGCTTCATAGGAAAGAAAGGGAGATGAGTGGGTGGAGCAGAGAAGATGGATAACTAAACAGATTAACTGATAGAGGAGTGACCGTCAGAACAAGGTGGAGAGAGGAGTGAGATTAAGACGGACTGTGACTCATACCGAAGGACCTTGGACACTGAAAATTGTACAAGTCAGCTTAGGGATGAGCAAATGGGACTCTCGTTTTTAAATTAAAAACCCTAATTTTTTGTTTGTTTTTTATTTTTTGTACTAAAAGCTATTAGTTTATCTGGTAGGGCTGGCACAGCTTAAGTGTTGCCCTGGACCTGTTGAGGAAAACACAAGGCCGGCGGAGGAGCACCAGGAGGAGACGGGCTGCCGGCAGGTCGAGCAGGAAGCTTGAGCAAAGGCTCTGCTGCGTGATGAGGACGGCCAGGCGTGCCAGCAATGTGGAGGTGCCCTCCTTTCTCCGGCAGCTGGTTAAAGAAACGGAAAAAATGGTAACGTTCTTCTTCAAAGGGGGATCCAGAGAAAGGGGCTGTGAGGAGGAGGACAATTTAGAAGATGAAGACGCAATGCCAAGCCCCTACTTGGACCACCCCAACTTGGAGAAACATGTTGCAGAAGGGGGTTCAAATTTGGGGTTGAACTACGCTGTGGCCAGCATGCAGGGCTGGAGGGCTCAAATGGAAGATGCCCACACCTGTATGCCCCAGCTGAAGGGAGACCTGGAGGACTGGGCGTACTTTGCTGTTTTTGATGGACATGCAGGCGTTACAGTGGCCCAGTACTGCTCCAGAAACCTGCTGGATCATATCCTAACAACAGGTACACAATTAATGTTGATAATACCTTCAATATGGTTGAATATAGATGCAAAATGTGCAGTTTACTGGGATTGCATGTTTATACGGACTAGAAACACAACAAAACAGGTAAATGAGACCTTTAGAACAGAGTTGAGACATCTTGGAAGAATTTGAAAACATGCTTTGGGAATTCCATGAATTAATAAATCTTAACACAAAAGGCTTATAGAGGAGATCATCCACTGTGCCAAACAGAGAGCCTCGAGTGCTTCTCTATCAACTCTTTGTTTTATGCCCAACCCACCATTAGATTCACAGTACAATATTTTAAAACCTACAAGTAGGTCCCAAGCAACCAGTTAAAAAGTAGACAGCTAAAATCTAATGGATATTATAAAGTCTTGTTGACCCCTAGACTTAATCATTGCTCCCATATGCGGAGCATACATTTATCTGAATGCCAAAGTATTGTTTTCAACAGGTGGGATCAAAGCAAACGAGGACCCTGACCAGGTGAAGGAGGGAATCCGTGACGGATTCCTGGAGATCGATCGCCACATGCACAAAATGGCTCGCAAGGACAATTGGGACAGAAGCGGCTCTACC
Organism: Gambusia affinis; assembly: GCF_019740435.1. Taxonomy (NCBI): domain Eukaryota; kingdom Metazoa; phylum Chordata; class Actinopteri; order Cyprinodontiformes; family Poeciliidae; genus Gambusia; species Gambusia affinis. The sequence continues at coordinate 22,102,631 of NC_057873.1, forward strand.
GCAGCAGCTGTTATGATTTCTCCACAGTATATTTACTTCATCAACTGCGGGGACTCGCGCACCTTCCTCTGCCACAATGGCCAGGTGGTCTTCTACACAGAGGACCACAAGCCGTTTAATCCTAGGGAAAAGGAGAGGATCCAGAACGCCGGCGGCTCGGTTACCCTGCAGAGGATTAACGGCTCACTAGCCGTTTCCAGAGCACTGGGAGACTTTGACTTCAAGGAGGTGGACTGGAGACCACAAACGGAGCAACTGGTGTCACCAGAACCAGAAGTGTACGAACTGGAAAGGACAACCCAAGATGAGTTCCTCGTGCTGGCATGCGACGGCGTGTGGGACGCCATCGGTAACGAGGAACTGTGCGCATTCATACGCAACCGTCTCCAGGTGTGCGATGACCTGAGAGACATCTGTGCCCAAGTCATTGACCTCTGCCTCTATAAGGTGAGACGTGAAACCAAAGTAAATTACACAAGGACCAAGAAATGTCAATACAAATATTTATTTTGTGATTAAGATGTAGATTTAATATTTCAGTCGGAGCTTCTAAAGGAGTAGATAAAAGGAAGAAAAGTCAACAAATTTAGGAATCACACCGTAGAATACATCTAGAAATAAATATGAATAATTCAGCAAATCCTTCATTTCCTGTTGGCTTCTTGTACTAAATATTGTGTAGTACATTTATTTCTGTCATGTGTTATTATGAATTAAAAGGGCATATATAAAAGAAAAGCTTAAATCAGTATCAGAGAGAATCTCTAAATAAAATGCTTAGCAGTTTGATAAATGTAAACATTTATCTGCAAGAGTGTTGTGATGTCAGATAGGCTCATTTGTGGATTAGAAGGCCAATAATTTAGACATTTGTTTTTGTACATTTTACATAAAAGGAAAGGAATATGGTTTACTTTTTGCCACCTCTAAACACACAATTCACTATAGTTTATTTTTTCTTCGTCCTGATGCTAATCATAACAACAAAGCAATAAATGGCTAAATAGTAAGTATTCAAGATAACAAATCTAATATCCAATCTAACCACACGACAACAGACTTGATTATTTCACCCATTTTGTCCGTTCATTCCCTTTTACTAGATTATTGCAATCATTTAGCAGCTGCCAAAACTAATAAAAGACTTTACTGTCCTATACTATTGTCAGTCCAATACCATAACACAGATTATTTCAACAGGCAAATTCAGAATCAAGTGTGTTTTTCAGTATTTTGCTCTGAAGTGAACTTGCAGCAACTCACCAAAACGTCTACAGACTCCACTAGAACTCAACTAGTGGTTGTTTATCGTCTCACTAAATGCTACGGCAGGCAGATTTATGAGTCAGTAGCCTCACACTGGCACAAAGGTGAGCTAAGCAGGCTCTCAGTGACGCACCTAATTGTTACATAAGTGGATTCTACTCCTGGTTGATCAAAAATACCGCTTTGCCTGACCTATATATAGATGCACTAAGAGATCCTTAAACATTAGGTTGGAGCAGGAAAAGCTGCACATGGTTGGGATTAACATTGAATGTGAGCGTGTTGACGAGAGCTCAGCAGAACAGTGGAAGACACTCCCCCTCTGAGTTTTAATCCTTCCCTCTCTGTGTTGCTACTTATTTCACCTGAAAAGGCTTTAGAGGATCTATAACACTTCCGGTTCCAGTAGATTGACCCTCAGTGCTCACAGCTCTGCAGCTATAACACAGTCATGATGTAACCTGAATTTTATAAAAGCTACATGCCGCAGACGATTAACATCACCAATTATATTATGTGTTATTACTGTAGATTTAAAACACTGCAAATGCAACAAATGACTATAAAGCCAATGGCCTAAATTACTCAGATCTCACCATCTACTTATAGTTATTGATCCATTCTTTTACCATATTTGACTAATATTTGATCTATCATTCAGCCCTTATGTAAAGTAACAGAAACACATAAAATGAATGTAATTAAAATATAATGCTGTAAATATTTGATTAAAAGAGTAGCAAAGCTACTAGATTATTGATGTATTGTATTTATTGTTTTTTTAGGTTTACCACTGTTAATAATAATAATAATAACTTATATTATTGTTATTATTAATATTATCATCATTATTCATCCATCCATCCATTTTCTGTTCACCCTTGTCCCTAATGGGGTCAGGAGGGTTGCTGGTGTTTATCCCCTGCTAACGTTCTGGGCGAGAGGCGGGTTCACCCTGGACAGGTCGCCAGTCTGTCGCAGGGCAACACAGAGACAGACAGGACACACAACCATTCACACACACACTCACACCTAGGGAGAATTTAGAGAGACCAATAAACCTGACAGTCATGTTTTTGGACTGTGGGAGGAGAGAACCCACCATGCACAGGGAGAACATGCAAACTCCATGCAGAAAGACCCCGGGCCGGGAATCGAACCCAGGACCTTCTTGCTGCAAGGCAACTGCGCCACTGTGCAGCCCACTATTATTATTCTTATTATTATTATTATTATTAAGGTGCCAACTAGTTTTTCATGCCTCTTAGTCACAATATAAATGCTATTTAATACAGTTATTAAGATCTTAATGTGAATAGAAAACCTAGAAATGACTTGTTATTTTTCAAACAAAGAAAATCCCACTGGAACATAGTAAAGCAAGACCAAATATAGGAAAAAGCTCGTCTTGTTTATGTGTTAAAATGATTTGTTCAATGGCTAAAGTTATTATTATTTTTATTTTATGTTTTTTATTTAATTCGTCAAAAACTTTACTTTTCAAAACCTATACCAACACCTTTTACATCATTTTCATCATTATATTTTGTCTCATTTCCTCTCAGGGAATAATGTTTTTGCTGAAAGGAAGCTAATTTAATTCTACATCCTCTTGGTGTATGAATAATTTTGGACTTACCTGTTTAGATAACCCTCTGCTTCCCTCTGCAGGGCAGCTTGGATAACATCAGCATCATCATCGTGTGCTTCCCCGGTGCCCCCCAGGTGTCGCAGGAGGCACTGCAGCGCGAGGCAGACCTGGAGCAGCACATTGACATGAAAGTGGAAGGTGATTGGATGGCTTTGCAGAGGTTTACACTAACTTTTATCAGACTGCTTTCATCTTCCTTGCATTTTTCATCTCAAATTGTTGCCTCTGCAGAAATCATTCAGATGATGCGATCCAAAGATGAAGACCCCGACCTTCTGTATGTGATCAAATTCCTGGCTGCAGAGGAGATACCGGGGCTCCCACCAGGGGGAGGCATCACCAGCAAGTGAGTTCAATAACGTTGTGATTAAAAATCCAGAACACCGTCAGCTTTAATAGATGAAAGCAGAAATGTGTGGACTGAACCACTTTTACATCTGTGTTTGCAGGAGAGACTGCATCATAGGAGCTTATCAGAAACACATCATGAATCTCAGGACGCAGGAACCTATGGTGAGGAATTCACGCATTTCATTCAGTCATCACTGCAATTTGGAACACAATTACTGCTTTTCAATGTGTTCACCGTTTTGTCCAGTCGAAAATAAAAAATTTTGAGTAGCAGAGAGAAAGAAATTCCAAAAATCGAACGTGAGAATTTTTGCCCTTGACAAGAATTAGAGGAATAATTAAAATCAACTAATTGTATTGGAAATTTGTGCAGGATTGGAACCATTTTGCAATTTAGAAATGATTGATAACGTTTAGACGTTCCAACTGGACTAACTCATTGAATTGCAACTTTACAGGACATTGTCGGATCAGAGGAGGACTCAAGCTAACGTCATAACCACAGAGTCAACACTGGCTTCAAGTTTTACATTTTAGTTGAGCATTTAACCAAGAGGACAATGCTTCCTGTGATGTATATCCTGAATTTTCTGGTCAATTAAAAGAATATGTGAATCAGACGCTGTGTTGATTTTTGACGCTGTGTTTTTCTGTATTCAAAGTATGTTTGTTATGGTAAAGGTTTTCTAATTTTCAGGCTAACACTCAACTTAATAAGCAGGGCGGCAATCAAAACTATACACACCTCAAAATAGAAACTCTTCATATGAGGAGCAAAATGACAAATGATGGGACACTGCTGATTTTCAAACCACACAGAAAAAAGAAAAAAAAAAACAGACTGCAAAACAGAAACACATTTTCTGTGTATTATGTTACTCTTTTGATCTCTGGAAACAAATAGTTTTCTTGAAGTCTTGAGAAACAGAGGTAAATGAATAAAGAGAAAATGTTGAAGACACATTAACCATGACTGAAGAAAGTGAGAAATGGAGACACAAGAGGAGAAAGAGAGCAGGTTCTTTCCAGGAATCAGCATTTCTGTAGCAGGTCACAACCGTGAACTCTTTTTGTTTTGTGTAAACAAGTCCATAACAGACAGCAACTTTCAGCAAAACAAGTTCTCCCTCTTTACTCCCTTCAGTGATGTTTGTCAAATCTTAACTGTGAATAATTTAGTTAGGCTTGCATTTTTATCAGCTTATACTGAGACGGTGATCATTTTTTCCCAATCTATAACCAACAGGTGAGGGGGTGTGGGGGGGCGGTGTCTTTGACTGATATTTAAATTGGTTTCATGTTCTGAAACATATAAGTGTAAGAGTAACATGCAAAGAAAATAGGAAATCACGAAGGGACCAAACACTTTTTCATACCACTGTATATATAATTTTTTTTATATAAATAACTCTATTCGGATTACAAAATATCCACAATAAAAGCAAACTTGTGCAATCAAGCCTTGCTTTAAAAATTCCTGAAAGTAATGGTGTATAATTATCCCTCCTTGACGAAGAACTGTTCAATCATTAGAAGTCCAAAACCAGTCGTTGCCCACGCCGAGGCCAACTACTAAACATTAACTACATATATAACTGCCTGGACTACAATGTGAAAGCTGAAAGCCAGATGGTGGAAAGAAAAATCTGCTTTTTTCCTAATTTTACCTCTAGAAAACATACCGTGCCCATTTAAAGCCATCTTCAGCCTCCGATGGTCTTCAAGGAGCTGTCATGTTTAGCAGTCATGGGGTTTTCAGAATGTGTGGCAGTGGTGTGGGGACGATTCACACCTCTGTATTAATTAACTGAGCAGAGTTTGTATTTGACAGTCCGTCCTCTTGCCAAACAAAATCCTGACAAGTCAGACCATAAAATAATTAGACGCCAACATTTTGCTATACCAGAAACACTGGTGGACAACAGAAAGCAGGAAGGTAAATGAAACACTGGATCTTTCTGGAGGAAAAACAGTGAGTATTGGTTGAGTTTTCCGGCGTAAGACAATATAAACCTCTTGGTGTTGCAGCTCACCAAAATTGTTAATATTTCTGAGTCTTGCAAGTGTGACATTTGAGATTAAATTTTCCTTCTGCTGAACTGAGAAACTGTTTTTAAAGACTAAGACTGAATAAGTCCAGCTAATGTTTTCAGGAAATGTCTGTAGATACCAATACGTGTATTTTTCTTATTAAGAAAGAGATCCTATTATCCTATTTTGTAGTATTTTCTGATTTATACCATTTGTGTTAGTACTGGCAAATATTTCTAAACTTCCAGTCAGTTTTTCCAGTAAAGTTGGTCAATTTTAGCAGAAATTAAGTTCAAAGGGAAGAGAGGTTGTCAATTAATAATTTCCAGTACACATTCATGTAAAACAACCAAAGATAACTGTCTAGTTTAAAAACTAGTTGCTATATTGTATTCAGACTGAAGTAAAAATTATTAATCCTATGAAATGCTTAAAAAAAAGATGAAAAATGAATAAAAACATACAAAGATGAAAAGCATACATTTTAACAACACAGGACTGTCCTGGGGAGGCAAAACGTTTTTGAAACTTTCTAAGACAGGAATGTCGGCATGCATAGCAAAGAGGCGGGAAAGCTGATGCTCTTTATTGAATATTACAGTTATGCAAGTTTTGGAGCAACAGTCAATCACAATTACAGGTACTTCTCAAAAACTAGAATAATGTGCAAAAGCACAGTATCACCACAGGCTGGCAGTGACGGTCAGGTAGACAACTCTAAAGTAACCAGTCTTTCCCATAACTGTGTGGGCCACAACACGGCTGTAACACATTTCTGACAATTCTCAGAGTCTGGTTGATTTTAAACCATGCTATTAAACCTTTATTTACTTTATATATTTATAAGCTTTGTTAAATTTTATTTATATTTTAATTACTAGCTCTTTTAGCAAGCTTATATTATTCATATAATAGCATAGTTGTTGTTTTTTTATATGGAGATTTTTATCAAATACACATTAATTGCATCATTTTTATTATCTATATTTAAATATTTGATATGAAGCTTGATTGATTTTTGTATAGGAAATTCCTCTTCTATTTTACGCCTAAAAAAGGAATACCTGACCTAAAATGTGGTATACATGAGACTCTGTTGTCTTGGAAACATAAAATGTTGTGGAAAACGTTCACAGTGTTGCCATAATGGACCTTACCAAGCTCCGCCCACAACCGACCACACGTGACCGCAATCTCACAAACAAAGCCTCGCAGCGTTGTTTCTATGTAAACATGACTCGATTAGTGCATCATTTTTACCGGATTTTCATAATGTATCAGCTTCTACAACGGACAGAGGAACTATCAAGTTCATGTCATCATCTGGGAGGAGGTTACTGGTTTCTCAGTCACAAGCTGGTTGCAAACCTGAGGCCAGCAGGTGTCAGTCAGTCAGTAATGGTAGATCTGAAATTTGGTTTGATGACCTCAATATGAGAAGCTACAGACTGTTAAGAGGAACCAAAGAGCTCTGTTAAGGTAAAGAAGCCATTTGTTTGTTAAAGGTTTATGAAATCTATTTGTTCTATTTGATGTTTGTTGTGAATGACGTATACTTACAAACGAACAAGGTAATTAGCCGCAAACGAACAAGGTAATTCTAAACTACAGCCGCTGTAGTTTAGAAACTACAGCGGCTGTAATGCGCCACAGCAAAGGTAAACAAAGGTAAAATAGCCCGAACAGGTGATCAACTCAAAACCACTCGTACCTTTTTACTCTCTCTCTCTTTGTAGTTTAAGCACACCTGTTACCGTGGCAACCGCCTGCGCCCGCAAGACGAGCAAAGATTACATTAAAAACATAACATTCAGTCCGTTACGATATCAAGTTTCCAGGCTTGATAAATATTTCTCGATTATTAATCAGCGCTTTCCTGAACACAGCGATGGTTGATTGACTAGCTGTACTTGGTGCTAGAGTGGCTAACACGAGTAACAGTTTAGTCCAAAGCCTTTTCTGCTAAAATAAAATCTTTAGTGTATGTCAGATACAGTACACGTTGCATATTGATCTGTTTAGCTAATGTAAGACTGTGTAGCAGACAGGCTTCAAGGTGTAGAAGTTGTATCAGTGCTGCCAATATGCTGTACTTAGCTAACGGGAAGCGTGTTTGTGAGACGGCCACGCACGTGACCACGTAGAATGGGCAGCAGCCAATGAAAAGCGGCCCCTGTGGTATAAAGTCCAAGGCAGCAGGACTGGTCCGAGTCACGTGACCAGCAACAAGCCAAAATAAGTAAATGAACCGCTTAAATCACCTGTGTAAAAGGTAGGAGCAGATCAAAGAAGCGTAATTGGGTTAATGTGACCAGAGGCAGTACTGTCTGTGCCCTTTAATCACATTCACTGATTTTTCTCCTGTTGGGTATTTTACTAACCTGCAGCCGGGTCCACATGCCTCTGAACGCGGGAGCAGAAGCCTGTTACGGCAGCGTGCCGGACGCAGGGCCGCCGGGTGGCGAGGGCGCCTCGGAGACAGCCCCTCTGCTCGGCTTGGAGCCGGTGTGTCAGTGGCAGCCAATGAACAGGCAGCAGCTGGAGGCCGCAGCTGGGGGCCCGGGCTGGCGGGCCGTACGCTGTTACCTGGTGGTGCTGTTCTGGCTGGCATGGATGACTATGCTCGCCGTTGCCGTCGCCATCGTTGTCATAAGCCCGAAACCGGTTCCGACGACGCTGAAGTGGTGGCAGAGGAGTCTGTTCTACCAGATCCAGCCAGAGCCGAGCCCGCACGTGCAGGACGAGAGGTCAGGGGGCATCAACGGTAAGAATAAGAGGAAATGTGACGGCAAATATGTTATTTTGAAACATGTTAAATTATGAAAAAAAAAATGACTCAGTAGAGTAGAAAAAAATTTTACGCTTTTTTTTATTCTAATTTATTGGATAGCAAAAGAGAAGGGTTTTTTAAAAATTATTTATTTGTACAGTTTTATGTAGCAGCATTTTCGTAAAATCGTTTAATCAAAAAATAAAAATGAAAACACCAATCTACTACTTGTGGAACAATGTCAAAACTTGAGATGTTTTCTGGGAAAAACAAAAGCCTCGTTAACTGTTGAGCTTGGTTGTGGAGAGTTTGCTGTATTTTTCCAAGTAGTTTTTCTCTCAACAGGTCAAAGAAGCGTGGCTGTGGCTGGTTTAGCTCCATTTTGACAGTTGTGAATCTGTCACTGACTGCATGCTCCCCTTATACATTTGAGTTGCTTTTCTTTCTCTTTAAACAATATTGATCTCAAGATTTGCGTCAATGAATAAAAATCAGCCAAAGGACCTGTTTACAATTACCTATCCCCATAATCATCTGGTTTGATACTTGATCATATTAAATAAATGCATATATATTGTAACCACAGAGTGGAACATTCATCAAAGATTAATTGCTGAAAGTCGTGTGGCAGAATTTTCTTCTCTCTTTTTTAAATGAATGACTGTTTTTGTGAGTAATTTTCTGTTTTGCGTCACAACTTTTCACACATTTCAATCTAAATTTAGGGCTAAGAGCTGATCCATAGTTTGGGATTTCCATTGGCTGCATGGATTTCTAACTTGCACGGAAAATCTTTGTCATTTTTAGGTTATTTTACTGCCTTTTAAAATGATATCTACAAATGTTGCATACCTACTGTGAGCTGTGAATTATTCCCTTTCAGTCCATTGTTGGGAAATGCCACACAATCATGTTCAGTCTTAATGCAGGCAAATTCCTATGGATCCAATATTTGACACAAATCAATTATTTTATTTGAAACACTTGTGTCACCTTCTAGTGGTCTGATTGAATGACATCATGTTGAAATTTTGCACCAGCTTGTCTTTGAGATGTGATAGCAAACCCACATAGAGGGTGGGTTGTACATAAACTTATTTGATCGATTTCAAAATTCTGTTTAGCATTAGCAGAATCGATAATCTACATAACTGAGAAAATTGCTGTCATGCACAAGTAAGCCTAATATAAATTGCACCCTACCTACATTTTGTAATCTATTGTTAAAATTAGCAACATCTGTCTAATTTGACAGATAAAACCCAGCATAATTATGTTTTATGTAATTGTAAAAAGAAAAAGAAAATTCAAGTAAATTCCAGCAGAGCTGCGCTGTCAGATTGGGGAAAAAAAAGAAAATCTAAAACAAACTGGCTAAGAAAAAGAACTGTTCAGTAAAGAATCGCATCCTAAATTAGTGAAATGTTAGCTGATCCAAGTGAAAACTGTACAACATGTCACAGTTCAGACATTTTACAGAACCAAAGCATTGTTTACAGAAGTGGGTCAAAGTTTCTTGAGTGACACGATGCAGGCCGATAAGGTCTGCACACAGAAGATGATTACTTCAAGATACTGCTAAATGTGCAGTTTCCTTCCTCTAATTCAGCATTTTAGGTTTGGTTTGGTACATAACATTTAAAATATTAAATGTTGCAGACAGTGCCCCTTTTTGCAGTGCACGAGGTGACTGTATCTTACATGATGGAAAAGATGACGCATGGCATGTTTTTGTTTTGGCTGAGGCTACTTATCTACCAACAATTCACAAAAACCCCTAATGCTGGCCCATCATTCAGATTGTAGGGGTGTATTTAGACAGAAAAGTTGTTGTATTTAAAGAAATTAGTTACCCTCTGGTTAAACTTGAATATTTTCTCTGCAGCGGTGTGCGAGCGCCTTCCCTACCTCAAGTCTTTGGGAGTTGGAGCTCTAATCCTGCAGGGTGTGTTTCATAAAAAGGCAACTCCAGATGACCTCAGTGAGGTCGCTGAGGCCCTGGAAACACAGGCTCAGATCCAACATCTGCTCGCAGAGAGCAACAAAGCGGGTAAGTAAAAGGATTTGCTGTTCCGTTTTTATTGGAGTTTTCCTGCACAAACACCAACAACATGTTTGGGAATTTGATCTTTCAGATCTAAGGGTGGTGTTGAGCATATGTGAAGTGAATCTGATGGGACGGGAGGAGATGCCCGGAAACAAACCGTCGAACCGTTCAGCTACTGTACGAGTGAAAACGACGGTCGTGGAACAGCTTGTCACACCAATGTGCTGATTAAGAGGCATTTTCTTTTCCCCAGGATGCATTAAGGTTCTGGTTGGAGCAAGGTGTGGCCGGATTTGTCATCTGTGACTCTGATCCAGCATATTCGGCGGAGGTAAATACGCTACTGATATCTTTTATCTTGGTGGAAGCGCTATTCTCATGAATTCCTGTTTTTTTTTTTTTGGGCATTAAACGTATCAGACTCTGCTGGAGTGGAGGAGAGTCTTTGAGGAATTTAGCACTCAGCAGGAGGAAAGGTGCAACTTACAATCAAAGTTTTTTTTGTTGTTGTTTTCTTTTTGCATTGCAAGATGTGCAAATAAATATGCAAGTCCATGTTTACTACAGGATTTTGTTGGTAGAACAGACCTCAGATGTTCTGCGCCGGCTGAACGCCTCGACTCAGAACCTTACGTTGGTAAATGTGGTCATGAGATCCATGTTACCAAAGTCGGAGCAGCCTCTCTCTGCTGAAGAAGTAGCTGAAGCTGTAGAGACGCTGCTGCAAACACGACAGGAAGACGTATGGACCAGCTGGACAGTAAGATATTTTCATGCACGCTTATTTAATCTAACTAGGTTTGTCTAGGTCAGGGGTTTCCAACCCCAGGTCTTGAAAGCTGCTGTCCAATGACTTTTAGATTATTCCCCTCCACAATACCTTTTTTAAGGCAAGAGATGAAATGTAGCTTATTAATGGAAGGGCAAATTGTTTAACTTGGAAATATATTGCTGTATAATTGCTGTATTTATGGATGCTGGAAGATTCGAGTTATTTACTTGCAACTTTGGTATTTTCCTTTCGTTTCAAGGATGCTAGGAGAATGTTATAACAACTTTATATCAGGTCCTGCAAAAATGCAAAATGTTTTTCCCCTCCCCTTTTAAACTGTAAATTTATTTGCACTCACACAAGACTTTAACCCTGAAATCTGGAAAGAAATTTAGTTGCCATATGTTTTTATTACATTTCCACAAAGACTGGTTCTAAAAGTACTTGTTATATATTTATATATTTTCCTTGTCATTAGGTTGCTTTTCTTTTATTTACAAGTATCAGATTTCTGTGGTAATAAATGCATTCATCCTCTTTGCAAAGGTTTTTCTTCTTCTTTTTAAAACTTGAAAACAGAAATAAAATTGTGAGTATTAGGAAATAATTTTTCTTATAGTAGATATTTTTAAAAATCTTTTTATTTTCTTTTAGAAGGGGATTTAACATGCAACCCCTTAAATCTGGTTGTAAATTATGTTTGAAAAACTTGGATTCCTCCTCACTCATTTTAATTGGTGTTGACTGTATTCCAGTAATATTTTGTAACATCTGCAGGTTGGAGGCGAGGTGCCTGTTGAGCTGAAGAGATTATTCCTGGTGCTGATGATGACTCTGCCAGGGTCACCTGCTTTCAGATACGGGGAAGAAATCGACCACACATGGGTAAAATCTTAGCAGTCCAGACGTTATCGGATTTAAACCCCAAGCATGGAAAGAAATAAACCGCTGTTTCCCCACAGAGTAATGAGATAAATGTGTGGCCAGATTTCTGAAGGATTATTCTCACTATTTGCTGCCAACTGTTTTTAAAAAAAAAAAAAAGTATTTTTTTTCCTGTGCCCTCCACCTTTTAGGACAAAGAGTCAAAGCACTCGGAAGTTGCTCTCTTCTCCACTCTCGGCCACTCCAAATCCAGAGAAGAAGCTCTCCTCTACGGCAGCTTGACGCTCCTCCCCTTCAACGCCACCTACAACTTTTCCTCGCGTTCGTTTTCCAACTCCTCCGCTCCTCCTCGTCCCTTCCTGGCCTTCCTGCGCTCCTGGGGTTGCGTGCAGTTCCTCGTTCTGCTCAACATGTGGCCCGAGCCGCTCTCCCTGGACCCGGCCTGGGCTCCCGGCCTGCCTGAAAGGGGCGTGTTTGTGGCCAGCACAGGAATGAACCACATGGGTTCGACGTATCTGTACTCTCTCCAACTGCAGCCTTACGAAGCCGTCGTCATCAAGCTGTTTAACCCAGGAGGCTACTCGTAGAGATTCAGCTGTGTTGATTTAATTATCAGGATATGTTGTCATAGCAGCAGGATTTTAAACATCTGGCACCTGTGCTGTGAATACCTGCTACATTTAAACTTTCTGTGCTTCTCCAAGTTTAATCTGTTGGATGATGATTTAGTCATAGAAAACGGCCTGCAGAGTTAAATAGAAGTTAATTATTTAATGCAGTTCAGATATTTGGGGTATCTGAATTGCACTGTACAGATACAGTACAGTGCACAGTCAGTCTGCATTAGTGTAGATCAAAAGAACGTTTTAGAAATAAAACAAATTTCTCTTGGTTATTTCACCCAGATAGTTTAAACATAAATCAAGAGCCACATCCTCCTTATGTAACTGAAGTATTTTTGCTTCAAGCCCTTCATGTGACGTTTGTTTGCCAAATAAATTTGGGGTAATTTGCCAACTTTTTCCTTTTTTTTTCTAACAGTTTTGTCTCTAGAAAACAACATGCAGGACAAATATTCATACCCCTTTAATTCAGTTTGAGATTCAACCATGGACTTGGTTGAACTTTGTGATCTGAAAGAAAAAATCTGAACGTTATTTTTTTTTACTTTTACAAAAATCTGAAAATTGTCTATGATGTCAGCCTCCCTGACCCTTCAGAAGAATGGTGCTGCCAGGGTGGATTTTGAAATATTGTACAGGTTTTTTGCAGCTATTTTATAATTATGTGATACTTTAGTCTTTTACATACAGATCGAACAAAATGCACTACAGTTTATGGTTATGATGTAGAAAGTACAATAAGTATAAACAGTTTGCAGTGGACGGTATTATAGATGACACCATTTCACTATTTTTAGTTTTTGATTACCACTAGGTGGTGCTACAGCTTTACTCAGCTCCATGGGCTGCATTATAACTCAATACGTTTAAATTAGATGCTATCAACGTTTTTCTTTTTCTGGCTCTGTTACACCGCGGTGGAGTTTTGGAAAAGTTGGCATCAATCAACATATGAAGAGTTTGCTGTTTTGCTTTCTAAGAATTCCTGAAGACATCACTGCCCTCGTTAAATAAGCGGAAAGTTGATGTACTTGGATTGACAAGGTATATTGCTTTACAGCTCTTATAAATCTGTAAACATAAAAAATGCTTCTTGCAATACTGCGACATTCCCAGTATTCTCAAAGACGAACTCGGCATCACGTTCTAAATGGAAATGATTTCCGCTGAAAATGCCACCGACTCTTAATTTGTACGCTTATACCTCCTGCTAAAGAAGATCTCGCACATTTTTATTTATAGTGGAAATATTTTATTGAATTACTCCATTTTTACAGCTCAAACAGCTACTTACGCTTCACAAAGAAAATGTGCAAGAAGAAACGTGTACAAATTGCACTGGTCATGCATATAAACAAAAAGTGACTGTATACAGTAAAATGTAAAAAAATAAAACTTCACCATGCCTGTTGCATTCCATCAAAAATAGATGATCTTATAACAAAGAGCACAGTGACTGACCTTAAATAAAAATAGTCTACATAAATCTACTAAGAGTTTACTCTCACAGTGCACGTTGAAGCAGCAGACGTTTCCAAAAGCGGAAAGCTCTCAACACAAATCACTCCAGGTAGCTTTGAAGTCAGCGACAGAGAGATGGAAAAGTGAAATTGTGCATTTAATACAATAACTTGGCTAAACTATAATGACAAAATGTCATCTTGGGGCATCTTTCTACTTTACTGTGGGTCTAAAAAAAACAACTTGAATGTTGTTAAAACAAAGGACTGTAGATTACATTAAAGGAATACTACGATATTTGTTTGGTTTGGTTTTAATCTTGCATTCAGTATGTAAGATTAAAACCATCAAGTGAACATGCAAACTCTGCACATAGATTAAACCCACAACCTTCAGGCAACAGATTCAAACAATACGTCGGATTTTCTTTAACTTTTCTTACTACAATCATTTGCTGCAGGTGGAACAGTGTTTACAAAAATACTAACGATTTTTTATTTTATTTTAAGAATTAACCAATACTTTAAGTAGAGTTGTCAGTTTGGCATTCAGGACTTTGTTGTTCCATCAGTCAAAATCCAGTCTAAAATTAGGCGTAAAGCTTTACACCTTATAACATTCACAAGAGAAATTCTACACGCTTGCAGACGTGTCTTTAAGAGGATGTGCACATTTGACTAATTTAGCCTGAGAGGTTTCTGCTACTTTACTATAGAAACTCTGTAAAATGGAAAAGACCAGACAAAGTGAGGCAAAAGTGTACTGATCTCCCAATGTCAGGAAATGACTACCAGGTGTCATCAACACCTGCTGATATAAATAGTTAAAGCAGGAAGTGAAAATACTAACATAAGTAAAACCAGGACAGGACTGGTTGGGGGCCGGTGTCTACAATGTATTGCATTTCCTGAGATGGACAAGGTTTTAGTAGGATTCAGAGCTTGATTTACTGACGTTGTTTGATAATTGTTTGCTCAGCATGTTATTGAACTTGACCATGATCATATTTGATTAACTTACATTGTCATGAATATGGCTGTGCATAACTGGACCAGCTTGATTTCCTGAAAATTTGACAGCAAATTAGAATGGAAGAGCATCTTCCGACGTCACGCGGGTCATATATCCATGAAAATGACACAAAGTTAAATAATTTACAGAAATTCTAGTGGGGGAAAAAAACAACATTTTTTTACATTAAAAAACTTTTATAGCCATTGTTAGTCAGTCATTTAAAAACAATTGAAGTTTTGAAACGGTTCACAAGCACAAATAATGACACTGAAGGAAGTCCAATGAACACACCTTTTGAGATGAACACAATGATGATTACACAGGATTTTACAGAACTTTTACGATGCATTACATGGAACACAGACATCCAATAAACATTTAGTCAGTGTTTCGTCACCTCTGTCATGATCAAAACTTGGAAGAGGTAAATCTACTGATCACGTATCTGTAAACAGCACAAGCCCCACCTGAACCTGCAGAACAATAAGATTAACACTCGACTCCATATTGTTACCGCAGCCCACACCGATATCAATATTGAACAAGAAGCACATATGAATTAAAGTAGTTTATCTCTAAACTGCCCATTGTGATTCCTTTAGACCAGGGGTGGGCAATCCTGGTCCTCGAGGGCCGGCGTCCTGCAGCTTTTAGATTTAACTCTTCTTCAACACACCTGAGTCAAATAATGAGGTCATTAGCAGGATTCTGGAGAACCTGACTGCACTTAGGAGGTGATTCAGCTGTTGGATTCAGGTGTGTTGGACCAGGAAGACATCTAAGAGTTGCAGGACACCGGCCCTCGAGGACCAGGATTGCCCACCCCTGCTTTAGACAGAAAATGTTTTACAAACTCAGCGTGGCGGCTCTCCATCATAACTATGGTGATACTAGCATGTATTTAACATAACTCGAATCAACCTAAATGAGCGGATTCATTTCATCGCATATTTCTGGATACGAGTTGACGTGTGGTGAGATGGAGCATCGAAAACAAAACGAACTGAGCAGAGTTTGATATGAAGTAAAGCAGGCGAACAAAAGCAACTTCGGTCTGTGTGTTTTGTATTTCGACTTCTCTACACTTGAGTTTGTTGCACATGTTCTCAATCGTACTGTATAAGTCCCCACCGGTTTCTACACACAGCTCATTTTAATTAGACATGCTTATCTGAAGTGGCCTGTCCCTGATGATGGCTGCAGTATGAGGTCAAATGCTTCAAATGAACGGTAGAGGTCAAAAGTTTCACTGTGTGTGTGTGTTCAGAAAATAGTTGTGAGGAAAGTGACAGCATACAATAATGCATGTTAAATATCCACAACAGTTTATCAGAGTGCATGTTTGATCACTCTGATCGAAGCAGTTGGGCTTCGGTTTATGGCACGACTCCTTTTGCAGTGTTGAGGTGGAATGACGGCGACAGACACATTCAGAGAATCATCTGTCCCTGAATACAAGCTGTACATTCAAGATCCCTCTCACTCCAGAGGTCTGTTAAACCGTCTTTCGGACCAGACAGTCTCTCCGCCTGGACTACTCCCTCCTTCCCTGCTAACGAGCTTGCGCTGGGAAAGAGTCACTTTTGTCAGTAAGTGCAGCTCCTGTGCTCACGGGTTGCGGGGTATGGAGTGGTCGAGTGGGAAAGACAAGGCGCAGTGATCCATCGACTTCACGTCTCCTTTGCCGAACCGGCAGGACAGCAGGGAGCAGAGGTGACGAAACACCGACTTGCGGAAAATGATGAAGACCCAAGGATCCATGATGGGGTTTAAAGAGTAAAAGCGGAACGCTCTGAAGTTTTCGCTGTCTCCAGAGAATGGCTTAACGGCATTCATAAAGCCGGCAATCTGAGGAGGAGAGAAGGTTTATGATTAGACACAGAATTTACTTTTCATGGGTAAAAATAAAAAGATAGATATGTGCTTTGGTCTCTCCTGTATGTAACTTGGAAATCAAGCTGGAAGACTATCAGAAATATGCAAACACCTAAGAATCAAGATGATTCACGCACACATAATGACTCCTTAAAGGTTTTTCCATCAGTAATGGATGAAGCAGAAGACCCTGCAAACAACTCTTATTTAAAATCAGCTAACGCATGTCTACTGAATAGATTTGCTTCCTTGTGTTGCTTTTCCCTCCACTTTGCTGTTGATTTTAAAGACGGTTTCCATCAGTGGGAGGACAACTGAAACTGACAGTCATGTTTTTCTCCAATGTACAAAAGGTCAACTCGAGGAAATGGCTTCTGATAATCAAACTTCTTCACTGAAAACTCTCCTTGAATGTCTGCCTCACGATGAAGATTACTGCCGGCTTCTCAGACTATTTAGCCACAACAGAGGTTGTCACATTTTCACACACCGCAGCCAAACATCCCCAGACAGGTTTGCTTTACCACAACTGTGCTAGTTGTTTCTTAGCAGACAAAACATTTTATTTGCAAAACAACAGCTAAAGAGACTGATGACCCAAACTGCCTGCCGAATAAACGATCATTTAATTCAAAAATCAATGTGTTTTTGGATCAGGAGAGTAAAATTGAAAAGGCGCAACCGTGTGATGACTCACTTTTGCCTGTTTGTCTAGAATGGGAATCATTCATTTGGTGTTTTGCAGAAGATGGCAACATCTTTCTTATTCAGTAAATATTGATTACCTGACCATCTGGGGCTAAATAATCTAGATTATAATCTAGTTAGTAAATGCTTTATGTATGTAATGTAACTGAAGTAAAAACACAGCCGTTCTGTGAACAAAAAGCATCACAGAGAACCAAGTAGAAGCACAGCAGACGGGTCAGAGAGAACGCTTTAGTGAATTTTTTTTTTCTTTTTACTTTTCTTATTGACCTTTCTTGGCTTTGATGACCTTTACTTGACAGTGAAACGACACTAACAAAGGTTTTAAGAGAGGGGGAAGACATGCGACCAAAAAGGTCAACAGGACGCGACTCAAACTCGTGAGGGTCGAGTGTTCGACACGGTTCGAAAACTTTTGCGATGTATCTAGGCTGTTGATTGTTTTGCAGTTTTCTCACATTTCAATTTAAAAAAATGCAACAATATTGTTTGCAGAAGCTGATGTGTCTGTAACAAATGCAGTGAAGCATTTCCTGCTGCACTGTATACAGTATACAGTGCACGCTTCACATTGTGGTTTGTCTAACTCAGACGCCACAAAGCGCTTTCAAATATCAGCAGGCGGCTCTCTAATAAATACACATTGTGAGAATTCTGTTTTGCAACCACACACTGAGCCGAACGTGAACATCCTTGACCGTGCAAGACTTAACTACGAGGTTTTCTTTTGTATCGACATTTGAAGTTTGACAGACTGCAGGCAGGCGGCCCAGACAGGAGAGGCAGCAGCTGGCCCAGGAAGCTCGCCACCTTGCTTCTCTCCTCTATCAACAATTTCCCATTTTCTTCATGAAATATCCAGCAAACAGTAGCCTAATTAGTGACCCGTGCTGATTGAGAGCCCTTGTGCCTTCGTGTAAATGTTGTGGCTGTTGCTAGGGCCTGGATTGAAATCTAACAAGCTCAGGACAATGTGAGAGGGTTCAAAGTGAGCGAGTCCAGACGGAGGACAAATGAAACTACCGGAGGGACGAGACGCAGACCTGTGTTTGCTGCCCTGCAGTTTCACACAGAAGGGATCGTTTGCATTGACCCGTGGAAACACCTGCAGGAGATCAGGCCGGATTTAAGCTGTGAGGATTGAATTAAAATGGCCATCGAACAGGAGGAATGGAGCTCGAAGCCTATTTGGTGTCGGTTTGTAAGTGGGATTGCTCACGCAGTATTTAAGATCTCAAAAATGACTTTAGAACAAGTAGAACTTGATTCAGTTTAGATGTAATTTCTTTTATATGTTCATCTAAAACTCCATCTGGAATCAAAGCTCTAGTTAATTCAGTCTTCTTGGCCACAACTTTAGATTAAAAGCAAGAGCGTTCGCTGTACAGGGAGGGACAAACCAAATGTCCAGATGTTGTTGATTTGATTTTAGTACATATTACTCTGGGACTTTTCTAGTTGCAAAACCAATATTGCATCAGAGCTATTACCTAACACACTAGAGAGATTAAGTATGAGTGTCGAGCTGTGCCCAACACAACAAGAATCCATTTTAAATTAAGTAGAAGGAAAACTGTGATAATCCAAGCCAAGTTAGCGTCTCCCAGTTTCACCTAAAGCCGCTTGCATTCGCCACTATGAATTTTATGAGCTTTAGCCATCCAGGAAGTTACATTGTAATCAAATTAGCTCTTTGCAAATGATTTTGTGTGTTCCTCCATTTGCAAGTTTCAGATTCATAAAAGTGCTGTCAAATTGGGCTGCATGTTATCGATAAAGGTGCGTGCACATTAAAGTAGCTCCTGCAGCTTCAAGAAAATTTATGCAACTTACCACTTAAAAGTGTGAAATAAAAGACTGAATGTAGGAAAGCATAAATCTAGCACATTTAAATTGAGACATCCAATGAAGTAGTTCATTTTTAAAATTTTTAATATCATTTATCCTGGGGGCCAAAGTCAATTCTGATAAAGAACTCAGAAAGAAACCCAGAATAAAATTCAACAAATGAGTTGTTGTTGTTTTTCTTTTCTTTTTTTCCTCTCCTACTAAATAATTCTTTTTTTTTTTGTTGCTACAATCAACAATTTAAGTTTTACGTTATTTTGATGTACAAATTGTTAAGATGGAAAGCAGAAAGTACGTGTCTTTCCAATTCTTATGTTATGAACATGAGTGCCTTTGCATTCAGCCTCCTGGAACATATCAGACGGGCAAAGCAACATCCCCTAAGATACTTAAAACTGGTAGAAACACAAACAAAAAATTGTAGAACAAAATGTGCATCATTTCCACCCCCCACTGTTGCACACATTTGTGTTGTTCTTTAACATAAAGGCCCGATAGAACGTAGTTTGGTCTGTGGTTGTAGAGAAGTAGAATAAACGGCTTTGCACATCGTTGCTCAATACATTCATTTAGCTCTTTGTGTCTGTAGTTATGAGACGGTTTCAATCCCACTTCCTCATTGTCATCACCAGCTCCAAAAGTTCACTTTAATTCATGAACCGTCGGAGGGAACCGAGAAGTGGAAGTAGAGGTTACATATGTTACATTTGTTTCACGAAGAAATGACTGAAAACCAAAGAACCGGTTCTTATAAAAGATAATCAATGTACCAATAGGTCAGAGGTGTTTCATTCTGTACATTACTTTCTAGATAGAAAACGGGTAAAGAAAAACCAGTTAAATAAAGTTATCGCAGCAATAAAGTTGTTGATTTAACCAACCAGCTAGTTATTATGTCACTCTGGGTTAACGTCAGTGGATTATTTATTATCACATAAATAATCCAAGCAGATTAAAATCATTACTCATTGTGAAAGTCTGGCTGAATAACTGATCTGGCACCAATAAATTGGTAAATTATGTAAAAGACAAATGAAAGCCTTTCAGAAAAGTTGTTTTTCTGTCTTCTTGCTGAGAACTGGTCTGTACCAGATTCGCTTTGCGTGCTGCTATAAGATCCTGCAGGCTCTCCCTTCAGGGGTGACTGAGAGCAATGTGTCTGTGTGCAACTATTTCCCAAAAAATTAAAAATCCACTGCTTTGTGGGAAAACGCTGCAAAAAGACAAAATATCTTTGGTCTAGTCTCTAGTGTAAAACGTCTTAATATACTTGAAATAAGACAGAACTAACTTTTCCGCAAGACATATGAGGTTGTTTTAAGTAAATAATTCCTTAATATTGCCAAAAACAAAAAAAAAGGACCCCATTGTTTTAAATGAAATAATCTGCCAGTGTTACTAGTCCTTTTTAAAAACAAGCTCCTACATCTTGCTGGAAGGTTACTTGTAAATTAGTTTGGTCTTATTTTAGATGTACCACGTAAGATTTTGCGTTTTTGAAGAAGAAGGAGCAGAGTCAAGGGACGGGATACTTTACAGCAGCAGAGTCAAAAGGTTAAAAAGACGTGTTTTATATAAATCCTTTACTGACGAAGGCATGACGCAAAAATTTAATTGAGACTAAAAAAACAACAAACGCCTCTGATAACATAAGAGAAATGAAATATCTTAGACGTCTTTGGGAACAATAGCGAGCAAATCCCTCAACAGCCTTGGCTTCTGATCAAGAAGCTGCTCTGGTTCAGCGATTTGTTATTTCCACACAAAGTTGTCGTCCCGCCTAATTCATCACGCAGCCTTGCCAAAGACATTTCAAACACACACGCGGGGCTCACGCGGCCGCCCCCTCGTCTCTACTTTAACCATGCCGGCTCTGGCTTGTGCTCCTGCATGCCACCCTGCCTCTTATGGTGCTCTCGGCGGACTTTGAGGGAGCCTAGTGAAGCATAATAATGCATCACTGGGCGCTTAGAGAGCAGAGCAGAAGCAGAGCGCAACGGAAAAGAAACGGGGGGCCATGCAGGTGCACTTTAAATGTTCCCATTATGAACATGCTTAAGGATATATTAGGCATGCAAAAGCAAATGTGCTCATACACACACTATGTAAACAGTTCCTGGTTGCAAACCTTCTGCAAGCTTTTTGCATGGAAAGGCCTCGGAGTTAAAGGAAGCAGAACCAATGATACAGTTACAGTACGATGCAAAAGTATTTATTTTTCACCCAACATTGTCTCATATTTAGCTCTGGAAAAAATGAAGAGCCCACTGCCCATTTTCATTTTTCTTTCTTTTTTTTTTTTTTTTTTTACAACTAATAAGGTATAAAACTTCACCAGATGCTCAACATTCCTCAATTTAATTTTTTAAAAATTTTTCGCATCAGATTTCTCATAAAAAAATACTTCATTTTTATATTATTATGAACTTATTCTCAGATTATTTTGAGCTCATTGAAAACCTCATGGTTATTGAAAAGCTTATGGTTATTCCACCAAATATTAATTTCTGAACTCTTCCTGAGATAAAACGTTAGTGTCGTTTATTTTCTAAATAAATTTAAACTTGTTTTCTTTGCATTATTTGAGGTCTGAAAGCACTGCGTCACTTTTATTATTTTGACCATTCCTCGTTTTCTGCAGGTAAATACTACATTTTTGCTGAGAATTTCAGAGACATGTTGTCAGTAGTTTGTAGAATGAAAGGCCAAAGTTCATTTTACTCAAACACGAACCTATAAATGGTAAAAATCAGAGAAACTGATCATTTTCAGTGGTCTCTTAATGTTTTTCCAGAACTTTATATTTAGCTTCATTTTTCTTGCAGCAGCTTCTCTGTCCCTGCAGAGGAAAAGCATTCACACAGCATGATGCAGCCACCACCGTTTTAACAGCAGGCCTGGTTCAGAGGACTTCCTTTCCAGGTGTTGATGACACATCTGGCTCTGCAAGCAGCCACCTCGGATGTTTGTCAGGTTAATTACTGATGAATGAATTAATTAAGAATTTACTGATGAATTAATTATGGGTCGAATGTCGGTTTTTGAGCTGTCAGGACATTTTCTCATGACTGCTTTAAAATTCTTCACAACTGCTGTTTTCCTTGCATGTTGCCGTTTATTCAATATATTCTCAAACAAATCGCTGAGCCATCACTTTATTTACATACTAGTTAGGGTAAATGGGGCAGAATACTTTTCTGAGGTTTTCTTTTGTAAAAAAAAAAAAATAAATATTTTTTTTATTGTGACAGAAAAATAAATAATAAAATACATTGATTGTTGGTCACAGCACAACAGAATACAAAAGAAATGTTGTAAGGAGCATGAATGCTTCTGTGAGGTTCTGTGTACTAATGACCACAAAATTGGTTCAGGCTCTTTACAGAGAATGAAAACCAGGAAATTTGTCGTGGCTTTATCACTAATCTATTTGCAGAATCCACTCTTCAAGCCAAACTGGTTATTAAGGCAAACATTTCCCTACCTTCCTAAAACCGTTTTGCCTGGTGTAAATGAGCACATCCTGTCAGAGACACTCAAGACGCTATTTGAGGCAGATAACACGCATGCTTCAGGAAACAGACCCCATAATAGACGTCAACATTTTGCGACCCATTATTTGTCATCCACCAGTCCTGATGGACTCTTACTACCTATCTCTCTCTTTCTCTCTCTCTCTCTCTGATTCGGTTGCAGTGCTGCATCATTACACGTGGCATGAGAGGAGGCAGGGTGCAGACAGCTGACCAGTCAGAGAAGATGGAGAGAAATACTCAGCATCCGAAGAAGTTCCATATCTCTACAGACAAGTTTAATGCGCTTTGTAGTGAGATTATTGACTGAACTCTTGCAAAAGTGATAAATGGGTTGATAAAGCCTCATTAAGTAGATTTATGGTGCAGTTTCAGTGCCAAAAATTGAAGACTATTGTGAATTCAATAGGGGCAAACAAATCCAATGCTACTGTTAGCGTATTTGTGCTAATGGGCAGCAGAAACATGTTGCTTATCGAAACAGAGGCTGCATTAATCAAATGTGGGACAAAAACCTCCCTCCAACACGTGTTCAGGGAAAAATGTGTGTCTGACTTTACAGAGAGCTTTTAAGAGCTTCAAAAAAACTTCTTGTCTTTCGGCCTGTCAGTAGCCCTAGTCCTTTCATCCGCTCATCATGCATGGAGCTTTTGCTGCTCAACGTCATACCCTTACACACTAGCCACACGCCACCAGTTTATCATCACCTAAGCTGAAGTACATCCATGCATTCATCTTTGTACTTTGAGAAAACGTGAAGCTTTTTATTTTCTTTTTTAAGTCATTTGACAGTATAGCAAAGGCTAAACTTCTCCAGAACATCAACTTAGACTGCAGCCACTCACACACACAGTATTGTGGGGAAATAAGTGTTGTCTTTTGTTAAGTGTAAAACAACACATTTGAAACAATGACATTTAAACCCAAGCTATCAATGTGGAGAAATTAGTCAACCTCATTATTCACTCTGGCTGCTGGTAGTGTGCCTAAAAGTTCATGTTGTTTTCGTAGCTCTACCTCGTCTGATACAGCAACCAGCCGCCAGTGGAAGTTCAGCAGTGACGATACTTGTGTCCTCTAAATAGTTTAACTTTTGCACAATTACAACCACCTCTTCCTCCTTTTAATTTAACGAAATCTGTAAGAAAAATAACTTTATTAGGCATCCTGCATTGTTTCCTTACTTGGAAAGCAACTATCCAAAAACATACAGGTCAGGCGTCATTATTATTTTGTTCTATTTTTTTCTTGTTTTGCTTTTTATTTTTTTGCAGCATGACTTTCACTCTCAGAGTTTCCTGTGGCTACATGCAGATGGTGCAGCCATGATACTAAAAAGATGACTCTGGAGGGGAATTTTCACAACCACAAAGAGAGTTGGAGATACTGAAGGTGCAGAGGGGGAAAAAAAACGCACAGACGAGGAACGAGTGGGTTTTGTCACCACCCTTCTGAGTCGCTTTCTTTTCCCCGTCATGATTCCCTTATCTGTTCATTTGTGTGAGTGCAGCAAACAAAAAGGGCTTTAAAGACAGCCTGTGGTTATCTTCATACGGCTTTTAAAAGTCCATTAGTGACTTTCCACCTCTAAGTCCGCCTCAAGTCTACAGTGGGTTTGTTCTTTGGCTATTAAGTCGATTTGCAAAGGATGTACAAATGGATTTGAGGGAGAACTACAGAGTTGTGGCCATTCAGTCCAATTAACTGCCTGTAAAGACAAGTGAACCCGTTCTGGATTCTGTTCACAGATCTATACAAAGTCTTTATCAATTTCTAAAAATGAAAAAAAAAAAAAAAAACAACAGAGGAAATGTTTTGTTTTTGGGTAGAGTTTATAACTGGTAGCTTTTGTTCTCACTTTTGAATGTAGAGTGTGGTTAGTTATGTGAACACGGTCAGGGCTGGAAGTCGTAGGAGTTGCTGTTCGCTGAGCAGCTGAAAAAGAAACTGCTGACGAAAATTAAAACAAAAACAAGAAGCTGCACGAAAAGAAAAAAGGGGAAGCTAAAGTCAAAGAGCAAATGCCCACCTTTTGATGGAGATGTGTGCCAATATGTAGCTGGGAAAGGGGTTGAACGAGTTGTGAAATGTCTTGCAAAAGAGCTTCAGTGTTCCTCATGCTGAAATGTCCGCATGCAGGGTTCAAACTTAAAGATCAGTGACAGACGTAATGAAAATCATCTTTTTGAACACAAACCACGACTATTTGACAAGCAAAAAGAAACGGGTCTGTAATGCTGGATGTTCTGTTTGTTTAATATTACTGCTGGAAATGACTAAAAAAAAAATAATTACTCTTCTGGTCGAGGTGCACATTCCCACAGAAAGCCAGCTGGACGTCTGCCATGTGTGCACTTTGTCTTCTCCTTTGCCAAAAGCTGCACATATTTGAACATTATAAACTGTGTCCTGTTGTTTTCACTGGCAATAAATAACATGCGCTCGAAGCAACTATGCTGCACACTGCTCCTATTTTCGTACATTTATCCATCATTTCCATCACGGATGACGGCAGCCGGCGAGTTGTGAGGATGTGATAAGATTTCTGCTACATTTTGTGCTCAGCATGCAAGATAAATGGTGATACGATCTGAAAAGCTCTATAATCTCTATATCATTTGCTGTGCTGTTGCGTAAACTTCAGTCAGAATGCCACTGTGGTCACCAAGCTCAGGACAGAGCATATTAAATGCTTACTGACCCGTGTTTCAATATTCTCAACCCTTTTTAACTTCTGTCTTAGCAGGCCTTCACACAATTTAACTAAGTGTGTTACAAAAGTGAAATACTGAAGCAGAAAGTATCAAGAATCTGGTTGCAAAAGTGGAAACGTCTACTAATACTAGTGCAGGGTTTTTATTAGCCTAATGGTTTGGCTCTGTTTTTGTATTTCAAACTTTCTATGTAATTATTTTTGTCACTATAAAAAAAAAACTTCCTAAATTACACAAAATGATTCTCTTTTATCTTACGGTGAGTGGGAGTCAAAAAGTGGTGAAATCGACTTTAAAAGTGATCTAACACACAGCGTTGTTACCACTCTGATCCGACACTCCCTTCAAAAACAAGCAGAGAAGTCCAAGAGTGGACAACAAACCTGTGCATGCAGCTTCTGCAGACTCTCATGCAGATGCACCACTCATCACAAGCGCCGTCGAATAAACAAATGTCAAACTTTCGGCTTCAAAAGGGGGTTGTCTCCAGACCGGTGACGATGCTCCAGTAGCTTTGTTTGTTTGTTTTTTTAAAGGAGGTAACACCTCGCCAGAAAAACGGATATAAGTGAAACGATGAGCACTTTTCTAAAACCGTTCATTGGTGGTTCTGATCAATGTTGTAGATTTGAATGTTTTGTTGGGCGTTAAAAAAAACAATATCATTTGAAACAACATAAAAAAAAGTTTAATGATATTTAACTTTTCAAAATGTTTCTGTTTAATTGTTGTTGTTTGTTTTCTTGATTCAACTTGACTCAATAACGTCCAGTTTGATTTCAGGTTTATCGAGTTTTTCTCGGTGTTCTGATCCACAGATTTGTGCCGCAGGCTCAGTGATTCGGGGGGCATCAGCTGCGGAGCAGCACCAAACAGCATCAGAAGCAAACAGCACACAATAACAAAGATGGATTACTCTAATAGCAACACATCTGTGCTCAGAAACAATAAGCAGACCAAACAGCATTAATGTTGCTCTCATCAAACAGAGCGTTGATATATAAAGTTATGGCACAAAGCAAGGGGAGAACAGTTGCCTTAAATCTTCTTATAGCTTTTAGTTTCAATTTAAAATGAGACTCTGACACGTTTCCACATTATTCTAAAGCTCCTCTGTTCATTAGCATGTGATGATTGGTGTCAACGGATGAATAGAAAGGTAAAAGTTTTAAGCGATTCCAAAATCCATTTTTTCCTTCCAGACACTCAGACTTTCTTGTAATCCTTTAAAGAGCTCCTGATAACAGTTCCCAGTGCTTATCATGACTGTCTTTGTGCTCACACAGATTGTTCGCAATTTCTTTTAAGGCGCGAACCGACTGCAGTTTCCTGGCCAATCGCCGATTGCAACCATTGATAAAGCCTGACCTCCGGATTCTGATTTTGGTTGACACCGATTTTTTTTGTTTGTTTTGTTTGCAATATGGATGAAGACAGCAAGAAAGTCGGTGAGTTGGCAACAGTGGAGGGACTACGGATGACTGCAAACATGCAGACATGACCTGGTGGGCCGGTCTGTCAGTCAAACCTCTCTCACGGGAAACCAGAAGAAGACGGAGGTTATTTTTAGACCTCAGCTGAAAATCTGGGGATAAGATCGGCTTCACATGCGAGTATCGAACGACGGCTGTCTCCTAAAATTTGGTCACTAAATAAAATACAGAAGAAATTCTGAAAATGATCACAAACTGAACTGAAAATGAGTGAAGAAGGTCAATAAAAGATGACAAAGCAAACAATTTTCAACCTGGATAACTGCTGTTTACGGGCACTTTAAAAAAAAATAACTTACAAGAAATGTTGTGTCTTCCAGAGGAAAATAAAAAAAAATTGAATAAAACAAACCGGAGTCTGAAAAAAGGTGGTCTAAGTGTCCCATTTCAACAAGTAATGGCACTAATTTTAACACAAAATACAGGACGGCTTCTGCTCTGTGAAATACCAATCTTATTTCAATCAAAATCTCTCTGATACTAATCATTGTGTGAACGTGTGAATGCGTGAATGACTGAATGTAGCGTGAAGCGTTTTGGATCCTCTAAGCTTCATAAAGCGCTACACAAGTACAGGCCGTTAACCATTTCTGGAAACAAATGCCATTTTGTGCAACTTTTGCCAAGTGCATCTGATGTTTAATCCAAAAGGCTTCCAGGTACACTTTGCACCACTTTTCAGTCAAAAACTACATTTGCATTTAAACGTTACTGAGCAGCAACCTTCAGAAAAAATGCAATCCGACTGCTTTAAGGCTCATTTATGAAGCAACAGAAGAAAAGAGGGAAATTAATTTGACGACTCCGCATACAAGCGAAAACAGCAAGGCCCACCATGCGCATCATGGGCGATAAATCAAGTCCTGTGTGCTTTAACAATTTACCCCCCAATCTCTAATTCTTTACGATCCAATCAGGAATGAATAGCAGGCAGCTTATTGCACATTGAAACAACTTATTGTGGCGTTAGCTTTAAGAGACCAGCCAGGGATTCACTTTGAATTTAAAACCAAAACCAGCAGGGATTCTTGAGACAAGAGGCTGACGATAAGAGCGGGCTCCCGACGGGCCTATAGGAGCATTCAGCATGGACTTTATTTGGCCTTTTTAAAACAGCACAGGAAACTACATCTAAAACAGGCAGGATAAATAAGTAGAGTTTCAATTTTGCAAAAGAATTTTGTAAATTTCTTCCCTTTAACATATTAAAGGTGGCACGGTGTTGGCATTTTTCAAATAAATATGTTATTTTTTATAGTTTAAGAATGATATATGTCGCTTCCAGATGCGTTTTGGGGATTGAATCACAGATTTAATGCACTTTAGGGCTTACTCTGCCTATTGTGGTATCTGTCATCTTTGGCTTTGAGGTCTGTGCCACCAATATTTCTTCTGGATTTGTGTCTTGTATTGTCATATTACTGGGCCCTATGGAGATTAAATACATGTCTTTGTCAATAATTCACACGATTGCATCAGGACCACAACTAAAAGCCACGGGGCTTCCTAACAACGTACCATGAGGCCAGGTATTTGTCACGTCCAGTTGCATCCAACATTATTTCAGCAGAGGTCAAAGGTCGCTCAGAGCAACAGAAAGTCAGTGGAAACTTCTTCCCATCACGTTTAGTAAACATTTTGTGTGCACTGCTCCTTAAAACCCCAGAACGTGACGTTGCCTTTTCTGGCAGCAATTATCTTGTTGATGCCGTTAAATCCCCGTCGTCTGCCTGCTGCTTCGGCTCTTTGAAGGAAGAACACGCTCCATGTGCCGCTGAGCGCAAACATTTTGGAAAAATTGCAAAGTTCTCCTCCCTCCCAAGGAATAAATAAATATTGAACAACCACACCGTTCAGATAAGACACTTTTAAGGCTTTAAGTTCTTTCCTAACTCAACCCACTGAACTTGAAGAACAAGGGGCGATTATTTACTGCTGGAGTGCAAACATCCTTCTTCCCTTTTTTTTTTTTTTTTTTTTGAACTGTTGCATCATTAGTTGTAAAGAACCAACGATGATACCACATTTTCTGTACGCCATGACTTATTTTTTTTCATCTTTTTCTGAAGACATACACAAAAAACTAATTAGTCACCATGTGATCTCTGAAGTCTTTTCATTTTTTCTCTTAATATCTTGATTTCATTTCTTTAGAGAGTCATTTGATTTGCGTTTTATTTGCTCTCCAGCACCTGGACGAACAATCGCCACACTCTGCCTCATATATGGTGCGTTTATTGTGAGGTATTGCATTTCACTGCTGTCTCTCAGCCAACTTATATGAGCTCATAAATCTTCTGCTGCTAAGGTGGAGCATAAAACAAGCATTAAATTACACATTTAGCTGTAATGTAATATCAAAGGTGTAACAATTACTGCTGACGGCTAACTGGGTTAAACTTACATTTCCATTCAGCAGTTTAAAATCCGTTTCTGATTTTTATCCTCTATTCATTTTCACTTTTCAGGGGATGAAGAGGATGTATTGATGTGGAGCGATATGAAAAACACAAAATCTTACCAAATATATATTTTTTTTTTGTCTATTTTCTGGTACAATTAAAAGAAGTAATCTTTCAGTGAGTTATGGGAGCTTGTTTTAAGTTAATTATTCTTCATTTTTAAATCTTTTTGATTTTAAAGAACAACTAAACCCACCAGCATTTTACTTCACGTATAAAAATAAATTTTTTGTCATAATCTGCTATTGGAACAAGAACGTTTCCATCAGTTTTAAGATGTATATTTGGCTTGAAATGAGCTCATATAACTTGCTGAGAAGTTCAAGTGTACTGAGATATTCTGCACAATAAACTATACCAAGAATACTTGGTAAGATTTTGTATTTTTTTTTTTTTGCAGTGCATTGAAAATGTTTGTCCAATATTGAGATTCTTTTTAAAACCATCATGTTCAAAGAGATGGACGACTTGACGTTTAATGGTTTCCCCCTCATTTTTTACCCTGTTTGCTCATAAAGTTGTTCCTAACCTGTTGTGTGATTTCTATTGTGATTTCGTGCAACACTCTCCGAACAATGTCATCAAGGTAAAGAAGGGATTTCATGGCATTTAATTAAGCAATGTGCAGACGATTTAAAATCTCTAACTATACAATACGATGTTGACATATAGGTGTTCAAATGTTCTGTTCTTTAAATTACTCCTGTGCATTTTGAATGTGCAACGTGATCTCCTTCCCTTCACTGCAGAGTGACACAACAAAAGGGTCGCAGCCCTTGGATTGAGACACTATCCTTGGGTGTGGAGCGCAATTAATGTAATGATGTGCGAGCGAGCAAGCTGCTGAATGACAGGATAGACAAGATCTGGCACACATGACGACAAACCAAACGTACAGACACGGAGGGCTGAAAATAACTTGCAGGTGAAGGCAGTAGATAGATAGCTGTAAAAATAACTATATTTCTGCTGAATGCCCCCTGAGCTGCAGCTGTTGTCTTGTTGCAAATGGTGCTGTGTTCGAGTCCCTGCCTTTTTTGCAGGATTCCCTTTGGTTTCCCACATGCAGGCGTGAGTAAACTCTACTCCGACTTCCTCCCACAGTAAAAAAAAAAAAAAAAATGCTTGTTAACTTAATAGGTTCCTCTAAATTGCCCTTAAATCTGAGAATGTGTTTGTGGTTGTTAGTGATGAGCTACAACATCTCCAAGGATCAAGGTAGTGTAAAACTGGAAGGCTATTCACAACGACCTTTATGACATGCACACACCCATTATAAAAGCATTTATGTTTCAACTGATGCACTGCGTTTCATTAAGAGAAATAATTCACTGCAATTGCCCAGAGGAGTGATAATGTGCTTATTTGTAATTAAAGTCTGCACATCGGAGAAGACGTTCAAGGGAAAGTTTATTTATACATGATCCATTTCCATCTTCTCATGCTGCACAAGGCGCTTTACAACGCACCAAAAAGAAATAAATGCAGGACAATAACGCCATTTAAAATTTAAAAGAGAATTTTAAAAACAAAAACGGAAATGTAATTGGAAGGGGGTATTAAGGGGATTTCCCCAGTCAGTCATGAGGACGTCAGCACATTCGCGTGTCGCTGTGAGCCACTCTTGTAAAACTGAAAGCTAAAGTTGACAAAAGTGTGTTTTCGCACCAGGACGATCACACGACACATCAGATGAGCTTTGAAAACCACCCAAACAAAACAAGCATCCTGGATATTTGGATTTTAACATCAATTGTTTTCTTTAATGCACACTTTTATGCTTTTACTGTTTCTTTCCGTCTTTCCTGTGATGCCCTGTAAGGCGCTTTGCCTTGTGTATGAATGGTGCTGTTTAAATAAACTTGCCCAGCCTAGCACAGGTCTGTCAGCAGGTTACAGTCAGACATGAATCCCTCCGTTTACCCAAATCTTAAAAAAAGAAAAAAATCTGACTTAAGTCCAGCTATCAGTGCAACTGTAGTTTAAACAAGAAGCAAATTTGAAGCAAATGGCTGAATATGAAGTACCAAGGTCCTGAAGTGGCCTAGTTGAAGTACAGAGCTAAACCTGACAGGCAAGCTTTGATGCAACGTGTAACGGTGTTTCTGCACAGCTCTTTGGATCAAAGTCTAACCAATACTGTACAGAAGAGCAACATGCAGTTACTCCTCAAGAAATAATCTGAGACCTCAGAGATAAAAGTGAAAGCAACTATTTAAAGGTGAGATTTGTTAAAACGTGGCAACTACTTTTCCTCAGAATACTCTTAGTGAAAAATAAGCACCAAAACAGAAATGTTATGATATCCTCATGTAATACGTTGGCAGGCGTTTCCACAGGAACTGTAATAGTGTCATAACTTATCAAAAAAATACATCATAAGAGTGATTACAGAATCTGATACACTGAGCAGCTATTTTATGAAATGTTTGTATTTCTTGGGAAATTTTTTTTTTTTTTTTTTTTTTTTTTACTTTTTTGTATTAGGATAATCAAAAAACATGTACGGCGGACAGCATGGTCATTATATCCACAGAATGGTGCACACTACATGAGTTTAATGGGACCCCATTAAATCTTAGCCCATAATGGTTTTTGTATAAAATGCAGATCAAATTTAGCACCAGGTAAAACTTAAGCCGTGTGTGAAAACATTTGGAGTTTTCAAACTCTGTCTCGGTTGTTGAAATATCAACACTTTTTTCTCAAATGTTTATTATTACCAGACAATAATTGCCTGGCTCAAACCACCACTTTCCAAAGTTTCTCTTTAGAATCATCATGTAAGCAGAAACATCAGATTATAAAGATTTAGTACAATCAGTAAACAGGCTTGTGGGTGGAAAAAAATACCCTATTTTTTTTTTTTTTCTTTCCTGTGATCATAGATATTTTTTTAAAGGCTTTTATGATGCAATAAGAGTAGGATATGTGGAAAGCTTCTGCTTTAGGGGGGGAAAAAAGAGATTATTCATGGGACTGTGAATACTAATGAAAAATATGGGAAGTGACTAACCTTCTGCTCTCCTCTGTAATCAGCGTTTTCACTAGAAATTACTGAAAAACTGGAAAATGACCCAAAGTTGTGAACTTAGGGAGAAGTACGATTAAACTCGCCCTGTTCCAAAGTTTCAGCCTCACTTGTTTTTATGCATGTTTTGGGTTTGCTGTGAAACATCTTGCATTTTGTTCAAGAGGCCACATTAAAAAAAAAAATTTAAAAAAAGGGTAGCATTTCAGGACCTTGAAGGTACAGCCTGGAGGATCTTGGTAGCTGCTAGCAAAACATATGAGCTGTAACTACCTGAATGCCGTCCACTTTAACTCCTTTGTCTTCGTTGCAAGCAAGAAAAAAAAGCATGTTAGCTTTGTTTCAGTCAGCAACAAGTGGAGGAGGGGCAACACTGCATTACTATTATGTCTAAAGGAAGGCAAAACCACTGTCCTTACTTACTTTTGGACTTTTAATTGAAATGACTTCAAGTCATTGGGATGATGTAGCAAAAATAAATAAATGTGGAACT
Source organism: Gambusia affinis (assembly GCF_019740435.1). Lineage (NCBI taxonomy): Eukaryota > Metazoa > Chordata > Actinopteri > Cyprinodontiformes > Poeciliidae > Gambusia > Gambusia affinis. Next base: position 22,135,659 of record NC_057873.1, read on the forward strand.
GTAACTTTTTGAAACTTTGGCGCCACTTGACACCAGCATCATGTCACACGTCAGGAGCCAATGCAGCATTTTTGAGAGAAATGAAGAGAAAAATAAAATATTTAAACTCAGGCTAAAAAGAAATATTTTGCTATGCATGGCTTCAAACAAACTCAAAAGACAAATCAAACTGAATGGATCATGAACAACAAAACTGGCAGGACTGTAACCTGGCAACCAAAACATTCGATAAACATTTGAGCATGAACGGGAACACACACACAAACATTTAGGATTATGCCTTTCTCCATAAAAAAAAAAAAAAAAAAAAAAAAAAAAACACTCTTATTGTTCCCCTTCACAAAGCGAGCTGCTGATTGCAGAGCATCGTCTTTCCTGGGAAGCCTGGATGGAGCGCTTAAGTCTCAGCAGCAGCAGCACAAAACCAGATGGGAGCACAAAGCAGTCACAGCGTGTCTTTCTATATCTACGCCACGCCACTCCCACGGCGCGCAGAGACATCCGATATCTACGGCCCACGCATAGGTCAAGGGATTTTCTCCACCACTGTGACTGGATTCGATTTCCATTGTCATTCCTCTTCTGGGAGCTAAAATTAGCTTGGCATCAATGAGGATGCTCCAGTCCTTCCCATATACCACAGGCCCTATGGGGCCGTTAAAGGAAATCATGACACATCGTAGTAAAAACATCCTATAGGATAGAATAGAGTAGAGTAGAATAGAAAGTGGCAGGCAATCAAAGAAAGTTTTTGTTAAATATCTAATGTTTTCATATCTTGTCATACGGCATTACACTATCTGATGATTTTCATCAGCAGAGAGATCCTTTCTCTTTCCCATATTGCTTGAAACCTGTGGCCTGCTTAATAATGTGGAACATCCTTCTTCAGTAGATTTCCTTTAATTAAGCTCACCAGACAAACTAATCAACCCAACTCTCTGAAATTAATGATACTGACTCAAAGAGCCCTGACACACAATACCATCTAGAAATTTAATAGCACAACAAAAAATTTAATCTTTATGACACTTTAATCCAGTTTGGAATACGGTGTATAGCACATTTCATCCATGAGGAGGTCTAAAGTGCTGCACCTCATAAAAACACAAAAATACCAAGTCATACCACATGCAGCCTCACTGTGGTATAATACTAGACAAATGTTCAGCCACACCACAAAACCACATAATCAAAACTCTAAAAGTGCGACTATAAGAGGAACTTTCTGGACATGATTTAGTGTTTTTCCCACCAACCTGAGCACACAGGGAGACTTGTGAGCACACGTTTCTTTGTGGACGAGAAATAATCTTATTTTGGAATGAAATCAATATGGTACTGATATTATCGATATTATTGGATCGATCCGCCCATCTCTAGTTTGCAGGTTGTGCTTCACTCTGTCTGTGCTAAAAGAAAAAAAACACACCATCAGCCAATCAGACAGGTATTGATCATCCAATCAGAGTATTCCTTGCAAATACTGCATTCGCTTGAATAACAACCAGACATTTACACAATGGAAGATCTTAGGAAAACACAGGAACATGTCGTACAACAATACTTGAATTTTGTGCCTTAATTTTTTTCATTGTCTATTTTAGCTAATATTTATATTACTTTTAAATGTGAACAGTGTTGCACAATTTGTATTAAGATCTACGTGTCGATTACTTAATTAGTGTTTAACTGAAGTGCATGAAATTTCTTCTTGTTTATTTAAGTTATATTTTTTTTCTGTTTGCCTTTTTGGTGTTAGTGACTTCAATAATGTCTTCCAACTGCATGTAGCATAAATGAGGTAGTCATATTGTGAAATTTCCTGCGACTTTTATCATTTTAATCACAAAGACGCGGTAGATCCCCCCAGCACCTTCACCACTGATATTAGTAAGTTTTCTGTAGAAAAACCTGCATCACCCACTTGATTACATCAGTCATTTTTTTTTCCACATGAGGCAATATTAAAAAAAACAACAACTTTGAGTCATTTTCACTCTCTTTTGGCAAGAATCAGCCTGTTTTCAGTCTTGAATCATCTTTGACCTTTGCGGATTTGGAGAGATTTCTTACCCATCGCCGCCCTTTCACTTGATCCCGATCCAGCTGGCTGCGGGTGCCGTCATCCAGAGACTATTAGACCCTCCCAGCTGGTGATTGGGAGAGGACGTGACTGTTAAGGGACTTTTTTTTTAACTTGCTCTGGTTAAAAAAGTGCTCTGCTTTTTTAACCAGAGCACTTTTTATATATATATATATATATGTGCTCTGGTTAACAAGGAAACAAATGCTAATTTGTATAAACAAAGTAAAGTTGGCTCTAGAAGCAGAACCTCTAACATGTAGGTTGTTAATTGCAGATAGGGTTTTGGATCTTTTTGCTTTTTCTTTTTACTCTCCAGGTTTTTCTTGTCTTGTTCTCGGCGGACATTTCCCCAGAGCTCTAAGTACTATTGGACTTGGTTTCATTTTCTAACCCAAATCATTAGAATCCCTTTTTTCTTATCTTTATTTAGAAGGTAAAACTCAAACAGATATCATTGCTTACATTAAGGATATTTAACGTCTGGAGTATAAATATTACAACAATGGTGAAAGGAGCTGTAGCAGGAATCTACACACTGTTTCCCATCTGAACACAGAATAACAAACTAATGTGCTTAAAAACTGCATATACATTAGTTGGTAGTAAAAACATAGATTAGGTTACAAATAAGAAAAGCTTCTGGAGAATCTCTATCGATTCTTCAATTTCCAGCTCTCATAAATCTCTTCACCATAGATGCCTTCTCACGATCAGAAGGATCCGCGGATGCTGCGTCTAGACTTTGCTTAGAAGCCAGATTGTTTTCGTATCCAAGTAAAAACCTATAAATAGTTGAAGTAATGCATTTCAGAAGTAGCTCTGTCTGTGAATGCTCATTCTGAAACAGCAGTGCAGCGTAATGGAGGTATTGAAACTATTCTTACCTGTGCAATACTTTCCCTTTCCAGCCAGTGGAGTACTTATTTAGTTTATGGATCAATATGAGCCTTCCTGACATTTTATCTTACGTACGAAGCGATCAATACAGTACGTCTGCTCAGTAAGTTAAGTATGTACACACTAATGGAAACTTTTTATGAAGTTAAAGAAATAAGGTGATCAAGATTACCTAGAAATGTCACATTTCATATGTTTTTTCATTGAATGGTGCTGGAAAAAGAAAGATCTGGAGCCATTCTTCCCAAACAGGAAGTGACATTAGGGAACACTTCATCGATTCTGGTATTGATTACCGATTTATGGCCCAATGGGAGCTTTGTGGTTCTCATGGTAACATTTATAGGAAGCAATGGGAACAAAGAAGAGAGAATATTTGTCTTGTTGTTTAATCGAAAAGCTTGTAACCTCTGATATTTGTTTTAATTTCATATAAAACACAAAGGCTGGGAACTTTGTAATGTCTAAACTGGTCAGAGTGATCTTACTTTACAGACCCTCTTGCAGGGAAAATAGACCTTTAGTGATCTAACGTTTACTGATATTGACTGTTAAAGCATCACTTTGAAAACTTTACCAAGCATTGATCACATATTACCTCTGGTAATGCATTTTTAAATATGTCAATAACTTGAGTACAAACAAAGAAATAAAAAAAAATAATAATCAAAGGCTTCTTCTGGGAACAAACAAATTAAATGCATTTTTCACAGATCCTCTCAAGTAATAAAATTCATCACATCAGCTTTTACTGCTCAATAACACTTTAGCGGAGCCAACTACTGTAATGGCACAATAAGCTATAAATCAAACAGAGGTGGTAGGTAATATACGGAGACAAGCCTGAGAAGTTGAACGGATATCAGACACACAGCAGCTGTAGACGACAGAAAAGGCTTTATTCCAACCACTATAGGGATGTTCCTTGAACGCAACATCCCTGGATGTGAAGTTTGACTTCAAAAGTAAATCTTCTCCAAGTGAAAAAGCTCAAGATGTCTTCTAGTTTCCACAAAGTAAACAAGGATCTGCTGAAACCTGAACTCCAAGTGCGAAATCTGAAAACACTATTCACAGATGAGAACCAAAAAAAAAAAAAAACTGAAAATGAAAAATCTTCTCTCTGACCATATAATTGTTATTCTTCCCTGCCAACGTTGTGGTGAAAAAAGACACCATTTACTCTCTTGTCCCTGCTTTTATCCTTCACTGTTCTGCATCAGTAACACTGGCACAACTTGATATCTGCCCTCAGAGGAACATCGAGTTATAAGAACTTGCTTTACGCATGCAAGGATAAACCGGAAACACGGTTGTTTCATGGTTTTGTGGTTTGCTCTTGCTGTGTTCACTAAGAGCAACAAATAAGGATGCAGCGTTTAGCCTTCCTGTACATGTCAAGAGGAAAACTTGCTGTAATAAATTCAATTTGAGCAACACAATGAAAACATCCCACTAGACTGAATCAGACACTTTTTTTCTCCCCCCTTCCCTTTCCAGCATCTGTTGCGCTGTGAGCCAAACCAACGGGTGTTAATCACCAGCTCACATCTGTCTGGAAAAGGTTAGTGCTGTTTGTACGTGCAGCATCAGGCTTCGCAGCGTGACTAGTGCGACTGCAAAGATTTACACGTACAAACGGGCACAGAAACCTCTAGAGGTGTGTCCAGGCTCGGTATAAGAGTGATAAATTACTTAAAACATTACAAAACGTGATGTTTTATACACTCGATTTTCTGAAACAAGGACTTGTTGTCCCCAACAAGTCTCGAAACCTGTCTGCGATTTTGTCGAAAGCATTTCACATCACAGTGTTTTGAAAAGACAACTTTCAACAATCACAACCTATGCACAGCAAGCAAATCTGTGCTAAAGGCTTTGCACATGATTTTGTTAGTCAAATCCAAGTTTTTTGCCAGAGACTAAGCATTTTTTTCTTTTTTTTTTCCACCATCTGATTTCACATTCAGACTGAGTGAGACGACATTATATCAGCTTGTGTTATGTGGCCCATCCGGCTTGCTGTACTCAGATTTCTTGGGCTCAAACACGTTTCACTGGGCAGAGAGCAGCTGCTACTCTAGATTTAAAATCTCTTAAAAGTGAGTCCTGGTCAAGATCGGTCGAAATGATCAGAGTATGACGAGAACAAGGAAAGCAACAACAATAAAAGTGTTGTTAAAATCAGAGCGACAAAGAATTAAATCAGCTGTATTATTGACATAACACACTTGCACTCAAAAGACTGACAGGAAATCACTGTAAAAAGCAGGAAATGAAGCAAGAAGCCATTCTTTGTTTTATCTGTGCACCATTAACAGGAAACACACTGAACTGTATAAAGAGTTGAAATATCAACGACTCATTGAGAAAAAAAAAAAAAAAAAAAAAGAGCTAGCACTCTAGCATAGCGTACGCTTAGACGTTTAGCTATAGAGTCCAGAGTTATTTTAGGCCGCGTCTGTACGGGTAAAGTAAAATATATATTAAGAAATAATTGTTAAAACTACCTTAGACTTAGTTGAAGTGTTGTCAGAACATTTTAATATCAAATATAATAATAAAAAAAAAAGGTATAAAAATGCTGAATCATTTCCAAACTATCCAGACCAAGTTATTTTCACTCTCTTTAGATCCTGAGCAAACAATGACAAACCAGAGTCTTTAGGAAAGCCAAGTTTAGTTGTAGTTGCAACTCTCGAGTGCAAGTAGGATCCTACTCACTCATTAACTCATGGACTCAAGCAGTTGCAGAAACAGAACATGAAGCAGGTTGAAAGATCTCAAAAAGCAACAAATGATTTTGATCCAAAGTAATTTAAACACAGCTCTCACCCACCTGCCACTCTGGGAAGAATTAGATATTTAGAAAGTGTTGGTTCTCCAACAAGCTACAATGAGAGCCAATATTAACATTTGGGAAAACAAAAACGGTGAATCTCGCCAAGAGTTGACAGCTAATCATATGTTTGATCAATTGAAACATATGAACACGAGAGCAAAGTAAAACAGAAAAGAAAAGTGCACATGCATAATTGCAGCTGCTTTCTTCACCGAGTTACCCCCACCTTCGAACTAAATACCTGTCACTGTCAGGAAGGCAGAGTTACATGTGATATTGAGATTTTGTATTTTATTTTTGCTGAAATTCAAGTCAATATGAGGCACAAAAACACCCGGGACATTTCCAGATCCAAATTTCTCTTGACACGAACGCCTCACTGCATTACTAAATGTTTGCAGGCACCAAAGCTGGGGATTCCTGAATCTTACTCAGACAGATGAGAATACTTTGTCATCGCTGCTTATTTTCCCCTCTGGGTTTTTCAACAGTGATTTGGGTCAAATACCATCATGAGCCAGAACTGAGTCAAGCATCCAGGCACAGACCGCAAACGAGCATGAATTGTTTTTTTTGCTTTTCGTAAACTACTTTATCACTAAAAAGATGGCACCCATACAACAAAAGCCTAAATTGTTTTACTATGAAACATGTTGCGCTCGTTAGTTGGTGTGTCTAGCTCATGTTTTTTACCTCAGATTCTGACAGAAAGGAGAGCCAACCTTCCACCCCGGTGGAGAGAGGCAGAACCAGTCCTCCAGGGTTTTCAGGTTAGGTCCACTCCCCAAGAATAGGAGCAAATGTGAAGCTTACTCCTCGAAACAATTGAGCCTCGAAACTCGAGGAGTTTGTAGTGCAAGTTTCATTAAAATGAAACTCGCACATTAGCACCGCACTCTCAGACACACCTCAACACAACACAGCCGTTAAAGAGGCTTAAACTGTGCCTACAAGCACATTCCAAACAGCTGCCATGCCCCCAGAAAAGCTTTTTATATATATATATATATATATATATATATATATATATATATATATATATATATATATATATATATATGAACGGGAGTCGACAATGACAGAAGGGATTATATATGTATATACCTGCTCTGATGTTACCACTTACAAGTGCAGAAGAACAGGAAGTATAACCCACTTGTTTGTTTTTATGATTAAACTTTTTTTTTTTTTTTTTACTTGTTCTGACTGCAGTTTGGAGCTCTGGCCTTTACAAGATATTGTGTCACTTTTCTTTAAATAACTTTCTAGTTTTGGAGTTGTGACAAGTTATGACTCAACGTCTGAACCCGGACCAGCAGCAGTTTAAAGGGCCCTAAAATTTCATCTATAAAACAAATAGATTTTATAGATGAATCTTCTAGGTTTGCACAATAACTTGTATCACTGTGAGGTGCTTTAATTTGCTAGACTGTTGTGTAAATGGGTAGTTGTCACATTTTTGAAAACAATGACGTAACTCAACCCTGTGCTATATTTAGATGTGACAACTGTGGCCTTTAGTTCACCGGAGGACAGTTAATATGAGTTAGTGAGACTTCTGTTGAAAGCTGGACCATTAAGTAAAATTAATAACTACAAAAATTTAATAACACAGCTGAATAAAATAATCCTTCTAACAGAACCATGTGACATAACAGGCCATCCTAATAAGTTGCATTTTATCACATCTTATTATGAATAATAATTGGCAAAAACAGAAGAGCAATTATCAAATTCCTACGTTTCACTATATGTTTAGTCAAACCAGATCTAATCCACAAACCCAGGAATCTGGTCTCCAAAAACAAAGCCACCCTTCTTCAGAGAATCAATATTTAGAAGCAGCATTACGCAACCTTGGAGAAAAAGTTGCAATTTCCAGCAATTTCTGTGACCTTCAGCATCGTGGGCCTTTGTCAGCTATGAGCGATTGCTCTGCAACCGACTTGACATTAATTTGAAAAGATCTTGGCCCACTTAGCAACAGATCAGTTCTTTTTCTTCCTAGCCTCTGCTCCCAGGAAATCTCGAAAGTATTTTTGCTCGACAGTCCTGTGAAGGTTGTGGTTGTTGCTGGTGCAGATTCCCGTACAACGCTTTTTTCTTCCACTCGTTTTTTCTACGAACCTCCTTGGACACAGGACTTTGTACGACCAGCTTCTTTAGCAATAACCATTTCTGCCTCTGGTCCTCAAAGACGGGTCTGCTGCTCCTCACAGGCCTTAATAACTAAGAGAAACCTAGTATACATAAGCGCACTCACAGATAAGTTGCTCAGTTGCTGTAATATAGGCAAACTGCAGAATGACGTCATGTGTGCAAGATCACTGACGACTACCATTGGCTTTAACTGCTGTCAACATAACGTGCTAAATCTTACATGTATGCATGATGTGAACAAAAAAGGGACGCAGTGCTTTGCTACCAATTGTCAATGCTACGACAACGAGATAACAAGGTTAGCAAAAAGTATCAAAAGAGATGGAAGTAGGTCAGTGATTTGACTTTGACAACCTTAACATGTAGATGTGAGGTGGGATTCGGTGTGTTTTGGTTCATTTAAACTACAAAAACAAAAGGCGACCTTCACACCGACATCAGTAGAGCAGGTGTTTAAATTAGCTAATCAACCAGTTAGATTAGTCACTGCAGCTAATGTGCGGTAGCTAATCTGCATTAGTAAATTAACACAGGTTGCTCATCTACAGCCATTTCTTGCAATAGCATTGTGTTGCAAGAAACATTATAATCTATGCCAATAAAAAGTTTTATTGTCTGAAATAAAACAATTGTTGTTGAAATATGCCTTAAGAGTTTTCATTTGCAGCAGAGATGTTGGAAGATGTTCAAATAAAATGGCAATTGTAATACACAGCATGTTTTAAACTAAGCAGTAACACAAATTAAAAAGAAAAAAAAAACTGTTGAGATTTTCCCCACTCTCCTCTGATTTGCTCTCTTGTCCTGGGGGACCAAAACCTGCTCTAACCCAGGGGCCCACATCCCGCTAAACCCGGCCCTGGATGGAAGCGGGGTACATGATACTCACGGTCAGAGGCAGGGAGCACACCACAAAGATGACCGTGATGAGCGCCAACAGCACCACGTGGTCCATCTCCTCCTCCCCGCGTCCGAACCAGGCCAAGCTTAGCTTTTTCTTCCGGGCCACTGACACCACGGAGCCGCGGCGCATCAAGTGGCTGCGGTGCATCTTGCACAGGCTGACGATCACAGAGCCGTTGCAGACGAACACGATGAAGATCAGCAGCGCATTGAGCGAGGAGTAGGACAGAGAGAAGGCCAGGATCAATTCCCCACGCTCTTCCCAGGTGCCAGGGGCGTCCCCCATATCCATGAAGCACCACGTCCCTGGGCAGTACTGCCTGAACTTGCCGTACCCGACGAACGGCAAAAGGCAGAAAGTCAAAGAGAAGAGGTAAATGAAAAAGAGGGCGACTTTGGCGAAAGTGGCGCGGATGTGCACCGAGTAAAAATACGGGTGGCTGATGGCCATGCAGCGCTCCAGGGCCATGGCGCACAGGATGAGGGTGGACGCCAGTCCGAAGAAGTTCACCACAAAGCCGAACAGGTTGCACAGCTTCTCCCCGCCGAGGCCGATCAAGGACATGTTGTGGGCGTAGCAGATGAACACGGGTGGGCTGAGGAGGCAGGTTCCCAGCAGGTCAGTGAGGACCAGGCCGGTCACCAGGATGCAGAAGACCGAGGACCGGGAGCGGTTCTCCTTCTGATGCACTAAGAGGATGAAGAGGGCCAGCAGGTTGCCCACCACTCCGAGCGAAAAGAAAGTGATGGTTATTGGTTTGTTGCCTTGGCCAGCAATCGAATGCTGTCCGTGGCACTTTGAGCTGCTGTTCATGTTTGTCAGAGGGGGGTCTTCGAGCATGAGGAGGGTTTACTGAAAACAATCCGAATTTCCGGACGAGTGTAAATCCTGTTTTCTGGAGACAGTCATTTGGCACGGCAAAACAGCGAGCAGGGATGCAGAGTAAAGGGCGCGATGCTGCCTTGTGTGAACACGCTCACAGCCTCATCGCCCCTCACTGCATGCAGTTTCTGTACAACATATAGAAGTACTTTTAGATCAGGCGGAAAACCGTTAAATATCTTAAAATATCAAGTGGCATGACAGAAAAGCCTTGCTTTTACTTTGTCACAACGTCAAAATATGATTCACAAGCATATTTGCATTGAATAATAGTTACTTACCTCTCACTGAAGCAGCAGTGTAATAGTAATAATTTAAAAAAAAATCTATGAAGAAGTTTCAACTTTTTCCTTTCTCTGACTTTTTCATTTTGCCGCTCTGGCTGTTCCGTTTTTGTCGTTGTTTTTTTTTTTTCTTTTTTCTTTGACTCCGAGAAAAATGACTGCAAATTCTTAGATACAGAGTTTGAGTTTAAGCGCAGCTCTGCCGTCTGATCCGCGCTGACTTTCCGGGCACAGAAACACGACTGATCGGTTCAAAGCTTCTTCTTTTTTTTCCCTCCTCCTCCTCCTCTTTAAGTTTGTGCTGCGGCGCTCCTCCCACTCTGTTTCGGATCGATTCGAAAATCCCTCCCACTGTGCAACATGAGTGTCAGAGATGAGAATAGTTCTTCAAGGATGACGATGAAGATAGTGATGCCGTGTGTATTTCAAAACTGGCCAGTGTACATATTTGTAGAGCAAATGTAAACCATCAGCAGTCAAAATAAATCGCAATTACTCAAATTATGCACAAAAAAAGTGTACAAACAAGCTTTCCACACGTACGCGTTTTTTTTTTTTAGTTTTTTTGTTGTTGTTTTTTTTTTACTAATCTAACGTGTAGCGTGAGGTGGTGAGGCAGACCAGGTGGACCCAGCTTGAAGTGATGATTTAATGATGAAATAAACAAAATCCAAAGTCCAAAATACCAGGCAGCACAGATGAACAGAAGTCAAAGGCTCGATTCTGGTAGCAACTGGAGGGGGGAAAAAAAAAAAAAAAACTTGAGACATGGGCAAATAGCAAGACAGACACGACAAGGACCCGACAAAGACACAGGTGGGTATAAATACACAGGGGGTAATCAGGGAACGAGACACGCCTGGGAACAATCAGGGGGCTGACACAACACGGAGACTCAATAGACAGAAATAAACTCAGAAAAACTCAAATCCTTACATACATAAACAAAATAAATCAATAGAAAGACAAAAAAAACCCAGAATATAACACCAAAAATACACCAAATATATAAATTCATGTATTTTTTTTAAGTTACATTTGATACATGGCATTAGGTGCCTGCACTGCTCCTTTAACATTGAGAATAATTTTAATTGCAGATACATTTTTGAAAGTGTAGAAATTGAGATATGGAACAAAAATTAGATGCAAACGCCCAAAGTGATAAGCACTGGCTTCCCCCTAAAGTTTTTTTTTATATATATATCTATATATATATATCTATCTATATATATATATATATCTATATATATATATATATCTATATATATATATATATATATATATATATATATATATATATATATATATATATATATATATATATGAGTATTATTCTTTTTTTCTGAGTTATAAACATTTTTATATGTCTGAGTTATAAACATTTTTAATTTAACTCCATCGGTTGATGTTTAAAACTTTTGAAAGGTGGTTTAGAAGTGCTCACGTCTCTGGGCTCCGACCAGCACACAGAGCCACGACACCAACCCTGGACCCGTCTCCAGCCCATCACACAGCAGGATGCACAATGTGCAAAGGAAATGTAAAATCTTTTTATTTTATTTTTTGGAAACATTTGGCTTGGCAGTGTCTCCTCTAGTTTCTAAAAAAAATTTCTTAATGACTCTTACCTCACCTGGTTTACATTTAATCAGGCTTTCCCCCCTCCAACATCTCAAACCAAGAAAGAGACTTTGCACATTATTGACTACAAATGTATAATTGAAGCAGCTCGTCCTTGTTTGCTTTTGCTCCACTCTTCTTAATTAACCCGTCATTGTCTGGGCTGTGGGAGACTTAGCTTTGTCTTTTTTTAAAATGTTTGTTTGGCTCACCTTTTTGCTCTCTCATAAAGTCTTCTCCTTATTTTTCTACTCCCAACTGTTGGGATAAATTACAATTGCTGTCAACGGAGAAAAGCCGTGAAATAGCAACGTACTGCCACTAGGGGAGTGAGCAAAAACAAACAAAAACGTCTCAACGTTTCAAAACGTATTGAGGGTTAGAATGATTTATGTTGGAGAGTTACACTATTTGTTTCTCCCTGTCTGGCAAGCATCATTCTAACTTACCTTTAACTACTGCAGGGGTTTCTCAGATGAGGATGCCACACAGAGTGTTGACAGATTCAGCGCCCGTAAAACAAACCGAGGTGGCACTTTTAAATAAACAGCAGACAGCAGGAGCTCAAAACAAATATTGCCATGTGACCACCAACTCCTCACAGCAGCAGGCCTGTTTGTGAGCACACCAAATGAGGAAAGGAGGCTGTGACACGTTGAACATTTTACACAAGCTCCTGTGATGATGCATGTCAGCCTGCTGCATAGCAAAGCAATTCAATATTTGTACACGTGACAGGCAGCGGTGTTTGTTTTGTGGCCAAAAACGTCATCAGCATCAGTAGACAGGACGAATATCCACTGAACTCCCAGCCGGAACCGCACAGCATTCTGGGAGATGTCGGCAGAAGAAAAGGCTTTAGCTGCTCGACGTCTAACCCGCTTGCTCTTTAGTTGCCTAGCAACAACCTGTTGAGCAACTTGTACAGCAGCAGTTTCAAGTTTGGCCATTTTCCCCTCAAAACTGCTTAAAAACAAACAAAGGTGTGAAGTGAAAACTGTGGATAAGCCAGGAAATATCCGACCATCAATTTTTTATTTATTTTTTTTCCCACCAGGGGATCCTTTTTATCATAGTAGGCTGACAGGAAAGGGGGAAGGAGAGGGGGTGAAGACACGCGGCAAATGTCGTCGGGTCCGGGAATCGAACCCGCGACGGCCGCGTCGAGGACTGGGGGCCTCCAAGCGTGGGGCGCGCTACGCCACCGGAGCACGCCCCCCCACTACCAATTTTGAAATGTTTGATATTTTTAATGGATTCAATTGGGGAAAAAATAAAGTCATGTTTTGTGTGTTTGTAACAAGACGTTTTAACAAAAATCTTCATTTACTACCAAATTCATACTCTGAGTTTTAGAGCCTTATTAAAAATGTTTCTACCAAAACTATTGGAAAAGCAGACAGAAAAAAAACCCTGTCAACCTGGGCAACTATTAATTGGATAATTTTTTAGAGATTAAAGCGTTACAAAGAATAGAAGTAAATCAGCCTGTGAGTAAAACCAAAAGGAGGATGGTGTTGTGTTCTGTGTTTTCCTGTGTATTTATTTCTAGTTTTCTTGTGTGTCTGAGTCTCTGTGTTGTCCTGTCTCCCCGTGATTAGTTCCCAGGTGTGTCTCGTTCCCTGATTACCTCTTGTGTATTTAGTGTCACCTGTGTGTGTCTGTCTTCGTCGGGTCCTACGTCTACGTCAGTCAGTGTACGTCAGTGTACGTCAGTGTCAGTCTGTGTACGTCTTGTTACGTGAGTGTATGTCGAGTCCTCGTATAGCCTGTTGCTACCTGTAGTGAGCTTCAGCCTTCCGCTCAGCAGTGCTGCCAGGTCTGTGGACTGTTTTCTGTTTGGTTTTTCTCATTAAACTCCTCATCACCACACAACTGGGTTCCGCTGCGTTTACCTCACCGCCACCAACACACCGCTTCATGACAGAAGGACCCGACCAAGCTGAAAGGTGAGCAGCAGAATCTATTATGGACCCAGAGGAGTGGCAGGAGTTATTAGAGACCATACGGGAGTATGAGGCTGCCATGGCCAAACCGTACGCGGCAACAAGACGGCTTGGATTCGCCATCCGTTTGGGTCTGTTGCTGGACTTCTGGGTTCCCCGTTTTCCACATCCTGGGCTGGTGGCATTACAGAGGGAGGCAGAGTGGGAGCGTGAGGCAGCGCTAGCTGTCATGGCTGGAGAACCGCTGCCTCCCAGACCCAAGACTCTGTCCTCCCGATCCACCACCCCCGTTCCGTCGTCTGAAGAGCCAGCAGCAGACCCTCCGCAGCCGGAGCCGCCAGCAACACTTCCGCCACCCGAGCCCGTTCCTGCCGCCGCTCCAGCCGGCGCACCCGAGCCCGTTCCTGCCGCCGCTCCAGCAGCGACCGCTCCCGTTCCTGCCGCCGCTCCAGCAGCGCACCCGAGCCCGTTCCTGCCGCCGCTCCAGCCGGCGCTACAGAGAGTGCTTTCCCCGAGACTCCTAGTGCTTTCCCCGAGACTCCTAGTGCTTTCCCCGAGACTCCTAGTGCTTTCCCCGAGACTCCTAGTGCTTTCCCCGAGACTCCTAGTGCTTTCCCCGAGACTCCTAGTGCTTTCCCCGAGACTCCTAGTGCTTTCCCCGAGACTCCTAGTGCTTTCCCGAGACTCCTAGTGCTTTCCCGAGACTCCTGGTGCTTTCCCCGAGACTCCTAGTGCTTTCCCCGAGACTCCTAGTGCTTTCCCCGAGACTCCTAGTGCTTCCCCCGAGACTCCTAGTGCTTCCCCCGAGACTCCTAGTGCTTCCCCCGAGACTCCTAGTGCTTCCCCCGAGACTCCTAGTGCTTCCCCGAGACTCCTAGTGCTTCCCGAGACTCCTAGTGCTTCCCCCGAGACTCCTAGTGCTTCCCCCGAGACTCCTAGTGCTTCCCCCGAGACTCCTAGTGCTTCCCCCGAGACTCCTAGTGCTTCCCCCGAGACTCCTAGTGCTTCCCCCGAGACTCCTAGTGCTTCCCCCGAGACTCCTAGTGCTTAACCCGAGACACCTAGTGCTTCCCCGAGACTCCTAGTGCTTCCCCGAGACTCCTAGTGCTTCCCGAGACTCCTAGTGCTTCCCCGAGACTCCTAGTGCTTCCCCCGAGACTCCTAGTGCTTCCCCCGAGACTCCTAGTGCTTCCCCGAGACTCCTAGTGCTTCCCGAGACTCCTAGTGCTTCCCGAGACTCCTAGTGCTTCCCCGAGACTCCTAGTGCTTCCCGAGACTCCTAGTGCTTCCCCGAGACTCCTAGTGCTTCCCGAGACTCCTAGTGCTTCCCGAGACTCCTAGTGCTTCCCCCGAGACTCCTAGTGCTTCCCCCGAGACTCCTAGTGCTTCCCCCGAGACTCCTAGTGCTTCCCCCGAGACTCCTTGTGCTCCTCGTCGCCGCCCCCGTGCGGCCCCAGAGACTCCTTGTGCTCCTCGTCGCCGCCCCAGTGCGGCCCCAGAGACTCCTTGTGCTCCTCGTCGCCGCCCCAGTGCGGCCCCAGAGACTCCTTGTGCTCCTCGTCGCCGCCCCAGTGCGGCCCCAGAGACTCCTTGTGCTCCTCGTCGCCGCCCCCGTGCGGCCCCAGAGACTTGCTCCTCATCGCCCCCGTGCGGCCCCAGAGACTCCTTGTGCTCCTCGCCGCCGCCGCCGTGCGGTCCTAGAGACTCCTCGTCGCCGCGGACGGCCGCCGGACAGCCTCCGTGGTTCCCGCCTCCGGCGCCGCGGACGGCCGCCGGACAGCCTCCGTGGTTCCCGCCTCCTGCGCCGCGGACGGCCGCCGGACCTCCTCTGTGGTTCCCGCCTTCCGGTGCTTCCGCCCACCCAGTTGGGTTTGTTTTGTTTGTTTTTGGACTCTTGGCCTTGTGTGCCTCCGCCCACCCGGTTGGGTTAGTTTTTTGTTGTTTTATGGACTCTGGACCCCCCATCCAGCTCCCCTCCGCCCACCCTCGTTGGGTTTCCCGTTTTGGGCGTCTGGGAGCCGCCCGTTAAGGGGGGGGTACTGTTGTGTTCTGTGTTTTCCTGTGTATTTATTTCTAGTTTTCTTGTGTGTCTGAGTCTCTGTGTTGTCCTGTCTCCCCGTGATTAGTTCCCAGGTGTGTCTCGTTCCCTGATTACCTCTTGTGTATTTAGTGTCACCTGTGTGTGTCTGTCTTCGTCGGGTCCTACGTCTACGTCAGTCAGTGTACGTCAGTGTACGTCAGTGTCAGTCTGTGTACGTCTTGTTACGTGAGTGTATGTCGAGTCCTCGTATAGCCTGTTGCTACCTGTAGTGAGCTTCAGCCTTCCGCTCAGCAGTGCTGCCAGGTCTGTGGACTGTTTTCTGTTTGGTTTTTCTCATTAAACTCCTCATCACCACACAACTGGGTTCCGCTGCGTTTACCTCACCGCCACCAACACACCGCTTCATGACAGATGGATTGATGTAGAGACTGTAATAGGGTGTATGAAGGAAAGTAAGTTTCATGGATGTCTTCATATTCTACACTGTTTAAATTGGCCTTTGGCAGAGACTGAACAGCTGAAAGCATGAAAATTACTTAACAACTACAAGACCTGAAAACCCATTGGCCCCGGTGTTTTCTAACATTCTGTAACTTTTGTGAAAAAGAAACATAATATGAGTGAAAAAGATAAAAACAAGGATTTTCGTTTATTCTCCCAAACCTTGACCTGAGTATAGAAGCTCAAAGCTTCAACGCCTTCAGGAGTCTTTGATCCAAAAATGTATTGATTCATTTGATTCTTTTTTTTTCTTCCTACATCTCGTTCAAGACAAACAGTGTTTGGATTCCATTTCGCCTTTCAGATTTCTTGCTTTTTAGATGCAGTTGCCACCAACCGCACAGTTACTTTTAAGTGGATTCAAAAACTGGGCCGCCGTGAGTTTAATCCGTCCCGTCACATGATGGAGAGGCTCGGTCTGGTGCGCATCATTTTCTCTTTCATGTTAGTGTCAGAACAATCTGGGCTTCTGTCCATCCCCCTTCAAATCTGTCGCTTAAATCATCGACTTGTGAACGTGAGCAGTGAGAACCGGGGAGGGAGGAAAAACGTAGCGACGCAAATGGCGTAATTTTCGGAAAGAGTCTCTGCATCGTCTATTACTCCATAAGTCAAAAGTTACTCGGTTGGGGCCGTGGCGTTTGTGTGTATCCGGACCGGGGTTACGCAACATGCCAAGTCTTTTGTTTCTAATTGGAAGCAGAGAATTTGAGGTGAATATTGATCCGTGGAGAATTGAATTAGATTTACTGAAAGTCTGCGTTTGACGTATGTTTGTTTTGCACGGCTGCTTGCTTGCTAGGTCAAAGCCCTTGTAGTCTGAGGAGTTTGTCTATTATGCAACCAAATTACCATGTCCCCCCCACCCAACATTTCCTATGTTGTTTCTTCTACTTGTGTTTCCACTGAGTTGTATATTGATCAAGTGCGGATAAAGTATAGGAATGTTAATCACTAAATAATTTAATTACAATGCATTTTTTTTCAGTCATGTGTAACATTCCTGGAAAATTGCTCTTTTGTGTGTGTTTTTTTTTCTCCCACACTCTTTGTTGATGTTTTTACTTCTAGCCAGGCAAAGCAGTGTTTTTTTGTTGTTGTTGTTGTTCAGACGACAGAAAATAAAATTTAATGGACTGGAAAAGAGACAGACTTTAACGAGCTCAGCTGTAGCCAAAGCTATGTCTTAAACAAGCACAAGTAATTTTTTTATTAAATTTTTAATATTTCATTTTACGCTACAATTTCCCAAAGGGAACATTTGTAAGTCGGCCTAAAATGTGAAATATTTTGTTATTCCACAATTTCCCCAAAGGGAATATTTGTAAGTCAACCTAAGATTATTACACTGGCTCCATGTCAGTGCTGTTCTAACAGGATTTTAAATCTTTCAGTTAATGTGTGTTTACTACAAATGCGACGAGACTTAGAGCCGGTCTAAAAACCTGTTTACAAAAGCTAAACTTTCTAAAAGACATCAAGAACAGGAGAACTACTAAAATCAGCTCAGCCAATAAAGAAAACCAGTCAAGAAACAGAAGTATTGAGAGTAGAGTGTGTAATATTGCAAGAAAAAAAACAAAAAAACCAAAAACAACTAAAATCAGCTCAGCCAATAAAGAAAACCAGTCAAGAAACAGAAGTATTGAGAGTAGAGTGTGTAATATTGCAAGAAAAAAAACAAAAAAACCAAAAACAACTATCCAGGATTACTTTCTGCTGGAATAAAAAGAGGAACAAAAAAGAAAAGCAATACCTTCTACCGGTAGGAGTTTGTGCAGAAACGTCTTACCAACTTGAAAAATTCGTAGTAAAATTCATAAAGCCTGGTTAATCTGAGCTTTGGAAAGTCCTCTGCAGGAACATACACGTGGAAACGTATCCACAAACACAATGGTGCAGTGGAAATCAACACAAGACACAAGCAAGGTCTTTGTAATCCCAGAGGAATCCAGTAGACAATGTGCAGGTATCAAAACTACCTATAATGAGCCAGAGCTGTGTTGTTTCACCTCGTCTGATGTAATTCAAGCCGTGATAAATCTTGAAAATGTCTTTGTTTATTTTTCTTGTTCTGAGTTAAGCAGTTGTTTTTTTTTTACAAGCTTATAGTTTTCGTTTTGTCCAAACAGGTCTCAGCTGGCAAAAAGGTTTCTCTATTTCTATTTCTCTTTCTCTCTCTCACACACACACACATACACACGCAGACACACGCACACACACACACACACACACACACTTGACACATCCAGCAAGCAAAGCCAGAACAAACATGCCAAACAGAGCTAACAGTATTTACAGAATTGAGCGAACTGTAATAGTTGTCTCTCGGTGAAAAAGTATTTTTCATCGTTGAAATGTTTCACATTTGTCACATAGCAGCCCTGAACAATAATGTGCTGTGGGATGGGATTTCATATGGTTGACCAACACAAAGCAATGCAAAACTGTAAAACCATTGTACACCATTCCTTTGTAGCTCTGGCTGTAAGTTTGGGTTCTTCGCGCTGCAGGCAGGAGAGCCTGCACCCCGGTTAAAAGTGGCTCACAGCTTCTAAAAAGGTTTCCTTCCAGGTTTGTCCTGCATTTAGCTCCGTCCATTTTTCTATTAAGTCTGACGACCGGCTTCTCTGTATCTTCTTAATGTGATATTAGAGATAAAAAAACCAAAAACGATGAAGATGCCTCCGTGAATGACGAGTGAGACCATCACTCATCTTTCTGATCAAATTTGGAGAGCCACATTGCACAATGCCTAATTCTGGGGTGAGAGTCTCGAAAAGACAATTTATAGTTTCATAGAAATACGAGGTTTACCGCACAATACAAGGCTGCACAGTTCTTAGCGTGCTGTTGACTCAAAACGTTAAAAACTAGCATGACGTTTCCAGTCGCAAGTTGCAAATACAAGTTCAGTATTGATAAGAAAAAGGAGTTGGAGATCAAGAACGTGCCGTGACAAGTGGTGTGCACAAGGTGGGGAGCAGAGGTAGTTTTCTAACACACATGGCACTTAACATGGAGGCCAAAGAAGAAAACAAAAACTTTTTTTTTTCATTTTCCTCTGCTCGGAGCTTCTTCTTCTCCAGGATTTCTTGCACACTTGAAATTGGGGTTCTCGTGACTTTGCCCCTATAGACCAGATCAATAGAGTGGATAAGTAAATATTATGTTGTCCACACGTTCATCCACTTCAGCTGAGAATCTTTGCAGCTTCTGTTGCTATGTACCTCTTGGCTGCTTCTCGTCATTAATCCTCCCACTGCTGACCTGATTACTTCTCCACAACTTTCTCTTGGACGTGTCTTCCTGCCGTGTTTCTCGGTTTTCATAACGCCGTGTGTTCGCTAATGCTCTCTCTACCAGACCTCAGAGGGCTTCACAGAACAGGTGGATTCATGCTGAGATTAAACCAAACGAAGGAAGACGGATGATGATGATAATCAGACGAAGGCAGCTGGTTTCACCAGATTTCATTGTGTGATGTCGGAGGTTGAAAAGAGATGCGTAACCACGCTTCGTTATTTTTTACGTTCAAATCCCTTGAAAACCATGCAACAGATAAAAAATAAAAAAATAAATAAAAATAAAAAAATCACAATTTCTTGTGCGTTTGATTGGCCACAAGAAATCCACAAAAAATATTTTTAAGTTTGTGGGTGAGAGACAAATATCAAGGCATTTAAATATTTTTAAACTGTATTTGAAATTAATATTTGCATAACTAAGTAAATTGTGCTTCTAAATAGTTATTTCCTCATTTCCATATGAGATACAAGATAAGAAAATAATGTTTTGAACTAACCAAATCAAGGATTTTAGAAGAATTTATAATTTTAACCAACATGTCAGCGAGTTCTTGCAAATAACTTTTTTTGTGGTTGATATTGCCGGGAAAACTGTTGACCAACGACTTCTCTGCCGCTTGAGAAGCATTGTGAAAGTGACCTTTGAGAGTACGTGCAGTAAAATGTTTAGTTGGTAAATGTGGTCAGGCAACAAACAGAAAGGATGCATATCGTTTCCAACATACTGAAGCCATTACAGGCACGATGGTCTGTGAACTGTGAGTTCCAGGAAGGGAAACAAAGGAGCAACTAAGAATCCCATATTACTTCTGCTGACCCCCAAAACAGAAATATATGGGAACCACATCATAAACCACACAGTGAAAGAGATACGGCTGAGAGCCTGGAGAGAAATGTCAGTCTGTGGCCTGTTCTCCGTCTGATCTGTTACCATTTGAGGAAACCAGGTTGTGAAGATGCAGTAGAAAACCGTTTCCATCAGCGTGGGAAGTGCAGGAAGATCACCTGTTTGTTTATCCCATAATTTTGCTTCATATTTACGTCTAATGAGGTTCATGAGGTTTGGTGATACTGCTTTGAAACTGGAAGCAGTTCGGATGTAGAGATCTGTTTGGATCTCAGGGTTTGTGTCGCTGCAAGTTTTACAAGTTTATATTCCAGATAAAGTTACTAAAGCAGGCGCGTGTGGGCAACAGATAACTGGCATATGTTTGTACTAAACCACTACTGGAAATACCCTGAAGTGTCACCTGCAGACAAGAAGCAGAAAATGGTGTAGGAAAAACAAAACATGCCATTTATAAACCACGTTGCCACGGTGACGTTACGACATGAGTGACGTATTTTCCCATTTACAGATGTCTTCCCTCTTTAGTCTCGTTTTGGATTTTTTTTTTATTTTTTTATTTTGTTTGTTTGGTTGCTGTTCCCCTTAAATGTTTCAGACGTTTAAACACATCTCGTTGTCAGACGAAGGAAACTTGAAGAAATACAAATACAAAAGGCAGTTTATCAGATTATGATTTCATTTATTAAAAGGAAACCGTTTAAACTCATCGTTCGTCATGTGTCATGGCGGCGGACGTTCAGCCTGGTTGTGACCCGGCCGCCTGATGCAGGTTTCCTGCAGTGGTGGAGTTAATGAGGACGGTCACGGTGCGCCCTCTTCTTCTTTTCTCCTTTAGTGCCGTGTCTTAATTGTTATATTTAACGCTTCAGACGATTTCCTTTGCATTCTGTTTCTGTAAAAGCAACTCAAGCTTTCTTTTCTCCTCTACTATTTTTTTTTTACTCTTCACTAAGTTGCTTTTTTCCAAGAATAAAGGGCTACATTTTCAAAGGAATACTGGTTATCCCATCGTCTGATTTTTTTTGGCTTACCCAACATGACACACACCAACGCCTTGTCAACCATTAGAGCTGCAGAAGGCTCTATTTAACTTGGTTTCTCAAAATTAGCAAAAGTTCTGATATTTAATTAAACTCTGGTTGAATGTGACATTTTTTGGGGAGGATATTTTTGGATTACGTAGTCTAATCTAAATCACCTGAAAGTCTAAACTGGACTGTTCTTTGGCGCAAGCACACTAACCAGAGAACGAAAATTACTGGCACATTGGAACATGAAAATAAAAAATACTGAAAGACCAAGAATAAGAAAGTGGAACTTAATGCGAAAATTGTTTTGTCATTTCACACACAGAGAAACTGGAAACATTTTTTTCAGATCCTCATTTTGGGTACTCTGAATGCAAATTGAATTCATGTGTGACGATGTAGCAAAGTAAAACAATAAGAACATTATTGTTACTTGTAATATGAGAAGTGTCCTTCTGCCCATTCTTTCTACCAAACACATTCTATTATTTTAATGATTGCAAGATGTTAGGAGAAGAAACCACTTCAGGCTAAGTTTCGACTTTTTCAGCAACCTCCAACTAATTTAATTTTGGTGAGCTGAAACAATAAACAATGTCTTTTAATATCTTACACACTTCTGTGATACCACTCTCATGCACATAATCATATAATGACAGGATATTTTTTTCTTTTCTTCTTTTTTTGGTTCATCCCAAATATATTCATATGCCTTTAGATCTAATCCAAGCAACGCTGTGACACAGGCAAAAATACAATTATTAATTATTCATTTTCTCTCATTCATTTCGCCACTGAAATAGATGAGAATGTCGGATGTAATGCAATTATTTTCATAGTAGTAGCAGGAATCTACCAGTAGGAGGCAGTGTAAGACTGTAATCGCTCCAGAACCTGTTAGCTTAACGCAATGTTTCTCAAGTATTTACGGCAAAAGTGCCCTTCCGTCCCCAGAATTAAAAACTATTGCAAATCTGTTTATATTTAATTCATATTTTATTATAGAAACCATTGGCTCAAGCATAATGTGACCTTATCAAAACCGCCGTTTTACTGTTCCAAGCCTCAAAATAATGTCCAAAATCAGCTTATTGAGTGAATCACTAACATTTAATCAAGACTACTCAGTTTGAAAAGGAAAAAGTGCAAATGATTTACTGGGATGTGCATTTTTACACATCCCACATCCCAGACTTAATATAGTAAAACTTTTAACAACTATAAGCATTGGTTACTATCAGCTTCTTCAGTTTAGTTTATCACAAGGTACAGCACAGGTCAAAAGTTTGGACACACAGTTGTGTCCAAACTTTTGGTCTGTACTGTATATAGTTTTAAACATTTGTTGTGGAAAAATTTGCAGCAATATTCCTAATATTTCAGCTGATCAGAGGAGAAGAAAGGAAAAGTGCATAACATTTTGCAGTAAAATAATAAAACAATAAAAATATAGGGTTTGTATATTTTCTGGCCTTTTTTCTGCGAGCTACAGTTACTTGTTTATGGTGGAGCATAAGGGCCGGGCTCCGACTTTTTGATTTGGATTTTAAATACAAATAAAGTTGGACGAGAATAACGTCCTCATGTCATGAAACTGATCATAATGACATAATAACGCCTTGTATCTCAGAAACAGAGTCTGTGAGGAGGTCGCGTCCACCTCTGGTGCCCGTGTGGGTTTTCTTCATGTGTTCCGACTTCCTTCCACAAAACAAGAACACAGTTCAAAGGTCAATACGTGACAGTAAGTCGAGAGGGTAGATGGCTGCTTCTCTTGCAACTCTCATGAGGAGCGCAAAGCGGCTGATGTGATGGGAGAATGGGGAGAGAACTTGCCGTTAAAAACCTGGAACTAGACTGGCTGTAAAACTGGAGAAAGACGACGAGACGACCTCTCAGTAAAATCTCATGTCTTTCAGCAGCAGGTTTCCAACTCAGCGTCAGAGGGACTTACTTTTCAAACCCAAATATTCTGAGCTTTAGTACGTAGTTCCAGTTTACATTTGGAGACTCAACAGGTAAAAAGTGTGAAAGCAAAGGTGTTTTTTTTTTTTACTTATTCATTGAATCCTTGAAAGAAGTAAGACTGGTTAAAACAAGCCTGTAGTTCCTAAAATCAAAATCTGATCATGGAGTCGACACTAAATGTATTATTACACAAAGCCTTTCTGCAGGAATAACAATTGTTCTGTTTTTCTAAAGCAAAGGGGGGCGATTATGTTATATCGCAAATGTACACAAATATAGGTAGAGGGTGCAGCGCATCCAGTCAGTTTCTAACACACATTCATTTATCTGTTTCATAAATTACTGCAAGCTTTAGAAATGTGTTGTTTTTGTCTGTGTGTGACTTATTTTTACTTTTTCGTTTCTGATCTCCTTCCTGTCTTAAATGCAGTTTTTGTGTTTAACCGAAGCAGGGAGGTTTCAATTCAGTTAAACTTGATGAAACAGCACCATCTTGTGTCCACCCTCTTGTGATATTTCTAATTTCTTCACGTTCACAGCTCATTAATGAGTCGGTGCTTGGTTATTGATTTCCATCAAATCAGTCAAATGCTGCTGCTCATCAGTTTTTAAAAATGTTTATCTTTCAGAAATAAACTTCTTTACAGGTGAAAGTAAAAATAGACTGGAAAAAAAAGGGTAATTTTGTGCGATTTAATCCCTTCCTTCTGGAAAAAAGAAGTTTTAAGATGCTATGATCACCATAAAGCTGTATGTCTACACATGTAGAGTTTAAAAACTAGGAGGTGTAGGAGACAACAAACGGTGCCTGTCATTTTACTTTTTAAACCAAAAAAATGCAGTCGGCTCTGTTCAAAAACAATCATTTCATCACCAGAATTAGGACGGTCCCCAATTGCAGCTGGTTTCCTGATGTTGGTTCTTGTTCTCATAAAGTCATGAAATGTTTTCTCTGAGGAGGAAAACCCAAAGGGCTCCAACGATGGAAAATCATTAAAAATATCAGCGGTTAACCACAGACATAAGGCTTGTCCGAAAACGTCTCATAAAACCCAAACGTTTTCTGGTAAAAACTTTAATGTGTCCACTGCAACATCCGTCAGCCTCCGGAGAAACGGAAAGCAACAAATTAAACCAGTATGTGAGTTTACACTTTGTTGTTTTGTGCTGCTGAAAGTGCTAAAGGTTAAAATGATTGAATTGAATCTGAAGGGAAACATGAAGTGGGATCCAAGAGGAGGATGTTCAAAGCTTTAAAGTTATTATTTTTTTTTTTTTCCTAAAGCAGGAGTTTTTACAAATCAAGCATACGTTTCTACTCTTGTTGTAGTCAAAGATATTTAAAGCCTTGCTTTTTCTCCCTCGATCGCTCAAGTGGTTTGTGTTGGCATCGCTCCTCGCTGCAGTCTGCCGTTACTCAACCAGAGCCGGATGATCACGCCTGCTGGTAATTCTGTTGTCTCGTAAGGCTGGATCCAATCTAATAAATCATTTAACTTATCGGATTAAGCACCAAATTAGCATACGGGCTCCCGTCCAATCAAAAGCAGCTGCTCCAGATAAAACCACCGCCCATTGGCTCACCAACACAGCGGTCGTAGGACTGTGTGCGAGAGGTCATGACCCCTGCTGACCTGGATTACTACATGCTCCTGTAGCAATCTCTTGAGCCACTAAAAATAGCCTGAGCCCGAGTTTCTCTAGTGAAGGGCTGCAGTGACCCGGCCTGCCCTGACCCAGTCTGAGGCCGTCTGGATTAGAGCTCTGCTGCAGAACAGCCAGAGACGCAGTTCAGAGCTGCAAACGGGCCAATTTATACATCCTTCTCCTGGTGAAGGTTCAAGTTTTTTTTTTTTTTTTGTCTTACATTTGAGCTTTGGAGATTTTTCATCTTTACTTCCTATATCATCTCTCTCTCTCTCTGTGTGTGCACAGTAGCAGAACAGACTTTGATCCTCACCCAGCTCTATTAAGAGCTCAAATTATGTCAAGTTTTTGAATTATTGCGTCAACTATAAATTTGGGCAAATTTAAGCAAGGAGCCAATTTCCTGTCGGGGTCGTTTTGTGCAATTCAATCCTTTCCTACTTACATTTCATGTCTGTAAAGACCCATTTAAACTCATAAACTTAAGCAGTCGCGGTTCAATTTACGCCTCGTACTCCATTTTTATGGCTCACATAGACAAAGTAATAATAATAATAAAAAACACTGAAATCTCAAGTACAGACAAGTTTTGCATCACTTTCCAGAAACTCATTTAGTCCTCATCTCATGTTAGCCAATTGACTCGTTACATACGACTATGATTCCAAATCAAACATCGATCTTTCAAAACGTTTTTTTAGCTTTAAGGATCCGATTACCCAACTGAAGCAAGAGCCAAATTTATTTTAAGGCTCTTAGACCAATTCAAAATTGTGTCAATCAATATAGAGGACTTTGAACCCATACAACTATCAATTCATTTGAAATTAAGGTTGCCAAACACATGTAGGTGAAGTAAAGCTTAATTTATTGGTTTATGGAAAATATATCACATTTTTTTACATTTGTGAGATACCTTCAGCTTTTAGTCCATTGAACATTTTATTCCAAACAGGTCTGAAAAAACATCTCAAAGCTGCATTTAAAACTCGCCCTGCGCAAAAATCCTTTTCAGTTATTTTAACCAAACCGTCCCACCGCCACCACTCTGACGACGCGTTAGCCAAAAGCACGTCTGCATCTTCGCTACAAAACATTTTCCCGTCCCGTCAAACAGTCCAAATCAAAGATACAACAGCCCGACCGCAAGTATTATTTGTGAAAACACAACGTATGAATTTTGGCGCATTAAAACAACAAGCAGACTGGAGTTTGCTCACTGGACTACAAATTGAAGAGCCGACACAAATACAATACATGAGTGAAACATACGCATTATTATAGCAGCAGCAACAGTGACATTTGGTTTGTCTTGTTTCTTTTTAGAACTTCTTTTTTTTTTTTTTTTTTTAAACATCCACATGGTTGATACCAAAGTGCAACTGCATGGAAAGGTTTACATCGTTACAGGCTGATTTATAATATTCTGATGAACTACGAGCCTTGCAAGGTTGAGATGCATTTAAAGAGTATTATGGCACATTTTAAAACCGAAGAGGAAACATGTCACAGATTTCTCTACTAGAACAATAGGCAATGCAAACGTTACGATACACTAATATATAGATATATTTTGTAACCAAAGTCTGTCGTCAATACATTAACGTAACATTTAAAAAGCATCACATCAATATATATATTTATATATATATTTTTTTTCATATCCGTTTGCAGAACAGATGTATTAACTGCAGTTACTACTGTGTTGTTGTTGGTTTTTTTTTCTTCCCCCCACAACAGTCATTGTGAAACGGCACAGAGTGCGCCTGTCTCCGATCTGCGCCGCAGGCCGCGTAAAGCCTGCAGCTCAAAACACATCATCATCATCGTATCCCACCAGGAAAAAAAAAAAAAAAGAAGCCTTCTTTACGTCTCAAGCTCTTCTTCCGTTCCTGAACTCCCAAGCCGCTCGCCTCCCGCTGAGCACAAACACCCTACATCTCAACTAACTGCTCTTGCAATAATCAATAGTGACACAAATTGTACAGATATATAGCTATATGTTCATGTATATACCTCCAGTGTGTACACAAGCTTGACCACTACCTCTGATGGGTTCAGAGCCTCCTTGTTGTCACAAGAGACGGCCACAAAAAGGGGTGCATGCAAGAAGAGTACTCGATTCATGTTTTTTGTTGGGGTTTTTTTTTTTTTCAGTTTTCTTTTTTAAGAGTTAACACAGGTGCAAGACAGTTTTCCTCCGTTGAAGACTATCTGGAAAGAACTAAAAAGCCAACGTCCCTGTACAGATTATAGCCTTAAGTTCTATCCTTCTACCAGTTCGGTGTTGCTCTTTCCTCTAAATTAATCAGCAGCTGGGTGACTCAGCAGATTCTTGGTGTGAAGTTGGAGGACTTTGGCCCTCTTAAAGCTTGGTCCTTTAACTTCTTTAGGGATTATTCTGTTGGTGTTTTTCTCTTTATGGTTTTTCTTTTATTTATTATTATTTTTTAAACAGATACCTTCGACGTATTATTTGGATGTTTTGAAGCACACATTGAGAAAATTCCTACAGGCGAGTGGTTTTTGAAGGGGGGGGGTGGTTGTTCAACATTTGAAAACTGTTCCTGCTTTTTAAGTTTCTTAAACGACGGTAATCTTAGTGGGACGAGCAACATTGAGAGAAATTTCATCGCTCTCTTCACTTGGCGGTCATCATCTGGACAAACTCTGGATGGAAGAAGACAGTGCAACATTTTTCAGATATACATGTTTAGAAATATTTTTTTTATTTTTATTTAAAAAAAAACAAAAAAAGGGCTTAATGGGTTGGTAGTAAAGACAACTCACCCTCATAGTTGACCTGGCCATCACCATCAATATCAGCCTCCCGGATCATCTCATCCACTTCCTCGTCTGTGAGCTTTTCTCCCAGGTTGGTCATGACGTGCCGTAGCTCCGCCGCGCTGATGTAGCCGTTTCCGTCCTGCAGATAAAACAACATCTTACTTTGGGAAGATAGGACATAAAAATGTTGTCTTGTAATATTCGGGCATTTCTTCTCTGTGGTTTGGCTCTTCCATGTGAAAATAGAAGGCCAGCCTTTTTCATCAACTATCCAACAAACCGGTAATTCGGTGTTTGATGCAAAACCCCGACAGACGAGGAAACGAAGAGGTTTTCAAAAATGTTGACCTGCTTTTATCAATTGTTTTTGGTCTGGAAAGTTGCTAGATATAGCCGGTAACAGTGGGGCGACTGTTGTTTACAGCAGACGTGATCCGGTGGGCGGGTTCATCTCTCAAGGTGGAGTACAAGAGGACGGTTTTTCAGATCTTTGCGGGGGCAGAAAATGTCAACGGACTAAAAGGTTTCACCTGCAAGAATTGAGCGATTATCCAAAATAAGGAAATGGATTCATCAGTGGTCTCCTAGTTTCTTTGTTTCTGTAGACTAGTTCAAAAATGTGAAAACAGAGTCCAGTTTAATATTTATTATGAGTTACTTTACCCAAAGAAAATTTAAAACCAAGATGGTGTTAAAATATTTCTCCTGTAGCTCTGCTTAAAACGTCTCCAGAAAGTTTAACTACGACTAAAGACAAATATCTTTTAATGTGTTTTTCACAACATTTGTGTAACAAATAAATTATACTTCAATACAAAAAAAAATAAATAGAAAATCACCATCTAGAATAATTTGGGTAAAATGTATTATTTTAGGACAACACAAAACTTGGACATTTTTCCACTTTGAAATAGTTTTGAATGCGTTTTTCTTGTCATGGTTACAGTATCAACATAAAAACATGATCCAGTTTTGCTGGGGACTGCTGAATAATTTATACCTTGTCAAATACCCTAAAGGCTTCCCTGATTTCCTCCTCACTATCTGTATCTTTCATTTTTCTGGCCATCATAGTCAGGAACTCGGGAAAGTCAATCGTTCCATTACCTGCAATGTTAAACAAAGAGAAACAAGTTGGCATTCATTTGGCTGACAGGGCAACCGTTACTGAAAAGCATCACATCGAAAACAAAATAACCGTTTAATTTTAGCAATAGTATAGAATATGTTGAATTGTCTCTAGGCTGAGGTAGACACATACATCTGCACTGAATACTTTCATTGTCTAGAACTAGGGCTGAAACGATTCCTCAAGTGATTTGAGTACCTCAATTATTAAAATTTATCTGCTCCGAAACTCCATTAAGTTACATTTTATTAGTTAATGCGCCCGTTGTGGCCGGGTTATTACTTGCGTTGCCCGGCGCTCTCACTTCTGCCTGAGTTGTTAGAAGTGTTAGCAGCATGACGTCCAGTTTTCATGTTCGGTCTGGGAGGATTTTATTGATTGATGATAATATCTGGGTCTTTGCAGTTTTTCACGGGACCAGTAAGGATCCTTAAAACAACTGGCCAATGTTGCCAATGTTTTCATTTTTTTTTTAATCCGATTAATTGTAAGAATAATCGATGGATTACTCGATTACTAAAATATTCCTCGACAACAGCCCCATCTAGAACATAAAGAAAAATCAGACAAGAGTGTCGAGTCTTTT
Organism: Gambusia affinis; assembly: GCF_019740435.1. Taxonomy (NCBI): domain Eukaryota; kingdom Metazoa; phylum Chordata; class Actinopteri; order Cyprinodontiformes; family Poeciliidae; genus Gambusia; species Gambusia affinis. Next base: position 22,165,131 of record NC_057873.1, read on the forward strand.
GACTGCACACGGTTCTTTGTTTTGTAGGAGACCGATATGGTTGAGAAATTTTATTTGGCTTCTTTACCGTCAGCATCAACCTCGTTGATCATATCCTGCAGCTCAGCTTCGGTGGGATTCTGTCCCAGAGAGCGCATCACCGTGCCGAGCTCCTTGGTAGTGATGGTACCGTCGCCGTCCTTGTCAAACAGTGAGAATGCCTCTTTGAACTCTGCACAATAACAGAGACAGTGGCGCCAGTGGGCTTCAGACTTTAACAAAAAGTCTTAATAACGGTCAATAATTAAACATTGTGAAGCATTAACAAAGTATCTGCAATGGCATGCACTGCAAAGAAGAACCAAACCTTTTTGAAAACGTTGCTAATCTTGACTAATAATCGAATGCGACCTTCTTCAGAACATGCATTATTGGGGAAAAAAGCTTTAAAGGAAAGAGTAAACTGATAAAAATAATGTTCTAATAAGCACACATTTTCTCTAAACGTTTTGTCTTTCAAAGATCAACAGCTGAAAACTTGACACACATAATCCTAAGAACAACTTTTGACTAATTTGCTGGTTCACAAGATCATAACCATACTTGTACTGACAGAATGAACCCATTCCTAAACGCAACCTTTGGTTCGTTGACTCTGCTTTTTCAAATTTGGTGATGAATTAAGGTGCTCCTAAAGATAAAACAAGCCAAACATGGTTGAGGTATGCGCTCACCAGCAATCTGCTCCTCTGTCAGCTGATCAGCCTGTAAACAAAAGCACAAGACAGGAGTGAAGTACAGGCAGACCTACTAGAAAAAGAAGCACTTTTCACATTTCTGCTCAGTGTAGAATGTTCTGCAAGTTACAAGATTCAAAATTTATATAAATAAAGAGTGTTTGATTGCACAGATGTTTAAGGATCCAAATTTAGACAAGGCGATAAGTAGACCAGAAAAAATGAAGACTGAATAAAAATGCCTCTTTAAGGACCATTTCCCTACCTATACTCAATAAAAAAAAATAACATACTCAAAGTCTACCATATTTTAAAGAGTTGACTTTTTATTTAAAGGTCCACCCTGCCAAATTTATAACCTTGTGCATTTTTGGATGTAAATTATCTTTCAACAAGAACTCAAGTGGTTTGAAAAGCAATAGTGACTCCACTGTGGAAGGTCAGACAATGCAATTCCAAACTGCGTGAAAGTAATCTCTCCATGTGATATACCTATTCTCCCACCAGAACTAACACTTATCCAAGACAACACTCTCCCCTGCTTGTAAACTCTGAAGAGGCCTATCTAAGTCAGCCGATGTGCTCACTTCAGGCTGAGAAAGTGTGATGAGGGACGGGTATAAATTCTCCACAGCCCGAAATACACATGCCTGCTATAATTAGTGAGACACGAACAGGGTCGCCTATGTAGCACACTGAATATCACAGCAGCTAACCATCTCTTTGTAATATTCTTTACCGGGCAAATCTTAAGTTCAGGCCATAGAGACCCAACAACCTCAAGGACGGATCGTTTGGCCGTGCTCTGAATGCTGCTTTGAATATTTATGGAGTCTGAGGAAGACTGCGAGGTTGAATAGACTGTATTCAGCGATGAAGATGTAGGCTAATAACTGTATGTTGGCACAAAACCCAACTCTGATAAGTGGTGTGCATTTTGTGGCTCTCCCTCCAAAATGTAGACAGCAAAACTGTGCAGATTTCTTGTTCCTGTTGTTGTCCTTTTTCAAAACTAAACAGATTAAAGCGAACATTTCTGGAGCCTGAGGTGTTGGTAACGCCATGTGTTCTTCGAATCAAAATCAATGAGTCACTGTGTTAGATGAAATGGGGGGTGGGAGGGTTAAGCAAAGGGGAGCAAGACTATCCACACCGTCAAGAATGGAAGTGTGTGTGTATATATATATATATATATATATATATATGTTTATTGTAAGAAATGCAGTCAGCACAGCAGCTGTAAAGTGATGGTAAAACTGTCAAATTACAAGCATACAAGTATAAATTCCTATAGTGAAAACACAAACTCTATTTTGGGAAAACTGTAGCATTTTAAACCAGTATGTGACACACTGTGACAGCTCACAAAATTGACATGTTGCACGTTGTTTAGTTTTTTTTTTTCTCCCCCCTTGGCAACAAAGGTCATACAATATGAGAGACGTCCCAACAGTGAAACACACAGGGGTGGGAAAGAGGCAGGGAGTCATTTGTGTTCCGTCACTGGGCCGTTCAAAACTAGTTAGTTCCCGATTTGGAGGATGCACTGCGGCTGCTGCACCAAGCATGTTTTGGTTCAATGCGGGGGGAAGGGAAGGACGCGAGAGGAGGGGTGGCAAAGAGGATCATTCAGCAGAAGCAGAATGCGGTTCAACGTTGTGGCGCAATACGTAACCGAGAAGAATGGTGACATGGTGGTGCTGCCACAGCTGGAAGACTGAAATGTGGAAGAAACTGTAGCTAATCGCGTGCAGCCAGCTACTACCTGCAAGCCGTATTGTTATGTAATTGCAGTCATCAGATATCACCCCCCCATCTGCTTGTTGCGCATGTCAAGCTGCATTTAAACCATCCTGCTGATGTGCTTTGCAGGAAGAGCTGCATTAACAGCTACCGTGGAATGACAAAATGGTTGTTAGCATGCCATCTAACCCGAACGCCGAAGGCGTTCTTGTTAAATAAACAAGATGAGTCTTCGGATTTCGGCTATTATTACACTACAAAACCATTAAACGACGCTGCAACCACGCCCACTGACGGGTCAAAGAAAATAAACATGCTGCCAACCTTTATGCATGCAGGCTACAACCACCTAAATGTTTGCTTGGTGTCGCATTTCAAGTCGTTTCCGTAACAATTTCTTAAACCTGCGCTCCACTGTGTACACCAGAAAATTAAAGGGAGCTCTATAACTTGAGCTGCTGATTATAAATTTAAGTGAACTGCCAATAATAGGAAGCGCCACAAGGTAGATATGTTTGCTATAAGCTTCCCCACCGTCCTGCAAGATTACGATGCAAACTGCGTGTCACGTAGACTTTTAGGCTTTGCAAAAGCTTAAACGAAATATTCACGTTAACACACGAATGAATTCAACAGCGACCACTTAAGCCTTAGCATCGAGACGCCAGCGAAGCCTTGCTAACATGCTAAGCCTTAGCTTGATACTCACCATTTTTCCGTTGAGTTTTTAAGCTCTGCGAAGGAGACAAATGTTTTACCTGCGACTCTGACTTTAAATTTCTGCTGGGAATGTCACTCTGATAAGACAATCAAAACAGATGGAATATAAATGTCTAGAGTCTCGGAAATATGGTTAGCCTGCGCTCTAGTGTTGCCCGGAAACCTCAATCCAGCTACACCGGCGTTGTGACTCGGCTCCTTTAAAACAAAAAGATGTATCCCTCCGCAGCTGTTCCGCTGGTGTTCTACATCTCCAGAACTGACCAGAATTACAAGTACATAACCCACTGTTGTGTTGTTTGATTACTGCTTTTTTGTTTTTAAATCTTAATTTTAATTTAACGCTTAATAAACCACACTGCACTCTTTGCCACTCTAAGCAAGCAATGTGCGCAAAGACACAAAAAAAAAATCTAGGATGGGGACTTTTTCCCATGACAAAAAATGCTTTCAAGAAGTTATTAATGTTTTTGTAACTTTACTTGTGTAGTAAAATATTATCAACCTAAAATATCTATAAGTAGTTTATGTCATCCAGAGCATGTATCCCTATGGTGCAAGAAAAGCAATAAACAGACAGAATATTATGAATTGCATAAAATCTTGTTTTTGAGGTCAAAATATAGAGGAAAGCTGGCTCTGTAGTCAAATATTTGGAGATTATTGCGCAAGAAAGGATACTTCAGTCCAGTTTTACTTTTCATAAACTATTTTGATATAGTTCATATAAACATGAAATTTAAGTTTCAGAGGATTTTAAGTTTATGTTTCAGAGGAGACCACAAAAAAAAAGTTACTGAAACTACATTGATCAGGAAATCAAAATATCATGGATTATTATCTCGATTTCCTGAACAATGATAAAATAGTAAACCTTTAGTTTGCATCACAAATGTAAAACTTGATCTGCAATTTTTAGATGCTCCTCTGCTTCGACACACCTAAGTCAAATAATGAGATCATGAGCAATACTCTGTGGAACCTGACTGCAAATTCAGGAGGTAATCAAACCATTTGATACAGGTGTGTTGGGGGAGGGACACAGCTAAAATTTGACTAAAGTAGCAAAAGTAGCTACACCCTAATACAGCAGCGGTCCCTTAGGACTGGAAATGAGAAACACCGATTTACAGTCATGTTTGAATAACCCGAAAAAGAAAGGGAAGAAGATAGTGTTATAATATCCAAGGTGAGTGAAAATCAGAAGAAACAAGTGAAATTGAGCTTTTGACAAATGGACATTTTATTATCGCGTTCCCTGCTTTTTAGGTTAAATAAGCAGAAAAAGCTGTAAGTTTTGTTTAGACGTGTGTCATCACATCAGTTTTGTGACTAAGGCAGTAGGTGTTCAGTCAGATATGAACTCTTCTTTAAGAGGGTAGACGGCAGATCTGGAGAGAGCTTATGTCCTTTTTCTGATCAGAAACTGCATGGGGTTGTTTAGCTATACAACTTTGATACAATTAGCTCTTCTTCAGAATAAGTGGGATAGAGTTTTGTGCATGTTTTCTTTGCATTTTTTTTTCTGTTGCATACATTTGCAAACATTACACCGAACTCATCCTCTTGTGAACTTTATCCCTGTTGTCAGCTCATGTTAATTTAAAAAGAAATACCCAGTTGGTGCTGCAATAGGCTCCATGATTTATGCTGCACATCAAGTTGCTGCACATGGATGCCACTGATGTTTCCTCAATTATCATTGGTCCATCGACTTCCTAACTCAACCTTTGTTCAAAATTCTGCTTTAGCATATTCAGAAAATATGAAAAGAGGTTTCTTTAGTACCATTTGAGCGCTCTAGTCTTCAAAGCATCATTGTAAAAATGTTGTTTTGTTGTAAACCTGATTTCCAGGTGTCACAAAATTGGGACACTGTTTACACAACTGCACTCCTTTGTTTTTTTTGGGGTTTTTTACCAGTCAAGCAGAGATTTTCACAGTCCATCAGAGGGCAGTAAAAGATAAGACACAGGTTTCAAATGTTTATTCAGAGACTGTTTCCTTCCTTTTCTCAGGCATAATGTTTTACTTTATGTCTGTCTATATCTTTAACTATAAATCTATATATAGATATTACATATCTATATATACTGTGGATATCTATATATAAGGAGATATATACATATATATCTCTATAAATATATATCGATATATCTTTTTATATATATATGTATATTATTTATCTATCTATCTATCCATATGTGTGTGTGTATGTCCTTGAAGTTGCTAAACTAACATTAAAATCTAGAACCTTTTAATAAGTAACTCATGACAATGAAAGTACCACGAGGTGCAATGCTGTTTGTCGCTCTTCACTCTTAAAAAAGGCAAATGAACCTCTGGTACCAGTGAGGTTGCTGTCGATACGCATAAGTCAGGCTATCATCACAAGAAAATGTGATGATAGCCAGACTCTTATCTAGAGTCAAGGTAGTAATGGAAAAAAAAAAAAAAAACTAGAACTGTCATTAATGAGGCTGGAAGAGGATACATGATTTATTTTGCCAGAGCAGAATAGTATGAGGTACAGAAATCTCAAAAGTACACTGCCACTCTTACACACCTTTTGGCCTAAGCACATGCTACTCCAATGAAATTATTATCTTTTAAGGATTTTAAAACATTTTCACAAGGTGTACCAATAAATGTGCTCACATATACATTACCTGTCACTTAACAGAGAGGCACAATCTCATGTTCTCTCTATCTAATACCATCTTCTTCTCTGGTTTGATGGACAGTCAGGCCTTGAGCTTTCATTTTTTCTGGGCATGTCTGCGATAGCCAGAGCGTCTTCTGATGACGCTCACCTTCTCTGCTTTTATTTATTTTTTTTTATTTTTAGGGGAAACTAGGTTTAAATCCTTGAATCCTGAGAGATCGGACTGCTGAGAGTATTTTCTAAAAAGTTAAAAGATGGCTAATTTACAACATCAAGAATGGCCAATGTAGAACTAAGGCACCCAGATGTTACATTGAATGGTAGCAAACAGCCTCTCCCTTTATTTGGACATCTGGTAAACTTCCACACCTCACCTAAATCCCTTTCACAACTTTCTATCAGAGTTGTAACCTTTTGATCCTTTATTGACCTTCCGACCTTCTGTTCAGGTCTAAATGCTTGTGCTACCCAAAGACGTGCATCTGCTATGATGGCTGTTTTGACAAGACTGAAGCCACGGATCATGTATTGTTGTGTGTATATATATATATATTGATCTGATCAGCTGTGACTGTGTCTGTGACTTTTGTTTACATGTGAGGAAATAACTTCTAAATGTGACCACTGGGAGACACACAAATCCCACTTTTAGAAACAAAGATAAATGTTTCGCTGCTTCATCCCAAGCCTGAAGCTCCTCCTTTTCATTTACCGAGGGCGTTCAGCAAATGATGGATAACATCAAACGGGAGGCTGCATTGATGCTAACCGCGCTCGCAAAACGGTAACATTTATCTGATAAGCCATTAAAAGTTAATTTCACAAGTTATTTGTGAAATGTAGCATTCACCTGTTTAGTTACTCGGATTTCATTTTTGCTGGATTACTGCTCTTTCAGTGCTGTGGAGAACGGAGCCCTCTGCTGTAAAAACAGCCGGCACCAGGACAAGTGAGGATGGAGAGGAGTGTTTGACAAGCAGAGTGGCTCACACGGCTTCAGAGAGAGAGTGTGTTTGTGCTTCCGAGTGGCTTAAATCCCTGGAAGGAATTCTACCAGCCCCACGAAACTATCTGCTTCAAAGGACAAAGGTGAACAATCAAGCTGCTTTTTGTGATAATCAATGGATCAATATTTTTGCAGAGGTGAGCATTGGAGTAGATTGTTTTATGCAGACTAGGATTCTGGGTGTGGACCAACAGGTTTTGGGGAAAAACACAAACAGGAGTGGTGAGAAAAATTCCTTGGTGGACCATTTTCCACAATGTCTGGGATCCAGGAGCCAGGCTGGGTCTCTCTTGTTTTCCACTCTTATTTTATTTAAACAAAAGCAGCTGCCTCTGCATGTGAATGTTTAATCTGCGTCAATTTCTTAAATTCTTTCCACATTAAAACATGTTCATGTGCACGTCTTTGCCTTGTGTCTGTGCGGTTGGGTGTGCTGGTTTCACAGATCAATGTCTCTTGGAATTTTGCACCCACAAAAGTGAATGAGGAATATTTATGTGACATATTATTGTGAATTCCTAAATCATGGGTTGGGCCATGGGTTGACAAACTCTCCCACAGGACACGTAAATAAGTTTCAAATTTTACTTGAAACACGGACGGTCGCAGAGAGAGAAAGAGGTTCATAGATATAGTTGTCAAACAGTAAGGTATTTCTAGGAAGGTTCCACAAGGGTTAATTTTAGGACCCATGCTGTTTACCATTTATATTAATAAGTTGTGCCATGGTCCTACAAGTGTAGTTGTGCATTTTTATGCCAACAATTCAGTAATTGATTGTTGGCCAGAATCAGTTTCCTGTACTTTTGACCATCTGCGGTTCTCTTTTGACAGCTTTCAGTCTCAACCATTGCAAGTAAGACGAAGGGCATGTTGTTTTCCAACAAGAAGAAAGTGCCCACATTTCTCCCTGCTATCACTACCAGACAAGGTGTACTCCATGGATTTTGTACCACCTTAAAAATATGTTGGAATCACCCTAGATGCCAACATAACAAAAGTTGTTTCTTCATCAGTACTAGCACCTCATATTCTTGAGACACTTGCAGATTCTCACACTGGTACACTTTCATAAACAAATCCATTCATCCATCCATTTTCTGTTCACCCTTGTCCCTAATGGGGTCAGGAGGGTTGCGGGGTTCTTCTTCGCCTGGAAGAATCCTGCCTCTTCCAGGCGAGAGGCGGGGTTCACCCTGGACAGGTCGCCACAGAGACAAACAGGACACACAACCATTCACACACACACTCACACCTAGGGAGAATTTGGAGAGACCAATTAACCTGACAGTCATGTTTTTGGACTGTGGGAGGAACCCGGAGAGAACCCACCATGCACAGGGAGAACATGCAAACTCCATGCAGAAAGACCCCGGGCCGGGAATCGAACCCAGGACCTTCTTGCTGCAAGGCCACAGCTCTACCAGCTGCGCCACTATGCAGCCCCCACAGTCTCCACTATCAGGACTTTACTACCTTCAGTGTTCCTCCAGTACATACTGAACTTGGCGAAGAAAAAAAAGAAGCATTTTCCTTTTCTGATCCCTCCACCTGGAACATGCTGGAGCAGGACCTGAAGCTCTCCAATCTGGTCACACCTGGAGAATTCAACATTTTATTAAAGGTTTTGAAAATTTGCCTCTAGGCTCTTGCGTTTGCTGATACAAGGTTGGTACAACAGCTGATCTTTAATCTGCTATTCAATAATTCACTGCGTTCAGTGATTTATGAACTAACAACAGTATTACAAGTCTATTTTATGAGCTAGACTTTAGTGTAGGGACTTTAAAACTGGAGTGATGTGCTCTATCTTCCTGGTGAGCAGCAGCATTCTGGATCAGCTGCAGCTGGAGGTTTGATTTTTTTTCAGGCAGACCTGTGAAGACACTGTTGTAGTAATCAATGCGACTAAAGATAAACACATGGATGAGTTTCAACCATGTGTTGTAACTTGGGACATTAATCCTTTAACCTGAAACCTGAGATGTTCTTCAGGTGATAGAAGGCCGACTTTCTATCACCTGCCACATAACTATCTTTATGTGGCTCTGAATGTTCAGGTCAGAGTTCATCACTACACCCAGATTTTGGGCCTGATTCCTGGTTTTTAGTTGTAATAACTGAAGGTTTGCGTTAACTTTAGATTGTTCCTCTTTAGGTCAAAGATGATACCTACGGTTTTGTTTCTGTTTAGCTGTCGAAAGTTTTGGCACATCCACACATTGGATGGTTCAGAGTCACCCGGTGACATCGTGTTTTCTCTCTGTTCCATAATGATTCAGGATCATGGGTCGCTGGTGTCAATGGTCCACTGTGGACTGGTCACTAGTCCATCACAAGGCAACAGAGGGACACATGACAAACAACCGTACATACAGAGGCTCAGCTTGAAGAGCAATTAAAGGGACAATGTTATGTAAAATCCACTTATTGGAGCTTTACATCATGTTATAATTTTATTCTCTCATCAGAGGATGCGGGGGTTCTGGCAAGGTGGTTTTCGCAGGGCCCCAAACAGCCTAGGACCGCCTCTGGTATGTGAGCCACTCAAGAACTGGTGGGCACCATTTTATGTGGGAGCAGGAAGTTCACCAGCTGGATAGTCTGTGACTCCAGGCCCATTGGGGATATTTAGGAATGTATTCTTTAACCTTCGGTTGTTTGACTTAGTAAATTCCTGGGCTCAGTTTCCCATTTGTCTACATGCCCAGTTAGTCAGTGTCAACCTCCACCCAACCATTACTGGTTTGTTCATAAAAACAAAAGAGATCCTCCAGGCCTTAATGTTTTTGGCCCTGTGTTTAGATATCTGCTCAGACAACATTGACTGCATAAGACAGTGTAACGGATGACATCGGTCAGGGATAAAACAAAGTCATTTTCTCTCCCCAACATCCTGTAAAGCTCTATTATTCACAAACTCCACTCTCATAATTAATGCCAATGTTTTGTCTGTTTCCAAAGTTCTGCGATTGGTAAGCTTTTCTTCAACCTGAAACCAGCGCATTTCAATTAGACAGCTGTGCAGCATATGTATTTTATTCATTGAATAAACTTTGAAAAGTAAACACTTTTCAAATCGAATCTGAAAAGTAAACCTCAGTTCTAAAGATTTATCACTCATGAAACATTTAAAAAGTCTAAATTGAGTTTGTGAAAATTGAAACATTACAAATTCAAGAGCTGCTGGAGAAGTTGATTTGCAGCAAAAAGGTCATGGGTTCAAGTCACAGCCTGGAGTCTTTCTGCATGAACTTTACACATAGTCCTATTCAAGAAGTCTGTACTTGTTGAATATGATGGTTTCTGGTCAGTGAGCCCTCTGATGGAGGATGCAGCATACCCTGCCTCTCTCCCAACGACCCCTGGAGATTGGAACAAGACCCCTTTCACCCAATGGGTATAGATGACAGATGGATGGACTTTTCCAAAATGTGATAAAATGGCTTACACAGACGTGAAGAAGATTGTGAATGTCACAGTTGTCCAGTGGTCAAGACACTGACACACTCTAAAGTAGGGAAAGCTGCCAAAGACCAAAAGAAAAAAAAGTCAGGGCTTTCAGAATGCTGTATTCATGCACGTTGCCAGAAAGTTGAGTGGAAGGTAAAAATTCAGTAGTAAAAAAAGGTGTAGCAACACAACAGCTAAGGGCAGCCTTGGAGGGATTAAAGCCACCACCAGACATATCAATATCAATTCAGTTCTACTGATTTTCTTTTTCTGATCAGCAGCCAAGATAAGCTATTGGCCCAATGAGAAGGGTCAAAGGTCATTGGAGTGACTGCTCAAGGAGAGGATGCGAGATGACATCAAGGAAGCTTAAACTGAGGAAGGAAGCAGGAAACTGGAACACTATAACACAATAATACAATAATATTGGACTGCAGACTCATAAAAAAATGACTACAAGATTTATTACTGTTGATTGAGATCACTGAGTCACAATGTTTGTGCTGCACAGAATCATATATCCATAACACACCCACGCACACACACACACACACACACACACACACACGCACACACACACACACAAACCAGGAAGACTGTTCTTAAATAAATAATACAATATTTTAAAAAATGAATGCATTGTTTAGTAACACTGGGTTATTCTCCAGCTTTTTCTTATTGCGGGATTAATTGTAAGCAGTCTGTTGTCTGTATCCATGTACTAAATTGTTTGGTTGTGATGTGAGTGTATGCTCTGTGGCAGCCATGTTGTGTTGCAGCTAAACAGAAAAGCTGCCTCCGAAGCAGATCTTTTATAGTAGTTGAGGTTTTATCGTAACTTTATTGGTTGCTAAAATGGCTGTAATTAAGATAATAATAACAGGATTAATAAATTGTGTATGTGAATACTTACTTGTCGTGTTTGCTTGATATTTTATCATTGATAAATGTTAATATTGGGATTTATGAAAGAACTTTTTTGCATTTCTTTTTCTTCTCAGGAAAGCTAAGATAGTTGTTTAATTTAAAGCCAGGGTCTGAGAATATATATATATATATATATATATGTATATATATACATTTAGCAGTCACCTGCTGAATGTTGCGGATGCTCGGTATTTCCATTTAATTTACAAGACGTCCAGTAGGGGGAAGCAGTGAGCAGAGATCAGTATTAATAAGAGAAACGTTTCTAGGACCAGCAATGTAATCTATGTTGTATATTAACAACCCAAATCCCTCAAAGCTATTTTATTTATATCATTTATTAAGTGCATCAAAATCCCACTCACATTTTTGTTAGCATTTGATTTTTCCATTGACAAATAAGGTTTGATCAACTAAAGTTCTTTGTTATCAGGAATTACACAAAATTCCTAGTAGATGACACAATTATTTAGAGTTTCAAGAAAATAAAAGCACTGCACTAGTTGTCAGTTTTCTTCTATTTTACCATGCCAGTAAAGGCATCTTTTAAATAGTTTTCCACCTTCAGTAAAATTTCTATGTAAAGGTTAATCTAGAGCCAACTCCATCAGTAATCAAAATTAGTTGTTTAATTCTTTGGAACAATGTTTTCAGCGGCCAAAAAGATGTGGGTTTCCTTCTGGCATCACTTTCGGTTGCAATGGGGAGGAGTTCTCTGCTGATGCAACTTGACTAGTTTTAGAGAAACTGTAAACATCTTTTCTTCATTAAGAAAGGAAGTCTTTTCCAGTAACAATAAATCTGACTTTGTTTTTGTCTGAGGTTCATCTGGAAGTGCTTTTGATTTTGGGGAAAAAACAATGATCTTACTGAAATGTGAAATAAGACAAACCTCTTTGGGTGTTTCTTGTCTCCATTTGGCTATTAAAGATAAGTGATCACTCTAAGTCTGCTTCTGATGGAGCCTTCTTCCCATTAAAGTTGGGTTTTCTTTTGTCTGTCCCCACATGTTTGCTCAGGAGGAGAGCTTAAAGAGACTACTTGTCACAAAACGTTCAGTGAGAAAGTGATCACAGAAGAAGCCCTAAAGCCTTGTTTTGACTCCACAAACAGGATTTCTCTTTGGCAACCAGACAGAGATGACATCAACCTCATTGTCAAGTTAAAACAGCAAATGATGTCATCATAAATCAGCAACTGATCTAAAAAGTGATAATTGTGGATTTGACTTTAAAAGTTACCCACTCAAGAGATTAAAGTTCATTCAAACAGAAGTGGACAGATTCTGGAGAAAATGGAGTCAATTAGCTGGACCAAATTTGTTTATCAGAAGTAAATGGCATTCAAAGTGAAATGTTGCTGTCGGAGACATTATTTGGCTTGCAGACCAAAATGCTTTGAGGAGTCAGTACAAACTTGGCAGAGTGATCAGTGTAAACTGTGACGGAAAGGGGACTGTAAGAGATGTACATGTACGAACTTATCCAAGTTACCCTGTACCACTTATGAGAGCTGGAGGACAAACAAGGAGGACGAGGAAGGAACTTCAAATGAAGATACCCTCAACAATACTTCACAGAGATGTAAGGCGCATTGTTGTGTTATTGCCAATAGAAGAACAAGAAAACCCTGCTGGGACAAGATCTGGTGAAGAGAGAGAGGCGTGATCTCCTTGGGTTCAAAAAACCAGGAGCTCAAGTGGGAGGTGTCAAGTTAAAACAGCAAAAGGTGTATTTGTGTGAGCGCAGTACCATCTCCACCCAGGTGGCACGTGGCTCACAGAAAATCAAGCACACCCGTCTCTCACTCAGGCCTTCAAGAGCCTATAAGGCAACTCAGCACACCTGTGTTGAAATAATCTCTACAAACAAAGACGTCATCTTTAAGCTCCTGCAGAAACACCACTGGTTTTCAACCTGCTTGGGTGTCATGTATTGGAAAGTACAGTGATTTAAAGAAAAAAAAGAGAAAAGAGGAATAAAATGAAAAGATGACACTGAGAAGAGTTGGTCCTGGATTTCTTGGATGGGAGCAAGCCCTTGTCAAGTTTGGGCAGAAGCTAAGGTGATTTGTAGAGGCCAGAAAACTTGACACTCATGAATTTGTGACCAACATGATAAACTTCTGTGTGGGCAATTTTGTTTTACAGAAACAAAATGTTAAGTTTGAGAAGAAATAAATTTGCTTCAAAACCTCAAAAATCTTTAGAATTTATTTTTTTTGTATGTGTGTGTTATTTTGTGAGAAAATCAGATTTTTTTTTTCTTTTATAAAAAAGTTTTTGAGAAAGTCATGATTTGTGGTTTTGTTAGTTCGGACCCAGAAGCAGAGCGGTGAGGCAGCAGCAGCAGCTTAGTATGATGACACAAAACCAGGCAGCACAGGTGAGCAGAAGAAAGGAGTCTCACACTGGTAGCAACTGGCCTGAGACTGACAACAGACGTGACTTTCGACAAACAGAATAGACAAGGAGCCAACAAGGACCCAGAGACACAGGTGGGTTTAAATACACAATCAGGGGAACGACACACAGCTGAGAGCAATCACTGGGTGGCCGGGACGACGCTGAGACTGAACTGAACACAGAAACCTGAAATAAACACACAGAAAACTCAAATCCTCACAGAGAAGTGGAAAATTTGCTTGAAAGAAATGTTTAATTAAGTTTCGTCAAAAAAGTTTTAAAAGTCCTACATTTTTAGATATTAGAAATTTTCAACTTTTTTTTTTTAAGTGTCTGAATTCTTTTGAGCAAATGTAGCATTTATTTTTCTGAAAAATTAGTGTTTTTTTTGCAAGTTATTGACTTTTAAAACTTAGTTTAATGTTTAATAAAGTGATTAAAAGCTGAGAATTTCCTGACTTGTTTTTCGTGTATTACTTAGTTTAATAATTAAACGTAATCTAAGACAACTAAACATAGTTTTCCTTTTCTCCATCCTCTCCTGAACTAGACCAGACCCCCGGTTCTGCAGGATAGTATCCCAGTCCTGGACTGATTCCGTAAGTGGGAGGACACCGGACCTGAGCAGCATTGCTGTTTAATCTACTCAACCAGGATCTGCGACATGGATGGTGGTTCTACAACTGAGACCTTGTTTTTTTTTTCTCTTTTGTTGTTCTGCACTGACATGAACATCGGTAAAACCAAGCAACTCTACCGATGCATGGTACAACAGAGCCAGCGAAGCAGGAATAGATAAAACCAAACATTTGCCCCTCAAGAGCAAATAACACATCATTGGCAACAACACTGTCAAGGTTCTGGACAAAGACGTCCAGGAATAGCGGTGATGGATGCTTTGTCGAAAGGGAGCGACAAACATTTAACCAAGTTGGAGGGTTGTGGTCTCAACTTTGGTCTTTCTTCTGCTAACTAACAGAAAATAGGTCATATCTGTTGGTCTGTCAAGCACATATACACCTGTTTTGAAACTCACTCTATAGAAATGACTTTAGCAGTCTCATAATGATTCATTAAACTCACAATTCACTCCAAACAAATGAGCCAGATGAGGGTCAAGCAGGTTGGTGAGCAGGTTGGCTCTAAGGCCCTCTCTATACTTCTTATCATCTTCCAACTCCAAGTTGTTCACCTGCCGGCGTTCAGAAGTGGAAAACGCTTCTGGACAAATGTAGAAACGACTTTGGGTAAAACTGGTCAAAAATCCAGCTGCCTTTGATTCAATCCTGCTAGACACGATTGATGACATGAATGAATAAAAAAGAACAAGCTGCAGACATGAACCTTTTATGACTACACATTGTAAAATGTCCAAATGAGTTTTAAACTGATTAAGCAACTTTGCTTTGCACCTTCTGCAGGGTATAACACGGGGGAAACGTGATGCACGGCTTGCTGTATTTTGATAAGACAGACCAAATTTGGAGAGTCACAAAATTCTGAAATTAAAATTAAAATGAAAAATATTCACCTCTTGTAAGAAATTATAGAATCCTGCACTTTATGTGCTTTTCTGGAGAGTACAGACGCAGGGACAGCTGCAGAATTGACATGAAAAGATATGAAAATGAATTAATACCTGTCTTATTGTATTATTTCACAGTAAAGGAAATATGTTTGCTCTGTTAAAGACTCTTTATATCTCATCTGCTATGTGTACTTCAGCAGGGCTCAGGTTCATCTCAGCCAATTCAGGTGTGGAATCAGAATCACATGAAAAATACAAAGTCTGCACTGACAAGGAGTCATTTGGCTCACACAGTGGTTATTTATTCTGATTCATGGAGTTCTGTAATGTAAAACGTTTTTGATTGTTGTGGAACCACATGTTGTTGATGGTTTTGAGCACTTCATAGAATCAGGAAATGAAACTCACCTGTTTTGTTGTGATAATTCTTCACATGAAATATGACAGAATTTTGTGACTGTTTTCCACTGTAGGCAAGCATTGAGCAAATGTACAGATTCATTCCACAAAACAGAATATGACTGAAAAGTTCAATGTTTAGTAATTCCATCACCAAGTGAAAGACATTCTGTAGATTGATTAGACGACTGATGTTTTAACATCTTTATGACTCTAAGCATGCTAAAAGGTTATTATACTATTAATCAGCGGAACCTCATCAGTAAGGATATCCTAATTTATTGAATAAGACTGTGTGGCAGTCACATTTAAGTTTTGACCTTTGTCAGCACTGAAGAAGGCTTTCCATTTGCATAACTGTGGACGGATCTGCCAACCCCATAAATACTGCTTTTCTCCACCAATTTTCAACACAAAGTTACACCCTTCGCCTGCAAACTACGTGCAGTTTCAGTGTGTGTGGGATGGAATGATTCCCAGCTGACCGAAATTGGACTGGATCTGAGAAAACAGGAGTTTCTCTTTTGGCAAGGACAGCTGTGGGGAAAGCCCTAAAATGTCTTCTGATGCTGTTTTTGAGTTTATTATTGCTGGGTCAGAAAAACTGCTGAGGAAAGCGTGACCTCTGTGAGAGTCTGCGCGCTGTTCATCCGTTCTCCTGGTGTGGAGAGCCGAAGGTCAGACGGGACCAACCCCCATCATTTCCGACCGTGACACCTGCTGCGTTCTGTTTGAGCGATGAGCTCAGACTGCGGGAGGGTTTGATATCAATAACTTCATGTGATCTTGAATTAAGTCAGCTCAGTACACCAACTTTCAACACAAAGTTACACCCTTCGCCTGCAAGCTACGTGCAGAAACCCATGTAGCTCCAAGAGTTTCAACGTGTGTGGAATCAAATTCTTCACAGATGGCTGACATCTGACTAGTTAAGCCAAATGTCAGCGATAACAGCAGCTGCTCCTTTGGCAAGACACCTGCTGCAATCTATCTGAGTGTTGAGCTAGCTGGTGTTGTTCTCATGTTTTTTCCTCTTTTAAACCTTTAAAAAAATGAAGATGCGCATGAGAAACGCTTCTATTGCTCGCTGTTGCATCACTTGACTAACTTGGCATCCAGCCTTCCAAACACTGAAGTATTGAAACATGAGACAAATCCAGCTGCTGAGCTGTTTTTCCCGTCCATTCTCTCATATTCAACCTTTAGCCCTCCTGTGTTTCATCCCCCACATTCCCGCAAAAGTCAGACTCCTCAGGGAACATATAATGACAGAAAATGCATAAAACTTTTCGGCCGCTGTCAGTTTTTCCCTTGGCTGTTTGCCTTTATTGCTATCTCTCCTGAGTTTTTGAGCAACTGATAAAAGCTAATAAAAATAATGCTGCCTGTGAACTAAAAGGACACTTAATCCTGAAAGAGAAGAATCAGATCCAGTTCATTTAAAGTTAACAAGTTAATTTAAAGTTAATATTCCCTGTGGTTTGGTAGGGGAAACTTCTGATCTGGTTTTGGAGTCCAAATGAGGTCAAATGAAGAGCTAACCAGCCAGAAATCCTTAACTTAGTACTAACGGTCTATTTGTTGATGCTCAAACACTAGCAGGTCATTTTTATTCCTTCGCGGATGATAAAATGACAGATTCAATGTACACATACTTTTATTTCTACTCTTGTCACAAATGTGCAAGTGTACAACTTTAATGAAGTCATTTAAACCAACAGCATTCCTGTTTTAGGATACAGTGATGATTTGATCTTGTGGCTTCTTTTCAGTATTATCACTTGTTTCTTTTTCTCTTAAAGAAAACCAAAGAGGCCACTTTCCCTCTTGTCTCACAGAAAAACTAGCATCAAGTTCCCGTTTCTTCTTATCGCATTTTTGCCAACTTAAGATCCAACAGTGCTGAACGTTTTGAGGTGTGCTTCAATGTACACATGTAGTCTCATAATACATTTATTATATTTATACAACAAGCCATCATAGAACTCATTTACAAAAATAGGGTGTATTATCAGCTTTGTCAAACACACAACAGTGGAGAAAACTCACCATGAATTGCAATGTAAAGTGATGTAATCATTAATGTTCAAAGTTAGTTAGATGTGTGGATTATACCCACGTACCAGCTGTACCTTGTTGTTTTAATCTGCCAATTTCTGCCTGTATTTCTGACACATAAAACTTGTGATCTGGTCAAAGGCCAGCATACAGGATGATTCATTTCTCGTAAAGGAAATATCCTGTATCAAAACCAATCAAAGACATTCATATGACCTCATTGTTTGGCACAACTGCTGTCTGATCGTTATTTTTATGTTCACCCTTGTGTCAACTAACACATGCACCGGCCTGCAAACATTGTCACTTCCACCTCCTTCCTCTTGAGTTCATTTATTTTGCTTGTTAATGACCGGATAGTAGATTGTGGTATTCTGGGAAAGGGAAACACCTCCATGTAATCTGTAAACCTTCCTGTCATTTTATATCCTGTCCTAAGGTTACTGTTGTGGAGCTTGTCTGGATGGATCAGTAACTCCTGAAGCTTATTTCAAAGAAGAGACTGAAAGTTCAGGCTGAAAGTAAAGTGCTCTGATTTAACAGGATGCAGTATATTACTTTTGTTTGTTTATTCAGTTAATATATATATTTTTTAATAAAATCATTTTAACACTGGCTTTGAGCTTCTAGACTTGTTTCAATTTCTCCTCCAGATGAAGCCACAAAGGAAACATAATGCTACTACTTACTCTGTGCTTTTTCTTAAAAATAGATAAATGTTTAAGAAAAAAACAACATTCCTAAACAATGGAATGTAAATCTTTTAGTCTAGATATAAAGGAAGTCAGTGTTTTGGCTGTTTTGCAGTTTTCTGGAAGTTTGTTCCAGATGTGTGGTAATAAAGATAAATACATGGATGAGTTTCATCCATGCGATGTAACTTGGGACATTAGTCCTTAAATCCTGGAAATGTTCTTCAGGTGATAGAAGGCCGACTTTGTAACTGTCTTTATGTGGTTCTGAATGTTCAGGTCAGAGTCCATCACTACATCCAGATTTTAGGCCTGATCGCTGGTATCTTGTTGTAATAACTGAAGGTTTGCGTTAACTTTAGATTGTTCCTCTTTAGGTCAAAGATGATACCTACAGTTTTGCTTCTGTTCAGCTGGAGAAGGTTTTGGTACATCCACACATTGGATGGGTTCGGAGTCACCTGGTGACATCGTGTTTTCTCTCTGTCCCATAATGATTCAGGATCATGGGTCGCTGGTGTTAGTGGCCCACGGTGGACTGGTCACTAGTCCATCACAAGGCAACAGAGGGACACATGACAAACAACCGTACATACAGAGGCTCAGCTTGAAGAGCAATTAAAGGGACAATACTATGTAAAATCCACTTATTTGAAATTTAAATCATGTTGTTATTCCCTCTTCGAAAACATACGCTGAGTGTTGCTTTGATTCATTCATGCATGTTTGAGAAATCCCTGAATCTCCCGTGGCAACCATTCAGCTGTGCAAAACGCCTGAGTGAACCCGCCTCCACGTCAGAGATGTAGTTTCCAAACTTTCGCTTCACAGAGCACCCCTTCCCTACGACTCCCCTCTCAGCTCCTTCAGACTAGCCAGCAGCAATTAGCAAACACCTGGTGGAACTGCTTATCTGCTGAGGTCATTATAGGAGCTACTTTTCAGCGCAACACTGGTAAAAAACATTGTTCAAAGGTCAATGGAAGAGCAATATTGTGAAGACTTTCTGGAGAAAGTTGGAAAGAAGAAGAGTGTCTTAAGGATGCACTGGCCCAATTTAAAGGCTTCAAATTATTATGTCAAATTTCGCCTGTCATATCTATACCACTTTTAAAACAACTGAAGTTACTTGCTTGTGCTATAAAATGGCACTTTGTGGCTGGAAAACAAATAATACTGCCTGTTTAATGAAGACTACTATGTAACAGACATCATTTCGGACTGTGGGAGACAGAAAGCCTGAGAAAGGAAGCAAACCAGACCACCAACTGAGAACAAAAGGAGAGACATGTGAAGTGCCAAAAAATTACTTCAAACAATTTATTTCTCACAGCTCCGGTGTGGCCATGAAATAATGGAATGATTCAATTCAATAAATAGAAAAAAATTGCTGCAATGGAAATTAGTCAGAGCTCAGGAAACCCTGTCTCTCTGCTTCCTCTCGGTTGTTGAAGAACACCAATAGAACAGTAGCAAAGCTTTATCCCAGATGGATCTGGTTTAATTTTAGCTTGAAAACTAAATTATAAAAAAAAAATGACTGAGCAGGGCATTATCTGTCAACACATCCGATCTAGTGTATTGAAACTTGGTATTTAATTGTTTGCCATGGAACGACAAGACATTTTTCTAAGTTTGCTCTCATTTGGTAAACTGCAGCGCAGGGCAGTGGAAGCCGTCCTGCTCATCACATACAAGTCCCAACGAGACACATATGTGGGGAACCATTGGCACCAAAATGCATATTGGGATACCAACATGTGCATGTTTCAGGAGGAGGATTTATAGAAATTATACTTCCTGATGGCTTTGAACCCTTTTGGCAGGATAGTGCACCCTCCCACAAAGCCCAAACGATTGATTTAGGATTTTATGAGCATAAAAATGAGCTTAATTTACAAATCCCTCAGATGTGAATCCAAATTTCTTTTGCTGTTCTTGTGGGGTCCACTCTGATTTGTTTTCTAGTTGCTTTCTTTAGCCAACCAACAGAAAAATAACACTCAGGATGCAGCCTGTTATTTCCATGGATTGACGCACCAATCAATAAAGTGAAAGGATGCATCATAGTTTATAGTTACAGACTATAGAGTAATCTTCATTAATGAAGATTAATCTATAGTTACAGACTATAGACTAATCTTCATTAATGTAATGAAGATTAGTCTATAGTTACTTAGTGTAATGAAGTCTGGAATGAAGACTAATCAGTTTAGTCCCTGATCTTAACAAATAAATACATTTTACACAGGAGCAACCATTTATAATTTTCTGTCCGAGAACATGATATTTGAAACTAATAACAATTTTTAAAAAACTATTGGTGTCACAGATACTGACTTTTAAAAATACACCAGACAAAGACTGTCAAAAAACCTTTTCATGTGTGAAGCACATAACTTCAAATGATAAATGTCTTGCACTTATAAAGTCCAGAAAGAATCCTCCTTATGGCCAAATCTTTCATAAAATGGAAACTGGCAGGGTTGTGGCCAAGTGTCAGTTTTCTGTGTGTGGGTGCGTGTGTGTGTGTGTGTGTGTGTGTGTTGGGCCCACATGTTGCATCGTTTGCTAACTGCGGTAGGTCTGGAGTGAAACCGTTTGATAGTTATTAATTTAGCATGTGTCAATGTGGAGTCTTCCAGCCAGGGCCTCAGTGTTAGTGATGTTCCAGATGGCAGCGTGTTGCCTGGGCATGTGGCTATTTGACCGAGCAGGTAGGAGTCATACTTGTGCTTTTAACTAGATTGCATTGTATGTTTTTGTTTTTTTGTTTGTTTGTTTGTTTTTGTCGGGTAGGGCTACACCAGTTCCTTCAGGTCTGATTTTGAGTGCAGTGTTTTTAGATTGATTTGATGAAAGTGTTTATTATAACTCATAATTTAGTCATTTTTGTTTTTAACAGCATTATCACTGCTTCCTGCTGTCCCTTAGAGTTGTTTTTCTTTTTTTTCTTAGTCTGCCCAGGTTTTGGTTTGTGTTTGTTTCCCTTATTATACTTGAGGGGCGACTAACTATTTTCATTCTTTTTGTGTTTGTATATTCAGCGTTTTGTTTTCAGGTTCCTTTCCAGCATAAAATCATCGCATTTCGCTGTTAATCTTAAATGTCTAAGACCTGATCCTGCTTGGAGTGTTACTTTGGGTTTGCACTGGATGCAATTATTCTGCAGTGAATTATTCTGCATAGATTTGCAGTGAACAATTGTAGTGTTTTTTGTGGGTTTGTCCGCTTGAAGTGGTGTCTGAATTCGGCTTGACTGTTATTTGGACTGGTAATGAATGGAGAGAACCAACACCTGCACAGGGAGAACATGCAAACTCTGTGCAGAAAGAAACATAAATTGAAGCCACCTGTGAAATATGAGCCTCCGATTAAGTTACTTCACTCCAAGAGATTAGTAACACTTCAAGTTGAAAGAAACACTGGTAAACTTTAAAGATTACTTTACATCTAAAACTGTCAAGAATATGAATGATTTTGGGCTTATCCGTGTAGTATAGTTAACTTAGAACAATCTCAATATGGAAATAAGTTATGTTAATAAATAAATATTAATAATTAAATTATTATTAGAAACTGACGTAAAACATAAAGTGTTTCTGTTCCTCCCATTAGGAATCTCCAAACATAGCAAACGCTTCATTCTGAGAAGTAATCATTTAAACCAAGCTTAAAATTCACCCTCCTGCACACTTCAGGTCCAAACAGATTCAGGGAAACTGTCCAACATTGTGATGCAGCGAATTGTGGGAATTCACCAGACGGAAAGCAGGAAATCAAACCGATGGTGGCTTATGAATACCACATGTGAGCTACAGATGAGAAAGTCTGGGAGGTATCCTGCAGTCTGCATTTGTACAAGACAGACAGTGATTAAAGGTTATTAGAGGAAGCTGTCAGTGACTACCAGACAGAAAGTCAGCCAAGAGTCAGATGTTACTGGAGCTAAATGCTCCCATAATACAGAACGCTTTCTGATTCGCATTCAGATTATTTAAACTGGACATATTTCAATGCAGCAAACACCTTCCTGACCCTTTGACTCATACATCGGTTTCACATTTTCACAAGTCCTATGAATATATGTTTCTGTTCTTTCAGGTCTGGTAAAGGTTATTTTTCAGGGCCCACCTTGAATGTTTTTCTTTTTATATCTAGTTGTGGTTTAAATTCCAAGCTGAAATCCAGCTGAAAATCTGTGGCAAGACCTGAAAACTGCTCTTTGGAGATGCTCTCCATCCAATATGAGCTATTTTGCAACCAATAATGGGGTAAAATTTTCAGTTTCTAAGAGAGATGCTGCAGAAGAAGTTTAGCTGTGATGACTAAGTAACCTGGCTCTGCAAAGACCGGGGCTCCTGGGAACAGATGGCGTCACAAACCCTGGTGGGTCCGACAAGAGTTCTTGGTCATGAAACTGGGGAAGCGGTGGGTGACTGTCCCATAGGCCGAGGAGCAGTAGTTACACGGTTGTACCTATTTGTGGAAACGGTTTGCCGGCTAAATCAACCAGCCCAAGGAAGAGTCAAGCTTGACCAGCGGTAGATCGGTCACAGACAAGATGAAACTCCTCTCCGATATTTCCAGCCAGGATCACCCTTCTGGCTTATCAAAACTGGTGCCAGTGCAGATAGGGACGGAGCTGGTGCTGCATGAGGGAAGCTGCCTCTCCGGCTTGTTTGAGGCTGGACATGTTTGGCATTGGCAAACCACCCAGGGCGCTGGGAAATTCTTGATAGATTTTTTATATTCATACTATAAAATATAGCTTCACTGCTGCTTCTCACTGTTAAAACTGCTGGAGGGAATAAAATGCTGAACATCAACTTTTCATGTGCCAGACATATAAAAAGTCTGGCACGTCTAGTTTTTCTATTCAAAACTAGAGCGTTTTGAACAGAAGCGAGCGACTGATGGATGCTCGTGTTGTCAAAGTCTTTCATTATTTCGATGAGAGAAACATCAGAAATAAAAACCAGGGTCCCGTCAACCAGTTATTGCTGGATATAAGTCTCTGCTCCTTATCAACCCTGCACAGATGAATCGGTTTAGATTGATGGATGGAAAAACAGCGTTGATATGAAGTGTTTATTAGAAAATGAAAAGCACCACCAGTACATTTAGCTTCGTTTTCAACATGCAACACAAAAACAAATGTTAACTAGTTAGTATTGATAAAAGTAGATAATCACTGAGCTTCTCTTAGTTTCAGCTTTGTCTGGTTGTTCACATTTATACAGCAGAAAGAAATAAAATAACCAAACAAATTTAAGGCACTACCATCTCTTCTCCTGAAGATCACATTTGTTTGAGATGCTACCAAAATTACAGTAAAATTAGTCAGTTTTTCTTCGGATGACTGAGATAATATTCTGATTCTGGGGCAGAATCGCCACCCTTGATATTATTTATTAAAAATCTCTTTAGCTTTACTGAGTAAGTTAAAAATAAATCTTTTAAATATTTAAAGAGAGCGGTACAAATCCAATCAATGGATAAAAAAAAAAAAGAGAAAAAATAGCATATATTTAAAATGGAAAAATCTATTTATAAGTTTAGCTTATAAAAGCAAGTTTTTAATGTTCTCTCAGAACACCTTCTCTGTTTTAGCTGGTTTCTTTGTCTCCAAACCGTTTCGATGTTTGGATCGACGCTCTACTGTAGTCAGACTACGGTAATTAATGTAAAGAGGCACTCTGTGATGAGACTGTTAAAGTAAACTTGCTTTCTGGCAATATGAGCTTAAAGTAAAAGTTAGTGCTACAAGGTTTCGGGAAAATGCCCAGGACCAGACCAGCCAGTGGCGACCTACTGGGAACATTTGGACAGAATGAAATGCAGCGACTCCAGGACGGACTCGTGGTTGAAATCAGCGAAGACGTCGGTGTGATTGAAGAAGTAGGTCTTTCCGGCAGTCAGTTTGAAGAACTTGCACTGATCCGATGTTTCCAGGACGAAAACATCTGGTCCCACTGTGGCCTCCTTGCCTTTGACTTTCAGCACGTTGCTGAACACGGTGCTGCTCCGAGACACGCTTTCCACAACCCCAATGAACACTACACAGAGACACACACACACACACACACACACACACACACGAAAAACATATAAACTTAAGGACACACTTAGTGCCATATTGTTCAGCATAATTGCCTGCAAACACAATTCGGCAGTCGGCCAATCACACAGCAGCAACTCAATACATGAAGACAACTTTAAAGCTGAAGTTTAAAGTGAAGATTTAATAAATTCATGTGATTTTGAACATGAGGTGGTTGCTGGTGTCAAACAGGCTAATCTGCAACCAAGACATGCAGAATGTCATTTGGAATAAAAGTCTGGTTCTGTCTGGTGTGAGGGGGGATATTTTCCCAATAGTCAACCTTATTGCATCACGTTAAAGACATGGTGTAATGGTCCAGTGATACTGGGTTCACTGTACCCACTGAGGTCAATGGCACAGTGAACCCATTGTCCTCAAAGTGGGCTCTCTGTCCAGTGGGTCCAGTAACCTTTGGGATTTTGTGAAACAGGAGCTTATAAGCATTGCAGCTGGCAAGCCTGCAGCAACTCTGTGAGATTATCGCCTCACCAAGAACCTGAACCTCTCAGGAATGTTCCCAACAACATGTTGAATCAACACCCTTAAAAGAGACATTTTAGCGTTGCCGTACCTTCATTGCAAAGCTGCATTTTGTTCATATTGTTCACCAGTTGAAGTTTGGACTCTGCAAAAATGAAAATAAAAAAGATTTTATTGCTAAAATGCAGCAACTGGCTGAATTTACTCTACAATGAAATGTGTTACTCAGGCTCCATTTTTCTCAGCAGAGCAAAGTGACCTTTCGGGGCGGGTCGTAAGTGGGTGGTTTGATGGTGCGCTGGACTGAGCTTGCCCGCGCAGCAGGACCACAGAGTAGAGTCGTAGTATTGGTGACCGCAGCACTGAAATCCGTCCTTGGCTGGATAGAACAAGGACTGTTCCTCACCGGTGCAGCAGACTTCCTGGTTCTGAACAGCATTTATGAGGTTTTCAGAAGAGATGAATAATCTGTTTTCCAGATTTATGACTTTGATCGAGGAAATAGACCCTACCTCTGGGTTCAGCAGCTGGGATCCACAGCACTCCCGGTCATTTTCTTCCCCAATCGTCAAGTTGTGCAGAGTTCCTTCGCAGCACTTCTTTACTGGGTCCGAAATGTTGTAGGCATGAACGCCGCAGCAGCGAGTGTGTTTTCCACGATTGTATCTATTTTGTCAAACAGAGAAAAACTAAGTAGTGTGAGAAAAATGAGAAAAGGATAAAATGCCAAACGAAGATCCCTGCAGAAATATGAGCAGGTTGAACCTTTCCCATCACCGCTAATCTAATTGAGATATTGAGATCCAGGAAAGGTGTTTCAGAAAAAGAAACAACCTAATTGAACCAAAGAAGATTAACTATTTCATCTTCCATCAAAATCCACTGGATTCGTCAAATGTGCATTAATCATGCAGTTAGGCAATTATCTCTCTATGTTTGTCCATCTTAGAAGATGAGATGCTCGAGGCAGCAGGTAAACATTTTGTTCTCAAAATGAATGTGTGGAAAAACGCAACAACAATCTGAGTCATTTGAACAAAGACCTGGGTCTGAGCGTCCATGAAACTGCAGCTCTGGTTTGTTCCCGGTCTGCAGAGGTCGGCATTCATCAGAAACGATTCAATGGAGGAACCGCAGCGAAACGCAAAAAAGTCAAGGCTTACTGATGCACGTGGGAAGTGAAGGAGGTCCAGTGTGGTCGGATCGGCTAGAACTAATGTAGCTCAATCTGCTGAAGATCTTAATGCTAATTCTGACTTTAAAAAACAGGTTTCACAATAATAGTGCGCTGCTGCTTTGTGAGCTTTCAGACTAAGTCAGGTTCAATGAGAGCTTTCAGATTTCATCTGCTATTGTTGACATTAATGGCTTTTAAAAAAAAATAAATTATTTTTTATGGACGCAACTAGCACCAGATAAAACCAGTCTGCACTGTGCTGGACATCATTTGTTGAGAAAAAACATGTAAATAAATTACTATTCTGAAAAATGAAGATATAAAAACTGGGTCTATGAACCTATTTTATTTATTTTTTTTAAACTTAGTTTCATGTTAATCTAAACTGAAAAAAGTTGATGTTGTAATTGAAATAGATTAAATAAATAGCATTTACATAAAAAGAATGTATGTAAGACTGTCACATTAATTTTCAGTGAGAAGTCTTGGTAAGCATGTGAAGTTGTTACTGATTAATGCAGACAGTGACAAAAGGAAAGAGGTGGGATTTACTCACAGGCAGCAGACTCTTACTCTGTGTGTGTGTGTGTGTGTGTGTGTGTGTGTGTGTGTGTCCCACTCTCAGCTACTTCAGTTAAGTTATTTCAAAGTTTCCTTCTAATACAAAACATCTTGCCTCAGTTATTTTGCCTGCAGGATGTTGTAGGAAGTCTGGGAGTTGCGGTCATTAGGGTCAGACAGAGTTTCTCCTTGTTATTGCTACCTGCTCCTCATATTGGGGAGTGAATATTTCTCAAGTTGTGTGACTCATAGATTGGGTATGTCTAGCTGTCCTGGCATCATTTATCAAAACACACAACTTCCACAGCCGTGCACGCAGACAGATTTTAACATGGAAAGAATTTCAAGCATCAATTAAGACTTGGATGCAGCATTTTTGGCACAACGGTGAGCTGTGTTTAAACACAAGAAAAGGGAGGAGGGAAAAAAAGAAAAGAGATAGAATGAGACTAGGAGCTGAAACGTCTGCCTTTTCTCAGACATTGTGGAATTTCCTCGCCACTCCCGTCTGGAATTTTTATCACATTTTCTCCTTTAGTCTAAAAAGCAACAGTAACTTGTTCATGCACATCCAGATTCCAGGAAAAAAAAACAGCAGAAAGATCGACTCTTTGTGCATTCTCCCACCAGAGAAAGAGGTGGGAGAATGCACTTCAATTCAGCATCACTTGATTATTCACCTCTGTCCTTTGCAGCAAACAGTTTCTTTGGGCTGGTAGAGTTCCTCCCCACAGCAGTGCCCTCCAGGTGAGTTGTGCCGCTTCTGAGCACACACGGTCTCCGCGAAGGGTTTGTAAGGTACTCCGCTCTCCGAACACTCCTCTCCATCCTCTCTGTGATCGAACAGGCGGTTTTCACAGCAGAGGACTCCCCTCTGTGCTAAACCGTACGGTGCGTCTCCACAACACTGAAGGAGTCAAAGGAAAAACTGTAAGGAAATGCTGTTAAGTCTTTCACATCGTAAGCCTTCTTCTTTATCCAATTTAAAGATTTTTAAAAGACTGGTTACAAAAAAAGGCACAAATTGGTGGAAAAAAAGAATCAGGTCAAATGTCTGTCTAAAAAAATAAAAAAATAAATAATAATAATAATAAAAATAATAATCAGCTTCAGCATATGAACTGCAACCCTCTTTGTCTTGCCAGAGCGTTTTTACATTATCCTTTTACGGAGCAGGTTAGCCTCAAAATAGCGTGTGAGCTTATTCCTCGGAAAGAAAACACCCAGTGCAAATTTGAAATGGGAGGAGCGAAGAGCTGCAAACTGCTGCAAACCAGTAGATCTCAGTATCTTCTTTTAAAGCTGAACTATTCTGATTTGTTTCTGGTTCACATAACCACTGCATGTGCCAAAGGCCTGATATCCGTCACAGGCCCAGGTGTTTGGTTGTGCCACTGAACTCTCACAGGAAGCTCAGCACAGCAAAATTATTCGATAAGCAACGAAAAGCAGTGACACAAGGATATTACCTGATCCATCCATGGCTTCAGCATTGTCAAACAGCCATCACAGCAGATGTGTGTCTTTGGGTCGTAAACAGTTGGTGAAGGTTTTCCACCTAAACAAAAGGAGAGGGAGAATGCATAAAGTTAAAGAGCTCATATTTATCTATTTTCAAAGCACATATTGTCATTTTATACCACAATCAGGTATCTATGTTACCTTCAGTTATTATAAAAATGCTATGTATACACGTGAAACACAACTAAAAATAAATTTGCCGTTTGACGCCTTGAAATTAGGCCTCTGTCTCTTTAAGAAGCTCCTGCTCTTTCTGACACACCCTCTTCAGGAAGTCATCGCCACAGCATTTCTCCGTTAAGCCGCTCACAACGTTTCTAGGAGCATTGGACTGAGAAGTAGTTCGTATAATCAGCTCCACAGATGTGCAGTTCCGCCTGGCGCTAGTCTGAAGGAGCGGAGAGGGGGAGCCGCGCGGCCGG
Source organism: Gambusia affinis (assembly GCF_019740435.1). Taxonomy (NCBI): domain Eukaryota; kingdom Metazoa; phylum Chordata; class Actinopteri; order Cyprinodontiformes; family Poeciliidae; genus Gambusia; species Gambusia affinis. Next base: position 22,193,709 of record NC_057873.1, read on the forward strand.
GAGCCTGAAGCTCGCCTGGAAAGTGCAGCTGCAAGGAGGAGCTCTGTGGAACAGTGGTGCCAGCAAGCGTTTAGGCACACCTGAATGGTTGCCATGGGAGATTAAAGTATTTCTCAAACTGGCATGAAAGAATCAAAGCAAAAACCCAGGTATGTTTTTGATGATGGGAAAATATTATAACACAATGTAAAGCTGACAAAAGTGGATTTTATTTTAGTTATTTTTTGCAAAGCAAGCAATTAAAGTTCTGATAGACGCTTGTGAAAAGGATGGAGATGAGCTTTGAGGATTTGGCTGCAGCTTAAACTGAACATTATACAAACAATACCATCTGTAGTTTGCCCAAAGGCACCATTCAATGAGCCGTTTGTGATGCGAGGGTGCTTTGTTTCTACACTGGCAGTCCTTTTCAAAAGAAAGCCTCCAAAGTCATTTCTCAGACACTTTATGACAAATGTCTGACTGGAAATTAATCTGGCCTGCTTGTAATGCTGAGTCCAACTTCCAAATTACATTCATGCTTTCAGTCTGGTGTTGGTTTTTGTCTGGAGACTTTTAAAAGTAAGAATGAGTGGGAGTGATTTCAGACAGGAGAATGTTCCATTTGAATTTATTTAAGAGTACTGCAGCTGACCCAAACTTTTGGTTTGCAGTCACAAACCAAAAGTTTGACAGTTTCCCTTTTTCACATTTGAGTCCAGCTGCACTGTTTAAATTATTCTGCATATTTACACGCTCTTCTTGCTTCCTCCTTTGCATATGTTACAGCACAAAAACCTTTTGTTTCAGCTTTATTGATGAAAGACATACTGTTATGAACTACTATTGGCAACTTCTACATGTATGTTTATACATACTGATATCACAAGAAAACATGTTTGAAAAAATTGAAAATATATCAATGTTTTGCTGCAGCTGCGTAATCTATAAAAAAAGGACATAAACTAAAAAAAGGGAAACATGTTAGAACTGTAAATGAATAAAGTTAAGGGAGATTGGCTGACACTGCAGATCATTACTACGAGATAGATGTGGAATGAAGAAACACTATCTTTGTTTTCGAATCTTTAAATCGAAGGTTTGTTTGGTTGCTAAGCCATCTTGTGACGGTCTACAATAAACAACCGTGGCTTTCCCTGTTGGTGTTCTAGATGAATGTTTATCACGATCTTGATGCCATTCTAACAGAGGATGCTTTATAGTTCTTCTCATGTAAAGTCTGATAAGATGCCGACAGCTGTATGCATGGTGGCCTGGTGTGAAAACAAACACACTGGTCGTTTTACCTGAGGGGCACAGCGCGTTTTTGTCCCCGTGTTTCCTCTGGCAGCAGCGTTCGGTCTCTGGATTGTAAGACGCTGACCCACAAAAATGTGACCTGTGGACAGACGAAGACTGGAAGCATTTAAAGAAGTATCATCTATGCATTATCCTTTCGAGTTATTGTATTTACGCAGCTATTATTATTTTATTATTATTATTATTATTATTATTATTATTATTATTATTATTATTATTTTGTGTGTACGTCAAGAGCCAAGCTACAATATTTTGTTGCCAAATTCACAGTTGCGCCTTTGTGTAATGATAATGAAGAATGTCTAAGTCTACTAAATTGCAATTATTTAAAAAAATATTTTATTTCAAAACATTGTTTTGTCACTCAACATGTGCTAACGAAGCAAAATGAAGCATTAAATACCTCTGATGCTCTTTGACAAGACTGGCAGGGGGAATCATTTCTGTAAGGCAAACATCACAAATAAATATGCAAGAATGGCAAAGTTCAAGCCATTGAGATAATAACTTGATTCCTAACACATCAAAAAGTTTATGTGTTAAACTCCAAGATATAGGTTTTATAAAAAACATGGCCAGCTTGTTACTAAATGGATCTCTTATTCTGGATCAAGCAAATCAACACCCTGCAAATGTTTAATTTAATCTCTCTTTAAGTTCTACATTCCTTTTTGTTTTACATTTAAAACAATGAATTTCTCAAAACATATTGTCCTAAATATAAGAATCTGGGTGTGGATTTTAAGACCTGCATGTTGGTTTGAGCCACTTGCAGCCCCAGACTTCAGAGAAACATGATGAGAGCACAAACCTCACACTGTAATTTACAAATAGTTATATGAAAATGTGTGCTCTCCATTTGCATAAAGCCACTCCGGCTTCACATTCATTGAACACTAACTCTAGAGGGTTGCTTACTAAAGTTATTCAACAAATCTCTGAGGCTTTCACACAACAGCTGGATTTCTAATAATGTCCACACGCAATATTTACTAATTAGGTAACCTCTGAAGATGATCGGTTCCTCTGGACTTCATCTAGTGGCAGTGGAGGGAGTTGAACACATGAACGCTCCAAACGTGTCCATTTTTTATTTAGTGGTCTAAAAGCCACACAAGCTGTTAAAGAGCCAAGCTAACCTGTCACAGTGGTGCTGTTCTCACCACAGCAGCCTGAGACTTTGCGTTGGATTTGACCTTTGCAGCAGCACTCAGTCTTGATGTTGAACTGATTCTCATAACAGCACTGATGGTCCGGAGAACGTCTGTCCAGGATCGTACGGCTTTTACCACAACACAGCTGAGTTTTGCTGTTGAAGGCCGCTGCAGAAATAAATAATTATGGGTCAGGAAATCTGGTCACGTGATTCCAACAAATGTTTTCTGGAGACAGGAGACACTTTATGCTTCGAAGGTCAGCTGGCCCAAACGGGGCTCCGAATCTAAGTCAACGACAACAAGATGGAGCATAAAGTCTTAATGAGACAATATCCAAAATATCAATTAGCATGGGCAAATTCAAGAGGTGTTTGTGATTGTTTAGATTTCTTTTTTTTTCACACCTACTGCTAGTTCTCTCCCAATACAGAGAAGGAAACTTTCTTTTTCTAAATATAAGTCAAGAGGAACGTCATGGAAACATTGTGAAAGTTGCAATGCCCCATTTGTGAACAACGATTAGGCTTTTTTTTGGTCCACAGACAACAATTCTGTTTGTTGTCTGTGTTTTAGTGGAAATCAGCCAAACTTATTATAAGCTGCTGATACAACCTAAATCAGATTTGAGTCTCAAGTTAAATAAATAAACCTATCACAGAAAGCTCCTTACACATCTGTAGACATATTGTGATCAGTGCTTCACAGTTTAATAGGTTTTAACCTTGAACTCACTTGAATTAAGCTTTTAACCCCGTCAAAGTCTGGATGATTGAAAGAGATAAAATAGACTTTCATCTCTATGAAAACTTTTTGATTCTTTGACTTTGGCTCATTAATTCCTCCTCATAAACTGTTTGCAAAGGATTGCCAATATAAGACATTAAATCCCTTTTTGTGGTCTCCTCTGCTGCTCTTTTTGATTTTTGTACTATTCAAAGGTTGAGATATAAAACAGCTGCTTTGGATGTCAGTCAGCCAATAAAAAAATTGGGACGAGCGCAGGGTTTTTTTTTTTTTGGTGTCCCTCTTTTGAATGTTGCTATTATGGATGGAGTGAAATATTTACATGATAAACTGTGCGGGTTTTCAGAAATAAGAGACATTAGTGATGAAGTCAAACTTGACTAAAATGCAAACACATAGCATTGGGACCACTTGCCTACTAGCATGTCAGAATGTTCTGCATGTCACCGGTGCTTGTTTCTGATACTATAATACGACACAAAGGTCAAGTAAAGGTCAGAATCCTGTCAGTGGCTAGTTTCTTTCTTGCTTGCTTTGTCTTTTCAAACCCAGAATAAACCAGCACTAACTCTCGCACAAATGTTTAATACCTACCTTTTCCACAGCACTCCGCCATGGGAAAAGGTTTCGCTTGGAGCGTAAAGTCACAACACATTTCATTGAGTGGGTTGTAAGCTTTGAGTCCGCAGCATTTTGACACCTTCTCACTCATGTTGTCTGTGGAAACAGCAAAAGAAAAAAGGATAATCAGCGTAAGCGGCAATGTAGTCGAAGGAAATGGTTTGTGTTGTCGGAGGTGTGATGTGTTGTTGAAGGGAAACCCCAGAGTTAGGGGAGAGCCAAAGTTCAATGGTTTAATAACTCAGGTAGCAAACACATCAGAGCAGCTGAAATATTCTTCCGCCCAGCATGATCCACCTCTGGAGGTTCATTTGGTGTTCCCCACAACAACATGAACGACATCTGGAGGTTCATTTGAAGGTTAGCCACTAGTTTCCTGAAAGGTTCAGAATTGCATAATCTCTGCTGTGCAAAGAGAACTTCGTGTAAACTCTCTGGGCGAAATGAAAGCACAGACTGTATAATTTTCATGGGACCATAAATATGTCAGGTTTGTACACACGCTCTTGTCAGAAACTTGGCACAAGTCCGCTGCCAACTGAAGGAATTAAAACAGTTCACTGCAGGGAACATCGATATCTTCCACAGAGGTTAAAGACACTTTTTCCAGTTTGAGAAAAAGCATCCAGTTGAAATCCAGTGCAAATCCGCAACTTATAAATTGCTTACAGTGAGTGAACATTATACCAACACATTCTGAGGAGTGTAGTGTGTATTCAGCCTGCGTACAGCTTTAACTTCCACACAACAAGGTTTTCTTTCAGAATGACCCCTTTGACCTTCATCCAATTTGACCACCTGCACAATTCCTGTGAAAGAGACGTTTCCCCACAGCAAGATGCTGCCACCGCAAGAAAAAGGAAAACTTTATGGAACTGTGAATGTGTGAGACTCTTTCAGAGCTTCAGGTTCACAGATTGACATGAAGACAAATCTTTTACGGGAAAAATAACAGCACATTCGACCTGGCTGATGGAAAGATATTACCTGTTTTTTCCTTTCCTTTATCTTTGCAGCACGTGTGAGTTTCTGGATTGTACGGCTTCCCAGCGCAACAATGCATTCCGGGGTCCTCAGATTTGGCTCCTTTGCAGGGTTTTCTGCAATGCAAGGTTATGGTCACGGGTTTCGGTTAATTACAAATGTATTCTACTGACACTAAAATGAAAGCACACAATTAAAAATAAAAAAGATCAAAGGGAACGCTTTCTCTCTTTGAGCCTTTAAGATATTTTTTATCTTCTGTTTTACTGCCCTCTGATGGACGTAAGAGAAAACGCTCATCAGTGTGAGTCATCCTGAACAGCAGCTAGAAGGAAACGCCAGCTGTTTGTTTTTACTATTATTGCTGAGTAGCAATAACAGTAGCTACGGGAACAGTGAAGGTCTCCATGAGACAACGCTTGCATCCATTCATGATTTCCTTTCTTTTTTGCATGTTTTCACATTTAGGTGTTTCAGAACATAAAACCAACTTAAATATAAGTCAAAGGCAATGCAAGTAAACACAAAATACAATTTTTAAGTTAAGTTTGTTATTACTGAGAGTGGGGGAAAAAAAACAAAACTTCATGGCCCTCTGTAAAAATCTGATTTGCCCCTCAGCCCTACACCTTAAATCATAGCTGTGGTCTATCACACCTGAGTTCATTGTCTCTGACTGCCTTGAAAAAAAAAAAAAAAAATCAATCAAGACGGCTTCAGCCGATCCAGAACGCCGCTGCTCGTGTTCTCACTAAAACCAGGAAGAAAGAGACTTTACGATGGCTCCCTGTAGCTCAGAGAATAGACTTTAGAGTGCTGCTGTTGGTTTATAAATCACTGAATGGTTAATCACCACAATACATTAAAGATCTGCTGCTGTTGTTGTATCAACCTTTCAGATCTCTCAAGTCTTCTGGTTCTGGTTCTGCTCTGCATCCCCAGAACCAGAACCACTATAAATGCACCTGCTCTGGGATAGTCTCAGAATTAAAGCGTTTAAAGTGTTTCAAGTGCAGAGAGCATCAGGAAGACCAAGGAACACACCAGGCAGGTTTGAGATACCGTTGTGGAGATTTGGATACAAAAAGATTTCCCAAGATCATATTGAAATGGAAGGAGTATCAGACCACTGCAAATCTACCAAGAAGCGGCCGTCCCTCCAAACTTTCATCTCGAACAAGGAGAAGACTGATCAGAGATGCAGCCAAGATCTACAGCTGAGGTGAGAGAGTCTGTCCACAGGACAACAATCAGTTGCACACTGCACAAATCTGGCCTTAATGGAAGAGTGGCAAGAAGAAAACCGTTTCTCAAAGACATCCGTAAAAAGTCTGGTTTAAGGTTTGCCACAAGCCACCTGGGAGACGCACCAAACATATAGAAGAAAATCAAAATCAAAATCAAACTGTTTTGGCCACAATGCAAAACAATATGTTTGGCGTAAAAGCTCCACAGCCCATCACCCTGAACACACCATCCCCACTGTCAAACATGGTGGTGGCAGCATCATGGTTTGGGCCTGCTTTTCTTCAGCAGGGACAGGGAAGTTGGTTAAAATTGACGGGAAGATGGTTGGAGCCAAACACAGGACTGTTCAGAAAGAAAACCTGTTGGAGTCTGCAAAGGACCTGGGACTGGGACGGAGATTTATCTTCCAAAGAGACACTGATCCCAAATATAAAGAAAATCTGGAATGGAATGGTTCGCACATAAACGTATACAGGTGTTAGAACGGCCAAGTCAAAGTCCAGACCTGAATCCAATCAAGATTCTGTGGAAAGAGCTGAAAACTGCTGTTCACAAACATTCTCCATCCAGCCTCACCGATCTCCAGCTGCTTTGCAAGGAAGGATGGGCAAGAATTTCAATCTCTCGATGTGCAAAACTGGCAGAGACAAACCCCGAGCAACTTGAAGCTGTAATAGCACCAAAAGGTGGCGCTACAAAGTATTAACGTAAGGAGGCAGAATAATACTGCACGCCCGACTTTGCAGTTTTTTATTTGTTAAAAAAGTTTCAAATCTCCAACAAATTTCATTCCACCTCATGATTGTGTCCCACTTGTTGTTGATTCTTCACAAAATAATAAAAATTTTAGATCTTCATGTTTGACGCCTGAAAAGCAACAAAAGGATGAAAAGTTCAAGGGGGCCGAATACTTTCGCAAGGCACCGTATATATATATATATATATGCCCTGCAGGAAGCTCGGTTACACAGAGGGTGGAAAGTTAAGAGTCTTGTGATTATGATGCAACAGTTAATATGCTTGTGCAAGCATGCAGCCTCCTTCCTGCAATAAAAGGCCTGCTTAACCACCCCCATACTCTCTGAAAAATACAATGACACCTTTCATATTAGCTACTGCATGTCAACAATCTGTCATCTGTAATTAACTACACAACACACCTGCCCACAAACACACACCCACACATGGACACAGACAGTTAAAACCATAACCTGTTGGGGGTTTTTGGGGGGTTTTTGTAACTGGTGGCTTGCCTGCTGGTATTCTTCTAGAAGAAAGAGAGCATTTTGTTTGTTATGCTTAACCCTCCTGTTATGTTGGTTTCTGGGGTACAGTAGTAATGTTTGTGGGTTTCATCATGCCAAACCAAAAAGTTCCTCCAAAACATTTTTTTATTTGATTATTAACTCCAATACTAACCATTTCAATCAATATTTTTTCAATGATGTTACTTTACTTCTCACTAAAAAAGGATTAATGACGATGACCTGCTCATTTACTCATTTGGACATAAAAAATAGAATTTCGATATTTTTATGTCCACTGGAAAAAAAACACACACAATAATTTCATTGAAATTGATCTTTTGTAAATTTTTTTATATTACATTTTGTTTTTTTGCTTTTTTCTTCAGTTGGTGATCTTTATAATTAAACTTGAGACACACATACTGTTCAGGGTCAAAATCAAGATAAATGAGTCATAAATGAGTATTTATGTTTTCCCATCAATTCTGCTAAGTGTAACTCAGTGTGGGTGGCATTTGCCCACAGGAACAGAAAAGGTTCCCGTCAAATGTTGTATGAACACCTACTTTCTCGCAGTTTCCCAGTGAAGTAACAGGAATAGTGAGAAAATGGGCTTGTATGTGTGTGGTGTGTTTGTGTGTGTGTGTGGTGAAGTTCATAGGTGCTAGGAAACATATTGGACATTTTTTCATCTTTTTTTTACCCTTCAACTTGACTGCAGGGTCAAATTGACTGGAACAGTATCTATGTAAAAAGTAAAATGGGGGGGTGGGAGGGAGTTGGAAATGTGTAAAATGAATTTATTTTCACTCCATTTCGTTCAGAATTACATATTTGTAACTTTTTTCGAGTGTATTTCTAGGTTTACAGCATTAAGACGTGCGTGCACGTCTTAATAAAAAGACAATGCCCAAGGCATTACTATATAAACAGCCTCTCAGGTCTCCAAACCTGTAGGGGACAAGAGCACATAGATAATAGAAAAAAAGTGATGACTGCATTTCTTTCTCTGTGGCTGCAGAACCACATATCTGTTTTCACGCTGGTCATTATCATGATAAGTTTGGTTGCTGTGTGATTGAAATCTTACTCGGGCCTGAAAGCATATAAAAAAAAAAAAAGACAAAACTCTTCTTGGCAAAAATTCACTTACAAACAAAGGAGGAGACAGCTCACCTGCTACTTCTGTCCTTTTGCAAGACTTCGTTGGCGTCACTGCCTCCTGAGGCAAAGCCTACCAACAACGATAAGACAAGGTTGAACTTGCAGTTGGACTTAATGGCACACGTCCACCACAGCACATGAAATGGCACAACGTCATCACGAGTTGTTGCAGTGCTGATATCAGTATCAAATGTCGAAACCACAAAAGAACACGTAACTTTATCAGGGGCAGTATAGAGCGCACCTTAAAATGCATTAGTTTGTATTGCAAGCTGCGCGCACTAATAGTTTTTGCGCTCTGCTGCGTGGAGCCCTCGTGGAGTTGCGCACACGCGGGCACGCGCTCCAGAGGCTACCGTAGACGTCCGCCGAGCTGCAGCGGCGGCAGCAAAGGCTGCAAGAACTAACCGCTGTGGCGACGCATCAGTTTCAGTGAAACCCGCAATTTGGATAAAAAAAGAAAAAAGAAAAAAAAAAGAAAAAGTGAAACCTCAAGGGAGAGAAAACGCTGAGGAGGCGCTCATTCATCAAACAAACACTATCATTCAAGTTTCTCCCCCGGGGCGATCAGCGATAGCAGACAAACTGATATTTAAACCACCCCGTACAGTTGTCTGGATTACTAATATTTCCCCTCAACCCTACTTTTTCCATCTCCTTCTCTCTGTTGGAACAACAGGTTTTCGCCCGTTGTTGATCATTAGCGTGGGGAAAATTGCATCATCATAACGGACAAGGCACCGCAGCGACGGGAAATCCCTCACTGCCGCCGCCGCCGCCGCCCCTTCTGCACGGGATTTGTTCAACCTTACAGTGACGTCAGCACATATCGCTTTTCGGGGGTGTAAGTGAGGAGGGCGGGGGGAGTCTAGATTTCCCCAACAGCAACACTGCCAGACCGACTGTCCACCACCTGTTAGTTTCTCCTCCCATCAAGACCAACAACCCATTAGTTCCACGTCAGAGTGTTTCAGATAAGTAACGAGATAAACGTGCGCTCGCAAAAAGGACACAAAAAACTCTTTCAGGATAAACCTAAATATTGTTCACGGGATTTTCATAGCAAACCTCCGTTTTCCAAACCCTCCATCAGTTTGAGGAGGCTGTTAATGTGAATCTGTTGGGGTTTTTTTTCCTTTAAAGCAAAGCTGCTGAATGTGATGCAAAGAAACGTTTTAAAAACTCTCCCTGATATTCACAAGAGCTTTTCCTCACATCTTTTTATTCATTCATTCATTCATTCATTCATTCATTCATTCATTCATCCATGCATGTATTTATTTATTTATTCTCGAAATTAATCCAAACAGACAACGGCAATTCGCAAAATCCGGCAGCTGTTGCGCACAATCTTTGCAGGACAGACTGCAAGAACAAGACAGAGAATTTGAGTCGTTCACATCCTCAAACCGGCTCGATCTCGAGACACAAACGCACTCAATAACTCCCCTAATCCAGGCGAAAGCAGCCTCGGGTGATGATAATGATGATGGTGATGATGATGATGATGCTGGGGGAAACTAATCTGAAGGCAAGACAGGTTGTGTCGGTGTTTTTGGCTGACAGGGAGATGCAAACGCTCATTTTATTACGTCTCATCTTCTAAATGTGGACAAGAACAAGTGCGGGTTTTAACATCCAAACTGAAAAAGGGAAAAGGACACTTGTAAAAGCAAACAAAAAGAATAGAAATGAACGCTAGTACCTTGAAACACAATGAAATCTAATGAAAGGATGTAGGGCGAGGAGGTGGGGCAATCGGAGATGAAGCGCACTGGGTCTGCTACTAAGAACTAAGCAATTCAAATAATAAAGAAAAAAGAGACAGGTACTTACTGTAAAAACTCGTGAAGATGACGATATAGATAAGGAGAGCTGAAACAAAAGACAGATTTTTATTATCAATCTTTTTCCTCATTCAAATAAAAATTGTCTGCACAGATGCGCCAAATGTTACCCATGTTGGAAGCATGGAGCCTGGGCATCTTTATGCGTTTCTCAAAGTTTGGGATTCAGGCTGAGCCTTCAGGAAGCTTAAGTATGATATTCTAATGAGTCCCACCTCTCACGTGATATCATCTAAAAATATGGCATTTAAAAAGCAAGGAGTGAGCTTTCTCACGTACATGCGTGCGTAAAAATGCTTGCCTTGACTAAGCATCTCCAAAGGCGCGTCACTTTTTAACGCCACGCACTTAATGTCAATGCATATAGGCTTGTTGCATCCTCAAGAGATTTTTAATGAAAACGTTTTTGACTATATTGATTAACTATTTTATTTCTTTTCTTTTTTTTTTTTTTTATAAAGTGAAATCAACTTTGAGACGTCAAGCCTTTTTTGGTACAATCTTATCCCACCACGCTATCATGAAAGGAGGATTTTTGATATAAGGCGCATTAAAGCAATCGTTTTTGCGCCTTCAAGATGGTCACTGGCGTGTGTCAAACCTGGCGTCTCAATATTTGCCTGCGGAATCAAACACTTTGTTCTCTTCATTGTTGTTTTGTTTTGTTTAAATCAAGGTCTTGCTGTAGTGATCATACAACTTTCCAATTCCAGTTTACGCATTTCTTAAAATCAGATATCTTCACCATAACCGACGATGGCCACCTGGAGAAGCTGCTCGACGGATAGAACAAAAGAAAATGTTTATAAACCGCAGAAGAGCTCATATCTCTTAAAAACCTTATCTCTCTGTGAGTCAGCAGGGGCATCATCCTGCCCGTCCTCAGCCCGTCGCTGCGTTTTAATCTGTGGATGTTTTATCAGTTTACATTTCTTTTCTTAAGTCTATACGGGCACTGAACCCGGTGAAAGGCTCTTGTTCATTATCTCATCCAGCAGTTTCTTTTGTGATATCTTATGGTTTCCTTCTCATCCAAATTTTGGTACTTGTGGATGAAAGACGACAATTTTACGGACGAAGAAGGTTTCTACTTTGGTGCGAAGGATTTATTATCTCACCTGGAAGTCTATAGTCTTTCATTGTACAAGCAACCTATGCATTTGGTTTGTTATAAAAAGTTTCACATTAGATGAAAAATGCGCTGATATCTGGTTTTGACGAGGATTTCTTCCTCATTTGTCCTGCGCAAGGAATAAGTGAATCTCTGAAGATGCACCTCGGTTTGTCTATTTTGTGTTCAAAGAATCTTTGTGAAATTGTGAAAGGCAGACAGCAAGGAGTTTCATACTTCATCGTCTCATTCGTTTACTCTTGTGTAGTTTGTTCATTGCAACAGTAAACAAAGCAGTTTCTTCGTTAAGTCAAAACTTAACATGACAAAATGGCAATCCTTTCGTCGTGCTGCGCCCTTTTCCCTTCCGTGCAGCACCACAGAATCATACATCCACAACACTTTCATACTTTCATCATGATTTGTAAGAACGTGCACTGTGAAGACTACACGGTTTGTCATCTTTGTATAGTTTCAAATGGAGTTCCAATACAGACAAAGTGAAGTGCTTTGTTCAGATTTTTCAGATGTCACACAAACCACTTTAAAGAGGAACTCAAACCATAATTATTCTTTTTTTTTTTTTAAAGGAATTATTGTGAGCATGAGGAGTGAATTCAACTTTTAAGTCAAAGAGATTTACACACTTCTGCAGTGTGCTGTTTTTTTCTGGGAGCAACACAAATAACTGAGAACAGATCTCACATGTCTTGGCTGCATTTGTAGCTCAGAGTACGCCACAAAAATCTATTACACCCATAGAAATATTTCCAACCTTTTGATAACAACAGTACTTTACAACTGGTGTGAATCTGCTAAGTGGAAGACAAATTATGTACATTTTCTCCTTTTTTCACAAATAACACTCATGACGTCAGTCACTCAGTAAGCGTCGTCCGCCTGTGATGTTGGATTTAAGAGAACAGGCAGCATCGTCAGGGGCAAAGAGACACAACAAACATGTCAGGGAGTTTAGATGAAGTCTGAACCAGAATTAGTTAAACAATGTCCCAACTTTTGTCACAGCCCCACCTTTACTGCTGCCGACACAGATATCCAAGTTGCTTCAGGAGAAATCTTCAGATGGGACAAAGATGGAGCTGCATGACCGTGATGTAAAGGAGTATATTTGGAAAAGTAAATTAAAATCTAAAAATGTAATAGCTGTAAAGCATGAGAGGTGTTTCCACCGTACCGAGGGACTGTTTTGACGTCAGCTGTATACCTGCGCAGCAACAACACATTCTCACACCCGACTCGTCATATATTGACGAGTTGGGACGCCGTCTGACCATGTGTCACATATTGACGCGAAGGGTAGCCCCTTCGCGTCAATATGTGACGACTTGGGCATGTTCCTTCACCGTAAAATGTTGACGAATTTGATGATTTCGGAAGGTCGCATGTTTTACATGGATTATTCATGCGAAGGGTCCTCGCAAACACTGCCGAAACTTCAAAACCCCGCAAATTGGTTAGGTTTAGGGAAAAAATTACGGTAAGGCATAAGGTAAAACCCCTCGCGTCACATATTGACGCGAAAGGGGTACCCGTGGACTTTTGAATCAAACATGCAAACATTAATTTCTTGAATAGCATGGGATTCCCCTCCGGCGTTATCTGAACCTCACTGATAATGATTTCCTCTCGTAAGCTGGACTGTATCAGGAAAACAATCAGTTAAAGTGAGCCGCGGCATTTACGGTTGGAAGACTAGTCAAATATTGACTCACATCTGACTGTGATCAAACTCTAGCATGGACTTCAGCATAAACCAGGGGTGGGCAATCCTGGTCCTCGAGGGCCGGTGTCCTGCAACTCTTAGATGTTTCCCTGGTCCTGGATTCAATAAACACACTTGAATCCAACAGCTGAATCACCTCCTAAATGCAGTCAAGTTCTCCAGAGTCCTGCTAATGACCTCATTATTTGATTCAGGTGTGTTGAAGTACAGACAAATCTAAAAGTTGCAGGAGACCGGCCCTCGAGGCCTGGAGTTGCCCACCCCTGGCATAAACCAATCATTAGTGCTAATTAGTTGTAAAAGCTTTTACCATTAATTCTAATGATTGGTTAAAAAAATAAAGTTATGAGTGAATAGGGAGAAAAAAGCTAAAACATGTTTTTGTTTTTTTTGCGTCTTTAATAGTCAGAGGTGGCCCTAGTCTATTTGGTGCCCTGGGCGAACCACCGTTCTGGTCCCCCCCCCTCCCCCCCCCAACCTCTGCTTATTTTTTGCCGGGCCGTTGGGTGTTTGCATTAGGCTTTATTTACATCTATATCCTTCAGTTGTAAGAGCGAGGAGAGGGGGGGCAGAGAGTGGGAGGGGGCTGTCAGACTGCCCCCCACAAGATCCTGCCCTGGGTGGTTGCCCATGTCAGAAACAGCCACTGTTAATAGTTAATGTATGTATATGAAACTCTTCCTTTCTCAAAAGTATTTTTATTTTACTACTTGCTTCTCTTCTATGACTTCCATCCATCCATCCATCCATTTTCTTTACACCCTTCGTCCCTAATGGGGTCGGGAGGGTTGCTGGTGTCAATCTCCAGCTGCGTTCCGGGCGAGAGGCGGGGTTCACCCTGGACAGGTCACCAGTCTGTCGCAGTCTTTTATGACTTAAAATTGTTAAAACATCAATAATTCATGAATTTACAAAAATTTCTGAAACTCACAAATCGTGGCAGAGTTTGGATCTTTCACATGGCAGCCTCTCATGTGACATTAATAATAGTATTTACTGTAGTCCACATGACAATACAAAGCAGTAATGTGCAAAATCACCAAAATGTGGGCAAAACTGCAAAGTAAGCTTTTATTTCTGAGAAATTATCAATTTCACACGCCTCTAAACACTGTACTTCCCATAATTCTCCCTGACTTGTGTTATTTATTCAACAGGTTGGTTATTGCTTCATGTCACTGGATGAATACCTAACTTTTTGGGATACTATTCATAGGTCTTGCATGTCAACAAGATTCTCAAGAATGATGTAATTTATATTTACGAGGGGAGTTTGGACTGTAGCAGTAGTACCTTATGTACAGCTGTCTTTATTCTGAATGTGACTTTAACCAAGCACAGCAATTATTCTTCTCACCGTTCAATAGAGATCTGAAACTTTTATGCCATTAGAAAACTAGAGGCAGCACACACGAAGCAAACCTCTATTTCTCCCGGGAAAAAAACAAAAAACAGCTGCATTCAGAACAGTCAGTGGATTGGAAAAGGACAAAAATGAAATCAGAAAATGCTTTACTACGATGTGTATATGTTGGATTTTCAGTTCAAGAGTAATACAACGGGCTGCACAGTGGAGCAGTTGGTAGAGCTGTTGCCTTGCAGCAAGAAGGTCCTGGGTTCGATTCCCGGCCCGGGGTCTTTCTGCATGTTCTCCCTGTGCATACGTGGGTTCTCTCCAGGTTCTCCGGCTTTCTCCCATTGTCCAAAACCATGACTGTCAGGTTAATGTCACCTAGGGGTGAATGGTTGTGTGTCATGTCTGTCTCTATGACAGTCTGGCTTCCTGTCCAGGGTGAACCCGCCTCTCGCCTGAAACGTTAGCTGGAGATAGACACCATCATCCCTCCTGACCCCATTAGGGACAAGAGTGAACAGAAAACGGATGGACTAATACAAAATTATGCAAGTTAAAAAAACAAACAAACAACAAAAAAAAAGAATACACCATTTTCAAGGTTGTTAGGAATTCAAATCTGAAGTGTGGAATAGATTTGTGTTTATCCCACTTCTGGTACAGAAAGACTCCTAAAAAATAAAATCCAGTCCCACTAAGTGACAAAATAGTTTTTGTCGTCTTAGCCTGACCTTTAAAAGAACTTTCATTGTGAGAAATCTGTTGTGTGTTGGGTTGTTGTTTGTTTTTGTTTTTTTTACTTGTACACTTTCCTTCCCTCACCCATCTCTGTTCCGTAATAAAGTAAATATGGTTTTTGCGACTGGCTCGGCACTGTTCACAAATAAAGCTTTGCAAATGCTGGAATAATGCACTGTGCCTGTTCAGCCTCTGTATTACAACAAAAGGAATGCTGGGCAGGGAGTAAAAATACCAGAGTCCACCTGTGTGTAATTTGGCCTCGTTTGTGGGAGTCTTGTGTGTTTGTCGAAGCACATTATTTGAACAAGCAGAACGACAAAGATCAAGGGAAATCTCTGAAATCTCAGGGATAAAGTTACAAAGAAAACAAAAGCTGCTAACATCTTGCAGAGCAATATTGAATCCATTCTCTCCTGATTTGAAATGAATTTGAGGTAAAAATGATCCACCTATGATTTTTACAGTTCATCCAAAACGTCTGCACATCACTTCACTTTGTCCACATTTTATGCTGAAGGCTTCTTTGTAATTCTATTAAATAAGCACAATGGAGTTAGCATCCCAGGTCTTCTCTGATGTAGGTACTCAGGAACCTGAAATTTGGCAGCATCTCACCCTATCCCCATTTATGATGATGGGCAAAATGTCTGGTTCACTCCTCCTACAGTCAACAATCAGGTCCCACGACTAGGAAGTGTGCAGAGGTCATTGGTCGTGCACCAATGGAGGCAGAACCACCTCTGCATCTGTATGCGGCTGAATTCCTCCTCCATCCTTGGCTTGTTGTTCACCTTGGCCTCTCTGAAGCCTCTCTTCACAGGACGAAGCTGGACAAGTCCCTGTTTCCGGATCTGATGTCTCATCCTCAGTAGTTATTTGACCTCTTTGTTCATCCAGCAGTTATCTGACCTCTTTGTTCATTCAGAAGAACAAAGATGTGCCTGTCCGATGTGATGGGACTAACTCAGTGCTGGATGTAGCCAAGTACTGCTGAGCTGAATACCACCAGATCCTGGAGCCAGAAAATGTCCTGGTCCATGGTTGCTAAACAGTCCTTACTTAGCAACAATTACAGCCTCAAGTCTTTTTCAATATGTATTTTGAACATGATAACAGTATAAAATCACACACAAGAACAACAAGGAATGCAAAAGATACATATTTATTGTATAATAATAATCTTCACATGCTTGAAAAGGAGTAGGAAGAAGTAAAAAAAAAATCTCCTACCCCATGAACTCACAACATACTTTCAGATGGACCTTCACTATTAAATCAAATTTTTTTAAAATAAATAAATAAACGTTGGTTAATTCATTTTCCATTTACATATGTTTAAATATGTACATCCATACCCACACACTCATGTGTGTTAGCCTCAATTTACATACATACATTTGTGTTATCCCTCACCCACATTTCTATATGTTGTGAAAATGACCCCCTTATATTTGCTTTTAAATTGTATTAAATTCTTCCCTCATTTAACTTGTTCCATAATATTACACCAGGAATTGAAATACAAAAACTCTTTCTTGTCGTTCGTAAACTACGAATCCTTAAGTTTGAGTAACCCCTTGAGTTACATCCTTCTTCTCTTTCTAAAAACACTGTCCTGTATTTGCTCAGGTAGCAGTTTATTAAATGCCTTAAAGTTGAAGCTTGAACTTAAATATGAAGAATTTTAAATTCAAAATTTGAGAATTCTAGATTATAAAAATAAGGGGTTTGTGTGCTCATAATAACCAACATTATGGATGATTGTAACGACTCGTTTCTGTAGGATACTTAGTGGATTAAAGAGCTTTTGTATTTAATTCCCCACACTTCTGATCAATATGTAAAATACAGCAAAAATCAGAGAGTTATATAGAACATGAAGTGATCTATTATTCAGAATATGTCTAGTTTTAGCCAGGATTGATATGCTTCTAGTTTCCAACTGATTTTATCATCAATTATTACTCCAAGAACCTTATGAACATTAACCTTTTCCGGAGTTACTGTGCAGCTGTGGCACAGGAATAGAAAATAAAACAAACAACCCTTTATGCAGCCATGGACAAGAGCTGTCTGTTGTTGGACTACTACTATTTAATATAATGAATATTATTTACGGGGATTTGAACCTAAAAGAAATTGCTTAAAACTGCTACTGAAAGCTTTTCAGAGTGGGAACCTTTCCTATAAATTAGTGAAACACTTTCATACAAACTAGTGAGAAGATCCATCCATCCATCCATCCATCCATTTTCAATTTACCTTTTGTCCCTAACGGGGTTCAGGAGGGTTGTTGGTGCCAATACCCAGCTAATGTTTCGGGCGAGAGGCGGGGTTCACCCTGGACAGGTCGCAAGTCTGTCGCAGTAGTGAGAAGATTTCAAATAAAATAGCCAAAACTATTCTGATTAGCTCAGCTGAAATGGAAGGTATTTCATTTAAACAGGAGGGTGTTTCATTAGACAGAAGCTCTTGGATCTGGATTTTGACCAAGAGGACAGATTGGAAAATGGGGGATGTGAGGGGAGGCAACTGCTGTTTTACTACAGTGCTATTATTATTCCGTCTAGACTAGAGCATAAAGGTGACTTGTTACGGGCAACAAAAAATGGCGGCTCTGACTTTTTACTTCAACACAATTTTGTCTATACGACTGTAACGTCAGAAAATACGGGAAAAGTTAAATGTGTCAAAGAGCATTCATGAGGAGTTCTGCCCATAAAACTTTGTTGGAGGTCCAAATTTCCAACCAAACCTGATTGCACATGAACACATCCAAACCAGAAACCACTTTGGTTGATGGTGGCCATCTTCCTGGAGGTCAAACTTCCAGCCCTGAATTAAAGAATTGACTGAGTGTGGCGTGGTGCGTTTTTCTGGGAACAGGTAACTGTAAAAAAACATTTGCTCTTGACAAACATTCACCGGGTCAGCCTTTCTGTGAGCACATTCAAAATGTGTCTGAGGATGATTCAGACTGTCTGGTGGTTGTATTTACATATGCCATTTCCTTTGGGGAGGGACGTTCAGAGCGATGCTCGCTGCATTTATGTAAATTTATTTTCAATTGCGTCTCTAGACAAATTAGTTCAGTGATGTTTGGCCAAATAAACATGTTTATTGAGGAGGAGAAAGCCTGTTAACCTATACTGGAGGGTGCTTTTTTCACATCTATTTGCTTTTGGAATACAAACACTGACATCAATGCAACAGAACTGACTCCTGTACTCTGACTATCCTTATCCTCGACTCATTTTCTTTGGCTACTTCTATTAAGACACGAATCAGAACCCGGGACTAAACTAAACACAATGACAAACAAGGATTGTAAGCAGAAAATATAAAGCAGACTTTCTTGTAGAAAAACTAATCATTAAAAGAAAAAGAAATTCTTATTCGTTATTTTTTTAGACTTTAAGTGAGAGCAAAGCAGAACCAAAGTCAAATCTGTTGTTTGTGTGAAAGCTTGATGAATAAAGTTGATTCTGACAAAGTGCAATTTAAATTTTATGTGTGGATTTCTATCAAAAATATCACTGTATCATTATTCTACATGCATAATTTGTCTATAGCCTTTATTAAAGCAACAAAAAGCAGGTCAGAAATATACCATCCTTTTACACAACAGTATTTCCATCCTTTGAATCGCTGAATACGCCATTACAGTTTTTCTTGATTGCTTTCATGCCGTTCAGACTCTACGTTTTCAAAACATTTGACACTCATGGTCAAAAGGACACATTTTGCTTACAAAAGGCTCTAAACGCGCCATAACTTTGAAAACATGAAGCAAAAGCAAATATTACCTTCAAACAGCACAACTTGCAAATAAATGTATCAACTCTTTCTGTCAGTCATTGCGTAATGGTGTGATTCTTTTGTGAGACCGAAGCAATTGTTAACAGCCACCAAACGACAACAACATCAACAAATCCTCAAGACTTGGAGGAGTTGACTGCTGGCCATGTGCTTTTGCTAAAATGAGTCGATATGATGCAGGAGGTTGCCCCTCATTTGGCGGGTTGCTGGTTGAATCCTCGTAACCTTTAGGCAGGTCAGAGGGCTTGGTGGTGCTGCTGCATGGCAGCCTCGCTTCTGTCAGATTGTACCTGTGGTTGTCATTGTGTGAATGGGCCTTGAATGCTGTGCTTTGGGGTGTAGTGACGATGTTTATGCATGTTGTTGCTGGTGGAAGCAAGTGCACTATATGTCAAATTTGTTTTGAGTGAATTTCAGTGACACCAGAAGTGGAATGACACTTTGTTGTAAGACATCTTGTGGTTCTAGTGGATGATTTTGCACCCTGCAATGATTCGACGACGGGATAAATTGTGGACACTGTTCAGGAATCTGTTCAATTATAATAACTTGCAAATCAAACTGGGACCAGTTGTTTAGACTGGACAATAACTAAAATCTGCCTTCGTCAGAAAGCAGACAGGCAGTGAAACCTCTTGGATTTGTTGCATGTGCACATAAATTTGATTTGGTCCTGTTTTCACATTTTCAGCTGTACATTTTTATGGACTCTGATTGCACTTTGAAGGATGAATAGTTCAGTTTTTATTCCAATTGTCTTTCCAATCTTTATGGGTGATAATGGTAGTGAATTATTTCTATGAAATAATCTAGAGCCAGTTTGTAGGAGCCATATATTGCTTATTTTATTCTCTCTGACCACTTATCCTTTTGTGCCGTCATGTGTGGACATGGTGGTGTAATGGTTTGTGGGCGGCACTTTGTGTGAATGGGATATTATTAGTTTGAGTGTGTGCAGGTTCACCGAGAGGACCTGGATCTTGTGGTGGAGAAAAAAGTAAACACACAGCAATGATCTGAAGCGTATTCAGTATACACCCATATTTTAGCTTGCTGTGGGATTTGGGGATTTGGTAAGTTATATACACAGCATTACTTGCACTTAAGAAAATGGATGCCAGTCCATTCTGAGAAATCCACATGTAAACAGAAAGGTTAACCAAATTGAATATGGTAAAAGGAAAAACAGGATGTTCTTCAGAATGTTGAGCTTCATACAATGTCGGGAAAAAATGGGATTGTCACAATTAGCCTCAGGTTTTGCAAGAGCAACAGGAACAAAAGTGTCTGTGGCACTAATTAGGCTGTTTTTGTTGTCAAGCCATCTATTGTATATTAAAACAAAATTGTCCCAGCAAAGATGCAGTCCAGTTTATCT
The DNA here is from genome assembly GCF_019740435.1 of Gambusia affinis. Lineage (NCBI taxonomy): Eukaryota > Metazoa > Chordata > Actinopteri > Cyprinodontiformes > Poeciliidae > Gambusia > Gambusia affinis. The sequence continues at coordinate 22,214,167 of NC_057873.1, forward strand.
AATTTCCGACGCGTTATTGTCTCAGTCTTCCTGTTCACGAGTTTCAGTATTGCAGCTCTTGTGCAGGTAGCTGCCAAGTGGCTGACCTCCAGAGTTCTCCAGAGTCAAAACATAAATTACTTGGCACTTCCAAATACCTCAAAATCCGTTTTCATTCAGTCATAAAAACCAAGTGACATGTGATAAGTAAACTCTTATAATCGTCCTTCAGATTATAAGAGTTGTTGACTCCCATTACAGAAAGATCTGGCCATGTTGCTTTCATTAGCTATCGGTTATTTCTGTCTGCGTACAGTAATCCGATCATTCTACTGCTGCTCCTACTTTTTGGAAGAAAGCGCAAAAAAAGCACAGTTGGCTAATCTTTCTGTATTCTTTCACTCTGCGGTGGCAACAATAAAATAACAATTACATTACAGTTTTCCTTGTAACATTGCTTCATTACATCAAACCATCTGTTTAACATTTGTTATCCTCCCTTTTGACTACCCAGCTTGTTTTATCTTTTTTTTCCCACTCATCGGCAGTAAGAAGCTCTGGACTGAAAGTTTCCCTCGTGTTTGTTTCTTTATTCCAGCCAGGTCACCTCCGTGCTGTTAGAGTCATATCTAAGGAATTCCTCTACAGATATTTTCTTATTCCATTTCCCCCCTATTCAGATATGTTGCACTTAAACATGGACTCTATGCCAGCTGTCAGTGGGGGTTGGTAGACTGGCTGGAACATCCTGAGTGGGTTGCCAGTCCAAGTCAAACAGCCATTAATTTTGCTGAATAGGACCCTGCTGAAGGCCTGCAAATTAATTATTTTTTTCTCTGTAAGCCGCAGTGCATTAGTCACGAGTGTGGCTGGCTGGCATTTATTGGTAGCATTTTTCAACTTTGCATCTGTGTGAGTTATTTTGTGTGATGGAGTGTTAGGGCGAGGAAAATAGTTTTTGGTCATTTCTGCAATAAATTTATGGCATAACAAGAATAAAGTCATAACATTGAGGAGGGAAAAGGGCATACTGGAATGAAATCATAATATTACAAGAATAAAAGTTCTCGAATCATGAGGATAAAGTAGTACAACAATAATGTTAGTATAATTGTGTATTGCTATCATTCTTACATTAGCAGTTTTACTAGATTGTTTTTCATTTAAAGGCTTATTATTCACACCCCAGAGAGGAGGAATTTGTTAAACAGTGTGAAAGACAAAACTTTTCCCTAAACCTTGAAGCTGCAGCTGCTTCTTATCTTGAGATACTTCCTGAACTTCCTGTGTGTAGGATGCAGTTTCTGTTTCTTTCTTCCTTGTTAAAGAATAGCCCCCTTCTTTGACTCATCACTCTCCCACATTTCACTCTCAGCTCCTTTCTTTTCTCCTGTTTAATAAGAACGCATGGTAAACACCTCGGAGAAGTGGTTTGCTGCGTCTTCTCCTTCTGCAGAAGATTGGTTGAAAATTCGTAAGGCAGATTTGAGAAGGTTTGAGAAATACCTATTAAATAAAGTCTAAATAATACAAGAATAAAATCATAATGATACAACAGTAAAGTCAGTATACTACCTAATAAAGTAATAATATTATGAGAATAATATTGTAACAATGCAAGAATAAAGTTGCACATTAGGAGAGCGAGGTAGTAGTTTTATGAGAAATTAATGAACCTCACACTACTAAAGCAGCCAACAGTTCCAGGATGTCTTCTTTGCACCACTTGAGCTCTTGCGACCAAAATGGCGGATCATGGCAGCGTGCATGCCTTTAGGTCAGATTGCCTCATGCTTGTTCCTGTCCTGCCTTTCTATTCTCACCATTCTGAGAAGAAAGACTTCTTTGTTTTGTACCTGTGATCCCCTTGTGAGGCAATCCAGAGGTGTGACTCAAAGCGCCTCATGTCAATTCTTTCAAGCCTAAAGTAGTATTCTTGATACCGCAGTTATAGTAAAAAGAACTCTGATTCATCAGACGTATTTCATCAGTAAGTATGTGGAAATACAGATTTGTTTGTCAGCAAATAATTGGACTCTTTGCACCAATTATCCACCATGTTAAAACATGTTCAGTTTTAATATGTTCATGCTTTGATTGGAAATAAATGAAAGGGCTTCAAATATATGATCTTCTCAATCATTTTAAATGTGCAATAATGGGTTGTTAAAAGAGAAACAAAAGATAATAATGAGATCATTGCGCAACACAAATAATCATCTGTCTGGAACACAGTACTCTGTGTAGTGATTTATGATTTAACGAAGCCTAGAGGCAGATAATTTGCCTCGTGGCATATTAAAAGTTGAGGTCCTTAAATCGTTCAATGAAACGTTACAGTCCTGCTGTCCTCCATTATTTGGACGCCTCCCTGCGACTGAATTATATCACCAGCAGGTTATCTGATGCATAAGTTTCTGTGGTCTCTATTTTTAACACCATGATCAATACTTATCCAAAAAACCTATTGTGTACAATTTGAGACTGGTCTCCTGCCATCTACTGGATGATCGTTGCACTGCAGGCAGAGAAACAGCGTCTTTTCCTCTTTTCAAAAGCAATCACCCTGGACACAGTCAGAAATGAATCAGTGAAGACTAATGTGAAAAACAAATAATACGAATGCAGAAAATACTGTCAAGTTCCATTGACTGTCACTGCCAGGGTTGAGGACAGCTCAAAGAAAAGCTGTTACATACATCCATCCATCCATCCATCCGTCCATCCATCCATCCATTTTCTTTACACCCTTCTTCCCTAAATGGGGTCGGGAGGGTTGCTGGTGCCAATCTCCAGCTGCGTCCCGGGCGAGAGGCGGGGTTCACCCTGGACAGGTCACCAGTCTGTCGCAGAAGGTGTTACATAAGTCCATAAATATATTCAAGCCATTTGTCACTTCTGAAATGCTCCAGGGGATTGCAGAACATTTTCCACTGGTTCAATGCCAACAAATGAAGAAACAGGTTCACTACCTGTTATACTAGATCACAGTTAGGTTGTTGTCCTGGTTCACTCTGAACTTCAGTCACCCGCTTCCACTCTTCAATTTATTTCCATTCCTTATTAGGCAGTTTTCCATCCACTCCAAAACTCATAAAATGGTTCTCAAGCCAAGTTTCAAGTTGAATCACATGAGTTCATTTCTCTTCTTGATGTATCATTATCAGCATTTTTGAAGCTCGGCTTTAGATCCCGAAGATGGTGCATGTACATCCAGTGGCTCACTGCTACAGTAACCATCATCAGTGCTTGAAACCTCTACAGAAGAGATCAACTGAAGCTACAACCTAAAATGCTTTGGTTGGCACTTCTCCTAAAAGTGCAGGAAAGGTCAACATCAAGTGTGGCAGATCACTTTCCTCTCCTGAAGCGACTTCAACGGCACCCCGTAGAAGACCGAGCTGCAGTGTGCCTCTGGATGTGAGAGGGAATGGCATTGATCATTTTCCAACGTGATGCAAGCGCCGTTCTGGAAACCACTTTGCACACATTTACTGTAAAAAGTGTAAGATACAGCTTTGCCTGAACAAGGACAGAAACTCTTTTGGTTCCTACCACGATGTGAAATAAATGGCTGTAAAAAGTTGTTGGTGGAAAAAGAAACTAAGAGGAAAAACTTCCTAAAGTGTTCCATACTTTCTAAATATTATGGGCAACATTTGTTTTTGCATCTAAAGCTCACATTGTTGTGGGCCAAAATTTCTAAGAAAGGCCTGCCGTGTCAAATGTGATACAAAAAATATATCATAAAATAAATGACATGGCAAAAAAACAAAAGGATTATGCTTCAAGGTTTCATGAAGATCCTAGTTCTAAAAAAATTGAATTTTCTCACTATTTTTTGATGAGTCAGGCTGTAAAGGCCTAGTAAAGAGTCATTGCCTTAAGCAAGATGTGTCAAACCTGGGATGCTTTTGAAAGATGCTGCTTCTTTGAAGATCCCCGTGTCAAATGCCATGTGTGGATGAAAACGAACACCACACCTCACCCTGATCATACCACCGATCCTGAAAGCATCGTCTTGCCTTCAGGGCGATTATTTTAAAAAGAAATGTTAAGGTGTCATTTATAGAGAGGGCTACGGAGGGCTAAACATCAAAGAACAACTAGGTCTGCAGGGAGAACCATCGGGGCTGACCTTTCCCCAGACCAGGAAATATACAGTCAAAGGGTTCTGAGACGGGCTGCTAACCTCACACATCCTGGACACAATCTGTTAAGACTTTCACCTTCAGTTGCATGCTTCAAAGTATATTTTGTAAACACAAGCCTCCACAAAAGCAGTTTCTTCCCCCGGGCTAATGAGCTCGTTACACGTTACAGCCTGAGCTACGAGGATATTGGAATGTTGCAACCTGCCTTGTTTTTTTAAGGTTTGGTCGGAGCCAGTAGACTTTACTAAACAGCATAGAAACAGTCGGTGGAAAGAGTGACGGGTATTTAAGCAACGCCGTGTCAAACCTGGGGTGACAACATCGTGTGAACACATACATATGTCCATTTTAACCATTTTTTATTTTTTATGGCATTTGAAGTTGATATATCGATGTCTGTAAGGTATGAAAATGTAAAACAAAGTGAAATTTTTTGTTTGTGCACACAAACAAGGCTGGTAAAGCTGGACTCTAGTGATAATAATCACTTGTTCATCATAAATGTGGTGTGTTCTAGCTCTATACTTTTATGAGAGCCTCTGGGTTCTTTGATCCAGTTTGTAGAGTTGTAATATATATATATATTACATTTATGTGCAGAGGGTTTTTTATTTTTTTGCAACCCCGCAGTGTGAGATATAATTTGTCTTCTCCTCATCTAACCTGATATCATCACTCTTGTGTAACAAAATGGGAGGTAATTTCCAGGGCTGCAGCCTCAGGCGCCTGACTACTCATGTCCGTTTCTGTTTGTTTGTTTTTGTATTTTTTGCACGGGCTGTACTGAAACGTAAATTTCCCCTTTGGTTACTGATAAAGAATATCCATCCATTCATTCATTCAAATCAGTGCAATGAGTCTAGCTCTAAATCCTGCAGTCTTATCATCCTTGTGCAAAGACAACAATTTAGCTCCTCAAAGCTAAAATAAAATTCTTTCACCCAAGAAAACAGAATAGTGCATGTCTTGTTCATTTGACTGAAAGAAATGACGAAATAAACTGAAGTTCAACGTTTCATATAGAAAGCCTTGCTCCAACTTGCTGTCGGACTCTGCCAACAATTCACTGGGCTTGAAGAAATTAATAAGCGATGTTTGCAAGTCCTTAAAACCACAAATGAGCCACTTCCCATTGCTGGAGGTGACTCTTCCACCACATTTTCTCGTAACAGAAAATGCTAGCCACATCACTTGCAGTCTCCCTAGTTACGGCTTTCCAGTAAATGTTTCAGAGGTTACAGTATGTGTGATCATCGTGATTAGTGATTTTTTTTTTTTTTTTTTTTTTGTGCTTTGTCAGCATCTTTTTTTTTTTTTTTGCCATGTCTAATCCAGTTGCTGAGAAAAAGATAGACAAAGCAAAAACCCTTGACTCAATCAATGTGTTAAAACATTGCCTGCACCCAGATGACTGTTGGTTGAATCATGTTACTCTGACGGAAACGTTTTAAAAGCTATCAAATTAACATGCTTGAAACCTTTTAATCGCCCCCTCAAACAGATAACAATTGACAAGAACAAATATTTTGACATATTGCCTTTTGATATCAATTGCCCCATTGTGCTGCTTTTTCATTCCTTTGGGCTTAAAGCTTAAGTACAGGGAAGCTCATTGTCCTTGTCATTGCATGAGTTTTGAACATTGCCTTGCAACAATATTTGCACCTCTTACAAACTCATGAACTCTCTCACTCACCTGGGTGTTTTACTTATATTTTGAGGACACAGAAAACATGCAGAAGAAGATTGAGCAAGAATCTGTAGCAAGTCCGAAAAGCTGATGATGAATGTGTTCATTTGCTTATTTTTTTGCTTGTTTTTTGGAAATATAGTAAGATTTTCATTCCTCTTCACAGTTTCTATGTGCAAAAGTATGTCAAGAACTTCTATTTGTCGCCGGGAGAAGGAAAAGCTCCTACAACTACATGATTTAGTTTATATAAGAAATGGTAGTGTAAATAGGTAGCATATATATTATGAATTTAAAAAAATTATAAAACAATTGTCTCAGAAGCATTTACCATTTTCCCACACATTCCTCTGAGTCACAGTCAAAGCCTGCAAAGACTAAGCCTGCAAAGACGAGCCGTCTACCAGCTCATTTCGTGGCCTTGGGTCATTAAAACGGTTAACAGACAAATGGCAAAAACTCATTTTTACGTCAGTTGTATTTATGCACATTGTACACCACTGCCAGTTTATTGGTCACTCATTAGCTTTTTTTTGTTGTTTTTAAACTGTAGAGTACTCACTATTTACATCAATAATAGATTATTTTTCAGATTATTGTGCAGAGAATAATAGAGTCTATTATTCAGACTCTATTGAAATTCTTAGAATTTTGAAATTCTAAGAATTTCAAAATTTGAAATTCTAAGAATTTCAAAATTCTTAGAAATTCTGGGTTCTAAGAATTTTTTTCTTAAAAATGATTTAACGAAGCCTAGAGGCACAGAACAGGAACATTTAGTTTTTATTATTACTTAGAAACGGTGGTGCATTCATTACTTTTACAAATTTAGAGCACGCTTAGAAAGTCCAGAGAATACTTGTACTGATCTAGCATCCCAGAAGTCCAGAGGATAATTACTGACTTACTTATTTATACTTATTTAGCAACCCAGAACAGGGATTAGAACTTGGGACCCAGAAAAATGACCTTAGCAATTACCTTTTAGACTCCTGTTCTCCCAACCCAGAAAAGGAATTAGACCAGAGGACACTTAGTTATATTAATCTAGGAGTATCTGGTTTATTTACTTTGGCTCAACATTATTAGCTTTTTTCTTCTTTTGCTCTTTCTTTTGGTTTGGTATTTTGTTTGTATTTCCTTTTAATTCCTGTAAAGCACGTTGCATTGCCTTGTTGCTGAAAATGTGGTGTACAAATAAAATTACCTTCACCTTTTACTACTGAACATCTTCATAAATGAAAAGGAATGCACTCAAGATTGAACACGTGTGGGATCCAGCATCATCTGTCTGCTTGCCAAGCAGTTCCGTGAGAAAAATTGTTGAGGTAACTTGGCAGATCATATCGAAGAAGGATTTCTATTGCTGCTTGGTAAACTATCAACATGAAGTCTTTGGAGACAATCCAAACAGTGGAGATCTTGTGATGTACAGAAGACGCTAAGGAATCTGTGAATTACTGTCTATATGAAAACTCTGAGCTAATTGTGTGAATTGATCTGCTAAATACTTTGACCATGTTTGGCTACAGGACTCCAGTCACCAACTGACCTGGGATCCATTACCATTTCCTCGCTGTTTTGTCTGTTCTTCTGCAGTTGATAAGCAGCAATAAAACTATTTCTAAAATATTTGGAATCTGCCACTTCAATATGTTTCTTTGCACTCGAGCTTTCACTTGATGGTCATGGATTGCAGGTGCTGCAATCGCTTGTGGTCTGGCTGCAATGCCTGTGGAGGAGCGTGACATAATGTCTGGAGTATTTTTAGAGCAAATCCCCTGACTTTCACTTCTCTTCCTGTTTGGCCTGCTGAGGAGCAGATGGTGGTCACAAACAGGGAAAACAATACACTGTCAAAGCCCTAACATGTTTTTGCCCCATAGTGCTGCTTTTATTTATCTATTTTATTATCTCTTTTGCACCTACTTTAGTTGATCATTTTTACAGAAATGAGCTCTGTGCACATCCAGTCTTATGGATGGAGATGCAGTTGTAAACAGCTTAACGTGTTTTAGTCCAAGTTCAGCTGGTTGTCAGAAGCTCCTTGATGTTTGCTTGCTGCATGTTGAACAGGATGGTGTTAACATCAACCCATTAAAATGTGTGATCTTGATTTGACACAATAAAGAGGACAAAGGTTGAGCATTCTCTAACCTCCAGTTGCCTCTGGCATCTGAAAATAAAGTGAAGCATCTTGATCATGTCTTGACAGACCATCTGTCTGCCTCTTAGACGTTTACCGTCAGTCTTGTACGTTATCTGCTCAAGCTACATGCGCTAGCTTGGAAATGTGGATTTTGTTCTGATGAAGTTAGAACAACTTGTTCTACAGCTGAACTCGTTGTAGATCATGTTGTACGTCACTGTATAGAGCGCACTAGAGTGCAATTAAATATATATTTAAAAAAAGCAAGTTACTAGTGGCTTACAGTGACAAATGAATGGGGTGATCTTTAAAAGATTTATGTGCGTAAAAACAATTACAAACTTGATAACAACCAGAACTGCATCAGCAAAATTAACCGAATAGCAGGGGAAGTCATTTATTGTGTCTGTCTTCATATATGCAGAGCATATAATGCCCAACAACAAAAAGTGCAACATACTGGAAGGAGGATGTACTGACTGACCACCCACAATGCAGTTTATTAAACCTGAGCCACGTTGTGGGTTCTGATTATTTGGGTCTGTATGTAGAACATTTAAAGGCAGGCGCAAACCCACAATATGTATGCACAGGCCATAAGGAAGCGTATAGGTATACTGACAGAAAATAATCAAAGTCATATGAGAAATAATCCCCTGCCAGGCCAATTTTGAGTTTATATAGAACCTAATGATACCCAATAAAAATACCTAATAATCCCAGCACACTATCGCTTTGTGGTACAACTCCGTCATGTCTGACATGCATCCTGTTAGCGGAGTTATACAGCTATTTGTGGTTCTAAACTTCATCTTTCTTTTTTAGAAATTGCCTGAAACATTCCCACCAACTGGACATGCAGTTGTTTATTTTTTATTTTTTTGTTTTTTGGGGGGGATTTTGGTGATGGGGTTGAACAAGTACTTTAGCACGTCTCACTTGGAGTCCGACATACAACACAACTCTTCATCCCTCTTTAATGTCTGCTCTTGATGACAGCCTCACCACAAATAAATCGGTCCGTATCAGTTTTGCACCAGTATTTAATCGTGCCCACAATCTTTGTAAACCACTCATAATCGCCCTCTAACTAAACATGTAATTAATTTTTTTGTTTGATGTTTTTTTCAGGAAGTGTCTCTGTGTAAACATTTTCATCCTTATGTAAATCCTAAGCAAAAAAAAAAAAAAAAACAGTTCCTGAAACAAAACCTTTACAAAAATAGTTTGGTGTCATCATATACTGGAAGAGGGCAGGATTTCACACTGGCTCCAGTTCCTCTTTGTTATCTTGTTACTGTCAAGATTTTTGTTTTCTCCAATTGTCTGTAAACCCACAGATATTTTTGACAAGCTCGTGTCTTTTTGGTCTGCACACGTGGGATAGATTATATTGCCTTGTGATCTTGGCAGGAATCCGTCTGAGCAAGTCTATGGTGAAAGTGAGAAGAACCCACTGACTCAGTCGTTAAAAGGGATGAGGTTCATAAATTAAGACTTCGGTCTTAAATTATCCTGTAATTCCTTATGCAGACATTTCAAACAGAGCAACCTTTGTGGTGCACGTTTTGGTGACGTCAACGCAGGTCTGATGCTCAACTGTTTCTCTATGGGTCGTAAAAGAGACTGTAGTTTCCTAAATAAAGAAGCCATAAGCTTGACGCTCTCCGTCTTTCTCTTTAGTCCACTTGATGATGACAAAACAACCAAAAAAGACTCGATCCTCTTAATATAGTTAAATGGTTTTACTTCAGAAATAAAAAAACGGTACAAAGGTTGTCCTTCCACAAAAAAAAGAAACAAGAAAATCTAAAAAGAAAGAGAGTGAGTGAGTGAGTGAGAGAGGTCAAAAAACTGTGTGGCTCCAACTGATTCTGACTAGCCACACCCTAAAAATCCTTAACTCCAATTAGTTATGCAAATTTACAAGACTTTAGTGTAGTCAAATACAATAAATTACTATGCAATACAGATTTAACTAGTTATCATTTTTATCCAAATAAACAAATTATATTAAGAAATATGAACATAACTTATCCTAAAGTCTGAATGAACAAAAACTTAATTTAGGCTTCTACAGAGACTAAGTAGCTGGAAGAAAGAACCGTTTTTAAATTATATTGCAGCCGTCCTTCCCATGACTGGCTTTAACAAAGATAGGGTCACCAGATTTGGGTTTCTGAAAAGGACGACGTTTCTTTTTATGTAGGCGGGGGGGTAGAATCGGCGGACAAACATGCGCCAACGGGGGGAGGTAACGCTATGTAATGTGTTTTGAGGCAGTTCACCAAAATCCCGGACGATTTTGAAATTCCCCCCGGAAATTTTCTTAGGTCTGAAAAGTAGGACCTGTCTGGGAAAAAGAGGACGTCTGGTCACCCTAAACAAAGACTTCAATTAAAGTTTAACAGATCACTGAGGTTTTTTCCGTTTGTGGTTTTTTGAGGTGTAAGTGCAGCAGGAGAAACAAAGCTGTGTATCACAGATCTTGTTTACTGGCGTGTTGAATACCTCAACAGGGACTGTACCAGCATTAGCTAAACACTTGTTGATCCCTGTTTCAGACTAGTGCTTTAGGGTGTGTGTGTGTGTGTGTGTGTGTGTGTGTTTATCTAAGTAAGCCTGTCCTAATCTCTCTAAGTGCAGAGAAATGTGGTTTCCAAAGCAACGGTGGACCACCGCTTCGTATTACCTCATCAACCTGCATTTTGCTAACACTACTTCCTTGCCCACTCCTTATCAGATGGGGCTTTTCAGAACTGTTGAAATCACCATAAAAGCATCCCAAGAAAATAATCTAGGGTTTTGCAAGGAAGGTTCTTGTCTTCCAGCCATATCTTAATTGTTACCCTTCGTAACAATTAATTCATATCATTTTTAAAATCAAAATAAAAGACACTCCTCTATCATCTAGCCAAAGTTTACTATAAAGAACCATCTAATGGTAGAAGAGGTGCACATTTCTTCTTCACTGATTGCTGTTAAATCAAATGAAACCTCTCTTATTTAAGGTTAGTTGAATTATTTCTATTTGCTAAATGGCAGAAAACAGCAAAAACGTTTTGTAGACACTTTTTGTAAATCATTTCATGTTCAGAAGTTCACAACCATTTGACTAGTATCAGGGATAATTTTAGAGTTCAAGCTGCTTAATTTGGGTCAAACATTTTGGGTTTCCTCCCTCCAGCTTGTCATGATTGTTGGCTGGAGTTTTGACACGTTCCTCTCGATTCATTCCTCCGGAACTGGCATTTCTCAGTCATGTTTCCAGGTCACATTTTTATATCTTCCCACAAATTCTCCATTGAGCTGAAATCTGGGCTTTGTGATGGTAACGCCAACACACTGACTTTGTCGTTCAGTTGATGGTGTTCAGAAGCTTACTATTATTCTCCTTCTTCCTCCATTACTTGATGGCAGATCAGTGATCATATGACGTCTCCAAAAATGAAAGCCTTTATCGAATGCTTGGAAGGGGGGTTGTATCTTACCCTGGACGTCGGGGAAAAAAAATGAAAAGTTGCAACTTTTTACTCTTGCGTAAAAAGGGAGTATTATGTGGCCCTGAGGGATGTAATATTCAGTAATGGAAAAACAAAATGCTGCGGGAATAGGAATTGTCTCAATGGAAATCACAGTCTGAGTCATTTATTCTTAGTCATCCTGACAGTGGTGTCAATGTTTCATCCTCAATTAGAGATTTATTTCATCATGGACATAATCTGTGTGTTCTTTAATATTCAAAATAGTCAAAGTGCATGAACCAGCTGACACATAAACTTCATGATTAAAAGTCGTTTTCAACAACAAGCTATATCATGATAAGATAAGACATTATAACTACATTAATCACACTTCTGCAAATCATCGTGTTGACATTAGTCAGTCGTACCACCTGCAGGTTATGCTGGTATACATGAAATACTACAAAAGAAAGTAGGCGTAATCAAAATAGGGGTGTGACTTAAATAATTTCTTTTTAATACCCATAATGAGGTAATGGCTAAAGATCAAATTGAGTCAAGCAGGAATTTAAAGAATCAACAAGTGTGGCCCTCCTGATCCTCGAGGGCCGATCTGCAACTTTTAGATTTATCTCTACTTCAACTCACCCGAGTCAAATAATGAGGTCATTAGCAGGATTCTGGAGAACCTGACTGCACTTAGGAGGTGATTCAGCTGTTGGATTCAGATGTGTTGGACCAGGGAGACATCAAAGAGTTGCAGGACACCGGCCCTCGAGGACCAGCAGGGACCACCCCCGATCTAGACCCTGAATCAACAGGGTTGAGTAAGTGTTGACCCTGTTAAGTCAAGGTTTACCCTGACTCAACATCTAAGAGTTGTCAAGCCCGTTCCCTTGGCAACTCTTAGATGTCCTGCAACTCTTAGTTGTCTCCCTGGTCCAACACATCCTGACTCAACAGAGTTTAGTAAGAGTTTATCCTGTTGAGCTTCACTCAACATGGTCTTCTTTCCCAGCTGATTCTGCCAAGCCCATTCCCTTGGCTGTGGTTTCGCACACAGAAACTGTGTGCTGGGCTTCTTATTCTCTTTACATACTTTAATGTCATTGAACCTATTATCACTGCATGTAAGGATTTAGTTTTCTCTGAGTTGATGTGAGTTTTTCTGTGTGTTTATTTTGGGTTTCTGTCCCCATGTTGTCCTGGCTACCCCTGGATTGTTCCCAGGTGTGTTTCATTACCTTCTGTGTATTTAATGCCGCCTGTGTCTCTGTCTGTTGTCTTCAAGTCGAGTCCAGTTACTGCCAGTGCGAGTCACTGTTTTTGCTCAACTGTGCTGTCTAGATTGTTGAGATTTTCATAATTAAATCACCGTTGCCTTCACTTCAACCTGGGTCTTCTGCGTTTATCCTCACCATAAAGTGTAATTTTAAATGCCTTTAAATTAGGGTGACCAGATTTGGGTTTCTGAAAAGGAGGACACTTTTTTTTTTTTTTGTTGGGGGGGGGGTACTTCATAACCCCACCCCCCAAAAAAGAAAAAAATAAATAAATATTGTGTCTCGTTACTGACCGTATACTGCTTAACAGTATGGAAAGCAAAGCTGCCTTCTGCTGCATTGACGGCTGCACTGTCTGACTGTCACAAAGAAATCTGTGACTTTAGCCGAAGAGCTTTCGCCTCTGGCTGCTTTCCCGTGCTTTGCTGAATTCACTTGCAGGTCGTTGGCACCTTTATTTGCCACAGACACATTAGTGCCTGCCTTACACGTCAAACACTCCGCCTCATAGGGATCACGACCTTGACGAAAGCACGGGAATCTTTTCTTTAATTCCTCCGTAAACTTACACTTTCGTTTAGGCATTTTTGCCGTAGAATCGGCGGACGCATGTGCTATCGCCTGTCACACTTAAGGTTTAACTAGTCTAGCGGCCGGTGTACAAGTCAACTCAGCTATCTTTACTTTTCCCACATAATGCAACGTGATTGGATTTGGGGAGAAGGGCGAGACTAATTTGCCATACAAAGAAACCTGGAATGGAGTGGTGGAACGGAGTGGCAATGTAATCACAATGCACTGTAAGCTATGTAATGTGTTTTGAGGCAGTTGACCAAAATCCCGGATGATTTTTAAATTCCCCCCGGACATTTTTTTAGATCTTAAAAGTAGGACATGTCCGGGAAAAAGAGGACGTCTGGTCACCCTATTTAAATTACATTGTAATTTAAAGGCCCAATAGTGCCTTGTATAATTTGTTATTCTAGAAATTAAATTAAATTAAATTACCCTGTAATTTAAAGGCCAAATAGTGCCTTGTATAATTTATTCTAGAAATTTTCTGCTTCCAGTCAAGCCATTAAAAAAAATAAAAGCTAGCGATAAGATTTTAGATAAAACTCTGCTTACAAGAGTCTATTTTCAGCAAAAAGAAATTAATAGAAAAAGTCTCAGCAGTCTGAAAATGTAAGATTTTGAACTAGAGTCCCCAATGGTGCTTCTTACTAAAAAGAAGTTTGTTATTTGTACTCATTTCAGCTAAATTGTAAAAAGTAACTTTTATAAATTGAGCAGAGTAGATTTAAAACAAACAGCTTGATGTACTAAATCATTTACAATAAGTGCACATGAATCATTTAGTTTGGTCTGAGTTGGTGATCACAACTTAAAACAATTCAAAGCAACAATACTCAAAGAAACAAAACCTCTTTGTCACTGGCACACGATACTGAGGCGTTTTGCCCGGACTTGTCTGCTACTAGTTAGAGGAAAGTTTCAACACGGAAGAGTTTTATTAGCTGCTGTGTGAAAATTATAGGTTAAGTGTTTTGTCTTTCATCGTTGTGTTTATACAGAACTTGCAAGTGAAATTGTGCTGACATGCAAAAAAATGGACCATGCTAATGGAGCCTCCCAGCACAACTTCCGCCTAGCATAGTTTGAAGTCAACTTGCATAAACTGAAAATGTAGTGGTTGGTGGCTCATTTGGTTGAAATAGTTAAGTGACTTTCTAAGTCAAATCTACGCAGCACACAACTTAAAATACAGTTTCATCTTTTTAACTGCAGTTTTTCTAGTCCATATGATATGTAGAAGCAGAATGTGTCAAAATGGTAAAAAAAAATTTATGAGGAACTGCCAATTTACACTGCTTGCATCTCTGGTATGAACGTTAAGGAGTGCGTTTACTCTGCCTCCGCACGGCTGGCGCTGTGCAGTCCACATCCTTAACCCCTATCAAATAAAACTAGGATGGAGGAAGAACGTCAACGTTAATGATTTTATAAGACCAAAGCTTAATCTTAATGTTTTTGAAAATGTTTGCTGTTCAACTTTTGCATTTTTGGGTGCAATAATTGGAGTAAAAGTACAATAAAAGTTCTTTTAATCTCCACTTGAAGCAATGTTTGTTTTTTGTTTTTTTTTCCATGTTCTCCTTTTTTGCTAAGTCTCTACTGCGACATTCACTGGATTACTAATTAGTATGGATGTATGTCCTCCTCAGCTAATTGGACTTTTCACAAAGAAGAAAACTGGAGGAGTTGGTGAAATGATGAACCACCTTTATGAGACACAGGTGCTTCAAAATACCCTTAATTGGATTGTTAGCATTACAATTCCCATTGTCATGATTTTTTATAATTTTTAGAATTTGGTTCTAAAAGATTGAAATAATTTTGACTTTGTACAGTATTCTAATTTATTGATGCAGACCCAAATCAATGCTTCAAAAGCATTTAGCAATTTGAATAGAAATACAAATATGTAAGTACCTTTAAGGTGCCAGCTTTAAAAAAATCAATTTTTGATATTCTATCAAAAATTCTGTAGTCATGATTTATGCATGAAGCTACAGTTTTGAGTTAATGAAAACTGGTTGATAAAAGTTTGCTGTGTTAATATCACTCATCAGTTTTGTGTGATCCATTTCCCCATTTGGATTGCACAACTCCAGTAGGGCTAAGTTTTTTAAATACGAACCATTCGTGTTAACTTGACTTAATTTTGAACATGTGATACATTTAAATAAGTCTGACTAAATAGAGCAGTTTAGTCAGACATAGTTAATGAGTTAAGTTGCAACAAATCTAATAAATAAAACGAGTTAAACATGCATTTGAGTTTCCTCATCATAATAAAATCTAATCACATAAAAATATAACTAAAATGGTTAAAATTTAATCATTTGGGTTAACTTAACTTGTCGGTTTTTACAGTGTAGAGATGATCAAATTTAGATTAGACTCCTTAAATAAACATTAAAATGGCGCTTTAACTTAACGACACTAGATACGGTTTCGTCTGGCCCCTGATGTGTTCACCAATATTCTCCCACAGTTCTCATCATTTTCACTCTACAGTTACAAAAAAATTATCAAAGGAAAATTTTTGCAGAGATTTTGCTTGAAATGCCCCAGCAGAATCCAAGCCCTTAAAACCATTTGAACCATTTGAAAACCTCGAGTTGTGGACGTGGAGAGCCTAAAAACATCACTTTATTTCTACCTTCTGACAGCAAGACATAATGCTGGCTTTTGTGGTGACGGGGATTTTATAGGAACATGTATATTTTGGATTGCAGTCCTTGGCAATCCTTTGCCACAAAACCAGGAAGCTGATACCACTGTTAGAGGAAAGGTCCAACGCTCAGCACCTTGTTGCTGCGTCATAACTGTGAGTTTGAAGGCCTACGAAGAGAGCCACGCAGATGACACAGAATGAGTGAAAGCACTGAGGTGACAAAACTGAAAACCTGAAGTCACTTCGTATTGGCTTGCTTTGTTTTGCCTGGTGGTGTGAAATCATCTACTTTGTCATGGGAAGAAAAACCATATCTCTTGTATCAAACCCAAACAGTGCACCTGACAATGTGTGAAGAGGATTCCACACTGTGCCCTGCCAATACACACTCTATCAGGAAAATGACATAAACATCAAGTTGGAAAAACCTTCTTCAATTGTTTATTTAAAAATACAATGACTTGAAGGTATTCGTACTCCTTGAACTTTTCAATATTTTGTCAGATTACAACCTCAAGCATATACAACTATTTGTTAGGCACACAACAAACATGTTCTTTAAGGAAGATTGGCAATGACTTTGATAAAACAAAAATAAAATTTAAATAAACCTGAAGAAGTCCTGTTTGCTGTTTTCCAGAAGCCATGTTGGGGAAAGGAAAACATGTAAAAGAAAGTGATTTGGTGAGTAAAGTTTGGTCAGAGGAAACCAAAATTTAACTTTTAGGCCAAAATGCAAAACGCTAAAACTGTACATCACCACTTTAAACACATTATCTCCACTGTCAATTATGGTGGCAGCAACATTTTGCTCTTTGGGTGCTTCTCTTCAGCAGGGACAGGGGAGCTGGTCAGAGTTGATGGGAAGATGGCTGGAGCCAAATACAGAGCAGTGTAGAAAGAAAACCTGTTGGAGTCTGCAGACGAAACCAGACTGAAGATTCAAAGACTTGAGACTGGGTTCACCTTCCAGCAGGACAAGGACCCTAAGCATGAAGCCAGAGCTACAATGGAATGGTTTAAAACAAAACATGTTCATGTGTTAGAATGGCCCAGTCAAAGTCCAGCCCTAAACCCAACCAAGAATCTGTGGCCGGATCTGAAAACTGCTGCTCACAAATGCTCTCCGTCTGATCTGTCTTTAGCTTTTTGTTATTAGCTTTTTTGCAAAACAGAAAGAGAAAACATTTTAGTCTCTAGATGTTCAAATCTGGAAGAGACAAACCCTAAAACACTTGCAGCTGGAGTTGCAGCAAAAGGTGCTTCTACAAAATATAGACTCACAGGGGGCTGAATACTTTTGCACACCAAACGTTTCAGTGTTTTGAATCCAGTATAATTTTCTTTGTACTTCAGGATTGTAGACCACTGTGTGTTGGTGTTTTACATAAATATATTTATGTTTGTTTTTGTAATGTGACAAAATATGGAAAAATTCAAAAGACATGAATACTTTTGCAAGCCACTGTTTGACTTCTGATATTAAGTTTGTCTCAATGAAAACAAGACTACAATTAGCATTTAAAGAGTGGCATGTTGTATTTTGTCCAAAGATTTAAAATAAATAAATCTTCCAACCACAACCAGGATGTGAATCCGCCCACTTTATAGATATTTGTGGTTTTCTGTTTCATCAGACCATTCTGATTCACACTAGCAAAAACTATCTGCCGGATCTTTGGCTAACCTCTGAAACAGCAACGACTGATACTTGTAGCAGTTTGTTTACTGATTGTTTAAGATTAAAGTATTTTCCTTGACTTTTCTCCCCTTTAGCTTGTGTACATGTGTGTACTTGCAGTACATCGTTTCTGGATTCTTACACAGTGTACAAGAAGCGTACTCTCACAAATGTTCACCGATTGTGAGAGAGATCAAGCGTCAATAATAAGTACTTGATTCCTCTAAACAGTCTGAAAAATATTGTTTATTCAATTGTCAGCCTCCTCTGTGAAGGGTTAGGGTTAATTAGATTGAGTTGAATTGATAATTGACATATTGTTTCATGATGCCAAACAGATTTTGGATTTAACATTCATTTAATCTGCTTTATTTTGGGGCAGATCATTTTTGACCTGTAAGACAAGGAGAGTGAACAGAAGGTTAAGATCCCACAGGGGTTAAAACTCTGTAACCTTTTGTTCAGTGCACAGAGTCTACCTACGACCTGTCAGGTGAGTTGCACTGGTTTTGAGAGGTGTGCGTGGTCTGGCCCTTCAAGTGTTTTGAAATGCACCCAAACAGCTCTGCTTTGATGCAATCACCTTTATCTGATGTAACACGTCACGCTTCAATGAACAGAAGTTGTCTGCCTCAACAGATTTAAGGACAATATTTGTTTTTCTTTTTTGAGGGACAGCAGTGTGACGTTCTTGTGAGTAGATGTTGTTTGCTTGGAGTAGACAGCAGTCAGAGCAGCTGTCACATTGGAGAACCATCGATGGTTTAGTTTAGATAAAAAGTTGACTTATGCTGTGACTAAAGGTACAGCGGAGAGAAATTGTTACCCTTTAAACATGTTTCTTTTTAATACTGTTTACATTTTGCAAAAGATGCATATGTATTTGAAGAAGATACAAGTTACGACATACACTGAACAAAAATATAAACGGCTCATGTCAAATATAAGAGGTGTATGAACATTTGGGTTATGCAATATAAAGAGAAACTCAAAATATATTTTCAGTAATTACTGATCTTCATATCGGCATTGATAACATCGTGGTTTGGCCATTTGTGGCGAATTGACAGTCCCTTCAACATGATAGGGCTCAGGTAAAGGAATCTGATTTTGACAAAGTTGGTTTCTTGTAGGCGGTTACAGACAGTCTGAGGTGTGATTCGTCTGTTGTGCCGACCAATAGTCTCATCAGTTGTGTGTGTCGCTGGTCTTTGCCGATCGCGCTGATGGAGGAGCCGGATGTGGCGATCTTGTGATGCAGTGGTCACACTTGGCTGACGAGGATGAGGTCCAGTCTGTTGGAAACCAACTCTTAAACGACCTATAGTCCGATAATGGAGCCGTGCAGCCACTGCTCTGATGGAAATCCCTGCATCCAACAGGCCAATGGCACGCTTCTGCATAACTTCTGACATCTGAATCATTATGACTTGAGACAAATTTTGGCATTTTGGGGCGGTTTTTTACTGTCCCACGTCCAAGGACTGTCCAGTTGTTTCTCATTTTGCTCAATCATCCACTGGACACACAAAACCCAGGCACTGAGTTAAAAAAAAACAACTCACTGAGTAATGCTCTCTGACAGCAAGCTGGAAAAATTATACACACATAAAGATAAATGTTACTTTTGCACAATTAAAATGTCAGCAAATGCTCATTTACAGTAGTTAACTCCACATATATTTGACATGAGGTGTTTATGTTTTTGTTCAGTGTAGTTTGCAGTGTGGACACTAACATTCCTCTTTGACATTGTGATCTAAGATGGACACAAGCCATTTGACAGCTGCATGCAGAAGTTACCGGAATATTACATTTTTTATGAAACTGTTTTGAAACTGAATATTCAAACTGATTCAGATGGAAAGAACTACAGTTTCCTTTTGGCTTTTCTCTGAATAAAACTTTTGGCTATTTAGCCAAAAGTTTCCCTGCCGGGTGTTACATCATGCAACACAAACAAGGTTCGTTTTAAAGTCGACATCGACCAGTTTGCGTGACGTTGTACAACGTAAGCAAAAACAGACGCATCCCTGGTCTAACACAATTATTATTCATGTGTCATATTCTGGTATTTGGACTCTGCTTCTGTTATTTCCCTGTATTGATTTTTTTTATTTTCCTGTTTGTTTCCTCTGTTAGTTCAGTTATTTTTATTTGATCAGTCTTGTCATGTTTTACTCTTACTTGTATTCCTTGTGATACTTACAGTTAGATTAATTTTTGGGCCTGGTCCCAATACTCAGGCTGCACCCTAGGCCCCTCTGCGAAGTGTGGACTCAGTGGAAGTGCACATAAGAGTTCAAGCATACTTCAGTGTGATAAATTTAATTTCCTTCCATAAAATTTGTTCTCTTGTTTGTCCTCTTTAACTCACATTTGTATTTGACATTATTTTCAGACATTTATAGCTCTGTCTGGAATTTCTTCAACATTTGCATGTTGTCTGCAAGTCTTCCAGTGATCCATTATTTACTATTAGTTTGCTGTTCTACATCTTTTATATATGCCCTGGTTTCACATAAAGTGTGTGAGATGTCATCCAAACACACATCCATCCAGGTGTGC
The DNA here is from genome assembly GCF_019740435.1 of Gambusia affinis. Classification (NCBI taxonomy): domain Eukaryota; kingdom Metazoa; phylum Chordata; class Actinopteri; order Cyprinodontiformes; family Poeciliidae; genus Gambusia; species Gambusia affinis. The sequence continues at coordinate 22,234,376 of NC_057873.1, forward strand.
TTCCAAATCAAATGTTCTGAGTTAACTGGCTTCTCCGAATTGTGTAGAAGGCATTTACGCATGTTAGGGCATGCAAAGTTGTAAGCAAATTGTATAAAAGTGAAAAATAAAAAAATCAGATTGTCGGCTGTAACTTCAGGGCACAAGGAAGAAAAAGCTGGGTATTTTTATTTACTTAAGTGCACAACTTGTTTCAAATGTAACACAATAAACAAGCATACTTGTTACTAGAACTGTTTTATGAACTTTGAACTGTAAATGGCAGCAATACCATAATGAATATAAATTCAAAAGCTTTTCTTTGACACAGATGGGGAAGGATCATCCATGCTTGAAAAACATCCTTATATTTGCAACTAGAGCAAGTGAGATTCAAGCAATTAGCTTTTCTCCAGGTTCTTCCTTTGAGCTTCTCAATAAGGGCAGGGAAGGAAGTTTCTCAGAACTGCTTCCCATGGCAAACACCTGCATAAACTGCTTGAAACTCCCACGCCTACCGGTGTGGGAATTTATAGGAGTGGCCTGCACAACGTGGAAAGGTTTTTGCTTCAGTGACTTAACACTTGTTGCTCTGCATGTTAAAAATAAACAGGGGCGTGCTCCGGTGGCGTAGAGGGTAGCGCGCCCACGTTTGGAGGCCTTCGGTCCTCAACGTGGCCCTCGCAGGTTCGATTCCCGGACCCGACGAAATTTGCCGCATGTCTTCCCCACTCTCCTTCCCCCTTTCCTGTCAGCCTACTGTGGTATAAGGGAAACTAGAGCCCACAAAAAGGACCCCCTGGTGGGGGAAAAAATAAAAAATAAAGACCACAGGTGTCTGTACATAGCCCTAGACTGTCCAGATGTGCAGACAGCATAGTCAGTGTGACTATTTAGTGTACAGCTCATGCTGTACAGCTCATGCTGTACACTAAATAGACATGTCTAGAGATGTCCATTTAGTGCAGACACTAAATAGACAGCTATTTAGACCTGTGTTCAGACTGATTAAAAAAGAAAATCATCAAGGAAGACTCATGCTCTTCCATGGAAGTAAAAAGATTCAGGAAATGGTTCGAGACTGTCTGTTGAGCCCCCTCCTTTCAAACGTAACCCGAGCTACAAGTATGTTTTCCATTCCATGATTAAGCCTTATTCTTGATGGCAAACCAACATTATTCACTTCCATAACAAACAGGGACAGTACAGTAGAGGCTTTATTGTTGCTACAGCATTTGAGGTGTGTAATAGTTCAAAATACATAAACAGCTGTGAAAAACCATCTCACCAGCTTATAGTTATCAAGATGCCTGTAAAGAAAATGTACAGAAGAAATATAAAACAACTGAGTGTAATTGTTTTGGGTTTTTTTATCCACTCTGGATCAAAACAAACTCAGAGCAGTGAGTTTGCAACGTCATAAGCAACCCATTACGTTATGGGTCATGGTCGCAAAAATGTGTTTGTCCAGGAAAGCCTGCTGGCCCATTACCTCATAGTTATATAAAAATACACACACTCTCCAACCACATCCCTCATTTCTGACACTGCAGCATTTGTGCAACAAGAGGATATACTTAACATGAAGGCAGTAGCAAAATGTTTTCATCCTTTTCACTCACGACTCTTGATATTTTTTTAAAAATATATCATTTCATTATATCATATCATTATATCATATCATTTCTAGCATTTAAGCTCTTTTCTGAATGTAACAAGGAGATCAACTTCATAGGTTTGAGAGTATGGGGCAACTCTAGATTAAGTTAAATATTATATTCTTCATCCAATTGTCAGCATCCTCTATGAAGAGGTTGTTCTGGTCAAAAGTATGTTTATTGTAGAAGATATTTGCGCTAAACTAAATCACATAACTCAATAATCAATCAACATATCATCCTGATTTGTAATCATCAATTTATGAGTCAGATTTAATTTTTTTCCTCCCAATTGAGCATTAATTTTCACTTATTTAATGACAAAAAGATTAATGCATAGTACATTGCTGGGTTTCAGACACGTGACTCGGATGACACGCGAAATTCAAATGGCGGTCCGGAAGTGGATATTTCCGGTTCAAAACAAAGCAAAATGGACCACCAGCAGTACGCTAATGCCCTAAACAGGCTGAAACAGACGAGATATCTCTAAAAATTCTTTATATTTAGGACATAATCCGTATTATCTCGGTAAAAGAGACTTCTCTTATAATCTCGAGGATTTACCAGATGTCCAGACGATCCACATAACTAACTATCTGGTGATGCAGAGTTCATATTATACGATGAGCCAATAGAACGTTTTCAAAAGCCTGGAGAATACAATTATTTAGTTTCAAGTTGGGTCAACCATTTAGGATCAAAAGAAGCATTAAATGGCTGTCAACTTGTTTCTGCCAGGTGAGTAGTGAGTTGTGCTATTTTAAGTAATTAGTCTATGATAACGATGCTATCGCTAACAACAAAATAACCCATGTTATCTCTATGAGCTTGGATCTCCCTGTAAGTAATTTATTTAGCTTCTGTAAACCAAAATTTAGGCTGGAGTTGTCTGTTAATGTTGAGTGGCTGTAGGACGCTGGATTCAGGTTCAGTGTAGGTCAACCATTCACAGGGATATAAAGGACCCAGAGAGTTCTGGGTACTGGAGAACTCTCTGGGTCTCCTCCGGCTTTCTTCCCCCATGTTCAAAGGTAACGTTGAACCACATATGGTTCGTGGCCAGACATGAACTGTTAGGTAGTTTAGTTTACCTAAATACAAAGAAAGAACCACAGACAACGTTATGAGTTTTCAACCAAGCTTCTGCAGAAGGAGAAGACACAGAGAGCTGCTCCTCAGAACAGTTCACCATGTGTTCTGAAACCCTGCAGTAGAACTTGTCTTTTATTAACACAAAACAAGAACAAAAGGGGCTGGTGCTAATAAGATTAGGAGCCCCCAGGATCTAACAGATAGCAGACGCAGTCTTACGACTAAGGGAAACTCTCAAAAGACCACCATCAAAGATCACACTTGTAGTGTTAAAGTAAGCTCAACTCTGTCTCACACCCCTATTTCAATTAACATATAGATGACCCAAGTAACACTACAGCAGCTGTAACAATGATAATAATAAAATTATCCTAACATTCCCCCCTTTTTATTTTTATCATTGTTACACAAAACTATGCTAGGGCTAAACAAAAACAGGGTACACATACTAATACTATTAGGAAAAAGAAAAAAAAGAATACAAATGTTAAAAAAAATCATGACCATGTAAAAAAGAAAGACAGTAAAGAAAATAACAAAAAAAACAAATGCACATTGTTTTCATCACTACACCACTTGTTTTCACATTTTCAGTGCAGGATTCATAAAGCAAATGATTCAATCTTTTATTCGATTACAGAACATCATCATATGTTCCCATTGTCAGTCCATCCTCGTTCTTTTGGAACTGTATGTGGTCTTCATCTGTGTCAGAAGTTATCCTGACCATTTGATAGCTGATCAAAGCAGTGTTAAAATTCTTTAACATCATGCTACGAAGACATGGAATGATACAAGTTGTAAACAGACAAAATAAAATCAATACAGTCAAGATGGGTGTCCTAATCTTTAACAGAAACTGCCACCATGGTCCAGAGGTGAGCCAAGATAAAAAATCAAAAGGCTGGGACCCTTGTGTCGCACTGTCCACATAGTTCTTAAGCTCTTCCAATTCATGTATAGTACCACCAGTTCCCGATTCATCAGGGATAAACGTACAGCACGTGGAGCCTATAATCTTGCAGACACCTCCCTGAGAGGCTGTGAGAAAATCCAACACAACACGGTTTTGCAAAACCATGTTTCTCAACGCAGTCAGTTCTTTTGCGGTGCCGTTGGCTAGCTGGTATGTGTTGTTGATGAGGCGTAGTAGAGCGTACCTGTTGATTTCAACATGGTCTCGGACTTCACCTACTCCCACCCATGGGAATAGGCTTTGCATAAACTTCTCTCCGCCACCCCAGATCCTGAATTTCCAAGGAACTCCTGTTTTTGTAGTAAGGCCACCCCACCTTTGGACTTCTGGCATGATGTCTCTCTTAGTGCGGTAGTGTCCATTGTTGTGAGCGTCCTGGACCTTTTTCAGGAAAGTCACTGGGTTGGAGAGAGGAACCAGCGCACACAGTCCTCCCCAATTCCTGGGAAGAGAAGCATAAGCAGTATGTCCACATACAAAGTACCAGTCTGCCATTGTCCTGGATCCTCTGTTCCCTGGAACGATGGTGCTGCAGATGGTGGAATTTTGACGTCCTCTGGTTCTGCTGCTGATATCGAACTGTCTCACCTTAAGAAGGTTAATTCTGGTACAGTTGCGGTCAGATTTCCATCTCATGGAACAGGCAGTACTGACGTGGTTTTTGTCTTGGCAGGCTTTACAGTTGAAAAAGTCCACCTTCCTATCACAGAAAGTGTAGATTTTGTTACACAAATTCCATGGGACCGTCCCCAGAAGGATGGTACATGAACATGAACTATGTGGGGGAACAGTCAAAACTCACTGTGACTGTATGGCTGGGTAGGTTATATTAAATTTATTGGCCTTTTTTTCTTTCTTTTTTTAGCATAAAAGTCCCACTGCATAAATATTTTCTGTCTGGGACACAGTAGTGAGCTAGCTGATAACATTAGCTCTCTGAGGACTATAAATATATTGAGTAAAAATAGTATATCTTATCTTACATATGAATGCTTGTCCTTCTGAGCAACTGTCCAATAAAATATCTGGAAATACTATTTAAACGATGTGATCGTTACCTGTTAGAAAGTGGGCGCTGCAAACTCTGGTATTGTTAGTTTGCACACCTCCTGGTTTTAGCTGTAGATTGTTGATCCACATTTCTCCTCTATTTTTGGTCATTTTTAAAAAGTTAACTCCCTTGTGACCAACTACCTTCATAACACTAAAATAATGTTTATCTTTCTCTCTGCTAGAAAGGTTGGAACAACTGTACTGGACACAGACTTTAGGCATTTTCATGCTGGACCAACAGAAATAAATGGGCTGCATTTACTTCCTGTCTTCCCTTTGTGTTGAATGACGTCGATGCTACGTCATCTGAAACCCAGCAATACCCGTCTTCTTGGATTTCACAGAACTCTCTCCATGTTAGTGTGATGTGAAGCACTAATTCTGTTCCACAAAGTGAAACAAAGTTCAAATGTTCTTTTTTTCCCCCCTCCAGGGGTCTTTTGTGGGCTCTGGTGTCCCTTATATGAAAGTAGGCTGACAGCAAACGGGAGGAGGGAAGACATGCAGCAAATATCGTCTGGTCCGGGAGCCAAACCCTCGACCGCCGCGTCGAGGACGCAAGGCCTCCAAACATGGGTCGCGCCATCCCCTACGCCACCACGGCACGCCTCAAATGTTCAAAGTTGATCTTATTTGACCCTGCCTTACATCTTTGCTGTGTCCCCTACCAGTGGCACCTGTGCGTACCTTGAGATTTTCATTTAAGTAACAAAAGAGAAAAATAGGTTTGGGATTTTCCAGCCCTTTTTAGTATCAACAAAACTGTGGAAAAAAACAACAACAAAAAAACGGTCTTTTTTGTCAAAACATGTTGTGTGCAGCCCACATCTGTGTGAAATAATTATGAGTAATAATTATTAAACAACCCTTTTTAGTTAATATGTAAATTACAACATATTTAGGACAACCTGTTGGATGATAATAAGGAATCTCTTTAAGAGAACTTGAAATGGAAATAGGAAAACTGTACAGTTTGTTTACTACACAGGAGGTCACTGAGTTTATTTTGATCTACTTTGGATCAACAAATCATCCTCTACATTACCCATGAGACTGTATTACAGTCCATGAGTGTTTTACGGTCCATGAGTGTTTTACAGTCCATGAGTGTTTTACAGTCCATGAGTGTATTACAGTCCATGAGTGTTTTACAGTCCGTTTTACGTGCCTCAATGACCTCACTGGCACTTAGTTTATTTTTTGATCCTCTTTGGATCAAAATAAACAGCAGTGAGCAGTGAGTGCAGCTGGGCAACCAAACCCTAAATGTTATCGGTCAGTTTACATTTGTTTATTTGGTGGCTTGGCACTTTTTCTGTAAGCTAAAAATAAATGAGCGTAGTTGTAACCCTCCCATAGATCTAAGACTGGTGGATTGAACCCCGCCTGAGCTTTTTACCATATCTGCGGTTCTGGCAGGGTTGCACATTACGTGTGTATGGCCTGTATTTACGTAGTTTAGGTTTGTGCAGGTTGGGTTGGAGATGTGGCTGTACTCTTGGCATCAGGTACAGTGGTAATTTTGTGCATACCCTCTGATAATGTCTTGCAGGCGGTCCTGTGACTACCTGACCTCTGGCTTTGCAATGTCTTATTTCCTTTTTTTTTAATGGCTTCTTCTTGCCATTCAGATTTTACCTCATGGCTGCTCCTCTGCTCAACAGCCTCCCGTTGATGGGTGACTGATCTTGTCTTGGTATGTTTGCAGTTGTGCCACACATTTCTTGGATCTCATTAACTTCTTGTCTTGATTTAGTTTCACTTCATAATTATATGACACCATTCTGGTAAAGTCAGGTCAAAATGATTTCTAATCCTCAGAAAAACCTAAATTAACAGTTATGTGTTAGTCTGGCATCGTTTGTTGAACTTTTACTTACTCTCACATAACTATAAATCACTGAAGCATTTCTTCAACATCCTTTCCTCATTTGAACTTAGATGTCATCACTTGCATGCCACATGACTCCAAACCAACAATAAAGAGCTTGCTATTTTCAAATAAAAGAAAAAAAAAATTTCAAGCTTGGGGAATTACCAAATGGAAATATGGGGAATGCCGGCGTGTTTTATGCAGGCAAGGTCATTGACAATTCTACATCAGGAAATGCCTTAGATTATTCAAAACAAATGACTTCAGTTTGGTGTTAATGTTTAATTCTGGCTGCGTGCTTAGTGCCATTTTATCAATCTAAACTACTTGGTTGATTAAACTTTCATATATATTGTTTCTTTTCACAACATCCTCCTTTGGAACGTTGCCAGATCTTCTCAGTGCAAGAATAAATATGATGCGTGGTTTTTAAATTGTTAGCTGATGCTGTAGTTTTCTTCACAAATTTGATGTGGAGACGCATGCTGTGTAAATCCAAGCTAAGAACGGTTGTAAATGGCATAATGGAGTAGCATTGTAATGATGGCATGCCGTCACGCTCCGACTCTTTAAGAATTTCAAGGCAAGAAATTGCGAAGTCAAATTTATGTATTTTTGTTTTAGTCAACAACATTTGTATAACCGAAGCAGAGGTCGCGCTAGACTGTTTTGCTTGCTGTCATTTTGACCGACAGCATTAAAAATAAATCGGTCGTGTACTATTTTTACCCGTCAAATTACAATCATATTAACATCGGCTATTTATCGGTTTAGTTTATATTCACCTGGTTGAACCGTGAATCCAGATCCCATCACACATAAAGCAGATGAACGCAACTAACTTTTTCTCCGTGACAAAAACCACAATAACACATTTTCTAATCACCCTTTGTCCCTAATGGGGTTGGGAGGGTTGCTGGTGTCTATCCCCAGCTAACGTTCTGGGCGAGAGGCGGGTTCACCGTGGACAGGTCGCCAGTCTGTTGCAGGGCAACACAGAGACATACAGGACAAACAACCATTCACACACACACTCACACCTAGGGAGAATTTAGAGACCAATTAACCTGAAAGTCATGTTTTTGGACTGTGGGAGGAAGCCGGAGAACCCGGAGAGAACCCACCATGCACAGGGAGAACATGCAAACTCCATGCAGAAAGACCCCGGGCCGGGAATCGAACCCAGGACCTTCTTGCTGCAAGGCAACAGCTCTACCAACAGCGCCACTGTGCAGCCCCACAATAACTTATAATAAATTAAATTTAATTAAATGACTCCACTTAAATTACCAGCACTTCACCTGCTGGGGTCTGAACATACAGCCTCACAAATTCCTCCTGGTTGCACCTGCAGAGAAACCTGCGCTAGTTCATCGGTCAGTTGGATCCGTCTGATCCAAGCCGATCAATTGAACTTTTTACCCAGTGAGGGATCCGGGCGTTGCACTTTTATGAGGAATTTTTTTGCATGGTTTCGCCTCCCCGAAACCGACGGATGTTGTTCTCCTTCTGGGAGCGTGTGCACTTTTACACTTAACAAGAGACTTAAAGAAGTAAACACAGCTGTATGAGTCAACCTTTCCTATGTTGTTTTCTTTAGATTTAAAGGATTAGGTTGAAAAACATGATGACAGCTGTTTGAAAAACACAGAAACACTTGTGTCAGCCAGTTTCTCTAAAAACCACAAACTCTGCAACTCTGCAGAAAATGAGAGGCTTATTATCAGTCAGTCGTTTCCGTTTTCAGGCCCTCTTAAACATGTCACTTACACTTTAGTGTATGCTGTAATCTTGGGGGCTGGAGAAAATCAAATCTTGATTAGCTTTTGTCAACATTACCTTGCAATGAGGCCTTTTTAAAAAAAAAAAAAAAAAAAAAAAAAAAGTTAATAACAAAAGGTAGATTAAATTGGCACACATAGCATCCAGTGGCCGGAAAAAGTCCACACAACCCCTTTTGCAATGGCAGAAGTCTGTGATGTAAATAAATGAGGTTCCAAAAGAATCTATGGCGTCAACCGCTCAGCTTTAAATGAAATAATCCATCTAGTTTGTTAATTGTTGTCTTTCTCTTTATCAAAGTTTCAGCGTTGTGGTGCAGGAAGCGCCACTTCTTCCGCTTCTGGGTCTGACAAAGATGTACGGTTGTACAGCTGTGCGCTGCACACACTTCTTTAAACTACACTGAGGATCAAGGGGTGCGTAATATTTTGCAAGAACTGTAGAACTGATAGAAGCCGTTCCATCAATACAATAAATATGTTAGGCTGTCAAGTTACACAAAACTTCGACTTCATCATAAATCATTATATTAAGAACCAACTCAGTCAACTGTGAATGTTCGAAATCTTTATTTGAAAGATACACAGTATATCGATAAAAATATTGTGAATAAACTCTGAGTACATTTTTTATTAAAAAAAAAATATACTCATTCAAATACATGCAGTAGTAAGGAAAGGTTCAGAGTCACCATGTTTTCCATAACTACAGTATGTGTTACAGTACAGAATTCACATTTATATGAACTGCTCAAAGGTCAAATTAATTGTCACAAAGAAACAAGTCACAAAAAGCTGGAGTTTTGTCCTTGCTGTTTTTGACAACTGACGCATTAACAATATAGGATTAAAATGTTTACATTCATGTCCCTGAAACTGTTAGATGTTCAATTTTACCTCAATGATCAAGTCAAGATTAATCAAAACCATTTGTATACAAAATATTTTGTTTGGAGCAAGAAAAGCCTGCAAACATAAAAATAATAAAAGTAGCATATAAATATATATATATATATATATATATATATATATATATATATATAATATTATTAAAAGCCACATTATATGACATCTATTAAGCTTATAAATAAACAGTGTAGCTGTTATAAACATAAACAATAGTTTCCCTGGGCAAAAATCTGCAGGAAATAAACTCCAGCAGCCTTTATAGATACTGCTTGGACAATGGATCTCCCCCCAAGACGAGCAGAAAACATATGGTGGAATGATGGGATAGCTTTTTTTCACTGATTGAGCTTCACTTTTACCACTGTAGACAGTAACATTGTAACAATATGTTATGATTTCAAAATGCAATGTGCCTAAGAACTCTTGCTCTTTCTGACACTCTCGCCTTTTGGGAGAATCAAATGCAGAGTTTCACTAGTAATTACTTCTGGCTAGTCTGAAGGAGCTCAAACGAGCTTCTGCAGGGGGGGGTGTGATGCTCTGTAGAGCGGATGCTCAGACGCCTAAAGACTGAGCTTTGTTGTCGAGGACGGCACGCGGTTCATGACGTAAAGCTCAAAGAAGTCTATTTTATATAATACTTTCCCCCCCCTTTAAGATAAACATGGCATGCAGATGAGATAACATTTCTACATATTTAGTGGCAGTAATTTCAGCTTAAGAAAAACTGCATCAGAATTTTGATGTAGGAAAGATAGAGAAACTTTCTAGCTTACATGGAATAATGTGTATAGTAATTAGGTAGTTGTATGTATAGCATAAATGCAGCAACAAATGTTATTACTGGAGTGAAAAGCTATTTAAATCCTAAAGATTGTAAGTATAGACTGTATTTGCACACAGGTTGTTTTTTTAACCCATGAATAAATTTCTTGTGCTAATGCTTGCTTATGACCAGGTCTGTTTACACTCCTCAAAGAGTCGACTCTTTGTGGCACCAATTCACAGCTGACATAGAGGAAAGAAAGAAATATGTCACTGCCTTTCAAAAGGTAGTGACGTTATAGGCAGAAAATGTTGCTTTTGAGCTATTTTACATTTTAAAGTGCCTCAAATTGGACAAAAACTCATTAAATATTGACAAGTCAGGTCAAAAATCAAATAATTTAAGTTGTTCAAAGGGATTCATTTGTACAACTGAGCTCAAATATTCTCTTTAAAAGATGAATCTATTTAACATTGATGATTTAATTCCCAACAAATGTCAGAGTCCCGAGTCCCAGCCCAAAAAAGCAACAAAAACACCCCTGAAGTTGCTAATGCGACTGGGAAAGCCAGAGCTTATCGCAGAGGCGTTTCGGTTTTCCATGAGCACTTCTAACATTCTGTGTGCCTCTTCAACAAGAGCACCAATAGTGCTATAAATAGTTATTTGTAAACATATTCTTGTCTTTGAATATAGTTATGTGGTTGTATTCCAGATAGCAGTTAGCACCAAAACCCATAACAAATCCCGCTGTATTCTGACTTGCAAAAACAGCACCATCAACCCACTCCCGGTTCACAACGAGACAAATCAAAGACGAGCGTAAAGATCCAGCTGGCATTGTGAATAAAGTGTGTTCCAAACCACTGACTGTTAGAACTGCCATCATAATTGAGCCGTTGACATGGATCGGAGACAAAAACAGTCATTTGGGTACATAAGCTACCGACAAAAATGTAGAGTATAGTTTACAGCCGTGATGCAGAGCTGGTTCTTTAAACATGGAAAGACAGACTGGTTCTTAGCTAAATTGATCACGCTGATTTAGCACTGCAAAAATTAGATGGAATACAGTAACAATAAGCATGTAGGACCAGCCACTGGCAACCTATTGAGAACACATGAACAAAGTGGAGTTGAGAACTGAAATTGCGGCTAGTCAGTCAAAACATGATTAAACAATTGCATATTTCACACAGCTTAGTTTCTGAAACATATGGAATAGGTGTTCTCATGATGATGGGATGTTGAAGTACGGCAGCAGCCGTCTGTCTCTTCACTCAATTTTAGGACACTGCTGTTCAGAGTCGTGACATCCAGAATAGCCGATTAAATTAAATAAAAGAGGAATATACACAAGACTCTGCTTTTACAAATGGTGATTAAAAGCAAAGATCTTGCTATTATTTGCTTGAATGTTCTCTCAGTGATGTTTAGACTGAAAACAAAAACAAAAAATAATTCATTACATAAATTTCACTATAAAAATGCAGAAACTAGTCAGGGGAAAACAACAAAGCATTTCAAAGCAAATTAAATTACCGTTAAATTTGGCATGCAGTTTATCTTTATCGCAATACCAGAGGGTGGTGTTGATATAGTGGTGACCACAGCATTGAAAACCTTCCTTCTTATGGTACCACTCCGTTTCATCCCCGGTGCCACAAACCTCCAGGGTAGACGAAGCATTTGTCTGAAAGAAAAAACAAAAACAGAAATATAAAGTTAAACTGATTACTGCAACAGTGCCTACAAAGATCTCCATAGGAAGTCAGACAGCTGCAGCTGATCCAAAACGCTGCTGCTAGCGTTCTCACTAAAACCAGGAAGATGGAGGACACCACCAGCTCCACGTGTGCCATAGGACAGACTTCAAAATAGTGTTGCCATTTTTAATAATGGCATTTGATGGAACGTAATATGTATTGGCTGTTGTGTTATGTTTTTTTTTTTTCTGTAAAGCACTTTGAAATGACTTATTGTTGAAATGTGTTATAAAAATATACTTAACTTATAATATAATACAATTAAAAAAAACTGGATTGAATCAGGTGCTGCACTTCGGTGTAGTTATTAGCATTTGCTTTTTTTACAACTACCTCACTGATACAGGTCTGGTCCTGTCTGCTTGGACTATGCCACCTGCATGTCTGGCTTTTCTGCAGACATTTTGATTTGCCTTGGCAGTCAAACAGCACACTTATTGAGCTGAGTTGAGACTCCTATGTTTGCTCAGATTCAGTATATTTCTCGTGCATCTTAGAAAAGTTGACAAATGTTGATAAAGTCACCTAGAGGACATTATAAATGAATAGCAGTCAGCCAGGAAATGGGAATGTGGATTGAAAAAGCTTCATCTCTACTTTGGCCTGTACTGGATCTACAAACACAAAGGGCAGGGAAATTTCAATGACAGAATAATCATTTTAAACTTTACCTTGTCTGATTTGTTGATCTCATTGATTTGGTTGTCAGCACCCAAGTACTCACTGGAGGTGGGGGGGAAAAAAATCAATTAGTATCAAATGGAGAAAAATTAAGAATACTACAAAACCAAATAGCAAAATATAACTTTTTTTTTTTTTTATTGTTTATATGAAACACCTTTACGTTTTATCTTACAGAAGCAGTTAGAACTGTGTGGCATTCTATGAGGAAAGTAGATAAATAACTTAATTTGCTGACAAATATATCTGAAATAATGCATTGTGGAATAGTTATTGAGTTGATGCATATTAACAATTGATCAAAACTGTTTTGGTGAATTTGTATAAAAACTGTCCTTATTTTTAAAAATAAAAAGAGCAGAGTGAATAAGAATGCATGTAGGATGGACAAAAGAGAAATGTAAAAAAATAAACGCAAAATATGAACACAAACAAATGTGAATCTCATGCATTAGCATTTGGTACATTTACTACACAATCTGACAAAATGTAGTGATTACATACCTCGTATTATTTCCAAACATTGTGGGATCAGATGGTAAGTTCTTCTCTGTAAAAGTAACCATAAGTAAATATGCAAATATTTAATGCAAAATACATATCATTTCACTTTGTGCTTTAATGACATTCAGCCAAAATGTACGTTTTCAGTGTTGGCCTATTAAAAATGATTCCAACATAAACAGTCCTGCACCGCACTAATTGCCTGCCGTTGTGGAGCAATTTTTATTTATTTATTTTTTTTTATTGTTGCATCTCTTGCAGCTTTTTGTATGGAATTAAATTCAACTAAATAGATTAAAACTAATTCCAAATCATTTTCATAATTTTCACTTAGAGGTCTGAGTGCATTTGTCGTCTATTTTAATGGAGCCAAAGCAGCTTAACTTTTAGGAATGGGGGACAAAAAATAGGAAAAACAATAAAGGAGATAGATACTCTCAATTTCAAAAAATTATGATTTTGACTTACAGTAGTCAATTTTAAAAATGCTATTTTTTTAACTGCAACATATCATGCCTGTGTTTAATGTGTTATTTGTGTTAATTAATTTACGTGAATTGTGTTGTGTTCTTATGTCGATACTAAATGGGAACTGAAAGGTTTCATGTCTTGTTCCTCTGGGACACAGTTTGCAGTTGCATGCTACTCTGCAAGTGCTATTCCTGTCTATGTGCAAGTGGCCACATGAGGAGCTAGTTAGCACTCCAGCAGGTACAAGATGAGAAGTTGCAAACTGGAAACGCATACCTAAGGTTTCTTGCCTACCATCAATGAAGCAAAATCAAGAATAATCTTTTTTGCAAATTTGTACAAAGAAAATGGAAATAGGGCCAAGTCACTTACCACAGCCTAAGGAACGATTGATTTTCATCTGTATCCGAGGAAACTTATTCTGGCAGCAATTCTCAATAGTAGAGTCAAACAGTTTCCCGTAGCAACACTGATGCTTAGGACTACGCTTCTTCAGCAATTTGTTACTGCAGCACACGTTATTCCTTTCATCATAAGGCACTGTTGAAAAGATCAATCTGTGAAACACTTACATGGTAAATGACCTGTATCTGTACAGACCAGAGGGCTACAAAACACTTCACACTACATTCAGTCATTCACCCAATTCACACACACACACACTGATGATGGCAAGCTACTGGATGGTAGCCACAGCTGCCCACTGACAAAGGCCATGTACCTCTGACCACCACCAGCAGGCAAGGTGGGTGAAGTGTTAAGACACTTCAAGGACAAGGACACAAGGAGACAGGGTTCAAACTGGCAACCCACCAATACCACCGTCGCCCCACAAATTTTACCTGAGCTTTAACCCAGTCAAACTACAAAATCTCTATGTAGATTTTGTACATAGAGATTTTGTACAAAATCTCTATGTACAAAGAGATTTTGTACATAGAGCCAAGTGGAATATATGGCCAAGTGGAATGTTTTCCGAGTGTGAAAAACTTTACAATATCTCTAACTTTACTGCGTACCTGTGCCACAGCATTTGGGATTATGTGAAGGTTTGGGTTTCACAGTTTGGTTACAGCATATTTCATTAAGTGGGTTGTATGCCTTCTCTCCACAGCATTGAGACATCCTTTCACTCAGTCCTTCAGTCAGGATACCTGAAACACCAAAGGTTCAATGAACATGTAGTCACATAATGATAAAGGTCTGTTTGTTTTGGAGAGAACTAAACTGTCCTAAAGAATCCTCCTGGGAAACCTTTGTTAGTATTTAGTCTGGCTATGTTGACTTTACAATTTCTCCTTTTGAAAGTGTATAACTTGTCTTTATGATTGGATTAAAGTGCTTATATTGATATATTGTAACATTATTTTTAGCACAGAAAGGAAACATTACATTATAAAACCTCACATTCCTATCCCAAAGTTTTCCAGAAGCACTTCCCGATGCATTCAGACAATATCAACAAACTGAACTGGTTAGGCTGAAATTTATGCTAAAATTTTTTTAATAGAAAATGAAAACGGTCTTAAAAACAAGCCTTTTTATATTATTTGTACCCCTTGAACCTTCCCTCTGTCTGTCACATTACAACCACAAACTTCTGTACATTTTATTCAAACTTCATGTGATTGACCAACACAAAGCAATGCATAGTTACAAAGAGGTGGGGGAAAAAAAGGAATGGTTTTCATAATCTATCAAAAATGGGGACATGAGGGCAAGGAAAAGAAGCTGGCCCCCATTTTATCTGAAGCTAAAACTTAATTTTTGAGGAAACCATGTGAAATATCTGCACCGGGTCATTGTCATTATGCTGCAGACTCTTGTTTCCTCTTCATATTTTTGGAGCAAATTAGGAAAACTAAAGCTGTGTCAGCGCTAATTGAGCTTATATCAAGAATTTTTGTAGTTTAGCATCATTGTCAATTGGAAAGATGTAATTGAAGAGCTCTCATGTTTCATACTTTTATGATCTTACATGAAGTCCTTACCTGCTTTGTTTCCATCATGTCCGCAGCAAGTGTCGTTTCGAGGGTCATAGGTTGTCCCTTCACAGCAGAAGGGAGTGGAGACTGTTGATCTGCAAAACATAAATAAGAGTAACAAATGTTACAACTGATTGCTTCATAGCCAGTGTTATGGACATTTCAATAAAAATTGTCAAGTTGGTGAAAAATGTGGGATTTCAGTCGGTGTTTTAAACAACAGGCTCTTTGATGGGCTTGAATAAAAACAGTTTGGCACAATTAGCATTGAAGGTTCCAATGAAAGGTCACTTCTAGTTCCAACACAAAGAGTCTTCCACAATGCAAGTCTTCTACTGAAGTAACATTTAGCATAGTGAGGCAGGCAGTGATACCAGAAGCTATATGTTATGATCTTAATGCCTGGTTCACAGGGCAAGATTTTTATACTGATTTTTGTTCTGATTTTCCCAATGATGTCCCAATTATAGAGATGGCTGTAAAACTAACCTTAAGATATAACTCTGCTGTGTTATAGCAGAGTTACAAAACGACAGTATGTATCTTCTACAATTTGTATTTATTTTTTCAGATATTTGTTAAATTATTACGGTATAGTACCAGACTGATAACTTGTGAAAAGATTCCAACTCCTCCCTGAGCTACTACTGCCGTCTGAAGAAAACAACCAGTCAGACCCAGCACTGTCAATCAACCTCGTGTATTCGCTTCTGAATGTGCTAACCGTGGAGAAGCAGCGTATCGTTCCCAGAAAACCATTTATCCGCCAGTTAACGGATAAACTGGCGGATATCATCAGTTTTTCTCAGATTATCTGTCTCATATCATACTATCACAATATATTGATAGCTTTATCAGCTATATATTTTATAAAAGTTACGCACTGCTGGTTTAAGAGGGATTTGGCCCACTTAGAATGATGTTGGAACCACTCAGACCTAAAATCAGGGATATTCCACATGTTGGATTGTGTTATGTTGCCCCAAGGATGAATGAATGTGCAGCTTGTTGAATGTGACATGTAGCCAATCAGAAAGCGTGGAGACAGAAATACGAAGAGGAATTCTAAAAAAAAAAAAAGATGATAAAACAGATGCCAAGACAGACCAGAAAGTCTGTTGGACGTCAGAAACGCTTTTTCTTATTTTTTTTTTCCCTGTTAGACATAGTCCACAAACTATCATCATTGTTCTCTCCCATGCTGCCATGTTGGCTGACTGAACTTCCTGTTTTGTACGGAGAGGTTTTGCATTCTCCCTCAGTCGTGCACTATTCCCTCCTGATTAGTCCCTCTGGGCTACATGGCTCTCTCCACTAATTTGTCAGTATATATATATAGTTTGCCTTCCTCATTGTTCTCCAGTGGCTCCTTCCGTTACATTTCATGGCTACTTAATTATTAATTCAGTTCTTCCTCATTGTTCTTCCCGATTAATGTTCTGTTATCTCGAGGGTCCTTGGAAGATTTCTTTGGTTTCAGTATATAAAACATTCTGAACTAAGTGGTACCAGTTGTACGTACAAAGGGTTCTACCAACTGTACCTATCCCTGTGCAAATGACAGCCTTTTGAAATGCAAATAATTAGACCATAATAAATTATTTGAACATGCAACAATCTATCAGCACGCCCAGTGTTGGAGGGCAGGAGCTCAAAAACTGCAGCTCCAAGGAGGAGTTTTATCCTCAAAGGTGGAGCTCAGTCCCCCGGCAGGCATTTTGCACAGCTGAACGGTTGCCCCCAGAGATTGGAGGATTCCTCAAACATGCATGAAAGAATCAAAGCAACACTCCAGGCATGTTTTTGATGAGGGAATAACAGTAGCTGTAGGAGCAGGTTATGAATTTCTGTTTTCCAAATGATTTGGGTCACATGATCTGTCAGCTGTCTATTTAGGTAGCAGCTGGTGTTGATGAAGGAAGGCGTGTTCCACCCGAAAGGGGGAAACAGTTTTGACTGCAATGCAATATTAACGTGATGCAATGCTACCGCTTTGGAACTAAATGCTGTGTGGATCGCTGAAAATATGTATGCGGTGTTATTGACAACAGTAGCTATTACATGATGTACAACTCAAAAACTCAGAATTTAATACTGCCCCTTTAAATCTGCTCAGAGGGGCACGGCTGGTAACATTACTATGTCAAAAACTAACAGTAATATTAGAGTTTATTTAACCTGTCATAGAAGGGAAAAAATTATGTTCTTTCACTTTCACCATGTTGTTCCTATATTTATAAAGGTCACCTTACTAAACCATGTTTTACAACCGGCTAAATACACCAAAATATTGCTGTTACTGTTTTACTGCACTCTTTCTCTCTCTCTCTCTCTCACACACACACACACGCCCACACACACACACGCCCACACACACACACACACACACACACACACGCCTACATTAGCATTCCCAGGCATTTTTTTTTAACTGCGTCTCCTGCTTTTGGATGCCTGTTCAGTCTAACCGTTTTGGCAGCAGAAACAGCCTGACAGCTATAAACTGGACTCCCATCATTGCAGCTGAAGTTGGTTCTGCACTGATTCGGGAGGAACGCAGACAAAAGACACCCCACTGTCTAATTCAAAAAGAAGAAATCATCTCTCTTTTTTTTCGGAATTTTTTTTTTGTTTGTTTATGTTTTTGCTTTGTTTTTTACCGTGACATTTTTCTGTCAGTGTGTGTGTCTGTGTGTGCGTCACTGTGTGTGTTGAAAAATACTGAGTGTTAGAATGAAATGCTTTGTCTCGATGATGCAAATAAAAACTAAACAATTTTTTTTTTATAAATGATAAGATATAAACTCACCCATTCACACATTCGTCTGTTTTCACAGGATCTGCAAGAAGCAAATGATTCAGGTGAACTTATACCCCCCCTAAATGGGTTTCGAATTGAATATCTTCAAACAATACAATATACTGCATATGTGAAGTAGCGCACTTCTTCCATTTTTGGGAAATTGCCAAGAACGCATCAAGTCAAAAGATCGTCATTGTGCTGCAGCTTACTGATAACAGATAACATAAACCGTCCCTCGGCTCACATGCATCCACCTTTACGCGCCCGAAACAGATTGGAAAGCAATGCGGTTTCCAAACAAACCTCCGAAGTGAATCTCAGTTCTACTTTTTCTTTTCAGTTTCTGCATCCTGCATACGATTGTTAATTTTCTTGCAAATCAACTTCCATTTACGTCCCGATCGCTTCTCCATCACCCCTCTTCTCAAAGACTCAACTCTGCTCTCCTCAGGTGAGCGGCAGCTCCAACAGAACAAGTGCAGCGCAAAGCTCCTCCAACAGCACAGCAAAGAGTATTTTCATTAAATTATCATGGGCTGAAGCGCATGTTGTCCCTCCCGTTTTGCCTCTGACGCACCTAATAAGTAGCTTCTGCAGAAGCGCAAATTAGACTCGCGTTAGTCTACGAGACGCGCTGCTGCGCTCCTGCTGTGCGCGCCTCCCAAAGAACAAGCCTGCCAGGGGAGCAATTTACTCTATTTCATGTGATGGAAAGGAGGAGACCCCACCTCCCTCATTCACATGTTTCTAAAAAATATTTTTAAAAAATACAGTCAATTCTGCTTACATGCACAGACACCGTCAGATATTCAGTAAAAAAAAAAAATAATAATAATAATAATAATAATAATAATAAAAACATGAAAAGCTTTGGTCAGAAGTTTCTCATCTGTAGGATTTAAGCTCAATATAAATATATACTCACCCCCAAAAATGAAGAAACCACACAACAGGAATACTGGAGGGGGACAAAACAGTCATAATAATGTTACTCCACATTTTCTCACCTATTTCTTCAAAGTGAGCAGCAGAGGTAACCCAGCAAAGTCTTACCTAATCTGAGCTTGATCAGAGAAAGCATCTTTACCGCATCTGTCCTGATGATGTTGAGATCAGGATGTTATGGAGCCTTTAATAGGTTACCCTGAGAAGTCCCACCTCCTGTGAAATCCTCTAAAAATATGGCATTTATAAGCAAGCAGTGCCTGTTAATGCCATCAAACGAGGGAGCCTAAAAGGCATCGGTCCACCGGAAAGTCCCAAGGATTGTCATTTATTCTGGTTGCTAAGGTGTTGCATCACATAATTGACCATTAGAAAGGTGCTGGATCTGGGAGGTGGTTGTGGGGGATTCAGCTTTTGACATTAAGTGAGTTCATCTAGTGTTTCTCATTCATTTTTATTAATTAATTTGGTAGAGCTTTAAAATAATTTTTAAGGACAATCTTCACTTTTCACATTTCCGTCATATACGCTCTTTCTCATTACTTTTACATTTCATTTTGGATCTCTCAAGTTTGACAAACGTTCAGTGGACTGGTGTTGGGTGATATTTGTATTTTTCGTTTCTTTATCTTTCTCTATCTTAACCGAGGCATACTGTCACGATCATGAACTGAAATTATTTATTTATTTTTACTTACCAGTGTAGTTTTCAGAAATTAAGACGTAGTATTAAAATACATGCACATCTTTACCGCCAGATCCTTAGGTAGTGCTGATATCGCCGGTCTGCTCCTGCGTCCCGCATTTGTCCAATTAAAATCAGTTTCCTTCATTCCCCTCACGCTCTCGTATTTGCGTTTTGATCCCTACAACGCCGCTACATCTGAGTGAGACACTGAACATTTTATGTGAGTTATAAAAATCTCTCGAAAGATATTTAATGAGTCATCAGACAATTTCCCAAAGTGCGTTTTCCCATCGCTCCGCGTTGGCGCCTCTGGGTATTCATGTGTCTGCGTGTAAAAAAAATAAAACACAGGTCGGACGAAACACAGTTCGATTAATAAAGAACGTAAATCAACAGTTGGAGAAAACACCCTTCTTTATCATCGTTGCCTAATCAAATGTATGTCCTTGATATTGTTCCAAACCGCGGATCCTGGACAGTTTCCCTAGACAAGGCCCACAAACCAAGGTGTACAGTAAAATCTATTAATATTTAACAATTTTTGTATGAACAAAAAAAAAAAAAAAAAAAAAAAGCTTCATCCCATCGCCAATGTCTGTTGCGTTTTTAACAAGACAATAAGGGTTAACTTATCATGTTAGTTCATCGCAGAGCTCTATCCTGACACTTTCTTGCCCTCTCTCTGTAGTCTTTTGTGCTGCAACTATTATTATCAGAAATAAACGTGACAAGCAAAAAAGCCAGTTTCATCATCACTAAAAATAATATGTAGATATTATATTTTAGACACTTTGTATGGGGTTAAATTTGTTTCACTCCGACTCCCTGCGATCTCAGAACTTTTTGTCCCGAACTTTTTTTTTTATTTTTTTTATTGCATATAGCCTACAAGAATAACAATAACAATCTCAAACAACACGTCAATAGCAGACACTACAAAAAAAAAATTTAAAAATTAAAAAATAAAAAAAATATATATATGTATATATATATATATATATATATATATATATATATATATATATATATATATCACAACTCCTGTTGTTGACAAATCCAATTGGATACAAATGCTAAAACAAAGTACTAAAATAATGAGGAAAAAAAGATAAATAAATCAATAATAATAATAATAATAATAATAATAATAATAATAATAATAATAATAATAATAATAATAATAATAATAATAATAATAATAAATTAATCAGAGGGGACTCCTAACTGAAAATCTTCCATTAACTCAAACTATTTAATTACGTTTAAATTCTGCATTTTTCTCAGACATATTTTAAAAAAGGAACGTTCATTTTTGAGAGCAGAGATTGAGAGGGAGCATTTTGCATAGCGACATTTGTGGATATAATATTTTGTTACAATCATTAGAACATTGACTAAAAAATTCAAAACAATTTTCTTTTATAGATAAACTGAACTGAATGTTTTGTAAGGAAATAAAATCCACATTTATTGTTTTAGAAAACAGAAAGTTTTGAAGTTAATCCCATAGGTTTAATACTTCTTTACATTCGTAAAGCAAATGTTTAGTTGTTTCCAGTTGAGTTGTACAAAAGCCACAATTCTCAATGTTGGGTCTATTTTAGTTCCTAACCTGCAAGGAATCAACCAAAAACACAAATTACTTTTCTGCAGAAAAGGGAAGCTGAGCCAGACGGGAGAACCGTCCTCATGCATTGTCTGTGATCAACTCCGTTGGCTCTTAGTCCCCAACGGCCTTTTATAATGATTACAAGGAAAGAGGTTCCCCACAGTCCCACAAACAATTAATCAGTGACCTCTACTACAGGACGTTTTGTACATATTATTTATAGAATACTGATTCAAAAACCTGTGGCTGCATGTATTATCCCTAATGTCCACATGCTCAATTTGAATCTTATGAAGTCTTGGAATAAATAAATTAGGGAAAATGTTTTTAACTGACTGAATGAGGACATTAGGGATACTATGTAAAACTTTCTAATAAATTATTAGTGAACAATCAGTTCCATACTTCCTGTTAAATTCCTCCAAACTTAGAATATCACCATTTCCATCTAGTAAATAAGTAATTGACCAGATTTGTTTATTCCACCAATCTTCTGGAAAAATAGATTTTCTACCACATAGTATGACTCTGTTATTTCACAGTGGAACATTATGGGGGCTGAAGTTGTGCTTAAACATTAAATTTCACTGTAACAAATCCTGTTGATGGAAATTAGAGAGCTGTGGGGAGTTTTGATCATTCAAAATCACATTTCAATAACAACGCAATACTTTTTGAAATACGAACAAACATCTTTTCGGGCCTGCGACTGCCTCTAGTGGGAATAGTAACACAACTAATAGAATTACGTCACTAAACGAGAATACCACAAAGTCTTTACTATTTACTATTAATTTTGTCATTACTGCAACGTAAAAAATTAATTGTCTTCTAAAACACCACATTTTTCAATTTTCTTCAGGATCTACCATACCATACCATACCAGCTTTATTTATAAAGCACTTTAAAACAACCACAGTTGATACAAAGTGCTGTACAATCCAAAAACACAACAAAATAAAAATAATTATAATTAAAAGTAGTTTAAAAAGAAAGACATACACTTTAAACTAAATCTCACTTTAAACTAGATCTCACTGGTGTTGAAAGCCAAGTTAAATAGATGAGTTTTAAGACGAGCTTTAAAAGTGGACAGAGAAGGGGCCTCTCTGACCTGCAAAGGTAAGTCATTCCATAATTTGGGGCCCATAACAGAGAAAGCCCTGTCCCCTCTGAGCTTCCTTTTTGTTCTCGGTACCTCCAAGAGCAGGTGATTTGCTGACCTGAGAGACTGATGGGGTATGTGGGGATGAAGAAGCTCAGTGAGGTAAGCCGGGGCAAGATTATGCAATGATTTAAAAACAAACATAAGAATTTTAAAATGAATCCTAAAATATACAGGCAGCCAGTGAAGTGAGGCCAGGACAGGGGTCACATAGTCCCTTTTTCGAGTACCTGTCAACAAACGTGCAGCAGCATTTTGTACTAGCTGCAGACGTGAGAGCAGCGCCTGACTGACTCCCAGATAAAGTGCATTGCAGTAATCCAGTCGAGTTGAAATAAAAGCATGGATCACTGTTTCAAAATGCTGCCTGGAAAGAAAAGACTTCACTGACTCCAATCGCCTTAAATGATAAAAGCTGGACTTAACCACGGCTCTAATTTGGCTGTCCATTTTAAAATCACTATCCACCTTAAAACCAAGATCTGTAATAACAGGTTTAAAATATTCCTCCAAAGGTCCCAGGTCAACAGAGGAGGACTCACAGGAGCCACTGGGTCCAAACACCATCACCTCTGTTTTGTTTTCATTAAAGTTTAAAAAGTTCAAGGCCAACCAAGCTTTAATATCTCCTAGACAAGCCAGGAGATGTTTGATTGACTGTACATCCTGCTGCTTCATGGGCAAATAAATCTGACAATCATCAGCGTAACAATGAAAAGAAATCCCATGTTTCCTAAGGATAGAACCCAGAGGCAATATATAAAGAGAGAAAAGCAGTGGGCCAAGAATTGAGCCGTGTGGGACACCGTAAGACATTGAGGCAAGAGATGATTCAGAGCCACTAATATTCACTGAAAAAGTTCTCTCCTCCAGGTAAGACCTGAACCATTTAAGAACAGTGCCATCAATACCAACAATGTGGTGTAATCGCGATATTAAAATGTTGTGGTCTACTGTATCAAAGGCAGCAGTTAGGTCAAGTAACATCAGAACAACATGGTGACCAGAATCACATGCAAGAAGGACGTCATTAAAAACTCTAATCAAAGCAGATTCTGTACTATGGAGAGTTTTAAAACCTGACTGAAATACCTCCATGATGCCATTGTCATCTAAAAACTGTGTCAGCTGACAATACACAATTTTCTCTAAGACCTTAGAAAGAAAAGGCAGCTTCGAAATAGGCCGATAGTTAGCCAGAACAGTAGGATCAAGGCCAGGTTTTTTAAGCAGTGGCTGCACTACTGCATGTTTAAAACTAGTGGGAACCACACCCGAAGACAGGCTGCTATTTATAATTGCAAGAACAGGCTGCCCTATACTAGGAAAAATATCTTTAAAATGTCGTGGAGGCACAGGATCCAAGGGGGAACCTGATAGCTTAATGTGGCCAACCACATCCTCTAACAGTGAGACAGTCACAGGCTCAAACTGATTGAAAGCAGCCGAGCAGGGGACTGAAATTGAAGGGTCAGAGTCAGGAGCTGTGATACGAGCCCTACTACCAACCTTTTCAATAAAGAAACGCATAAAATCATCACACACCTCAGGAGAAGCTTCCAAGCAGGCATTCTGAGAACTATTTAGCACAAAGTCAATGGTGCTAAACAAAACACGTGGATTATGACTGTTTGAAGAAATTATATTTGCCAAATATTCCCTTTTTGCCTCTTTAACTGTGCTCTGGTAGCGACGCCAACAGTCTTTTAAAATCTGAAGAGTAACTTGCAGTTTATCCTTTTTCCACCTGCGTTCAACACGACGACATTCCTTCCTTGCAGCACGAGTTCTGTCATCAAACCAAGGCTCAGGTTTAATCCTGGGCTGCCTGATTTTTAATGGAGCAACCGAGTCCAAGATGGTTTGACAGGAAGAATGGAACCAGGACCAGAGCTCTTCTGTATCGAAGTGGAGGAAGTCAAATGATCCACAGAGCTGAAGAAAAGCAGTAGAAAAATGAGTGGCAGTGGAAGGGTTAATAATGCCAATTAGGTGACAAACAATACCTTAATACGTAATAAATAATATCTTTATATCTCCATCAATTATAGGAGGAGCAAAAAGAAATAAGACATGAAAAACAACATGATGAACTATATTAAAAATACCATTTATAATGTATACATAAGAAATTTAATTGAGCAAAAGCCAATAATAGGCAAATTAATTAAGTTAACAGACAAATAACCAGGATTGCTTAAAAAGATACAAGCAATAATTCACATTTTTATTTTTTTTACTGTGCCATCTTTTTCTGAGACTTGTTGTTGGTAGAGTTTTATATATATAAAAAAATAATTAGTCTTCCAAGGTGGAAATTTTTCTTCAACTCTAAAACGATAAAATACCGTTAAACTCATTCAAAGAATCACAATATCAATAATTTGTTAATTGAGTAAGACACTTTGGATGCTATAGGTAAATGTTATCATTGGCTAAGAATAATTATTGCACTGTTAATAGATGACTTCTAATAGATGTTCTACAGGAACACAATACCACCTTAATGAGCTCAAACCATTACCTACTGTTTTACTTGCCATTGAAAGTATTATTAAAAGATTGTCTGTTAGTCTGCAGCTCATGTGACCAAACCAGTTGAAAAGATGAAAAGTTAAAACACTCAACAATTAAAACTTGAGATGAGTTAAAACTCAAGTTAAAAGGTTAAGTTTTAACGTTTTAACTCAACAACCTCTAGTTGGGTAACCTCACTGGGTCTCCTTAAAAGATAGAGTCTCTGAAAACATTTCTTGAAAATATAGCCAATGTTTTCAGCAAAACTCAGCTGACTGTCCAGGAATGACGCAAGGTATTTAAAATTTACTTCAGTTTCAACAGGTAGGCCATCGAGTGAAACTAGAATTACTTTCAGGTCTTATTAATGTCAATTAATTAGCTCTACTTCGTAAAGGAAATGAAAAGGTTTGGTGTTTTGTGAGGGACTTTATCTTTTATGGTTCCAGTAATGCTAGAATTAATAATAAATAATAAACACTTTTTGGTATTCTGATTTCGTAATGTAATTATTAGTTGTGTTACCATCCCCACGCCACTAGAGGCAGTATCAGGCCCGAAAAAAATGCAAGATGCAGATTTAGAAGTACAACAAAAGCTACAGAATTTATTACAAACTGTGAGCTGCGCTGAATTGAATAGAAGAGAGAGAAGTTCAAGTACATACTGAGAGTGAAATTCCTTCCCAAAGATGAAGCTATATCACAGATTTCAAAAGAAAATACAAAAGGGGAGGGCGCGGATAATATAGGAAATAGCGCCCCCTTCACTTCCGGAGTGCAACGGTCCCGTTTCCAAATAAGGTATGTGACTGACAGTAGGCCGTCCCCGTCCCTTTCTATTTGCTGCAGCGAGGTCCTTCTCAACTGTAGGGCTTCGGTGACGGGACACAGAATGTGAATGGTAAGTAATCTTCACAAAATTACAACGTTTAGAAGCTACTATTTTAAAGTAGTAGCTTCTAAACGCCTTCTAGCTCCCTGTTTCAAAGAAGAAAGCTTTCGTAACTTATGACTACAGTCACATATTTTGTCTGCCACGATCCCCGGTAGCATATCGCGCTAGCTATAAACGAGGCTTCTGTAATATTCGCCCGTCTTTATGGTGAATTCGTTAACCAGCGTACTTCTGTCGAGTGGCATTAAGCGTGGAAAATACCAAATGTATGTGGGAAAATATGTATTAAAAACTGTTGTGTAATCCTCCGTGTGTGTATTAACTAGTGTAAGACTCGTGGGTGTCCAAGTACTGTGATTCTCCTTTTAGAATAATCCACAGAAACAATTGAGCTCTTTCTCAATGTCGAACATTTAATTTCTTCTCCGCTACCCAGCCGTTACAGCACTCCTCCATAACCCAACGTTCGCTCTTCCCCCAGCTTCCTTCCGGGCAGCCTTTCACAATAAAACATTTCCAAACCATTTTACATTTTCGTATCTCCCAATTTTCATTCTTACACTACTTCCCCCTTACAACAAAAGAAGCGTCCCCGCTTCAAACATGGTAAATAAAATGGGGTGAGATTTAGTATGACAAGAAAACATCAATTTTCATAAACCAGAATTATACTATTATGTAGTACAGGAATGAACTTTTAACACATGAAAAAAAAGAATAGATTTTTTTTTTTTAAATCACAACATGACTAAGAAACATACCGAACAGGACATCAGAGTAATCAAAAGACATACCTTAACAGTGAGGAAGAGGAGAAAAAAAAACTAACAAAACTTCAGAAATCAGGGCTATACCTGTCTGGAGGACGAATGAGGCGCCCGTACCTAGTTTGTAGTTTTACTGGGGGTGGAACTGCACTGACTGGTGTGCCTGCTACTGCAGCTGGAATATGGGCCTCACCTTGACCTCTAGATGGAGTAACATGTGTCATGTCAGGTGTCCCCATACTACTATACTCAAATGTACAAGGCCTAGAGCCTGAAAGGGCGGTGAGAGGGGGGGCCCGGTACATGGTGGAGTATCTGTCACAGATGACCTGGGTACAGGGGACCTATATGGCTTGAGACGGTTGTAGTGTACAACTTTGGGTTTAGCTCTGGGGTCAAGTTGGTCTAACACCTCATAGTCAACACCCATGTCCACCTCGAAATCCAACCGTTTTGAAACTCTGAAAGGACCAGTCCATCTTGGAGCCAACTTATGCCTAGACAAAGCGGGGATGTTAACCCACACTAAATCCCCAGGATCATAAGCTTCATGTCTCACTTGTCTATCGTAATAGTGCTTCTGTTGTAAGGCTGCAGCAGCAATGTTAGTAGCTGCAATGTCAAAAGCAGAACACAGTTTGTTTAGGACACTAGTAGCATACTCATTAGGTGCACATGTAGGTGTTTGTCTATTGTTAGTGGGAGTACTAACAATAGACAATACTAGGAGACCCTAGTATTGAACCTAAAGAGGGAAAACAGCGGATCGCTGCACCAATGGACCTTACCAAGCTCCGCCCACAACCGACCCACGTGACCGCAAGTCTCACAAACAAAGCCTCACGGCGCGTTGTTTCTATGTAAACATGACTGGATTAGTGCGTCATTTCTACCGGATTTTCACAATATATCAGGTACTACAACGGACAGAGGAAGTAACAAGTTCATGTCATCATCTGGGAGGAGGTTACTGGTTTTTCAATTACAAGCTGGTTGCAAACCTGAGGCCAGCAGGTGTCAGTCAGTTATGGTAGATCTGAAATTTGGTTTGATGACCTCAATATGAGAAACTACAGACTGATAGGAGGAACCAAAGAGCTCTGTAAAGGTAAAGGCAAATCTTCGGAAGTTGGGATATAATTAATTTAATTTCACATGATTATCGTGATAGAAGCCACGTGTTTGTTAAAATTTTATGAAATATATTTGTTCTATTTGATGTTTGTTGTGAATGACGTATACTCACAAACGAACGAGGTAATTAGTCCAACGTTTAGAAACTACAGCGGCTGTAATGCGCCACAGCAAAGATAAACAAAGGTAAAATAACCCGAACAGGTGATCAACTCAAAACCACTCCTACCTTTTTACTCTCTCTCTCTTTGTAGTTTAACCTGTTAGCGTGGCAACCGCCTGCACCCTGCAAGACGAGCAAAGATTACGTTAAAAACATAACATTCAGTCCGTTATGATATCGAGTTTCCAGGCTTGATAAATATTTCTCGATTATTAATCAGCGCTTTCCTGAACACAGCGATGGTTGATTCACTAGCTGTACTTGGTGCTAGTGTGGCTAACACGAGTAACAGTTTAGTCCAAAGCGTTTTCTGCTAAAATAAAATCTTTAGTGTATGTCAGATACAGTACACATTGCATATTGATCTGTTTAGCTAATGTAAGACTGTGTAGCAGACAGACTTCAAGGTGTAGAAGTATCAGTGCTGCCATTATGCTGTACTTAGCTAACGGGAAGCGTGGGTTTGTGAGACGGCCACGCACGTGACCACGTAGAATGGGCATTAGCCAATGAAAAGCGGCTCCTCTGGTCTAAGGTCCATGTTATAAGGTCCACCTTTGTATGGACCTTACCATGCTTCGCCCACAATTGGCCTAGAAAATCGTAAGTCTCACAAACAAAGCCTCGCTGCACTTTGTTTCAATGTAACTTTCTATGTAAACATGGCATCTACCACTTGGACTGATTCTTTGCAGAGTATTTCTGAGTCAATTAGTGTGTCTTTTCTGCATGATTTTGACCGAATACCATCTACAACAATGGATAGAGTAACTAACAAGTTCACGTTATCTCTTTTGGATGAGATAAAGGTATTTGAGCCACACGATGCCTTCGAAGTTGTGCACGTCACAACAAAATGATTTCGGTCAATGAGGAAAACGGCAGATCCTCACACCCTCAGGATCAATATAGTTGTGGACAAGATCACTGATGCTGATTGTTCTTGCAAGGCTGGGTAAGTTGGGCATTCATTGTTTTGTAGGCTACTTTTGAAATCAGTGGATGATTCCTGTGGTTTGTTGGCAAATGTTTGAATGTGCCTAGGTCTGATACACCGTACTTGGTGCTAGAGTGGCTAACACGAGTAACAGTTTCGTCCAAAGCCTTTTCTGCTAAAACAAAAATCCTTAGCGCATGTCAGATACAGTACACATTGCATATTGATCTGTTTAGCTAACATAAGACTGTGTAGCAGACAGGCTTCACAGTAGAAGGTGAATAAGTTGTATCGGTACTGTCATTATGTTGTACTTAGCTAAAAGGTGTTCATGATGGATGTGTTTATTATTGACTTTTTTTTCAGACTTAGGGGTCATTGTTCACATGTTATAGTCCTCCTCAAGACTTTGCAGTATTTCAAACTGCAACATTTTTCATAATAATGCAAGAATTTTCTTGCATAATAATGCAAGAATTTTCTTGCATAGAAATTATGCAAATTGCATAATTTTCAAATAACAGCATTTTCAAAGTGTAGTTTGAAAATCCAAAAGTTTTGATCACAACTCTATATTTTTGTTTTTGATTGAATACTACTTTTTTGTTTGACGTGATTTATTTATTTATTTTTTGATTGAATAATTGTGAAACAAATTTAACTCCATAAATCAGACCACACTTCACACAGAGCTCTGTCAAAATAGTTCGACCAGGGTCTGGTGTCGAGTTCCACAGGCGGATGTCTGCAAACAAAATGACACAATGTTCGTCACGCGTCTACCCATCAAATCAAACTCACGTCTTCATTGATACAAGCCATATTTTCAAAAGGTGGCCGGTCAGGTCTAATAGATATACTGGTAAAAGTAGATATATCTACTTTTATAAATATGATTATATGATTATCTATAAAAGTATAATTATACTGTGGTAAAATGCTGAACGGTGGA
The DNA here is from genome assembly GCF_019740435.1 of Gambusia affinis. Taxonomy (NCBI): domain Eukaryota; kingdom Metazoa; phylum Chordata; class Actinopteri; order Cyprinodontiformes; family Poeciliidae; genus Gambusia; species Gambusia affinis. The sequence goes on from NC_057873.1 coordinate 22,264,451, forward strand.
GCACTTGGTAACAATTCTTGCTTTGGAGCAAGAGGGTACTGGGTGTGAATGTCAGCCTAGGGTCTTTCTCCATAGTGTTTTGTTTTGGGTTCTTTTTGCTTACTTTGGCTTCCTTCTATAGTCCAAAAACTTGATAGTCAGATAAACTGGTCTCTCTTTAAAATGCCCTTAAGTGCGATTGTTCATGCTTGGTTGTTCGTCCTGTGTGCCTCTATGTTGCCCTGTGGTAACTGTCCAGTATGTACATCATCCCATTGCAGTCAGGTGACAAATCAGCTCCTTTCCCTACTCCCCTGTTTCCTCTCATTAAGTACTGTATAGACAAGTTGTTTCTTTTGCCATTGTATCAAGTCTTGTGCTGTAAAAACCTTTCAAACTGTGAACTGGGAAAAAATGAAGAGCTGGAATACCTTGCAGTCCCTTTGAAGAGATTACAATTGCATAATCCTTCTTGAGAACTCTGTTTTGGGAGAAAAATTACTGATGTGGACTGACATTGTCTAGTTTAGTACGTCTTTGTATGCAAGTATACAAAACACAGTCTAGGTGGCCTATATCTTGTTAATGTTTGCTTGCTAGGTTTAGTGAATACAATGAAAAACCCAGACAGGTGTGGCTTTTACAGAAAAATGCAGACATTCCAGCAGCGCTGATGTCCAGGTTCTGTCCCAAAAGGTTTTTTATGTCTGAGTTTGCAGCTGCATTGCAGCATGTAATTATTTTATTGGTCATGTCTGTCTGGCTGTCGATTTTCTGTGGTTCTGTGGTTGTTGTTCTGTAGAGATAATGTGGAGTCAAAAGCCTAAAGCTATTTATACCACCTGGCAGATTTAGATTTAATCTTATTCATTAATTATTAAATAACCAATAGCTTTTATTTTGATAGATGGGGATTAGAACTGACCATTTATCTTGGGTGATTGGCTCCAACACTCCAAACTTTCCATTTCATTACAACAAATTTTTGAGTGGAAGTCAAAGCCTTATGTCATTTGTAGCCCTACCAGCCAAGACTGGTCGTTGTTGGGTTGCCTATGTGGCATGTTGGTGCAGGTTCACCTTTAAGCTGAGTGGTGAGCCAAAGTTCAGGAGGGGTGTTCAATGGCGTCTTGTCCATCTATTAAGGTCAATACGGGTGGAGTAATAGTCTCCTGTTTGCTAGATTACTTTATCAGTGTCAGCCTCTACTGTCAGAGAAAGTTTTTTTAGGAAACATTTTGAACCATGGAGCTTTGACAGGTTCCAATCCTGTGTTTCCCTGAAAATAAAAAAAAGTCTCATTGTGATCTGCAAGATTTCTCTGAAAGAGTTAATCATATTCATGGGGTTGTATTTTGGTGGGTTCACTATGGTGATTGGTGGATGGCATTAACAAAGCCATGAGTGTATTGCACGCACTCACCAGAGGTCACGCTAGACTTTTTTGTTGTCCGTCATTTTGACTGACAGCATAAAAAGAATCTGTCATGTACTATTTTTACCCATCAAATTATAATCATATTGACATAGCCTATTCAGCCATTTTTTAATGTGGTTTAGTTAATATTCACCTAGTTGAACGGTGAATCCAGATCCCATCACACATAAAGCAGAAGAACGCAACTAACTTTTTCTCCATAGTGACAAAAAACACTGATTGTGGAGATAGGCACCCACACCCTCCTGACCCCACGAGGGACAAGGGAATTAGAAAATGAATGGATGAATAATTGTGCCCGCAGTTAAGAATGTCACATTTTATGCATCATTTTCATCATCTGATTTCATTGTCCTTTTGAGATGTTACTAAGGAGAAGCGCTGGCAGATTAAAGGAAAATTGTTCCTTGAGATTTTGAAATTATAATACATGTCTGTGTCAGTGGAGAGCAATAACATCCTAATTATCCACTCCTAGTTGAAGCTATGCAACAGTCTTCTCAACAGAATTTGGAGTCAAAGCTCCACAAAAGGCCATTGCTAATAGTTGTGCTTTTTTCTTTGCTTGCTTCATCATGTTATGATCGTGTAGCAATACCATCAGCTCCCATTATTCAACAAATCAATAACAGATGTCAAGTTCTATAAACAGCTCTATTGGGTGACTTCTGTGCTTTTCTTCTGCGCACATGGGTCACTGTAATGAAGAGATCTTCATTACTGGGACTATTTTATATATATCACTGTATGGCACTTAAAAATGTATTTTTTGCACTGTATTAACAACAAACACTTTATTTAGCATTTGCACTTTAAGCAGAAATTTGCACACAAGAAGTTTTAATTATATTTATTGAGCATTTTAGCAATTAGTATGTAGCCTTTGTTCTGGGCTCTGCACAGCTGCTCCTCATTGATGAGTGAGGTTGGTTGCTGTTGCCTGTGGAGGAGCACAATTGTTACTCAGAGCAATGAGCTAATGGTGAGGAAAAACTAAGCAAATGTGTGCATAATCTGTTGAGTGTGGAGTGCTGTGGTAAAGTGACTCACCTGTCTTTTCTGTGTCCTCTCCAGGGTGTTTGGACAAATTCTACCCCGGGGGTCCAGATGCCATATATAGATTCTGGGAGAGGCCATTGAAAGGACTAGGGGGGGAATTGTTTAGGGGTTTTATGGTGTTTATTTAAGGTGTAATGATAAAATGGAAAATATTTATAAAAAGTAAATAGAAGTATTATATTTAATAAAATGTATTTTATGTAAATAGGTGGAGATTGATGAAGTAATTCCCCTGTGAATTTAATATGGTTTGGTCTGTCACAGCTGGTACTATTTAAGACTGCAGTTTCAGCTGTGAAAGGGTGTTGATGCTGAGTGACAAATAAACTGCTGCTGTTCTCCACCTGACTCTGGTTCAAGACTCTTCTTACTGAACAAAAACCCAACCGCTAAAGGTCGTCTTGTCACAAGTGGTGTCAGAAGTGGGATATCATTACCAAGTATAACTGAGTATGGCAAAGAGGGAACTACAGCTACATGTACCAGGTATGTTTGACCTCCCACTGTCAAATACACCTCAGCACTAGGGTAGACATGTTCATCTCCATGTACACATTTTATTTTAACCCCCACCCCACTTAGCTTTTCTTCAGAAATTAAGCTAGCATGCACTAGAGAGTGGAAGCACCCAGAATCAAGCAAAGCTTCTTCTTTCTGCCCATTCACTAGAACAGAAACTGTACAAACTTTCTTTTCCACAGCCTCAATAGCTGGTCTTGGAACTGAACACAAAAGTGATGGCTTTGATTTAAGGGCGGGGCAAAAGTGTTGTGTATGGCCAAAGCCATTACAATTGTAACATCTAATATCTTGGACAGAAGACTTGTGAAATGACTTTTTAACATTGGGAGGTCTTTGAGAAGGGAGCTGCTTTGAACTAGAAAAATTTCTAGCCTGACTTTGACCAGAGCCCTGTTCACCCCCAGTGGACTTACTTGATGGGGCATAGTGAGTCTCTCGGCCAAAATAGGTGCTCTTGCTCCCCTTCCTGGCTGATGTGAAGACCTCTGCAAGAGTAGCTGCTTCTTTTGCCGTCTTCGGGTCGCGCTCACGGATCCAGATCTCCAACTCTGGATTAACCATTCTTAAAAACTGCTCCAGAATTATCTGCTCGGATATTTCTTGCACAGTAGATTTATCAGGTTTAATCCATCTTGAAAACAAGTCTTTTAATCGCACATAAAGTTCACGTGGCGTCTCACCTGCTTCAATCTTCAGGCATCTGAAGCGGCGTCGATAAGTGTCAGCAGTGATTTCATATTTTGCCAGAATTGCCTCTTTCACTTTGTCATAGTTCTCAGAGTCAGCCATATCCATTAGAACATAGGCTGTGCGGGCCTTACCGGTCAGCAGAGGGACCAGACGAACCGCCCACTCATCTCTAGACCATCGTGCCCTCCAGTGGTTGAGACGAATGAGGGATGCCAACGCCCGCATCGCTGGATGGTACTTGGCGCTGCAGCCATTTGACTTCACGGTCCAGTACAAGCCAGGGAAGGCTAATGTGGTTGCTGACTGTTTATCCAGAGTGTCGGAGGACTGAGGTACTGTGCTTTTAAGAGAGGAGGGAGGAAATGTAATGAAGAGATCTTCATTACTGGGACTATTTTATATATATCACTGTATGGCACTTAAAAATGTATTTTTGCACTGTATTAACAACAAACACTTTATTTAGCATTTGCACTTTAAGCAGAAATTTGCACACAAGAAGTTTTAATTATATTTATTGAACATTTTAGCAATTGGTATGTAGCCTTTGTTCTGGGCTCTGGACAGCTGCTCCTCATTGATGAGTGAGGTTGGTTGCTGTTGCCTGTGGAGGAGCACAATTGTTACTCAGAGCAATGAGCTAATGGTGAGGAAAAACTAAGCAAATGTGTGCATAATCTGTTGAGTGTGGAGTGCTGTGGTAAAGTGACTCACCTGTCTTTTCTGTGTCCTCTCCAGGGTGTTTGGTAGTGATGTTACGTGATGAGCCGAGGCTTCGAGGCGTGTGTCGAGTAATGGAGGGGGCGTTTCCGTAAAGCGCGTATCGAGGCTTGCTTCATTTAGGGGAGGAGCCGAAAACGATGACGTCCGAAGCCTCGCTGCCCGGCTGTACCACGTGACTGCTTCGGGAAGTGGCTCAGATTTTGGCGCGGGGTTTATAAACCCCACAGGCTCCATTCAAAATGTGGGTTGTTGTAGTCGAGTTGCGGTCAGTTGAGAGAGTGGATAGAGTTTTGATAGTTTGGATTGTGGTTATTTAGTTTGAGACAGGTAGGGAGAATAAATAAATAAACACTACAACTTCCCCCACCCAATAGGGCAGTTTCACTAGGAAGTCATAGGAAAGCACGGGCCGCCGCACGTCGTCCACAACTCCTCGTCCTCTGAGAGAGAGAGAGACAGAAACAGAGACAGAGAGACATAGATACAGAAAGGGGGAGAGAAAAAAGACACAGGCAAAGAGAGAGAGAAAGATATATAGATCTAGAGATAGAGAGAAACAGAAAAATAAAAAATAGATATTTACAGAGAGAAAGATATAGATACATACAGACAGAAAAAGAGAGAGAGAAAGATATATAGAGATAGAGAGAAAAAATATATATATATATACAGAGGGAGACAGAGAAAGGAAAAAAGAGAAAATCCTATCCTGTCCCACAGCTATCCTATTTTTAATTTTAATTTTAATTCTAATATTAAGGATACGTGAGTTTTCACCACTTGATTTAACTTGAGTTACCTTGAACTCCAATACCATCATCACACACATCATAAGCAGATTTGCTCTGGAATAAGCAAGGTATTGATCTAAATGAATTTTTTCCCCCCTTCCCCTTTTATTTATTTTTCTGGGATTAATATTTAATGTTTTTAGACTTTATTATTTCAGGACTTATAATTGGGTTATTTATTTAATTTGAGCTTTTTACTAATAATCTCACTATTATAAATAGGATTGGTTAGTTAGTTTTAAAGTTCTTAATTTTTATATTAGGATTTTTAAGATAGCTGTGGGACAGGAAAGGATTGTTTTGTATATATATTTCTCTCTATCTCTATCTCTATACATCTCTTTCTCTCTCTCTTTGTCTCTTTTTTTTCTTCACCTTTTGTGAAGTCATTCCCAAGAGCCATAATAGACAAAAATTCAATTCATCACATGTGTTAAGATACAGCTGGTTGTGATTATACACCTGGCCAGTAGGTGGTTTCGTGTGCACATGAAGCCTCAAGAAATGAACCCTTTCTCGAACCAGTTGGCTCAAGTGGTTCAATGCCTCATGAGGCTTCATCTCACCATCACTAGTGTTTGGACAAATTCTACCCCGGGGGTCCAGATGCCATATATAGATTCTGGGAGAGGCCATTGAAAGGACTAGGGGGGGAATTGTTTAGGGGTTTTATGGTGTTTATTTAAGGTGTAATGATAAAATGGAAAATATTTATAAAAAGTAAATAGAAGTATTATATTTAATAAAATGTATTTTATGTAAATAGGTGGAGATTGATGAAGTAATTCCCCTGTGAATTTAATATGGTTTGGTCTGTCACAACTGGGACTATTTAAGACTGCAGTTTCAGCTGTGAAAGGGTGTTGATGCTGAGTGACAAATAAACTGCTGCTGTTCTCCACCTGACTCTGGTTCAAGACTCTTCTTACTGAACAAAAACCCAACCGCTAAAGGTCGTCTTGTCACAGTCACTTTGGGCTCATAAATCATGCACACAGAACTCTGATTGTGATAGTGTTTAATTGGTATTAATGATTACACGCACAAAAAACATCCAAATCTGAATTGAGCAGCCATATCTGCTGTGTGGACGTAGCTTCAGAAAGACTAATACCTTCAGTCATGCGGAAGTCTTGCAATGTTCAATGCATTTGTGCAGCACTGCATTGTACTCAGCAGGTCTCCACTGGCTGCTCTTTTTCTGTGCAGAAAAATGGTTTGATTGGATCAAAGTCTGAACATGGAGGAGGGCGGGCCATGAGAAGCGGCATAGACCACATCTTCATTAAGTTAAACAATGCTTTGCAGTGCTCATTTCCTTACACCCTGCCTGTGTATCTGGGTCCAGTCCAGATGGTGTTACTTGATGGCAGACGAACAGGAGTTTGCTGAATTGCAATTATTTGAATCGGCTGCATGAAAGGAGGGAATTGTCTAAAAAAAGCTGAGCCTTGAGAAACAGGAATTGCAGTCGCTGTTGTAAAAGATGTGGTTGCCGGATGTGAAAACAGGCCAAGCGTATACTGTATGACTCAATAGATTTTTTTGTCTCCATCATGCTGATGTTTTTCTTGTCACATCGGATGCTTAGAGTATTTGACCAATAGCAGATCCCAGCCTAATGGCTTTTGGAACACGTTACTATTCACTTGCCAAGTCCATCCCCACCCACTGCATTCCCAGCACTCTGTCTGAATGGGTGTCCTGCACAGCAACTCCAGACTTCTAGGCTTTTTATTCTAGCCTGGTGATTTATTCATACATCTGGTTTAAAGCAGTCTTTTCCAGTCCTTGTCCCCCAAAACTTGCTAAGACCCCACCTTTCATCTACCCCCAAACACAACAACTAATCATTTGTCTGTCTGGAAGTCTCCCATGTGATTTTTTTTAGTCATATTAACCTCACAGAGGGCAAATTGTGAGCTTTACAATTTAAACGCTTACAAAAAAATCCCATGAAAATCACGTGACTTTCACATGTGATCACATGTGGTTCACACAAATTTTACATGTGAATGATGTGAATCGCATGTGAAAGCACATGAATACGTGTGATTTTGGAACATTTCGTGGTAAAATCACATGTGATTTTCATGGGATTTTTTTGTAAGGGAACGCTTGCCACTCGCGCACTGGAGCCAACCAGTTGGTTCAGTAATGAGCTTTTCCATTAAACACTCTGTTTCTTCGGCACTGGAGCTCGCAGCAGATGTGGTCAACTTTCCAGTCAAACCAGCAGCTCCGTCAGAAAGCTGACCGCAGCGTCACCATTTCTCCTTTTTCTTATCGTCCCATCTTGAGAGCGATGTGTGGCTAGCTGCGCTGCTAAATCACCGTCATTAGGCTGCAAAACTTAACACGTGCTCCTATGCTGCTCTTGATTAATCTCATACGCGCTCCTCCGCACTGAGCAGCTTCCCGAGAGCAGACGGCATGTCAGCAGCCCACTGCTAAACTAGAATGTTTTGGAGTTTTCAGTGGCGTAAATCACGAGCCAATCGATGAATGTGGTCGGCTCTCATTAAAAGCTAGATCTGGAGTAGTTAAAAAATCTGAGAACAGCCAGGATTTGCTGATGGAAAATTAATCTGGCCCGGGTGGACAAGACAGTACTGGTTAGAGGCGATCTAGAGGAAAATGCATAACACACATGACAAAAATGTGTTCCACATTAATTATGTGGTCACTTGTACTTTTAGTCTGTAGTAATAGGAGGGAATACAATCTCAGTCACTTGGGACGTGACAACCCCAGTGGTCAAGTAAAAGGTAACTGGACTCTTCTGTCACATATAATCCAAAAGGTTTCTGTGTAATGTTTCTTCAAAAAATAAGGAGTCCACTTGACTTCTACCAGAATTTGTGATGATAGAAGAAAAATGACACTTACTTGTTACTAAGGATAATTCCCATTTTCTCCCGTTGAAACAGTTTGCTTCATTTGTTCGCCAGTTTCAGAAATAGCGTCAACGAGCTGTGAATAGAAAGCAGACACTGCGTCCATTAGACCTACTCAGCTTGATACTGCACTTATTCAACACATGGGGAAGTTTGAGCATAATTCACTTTGCTGCTTCATCTGTTTCTCTAGGACAGAGTATACTTTATTATTGATCCCAAAGGGGAAATTGAAAATGGAGCTAATTTTCGGCTTCTTAAAAAAGTCATCTCTGAACACAGCTCCGCCCTGTCTCCTCTCCACCTACTCGGCAGTGTTCTGTGACGCTCGGAGCACAGGAAGAACCCCTAAATTATTTTGCTGTTTTTGTCAAAACAATGTAGTAAACCATCGTTTTGCAGCTATTCACAACTGAAGAAACACTAAGCTACCATGAACATAAAACATGAGCAGTGAGAAATACAAAACAATCAAAGAAGAGAGAAATGATTCATGTTTTGCCTGTTACATCATATTTTAGTCAATTGACAGCCCTAATAAGACCATTTATAACTCTTATTAACTTATTTTTTTAGCGATTAATTATTGGTGATTAATTTGCAGCAAGCGTGTGATTAATCAGATTTAAAATTTGAATCAGTTGACAATTGATGGGTCCATTAAACTTTTTCCTAGCATGAGTTTTCCATCCATCTTAAAGGGACGGTATTCTGTAAGTTGCTTCTTCTTGCATAGATTGCATTTTGTCAAGTCCAGAGGAACTCGAAGCATATTCACCCATTCATGCACACATTCACACGCTGACGGTGGGAAGCTGCCGTTTAGTAGCTACAGCGGCCCTGTGGCAATTCACAGAAGGCAAAAAAAAATGTTTTGTATACATAAAAATAGTTCATGTCACCAAAGGAAAATAAACAATTCCTCGCACTGTGAGACAACAGACATCCCTACTGTCTGCTCTCTGAAATGGAGCCTAGGCGAAAATTCAAACTGGGAGACTCGACCAGCTTCACCACATCATCTAATCACCACGCCTGGCCTCAGCCAATCCGGAACGGAGCTCCACGCCGCTCCAGCCAATCGTCATCCAAGGACACCTTCAAGAGTTCAAGCTACCCTGGGGACTTCCTGCTCGTCAGCCGTGCTTCGACTCTACGTATGCGCTTTCCAACCTCTCCCACATTAAGTCAGCTAGTCAGCTGCCTCCCGTCCGCCTGCAATCCCGGTCCTGCAGTTCCCAATTCAGCTCGCAGGCGCACCTTCCGATCATCTTAGCCCTCTTTCAGAACCAAATACAGGGAATGTCCCTCACCTGCCGGCTGCGCTCCTGTCGACTCCCGGTCATTTTTCACCGATCTAACCACCCCATCAAGCCTGCATTCGGCCTCCATTGATGTCTTTCCCTCATTGATGACGCAGGCGTCCTCTGCCATCCGCCTGGCTCCCCGCTCCGGCTCACCGTTGTCAGCTGCTACGGCTCACTGGTGCTGTCAACCTGCAGCCAAGCGCTGGTTGTCTCCACGATCCGCCGTGGCTCCATTGACGCACGTCGGCTCTTCCTCCTCGTCCCATCATGGACTCGATCCGCGATCTTCTCTACCAGTCCACCTCCAGGAGAAAACCGAAATCAGATCACTACGCCACCTCCGTAGCTCAGCTCGCAGCTGGCTCTTCAGCCTCATGATCAGGGAACTTTGTTAAGCCCATCGGGCGCCGTCTAGGTAAGACGACCCACTCCTGATTCGTTCATTTTCATACGCATCATGTCACCGTCAGCGCACCAGTACCTTTAATTCAAGTTTATCTCGCCTCCTATTGCTGGTCAGTTGGCATCTTCAGGGTCTAGAGTAGCTCAATTAGTTAGAAGAGCCGGGGTTCTCACGGCCCGCCATTTAATGACGGACGCTCTTTGTCAACCTCATTCCGTTATTTCCCCGCTCAGGCCGCTATAGCCCTCTCTTTACTCTGTTGCTTAGCTCGCTCCAAATTCTGTCAGAAGTCCCAGTTCGTATCTCAGCACATTCTGCCCTCCAGCTGCCGCTGGTCTCCTAATCACAGCACCATGTTTCTTTAAGCTCTTTTCACTAATAGAGGGGATTCTTTTAAAGCTACACATGAAACGCACCTGAAAACAAACGAGTTTGGTGCAATCTTTTACTTACAAATTCCTCTATTATCGGGGGAGGGGAAAAAAAACCCAAAAAAAAAAAAAAAAAGCACGTTGGACCTGCCGCTCTCGTCTAGTTTCACACTCCTTTTATCAGGGTCATAGGAGACGTGCTTGCCCGTCCTTTATCCACGTAGTTCCAGTTGCCTGCGTCAACCTCAACCCTCTTACAGTCAGTTTTCACCTGCACAGCGATCCGAACTTCACGAGCGTCCACTCTCAAGTCATTCACACGTGGCAATACCACCCGCACCGACGGCTTCCTTTCCTCCTCATTCATCGGTTCCCACTCCTTCAAGGAGGCACTCGCGCAGCGAATAAGCAGACATGCGCTCTAAAGAGGTCCGTGCCATCTGCACAGTTGCCAGTCCAACACACGTGTCAGCATACAACTAGCCAGCGCTTTGATAAATGCATGATCTCTCATGTTTGTCACAATTGCCATACGTAATCATTGCTGGAGCTATTTGTAATGAACCACAAAGCGCACTTGCATAAACAAGCGTCGTCCTCGATAGCCTGATGGCTTATCACTAAGTTTAACCGTCGTGTGGAGGCCTAGTTAATGTAGTAAATATTCAGTTACTGAAAAAACTTAATCGTTTAATTAGTAATTTAGTAAGAGAATTTGTTGAGGTTTAGGAAGTATTATTATATTGCATGTATCTAAATGCATAATGTTTAAAGTGTTTTATTTTAGTTTGTATGCCTTATAACTTCAGTGGCCACTTAGTAATTTATGCAAAAGAGGTGAGGAGCTGGTGTTAACGGAAGGGAAGAGAAAGGGGGAAAGGCGAGGTCGCTGCAAGCAAGAATCGACAGAGCCACGGTTTTTCAACCGTAGTTTGTTTTGTGGAGGTTATTTAAGATTTGACTGCTTATGAAAGGATAACACAAGATACAGTAGAATAAATCTTTTTGTTTTACATCGGAGCGCTGTGGAAGTTGTGTTTTTCCTCCTCAAACACACGAGGGAAATCAGCGATATTAACCTTGTGGCAACACACGTCGCCTGCGATAAAGCTTACAAGATCTAACTTCCCTGGCATGTGGCCGTTTACCTAAAACTGTTATCGTTTGTCCCTCCCTGTCAGTTGCAAACGTAACCCAGGCTTTCCCTCTTCAAACCTGCAGCTGGCGGAGACACCCTACGGGCTCTGCGTTGTGTCATGTTGTATGTGTGAAGGTAGGATGTGTTCCTTGCAGAAGAGTAATCAGGCGCAGGGCTGTTCGTCGTGGGGAGACAACAAAGCTTACGGCCATCAAGTCTCACAGACCGCACACCCCACCACGCGACATTCTCTCGACCGACTCACTTCAGTCTTCACGGACGCCGCCCCGCCCTCTAGTTTTGGGGGCTTTAAAAGGTAAATGGTTGCCGGAGTGGCCATCCTATTTTCCTCAGTCTGAATCCTCTTCATTTTATGAAATATTTCCCTTTGCCATAGCTTCCTGCCTCTGGGGCCGTCTTTGGAGCAGAATGCGTTTATTAGCGCGCTGCGATAATATTGCCATCGTCCAAGCATTAATAAAGGCCGCCCATCCGTTAGCTCCATTATGCCTTTCAATCGCCGCTGCACATGGCAAGCTGTCAACAACATTCATCATCTCAGCTCAGCACGTGTCCGGTCATACAATGCTATCGCCGACTCTCCGTCCCGTTCTAAATTTCAGGTTTCGCTGTTCATGCCGTGCTACCGACGCTCAACCCGAGCTAACGCCAGCCTTCGAAGATCTGATGCTTAATAAATGGCTCTCTCCACTCCCTCTCGCGTTCATCACGCCACTACATAAAGTTGGTCTTCGCCCCATCTACACTTCTTCACATACTCACGCCTGACAAACCTTCACCGAGTCTGTGCTGCTATCAATTATCCCCTTTACCCTGATAATATATCCATAGTCCTCGCTTTTATCACACTGTTTCGACCATCGTCAATTCGTACTGTCCTCCATCCGCAGTCCGCTCGCGGGCATCAGTTTTCACATGAAGCTACAGAAACCCAGTTAAGCACCTAGCCTCTTCTCGAACTCTGCTGCGAAGCTTCTTTCCAAAGGGATTGCTAGGCATAGCTCCTCTATTCCCGATAGCGGAGACCGATCACTCCCATTACCTAGGCGTCTCATCACTGCGCTCCGTTCCGGAGTTTTCTCCTCCTACACCTAAGCGCTCCTCCATGCGCTTGCATCCTAGCCTTCCATGGATTTCTTGGGCTGAGTGAGTTCACGTCTGCATTGAAAGTATTCAGTTCGTTATGAGATCTATCTATATCTGATCTAAAAATTCTTTGCGGACCACTACAATCCTTTACATCAAACACAACAAAATAAAAGGTTTGCGTACTATTGCTATTGCACGCATGGACGGTCCGTTCTGCTCTTTTCACACCATGCTCAGATTCACGTGCAAAGACATCAACTCTGCCACGAATCCAAATCTCTGTTTCTCACACCTGAATGCTTCACCTGGACTGCTAACTGGTTCACTCACCACCTCTGACTCACGTTAACAGCTTGCGGTCTTCCACCTAGTCACTTTTCGGGCCATTCTTGTAGAATAGGCGCCGCAACATCTGCCGCCGTTCAAGGCGTCCCCACAGCTTCTCTCCTTCAGCTCGGTCGCTGGTCCTCCTCAGCCTTCTAGTTTTACATCAGACCTGATCTCTCAACCATACTCGAAGCTCAAAGTTTCATTTCTGCAGGAGATCCGGCCGGACCATCGGTCCTCAGCCCTCGGCTCGACAGCAGCCATTCCATCCTCCACAGGTCACCAAGCGGTCGTGCCTAACAAGTCTATCAGACTGCAGGCCCCCGCCAACGCAGTTCGCGCCTAACAAGTCTCGCCAGACTGCAGGCCACGACTGACGCCTATCAGTTCGGCAGACTGCAGGCCCTAACCGACGCCTATCAATCCTGTCAGACTGCAGGCCTGACCGACGCCTATCAGTCTCGTCCGACTGCAGGCCCCGACCGACGCCTATCAGTCTCGTCCGACTGCAGGCCCCGACCGACGCCTATCAGTCTCGTCCGACTGCAGGCCCCGACCGACGCCTATCAGTCTCGTCCGACTGCAGGCCCCGACCGACGCCTATCAGTCTCGTCCGACTGCAGGCCCCGACCGACGCCTATCAGTCTCGTCCGACTGCAGGCCCCGACCGACGCCTATCAGTCTCGCCGTGCTGCAGGCCTGACCTACGCCTATCAGTCATTAGACTGCAGGCCCCGACCGACGCCTATCAGTCTCGTCAGACTGCAGGCCCCGACCGACGCCTATCAGTCTCGTCCGACTGCAGGCCCTGACCGACGCCTATCAGTCTCGTCCGACTGCAGGCCCTGACCGACGCCTATCAGTCTCGTCCGACTGCAGGCCCTGACCGACGCCTATCAGTCTCGTCCGACTGCAGGCCCCGACCGACGCCTATCAGTCTCGTCCGACTGCAGGCCCTGACCGACGCCTATCAGTCTCGTCCGACTGCAGGCCCTGACCGACGCCTATCAGTCTCGTCCGACTGCAGGCCCCGACCGACGCCTATCAGTCTCGTCCGACTGCAGGCCCCGACCGACGCCTATCAGTCTCGTCCGACTGCAGGCCCGACCGGCGACGCCTATCAGTCTGTCCGACTGCAGGCCCCGACCGGCGCCTATCAGTCTGTCCGACTGCAGGCCCCGACCGACGCCTATCAGTCTCGTCCGACTGCAGGCCCCGACCGACGCCTATCAGTCTCGTCCGACTGCAGGCCCCGACCGACGCCTATCAGTCTCGGCAGACTGCAGGCCCCGACCGACGCCTATCAGTCTGGCAGATTGCAGGCCCCGACCGACGCCTATCAGTCTCGCCGTGCTGCAGGCCCCGACCGACGCCTATCAGTCTCGTCAGACTGCAGGCCCCGACCTACGCCTATCAGTCTCGTCAGACTGCAGGCCCCGACCTACGCCTATCAGTCTCGTCAGACTGCAGGCCCCGACCTACGCCTATCAGTCTCGTCAGACTGCAGGCCCCGACCTACGCCTATCAGTCTCGTCAGACTGCAGGCCCGACTCGCCTATCAGTCTCGTCAGACTGCAGGCCCGACCTCACGCTATCAGTCTCGTCAGACTGCAGGCCCCGACCTACGCCTATCAGTCTCGTCAGACTGCAGGCCCCGACCTACGCCTATCAGTCCAGTCAGACTGCAGGCCCCGGCCTACGCCTATCAGTCCAGTCAGACTGCAGGTCATCCGGGCCTCGGCCCGGCTCCCTCTTTTGGGGGGAAGACTATCCCGAGTTCGCAGAGCAGACTGCCTGCTCACGGCGATCCTCGGCTCACGGTCTTCTGCCGGGGCCGAGCGCCAAAGAATTGTATCATTAAATCTTTTTAACTGCTATTTTCTTCTCTTTGTGAGTCTCTCCAGATTGAAATGGAGCCTAGGCGAAAATTCAAACTGGGAGACTCGACCAGCTTCACCACATCATCTAATCACCACGCCTGGCCTCAGCCAATCCGGAACGGAGCTCCACGCCGCTCCAGCCAATCGTCATCCAAGGACACCTTCAAGAGTTCAAGCTACCCTGGGGACTTCCTGCTCGTCAGCCGTGCTTCGACCCACCTCCTCCCCATTGCCACCTCCACCATGAGGGAAGTCCTCCAGGATCCCCTGTCGTCTCCCTCTCCAGGCTGCTCCACCACCAGTTTCGGTCCCGGAGGGAAGACTATCCTGAGTTCGCCGAGCAGACGGCCTGCTCACGGCGATCCTCGGCTCACGGTCTTCTGCCGGGGCCGAGCGCCAAAGAATTGTATCATTAAATCTTTTTAACTGCTATTTTCTTCTCTTTGTGAGTCTCCAGATTGAATTCAGATGTAATACAAGTAGTTAGCTCTTACAGAATCAAAGGGAAACTAAGGAGTGGTAACCAACAAAGGGCAGCAATTATATCTGGAAAAACAAAACAGTTTCAACACAGCGGTAGGCCCACCCTGCCACAGTGGGCCTGACCCTATACTGTGGTAGGGTCAGGCACTTCTGATTTCAATTGTGGAAACAATAATCTGGCAATGAGTGAAAAGGATTCTTAAAGAGTTGATGGAATAAAATATATGACAACATTTGAGGTTAAAGGAAGACGCTGCATCTTATTTCAGGATCCAGGAAGACAGAGGCTGAACACAAACGTCCCTGTCAAGCAGTCTTGTAACATTCATCTTGCTTCGTGGCCTGGAAATGATGTCTAACAGGAATAACTCCAGTGTTTCTCAATTCCAGTCCCCAGTCCCTTCCTGCCCTGCATGTTTCTGCCACACACATGGATTGAATCCGTGGGTGAGTAACAGGCTTCTGCAGTACTTGATGGCTGCAGAAGAGGTCATGTGATCATTTGGATCAGCTGTTCTGGAAAAGAGGCACATTTAGATGTGCCTGCAGAGCAGGCGGCCTGAGGACTGGAATTGAGAAGTACTGAATGTGAACTCCTAAATGCATATAATTACTGGTCTTCCATAGATCTGCTCCTCAGTGACGCTTCCTGAATTCTCTGCTCAAACATTCTTGAGCTGCAACTTCCGAGTCCACCTCCTCCATCAAGGAACATTTTCCGCTGCTAACTCCGGTCTGTGACTCAGCTCACCACACAAGCCAAGACCCCAAACCCTCTTCACCCCTTCCTGCTTTCATCATTGACCTCAGACTAATTAGATCTGTCGCAGATTCTCACCTCCCCATAATCGATTCCTCATAATTTTCACTCTTCTCCCACTCGTTTCCCGGCAGTAAAAGCTTCACTGCGTGGAAGTTTGTATTGCAATAAATCTGTTGAACTTTGATTTGTAGCTCTGTTTCCATTGACCAAATAATAACTTATCACGTTTACAAACGTATTCGTGATTTTAATTACGCTTGTTATTTAATGGAAACACCACAATTGTAAAATTGTGGGGAGTTTTTGACATTAGCGGTATATCGACGAGGTTTTGGAAATGCTGTCGTCTCCCGAGTTTCTCTCTCGTGGGCCAGAAGCTTGCTTCATTAATGACCGCATAATTCCAAAAACATGCAAAAAAAATGTAAGCCACACTTTTCAGCTTTTTTTGTTTTGTTTTTTTGCAAAACGTTTTAAAACCTGTGCATCATTTTTGCTCCATTCTTCAATCACACATTAGAACTGTACTGCTGCTCTGTCATGCCCCATTGAATGTCTTTCATCATTTACACGGACTATAAATGTACTATATTTGTATCCTTTCCAGTAAGTCATGCATTCCAATCTTCAAACGTGGGTGTGTTGCTGCGGAGAAGTGTCATGTGATCAAATACCAGGCATACTGCCTAACCTAATACTGGAAAAAGAATAATAAACAAAAATACTTAGACAAACTCTGTTCCAATTAAACCAAAAAACGACTTTGATAGTTTATGTGCTTGATTTTTAAGTGATCTTGTGCCAGGTCAGTCAGCATAAAAGCGCATAAAGAGAAGTCACTGTTCTATTTAAGTTCCAGTATTTCCACTTAGGTTTAAGACAAAATTTACATAGAATATTTACCTATCCAGCAACAGAAATCCTTGCTTGTGATAATCATTTAAAATATATTTATTAATGTAGTTCTAATTATTTCTTATAAATTTTTTTTATGATTGTGTTGTAGTTTGTTTTGTTTTCACTGGTTGTATTTATTATACTGGACAAAATGTGTTTAAGTCAGTCAAGGTTAGCTCATTTAAACTTATTTTATGTAACCTTGGTTTTGGCTAGTCAATTTATCCACTGTCCAGGGTCAATAGATGAAAGTTTGACTTTCTCTTGCTGTTTTCGACTAGGTTGCTGTTGTTTGAGCACCTTTGCATTGGGTAGCTAGCTTGTTAGCGTTCGGCTCTGGGATGCTAAAGCCCATCATGTAATTGTCACTGGTTTGTCTGAGCGGCAGCAAACAAACTTCTCATTCAAGCTTCAAGTTGAGTGGAAAAAGTGTGCTTTGAGCCTGGTTGTGCCTGTGAAATCACCACTCTGGTGAAGGAGTTAGCCCACATTGGTTTGGATCCCTTGTGGGTTTGGCTCTCCACGTTTTATTGGTCATATGTCATGAGGATTCTGGAAAATTTTGTAAAGCAGTGATGTGAATTTTTGGTTTTTGTGGCGATGTTGACTCACTTTTGGTCAACCTTTTGGTGTTGCTGGCTGTAGGACAGCAGTCACTTTTAGTTTGAATATTTAAACCTAGTCACTTTCTGTGTCCACTGCACCTGGTGACGCTTGCGGTGCTCTGCTGTCAGGCTTCAGCAACCCTCCTCATGCACAAGCCACTGTATTTTTGGTTAATGTTCATTTTCTGCATCTTAGCCACTGCATGGTCTCCTGTATTTGTTTTGACCTTGAGCCAACTAACTCGATATTTATTTAGCCCTGGAGCTGATTCAGAGTTTCCTTCTCAGGAATCAAAACCACAACCAATGACTGAAACATTAGACCTTATATCTACTTCCCATGAGTGGCAACCTTCTTGCTCCTCAGACCTCTCCTCCCCTGTGAGTCATTTACCTCAAATCACTTTTCCTCCATCTGGTGTTCATCCTCCACTTCATTTAATAAAACGTCTTCACACCCACTAGTGATGCAATAATACTCCGTTTCCTTTCAGTTGTCAGTAACAGCTGTCCTGGCATACCTGTCACTATTGGTGTTGGGAATCTTTGTAACTGAACCTCCCACCATTAACCTTTCATACTTCATGCTACAAAATCAGATTGGATTGAAGTCAGCGAATAGTGTGAGAAAATAATCGCTGACATTATCGCATTGATTCATGAAAAGGGTTAGAACTGATACAAAGCCTGTGTTATGATTCTGGCCCATCTGCCTGCACTGTTTTCCTCCTCAGCCGTCACCTCTGCAAACAAGGTTCATCAGATCCACCTACATGCTGCTTTGCTGCAGTACAATCAGGTTCATGTCATCCACCTGTTCACCAGTAATTTTATTCAGCTCCCAGACAGGCAGACGTGCCAGATCTTTGAAAGCCTTTCGTGTGAGTAGATATCCAGTGTTTCCTCCTTTGCCTCTCCACAATCATGACCACATTGCTTTTCTCTCTCTCGCTCTCTCTTGGATTTCCTTGACTTGCCCTTATCGCTGGCTTCTGTTTTCTGGACACAACCTTGTTTCTGCCCCTCGCTTTCTGGGGCAGAAACCCACTCAGCACACTCACCCCTGGATTTGTCTGCCTGAGACTGCCTTCACGTGCCTGACCTGTTTATGTGCCCTAACTCCTGATTCAATGTCTGACCCCCAGATAAGTTTGTCTGCTTCTGCCTCCCTGGTTCTGACCGTGCCTCAGCCTTTTGACCTCAATCAATTAATCAATAAAATTTTATTTGTATAGCACATTTTAGCAGCAAGGCATTTCAAAGTGCTTTACATCAAATCAAATACAAAAACACAATGCAACATAGAATCAACAATCAATACAGAACATTAAGTCAGATTCCGTCAATAAATTTGCAATTGATTACGTTTCAAATACAACTCTAAACAGAGTCCTGTCTCCCCATGGGTTGATACCTGCAACCAGACCACTGTGCTATCAGTGTTCATGATAACCAACACCCCCAGAGACAACGCCTCACCACAGTCTCACTAAGGAACCAAGATCCTGTCTCCATTTCCGTGTTTGTTTTTTTTTGTTTGTTTGTTTATTTTTTGGGGAGTGGGATTGTTTTTTTTTTGTTTTTTTTTTTAAGAAGGTTTGGGGCTTTCTTCTCTGAGCTATTTGACACCAAGAATGTTACAAGCCACTAACCAGTTTCTCTGTCCTCACTTGACTGGGACCAAGTGGTTCCCAGTCTTGCTGTTGGTCTCCTACCCCATACACAGCTATTCTCAACCCTTTCCTTTGGTTTACTGCTTTTGACTGAAATTGTGGCTCTTGAGAGCATTACAGCCTGAGAAAACATTTCAGAGAATGTCTGGAACAGGAACAGAGAGTCTCTGACTAATTTAAACTGCATATTGGCTAGGGGTTGAACCAATTAGTCGACTCTAGGACGTCTCGCGAGTTTTTACATTTCATGTCGACTAGTCGCAGTCATGTGATTGCCGGTGGTGACAGCCTGTGCTGATCTGACAGCACAGTTTACGTCACAAGACACAAGAAAAATAAGTTAATACATTAGTTTAAATGATATGTAGATGGATGCATATTTGTGGTTTTACAGTGTTTTTAAAAGGAGATGGAGTTGCAGCTGCAGTCGACTACAAAACACGAGCCGTCTAAAACTCGCCCCCTTCCCGCTAAGGATGTCACTTAGCCGGCTCGCGAGTGTCTGTCACGACGATCTAACTAATACATTATGATGTTATGTTGCTGATTAAATAAAGATCTGTGGTAATGACAGCTGCTGATTAAATTAAAGCCTGTAGTTGGTAATGACAGTGTATACTTGTCTGACATATAGCCGTGCTAAGAATGACACTTCGTGCTTAGAAGTGTCATCAGATCAGCTGTCAGAAGTGTATGACACTCTGACAGCAGATCTGACAGAACACTGGCTACAAAATGGCGTCTTCAAAACAGATCGAGGACAAGCCCGCATCTTGTCAAACAGGTAGAAATTCGTCAACAGTGTGGAAATATTTCACTAAAGATGACTTACTTACCGTAACATGCAAAATCTGTGTAAATGCCGTATTTTTCCGTGAAAACGGGTAATAAAGCCTGTACGTTACTCCAAAGCTTTGCGTCTTGCGTTGCTATGACGTCACAACGACTAGTCAACTCGACATCGACTCGACTTTTATCATGTTGACGTTGACTAGAAAATATCTTAAATCGTTCAATCTGCTGAGTCAGCAGAGCTTCCTGCCGCGCATCGGGCGGAGGAGAAGCAGGTGGTTTCGTTGAATTCAGCTGTAACCAAACGGGATCCGTTCATAACAAGTTTGGCTTGTGATGTTCCAAAAGCACCATGTAGTCAGTGTGATAATTTGACTCCTATAGTAACTATCCAGAGATCATCAGCATCAGCCGGTGTTTAGAAAAAAAAGTCACACCCGACTTTGTGCAACAAACTTTTCCCCGCTGCTCACGAAGAATGATCTGTTTATTGCTCTTTTAATTCTCCATAATAGACTTAGTAAGCAGGAGAAGGGGATTGTGTGTGTGTGTGTGTGTGTGTGGGAGGGAGGGATCAATATTTGCCGTGAAAATAGCTAATAAAGCCTCCAAGTAGTTGTGAAGGGTTTTTGTGCTTACGTCACTATGACGTCACCGCGACTAGTCGACATCGACTCGACTATTATCATGATGTAGTCGACCTTAAAAAATATGTAGTCGTTCAACCCCTAATATTGGCAAAT
Source organism: Gambusia affinis (assembly GCF_019740435.1). Taxonomy (NCBI): domain Eukaryota; kingdom Metazoa; phylum Chordata; class Actinopteri; order Cyprinodontiformes; family Poeciliidae; genus Gambusia; species Gambusia affinis. The sequence goes on from NC_057873.1 coordinate 22,285,042, forward strand.
ATACACCCACAGTCAAAGACAGCGTTTACTGCACTTCCTCCACAGAGTCATCGGCCAAAATTCCACGGAAATGTGGCGTCAATCTTCAAAGACTCAAAGATCTGTTTGAAATTGACCGCTCAAACAGGAAAATGCATGAGTACAGCAAAACATATTTTCAAAATAATTCACAAGGGCAGACTATAACTCCTTGAAATACCAGCTATATTAATGGAAATATGGGCATACTTATACATGCATTTTGTCAGAATGTATCAATTGTGGCTTTGCAAACGCACAAAACATGCAGATTTAATTCTGAAACCTATTAAGTCAAATTCCTCACTCAAGTTACAGCAGGAGCACCAGTTGAGGCAGACAAAGTGGGAGAACAATGGAGGGGAAAATAATTTTGGAAGTTGAGAACTACATTATATGACACCACCCAACCTTTTTATCACTGGCTTTGTTATGGGATCTCATTTCCTGCATGTGGGTCTTGTTGCACTGCAGGGAAGAGACACAAGAAATGGAAATTGGGATTGCTCTAGAATGGTTCTGCAGTGATGATACGATTATTATATATATACAGTACAGACCAAAAGTTTGGACACACTTTCTAATTGAATTCAATGAGAAGATCTGTTCAAACTTTTGGTCTGTTCTTTATATATATATATATATATATATATATATATATATATATATATATATATATATACACGGTAATATAAATAATTCCAGTAAAGGAAGGATGCCTTTTCATCTTTCCTTGAAAAGGAAGGATGAAGAATGTGCTTTCATCCAGCACACCAGCTGGGTTTACTGGATGAATACCCAGCACACCAGCTGGGTGTACTGGGCTTATTTTGACATCTGCGGTGTCGTCATACATAAAAGAGTACCTAGCTTTCATACTAAAACTTGGTACAGAAACAAATTTTTAAAAAGCAGCACACAAAAAGATTTGAATGTATAAAACCAAACTTGCACATGTGGCTTCTTGCTGTTCTCTCATACATCACAATTTTCATGAAATAGTGTGCAGCTTACCTGTCCCTGCTTGTGTGTTAGGTGAGGTATGAGGCTAAATGTGGTTCTATTTCATTACGTATAGACAACAAAATCATGAATAAGGATGGACATTGATTCTCGCTGAGTTAAATAACCTACTAAAGTAACATTTCAGTGTATTTACGTGAGTTTGTAGTTTGTTGGCTGCAAAAGTTTACTTCACATTCTCAGGACAGATAAAAGGTTAGTGTATATTTGTGCAAACTTCGATGCCAAGTTCATTTTTATGCATGAAACATTGTGTTGCCCCAGGTGAATGACGTGACGCTAAAGCAAGATCTCACCGTTCCCATGCGGAAGTGGAGCATACTTATGACCAATCAATCAATCAATCAAATTTTATTTGTATAGCACATTTCAGCAGCAAGGCATTTCAATGTGCTTTACATCAAATCAAACACAAAAACACAATGCAACATAGAATCAACAATAAAAACACGACATCAAGTCAGATTCCGTCAATAAATTTGCAATTGATTACGTTACAAGTGGGTTTTTAGTTGAGATTTAAAGGAAGTCAGTGTTTCAGCTGTTTTACATTTTTCTGGACGTTTGTTCCAGATTTTTGGTGCATAGATGCTAAATGCCGCTTGTTCTGGTTCTGGGGGTGACAAACAAACACGGGCCAATGTGTAGCCACAGTAAACATTTATTGTTTTGAACCCAGGTTCACAGATTTATCTGTGATTTAATCATTAATGATGACAAAAACCTTCACAAGAACATGTTATTCTGTCTATCACTGCAGGATGGAGTTGTCCATGAGGTCAGCTGCAGGCATTTACCCCATCTTTTACATTTTTCTAACCCCCTTTTGGGTTTTAGAAATAGAACAAACTCTATTTCTCCGTCTAAATGATCTGGTTGTGATAAACCCCAACACTGTCAAAAATGCAGTTCCTCCCTGTAAGGGGCGTTTACTTCGGGACAAATTGCGACTGCCGATTGGTGGGTTGCTGACGAGCCCTCCTGCTTTTTTAGGATTGCATGTCACATGAACCCCATTGAAATCACCGTTTTCTACATGTACTGTGAGGGAATAATATCCTGGACATCTGTTTTTGTATTATTTCAATTTTTTTCAAACACCACAAAAGTGTTAAGAGATGAGTTTTCAATGCTTACAAGAAAAAATCACAAACATACAACAAAAAGTCCTAAATGTGGCAGATAATTCAAAATCTCATTTCCATTGTCAGGACGAGAAGCAACACATTAACTTATGATCATTTTTATGGAAAACCTCGAGTATGTGGCGACACCAGAAAGAAACGGAAGAAAAAAGACATCTTATAGCCAACTACGTCACTAAAATAAAGCACTTAGTGGGCGTTCAACTTCCGAAATAAAGCTTGGAAAAGCAAATACAGAGAGGCATGCAGGATTACTCACAGGACCCTACAGAGAGGATGGAGTGGGTGAAACTACAGGAAGCTGCCAAACATTTGGGTAATCTTTCTAAAACTGAGGAACAGGAACCGCACAGGGAAAAAAAAATCAAAGCATTTTTAACTTTCTCAGGCTTCAAAAATCCTCTATCTAATTCACACATTAAAGGAAAACAAGATCAAAGGAGCTGCACAAGACATCTGCTGTTTAATAAGATATCAGGCTGTGCTTAAAGTATGTGTTTCCTTACAAATCAGATCTATTTATTCTGCTTTTGTCTTGATCCCAGCCTGAGTGAAAAAACAAGCAGTTTCTTAAAGATGATTTAGGTCATGTTTACATGAAACTGCTGATGCTTTCAGATGTTGATTGGGGAAAAGTGCCACCAGGACACATTGAATCAGTTGTTATCATACCAGGGCACAATCCGCGTTGTGATTTTAGCGTAATGTCCAAACATGCAGGTGCTTCTGACTCTTAGCTTTTCCCTCACTAGTTTCCATTTCATTTAGCAAACAGTAATCTGTCTCCTATGATGCAGGGGCTCAGGTATGCACACCAGTATGTATTCCTTATCAGACTTTGTGTGAAACTTACGGTAGGTTAAGTAGCACAACACAATGCGATTGTTTTTGTTGTTACATGCCCATGCAGGCGCACAACATACCTGCAGCTTTGCATTCTGCACATGTGAACTTGCACGCCCGTGGGGTACTTCTCACCTGTGTCCTCGTTTCAAAGTGTGCCAGTATCAGATACTGATCATTGGAGACCTGTACACGTGGGGCTAGATTGCAACAAAGATGTTATGGTTTCACTGAAAACCAGCTGAGTGAAAGCAGAGTCGTAACTTACTGAGGGTAGTTAGTTGGTAGAGTGGAAGTGAACCACTCTCCTGGAGGCATGTTGTAGATGGGACAAATTTAGGCATGGCTAATTACATTTGTCCATGGAGAGCTGTTTTTCCAAGGACTAAATTATGCGCACATGTTTTGATTACATCAATGAATGACCTTTAGCGACATCTGTATTGATTTATTTTTCCATGTCAGATTTATTTCCTTCCCCTGCATTGTGTGGTCTTCTGGGTATGGAAATTGACAGGATGCTAATTTTACAGCATATCCAAACAACCTGCTTGATATCATCTGAAACAATTATGACAAAATAAACATTCCTGAAGGACCCTTTAGAGAGGATGGAGGGGGTTAAAGCACAGTGCCTTCATTGATGTCTCCTCATGAAGGAGGCACTGTGTGTCTAAAAATGTCTGGAGTCTATTTTTAGCAAATTAGGATTTCACGTTGCTGTAATGGAAAAAAAAATATGCTAATTATGTTTTAAGACTTGTGGCTTCCTGCAAACATTGGAAGATTCCTAACCAAAAAACTCCCACACATCTGACATTCTGTCTCCAATCCAACCACCAGGGAAATAGTTTGAGATACTGTAAAATTATTTTATTCCTCTTGCACCTGACCTCTTTGTATTTCATCATAACCAAACAGATTATGACCATTACACAAAGATATAAATTACATTTGCATTGTCACTGTGAATCTATCGGCAATGAAAATTTGCTGTGTGTAATTCTAATGTATTGATAGTTGAAAAATAAAAATTTGATTAAAGAGAGTATAAACACGGACAAAAACTTACATCTAGTGGGATCCTGCAGCAGCAATTTTAAACAGAAATGATGGATTTCTAAAAAGTTAGATTATTTCTGTGTGTTCAATACTTGGTTGAGCCTCTATTTGAATGAGTAACTGTGTTCCTGCAGCTGACATGGAGGCAATCAGCCTGTGGCACCGCTTGTAATAGAAAACCAGGTTGATTGACGGCAAGCTTCAGGTCATCTGCTTCATGGGTGAACACCATGGTCCTTGAAGCAGCTTCTGATACCTCTAACAGTGATGGTAGATGCCAAGAACTGGATAAATCTTCATAGAGCTTATTGGCAAACAGAAGACAGTGCCATGTTGTTTATTCAATCTTGAGAAGCTATTGCCATTCTCTGTGCAGATAAGATATCTAGCCCACGTGACTATAGATATTTTGACAGTGAGGTTGTGACCTCACAAATCTACAGGAAAATCTGAGATGTCAATACTGTGTCATAACTTATCAATGGCCTTAAGAATTCTCTAGCTTTGACATGCACTGCTGTTTTTAAATCGACCTTACATTGAAAGGTGAAAGTATCATGAATACATTGATGAATAAAGCCTCATCTGGTTTTCCAAACAACTCCAGGATCCTCTTCCAGGCCACATCTTTTGCTGCCCACCTTCTTTCTGATAGAGAAATATCTGGTGTCCTGTCTTCTTTGCTCCCATGCTGTCATCCTTTGACATGACACAGCAATATTGTTCATGAGAGAGAAGAGGGACCTGCTGGATTTAGCCACTTTGGTTGTATCTGACAATATAGGTTCGCCACCAAATTATGGGTATAAATTTAGATTAGAACAATAAATAACATTTAGTGACATCGGTTTTGATTTTTTTTTCCCTCCTTAAAACTTGCATCTGGTTTGTGGTTTTGAATGACAGGAATGGAAGAACGCCTCTGCACTGACTTGGATGCATTATCTAGCATTGATGACACATTTGCTAAGATCTGTCAGCATCTAAAAAAAGGAAACTGCTGGTGGATGACCGCTGCAATCACCCTTTCCTGACTTGCATTTGTAACATTTCTCATCATAATTACAAAATGCTGGTCATGGTTAAGTAACGACCTGGGTTTTATCCATATGTACGGTATACTGACTTAGCTAATGCACTGCAGAAATCCCAATTTTCACATTTAATTCAGACAATAATGTTACACCAGCACCATGACCTTCAGCCTGCCACTCATGCATCCTTTTTCTTGTTTTTATGCACTCATATTGCTGCCTCAGATTAATGATCTCTGTAGCTCAGTCTTTCCAGTAAACCTCATCACTTCAACTACTCGTTCCAACAACTGTTGTCTCTTCCTTACTTGATTTCAGCCAGTTGGGGAACCACATAGGAGACTTTTGAAATCTTGACGTTATAATTTCAGTCCTGCATTCCTCTTGATCTCAGTGGATTTGGCAGGTCATAGTGGTGTTTACTGGCCCATCTAAGAGACAATTTAGAGATTCAGAAAAATGTACCGGTACCGGAAAAACTGTTTCTTGTGGTAGCCTTAGCATTCCTGGCAGGCTCCATTGTGGTGAACTAGCTGTAGAGTAGCAGAGAGGAGCAGGGTTTGAGCAGCGTATAGACAAGTTTGATTTACAGTGCCAAGACCATCCACCTGGCTCTGGTGGTCTTGACTAAGTTGTGAGCTGCAGAGGTCAGCAGGAGCACAGAGGAAAGGCAGAGGTGCTCATTATCTTTATGCTTTCACAACAAATTGACAATTTAGTTTTTATTTTAAAAAAAGAAGAACTTTGATTTATTTAATAGATATTCCATTCTCCAGCTTTCAGAGACTGTAATTTCTGTCTACTGATATTTGCGAAATAACTCCAGCTCAATCAGATGGGGTGAAGAGCATATGCAAGCATCATTCTTTTTAAGTCTTTCCCCAAATTCTTCTTGGCTGAACATTGACCAAGTCATTCTAACACATGAGCATGCTTTGATTTAAACTATTTCACTGTACAGTCAATCACTACTGACTATATAGTCAGTAGCTCTGACTATATAGTCTGTAGACAGCCAGTCTGTATAGTCTGTAGACAGCCAGTCTGTATAGTCTGTAGACAGCCAGTCTGTATAGTCAGACTATACAGTCTGTATAGTCTGACTATACAGTCTGTATAGTCTGACTATACAGTCTGTATAGTCTGACTATACAGTCTGTATAGTCTGTCTATACAGTCTGTATAGTCTGACTATACAGTCTGTATAGTCTGACTATACAGTCTGCGGTCATCCACCTGTATAGTCAGACTATACAGACTGTATAGTCAGACTATACAGTCTGTATAGTCTGTATGTCTAAAGACGGTTACATGTCTTTAGACGTAACCGTCTACAGAAGAGGTTACATGTTTTACAGTCATCTGAAGTCATCTCGGTGGTTTCCAGGCAGCCAACAATTGCCTCTAATAAGCTAAAGTACTTCTCTTATGGAAGTTGGTCCACATGGGAGGGCAAGCTCACAAAAGTGTAGTGTTTTTATTTTTACAGCAAAAATGTACAAATGGCAGGAGAGAATTGGCCCCATCTCAACTGCCAAGAGATGAAATGTCCACTGAGACTCCAAGATGGGATCAAAAATGATAAAAATCTGTGTAATGCTAACCTTACGTTACACTCAAAAGTGACTGTATAGTCTGACTCACTACACAGTCAGTAGCTCTGACCACTGACTACACAGTCACAGCTACTCTATAGTAGCTGTTATTTTGCAGCCTTAATTTTCTTACAAGATCCCCTTGTGTCTTGCTCCATCCAGTGTCCCATCAATTATGTCGAGCTTCTACCTGTCCCTGTTGAAGAAAAGCATCGTCATGGTCATATGCTGCCACCACTGTGCTTCTCCAGATGATGTGTTCATGGTTATGTGCAGTTTTAGTTTGTCTGATGAAACCAAGTAGTACATTTTTGGCCTCATCAGACCAGAACACCTCTGGCTTGTGGTAAACTACAAAAACAAACAAATGTGAAGTTTGTCAAAATTTGTTTACTTCTTCTTTGAATTCATTTATTTTTTGCATGTTTCTTCAGACATTTGTTGGTGTTTTGAGTTCTGCTGCGTTGCTCTTGACGTTGGGTGGTTACCATAGTAACCAGTAGCTGACAGCTCGTCCCCTTTTTTGTAGCTGTCTGTAATTGTGGGGGCAGAAGCTGCCAGACTGACCATAACCACTGTTAAGGAAGAGCATTTTAAATTAGCTTAATTTGAAAAAGTTTGGCTCACTCTTCCTCTGGATCCCAGGTCCTCTCAGCGGGCAACGTGCGGCCACAAGGAAAACAACGATGCGTGATGACGTCACAGAATTACAGAGTTTAATCCAATAGAAAACAAGATATGAATTAACAACAAAACCGCAGAGTTACAGAGATATACATTCATTACCTGAGACAGACAAAAGATAGAGAAAGAAAAGGCAAAGACATGTCTTTGGAGAGAGCTGGTGCCAAAAAGGCAAAATAATGGCAGCTTTCTGAATTATTATTCCTGTGCACGAACTCTTATACTGAAGGTGTGTCTTTCCTTTTTAATATATTCAATTAAGGCGTACCTCTGGTTGACCAACCAGAAGCTACCCTAAACACTCAGAAAAACTTAGAACTCCCCCTAATTTACGCCAAAGATCAAAGGCCATTTGCTCTCTGGTAGAACAATGGAGCAAGCAGCTGCATCCTGGTTTTCTGGGCTCTAGGGCCATTTGGGCAAATAAAAACATAAATCAAGACTTCACAGATACCTGTGAAATTCAGAGTGTCTCCCGTTATCTCTCCTCACATAAATTCTCAGAACAAACCTGAATCCAGTAATTTGGTTCAAGGAAAGGTTACCTTCACAAAACCCAGTTTTTGCTCATCTGGAACCAGCCCCTCAAAAGATTGATTATTGCCTTGTCATATAAATTCAACAGAACACAATGAAGTACAATTCCTTGTTCTAACCTATGAAACATCACATTCCATCCTAAGCATTGTTACACAATCATTTTCCAAAACCCCATTTAGCACAAGTCCTGAGCAATTTTCTAACAAAACATTTTCATTCAAACAGTTTCCATTTGATTCTGATATTGTCCCAGATAGTATAATTTTCAAATACATTCATCATTTACTAAACTAGTAGTTCAAAAATTAGATAATACCCTTCTAGTTAAAAACCTGCTATTAGTACTTAGAAAAATGTTTTAGAAATTAAATGTTAGTGGTTTTAACATTTTATGTTGTAATTAGTTTTATACCATCCCAGATATTGGTTCTGGCAAACTTTTGACCTTCTGTGAACCAAAAAGCTCAAATGTTACTGCCTTCCAGGAGATGCTAATTTTATGGCCTCCTGACCTCTGATAACACAGCAGGAGCTTCCTCGAGAGATCCCTTTTGATCTGCATTTGGTTCTTGTACTTTGAATACTCACCAGAAACCTGTTCAACATTAAGAAATTTGTTCAAAATAAGAATGCTCAATATACCTTTTACACATGGCGTAAGATTAACTGTGTTAAGCACTAAAAATAATCATTTTTCCTCAACACCACCAATTTGATTTTCCTATTTTATTAAGAATAAATACAATGAACCTGAATGCGTCTGTCGTAAAGTCAGCCTATTGGATCTGGGACAAGCAAAGAAGGGTTACACGTGATGGACATAATACTGACAAAACCTACTGCCCTCAGCCACTGAGGTGTTATTTCCAGTGGAATGAAACACCACAGCAGTTTCAGCACAACCATGACCGCTGTTGAATAGTTTCTGAAAAAACTGCCTCTCCTCCCAAGTGTTTTACACACAACGTCATTCAACATCTGCATTTCAAAAGAGATAACATGGCCTGCATGTGCCTCCAACTGAAGTTATTTCAAATATTTCTCGCCGCTGTTCCTGCCAAGGGAGGGACTCCTTCTTTCCATCTCTGGTGGAGTGACTCAGCAGTCAAACACAAGTTCCCTGGGAAGAAGTCCAACCTCAACATGCTGAAGCACTCAGCTACGTGTGCTTCCTGGCATCTCCTGTACAGCACTCTGTTCTATTTTAGTGTGGTTGAAAGCCATAAACTGTGAAGCCAATACCCTTCAACCTGGCCAGTAGCCCAGCAAGGAAGTCAAAACCTCTTAATTACACCAGAATCCATGAGATCCTGGCGATATCAAAGGGTTAGGATTAAAAGCCCGCCAAGCCTTCACAAAAGAAAAAAGTGGGAAAACATTTGACCTGTTGGTAATAATGTGACTAAAGAATTTATTTATTAAAGTCTTTTCTTAATTATGCTTATCAGAGATGCAACACTAGTGAATCTCTTGAGCCCTTTTTTGATTTTTATTTTGTAAATGATATTTTGTTTTGACAAAGTACAAATCATGGTTGAGGACTGTCCAGCTTCCAAACATGGGAAAACCCTATACTTCATCTTAGGGTCAACACAAGAAACACACACAACCATCAGCACATTCACATCTGAAGAAAGTCTCAATCTAATCTGTTGTGCCTTTCAAAAGTTTTCATACATTTTTGTCCTTCTTTTAAATGGGCACTATAATGTATTTTATCTCCAGTCGATATTTAAATGTCGTATGTGTCAAAAACAAATTTGACTTCACATTATGGATTTATCTGACACCTTGAAATTGGCCTCTGTCTTTTTAAGAACGTCCTCCCCTTTCTGAAACATCCTCTTCAGCACATCATCGCAAAAATCATTCTGAAGCTGCTTAGAGTTGCTCTCATGAGCATCGTATTTTGTTTTGTAAGACTTCCACCAGGTGTATAACTACTGCTGCTGCTAGTCTGGTGGAGCTTTTTGAGGACTAAAGCTCCAAGGCAGAGCTTTGGGAAATAGGCGGTGCATTGTAAGTAGGGAATTTTAGAAATGTTCTGCCTGAGACACACTCAAAGTTTTTGCAAACTCTCTTTCATGTTTTCATGACCTCAGAACTTTTCATGGCATAGTTATGAGGTTATATATTAATAAAAATTTAACAATCAGGAAAAGGGTTTCTTCTAATGATGTTTTGTGCAATTCATCCACATTATGAGCCTAGAAATGTCTGCAAATATTTTGGAAGGTTTGTGATGTGGTACTAGTGTTTAATAATTTTTAAGTTGTGTTACAGTACCATCCTTAGGAAAAATACACTGTAATTGCAATATGCTTTCAAAAGTGAGTGTGTCCTGCAAATTTCCAACTCAGTCGACATGTTAAAAGACCCCGCAATGCTGGGATCACGACTCGTAGGGAAGTGGCAAGAGGAAGCTGAAATTGAACCTACAACCTTCCAGTCACAAGATGACTTCTCTGCCCACAGAGCCGCAGTCGCCCCCACATTGTGACAAAATACCATGTAAATATCAAGTTGTGAAAACGTCAGACACTGCAACATCCATGCTTTTTAACTGAAGGGTAAATTATTACAAATAATATTATATTTTAAATGTTACTCATAAACTCAAGCCCTTTATTTAGAGCCTGAAATGCTGTTTTGAGAAGGGAGTGGATTGGCAACAAAATACTTTCATACTTCACTGCCAAAACAAGTTTTTATCGTTTTCTTAAGGCCTGAAGATGAGAACCAGTGTAACAAGCTGGATGTTGCTCAATCACTCAAAGTTTTAAAAAGATAAGCTGCACCACTTAATTTCTCATGAAAACAAACAATCCAGCGTTGAAATAAATGATGAGTAATGTTTTGATTAAAACCAAACCAAAAAATTCAGTTTCCAGCACTGAACCTCCTACTGTGGAGCACAAATAAATAGCTCAGGCTGATTTACAAGCTACATAATATTTGTTTTTATATCTTCCAAATACAATGGTCAATTTCAGTGAGTTCTCACTGAAAATCAAGTTGCATCAGCATGACTGAGTCAGGCTGTTTTTCTGCAGCTCCAGGCTACAATTGAAGTATGACACATGTTTGGCCTGTCGGCACAAGAACTGTTGTGTCTATGTAGAGACTTTGACTCAAAAGCAGACTTGGGTGAACCCAAATCTACATTTAATTAACTAGAATAATTTGGCTCAATTTGAGAGGGCTGCGCATTTGGTAGCACTGTGGTTGTGCAGTTTTGTGTCTAAAATGACTTATCCATCCTCTTCCTACTAAAAGTCTGAGTACTTTATTTGTTCAATTAAATTATGGCATGCTTAGGATATTGTTGAGGCTTTTGTTGGTGTTGTTGCTTTATTATATGTTTTGGCTTGCAAATATTTTTAACTTGATTTTAAGTTAACTTGACCAGCTGTGGTAATGACTTCTCTGAATTGCATAAAGGACATTGAGCACCGTGGGAGAAAACTGTTGTGATTACCTCACAATGACTGTTTTTTAATTAATGAAATTTAAGATTATTTAAGTCTTAACCTATTTAAATCCAAGTGATTTACAACCTGCGACATTCTTCTTATCATTAAAAAATTCTTGAAATATTTGCATGTTTAGCATTAACACTATCACCCTCCTGAGGATTACGTGGCCCTAGAAAAAAAAATAAAAATGTCAGAAACAAATCTCTACATACTGCAAACACCCTGTACCCCATTTAGCTACCAGAAGGTTTTGGTTGTGGTTTCCATGGTAGCTCTACTTTGGTTTGTTGCTTTTTCCTGATCTCTGTTGATATGTCGTTTGTTTTCGAAGTGAGTCATTTGTGCTTTCTTTTAGTAAATGGAAATGTTGGTTAAAAATATAAAACGTACCCAAGGGTACCATAGGGGGGAAAGGTTAGGACAATTCCAAAGGCCATTGACCGACAGGGGGCCCTCTCACAAAAAAAAAAAAAAAAAGGTTTATTTTTCTTATTGAAATATAAAAAAATTGTGGTCCCTGTCAATTACAAAATAAACTATATAGTGTTTTAAAAATAGTTTTATCAATAAAAATTAAATGTTACCCCCTGCCAGACCAAAATTCACACATCTATATTTTCACTGAACCCCCTGTATCTCTACCTGAAATGGTTCGTTCTTGCTTGACGGCGTTCAGCAGCAGGCAGTTCAAGACAAGAGTGGCTGTGGCTGCTACTGTTCTGAAAAATAACCAAGAAAAATAATAACGTCAGGTTTTCAAAAAGAGAGAGAGAAAGCCAAAAGTGTAAATATATAACCCAGTTTGTTTACAAGAGAGGTGAGTAGACTGAGATTATCAACCATTTATATATTTAGCTTGGCTACAGACTACTGTTTGCCTCCATTTCACTGGCATTTAATGAATGAAGGAAAGATTTTAACATCATATGTATATATTTAACTTATCCCTGTACCTCTTACCACACTTAACAGACGGGTCAGTCAGCAGCAGCACTAACCCCGATACCAGCATAATCCCTCCTTCCCCGTCCCAGCATAAAAGGTGAGAAACACTATGTTCAGTGACAAGCTAGTTAGCATCATCCAGGGATTTTTCCTGTCTTTATACTCTCTTTACAATTACACAACAAAAACTATGTATTTATTACTCAGAAATTCAAAGAGTCTTTATAAAATCTTGCATTAGCCCCATCTAGAAGTGAATGAGGTTGATTGACAGCACTAAGACCCTCCTCCTGGTTCTGATTGGTTGTTTTGGTCGGAATGTTGCATTAATTTAGCCAGCAGTAGCAGCTCAGGGAGAAGATTGATCTTTTCATAGATTATCTGTCTCATAACAAACTGTCATGACATGATGACAGCTTTAACAAATATGGAGAAAACATATTTTTTATTAAAGTTATATACTGCACCGTGAACAAAATGCAACTGCATAGCATTTTTTTAGAAGTCTGATTTGTTTTATGTATATTTTGCACATTGCCTGTGACTGTTGCTGGGGGGAGAGACCTTTCAATAAGCTAATACTAATAATAAAAAAAAATTAAGCAACCCATTTTCTGTATTTTATGTGGACTGTTTTATGTAAAATTCACTGGCAGTGGATATTGTGCCAGTATCAGAATTGAACCAAAGAAAGCAAGGCAATCGCAGACCTTTAAAATTGTGGCTCTTTTAATGGGTCAGATGGATGTAAGAAACTGTAACAGTATCTGCGAAAGGGGGGCCCAATTAAATTTTTTGTCATGGGGCCCAAGATTCCTGGCAGCACCCCTGAATGTACCAGTGAATATAGATTTGACTTATTGGCTTTATTTGCTCCCAAATCTAGACTCACTGCTGTAGTTTCAGTTGTCAATTATTTCTGAAATGTTTCCCTCTGCTGGTGTGCTTGTGTATTACATGAACGTGCTGGGCCCAAAAAAAGTTAGGCTTTTTTTTGTCAAGGATATAATCAAGGATATAAAGTTAGCCACACCAATATATGGTGTGGAGAAGACAAAAAACATTTAGTAAAGATCACAATAATTATTTCTTGTAACAATTAACAGAACGAAAACCGTGAGGTGGATTGTATTTGCAAACAACTATTCGATTATGCTACTTTGTTCTGTTGAAATACAGACCACTGCACTGAATCCCACTGAAAACCTCCTGATTATTCCACCAAATATTGATTTCTGATCTCTTCCTGAGTTAAAACATTAGTGTTGTTGTTTCTAAATGAATATGAATCTGTTTCCTTTGCATTATTTAAGGTCTGAGAGCACTGCGTCTTTTTAATTATTTTTTTGACCGTTTCTCATTTTCTGCTAATAAATACTAAATCTTTGCTTGAAATTTCAAAGACATGTTATCAGTAGTTTATAGAATAAAAGAACAATGTTCGTCTTACTCAAACATATAGCTATAAAAGTAAAATCAGATAAACTGATCATTTTACAGTGGCCTCTTAATTTTTTCCAGAACAGTATTTTGGAAAGAGACAATAACTGCTTAACACCAAAGCTGAAAAATACCATAAGATGGCGTGTATAAGTATTTAGATAATAGTCAGCTATGAAGAAAGAAACAGGAACAATTTAAATCTTATCTTATGTTCGGCAACAGCTCGAGGAAGTGTCAAATCAGCATGCATATACAGTATGTACGTAAAAATCTAATGTGCTGACAGTGACTGTGTCCATCACAAGACATCTGAATCCTGCTAGACATACTAACAGGAATACAACTGACTTCCTTGCACCCAGACTGTGAGTCTGTGGTAACTTGAAATTAGACTTAGACTTAGACTGACTTTATTGTCATTTTGTATGCACAGGGGTATATACATAACGAAGTTTTGTTGCATACGGCTCAGGACAATGTTTTGAGGTTCCAATGAGGTTACTCCAGAATAAATAAAATACAATATAAATATAAATATAAATATAAATATTGGAGACAAAAGCAAAACAGTCTGACAATATATAGGTCCACCACCAAATTACGGGCATAAATTTTGATAACAATAAATAACATTTAGTGACATCGGTTTTGATTGATGTATACAGAAACCAGTGACTGCTTGGTTTCTCTTGAGACACTAACCAATTAAAAATCTACAGCTAAACATTGCAGAAACAATCCTAACAATACTCAAAATTAGTAGTTGTGGTCGCAGAATCATCCAGATCATTTAGTATTGCGGGGAATACACAGATGACAAACCATCTTCAAGGATATAAACACATGATGGTAATCAGTTTGGACAGATGTTACTCGGCCATCTGCTCTGGAAAAATGTGTTCATGCCAAAATTTAAAGGTAACACCTTTGATATAACAGTCATTTTATGTTAAAATTGCCACTAAATGTGGTAGAAAAATAAGCATATTTGCAAAACGCAGGCAGAACAAAATGTGCAAAAGCCCCAATGAGAAAACATTGAGAAGGCAAATGTTGATGGGGACAACATCAACATTTCATCAACAGATTCCATGGTTTTTAAAAGAGTAAAGTATTTAAATACCATATTCAGGTGTGATCATCTTTTTTTATTCTGAACTTATTTTAATCACAGAGACGAAGCAGAAACTAATTTAAAAAGTTACATTTTCTCACGAAATCTGGATTAAATAAGAGGATTTAGGCAATGACATTATCTGAACTGATGGGGGCAGCAGTACACCATCACTTCGTTTGCCTGCTTGGATCAAGGGAAGGAAGAAGACAACCTACTATAAATCTTGTCTGTTAGCAACTGCTAACGTTGCTAACAGGAGGAAGCTGTCAGTAAGTACAATAAATAACATACTTACAATGTGCTAAAGTTTCAGTTTCAGCTTCACAAACCTTCTATGAGTATTACCCGAAACTAAATTTAATTTAGTGGGTTTGTTGTTCAAAATGTTTCCCAGTAATGAGTTAGAATATAAAGCTACATGTTAACTTGTAAAGTTAGCAAAAACTAAAAGATTTGCTATGTTTGAAAGCTCACAGATTTGAAACAGCTCTTTTGCCATTATTATTATTATTATTATTTTGTTGCTTGTTTGATAAATTAAAGGATTTTTCCAGATATATTGTGAGGATTTTCTTTTACGGCGACACAACGTAATATGCAGATTAAATGGGGAAGCAGTATTTCTGCTCACTTTGGTGTTAGACAGTGTGGAATATAATCTCCAGTGCTATTTAATTTTTATGTTGATGTCCATGCAGCTGGTAGCCTGTGGCACCGGATGAATGTACAGTGACAGCGTGCATACAGTGTTGGTTTAGTGTTGGCATACAGCAGCTCCTTATTATCTGTACTGAATATGGGGTGTAATATAATATAAGGTATTTTGCTATTACGTTTTATTTTGTTTTGTAGATGCACGCAGGATGAAAGGCTAAATGTTCCTCTGCTTTCTAGAAATTATTTTTGAAGATGATAAAAACAGACAATGTTGTAAACTCCATTTAGTCGAACACCACTGGTAGTAAGTTAAATTACAGTAAACATGCTGTTGTTTGAAGCTGCACGCAGTAGATTTTGTAATACTTTTTTTTTTTTGTTAAAACTATAGCTATGTTACAGTTTTAACATAGTTCTCTCATGTCACTGTATGACAAGAGAATCCCTTTACCTCATAATTCTGCAAAAACTTGCCCCTCCTGGTCAGAAACAACCAATCAGAGTCAGGAGGCGGGTCTTAGCGCTATCAGTTACACTTGTGTATGGGCACATTTCCCACCACCATTTAGAGGACAGGTCTCAAACTCCAGTCTTCAATGGTCAGTGTCCTGCAGTTTTTATGCCACGAGTACAAAACACTGGAATGAAACGGCTTAATTACCTCCTCCTTGTGTAGATCAGTTCTCCAGAGCCTTAATGACCTAATTATTCTATTCAGGTGGTGCAGCAGAGGCACATCTAAAAGTTGCAGGACACCAGCTATGATTGGCTATGTAGTCAATCTAAAATTACATTGCTTTTATAACCATTTGTATATGATCACAATGGTTTTATGTTTATTTTTTCATGTCTGTAACCATGGATTTGGGTGTTAATAAAGATTAAGTGTCTGATTAGCTATGCACTTTATACAACATGTTCTCAATATGTAGTTGACACACCTGTTGATAAAATACTGCATCACTGCTGAGGCATATGTAGCTGTGCTGATGTACATTGGAGGCCCAGGTTGCTTTAATAGAGGCCTGAACCTGCTCTATGTTAGTGTCTCATCATTCTCTTGACTCCTTAAATTATCTATTGGCTTTATGTTAAGATAGTTTGCAAGGCCTTTCCCTCGTAGCCCACTTTAACCCTTCTGATGTTTTGTCCAGTTGAAGACCTAAAGCAAAGACGGCAACAGTTGTGGCCCATGTCCTGGTTATATCAAGGTGTAGTGATTCATGAAACACTGGATTCAGCCTCGGTCCACTCCTCGTGAATCTCCACCAAACTTGTAAAAGCGCTTTGCTTCAAGGCTGTAGGTAGCCATGTTTGTCAACTTTCTATCAGTATATTTAGAAAAGCAAACTTGTTTAGCCGTGAGCATTCCTGTGGATGAAAAATCACCTTCAAGCAAAATGAAAATCATTGTTACAGAATCGCTTTAATAATAACTTTTTTTTTTTTTTTCTTTTTTTTTTTTCAGAGTCTCAACATGGCCACACCAGTGCCTGTGCTTCGTCTACCAAAAGGTCCTGACCCAAACAGCCGTGGGTTCGACCCGAACTCTCCTCGCTTCATCGCCCTGTGCCGCACGTCCATCCCCACTTCAGCCGCGGCGGAGTCGGACCCCCAGCAGCTGCAGGAGGAGCAGCACGCACGTTCGGTGCTGAGAGAGCGCTTCCTGCGCTGTCTGCTCGCCATGTCCAACAAGAAGGTTCGGTTTCACATGCACGAGAAGGTGAACGTCGAGGCCACGTTTGGGGCGTCGGACATCGACGTGCTGAACTTTCAGGTGTCCGACCTGCACACTCCCATCGGGGTGCAAAAAGAGGCCCTCATCAGAAGTCAGGATGTCATTTCATTTACATTTGATGTATGACACTTTGGGCCCGAATCCCATGTTTGATCTTGCCGATGGTCTTCTCACTTCAGGATGATATTGTTGCACAATATCTTTACAAAAGTAACTGTTTACGTGCCACCACAAGAGGGAGCCATTGATTTGTCATGAAAGGTATTTTTATACCTTTAGATCAGAAACCAAGTGCTGAACTTGATGCTGTCTGCTGGGAGTTTTATAGTATTGCAGTTTTATTCACAGTTTGATTCTCAGTCCTTCAGTTGTCATCTGCTTCCTGACATGCTGCCTGATATTAACAACATCTCGCCTAAATGGCCACATTTCCATCATCTTCTGACGTGCAACAAGTGTTTCTTTGTTTCTATTTCTCACATTTTCTACATTCATGTTCTTTGTATTTACCCATTTTTGTACCATGTTGAAACATAATTTTGTTCAAATGTGGTTTTGAATACGTTACATTTTGAGAAAAGCGAAATAAAAATGACTGCATACAAACAAAACCTCAGCTAATTTCTTTTCTAACAGAAAGCTTGTTGTTTAATAAGCATTATGTAGTTTCCCTGTCATGCAAGCAACTTTAAACATCTCAGACTACATTATGACATTTGTATGTGATAACCTGTTAGAAAATATAGAAATAATTTATTCACATTAGTTATTCTAGACTGAACTGACATGCAAACTGATGTATTATTTACGTTTAAATAAAAAGTACTCACTCTAACATCAGTGACAAACTTGAAAGTAAAGCAGATCAACTATGCATGGAAGATTTTAGTACAGCCTGGTAGTTCCTGTTGGAGTTAAAGCAACACAAAATACTCCTAGTTAAATGATTATCAGCAGATATGGGCATACAATGTGAATACAATAAAAGGAGGGAAGAGATGAGCATCGGTTTTTGGGAAGTAATTATAACTATCAATGTGGGAAAGATTATGAGGCAACCTCTGAACTATTTAAGTTCTTCCCACCTACGGTGTTGATGATGCAGTTTGTACAATCAAAAATATTTAAGCCGGTTGTCGATTTTCCCAGGAGTAGACGTGCCAGCAAGATGAAACCGTGCAATGTCCCGAGAAATTACAAAACCTAAAAGAGTTGAGCCTCAGGCTCCATTTGTCTCGGCATGTTTAGTGTTGCAAGTTATGGCTAGATACCTGATAGTAGCTCATTTTCTCTCTTAAACGTTTATAGTGGCAAGACTAGGGTTTTCAAATATTTGTCTGAAAGAAGCATAGAAATCCTATAGACATGTCACTTGGAAAGATCAGACCAAGGTGGAAATATGTCAGGATATGTTGCGCAGCTCTATGATTGGCAAAAAAACAAATGCAAACAGTGGAGGGTTGATGATCAAAGTTTGTTTTTGCAGGTCTGGAGCCTGAGTGTTTTAGAGACGCCTTGTTGACCATGAAGTCCTCTCTATGCAAAATGACTCCAGGCATGATTGAGGCCATTACTTCTTAAGATTGGATCATGCAATCTCCTACAAGCAAATACATCCCGATTTATTTGCTTGACATGCAGCTTTTGCATTTTGTTTTACGAAAAACAATGACCATTTTAGTTTAGTCACTTTGAAAAAAATTTGTGTTGGTATCAAAAGTGTTTGCGATTTTTGGCAGCCATGTCCAGCAGTCCGACCATTAA
The DNA here is from genome assembly GCF_019740435.1 of Gambusia affinis. NCBI lineage: Eukaryota > Metazoa > Chordata > Actinopteri > Cyprinodontiformes > Poeciliidae > Gambusia > Gambusia affinis. Next base: position 22,304,126 of record NC_057873.1, read on the forward strand.
AGCAGGGCATGCGGTAACCGAAGCGGTAAGGCACAGACTGGAGGCTTTTTACAGAGTGGGACATTAATTCAAGTCAAGGATAAACAGCTCTTAAATGGATCAGATCGTTTTTGTTAAATGTCACACGGGGACCACTTAATGACAGCAGAGAAGATATCAATTATTCAAATCCCCGTTCATGAATTCATTTTAGAACAACTGGATTCATCATTGTTTCTCACCAGCCCCTTTTCGAGGGAGCAGCAGCAGAGTAGGCGGGGGGACAGAAGGAGGGTATATACTGTTTAATCTTCTTAAAAGGTGTATTTTGCGAGTTCCCAATAAGTCATTTTATTTGAGTACCATTAGGCGGTCGTGTTGTGTCTGTGTCTCTTTTTGTACCTGAATTATCTGACCACTCAGTGGAGACAGTCATCAGTAAAGCAGTGACTCATTCGCTCGAACCCCCCGCCTCCCCCTCTCCCCACACACCCCCGTCTACCCCTGCACCATCATCATCATCATCATCTCATTCTCCCTCTCACCCTCCCTAATCCCAAATATGACTTAAACCTCTCATGACGTCATCGAGCCCATGTGATTCAATCAGGAAGCCCTCAAGGACAAACAATGATAATTTTATATACAGAGCAGCTTTGTGATCAGCTGCCCTGAAACCCCTTCGGTTCTCAGTCTGATCTCCACTTTGTCCTCAAAACATGAACATCAACACGGCACGTGCAGGACACACTGTGGTGTAATTTGTATGCACTGGGTCAGGCTGCATTTCAATCTTTGAACAACTATCGATCAAAAACCTTTCTTTGTAAGTAATCTAATGTTACTTTAAAACCCCCCAGGCACTGGGAGTTTTTAATTAACCCCAGCTCCTGTATGTTTTGTGTGCGACTCAAGCCACTTTACTATGACCTATGAATCATTTCAGCATAAACCATAAACCAGCTCCTAAACTCACACCGACAAAAACAAACTGTTGGTATGAAACCATTAAAATTGATGCAACAGTTCTCATCCATTTAATCTGGGTAGAAACCATGCAAGTTAAACTGCACTTACCAAGTTAAATTCAGAATAATAAGATGGTGGTACTGGTTTGGTTTGTCCTCCCACCACGAGACTTTGTCAGTAATGCATTGTGTTGTTACTGAAATGGGGGCCCTGCAATCCTGTCAACATTTTCCCTGTCAGTCGCGGCTAATATGCCAATTTCATCAGCTGCATTTCCGATGTAGTTTTCTGAAGCCGTGGTTTTCCTATGCCATTCGTTTGCTTGTAGAGAATGTCTAACTTTCTCTACATACCTTATTAGACGGATGTGTTTATATTGTCCACAGACTCCACAAAAGGCTGGAAATTAGTGGGGAAAAAATAAAACAAAAAAAGGCATCAAAAAAGAAGCAATATTTAGAAAGCCTGAAGAAATATTGATCAAGTCTATTTGAGGGCAATAGGATAAATTATTTATATATGAACTCCGGAAAGAGTTTCTAGATACATCTTGAAACTTTTCTGATAAAATAGAAACATTCATTTTACATTTTAGATCCATATATTTAGCTAAAACATGAAGCATTGACAGAAAATTTGGTATATAAATTTGTTTAACAGTGCTTATAAATGTTAGCATTTCTATGAAACTGTTAAGCCACAATAAAACATTACGTTTATTTATTTGATTGTGGATTATTTTTATAAAACCTTTATTGGAAAGTCTCGGTTTAAAGACCAGTTATCGGGGGCGCCGCCAGGAATCTTGGGGCCCCCTGACAAAACAATCTTCGAAAATACAATATGATGAACTTTGTATTTGAAAGTGATTTTTTAAATTATTATTTCTATTAACAAAAAATAAATAAATAAATTGTGGAGGGCCCCCTGTCGGTCAGTAATAGATAGGTTGTTGTCGCCTGCCTCACACAACCAAAGACAAAGCAGGAGAACAAAATAGTTTAGTAAGAACAAGTTTAGAGTTCTTTCTAAAGCTGAAAGTTTTGCTCCCTCACTTGCAGCCTTGCACATGGACACACTGTCTCAATGTTATCTTCTCTTACTGTTTGCCTTTCCTGACAGTCTGCTTCTCCCTGATTTCGGTGGAAAAACATTCCTGCCTCCTTCTATGAATGTGTGTTTGTTCTTGTGTGTGTGTGTGTTCGCACTGTTGTATCAGTGCGTCAGTCATGATGGTACATGGAATCTGCCCTGTAGAGAACCACCGGCCAACAGGAAGCACATTCCTCTGCTTCCTGTTTGTGACCCTCTCTCACTTCCTGGCAAGTGTCTGATAACTCTCAAAAAAACACTTAATCACCGATTTGCCCCGCTCTGGTGCCAGCAGACAAAAATAATAAGCCAGTGACTTCATGAGTGTTTATTTTTAGCGTTTTTCATTACTGAAAAGAAAGGAGAGGTTAATTCACTCGGTAGCGTTTGTTCATTTATCGGAACAAGCATTATCTAAGGTCGCCATGTATAATTTGTCTTCTGCTCACACAAAGTGTAACAGATAAACAAATATTCTGGCACTTCAGGAGAACAAAAGGCCCTTCGTAAATTTATGAACATGAGAATTCGCAGCGGGGAATTGACGCGGTCAGCAGATAATATCTGCAGGTAAAGCGTCTTGTTCCTCCAGGTTGGTTTAAAAACGACAATGTTTTACATCCAGTCCTTATTTGTAGCTGATCCCTGCAGCTGTACGGCAACATCAGCATTGTCACAAATGAGATGTAAAGATCGATGAACGTCTCATGGGTTACAGTGCAGTTGTTTCTCGTCTTTTCCAGTCACGGGTGAGTTGGTAAAGCATACAAAAATATTAGTGAGGAGTGATGCTCCTATTATGTCTTCACGTAATAGAATGACACCAGAAAAACTGCATTGTCTCCTCTACCATCACAAACGTAAATATATGAACTCCTAAGAACTTCTGGTGCTGTATGTGGAATTAGAATGAAAATATGGAGAAACACCTCGTGCCTGCTGGTATGTTTGGAAGAGGATATGTGATGCTACAGACCTGTTCATTTTCCAAAGGTCCAGGGAACTTTGTTAGAGTCCATGAGTTTAGGAACTCATAGATTTAAAAAATTAAAATCTAAAGGCCTTTGCCTTAAAACTGAAATGGGGTCTATTGGGATGGAGGACCAAAACTGACATAATTAAAAATAAAAGCAGAAATGTAATTTTTTTGTTTGTTTGTACTTTTTCTGCTCTATACGTTTTTGTAAAAAAAATGAATATATTTTGTTTTGTCTCATCCTTAAACAAGCATTTGTTTTTTGTGTCATTGCCTCGTCTCCTTTTTATACCTTTTCTTGTGCCATACGGAGGACCAAAGCTGATATAATTAAAAATAAAAGCAAATCAAGTTGTAAATAGTTTCACAGACACAAAAGGAAGCTTCTTCTTCCACGTCCATCTCAGGCGCCGGACGTAAAACCTGTGAGACCTTTGGGGAGTGCTGAGAAGTTACTCAAAACAGAATGATCAAAGATTCCTCTTTCTGTATGGTTTAACTCAAAGCTTCAGAAAATCAGCCAAGATTTCTTGCTTCTTATAACTTAGACATTATGAGTGACCGTCAGCCCAGAGTTACATAATTGTTGGGATGATCCATCGTCTTTGTCCTCAAAGGGGAATTAATGGAGCTGCAGTGATGAGGTAACACCGTCAGCTTTATTGCAGAACCTTCTTTTTTTTTCATGTCTGTCTGCCTCTGAGTCAATCAGGGCACATCGGGCTGATCTTAAACATTAGCATGAAGAGATCCACTTAAAGGGCTGGACAGGGGAGACTCCTGCAGATGAGAACAAATGTTGAACTTTATGCGTGGCTGAAAACGTTCACTTACACCACGCCGCCGCATGACATGGCGTCAGGCTGTGGGAGAGCTTAGAAGAAAGAAAATGTATCAGAGACTGCAAAAAATAAATAAATAAATAATAGAGAATAAGGTGGAGGTTCACATTTGAGCACGACAGAAGCCTTGAACATGCAGCTAATGATACGACGGAAAGGTCTAGATCAAACTTTATTTATGTTAGAATGGTCCAGTTAAAGTTCAGACCGAAATTCGTTTAAGAATCAGCGGCAGGATGTGAAAAACGATGTGATGCTTTCCAGTCAAGCTGAATGAGCTTGAGCTGTGTTGCAAAGATGAACAGGCAAAAGTATCCGTCTGTAGAAAGTTAAAGCACACAGAAGTGTGTGGTTGTAATGAAAAAAAAAAAAAAAGTTCAAGAGATGCGAGTCCTGTACTTTAAACTTACACACGTAAGCAAACACTGCGAGGCGAGTCATTTAATTGGCCAAGGATGGTATTTATTTAGAAAGTCAGCTGTCGACGCTAACACAAGTATCTGGATTCATCAACGGTCGAAACATAGCTGCAGAATGTCGCTGCAAATTAAAACCCACATCGTTTTCTAAATTATAATTGCAGAAAGCAGCAAAATAAACAAATTCTACTTTCTAACCTTGCAGGGCATAAAGCAGGAAAGCACATCCACCCTGATCTGTATTGGATGTGCATCTGCAACACAATAAATGTACAACCTGCAAGACGTGGGGGAAAGTTTTCTAGGCAAGTGCGGTTTCGTGCTGCGATCGTTCCTCCACCATTGTTCTCGAGGTGTTGTTCAAGTAGTCAGAAAGGCAGACAGGAGAAGGAATGGCTGAGTCACTCTTTGTCCCCGGATTTGTTTGAGTTGTCTCAGGAGAGGGGGGAATTTCTGGAGGAGCTCCAGCGATTGTGAAAGCCAGGCGCTGTGAGAGCAGGCGGCCTCACTTCCCACACCTAAGTGGTCAGGAGAGATAAAGAGGCCAGCAATGGATCATGCCAGCTGGACCCTGCTGAGGTGCAGGCGCTGGAACATTAGTAAATGACACATTTAATTTTATTTGGGTTTTGGGACTATAATGTAGGCTGTTACTGAATTAAGGTTTCATTGTTTGAAAGGACTTTATACAGACGCATCTCAGCTAATTACAATATCATCAACAAGGTCATTCATGTCAGCACAAGTCGCCGGTCCATCACAGGACAAGACAGAGACAAACAACTACACACACACCCACACACACAGTCGTGTTTTCATTACTTGTAGGGACGTCACGTTTACTTCCATTAATTTTCACAGCCTAACCCTTACCCATAATCCTAACCATCACAGACCTAACCACTAACCCAAAAACAATGATTTCACTCACGGGGACCAAGAAAATGTCCCCGCAAGGAGCAGTGGACCCCATAACCTCTCATTGTAGACAGAAATAGGTTCCCATTGGGATATAAAAACCTGGTACACACACACACACACACACACACCTAAGGACAATTTACAGAAACCCCTTACTGTCACGTACTGGTTTGTGCTAGGACACTGGAGTACCAAGAGAGACATACAGTCACTAATTGAGAAACTAGTAGCCAACATTATTTTTTGTCGAGTGCCGTCATGAAACTCATCATTACACATCACATATTGGTCAACATGTCATATTAACTAATATGACATGTTGACCAATGTTATATTTATCATGGTATCAAAAGCAACTCTAAACAGGCGGATGTTTAGCCTTTCATGTTTCTATTTCTGTCATTATTGATGACTTTTCTTTTTTTTTTTCTGTGCCTCTCCAGTCTTCCCTTAATTTCCAAATTAAACGTAAAATTTACTTTTAGTCTGTCATGTGGACTTTGGCCTACTGAGCAATAGCATCGCCTCGTTTTTCTCTGGGCCAAACCACCATCAAGTCACTTTGAGCCCCAGTTCATGAGAAATCAATTAATCTATCAAAATTGATTGATTAATGTTATATAATATTTATTTTTTTATAAAACAAATTGTTTTATATAAGATAAAAGGAGACAATGAAAAACAAAGATACAAATAAGAAATAAAAAGCGAAACAATCAAAGTTCATTAATACTTCTGAACTGCTGCACAGTTCCCGCAAAACTACATTTTATTCCTGTTGTGTTGTGCACAGTTTTTCCCTCCATTCAACTTTCTGTTTTCGGTGGACACAGCCAGCTTTGGTAGCCATTACCATCCTTCTGGTGGGAATTCATAACTGTTTGCTGGAAACCTGCCAAGTCAGCAGTCTTTGCCATAACTGTGTTGTTTATAACACAACATTTATGTTTTAAAAAGCATTTATCTCTTCTGTTATAGTCATAATTTGTGGGCAAAAGTGAAAACTTGATTTTTGTGAGTAAAGAGCCACAAAAATCAAGGACAGAAACTGAAGGTTGAAATGTATCACTGTGCATGTCATAGGGAAACATTGCATGAGTTTTATTCTTTGAATTTAACTGACGTTAGATAATTTATTTTCAAGAAAGACACTGGGCTTTATTGAGACGAGCTGCATGCACAATAGAAACTGGTTTTTAATCTTCCTCAAATGCAGAGCCGGCGTTTTAATCCAGCCTCTCCAGCTGGACATGAGAGCTGAGGACGTTATCAAGATGATGCCACCGGATCGTATGGGAAGCTGGACACTTCTGCGTCTCTCATGTCTAGACAGGAAGACATATGAGGAGGCGGAGAAGGGAGGGGAAGTGCTAATTAGGCTGAGATTAAAGTTATCTCTGTTCATCTATGAGTCTGTGGACCTCATCGGGGTCCCCTCCCTTTCCCACCGGAGTAAACACAGGAAGATGCTACTAATTAGTGTCTGTGATGCCGAGGGACGCCTGATGTCCACACTGGTGGGACAAATCCAGCAGCTGCAAGCCGTCAGCCAGAGCAAATGGTGAACATCTCCGCGTCACAGTGGAGATTATTCATGAGATAGATTGGTTAAAATTGAAATGTATATAACACTTTGAGCATTTTGTGTCACTTCAAGCTTTTGTTTGTCTCATATTAAAGTTTACTTGATGATCTGAAATCTATAAGATAATTTCTTATATTGGGAGGTAAATAGTTTTCTGGGGGGTTTCGGGGTCTCGGGGGGTTCGCAGTGCTGTTGCTGTGAGGCTTTTATCCAAAGCTCTCTGTTATCCAAAACGTCTCAAGAGGCTGATGGAGGAAGTGAAAACGCTGGTAGGCCACGAAAGGGTTTGAACGGTGAGATGTTTGAGAGCTGGAGGTGAGGATCACTTTGTCTCCAACATCTAAATGTCTATGACATTTACGATTCTAAGCCTTAATGTAGTGATTGGGGTTTTCTGTGTGTTTATTTAGGTTTCTGTGTTCTGTAGAGTCTCTGTGTTGTCCCGTCTACCCCTTGATTGGTGCAGCTGTTCCTTGTTTCCCCTGATCGTCTCCCTGTGTGTTTAATCCCACCTGTGTTCCTTGTTCCTCATCTTGTCTCGTCTTGTCAAGTCTGTCGTTTGGTTTAGTTATTCCAGTTGCTACCAGCTCTGATTATATTTTGTGTCTGCTCATCTGCGCTGCCTGTATTTTGAATTTCATCACCATTAAAATCAGAATTTCTTCACATCACCCTGGGTCCACATCGTCTTCCTCGCCACCTCTACCCGAACATCATGACACTTAAGCAGCATTTAAACATATTATGAGCTCAAGAGTTCTTCGTTCTCCTTTTCTTTTTTCATCATCTTTGCCACTTTGGGCTCAGAAACTAAACTACTCTTTCTAATTATTTCACTTTAAAACTTACCACCATCCATCGCAGCACCTCGCTGCAGCAGACTGCAATATTTGCTTTTCTTGTTTTCTCCTCCTCCTCCTTCCTCTCCTCTTATTCTTTCGTTCTTCCCTCCTAAAAGACATGATTTACTTGTGACAGAGACAAGGACATGGGCCTGTTAGCGAGCGCCTCTGACGTAGGCACTGGCGTCCCCTCTTCCTCATTATCCCCCTTCTTCATCCATCGTCTTCTCCCGCTCCTCCTCCTCATGCCTTACTCAAATTGGGGTCACCAACCTTCGTCGTGCGGCCCGGTGAATCATCAATGGGACTCTCGCTGCGGGAGGAGGAGGGATGCTGCCCGTCCAGGACGCTTCCGTCCTCCTAAATTATCAGGGTAACCCGACTTTGTCTGCTCTCTACTGTCTCTTTTCTTCTAGAGCAAAGAGAAGAGAGACGAACTAGAGAGGCGGAAGATGAACGAGAGGCACGACTCTTGATGCCTGCGTGGTAATCTCGGTGTTTGCAACCGTTTTGTGCTTCATCAAATAGTCATTGCACTCTTTATGTTAAATCCATCATAATTAATACACATACCAGATACTAGAAGCTAGTCCTAGTGCACTGGATGATCCATCAGCTCCGTTTGGCTGCCTTTAGTGGTGCTCCTTTCATTTGTGTGCTGCCTGGTAAAGCAGGAAGTGATGCAGGAACGCAATAAAGACCAACAAAATTAACTTTCAAAACTACCCTCGAACTGGCCGTTTCACTTTTCGAAACGTTTGGTTTTGTAGCGTGTCGCGTACATTCATGTCCAACGTATGAATGCACTGCCGCAGTATTGACACACTGGGTCAGTGCATTGTAGAACAACCTTTTATTGAAAGTACATGTCTGTCTTTTGGGGTGTGTCTCTACAAGCTTTCCACATTCAGTTCAATTCATTTAATTTCAAAAAATGCTCTATTAATCCCAAAAAGAAGCTACATTTTGTTGGAACTCATAGAAATTGATTTTCTTCAAAATTTAAAAATCAATTCAAGATCTAAAATTGATTCATTGATTCCAAAGGGAAACTAAATGTGGTTGTAGCTCATCTAATTAGAGCGTTATTGTAGATGGCGGAGGCTGTGCGCAGCAGTCAGTTTTACAGAACACCTAAAGAAGCCTCTGACTGAAGACTAACGCTAGTCTCATGGTCGTTCTTTTCTTGGTTTTACAATGAATCCTTCTTTGCACAAAAAGTTACCCCAGTTATCCCAGAGGTTTCCCCATAACAGAACACAAATTCACACAAAATCCTTCCTCAGTCGTTCTTAATGTAATCAACCAACACACCCAAGATGTTAACACAAAACAAACAACCGTCTTAAATTTTCTCCCTGAAAGAAGATTTTGCATTTTAGTCAAGAACCGTGTCGCTTTCTTCACAGGAGCTCAAATGCAAAACTCCTGGGAAGTTCTTATCTTCCACTGCAACATTTTTATAGCTAATAGTTATCAAACACTACACTTCTGCCAACATTATGTGTCAAGAACAGACCACTAGAACTCCCAGACCAAGGCCGCGAGAACTGAATTAGGTCATTTTGTCCTTGCAGGCCTGGAAGAGAGAACAATCTGTCCTTTTGGAGGATGTATCAACCTTTACATTACAGACTCTGCCTGAATGTTAAAACTTAAGGTCATCTGGCAAATGCACGAACTCAAATAAATGCAAAAGTCCAACAATTTGATAAAAGTATTGGTTCTGAGATCAGTATTTGATTGAATCGGTCACTGACATTAGGGAATTCCTTTCAATCTGCATTAAAATGACATATTTTAATAAAGATCAGCACTGCTCAGTCATGAACAGCAATGAAAAATATATTTAGACGGGGGTCCAGAGTTTGAAGAGAAGTTGGGTATCTTTGACGCTCAATCTGTGGTTGTTTGTGTTTTGTTTAATATGAACTAAATAATCTCCATGATTAGAGTCTAGAGTTAGTGTTGAAACAAGGTGTATATCACTCAATACTGCATAAAAAACCCCACTATTTTCACAGTTCTTGACTGCGCAAAATAGCTTTTTTTCATTGTTCCTTATAACACAAACGACACACAAAACATGAGAACCAGGGATAATAGACTCACACTCCCACAGAGGCTCACAAAACCAAATACAAGTCATTTGTTTATGTTCTTCCATTAAACTCTGGTTTTGTTTTGCTTTAGACACACAAATACTTTGTGTTTATAACTGAGCTGAATGTAGAGAACAGTAGGATTGTCCACGTGTGTGTGTGTGTGTGTGTGTGTGTGCGTGTGCATATTGTGTGTGTGTGTAGGGAGGCAAAAGGTCAGTTTTGGTCTAAAAGCACGTCGACATGCTCGCAGCTTATTTGCTGATGCTATCTATGAGAGGAATCTGAGTAAACAGTGAGGTCAGATAACAAGAAGAGCTCTTCTTCCTTCTTCTCGCCCAGTACTCCTCCCTGATGACATTTAGACCTGAATCCTCATGAGTTGATACAATCTCCCTGTAAAACTCAATTTAAACATGCTAGTCTTTAATTTGTAGGAGATTCTGGCCGCTGCGAGAATGGCTAAACCTTCAATTCTAACAGATGAAGCACGGTGCTGGCAGCGTCATGCTGCTGGAAAAAAAAATAAAAAATCCTTCTTTAGTTAGGGTGGGGAGGCCAGTTCTCTACAACGCAGGTGAGATGGACAACATGAAAACTGATGCTCTTGTCAGAAACAGGGACAGTGAAGTTTTTAGCTTCCTGCAAAAGAAAACCTCAAAAAGCCAAAGTGAAACATGGTGGCGGCAGCAGCATGCTGTGGGATACTCTTCGTCGTCAGAGACAAGAAAAAGAGTAAAAATGACACCTGATGGCAGATTTGAGAGTTCGCCCACAGCAATACAACAACCCTAAACATGCGGACAGAGCTACAATGGGAAGCATAGACTGTGTTTCCCAGTCAAAGATTTTAGCAAATCCCACTGAGAATTTGTGGCGAGACGTTAAAAGTCAAGTGATTATTTTGTCTTATCTGACTGAGCGGGCGATTCTTTGCAAAAAAAAAAAAAAAAAAAAGGGAAATATACAGGGACCACAAATCAGATTTTGAATTGCATATATGCTTTACCTTCCACTTTATGATTATGCAATACTAATCGGATTATTACATGAACTATATTTAATGTACTCAAATTTAAGTAAGTGGTATGAATATCTGCAAAGTTGATGTAAATGATGAGTGAATATTAACGATCCTTTTCACACTGAAATGAAGCTCCAACTTAAAAAATACATGAATTAACTTGTTACATGTAATCAAATAGTCAAACTTGCTTTATTTGCTTTATTTATTTGCTTTATTCAACATGACAACTTAATACTCAAGTTGATTACTTGTAACAAATAATTTTTTTTATATATATATATAAGTTGGATCACCTGTTGTGTGTGTTGTTTTTTTTTTATTTTAGTGCAGATGGATCACGTGTGTGCGTGTGTGGGTGTGTGTGTGTGTGCGTGGACGGGGGTGTGTGTGTGTGTGTGTGGAGAAAGAGTGCGATCTCACACACTCTGTCTCTGGGTCTTAGGAGAGTCGGACCTACATGTTCTTCCACCTGGACTCCTCTGAAACAGGGAGGGCAGCCCAGTTCTGACCCCAACACATCTGGAGCCGACACACTCAAAGACGCCGAGGAGGAGCATAAATAACACCCTCACACATGTACAGTATGTCACTCACAAGAAATACACAAACGCAGACAGGCATGCACTTCCCGGAGAACAAATATACGGCTCTTCTCCACACACGTGTTTGAACGTAGACACACACACACACACACACACGCACACACACACACACACACGCACACACACACACCCACACACACACAGGCAGAAAGCTAAAGGAAACCCAGATTGTGCAGCGCGTCTGTCTCACACACACACGCACGCACACTGAGTCCAGATACAGATGGTCGGTGCGGTCATCTCATTAATCCTGAGCTTTTACGTTTTTATGTATAAAAGAAGACACTTGTGTTTTATCGTGCTGTGTCTGGGAGGAAAATGTGCAGCTGCTGCAGGTGCTGGAGGGCATGTTGACCTCCCAGACGAGGGTAAAGTGGTGGGACATCCCAAAGCGAAGCACAGATAAAACGCCGTCTGCGCACGGTTGTTCTTCTTCAACAGGTTTCAATTGAAGTTACAATTGAAACCTGAAAAGCTCGTCCATCATGGCTCGAGCTTCGCTTGCCGCAATGCTTCCCCAGAGCCCCGAATACCAGAGCGATGACGCGGATGTCAGAGCAGGGTTTGGGACTTTCAGGTTTATCGTTTTACGCCGGTGAGAACGGCCTCCTGGTGCAGCAGGTCAGAGCAGGATGCTGCAGGAACTGGCTTTCTTTGCGTGTTGGGACGTTTTCTGAAAAGTTGTTTTTAGATTTTTTAATGTGATTATAGTTAAAAATCCTCTTTTGCCAATTTATCTTTTCTTGTTTTTAGGAACAATCACGTGTGCAAATTTGATTAATAAAAAAACAAGGCATTCAAGGACTTGAGGGACCTTGTAAATGATTTGAAAAAAATGGTATATATATATATATATATTTAAATATTATTGAAAGGTTGATGTGTCAAGACTTTACTTCTGGTAATTCTGATGATTCTCGACGTGCAGTTGATGAAAACATGACATTTAAGATTAGAATATTGCATCAGACCAATAAATTCTAACACAGAAATGTGGGTTTATTAAAAAGTATTTTAAAGTATTATGTATTTTCCAGGCAAATTGTCCCCTTTTCCATCCATTAATTTCCCAATCAGTGTTTCGGATCAGCTGTAGTTTCTCCTCCACTATCATTCGAGCCCTGCAGGGTCTGCAGCCCCTTTCCCTCCCTGTATTTATCCAACTGTAAACAGTTTGCCTGCAGTGCAGCTGCTTGTCCCAAAGACTGCTGTGCCCTAAGGGGACGGGGGCCCAGGTGTTCCTGTTTGGGTTTGACGCCGTTCCTTATTTTTAGTCTCACTGAGAACTCTGCTGCTTGTGGACGTAGCGGCTCACTTGTGTGTTTATTTATTTCTAACGGCCAATCAGCCGGGCAGGTTTGTGTCAACATCAAGGTCCAGCTTCCTGTTATTACTGACCACACGCACACATATACATACACATATACAAACCAGCAACATGCTGTACGTACTGCAATTACACGGCAGCGTCTGCAGATTCTGAAGGACACATGGACGACATGAGGACTGTTCTCCTTGCGTCTAACTCATCGGATGAGTTCCCGTTCATCACGGTTGTTCTGCAGCCGAACAGAGCTTTAATGTTTAAAGTGATCTGTTTTATTCAATTTCATTCCATTCTAACTTGAAATAGTTAACCAAAATGGGTTATGATAGGAGAAACGTTATAGTGTCTCAGAAATATTTATATATCCTGATATTGGTACATGACAAATATTGAGAAATGGATCAAACTATGCTGGTAATTCTGGACACGCTCAGCCAGAATGACTAAGGAAAAGCTCATCTTTCTACTAATAAGTCTGAAGAGAAATGGGCTAAAATCCAGACTGAGATTTTAATCATTTTGACTGAACAGACAAAGCTGAGCACATATATTATTTCTCAACATAAACAGCTAGTGGTGATAACAATAGACTTTATTAAGTTCCTGTCGGATTGCATGTAACAAAGTAATCCACAAACATGAAATAGTTGGAAAAACAAACTTTGGGTGCAGCCAATTGACTTCAGTCCCCTCGTTACTGAACTCGGTAAACATGTGAGCAACTTAATGACTTTATAAATCCAGCTGCTCAGAGGTTTGTTGGAGAACATCAGTGAACAAACATGTCAGGACAGAGAGGAAGATGTGGACAGCAGAGTCCAGTCTGTTCCAACACAGGCTGATATTTTGAATTGATCTACTGCTTGGTGCGTGTGTGTGTGTGTGTGTGTGTGTGTGTGTGTGTGTGCGTGTTTGAAAGTGTGTGCACCGCCTCCCTCTCAGAGTTGAATTACTGAATGAATTTGTGCAGTGGTTGTAGTACCGTCTAGAGCGAGTAGGCGCGTGTTTGTCCTTGAGCGAGATAATGAATGGATACTAACTTATAGGATGCTGTCTCACCCACACACACACACACACACGCACACACACACACAAACACACACACACAAACACGCACACACAAACACACACACACACACGAGAGCCATCTCTGCGTCTGTCTATGTCCTTGTCTTTAAAAGTCTGTTGGAGTTGTGACCACTGGACCTCCTTCTTTCATAATTGTATTTTATTTCAGAGGGTATTTGCAGTCATGACTGGCGCGATCTGTTTTCTGTTTTCCAAAGCTGTTAATGATCAATCCAAATCCTTCTGGTCGTCACGATACCTTTGACAAACTCTTAATTTATGGCTCCATAAATTCCAGGTTTCCTGGAAAGACTCATTGATTTTACCCTGATTAATGTTCAGCTGAATTATGTTGGCAGGACAATTTCCTCCAAAATACAAGAATAGACTTGAAAGAAAAAAAAATAATAATCATAGTTGAATCAGTGAGACATTCCTATTTCCTTAGAGAACAATAAAACAAATTCAATTCACTCCGAATGTTTTGCCGTTTATTTGTTGCAATGCCAAATAAATCAGACAGCAAAATCTACTCAGAAAGTGTCATTCTTGTCACTGAATAAACGATGTTGGCGACTTTGTTATAAAGTTTGGAAAAAAAGGAACACAACAAAAATACTTTATACTGCATTCAGACATTAGGTGGCACTGAGACAACACTGTTTACAATTAAAACGTAGTCTTTGGCAGGTAAAGGTTTAAAATTAAGTTTTGTTCAACCAAGAAGTGTGTTTCTGGATGTAAATGTTAAAAGAAAAACACTGAAAAAGGAGCGCAAGTCTTCATTTATATTTTTATTTTGAAAAAAAATATCATACTCACAAACAGGTGTAACTTTCCTAATAATCAGTGAAAGCATTTTTATTTGTAATTGTTCCTTATAATGACTGACCAGGTTTTCCACAATTATCCTCTGATTTTTCTGTTGGGTGCCCAAATGCAGAGAGGATGAGAAGTTTTAATGGTGAAATAAGATAAGAAACTTACAAACCATGGAGGAAGGGAGAGAACAACAGGAGAACCAGGCAGAGACTAATCAGCCAGTGAACCTGGAAGCTGTGGAGGTGAGATTAATGAAACCAGAGAACAACTTAAAAAAACGAAACGCAGCCTGAGGAAAGTTTGAACGTGACTCTAATGTGAGGCTGTAGATCAAAATGCACAGAAAGCAGAACACCAGAGAGAATGAAGAAGCTCAACGGAAAGGAATAAACTAATATGCAAAGATCTAAATAGCAATGATTAAAAAACGGACTAACTTTTGGCCTGACGTGCTGCTAATTACACAGCCGTCGTAACTGTGTGACACTGTCTAGTCGGTCTGGATGCTGGTAACTTATTAATTGTTGTGACCAACTCTAACATGGAGCAGCATGATGTCTTTCCGCATCCAACTGAGATTCTAATAAATGTTCCATCTTTAATGAAATATCTTCTGTTTATTTTGGTTTCTCAAATATAAACTTACCCTTGACAAGTTAATGAAAGGTCAGAGTCACCAAGTCGAACATAAAATGTTTATATTAGCACAACATAAAACACATTTGACTACAACAAAAAAAAAAAAAAAAAAAAAAAGCAAAGCAACTGGGAAATTACTGGCGCCTGAATGAGAAACCATGTTTGGACGACAGTGTTTCTCTGTGGTTTGGAAATGCTTCTGTCTGTGTGTGTGTGTGTGTGTGCGTGTGTGTGCGTGTGTGTGTGTGTGTGTGTGTGTGTGCGCGTCTTCCGTCATACGAGACGTGTGTGTCCTCTTCAGTGGAGAGGACTCGTTCATAGCAGCAGCTAATGAAATCTCGTCTTCGTCTCCCTCTCTTTTTTTTCTGCTCGTCTCGCTCTGACATCTATTTGTCCTTCCTCTACTCCCTGTACCAGCAAATCCTCCTGCCTCTTCTTCCACGCTGTCATTCCTTCTGTGAAGCCCACTCAACATTTACAGATGGGAACAAAAAAATAAAATTATGTATTTATTCAAAACACGAACAATGTGATCCAAAGACATTTCTTGCTGCTCTTTTGAGACTTTCCTTCATACTTATTGACGCGTTTCAAGACGTTATCAAACTTCATCCATTATGATGGTGGACTCCCCAGGTTGTTGTTCTTTATTTCTTTATGTGCGATGTGGACCTGTCCAGATTGGACCCTGACTCTCGCCCAGGGACTTCTGGAGATTGGCTCTAGTCCCTCGGATGGATGAGTGGATGGCTGGGTGGAGTAAAAACCTTTTTACTAAGAGCTGCGCTTGTCCTCGTTTTGTTGAATCAACAAAATGCATTTGCCCAGCGAGTTGTAGCATCAATAAGTCAATGAACCAGCAGGATGTTCAGGTTTTGGGCCTCTGCAGCCAGTGCTGCTCTCTTTCTTCAATTTACTGTGCTGAAAGTTTTAGCCTGTTTCCCTTTCAAAGGGACTTTACACTGTTACAGAAGAACTCTCTCTAAATGTGCAACAAGCTACCTGGAAGGTGACTAACAAATTCCAGGGACTCGGATGGGTCGTATCTGCACTCATCGCCGTGCTCAGAGGTCAAAGTTCAGCTGAACCAAACCCTGACAGCGAGTAAATTCACGCTGTGAAAATATAGATTTTAGAGTGCAGCGTTTTTGAATGTTTGTGTTTTTGGTTTTTAGCGATCACGCGATGGAAACAGGTGACTGTTGTGTCACGCTCAACCCAACCAGAACTTCTGGCGTCCCTGACGGGTTTCTGCCTTCTCTTTTTATTACTTTTAGAGAAACATCCACTTTTTTGTATCGTCCCAGACCGTTTCCTCAAAATTGTTTCGGATGCATTTTTGCCTTTTCTATTATTGTTCTTGTGGATATTTTTTGTTCATCGTAGTTATTTTGTTTTTGGGGAACATCTCAGCTGACGGGTGCAAATGAACAAAAGTCAGGAAAATTCTTCTGATATATACTTTACTTTAACTTCTAGCAGAGAGTTTTAGTCTAAGAGTGTGTATTATATTCAGATGTTGCCATTGTTCAGTTTAATTGTAGAGTACATGTGCAACATTAAAAGATTCACTGAGGTCTTATTCTTTTACATCATAAAACCTGTGACTTTAACAGGGCTTGTGGGCTTGTTATCAAAATTCCTGCAGCTTTATTGATCAATATACTTAACTGAATTGAAAGAAACCTATGTAAAGCTTGAAGCCATAAATATTTCCAACAGACAAAATGGATCTTTAAAAGTAAAAGTTCTGTGTTAACGTTACCCAAAACAACGAGTGTAGACGTGTAAACACATTTCATATAAAGTTTAATTTAAGGAAAAGTGTCCATATTTGTAATGCAGACAGCATCCTGATGTGGCAGCAGTTGAGCAATGAAAACGTTTCACCCATGACTCAAACCGTTCTGTGTGAAGGAAAATTTGATTTAGGGAAAAGGCAGCAGATGTCCAAGTGATTAAACGCCGCTGTTTCAGTAAGCTGCTGCAAACAGCATCTTAGGCTGAGGTTTATCAGTGTCACCTCAGTGTTTTAATTCAGAACTGCCTGCAGGTAACAAAGTTAGTTTCCATGGTTTACAAAAAAGGGATTTGTTTTTGGTTCTCACCTGGTCTCACAAGGAGTGATTGAAAACTTTAGGTTGTTCATTTGGAGAGACACAAAGATAAACTACTGGAACTAAAGCAGGTTTTCACATTTCACTTGTATCTTCTTAGAAGGTTCAAAAAATTAATGCATCAAAAACATCAACAAGGATCCAAAACAAAGCAAAAGATTTGTTTTGGATTGTTGGGGAGGAGAAGGAAGGAGAAGATAAAGACAACAAATTTCTAAAATGACTAAAAAGACTCATCCAGACTTTTTTATTCCTGTTACGCTGCAGAGAGCAGCTTGACTTTTCTAGAGTTCTTAATATCAGGATGATTAAAACATGTATGACTTTTTTGTTGTTGCTAAAATTTTGAGGAAACCACTTTCCTGTTTCCAAAGTGCCAGCATGCTTATCCCATCCTGAAGCTGCACCCAGAGTTTCAGTAAAGACGTCCCAATGAAACAATGAAACGTGTGTTAGAACCAGTTGAGTTTTGTTATTCTAAGTCTAAGAGTTACATAACATTATGTCATATTTTAAGAGTTAAAACTCTGGAATATGGAGAAATATTCTAATTTTAAAGCTGAAAATGTGGATTGTTGGCGATCTGATTGACGGAATATATAGAGCACGTTTTTACCAAACATCACAGAAAGGTTGGATTTATACTGAGATTAAGTTGCTAACAAGTGCACTGATTAGTTGAAGGCAATTGGTTGCGATGGGTATTTTCCTTGGTAGCAAATTCTGATGCACAACAGACTTTTTCAGATTTCTTTTGTGCAAAAACGTTTGAGAACCATGCATGATTTTCCTTCCACTTCCTAATTAGACACTAACTTGTATTGACCCGACATATAAAACCCCCAAATAAAACACACTGAAGCTTGTGTTTGAAATTCGACAAAACATGGGGGGGGGGAATAGCATTATTACTACCTTACAGACACTCTGAGGACAAACCTTATCATTTGTGTCTGAGTGTTTAGAGCTGCTGCTTCTTTTACAGAGATGCCGTGTCACCTCTTTGTCCAGACACTCGGTGCTTCCTCCTCAAACTGCTGAATGACTGATGAGTTATTATGTGTGACAATTTGTTGAGAGTGGATACAGAGAGAGGTGGTAGAATGCAGAATAAATCCAAATCCCTTCTCCTACTCTCCTCTGGATGGGGCCTCATTAAGTGTTTCCATGGAGGGACGGAGGAGGTGGGAACACTGGGATACAGGATGGATGGAGGGCTTGTTAGGGAGGCGGTGAGCTATTTCTTTAAAAGTTTGTCTCCACCTCCGTCGGAAGCAAATTGGACAGACAGCTGAGAGCTTTTCCAGAAGATGGGAAAGCTGGAGGCTGAAATCACTGCCCACTTCTTCTTCTTCTTCTTTTTTTTCTTAAACGAAAAAGTGTAGATGTTTTTGATGTGGGGAGGCAGGCAATTTCTTTCCAGGTTAACAGCTTTCAGAGGGAAATTGGTAAAACAACTGTCAGTCAAGCAGTGTGAAACAAGAAAATCAGCCGGAGGGACAGATGTGATGCTGCTGTCAGCCATCTCTAGCTCTCAAAAAGATATTTTCCAGCTGTTAATTTGTGCAAAATTATTGTGAGCAGAAAGAGATTATCAGCAGTGAAGTTCTCACTTTAGAGAAGGAAGGATTCATGAAGAAACACTCCTCCAAACAATGATCTTCAGAAAAGCGACCAAGTTCCAAATCGAGTCCTGCCAACAAACATGTACAACACCCCCTAACTTTTTAAATGCTGAGCATTGTCTGAAAGCATCATCTTCAACTCAGCAGACCTTTAGAGCAGCTGTGAGCTGTCAACATTATTCTTGCTGTGGAAACATCGACTGATCTGAAATACATAGCATCCAAACTTTCCACACTAAATCAGCCATAGTTGGACCTGTGGGCGTCATTGTGACACAGTTAGCACCGTTTCCACAGAGCCACAGGGTCCAGGGATTAAACCTGGGTTTTTCTGTATGGATCAGTATGTGTGTTCTCTCCAGGTACGCGTTGGTACTCACTGGCTACTCTGGCTTCCTCCCAAAGTCTAAAAATATACAGTACATGTTGTTAGTTGAGGAGAGTGTGTATAATTTTTTTATTCTGTCCATCTCTCCAGTTACATGATCACTACAGGTAGGCAATATACACCCACACACACACCCCCACACACACACGCCAGCTACCATCCTGCATGGATTAGAGGGGAAAGACACTGGATGGAGGAAGACTTGTGCATAATACAGATCCCTTCTCGACAAAAAGTAGCCTATGATAACAGTTTCATTAAACTACTGTGTTTAGTTTGTTGTCGAAAACATAAAAGGTTTGGAAAAAAAAATGCCTTTGAAATGAAAATATATAGGTTTTAACTTGAAACCTTATATTTTAGAATTAGCCTTTTGAACACTACAGCTACAAAGAATATTCTGTTCTGACTGAAATGGTCCATGTTCAACTCAGAACTGCACTGAGATGAAGACAAGACAATTCGTCCAATGAAACAAATAGGAGATATGAATGTAATAATAATGTAAGGATTTGGGTTTTTCTCTGTGTTGATTTGCGTTTCCTGTTGTCTCCTGTTGTCCCGTTGTCTCCTGTTGTCCCGTCTTCCCTTGATTGGTCCCAGGTGTGTCTCGTTCTCCTGTGTATTTAATGTCACCTCAGTGTGTTTGTCAGATCCTTGTTGTTTGTAGCGTCAATCTGTCTAGCCTGTCGTTCTGTCCATCCGTGTGTCCTGTTGCTACCAGTGCTGAGCCCTAGTCTTCCTCTCAACTGTGCTGCCAGGTTTTGGACTGTTTTGGACTGCATATGTTTGGATTTTCATTATTAAGCACTGTCATCTCATTTCAACCTGGGTCTACAGCAGGGGTCTCAAACTCCAGGCCTCGAGGGCCGCAGTCCTGCAGTTTTTAGATGTGCCACAGGTACAAAACACTGGAATGAAATGGCTTAATTACCTCCACCTTGTGTAGATCAGTTCTCCAGAGCCTTAATTATTCTATTCAGGTGTGCTGCAGCAGAGGCACATCTAAAGGTTGCAGGACTGCGGCCCTCGAGGCCTGGAGTTTGAGACCCCTGGTCTACAGCGTCCTGCCTCACCACTCACCACCACACCTCATGACAAATAAATATCTGTTTTCAAGTGAGGAATCAGACATCAGACAAACAGTTAGCCACAGTCTAATACAACTTTTTTTTTTTTCGTTGGCGGTGATAATTGTATGAAATACTTAATTTATGATTTCCCCTACATGCAGGTCCCCACTATGGCTTTGGACACAAACTAAAGGTCTTTAGTTTGTGTCTTTAGATGATGTGCTTCTGTGGGAGTCTTTTAAGTCATCATAAACCTAAACACTCATAAGACAATAGACTTATCCTTTGTGTCAGGAGTTAGTTTCTGTTTGAAGTGGAGCGGTTAAGGCATCCTGGTACCTCATTTATGAGTGACGCTAGGAGAGAACAGGAGATTGATAGATGGAAAAGACGATTCATCTGCAGTAATGAGACTGCTACTCCTTCTGTAATAAAAGACTTGAGCCGAAGCAGCTCTTGAAGGATTTAACTCACAGTGCAAGATTCTGGGTACAAGCGGCTGAAATCAGCTTCTTCCCAAGGATGTCTGAGGTCGGCTTCAGAGATAATGTCAGGCATCCAGGAAGAGGCCCATTGTCCACTGCAAACAAAGGTTCCCAAGATGACTGCTGCTCTTTGGGTCCTTCAGGGATTTCCCGTTGAGACCCCAGAGAAGACACCGAACTCGCCGGAGTATTTCTTGGGAGAAGGTTGCCGGGGTTTCCCTCCTGCCCCTGTTGCCTCCGCCACCAGATCTCAGGCTGATCCATTCAATGGATGGGTTGCCTTTGAGACCCAATGTTCTGATTGTGTTTGGATGTAAACGTCTTACGTCTTCAAAATTTCAGCAACAAATGTCAGATTTGCCAATGCAATGACAAAATCTGGTTTAACGGGTTAAAGCTCATCATTTGTTGAGAGAATGACAGGTATATTTCCTCTACAAGTGTTGATGACTGAAGGTCAGTTCAGTAGGTCTGGGTCTTTAATTTTAGGCGTTGACAGCAGCTTACAATCTGCAGGTAATGTAATACATTTCTAAAATAATGTTGTTATTCACTGATTAGTCAAATTTTACCAAAACCTTCAAACGCCCTGCGTCCGGGTCCGTCTCTCCATGCCTGTGTCTCACTGCAGTGGGACAATTACTCCATCTGGGGATGAATGAGGTCTGTGGTGGAGTATGTGTGCGTGAGTGTGGGTGTGTGTGTGCGTGCGTGTTTGAACAAGAGTGGACTGGAAGAGGGAGTGGAGGGGACAAGGGAGGAGGAGCCGAGGGACGTGGGTGAGTGATTCTCCAGATGAGATCTAATATGAGAGACGATGCATCCTAAAGAGACGTTTTCTCATGGGTTTACCTCATGAATACAAATTCACCCCCGCCCGCCTGCCCACTCGCCCGCTCCTCCTGGAAGGACGGATGCACCTTGCTTCAACCCATCATGGAGAAGCCCAGCAGTCCTGCTCTTTTTCTTTTCTCTTTTTTTTAAACTTTGATCCAATCACAAATCCCAGCGGCGGTGACTTCATGGCAGCTCTCATGAGTCATCCATTCATACCTCCGTTCTGTGACTGAGCCTCTTCGCTCTGATTGTCACGAGTATTTAAAATGACGGAGGGACCGTCTGCGAGCATGCCGGCTGAAAAAGTCAAACGTTGCCAATGAAACACAGCAGGTGAGTTTGTTGACGGAGGGGAACAATTGCTCTGCCTGTGCGCGCCGAGCTCCGGGGTTATCTTGACCAGTTCAGGTAGATCAATGGGTTTCGTTTTAAAGCGGCTCCGTGCTATGAGGCGGGAGGATTTATGTGAGAGAGACTGATAAATGCCTCAGCATATTTTAAGATCTGACACTCAAGGAAAGTCAGAGTTAAACTAAGTTTGCCAGCTGTGTGCAGGGGCGTGTGTGCGCGTGGAGGCGTGTGTGTGTTGCAGGGAGAGATAGAAAGAGTGAGAGGAAAGGGGGAGGAGATAAAAAAAAGGGAGGAACAGAGTGGAGAGGGAAGGAGTGAGACACAGTGAGGTGGTTTAGAAACAAGAGGGAGTTGTTGCCAGTGACACAAGTGAAGACACACGAGGCTTGTTTTTCTCTTGCGGCCACCAGCTGTGTTTTTAGCAAGCGGGGCTGGAAGTGCAGGAGAATGAGAGGAGGGTGGCGTTCACCAGCTGAGGTCAGGCAGGCAGAGAAAAGGGAAGCCGGTGGATGTTTTTAAGAGTTTGCTTATCTGACAGTGACAACAGGATGAGAATCTGAGCGAGGAAAGAAAAACATGGAGCGAGCAGAGATACCTATAGAGACCCTGAACACTTAGCCTGGTTGGTGCTAGAGGGGCAGGCAGAGACAGAGACAGCGAAATTAGTTCACTTTGCCTTTTTCTGTCCAAAGGAGCAAAAGAACTAGGCAAGGGATCGTAACACTGGAGCTCAAGGATAAACCATGGCCTACATCCCACCACACCTGGACGTGAGTACTCCATCCTTACACACACACACACACACACACACATATCTATCTGTCATGCAACAGGCCACAGGAACAGTGCTGCTGAACCCATTAGCCACTCTGGGGAAAAACACACACATGCAAACGTTCCCCTCCAACTGTTCTTTTTTTTTTTTTTACTCAATCAAAATCTCATCCCGGTAAGCAACCTGTCTGAGAATAATGCGCCCATTATGAGTTCAAAGAGCATAACTCACCACTGCTTCAGCATGCACAGCATGATTTGGCTCTCAGCGTTAACACTCGTCAGATTTAATGCAAAAAGCAGAGCTGTTTTTCTTTTTCCTTTTTTTTTTTTTTTTTAGTTCTGTGTTTCACATCCGTTTAGCTGTCAGACACATAACTTGACCAGTCTCTGAGCTTTCGGGAGCTGCGGGTTGGACATGTCAGTGTTTCCACTGATGCTGGTGAAGTGTTGCGCCTCAGCGTGGGGCCTCCTGCAAACCGCAGCGCGCCAGTGTCGCTGGGACCTCCAGGCATCTCCGGCCGTGGAGATAAGCCACGGGAGGACGGAGCGCATTAACGCCGCTGTACGATCCGCAGATGAGAGCAAAGCGCTGTGTGTCTTGGTTACCTGATGGGGCAGGTGGAGCAGGGGTTCCCCAGATCCTCTGATCTCATAAATGTCAGCTCTCCACGTCCATTCACGCACACCTTACTGCGTCTGCCTGTTTTTACCGCATATGTGTGTGTTTTCTTCTGCATATCCCATAAGACCGTAAAAGTCTGTTATTATAGCATTTCTTATATAAAAAAAAAAAGCTTTACTTCAGCTGTCAGAAATCATGTATTACATCCACATGTTAAAGTTGTTCAATAAGAACAAGAGCTGTGTCTTTGTACGGCTTTGACCTGCTGATACCAACGTCAATTTTTCTTTAAGATCTGATAAAAAAGGCAGAGAGCGGAATATGTTTTCCTAGCCTACCTGCAGCGAGCGGTCATGCAGCAAAGTCATGACGTGTGTGACAAATGGTTCCAGAGTTTGGCCTTCTGTATGAACAATTACAACTGTTTGCATTACAAGACGATTCAGGAGTCTTCAGTAAAAGGCTTTGAGGGTAAGGGTTAGTACTGCACTGCAACCTGTGGACGTGTCTCTGGTCCAAAACACACTGGATGGACTGAATCACCTCCAGTGTGTTGCAGAAGGGAAACATCTAAAAGTTGCTGGACGCCAAGACCTCGAGGACTGGATTTGAAGATTCCTGATTTAGACCCAAGCCTTTACAGTAAGATGTGCAACATTTACACATCTGGTACGCTCCATGGCAGGTGGCGATTGAAAACTCAAAAGGATAAAACTAGAGCAGCTTTCTCCGGGCTTCCTGAAGTCTTGCTTTCGCTCGCTCTCTCACAGCCTGAAGAAATTACTGACATAACATTTTGTACAGAATACAGTGACTCTTCCAAACTTAGCAAGCTTTTTGACCAATCTAGCAAATCCTGCTGGTGTTGATGGAGACTTTAGTAGACCAGTGAAAGCAAGCCAGTTGTTAAAAAAATTAATTTAAAAACATTTTCTTGCTGCTGAACAAATGCAAAAGGATTTTTTCATTTGTTTTGAAATTTACAGTGGAATAAAGTCATTTAAATATGTTTTATTATTATTATTATTATTTCCTTGAAATTAGAAAAAAGATATTAATAGATATTATGAGTTTGGTATGCAATAATTAACTTTTAACAGCTAGCAGCGACCAAATTAGTTCAGTTACTGTTAAAATGTCTTTCTGCTTTTATTACATTTTTCTAATAAATTTATAGTAACCCTGTAATAGAATGACAGTAAAGCAGTAATAAAATCACATTTAAATTACTGGGAGGTTACTGTGAAGATTACAGAAATTCGCTCAATTTACTGTAGATTTTACATTTATTTTTTTACAGTGTGTCCTTATGCAGACCAGTTTCTCCCAACCGGATCTAGACATCCACGTGCTGACAGCCAGGACAGGATATAAACATTGATCACCTTTTGTCTCCAGTCAATTATTGCATTTCTTTTGCCTCTTGTTGGTCTATTTAGAGCCTACTCAAAAATATTTGAATTTAAACATTAATACTGTTCTGTTCCTTTTTGTGTCACTTGCAAAGAGATAAACAGACTCAAGAAACCTAAACTAATTAATATTTCTTAATGTAAACTGAATTCATTTTTAATTCTTAGCTCTTTTAGGATTTTTTTTTTTACAGTTATTGTCACTTACACAGTGTTATTCCTCCACCCTACAGCACGCAGATGGTCAATTGTGTCTAATTTAGCGTCTTATAATTGCCTTAATAGCAGGCAATAGGTGAATTTGAAGAAGTTAGCAACATTGAAGATGATAATGGAGAAGCTCTGTCCATGTCTTTGATGCCTCGTGGTATAAAGTGAAAATACAATGAGCTCATATATAACTGACTGCAGTGGATACGTTTTCCACACTATCCAAAGTGTTAGAGAGATGCTTCAATCTATGCTGCAATTTTCTTTTTTTAAAAGCTTATTACATCTCTTTCTTTCCTCCTAACACTGAAAATAGCAATTCTTGAATTGTCTTCACTCAGCAACAACATCCAAAATGAAGAGTGTTGTTAAAAAAAATTTTAGCAGCAGGTGAACATGCATTCAGAGGAGGACCTCAGTTAAACATGTTAAGCTTTTTTTCTAACATGTGCCACAGCATTTTACTCTTAGAAAAAAGGGCTGAGTTTGGAGAGAAATCATGAAAAAATGCGTGTATGTCACACTTTTGGCTTACGAGTGACAATAACTTAATATTTTCTTAACTATTTGCTCAGAGAGCAAAAAACAAACCCTGTGGCTTGTTCGCAGCACGTATCAAATTCAGAAATAATAGGTCGAATGCGTTGAAAAATGAGGAACAAGAGCAGGAGAGCGGGGATTAAATCAGAGAGAGTGAAAGAAGGAATTTGGGAAAAGAAACACGGGAAGAACAACAGGAAGGGAAAGTTAAGGAACCAGGCGTAACATGAAGACAGCAGCGGTGGATAAATCAGCCGGCTGCGGTGACACACCGGCCCCCCGGCCTAGCAACAGTCTGCTACGCTCTTCCGTAAAAACACCATTCACTTCAAACTTTGGGGAGGAAAAAAAAAAAGGAAAACCTTCATAGCGGGTAAAGGAAGGGGAGAAACTGATAGGGTAACGGGGATGTGATGCAGAGAAGCGTGAAAACAGATATTTCAAACACAGGATGGCAACAGACAGCAGAAACGTGGGTAAATATTGAACAGCAGAGCATCTGGGGTTAAACGTAAAAAGAAAAAAAAAGACAAAGCATATTTTACCAGCTTTGTAAGACAACATAAAGGACAAAGCTACAGGACAAAGTTCAAGGAATGCAAAGAGGAAGGAGGAAGGGGAAAAGGAGCAGAGTTTGAAATAAAGAGATAAAAAGAGAGGCGGACGTCAGAGGTCAGAGGTCTTTAATCAGTGAGTTCAGAGAGATACGGGGTCAGGGCAGCAACGACGCTGACCTGCTGCACGCCAGGGTCCCACCACTGTCTGCTTGATCAGGTCAGGCCACATCTTATACATCCACACAAAAAAAAAAAAAAAAAAACAAGGTGGAAAAACACCAGCGTTTGACTCTGTTACCTTCAAACCTTCACCGTATCTATGACCCTTTAATTACAGAGTACACCCTTCCAAACATTTCATTATTTCAAGTTCAGGCCAGACTCAGGTTGGACAGGAAGAAAAAGATCACTTGTAAAATTCCCCCCATTTAGGTCCGGATACATTTTACCAAGTTACAAACCATGAAACCACGGCACTCACTTTTATTCATGGGTACATGTTATTAGGAAAACATCTAAATACAATGCTGCTGCTGGGTGTTGGTTTTGATTGCGACTGACCCGGATATTCTTTCCTTTCTTTCTCCACAAAGTTCCAACCACTCTTTATGTGCGTCACTAAAAATATACATCAAAGGAAGCAGGAGGCAGGGAAAATCTGTCCAACACAGCAAACATATTATTTCCATGCAGATTTTGCATGTATGGCACTAAAAATAATAACTAATATCCCACCAAATCTTGCAACCAAGCAGTCCTTTGCAAATGCAATGTTGCACACATTGTTATTTTGACGTGTGATGCAATTTAATATCTTCTGCAGCTCTAAAAGTCGTCATACTGTTAGAACACATGTGTCAAACTCAAGGTCCGTGGGCCAAATCAGGCCCGCCATATCTTTTTATGTGGTCCTCTAGATTCTAGACTAAACACTGAGTGTGCGTAAATATTATGTTAGCAATCAAATCAATGCAGTTTTTACCTGTTTACTGCTGAGTTACACCAGTCAGTCCCTCCAGTTTCCTGATAATTATTGTGGAAATTTACACAAAATCAACAAATCCATGCACTTTTCTGCTCTTAATGAGAATTTATTGTAGGTTTTCCTCAGAAACTGTCAAAAACTTTCTTACTTGTACTAACCAGCTCCCTCAGCCTTAATTGATGTCCATAAGCTGTGCAGCGAGTAATAAAAAGTCACATTTACCGTCATAAATGAGCACAAATATTTCCAAATTAGCACCACAAACACGTTGATTTTGATTGGAAAACTCACAAAAAGGCATTCAATAATATTTAATTTTAAGAACTCATTGATATTTTATCAGTTCGAGAACCAATTTTATCAATACATTCTGATACAACCGGCCCTTTAAGAGCATTCATGATCTTGGCCCAAAACGAAAAATGAGTTTTGAAACTTTATCGGAGCAAAATACCAGGTGTTCAAAAGAATCAAAGCTCATTTTAAACAAAGATGTGTGAGATGATCGAACCACTTACTAATCCACAACATTTATTTATCATTACTTTAAATGTATCAAATGAACCTCTAGTTGGAAGTTTTCAGGTTCCTTTTTGTAGGCAGTGATTTTATTTTTTGGCATAAAAAAAATATGCTTATGATCCTTATAATGTAGTGAAAGTCAAACGAGCTCATATTAGGTTGTCAACAGGCCTGAACAGCTGTCTCACACGTCGCTCACTAACTGTAGTTACCAAAATACGATGGGAAAATATGAAGTGGTGCTTGTTTAATTTCCACAACATAACTGAATCGGTTATGTTGTTATGTCAGAATATTTCCAAGCAGCCAAATTTGGCTGTTTCTTTCGCATGACATAAAAGTGCAGTAGACTTCTTGCAGCCAGCTGACTGGCAGTGTCACAGGTCAGGTGTGATAGCACACAATCACAGGAAACTTCTGTTGTCCTAAATGTCTCCTAATTCAAACAAATTTCAAGCCATAAAAACAGCGTGATGGAAAATCGTGGCTGTCACACAACGACCAAGGGAGCCTTCCCCCGTCTTTCTTTTTCCTTTTCGTTTCTCAGCTTCGCACAGCCTCAGACACACCTTGCTGTGTGACAGCCAAACCTTTGAACCTCAGAGTCACTTGGGTGGTTTTTTCTGTAGGTGAGGAAAGTACAGAAGAGAGAGGTGGTGTTGTTGTCCTTAATCTCCTTTACAAGCTTCCACAGTATAAGGGAGAGGCCGTCCAGCGACGTCTAATCTATAATTGTCCTCTGCTACGCTGCCTCAGGTGCAACAGCTCAGGGTGGAGCTGCCAGAGTTTAATGGATACCCAGCAACAATCCCACGGTAGGAGGTGGTTCGTTTTCCCATGCCTGCCCTTTGAACCGTGCACAGTTTGAACAACAGGCATAAAAAATATACACGCCTTCACACCTGTGACCTCCTTCTTACCTCTGTTCTGACAATATGGCAAGATTACGAGTCATTACAGGATCATTATATGTTTACTCGCCCGTAAACGCCACCGTTATCTCGCTGCAGAGGCCCTAATCGATTCTCTGTCCCCTACAGAGATGAGATAAGGAGATAGAGGTGAGAAAACTGGAGATATGGGAGTGCTCGTGATGTGGAAAACACTTCATCCATCCTAAAAGCGATCGCTCTGGCAGGAATCTGCCTTTGTGGGGTCAACTGGTGAAATTTCTACTCCAACGTGTTCAGTAGCTCGCATCGCCTTTTTAGCAAGTTTCGTCCATGTCGCCTTCACCTTACCGAGGTCAGGCGAGCTGTTGCCGCGCTGGCTTGTAGTTACCCTTCATTATTGACACCTGTTAGCCGGGTCACGGTGGTAATTGCGTTACCCCATTTTCGAGCCAAGTGGTTCCCGCGCCGACACAGAGAGCGTCACTCACCTGGAAGAGGCAACCGCCTCCTACGAGCCGTCAACAGATCCAGATTATTCAATGTTCAAGTGTGTTTTAAGTTATTTGAACTAGTTCGTTTGGTGAGGCGGATGGATGTCGCTGTGATTCAGTAAGTGTGAGTAATTCCTACCTGGTCATTAAAGCACCAATAGTTCTACTTTGAAAAAAAAAAAAAAAAACTAAAATATTTCTCTTCACAAAAACCATTCAAATCGGTTTCCTTATTTTTCACCCTGATGTGTCTGATCCTTCACTGGCAAAAAACTAAATTGAAACAAGTCTCAGTGGCCTTAAATTAAATTTATTTTCAGAATTTTAATTTTTTTTTCATATATTTATAGCTAGAGAACATGTGGATATAAAACAGTATTTATTTATTTTTCACTGGTTTTTAATGCTGTTTGTGTTGCCAATATGTGGCCTTGTGTCACTTCATGTTGTAAATTGTTTTCTATTCTTTTTATTTGATAAATAAATTGGAAACTACTCATTTAATAAATGCAGATGGATCGGGTGATCCATCCGGAGCTGTAAGCGTGGCTTTATGCTTTTCTCATAAACGAACAAATCTAAAGAACTATCTATCAGGGCTGTAAGTTTTATTAAGATGTATTAGGAAATGTTCTTTTCACTCCCTTGCATGCAGTCAAAGTTATGGAAAGCTACTGAATGCTTTAATGCCTTTATTCTCTGGTGATTTGAAGACGTAGAGGGAACAAAATGCAGGTCATGTGTCACCGTGGCAGGTTTTTACAACTCCATAACATGCCACCAGAGTCAACTATCTCTGATTAATGCAAGAAATCTTGATGCTCAGCACTCTAAGCGCTCACATGAGATGATTATGTTCCAGTTGGAGGCTGCCTAATTGCTCCTGTCGAGGTGTCCGGCGAGATAGATGGGCCTTGCGGGTACGGAGCCTCGCCATAAATTAGCAGAAGGAAAATAAAGCGTAGTAGGCAGGAATAACAAGTAAACAGTTTGGTATGGATGCGTGGACTGTAGATTTCTTGAACATATGCCACATGAAGGCTGAAGACTAATGAGAAACTAGTGTGTCCAGGAAGCAAAAGGACATCAGCATGATATACACAGAGCTGGAACACCTTGTAAGAGGCTATCGCTTCTGCAGATTTCTTGACCAGCTCTTTGTATTGTCATTACGTTGTACAATTTATTTGCTTGGATCTTTTGTTTGTTTGTTTGCATCAAAACAGAAATGGTCCGGAATCAAGACAGAAAGGACACCAAAAATGCCTCGTAAATGTACTCCTCCTGCGCAGCTTTTTTCTCCCATTCTGTCAACGTGAAACCACAAACGTCGCTGTGTTCAGTTTGGATTGCATGTAAAAACATGTAGGACAACGGACGCAATTTTTATTGCTTTCAATTGTTCAGGCGTTTTGAAGAGGAACATTAGAAAACGTGAAGTATCATGAAAAAATCGAAGATATTAGTCTGTAACAACCGCAAATCTACCAAAATGCATCAAGACACTTAAGAAATCACAAACCAGCAGGAAATCAATTTCTAGTAATTTTTGTTGTTTATATTAAATAACAAAAAAACATCACAAATGGTAAATAATCTAATTTTTAAGCAATTTCAGATTATTTACAATGAATTTAACTCACAATATAGCAAATAAATCTCATGTAATCCAACATTACCCGTAAATAAACTAAAGCATCTTAATTATAAAAGTAAATCATACGATAAGAGAAGTTCAAGAGACAAATGGTGACAAAGGAGGATGAGATCATACATGCATCCATTTATAGGCTAATATGCATAAAAATGTGAAGCTAAGCTTAATGTTGCCTCCATGCGACATGGAGGAAAAAATATGTTTCCAGACGTTTGCTACAGAGATCATTGATCAGAGAAGCAGGCATCTGTCGCTTGGAGGCGCTGGAGGGACATTCACACCTCAGGTTTTCACCAGCAGCGTAAAGGAGGCTCGGTTGGAGTTGATGGGAAGCTGGACAGGGCTAAACATTGGAAAATCATTAAATAAAATCTGTTAGAGGCTGAAAAAGAGTTTCACCTTCCAGAGGAACAACAACCCCAAACCTACAGCCAGAGAGATGAGATCAAAACCTTTTCATGAGTTTGAACGGTCCAGTCAGTGTAAGGACCCAAATGAAACTAATATTCCCTGGTTAGACATGAAAATTGATGTTCATAGACACGCTTCCTCCATTCTGACTGAGCCTGAGCTCTTTCACTAAAACAGAAATGCCAAATTAAGTGACAACTGCAAAGGAAAGCGATTCCACAAAGCGTCGACTCAGGGGAACTGAATTCAAATGCACGCCACACTTTAAGATTTGAAGTCATCAAATAATATTAATATTTTAATAAGTAAATGATATTTTCTTTCACTTCAAAACTATGCACTACTTTGCATCGGTGTATCAGATGAAATCCACATTAAACATCATGTGTTTTGCGAGGAAATGTGCCAACATTTAGCAGAAATAACAATTTTGCAAGGCAAGGTAAATGTAAGTAATCGTTTCCTCCTGCTTCAGGTCCACCATGCTCCCTGCTAACCTCCTGCTCCTCATGGTCTTGCTGCTACCTCAAGCCTCGTCTGGCCGCCAGGGTGGAGAATCCAGCGAGCCTGACAATGGCAGGGTGCCCCCGACCCCTTCGTCCCCGTCGCCCGCCGCAGCGCTGCCCGATCCCGGTCTGGCTCAGACCATCCAGTCTCTCCTCCTGAGCCGGCTGGGCCTGCAGTCTCAGCCGAACCCCAGGCCCGACGTGCCGGTGCCGCAGTACCTCCTCGACCTTTACCGCTTCCACCAGCAGCAGTACCATCTGCTGGAAGACCCGACGTTCAGCTTCCCCAGCCACCACATTCAGCAGGCCAACACTATTCGCAGCTTTCACCACAGCGGTAAGCTTACCGCTGGTTCCGGCGTGTCTTAACAGCTTTAGGATTTTTAAGTTTGAACAGTGAAAGTAGGTAAACACCGGGGAACATGGCGCTTATATGGAAAATCTCTTTTTCATATCTGTAATCAAAGCATTGATTGATCATCAGTTGTGACTCTTCTGGGGGGTTTTTTACCTCGGTTTATTTAGCTGTTCCCATTTTTTTCTTGTTCAGTGTATATTCTTAAAGTTGTACATATACAGCTCAGGAAAAAAATAAGAGACCACTGCAAAAATATTCATTCTCTAATTTTACTCTTTATATAAATATTTGAGTAAAATGAGCATTGTTTTTTTTTTATTCTGTGAACTACTGAACTGAGAATATGTCTCTGAAATACCAAGCAAAAATTCAGTGCTTTCAGTTCTTTCAGACCTAAAATAATGCAAAGAAACCAAGTTCATATTCACTTAGAAACAACAACAACACTAATGTTTTAACTCGGGAAGAGTTCAGGGATTCATATTTGATGGAATCACCACGTGGGGTTCAGTGCAATGGTCTCTTCATTTATCCAGAGCTGGACTTTCTAACCAATTGAGATGCTGTGGCGTGGTTTGAGTAACAGCTTCCTTTCATAAATTAAATCATTTGAAAAGGCCATGATGCATTTTCTCAGGTTATCTTTGACAGAGATATTAAAGTGTGACCAAGAAAGCAAAACCACAAGAAATCTGTAAGGGTGAAAATACGTTTTTCACGCTTTTCGTCCTGGGTTGTGCAATATTTGGGCTTTTCGTGTCGCTCCCCTCATTACGCCTGAGTTGACCCGTCACAGAGGATGAGGGCAAGCATTAGTTGGGACCCTCTTGACCTCTCCAGTCCGCCTTTCATGTTGCCATTAATTCCATCACAAGCCCTGAAATTAAGGCCTGTGACTGAGAAGCTCTTTGCAAGAAAATCTCATTCTGTTATTGTCTCCACTTAACGCCGTTTGTTGTGCTATTATCTGCTTGGAAAGCCTGTCCTTTTAGGAACTGTTGGATCAAAACTGAGAAAGTCGGATCTGAACACACCTGGAATCATTTCTGATTCTTAGGGTCAAAGAGAGAACCCCAAACCTCCAGAAAATTGCAATTATTTAACTCTTAAGTGTTAATGGCTGCAGCATTGGGGGTATTAGGCTTCACAGTTGGTATTTCAGTCGTGAAATCTGTTTAAAACGAGATAAATTCTCGCTCTCCGTTTTTGGTTATTTATTATTGCATTTGCACCAGCAGTGCGACTCCTGGGTCAGCAATATCTCTAAACCAGCCTAAGCCATCTGATTTACAGCCTACTTTATAACTTCACTTATTACCTAAGGCTTTAGTGCAGATATTTATGACTTGGACCTCCCGCTCAAACACAGCAAATAAACATCAAATTAAAGATACATCATAATATAGCTCTTGCAATAAATATGGCATAAATTGGATAAATTGAGCAGAGTGCAGGCCTTTTGGTTAATTCACGTGTTTTAAAAGTACTGTCATAGATGTCTTTCTGCTTTAATCTGGATAAGAGAGCAAGATTTTTTATGGGGGCTTCCATGACTTGTTTATCAGTGAAAAAACACTTATGAGTGAAAAAAACACCTATGGGTATTCGGTAAACAAATAAATAAATAAATAAAAGTTTTAATTTGAGGACTGTTTCACCTTTTATGAAGAAGTAACTCATCAAGTCAAACTACATGCTTTTACTCTATTTTCTTGTTTCCCGTTCTTTGTAAACCTTTTTGAAGCAAGAGTCTGACTTTGTGATTTTTTTAGGCCACAACAGATGCAATTAAACTCCAAAGTATTGACTGCCTTATTAGTTGATGATGTGACGATGTGTCTGTAGGGTTTTCAAAACTTGACAGAAAAGTTAGAACTAAAACCTTCCATTTCCCAAAGTCGACAAGGACACCTAGAGAATCTGTTGCCTGTGTTGTGTCAGAGTTCAGGTTTTATGTTGTGTCAGAGTTCAGGTTTTATGTTGTGTATTGCAAAAAGTGATCAGCTCAATCGAAAACAAAAAGAACATTTGGTAATACTATATCCATTCACTCATTCATTTACAAAGTGCTTTAAAAACCAAAGGCAGCCAAAGTTCTGGACGGCTCAATCAGAAAATCCAAAGCTGACGATAATCAATACAGTTGGCAATAAAAGCTATAAAAGACGCAATGGCTGGTCTAATAATATACGCTAATGTCATTCACACATGCACAAACAGCTGTTAAATACAGAAAATGTCAACTAGAAAACAATTTTACCCATCAGTATTTGGCGTCTCTATGTGTTGCATGTAAGACATGCCCACTTCTTACACCACCTTAGTTAAAGACCTTTCTAACTTTCTTTACAGTTTTGGAGTCACTGTTGACCATACTAAAACTGCTAAGACCTTTACAAAAACAATTGTTAGTATTCTTTATTTGAAGTCTGATCACACTAAGTTTTTTTTCTTCCCTGCTCTTTTTTTTTTCCCCTCTCAGAGCCCTTTGGAGACAACACCAAAGTGAGAGATCAGACAAGAGTGCACATTTCCTTCAACCTCTCCTCCATACCTCAAGATGAAACGGTTCTCTCTGCTGAGCTTCGCCTGCTGCGCAGCCAGGCAGCGTCCCTGGGCCCCGGGCCTCGCAGATTAAACCTGTACCTTTCTAAACACCATGAGGATCCTGAGCCCACGTTGCTTGAGACAAGACTGCTCACCAGTGGCCTCCATGGCATTAAAGCCGGTAGTTTCTGGGAGGCATTTACCCTAAAACCAGACCTCCTCCGTAAAGCCCATGGTGGGACTGGCAGCTTGGGCTTTCTCCTGGAGGTCAGACCTGAAAACAGCACCGCCTCGCCTGACCAGAGCAGCTCCTCTGCTGCAGGTGATAACCAGACAGAGCAACATCAGGAGAGACACCTGAGGGTGTGCAGGTCTGTGGGACAGGACGATCACAGCTGGGCCCAGGAGAGACCCCTGTTGGTGACTTACAGTCATGACGGCCATGGAGAGCCTTTAGTCAAACACGGCAGGAGAACATCTGGTAACAGCAAGTGGATTAAGGCTAGAAAAGGGTCAAACATGAAGACCAAGAGAAGTGGCAAAGGCCACAATAGAGACCAAGGCTGGGGGAAGACCCGAAAAGTGGGTTACTCCATGAAGAGCTGGGGGGACGACAAAGGGGAAGTAAGCTGGAGTGATCGTGGAAGAGTGAAAAGAAACGGCAGTCCCGCTAAGCTGAAGCGGCTTTCCCGTGGCAGGTGCCGGCGTCACCCTCTACATG
This sequence comes from Gambusia affinis, assembly GCF_019740435.1. Lineage (NCBI taxonomy): Eukaryota > Metazoa > Chordata > Actinopteri > Cyprinodontiformes > Poeciliidae > Gambusia > Gambusia affinis. The sequence continues at coordinate 22,339,423 of NC_057873.1, forward strand.
TAGATTTCAGAGATGTGGGCTGGCACAAATGGATCATCGCGCCGAGTGGCTATGACGCCTTCTTCTGCCTGGGAGAGTGCCGTTACCCTCTGGCCGACCACATGAACGCCTCCAGCCATGCCGTGGTCCAAACCATGGTGAACTCTGTGAACGGAGCAGTGCCCCGGGCCTGTTGCGTCCCGACCTCCCTCAGCCCCATTGCCCTGCTTTACCTGGACAATCACGACAGAGTCGTGTTAAAGAATTACCAGGACATGGTGGTGGAAAGCTGCGGCTGCTGGTAGAGGGACCGCAGGGCTCAGACGCAGCCACTCTGACAAGGAAACAAAGAGGACACTGAAAGAACAGAAGGACAGGAGGAAGAGGCCGGAAAGCTGCAAACAGAGACTGAAAAAAAAAAAACAACAACACAGCAAACAGAAACATGAGCAGAGAGGAGGAGGATGATGGGATAGAGCAGCTAAGTTATCATTATCAGGAGCAAACAGTGTTGACTGGAAGAGAGAGTTTAAAGTATAAGAATATTTGAAAGAAATAATGTGCAACATGTTGATGACAGAAATAAACTGCCAGGAGTGACGCTCTATTTTCCATTTAGCAATTTTTCAGCCGTTTACATCAGTCACTGCCAGTCTGCTAGCTCCACTGTGAGAAGCCAATGCTTTAACATCGAATGATTTGACAACAGAAGGTCTGCATTAATGACAGCAACCTGCAGGAAAGCACAGGTGAAGGAAGGCAGCCGACCTCCTGAGTAGAAACAGGAGTCGCTGACGGACAGAGATGGAGACTCAAACTCTACGCTGAGCTGCAGAAACAGACTTCAGACTCGACACAAACTCTCGCTGTAAACACTTTAGACCCAGCTCAGACACGAGGTCTGGTACTTTTTTTTTTTTTGTGCAATCAGAGGTGAAAGTACCTTAGGAAATGTTGTGAGTCTTCTACGTTACCAGAGTGTACACTAATGACCGAACAGTATGTGGCAGTAGAAGGAGCTAACTGCAGCTTTCAAGTTTGTTGAGATGTTCGTTTCATCCTAGCAAAGGATGCGGTTGATTTATTAACCGTCATGATTCATAGACTGTGAGCTATTAATGGTTCATAACAACCTATTCATGTTAGCTGTAGATTCATGACAATGGCAGATGAACACGCCGCTAAATAAGTAAATCTTATTGTCACACAAGGTGGCACCATCACAAAATTAACTTCAATTCCTTCAAAACAAAAACATTTCCTGTTATATTTTATTAAATTTAACATCTTACTTTTCATTTGTTCACCACATGACGTTTCATTTAACATTTTTGATTGAACAATCAACTTGGAACATTTATTGCTAGCTCTAAACAAAGTTTTTAAATTTAGATCTAGCACTGGGTTTCCCAATAATCTGGCTCATTTTAGACCTTAAAGAAAGAAGAACAACCATAATCCAGACTAATTTCTCACAGAGTGAAGAATGAAGCCATTCGATATGTGGGATTAATAGGTGCTTCATATAGCTATACAAAGAGACGTCGTCACAATAAAAGCACTTCCTGTTAGACTCATGAACAAGTTTGACTTTAAAGTGTTGCCCTATTTCAGCAAGTTTTTTAAATCTAAGCCCACATTTAGATTTTTGTTCAGGTATTTTGTAATTAATTGTCAAAGTAATTCACGTTTTTTTGTTTTGTTTTGGGGGTTTTTTAAAGTTAAATCGAAAGTACTGAGCAGTAGGTCATGATTTTACCCAGAGAACCTCTCTGTTTTAGGAAGACCAGATCTGCCATGAAAGATTTGAAACCTGACATGGACTTGAGCCCAAAGACTTGTGGATCAGCTCGTCGACATCTCTGTCCTCAGGACACATTTAAGCTCCTGTGCATTTCAAGCAATCCTATGTACTTCTGCCTGACTTGACCTGAATAATCAACTGTATTTGAAATGAATATGACGACGGCACCAGCATGTCATTAAAGCCTTTGTGCTGCAGTGTCTTCATCGGCAGTATTTGAATGAGAAGAGGGGGTCCGTTTGTTTCTACGAAAGCTGATATCAAGAATGACTGTACCATACAAGCAACCACAACGTCACAAGCTATTTAAAACAATAATGCTGAGGAATTAATATGCTATTATTTGAATGTATTACTATCGTTATTATTTAAAAAAAAAAAAAAAAAAAAAAAGAAAAAGACGAAGAAAGAAAGAATTTTGTAAAAGGTTTTTTGCAAAACTTCATGTAATGGTTGTGTCGTGATTTTTACATTAAAAAAAAAAAAAAGTGAACTTTAAGTTAAAAGACACATTATGTATTTAAAGAAAGCAGCAGTATGGTGTATTTAATCTAGAAAATATTTAAAATACATGGAAGCCTGCCAGCCACACAAAGTACTTAATGGTCGCTTTACATCCCAACGAATGTTTAGTGTATTGAAATTAACAGTGTTTGACGCTTCACCTGCCTTTTGGTGTGCAACACATGACAGCAGACATACGTGGTATTACCTCTAGAAACTGAACTAACACATCAGCCGGAAGCTCTGTGTGTTCTAGCAGCTGAAGTGTGTAACACAGGTGTCCTTGCTATAGTTGTGTTTGCATGTGTGCGATGTGACGGATTGTAAAAACTCGGCCTTTAGTGCCTTTTCAAACAGGGGCTTTCAACGTGTTCTCTGCTGAGCTTTGTGTGTTTTACAGTGACGCATTTTCCTCTGTCAACGGAAACATTTCAGCAAGAGCTTGTAAAATGTTTGCCAATATACCTCTAATAAACAGACCAAGCAGAACAACTGTCAAGTCACTTTTCTTTTGCATCGACCATTTGTCCTTTATATGCAGCTTTTTTTGTTGTCGTTGTTGGCCAGGGATAGGCTATGTATCACTTTCAGATGGAAAAAAAAAAAAGAGAATGTAAATACATAGTAAAAGATCCAAAGTCTTAGATTTAAAATGCAGCTTCACATTCTTATACTGTAACAGCTGTGGGTTTTGGAGAGAAGTTTAAATATCCTCCTGCTGAAGCCATTCTATGATGTTACACAAGGAACATCATTGCTTAACACCAAACGTGAAAGTAGAGATAGTCAATGAACAATAATAAATGTGAACCTACATACTGAAGTTATATTTGTTGTGAGCAGAAGAAAAATCAGGGGAAAAGTTTTCCAAAAAGCAGAAGCTTGGAGAGCAAACAGACGGCCAGGAATAGCATGCATTTTCCAGCACATAGTGCTATTTTATAGTGTAACCAAATGACTCAGTTATCTCTCGTTGTTATGAAAATGCTTTATATGTCAAACATGACTCGACAAAAAAGATCTGACTTTGTAATTGCATGTTGCAAATATTAAGTGCGGGATCAATTGCTGTGTAGGAGTTAAAATGTTTAATGGTTTAATGTTAATAAAAATAAGAGGACCAAAGAAAACATGATGGGAGAACAAAGAGTCAAAGGTCATGCTGAGCAGCAGACTGCTTTCCCTGTAGGCAGTTTGTTAATTTACAGTGAGCTTCATCAAGGTCCCACCTGTGAATCTGCCAAATACAGCTACTGATACAGGAAATCTTTGTTTATCTAGTGAACATTTTCTACAGAAATATCTGTTTGAAAGCAAAGCATCCAGAGTAAAACTAGCAAAAATGTCCACTGCAGCAACAAAGACCATCAGTGTCAGCCCCAGAACTGATGAGGTGCCATAATTGGACTGAATCCGGGCCAAACAAATGGACCAAAGGTCTTTCCCCATGTGAATAGTTACACCTAAAACATTTTTAATTTTCTACTTTAGCCTATAAACTATTAACATCTGATATCCATGACGCGGTTTTAGTTTTGAATTTTAGTTCACTAGTTCTTGATCTCCAGTTGTGATCTGTTCCTGCTTCTTTCCTATCATGACTGTGGTTATCTTAATGAGGACACATTTACACCTGCAGTTTGCTGCCGATATCTGCGTAGGCATGAAAATGAGTGTAATAAAAACACACAAGCAGTTCCCATACGGAGGGCTGTAAAGGACCCAGTTGTTTTTACAACTCTGCAGAATGTTGGAAATTTCACATATAGTCTTCATCAATATGCTGCTGCGCTTTAATTGTCCAGAGCGTGCAACTGGAACTATCTAAACTTCCTTCCTGCGTACTTCACCTCTCAGCACCTGCCTCTTTCACACTGCCACTGTGAGTTTCGTGTATTTGATACACTGCATGGACAATTTTCCCAACACTTGCTACATTTTGGGGACCGACTACTCCTTATTGGTTAGGTTTAGGAAATAGAGCTCAGGACACGTTTAGTGTTAGGTATGAACTGGTAATGGTTAGGTTTAGGGTAAGGATCAGGGTTAGGCTATGGAAATGAATGAAAAATGAAAGCAAGCCAATGCAAAGTCCTTATGAAGACAGAGAAACATAGACTGTGTGAGAATGGAGGGAGAAGAACGGGAGGACAAAAAGCTTGAGATAAGTCATATGATATCCTCACAGATAGTATATGTCCGCTCAGCTACAAAACACTTTTAGCAGATGAGGCTTTGGTTTAGCGCCACAGCATTTCCCCTCATGCGCTGTAACACATCATTGTTCACTTATTGTTTAAATATATCTTCTGACAATTTTAGTCTGTGGTCCCGGCTCAGTTTTTCTTTTCTTTTCTCAGCCCATCCCTTCTCAACCGAGCCTGACTCATCTCATCTTTACCCGCTTTTCAATTTACGTCTCATTAAAAGATTTTTCTCCCACTGAACTTTGTGCTCCTGAAACAGTTTTAGTTGTTTCAGTCATTTCATTTATTTTATTTTTTCAGCTTATCACACTGACTCCTTTGTGTCAAACAGCTCATTTTTCCTCATGAAGAAAGTTAGCAAAGTGTATTTAAAAAACCCAAAATGCATACCTATTTATCATGAGATTAAAATACAACTATTTGACTTTGTGGCATCCGCAGTGCGTTCTCCGGTGCGTGTGATACGGTGTGAGATTTCCCTGACTGTATAGCACCTTGATAAAACATTGTTATTATGGTAGCAGCTGCATGGAGAGGCTGGCTGCAGCGGTGACAGGAAATCGATTAGGTGTGTGCCAAAGACACCAGCTTAATCATTATAGTACCTTAAGGACACTATGAGCAAAATGTTGTACTTCTTTTGAACGTCTCATCAGGGCTTGCAAATAAAGAATATCCGAAACACTATGGCAAGTTCTGGTAGCCTGGCATGTAAAATGATGTAGGCACTGCACTTCCTGTGTAAGGGCGCTCTCAGGTGGGGGGAAGCGCACACACATCCAAATTGTACATGTAGGCAGGAGGTTCAGGCTGCTGCAGTTCAACAACAAAGAGTGTTTGTGATGTGGAATTTTATTTAGAAATTAGGTTTAAGAAGGAGAAGAAAGAAAAATGCAAGCAGTGACTCAGTGTAATATAATTTTGACGTAGTCGGAGCAAAACTTTAGATTCCTTTGTATGGCTGTGCTTTTTGTTTGTTTGTTTGTCTGTTTTTTTGTTTGTTAGCCTTTTTTTAATGCACTCACTATCATGGAGCTGGGATAGATATGCATTAGTGATACTCGGTTATTGCAGAAAACTCTTCACCTGCACTCTGATGCTGGTGACAAACAAATACAAATACTGATGACCGTTTCACCAACACATTAAAGCTGAAATTGCTGCAGATGTATGTAAAGTATAGGAGTAATTGAGGTCAAGCTGAAATGTAGTTCAATAAGCTTGCATAATTTTGATTATCAGCAGAACGCATGTTCAGGAGTTTTCATGAAACCTGATCCTCTTCAGTAAGGGGTCTCAAACTAGTTTTTATTTTGGATCACATTAAGACCATGAATGTTCTCACAGTGTGTCAGAATGAACTGATAAAACGACATAAAGAAAACTGTTAAAATGTTACAGGTTTCTCCACATTTGATTAAAATTAAATATTGAATGTATCACTGCACAAATAAATACTGATTTGATTGTAAAATAAGATTGGTTTTCTTAAAGTTACATTTCTGTGTCCCTTCAGAGTCTAGAGGAAATAGTTGTGGCGTACCCGGTTTGGCCCTCGGGCCTTCAGTTTGACACGTGTCTTAAGTCACGCAGCTCTTTGCTAAAATCAGCAAGACTGCAAGAAATTCATAGGCTCCTTAAATAACTATCCTTCTCTTTATGGTGGGAAAACATCCAGAAAGAATGATGAGCAAACAGAGAGGCTGTATAAAGAAATCCTGTGCTGCAGTTGGACTTTGGAAAGGCAGATATTTTTAGTACTTTCTGCCAGTCACCATCTAACATGTGCTGCGTCATTCAGGTCTGCGAGCTGCTTCCTCGTTCACAGAAACAAAGGCTGACGGAGTTGATGAAGCTTCGCTGCCAGCCTTCCCACCCATGTGGTCAGACGTGAAGGGAAACTCTGGCAGAGCCAGCCGGGTGGTTTTCCCTGTCTGATGACTGATGATCTGCTTCCAAAGCGGACTGACAAGAAAAGTTATTAAAGCTGCTGGGAAATTATGCCAGTGGTGGAAACTGAAGAGCTTAGGGTTTAGCATGATCAGTGCTGACGGATGAGTGAGAAGGAGGAGAAAAACTACAAAATACTAAAGAAAACATAACAGTTTTGTTTTGTTTTTTTTGTTTGTTTTGGGGGTTTTTTCAGTTAGATGCATATATGCTGGAAACTTCCACTTCTTCGAATCCAGAAAGGCGGCATTGTTTTTAACCAGCACTCATTCAAAACATCTATGCGTGGAAGTGAAGTGCGGCTCGTAGTTGTTCGAGGCGGCAACTCAAGTGACGCTGGAACAAAGCAGGATGGAGAACATGAATAAAGCGGAGTGAAGTGTGAGCAGAGTGAACTCTCTGATAGGAAACTACAGAGAGTTCACTATCATAAACTCTCTGTAGCTACAACTGAGAAAGGGAGGTAGATGAGAACAAAGCATTTCGTCTGTATTCTCCAACCAGAGTCCAATATGGTTCTACGTCAAACTCTGTTTTTTCCTTGAGTTTGCATTTTTTATGAATGTGATAGTAATGTGCACCAACAGACTATTAAATCAGCAGGTCATACTTTAGTGTAAATTAAAAATCTGTGACGGCCAGACAAAATGAATGAGAAGCACCCGTCTCCTCCCGTACCTCCACAACAAAACAGCGATAGAAGTTAAATGTTTCATGGATGTGTTACATTTCAGTATGAATACTTTTAGTCCATATATTAAAGGCTAACAAAACAAAAAAAAAAAAAAGAAGGTCCTTGTCTTTCCAAAATTTTATTACATAATGCTTTGGAAAAATACTTTTGACTCGTGGACATCTGCGATTTTGGCAAAGAGATTTAAGATTTGTTTTATGTTATAGAAAAAGAAGAAAAGATGTGTCTAGAGTGCCAGCAGCAGAAGATCCATAGCATCACATACACAACAAGGTCATGACTGCTAATGGGTGTGAACCTTTCCTGCTTGGACATCAGAAAGAGTTTTCAGTCATACTAACCCCCAAAGCACACTAAACCGCAGTTTGATACATATAGTGTGTCACACAATAAACTGATGGTGTCCCAAATCTCTGCAGCAGATGTGAATGGATCTACCAGTTGTGTGCTGAAAATGGGTTGGTGGTTCGCGGTGGAAACACATAAAACAGATAGCAAAGGTTTTGGGTTTCAAAGACGGACTGAATCAGCGCAAAAAATCGATCCTGCGGGTCACGGAGTAAAGCAGGTGCCGCACAGGGAAGGTCGGCCCAGAAACAGGCGGCTCCGGAGCCCAAACGCTGACCCCTGAAGTAAGTCAGGGAGGGATGCTGAGTTTCTTTGAGTGCATGTGTGTTTAATGTAGCAAGGCAGAGGTTGCGTAAGGACCAGCTGGTTTCCTCAATTCAGCAACGCCAGATATTTCTGACAATCTGTGCACCAGATACCGTCTTAATCAAACCTGATTCTAGTTTAAACACTCGTCTAAACAAACACATCAAAGGTCATGCCGACCTTCCTTTTGTTCGTTCAGTCCCTGCTTTTCTTCCAGAGCGCCTCTCTCCTTTCTAATGCGGGTTCAAGATGAAAAACAATGTTTGCACAGGTGTCTTACAATCAAAACAGATTCAAGTTATTTCGAATCGCCATAATTCCTTCGCTTCCTTTCTGGTTTTGTTGCGTTCGGCATAATAGACTCTGATTTACTTCGGCTAAGGTGTAAGTTTAGGGGAAATATATTGCTGAACCCGAGATGAGGGATGTGTTCCCAGGTTTAACTGCTGAACAGGGAAGCAGATATTTAGAGTCAAGGGTCTTCCAGGATCCCAAATGCATTTCACTCTAAATGTTCCCTTGAAACCAGAAACATAAAATTTTATTTTATATTTATCACTAAGAGTGCACGCCGTTTAATGACCTAATCACGACATGTGAACTGCTGCTTCAAGATCAACAAAAACACTAGATTTAGGCCAACTGAGCGTTGCAATTAGTTGGATTTACTCTTTAATTTCTGTAGCTTAGAAAAGTGACCGCTCGTTGTGTCTGCGGTCGTATGTCTCAGGTCAGCAGCAACCATTCACTGTGAGGTCGAAACATCTGCATCTCTATCCGTGATGCTCACCTGTTGAAGCAAAGTCAACAGAATGTCACCAAAACAGCAGCTGCACATGTGGCTGTGGGTAAACAGAAAAGATAAATTGCGACAAAAGAAAGAGAGAGAGAGCCGTGCAAAAACTGGAAACAGAGACGACCATAGGAGCGAGAAGAGCTGGTTGACAGCTGTTTACTTTCAAAAATATGTCTTTTCCGCAGATGTTTCCAGGCACGCCGACGATGAAAAGAGAGGCAAAAACAGTGCAGGAAGTCCAAAGAAAGAGTCAGAACCATATTTTTTAATGTTTTGTTTTTGAGTTTGTGGAGTAGACTCGTTGAGGTTTACTTGTGCAATGAAAGGTCTGCGTGTTTGAAAACCGGAAGGACAGACAGCAGGCGAGCGTCTGGAGCCTGTGGAGCAGAGGCCGTGTTACGTCTCGTTGTGTTTGTGATGCACCGAACAGGCCAAAAACAAGCTTGGACCATTTACAGACCACAGGATGTCTCTAGGAGACAGAGAACGACTTTAATGGTGGTCAGCTGGCTCTTGAAGGTAATTATGATTTTGATGGTGATGATAATATATCAGATCTCTCCTCATTGCTTTGAGTCTTGATGTTGTCGGTGTGCAGATGTGAATTTGCGCCCAACTCCACCTCCACCACAAACTTTCAGCATAAAATTTGCACACTCTAATTTCTTGAAAGCATAACAATCTCCGAGTCTTCCCTGAAAACTTTATTTTCAAAGTTTGCCACATTTACTCGATGGGACATTCGGTTTTTATAGAAAATCGTGTCAAAAAACATTTAGCTTGTCAAAAACACTGACTTCATAAATATGAAAATTCGGCAAAATATTTCTGTCATTCTGTTTAGAAATGTCAAGAACTGCACATCTAGCATTTTCGTGCTTTCCTTTTCATTTTGAAATATTGTTCATGTCTTTGGCATTCTTGGCCAAAGTTACTGAGGGCCTAAAGAGCCTCATGCTGCTCCGGAGCTGCAGGCTGCAGACGCCAGCGTAAGAGTTCGAAACATCATGCTCAGGTGGAAGTCATGGACATTCACTTTCTTTTGAACAAAAATAAATTTAAATGTTGTGAAAGCAAATTAAAACCATGTGGTAGTGGTTAACAACTCTCACTAACAACTCTCAAAATATATGTATAAGTGCATTGTTTCCGCTAATCTATCAATTCGTACTTTTAGTCTTTGGCTATCCAGTTGTGTGGATCAGGGAAGCTCCGTCTCATTTTCCACATCAGATACGTCGGCAGGAGAAACTTTAACTTTCAGGATTGTGCTTTCTGTTTAATTATGTGGCGAGAGATCAACTTCGGCTGGTCGGCTGAAGCTGAAGAAAGCTGTAGCATTTTTGAAAAGACCTTTGTGCTCTCAGGGGGAACGAAGGCAGGAAAAGCAAAAGGAGAAACCGGAGAATAAGATGAAAAGTGGAGGAAATTACATAAAGCAGCTTTCAGTGCCTCTGAAATGCTTCAGATAGTCAAATAAATGAATTATGAACTTGTTTATTGAGGTTTAAAAAAATGTTATCAACAAACAACCTGGTCCAGTCTGGACCCATTAGCAGCAATCAATCAACTGTCCTTGGTGGGTTTTTGGACTGTGACTGTTTCCTGACTGCTAGATGTCAGCAACCCTTTAGATCGAGGCAGGATGATGAGGTGTTTTTTGTGACCTTTGACCCTGTGTTGTGATACAGGTTATGTTTATTGTACAGGTTTTGCATTAATCAGGCCTGGGTCTGACCACTGAAACATCGCTGTACTCCCACACCATACTCTACATGCACAATGATATCATTTTTGGCGAACGTTACGAGAAGCCATAAAATGTCAAAATAAAACAGAGGACGATTACAGACTTCAACAAATTATCAATAGTGACATTATGTCACAAAAAAAAGGTAATCCAATCTTCTTCAGCTCCCCTCTGTCCCTTTCTATCGGTATCGCCGCGTAAGATTGCTTTTCATTGTCGCTCTTTCTTAGGTCCTGATTCTTTCATTGCAATTCCACATGTGTCTGAATCTGAAAACAGGGCTGATAACAGGCATGTGAATAAATAGGCCCTGTCACTGAGCAGCGGCGGTACATGATGCTCCTGAGATGCATTAACATAAACTGGAGTCTTTCCAGCCTCCCTCAAGCAAAACTGAGGAGGAACGGGAAGGCTGAGGAGAGGGAAAGGCCTGGCATAAAGATTAGATTAGCACTTTAAAACATCTGTGAACTCGTCTGGCTCAAACTACTTCTTCCCCCTCCAGATCATAGCCAGGTTTTACAGTTATTCCTCCACCTCTCTTTTCATCCGCTGGCCTTATGCATTATTTTTCATTTCTCTGGGCTTTTTCGGTCATTAGGCTGTTCTTTTTGTGTTTTATATAGGGAAATAGTATTTAGAACGTTGCCATGACAATGCAGGAGCTCAAATCATTAGAAATTGTAACTCAGCTTTGTTATTTTTTAGTAGCATTTTTCTGCAGTCATGTTCTGCTCCATGTTTATAAGGTTTTCAGAATCCCAAGAGCACAATACTGCCACTACCATGCTTCACAGTGTGGTGTTAAAATGCGTTAGCTTCTGGTCTAATGTCCGGAAAACTGAATTCTCTTATTAAGACCAAACAAGCTCACTTAATTTAATGAATGTCTCTACTTTTCCAGAGGTTAAGTCTCTGTCAGGCGTTTGGATAAATTTCACACAAGTTTTCATACGAGTTTTCTTCAATATTGGCTTTCCCTTTGACATAAAAGAACATTTTGATTTAGCAACAAACACAATTTAATTGAAGATGACTTTGTTTATGAAAGCAGCATTAAAGGAAAGCAACGTAAATGGATAGATACGTATATAGTGCGTCCTCTGAGATTCGTTCTTTGATGGAGTGTGAAAAACAAAAATGCTGCTTATGTTTTTCAAAGCTTCACATTTGTGACAATCACTATTGCAATAAATCAATGTTTCCTCTGTAAAATGGCTCTGGATTGTTGTTATATTCTTATTTGATGTGAAGGACAAGTGTGAAAATGTTGTTCCCAAAGTCATGCAGAACAATGGCCAATAAAACAGCCTGAACTGTTGCATTAAGATCCTCTTGGAAACAGAGTCCTGATTATGCATAAAATCCTAATTAAGAATAAAATCCAAGAACTGTGTCTGATTGCACAAGGAGAGTGGTGAAGACGGAGAATACGGTCAGGTGGAGATGGATGTCGAGGGAAAGAGCGCCGCTGCAGGGTCACTTTAAAAAATACCATAAAAAGCTTTGCAAACTTATCCACACTTTTTTTGTTATTTTTGGTCCAAACTTTTGTGTATTTTTCTGGAATTTTGTGTGATACGAGTCCAACAAATTAAGGGAAATTTGTAGGAGGAAGGAAAAAGATGTGTAGATTTGCGTTTACCACATGTCTGCATCAGATGTTTCAGACTGAAAATTTTCCCACTAGTCTTTGCAAAGTAGTTCCAGCTCAGTCAGACTGGGTGGAGAGCATCGATGAGCCATGCCACAGATTCCAGCATGTGGATCATTTTAGCGTTAGCCATTTGATTTTAGCTCTTTGAACAGCTTCCCTTACCCAGCTATTGAAAGCCGTCCCACATCATGATGCTGCCTCCACTGAACCAAGGTTAGAGAAGTGTTGGTTTTTCACAACACATTGAATAAGTCAAAAAGTTACACATCCATACACGTTTGCTGTTTCCTTGTAGTTGCGTTTGAAGGTTTTTTGTTGTTGTTTTGTTTTTTTTTTAAGATAAAATCTGGTTTGATTACTGCTAATAATATACGCAGTTCATCTGTGTCCACTCCCACAGTGGAAACATCCACAGCACATGTATCAAACTCAAGTCTGCCAGACGTTTTTATGCAGCCTTCTAGAAATGGGGCCATTACAATAACCGTTATGTGTTTAAGTATTATTTTATCAGTAAAAACAGCAGTTTTATCTGTTTTTTGCTAAATTATAACAAGGTAAAAATATATTTAATATTTAATTCCAAGAAGTACTCATCAAGATGCAAAGGTGGCTATTTATTCATATTTTGATAGTTTGTTAATGGGTTTAATCAATACATTTGGACCTATAAAGATATTCTTGACCTTAATGTAACCCAAAATGAAAATTTGGTCATTCGGGCTACAACAACAAGGATGCAGATGAGGTTTGTCACAAAGCTCAGTTTGAGCATAGTCAAAGTTTAAATAACCCAAACAGATGCCTTTCTCTCACTAAATTAAACATCTAACTTCCTCAACCAAATCCTCTCTAATGGGTGGCTTATTCTGTTTTATGATCCAGTGATTTCTGTTACACCTTTTGACTGTTGTTCTGACGACCAGTCCCTGCAACAAAGGAATGCCCAGTCTCCAAAGTCTGTTCTCATTACATTGTGCACCCTGTGGGAAGGAAACATTGACCACGGCTGGAGGAAGAATGTTTCCGCCACTCCACTGTTACAGCGAAGCGGCATCCAGCAGCGTCAGCTGTAGCTCCGAAGGGAGGAAGGGCGGGAACAGCATCAAGACAAAGCGATAGATAGACTGATATATAGATATACCCTCTAATCTTCACTGGTGGGCTGCTGGGGAAGCAGTTATTTTCTCTGATGACAAATGAGGAGATGAGATTAAGCTCTTGAGGGGCCTGAGGAATGCCAGCCCACAGCCACCAATTTCAACTTCATTTATTTCTGAATAACTGCTAAAAGTTTCATCCACACAAACGTCTGTTTAGTGGTTCTTTATTGGATCAGAAAGATGTACGCCAAACTTTTTCTTGTTATTGTAATATGCGTTTGATGTCTTGTTACGTTTTGCTTTTGCTCTTGCTCTGGTAGTTTTAGATCATCGCTCCAATGTTTAACCAAGAAAATAATGAACCAGTTATCCAATTATTTCCTTTTCTTGAGGGAAAAGAATCACCATTGTGAGAAGTTACTTCATCTGTTGTTGAATCGTGAATTAACACCGAACAGCATCTGGTTCCATCTCACCGGCCATTGCATGACCTGATTACTGCCTGAAACAAGACATGGCTGCAATAGAGCCAGTCAGATAACATGAAATAGGGTAATAAAAAAAAATAAACAATTTCAAAAAGCACCACATTGAGCTTTTCTGTAAACGAGCTGAAGAACATGTTAGAAACAAAGTCGCCTTTCAGTCTATAAGGGGTAACAAAACCATTTGTAAAGCTTTGGGATTCCAGTGAACCACAATGAGCTCCTTCATCCACAAATGGAAGAAACACATAATGGTGGTGAACCTTCAGTGGTCAGCCTAACAAATTTTCTCCAAGAGGAAGTCAGACAAGAGAAAGGCATCCAGAACAACATCTAGATCCCTGCAGGCCTTAGTTGGGGTCAGTGTTCATGACTCAGTCATAAGACAAAACTGGGCAAATATCCACGAGAGAAGCCAAAACCACTAATGATTAAAAAGAATACAATGACCCATCTCACATTTCCCTAAAACCATCCCGGTAAGACTTTTGGGAAAATATTTAGTGAGCTAACGTTTTGGAAGGCATTCATCAGGCTCCAGACTAACACGGCACTTCAGAAAACCATCACAGGTGAAACATGGTGGTGGTGGTGGGATGGTCTGGTGCTGTTCTGCTGTTGTCTGGTCCAGAATGACTTTCACTAAGTGGAGGAAACTTAAATTTAGCTTTTCACCTGAAAATCCTGAAGAGGGTCAACATAGACCAGGGGTGACAAACTCGCTGTCCTGCAGTTTTCAGATGTGCCACAGGTACGAAACACTGGAATGAAGTGGCTTAATTACCTCCTCCTCTGTAGATCAGTTCTCCAGAGCCTTAATGACTTAATTATTCTACTCAGGTGTGGTGCAGCAGAGGCTCATCTAAAAGTTGCAGGACACCTTGAGGACTGGAGTTTGACACCTGTGACATAGATTGCGACCCTAAATCCAAGGTGCACTAAGATTTTTGCATTTTCTGGTTTCGCAATCTAATTCTTCAAAACAGAGTACAACAACAACAACAAAAAAATTCCACAGAAAAACTCCCTGCCAGTTGTTTGAGAAGCTTGTTGTTTCCATCTAGGGAAGCACAATCACTTATTATTTAAAAATGTAATTGCTCCCTAAAACTAATAACAGATTGGTTTGGAAGGTCTTTTTTTCCTTACGAAAAAGAAACCATCACTTAAAAAATTTGAGAGATGATCTAAAATTTACTGCTACATTTACCGGCTCACTAATTATGAAAAAGGAGGGGGGGAAATGTAGCCTAAGATAATGTAAAATATCACCTGCTGGGTTAAATGCATATTTTTATTACTTTCCCAGGTGTATTTCCTCTGTCTGCTATTAATATCTCTCTTTTCCTCTGGTGCTACTATAGTACAAACTTCCTTCTGATTTAAAATCCAGCGTTTAGAGACAAAATCTCCCCCCCGCCCTGTCAAACCGAGATCAGTGGCTAACTGGAAGCCATGCTTTCTTTAAATAAAAACAAGCTGCCACGTGGTCATAAAAATTCCCAAAAACCAGATCTGATTCAACATCAGGTGTGTGTGAACTCACATGAGTGTGTGGGGATACTGTGCACCTCACATTTGGCAGATTGCAACACCAGCTAGCGAGGAAGGAAGCGGAAAGAAGCCAGCCAAGAGGCCATGGAGCGTTTCCATCCGAACACTTACGGGACATCGGCAGAGTCTGTTGTAGTAGTGAGCGCTCTAGCAGGTGTCTGCATTATATGTGTTTTGAAGATGGCTGGCAACGAAGTTCAGTGAGAATCACGTCAATATTTTTTTACTTATCATGAAGTAGTATTATGTTTTAGTTGGAGGGGGAGACGCCGAGCAGGAGACGTCCTGATTGTGGTTTGGTAACAGGATGGAAACACTAAAAACATGTCTTATAAACATCCCTCACAGTCCATTTGAATTCATTTATTTAGGAAGCTGTTCAGGAACTCGCGGCTGGGAGGGTTGACTCCATTAAATCACCAACAATGGCAACAAGAGCGGGAGGAAGGGTGAGTGCATCCATTATGTCAACATAGACAACAGAAGAGATGGCAAGAATACAAAGAAAGTCAACAATTATATTAGAAACCCCAACATGAAAGTTCTTATTTTGCTTTACAGGGTATTAATTAAAGCCGCAATATGTGATTTTTATGAAAAACATCATTTCTGCAAAACTGTCATCATGTTGCGTCAGTATAACATGAAACAGATCATCTGTGGAAAACAATTGAGCTCCTCTGCCTTCTCCCATTGGCAGAAATGTACCGCTCGCCATCAGAAACAACCAATCAGAGCCTGGAGGAGGATCTTAGAGCTGTCAATCACATTTGTGTACATGCTGCAGCTGTGCACATGACGGAAAAACAACTTAGTGATGCAGAAAAACTGTTTATCTGCCAACATCGGTGGTCATGCTAATTTGCCCGAGCATTAATGATTGCAGAAAGAAGCCGGGGAAAACGCAACAATAATCATTCATTTTAATTAACTGGTCCATTCTCAACAACAGGATGACATTGTTTGTTTGTGCTTTTTAGCACAACTGAAGATGAGAACCACAGATTTTTGCACTAAAATCAAATTTCCGGTAATAAATATGTTGGTTTTTTGGGGGTTTTTTAAAGCATTTTTTTTGTTTGTTTAAATCATATTTTCTTGTTTCAAAATTTAATTTAAAAAGCATAAAATCTTGGTCTTTGTGTCAAATCAAATCCAGTCAGAGTTGTGACTATTATTTGCTAAACATTCCCAAATTTTACCCAAAATAAATTTTAGCACCGTCTATTGTAAGGAAGATACTGACTGTCAACAAAACCTCCAGAGAACCCCAAACGTCTTTCATGTACAGTGCCTATAAAAAGCATTCAAGTATGCAAATAAGTCATGATCAACAGAATTTGACTCTTTTGACAAAAAAAAAAAAAAACACAAAAAAGTCTTTCAATGTCAAAGTGAAAACTTATTTCTACAAAAAAAATGACAATGAAATAAAAATCTAACATAAATCAAGTGATTACATAAATATAGAGGAAGTGGTGAGTTATTTTTTATAGGCACTCTACTGGTAGTGACAGAAAGGAAATTGAGTTTTGTTTGTATACATTCCACTTTACTTTGACGCTCCTAAATAACATTTTGTGACTAATTACCTTAAGATGACATCTATTAAATGAACACAGGTCATTAATCAAAGAGACCAGAGTTAAGTCTGAACGAACTGCAGACATACAAGGCAGGAAAAAAGGCCTTTGTTGGAACAAAGCAAGAGATCCAGGTTGCAGTTTGGCACAAGAAATGTTACTGACGCAACAAAACACTTTGTATGATGAAAACTAAAACTGACAGCCACAATAAATTCAGTCCAAAATCCCAAAGTGCTTCACAACAAGAGCATACAAACTAAAACTTGAATAAAAAAGACAGCTGAAAGAGATAATCAATTACCAACACCTTATGAAAATGCATGCTGGAATACAGCATATCTACTGCACATTACTGCAAACATCTAAACTCCCACCAAACTCCTCCATGGTGACACATGGTAGTGGCAGCATCATGCTCTCAGCAGTAACAAAGAATCTTTTCGGGGTTGATCAGTGGAGATGACTGCAATGCAATCCTGTAAGAAAACCTGTTGCAGGTTGCAAAAAACCTAAGAACGTGTTGGAGTCATGACCTTCCAGCATGACAAGATCCCTAAACCTACAACCGGAACTGCAATGGAGTGGTTTGGATTTGTTAGAAATGGTCCAGTCAAAGTCCATGTCTAAATTCAACTGAGATTTTTATTGTATCTGACTGAGTTTATGATATTTGGAAGAAAAGAAAAAGCAAAAGTCTCTAGATGGGCAAAGCTGGTAGAGACACACCAGAGAAAGACTTGTTGTAAATAAAGTGATTCTACGTGGTTGTCTTTGTGCTGATCTATTTCTACCAAAACTTTCTCACGTGACTAAAGGTTGTGCAAGGTTTTGTGTAAAAATGTTGTCCTGTGAGCATCGACACTGCATACTAGTAACTTTCTGAGTAAAAACCTGACAATAGTTGGTGTCAAAGAAATAAGACTAAAGAGGCATTATGGGTTAAAATAAGTTGTCTGGTAAAGAAGATTATATTGTCATTATATATTGAGAAGCTGTTGTTGGATGGACGGTGACCTTGATGGCAACCTTGATCTCTCTCCTACCATCTTCTTCCTCCACCAGGTGGGAATGTGACCAGTTAGAGGAACGGGAGGGAACCACAGCCAGAAATGCCACTTCCTACATGCTGGTTCTCAGGGAAGTGGGAGGACTGGGAACAGGAAACTCCACTAAACACTTCACAGACAGACGGAAATGAATATTTAAAGAAATGAAGTGTGTAAATGCCTCTTGCTGTGTGTGTGCATGTGTTGGGTGATGAGGTACCAAGGGTGCATGGAGGAGAAAATCTAGACAGGAAGAGATTTACATGGAAAAAAAAAAAAAAAAAAAACGTGACATCCCGCCAAAACAAGTTATGGCTGAAAAAGGAAAAATGTGGGAGAAAGGAAAGAGCGAAAAACAGATGGAGGGATTAAAAGAGGGGAGGAATGGGAGTAAAGCACAGGTGGGATGGACAGATGGGTGTTTGGGTGGATGATGGAAAATCTTTTGCCCTTCATCCTTCCTCCTTCCTCAAATGACGTGGCAGAAGATCTGAGGGGACTGTGTTTCTCTTTAGCAAAACCCCGCATGTCTGATCCTGGTCAAAACCAGGTCAAGTCCTGCACTAATTGTGCATCTCACATATTCCGTCTTGTGATTTGAATTAAATGTATTTAATTATTAAATACATTTATGTGGCAGACATCAAAACTTTCTCCAGTCCTGAGAATGATGAAAATATAACGTAAACACTGGATAAACAAGAACCAGATACAAGTCAATATTTCTCAATAGTTTGTTTCTACTAGAGGGTGTAAAAGTAACAACACTAGGACCACTAACAGGTGATGTGAATAACACCAAATGTAGTCGGCTTGAATCATAAATCAAAGTTGCTGACTCTGTCTGAATGCCGACATTTTGTTTCGCGTCAAGCACTGTGAATAAAGATTTAGGACGTTAATGTGAAGTCAGGTTTGGGTGCAGGAACGGGCCCACACCTCCACCAAACCTCTAGTCACCCAGAAGTTTACTTATACCCAGTTCACCCATCCTTCACAGCCCTTCGCCTTCTTTCAACCCCACCCTCCCTGACCCTTCACCCATTCTCACCTCATCTTTCTTTCCCATCACCCTCTTTCTTGCCCCTGTTTCCTCGCCTTGTTCAGTTTCCACACGGCGGTGGCTGGGGGGTCCTGGGTGGGCTTGGGAAATCCATTTCCTGAGTCTCCCCTTCTCCCCTGATGACCCATTATCCTCACACCTAATCCATCCATCCCCACAAATCCTTTCTTCACTGAAGCTTTAAGCTCATGTCTTTGTGGCACGCTCCTGGCTGGTGAGTCCCGGTATTTTTGGATGTGTCTTTCGCTGCTCGTCGTCTCTAAATAACACTGTAGATTTTCAGGGTTTACTGGGGAAGCCAGATTATAAAAATCTGAAGTTGGTCCAAGAATTAAATTGAAACATGCAAGTTATATTTGTTCTTTCACATGACCATTACCTGGGAACTAATTTGTAAAAATCTGGAAAATCAGATATTTTCAGACTGAAATTGTGTAGGAATGCTGTTTGGACTTCAAATTTTTATTTTTTTTTCTCCCCTCCAGGGGGTCTTTTGTGGGCTCTAGTGTCCTTTATATGACAGTAGACTGACAGGAAGGTGGGGATGACATGCGGCAAAGATCGCCGGGTCCAGGAATCAAACCCGCGACGGCCGGGTCCAGGACTCAAGGCCTCCAAATGTGGGTTGTGCTATCCCCTACGCCACCACAGCACGCCCTTATTTGTTTTACTTTTTACATTGATAAACAATCAGAAAGACTTGGAGAACTTGTTCAAAATCTGTGATCAACAAGTTAATTGAACAATTTCTACACTAACTTTTGCAATTACGGTAGTTGTTTACTTTAAGTTTTCTAAGTTAGGTTTGGAGGTTACTTTACCTCTAGTTATATTTATTTAAGATTTAATTTATTCATCCAGGACAGACCCTGTGTGCTAAAATACAACACATACAAGAATCTTATATTCTGCTATCTCCCCTGATCTTTTGTTTGTTTGCTCGTCTCTAATAAACCTCTGAGGCCTGATCAGACTAAAGGGTCCTGGACACAAATCCGTGCCAAACTTTTCTTTAAAATAAATATCTGAATGTACTTCCTGCTTGACAACATGCACGTCTTTGTGCATGTTGTCCAAAATCCAAATAAATTACAGTGAGGTTTGTTGATGTAACCAAATAAAATGTGAAAAACTCAAAGTGAATGAAAACTTTTGCAAGGCTCTGCATGGCATGGTCCCTTTTAGCTGTGACTCGGTTGTTTCTCTTGAATTTTGTTGGGAACAAACTTGTTGGTCATCCTCAAAATTTTGTGTTTTTGTTAAAAAAAATAAATAAATTAAAAAAAAAACTCCCAACCTCAGTGCATGAGAAAATCCCAGCAATTAAAACCTTGCAAGCCCTAATTTAAATCTGCAAAAAGAACAATAAATGCAGTCACACAAATTCAGGACACAAATAACTTTCCTACTGTTGCAGGATCTCTGCAAATCTTCCTCTTGCTCTTAATGTCTGGTGCCACAATTTCAGCTATTATTAGTAAGTAACAAAACCTAGATGAATCCACTCAAGGTTTAATTCACAGTCCACTTACAATAACTTTTAAGTTAAATTCAAGTTGTCAAAGGGACCTGATACGTTCTTCCCTCTAATACTTTTAAATCTTCGTGTGTTAATGGTATCGGTGTAAATTAAGATTTTATGAACAAAAGAGTGTTAAAAGGCGGCTGAGTCATTCATTGCTGAAAGAGGTTAATAGCCACAGTGAATTTCCATCATGATGTGGTCACTTTCTGTCTAATATTGCCTAAGAAAATTGGTCGTAACTCAAAGATCTACAAAGGTGGGTTGTAATATGGAGTAGTCTCCACTCACTGAAGCAATTGTTGACCCTTGACGGAGCTAAACTGAGTTTGCGGAACAGCTTGTTACATTGTAGACGTCCGTTGAAAGCACATCCAGTGATGAGAAATAGTCTGCTGGGTTCAGCAAGTCTAAATATCTAAAACTTGAAGTCTGCGATACAGTTTTAATAAAGCAGTCATGAAGTGGTGCTTGTTTTAGCTCCATTGTTTCCTTAGCGAAGGGATTTAGTTAGAAGCCGTGGTGTCTGGTTTTGCCTTCAGTATCTGACTTTAATGATCATTTTGGCTCAATTCTTGTCCTCCTCTGTTCTTGCTTTCATCTTCAGTCTTCTCTCAGCAGCAGAACGTAGGCCTCAGTGTTAGTAGCTACTGTTGCTAATAAATACAGAAGGCCTTCAGACTTTATCCAGACACAAATCCTCTGGAGAACTGTGTGAAAACAAATGGTTTCCCTCAACGATGGCGACTGCCACGATGAAAAACTGCAGCTTGCAGTCTAATTCACAGGTCTGGTCCCTCAGCTGAGTGCAAATAAATTCTGTCAGGAAACAGCTCAATGTGTGTGCTGGCAATATCCGTTTCATAGTTGAAAGTCAGGCTGATGTGCGCTGGTAGCTAGCAGCTCTCGAGTCCCATCCCGTCCCGTCCTCCTCGTGTGAAGAGGATGTTGAGAGGTTAAACAGAATCACATTCAGTCTGTCCAAGGACGACCTGCTGGGAAGGTCTTTGCTTAATTTGTCTTCCTGCTGCTTTGTGATTGGCTCCTTGCCATACCTTAAAGTGAACGCAAACATTACAAATGTCTCAGGCTCTCTCCTCTCCGTCTCTCTATTGCAGGCCACTGGGCACAGAAGACAAGTGAAGCATCTGCTTCAATAAGAGCCCCAGTTGCACAGTTGGGAAAATAACTTGATTTACTTTTTTACCTTGCTCTACTTCACATTTTAAAATGACATTTCAATGTGTTTTGTGGGACAAATTAACACAATGTAACACACAAATTAACACATAACTGAAGTGGAGAGAGAATGATAAATAGTTTTGCCAAATTTCCCCACGACTGAAAAACTCGATGAGGTCAGGGTGGAAGGAGAGCATCTATGAACCTCCATTTTTATGTCCTGAAGTGGTTTAAGTTTTAGACTTTTTAACACATAAATGTGCTTCGATCAAAACCTTCCCATTGCTGATCTGGCTGTATGTTTAGCATTATTGCTCAGCTGGGATGTCAAACCCAATCCCAGTTTCAAATCTATGGCAGCTTCCTTTCTTCCAGGGTTATCCTGCATTTAGATTGATCCACATTCCCATCTACCCTGACCAGCCTTCCTGTCACAGCTAAATTAACGCCTTTTTAATAGCCTGATGCTGCATGATTTACTGTTGAGATTGTGTGTTAAGGGTGATGTGTTTCGTTAGTTTTCTTCCTCCTAGATCCTTTTTCATTTTGGGGTTTAGTCCAAAGAGTTCAGATTTGATCATATCTGATAAAAGTACCTTCTTCCATTTTTGATTTGTCCCATACATGGCTTGTGGCTGAAAGAAGGTTCTTTTACAGCTTTCTTTTAACAAAGGTTTTCTTGTTTGGATTTAGTCCGTGTGCGGCAGAGTTTTCTTAAAATATATCAAAATCAAGAATAAAAGCTGTCCTGCTTATGTTCTTCCACCTGAGCTGTATGTCTGTGCAGCTCCCCCAGAGTTGCAGTGGGTTGCGGAGCAACTTGGCAACATTTCCTGTGATGATCTTCTCAGTTAAAATAAATAAACTGTAGCTGTTCTATAAACTCGTTTGCTTTTTTGGATACCTTTGCTGAGTTGAATTTACTTTTTTAAATAAGTCAAACTGATACGAACCTCTACTAAAACAAACATTATCTGAGGAAGCTTCAAATTGAAGTACATGATTATATATGAGGATTATTTTAAAACAGTAACTAGAGGAACCCTAAACAAATACTTATGGATTCTAATGAGGGTTTTTTTTTCCAGATTATGAACACCTTTTGAAAATAACAGCCTTTAAGCGGGTATTAAAATTACTTTTTATTAAGCTCATGTTTCTGTTGTGAAACGTTTTACCGGTGTGATGCAATCTAATCTTAAATGTCGCGGTTTTGTTGGCTGTAAGCTGAAAATCATCGTTATTAACATTTTTTAAAAAAAGACTTAAAACATCAGTTTGTGTTTAATTAATCCATATGATGTGCTTCACTTTGCGAATTGTGTTACTGGAATAAATTAACTTTTCCTTAATGTCAAATTTATTGAATTAGTCTGTGTACTACGCTGAGCAGGAGATGACTCATCTTTGCAGCAAACAGCTGATCAGTAAGTACATCACATACTCAGACACAGCAGACCCAAAGTCCAGGCTCGTGACATCAATGAGTGTAAATTTATAAGTGATCAATCTTTAAGCAAGACAAATGTAATAGAATAAAATATTAAAGAGAGAGGACTCAGGTAAATATGTGTGGTTCAATGCTGCCATCTACTGTTGGTTCTCTTATTTGCATCAGTCTGCAATCTCCCTTGCAGATGTAGAAGTCAACAGGTCCAAACAGCTTATTCTGCAGCAGACTGTTTCGTGATGTTTGTTTAAGTCGACAATGATAGAAGTTTGAAGATACAATTGGCAAGTTAACAATTTATTATCTTAGCGATTTACTAATTGCAGTAAGATGACGTTCCATGCCTCCAGTTGCAGTTGTTACATGGGGTTGTGATGGTCACTCTGGAACGACAGCAAGCTAAAACTGATGCAACAGTGTTCACAGAGGGTCAAAGTCAGGTCTACTAGGACGTCAATGACATGATGCAGGGTGAAATCTGGTTCTTAAAAGGGCTGGCCACTGGCTGCAAAATAGCAGGATTATATCACTCTGCTCTGAAACTTTCTCTTATAATAAGAATCTTTAGTTTTCCAGCGATGGAGATGTCATTTCACATCATCAAACTGCCACTACCAAAAGTTATTTGGCTCCGACAGAGAGGATTTTGTTTATTTTTCTTGGGTACGACTCAGTTTAAGGAAAACATATTTTCCTTAAACTGTGACCCCATTCATTTCTATTATGCCAACAACAAAAACTAATCAGCCTAACACAGCTTCTCTTAATTTATGTCCTGAGTTAAGATGCATTTCAGAAAATACTACAAAACAATGAAAGTACATAAAGTAACATAAATGTGAAACATCTCATTTGCATCACCTGAGTTACCGTACATACGGTTTCTGTTCACACTATTGGCAAGAATGCAGCAAACAGCTGATCAGTAAGTACATCACATACTCAGACACAGCAGACCCAAAATCCAGGCTCGTGACATCAATGAGTGTAAATTTATAAGTGATCAATCTTTAAGCAAGACAAATGTAACAGAATAAAATATTAAAGAGAGAGGACTTTTATGAATTCAGGTTTTGTCAGTTACAATAGATTTTTTTAAATCAATTGGTTTGCACAGGTGTCTCAATGTCTTCAGGTGACAACAATCAACTCATTAACTTGGTTGAGTTAAAAGCTGCTTTCTGGGTTCAGTCTGTAGCTGAGCTCTCCTGTGGAAGCGTTCCGAGTGAGTTGGGTATAAGTGAATGGCTTAATAAGAGTTTAAAGTTGTTTAAGAAACAGTTTGAGGTGTGTTTTGATTTCTGAGCCTTGTTGTGTGTTTCTTTGAATCCAGCCAAACGATGTCCGGCCGAGGAAAGAAAGCCGCATCCAAGCCAAAATCTGCGGTGTCCCGTTCCTCCAGAGCAGGACTCATTTTCCCAGTGGGCCGCGTTCACAGGCTGCTCAGAAACGGCAACTACGCAGCGAGGGTTGGCATCGGCTCTGCTGTGTACCTCTCGGCCGTCTTGGAATATCTCTCCGCTGAAATCCTGGAGCTGGCTGGAAACGCCAGCCGTGAAAACAAGAAGCAGCGCATTGCGCCGCGCCACATCTTGTTGGCTGTGAAGAGCGACGAGGAGCTCAAAATTTTACTGGCAGGGGTCACCATCTCAGACGGTGGGGTGGTGCCAAACATTCATTCAGCACTCCTGCCAAAGAAGACCATAGGTCCAAGGGAAGATCCAACTCCCAAAAATGTCCAATCTCAAGAACTTTAATTGTGGCAGACTGAAAGTCTTGTTTTGATCAAATTTGTAATATTCTTAAACCTTTATACTTGAACCTATTAAAGCTTAACCTGTATTAAACTTCAGTTTGAAGAGCTCTGTCCAAAATACAAAGCCTGAACTAGGAAATGACTCAAACTAGTTACATGTGCGCTCTAATATAATCCAGACCACAGCGAGGTGCACAGTGTTCAGAAACTTGAAGGATCCTTGATGTGTTGTGGCATGATTGGCTCGAGTTCATACACCCTCCACCCATGGGAGGCGGTGTGGCTGTTGAACGGTGCTACAGCTAACCTTGTGAAAAGTTGACTAGGGCACAGACTGCTTATGAGGTCTGGAGTTGCTGCATTAAGCACTGCAGAGCGCCAGGGTTTGAGCTTCAGAAAACAGATTGCTCAGTGGTTAAATGTGGGTGGAAGGCTATTGTGCATTTCATTTGGCACTCAGTGTCCCAAAGTAAGGAACAGTGGGGCTGCTTGTGGTCCAATGTGATCTTTCCACAGTCCGCTTTAAACTGCCATGACTCTTGCTGGTGTCGGTGCATTTTGACTCCATCTGAGCACTCTCATGAGTTTTATAGGAATACTCATTTCATTTTCCTGCAGGACTTGGGACCTGCTCTTCCCCCTGACAAAATTACTGTACCTAAACCTTTGCCCATATCCTTAGAGGTCCTATATTGGCCTAAAAGGACATAAAGGGGAGTCCTAGCTTAGGAGTGATTTAGTCATTGCTGAAAGCAACTTCTAGCGAGGCGTTGAAAGAAATTTTCAAGTGAGGTGTGTGTGTGTGTGTGTGAGACGCTGTCTTCTAGGCACCGTTAGATGCACCAAAACAAAGAAAAAACTCTGGCAAGCAATTGATAGAAATAAAACAACACAATCTAGACTGGATTAAGAAAAGTGACATAATAAAATGATGCTACATTTAATTGCCACACTGCATCAACATGTTTGCCATTGTCTTATTTACAAACCAATCATTGTTTATGTCAAAGCTTCTCACTATTCTGGACATTTTACTCGTCTATTTCTGAGGTCACAAACCTTTTCACAACTGAGTTGTACTTCATGAGTACCAAGTAATATGAAGGCCTACTAGTTTGATTAACTTTTTAACTGAATTATTGGGGGAAAAAATAAATAAATTGGCTGCATCAGTACATCCCTCATCTAGGTAACGAAGTGTATATTCCTTGGAAGATTTCTAAAGTCAGATTGTCGTCTTTCATTTTGAAGGAGAAAAACAAAACCTTGCAGGTTATTAAACTTAACAGGTATTTTGCCACAGTGACCTTATAAGGCAAAATCACTGCAACAGATAATCAACCCAAACAGTTCTCTTTTTTGTACTTCAATGTTTCTTTTTAATGTAGTACTAAAATTTTACATTTATTCTTTGAATGGGTTTCTTTTTAAAAGTGTATTTCTTACATTTGTGTCCTTTATTTTCCTGCGAAGAACATTGAATTTACCATGTGCTTGTGTGAAGTTATACAAATAAACTTTTTATCAGAGGTGGATATTCACTAGTTCAGTAATATTTTTTGGGGGGAAAAAAAGTACTTTTTACTTTTACTTGAGAATGAATGCTATACAATGTTTTCTATAGCAAATGTTCTGGCTGCTTTACTCACTGTAGGTAATTACACTGGATGAAGAACAAAGATATTTTAGCCAACAATGCGCCAGACATAAAAACACACCAACACTTTATGTTCAGGTGAGTTTTGTTGTTTTTACTCAAGCTTCATTGTTCTAAAGTCGCCACCTGCTGAGCTCTTTGGAGATAAGGTGAAAGAAAACTTTATATATTGACACTGGAACTCCCTTACCCTATCACTAGCTATTGTAAGACTTTGTTTTGTATAGTTTATGCTAACAATACCATAATTACAAAATGACAGATTCAAGCTGTAGTAACACATTTGCAAATCAAATAATTTGTCCTGTTTGAATTCATTTTGTTATTTTGTTATTTGTGTGTTCTATTTTCTTACTAGTTTTGTCTTTAAAGTATCTGAATTTGCACACAAATTTATATTTTTCTGTCTGATTATTTATTGTTTAAATATTTAGCCAAGTGTTATAATCAGTTAGTACTCGAATAGAGTTGTTTAACAATTACTCTCCACTGTGACTTGAGTAATTTTATGGATGACAACTTTCCTTCTGTCTTTCCTTTCACTTTCTTTCTCTCATTCCTTTCTTTCTTTATTCATTTCTCTCTCTTTATTTCTTTCTTTTTTATTTTTTTTAATTAATGTATTTATTTCCTTGCTTCTTTTTTCTTTTGTCCTTCATGTACTGAAAGATAGCATTCTCCTAGAAGCATGGCGTCTGGATACTTTGATATCAACTGTGCATTTGACTTTTATTGTATCAAAAGTTGAAACGTTTTTAACTTCGAAGAGCATTCACTATTATGTGATACAATCGCATGCCATACTGGTGCGTTAGCTAAACGTTCCTTGTGTACGTTCTGTTACGTGCTGACGTATGACGAGTGCACAACAAACAGTTGTTGGACTTCAACAGGCTAGCGAAGGAGAACGTTGGACAAAAAAAAAAAGAACAGGCTCAGCTGACTCCTCCCGGAGCCGGAGATACAGCAGAGAGCTAAATGGTGGGAATATCGTAGCCATAGTCTTCCAACCGTAAGCAGCGGTAGTCTCGGTGCGTTTCCTGAGCGCTGAGCTTAGCCACCGAGGCATGTTCATTGCTCGGAGTGTGACGCCTGTTTTTTCCGCCGCCGCTGGCTGAGGGTTGTGATGCGAGCAGAGAGAGTTGCGCCACGACAGAGGGCGAGACCAAGATTTGCGGAGGGAATATATTTCACCTTCTTCTCACGGAAGAATGAACTTGGAGAAACTGTCGGGTTGGTGTAAAGAAGCAGGCATGCTACCCTACTCGGGCCTGGACGTCATTGTTGGACAACTTTAGCAAGCTAGCAACGCGTTAGCTCGCTTTAATTCACGTTGATGACTTGGCTCCTTAAGCTCCCTGAGCGACCTGTTCGTTTTAGTAGATTGGCCTGGCCCTGTTTGTTCCTGCCAGTAATATGCTGACTACCAGGGAGACGTTATTCCCCCCTAAACGAAGCAATAAGATAGGACTGCCAGAAATTTAGCGCTTACCTGTGCGTTCATAGTTAGGCTGTATAGTTTGGTTTATGAACAAGTGCAGACAACAGTAGCGTTTTGCACGGAAACAAACGATTTCTTGTTAAATGACATTTCAACAAAATTGCACTTTATTTAGTTAAAGCTTTTGACAACATTTGACGGTTGTTTGTTGAAGTATATTATTTTCACATCGAAAACAAAATACAAGCATAGATAGATAGATAGATGTTTCTCACACACTTGAATGACCAAAACGGGAACTCATCAGCTTTAAAGTTAGAGAGAGAAGCTTGTCTGTTCCAGGTGGTCACTGTCTTACCTGCTGACCATACAGTGTGCAACAGTTTGCAAGCTGAAATGTAAACATGAATTTCGAGGAGCAGCATCTAGATTTGTGTAATGTCAAGACAAAGGCCAACGTGGACGATGATCATAACACTACCAACAACACAGAAGCGGTCACCCCTCGTATTTCTGAACTGATGACAGACAGTGACTTAGAGAAACAAGCCAGTGTTCCTACAGAGGCCTCTGAAACCTACCTTATGCCTCAGCTCACTGACAATCTCCAGACAGCTGAGGAGGACAACCAAGATACACTGGAAATTGATGTAGTCAATGGAAATAAAAAGAGCAGTGCCCAGGACACCCCTGCTGTAGATAATCCCACTGACTTGATCTCATCTAACAATGAGCACCACAAGATTGTTATGGTGGAGGAGGTGAACATGAAGGAGGACAGGGACAGCAACTCTGCACAAGCTGTTGTGGAGGCAGGGGACGATGGCGTGGACATGGACATCGGGGTGGATCTGAGTCTGGACGAGAGTGGGGTGCTGGAGGCCGAGTCTGCGAACGCCACGTCGATCTCAGACAACGCTTTGAACTCCAAGTCCAGTCCTCGGGACGTCCCAGCCGGCAGGACAGCAGAGGGCCAGACAAATGCAATCCAGACGTGCAGCACCGAGGCGTCTGCCGCTGATCAAGCGGGACTGTATCCCTTGGTGGAGGAGGGGGAAGAGAAACACAAACAGAGTGGAAAAAGGGTGACATTTCCTACAGACGACAACATTGTTTCTGGAGCGGTGGAGCCGAAGGACCCCTGGAGACATGGTAGTACTTGTCATTTTCTGCATGTCTGTATCTGTAAATGAACTTTTCTATTTACTGTGCTGTCATTAAGGCCGTTTGAGACGTGTCGGTTCACCAGGGACCTAACGACAGATGCACCACTCCTTTTTTTTGTTGTTCTTGGATGTGCCTTTTTTCTTTTGGAGACTTTTAAGAGAACATTTTCTCGATTTCAATTTCTAGCTGATTAGTTGATGCATTTGTAGCATTTTTTATTATTATTATTATTATTATTTAGCTGCAGTTTATTTAGCCATTATCTCTTTTAGGCATTGGCAACTTCATATCAGCATATGCCAAGAATTTTAAGTTAGGATTTGAAAACCACCCAAATTAAAAATAACAAAAATAGTCAATGTAAGACGGGGCCAATGTAGCTGGCGTCTTTTTCCAGTCAAAAAGTGCACGGGGGAAAGTTGTTTTCCTCCTTCGTCTCTTTGCTGCACACTGCCAATCAGCAGGCTGAGAGAACACTGCTACACTTTGTCCTTCACAAAAAAATAAAACAAAGTTGGTTGTTTGGGAATATTTTCAGTTGTAGAAAAACATTCGTAGTTCTATTGTGAAAACTAAAGAAGCACTCTATTTAGGATGGCAAAGTTTCAGAGGTACAGTTAAGCTACATTGCAGCAAACTACAATAATTAGGAGGTTTTATTTTAGCAGGAATGAAAATCAGTTTTTTATTTTTTTAATAAAAGAAATTTGATTAGGTTACGTTACAGATTTCCATTTAAAAGTTCATGGCTGCACTCCGGGAGTCGCAGCTAGAAAGATCCGGTTCAAAACGGATCCGTCCAGTGTATGAAACCACAATCATCCACATATCAACAAAGATTTGGTTATGTTAATTTAAGGTAAGATTAGAAAGCTGTTGGGGAGATTGTGGTGATATAGAAGAAAGATGTATTCATGAGCATTCAATTATTGAAGTAATTATTTAACTAGTTCTTAGCAGACTCTAAAAAAGGCCATTTGCTGAAAACAACAACAGAGTCGTAATTAAGCCAAAACTGGACAAAAATATAGAAAATGTGCCTGTAGGTTGAAAAACCTTTTTTGACTGTAAATATATTCCACCCAAAACTCATAAAGTTATATTTTTAGCTTCACCTGGTTCAAATTCTTTAAGAAAAATCTCCTATTAATCTCCTTTTGTTATCCAATTATTAATAAAAAAAAAAAAAAAGATCAGCAGATTCGTAGAAGGCATTTTTTAGCTGCAGATGCATCCTTTACTACAAGTGATCAAACTACACGAGGGCTTTCTATGCATTTTAGGCAATAACATGTTTTTCTTATATAAAAGGAAATGTCAGTATTTACATCTTTTAATTGGTTGAATTAGAAAAAAATCTACAGAAACTTTTTTTTAACCGATTAATAATCAAAATAATTACTCACATAATCTTTAGTTGTAGTTCTAATCAATATTATTATCACCCTACTATCACGCAGCACTAGCTTAAAACGTTCCTTCGCATATCTCACGTTGTCCGTTAAAATTTTGACGGCTCGATGAATGTAGTCTTTCATCCCAAAAAGGTGTGTTAGTGTGTTAGTCTTAAGGAGAATTCCTCCTTTGTGTCTTTCGTCACAGCTGCTGCTTTGTCAATCTGCTGTTTAATCCTCAGGGAGCATCCAAGCCCCCACCCCTACTTAAAACAACTACTAATAGGTAAAGAACATAATAGGTTTTCTGGCTTTCCTGCACTCGGAAAAGGTCAAAGCATAACTCCATATCCAAGTATGGCGGCGCGGCTCGCAGCGAGCGCTTTGAGCGAATCCCTCCACTCCTTGAGGTGTGCCATTTTACCACAGTAGGTTCCTGTTTGTTCAGCGAATGTATACTTTGGAAAACTGAGGATGTGGCACTGCCTTTACTTAGACACATAGGGAACCCAGTGTGTGGTGTTACAATGAAGGAAATCTCCGTAAAAGGTTTTTGGAGGGAATTGCTTTTTTTGTGTGAAGGACCTAAGTATTTATCAGAGAGACTTTTTTTTTTTCCAGTCAATTTGTACATTTTGTCTTTACCTAAAGCTGAACACGCTTTTATCTACTTTGTTTTTGTTTATATTTTGGACGCTGGTTCCTTACACACGTAGCAGGACAGGCTTTGCTTTAACAGTAGCTTTACAGTGGCCAAGCTGGAAATTTGTGTGTGACTCACACGTTCTTTCATCTGGTGTCAACAAAGGACACCATTTACTAAACAGCCTTCACAGGCCTAATGTGAAAACTGTTGTTTGCTCACAGTAATGTGACTGCCGTTGGCATAGTTACACACTTGGTTGGTTTAAGACGATCGCATACGGTGTCAAGCACACCGCTGACCTCATGATTGCAGTGTGTTTGTGACCTCCATCATCTAGAAAACACAGTCCGTATTCGGTTTGAAATGATCAAACAGCCGCTAGAAAAACAGATAAGCCCTTATCCATTCATCGAATCACACGTAGCTGCTTCTGACTGTGAATTCTGCCACAGTAAAGTACTTTAGCATGTTAATGCATGTAAATAGCCCTGCTGCTTTTGAAGGTTTAGTCCAAATCACGTGGCCAGCTTAGTTTTAAATTAAAATGCCAGTTTCCTGCGAGTATTGGAGCAAAGTTTGTCCCTTAACAAGTTTTTCTGGCTTTGTGCAAAACAAGACAAATACCTCACACACACTGAACCGCAGCTCTGGATATTTTATCAAACACCTTTATCTCGTAGCTGGTTTAAGTTCCAAAGTTCTTCCCGGCTGAGTGTTGATATGAAGGCAGAGTCAGCTGACGGCTGTGAAGTTGGTCATGCAGTGCTTTGCTTGCACTTTTTACTGAATGGGATATCTATAAAGTTTAGAAAATATCATGGAAATACAATAAAAGTTGTACTAAGCTCACATCTTATTGTTTAATCAATAAGATGTGATTGACCTACAATAAAGCTTTTTAAAATTTGTGCAAAGGGGGGGGGGGTGACTCTGTCACATTTAAAAATTGTTGTAAAAATAAAAAGCAGAATCAACAGGATTTGAGCTGACATACCACTTGATACCTGTTTTTGGTCTACTGTCTAAGTTTGAGGTTAGTAAGGCAGTCTAGATATCCAATTGATTAATTGATACATCGGATCTGGACTTCCCTAGTCCAGATCCGATGTCAAATTACGACACTTTGTCATAATTTGCAGCTATCTCACAAAGTATTAGATATATATATTAGATAAATATTAGACTTATTAGCAACCAGTCACTGCTAACACCTGGAAAATCACTTTAATATTGTCTTTGTATGTTTACACAGGAATGGAGAGGACATTAGCTCAGATTAATGGAATAAATTCTCTGTTTCTAATTAATCATTACAATCCAATAGGGATGCACCAATAGAAAAATTAGGGCAGCTATCAATTTCCAAAATTAATATAAATTTTTTTGGCTGATAACTTGTTTTGGCCAAGTGCCAATATTTTTATAATGAGTACACTGAAAAAACCGACCACACTTCTGGCATAACGTCTCTGCTTCAGGAAACAAACCCCCCATCCTGTCTGCGTCACTGTCACATGTCCAAACACATAACAGTGAAACTCAGCCTGAAGCAGGCGCACAAACAACTACAACATGTAAATAAACAACGGTTGGTAATATCGGCCTGGTTTTACTTATCGTACCAATATGTTACAAACATGACTAACTGTGCTTGTAATTTATCAAATGAAATGTTTTCTTCATTTGTTAAGGCTCTTTCAAAGGCTACCTAACTATGCTAGTTTTTTTTATATATGGTTTAACTAGTTTTTCTTTTATATTCATCTTCAGCTAATGTGATGCAGTTTGATGAGGTTGTCACCAACAGACTGACTTCTGCCGAGTTTTACCAATCTTTATTTCTCCGGCTTTACGTTTTACATCTAGAGGACGTCCTGCTTTTACCCATCGTACCAGATGGTTTAAGTTGCTATGTAACTTCAGAAGAATTGCATAAACCTGCTTAGAAATAGCTTCTACAGTCATCTACTCAAGTTAATTATTTAAAGAAGAGGGTTTTATTAAATTATCTTAATATTTTTTAATACCAAATCTTTTAAGTCCAATTATTCTAAGATAAAGTCCAGGTCTGTATCATTAGTTTTATTTAAACTCTCTGAAAGCTTCTGTGTGGTGTCAGTAGGCTTTAGCACAGTGGCACAATAGATCCAGCTTTGTTGGCTCCCTTCACTATAAGATCCTTCACAAACATATTAGTTTCATCCACACAGCGAGTTTCTGCTGCGAATTCTGGTTAAAGAATTAGATTGGTATGAAGAAGCTGATGAAAAGCAGATATCATGACTTTATCTGAGCCATAAAAGGAGTTTCTGAATGGAGTAAACTTCGTCTGGGTTGCCATTTAAAATAAACACTTGGTTTAGTATCTCAGGGGAGCAGAAGGAAGCAGCTGGGGTGTTGAATTTCCATGCCCTCTTGGTACTTTTGTTTCCTGCCTTGTTGTCAGGGTTTGTGTTATCAACAAGCACAACCTGTGGGTGTAAGAGAGGTAAAGACTAACAAACGGCACCACAGATAACATTTGTTCCCATTTGCTACCTAAAAAGGTGAAATATGTGCGTTCATTTTTTTTTTCCCCCCCGAGTTGCTTTTTATTCTAGAGGTTTCTTTTTGTTGTTGTTGTTTTCCCCAGTCGAGACCTGAGGGTTGTTTGTTCCCCAGCCCAGGGCAAATACCGCATCATATCCTGAGATTCCTGGAATTCCCTCCGCTGTGTAGTTCCCCGTCCTTTTCCACTTCTCTTCCCAAGTTTTTTCACCCCTTAAAACAGCTTTTAATTTGCAGTGCTAGTTCAAACCATAAAGGCCTTAACCGCAATGTTTCCATGTGAAAATGCAAAATCACTTCTTTTTTTTTTCTTTTTTTTTTTATAGCACACAGTTTGTGTTTAATCTCGATTAAGTCTCGTTATTCGCAGTTGAAGCAAAGCTTTCACATTGACAGCTGATTATTTTACAAGCAGCAAAGATCTTGGGCCGATATCCTGCCTACATGCCATGCCAGCAAAAATCAAACTTTTTAATCATGAGATGTTATGTATTCCAGAGGGAAGCATGTTTAAAAACACAAGATATTGTGTTACATTTCCATGCAGGATATGTGCAAAGACACCAAAAACTACAAAGATGATTGAGAATGTCAAGCTGTAATAGACAATTACAAAATTTAAAGTTTTTTTTTTTTTTTTCAGTTGTCAAAGCAAAAATACAAATTGTTTGATAAAGACACTCTTACGTTAATGTATGACAGACAGTGTTTTAACATCCAAGCTTTTAAATTGTGATTTGTAAAAAAAAATAAAATAAATAAAAATTCTAAAGATTACTTTTTTTCATTTATAATGAAATGGTCGCAATTACAAATGTTAAGTCTTATTTATTTTTATTATAGATTTTTTCTAAGCTTGGTTTTGGATTAGTTGTTCATTTTTTCGTGAAACATACCTCTTTAATCTGTTTTAAAATAAATAAATATCAGGAAAAAGAAAAAATAAATCTCGGAAACAGATTTAGAACTTCTTTCTATTTGGAGTGAGACACTTGCCAGCATTAATTATACATTTCAGAGCCACTAAAATTACCCATCATACCATGTGGTTTAAAGTCCCTTAAATGTGATTTGGTATTATGTAACTTGAAGCAACACAGTGTCCCTCCACCTGTAGCTGCACACTGCTGGGCATCTGGCTGAAAGATAACAACTAAAGTGTTTGAAAGTTAGTTTTAAAAAAATCTGATTCAGCTGCTGAGAAATATTTCTGTTTGCAAAAAGAAGGGTCACCCACCATCTCATTAAGGTAACTGTCAGCAAAGCTGTTTGTCACGATTTGTCTTTAATAATAGGAATAGTACCAAGTATTAAATGTTATGAAACCTATTGGATTTAGTGAGTGTTTAATTCTGAATCATGATCACGACGACAATACAGTGGATACCCGGCACAAGTTGAGACCCCCTTTAAAAATGCTTCCAGCTGCCTATTTTAATACTTCAAACACCTAATGTGTACATACATCCATATGTATTAATACAGACAGTGGAAGCCATGTTAGCTCTACCGCAGAAGCCGTCATCTACACTCTTCCTTACTTCTAATTTTGGAGGTACAGTCAATCACCAGCAATTTTAGCTAATTTTCAGATGCCAACCAGAAGCCTATCTTCTATCAGTGCTTCATTTATTTGTTATATTTTAGAAAAAATTCAAAAACAGGCAAAAAAAAAAAATTTTTGTTACATTCCACACTTTTCAATTTACAATAATGAAAAGTGATTCGGAGGGGTTCGCTGCAAATAAATGTGATTTATAACATAATTATAGCTCCTATTGCTAAGGGAGGGATGTTTGCTTCTTTTCTGTTTTAAATAAGGGCATAAGAATCATAATATGCCATTTCTACTCACTGTTGACACAATGCGAGAACCTCATGCAGCCCGATTGCTGTTGTCATTAGCGTCTTTTATACTCAAAAGATAGAAGCATCGTAATGTCTGGAGGTCGGCTGGCTAATCCGTGACATCATAAACGCATGAAGGAAGTGAGAACCATGAACGCAAGTTGCTTTTGCACTGCTTAAAATAAATAATTGCTAACTTCTGCAACATATTGAAACAATCTGTTGATAAATTACCTCCAAGCTTGAAACAAAATGTTTCTCTCGCAAAGGAATGTCTGCTAATGTTTGAGGAACAAAAGCACTTGTTGATAATATCAGCTGGGCCGGTCCTCTTATTTGCACCTTACTTCTATTAGGTTTATTTGACTAACCAAACAGCACATGCATCTTTGTTTGTCTTGTAAATTAAAGAACTGAGCGTGTGTCTGTTTGCTTTCTGCTGAATCCTGCCCTTTGACTCCAGGTTCTTCACTGGGAAGTTAAAACACAGGTTGATGCAGAACAAGGCCACTTGTTTGTTTGTTACCGATAGAGCTGCCGTCACGTCAGAAACGTTTTGTCCTCGTCAAACAGGAAAACCTTGCTCTTCTCTTCCCTCATTCCAGCTGCTGTCAAAAGCTGGAAACGATTGCAAACTGAACAAAAACACTTTAACACTGGAAAATAATGTCAAGCAAGCTGTTGGAAATAGTTAAAAAGAACTGTTTAATCTAGTAACAAAAACTCTTATGAGACGTAAAGGTTTTTGTTTTCTTTTTTTTTTTGCTAATATTGCACATGCATGTTTTAACCTTTAATACCCACTTGTAATGGCTGTGTCTAGATTTGTCCTGAAACAATTAATCATAATGAATCAATTATTAAAATAAGTCAACTAATTAAGTCATCCATTAATAACTGACTGGAGTATACAGACTCAAAAAAGGAAATTTGCTGAGAAAAAATAAAACAGTAATTAAACCAAAACTGTACAAATATGTTTTACCCAAAACTCTTCAAGTGGCATAGTTTTAGTTTCACCCAGTTCAAATTCACTAAATGTCATTTCCCCTTTAGGCAATACAATGTTTATTTTCTTATTTAAAAAAAATTATTGCTAGTTGGTTTATTTGCATGTCTTAATATATTTCTAATGCCTAAAAAAGGTTTAAATGATTAAATGAAAACGCAGTAGAACACACCATTTTGTTTTTTCCGATTGTCAGAATAATTGATAGAATATTCGATTACAAAAATAATTGTTAGTTGCAGCCCTATTTCTAGACCTGGAAGAAGCCAAATCCAGTGCTGTCCATGTTGAACATGACGTTTCTCAGTCCATAACATCAGTCCTTTATTTCTCTACTGTAAGGGAACATTGCAATCAAGGGTTTGCATTTAATTACTCTGATGGAGATTTTAGTTTCAATCATTTACCAGCATCTCTCTTGGATACAAACCATCACTGCATCCTTTTGTTTATTTATTTCATCTGACTTCTCATTTTACATATTGGTACAAATTCTCAGCTCAGTCTTTTTGCCACACTTCTGACAAACCAGTCAGCTTGCTGCTACGTGTTAATGGCACACGCGCCACAACAAAGAGGTGCAAAATGACAGCAAACAGGGCTGGAGCAAAGGACGGCAAGGCTTTTTCTTCCCTCATTTAGGTTGGAGGCTTTTGCTGCTTTTGTTTTAGTCCCAACGCTTCCATAGTTTTGATAGAAATGTGTTGTACCAGGCTATATTTTTTTAATAAAGTGAAAATTGAAATGACTGCATATCCATTGAGAGGCAGATATAAATACAACATCTTGTGTTCTTTTCTTTCACTAGGGAACAGTCTAATTTACTTAAAATGCACAATGGCACAATTATTGATTCCCCTGTTGATACTTTGTGCAGCCTCCCTTTGCCAATAGATCAGCTCTGATCCATTTCTCATAACATTTCACAAAGTTGGAGCATACGAACAAAGGTATTTGACTATTTCTGTTTGCATAATCTCTCGGCTTGGCTTGGCTTGGACATATGTTTTGGATCATTATCTTGCTGAAGACTGTAATTACCCTGCTGACATGTCGCCGTTCCAACCTGCACTTTGTATCTGATATTCCTTGATGGTGCAAAATTCTTTGAATTGTTGAAAAATCTTTTTTAAAACAGTTTAGTGTCTTAATGCTTTTATAAATGCAGTAAGCAACTCAGGGCGATCCCCTTAATGTAGCCTCACTAGAAACAGGTGCTGGTTGTATTAGCTGGTTAGCAAATCCCTGTTTGTTTTACCCCAATTATCTGTCTCTGCTGACACCTCAACTGTTTATCTGTATAGACTGCAAAGTAACCTGCGGGAGCATGGTTGAGTTCACCACATTTCACGTCTCTACTCGAGTTTATCGTCAAGTTGGGCCATGCAGGATTTAGGATTGTAACATACAGTGATGTGAAGAAGTGTTTATTTTTATTTTGCATGTTTGTCACTTCACCGTTTCACAACATCAGACCATTTAAAATATTGGTGTGATGGTACAGTCGAATACCAGATGCAGCTTTTACAGTATGTAGCTTTTATTAAAAATATTTTTTACTTATTTGTTAAAACTGTCACCATATTGTGACTGCATATTATGAGATAGATAATCTGTGAATATCTGAGCAATCTCTTCCACCTCACTGTGCTGCTTTTGCCATATGAAGAAATGCACCAGTCGCTGTCAAAAGCAACCAGTCAGAGCCAGGAGGAGGGTCTTAGCACTGTCAAACAACATCATGAACGACATGCTAAGTTGCTAATGGCGGTAAAACAACTCACAGTTACAGAAAACCGTCTATGCTAACCATGCTAACTGTCCTTAGGATTTATGATGGGCTCAGCTGAAGTGGAGAAACCGCATTGGAGCAGAGAGTGGGGGGTGTTGGCACGCACACGGGTCTGACTGACAGCGTTCAGATCCTACTCCTGGTTTTGATTGGTTGTTTCTAGTTAGCGCTGGGTGACCTTTTTTCTTTTGTTCCCACAAATTATCTGTCTCATAATATACAGTCACAATGGTGTGAGTTTCAACAAATATTTAAAAAAACATATTAACTTTGCATACTGTAGCTTTAATGGAGGAAAAAAAAAACCTACATGGCTCTGTGTGTTAAAGTGATTGCCTCCTAAAAAACTGGTTGGGCCTCCTTTAGCATCAATAATTCCAGGCAAGCACTTGTCGTAACTAAAACTAAAAGTATGCAACACTTTTAAAATGTTATTCTAAATTCTCACAAACATTTTTGCAGTGAAATATTGGGAGCTCTTTGTTTTGGTCCCTGTAACAGATTTAAAAAATGGTCTAATATGTGAGTTAAAGTCAAGTCAAAGAATTTTATCAATGTCCCTTGGGTCAAATGTATTTTTACTGAATCTTTCCACTGGATGACCATTGTCTTTATGTACAGGTGCTGTCTGTTGCTATTCTAAAAATCAGAATACCTTTGCGTGTTTGCTCTGTGTTGCTCAAGTGAAAGAACAAATTGTTTTCCTGTCTGTTAATCAAAGGGAACAAATGAGTGATGAAGGTAGAAAAAGGAGGTTGAGATGAAGAGAATAACAAAGGAAAACCCAGCTGTGATTTGTTTCTCTTTAAGAAACACTGGTATTAGATTGAGTTGTCTAAGATGTCGGAGGTCTGAAGGCTGGCAGTGCCTTCATTTGACAGCTTCCTTGAGGGAAAGCAGAATGTTAACTCTGCTTTATTATGTAA
Source organism: Gambusia affinis (assembly GCF_019740435.1). Lineage (NCBI taxonomy): Eukaryota > Metazoa > Chordata > Actinopteri > Cyprinodontiformes > Poeciliidae > Gambusia > Gambusia affinis. The sequence continues at coordinate 22,378,592 of NC_057873.1, forward strand.
AAAGGTAAGAATTTCATGTTTATACAGGCCCCCCGAGGTTTGGCTTAAACATCAAGCGCCTTTGAAGAACTTCATAATGGAGTAATTAGGCCCCTTAGGTGTTTTAACGCTTCTTTAGATGTTTTTCATAAATGCCTCTGTTCAGTATCCTGGGGAGGGAGATGTTTCTTTCTGTTATTTTGTGCTTTGCGCACATTGATGTTTCTTTGTGTAACATTTGATCACATATCAAACACTCCTCTCTGCTTTCATTGGAAGTGTAACAAAATGCTTCTTTAGGGTGGATAGTAAGACCTTTTCTATTAGAAGGCGTGTAATTAACTAAGTTAAGCTTAAACAACTTCTTCTTCTTTTGGTCTTTAACTTTAAAAGATAATATGCATAGACGTAAAATAAATGCATTCATTGTCATCTTTTCAGCTAGTATATGTTTTTGGGTTTTTTTGTGATAATTTCAAAGAGGTAAATATTCCCTATGAATTACCCTGGCAGCACAGCCTACGCTTCCACTGTTGTCACGCTGTAGGTCAGTCTGTGCTCTCACTTGTGGGATGTGATGAAGACTTTGACCAAGGCTTTCTTACAGAGTTGTCAGGCTTTGAAGGAGATGTTGAGCATTTTTATCTGACAAAATCTTAAGTTTACTGTTTGATTACTTGTACCTGCTTGACAAGAGTTGAACACCTTGATTTAAGACATAAAGTATAAAAAAACAAAGTAAAAGTACTGATACTTTTAATCTAGTGAAACCAGGACAAAAGGTTCTAGTGACAACATAAAATAATAAAATGAGTATTTTACGTGTGCTTATACTCTTGAAAAGTTAAAAAATGGGCATATTTATGCAGTAGCTAGCTATTATGCTAAAATGTGCACTTAGTATTGGGTCTTTTTATAATAAAATAAAGTTTATGGGACTCCCCTGTTGGTGCATGACCATTTTTATAAAAAAATAAAAAAAAAACACTCGGCTCCTTTTCTTGGTAATTTTTCAACAGCAAACAATCGACTTATAGCAGGGTTTGCCCCAGTGGTGGGCCACCAGGATTTAAATGTGCCCCCTCCAGGCTTAGCATTGGTTATTTATTTAAGTTTTGTTTTAATGTTTGCATTTTTAAGACTTTATAGGTGGTGTTCAAATATTAATCTTTCAATGACGCATAATTATCAAGTGATACTTTCAAATTTCCTGTCAACTTTAAAAAAAATAAATTAAACTCCAAAATGAATGACTGCCCGAGCAAGTTTTCTTGCATAGGATTTTCATGGAAAAGCTTCAGGTGTCACAATAGCGTTGTTCCGGGAAAACAAACAGTTGAATATGGCACTCTGTCGCAGTTTTCTGAGAGCAAATTATCCATATCAATAACTAATAATATAAGAGTGTGTTAATATACAGTAGATACCTCCTCTGAAAGTAGCATGATCTCACTTAAGGCGTTATGCAAGCGAGTTGAGGTGTGGAAGGTCAAAGGATGGGCTTTCTAGGTCACATTGTTGGTTCAACACTCTCCCTCGTGAACATGTGCTTGTACTTGTTGCAGCTCTGCCTGTTATTCAGGTAGAGTAATTGATTTAAAATTCATGACTGTTAAACCTCCCCTGTTGCTGGCTGTTTTTTCTTCGGCCCAGCTGGTTCTGGTTTCATACAGGTGCGGTAACTGAAGTAGCTTACTTTTCCGACGCTGTTCTGACAAGGAAGTATTGCAGTCAAGTGCAAGAGTCAAAATACACAAACACAGTGCATCAGAGCCTTCACTTGTTTATACATGTTCATTCTCAGAATCTGAGGGAGCAGATTATTTTTAGGAAGCAGGTGAACCACGATGCCCTCAGTTCAAATTTAAGCATGAGTGGATTGATTAAAAAGCTGGCTTTGTTTTCATATTTAGGTTTTTTGTGCAAGCAGCTAAAGAAGATAAAAATAAATAGCTCTTTTCACAAAGCTAAAAGCATAAATTCAGTCCTACCTTTGCTGTTTCGTGGTCATAATCCATGTTAGAGTAAATATTTCCACTCTTGTACTGTATTCTGTTGTTCTTGTGTCACTGATGTGATTTCTCACCATTTTCAACTTTCATGTGGCACATTTGCATTGCTCCCCTCTATCTAGAGGAGTACATCATGTGGAGGCCTGTCACAATAGAAAATTTTGCTGAGCGATTAATTGTCTCTAAAACTATTGTGATAGACGATAATATTGTTTGAAGACCTTTTTACACTGATTTAATGAAAATGACATAATACATGTGATTTCCTACCAAAAATAGATGCACTTTATTTTCAAAAGAACATTTAACACTGGAACTGATAAAATAAACAAAACAACTAAAAACAAAAATAAAATGGATTTTCAGTCTCCATTAACAAAAATGTACTTGAATAAAAACACCAAAGTGTAAATAAATACTGGATTCAACCAAAAGAGTGCAGATTATGAAGTCTGTAAACTATGTTGCCCTTCAGTAATCATTAGATTTAAATAGAGAAGATGGAACATCGACTACCTGATGCAATAGTTCACACTATCAATCAATCAATCAATCAATCAAATTTTATTTGTATAGCACATTTCAGCAGCAAGGCATTTCAAAATGTTTTACATATTGTTTTCAATGTCCAATGAAAAAAACTTGATCAATTTATTTAAAAAATGACAGAAAAACCCAATGAATTAGTTTTTACACTTCATGGAATCTCTAGAATAAGAATAGACAAACAATTATCCATTATTATTAATCATTACAGAATATGTGACTTACACTGTGGTAGTATAGTAAACAACAACCCTTCAGCTAATATTTCCATCTCCAATCAGTGACCTTTGTAACAGGAAATCAAAATATATAAAGTCAACGGAAGTGACGTAAAAGTCGACTCTGGAACGGCGCTAGCATCGTAAGTAGCAAGTTTAGTTTTTTAACGGTTAGTTTTAACGCCGTAAGTTTAACGGTTTAACGGTTCGCTACTTATGTAACGAACCGTTAAACCGTTTTAGAAAGCCTTTTATTGTCTCACGCCAGTTTTCTATGATTTATATTCAAAACGGTTTAAAATGAGTCATTTTGTTAACAGTAAATTGGCGCTTCAGTGGAAGGAACATTAACGAGTTAAACTTTTCAGATCATGTATTAACGCTGACGGTCCTGAAATATATATTTCAAAGTAGGTTTTTCTTTATCAGGTTATCATTTAATAAAATATAGGCTCTATCACTATGATTGCAGAGTCTATGCACCTTTTCGCTGCTTGAAGACAAACTGCATAGATCATTTAATTTCTTTTTTCATTTTGGGAAATCTTTGTTAATCTCATCTGATTTATCCCCTTAAATCAGAGCGATCAAAGTGTCGGATAATAGTAGAATAGATTTGATTAAACCAATCTTTCTCAAACTGGGATCCCCGGACCATAGTTTGGTCCAGCTAGCTTACCAAAGGATTGTGTTAAAAAATAGTAATGGATAATTGGATGAAGACAATTTATACCACAGCAGATACAGAAAACTACAAATGAAACAATTCAATCATATAAAAATCTATTGTCAATCTCTTTATGTTAAATAAATTTAAAAAAATATGACATTATTTAAATATTTAGTCATTATTTCATCGATAGTTTGAGTCATGCAGAACTGATGTGATCGTTTCCATAGCAACGATCAGAAGCAAGACCTTGCACCAGAGCTCCAGTGAGGTAATGGATGACATCACAGACCTTCTATGATGACATCATAGAAGGTCTATGAGACTTTAAATGCGTGTAACTCAGTTCATCGTCAGTCAGGATCTAAACAGTGCAGAGAAACGAAGCTTTGTGTCAGACAAAGATTTTTAGTATTACAGCAATGCCTTATCCCTTAATATTTCCTGTTGGTTGGGGACTTGGTTACCTCATTACAACAGGAATGAAGAAATTGTGTGACCATTACCTCCCAGGGCAGGACGTGGACCAGAGTGTTTCTCAGGATGAGAGCACTTCATTTGGAAACGAACCTACAATGGTTCCCAATGAGCAAACTGACCCGGCTGGGAAAGTTTGCCTGGAAGAGGAACCAGTTTCCTTCGAAGACACCGACAATAATTTAACGGAGATTTCAGAATGCAGTACTGAGGACAAGAGCACTTCATTTGGGAATGAACTTTCTGCGGTTCCCCGAGAGCAAACTGACCCGGCTGGGTCAGTTTGCTCTGTCAACCAGAAAGTTGACCATGAAGCCTCTGCATTGGATTTGACTAAGACATCGTCTGTCGTCACAACTCAGGATGTGAATTCAGTCTCTGGGAACAATTTTCCCGTTGTTCCCAAAGAAAAAACTGACCCGGCTGGGAAAGTTTTTTTTGGGGCTGAATTCACTGAGAAACCTTTGATTTCCAGCACATTGTCCAGCACCTCTGATTTTACAAGTTCCTCGGACGAGGAATTTGTTTCAGAGGGACGCAGCGTTTACAATGAAAACAGAGTCCTAGATCTATCTATGAACTCATCGTTAAAGCATAGGGTTTCTGCTGAACCTGAATTAAACTGCCCCCCGGACGGGGAAGCTAGTTTCACTGACAGGAACAGCAATGAAACCCCAGATAATGATGGTTCTTTAACGTTTCCAAAAGACAAAACTACCCCGGCTGGGGTAGTTGTCTCTCCGGATGAGAGAAAAGTCTTGGGAAAGCATTTCTGCTCTGGTCCTCAGCAACCAACTGACCCGGATGGGAAAGTTGTTGATGAGGATCAAAGTGGAATGAGACAGATAGAGAGCGACATCTGTACATTTGCAAACCACTTCAACATCAGCTGGATGAGTGCCGGATTTCAAAGTGTCCTCAACCTGAGCGTCACCAGACGGTGTCTGGCTCGGAGACACTTGTTCAAAGAGGCATCGTCTATCCCAAACTGTGCCAGTCTTATCTACACTGCCGTCCACCAACCTGGATATTGCTTTGGCCCAGCAGAAATCTCCCCAGTTTTAAGGGAACTGAGGGAGAGACAACCATCACCAGAGTTGGGGAAACAGTTTGAAATCTCTTGTTTACTGGAGTCTGTTCTTGTCTGGCTCGATTCATACGGTGGCAGCACGGATTGCGAAATGTACAGTGAAAACACTTGTACCAGATGTGGAAAATCATTCCTACAGCTACTGAATAACAGCCCCATTGTTGTACTTCCGACATCGACTTCACTAAACGACACCGCTTCACTGTTTAATAACTGGATCAATTTGTGGGGCCAGCCTTGTTGCTCAAACTGCAGGTCAAGTTTAAATCGCAAAAACATCCTGAGCAACAATAATGTGATTGTTCTCTTTCTGCCACGGTGGGTCGAAAGAAGATTTCCAGTGGTTCCCAATCCAGTCCTGGAGGTACCAGGAGAAAGTGGAACCGAGTTGTACAGTCTGTCCTCCATCATTTGTGGAGATGTTAAGTCAGAAAATTTCTACACCTGTTTGATTCGGGGACAACAGACTATACAGGTGGTGGATGAACATGTCCTCAGTCCTGGTGAACCCTGCAGGGAGGATATGTATCAAAACGGATTCATTTATATTTACGAGAAGCGAGTGAATCCAGAAGAACCTCAGAGTGACCACCTAAATACAACTAGAGTGACGGTTTCTCCTGGGCCTCCTCTCCAGAATGATGAACAAAGTTCTGGAGAAGAGCCAGAACCTTTAAATTTGGATGAACAGATCAGCGCAGAAGACCAAACAAGTGGCCATTTTGAGGAAGCAGAAATTGAAGTGAGTCAGACAGAAAATTGGGGTCCTGAAATATACGGCAGAATAGAAGAAGAAACATTTTGGGGGAAATTTATGCCAATATTTTTGTTTTTGCTTAGTTTGTTTTGCTGGGTGTTTTTTCCTTCTCTTGTTTTTTACTGGGCGAGTAATTCGTTACTTTTCTCTCTTAGCATTGGTTTTTTCTGTTTTCGTTTTTCTATATTGGGATTTTAAATAGTAACATTGGAAACGTTTGTACCCCTAGTGAATGGATCTTACCAGTTTTCTGTCTGAAGTTTCTCTCCTGGCGCTCTGACTTCCTCACACCATATAAAATCACGTCTGTCTAATTGGTCTCTCTAAATTCTCTTTAGGTGCAGATAAAAAATAAATTTTGGAATTAAACTTTATAAATAGTTTGCAGGTTTCTCTCCGGGTGCTCCGGCTTCCTGCCACAGTCTAAAAAGATTTAGTGAATGCAAATTGGCACTTTTATAATATCAATACTATATACCTGCATATAGATATAGATCTATATCTATATATATATAGATATAGGTCTATATCTATATATATAGATATATATCTGTATCCATCTATATATAGAAAGAAAAAGATATATATCTCATATCTATAGATATATATTTATATATCTATCGATATATAGATAGATATACAGACCTATATATATATCTATATCTACATATCTATATCTATATATATCTATATCTACATATCTATATATATATCTAGATCTATATAGATATATATCTATATCTATATAGATCTATATAGATCTATATCTATATAGGTATAGATCTATATATATATATATATATATATATATATATATATATAGATAGATAGATATATATGCACAACCCAGTTCACCTCTGAGAACCGGAGTCAGCAGAGTACAAGGTTCTGTTGCACAGACCACAGTTTAAACAACTCTGCTGTAGCTCTGTGGAGAGCTGCCAGCAGCAATGGTAAACACAGATGTGGCCTTTCGGAGGTTTTCTTGGTTAGAAGAGAGTTGTCTCTTCGTCGGTGTCCTCCAAACCGGAAATATCAATGTGGCGAAACATCTTGCCTCGAATCTTTTACAGATACAGATTTTATGAGTTTTGGTGGACAGTTCATCTGCTTAGTTGAACTTTTTGTTTTGGATGGACAGAATATACAAATTTTTGTCTTTGTTTGGTTTATTCATTACATGCTTAATGAAAAGTAGAAACTATATAGAGTTTGGGTACAAATCATAAAGGTCAAGTGGTCGTCTTTTTATACTCAGTGCTGATTAATCTATAGCCAACAACATGATTTTAAAAGCATTTTCAAATAAAGGCTAGTTCAACTATTCTGCGACCTTCTCTTAAACAAGACCAATACTGTGTAACCTTCTTGGTCTGTGAATGCATTTCCTTTCTAGATCAGGAGTCTGCTTCCTGTACTGTTCGTGCTTTCAGTCTCGTTTTTGTTTCATTTTCTGATGTGGAGTTTATTTCCTGACTCATTGTTGTATTACCTTTTAATCTCTTTGCCTCTGGCTGTGCGTGTCACCGGTTCTCAATCTGTGTTTCTAAGACATAACCTGGCTCAGTAATTTGGCCTTCCTCCCCTCTCTGCGTGCCTCATCACCACTCCCCTCCATGCATGTAGCAGCAGCTCTGAGCAGAGTGCAGTAAAACAAAGGCAGAGCCAGCAGAAATGCAGACAGCAGTTGTAGCTCATGCTTTACTGATCCTGCACTCTTTCAACTCTTATCACTGACTTCAGTTGTCGGGGATGTTTGTTTTTCTTTGTTTTCCTCATCTTACTCTTTGTTTTAAATTTGGAGGAGTCGTCATGCGCCACGCTCCTTGCACTCTTTTAATATAGCGGTGATGAATCATTTTTAAATTAAATGATCTCTGCTCTTTGCCAATTCCCCTTCTATCCTTCTCTAATTAATAAGCTGCGTGAAAGTACAGTCTAGTGAGCATCAGACACTCCCCACCTCGTCTCAGGAAATGTTTACTCACACACTTGCTCCACAGCGACGCTGCACAATAGCACTTTTCCAAGGACACTTTGTTCGCTGGAACGCATGAACTGTACAGAACAAATTTAATAGACTACTTTCTCGCGCCAGAGCTCGCTCTGTATGCATTTCAGAGGTAAAATACTAATGCAGATTGGCATCAGTCTGGTGTGTCCTGCCAAATGCCCATTTGAGTGAAACATTACTGCCGCAACTATCTAACCTGTTAATGTTGCATTTAATGATTGCACCCATGTTATACCTCTGTAATTCACAAAAAGACACAAACGTTTAGAGTCTCATGTCGCCTAGGGAAGCATTTCGTTGGAAGATTACAGTGACTTGCAAAGGTTTTCCTTCTGAATTCGTCATGTTAAAACTACATGCATCATGTTGTGATTTTAGGTGACAGACAAACAAAGAAGCATTCATGGCAAGTTTTCCTTTTTTATAACAAAAATCTGAAGTCTGTAAATCTCTTCTTCAATGGGAAGGTGGTCAGAGTTGATGTGAAGATGGCTGGAGCTAAATACCGTGAACCTTTGAAAAACAAAAAGCTGAAAAGGATTGAAATAGTGGACAATGACCCTAAAGATGCAACCAGCGCTACAGTGGCATGGATTAAATCAAGGCATATTTATGTGTTAAAAATAGCCAGTAAAAGTCTTAAATCTGGTTGTTCACATCTTTTGCTATCTGAAACCAAGACTTTGAGTGTAGGAAGACCAGGACTAAATCCATCCAAGATGGCTTTCAAGACCATTGCTATTATCATAATGGTGTTTCAAACATATCAAGAAAAGCAGCAATTTTCTGACTTAAAGACTTGTCCAGATGCAGCCAGGAGATGCACACCAAGTTGATATTAAAAAAAGGATGCCGAAGTTGTGAACTTGATTGAGGGGGGAAAAATATATAAAAACGTGGTTCAGACGAGACCAAGATTGAAAATATCTTCTCAAAACCAAACTGGAGTACCACAACGTTACTGGATATAACTGAAATGTCTGATCCTTTTCTTTTTTTATTACATCACCACCAAATTCAGCAGCTTTGTCATCTTTCTCATTTACGTGCCAACCACTTATGATTAAAATGAGCTTTTTCTAGAAGACAGAAAACCAGAGTACAAATGCGGGTCTTGTATCGCCGATTTCACACACTGCAGCATTTTTCTCCAGAATTTGCTTTTAACCAAGGCGCTGGGTGATGAACTTAATGAGAGCTGCTGCAAGAGAGCAAGGATACCAGTGATGAATGCCGCCGGACAGTGAAGGAGACAAGTTTCTCACCTCTGTGAAATCAGATTGCTGACTGCAGCAAAAGTCAGATGCACACACACACACACGCAGGCAGAGTGCTGATCGTGTGTGTGAAGAGCTCATGGAAACAAAGACCATAATTATTCTCCTGTTTTTGTCAATCAGATCAATTGGCCTCATGTTTTAAAATGTATGTGTACGGATTCTGGCTTTCATATCCGTCTATCGTGGGCTTTTATTTCCTTTTTTTTTCTCCTCTGCTTCGTCTATCAGCAGAGCCTCTCAGCCAGAACAGTAGCTTTGAATGTTGCCCAGTCATCTGACTGGAGTTGGTCTCTGCAACAGTCTGGGGGTGGCAGCTGCACTTAACCCTCACAAAAACCAAGAACAATGCCTCCTTTTTGCAGCTTTAAGTAGGGGCACCCTGAGGTGGGGGGTGGGAGATGGGGAGGGTCATGTTTTCTGATCCTCTGTGTCAGAGCGGAGTGCTCCCTCAGGCCCAAACACAAACAGGTCGCAGTCAAACTCCGTATTTCCTTTGTGTCTCAGTCCTACACTTTATTTTAGGGAAGCTTTGGTCGAACAGGAGTTGATGATGAGTAGCTTTGTCACTTAATTTAAAAAACAAAGTAAATACAATAGAGTCATAGTAACATTTATATGTACTTGAAGGACAGCTTCATAACTAAGTGTGACTGTTTAGAAAAACTAAAATGCATTAGGTGTCCTAATAGTGTCTCCACAGCCGTGTTTCTGTTTCAGTACGTCAGTCTGAATTCAGTGTTGCTGTGACATTCACAACTGTTAAACATTTTAAACACTCAAATGTGTGCAGAGAATCCAGCCATCCTCATTCACGTTTCTGCCTTCTTCTTTAACTTTTTTCTAATTTTTTACCTTCTTGTTGTGTTTTTCAGCTCAGAATGTGACAGTGGAGGAGATCCTCTCTTCCTACAAACAGGCCTGTCAGAAACTCAACTGTAAACCTATCCCCAAAGTTCTCAAGCAAATACAGGTAAGAAGCAACAAAAGGACATTTAGTGAAGGGTTTGCTGGGCTTTTTATGTTCAAATGTTTACAAAATAATTTCTAAAAGGTGGTGGGGAGTGGAATCGAAACGGTCTATAACTTATCTTGTTGCTTGTAGTTGTGAAATGTCACGATTGTCTTGCATCAAAAACAAACTCACCTAGGAACTAGTAACTTTATTTTTTATTATTATTTTGTGAGCTGTTCACTTTTTTTCCTGTCCTTCATGCTGCAGACGGAGCTGCAATAAAATGAGCTTTTTCCTGGAAACATAATGAGCTCAAACATTTAATCTTGTTCTGTAGGTTGTTTTGCATGTGACCACTTCAAGCTGGGTCCGCTTTTTGCAATTGTTGCAGGCAAAATCATTCATGGTGAGCGAATCAAAAGAAACTCTTTAGTCAGCCGAGAGCAGATTTATAACTCGTCACCCAAGACAACCGATGATAAATATGAGGCGGCATCAGAAAATGTCTTTTAATCCGCAATAAACATAAAAAGAACCCCACCATTACAGATCACGTTGTCTGTTCACATCATAGAAGTCGATCCACTAACACCTCAGAACTTGTGTGCTTTCAGAGCATCAGCTGGGATTGCAGAAACATGAGAAGCCATACACGTGTGACTGAAATGAGGGTCAGTCACACATAAAACAGGAAAAAACAAAAGGCAATCGTCAGGTCCAGTTGTTTGTTTTATAGTTTCTTGGTGACAGACTTCAGTTTCGTCATGTCAAACCTTCAGCTCTTCATCTTCCTCTGTGGACGCCTAAAGTATCGATATTGTTCTGCAGATATTCTGCCTTTGTGTGTGAACTGACGCACAAACTTCATTTCTATTACTGTAGTTGGAGTTTCCTCATTTGGGAGTTGTTTCCTCTGAACATCAGATGTGTTTTTGTAACAGCGCTAGAGGAAATGGGGAATATATAGCCAGCATGAGGGGAAAAAACACAGTTGTCTTTCAGCAATTTATATCACTCTGGAAGCTGGAAATGTTACAAATAGTCCTGAAGTGTGTAAACGTACTCCTGCAATGTACCCATGTGATTTTATTTATTTATTTTTTTTTTACAACAGCAGCTTAGCACATTAATGTGAATATCCACACGAGGCTGAGATCCCAAACTCTCAGCTGACCGTGTGGAACATATTTTCATCTTGACCTCTTTCTTGTTTGACACCATCATTCAAAAAGCTTGTCGCGACAAATGTGCAAAGCCCGTAAAGCGGGGACAGTAGACGGTGTACAGTGGCACAACAATCAGGAGGAATTAATTATGCATCCCTGCTCCCAAGCTCAGCACTCACATCTCCTGTGGGGGTGGTAAGCACCAAATCCCCAAAGTCTGACAGTAGGTAAATTGATTTAGTAAATGCACAAAAGAAAAGGCAGGAAACCCGCAAGTTTGGATATATGCCACGTCTGGGTTTTCAGGGTTTGAAAATGTCCACCTTAATTATTAGAGAAAGTAAATTCAAAGTCCAAATCCCCTTAACTTATTAAAATGTTGTCATCAACAGTTGTATCTTGAGTTTCAGTCAAATCCAGTGGAAGTCTTTACCAACCTGTGTCCGATGTTGACCATCACGGTTTCATTTTTATGGTCTACCAGCAGAGCTCTTGTCCGGTAAAGAGACCATCCATTTCTGCTGAGTCACCCTTGCAGTAACTGGTCACATAAGCATGACTGGACAGTAAGAGGTGTTTGGAAAAATTTATTTTTGAAGAGGTGTCAGATATTTACTGTTTTCTTTTTCACTCTAAATGCTTTTTTTATTAAGTCCTGCTGGATTGCTCATGTGGCGACCTGCCAGTGTTCTTACAGGTGATTTTCCATATTGCCATTGGTGTGTGTGTGTGTGTATATATGCGAGACTATTTAGTAGCTGCATGTTGAATGCCTACTGCACAGTTCCTCCCACCAGGGTCCTAAATCTTAGACACTTGGTAGCTTTGTGTCACATTTCTCTTGATTGCATTTTCCATCTGGAGCAAGAGTGTTTTTCCGTCATTTTTAAATGCTTGTTTGTGTAGACATATGTTCTCCCTGAAAGCTGTGGCTGTTAAAAAAAAAAAAGGCAAATGTTTGTAAATGAGATGTAAAATTATAGGCTGCTTTCAGCTTTTTAATGTACAGATAAACATGCAGGTGCCCTCTTTACATGGAATTACTGTCATAAGTCCTTTATCATTTACAAGCTGTATATCAGAGCTATATGATAGAGGACATCTGTCATTGATTTTGTAGAACATCCACTGTGTATGTATAAAGCTAAAGGAGGTAGCCCATACGCTCTTCTGTTGAGATGGTAAGCATTGCATCATGCAGATTAATATGGCTTTTGGACAAATTAGTTTTGTTTTAAACTGGCTGCTGTTAATTTCCATGTATGAAGAGCCACATTTGTGATCGACTAAAATAGATTTTAGGCTACTCAAAAATCTGCTTTGCAGACATTGTTACTTTTGGCTGGCGAGTTAAAGCTCCGTTTGTTTTATAAAAATATAATGCTTTTTCTTTTTTTTTTACATATTTATTAAAACTTTATGTCGAGACCATATAACAGATAATCAGGGGGAAACTGAGCTATTCTCCCTCCTCCTTGTGGTCCTGCTGCCATCTGCAGAAATACACCGCTCCTGGTCAGAAATGACCAATCAGAGCCAAGAGGAGGGTCTCGGTGCCGTCAATCACACTCACACCAACTGCCGTGAACGCGCAAGCTAATCTTGCTGTTGCCACCCAGCAGCGCGTACACCAGAATGATTGACACTTGTAAGACCTTCCTCCTGACTGATTGTTTGTTTCTGACATTTTTGGAGATGGCAGAGGAGCTTGATTTTTTTGTTTTGTTTTTCTGACTAATTATGTACTTCGTGTTACAATGTGATAACATAGTGACAGTTTTATGTTTAAATATGTTTACTAAAACTGTCACTATATAACATTGTGACAGTTAAGTAAATATGAAAAAAATATTTGTGTAATATGAGAGATGTAGCTTTTATATGCTGTTACAGTTTAACATACAAGTTTTCTACATAAGGAGGTTTAGAAAAGTTTCTCATGTCAAAATATTTTACATTTCAAAAAAATTCTCAATCTAATTCTGTAAAAGTTGTACCGGTATGTAAAAGTTCCCGTCCTTCCATCCATGCACTTTTCCCTCCTTCACCTTCTGTTTAAATCGTGACGCCCTTTGGAAATATCTATCTGAAGTCACTGTGAATTTTGTAACGTTAAAAATATGTTGAAACTCTGCACATAGCAACAATGAGAAATGAAAATGGTCAAAAATTAAAATGCTTGTTCTTTGAAAGTCCACCCACAGCACAAACACTCATGAAATGATCCATGATGTGTCATGCTTTATTTTGAGTTCTGGCAGAGCTTAGAAGGACAAACTTACTCTGATCTGGTCAGCGTTTCCAACATATGCCCATTTTTATCGTAAGTAAGCGCAGATCTAATAAAAAAATCCCCTAAGAGATCCGTCTCCTTCCCTCAGCGGAATCTAGTTTGATTTCACAAAATGTCACCAGAGACCATTAATGCCCGTGTCTGTTTTTCCCGTGAATACACAAACTCTGTAGATCTCAAACACTTCATGTCGTTCTGTTAGTGTAACGATGGCTCGGCTTTTTGCATGTGGTATTTGTACCATAACATCATGTTTTTGAAACCAGTCGAGTCATGCAAGAGGACGTGAACTCTGTCATTGTTATATTCAGCCACAGCAGTGAGGCAGTAGGGCAGGGGTTGCGGAGTTCACCCTGAATGGACGGAGCAATCATCTAGAGACTGGGATTTGCTGGTGCATAGTTTTGAGGGCAGCATGCTGTGTGTTTTCCTGTTTGTGTGGGCTTGTTGGATGTTTTACCAGGGCAGGAGGTTAAATACCAGCCTTCAATCTGTGGTGCCATTATAGTCAGTCAGTGGTCAAGGTGAACATACACGAGGAGCTCTGGATGTAAAAATGTTAAAAAATAACTTTTGCAGTCAAGACACCTTGAAGTTGATTTCACGTGGGAACCAGCAGGTGTAGTACACCACCTCTAAAATTATGTTTCACAATATTACAGCCGGGCTGAGCCGAGCAGCAGGAAGCACAATTGCAATAATGTATTTTCTTATCGCCCAAGTTCAAATAATTGTAATTTTATTTCAGTTTGCTGCGATGATGAAGTGTTTGCATGTCCATTTAGAAAGAATTATATACATTAAATTTATGTCTCTGCTGGACGACATGGCCAGAAAACATACCACAACTAGGCCTGTCGTGATAAACAATAAATCAATTAATCATAGATAAATTAAAACTATCGACGTCATTTTAATTATCGCCTTTATTGTCTCTTCCAGCCTTTGTCTCTTTCTGTTGATGACACTGAATGAAAAAAGGCTCAACTCCGGTGCTCTCCACTGACCCTCCCTTCCTCATTTCCTTAGTTTAATGTCCAGCTCACACTACACCATCTTAGTGCTGTCGGTTGATTGTCGGCCCATTTTCAAAACTTGAGAAACCACACATTAGACGACAGAAATCCTAGGTATAACGGTTCGATCGATCCTGCCGTGTGGTGTCCAACATTGGGCACAAAATAATGGCTACAAGTCCAGTTAACTAATTTTAAAACCAGGCATTAATCAATGCTTTACTACAATCTACCTGCAGTGCATGTGGCTCTAGTGTCAGCGTAACGTCCTGACTGAATGAAAATCATTACAACCGATTTATGTCACGTTAACGAAGAACAGCTGAAAAGTTACCGGGTTCATCAACGTAGCGATTTCGCTCCAACTCCTCCCCTCGTCATTTCTATATTCTTTGTACCAAATGTTTTATAAACATTAATGTTGTTTCCACATATCATCTCCAATGTCCGCTGGACTTTGGGTTGCGCCGTGTCAGATGTTTGGGATTCCCCTCGGTAATTTCCCCTCAGAAAGCAGGAGGAAAATCTGCGCTTTCTGATTGGCTACCTGTCACATTCAACAGGCAGGTTAACGATCCCACTGGGAAAAACCCCTGATTTAGATTGGAGGGGCCACAACGATCTACCATAACACACTACACACTACAGGATGATCGGTTATGAAATTGTAAGCGACAATCTTAGACCAGCGTCCTGAGGCCTTATTCCTCGTGGCGGACGTCGCGAGTTCGACTCCCTGTCCGGCGACCTCTCCTCGCCCTTTTTCCTGTCTGCCTACTGTCAAAAAATACAACCACTAGCACCGCAAAAACTCTTAGGAGAAAAAAAATGGGGGAAAAAAAGGAAATTGATTTTTTCCTTGAAATTTCAGTTCTTCAATGTACTTAAATTTAGTTAAGTGGAAAACGTGTAGGAATTGAAAGTAAATAACATTAGATTAATAATTCCATCTAAAAGTTGTTTCATAATCATAGTCGGCTGTCATATTCATCCTTCCAGGTAGGGGAAGCCATGCTTTGCTGCATTTTACAATGAAGTTAAGTTTTATAATCCGGACTATCAAAGACAAAAAATAGATATTAAAACAATTGAAATCTGTACTGCTTTGAATGTACAGTTGGGAACCGAAGCCCCTCAGCTTACAAGGATGTGCCACAAAGAGACAAAACCCCAGACGAACCAACAGAAGAAACCCTGGAGGAAGACTCGCCGAAAGCAAATATATTTCAGAGTTGGGGGTATTTTTATAAATGTGTATTAATCGGGAACATTGCGGTACTGGGTGCCACCCTGGATTTTTTAAATTACAGAACAGAAACTTCAAAACCGGAAATTGAGAGATACTTGTCCTTTTTTTTGTTTTTTACTCTACAACCCATTTTTCTAGTTTTTCATAGCGTAACTTTGTGGGTTGAAGTTTAGTTTCGCTTTTGCATTGTTGTTGTTGCTGTTCCTGTTTAAAAGACTCCTCAAGCTATGTCTAAACTGTGCAAAAGCTGTAGCTGAGGGAAGCTGAGGAATGCCACCCTTAGTCTCCATATAAGGTGTTCTTCTAATGGGAAGCTTTTCATCTTAAAGTTGCCAAAAGATCGTTAACTCCACCTTCCTCTACTTTTTTTTTTTTTTTTATTGCGGTAAAGCAATACAGAGATTTAAAGGCATATGAGTAATTAGAACACAGCAGAGAATAGAGAAAAGGAAACTATCAACAAAACCTGTCCTGAGTATCCCACCTGTACTGACCAATTACGTCGCTCTGCCGGCGATACGCTTTTCCTTTTAAACTTGCCATCACTGGGACTCAGTCAGCAGCTTCAGGCGCCTTGAACTAATGTTTGTACCGAAGGTTTATCTCGATTTGCACAAGATCTGTGATGCAAACCGCTCCTACAGACTTTATTGAATTTCCTCTAATGCGATGTGAAAATTTCCTCATGTGAAAAGCAAAGTCTGCTGCAGACTGATGGACAAGATGAACTCATTCTGACCACGTTTCTTTCTGTTTCTGTAGGAACTGAAAGACCTGACTCAGCGAAATGAATGCTTGGATCTGAAGGGTAAGCACAAAAATAACACAGCAGTTCATTCAACTTGTGAATTTTTGTCTGCCTTTAATAGGTTAATTTAAACAAGCTCGGATGAACAACACGCAGCTTTTTATACCTTATTTATTTAGCCAATACGAAGAAGCATCGTCAAAAAGCAAAGTATTTTATTAATCCATATAGGGCTGAAATGATTAATCAAATGAATTGTGATTAATTGTTTACTGAAATAATTGTTATCTCTAATTTACTCATAGATTAATTGTTCACTGGAGTATTCAGACTCTAAAAATGGCCATTTGCTGAAATTACAAGACAGTCAGAGCCTTAATTAAGCCAAAATTGTACAAAAAAAAACATTTGTACAAAAAAAACATTTTGCATTTAAGGTGAAAAGTATTCTTTGTCTCTTCTACCCAGAATTCCTTCAGTGGGATTTTCCCAAAAAGTAGTTGAATTATTGTATTTGCATCTTTTGTTGCACTTCTACCATTGTGCTTTAAATGACAAATATGCATATTGTCCTATTTCTTTATCTGTTTAACCGTCAGAATAATCAATTACTAAAATAATCATTAGGTGCAGCCCTTTTCCAGAGGAAATTTCTCTCATCATCTTTATATTAATTCAGTGAATAGAAATTTGCAGGCTTTTGTTAAACCACACCAGGGATGAGGTTCTCTCTTGCACGACTCCAGATTTTATTGTTCCAAAAATCCTGTGCTTGGTTGTTTTTTTGTATATATTTTTTTCCAGATACAACTTTTTCAATTTAAGGCACATTGCTCTGGTCTTTTTCATGTTTTCTCATCATGAACTTCTACCTTCTCCCCTCTGAGACATGCAAATTCTGAGATCTGACTTTTGCATTCTTGTGCAATTTCTTTGAACACAGCACAGTTTGAACTTGAGGTGAACCTGCTGGAACAGCCACTGTGGGAATAGCTGGAAACTATGTTGAAGGTTTTCTACCCCTGAGTGATGATGTGCTCCATATTATTTGGAAATGACTGCTTTGACCTTTCAGAAGAAATGTCCAGAAACCAGAGACGCTCCGTTATGAATGCTGTGGCTGATTTATGGTCACCTTTTTTTTTTTTCTAAACCTTTGACCTGCTGATTTCAAATTTCTCTTTAACAACTACATTAAAAGAAAATGAAGTACCAGAATGTAAATTGTGACTCTATATCTTCCTGCTGTAAGTGTTCATTAACTATTTATTTTCAGAGCAGAGATGAGGTCACACAACACCAGGGCAGTTGCTATCAAACAGTGTTCATCTCAGATTTTAAAAGTTTTATTCAATAGCTTCAATGGCAGACAGCAAAACAGAAACAACCTCCATGCCGGGGACAGGATTTAGATTTTATTTTTATTTTTTTCCCTGACCGGTTTTTTTTTTTTTTTTTTTTTTTTTTATCAATCTCTAGCACAAACAAGTCGTTCTCTTACATTCAAATTTTCAATATCTTCTCACACATGCACAGTTCAGTCCAACAAATTACTGAGCCCTCTGCTTTTTGTATATCTGTGGACTTGACAACTCCCAACTTGTCCCTACTGACTCCGGAGTGTTTTACAGTATTTTTAACCTCGTTTCTTCTCCTACTGCACATAAACTCTTAAATGTGTGTTTGTGTGCTCAGGTGAGAAGCTGGAGTACAAAGCGTGCGAGTCTCTGGAGGAGATTCTGAAGAGAGTCCAGTTTAAAGTGTTAGACCTGGAGCAGACCAACCTGGATGAAGATGTAAGATAACTTGAAATGATCTTTGCATCTGTGTTTTTGTTTTTGTTTCCGCTTTCCAGATTCGGTCTGTGACGATCATCTCCAGGATTTAGAGGGGTTGTCATGGATTTATCTGGTTATCCCAGATGTTGATTTGTGTAAAAAAAAATAAAAAATAAAAAAATAATAATAATAATAATAATAATAAAATAAATTTAAAAAAAAGAATTAAAAAAACACTACAGGGAATGTTGGGAACCAGCACATGTTCTGGTGTATGGAGAACTGGTATGCAGGTTCTGACCATCTAAACTCTCAATCCAAAGCCACAGGGTGTTGCTGTGTATAATACAGACAAGAGACAGACTCACAACCTGAGTGCATAAAGTTGTATGTTTTGAAGGACTCTTGATGTCTTTAGGTCTTCATTAAAAATCTACGACATTATTCAAACAAAAAAAACAAGCTGCTTTTATTATTCTTTTATTAGTTGTAGGAGAAAATGTGACTCTAATAGTGCTCAATTATAAATCTTTCAGCTCAGACTTGCACTCAAACAAGAAGTCAGAGTTTTGTCCATAAATGCTTAACATTTCTGTTGTGATGAGTGAAATCATAACTTACATAGCTCTTGTCTTTAAAGCACCATCTTGTTTCACTAGCAAAAGTGTATTATAAGAGCACATACTAATGCGGAGTAATTTAACCACCATCTCCATTCTTGCTTTTATTTTCAGTCACAAACTCTACCTTCAGATATCCACAGATAAATTTTAAATTTCACAAAAACTAAATCTGAAGCTAAATCAGAGACTAAAGATGTCTCTGTCTTTTATTTCTTTCTTTAACACGACGTGGCCTAATTGAAACTCTGAAAGTGAACTGAGATGATTAAATAAAGAAAAGTTATAGAAATAAAAAGTCATTCTACTGCTAGAATCCACTTCACACTGAAACTAAACAAAATAGACATCATAACTTCCTGGATCCAATGAATGCAGCCTGATTTTGAAAGAAATGGTTTGCTGGACTTTCTTTAAAATATGATTTTGGAGAAACTATTTGCTTTTCTGCTGCTAATGTGAATCACTTGGATGTTTTGTTTATTGTTTTTTTTTTTTTTATCCCTGAGAGGATCCTAAAGGTTACAGATACTTTCTTAGTTTTATCCTAAATATTTGTTGTTTACTTTACAGATTGTTGCATTTTTTTATAATCTGTCCCGTTGAAGGGAAAACCAATCAGGCCTTAATATTTGGATGAATCATGCTGCTTATAGATGCGTGTTCTAAAAGATATGACCTTCACAGTATTCGAATAAATGCAGCTTGACATTTAGAGGTTTATCTTTTCCTCTTTTTTTTTTTTTTTTTTACTGATTCGGAGCAGTTTTCCGGAATAATGAATGAATTAGCTCAGTGAGTCATTAACTGAGTCACTACAGACGAGTGTCTCGCTTTGGGCTCCGATGAAACAGAACTTTGAAAGGACAAATTATGGAAGAAGCTCTGCTGGTTCATCTGATTTTATAAAGGAATGGGGATAAATTGTGCATCGAGTTGTTGAGAGGATGGATTCGTTTTCTGAAGTGGGAGAGAGAGAGAAATGCAGAAGATGGTTCATACTTGGCAGAGAGTCACATCTGCGTCGTGGCCTCATGTCGGGACGGTTTTGGGAGGATGAAAGCGGAGAAACGGTTCGGCGGAGAAATGTTTTGAGAAACATGTGGCGAAGCAGGCATGAAGAGTGTGATCACAGGGTGGCTTTTATTAGACTGAATGTGACTCATCTTCCCCCGCCCTGTAGATAAACACTCAGCAACATCTCCCAGTACACACACACATGAGAAGGTTAGAGGACGTTGTGTGTTATCTAGCTTGTCTGGTTTTCCTCTTCTGCTATATTTCCGTCCTCAGAGGAAAATACAAATCACATTCTTTATTAAGTCTCAGCACTGGTTGCAGGTTTTGCCCCAAACTTTGCTGACATTTAATTTGTAGGCAAGAAAAACTCAAGTAACTAAAAATCTTTATGATGATTTTACTTGAACTTAATCTAGTGGTTGGGGGATGAGTTACTGTGATGGAAATCAGCTAATTTACTGATCAGCATACTAAAAGATCTGAGTTTATTTTACCAATAGTCTTCAAGACTAACAGCTTATATTTTCTTTGCACTTTTTTGAGTTTAATTAAATCAGATAGAGGTTAGGGACTCGTGATGTGATGCATAAATATTGATAATTTTGTAATTTCTTAATTTATTCGCAGACTCAACACTACCACCCTTATCAGACGAGCTCTAACACAAATTTACATTATTATGTTTTAAAATCTAAATTTGCAGATCAGACTTTAAAGAAAAGCAGAAGTCCTTAATAGACAGGAAAACCCTCACCAGTGAATTGTTGAAATCTTTTATCATAAACTTGTTTAATAAGAAAGTTTTATCTTAAGATAAAAGCATTGCCCCTGACGTGTTCAGATTTGAATATTTATTCATTTAATTTTATTACATACTTGTATTTCTTTTATATTTTCTGCTCTCAATATTTAAGTAGCTTTATTTAAGGTAAGCAGGAGAACAAATTAATTTCATATTAATCTTGTATAATAACAGGAAGCTGCAGCATAATATAAAATAACATTACATTATTGTACGACAAAGACTTCAACCGGTTTTTTTTTATAATTGAACTTTTTTCTACAAATTGTTGTATATTGAATGTGTAAAAGCAAACTTCTATACTCAGAAAACACAATTAAATTCATCTTTATGTGTTAATTGTGTGGAATTCATCTTGAGTTTTTTTGTTTCTTGTTTCCATAAATAAATTTAAAAAATACCATAACCTGAGGAACTCTTACAGAAATCCCACACTTCAAAGGGCATCATGCAAACGCCTCTAATTTCTCACCTGTCCCGAAGAACCATTCAGAACTCCTCTGATATTTCTTAAGATGTCCCAACATAATAAACATCTTGGAACTTTTGGGATTTTTTTTCCCCCCTTTGTGACGTTTTTAAAAGTCCATCCTCGTGTTGTTCTCAGGGCGCGTCGGCTCTCTTTGACATGATCGAGTATTACGAATCAGCCACACATCTCAACATCTCCTTCAACAAGCATATCGGCACACGGGGATGGCAGGCCGCCGCTCACATGATGAGAAAGGTGAGAGATCGTTTGTTTTGTTTGTTTGTTTTTTTCTGACTCGGAGATTCAAATTCTCCCAACTTAAAATGAATTCTTTCCCAGTTTTAACCAGGTGCTGTCACAAATGGAAAATACAGAATGAGATTTATGGTATGAGACGTCTCAGGGGTTTTACGAAAGCGAAACTCATTAAAGCCGATTTGGTGATCAGATCAATGTTTGAAGAAAAGCTTGTCAAAAAAACAAAATTCTCAGACATTTTTCAACACAAAAAAGTCACATTATTTGCAGCGTTCAGGAAAAACTATTTATACAAATGTTATTAGCGGTTATTAATAACATTTTCTTTATTTCAACACATTCCCATAGGAGTGATTAATATTATAGAGTTTTTAAGCTTTGCCGACAAAATGGATAATTTTAAAAATATTTGTTATAGGAATATCACAGTTAGCACGTTATACATATTCTGCTGGTTTTGTGTAATATTTTTAACTTTATTTTCAGTATAAACAAGTAGTAGTGCTTTCTCATACATTCTTGGGGAATTGAATCACAAGTTGTTTCGCTGCACTTGACTCTACTGTATGGCTAGCTCCATGGCTAGCTCGCTGTTTCTGTCTCTTACTCCGCAGTTGTGTAGTCACAATGTCTGGGATCATGAGCGCCCCCTGCCATGAGGCAGGAGAACTGCCTGCCTCACCTCCAATCTGTTCTCTGCGGTTTCTGATCGCTCCTCAGCGCACGAATCACGTCACACACACAGTTTGTAGAAAAAGACACTGTACATTATATACATAAGCTAAATTATGTAAAATCAGTTCATACATTAAATGTCTTTTAGCCATTTTATTAGCGATGTACAGACAGGAGGAACATGCTGTCATAGAGTGGCAGCCAGTGCAGTTAGCCAGAGATTGATCAATCCCTCGCTTCCGAGCATCTGAATGGGAAATTAAGAAAATTCAGCGATTTTTGAAGAGTAATCCTCAGAATTGGTTAAGCTAAATAAAAAATAGGTACTTTATAGTACAAACCACAGGGTGAAAATAGCAATATAAATGATTTAATCATTATATATTGTTTTTTCATGATGACTGGTGAGGCCGTGCCTTCCCTGACCACACGCCACTGTCCAAATATTTGCATGATTGTGTAAAATGTTCACACGGTGACATTTGCACTTTTTTTTGTGGGCAAAAAGATGTGAACATGCATAGATTGATTTGACAATTTAAAACAAAAAAAATCCATTAATTAGTTTCTGTATTAAACTACAACTCACCTATTTGGGATTACTTTAGCTTACTGTGATTATTTAAATAATTGTATTTTCTGAACAGGATGCTCTCCTTCTGTTCAGAGTTCGACTAAATAAATCGCTGCTGCATTTGGAGTCTCAGGGGAAAACAAAGGCTTCGCTTGCAGCTGAAGAGTTTGTGTTCACCACTTAAAAACAGCTTGAGGTGTTGAGTTTGTTTTGTTTTTTTTGTCAGCTGCATTTTTTTGGCTTCAGTCAAGTATCGTTATCAAGTAAGAAAGTATCTGTTAGCCAAATAAAATTTATTTATCCAATCATCCAACCTTAATACTAACGGATGATTATTCAGGCTCAATAACAAGTAATATAGATAAAATGAAAGTTGCTGAAATCACTACTTTCTTCAGGCAAGCAGCTAATTTGTCATCTGATCAGCTCTGTTTGCCTAAATGCAGTCTTTTGATCTCAAAGTGGCTCAGTGGCAGAGCAGAAACGCACTGAGGCTTCTGTCTTCCATGTTTTCCTCTCCAGGACACGAGAGCCACAAAAACATTTAAGAAAAAAAACAAAAAAGATGGATGTCAGATTATTAGCGAGGACCTTCCTGAAGACTACACACACGACACGCACTCTCATTTCATCAGGAGTCTCAAATCTTAATCGACTAATGTTTTGGCAAATTGCGGCGCATGAATGAATGAATGAATAAGATTAAACCTCAGCTTAAACAGAAAACACAATTCAAGTCACTTATGTAAAAAAAAAAAACTGACATCGGTATGTTGATTTGATTCACACAAATAACTGTTAAGATTAGAAATGTAATGTCATCTGCTGAGAAGCTGCAACTGCAGAGGTATGACATGTAGATTTGTTCATATCAGCTGCTGTATGAAAGGAGTCTGATTTGTTGATGTGTTTGTGTTTGAAGCTGAGCCTCTGTCGTCGTTTCCTCCACAGACAAGCTCCCTTCAGTATCTGGAGGCCCGTAACACTCCTCTGCTGGACCACTCGGCTCCGTTCGTAGCCCGGGCGCTCAGGATCAGTGGCAGCTTGGCAGTCCTCCACCTGGAGAACACTGGTCTCTCTGGCAGGCCGCTCATGTTACTAGGTGAGACATGCAAAGGACGGGCAGCCTCTCTCTGCCCTCTCCACTGGTTTTTGGTTTTGTTTATTTCCCAGAATGAAGTGAAATCTGATCTCGCTGTTTATCCCTCCGGCAACTCGCTTTGCTTCAACCGCCCTCTCCTCTGTCAGCCACGGCGCTGAAGATGAACATGAACCTTCGAGAGCTGTACCTGGCAGACAACAAGCTCAACGGCCTGCAGGACTCTGCTCAGCTCGGAAACCTGCTCAAGTTCAACTACAACATCCAGATTCTGGACCTGCGCAATAACCACATCCTAGACTCAGGTACGCAACCCTGAGAAAAGAGGAAGAGTCAAAATGTGATACAGATATCATGTTCTGTGACTATTGCGTTATTTTCTTTACCTTACTTGTAGAAGTATTTTACAAGACATTGTATGTTGTCACATTGCAACCAAACGTTTTGATGCTTTTATCAGATTTTTTTTGTGAACACAATGCAACAAAGAGTTTTGAAGTTGAAATAAGCCAAACATATTTATAAAACACCTTCTGAAAACTGCGGCGTGCATTTTGTATTAGTTCTATTTCAGTCCCAAAATTAAAGATAATGTGGAAACAAATTCAAAACAAGTCCCGTTTCCACCATTTATGTGGAAAATAGACATTTTTCACCTACATACAAAGCTAACGCAGCACTTCCCCATAGTGAAACATGTTTGTGGCAGCATCATGCTGCGAGGACGACTTTCTTTGGCAGGAACAGAAAAACTGTTGAGAGTTGATGCCAAGATGGATGGAGCTAAAAACAGGAAAATCCTGGGAGGGAAAAGCTACAATTAATCTAGAATGGATGGATGGAATTGGTATTTGAATGATTGGATTGAGCAAACTGTGCATTTAAATTTTAAATTGGATCCGTTTGTCTTGTAATGTCACATGAGTGAAAGTGAAATGAATTAGATTGGAAGAAAACTTGTTAGAGGCTGAACAGATTTGAGTCTTAAGCAGCAGGAAGACGACCTTAAACGTGCAGCCAGAGCTCCAATAAAATGGTTTGCATCAGCCATATTTATACGCTAAAGTGCTCCAGACTTATATTTACTGTTGATAATATTTGACAATTGATGTTCACTGATGCTCCCCATCAGATAAGCTGTTCTGCAAAAAGACTGAACAAAAACAACCTAAACAAACGTAGCTTCTATAAAGTAATGATCAGAAAAGCTGAAATAAATATACATCCTGCTTTTTAATTACTTATAAAAGGTTTTAAAACAACGTCTTTTTCCTTCCACTCCATAGTTACCCAATAGTTCAGTGTTTATCACATAAAATCAAACTTTACCACATTGACGTTTTTGGTTGTAACTTGACAAGATGTGAACATGGCTAAAGAGCACAAATTGCTTTTGCAAGGCTCTGTACTTAACATTCAGATGATGCACACATTTCTTTATTATTACTATTATTACTATTCTTATTGTTGTTGTTAAAATGTTGTTTGTTTGTCGTCTCAGGACTGGCTTACCTGTGTGAAGGACTGAAGGAGCAAAGGAAAGGTCTCGTCACTTTGGTGCTATGGAACAACCAGCTAACGCACAATGGCATGGGCTACCTCGCTGCTGCACTGGTACACCACACACACACACACTGTCTCCACCACATATATGATATATGATATATAAACGCTTTATTCCTGAATATAATTTTCTTTCTTACTTGACTCAATGTTTTAGCATCTAACCACATTTCTGTAAGAATAATGACGAGTGAAAAGTGGGAATTTAGCTAGAATAAACGGACTCTAAAGATTATTCAATGGGTCCACATTCAGCTGTGCATTGAGGAGAAACTGTGCAGTGTTGCATGTGAAGTTATTAAGCCTCCTCTGCACATAGAGTTTAAAGGTAAGATATAGAAAGTAGCAGCCGTATTTTTTTTAAAGGACAGAAAAACATCAATTCCACAGAGATTCACAATTCCTAGTCTTGGCAATTCTGAATCCATTCCCCATGATGAAAGATCTGATTCATTTTTATGTAAAATTCTATTTTGAAATCATTCTTTGGATATGATTTTATATAAGAAAAATCTAACCTAAGTCTATTTTTGTTCAAGTATAATCTGGTGGCCTTCGATGCAGTATGGAATGTTATTGAATTTATTATAAACATTGTCATCTTTGTTTATACTGTCTTTTCTTCTCATCAGTCACATAATTTAAACAAAATCTACAGAAAATTGGTTTCTAAATCGAGAAACATTTCAGAATCAAAAATTGGAATTGTAATCAAATCTTTGGACGCTGAAAGATTTGCATCTCTCGTCTTTTTAAATGCCTCTTCAGTGTCAGAGAATATGAACCAGGGTTCCAACTGCCACAGTTAGCATATGACAGAAACACAATTCGTTTTATTTTGCTTCATGCGGTTGGGGATGAATGTGTGTTTTCGCGTCTCTCAGCCGTGCACCCAGAGTCTGGAGACTCTGAACCTCGGCCACAATTCGGTGGGCAACGAAGGAGTCCACAAGCTGAAGGACGGACTGATCGCCAACCGCTCTGTGCTCAGGCTGGGACTGGCTTCCACCAAGCTGTCATGTGAAGGTGGGAGCTAAAGCAGTCGCCGTGTGCGTGCGTGTGTCTTCTGCAGTGTTTGGGTCTTGACTATCTGGCTGCGTTAACGTTGCCGTGCAGGAGCCGTCGCTGTGGCCGAGTTCATCGCAGAGAGCCCCAGATTGCTGCGTCTGGACCTTCGGGAGAATGAGATCAAGACCGGAGGCCTGATGGCGCTGTCGCTCGCGCTGAAGGTCAACAACTCGTTGCTGCGCCTCGACCTGGACCGAGAACCCAAGAAAGAAAGTGTAAGCATTAGCTGCATTTAAAAATAAAGAAAAGGAGAAGGTGTTTTTTTTTGTTTGTTTGTTTTTTATTCTCTCAGTTTGACCTCATGGTTTCAACAGGAAGGTGCCGCGAGAGGCTCATCTAGACGCAGGAGAATACCTGACAAAAGATTTTGGTCAATGTCGCTGCTTTGTTTTAGCGTGAACTACGTTTAGTGTTGCATTTAAAAATGAAGCCACTGTGAAGCACAACTCAAACGAGACATTGGAATCAGAAGTACTGCAGCCCTCCAACTTCCTGCTGTTGGTCCCAAGGTCCTGTTCATCAAAGGTCTTATATTCTTCATCATCGTCAGATTTATCACCGTCCTCTTCGGAAGCTGTTGCCTCTCCAGCCCACACAGTAATAGATGCTGAATGCATCACGCTTTAAATCTCAGCGACGTCTCAGGGTTTGCAGTAATTAAATTCAATTTATGTCAAGTCACGACTCAAGGCCCCTTATTTAAAAAAAAAGGTCACTTAAATTTAGTCACACAGTAATTCCAGTCGATTCGAGTATCGAAACAAGTTTGGTTTATCATTCAAATTGAAAAGTTTTCTAATAAAACCCAGCAGATTTCATCGAGTCAATGCGGCATCCACTCTTCCTGGATGAGCCTGTAGCGACATCTTGTTGTTTGCATACAGAGCGTGCATGTAGCGACAGTAGAGAGGAAAAACTTTCCAAATTACAATATTCAACAATAGCAGCACAATTTGATCTCTTTCTAATGTAATGCAGCCCTAATATTAAATGCTGTGAAACTATTTGTTTATTAAATGCCGCCTTACTCAACACACTACACTATCAAGCCTCAGCTTTTTAAGAACAACTTAAACTTCTGGCCAAAGAAGGGAAGTGCTGCCGGACTAACTTCCTCTGTTCTCTGCTCTGGTGTTTCAGGTGAAGAGCTTCATCGAGACGCAGCGCGCCCTGCTGACCGAAATCCAGAACGGCTGTAAGAGAAACTTCATCCTTGCGAAGGAAAAGGAGGAAACCGAGGAGAAGATGAAGCTGTCGGCCTCCATGGCGGAAATAGCCACAGAGGACGGAACGAGGGAGGAAGAGGAAGACGAACCGGCTTCGGCTGAGAGAAAGGAAGGCGAACCGACTGACAACGCGTCACAAACGGACAGCCGGTCAGAAACGAGCCCCGATACGACCGCTCCTCCTGAAAATCTGGACTCCGACTCGGACACCGAGGATGAGGATGAGGGAGAGGTGGTGACCAAGTCTTCTCCCGTTGTGTCGAACCAGGCTGCTCCAGTCAGTCAGCCCCCCCCGAGTGCCTCACGTACCCCCTCGCCCCACTCTGCCTCGCCTACAAGAGCACCAGCTTTGATCACGGGAATAACGGTCACAGAGTCTACGGTCCCAGCGCCTCTGGGGACGCCTCCCTCGCCCGGCCGCTGCATCTCTGTGTCGAGTCCCGGAAGGGGCCACAAGATATTTCTGGTGACGCGGGTGGAGAGCCCACCGGAGCAACTGCAGAGAGCTGCTGCCCCTGCAGCTCCCTGCCCACCGAAACACTTGACGACACCAACACCCGCACAAACACAACTGACACCGGAGGGCGCCAACGGGAGCCCTCCTGCTCCGTCAACAGACAACCATACGACAGAGGAGACCCCCAGCGAGAGACTAGGAGCTGCTCAGAGTCCCAAACTAGACCCGCTGTCGTCAGAGGACACGAAAGCCAGAACTTTAGATCCAGCAGGATTGACGGATCCAAGTCTGCCAACACCAGCATTGCCTTCAAACTCCTCTCCTCTGCCGGATGTGGCTTTGAAGCCATCGAGCCCCCCGGTCGGCCCCCCTCTGGATCCCATCACCACAGAGGGAAGCAGCAAAGCAGAGGAACACGAGGGAACGCTACAAGATGGCGGGCAGGGACCCTCCACAAATGAACTAGCTCAGCCGACACCTGCGCAGGAAGAGCTAAACACTGACCAGACAGCAGGACCAGGAGAGCCCCCTTCCCCTAACCCAACGGACGGCGAGCCAAGCCAAGAGGAAATGAGTGCAGACCCGGTCCAGACCGGCCAGCAGGCTCCGTCGTTCTCCAATCCGCCTGAAGACGGCACTGACGGGAATCCAGGCTCACGAGTTAAAGATGAAGAGTCGACTGACGAGAACTCGGCCGATGAGTGTTTTGTGGAGGCGCTGGACGGAGAGCTGGTCGCTTCAGCTCTGCCCAACGGCCTGAAGACGGAGTTCTCCCTCCACCTGCTGGACGGCGAAACCCCGAAGCCCGGCAGCTGTGTGATGGAGCACGGTGAGTGGCTGCTCCTCTTCAGATGACTCACCCTCCATGTTCTTTTATTTGTTTGTAAACATCTGTTCTGCATCGCCTTGCAGTTAGTTCCAGCTGTGCTCTGGAGCTAGAGGAGCTGCTGCTGGAGGCCAGCATGGACAACGGGAGAGACGCAGCGTAAACCGGTAAATATCTGCATCTTACGGACACGCTGACCAGACGTCTTCTTCACACTTCCAAGTGTTGATGAATCTACTGCTGACTATATCATATTCATGTCATACAAATATGAATATTTCAAAGGGAGAAGCTAAAAGATAAATGAGCTTAGAGAGCGAAATAGAAAAGTTTCAGACTTTCTAAGCATTGTTGAGTACGACTGTCTTATCGTTATCCAGCCACATTTTTTATCATAATAGGAATTTTGATTTATCATTATCATGATAAATTCTAGTTCATGATGCCTGAAAAACAAACCAAAGCTGTCCATAATGTTGGAATTGTTAGTTTTACTATTTTATCCACTATTTGTTCAATGAAAGCATCAGAAAATTTGACGATTAAATGAACTTACTGTGTGCGGTTTAGTGACACAAATCACACTCCCTGACTGATTGCTGTCCTAATGAAGTGTATAAGGATTGGATTTGTTTTTCAAAAGCAGTATTTGTGCTGTTATGATTGCTCTGTCATGTAGCCTTACAGTTACCTAAAATAGAAGTAATGAATAGTTCTTATCCTTTTTATCATTATCACAGTCCTACCACTAAATGCAGTGCTACAAATTGAAGTCCATATTCCCCAACCCTTATGTTTAGAGTGAATTATATTTCTGTTGCTGTTGGATAATAAAGTATTCATGCTCAATGAAGCAATTCCCATTAATTTCGCGCTACAACCACAAACATCAGTTTACACCAAAACGTGGAACTGGTTTAGTTGAGTCGTGCTCTCTGCTGCTTTCAGGACTCATTTGTCTCTCCTCCTGGTTTCCCTGCAGGGACTGCGAGGACAGATGGAAGCAACACTAAGACGATTCGTCAAGCTCTGCAACACGACCGGCTGCCCCCACAATATTTTTGTCGTTTCTTCACGTTATCCAACAACAAACAACGCTTCCTGTAAAGGACGGATGACGCAGTGTTAAGGTCAAAAAGCTCCTAACATGAAAATACAAAGAGGACGGTATCACCCGGAGCTCAACCTGTGACACATAGGAAGTCTTCTACATTCATAGCTACATCACCCATATGAAAGCTGGGGGAGGAGTAGAGATCCCCCCACCGTTATCACTACATTTTCCCGTTCTGTGACGTTTCCGTGAACCTCGATGAGTCGCAGACTGATCAGGGACGGAGGAGCGGACGGTAAAACACTAACCAAAGACCTTTCTGACAGCCCTTACTCGCTCTCCGTAGATTGTCGTCGGGCAAATCGATTCACAGTTTTTCATGACTCAGACATAAGCATGATGACGAGAAACACAGTGGCCCCCTGCTGAGCAGACCTGCTGGCTTTAAAACACTTGAGGTTGGGAGTAAGTTGCTGTTAAAGGCTTTTGTATCCAAGAAACCTGAGGATGTTTATCCATCTGTGTAAATGTAAACATTGTGTGTGTCTCTCTCTCTTTCTTTCCCTCTCTCTCTCTCTCTTTCTCTCTCTTGCTCCCCACCAGAAATAAAACTCTAAGGGACCTCTGCCAAAGTGACTTTTTTTCCCCCCGAGTTTTCTCGTCTTCTGCTCTGTTTGGCCCCTCAGGAATCCACGTCCTCTTACTTGCTGTCCAGACCTGACACGGAGAATATTAAAATAACACGTTTTGCACGATTGAAACCTCCATTTTATGTTTGGCATAAGGAATTTAATCCCAAATTACAGAATTACACAAATCATAACCCAGAATTTGTCAATTTAAAGAGAAGTCAGATTAGATTAATTTTTTTGTTTTGTTTTTGTTCCCCTGAGTTTATTCAGCTCCAAACTCCTCACACCTTCTTCGGTTTCCCTCAGTTTTTCACCTTTTACTCATAACTCTCACCCATTCAGCTGCTTTGAGAAATTACTTATTTTTGTATTTTTGGACATCTTTTTGGTTTAAAATGTTTCCATCTCTGCATCTGCTTGTTTTATCCAAGGGGTTGCTTTTGAAGCCGACGCCCTTTTCGATGTATATTTCATATGCAAACTAGAGAATATATTTAGATTAAAGGACGTTTTTTGGGACGGGATAATCTATTATAGGAGTAAATGGCGGGTTCAGTTGAATGGTTGACTACTGGGGTGCAGAAAGCTGTAAACATGTCGAGGTTCTTGTTCTGCAGCAGCCTTGCAAAACGAATCATTGGCCACAAGGGGGCGTTGATGGCTGTTTTTTCTTTCATTCGGACTTGAAGAAGAATTATGAGCTCAACAGCTAAATATTTTTAGATCAAGACAAAAGACTTGAACATTAAAACATCCATTTAATGTTTCTGTGAAGAGGTCCAATTCTCTCTGCCTTCACGTTTTGCTTTTTGTTCCCCTGCAGCAGAAACTGTTTCCTTGTGTTTTCTTTTCTCCTCCATGGAAACAGCGATCGATCCCACAGCGATTCTCCACCCAAATGGTAGTTTTCCCCCGCGCCCCGCCACCCACACTGTTTGTAATGCTTTAATTTTTAGAAATTTTTAATAATGATTTGTTAACTTAACTGAAATGTGCTGGTAATCACAAAGATATGTACGGCGAAATTTGTTTCTCTCAAATAAATTGCATGTAATGATTAATGAAACGACTCCGTGGTGAATTAGTCAGTTTGAGGTTTTGGGATTTTTTTCCCCATGAGAAAGCGAAATGTAAACAGGTTAAAGCAGGAAGTAATGAAACTTGGAAGTTCTTCGAATCGGTTCTGTTTTTGTAGTTCATCCTTGGTCTGTCTGCCTAAAGGTGCCGTCGTCAACTATTCTATTTGCGGGTGTGACCAGGATGGGAATCTCTAGCCGTCATACTGGAAGAAGACAGGTTCTCTGTCCCAGAGATTGACGTGTTTTGATACCAAATGTGCGCATCAACCCAAAAAAAGACCTTATGAAAATGTTGACTGGAGCTGATACGTTTCTTTATCTACATAGAGAGGGAAAATACTCAAAACATCTTGGAAAAGACAGACTACAGTTTGCAGGTGCGCTCTGGGACAAACGCTTGAGGTGGTCTGATGAAACTAATATCCAAGGGTTTGGCAATCGCTACCAGTGTTATATTTGAAAAAGTGAGAAGCTTGGATCCTACAAAACACCGAGCCAAATGTTAAGTAAGTACAACTAAACATGCAGCAGCATGTTTAGGTGCTTTTCTTCAGGAGGGATTAGTACACTTTACAAGAAGGATTACATGATGAAGGAAGGTCAGTATGAGGAAATAAAACATTTTAAGGTGGCCTTGAAGTTGGAACTTGAGTTGAAATGGGCCTTCGGACGATGACTCGACACGTGGATCTCGGTGTCACCGAAAATTTATGGGCAAAGCTAAAAATGATCTGTGAGTTTTCCTACAAACCTGACTCAGTTACAGCGGTTCTGTACAGGGGCATCGGTCAAAATCCCAGCAAACATCCATCATGTTAATCTCCTGTTCCACCTCAAAGGTGCATTATTGGATTAAGATCTGGAGACTGGAAACCATTGAAGGACTTTTTGTGCAGTGGCGCTTCATCTTGTTGGAATTAGACATCCGAGGTCTGGTATTCTGTAGAATAGAAGTACTTTATAGAAGTACTTTATTCATCCCAGCAGGGAAATTACTTAAATAGAATAGGTATCTGGTGATCCATAATAGTTCAGTTCACAAACTGAACTATTATGTTCAGGCTTGAAACATTGTCTCAAGCCTCTTTATTAAAGAGATCCTATACAAAGATACGATATGTGATCATCTCAAAACAGTCCTACAGACAAACACAAATGTGTTTCTCGCCATAAGGCACTGCAGTAAAGTTCAGTTTACCACACCAGCTGATAAAACATTTCTGTCTTAGGAGCTTTATTGAGTCACTGACTCTTTAGCAGTCCATCCTCCTCAACACACCTGGAGCTAAATGGCAATGGCATTTTTACTGGATTATCCAAAAACGGCAATAAGACAGCTCCAACTTCTCCAGAATGCTGCTGCAAGAGTCCTTACTAAAACAAAAAGAGATCAGCATATCAGTTCTAAGGTCCCTGCACTGGCTGCCTGTTGCTCAAAGAATAGAATTTAAAATCTCCTTAATAGTTTATGAAGCACTTCATAATAGAAATCCATTTCTGATCTTCTTCAACCATATATACCACTCAGACCTTTAAGATAGTCAGAATCAAACCCACTAACTATTCCGAGAGTCAGAACTAAACATGGTGAAGCAGCTTTTAGTTTTAATGCTCCAACACTGGAATAATCTTCCTGCTCACTGTAAGACTGCCCCTACCTTGAGTTTATTTAAAACAAGGTTAAAAACCTTCTTATTTGACGTTGCCTATTCTTACTTTTTTTAATTCTATTCATTCACTATCTTCAAAATTTTAATGTTTATTTTGTTTATTTTTAATCTGCTTGATTTTTTTTTGATTTTTTTTTATTTTTTCTTGTACAAGCACTTTGAATTGTCTTTGGCTGGAAGGTGCTATATAAATAAAGTTGCCTTGCTTTGGCTAGCTAAAGCCCTGACTCCCAATTAGTTCTTTCCTCAGCAATTGCTCATTTTCCAGTGTGATCCGGAATCATCTCATCAGTCCCATGAGAGGAAAGCAAGTTGAAAACATCCCTCGGACTGATCATCACATGGATGAGCCTCTTTGTGCCCACCGAACAGATTCACGAAAAATGCAAAAAATGAAACATTAGCCCTCGAGACAATCCGTTTGGCCCCTCATCACGAGGAAAACGCAGAGGCAATGGATTCCTCTGGGAATGCCAGAACACACTAATCCATACAATCCAGTTCTGATCTGACAGAGGGTTGTGAGGTTGTGAGAAAAATGAAAAGATTTACAATATCAGTAGAGAAAGCTTACATTAGAGTTGACTGATGCATTGCCAAGAAGCTGGTTTATTTTAGTGTTTAGTGAGTTTTTTTGTTTTTTTTTTTAAAGAAACTACTGCTGACTTGTGCTCTTATTTCAGGACTGATTAGTTAAATGAATAAATTGACACATGTCTCTTTAGCTGCTGAAAATAAGAAGAAAACAAAAACAAAGTAGTTTTGGTGTTATTCAAAAATAACTGTTAAATGGTTACTGAATATCTCTGTTTTGTTTATAGTATCTAAAACGAAAATAAAAATAGCATGATCTGATTATTTGGAGAAAGCAAAAAGGTGGTAAAGTGGAAAACAAAGGTTGATTGTTTTTTTTCTGGTGTTTATTCTTAATCAGTTGTGTTCGTCTTGTGTTTTTTTGTGAGTGAGTGTGGTTTCAAAACTATGATTGAGGTAAAATATTTCCTCATGTTCAGCTGCTGTTTTCAGAGTCATACAACCAGAGAAATTCCCAAAGCTTCTCTTCGGTCCACATTGATGAGAAACTGTGAGCCAGAGGAGGAATAAATGATAAGTTCATAAGTTTTATGTCAGATGTTTAATCTCTTCCACGTAAATTGATGGGACACATTGCTAAATTCCCCATTATATGCTGAAATTTTCACATAAAAATGGAGGTTTCACTACTCAAAAAACCTTATGGCATTTTTTAGACACATTTTTTCTAACTGAGGATGTAACACGACCCCAGGTCAAATAGCCCTGGGTGGAGAGCCATATCACTCATTCGGAAAAACTGCTACCGTTTCTAATGTCTTAACTGTTGAGTGAAAATTAAACTGTGAACTGCGAAAGTTTACTTTTCAATCTACCTCCCGCTACTGTGACCAAAACATAAAACTTTTTACACTGTTCTTGTGGTCTTTGACAAAACAAATCCTGTAAAAGAACACTGTTTAGAACATTTCAACTAAAAGCTTTGATTTCAAGCTGCCCCCATTTTAATTTCTTGGTTTATCAAATTAGCAACTGGAGCTAGCATCAGCATAAAAAAATCTCCCAGTTGAAGCTCCGGTTTTGAACAACAAACTGTTCCAGATCTTCAAAAACTCGGTTTTGGTTGAATTATCATCACAAATATTGATTATCGTGCGACATGCTGTTAATTTAATACAACAACGACAAAAAAAATAGGCTAATGTTACACACGCTAGGCTGAATCTGAGGTTATGCTAGCATGTATCTCTGCCATTGAATGACGGTTTTATGAACAGGACTTTAAGTTGATTTTTGTTCTTCTTTAGATTGTAACGGCAGCTTGCATCCATTATTGTTGCACTACTGCCATCTGTTGGATCCTAATACTTATTCCTCAAATTCTCCTAATGAGCCCGGTATTTTTTAAGAAACGAAATACCTCCTATTTTTTCCTTCATTACTATTTAACTGAGGAACCACATTCTCAAATTTCAATTCCCTATTAAAACCTTTTTCCGTTTTCAGTTACCTTCTTTGATTCACATATTTCCTACAGCTAATAAAAACATGCCCCATCATTTCTACAGTATCACACCAATTACATAAACCAGTAAAATGTTTCCCCATCTTTAAAAGAGAACCATCAACTTAGAGTTGATGATTGTAACATAAATTTAAATCGGAGCAGTGATAAGATTTCACCACCTAGACGGTGAACAAAGCAGAACAAATATCAGCAAAAACATTGCTTCCCCCCAGCTAAAGGTCTAACCTCAACTGTGCTTCCTGAGACAAGATTTAGCCAAGTTGTTGTGTCTGCAGTTTGGGTACGGTGACGATCAAATGCGTTCTTGCCTGGGCTTTCTTTGGGGTTGGCCATGCCTCAGGAATGTGCTGGGATAGTAGGGATTTATCTGTAGTGTCAGCCCGTATCTGTCCTGTTGATGCACAACCAAGTGGACTGAAACAAACGGGACCAACGACCGATCGAGAAAGGAACGGGTTCCTCTTCTTCAGAAATACTGAGAGAGCTACAGAAGTGAAGTGTAAATTTGCACAATTATGTTTTAATTATAAAACTGTTTCTCTACTGAATTGTTTTAATCAGTCACAGTAAATTCTCCCAATCAGATTTAGGTCCATACTTTGAATAGGGCACTTTTGGTCTACTTCATGTTGTCAAACTGTTTCTTTTTAAATGATTTCCTGATTGCACTTGTTTGGCAGTTGTCAAGCCTGGAGGAAACTTGAAAACCAAATGTATTTGGAAATATTCCCTTGGATATATATTTCCAAAGAAATATATTTAATTACAGCTAATTCATGTTTTGACAAGAAATAAATTAAACAATCATTTTAAAACGTTTGTGTTTTCTCAAGTCATTTTTAACTCATCTTAATCTTTGTTTGATTGAAAGATTTATGTGCAATCATAAAGCAAAACCAGAAGAATTCTGTTAAGGGAAAAATACTGTTTTTGATCTGTGTAAAATGTTGGGGGTTTTTCTGCAGTTCAATGAAGTTTTGCCCCATGGGAATATTGTTGTTGTTGTTGTTTCTTATAATCAAATTTTAGGTTGAATCTATTTTGTTGAGAAATGTGTTTTAATGGTGACACCATAAGAGTCTCATATTCTCTTAAATATTGTTACTATTTCCCTGCTAAGCTTTGCTTCCTTTTTTTTTTCAAGTTGTGAGTGGATAAAAGGTTGATTAAATGTTGGGAAAAGGCCACAATTCATTTTATTTTTTTAAGTTTCCTAATTTTTTTTAATCTTATTTACATTGGGGTTTTTTTTTTTTTTTTGGGGGGGCGGGGGGTTGAAGTGGTTGGATCTTTCTCCAAGGCCTCTACGATGCGGTTCTTGATGTGATCTGGTTCTAGTTTCAAACCTCGACAGCTCAATGGGGATTTTGAGTGCAAACAGTATTGTATGAAGTGTGGGCTTGACTTGGTGGGCCTGCATTGTGTCCCTCCAAAATGCCGTGGAGGGGAATGCAAACAGGGACGACCGAGAGAGCAACAGCGCCCACCCTCCTCTACCGCTCACATGACTGTGATTAGAGCCCAGAAGAGGGAGGAGGAGGAGGAGGAAGAGGAGGGAGAGGAGGACGGTGCACCGAAGAGGGAGCAACATCCACACACAGATTCTATCCAGGAGTTAAGCTCGTCTTCCCTCGTCTGCTACTTTGGGGTAAATACATTTTAAATTTGTTACTTTGTGTATGCTTCATGGAGAGAGAAAAAGTTCTGCACAGAACTCTGGTTAGTTAGTTACCTAAAATCAGGAGCATATTTTTTTTAATTCCCTCATTTGAAAGAATGTTTCTTATTTTATTTTTTATTTTTTGTTAAATCCTCAAAATGTTTTGGTTTTTTTTCCATAAGTGCTTCGTCTTGTGGGAGACTGATCTCAACGTTCTTCCCTTCGACTTTGAAACGACGTGCATCTACTGCTATAAATACACATCAATATGATTAGCTAAATGATCCATGCATGTGCATCGTACCATCAGGGAGGGAGTGCATGAATAAAATAGAGTCATTCAAATTATTTTCCCTCAAATACCCCAAATAAAAATTTCAAGCATTTCCAAAAGCATTTGCGTTTTCGTCAGGATGATTTGCAGGGTTAGCTTTCTGCCAGGCATACAATTGAGTGTTTTTGTAAAAGTAAAAATATCAAACATGTGTATATTACAAAGCCATTTATAATTTTCCTTCCAACTCGCAATCATGAACTTAAGTTATGTTGTTCCGACCCGGCAAAACACATATCAGGGCGAAATGAGGCACAGTGTTGTATGGATGTGCTCTTTTAAACTTTACGCCATTTTATTTTTTTTCTTAATTTGTCTCCCAGCATCAGGTATGAGGCTGCGACAGTGGTGCATTATGGGGGTGACCGTGTTGCTGCTGCTGTGTGAGATCGCCGTCAGTCAGCTGTGTAAGTCTCTCATCACCATGGTGGACGGCTTCCATACACTTTTCATCCTTTTCCACATGGCTCTCCACCAGACTGAGGGCTTCGTCAAACCTTGCACCCACTCCTCGGATTCCTCCCCATTTTCTCCGCTTGCCTCCTCCAATTCCTCGGGGGCTCTTCCTCCTCCTTCACTTTCAGGTCCACCTGCCGAACTTCCACCCAGAGCTCAGTCCGCCGGAGAACAGCCCCACCGAGACCCGGCTGCTCCGATTGACTCGCAAAAACATTTTTCCCCAGCAGCTCCCAGCTGCGGTCTGTCGTTCCCCGACAGCAGGAAGCGGGCTGTGGGTGTTTTCATTTCCTACCTCCTCCTGGTCTCCCTGTGCATCGCCTACTCCTTGGAAATCATGGGTTTCATGGTGAAGCCGCACCCGGTTCACCACCCCCTGCTGCCAGTGGTGGTCGGAGCTGGGAGTCTGCTCCATAAGATGCTGCTGTTTGTCCTGGACTGGGATGAGCTGCTGGATAAGAAGGCAGAAAGCTGCAGGCGGCGGGTGGAGACTGAGCCTCGCCTTGAAATGAACTACAAAGGTGACGGCAACACAGACACCATGAAACCTCCCCAACAATGAAACAAAACAAATCCATTAACTTACGGCTTGTTTTTTTTTCTTTCCATCACACACAGAACATATTAAGAATCCCAGTTCTTCTACATTACGTATTTTACAGGCACATTGTGCCAACTTATAGCACAGTCAAGTAACTGTGTTACCTCAGATTGCTATAAAAATGCTCAATGTTTCAAACATGACAAAAAAAGACATTTGATTTCACAATTTAACACGAATAAATTGCGCCTCTAACTCTTTAAGAAGCTCCTACTCTTTCCAACACTCTGCCTTCAACATGTCACCACAACGTTTCTCTATTCAGCGTTTAACAACGTTTTTACCAGTGTTGCACTGAGAAGTAGCTGGTATAATTAGCTCAGCAGATGTGGGGAGGAGGAGCTTCGTCCTCGAAGGCGGCTCTAGGCTCCACCCAGGCGTTTTGCTCAGCTGTATGGTCGCCATAGGGGATTAAAGGATTTCTTGAACATGCATGAAAGAATCAAAGCAACACTCCAGGTATGTTTTTGATGAATGAATAACTTTATAACATGAGGTAATGCTCCAAACAGTTGATTTTACATAATACTGCCCCTTTGATTTTGCCATCATCTAATCTAGAGCACCTTCTTCCTCATGTTTGCTCTGTCCCCTACTTGGCTGGTGGCAAACTGCAAACCAGGTTTCTACTAACCTTCATTCAACATCAACTTTGTTTTTGCAACTCTTTCATAAAGGACGGAAAAGTTAAGAGATTATCCCACCTGAGGTTTTGTCTCTGCAGCCCCTCCAGAGTTACCATGGGCCTCTTGGCTGCTTCTCTAATTGATGCCCTTGTTGCCCGGCCTACCATCTGATGGTAGGTGTGTAGTTTTGCTACACTCTGTTTTCAGATGAAGAGCTGAAGAGTTCCCTATATGTTATTCAAAGCTTTCTCTATTATAAACTTCTGCACACGCAGGCTGACTAAAGTTAGGTGGTTTCTTAAGTTTGTTGGTTGCACTGTTTTTAATTGACTAATAATTTCACTTCCAGAATCTCTCTTAAAATACCAATTTGAATACATTTTATCTTGTGGCTGTAATAGAACAAAGTGTGATAAACACTGAAACATTATAAATACTTTTGCCAGAAATTATGAACCTCGGAGTAGCAGTTTTTAAAAAAGATCAAACAATTACGAGGCAAAGGTAAAAGAAACTTTATTATATGGTTTAAAAATCTCCGCTAAGAGAACAATGTGTATGTTCAGCTGGAACACAGATAACACACCAGGCCTTGTTTTCCATTCCTCTGCTCCACTCCCACAGTCTGCGCTGCAGAGGCGTCCCAAGGCCAAGACGAAGAGGAGCTCTCTGTCCCGTCCAAAGTTCAAACTGCAGCACACCGCTGTCTCCACAGCGAGGTACTTGTCCTCTGTAATCCAGGAACTCCCAACCTGCCTCAGCACGACTGCAGAACGGAGCTTCAGCTGCAGGAAGCCACTGATGGAGAGAACAGTGCTGCACATTTAAAGAAAGAGAGTCTGAATTACCACCTGTGCATGGGGCATTCTGGTAACAGAGTTCAGATAATTGAAGTTTTCATCCAAAATCCTCAGGAATATAGTTTGTTTTTTTTGTGTGTTTTTAGCTGTTTCTGTTTCCTCCAATCACAGACAGTCAGAGTACACACAAACCTTCTTCAGCGGACAAGCCGTCATCTGGATGGAGCTGCCGCTGGGCCCTCTGCCTCCTGTCCTTCGTCTTCGTCATCCAGGGACTCTTCACATCCCTCCTGGCTCTGATCAACGCCCTGGTGATGCTGGTCATTCCACAGCTCCTGCACGGCTCTGGAGCCTGCAGCGTCCTGGTTTATCTGGACCCAGGCCTCTCCATGCTGGCTGTCATCACGCTGATTGCAACGTCTGTTCCGCAGGTCACTCTGTCAGCTTTTATTTCCTTAAAGAGACGTTGTAGGTAGTGATGGCACTGGGCAGGGAAGATCTCCTGTAGCAGTCTGCATTGCAACAAATTTGAAGAAGCCACTGACTGAAGACACCCTGTTTTTCTGTAGCTGCGTTTCCATTACAAAGGAACACAAATCCTTGTCGAAAAAAAACACAATCTTGCAATTGCGCTGTTTCCATTAAATACAAAATAAATTAAAATCACACGTTAATAAGCTTGTTCACGAGATAGCGGCTAATGCAAACAGTTACATGAGATACATTCATAATTCAGCTGTAGCGCCAACGCTCATCATCTACCAATTAGCCATCAGTGGAAACGTCTTCAGGCGTTGTTCCCAAATTGTTTCCTACAGTTCGAGGAACAGACCCAGCCAACATTTTCAAGTGGGGCCAATATAGGTTGGA
Organism: Gambusia affinis; assembly: GCF_019740435.1. Lineage (NCBI taxonomy): Eukaryota > Metazoa > Chordata > Actinopteri > Cyprinodontiformes > Poeciliidae > Gambusia > Gambusia affinis. The sequence continues at coordinate 22,419,341 of NC_057873.1, forward strand.
AATGGGCTGAAAAACGGGCCTCATGTTGTCTGCAGGTTCCATACTGGCCCCATTTTATAAACCCACATAGGTTTTACGTTGAAAAAAATCTGGTAACCATATGGGCCCCAACTGGGCAAAGTACGCAAGAATCCATCCAGGCCCCATCTTCTTATGGTTACCCAGTAACACATCACTGGGTAAGCGTAAGGTGCCCAGAATATTTAGCTTTTTTACTTGTTTTACCTTTTTTTTCAACTCATCTTTCAGGGTGCCAACCAATGAGGCCTGCTCTAAATTGCGTAGCTTGGTTTTTGTGTTTCTGTATTGCGTCCCTGCAGGTGTACAGGTACGGCATGCTGCTTCTTCAGGCCTCTCCTCCACACATGCGTGTGTCTGATGTCGGCCGGAGGCTTGCCGGCGTTGCCGGGGTGCAGGCTGTGCACGAGCTCCACGTCTGGCAGCTAACTGAGTCGCTCACAGTGGCCTCTGTCCACGTTCACTGCCACACTGGGTTTCCGTTGAACAGGTGAAGTCAAATTCTGCAGACGTGTTTGAAGCAATTTGAACGGGCTGAAATTTATTTATTGATTAAATGTTGTGGAGTTGGGCTTTAAAAGTCTGAAAGCTGGTTCAAAAGCATGAAGATCTTAGCTTAGTTATGGTTTTGATTAATTTAACTAGGATGGGTCCAGAGAAGCACTGGAAAATATAAGATAGAATCACAAAAATAATAAAGATATTTTGGGTTGCTTGATTAACAGTCTACTTTTATTTTATAAAAGATTACACTTAAGCAAGTTTGCTCTGGATTAAAATTTTCTGAATGTCTTACAGACAACATTGGTGCAAACAGTGGCTGCGTCTGCATGACTAAAATTAATATTTCACTGATTGTTTTTTCGGTTCAGTATGTTCTTACATCAGAGTACCAACCCTGAAGCAAAACAGAAAATCATGAAACGGGTTTCTGTTTGCTGCTATTGTCTCTATGTTGAAGAAAGTTATGTTTTTATTTTCTTTTTTTGAACAGCAGTCTTTTAAAAATGTCCTCATCTCAAGATGCCCCATTCGTCAACAGAATCATGAGTTAACCTGCAGTCATGAGGCAACAAACTACTTGCACTTATTTAACTTCTCTATGTCAGATTATGTTAGGGATTCAATGCCTACTTTGGTTAATTCAGCGTTGCTCTTTGCCTTCCAGTCTATATCACATTTTAAAGGAATAGTTCAGTTTTTCCAGTGAGATTCTCATATTTTTACCTGCAGTTAGTAACCAGAGGTCAAAGTTTATTGCAAGTCAAAGAGTACAAAATGCCAAAGTGGACTTTAACTGAGTTAAAACAATCTGTAAATCATCCGAGTGGATTACCCCAGCATTTCCACCTTCACCGAGTTGGCACGCCAGTGATTGTTTATGTGGGGAAGAGAGGCCGTGCCCCACCACTAAAACATCCATCCATCCATCCATTGTCTATACACCCTTGTCCCTAATGGGGTCGGGAGGGTTGCTGGTGCCCATCCCCAGCTGCGTTCCGGGCAAGAGGCGGGGTTCACCCTGGACAGGTCGCCAGTCTATCGCAGACCACTTAAACAGCAAAAAAAAAATTATTTATATAACTCATGATTCATAAGAATTCAACATAAATGTATTTATTGCTGCCTTATGTATGTCTAATGTGTTTTTATTTGTCCAGTTATGCTGATTTGATGGCAGGAGTCACCAAAGTGCTGCAGAACGAGGGTGTGAGCTGCAGCACTATTCAGCCAGAGTTCACTTCCTCCTCTTCCTCGATCAGAGGAGATGAAGCCGCCACCTTGGTCCACAGAGAGGACCACTGCTCTCATCCTCTCTTGCCCTGCAGCCTGGCCTGCGGGAAAGCCTGTGCTGCCAGTATGTGCTGCTCCCTCCTGGAAGAGACGGAGGAGCAGACCCGGAGCGTTCAGAGACCAGGAACTGGAGAGAGCCAGGAGGATCCTCAGACTCTGGTCATCGAGAACACATTCCTCTGACTCTCTGTTTTTACCTGATAGGAAGGTGAAGGCGGAAAATAGTGCAACATGTTTCTCTCTGTTAGTTTTATTATATGAACAGATGTTATTCCAAAGATTTTCTATCCGTTTTTGTTTTTTTAATTGATTATGGAAAAGCTTTACTTTTTCAATTTCATATGGGCGATGTTAAATAAATTACAGTACTATGTAAAGTCAATTTTTTGTGTGTTACATTATCTTATAATGTTATTCCCTTATCAAAAACATACTTGGAGTGTTACTTTGATTGTTTCATGCGTGTTTGAGAAGTCCTTTGAGTTGTGCTAAACGCCTGGGTGGACTTAGCCCCGCCTTTGAGACACAGCACCTCCTCGGAGCTGCAGCTTCACGAAACAACCCACTCCTGGGGGTCCCTCACTGAGTTCCTTCAGACTAGCCAGCAGGAATTAGCAAACATCAGCTGATCTCATTACACAAGCTGCTTCTCAGTCCAATGCTGGTAAAAACGTTGTTAGCATAACCGCTGATTAAACTTGTTAAAAAAAAAGTTATCAAACAGATAAAAATATAAAGCTATGTGGAAATTCTTGTACTTTAAAAAATAACATAAAAAATGAGTAAAGACAAATAATATAAGAAAATAGAAAATGCTAGCAGAAGAAACAAATATTTCCAAACTATTTTTCATAACTTACAGGAGGTATGGTATAACAGTGCTGTCATTCCAATAACAATATCATATTATACAATACAATAACATACAATATTTAAGTTGTTGCAGTTTTTAGTTCATGGATAGTTTTACTATATAAGAGTAATTCCAATCTCAGTTAGGTTTGTATGGCCCAAATTTAATTGTTTCTTTATGAAAAACATAAATAAATATACCAAACATGGGTCTCCCTGTTGATCCTTGCTAAAGATTTTACACAGTAATCGTTGGCAAAGCAGAACCACGACGATACTGTTTCACTTGGATGCACTGAAAATCTACGACCTTTCACCTGTGAAGACAGAGTTCCGTCTCCACCCTCACAATATAAATCAACCAATCAAATCGCGTCTGCTTTGCATAACACAGAGCAGAGCTGAAAGCATTACTGTTTTCGGGTTTATTAAGAGAGAATTCTGATCTCAGATAAGTAAGATGTAGTTGTGGTAGGTGTGAACTGTTTTGTAAAAGATTTACATGACAAATGAATAAACATCAAAGTAACACCGTGAGTGAAAGTGATATGTAATCTGAGTAGTCTTAAAAGCGCTGTTCGGACAGTTTGAAAGTGCCCGGATGAGCCTCGGTGGTCCGGGGTGCGGGCTTCAAACCCGTAGCTGCTTAGCGGCAGAGTGGTTCAATTCCACCTTTCGGGCGGTCATTTAGGAGCAGAAGACATAAAAACCAGTTTATTTGTCAGAAACATTCGTTTCCGTTATGATGTTGTCTGGTATTTCAAAATAAAAGGCGAATTGTCGGACTAATATAAAGGATGTGTATATTATTATTTTCTGTTTCCTATAAATGCTGAATGCTGTTTTCGTTGTGAAATATAACTTAGAGATTTTTTTTTACATTTTCGATTTACTTCTTTTGTTCCTTAGTTCAAACCTCTTCAGATGTTCATCTTTAAATTCATCTTTTAGTTAATCTTTTCAGATTAAAGGTGAAGAAATCTCTCTTTTTTTGTGTACTATAATTTTCATAATTTGAACATATGAGGAAAACTTTAAGAGCCACTCACTTAGAGACACCATTTTAAATCAAAAACAACCCAAAAAGCTATTTAATTTTCAGCTGAAACTAGTCCAAGTCCAGAGATCCCAGATATGGCAGATGGTAAATAATCCTCATCAAGATTAGACTGTGCGGGATTATTAATTACATTACAAATGTAATTAATAGATTATAAATAATATATTATGTATAATTACATTATAAATGTGGATTCTCTAAAGAGGGAGAGAAAAAATTGTTTTCTGACTGTGTCCAAACATAAAAAAGTTCAAATTTGTCAACAATTCAGACTTTTAGAGGCAGTGAAGTATTTTAACCTGGATACCTCAACATATGCACTGAATTGCAGAGACCTCCGCATTTTATTTTATTTTATTTTATTTTATTTTATTTTATTTTATTTTATTTTATTTTATTTTATTTTATTTTATTTTATTTTATTTTATTTTATTTTATTTTATTTTATTTTATTTTCGGAAGACAACGAGAGCAGCAGTGACATTGATTTGACAAGAGGTGGCAGCACTGTAATTGCTTTCTTCTCTCCGGAGAAGAAGAACAAGAGGAAAAGTCAACCAGTGTAGTGGTTGCTGCACGATGTCCTTGTTGGCTTGAATTTGGGAATAAAACAAATTAAAAACGGACCTATTTTTAGTGGAACTGTCTATTTTCTAAATTCCCGGTAAGAACCTTGAAATTATTCCTGATAGAGATTTTGTAAAGCTTTATTTTTGTTGCGGAATAACCTGTGTAGCTCTGTTAATCTGTATTAGCTTCCTGCTAACCAGCATTATTATGAAATAATATGTCTATTGTAGTCTTCGTTCAAATATATTCTCTCATAACAGACACTCAGAGTAAAGTCACATTGAATCCTGCTTTTTATTTTCAGAGCTGTAGAGGCAAGCTAAAGCTATAATATTTTTTCATATGAATTAGTTTGAGGAAAATGTTCCGTTGTCTAATTATTTCTCGTTTAATCAACGCTTTTTCATGAATATTAGGTAATTATTCACTTAAAACAATCCCCTGTATTATGCTGAAAAGTTACTTGTCGGTTTTATCTTATTTCAAGTGTACTAAGATATTTGTATTAGAAATACCTGGTAAGATTTTGTGTTTGTGCAGTTTTGCCACTAAATATAGATGTTAAGCTTGTGTATTTTCTTCCTCCTCTGTTTCAGATTTATCTGTCAACGTAGAAGCTGTGCATCATGCCTCTTCATAAATTCCCCCCAAAATTGTGGGAGGCTATGAAGCTGAAGCAGGGCATCTACGCCCGTCTCCCCAAACACTATCTGAAGTCCCTGGAACCGAAAGAGCCCACACCGGTTCACTGGAGGCCCCTGGGAGTCCAGCACAGAATAAGCCCCAAGACCGGGGTGAAAGAGCGGGTGCAGGACGTCCCCATTCCCATCTACTACCCCCCGGAGTCCCAAGATGGCCTGTGGGGCGGAGAGGGCTGGATAAGCGGCTTCAGATATGCCAACAATGACAAAGTAAGTCTACAGTCGGACTCTCGGGTTGCACTATCTTATCCAAAGTTCACTGTAACCCATCTGTCGCTCAGATGTCCAACCGCCTGAAGAAGGTTTGGAAGCCACAGGTGCTGAGGAGAGAATTGTACAGCGAGATCCTGGATCACAAGTTCACCATCGATGTGACGCCTCGCACTCTGGACCTCATCGACGCTGCCTTCGGCTTTGACTTTTATATCCTGAAAGTAAACATGGGGCAGGGGGGGCGGGCTGTACCATGAATTTATTTTTTCCATATTAATACGTCTTCCTGACTCTTAATGGTCGCTGCTTTTCAGACACCGAAGGAGGACCTGAACTCTACTCTGGGGATGAACCTGAAGAGGGCGATGCTGCTCCGCCTGGCTCGCAGAGACACCAAGCTTTACCCCGACGACCCGGTCAAGAGGGAGACCATTTACAACAAATACAAGGTACCTAACCACGAATTAACGCAACCTTTGAGAATTAATTTTGCTTTAATCTCCTGGAGAGAAATAAAAAAAGGCCTGTTTTATCTTTTCTTCTTCTGTGTTTTTTTCTGAGCAGCAGTTTGAGATCCCAGAGGAAGAGGCGGAGTGGGTGGGTCTGACCCTGGAAGAGGCCGTGGAGAAACAGAGGCTGCTGGAGCACAAGGTAACCAGTCTTCCTGTCTTTATGTTACAGTAAGGACATTTTATTAAATGTTTGTTCAACTCTAAAGGTTTGAGATAAACAAGCTGCAAAAGGAAATGATAGAATATTTTTTTTTAAAAAACTCAGTCAGAAGAAGTGATTTGTGTTCTTGGGCTTTGCCTCTGACTTTTAATTTAAAACAGATTTAGTTTTTTTTTTTTTTTTTCAAGAGTCTGCTTTGAAAAAACATTTTGCCAATAAAGCAACTAAAGCTCACAGTGTCAACATGTTTTACGTCATCATGGCACTGACTTTTATCCACATTCATGCAGTTAGTTGCTGTAAGCTACCTGGAAAATACTGTCAGATTATTAATAAAAACAGATTAAAAGCAAAACTCCATAAAGGATCCTATTTTAAATAATCCAAAGAAGGTCGGTTTGGGGGAGTTTGTTATAAAACACAGGCTGAAAGAAAAGTGAAGATGCAATGCATGTTGCCCATCCAGTCCAATGATTTCTTGAAATGAACCCCATGTGTGGAACACTCTGCATCTTTAAAGAATAACACTGTTTATGTCTTGTGATTGTGCCCCTCCTGCCTCACTCACCATGATGTTCCCTGAACTGCAGCATCTGTCTTTCTTCTACATAAACCTTTGTTGTATTGAAAGGCTTAAAATCATCTTGAATTAGAAGGATTGTCATGACGTAGGAAAATGGGGCGGGGATGTAGGCTAATCCGGTAGATTTTCGCTTTTAGTTGATGATATCAATGTTTACAGCTGGAAAAAAAAGCAGGACCAATCAATTAAAAAATACATTTTATTGTTTAAATCAAGCTCTTTTTTTGGAGGGGGGTGTTGTAAATGCTTGAAATCTGGTTAATTCCCTCTTTGCGTTTTAAAAAGGCCACCACATCACAACATCTGTTTTGTTACAGAAATACTTGAATATATGAAGTGGTGTAGTTAGACCTGTTATCCATCTCTTTTGAACCCGACACATTCATGTACTCAGTAAAACGTAAAAGTCTGCAGGTCGTCGACTTCGTTCTGTTCTGCCTCTCGTCGTTTCAGGAGCCGGAGCCTCAGTTTAAGGTCTTGGTGGAGAAGCTCGTGCAGGAGCTTGAGATCAAGAAACTTTTAGAGCCGCATGTCGCAGAGAGGAGTTGAGTCATCTGAACTGGACGGAGACTGGACCCTGAAGTAGGCCGAGCCATCAGGACGCCAAAGACGGCGATGGGAGACGCGACGCTTCGGCAGTGAAAGCAAGCAGAGGAATCACAAACGATAAAGCCCCGAGGGAATAATGTCTATTTATTTCAGTCATGTTTCAAAAGACTGGCATAAAATACTTCAGGGATCGCGGAAAGAAACGCTGTAAATACTCCCAACCAGCAGAGGCGTATGACCACAGATGTATATCTTATTAAATAAAGTCACTTTTTTATTAGAACCTGTTGAAGCTTCTTGTAATTTCCCACGAGTAGTTTCTCCTCTACATTTCACTAGATGTTCTGACGGATTCCAGAGCCTGACAATGAGACGATGGCTAGGTTACCTTCATCCAGAAGCGTTAATTAATGTTTCTCATTGTTCGTAAAGAAAAATCTGAAAATTATAAAGAGCTGAGATCTTTGAATAGACCCGACAGACGTGTTCACAATTACGAAACCAGAACTAAAAACCAAACTCATTACAATACTTCATGTTTTTGTTCACAACAAAACACAATCAGATGTTTCACATGTGAGTTATTCAAACTTCACATTGTATAGAAAGTTAAATGTTTTCAGTGTTGTAGTGAAATATTCTGAAATTAAATCCAACAACATGCAGTGTTATGATCCAAAAATAAAATCAGAGCGGTGTTGTGAAGTAGGGGCGAGTGAACAGCTAGCAGAGACTCCCAACTGATTGTAATGTGGGGGGGGGGGGGGGAGTAAAGCAAAGCCATGTGAATACTTTTTTGGAAAGTAATACAAAGTTACAAATAGGAAAAGATATGCTATTTTGTAAAAAGTTCACATAACCAGATCACTTAGAGATGAATCAAGTTCACATAACCAGATCACTTAGAGATGAATCAAGTTCACTTAACCAGATCACTTAGAGATGAATCAAGTTCACTTAACCAGATCACTTAGAGATGAATCAAGTTCACATAACCAGATCACTTAGAGATGAATCAAGTTCACATAACCAGATCACTTAGAGATGAATCAAGTTCACTTAACCAGATCACTTAGAGATGAATCAAGTTCACATAACCAGATCACTTAGAGATGAATCAAGTTCACATGACCAGATCACTTAGAGATGAATCAAGTTCACATGACCAGATCACTTGGAGATGAATCAAGTTCACATAATAACCAGATCACTTGGAGATGAATCAAGTTCACATAACCAGATCACTTGGAGATGAATCAAGTTCACATAACCAGATCACTTGGAGATGAATCAAGTTCACATAACCAGATCACTTAGAGATGAATCAAGTTCACATAACCAGATCACTTAGAGATGAATCAAGTTCACATAACCAGATCACTTAGAGATGAATCAAGTTCACATAACCAGATCACTTAGAGATGAATCAAGTTCACATAACCAGATCACTTAGAGATGAATCAAGTTCACATAACCAGATCACTTAGAGATGAATCAAGTTCACATAACCAGATCACTTAGAGATGAATCAAGTTCACATAACCAGATCACTTAGAGATGAATCAAGTTCACATAACCAGATCACTTAGAGATGAATCAAGTTCACATAACCAGATCACTTAGAGATGAATCAAGTTCACATAACCAGATCACTTAGAGATGAATCAAGTAATTAAATCTACTTTGGCGCGATCATCTGCCAAACAAACAAAATGACTGCCCTGTTTCTGTGAGCTGTAACTGTGTTTGCCACTAGATGGAGCCAATGTGTTGAAAATTTAAGAAGATAGCCAAGATGGATCAGTTGAATTATGGGGCCCTCATATATCCTTTTATGAAATCAAATAAATGAATCACAAATTAAATTATCTACAACATTTAAACCAAATCACACACGTGCCTGTTAACAACACGCAAGTCTTAAGCTTCACAACCTGCAGGATTTTCTGACTCAAGGTTACAGTTGTAGGTAACAGAACCGCTGGAGTAAAATGCTCATCTGCCTGGGTGAACATTGAGGGCTTTCCAGGTCTTCAAGATGAGCAATGGAGATCAAAAAAGGTGCTGATGTTTGCAAAAACCGCATCGAGGTTGTTTTTTTTCTCTCTCTCTCTTTCCCCCTCTTCGTCCAGTTTCGCTTTTGTCTCTGCATAGTGATAGTTGCTCCTGTGGTTGCACCCAGCCTGAACGCAGAGGTGAGGTAAGTTGCCGCGGTGAGTCCCTCTTGGTCTGGGGACTCCCGTGGGTGGCGTAACCAGGCAACAGGCAGCACTATCGATAACCTGGCACCTGTAAACACGAAGCTTTAAGTCCTTATATAGGTTGAGGTTGAGTGGAATTACCCCCGTCACTTTGGAAAAGTGAAATAAGTGAACAAACTATGAAACTGTCACACGATGAGCTTATTTGGTGCGTTCAATTAAATTTTTTCCTCTTTTGGTCGGACATCTGGGCTCTTAGTGTTTCTCGTCGGTTTAAATTGCACGAGGTTTTTCATTGGCTGTTTTTAGTCACCACTTCTAACAGTAAAAGTATAAATTTTTAAGCTAACCCTGGTTTATTTATTTTTCTTATTGCAATTTACATTAAATATGTGCTTATTAAACTGAAGCGATCATCCGATACAGTGGGTGATTCACTACTCTGAACTATTTGGTGTGACATGTCATCTGAGTCATACTAGTGAAAGGTGTTGACGTGAAAATCACCGATGTCACCTGATTTATTTATCCCAACCTTTAGCGTTAATAGTTTCCATCACTCTTAACTCATCGCCCTGAGTTCATTATTTCCCAGAATATCCACAATCCAAGCAAAGTATTCAGGTAAATCAAATTGGAAACACAATTTGGTATTTGGGTTTTAAGCTCTAAAAGTTATTTAATTCGGTAAAAATTATTATTATTTTTTTTAAAAACTGTATATGTCTTGTCATCTTTAAACATTGTTGTAAAAATAAAGTACACTCTCCAGGCCAAAGTACAATTAGATTATTAGCTGCTAAAATAAATGTTCCTACTGGGGTTTTTTTTTATGTCAAAATCCCAAATCTTTTCCAGAATCACCAGTTCTTTTTACAATTAAAAATAAATTACTCTGAAATCTTAAAATATAAATAAATAAAATTTAAAAAAAGAGAGAGAGAATTTAAATCTCGGGCATACAAAGTGTTTCACAATGTCCTTATTTACGAAACAAAAATAAATCAAAAATGGAAAAGCTGTGTGTGAGAAAACTAAGGCCATCCTTACTGTATGTAGCATCTCTTTGATAAGTAGCAACTCTTCACAAAGGGCGGTTGTAAAGTATCTGACCTTGTCTCATAACTTTATGGCTTTATTGCTTTGGTTAATGGTAGACTGGTTTCATGCACTAGTTACTTTTGAGGATTCATCCATATACTGCCTCTCACAGCAACACAATCCATATTTGAGCTCAAATTAGTGAGTGTTGCACCTTCTGTTGCCAACAACCTGTATAGAAATGTTAGCTGCTTCTATCCCACAGTTTTCATTTTCATTTATCTGCCATCTAATTACGTTACGAACTACAGTAGTTCTGGAAAGATTATCTGCTGAATTTAATTTTCCAGAAGTGAGGATCAGAATCTGCTTAAATTACAGTTTATTTTAGCCATCTTTGTTAGCTTGTCATCAAATTTCATCTGGAAACACATGATTATTTAACTTGTCAATAGATTCCACCATTTTGTTTTATTTTAGTACCAGTAGAGAGTATGTTTGCCACCACTGTTAGCGTTAAGAAAGTTTGACAACCATTAGCCTACACAACTACTCCAATTAGCACAGCAACGTAAACCCCAAGAGCCGTTAGCGTAGCATAGCTTCAAAACTCCTGGGTTTCAGTGGGAATTTATTAAGTTATTTTCATTCTAAACAAATAGAGGTGTTGGTTTTCTTCAGCATTACTGCCAACTGTCTTTTGTGTCAAAAGAAAAAGCTAAAACTTCAGAGTAGTAATTCCTGAAGGGGGATTTCTAAAGCGTTTTCACCCTTTTGTCTACCAAAGCACACTTCAGCGCTACTGTAAAATGGCCCATTTAAAAACCAATTCATCACAATTAGAAACCTACTTCCTGCACTCAGCTTACAGGGGGCTTGGACATGTTCAGGCAGGTTTTATGGTATCATTTCTCAGGAAACGGATCTGATCATGCGCCCGGATCAAATTGAAAAGGTTGTGCAAACTGGCTTGGTGTGGAGTTTCCCTGTGGCTGTAAGACAAATAAATTCAGTTTGAGCCAGCAATGACGAGAGTCTTCAGTCAACATCTGCTCTATGAATGGATGGACGACTGAGACATTTAAATCAATTTCTCGATCAAAATTACTTTGTAATGGAGCGAATGACAACTTAAATTGCTTTACTCATTTATGTTCCTTGCAGATTTCTTATGTTTTAGCAAGCCTGAAATGGTTCAGATGAATCAACAAATTTAAAAATCAGACGAGTGTACCTGGGCAAAATGGAGTTTTCACTCAAATTATTAAATTTAAGGGGCAGTATTATGTAAAATTGACTTTTTTTTTTTAGCATTACATCTTGTTATAATGTTATCCCCTCATCAAAAACATACCTGGAGTGTTGCTTTGATTCTTTCAAGCATGTTTGAAAAATCATTTAAAAAAAACTTAACGCCGCCTCTGAGGTACAGCTTCCAAGTTTCCGAGCTTCTGCCTCACAGAGCATCCCTCCCCCACGACTCGTCCTCTCAGCTCCTGCAGACTAGCCAGAAGCAATTAGCAAACTCTTGGTGTAACTGAGCATCTGCTGAACTCATCATACGAGCTACTTCTCAGTGAAACAGGTAAAAACATTGTTAAAGGGTTAATAGAGGAGCCATGTTGTGATGACTTCCTGATGGTGAAGTTTCAGGAAGAGCAGGAGATTTTAAAGAGACAGAGGCCCAATTTGAAGGCGTTTTATATATATTGCATTTTTTAATAACAACTGAGGATAATATACTTGATTGTGCTATGAAATGGCACTATGTGACTGGGAAATACATAATACTGTCACTTTAAGTTATTCCAAACCAACTTGTGCTTATTTAAAAACTTTCCCAACGTTAGTAACTGGTTGTACTCTGTCTGCTGGCAGAAACTGCTATCAAATATCTATGACAGCTGATGGGGATGAGTCTTTTATTTACGTACATGAGGAGGAATTTCTAGCCACTTTACTTTGCTAAAATGTTTACATTCAATTCAATTTTAGTTCAGATTTTGACATAGTCACTCCAAAACCTTCATTTCTTTTTTCTTCATCTCTTTAGAGGTCAATTTGCTGCTACGGCACCTCGCGAGGAGGGACGCAAAGAGGGATTTTAGTGGAAAGTCCTACTCAGACCCGATGGAGGACAATTTTGATTTTCCAAAAGGTGCGTCCTGTTGGATATGGAGTAGCTGGGAGGAGATGAGCTGGCAGAACGGGGGACGTGAGGAGTGATTGTTCACCACTGGGAAAATGTTACTGTTAAGGGTGGAAACATTCAGTGGAACCTGGTACCCATCCAATGAAACAACTTCCTGACTGCAGCCACTGATAAGCAATAAATGGCTGAAGGAGAAACATCCCAGGGTACATGAAGTTACAAAACCGTCAATATTTGTCGTTTTCAGAAACATGAAGTGGGCCTTTATGTTTCAGGGTAAGCTGTGCAGGCGTCTGCTGTTGAATCACAAACACAAACCTTAAACCTTGTTATTATTCTGGCTTCCTTTATGACTTACCAAGATAAGTTGTAGATATTCGCCTGGAGTCGTTTTTGATTGATGGTTTAACAGTGCTGCATTTTCTCCATTTCTCTTGCTGTAGTTTCCTGGAGTCCACAAACCTTAGAAATATCTCTACGACTCTTTCCAGACGTCAGCAGCTTTGTTTCTCAGCGGTCATTGAGTTTATTTTGGTCGTCCCAGAACGTGTTGCTTTGAGATCTCTTAGCCTGACTGACAGTTGCTTTTTAAAGTTACTGAAATTCAAATCAATAATCTAAAAATGTGGGTAAGAAAAGCACAAAAAGTACAACAGGTTCCTAATACTTTTTCACAAAGTTGGAAACCTGTAGATGGCTGAAAATTGCCCTCTGCAAGTAAAGTTAAAATCTGATGAATTAAAACTTCTGATTTCCCAATGTTTCTTAAAGTTAAAGTTTCCCGAGCTCCAGGGAACCTTACAGAGGCCCATGTGAGTCAGCAACGGATGAATCAACTTAAGTAGGAAAGCAGAAATAGCATTTTCTCAACCTCAGTGTACCAACTTGTCACGCCCACTGACTCTGGTGAACAAAACATTATTAGTTGTGACGTTCAGGTGACAAAGGCCACATGTTTCTACCCTGTAATTAATGCTTCTCCTTAAAAAAGAAGATTAAAGATATTAATCAATGGGAAGCGAGATTAAAACTAGTCAGTCTGTTTTAGGTTAGGAAAGTTTACATTTAAATGTTAACATTTAACAACCGTCTGTCAAATTCAAGGGACGTAACGACAAAGGAATCACACTTGTATTTTATTTTTATTTCACATATTTACACTACAGCAAGGGGGCAGAGTAGGACATGTGACAGAAGGTGAATTCAGCTCACGGGAGCGAAACTGTGGGACAAGAGGAACCGACACAAGCTGCGCTAAGAATAGAAGGAGGGGTGGTTTCTATTACATGTAGGTAAATAATTAAACAAGTGCGGCCACATCTAAAGAGAACAGTGACAGGAGCTGCTAAGACTTGATGTGAAATCTTGTGATCCAAGATTTAGCAGGAAGGTTTTTTTCCCAAAAAATATATGGGCTTTTTCATACACAATTTACTAAGGAAAAGATGTGGAATGGCTCGCGGGTTTAAAAAGAGTAGCTTTGAATTCCTTTAGTCTGACTCGTAATTCTAAAAAGTAATGCTTACAGCACTCACAGGAAGGGTTTAGGTTTTATCAGCCTCGTCCAGCAAGGCTGGTACCCATGTAAAGTTAAAATATGTGGGCTTTTTAAAATATAAATAGAGCCGATGTGCTGAAACTAAAATCAGTTTAAAACTACATTGCACAGTGCAAGCAGCTGTAGGAAACGACGCATCTTGCTTCCTGGTGGTTTCGGAGAATCTGATCTGACCTCATCCGATTCGTACCGAAATGAATCCTAATATGAGATCCAGAAACGACTTGAGAGGAGAAAAGTGTGCTGCCCCAACCTCATAGCTCCTCCTCTGTTTTCACCTGCATGACACTGTCCTGCTGCTCTGACTGTGCCATCTGGCTGTCAGTGACGAGCATATTAAACTGGAAGTCGTTAAACTGGGAAAAGTCCGGTGGAAGGTGGTTGTAGTTTGCGTTTAAATTCACATTCAGATTGGGGAAAACGTTGGCGTCTGCGGCGGTGTCGCCTGGCAAGTTCTGGTCGGTCAAAAACTGAATCAAGTCGAGCACGGCCTGCTCGTCAAGGACGCTGGGGTCCATCATGCCCGATCCAGGAGAAGACAGAAGGCCCAGGTGGCTGTCGTCCGATGACATCACATTTTGTGTCTCCATGAAGTTGAAGGTCTGTTTTGAAGATGGTGCTGGCTCTGCAGAAAGAAAAACAAAAAAACCCACATGTTGTACTACAGAGAAGAAAAATGCATAACAAAATATATATATGTCTCCATTCAGGCAATATGACATGACTGCTTCTTTGGCTTAAATGTGGTGCAACTGGTTGGACTTTTGCCTTCAAGCAAGAAGGTCCTGGGTTTGAATCCGAGGTCTTTTTGCATAGAGTTTGAATTTTCTCCTTTGCATGCATGGGTTTTCTCTGGGTACTCTGGCTTCCTCTCTTTGTTCAAAGTTATATTCACATCATTGGGCTGGTATTGGAGCCAAAAATCCAAAAGTAAATTCCCTGTGTTCTTGATGGGCATATTTTGGCTAAATTTTTATTTATCTTTAATCCATTTCTACTCAGATTCTCAGAGTTTACAGTTGGGAATATAGAAACAAATATCCAATATGGCTGCTACAAATTAAGAGGATCATTTGCCTCCTGCCAGAAGAATCATTGCACTTTTAAAAACCCACATTGTTTATAGAGTTGCTTTCAACAATAAGTAAAACATTGATCAATGTATCTATATAAACTGCCTTGTTGCTGAAATGTGCTAAACAAATAAACTTGATTGATTTTAAATACAAAGACGTACATAGGAAATTTTAAAAAGTACGTAAACAAATATTTCTGATATCTAATTAGTTAATTTTACTACATTACCCGAGACATTACTGATTAAACTTTCTTTAACGACCTTTGTTAGCGTCTAGCGTAGCATACAGATGGAGCTAGTTATGGAAGCTAGTGGAGAGTCTACTGCTCTGGTCTTCTTTAGGTCTAATTTAGAGTATTTTTGAGGGGAAAACAAGATCGCTCTTCATTAGGCTAGATTTTGGGCTAACATTTAAAGTACTAAAAGTTATTTGGCACTTACAATAACTCTTCATAAATCGGTATAAAAAAAAAAAAAAAAAAAAAAAAAAAAAAAAGGGATCTCTGTGCTTTAGCGAGGACCAACAACAAACTTTAGCAAAGAACAGGAAGGACGAGTGAGTGGTGAAAAGTTGGTTTATTTTACACTTTGAGTGACGCATTTAGCCTCTTAACTGCCACAGAGTAAAATATATTTAGAAACATAGAAAATTTGACACAAAGAAGATATATTTAAAATACAGAAAATATACAGACAAGCTGTTACCGTTAGCCGGCTTCTGTTAGCACTAGCTGCTAACAGAAGCCGGTAAAGACAGTTTAGAAATGTCACCATCAGGTGTTTTTGACATAATTTCTCTAAAACAGTAAACTTAAGTTAAACTAAGTTGTTTGATGTCAGTTCTTTTAATGTTTTGCGTACATAAAGCATGAATCTACTTATAAATTAGCATTAGCGGCAGAAGGGTTTGGTAGATTTCACAGTTACAAGATCATTTCGGATGCTTTACGAAGAATTTCCCCAACAATTTACGCTGACAACAGCAACTTATTTTCTTATAAATAAATAAATAGAAAGACAGGAAGACTTTTTTTTTTTAGCTGTGTAACTAACAGTTGCTATGCTGTTTACCCAAATTAGTCAAGACAAGACTGTGAACTAAAAAAAATGACAAGGATCAGAAAGAAATGCTGCCATCAAATATGTAAACTAAGAAATACGTGTCATATTGAAACTGGTTTAATTTAGCAGAATATCTTCCAGACAAACATGGAAAAGATAATTCTTTAAATTCTTAATTTTTTCCACTAGTGTGTGATACCATGCAAGTCTTTGAAAAGTTTGCCTGACATGTGGCTCAGGGGCAATTTCCTACTTCTTCTATCAGGTTTCTGTGCATTACAGCGGCCTGATGAAGCAGATCATGCAAATGTCACATTTTCATGTGATTCACTCATCACATGAAATGTAGGAGGAGCAGAAAGTTATACTGGTTTTATTCATTTAAAAAAACAACAACAAAAAAAAAACGTTTCAAATAGTAATGGATCAGCTGTGAGTGGTGATGTTGTAAATAAAAACAAGCCATCTTAAAAATAAGGTTTTTATGCTTCATACTTTCTCATTGAGGTTTCTCAGCGAGCCATAATAACGACCAAACAGAAAAGGCTCCTTTGTGGTGCGTCTGTAAAATAATAAAGGCATGTGGACCCAGTTCTTGTGTAATCCCATCTGGTTCACCGTTACGGCTGAATGCAACGAATATGAATAAGGTGAGTGTAAACATCCATCCTTGGTGTTTATTTGAGAACGGAAGGCAAACCTCGTGTCAACATTTGGCTTTTCCCGCTTTTAGCTTTTAGCTAGCGTGATGATGTATGATGGCTGGTTAAGTCATTGTTCATTACTGTAAGGAAATGTGCAGAAAAATAGCACCTCCAGACAAGCAAATGTTTTTGCAAGGCGTCCACAGTGTTGAGAAAAAAAATCTAAACTTTAGAAAACTTTTAAGTCTTCAAACTAGGTCATAGTACGTTTAGTTAAATTTCCATTTGAGGGAATTTGTTCTGTTAGGTTATTAAGTTACCTAAATAATACAAATTATCAGGCCTAACCTAGTTTTTTTTCTCTTTATTTTTGTCATAATTTTAAACAACAATATTACTAAAAATGTTCGAAAAAGACGTTGGTTTGATTAGGGGTCAGAGATCATTTGGGAAAAGTTCACCTGGTATAAACTGGTGAACTTTGGTGAGAATTGCAGTAAATGACCAGAAAAAAAATATATATAATTTTTTATTTAGATAAATAAATAAATATTTATTAAATTCTGTTTTTAAGTATAGAATTTAATAAATTTAACCTAGATTATAATCCCCTTTTGTTTACAATCATCAGCATAACTTCCATGAAAACGACGGCCATTTGAATATTATTACTATTATTATTATTAAAGCCGCTCTCTGTTTATCGTTTACATCTTCTGGTCATGTCTAAAATGAGCCAGATAATCGCTGCCCTTCTTCCTCCCATGGCCATTTTTTGAGGATGTGGTTTTGTAGATTTGCTGAAGCTGTAAAACTAACAAAAGGGACGGGGATTTCTTTTGTTTACAGTAAGCAGGTATCACGGCCAGTCGGTTATTTAAAAAGGGGAAAAATAAAAAATAAAAGCAGAACAGCAAGAGATTGTGAATGGCTCATACATTCACATTCAGACCTCTCTACTCAGAAGGTTTGCTCGGCTTTAACAGAAACCGAAGCACTGTTGGTCTAATTCATGAGTCACGTCTTAAAGGTAAACATCAGAGTGAAAGCAGAAGTCTCACCTGTCGCACTAACGTCCCGTTTAATCGTGGCTCTCTTTCGCTTCACTTCATACGGATCTGAAACACAAAGCGGCCGTGCCCGGATTAGCACACTGCGGCTCTTCAACCCGCTCTACCTGTTCTCTGGTTAAAGTTGGACCGACACGCGGCGGCAGCCCCGACTGACCGGGATTGTGCGGCAAGTACGTGAAGGAGACGGGCTCGCTCTCCATCTGGTCCGAGACGCGGCGCAGCAAGACGCTGACCTCCACCTCCTCCGTGATGTCTTGGTCCTGGTAGGGCGGCGTCTTAAACACGATGGCTATCTGCCGGTGGACGTCTGTCTGAGCGAACTCGCCGTTCGCCTTCCACGAGCCGTGCCTGAACAGGATCTCTATGTCGTCTGGCGATTAGTGGAGAAAGAACAGATTGTTCCCAGCAACAATGTCGGACTTAATTCTGCACATTTTTATTCTTTAAATTGAACAAGCAGAAACTTTGTGGGGGGTGGAGGGGGGGTTCTGTCCAAAAAATGGGAATAAAGAAAGAAAAGCATCTCATTTTAAATAATAACTTATGATAGCGTCACACTTGCAATCCAAGCAGCAACAAACTGAAAGGATTAGTCGGATTAACTGATTACTTGAACAATCTTCAACTAGTTTAGTTACAAATGAGTCATTATCTGGAGCATACGGCCTCAGAAAAAGACAATTTGTTTAAGGAACAATATATTCAGAGCAGTAATTAAGTCAAAACTGTACAAAAATATGTACAATTTGCATCCAAGTTGAAAAACCTGTAAATATGTTCAACCCAGACCTGCTTCAATCATATAGTTTTAGCTTCATTCAGATTCTGTAAAAATCTAAATTTCCTAGTAAGCACCTTTTGTCATCTAGTTGTTAATCATTAAATAGCACAAAATGCATCCATTTTTAGTAACACAAAAATGAATCAACAAATCTTTAAATGATCAAGCAGTCACTAAAGGAAAGCAACGCTATTGCATTTTAGGCAATACAATGTTTTTCTTCTACAAAATGGATTTGAATGAAATTGAATTTCTTCATTGGTACCTTTTAATGTTTTTCTAATATAGTTTTTAAAAAAAGACCTAAATTGTTATAAACAAAAACCTTCAGATAGTTGAAATTTTTTTATCCAATTAATTGATTAATTGTCAGAGTAATCAACAGAATAACCAATTGCAATAAATATCGTTGGTTGCAAGCCTGCAGAACCTAACTAACATAGTTGTTGTACCATATCCACATTTCTCCCCCCACTAATGAAAAGTTTATGAGTGGAAATGAAAGCCTCCGTTACCTTTCTGCACTTTGTCGCACAGCATGTAGATCTCCGTCTTGCCTCTGCAGGACCCTTTGTTCAGGTTCAGCTGGCAGATCTTCAGCTCCGACGTGGTCGTGGCCTCTTTGGAAGAGCACAGAGCGGAGCGTGAACGCAGCTCACGTAGAGAGAGAGAGAGAGTCATTTCTAAGTGCTTGGTGATGATCTCTTACTCTTGTCGTAGATCGGCTTGGAGATGACCGGGCAGAGCGAGTCCTTCCTGCCGTCGTCCCACTCGAGCACACACTCGAAACACAAACGCACCGCGTTCATGTCCATGTCCTCGATCCCTTTAGTGTTACCAGCTGCAGGAGAGGAAAAACGCTGAATGTATTGTCTGATTAAAGATTTACGACAACATTTGTAATGGTATTTCATTCTCATTTACAAATGAATGAAATACAGTCATGTATGTATTTATGTGTGTGTGTGTGTGTGTGTGAGTGTGTGATGCTCACTTTTAAAAGGGTCGATATTTTGGTTTCTCCTTTTCTGCAGCGACACGTCCAGCTCTCTCCTTCTCACACACTGGATGCCGAGATTAGCAAAGCTGCAAATTTCAAACAAAAACGATTGTTTAAAAAAATCTAAATAATAAGGGGAATGAAACCCTGATGTCCATTTGGAATGGCTAACGAGAAATAAATATTTAGTGCTTTTAAGGACGCTTACCTGTGACGTCGGGTGGTGTGAGGGTTGAAGCCGACCACACAGATTCCTGAGCCAGCTTCACAGTCTTTACCCACAAGGCAGTGCGGGTGAGGCCGGTGGGGATAGTCTTTGGTGACCAAAGAAACGGTCACTGTGACCTTCTTTATGTGGTCAATAGGACCCTGAATCTGAAAGAGACAGAAGGAGCAGTCAAGAACAGCGATGGACACATTTACTGGTGAAGTAAAATAATTAGAAATAATTTTATCGTTAGCTAAAAAAAAAAAAGATAGAAAAATCCAAACTTCTTTGATTAGAGTACAAGCCCCACAATTGAGGTAGAATTAGAGAGTTATTTCAGAGCACATACTTTGGTATTTTTACATTTGACAGGTGTCCAAACTTTTTGTCACATGAACCAAAATCAGCAAGTTAAAAGTACAGACCACGAAAATTTATTTATTTTTTTTAAATTGTTATTTGAAATGCAAAAACATTGAATGCTGATTAAGAATCCATTTTATTTTGCACAAAAAAAAAACAAAAAAACAACAGATAGCTGCATGATAAGGGAGGTAAAAAAGAAAAAAAAGAATTATATATTTCTCAGTCTCCATCTGGAGTCTTTTTTGCAAAAACTCCAAGTGGATTTAATGTAAAAAGCATTTTTTTTGCCCTCTGTTCACTACAGTAGAGAGAATTGGTCCGTTTCTCCCCTAAAGGAACCTTGTCAAAGTAAATTGTGCCATAAACTCTGTGAAATACCAGCTCATTCTGCAGATCTAAAGCAGGGCTGTCAAACTCATTTTTGTTTTGGGTCATATCAAAAATCTGAATGTTCTTAAAGGGCCGGTTGTGCCAGGAAATATCGATAAAACCAAATAGACTGTTGACATATTAATAAATAGTGGTTCCTCCAGGATTTTGTCTTTTTTTTGTGTTTTTTTTTTGCAGTCAAAATGACAGATTTTGTGCCAATTTGAAAATGTTTGTAAGGAGTTTTTATATTTTTGCTAATGTATGGTGTTAAATGTGACTTTTTATTATGGACTATAACTTGACATCAAGTAAGGCTGAGTCATTTAAACTCAATGTTTTTGACCGGTTTTGAAAAAAACTGCAATAAAATCAGAAAAATTTTTTTTGGGAGATTTGTTGATTTTGTGTGAATTATGCAGATTTGTGAAAAACTGGAAGGACTTATTGATGTAATTTGGGTTTAAAGGGCCACATAAAAAGCCATGGCGGGCCAGATTTGGCCCCCGGGCCTTGAGTTTGACACAGAGAGATAGTCAAAGATTCCTATCTGAATTTTTCTTCTTTAAAACATAGCAGAAGATTAATGGTTGTCTTGTTGGAAAAATGGGGCACAGCAGCAAGGATTTCATAAAAAATAAACAAAATAAAGCATTGTGGGATTTTTTTTTTCCCTCCACTGAAACTGAAAACTTCAGTCTTGATTCTCCTCCTGTGTTCATTGTGATGTTAAGCTATTGCAACAAATATTATAGTAACTCCAGCTTTAACAGAGCTTGGCTAACTTTAAATAGTCTTTTGTTTTTTGCACCTATTATCATAACAACCTGTTTATCCGGTTTTGACGCAGTTCTACATCCTTTCTTCTCTCACACTCCACCTTTCACTGTCGTTTTTAAAGCTGCGTTTTCTTTTCTTTATTTATTTTTTTTTCAAAAAGGTCGCATGGGGTGAGGCTGTCTGTGGCGTTTGTTTGTAGAAGGGAAGGGGATAAACCTCGAGGGCCTGACCACAGAGATGGTTTGGATTTGCGGGGACTTTCTAATCGATGTCTGCCGACCGCAGCCTCCTGGCTCCGCCCCCCTATTTCCACACCCTGCCTGAGCAGGGGCTCCTAACAAACAGCTTCAGTTGTGGTTAGCACCTCTAACCGTCGCCGAGGGCTCGTAAACTCCCCTCAGTAAGGAAACCGAAATCAAGCGTGTACCTCTATGGTGGGCTGCGTCTTGTTGTTGTCGGTGCTGGACGCCCCCAGGATGCTGCCGGCCGAGCGACCCTCACATTCGTAGCGGAACCTCATTCCCCGGTCCTTGGGCTCCTCCACCACCACCAGCTTGGGCTTCTCCAGGATCCGCTCCAGCATGTTGCCGTTGCTCTGCAGGCCTTGGGAGGGAACGCCGCCTTTGGGGGTCAGTGAGCAGGACGGGCCTCGACCTCTTCCTGCGGAGCCCATGGGTTTGTGGGCAGGATGACCAGACGCCATCTCTCGCAGTGGAGCGGGGTTAGGCTGGGGGAGGCGGGATTAAGAACAGTTAAAAACATTTAAACCTTTTTCTTTCTGCTCAATAAACTCTGGTTTGCTTTAACTAACTTGATACTTTTATTAATTTAACCTTTATTTAACCTGCTGTTCAGAATAAATTCTTATTTGCAGTAACAACATTCTTACAGCAGAAGTGTTCAAGTTGAGGTTCTAGGGCCTTTTGCAGCCCTCGAGATTGATAATGCGGTCCGCAAAATTAATGTCTTGATACAGACAAGACATTAAAAAACATTCAACAAAAAAACAACATTCTTAGCTTTTTCTTCTGGTGACCTGCTTTAAAGACAAAATAAGCATTTTTTTTTTTATTTTTTATTAAATTGACTCTTATCTTGTTCTAATTGCTAGGACTGCACAAAAAACAAACTCACTAAATTAAACTAATAAACATTTAGGGCTTTGTAAATATTTCTTAAATCAAAGAAACATACAAGACCCTTTTCTTTTGCAGATCCCAATTTTGTTTGCAATAATCTTATTTTATCAATTAGCACCATTAGTGTTAATAAAATAAACATTCTGTACATTCAGCCTTCCTATTATCTACTGAAAGTCTTGCTCTCTCTCCTTCACACATGCCTTGACGTCATTTTCTTTCGAGTAGCTTCGTACATCTCTGGGCATCGGCTAAGTTTCTTGCAGCTATGACACTTTGTTCATAAATTTATAAATAAAATAAAAGATCTGCCAGCTCTTCAAATCCTGCAGACTTGGCAGATCTCGCTGATTTGGAAGAAATGAGTGAGCAAAAAAAGAAAACAAAGACTAAAGTAGCTGATAAAAATGACCACAATTTGAATAGACTCTGTAATAGATATGAATGATCAAGCAAAACCAGAACATGTTTTCTGTTTCAGTAAAATCCTGACCCAAAAATTCCCATGTCTAAAAGAGCCTACTTCAAGTCTTTGAACTTCCTGTATTATGTCATTAATTCACACCACAAACCTATAAAAGTGTCATCCAGGCTACTTTTACACAACAGAGTATATAACACAAGTTGGTGGGAGAACTCAGGGTCAGGTCTGCAAGCATCTTCTAACCCCTCGGATGAGAACTACTGCAAGCTCAACTCCAACAGTTTACATCTAGAGCATCGTTTCGTCGACTGAGAAAAGCAACAGAAAGTCTATCCGCGAGGTCCAGCAGCAGCCTGCTTGTTTATTCCCCTGTACATGTGCTTTCCATCACCGCACAGCGTTCAGCATGTGCTCCCTGACTCCTCCTCCCCCCTCCGACATCAGACACACACATCTGATGTCTATTTTTTTCCGTTACACCACAGACCACCAAGCCTTTCCGTTTCCCACTCGTACTTTTTAATTTGTCATTTCTGCCACTTTTGCTTTCTCTCTCTCTCCCTCTCCTTAGTTATTCATTTCTGCAAAAGTCGAGGCTCCAACACAATCCAAACAGAACTTTGCCAAACTCCGCCGATCCAACAACAAACCGTCAGGGAACAAAGAGCTAAAAGACTAGCCGTTAATCGGCCCGGGAGCTGGTTAAAGTGTCGCCTCAGAGATCAGGGTGGCGCCCCGGCAGGCGTGAGGTCATCCCTCTCGACATCCTCCGGAGCCACATACGTCTGCCAAGAGGACCCGCTCACTGTAAGACACTCACACAAACAAAAGAAGCAAGGAGCGCCGAAGAAGGAACAGGAAGTCTGCTCTGCTGATTCACCAATAGCAGGAGGAGACGCTGAGAAGTGGGAAAAAAAGAAAAGAAAAGAAATGCAACCTTTAACCTTCAGTGGGTTTGGCTTGTAATCAGAAAAGACAGCAAACAGGAGTCCGATTACACATTTTCCAAGATGACGTCGCGCCCCCTTTCTTTCTCTGTAGAAAGGCATGCTGGGAGAGCGCATCTCAGACACCGAGAGTCGCTCACAGCAACAATCCCACACAGATAACCCGAAAACAGGCTGAAACCACTTCTCCTCTGCTGCCCTTCAGCTCGGGCCTGCCTGTGCAGGCTGCAGCATCACCGCAGCCTTATCAGATTGCAACATCTCTGATCTGGAAGTCACGTGCTTTCTGATAATAGTTTGACCTGCAGTGCTGCCCAGCTGCTGATCGGGGGGGGGGGGAATAACAGAAACCTGCAACCGTCTGCAAGCCTGTGAACCGGCTTTTTGGTCCTCTGTCGACAGACTGTCAGGAAAACAGCAGCAGCCGTCACAAAAAGAGGCGGATTACCAGAAGCAACCCGGGCTGAATCACACGGTGACTAATACTGCGACAAACGTTAAACAAAAGACAGCGACATCCTCAAATTGTGTGCCAATTTGTCAAAAAGTAGTAATATACCTTAAATGATAGAAAAATACGGCTTCAAACACATTTATTCATGCTTATAACCACCAATCAGGCATTTACAAACCAAATTGATTAGCCTAAATTCAATATTTGACCATTAGGTCCTGAACTAAAACAATGTTTAAGCCATACAAACACTGTCTATGGTCTGCAGGTCTTTATTTTCACGGGTTCAAGAAGTTCAACGGATTAAATTTCTCCAATCAAATTCATCCAACTCCCTCCTGTGTCACCTTACTAGCTAATTTTCCCTGAATTCAGCTGGAAGCAGAGGTGCCTTACTAAAGCGTCGCTAAGGTCGAATGGCTGGATTTACATTTATTTTATTAGCTTTTTGCTCTAGACTTTAGTTTAGAAAAGGACATTTCATACGGTTTATTGTAAGAACATTTAAGAAACGAGCACGAAAGACTCCACAGCCATCCGCTGGCTTATCTTTGCAGGGTCAAAGATAAGCCCTGCTCCTCTCCTCGTTGGGAGAGGAGCAGGGTTCACCCTGGAGAGGTCACCAGTTCATCACAGGGCAACAGAGAAACACGCAACCATGAAGACACACTCACAGCCAAGGCCAGTTTAGAGTAATCAATTAGCAAACGCCATGCAGAAAGGAGTTTCCTCCAACTGTTGCTACAGCGTAGGCCAGTCACGATAACAAATGTTGATAAATTGTTCCAGAAATTATTGGGATAAACAACAATACTGCCGTTTTGACCATTTTTAGATAATACAACCTAATGGCAAAATAATAATGCAAGACCAAATTCTCAAAGATCAGTGAACTTTAAATATTGATGAACATTTAACACTGGAGCTGGAAGACATTTTAAATATCAAAAATAAATAAGCAAAACAAAAAATAAAAGGAATTATAAAATCTCTAAACAAAATTGTCCTTCTAAAAATCAGCGTGCCAGACTTAAGACTTATCATTTAGTTTTTGGCAGAAATAAAGGGAAAAAAACGATAAATCATGCCAATGGAAATGATTGAGTTTGTTTTCATTTTTCACACGATCAATTGATTTATTGGTTCTTGTGACAGGCCTAGCAGTGCGAGGCAACAGCCTGACTTAAAACAGCGGCAAGAAATTTGGGCCCACTTTGTTTTGGCATGTTTTAAAACCAATGCAAATAAGCCCCTTTTTTTCTAGTTCAGCTTTTTGTATATAATAATTATTTAAAAAAAAACTCTAACAAGAGGTAGACCAGGACTCAAGAAGGTGAGCACTTTTCAGTAAAGCAACAAAAGCGTTACTCACTGCAGTGCCTCTGGGTACCAGCACGGGTTTGGACGTCGGTTGGAGGTTCTGCAGGAGGGCGAAGCCGTCCCGGTTAAGGACGTCTTCATCCTCCATCGTCCTCCAGTAGCGGTCTGGAGGAGGAGGAAGAGGAAGTGGGGCAGAAAGGGAGCCGTTCTGCTGTTCGTCGCAGCCATTGATGATTTCTGTGATTAGGTCTGTGTGCCAAGAAAAAAAGAAATTGAGGAGCCCAGACTTTGCGTGTTATAATCCACTCACTAAACACTTTGGTTTGAGAATTGAGGGGTTTATTTCATCTAATCACATTTATAAGGGATGAGGGCCAATGGCGTAAACAACAGGCTACAAAAAAAAAGTGCTTTCTGGTGTGTATCAAGGTTTCTTCACGCTAATTAGTATGCCACGGGAAAGGCTACTTTATTGCTAGAAGTGCTTTTATCCCTTGAACTTTTCCACATTTGATCACATAACAACCACAAACTTCAAGGCTTTTCATTGGGTTTTATGCGATGTGTGTGTCGCTCATATCCAGAGTTACACTGTTTGCAAAACAGCATTACTCAGACAGACAACAGAGAGACCACACAGGTTGCCACTTAGATTTAGACTAGACATCATGGTAAAACTGTTCTAGTTTCTCTCTGACTGGATGTTCAAAGTTGTTGTCCTGCTGGAAGCATCTACCTCGTTTTCTTTCTGAATTGTCATGCGTTAAGCCTCAAACATCTTAATGCATGATGCTGCCACCACCATGTGTCACCGTGTTTTCAGGGTGGTATAGAGTGTTGGTTTTACACCACACATAAGTGTACAGGGCAAAGAGTTAAGCTGTGGCCTCAGGTTTTCTGATTGGATGAGGTCTGACATGTGTGGCAAAGCGGCTTCCTGCGTTCAAGATGCAGAAAGGTAAACAAAGCACACGGGAAAGACCTCAACCTAAACTTATTCAATCTGATTTTTTATTTATTTATTTATTTGTTTTTTTTGAAAGATGGGCAAATATTGGAGTAATATGGATATCTTACGGCTACAAAAAATGTTATTGCAAAAAAAATAAATAAATAAATAAATAAAAAATCAATATGCACATTTTCGAGAACTGGCTCGTTTTTAAACGTACTCTCTCCTCCTCCGTTCACGCTCAGATTAGATAAAAAGATAGGCAGGAGATCGGTGAGTCATGGTTTACTCCGACTGTTGGCTCAGGTCAAGTCGGGACACAACGAAGCGTAACAAGGTCTGCCATGCCTCTGTGTAGTCAGAGCGTAAAAAGCATCAGAAATAAAACTCACCGAGTTCGCCATTGGGAGTACAACTGTGCGAAAACGCGTTGATCCCTGAATTGGGTGTTGGCTCCTCGGCTGTGAAAAATAACGACAATCTTAATAGAATTACATGTACGAGGAGGACAACGGGGATTTAGACGGCGACAAGCGGAAAAGAACACATTTAACCCCCCCTACCTTTGAAGAAGTCCATATCTTTCATCTCATGAGAGGAAGGTGAAGACCCTGAAGTCGGCCGTCGCGCGCTCGAGTCCGGTTCAACCCGGATGAGTCCAGGAAACTCTCCTCTCCTCTCGATCAGGAACCTGTCAGTGAGGGTTTCAGTCTAGTCACCAGCCCGAAGTCTGAGCACCGCGGAGGTGTAGAAGAGCCTTGAAGAAGTGAGCAACGCCGCCAGAGATGAAGTTTAGTGTGCTGCTCTGATTGGCCCGCCGCGCTTCGCGGAAATCCCCCGAGCGTCGCGTCGCCTCTCCTGAGGGAAACCCCCCTTCCTGCTCCCTCCTGCAGCAGCTGCAGGTTTTAGAGCATTGAAGTTTGTAATTGAATTGACTATTACAACGCCTTCAGCTCACAGTAGACCTGATGCATAACCTTTTTTTTCCCCTCTCTCTCTCCATGAGATAATCTGAGCTCACGTCTTTTCGCTTTCGGATTCTCGTTTCGGATCTCATGCAAAACTATTTGAAAACCAAATACATTCCAAGCAGCAGGCGGACGCAACACTTTTAATCTTTCTCCTGGTTGCATCAACGTCTAATGCCACTTCCTTCACACAAAAAGAAAAGTGGGAATTTCTCATTTGGCTCAACAATAACCTCTGCACGTTTGGTAGCTTCTCCCCCCTGAAAGATGACGTGATCAACCGTGTGTTTTGACAGCTTTTTTTTCTCCACCCAGAGTTTAGGAGGCAGTCATTGTTTTTTGGCTAGCAGCAGTGACACCTGCTGGTAACAAAGAGAAAAAAATGATTTAAAGGAAATGGAAAACGAAAGCAAGGCGTTTAGAGGAAGCAGTGACTCAGCAGATGTTCCCAAATCCACTGTTGCAGGATCCTGATGCGTTTACACAGTAGGTTTCAAAGTAAAATTCCGGTAATAAACAAGTTGCAAAATAGGCTTTTAAAGAAATCCAAGCCTGGATGTTGCACAAAAGAATCCAGATGATTCCCAGCTACTGGTGTGCAGTTTACAGGAATATCTACAACTACCGCTACAAACAAAAACTGTAACCCACCATGTAAGGATCAAATTAATTTATAAGACTCATCAAAAACTTCACAAAAATGTTTACTAAACCCCTTCTGAATCTTTAGTATTATGTATACTCTGTCAACCTCACCTCTGTTTACACCTGCGACACCACCCATGCAGGTGTAAATAAATGGCTGGCTTATATTTAAACATAGCAAGACAGAAAATATAGATGTACATATTAGAATTACGAGGTCATTTGAGCCTTTTAATTGTGAGTTAAATGCTCCATCTAAGGGGGAGTGATTATGCAATATTCAACTGCAATATTTAAACACAAGAATTGGCTGCACAAGTTTGTTTTCACTATGGATTTTGTCAAATCCATGCAGGTTCAAAATTAAACAATGCCTCTTATGCAGCATCTTACTAACAACTTTTGTGGCCATTAACAAGATTCAGACATAATTCTGCAGGATTTGTGACGCTTAATAAAAATGGGATAGATAATTTTGTTTCCTGCAGACTCAACTTTTTAACATGAACATTAACGATACCCTGCTTTTTTCATTTCAAATCTAGTTTTGATGTGTATTTTGGATCATTGCCTTGTTGCAACATCAACAGTGGACAAGTTTCCACCATTAAGCTGCTGATAGTTTATTTTATGTACTTTGTACAATGCAGTACTAATGCTGGAAGGGCTGCAGGGTGTTTTGCTGCCAGTGTAATGCTGGCTGTTGTCAGATTGTTCTTAGGTTTCTTTTCCAAAAGTATCTAATATGTAGGTAAAATAGCTCTAGCTTTACTTCCAGAGCTCAAATTCATTCATAAGACTCACCATAAACCGTCCAAAATCTAGTATCATTTTTCCAGTGAGTGATTAGAATCAATGACTGAAGTGTTGACAAAATTGTGGGTTCCAACAGAACAATGAGCCCAAACTCCACAACTAGTTTAGGAATGGATGGATAAAAGAGCCAGATAGATTCTTATAATAAAACAAATGCCTAAAAATTACATGTACATATTGTTCCTTTATCCTTATTTTACTTCCTCTAATATTTATACACATACTTTCTCTATATGCTGAGCTTGGAACCAAAGTCAAATTACGTTTTTATGCAATTTAGGCCGTCACAGCGGATTTTTGTGAAACCAACATGATTTTGTTTACACCAACGCTACCAGTTCTGCCAAGAAGAGTGGGTCAAACATTGAGCTAGAAATATGCTGGAAGCTCAGTGATGGCTACAAACAGTCTGGAGTCAAGAGACAGCTGGCAAACGTTCAATTCACCGACTAGTAGCGAGAGTGAATGTGTACATGTCAATCTTTAAAGAAAATTCACTTCGGAAACAAAAGTCAAATTTTAAACCCAGTTATGAATTGTTAAACGTCATGAAGCATAAATGTATACAGTCACTGCAACTGTCTATATAAAGTCAGTGGAGCTCATGAAGAAGCAAACTGAATGTTTTTTTTTTTTTAAATATGTACATTTTAGGCATTTATCTGAAGTGAAACTATAAAAGATTAATTGAATAATTTTGTTGTGATTCCTCAACCCATGTCAAGACCTACTAGCTTAAATTTTATATCGGTTTCAATTTTCCAAACTGACGGGTCAGTATAAATACAGCCGATTTTTCTAAACATTTAATATTTTATTTGCAAACAGAATGTCTATTAGCCGTCATCTTTAGGCTGCAGGGAACTGAATGCTGGTTACCGTCGTTCTGCAGACATACCAGAATCAGAAGGGACGACAATTTAGAGAAGAGGATTAAAAGCTGGCTCATAATGTGGATGTTTTTAAAATACACAAATTATATTTCCCTCAATATCATTAGAAACTAATAAAAGGCAGTTCCATGCAAGAAAAAAAAAAATTGAAGTAAAATCTGAAAAACAAAGCGTTGCATAGACATTTCAAATCACTTAAGTCTTTACTATAAACATGGATGCGCAAAAATTTAATATGCACCAACATGGAACCCTTCTCTTTTGATTTACAGAGCTTTAAAAAAAAAAAAAAAAAAAAAGAGAGACACTGTAATTCTGTTAGAACGTATCTGACGTTTCCTGGTTTCCTGGCTGCTGTGGTGATTTGGTGAAGGTTAATGAAAAAAAATAAATAAAAAAAGTCAGACATCAGGCTGATGGGACACATAAAAAAAAATCAGGCTTCCAACTCATTGGTTTCTGAATATTTTGGACATTAATTATCAACATAAGTCTGTACAGTTTAAAGGAGATACAAAAGAATGTTACAGTGACTGCAAAACAAGATTAAGTCATCAATATTATCAATATCTTATATTAATACCAACAAGGCTGTTATTTTTTTTCCTCTGTGTTCAAGTCTAGAACATTAACCATTTTTAAAATTGAGTGTAGTAGTCATTGTCTGGCGGGCAGCGCGCCCCGCGGGGTCGTCCGTCACGTCTCCGGTCACCACGTCTCGTCCTCCAGTGTGGCTAGGAACTTTTCCAGTTTCCTCCAGCACTACACGCACATTTCTAGGCAAACCCGAAACACGGTGCTCACATGGAATGAAAAGAAGAAGGAGAAAAAAAAAATAATTCACAAGGAATTGACACAAAGAAAAGTTGCACTTGGCCTCTTTCTTCCCTGTTTAAAAAGTAAAATGGAGGAAAAACCGGCAACTGTTCCCCTTCCAACATCTAGCCGAACACATCGTCACCCTCCGGAAAGAAATCTTACAGAATACAGTACGTCACGTTTTGTATTACTTCACTTGAACTGCAAAACGAGAGGGCAGGGAAGGGTGGTGGAACAGAAATAAGAATTTACCAAGTCTACACTGAATAGGACTCTCTGCGGATCCACAAAGAGATCAGAGGGAACAGTTAAACTGCAACTTTTTTGTTTCTTTCTTTTTTTTTTTCTTTTTTTTTTCTGTAGCGGCGTCCTTTAAACGGCTAAACGACCACTTCGCTCCCTGCACTAAGTCCTCTTCGCCCCGGCGGTCGGAGCCACGGGAGAAGATAAGTGCGGGGTCGTGTTTAATCGTTCTTTTTCTCCCCCTCTGGTTTGTCTGTGACAGCGGGCGCGGTCTCTGCAGTGTTGTTCTGGGAGTGGTCCACTCCGCTGGTGCCGAATTCATTCACTCTGTTGGGATCGACCCGGTAGATCCAGCGCTGGTAAAGGTAGATGAAGAACACCACGTCTGCAGGAGAGGAGTCAGAAGTCGGATGTGTCAGTGAATCAGTGCGGCTCGGAATTAGCAACACATTTCAGAAAGCATCATCCAAAAACAAAACAAACAAAAAAAAAGTTAAAAATTTAAATAATACAACAAATAGGTGGAGTTTAGGTTTGAGGCTTTTCTGTACTTATAAGTATAACCTTTAATATCCAAACTACCAAATATGTTGCCCCGCCAAAGTATTCATGCGCCATAAAAAGATTTCCAAATTGTCACAACCTACAACCACAAACTGCAGTGTAGAATCTGCCAACAGAGCAACTATTAGTTGGACACGCCAAATATTTGAACTTAGAAAGTGGCGAGAAAAAAAATGTTAATAAAAAAAAAAAAAAGCATAAGAAGTTAAGTTTGCCACCATGTGCCTTTTGTACAAAGTGATCACTGCAGTGGACACCAATGCATCATACAATACACCATCAACTACTGGCCATCCACTGCAACCCAGGCCCTCCTTCAACTGTAGAGGACTATATATATATATATATATATATATTTGATTTTCTTAAGGCATTAAAAAAAGGTAGGAAAAAAAAGTAAAAAAAAATAGATTTTCTCCAAATAGTTAATAGTATTGTTCTTTAGGGGTTACATATATATATATAGTGTGTGTTCAGGCCCCCTGATACTTTAGAAATGTTAGTATATATATATATATATATATATATATATATATATATATATATATATATATATGTAACCCCTAAAGAACAATACTATTAACTATTTGGAGAAAATCTATTTTTTTTTACTTTTTTTTCCTACCTTTTTTTAATGCCTTAAGAAAATCAAAGACACTTTGGAAAAAAATCCTGATGTAAAGGATCATAATTCATACATTAAAAGGACATAAAAGGCCAAACTGTTTTGGCTTAAAACTCTAAACTAACAGAGTTACTCTGTAATAGCTTCATTTGAAGCCAGCTCATGGCCCAGTCAAAGTCCAGAGCTACCGGTAAATCCCATTGAGTTGCTGTGGCAAGACTTGAAAGCTGGAGTTCACAACCAGTTTGAGCTGGAACCGTTTCACACAGAAAAAATGGTTAAATGTTTAATTCTCTAAACATGTAAAGCTTGTAGAGACATATTTTAGCTTTAACTGCAGCATTAGGTGGTTTTCTAAAGTATCAGGGGGCCTGAACACACACTAAAACCACATTACAACTCATCTGAACATGCTGTACATCATCCATTACATTCCTTGGTTGTGATTATTTTGTTTTGTTATAACCAAATAACACAACCAAAGTGAAGTCTCAACAAAATGTGACTGACCATAAAGTACTGTGAACATATTTCATAGGGATTCTTCAACTTAATGACAAACAGCTATAAATAGTTGTTCAAAGAAATCCAGATGCTTATTTTCCATTTTTCTTTTTCTGTGAACCTTCCTTAGTTTTAATCTGAGAATTAAAATGTTTAGAAACATGTAAAACAAAATACATTTAAAATTACAATAAGCAAAATTCTAAATATTTAAATCCAAAAACAATGCCCCAAAATACATCTGATTTTTAACTTAAGGGCTGAATCAAGAATGCTTTCTTCAAAATGAAAAGAAAACTGCTTATAAGTAGCTACAATTAATTGCCACGAGTTGGAGGATTAACGACATCCCAGCATTCTTGTAATCTGGACAGCAGGTCTGAGTCATCGCTACACTCCTAGAGCAAATATTTGTGAGCTCCGTTTTTTGTTTGATATTAAACAAAAGAATTTGAGCAAATCTTCCTCCAGACAAACAAAAAGACTCTGGATTTGCTGCCTCTCGAGTAAAAATCTAAGACGCATCACAGAAAAACAGCACGCATCATGTTCAAGTCACATAACATTCTCTGATTAACATAATTATCAGATTGTCAGTTAAATATTTTAGTAGAAGGCAAATGGACTTCTCTTGTTTCATGTTATTTCATCTCTCAGTCGCCTTCAAGAAACAAGAGAGAAGTCCAGTTGTCTTCTTCTCAAGCACTTGGGAATTTGCATCAACAAAGGATTTACCGTCTCTAAGGCATCCTATCCTGTACATCATGGGCATCTTGATCACAAAGGCAAACAGGTCATCAATAAAGGTATTGAGAGCCTTGTAGGTGAGCATCCTCCACGGGAGGTGAGCTACAGACTTCATTTTGTAGTTGATGAATAGCTGCGGTGTCATTGTAATGAAACCTAAAAAGACCAAAAGCAGAGATGGAAAGCAGCTGGTTATACAATCAACTCAGTAAAGCAAGCAGGCAACTTGCCAGAGAGCAATTCAAAGTCTAAAAATACACAAAGCCTTAACAGAGACTGCAGGGAATATAGATGTGCAACTATGATGCAAGTATTAAAACCAGCAGGTGTGTTTGCAACCAGGTACAGTTAAAGGGATGCAGCAAACCTGACAAAAACAAATCCCATTAAAACAATACAAGCACACACAGGAATTTTAGTATATGCACAATAAGATCACCAGCAGATAAATAAGCACTGAACATTTAGTAATGGCATAATAATCTTTTGGAAGGAAATCTATAACACAAAGACACAAAAAGGCAAATTTATAACAGCTTTGAACGTTTCGCTGCAGTAATCTGAATATTTAAGACATCCACAGTCTTTCAATCCAAGACCTTATCTTGTTTATATTTCACATTTTACTGTATAAAAGAAAGTAAATGCATGTTTTTATTTTTGGGGTTTTTTCCATTATTTCCAATAAAAAAAAAAAATAAAAAAAAAGCCTTGATTTGACAGGTGGAACATTTCCAGCCCAAATTACTCTAAATCTAGATTTGGTTTTATTTACATGGTCACAGCTGAGATTATTGTAAATGTACCCTGCAGCAGAGAGCAAGCAGCAGAAAAAAAAAAAACATGTAATAAAGGGCACGAAACCATCAGACAAACTTACCAAAGGTTAACAAGAAGCCATAAAGCATGCTGAGTACCCAGGAGTACCAGCCTTTGTGCTCTACGTACAATAAACTGTAGATGGCGTAGCAGCCGAACAGAGGATAGAGCAGCCATGACAAGTACCTGAAGGCCATCTGTTAACACAACACAGAACAGAGGTCAACACAACTTTGTCCTACTTACATACACTGATGTTCATTGATGTTTTAGTGAAATACAATTGAATAATAAAAAAAAAAAACTCAAGACGCCCTTAAAAGACCCGTTCAGGTCACTCATCAGGCATCAGCATTCAGGGTTGCCAACAGGAAACAACACTGCTGACTGATTCACCTTCATCAGCCCAGGTGAATTCAATTTAAAAAGTGGAACTCTTTTTAACGTTTGTTAACGATGATTATCATTTCTGTTACTTGGGCAACATTTTCCTTCCACTTAACGTTTTCAAAAATAGGCTTTGACCCAACACACTGACTATAGCCAACCTTCTTTAGCAATAACCATTTTAAGCTTTCTGCCCCAGTCCTTACTAGTAGCTATTTGCAAGACGACGCTGATCAGCAATACCAACGTTTATAACAGGCCGCAGCGTCACATTTCTACCAGATACCCTTTACTTAAATTTTGTTTTAATAATATTCCAGCCTAATTCTTATTTTTTTAACTTTAAAAAAATTATAAAAGTATTTACCTCATCTTTACACGGGTTTCCCTTCTTAAATTGAATTTACTGGAATAGACATGACTAGAGTGCTGCATCTTGAACATCATGCATACTTACATCATCATAGATTTTGGTTGAAGACTCCACATATGTCGATTTATCTTTGAATACCAATCTTGGAAGAATCCCTGCGATTTTGTTCTCTCGATCCAACTAGAGGGAGCAAAAAATAATGATCAGAACAGAAATTCATATAAATCTGGTAAAAAAAGAAAATTACATAATGAGCCCAACCCCTACCATTTCCGGCTATAATTCTTGCCATGATGTGCTCAAGGGGGGTTAGAAAGAGTAAGAGCTTCTTAAAGAGACAGAAGCCAATTTCAAGGCATTAACTATGGCTATAATGCAAAGTCAAATTTCTTTTAATTTATTTTGGATATATACGGCATTTTGTTAACTACTGAACAGGCACCTGCAGGAGGAGGGGCGAGGGCAAAAGGGGCTTGAGCCCCTGCCCCTTTTATCCTTGATGCCCCAGTGAAGTTTAGAGGGATTTTGTTTTTCCAAGTCTTTTTTTTTTCTCCAGTTTTTTATTTGTTTATTTTTAATCTGTATGTCAGAAAGCCTGCTTGTGCCCCTCTGCAATAATATTTAGCTAAATATAATAATTTAGTAAAAAATAAACTAATCTGGCTGCCCTCAGTCTACTGTAATAATGACTCTCAGAGCCTCCATGTTGTTCAGTCGCCGGGTCCATGGTGAGGAATGGGGTGGATCTGTGTCCTCTAACTATCAAATTATGGGCAAGAATATTTTTTTCATACACTGGTTTATGAATAAAAACGTCTGATGTTGGGCGTGCTGTGGTGGCGTAGGGGATAGCACGACCCACATTTGGAGGCCTTCAGTCCTCGACGCGACCGTCGCTGGTTCGATTCCCCGACCTGGCGACATTTGCCGCATGTCTTCCCTCCTCTCTCTCCCCCTTTCCTGTCAGCCTACTATGATAAAAGGGACAGTAGAGCCCACAAAAAGACCCCCTGGAGAGGGGTCTGATGTTGATGTTAGAAAAACGGTTTCCATTTATATTTTCATAATTGTCCTCGCAATAGCGGGGGAAAAAACCCGCCTCACCCCTAAACACAGAAATGCTTCAGCTGCAGAGAAAACTTCTGACTTTAACTTCATCAGGCTGCTAAATGCCCGATTCGCTCCAGGCAGTCTGAGTCAGTCCCACCGACAGATATAAAGAATGTCTGTCTTTATATCAGACATCCTGATATAAGACACGGTACTGCGACTGTCACCGCGACGCAGCTCAAAACCTCAGTACCAGCTGCTCTCTGTTCGCTCTGCTTCTCCCTAACGTCACTACCAGGCGGTTTAAAGCCGCTGCTGATGGGATCTGGGCTGGAGGTTCACGGCTGTAGATAGAAGTTATTGCAGAACCTCAAGTGTTAGAGAAAGAATCGGCCCATTTAGACTTCACAAAATAAACATCAGAAAAAATACTGGAGCAATAATTAGAACCGCAGCAAAAAGCCAAACACGCCACAATGAAATTAATCAAAACATCTCCAAAGCATCGGGGGACTGACAGGGGCCACTGGGGGATTCCAGGAAGATTCCAGGTAGATTCCAGAGATGCGCATCGCAGCGGCTCTTCATGCAGGGCCGGCCCAAGGTAATATGGGGCCTTAGACAGAATCCCCCACCCTCAGAAACCCATCCTACTAAGAACCTCAGCATCGCTAACATGTTTAAAAATTGATAAGGTGAATCTGTGAGAGGGAGACCAGGTTTACAGACCGAGTTTAAAATCAATCACTGATTATTGGTTATTTGCTGTGATGTATTTGTGAACAAACCCAATTCAAACACAAAGATCACACCATACTGTAGCCATGGTAACACAACAATCAAACTATCACAATGATTCTTTAAACTTTCACAAAGTAAACTTCCTAATCAAATCCTGAATGTAAAAAATTATTTTCTCAGCTGAATGCATTAAATAAAATGTAATAACATTGTCATTCTCTATAAGTGATGCTACAGGTTTAGATCTATGGTCTGTGTTACAATTAAACAATTTCTAGGGGCCCCTGAATGTCTGGAGGCCCCTGAATAGTTAATTAATTTTTGAGCCCCCTGTGGACAAAATTGTCTTGCAAATGAAAATTATTGAGTTTGTTCCAGTTTATTATACAATTAATTGATTTATTGTTTATTGTGACAGGCCTAGTAATATATACACATGTTTAATTTGGTTCTGACTTAATTTCTTCCCTAAAATATAGAAACTTTCCCTAATTTTACACCAAAATGCACACATTGGTTAGTGTTTATTTACTTACCTTGACATCCATAACCTTGGTGATCTTCCACAGATCAATTAGAAGACCGATGAAGACGCTGACTTGCACCACAAAGTTGGTTTCGTTGTCCAAAATGTACAGCAACACAACAAGAGACTGAAACACCCCAAATATGATGGAGCGCACAGACAGTCCTTCAAGAGACTGTCTGCTGTTCCAAAACTGGATATCTAATGGGAAGGAAAGAAAAGAAGAAAAACAGAGGATGATGAGGTGAAGCTCAGCTGGGAAACCACACCAAAACACACTGTTTGTGATGAAAAAAACAAAAAAAAAAAACATATCTGCCTACTCACCATTCTTGAAAGCGAGGAACTCAAAGATGCTGTGTACAATAGACACCACAATGGTGAGTCCCAGCAGGTACGGATTGGTTTCCAAAAGGGCGACCTATACAAGGAAAAAACATTTTAATGTTAAAGCATACAAGTTAAAATGCTTTTCTCAAAAAATGTATTCACAGGGGTTTATTGTATTTAGCTGTGGGAGCTCACCTTGACGGAGTCTTGGTCTTCGTCCGATTGCTCGTACGTGTCCTCAGGCAGGAAGTTCCATGGCGAGCGCGCGTTCTGGGCAGCATAGAGCTGCCAGCGCCACAGGGACAGTGGGCAGTAGGTGAGCCTCAGGGGGAGTTTGGTCAGGGTCTCGTTGATGGGATAGTAGTCCTTCTGCAGGTTCCAGTAGTCATTGAAGTAAACTATGGGGTAGTAGTCGCCACTTACTGCGTCGAACTTAACATCTGGAATCAGACACAGGACAATGGGAATACCAGATGTAAAACCAAGCTAGAAATTCAGTTACAACCGAAACATTAAAAACAGGAAGTGAAACTCACATTGGTCTAGAGGGGGTGGGACAGAGCCTTTCACCCAGGCTGTGTGATCATCCACCATGTTAATGGTCAGGTTGGGGTGCCAGTGGGAGATAATCTCCACTGGACCGTGGCTCTCTGCCCGCTGTGAGGAAATATAGTTGAGACATTTCAGAGCAGCAACAGCCAAAAACAAAGAATGGAAAACCACTTAAAAAAAAAAAAACAGACTAAAATTTAAATAAATTATCTTTTACTTGGGTTATCCAGTTTGCAGAACAAATGTGTTGATGCCCTTATGCTTATTTCATTTAGATCAGAAAATATTTCTAGTGATTAAATTCTTTGCTCTCTTTTCTCTGTGTTCATCCTTTCCCAGGAATCTTTGCTATTTTACATGAGATTTTGATATGAAGCTATTAGACCAATTGGTACAGGTAAGCTCTGTTACAAATGAAAAAGAAAATGGTTCTGTTAAATGCATCAATTTTTATTTTGAAAATCTTTTCCCCTTTTTTCCTTAAACAACAAAAATATTTGCCCCCTGTTGAAATGGGGATGTTATATCTGACAAAACTGCAGGGGTTGGACAACATTTTAGCCATAACTGTGTTTTTTTTGTGCGAGTTCACCTTAATCATCTCAGGATCTGCTTCCGTCTCTCCTGTGAGCAGATTCTTAGTTTTCAAAAACTTTCTTCTTTTGAATTTATTGAGCACTGAAAAAAACAAAAAACAAAGCAGTGATCAGTGGTCATTTAATTGCTATTTTTAAAACAACTTGTTTGAGTATTCCTGGTCCTTACTTCTTGTTGAATGAACTGTTGCCAGTCTGCGGTACTGCCCCTTGCGTTTCGGGTCGGGGTGGAATCCACTTTTAGTGAAATAGACATGAATGTACAGGGAGCCGTTCTGATGAACTTTCTGCAATCAAGCACCAAACAGGAAGACATTAAGAGTCGCAGACACAAATTTATCAACTCACTCTTCCACTGTA
Organism: Gambusia affinis; assembly: GCF_019740435.1. Taxonomy (NCBI): domain Eukaryota; kingdom Metazoa; phylum Chordata; class Actinopteri; order Cyprinodontiformes; family Poeciliidae; genus Gambusia; species Gambusia affinis. The sequence goes on from NC_057873.1 coordinate 22,458,460, forward strand.
GATCCCTCTCCTCCCCTCTTCTCAGAAACCCCTTACCTCGGAGATGTCCAACTCTTTATATTGCTGGGAGCAGCCATCTCCGCTCCCCCCTGTGGCCCAGTCTCCGTAGACCAGGTCCCTGTGGAACCAGAAAAGGGCATCTGTGTTGTTGAAGTCAGAGAACACCTCCTCCTGGGACACGTAGACGTACAGGTCCTGCAGGCACAGTGAGAAAAAAAAAAAAAAGGTGTTTATCTTATTACAGCAGCAGGAGAGATGCCGCCAGATAGGCTGAGAGCATGCTAACACTCGGCCACGTTGAGATTACATTAGGGATCCCAACAAGAGAGCTTTATTCTTTATATATATATATATATAGTACCTTGAAAAAAATATTAATGCCTACTAAATTTAAACTCAAATTTTGTCAAAGATATTTCAAACAACTTTTAAGAAACACTGCATATTTTAATTTTTTTTATATATATCTTTAATGCAAATAAATGAGAAAACAGGAAGACAAAGAGGAAAAGTGCTGTACCATGAGGGTGTCCTTGGGGAAGAGGTTCCTGCTGGGTACTCTGGGGGCCCCTGCTGGTGTGTTGGGGTCAGGAGTGGACGACCCTCTGCGGAACCAACTACTGATTGCCCAAATTATGAAGATTCTGGAGAAACAAGCGACCCCAAATCAGTAAAATGTTGATTTAGCCGACATACAGGGAAAAATGGTAGAGAAGATAAAAACAGGTCAAATGTAATTTTTATTTCACCGTGGTACTCAGATTAAAATCGGAATTTTATTTCATGTTGAAACTTTTAAGTTTTTTATTTGGTGGAAAGGGGAATAGGGGCTAACAGGATGACTCCACTTAAGTGACTTATAATTAAAATTCTAAAATGTTTCACTTATTTACTATCAACTAGTTGGAGCTTAAGTAGTAGTATATTTTATCGGGATGTAAACATCATTAAGACATGAAAGAGCCACTGCCTTTGCTGAATTTCACATGCAACTAAAACCTAAAAACAGATTTAAATAAAAGCCTTAAAACACCAAAAACAGAACACCACAGAGTAAAAAGATCACTAATTACATCAATGAAGGAACAAGATGTTCTGCTTTATTAAAATGATATCGCTTTTTAACTGCAGTAACCAAATGAAGATGACATTTGTGTCAATTAGAAAAGAAGAAGAAGCTGAAGAAGCAGCTGTGTCAGCACAACAAAAATGAAATTGGAATATAATAAAGTTTCTATTTCAGGACTGGATCTTTTTCAACCATTAGAAAATGATTTTCTTTTTATGTCCTCTTCTTTATGCTTCAGAAAAGATGATGACTCAGAGGAGAGAGGCAGTATACTTACTGCAGAGTCTATACACAGATCGTAGTTCACAGCATAGTGAACTAAGTGACCTGACGTCCATTATTTTTGTTTTATTGTATTCTTCAATAAAACAGTGACTCCATTATGATTCTAATAGAATACATAACATTTTATTAATTATTATTATGGCACACTAGTCCTTTATCTGCCAGCTGATGAAGTGAGTTACTCAGGCTGAATTAAAGGTAAGTAAAGCTCACCTAAAGAGGACGCCTTTGATGACCTGCCAGGCATTAGGTGCTTGTTGCTGCTGCTGCTGAGGATCCTGGGCATTTTCAGCTGTCTGCACAGCCTGACCGTCTGTTGTTGCAGCCGTTCCATTGCTGCTCACCTACAAACACAAACATGAGAAAGATGTAAGTGTGGCCAAATAGAAGATTCATTGGTGATGCAGCAGTAGGTAATGTCACAATGTTCAGATCAGTCTCAGTGGAAACCAGGGTGTAAATAAGTATTGCTGAAACAGAACTTTGATCTGCTCAACAAATGAAGTGAGAATAGTGTTAGTTATTACAAACATTTTTTTCATTTTTCTCCCCTTCTCCCCTCTCCCTCAGGGGAGAGGGGAGAAGACATGTGGCAAATGTCATCGGGTCCGGGAATCGAACCCGCGACGGCTGCGTCAAGGACTCAAGGCCTCGCGCTATCCCCTACGCCACCACGCCACGCCCCAGTTATTACCAACATTTTTATGCAACTTTAAATAATTACTTACTCCCTAATCTATCTTATAATTTTCAACTAATTAAAAAAAAAATATATATATATATAAAACCAAACAGACATAAAGAAGGGAAAAAGGGAAATAAAAAATATCTTGCAATAGATACATTCCTCCATACTTTCCCCCCCTCTGTCCCATTCTATTGCCAACCTAAAAATATACCTAAACACAAAATATCACACTTTACATTTTTTTTTAAGATTGTGCAGAAACTGTTACTGCAACTGTGGTCGAAACTGTAAGAATCTAGACAAGGACAAGATCCATGATGGGGAAAATGTCTCTTTGAAAACATGTACGGGAGGTTTTTCTAAACATTTACAACTTTATTTAGCAGCCAAAAACCTGATCCAAGTTAAAATGTATACGGCAAGTTTCCCTCTAATTGACCTGACGAGAATAAAAAAATCACTTTGATGTATAATAACTGATCTTTTTAATTTATGAGGCAATAACTAAGTAAGATTGTTTTATTTTACGAAACACAGAAATGGTGAAAAAAATGATGTTCATAATACTCTATCAAAAGAAATTATAAAGCCTTAGAAGTAGATGCCAAAGGTAAATGCCCTCCATCTCATTTTCATTTGAAGGTTTTAGTCTCTGTAAATGATCGATTGGATCAGTAAAAGCAGATATTAGTGGTCACTTTACCCCAAACTGCAGCACGCCAATGTAACCCCCCACTCTCCACTGGCAAGGCCACAGTCTATTCAAGTGTCACAATAGACAAGCACATGGCAAGTCATGAGACTCATTCACTATCCATCTAACCATCTAATCTGCTCTGTTGTTATAAACACAAGGGAGAGCACTGGTTGGCCTTTTAAAACAGACAGCGCAAAGCTAAGAGTGTCATCAGTTTCAACAGGTTATGCAGCTTTCAAGGACAAGAAGGAAATGAGAAGATCTGTAGCATTCAACTGGCTTAACAACATAATAAACCTCACTGTTGAAGGCTATGAAGTGGACAAAAATAGGGCTTTTCATCCTCACTACCATATCCTGCTATGAAAAAATAAAACAAAGCTAATAATCCGGGACATAAACGTCTGTTTCCTGGATGGAACAAATGTATAGAAAACCCAAATATGCACTCAGCAATAGAAAGAGGTTCTCTCTCCACCTTCAGATAATAATTTACACCAGCTGAACAAAGTTTAATCATTCACTAGGTTGTCCAGCTAAATGATTCACACTAGTTTTACCCCTCTATCTGGGATTAGAGACAACCCCCCATCAAACACAAGTTTTTTTTTAAAGTTGAGTTTAATTGTAATTATGACACTTTGTGACAACAATAAAAATAAAATAGAGTTTGGAAAGCTTTGTTTTTGTGTCACAAGCCTGATTCACCCAAGCTTTCCATAGTTACGTTTAGATGTATTGTAAGAGAAATCTGTCCTTGACTGATGTGTAGAGATCATTGGTGTTACAGAATAGAGCAGACCATACACTTATGATTAAATCTGGCCAGGCGTCATCGACTGACGCCCCTCTCAGAAAGCCGTCTCAGAAATTTATCCAGATTAGCAATAGGACATTTGGAGAGCTGGGAAACTGCTAGCTCCATAATTAATGGCAAATTTATCTTTGCACAGCATTTGCGTTGCCAAAGAGACACTTAAACACATTGTCCCAGCCGGGAACATGGAAACCAAAACGAAGCATCTTTCTTTCTGGCAGACAAAATCCTGGAGGACTGTAAAATTGATCATTCAAATGCATGAAGTACATTCACAAAATTCCCAAAGACCATCTAGAGTCCCAAAGATAAGTCTTGTTTTTAGTGGCCAACTATGTTCTAATTTAAAGACTCACCGTAATTTAGAAAATTAAGGAATCCCTTTGAAGCTGATGCAAACATCGGAAACTAACATTTGATAAAAATTAAAATACATGATACAAAAATGCTGCAAATATGTTTGTAAAATACATCTAAAACAACAACACACAAGTTTTAGATTTACAACTACCTAACATATGATTATCCACATTCTCTGCCTTTTATTGCCACTCACTGCAGCTTCATCTTTTATCCAGTTTCATCTGTTTGTGAAATACGATGCTTTGAATTTTTATGGGCATCAGACTGAAGCACACAGGAGAGAAGTGGTTTAAAGTGATGAATCACAGTGACCTTTAGTAACATGCTATGATGACTAATGTTCAGGAAATAACTGTCTTTTTTAAACACTACACTTAATTAGAGGGAACAAATATAAGACCGTGGGCCTTTTCTACCAGATAGATAACGCATGAGTCTGTCAAGTGAATATATTCTGGTAATTTAGTCACCTTTGAATATTTTTTGTACTTTAGTGTCTCTTTTTCCATTTCCTTTGGTTGCTTCCATTTCATTAGATCAATATCTGTCTGGTTAGGTACCGTACATTTAAGTTCTCCATATTACTATTTTACCTTCTATGGGAAAGTGGGGTCTTCACTGTTCTAGTTCTTCACCCAAGTTGTTTCCAGTTGTGTTAAGTGCATTAAGAAATTTCTCTACAAATACTGCACATTTTATGGCACTAATGCTGATACACAACATATCAGGACCTCAGACTTTTAGTGGAATAAATGTCCACTTGATTGTTCCTCCACTTTTTATATTTACGTCTAAGTATTTATTATAAACATGCAGAACAAACAACAGAAAAAAAAAAAGATTGGCCATGTTCCTGCTTTTATGGTCTTATTCATTTAAAGATTTATTTGATGCAATAAGAAGTTTATTTTGTAAATTCATTTTACAATTTAAAACAAAATAGTAAAGACCTATACAATATAAATTGTAATAATATTGTATAGGTCTGCATTTACATACCACAGCATCTAGTTAGCTATGTTCACTGAATGCATTTACCATAAACAAAAAAATCATACCCATCTTTTAAATAAAATATACAGCTGTGACTTTATATCCTTCTGTTTGCTTGAGCAATTTAATCTTACAAATTTAAAATTTACATTTTTTTAAGAAATGGAACTACATACTTATCTACAACGCTCAAAATTTTAAATGACGTGGTATGTGGTGGTCTAATATCTTTATTTATGTGATCCACTCACCATCCACACATCTGGTCAGCTGGCCAGATTCTCCAAATTAAATCATAGACCTGATTGAGCTTTTGTGGTTACCATTGTTGAGTTTCAGTCACTTGATTAGCAATTAATGGCTGTGCTATCACCTTAAAAACAGATTTTTATAAACTTTTGTGGGAAGCAGTTTTTAAACATTTTGTAAAACACATACACAAAATACATATTTTTTCCCTGTTGCTCTTAGTGATCTAGACAGGATTAATTGTTAAAATTTTGATCCAACAAATCCAAGTTTAATACTGTTCAAAATGAAAAGGGATTATTAAATAAACCAGTCTGTATGAAGCTTTCAAGTTTCTATATACCACAAAGGATTCCATCAAGATTTGGAAACAATTTTTGTCTCAGTATGAGAATTTCATTATATATTTTATTTTGAGAAAGATCACAAGCTTCGTGTTTTTGGTTTTATGGTAGATGACATTTTAAAAAGGTGAAAATATACTCTACAGTAACAAACATGACCCTTAGGCTAATGACAGGACTATTATAAATTTAATTAACTAACATTTACTCCAGCTGCTGGAAGGTAAAACATTCAATGATTGTTCCAAGTAGGTTTCATGGCAATATGATGAAGATATTTTTTTAATTCAGCGTTTTGTGATCTTGGCACAGAGTAAGCTGAGGAACATAAATGACCTCAAATTTAAGCTTTTTAAAAAAACAAAACTCTTCATCTGTCTTAATATAAAACCTACACATCTGATCTGATTTTTATTTAAAATTAATTTGAGTGATTTTTCAGAGTAAATAGTTTGAGTTAAAACTATTCAAAATGGTAATAGTATAACTAATTTCGGGCTTTTTTCCCCCAGAAATGAAGCTGATCCACAGTAGTTTAGATACCAATAAAAAGGACTGAAACTGCCCTTGGGTGAAGCAAGCCATAATGGTCTAATACAAAATATATATCTTTTGAAGATCGGTTCATATTTGAAACGTGTGGGTAGATTGTTTGAGACAGAGCTTTTGAAAGCTGTCCTGGAGCCAAAAACTGTCGAATTGAAGCCAATTCTTTATGCTTGTTTTTTCATTCTGTAAAGAGACTGCGTAGGAACCTTGTTATGCAGTTTTTGGCTAAGCTACATCTGGTTACCCTACCTGACCAATCTTAAGAGGCAGCAATTTGAACGGTCGCCATTGACACCAAGGAGAAAAATAGCATGTGAAATGGTTTAACTTAAAAGTTGAAATGAGTGGGAACACACTGGCCCAGTTAATCAAGCCATGCTGCGCTGACCAGGTTCAGGCCTTGTGATAGCTAACTGTCACGCTGCGTTTGTCAGCTGGTTAAACACTAACACATTAAACTCCACATATAGTCGGGATTATTTTAAGGTTCGCCCTCGGGTACATTTTCCACTGTCAACACTTCCTTCGCTCCTCGACTCGTTAACAGTCCCGGTTTCACAACACACCGTAAGCGGCGACGGGAGGTCGTTTTAAAACCAACCGGCACTGACAACGTCACTGAGGCTCACGCAGCAACGGTTGACACGGTTAAATGTTAGGACGAGCAAACGCTACGTTGAATCCGTCAAACCGACTCCAACTCTCCGAACGTGACGAGTAAAAACCCACTGTAAGGCTGTCATTCATTTTACCTCTCCGTTGCTGACTGTAGGTTTAGTTGACTCGCTCCCCTGTGTCGCCATCTTTCCTCGTCTCTATCGCGCAAACACCACACTTGCTGGCTGGGAAACTGCGCTTAGTCTCGCGATATGGCCGCTGTACCGTCATCGCAGTGATGTACAGTCTTGTGAGTTCCTTCATCGCTTTCTCGTAATGCTAAAACATCGAGTTGGAAAAAAAGAATCACTTAACAGAAATAAAAATAACAGTCTTTCATAATGTTAACACATGTGGGTCATTCATTTTCTGGTAACTTAATCTTATAATCAAAATAAATTAGAATCAAGTGGTTATTTGATATTTCAAAACAAAATGTTTTATTGATAGGGAAAGGTTTTTAAAATTGAATGGGATAATAAAGGTCATCATGCTATAGCTTAATAATCAGATTCAGATACATACTTCATTTTTCGAGACATTGGATTTGCTGGTGTGCTTTGAATCTTATCCCACAGGAAACTCAAATATGTTTCAGCTTAAATATACAAAATGACGGCCAAATATTATTTTACATTACTTTCTTTGGTTTTATTAGTGGGAAAGTTTTTCACAGTTCAATGTTTTCTCATTTGCGGACATTGGCACTCACTGAGGTACTAAACACCCTAGAAATGGCTTTGTAACCCTTTCCACACTGATAAATGTAATTGACTTCTCATTTCTTCCTCTTGAATTTCTTTAGATCCATATAGGATGTGTTCATTTTTGAGATCCTCTCCTACCTGTTGCCTGACAGGAACTGGTAATTACTTGATTCAACAGCAATATGACCTGGTGTGGCTATTAATATGAACCAAAACATGATTTACCAAATAGCACTCACAATTTAGCAAAGTAGGTTTATAAACCTCAAGGCATAACATCATCTTTTGAACTGAATTTTGCATTTAATCAGATTATTGTGACTGATAAACTAAAACACTTAACTATGCCCAAAAATCAAAAACAAAAATCTGTAAGAAGGAAAAAGCTTTTTCATGTTAGGAAAAATCCAAATCGGATTGTTGGTCAGGGTTGGAAAATATCACAATATATGACTCACTTATTATTACTAGCCAAAAAAATTAATCAAAACAAACGCTGATCATGTGTACCGACTTTATTAGTGTGGATTATCCTTTGGCACATATTGTCACCAGCACCTTAGAAGTCAATTAATAATAATTACCACCAACTTTATTGAAGACAATGAAATTATAACAATTTTACACTTTTTCAAATTAAACAGTATGCCAAGGGTTTTCACGTATAGCCTAACATCAATTTGAAATGCAACGCTTTTCGACACCGAGTGATGCAATTGTTACAGAGATCTGCAGGTAACTGAGTAAAATCAGATGCTGCGGGACAGCGTGGTGACGTGACAAACAAAGCAGCCATCTTTTGCTTAGAAGGGAAATATTTTTTGGTCTTTTTTTAAAAAGAAAGGAAGAAAAAAAGCAGCAGTATTGTCAGGAAAAAGCAGTTTTCACACAAGAAAATGAAACCTGTTACTTAAAAAAATAAATGTGATGCATTTTCTGAGAGCGACTCGTTTTAAAAAAATGTAATCATCCATCGTCTGCAGCTTTGATTTACCCTCACCAATCATAAAGTAACTAACGGGGAGTGACCCTCTTTACTGTCAAAGTATGATTAGAGTGAATTTTAAACTCGATTGACAGTCCTTAAACAATGTGACTGTAAATATGCGCAGTTACACAAAATTCAGACATACAGACATGAATTGAAAAGGAAAAATATTCAAACTGATTCAAAAACAAGACGAAATAAGAAAACTTAAATACATTAATCTGAAAAAACCCCTTCTTGTCTGCAGCACTGTCAGATGTAACTAGTTTTTTAAATGACTCGTCTAAAGTCACAAATTGATAATCACTTCTGTGAGGCTGCAGAGAAAAGAAACTTCCAGCTAAAGTGCCTTCGGATCATGCCATCCACGGAACAAACAGGAACATTTGTTACAATAAATCAGTCATTCTCCTTCCTCTCTGTTCAGTTAGTGGATCTGAAATTAAAATAAATGACCGTAACAACAAAAAGAAAAAAACAAACAAAACCAGAACAGTTCTATATCTCATCCAAACCGTAATCCTCTTCAGGGAAGTCTCCCACAATCACATTCAACGGCTTCACAAATGCCCCGTATTTGTCTTGACACTCAAAGTACTGCTTCCCCTGAACGCTGGACACACAATAAAAATGAGTTAAGATTCAAATTTGCAAAAATTGTCAACATTTCTTTACATTAATGGGGGACGGAGGGGTCATCTTACGTTCCATTGTGTTTTCCAAGGGGCTCATCGTACTTCACACCCACCCAATGACCTGACTTGAACTCTGTTGTACCTACAATAATACACATTAGATGATTAGATGCAAATATTTTTCCATGATGTTTTTCCCCTTTATTTTAAACAGCCGAGGAAAATGTTGAAGACTGTACAGAAACCTCAAAAATAATCATATGTGTTTTTAACAGACATCATTCTCCTACCAATAATCAGCTCCATTGCTTAAACGAAATAACACCAAGTTCAACTTTTGGATTTCAACACTGACTCTGAACAGTGTCTACTGAGACTAACTTAAAGCTGTATATTTAACTTTACTCTCTTTAAGTTGCAGCAATCGGTAGCGTGTTATGCCATGCCTTCATGTTCTGTTTGACCATAATACACCTGTGGCACAAGATTTTGGTTAAACACGGAAAAGTGAAACTTCAGGACAACTGACATAAAATGGGAATGCTACTTTGTTGTTGTAATGTCTGCGTTCAGAACGTTTGGCTGTTTTATTTTCCAACTCCTTGCATCAGCAACATGAGCTGGGTCTAAAGATGCTTTAATCAAAATGTTGTTTTCCAAAATGATGCCAGAATTTTCAAATCCAGCAGACGAACACAGAGCTCACACAGATAAAACAGAGCACCTTGCTCTGTTTTATCTGAAACGGCTGAAAGTCTCGCCGTTTCTTAAACCAGCTACACTCCACATATCAGGAAAAATATTTTAAATATTATAATATTATTACTGCTTCTGACCCAATGGTCACCAGTCAGAGTGAATGAATCTGGAAATTTTAAGCACACTTACCAACGTACATAACCGTGCCAAGCTTTGTGGGCTGCCCTGGGACCTCCACTTTGCAGCGGCTGCCGACAGAAATGGCCTCAGCTGCAGTCTTCTGCTGTTCTTCCCGAATGGTGAGCTCAGCTTTCTTCTTAGCAGCTTCTTCCTCGTTGAAGCGGCCTAAATTCTGCTTCTTTAAGAATGACCGGACGGATTCTACAACACATGTGCATTTTGTACATTGAGCAATAATGATCAAAGCCATAAAGAGTGACTCAAGGTTCAAACCATGGAACTATACATTTCTAATGAATGATCAACAAATCAGAGTTTTTACTTAACTAAAATATAATCAGTGGCCATGTTCTGTTTTTAACTAAAGGGGCTTACAAATGTACCTTCAATACTTATCTTCTCACTTTCAAAAATAATTAGTTTGTGAAATTCAAAATTTCTCTAATCAATTTTTAATCCATGATTTGTTTCAGAAACAAATGTAAGAGGAGAAAAGTGTGTGAGATTTGTACCTTTCCGTTGTTCATAGGCCTCATCTGAGAGCTCAAACTTCTCCACTTTGGAATCATCAAACAACTCGCTGGTCTGTCCTCCAGTCCTGTCAATAACCTGGTCAGGAAACAATGAGACAAACATTAATATGACAACCACAAACAATTTTACTGTAATTTTTAACTATAAGGAAAAACAATTCAATTTGTAAGTTTCTTACGGGTAATAATGCGATTTCAAAATTACTTCCAGTAGGGTCCCCCCAAACAAGGTTGAGATTTGATCACAGTTTCTTTCAGGGTTGACAAATTAGATAGCTTTAAGATTTTCTGGATCATACTCCCATGCAGCGATAATCTACCTCTGCGTCAACCACCAATAACAATAAAACAAAAAAACCTGCTGCCATCCACACACTCTGATTATACTAGAATAAAATCCCAGTAAAGGTCAAAATTTTATTTATGCAACAAAGTATTAGGGTCACTTTGAGAAAGAAAAAAAGAGAAATATATTGAGAGGAGAACACATTACAAACGACTGGAAGTTTTTTATAGCTGATTAAAAAATAAATTTAAAAAATCACAGAATCTGGTTACAGTGGGTGATTAAAGAGCTACAGCAACATTATTTTTAATTTAAGAGGTGATCATGTTTGTCCACATCTCCCAAAAGCATCTGGAATGTTCACATGGAAAGATTTTTATGCAGATTTTCAACCCAATTTTTAAGAGGAGTTGCGGATATCAGTCAAGTTCTGCAAAAAACCTCCAGATATTTTATATAAAACTGAAGATGATCAGATCTTTTTCAGACCAGCACACATTTAAATAAACACGCTCTTGCTTCCTATACCCCAGACCTTATATTTGACAGGAAATGTATAAGCGAAGTGAGGAGAGCCACTCACAAGTCAAGGTGCAGCACGCTGACGACAGTGTTCTACCAAAGACTGAAAACTGCAACTAAATCAATAGATGCTTTACTTTCTGAGTACCAAATACAGGCTTATGCAAGCAGATAGGACTGATAAACATTCCCAGTTTATCTGACCAATAATTGTGTGTGTTTCCACGCTTAATTTAAGAAGGAAAACAATTTTTACATCACACAGTCCTAGCTTTTCAACCAGTGTATAGTTTGTAAACAATCTTACATCCACTGTAACTTACATTTTATCTACCATATCACTAGATACTGCATTTCAGGTACTTTTAATATTGTACGTACATGTATTCTGCATTCATCATCCACGGGGTAGGAACCAAATAAAGCTTCATCGTTATCAATTTTCTGTAGGAACCTATCGGTGGTGCTAAAAATCTCCAGGTCCATGCTGGAAGAAGGTACACCCACATTCATCTCCAGGAGCATCTTTGTACAAGAGAGTAGATACAGAAAAGACCACAGTTAGAAAGTAGAACTAGTTAATATTCTCAAAGTAAAGTGCAAGGGATGTTATACTTGTATATTACCTTTAATTCTGCAATAGTAATGCTTTTATTGAACCTTCGGCGGTTCTCAAAGCCGGAAAGGCTGCTTGTGATACGGACATTCACATACGGGCTGGTAACCACCGTCACTTCACCGTCCATCCTGCACTCTGTTTGGGCCCCACCTAAAAGGTTGTTTCTACAAACGAAAATAAATACCATCAACAGATCATCCAACAGAATTGGAAAGATTTTAAACATGTAATAAGGCATTTCTATGCAACTTGTGGGGGAAAGGATGTCCATTTCTAGACCGGGAAGGTCTCTCTGACGTTGATAAGAACAAATTCTTTACAAGTGAAGAACACTCCCTGCCAGGTGAGGTCTTCATTTAGTTTATTGAAATATGTGTTAACCGGTTTTAATTTTTAAATAAACTAAACTATTTTGTTACGTGAAGAGCAGGTCAGGGAAGGCATAGGAGAGCCGGGTGGAGTTTCAGGGTGTGAAGATATAAAAATTACATTAATTATAATAGAACCAGAAAGGAGAACAGGTGAGGACTGATGTCAGGTTGATTTCTGTCAACATTTCAATATTTTTTTCAGTATTTCCACACCATAAGGGTATTGGTTAGGAGACATGAAAAGAAAAGCGCTTGAGGAAAGGTTAAATTTTTTTTTGCTATTTACGGGTTACACAGTAAATAGAGTTGAGATGTGTAATAAAGTACACGTCTGAAAATTGTTAAGTTGTTTAGATTCTTCTACTGTATGATAAAAACATACTTTTAGTATTTAGTTCATTCACATTCTGATACTGTACATTACTGTAGTGTCTGTTGTAAATACATGAATCCATGCAGGGACATCAGGCTGCAGAGTCAGAGGAAGGCAGAGACAATAACACATATAAGTAGATATTTTAGTTAAATGTTTGTGGCTGGAAATGACAGGAGAAAAAAAAACATTTATGCTCTTTTGCCTGTGTTTTTTATGGCTCATGTTTGGTAAGTTACTGAATGCAGGGGCTGGAAAGTGAGACTGTAGTGAGGAGCTACGGTGTCTGATAGATGTGAAAAGCATAATTTTTCAAATGTCTTTTGACCAATAAAATGTACCAGAATCTGGTGCATAGCTATTTAATGATCTGTCAGGTTTCCGATATGCGTACCCCCCAATGACAGACTCGTTCCTACGCCCTTGATTAAGACGATGCCTTAAATAAATGTAACCAGGACAAAACATGAAAAGTTGCAATAAAGTATTATTTGTCTACTTCAACGGGAAGTAGATATTACCGTAGGTGCAACAATGTAATAACATATCTTGCATTCTACAAAGGCAGTGATTCCACGTTTTTGCCATGGGATGCAGTATTTTTCTACAAGTCCTCGTGTTTTAGTGCAAGCATCACAGCAAGCATTAAGGAAAGCAACATGGCTTTTATCCCGTATTTAATCCAGATTGATTTCACTCATTGAGGTTTCTTCTTTTCGCTGTCATTTTAAATATGACTGTCGTTAGCTACACTCTGGGTTAGCTAGCTGACAGGGTTGGTGGAGCATCACCAAGCCTGCAGCAGCCACGTTGGACCCATTGAGACACATCGAATAAACCACAGTTTTCTTTCATTTACTTACATTTGTGTGTCTTATCTCCAGCGGTATGAACAAGTTTGGAGAAAAGAGGCTAGCTGTGTACGGTTAAAAAACCGTTATAAACTACAACGACAGTAAAACAAAAATGGTGAACCTAGCCTCGCTTTCTATTTACGCCAGAAAACTCAAACTCCAATTCCTGCTACGCCCTGCTCTGGAAGGTTCTACACGCCTTGGGAGGGACGCACCAATCACATTGGAGATAGAACGGGCTTAACCAATAAGAACTACTGTTACTCAATCTAACAACGAAGGACCTCCTCTTCTGGAAACAGTTGACAAAATCAACAACCAATCAAAAGACGGGACTAAAAATTCCAATCTATACGAGCAACCACTAGACGCCGAAATTGTGCAAATGGTCAATCTGCATACCCCGTAAAAAGTGTTGAATTATTTTTTTTGTTGAAGGCATGGTAACCCTGGTACGGATAAATTGGATTGGTAGATTTAGATATTTTGAGATTTTTGAGGAGGAAAATATAGCAGAAAATAGACATTTTCCCTTTTGTGGTCAAAATGCTTAAGTGAAAGTGTAAATTTGGATTGAAAAGCAGTGGAAAAAAGCCCGATTATCACATTTCTGACTCCTAAATCTGACACCTTCTACAACTGTAGGGGGCGCTATTTCTCTCCTACGCTTCCAAAGTGTGCCACTTTTATTTTCTTCCACATTTGATGTACTGAAATCTCTCAAATTCTCTCTGACTTTGAATTGGGACAAGTATTTAAAAGTATACCTTTATTATTACCATTTTTATATTTTAAGCGGTGTGTTAGAAGGCAGTGAAAAATATACTTTACTAAACCAAACTGGTCGGGCCGGTGGATGGTGTTAGAATATGAACAACTTCTGCTTCTCTTTGTTTGCAATTTGATGCTTTTATTGATGAAAAAAGAAAACTAAGTTAAATTATTATTTTGTTCCATTCATTAACAAAAGAAAAGAAAAACATCCTGTTCCCTTTAATCCCCCTGCAATGTCATTTACACATTAATAACAGTGCAGATTAGAGTTAAGGATATTGGATTAACAGGAAGAGAGATAAGATAAATCTCCTTAACCTGCATATTTACCTGAATATTTACATTCTTGTACTAAGTAGATGCAGGTCTCCATAGATCGTATTACACAGGGATTCATCTTTAAAGTTTAGGCTTTTATATCTTTTCATCATCGTCTATCACAATGTAAACAAAAGTAAATCATGAGGAAAGCAATGCATCTCTGAACTGGGGCATGATTTAAATTGTTTTGATGACTCATTTATTTGTAAAAAAAACCCCAAAAAATTCAAAATTTTTTATTAACTGCAAAAATCAACTAGATCCATGTAGCTGGTGGAGGCATTTTGGCCTATCGGTATGTGTTTGTGCAGACTGTATTTGCATATAAACCACCTATTGCTCAACAGACCGTTTGATCCAGTGGGAAAAGATAAATCATAAACAATGTAAGGACTAATACAGCTGCAGTTGTGGTATCGTCTGTTTTTATGTAGATAAGCCTTCATTTAGAAGTATGTTTAGGCTCACTGTCATGCAGAAAAAGATTATAGCTCTCTTTATACTTATAATAGCTAGCAGACGCTTGAAGTTTTGGGGGCTATTCATAATTTTATCCATCTTTCAATAAAAACCCCGTACCATCCTCGGAATGATTGACCCCTGCGCATAATGCAACCACCACGTTTCACTTTGACCCCAATTGTCACGTTCACTCGCACCAGCAATTATAACTCAGGTAGCACAATCTACCGGCATACAAACACAGTTATAATGGTGGAGGTAGTGAAAATAATTCCACGATTAGCTTCTCTAATAGTAGAGCTAATGGTGAAAAGAAGTGATAATGGTGCCTTATCCATTTTGTTGCTGATAAGACAAAAATGTCTCACCATTTTTGTCTTATCAGCCAACATTCAGACAAATAATAAGGACACAAAATACATCAGCTACATTATTTACAAGAAACACTAGAGATTATTGTTGGGTTACTTTCAACAAACATTTACATATTAAAAGTTTACAGTTATTGGGTGACCAACCCCCGCCTCCCTTCTTTGCTTCACCATCGCCGCCCTGGGCGACTGCCATCAAAAGTTCTGGAGCGTGTAAGCACCGATGGTTTTTCAGAAATGTTAGGGGGAAAGGGGCTACTGGGAGACATACAGGCCCTGTTGGATTTAATTAAAGCTGCAGCTTGAGATCACATTTAGATGGGTTGGATCGTGACAACAGAAATAGAGAGAGGGGCGTGTCTGCTCCTGGCCTGGAGGCACATTAATCGGTCTGCTGGCGGAGCGGAGGACGGGGAAAACGCAGCACTGCGGAGGGAGGGACGGAGGAACAGAGTGAGTGAGAGAGAGAGAGAGCCAGGGGAGGAGGAACTACTAGTGGGGGAAAAAAAAGTTAAAGTGAAAATGGCTTCCTTGTCTTTAGAGTCTACAGAACAATCTGAGAACAGCCCAGAGGAGCCAGCAGCAGCCGAGTCCAAAGAAGACAAAGAAACCGCCCGAGTTTCGGAACATCTGCTCCAAAGTTTCCAGAAGTCGGCTCTGAGTTTCTCCACTGACCAGGTTTCGTGTCTGTGCGAGGCCCTGCTGCAAGCGGGTAATGTGGATCGCCTGTGGAGGTTTCTTTCCACCATACCTCCTTCGTCCGAGCTGCTACGTGGCAACGAGACGTTGCTGAAGGCCCAGGCGCTGGTGGCCTTCCACCGGGAGGAGTTCAAGGAGCTGTACGCCATCCTGGAGAGCTATGACTTCCACCCGTCTAACCATGGGTTCCTGCAGGACCTGTACCTCAAAGCCCGCTACAAGGAGGCGGAGAGGTCCCGGGGCCGCAGCCTGGGAGCCGTGGACAAGTACCGGCTCAGGAAGAAGTTCCCCCTGCCCAAAACCATCTGGGACGGGGAAGAGACCGTGTACTGCTTCAAGGAAAAGTCCCGGAACGCGCTGAAGGAATGTTACAAGAGCAACAGGTATCCCACTCCGGACGAGAAGAAAAACCTGGCCAAAGTCACCGGACTGTCCCTCACACAGGTCAGCAACTGGTTCAAGAACCGCAGGCAGAGGGACAGGACCCCGTCCGGGACCCACAGCAAAAGGCAAGAGCAACAAAGCTGCATGCATGTGCACACATTCAATTATATAAGGTGAAACAGTGTACTTTGTTTGGAAGCAGAGGAAACACAGAAAGGCTCTAAAACCTGAAGAAAAAACACAGCACGCCTTCACTTGAGTGCAAAAATGAGCCAATATGTTAGACGCTGGTTTGTGCAATTGATTTGGCTGTGGCCGTGTTTTGGCAGCAGTCAAGTCGCACATCTCAAACCTGAAGCATGTTGCTTTGTTATGAAATGTGAGATCCAGATGGGCCCACGATGGCTCAAGTTTCCTGAAACTCTGCACTGCGCTGCCGCCTTCAGAGCCAGGGAAACGGAGGTTAGTTAGTGGAAACCTTTAACATGAGAGAGTGAGTGGGGGGGAAAAAAACCCCTGAACACAACGTCTGAGAGCTCTCATTCTATACATTGCAGTAGAGATGGATCAGGCCATTTCTTCCACAGATAGGTGTGATTGATACAGACCTGGTGGTGTTCATTGTCAGCAAAATAATGACATTTATTGATGCTCCCAAAGAACCAGCAGAGGAAAAAATTGTATAATTAGGAAAAGTAAAAAAATTCCAACCTTACTGTCATCATAGAGTTTCTTAATCAATGTAAATCTCAATTTATTATGATTAGCATATTTTGTTTTACGCTAATCACATGTAGTAAAATATTTACCCATTGCTGTTTGCCTAAAGAAGATTTCTTTATTTTTTTCTGCATCCAGGCCTATTTTTAACCAATTTCTACCAGCCTAAACATTTGTATGGTGTAGCAGTATAGCAACGCTTAAAAAAATGTAATTATTGTGTAATTAAAGTTATTTAATTCACATTAAAATACAAAGTTGCAACTTTGTCACAAACAATATATATATATATAAAACTTCAAAGATCAAATTTCTTCATAATGTCTTTATGCTGTATTTTTGTTGCAAACTCAACAGAGTGGCTATTTTTTAAATTTATTTTGATCTCTTCAGACTGTAGGACAGTAGATTTCCCAGTTTCTGTAGATAGAGTGCGCTGTGATTTTTTTGTAGCTCAACAAACCCTCCAACACCCATCCATCGGTTGCTGTAGCGACACCTTCTGCCACCTTCAGCGTCTGACATGAACACGTTCTTGTCTGTTTATCATCTCTGTTGGAAACTAAAAATGCTGCCCAACATTTAAGAGTTAGTTGAGGCGTCTGCTGTTACAACAATCAGGGTGAAGCCATGACGACTGCAACTGGCCGGTGCTCACGAGACCGAAGTCTCTTCAAAGAGAAATTTTAATATCACGAGATCTCGTTAGACAAGTTCTTGTTACACTCCTGCTCGTCGTTACCAAAGATAAATGATCAAAATTAAAAGTCTAGGGAGCTGAGAACGCTGTGTAATTGACTCTGGGTTTGGTTGGTGTAATTAAAAAAAGTGACTCATCTTCAGATAAATTAAACAGATTTAGTAGGAGGAGAATTGCTAAGTAGCCTCAGCTTACTTAGCAAATGATGTCCTGGGTTTTTTTTTTTACTTTCTCACTGGAAATTCTTGAAACTGCAATTGTAAATGAAAAATGTTTGTTTCTGGTGGGGAAAGAGAAGTCAGTAGCATAATAACCAGTCAAACTAATTGAGCACAAACTGTAGCTTCATGCTGACTGATCATAACACACCAACCAAATCAAATATGCGTCAAGAAGCTTGAGCAGAGCTTATATCCAATACATCCAATTTTCACTGATTCAGAATTATTTTTATTGACTCTTTCTCCTCTTTTATAAAAGAAAAAAAAAGTAGTGCTTGATAGAAGTAGTAGCTTTAAATTGAATAGAAAATAAAATTACAATATACTCGCTTATGTTTGAAAGCCTTTGTCTACAGCTTTTATCTAAGCTCAAAGAAGTGCATCAGACTACATGACTTATTTATGGGATGAAAATGTGCGTGTGTGTGTTCTTGGTTTCTATTTAATGAAGAGTGGCGCTGATTCCCGTCTCTGGCAGAATAATTGGTGCATCTCTTGCTTCTTTTTTTTTTTTTTTTTACAACCACTGCTTCTCCAAACAGGGGTGATCTGTTTGGGAAGAGATAAAACAGAACACAGAGAGCTTAACTCGCCCCACCTCAGCGGTCGTGGTGGTCAGGCCGAGCAACGCAGCCAATCTGTGTAGTCAAAAACTAAACAAATGAACCAAAGGAGTTTTTAGGACTCTGGTGCTTCCTGCTTGCACAGAGGAGTGCTGTTATGCATGGTTGGTTATTAAGTTGGAGGAGCAGTGTGTTGAAAAATGGTTAACCGTGCTGCGGCTTTAAAGCAGAGGAGAAACTTTAACGCATTTTCCTTTGAAATATGAGATCTAAGTCCAACCAGCACAAATTCCTCTCTGATTTACATTAGATGTCTCTCAGCAATTCGACACAAATAATTCTGATATTAATACTGATTTTAATTTCCGATTTGAATAGATAAAAGTATCTGCTTTTAATCAAAACAGGAAAGCAATAACTATCCCTGCACTGCAAAAACACAAAATCCTACCAAGTGTTTTGGTCTGGTTTCGTGTGCAAATGTCTTGGTACAATTCAAATAAGACAAAACTAACTTATAAATAACTTTAAGGCAAAAAAGTACCTTGTTTTATGTCAATACTTCCATAATATTGATGAAAACGTTTCAGTTCCACTGGCAGTTTATTTCACATGGAACAAGACATTTACCTCATGTTAAAAGTGAAATAATCTGCCAGTGGGAACTAAGACTGTTTCCTCAATATGATGGAATTATTGACATAAAACAAGCTGCTATATTTTGCAAAGAAATGACCTGTGAGTCAGTTTTGCCTTATTTCAATTGTACTAAGATACTTGCAATAGAAATAGACCAAAACATTTGCTATCACTTGGTGTTTTTGCAACGCACTTGAACTTCATATTTTCTCAAAAGCAGAAAATAACCGTGAAAGACACTCATTAAATAACCAAAGTAATGTTTAATTTCGCATCTCATTTCAGCGAGTCTGATGGGAACCACAGCACTGAAGACGAGGCGAGCGCCATGGACGAAGCGGCGGACAAACCTGAGGAGCCCGTCGGCCACGGGGCGTCCATCATCTCCGTCTCGGCGGTCCCCTGCAGCGCCGGGAGCCAGCTCATCCTCAACAGCTCCAGCGGCTTCCTCACAGCGCCACAGCCTTTGCTGCTGAACGGAAACTCCCTGATCTCCGGCGCCGGGGCCGGGGTCATCATCAACGGCCTGAGTCTGGGCGACTGCCAGACGGTCACGCTGAGTCCTGTCACCACCAGCTCTCCTTTGATCCTGAACGGGGCTCAGGTCATAGCCAAAGCCAGGGTCGGCGCAGAGCAGCAGCAGGCGGTGGAGGCCAAGGCGCCGGTTCTGAGCGGCAACATGCAATCTCCCGAGGCCTCCGCCATCGTTTCTCCTCCACTTCAAACCAAAGCAAAGAGCGGCAACAACATGGATTTTCACGTCCGCTGTGAATCGGAAGGAGGCAGCCAGACGGTATCCCCGTCCTCCTCGTCTTTATCGCCCTCCCCGCCAGCTCTGTCGTCTCCCACCAGTCTTCCATCTCTAGTCTTAACCCAGAACCCGCAACATCAAGAGTCGCTCTCCCTCACAGCGCCTCCGTCTTCTGCAAGTGTAGTCATTTCTAACTCTCCCAGTCAGCAGGGGGCTTCTCCCTCGTCGGTTTCTTCCATCCACGCCGCCCCTCATGTCATCTCTTTGCCCCAAGTTGTGCCTTCCATCCACTGTGCACCAGTCTCTCATCTGGTCCAGACGTCTTTAGGATCCCAGTGCCCTCAGCTCGTCCCAGTATCCCCACTCGCCTCGCCGGCTCCACAGTTCCAAAGCCTTCAGACTCAAAACCCAGGTGGCAGACCACCGGAGCAGCAGAAAGAGCCCCCAACAACGGTATCGGAA
Organism: Gambusia affinis; assembly: GCF_019740435.1. Lineage (NCBI taxonomy): Eukaryota > Metazoa > Chordata > Actinopteri > Cyprinodontiformes > Poeciliidae > Gambusia > Gambusia affinis. Next base: position 22,479,005 of record NC_057873.1, read on the forward strand.
TCTGCTGCGACTGTGGTTTCGGTTTCAGAGCTAAGCAACGCTACCCTCCAGCAAATAAACTCCACCCCCAGGAAAATCCAGACTCCGCAGGTTCTCTCCGCGACTTCCCCAACTCCAGCAGTGCCGGTGTCACAAGCCAAAGGCAGCAGCGCCTCTGCACAGTTAGTCTCTCTCTCCATGCCTCAGCTGGTCCCTGTCTCCTCCATCCAGACCTCCTCCAACGCCTCTTTCCCTCAGGTGGTGCCGGCCAGCCCGGCTCTCTCCATCCCCTCGGCCGGGTTGCCCTTGCAGATCCTGGCTTCGGCTCCCGGATCCGGAGGGGCTCAGACCCCGCTCCGGATAAACCCTCTGAGTCCAATTCAGAGAGTGGGGAACCCGAGCAGCGTGGCCCCCGCCGTGCAGCTCCTGAACCCTGGGATCATTCAGCTTCCTTCCTCTCCAACAGGTAAGCATGTTTCCATTGGAAAATGAGATTTATCATTTTTCTTTAGTTGGATTCTTTGCTGGGTTTTCATTTAATATGACGAAGAGTTAAATGTATTTTGGATTCAATAAAAATTAAAAACTTAAGTTAGTCTGTAGAATTTCTCTTTCATCTTTGGCAAAAGACCACAAACTATTCTTCTGTCGTTACACTCGCGTGTTTGTTTAGGTTGTATTTACCCAGAATACCCTCCATCCCGCTTTTGGAGCGGCCTGCGGTCCGCTGGCATTCACACATGCTTTCGAACGGCACCAGAGTTCACTTCTACCAAACCGAGACTGAGGTTTCTAGGTGGACCAGAGGTTGCTTTTTTTTGGTCTGCATCAGAGTTCTGTTGTGCGTTCACACCTCCACAAACAAACCAGACTTTCTAGGCAAACAAACTAGTGTTGGATTAAAGCGGATTAACAGGGCTGGTGTGAATGCACCCTTTATTTTGTCACAATCCATGCAGGGAACGTGGCAAAAGTGGGGATGCTTTTTTTTCCAGCAGGGACTCAGAAGAAGGTCAAAGTTGAAGGGAAGATGGAAGGAACCCTTGGAGGTTCCCAGACATGCAGGCTGGATCTAGAGGGACATCAGTTATATCAATAGGTATTAATGTGTCGGAATGGCCTAGTCAAAGCCCAGATCTCACTGAAATTGTGAATTTGTGATTACACCTGAAAACTGATAAGACGTGCCTGAGATAAATTAATAAAATATTGTTCAACGAGGGATGGATAAAAATAACGTCACTTTTTATGTTTGTAAAACATAATCAAAATCATCAAATCATTTGTGATAGTTATTCTACCCCTTAGCCATCTCCATAAAGTTTGTGGTTGCTCAGTAAGGTAACTAGCACGATGTGCATGCAGTCATTAAATAAGGATCATTGTGTTTCCCTCTAGGGAACCTCGTTCTTGGTGGAAGTCCTTATCTGAGCGTCCAACAGGGGAAGCTGATTCTGACCATCCCAGCAGGGATCCAGCTCACCAGTTTACCCCTGAAACCAGTCCCAGACCCACCCACCATCTCTGCCAACGGCGTGGCGGGGCTTCTTGGCCCCTCTGCACCTCCCGTGGCCCACCAGCCTCTGTCCGCCTCCGGCTCGACCGCCGCCGGTCCGGCCGCTTCGCCCTTGAACTTCATCAGCTCGTCCCCTCTGTACTGTGCTCCGGACTCCGCCGTCGCCACCAGCCAGGCGCTGGCGGACCAGCCCGTCACCATGACGACACAGAGCGCGCTCACTCCGGAGAGCATGCTGGCCCTCGGCCCCATGTACAGCGGCGTGGCGCCGAGCCTCCAGCTGTCCCAGCCGGCGTGGAGCCCCGTGTCGCTCTCCACCTCGGCCAGCCTGACTCTGTTTGACATGCGGGGGAAGGGCGAGCTGCCCGTCGACCCCGCCCTGCTCGGCCTGCCCGGCGGGGAGTCGCTCCTGCTGGGGAGCCCCTCGCCGGGGCAGGACGAGGACGCCAGGTCTCCCCTGGGGGACCCAGAGGAGATGGACGGGGACCCCAAGATCCTCACTCAGCTCCAGTCGGTCCCCGTGGATGAAGACCTGGGTTTGTAGCCTCTTAAAGCTGAACGCTGGCGACAATGATCTCTGGAAAACTTCAGCTTCTCCTCATGACCCGACATGTTACCTTCACACTCTCTAAACAAATTAATTAGGTATTTAAACGCTTTAATGCCTCCACAGTCCTGACTGGCACTTTTGAGAGAAGTTTTTTGCAGTTTTGTTTTGTGGTGTTTGGCAGCTCCAGTCAGAGCCTTTCATACGCTTTTCATGGATATCAATGTCACGCTGGTTGTGGGCATCTAAGGATTTATTCGAACCATCCTCCTTACAGGATGTAATGATTTCCACTGGGGTCATCAATGTTACCTAATTCATATTAATCTCATTACCTATTTTGACCTAAAAGCGTCACTACAGAAAAGTGAATAAGATCCACTTTAAATAAATATAGAAAATATTTTTTCTTTCTTTCTACCAGCTTATTTGTTCTCCAAGCTTTAGATAGATATAAAATCAAGTTGTTTTTTTGTTTGTTTTTTTAAAAAAACCATAAAATGAGTTCTTGATTCCAGACATAAAACCTGATTATCTCCTTCTTTTTTTTATTTTTTTTATGGGTTTAGCTTTAGACAAATTTTCCTTTGAAAGTGAGAATTTCTGCTTGGAGAGTAAATGTTTCTCAGCCCTAAACCCAAACACATGGAAACCGAGGTTAAAAGAACAAAATGGGCTAACGTTTGGCTTCAGGAATGCCCTGACCTCAACTATGCTCAAAATTTTTGGAATATTCTTAAAGGCTTGGTGAGATCCAGAGAAAAACGACTTAAATGTGGTTCAGCTGGAAGCATCCATGAACACCTCCTCACCCAGTTTTAGTTTGTATTCAAAGCTCTCCTGTAGTCAGGAAAATAAACAATGAGTCAGATACATCTTTAGATAAAAACAAAATTAGAAAATAAATGACATCGACATCCATGATGAGTGTAAACGTGTTTGAAATGCTTCATTTTGAGGTTTTTCCTCCAGATTTTAAGGGAATTTTCTGCCGTTTTTAGACACTTTTTTATTTTTTTTTTATCTTACATGAGAGAGGAGCTCAGTTGGATGACATTTTGAGGAAATTCAACAGTACATTTTCCTGGAGTTTTTCCCTTGAGGTGCCGCCAAAAGAGAGAAGATCTGGTAAAGTGAAAAACACTTGTCCATTTTTCAGTGGGAGCTTCTGGACTTTAACTCGTCTTATGCTACCAACACTCCAAGATAAAGACCGTAAAAAGCCTTCATGCTCTTTATTTTGCCTCCTAGTTGCAAGAGAAACACACAGTATTTCACAGACACAAACCAGTTACTGAAGTCTGGCTAACCAGGCAGATTTGTTGCATTTAATGATGTTTAAAGTTGTTGTTTTTTTGTTTGTTTGTTTTTTTTTTGCAGTTTTTGAATTGTGTGATTGAAATTATGATGATAATAATGATAGAGGAGTTAGAAGGGTTTTAAGAAAAGGTTATAACTCTATGCAATATATGTGTAGCTCTTTATAGGACACTACGTCGCACAACACTTGGGAGATGAAATGAAGCGTCGACGTGCATTACACTAAAGCGTTTTGCTCTGATTGTGATGTTTCTCATCAAATGCAGCCAAAGTCTCAGTACAAAGATGCTGATAAGTGCCTTATTTTAAACCGTTTAAAAAAAAAAAATGTATTCTTGTTTTGTGTTTGTTACACCGTTTTGTATGACTTGTATGTTGCTGGCCAGATTTTTGGACTTTAAATAATGCCCACATTTCTACGTCAGTTTGACCCTCTGTGAATTGCTGTGATACTTTATTTGCGTGGTCGTTGCTCCATCTCATATTTTTTATTTTGTTTTTTTTCAAAATCGTTGTATATTTTGCACATTTCATTGGCATTATGTTTACGTTAACGCTCGCGTTCCGTCGTGATCGCGGTGGGACTCATTTGTTCGGGACGCTCCGGGTCCTTTGGATTTAAACGCTAAACCAAACAGGTCGCCTCAAGCTTTCTGCTCGTTTATGGTACATAAATGTACAGTGGATGTCAGAAGTGGACGCACCCCTGTTAAAACGGCAGGTTTTTGTGGCTTAAAGTTGCAGTATGTACCTTTTTATTTAAAAAAAACATGTGTTGTTTTGTTTTTAGATATTTGTTAAAACTGTCTCCATCCCAACAGATAACGAGTCAAAAATCCCTTGGAAATAAGTCAAGCTCCTCCACCTCGTCCCAGAGCTACTATTGGTGAAACTTTTAGGATTTAGTTTCCAAACTTTCATTTTCCTCTCTTGAGGTAATTCCTGTCTGGAATGCTTGCACGTTCTCTGTTGCTGAAAAATAAAAAGTCCATCTTCAGATTTCTAGCACACATTTGAAGGTTTTGGATTGAAACCGAGTGACATTCACGCCGTTACAAACTCCTGTTTCATGTGGGGGTGTCAACATATCACTGTGGTTATTTTATTGTTTTCTCTTTCTTTCTTCGGGGATTGACGGTGGTTTTGCCAAACATATATTTATAGGTTGCTTCTGTCTGAGTCTGAGTTTATTAGCTCATAACATGCAATCACAAGGCGTTTTGACGATTTTAAGGCGTTCCTTGACTTGTTTTCTCTGGAAGAATTTAACTTGGCTTATCAAACCTGCACCCTTAATAATCTGATTCATCCGATATCTGCAAACTGTGGCTTTAACTGAGTGATTAAAGTAAGCAAATGTGAGGAATATTTTCTAAAAAGACGTCTCAACTTAATCCAGGACAATCAAATTTGAAGAAAAATTACTTCAGAAAAATATTAGTTTAAGGATTTTCTCATAATTTTTTAAAATTATTATTAAGCTGAATTGTAAGGCAGCTCATAAAGAAATGGAAGTTGTTTATTATGCCAATGATTTCTTTCTGTCCTAAAGATCCAGCTCTTTAACGGGGGCGGTTCGCTTTTGAAATCCAGTGTGGACTTTCGTATTGCCTCCAGTTACAGTGATGACCTGCGTTTTGTGATTTTTATATTTTCTTCTGATTGGTATGTTTTGTACATTTAACCTATTTAATTGCATGTACCAGTCGGTTCCTTGCTTAAAGTTAAGACTCGTGAAAACGGTGCATATAGGAAATCTGGGATGACTGCGCGTCAGCTCGGAGGTTTTTAAACTCTAGTTTATCCCGCCGTTGAACTTTAGAGGATGGAAACAGAGCTGTTTGTTTTAAATATACCAAAGCATGCTTGTTTTTCTTTTGTTTGTAGCCTTGCGTTTTTATCATTACCAGTCACTTAACCTACACAACTCTTGATTTAACCAAAGATTGTGTGTTGGTCTTTTTATGTTTTTAAAAAGGGAGATGTCTGTCTTTAAATGTTCTTCCTGTTTTTGTTTATTTTTTACTCAAATGCATTCTATTTTTTATATTACATGATACTGTAATAAACTACATTTATTAAAAAAATAAAATAGTTTGTCTCCTATTTGCCCTTTGTTGGAGCTGTAGGGCTCAACCAACTCTCATTTGTTCACGGATTTTGCCTAAAATTTGTCAACAAAATTTTATTCAAATGCCTTTCTGGGAAAGCTTTGGGCTCGTTCTCCGGTTAGTTCAAAGCTTTCAAAGGTGCGGCGGCGGCTCGTGTTTGCACAAAAGAAAGGGGGGGTGATCCCTGGTGTGTTATTATAAACCCTGATGGGCTCAAGTTACCTGCGCGAGGGTATGATGATGCTCAATCCCAACACTCATGCTGGTTGGTTTGGTTTTGGTTCATCCATAATGATCCACGGAGGCTGCAGCTGTCAGAGGAGCTAAGCTGTAGAGAAGTTGTACTTTTTTTTTTGTTTTGTTTTGTTTTTACCGCGATGATCTTCACAACAGAGCAGGTCGTCTGTGTGTGTGAGGTCCTGCTGCAGGGCGGCCACATGGATCGTCTCGCCAGCTTCCTCTCCACTCTTCCTCCCTCCTCCTCCTCCTCTTCTTCGTGCCACTGGGAGCTGGAGAGCGTGCTGAAAGCCAAGGCAGCCGTGGCCTTTCACCAGGGCCGCTTCTCGGACCTCTACGTCCAGCTGGAGGGCTTCCCGTTCTCCCCGCGCAGCCACCCGTTCCTGCAGCAGCTGTGGCTGCGGGCCCGCTACGCCGAGGCCGAGAGGCAGCGGGGTCGGCCCCTGGGGGCCGTGGGGAAGTACCGCGTGAGGAGGAAGTTTCCTTTACCCCACACCATCTGGGACGGCGAGGAGACCAGCTACTGCTTCAAGGTGGGAAGAAATCTCCTCAAGAAAATCTTTAGTTTATTCACCCCCTGATAGTGACCGGGACTCTTTTATCACTTTCACGACCTTCTCCTTGGCGCCTCGCAAAAATTATTCACAAGTTAGAATCAGTCAGAGACTTTGTCATTTTTTGGGACCAACACAAAGTGGTGCCTAATTACTTCTTTCCTTTCCTTTCCTTTTTTTTTTTTTGTTTGTACAAAACAAAACCCTGAAAAGTGTGGCCCTCTCTTGCGTTCAGGCATCGACACTTGACATTTTCAACATTCAACAATCTTGAATTAATAAGTTGCAGGAACCCTTACGTTTTTGAGTGTTTTTTTAAAAATTGAAAACTGCCTTGTACATCTAAAGTCTTCATCTGCAGGGTTTAGATCGTCTCTGCTTCATCACACCTGATCAGGTCATTAGGATTCTGGAGAATTTGACTGCATATTGAGGAAGTAATGCAGACTTTTGGTTCAGGTGTGTTGGACTAGGGACACGTCAAAAACGTACAGGAAAGCTAACCCTGACCAAAAGACATTTATGCTACTTTTCATTGCAAAATAACTCAGTCAGATCAGAGAGAGAAATTGTGAAAGTGTTTCTACGAATGTTTAATCAAATTCAGGTCATTTGTTGTGGTTTAAAGCATCCCATGGAAGCTACAGGCTGGTATATTTTGGATCTTCCTGCTCAAAGGAGGACTGAAGTGGAGCTCTGATCTATCCTGCAGTAAACAACCTTCAAATGAACTTTTCTGCTTTTTCTTACTCTTGCATGGACACCAGATTTTAACCGTGGCTCTCTGCAGCATCTCTTGGGATTTTGTTTGACCTAATCACTCAGCTTCATGCTGTTTTCTAACCTCTGTGGCCTTCACAGAACAACCAGGTTAGTGCTGAGATTAAGTTAGACTCAGCAGGTGGGCAATTTCTGAAAAAATTGGTTCACATGGAAACCATTCTTCAGTTTTCTTTCCATGTAATTATGCCCTGCTCTGGGTCGTCTAAGACTTAAAATCCCACCAAAACAAATCCGTTCAGGTTTGTGGTTGTGATGAAATGGGGGGATCTGAATACTTTTCAAAGTTTCTGCATATCGAGTTCTCTTAAGGATAATGCTTCAAATGGAACTATTTTTATTTAAGTCTGGTTTGCCAGTGTTGCTATAGCCTCAGTAGGATCAATTTCAATTCCATATTTACTCTGCGATAAAAACAGATGAAAATTTAGGTTTAAGTAAACTAACCAAAGCTTACATATTCCTTAAAGAATGCGTAATTTAATTCCTTTTTTTTTTCTTCTGATGACCCATGAAACATTGACTTGCCAACAGTCACCTGAGAGCTCCAAAGTGTTTCTGATCCCTGATGTTCAGAACAATAAACGACCTGATCTGTGAAGCAGGAGAGATCGCGGAGCGTGCTCCGGGAGTGGTACCACAGAAAGCCGTACCCGTCCACCCAGGAGAAACGGGAGCTGGCCGCCGCCACCGGCCTCACCTCCACCCAGGTCAGCAACTGGTTCAAGAACCGCCGACAGAGGGAGCGAACCACGGATGTTAGCAGGTCAGGGGAAAGTTAAACTCTGTTCAGCTTTAATGACTTAAAGCAGGGGTGTGAAACTCCAGTCCTCAAGGGTTGGTGTCCTGCAGTTTATAGAAAAACACTGGATTGAAACGGCTTAATTACCTCCTCCTTGTGTAGCAAAGTTCTCCAGAGTCTTGCTAATGACCTAATTATTCTGTTCAGGTGTGGTGCAGCAGAGGCACATTTAAAAGTTGCAGGACTCCTTGAGGACTGGAGTTTGACACCCCTGACTTAAAGCATCTGGAGTAAAAAAAAGAAAAGAAAAAGTTTTTATAAATTGTACAGAAGTTTATTCTGTCTTGAAAGAAAACTGATATCAAAAATATCAAAGCTATGGTACTGAAACCTACAATTATAGATTTGTAGCTTAAAAACAACTTTTTCATCTTATAATTATGACTTTTAAACAGATAATTATAATCTTTTAGCTCTAGCTTATTTGTATTTAATTACTGACTTCATATCGTTCATATCTTACAGCTTTGCATCTCCACATTATTATGCTACAACTCATGGTTGTGAGTTTATATCCAATAATTTATTACTTTACAATTCTCTATTACTTCATAATTGTCAGTTCAAGTGTAAAGTTCTGATTTAAATTCATAACTCTTTAATATTTGTAATTTATTTCAAAATCATGTCTTATATCTCATAATTATAACTAACTCTTAATTATGACTTTGCATCTTCATATTCTGACTTTAAAACTGTTTGTACTTGGTCATAATTTAGATTTTATATCACATTTATCAAATCATATTTCATAGTTATCACTCAGTATCACAAAATAGTAGTAGATTTTTTTTGTCACATTATGACTTCAAATATTTTCTAACCAAAGACTTTGCTTGAAAGTGGAAAGGTAGAATGTTTTTGCTGTAATATTATGACTATAACTTTGTATTTTACAACCAGAGATTTAATTATGACTTTAAAATTATTGAGAAAACATTGTTTTACAAAACTAAATATGATTTTTGATATTAAAATGTATCTCACAATAACTTTATCAAAATTATGAATTTATCTCTTATGACTTTGTCTAATATTTATGGCTGTATTTAGAAAATATTGAATCTCTCAACTATTACTGAGTGTTTCTTTGCTCTTTGAATCACAACTATGCCTTTACATCTTTTCATTATAATTTGTGAATTATAACTACATTTGACAATTATGACTACAATCCTAAGTATATTTCAGAATGTAATTATTCCTTCAGAATTATGACATGAAAACAATCCTACTTTTATACCTGAGGATTTTATGTAGTATATTTTCCTGTAAGTGTGATTTTGTATGCGTTTTTTTCTACGACTAAATCTTTTCCTGCTCCTTTGACGTTCTTGGATTTATTTCATTTTAATAAACTCTCGCCGTGTTCGGATCCTGTTTGGGGGAAACACGATTATTCCCTGAAGCTAAACAACCACAACGGCGCTAACAGGTTCTAGCTCTGTGCTTTTTAAAACCGTATAAAGTTGAACATTATGCTGGCAACAGCGCCCTCGCGTGGTAAAATTGGGTCATTACACGATTATTTTAGCGTCTCTAACGCGGTTTACTTTCTGCCTCAGTTTTCAGTCGCCCCTCGCTGGAGGACATTCAGGTGAAGTCTACCTGTCCTCTGAGAATGAAGCTTCTCCCCAAGGCAGCCCGCAACCCCGGAGACGCCGCCCGACACCTCCACCCTTATGCCACCCTCCTCTTCCTCTTCCTCTTCATCACACACATCAAGACTGCTAGACTTTTATTGACCAACAAAACAAGAAAGAGCCACGGCAGCTAAACCCCGACACAAGACGGACAGAGACAAAAAAAAAAAAAAAAAAAAAAAAATCAGCAGAATTAATTCACAGGTGTTTACACACAACATCAGGGCATTCATATCAAACCAGATGTTGAGTTCAATTCAAGGACAATGCTGGTAAACTGATCTGTATGAGCAAAAGTGTAACTTTTTGACCTTCAGAGTTTAAAAAGAAATAAAAGTGATTTGAACTTCCAGAGAGTCTAACCTTGAGTAAGGGAACAAGGCCAGACTCTTACAGTAAAGATTATGATGGAGTTAAAAAGGTGAGAAAGACCTTCAGTGATCAGGAGAAATATGAGCTTCACGGACAGAGTCCAGCTCGATTCAATCCAAGTGCATCTTTAAGAAGATAAAGTGCATCTTCTTCATATTGACGGCAGTAAATTCTTGTTAAGGCTGCTCGGGTTTTTCTACATGTTTTCCCATTTGCTTCACAGGACATTTAGACACGACGTCCAACTCGCCAGGCTCTAGTCTCTGACTCATCCAGATCGGCTGGCTTTGTTCACAGACTCTCTCTCCTCAGAGGTATTTGGGATTTTTCGGTTCAGAGGCCCAGGTACTCGGCCAGGAACACGGCCATGATCTTCGTGAGGTTCTCTACGGTCGGGCGATGCATGTTCTCCTCCGTGTCGTCCAGAGTGTGCCAGAACTGAGGGAAGGGAGTGGCGATGATGTGCAACACGGGGACACCTGGAAGGAAAGAAGAAATAAAATGTGTTTAAAAACGGCAACAAAAACAAGAAAACGGCTCGAACACCTTGGTGAGCTACAGTGCATTGAGAATCTGGCCTGCAGCACTAAAATTACGAATGTTATTGGTTTGTAATTTAACACAATCTCACTGGTATGCTAGAAGTGCAGCAATGTTTTAGCTTTTACCAGATTATCACTCCTCCTCACAACTTTGGCTTATCACATAAAAATCACTTAACACTTAGATGGTTGTGGTTTTAACATCAAAAATGTGAAAAGAGTGGCGTTTATATGAACACGCTTGGATGGCACTGGAGATAATATTCATGTGTGCTCTGACATTTTTGTCTTGAATCACTCGCCGCCATTACATTCTAGATCTCCTCATATTTCTAAGTGAAAAGGATTTGATCTTGAAGGAGAGTAAAACTACTGATCCGTTTGAGAAGTAGTAGCTCAAGTGATAAACAAATTGTCTTTTTTTTTTCTGTGCCTTGCCTTTGTGAAGGAAGGGGATGTGGTCATCTTGAACGGGTCCGAGGTAAACGTCTTTCCTAAAATACGTCTGCTCCGCGGGGTGAGACAGGAGGAGGCCCTGCCGATGGAGCCTCTTCTCTAAGGGGAGGAGCAGGGTTCAGATCCACAGATCACCATTTCAGCACTCAAAAGTTGAGGCACTCAGCTGCACCCACCTGCAGAGATCAGCCTGTCAAACCAGCGTGCCGTGTTGTCGAAATGATTCGCAATCAGCGGATCGGGACCGCCCAGCAGGTCCAACAGCACGAAAAGGTCCTGAGAATGCAACCGCAAGAACATCAACACGTGTGCTTTTAATGAGGATCCAGAAACTACTGAATGTGGAGGAACCCTGTTGAACTTGGTTTACTTTTTATATTTGTTTCTGGTGACAAACCGCATCGATTAATTATAATCGAACAATTACAATGAACAATGCCATTGAGTTTCATTTCAACCTGGGAAAGAATTATGATCACATTCTTCAGACACTTAGCAAGGCAGCTAAACTCGGCTGCTTAAAAAGCAGCAGCTTCAACGCAAACAAAACAATACGCCGACCTCGAAGAAGTTCAGCGTTTCGTCACAATGCAGCTGGTGGAAGGACCTGGAAGGCTACATGGTGTCACCCGGGTACAGGAAACCTGGCCATTCGCTACAAAAGCACGCAATCTTACCAAGTATTGTTGTTCTGGTTGTGTAAATATCTTAGAAATAAGACAAAAGTAACTCGCAAGTAACTTTTCAACAGGATACAGGTGCTTGCTTTAAATCAACGTTCCCTGAATATCGATGAAAAAGTTAATATTCCAATGGCAATTTATTTTACTTATGACAAGACATTTTCCCCATGTTTTAAGTGAAATAATTTGCTAATTAAAACAAACACCTGTGTCCTGTTGAAAAGTTACCTGCAAGTCAGTTTTGTCTTATTTCAAGTGTGCAAAGATATTTGTGTTAGGAACTTGACCAAAAATACTTTGTAAGATTGTGTGTTTTTGCAGTGTTGCCTTCCTGTACAACTCCGCTTGGAAGAAAAGAAAAAATTCCCACTTCCAGCACAGTCTTACAGGTGTTACAGGGTGCAGATGGTGCTAAATCTACCAGTTAGCCGGTTGTTAAGTAGGACAATGTTTGCAACTTCTCCTTTTTTTGAGGCTATGAAGATCCAGGATATTAATTGTACGTGTCAACTTTTTTAATTTTATAAATGTGGTTTTATAAACGTGCTGGATGAGAGAATGAGCCTGGCGGTTTCGTGTCGCTGCTTCCTCACCACGGCCTGCAGCGCGGTGCTGAGAGACGAGGCTGCAGGGTGGGGCGTGTTGCCCATGAGCTCGGCCAGGTGACGGGAGCCGTACAGCGAGTCGGTGGCCGTCCATTCCTCAAACGACTCCTCGCCGTCGAAAAACACAAGCTGCAGGGTGACTGGGAGTTTCTAGGACAGGAGGTAAAGTTAGTGAATTAATGAAGGGATCATTTCCTAAAACGGCAGCTGGAGTCATCGTTTCTCTCCTGCAGCAACTATGTAGGGTAAATTACAGCCTCTGGGGAGAGGACAGGGACTGGAGTCAGCGTTTTCTGCACACACTGCAGCCATGGAGACAGAGCGCTAAAAGCAGAGCGTAACAGGAACGAAACGGGAGAAGACTTTAGTCAGCGTCTTTAAACTTCAAAATGGAAAAAAGGAATGACGAAAATAACTAAAGCTGCTCTCTGAATCTAACCATCTCACTCCTATAGCCCAAAAAACAAAACACCTGCTGTTTGAATGATCTGAGCTGTGCGTCCAGAGAAGTGGCCAGCTCCAAGATCATGGCACAGGGCACAGCAGAGTCGCTGGCCCCCAGGAAGACCCTCTCTGGGGCCCTCGGGTCTGGAGGCAAGGCCTTGGAGTCGTAGTGGCAGGCCAGCAGGAGCCTGCGTGGGGCCGCGGGGTCCAGGACGGCAACAACATTGGTGAAGGTGACCTGGCCGCGAGGGGTCGGAGACCGGAAGGAGTCCAGATCCACGGACCAGCCGGCCGACAGCGAGGACAGGGTGGAGGTGATGTGCTGAAGCAGAGCAGAGGGAGTTAAGGATGAGGAGGATTAAAATTGCAGCCGAGTGAGATCTTTAAATATTCACCGATACAATATCAATATCTGTATCGGTCCAGATATTGATAGATTCCATTCCATACTGAATTTTAAATTCTAGATTTTACTACCAGTAACAATGTACCCAAACCACAAGGGCTGATCTATTCGTCTGATTCTAGGCTCTGAGTGATGTCATGCTTTATTTATTTTACACTATATTTAGATTTCCTAATTCTCTTTCAGAACCATTTGAAAGACGTTTTGCTGCAGTTTATTCTTATGTTTGACCAAGATAATCAACCTTTCGTTTTGATCAGTTTCAGTTTCTTTATTACTCATCTTTCATTGGTTGTTCTACTCCTAATTGCACTGACAGAACAAACTGAAGTTGTTTTTTTCATGTTTGACCAAACATGCGAAGCCATTGGTGTGTTTAAGTGTGCTGTACTGGTGTAGTATTTATGAAATAAATTTGTAATCCAGTACATTTACGTCTGTGTTTAAAAAATGAAACGATTTAAGTTGATTCAGCACCGTTTCTCTGTATCGGATCGGTATCGGCTGACGCTAAACCTCAGATATCGGTATCCGAAGGGAAAGTGGATCAGTTTCACACACCTGCTGCACCGCCAGGCTGCCTCGAGTCCCTGGGAGCCTCTCTATTAGGATCGGCCGCAGGTGAGTCTCCCACAAGCGAGCGCCATCAACCAAAGAGGCCAGGCGGCGGATCTGGGCCACAGAGACTTTACTGGGTTTGTGGGACAACTGTTGGAGAGGAGATGAAATAAAAACAAGAATAATATCACCGAAATGGAATAAGATGTTTGTGAACGCTCAGACTCTTCATTAACCAGTGTTTTATTTATGAAGTTGTTCTGTTGCTCCATACTGAAACTTTTCCACCTGTTTGTTTTTGCTGACACTCATCATCATTTTGGGCATCCGTAATTGCTACATTTGTTACTTTAGGTATTATAATTTTATATGATGAAACTAAATGCAGGACCCTAAAGGGGCAGTATTGTGTATTTTCCAGGTACTTTCATAACACAATCAAGTAACTATGTTACCTTCAGTTGTTATAAAAATGCTGCATATATCAAACTTGCCTAGAAAGAAATTGGGCCTCTGTCTCTTTAAGAAGGTCCAGCTCTTTCTGAGACTCTGCCTTCTACATGTCATCACAGCAATGCTCCTCCATGAAGCCGTTTTGGAGCATTGCACAGAGAGGTAGCTTGTCTGTTGAGCTCAGTTCCACCAGGTGTTTGCTAATTGCTGCTGGCTAGTCTGGAGGAGCTGATTGAGGGAGGTGCAGGGGAGGGGTGCTCTGTGGGAGCTGGGAAATATCATTGAAACAAGTAAAGTCGATTTCTCATAACACTTTCCTTTAACTGAAAACATTGCCATAAAGCATGTTACAGCTTGTCAGTAGTGAAAGAACACATTTAAAACCATCACTCAATGGCTCTAAAGTAAAAGTGATGATGAAATATCATCCAGATTATTACAGCGTTTCATCTAAATGAAGGTATAACTACACAGAACTGATTACAACTATAAACTGATTCAATTTTACTGTAGTTTCCCGTGTTTAAACAACTATCACAGACTTGCAAAATAATCCAGACGAAAATTTAGTGAAGTTCAGGTTTACAGCTCCCACTGTCCCACATATCTCACCCTGTCCTTTACCAGATCCACGGCTGGCAGGCGGCTCCCGTGTCCGCCGGAGGTGTCGTTGGACAGGTAGACGCTCAGCACCACCGCCAGCACCAGGACACTGAGCAGACCCAGTAGCAGGACCCGGGCTCTGGGGATCCGCACCCGGTCGCAGCCGGGGAGAGAGCCGTCGTTGCTCTGCGGCGGAGGCTTGTTGTACCTGCGGCTGGAGCGGGACATGGCCGCGGTGGGAAGCGTCCTCCTGCTGCGGCCGTGTTGAAGTTACGCTACGTGTCCAAAGCGACGGGCTTGAGCGGCGCAGGAGGGAGATTCACACAGGAAGCGATGATGACATCTGCAGCTGCTCGCCTCAACATATCGATCCGGGATCAGCTGCTAAAGCTCCGCTTGCTGTCCTCGATGGTGAGTGCTCTGGAGCCATGGCTGGCTCTAGATCTGCTTAGTTCATTTTACAAGAGTTACAAGTTACACCTACAGCTGCAGGACCTCTGCAGATGTTCCTCGTCGCTTCCTGAAAACTTAAACACTAGTAGTTACCGACGAGGAAGAAAAACGTCATATATTAAGCATACGTATCGAAACTACGCATAAGCTACAAAAAACACGAATTTAAAGCACTCCCATCACTGACCTGGAGTCCAAACAAGTGATACTTCTTCTTTTAAGCCTTTTTGAAAGTGAGGGCACATCAGAGGAGCGCCATCTAGTGTACATTCTTAGCTAAATGTTTTCTTTTTCACATGGCGAGATGGCGTTAGGTAAACAACTTTGAGCTGCATTACCGCCACCCAGTGGCAAGAAGTGTAGCTCAGGACCTAATAAACAAACAAACAAACAAACAAACAAACAAACAAACAAACAAATAAATACATACATACATACATACATATGCTACATATGATAGCATATATGCTCATATGATAGCATATATGCTATCATATGAGCATATATGCTCGGTTGTATGTATTATTAACATACATACATACAACCGATGGACTTCTCGACCACCTGTTTAATGATTCATGAATAAATCTTTCATTAATTTTTTTGGTACCATTTCACAGCACATATTCCCTCAAAGCAATTTGTAAGAAAATAATTTCTAACTCGTATTCAGATATTGACCCATGATTGACCTGAAGGAACTTGCAGCAGAACCCACTGAGCTCCCATCTGTTGCGACTGACTGGGGGATGGGAGGACAGAGGAGACACATAACACAAACCACTGGCACAGGATTACTTCTTATGGTAAAGAAAAATTAAACTGTGTTACAAAACGGAGTGGCAGTAGCATTAGTGGATATGTAAGACAGTTCAATTAATAAGTAACAGAAGTTGTTTTTTTCAGCTGAACAACTGCATTTCAGTCCTAAATAATTGCACTCTATATAACTGCTTTGATTATATATTAAAATATAGATAATAACTGAATTGGCTTGTCATGTAAAATGTCCTGATATGATATTTGTTGCAAAATGACACTACATAAATAAGCGGAAATGATTATTATTTAAAAAATGTTAAATTATGAGAATACAAAAGTCATAAAATCACAACTGTCTTATGTGGCTGTGAGATACTTGTTTTGTTTATTCAAGCTATGGTGCTGGCAAAAATAAACCACACTTTATTTACTTAACAGTTCTTATTTCCACAAGGAACAACTTAGAGAAAACGATAGCCTATATCAAAAATAGTAAATCAACAATGTTTGAGCATTTAATTTAAAATTAAAAGTATGCAACCACACGTTTTTTTTAAGTTAAAATGCAAGTTTGTAATTATTAACAGATGCTGGAAGTGTTTATGTGTCTTCTCTGTTCTCAGTGAAGGTGAGGGTGTCTTCCCCTGGCCATCCTCAACAACACTGCTGTGGATCTCTTCACAGCAGAGAGGTTCCTGGTTCCTATATATACATATGCAAATTTGACTTTATGTAATATCCAAGAGAAATGACCTTCAACGTGCTCTTTTTTCTCTTTGTTTCTTTATTTCTTTGTTTGTTTGTTTCTTAGAAGTTAGCTATAAAACCAGCCGGTGCGCGGACATGTTCTATAAATCAGTAATAACGAGGTGCTCTTGCTTTTCTTTATATTCTTACTTGTTCGTGAAGAACGGAAGAAACAAAAATGGATAATACGCACCATTCCCGCCACGGAAGAAAGAGTTCTTCTTCCAGTCAAAGAAGAAGATCTGCGATTGGTTGGTGGTCACGTAGCTTCCCGCCGCTGATTGGTCCAAACTCCTGTCCTTCTCATTCCCTGCAAATGCAGCGTTAGCGGGAACTTGAGAAGTCTTTCGCGGTTCTATTCTGCAAAGTTGAGGGGTCCTGCGTCTACCTGCACACCGTGACACCGAGAAGAGGTTCTGCTTGTGTCTGCCGCTAACCCAGGAGACGGGAAACATCACCTTTCATCATGATGTTCGTGGTCAAAAGAGGTACGTTTTGTTAGCTGAGCAGTGTGAGCTCGACCTCTGGTAGCTTTGCTGCTTCAGCCATCAGCTGTTTATAAGATTACGGAATGATAGCGACTCTAATGTTGGCTCTGCATCTGTTTGATGAGGAGGTTTAACAGTAATAGTTATACTTCCAGGCTGTGGGAGGGATTTTTAATCTGTCTAAGCTAGCTAGCTAGCTAGCTCGCTAAACTTAACAGTAAACTTTAGTATGGGAGGCAAACTAGCAGACAGGTTTTACGTTTACTCAACACGCACACTTTGATAAGTAGTTTGAGCTCTATTGGTTTTGTTTACACTGCCAGAAATGAGCCTTTGTTTCAAATGGCGCCAAAAATGAAGGTTAATTATCCATTTAAGTCAGAATGGGAGTGGCACAGTTGGTAGCTCTGTTGCCTTGGAAGAAGAAGGTCCTTGGTTCAATTCCCGGACCGGGGTCTTTCTGTATGCTCACCCTATGCATGCGTGGGTTCTCTATAGGTACTCCGGCTTCCTCCCACAGTCCAAAAACATGACTGTCTCCGGTCTCTAGGCCGAAACGTTACCTGGAGATTGGCGCCAGCACCACTGCTGGTACCAAGAAAATGGATGGAAGTCAGAATGGTTCTGACCGGTCTGGATCGGATGGGTTTAGACAGAAACAGGCGGATTTAGAAAATGTTAAAGTCCAGATCTACGACTCAAGCCCTCTATTATTGTGGTAAACATTTTAAATAGTAAGGTTAGAAGGGTTTTGACTGCTGTAGGCAGTTTATTTTTGGTGTAAAAACAAAACCTAGGCTGATTCTTCACTATTTACTTAAATATATCAGGAAAAAATATGCATTTTTATTTATGTTTACAACATTTTTTAGACACTAAACTACATGGATTGTGATTTTTTTTTTTTACAATCCCTTTTATATAAATGAGTTACTAGGCTGAAAATGTGATGGCATTTGTTTTATATAATTGTTATCTTTTTTTGCCACTGCTTTTATAAGTTTTGCTAAGTTATGGATAATTTATTGGACTGTGTAAATGATTGATAGTATCTTCCTTGCTGTGTTAATTTGGGCTCTGACAGATAAACTGGGTGTAGCTGATTTATGATAGCCAGGAGAATAAGCAGAATAGTTAAATGGCTAAGGTATGTCTAGTTCAGTTTATGTGCAAATTTAGCTTACAGCTACTAATTTAGGTCCAGTGACGGATCCCGTTTTAGACCAAAAAATGATAGGAATCTGGTTGAGTCCAGGCATGTAAACAGATTCAGATCCAATTGATACTTGCTGTCCAGTCTTATCTAAATTATTGCGGCTTATTAAAAAAAAAACAATCTAAGCCTAGCCGAATACACTGGCAAACCCTCATTGTGAGGAAGTATAAGGCAACTGTGGAGAGGAACCATTCCTCTATAACAGGAAGTTACAGTCAACAGAACCTGGATTGATATGATGGTCAATTAGTAAAAATTGGTGTTCAGTCATGCGTCTTTGCACGTTGTATAAATTCAGATCTCAACATTGTTTTTTTTGAAGAAAAAGCTCCATTTGGCAGAATTTGGTTCTTGATTTAACAGAAAAACTGTCCTGGTTCTTGGGGGTTTTTTTTCCAGATGGGCGCCAGGAGCGCGTCATGTTTGATAAAATCACCTCCCGCATCCAGAAGCTTTGCTACGGCCTGAACCCGGACTTTGTGGATCCGGCTCAGATCACTATGAAGGTGATACAGGGCTTGTATAGTGGCGTCACCACTGTGGAGCTAGACACGCTAGCGGCAGAGATCGCGGCCACCCTGACGACCAAACACCCCGACTATGCCATCCTGGCCGCGAGGATTGCCGTCTCCAACCTGCATAAGGAGACCAAGAAGGTGTTCAGCGAAGTGATGGAGGACCTGTTCGCCTATGTCAACCCTCTGAACAAACGCCACTCTCCCATGATCTCCAAGGAGACACTCGACATCGTCATGGAAAACAAGGACCGCCTCAATTCCTCTATCATTTACGACAGAGATTTCTCCTACAACTTCTTCGGCTTCAAGACTCTGGAGCGTTCCTACCTGCTGAAGATCAACGGGAAAGTGGCCGAGCGACCACAGCACATGCTCATGAGGGTGTCGGTTGGGATCCACGGGCGAGACATCGACGCCGCCATCGAGACCTACAACCTCCTGTCGGAGAAGTGGTTCACCCACGCCTCTCCGACCCTCTTCAACGCCGGGACCAACCGGCCGCAGTTGTCCAGTTGCTTTCTGCTCGCCATGAAGGACGACAGCATCGAAGGCATCTACGACACCCTGAAGCAGTGCGCGCTCATTTCCAAGTCCGCTGGCGGGATCGGCGTGGCGGTGAGCTGCATTCGATCGACGGGAAGCTACATCGCAGGCACCAACGGCAACTCCAACGGGTTGGTGCCGATGCTGAGAGTTTACAACAACACCGCTCGCTACGTCGACCAGGGCGGCAACAAGAGGCCCGGGGCCTTCGCCATGTACCTAGAGCCGTGGCACTTCGACGTGTTCGACTTCCTGGAGCTGAAGAAGAACACAGGAAAGGAGGAGCAGAGAGCCAGAGACCTTTTCTACGCCTTGTGGATCCCTGACCTGTTCATGAAGAGAGTGGAGAGCAACCAGGACTGGTCCTTGATGTGTCCCAGCGAGTGTCCTGGGCTGGACGAGTGCTGGGGAGAGGAGTTCGAGAAGCTCTACACCAAATATGAGAAGGAAGGGAGGGTGAAGAGGGTGGTGAAGGCGCAGCAGCTCTGGTACGCCATCATTGAGTCCCAGACCGAAACCGGGACGCCCTACATGCTCTATAAGGATGCTTGTAACAGGAAGAGCAACCAGCAGAACCTGGGCACCATCAAGTGCAGCAACCTTTGCACGGAGGTGGTGGAGTACACCAGCAAGGATGAGGTGGCCGTCTGCAACCTGGCCTCCCTCGCCCTCAACATGTACGTCACGCCAGAGCGGACTTTCGACTTCAAGAAGCTGGCCTCCGTCACTAAGGTAATTGTGAAAAACCTCAACAAGATTATCGACATCAACTTCTACCCGGTTCCCGAAGCCGAGACTTCCAACAAGCGCCACAGGCCGATCGGGATCGGCGTCCAGGGTCTGGCCGACGCCTTCATCCTGATGAGGCACCCATTCGAAAGTCCTGAAGCTCAGCTGCTCAACATCCATATCTTTGAGACCATCTACCACGCCGCCCTGGAGGCCAGCTGTGAGCTCGCCGCAGAGTGCGGCCCCTACGAGACGTACGAGGGCTCGCCCGTCAGCAAGGGCATCCTCCAGTACGACATGTGGGAGAAGACGCCGACCGACCTGTGGGACTGGAAGCTGCTGAAGGAAAAGATCGCCAAACACGGCGTGAGGAACAGCCTGCTGCTGGCGCCCATGCCCACGGCGTCCACCGCCCAGATCCTGGGCAACAACGAGTCCATCGAGGCGTACACCAGCAACATCTACACCCGCCGGGTGCTGTCCGGAGAGTTCCAGATCGTCAACCCTCACCTCCTCAAGGACCTGACGGAGCGCAGCCTGTGGAACGAGGAGATGAAGAACAAGCTGATCGCAAACAACGGATCCATTCAGGTGACGGTCGGCCCACCGTGACGTGAACCGCTCTCAGCTTCAGCACCACTAATAAAGATTGTCGTTTATTTTTGACAGGACATCAGCGAGATCCCAGATGACCTGAAGCAGCTGTATAAAACCGTTTGGGAAATCTCCCAGAAGACCGTGCTGAAGATGGCGGCAGACCGTGGAGCCTTCATCGACCAGAGCCAGTCGCTGAACATCCACATCGCTGAGCCAAACTACGGAAAACTGACCAGCATGCACTTCTACGGCTGGAAGCAGGCGAGTCACACCTCCCACTGAGGCCAGAGAGACGCTACTCTTAAAACCAGATATTATAAATTTACAGAACTTTCTTGCTTGTTCTCACTGTTTAGTATTGAATCAGGCTGAAAGCTTCCTCTTTTAGGAAAAAAGTTATTTAAAAGCGAGAATAACGAATTTAAGTTTTCATACCTTGTGATTATCATATCTTTGGGGTTCAAATGAACTTGAGGTCAATTGTCCTAGTGTTAACCCTTTAAACCTGACTAGATTTCTCCAGTTCTGTCAGGAGAAATGGGCCAAACTTCCAGAAGAAGGAAGAAGCTTGAGATCCAAAATGTTGGCAAAAATTGAAACAGAAATCTGGTGTCAGGGACCAGGACTGGTCCTTAAGTAGTTGATGTCGCTGTGCTGTTCTCACACTTAGCAAATCAAAATAACCTTATTAATCTTAACTGATCAAGAAACAAACTGAGGAAGCGTTCATAAATATCTGTTTTCAGCTGCGTCTTGGAATAGGAAGGCTGAGTTTACAGTGTTTATTTCTTAATAACAGGGTTTGAAGACGGGAATGTACTACCTGAGGACGAAGCCCGCTGCCAACCCCATCCAGTTCACCCTGAACAAGGAGAAGCTGAAGGAGGTGCAGCAGAGCAAGGCCTCAGAGCAGGAGATCAAGGAGAGGAACAAGGCAGCCATGGTTTGCTCTCTGGAGAACAGAGACGAGTGCCTCATGTGTGGCTCTTAGAGCGGCTGTCTGTCCTGTAAACAAACCTGCTGGGACTTCAATGTGTTTCCTGCTGTTGGAAACTCTGGAAAGATCATACTTGATCTTTCACCTAGATGGACTTTTATTTTTTATTTTTTATTAAATAATAATAAAAAAGATTGTAACTGGTTTTGTCTTCTTACACACTAAATGTTTCCATGGATTTTTTTTCTTTTTTTTTTTCTTCTCTCCATTGAAGTGAATTTCTCCGGTAAAATTTCAACCGGGCCAATCAGCGGACACAAGTCGTGAACGATGACGTCATCTTTCTGCGCCGTTTTGGCAATGCCCGCCAAGGAAGTGAAACAAGCTGTGTGTTAGCCACGCTTCTAAATGTTGAATTGACGTTAACGGGGAGGGCAGTGACGGACGTAATTATGTCGTAATGCGGAAAATTTACGGGAAAATATTAATGCGGGAAAGGGCGGTAAAAGTACCGTAATGTCCCGGCCAAAACGGGAGACACAAGAGGCTGAATTTTTACCAGATTAGGCAAGTATGGAGAAATGTTTGAAACATATTTTCCAGTAGTCCCTCTTTGTCCACATTAAATATCTAAAATGAAGTTGCTTTAGTGTTCATGTTCCAGATATGATGCGGTGTAAATTTCTCCAGCAACCATCAGTTTTATTAATCTCGCTGCAGTTCTCTACTTTTACCACTAAAATTTCTGCATCAAATTATACAAAAAAACTTTAATCTAGAAATCAGATTTTTTTTTTTTAAATTAGAAAAATACATTCACTCTCAACTTAAACTCAGGAAAAAACTTTTAATAACTTTTAATAAGGAATAATAAAAAAAAGACAAACAAGTGTTCATATAGTTTAATTTTTTTTTTTATAAAATAATGAAAACATAATTTACAATTTACACGTTATTACAAAGAAATCCAGAAGGCTTTGTTTAGGCTGAAAGAACCCCTGATGCCCAGAGGCATCAAACAAATCAGCTATGAACAGAAATCAGAGGTAAAACAGCACGTTTAAAACACAGTACCTTCTCTCCTCACTATTCTGCAACAGTGGGCAACGGGTTAAAAAATAAATTACAAAAATATTTAACATTAAAACAAAATTACCAATAAGAATGATGCATCACTGCCTTGTTCAACATGGGTTGGGGAGTTGTGTATGCTTTAAATAGCTTAAAAATGATTCATAGCATGATTTATATTTGTTAATATATATATATATATATATATATATATATATATATATATATATATATATATATATAGAGAAAGTAAGAAACTGCAACCGTTTTACAAAAGCAAACAGGAAATTAAGACTAAAATTAGGGCAACACCCACAAAGCTGAAAAAAAAAAAAAGTTTTCTACAGGATGGTGTCCTTCACTACAACAATAAGACATGAGGGCTGAAGCTCCTTCCAGGCCAAAATGGCCGCTATCTGACCGGTCAAAGCGTTGAACCATCAGAGCTGAAGCTGTACTTCTACACAACAGACAAGCAGAAGGAAAACCTTTTGTCTCATTTCAAGTCATGTTTCAAACAGCGAGTGGGCGAGAAAGATGTGAAACCTACTAAATTATCACAGCCTTTGCACTTTGTCATCTCACGGAGAATAATTAGTAAGCTGTTGATAAACAAGTCCGTATTTGCCCTTAAATTTGTAGATTATATGCAAACAAACTAAGCTATTATTCCAGACCGGTCGGCTCCAATGCCGCCTTTAAAAAGTCCTTCAACCCAGAAATATTAAAGGGACGCCTAAAACAGTATAAACAGCAGCATATCGTCTCTGATGGTGGAGATGTAGCGCTAAACAGCATCAAAGAACCTGAGAGGGTTGGAAAATTCAGTAAAGAAGTACAGATACGTTTTCATCAGAAATATCTCGGATTTATCCTCTGCCAGGATATATTGTCCATAAAGTACCAGGGATCCTAAAAACACACTTTTCTGTAGGAAAATAGCTATAGTAGACAATATTAGGGAGGCTGGGTGTATAAAGTGTTTGTTTTTTTTTATTTGGGTTCATTGTAGCATTTGGAGGGGGGGTCACACACACAAACGAGGCCTCTCAGTAAATTAGAATTTTGTTAAATTTCAAAAAGTGAAACTCAGACATGTTTGTCTTCCACACTTTTTTCTTCCACTTAACTTTGTATTTCTACACTAGAATACAGCACTCGGGCATCCTACAGACGATGACTGCAGCCAGGAGAAAACGTTTTGAAATTAAAATCGCCTTAATCTTTTTTTAATTGTTATTTTTGGAATTCTTTGACACAGACTTAGATTTTTTTTTATTAGCTTTATGTTGCATCCATGAAATCTGTCAGGAATAGAATATATCACTCTGAGTAATAAACATCGTTTTTTAAAGGAGATCACTGTTTTAAATGAACTTTTTGATGATATCTTAGTTTACTGAGAGGCACCTGTTCACACATAGTGTTGTTCAGTGAATTTTCACGTGCAGTAGATGCTTCCTGCCAGTACATGTCCAGGGCGACAGAGCTTCATATTGACAAATAAATTAAAGGGACAGGTTGACATTTTGAGGGATTGGGCTCATTTTGTCTCCTGAGAAGTCACAAGGAGATTTTCCCTTAAAAAATAGCCATCTGCTTTTTAATCGTATTCAACATTTACTGGCTTGAAAATTTAAAGGGAGCCATTATGTATTTTCCAGGCACATACTGCCATTTTATAGT
Organism: Gambusia affinis; assembly: GCF_019740435.1. Taxonomy (NCBI): domain Eukaryota; kingdom Metazoa; phylum Chordata; class Actinopteri; order Cyprinodontiformes; family Poeciliidae; genus Gambusia; species Gambusia affinis. Next base: position 22,503,363 of record NC_057873.1, read on the forward strand.
ACAACAGAGTGGCCCAGTTCTTACTGGGCCATTGTCTCTTTAAGAAGCTGCTACTCTTCCCGACACTCCGCCTTCAGCACGTCATCACAACAGTGCTCCTCATTATGCCGCTCTTAGGAGGCTGAAGCTCGGCTGGTGAGTGCAGCTCCAAGGAGGAGCTCTGTGGAAATGGGCGGAGCTATGTGGAAATGGGCGGAGCTTTTGTCAAACCAAGCTCTTATAGACACCCTGAACAGCTGCCATCAGATTCAAGGTTTCATAGAACATGCACGAAAGAATTAAAGCAACACTTTGGGCATGTTTTTGTTGAGGGAAAAACATGATGATATAACGTTAAAAAAAAGATAATTTTACATAACACCTCCCCCTTTAAAATAGAACTAAAAGTGAAATAATTAATAGTCAACTTATCTTATTTATAAAATGACAAAACCTAATCGTATTCATCGCTATAGATCGGGTCTCCAAATGAAAGCGTAACTCTCAAAATGTCATGGCTGTTCTTTATGAGACAGACTGTAGTAACTGAGGTCAAAACAAAGATCCAGAGGGTCTGGATCCGAGATGATCAGGTTCTGCCGAAGCAGGGAGTCAAACCTAGAAGATACGATGCTATTGTTTCACTGAGTTTAGTTTCATGACATCATCCCAGATCAGAACGACGACGGGGGTTCGGTTCACATCTGAGAGCCACAGTACATCCTCGTTAACGGAGAACAGAGCCTGAACGGTTTATATTACAGTAAACAAGTTTGTCACTTTTCACACACACACTCACACTCACACACATTAGAGGGATTAAATGCCAGATGCATTAAGGAGTTTAACACCATACTCACACCTCGCTCTTTAGTATATTAGTTTGACGTTGATGATGAGAATCGTACCGCACAGGCGCCTGTATAATCATACCTGTACAGCTTCCACAATGTGTAGTGCATTCTGGGAGATGCAGTGTCTCTGGTTGTTTTTTTTTTTTTTTTTTTGGCTGATTTGCTGCAGAAACAGTATTAGGCCTCTCCAGGTGACGTAGTGTTCTCTAAAACAGTCTTCTCCTGCTTGCTCCTCCGGCATAGTAGCATCACGAGTCCAATGAGATGTTTTCACTTCAGTTTAGAAAAATAAACGGGCTCAGAGTACACACAGGTGCAGACTCTCTGGGAGAGCAGTATGTTTACAAGTCCAGGTGGTCTGTTCTTATGGTCTCTGGTTTAAGGCAGTCCCACTGGGTAGCTAAATATACCCGCCCACGCCCCTCCCGTCTGGTTCCGGTCCGTCACTCCCGCTGGGAGCTGGCGTCCTGCGTCACAGGCTGAGTCTCATGGTCACTTCCGGTCTTGAGGTTGGTGAAAAGCACGTTGAACTTGCGCAGCTGCTCGCTGGCCGTTAGACTCTCCTCCTGCAGCCGCTGGTTGTTTTCTCTCAGGTTCGCCACCTCTGCCAGCAGGACGACTTTATCCTGCTTCTCCTGGAGAAAAAAAAAAAAAACAAACAACAAAGAAATGACGCTCCTGCTGAGAATCCACGAGAAAGTAGTGAATCGTTGGATCGGGGAGGGAAAGTTATTTGTTTTTGGTGTATTAAAAATGTATTTGTTTGCAACACTCCTGAGTCAATATTTTTGTAGAAACAGCGGAAAGCGGCTACCAGCATCACACACAGGGTTCACACACTTCCCACAGTAAAGTTCAAGCATTTTAAAGGTTTAAAACTTTGGAGTTAAAACGATACAAATGAACTGAGACAGTTTCAATTCATGATTATATGATGTCATTATTATGGTTATTAATATCTTGTGATAGTATTCCACAGCAGGAACAGGGTGAAATAAAATATAACACATTTTTTATGTTTTGAATTGTTTTTCTTACACACCTGACTGATATGAGAACAAAACACTAATTTAACAAAAAAAATCTGCCAATTTCAATGACGTTGTTTAACATCTAAAATATTAGACTACCTTTACTTCAAAAACGAATAAATATTTAGAACAGTGAAAATGATAATCACTACATTGAAATATTCCAAACAAATCATGTTGATGTAAATAACCTTCCTGCTAAAGGTAAATGTTTAAACATAATATACAAATGAAGTTACAGAACAAAAAATCTCTAAAACAAATTTTTACCCACACGACTTTGTAAAAAAAAACCTTAAGCGTTGCATCGGCTTTCACAATTTGCCGCAGATCCGCAACTGAATTTAGGCTTGGACTTTGACTGGACCATCCTAACTGCTGGAAGTTGGCCCTCCAACATCAGTCTCAGGCCTTCTGCAGCTTTAACAGGTTTTCTTCCACGATTGCTCAGTATCTCCTCATCGAGTCTTACCTTCTCCAGATCATTGTTCAGCTGTTTTAGCATCACCTCAAGCTGGTAGAGCCGACCCGACAGGTCGTTGGGCACCTCATCTCTGGAAGCACACGCAGCAAATGTTACTGTCGCATCGCTAGCAAATCAAAGGTTCTCCTGGTAAACTGAATTTCCTGAAGAGGTTTTCATTTTTATCTTTAGTTCTTTTGAAGCACGAGAAGCTGAAGTTGTTTGTAAGAAACAGCATTTCCAAATGAGAACCAAGGCAATAAAGCAAACTACCACCAGGTGGCAGCACTACAAACCCTAACCATTTCAATAGGAGTGATTCTAGAGGGAGAGGAGACCCACCCGCTGAACGTCGGTGTGGTCCGCGGCGTCTGAGGAGTGTTGAACTGAACCGGACTGGCGGTCGGTCTCGCTTCCGGACCTCCAAGCTGCGGTTCGTTCAGTGAGAACAGGGAGACGGCTCTTTGCGCTGCGACGAGAGAGGAGAATCTATTTATATAACATTCTTCACAGATAAACATCACAAAAATCTCCCATTGTGACACAGAATAAAAATAAAACACACCAAGACAGACAAAAAAAAAAGAACAAATGAAATGATTAGGATCACTGAGAGCAGCAGCAGAAAGCCGCTTTTGTTTTTTACATAGAGATGAGGCGCAGTGATCTTCACAGGTGGAGCTGACAGCAGGTCAGGATCAAGTGTCTGCCAGTTGTTGGTTTGCTTTGTGGCTCTCCAGGGAGAGCAGACAGGCCAAGAAAAGAAAACAGGGATTGGGAAGCAGAGACGACGATCAATTCCTAGACCTCTTTCTTTTCCCCAAGAGTTTTGTTTCACAGAGCCTTCCAAAATGAGTCATACGTATTTTACTTTATTGTATTTTATTAGCATAAGTGCTGGACCAACATGACTGCACTACTGTGAGGTCTAAGGGTGAAACCAAACTGCAGAGTTACGACGACCCTCTTGGTCTCCTTTCTTTTCTGCATGTCGGTTTAGAAAGAGATGGTGTCTTGGTAGGTTTGAACTCCTGCTATACCTCTTTCATTTTCAGGTAATGCATTGAACAAAGCTGCTGGGATATTTTTTATTTAACAAACCACATGTTATATTTCCTTTCTGACCATTAACTTGATTGCATTTAAGTCTCATATATGCCCAACTCAAAGGGCCACCATATTTTTTATGTGGCCCGCTAAACTCCAGACTCTTTGCTATGCGAGTGATCAGTCTCTCTGGCTTTTCACAATTCTGTGATCTTGGAAAACATCCCCACATTTTTCCATGTGAAATTATGACCATGAGGTAATTGAAGCTTTTCAGCAAAAATGTAAGAAAAAAACAAAACATAAAAACAAAACACAGGGTTTAAGTGATGCTAACTCCCACCTGCAGGTGGCAGTACGTCTGATTCAGTCTTATTTGGTGTCAAGTTATATATCATGGTTGATGTGGTGAGTAACAAAAAGTTACATTTACTGTTGCATATAAGCATTAATATTTGCAAAATTCTTTTGCAAATATTTCAATAAAATCTGTGATCATAAAAACAATCGTGAAAACCTTAAGGGACTAATCGATGTGAACATTTTTAGAAGAAACAGCTATTTTTGTTAATGTGTTTTATAAATACATTCTAGCACAACCGGCTCTTCATGACATTCATAATCTTATTATAGCCCAAAATAAAAACAAGTTTAACACCCGATTTAAAGCGCTAAATCGGGTGTTTAAGGTATCGGGGTAAAAGGGGCTGAACTCAAATGCATTTCCCGCTTTCATGTGAAAAATGGAAAGCTACATGTCATTTTCATTCCACTTTAAATTCAATGCATTGAAACTTGTGCTTATAATGTGATAGAAAAAAAGAAAAAAAAAAAAAAAAAAAGTTGTTGTCTGACCTTCAAAGGCTTTTGCGGCGTTGACCAGGCTGGACCACTCCAGTCCACTGGCCGTGTCGGGAAGCGGCATCAGCCCCGGGTCGAGCCTCCTTAGAGGAGGAACTTTGTCTCTCACTTCCGTCAGGGACAACTCCGACGCGGACAGCGGCACTGAGGGGAGGACGAGAGAGGAAGCGATGAGCTACAGGACGAACCCTGGCAGGCGGTTCGTTCAGCTCTGAAACTCACTCTTCTTGCTGTGCGAGTGGTTGGAGTTGTTGGAGGAGCTCGAGTGTTTGCGTGTGGGCAGCGTGCAGGTGAACAGCACGTCGCTGGAGGTGGTTTGGTTCTCGGAGCAGGCGAAGGCGGTGTCTCGGCGCCCGCTGCACAGGGACTCGTCTGAAAAGGTGCGCTGCAGGGTGTGTCTGGGAGACTGGAGGAAGACGAGGCTTGGCGGTGAAAGACGCGCAAAGGAAGGCGAAGCAGAAGAGCGGCGCCAAGGCGTGCCTCTTACCGGGTCGGACGGTGGCGTCTCTCCGGGGTAGTCCATGATGATCAGTTTCTTCAGGTCGTCTTCGATGGTGCTCTTGTACGTCCGACGTGGAGACCGGAGGTCCCTCAGCGACGCTCGGAGCCGAGGCTGCCCAAACACGTTCTTTGAATTCGTATCCACCAGCCTGCTGACATACAGAAAAAGGTCAACTTGGTTTTCTTGATCACAAGCAGCTCGAAGCATCTCAACCACAGAGCACAGAAAGTAACTGTTCAAAGCTGAAATGTCATATGGCCAGCCTTATTTAGACGGCTTTGAAGACGTTTTATTTCACTTTGTGATCACAGATAGCAGCAACTCAAAGCCGACCAGAGTCCACGGAGTCGGACTTACTTCTTGTTGTTGCTCTCAGAATTGGAAGTGTCGGTTGTGTTTGCAGACGATGCACTGGTCTCTTCTGTCTGACGACTTCTTGATTTGCTCTTCCCATAAAACTCCTTGGGGGCGGAACTAGACAAAGCGGTGGAGCCCATCTGACCCGAGGTGGGCGTCGTCGTAGAAGCTCGGACGGGCCGCGCTTTCTCCGCTGCCGGCGTCTTCAAGCCCTGCGGTGTGAAGGCCCTTTGAACACAGACAGGAACATATTTCATTCACAGTTAGAGTTTGGATCTATGAACCCCAAGCAAAATCAAAATCAAAAATTATTTGTTTAATGGTCAGGTCGGACTTGGGCTTCTGTGATGAGTTTAATAATCCTACAATACATGAATGCTGAGTTATGAGCACTTGCAAATAGTTTTTTTTTTTTTTTTACATTTGTAAGTCTTTAGTTGTGCTAGAAAACCTAAGATAAAATATGTTGATTCTGCAAAGTTATTTTTGTGCAAAATGTGATTTAGGACCAGAAAACAAGAAGTATATATATCAGGTTGTAAGGACATCTCGGAACCTATTAAAATAAGATAACACACCTTAGTAGCTGTTAAAATGAAATGCGTACATTAGACCAATATTCTGTAAGATTTCTGTTAATCTACTGCAAACTTAGTAAGTCAAATAATGTTTTCAGTTAATTTATATTCATGAACAGCATTTTAATTAGGTGTAGGTCTTAATTAGGCCTTTATAATTAATCTCTACAACACAGCATCTCTACAGTAAGGGCACACTTATTAATTCGGTAAATAAGATCACATTTACTGAAGTAGATAGAAGCATATAGTCTAATCTAGTAATAATCTTTGTGGTATTTCACTAATTTAAACACCCGATTTAGATCACATTTTGTTTTTCAATGCATAAGGACTGAAAAAGACTGTCCTTGCTTTTTACTAAGACTTTAAAGGTACAAATTTATAGTTTAGTTAATCGATAGAAAATTGCATCAACGCCTTTTCTATTTTTTAAATTGTAGGAAAAAAAAAGAAAAACCTTTTTTTGTGAGACCAGCTGAAATGGTGAAAAGCTCCCTGGAACAGACTGCAGCACTGGCCCTCCTGTAACCCTCTGGTATTAAATACAGATTGCTTTAATCCAGAACTAAGTCTGTGTTGAATAACTGTAGTGGTTCATGTCGGGCTGGATCTATTGCAGCTCTAATGCAACAGATCTCATGATCATCTGTAAGTTTCACAAGGATTAATGCTGCTACACGCTGTGGAGCTCATCTATACGCAATAGGAAAATGCAGATGGTTTGACTGAAAGTCCTCTAAAATGTTTTCAATATTCAACATGACAGTTTGACTCATACCTTGGTTTGAAAGCGTCCATTTTTCCAGCGCTGGAGCTGGGAGGCGGGAACGTTTTGGTCGGGTACCCTTTGTTCTGATGGGCAGCGCCTGGCATAATGGGTGAAGACTCCCGTCTCCTGGACTCTCCGCTGTTGCTCCTTCCCGAGGACAGCTCCAGAAAGCCGCTGTAGGTCGCCGAGGGGTGCATGGGTTTGTGAGCCTGGCTGCCGGTCTTGTGTCCGCGGTGGCTGCTGTTGTAGTGCGTGGAGGCGTCGATGCCGCTGTCATTGGAGCCCCCCTGGTTGAGAAGGTCTGGGTCCGGATCGACCGGGTCGCCGAGAAACCCGCCGCCTACCCGCTCTCCTCCAGGTCCGCCGTCAAACCAGCGCTCGTCGCTGTGGCTGCTGGACGCGTTGCTGGACAACGTGTTGCTGCTGGAGTGGCTGGAGTACTGAGCCTCGCCCTGGAGGGACATCAGGCGGACCCGGTCAGATAAAGAAGCCGGGAACAGACGAACAGATGAAAGCGGCTGAGGATGAATCTGACCTTGGAGTGTCTGTTTGGAGAGTCTTTGGCCGGGACGTCCTGTCTGGTTATTCTCCTCTGCCCCCCTCCGCCACCTGGTCCTCGAGACGATGATGCTGGGACATGCCAGAGAGGCTCTAGACAGAAAACCCACACATAGAGGATTAAATAAATTACACTGAATGGCAATGGTTGGCAAAGAGGATTAAATACTTATGGCACATTTAAACACCGACCTCCCTCTGCACAACATCACTCAAAGCCCCTCTCATATCCCAGTTCTACTCACAAAGCAATCTGAGAACTTGACATATTGTCACTCTTTATTCATTTAGTAAATGGATTAAATGAGGAATTGGCATTTTTATTCTTCACATACACCAGAAATATTTAGTTAGTTAGCGGCAACTAAACTCTGTGCTTGGAGCAATAGCAGGAAATCCAACTGATAATAACATACTACTTTACAAATAAAGCACCTTCAAAACAACAAAGCTGAGCAAAGTGAGGTGCAATAAAACCAAACATAAAAGACAAACACAAGGAAGAGAAAATAAGACACACAAACAGGAGCTGATTCGTTCTCACACTGAAATAAGTGATAGTTTTCTTTTTTTTTTATGCAAGAAAAAATGATCAATGTAGGACTCCTGCAGGTGCTGCTGGGTCTAAACCACATGACTCTAGCCTTGCTCTCATTAAAACTTTGAACATTCACCAGTGTCTTTCAGTGGAACATAAACATGGTGGAGATCTGGATAAAATTAAAAGCAATTGTGAAAATAATGCCAAGTAGCGGCATTATGACGAAAAAGTAATAAAACATGTAAAAAAGAGTTCTGAGAATGGAGCTTTGCAGTACAACATAAGACAAGCTATTGTTATTGATGGAACTTTTTCCGTGTGAGATGTTGGATCAAGACCAATGCACAGCTGGACCTGTGATGTCAACCCACAGCTCCTGTCTGCAGAGGAGAGTTTCACGGTTTACAGATTTAAAAATGCTGTTTACATGCTGAACAACGGATATCTTGGAGAGAGCAGAATCTAAAGGCTGGACTTTTGTCAGGAGGAATTGCACAGCAGTATGAATTATAATGAACTCGGCATAAAAAACAGCTTCACAGAAAATTAGCTTGAAATCATTTCGTACGCACAGCTAAAAGAGAAACACCAGGAAGAGACTCCTGAATCAACTTTAGTTTGAATTTGATACCTGTTTTGCAGCGCTCCATTGTGCTCTCCTGACTGATGAACCCTGAGGAAGACTCTCCGCTAGAAGTGACGTCCACACTGAAGTGCGGTTCATAGGGCAGCAGGGGGCGCGGTACTGATCCAAACCTAAACAAATCAGAAAGGGTTTGGATGAGTAAACCTAATTACTAATATTTAAAGAGAAAATGGAGGCAACTAAAAAAATAACAAAGACATATACTTCTGAAAACAATTTCTATTTAATTGATGGAAAAAAATTTTTCCAAGTCTTGTTATGCATCCTGTTGGCAGTTGAATTAACACGTTTTTCTGGTTGGGTGAGATGCTATCAACCTCCACACTGTGAGGAAGAGCCGCCCACACAACAGATTCTTCCTCTGGGAGAGACAGCGTGTTCATTTCACTTCTTACTCCAGACATTATTCACCCTCTCCCTCAAACTGAAATAATCTCCCATTAGCACGCTAAACAGTCATTAGACAAACATTGGACATGTTCAGTCAAGATCCAAATGAGCTTTAATGAAGGTTGAGAATACAGAAAACCCCAAACATGCCGGTACGCACCTGTCGGGTGACGGCTTGTAGCGTACAAAAGATCCTGGAGTCATTCCAGGAGAGCCCATGATGGAGAGGGCAACCAGCCCCGTGGAGGGCGACGAGAAGCTGGCGGAGGGGTTTCTGTAGGGAAGGACTCTGTCGCCTTCTGCAGGAGACAGGTTGTAGTGGTTCTCTGGGTAACTTACAGGCCTGGAAGACAATAGCAGTGTGGGAACATGTCATGAATATGAACAAGACTGTGATAGCATAAATAAAATGGATTCAAATTAGGTGAGAAAAACACTCTTTTTATGCTTTAGAAGTGGGCAGTGTGAAACCATGCGAAGACGGTGTACATGGAGTTTAAAATACAAAAAGCATAAAGAATAACAGAGATAGTCAGTTCTAACTAAGGCCTAACTAAAAACTGTCTTGGTAGAGAAGAGCAAAAACAATGATTTAAAAAAAAAGAACAGAGTCTTGTCCAAAAATTTCAGATTTTTCTAACATTCCAGAGTGCAAAATGAAGATTGGCACTGTGATTAGTGCTGATTTCGTATCAAGTCAATAGAGTATCGGCCAATACACAAGGCTGCAATTTTGGTATTGTTTCGGAAGTGAAGACGTTTTATTGGGACACCTGTAAAACAAGCCGATGACCTATGCACATGTGTTACTTTAATTATGGGTTGATTAAGTTCCCTCTATGTGGAGTTGCTTGTCCTCCCAGTGCATGCATGGGTTCTTCCAGGGTACTCCAGCTTCAAACAGTCCAAAACAGGCATGTTTGCTAACTGGTCTTTTTAAATGGCTCTTAGGGAATATTGTGTGTAAACGTGGCTTTGTGCTTGTGTTGCCCTGTGATGGACCAGCAACCCCACCTAAAACTCAAGCAGCCCCCTTGATCTTGCATAGATAAGCAGCCACGACGGACGGACAAATGGATGAATGTTTCAGACCAAAATGAAGACGTGGAGATGATAAATGTATTATGTGAATTATATCTATACACCCTCTGCTTTATTACTAACTCCTAAACAATTTAGCTTCTCTAATACCATTTCGGGACAACTCTGCAACTTTTACCATGAATTATTTATCGCTTCCTTGAATGTTTATTGATAAGCTGCACTGCCCTCACCACATCACTGCTGCACAATCAGAGCTCAGTCCACTGCTGTAACCTGGAGTCTCATGCCATATTAGTTGATTTTACCTCTTGGAGTTGAAGTGCTGTGGCTCTCTGTAGGGAACTGGCATCAGGGGTTTGTGTGAGCGGGCCAGAGGAGGAGGCAGGGGGCCCATGGGTCCCCAGCGAGGCAGGTTGGGAGCATTCAGGAGCCCCGCAGGAACGGGTGAGCTCTCCCATCGCCACGTTTGGTGGAGAGAAGGTCGGTATCCGGCTGCCAGAGGCTCAGGCTCAGGCTTCTGCTCCATGGTCTTCATCTCGTACTCCTCTGTGCAGCCCCTAAAGGCGGGAAGAGAGAGAAAGAGAGACAGACAGCAGGGATGTTTAAATATAGATCATCAAACAAATAAACCCTTCCTGCTCACATGTCCAAACTCTAATTTTTTTTTCTCTCTCTCTCTCTTATCCTTCATCTGCAGTTTAAAGGATTCTCTGCAATGAGTTGGTAGAAAGCACAGCTGAAAGACTGCCACTTCCTCTGAACTCCGGCTGAACCAAGATCAGTGTGGAAAAGTTGCTCAGTATGTTCACTCTGAATACTCCACATTACAGTTCATGTGGAGGCTTAAATGTACAACAGCTGATTAATGACAAATCAAATATTCATCTTTGCTACAGGAAGATTAGGTCACGTCTCTTTGTGAAAATGTGTATTTTATACTCACATTACTGCTTTTACCCACCAAAGAGCTCTTCACTCAAATTCTATGCAAGTGCAGAAGATATTTTGTAAAGGTAAAAAAATAAAAAATAAATGAAGTCACAAAAAAGTGAGCTCCAGGAGCCCAGAAGTAAAATATCATCTGATGGGTGGTGCAGGCTTCAAGTGAAAATGATCTGACATTTATTCTCATCCATAATGAAGCTCATTGCTGGAAGGCGTCTTCCTCATTTTGTTTGTATATCAGCTCCTATCTCAATATTTTATATAGAGGCCTATTAAAGGAGAGGCAGGGATTAAAACATGCTGATAAGTTGGCATTTAGGATGAAAGGAGAATTCAAAAAGTAGAAGAAGAGGTGGGTGATTAGCTAAACTAACAGAGGAGAAACAATGATCGCTGTATTTAGTCTGTATAATAGCTTATAATAGGTTATTCCTATAGTTTAATGGACATTCAAATTATTATTGGAGGGTTTTCAGGAGTCAAAAGGTTGAAAATATTATTGTTTCAGACTGACATTCTCTGAGTTTTAACACTGAATGTTTCTCATTATTCTCTAAAATCCATTCACTTTAAGGGTATAAACAATATATTTTTTTAATAAAGTCTAAGGCTGCAGTGCAACTCAACATAACTGATAATGTTAACTATAATAAACAATCTTTAGCAATGTTTTTAAGTGACGCCATTTTTATAACTCTTTCATATTTTCTTAAAAAAACATCCAAGTGTTTATGATGTAAACACTTGGATGTTTCCTGTATTGCTTTGTTGCTGAAATGGCTATACAAATAAATTTCATTGACTGAAATGTTTTCCAACAAATTGCTGTATGTGAGGAGTGAAAAAATTAAATCAGTTTCCGGGGAAGATAATTAATCACCCAGATAGATTAATTAATTAATCAGATAAAAAGCCATAAGCGATCAATTTTTAAGGCTCCCCTGTCTCTTTAAGAAGGCCCTGCTCTTTTTGACACAACAATACTCCTCCATTATGCAGTGAACAATCTTTCCTTAGGAGTGTTGCATTGAGAAGTAGTTTGTATAATGAGCTCAGTAGACTTGCAGTTAGACCAGGTGTTTGCCAGTTACTGCTGCTGCTAGTCTAGAGGAGCCGGGTGTAGGAGGTTTGTGTAAATAAGCGTTTGGGCAGCCCTGAGTGGTTGCCGTGGGAGATTCAAGGATTTCTCAAACATGAATGAAAGAAAGCAACAGTTTTGGATGAGGGAATTACACTATAACATGACGTAATGCTCAAAAAGTCAAGTTTACAACATCAGTGTTATCCGTTTGCATACAAAAACTGACAAAGACATCTGTTAGCTCTGGGAAATGTTTTGGAAGATAGACAAAAGCAATCAACTAATGAATAATTAGGTGACGGTTTTCTGCAGCCTTTGAGAAACACAGATTTACATAAAGAAAACATGCAACAACAAAACACCTCTAGAACACAGCAGCTTTCCAGGGACACAAAAACACCCCCCACAAATCAACGTCCATGAAGGCAGTGTGTACTACGACTGTTTTAATCAATAACGAATACCTTCTGCCATCAACAATATCGATACAGATCAGCTGCACAGACCCCAGCCTTGCATGCACACACGAGGGGAATACAAACCTCAGAGAGAGCAGAGCCTAACGTCTGTCAGCATGCAGTAATTCTCCCATCACATTAGCTGAGGTGACACGGCTGGAGCTCAGACACACACACACACCGTCAGACCCACGCCTTTTTCCTGCTGCATCCATCCGTCGAGTGGTTTTTGCAGCCGAGACGGAGCCTTCCAACTTTCATCTCCCTCTTCCCCTCTCGCCTCCACCCACTCCTCTTACTCTCGGTGGCGCTGAGACACGTCCTTCTCATCGAGCGCTCCTCCCAGCCTCTCTCCCTCTGTCGCTCCGCCTCTTCTTTCTTATTTTCCTTTCTTTTTATTTACACAGGGCACACATTTTTTTTAAATAATCGGCTCTTTTATTTATTTTCCCCTTTTTTGGTGCGTCGTTCCCCTCCACCCCGTTCCAGCAGATCCCAAGCCTTAATCTCATCCAATCTGCTCGCCTGGCACACAGCAGCCAACGAGTCAGAGAGGAAGAGTGAAATGCAAAGACTCTAATTATCAGCTGCTCCAAGGCCACAGCTCAGTGTTTTGACGTGTTGGTGTGTGTGTGTGTGTGTGTGTGTGTGTGCGTGTGTGTGTGTGTGTGTTTGGAAAGGGTTTAACTTGGAGTAATTAAACTGCCTCCAACATTAAAGGAATCCAACCACACTGTGATCACACAGCCCGCCATGATTACGGTTTTTAGGAGCTCTTGATGCTCAGAAACACACACAGTGTGCTTGGGGTTGTTTTTCTGTAACCATTCTGCAAAACCACACCAGCGTCTAATAATGTCTCTTTATTCAGGCTCACTCAAGACCTGGAGCACAGATGAGAAGATAAAAAAAAAAAAAGGGTGTAGCTGCAAAGGATTGTTGCAGAAGGACCAAACCAGCGGAGATTACCAGATAACAAATCCAGAGAAAGAGACAAAAACCGACAGATTTAGCTAATTCCTGTTCAACAAATGCTTCTCCCTTTCTGTCTCTGTGCCTCGTTTCGCTTGTTTCCACTCCAGCTACACGTTGCCGTCTCTCTCTGTTGGTTCGCTTCCTCTTTTTTTTTTCCTTTTTCTTTCACACTCCCACACAAAATCCTCTCAGAACACTGGAGACTGGCCACTGCTTTTGTGTGTTTCAGTGAAGAGCATCCTGTGCTCATTGTATCTCTCTGCTGCCCTTCCACTGCAGCCCTTTCTCCTCCTTCTCCCTGATATCTTCCAAACAAAATCGCTCACCCTTTCAGCCACAGACAAAGTAAATTAATGCCCATACACACCTGCGAGGTTTGCCCTCTTCGTACGGAGGAATGATGACCACTTTGACGGTGACCGACGTCCTCAGCAGGTCGATCATCTGCTCGTGAGTGAGCGTCACGGCGGCCACCTTGCAGATCTCCACCAGACGGCTGCCCTGCCTCAGGCCCGCCTGCCAGGCGAAGCCGTACTCCTCCACCTGCGCAGAACGAATCTGAAGTTATTCGGAGCCCAGCTCGTTCGTTGGCCGTGATCCAGCGCGGCCATCCGACGTTACCTCGGAGACGGTGCCGTCCAGACGGACGTGAAAGCCCAGCTGTCCCAGTCCGTTTCTTCTTAGCGTCATGTCCACCGTCTCACACCCGACTGTCAACATCTGGAGGCAAGGATTACAGTTGCACTGTTCATTCTTTCTGGAAAGTGAACTACTTCAACACGCATACATGACTTAGTAGTGCTAAGATCCAAACTTCAAGTCTCAGTGCTACTGACATTTTGGTAATTTTGTTTCCTCTGCGATGGTGACAGTCTCCACATATTAAACTCAGAGACTGGACACTTTTCACACAGTAAAATTCAAGCACTTTTCAAGCATCTTCAAGGTAAGTTGTCAAACTTTTCCAAGACCACACTTTGGAGTTAAAAACAATAAAAATTAACTAAGAAAAGACTGTTTCAATTGACTATTATTTAGATCTTGTATAGTACATTCTACAACAGGGAGAAAGCCAACTAACATAAAACAAAAATTAGTGTTATCAAATATCTCTCACACGTGCCATATGCAAAGCAGAGATAAATGTATAACTGTTTATAATTACAATAATTTTAATGTGAATTTTATTTTGTATGCCTGCTATTTTGAACATCATTTTAAAGACACAGCTTGAACAAAAATGTCTCATAAATTCAATATGGAGTTTTAAACTTAAAATATCAACTCAATCATTTTTGCTTTTAGGAAATCAAATTTTCTCAGGCAGTGTAATGTCTGAGAAAGCCATATTTAAAAAAAGCATCCAAAAGCATTTTGAAGTTTGACAAATATGATTCTTGAGAAATCAAAATCGACAGGGCGAAGCTTTAGAAAATTGTCAGCTGGAAAAACAGGCAGAAAATCTCTGATAGGTGCATCCGTCGACATCCTACTGAATGCTATTTGACCACTGGGTGAAAAATCTGTCTTTAGGTTCACAGCTCTCCTGGTAAATCCAAACAAATTCCAAAGAGATTAGGAACAATCCCAATCCCACAAATTGGACATTCCCAGAATAAAACATTTGAGATGGTAAGAACTAGGCCTGTCTCGATAAACGATAAATCAATTAATCGTACGATAAATTAAAACTATCGACGTCATTTTAATTATCAACCTTTATCGTCTCTTCCAGCCTTTTTGTCTTTCTGTTGATGACACTAAATGAAAAAAGGCTCAACTCCGCTGCTCTCCACTGACCCTCCCTTCCTCATTTCCTTAGTTTAATGTCCAGTTCACACTACACCATCTTAGAGCTGTCGGTCGATTGTCGGCCCATTTTCAAAACCTGAGAGATCACACATTAGCCGACAGAAATCCTAGGTATAACGGTTCGATCAATCCTGCCATGTGGTGTCCAACAATGGGCACAAAATAATGGCTACAAGTCCAGTGAACTAATTTTAAAACCAGGCATTAATCAATGCTTTACTACAATCTACCTGCAGTGCATGTGGCTCTAGTGTCAGCGTAACGTCCTGACTGAATGAAAATCATTAGAACCGATTTATGTCACGTTAACGAAGAACAGCTGAAAAGTTACCGGGTTCATCAACGTAGCGATTTCGCTCCAACTCCTCCCCTCGTCATTTCTATATTCTTTGCACCAAATGTTTTATAAACATTAATGTTGTTTCCACATATCATCTCCAATGTCAGCTGGACTTCGGGTTGTCAGCTGTTTGGGATTCCCCTCAGAAAGCAGGAGCAGAATCCGGCTTTCTGATTGGCTGCCTGTCACATTCAACAGGCAGGTTAACGATCCCAGTGGGAAAAACCCCTGATTTAGATCTGAGGGGCCACAACGATCTACTGTAACACACCACACACACTACAGGATGATAACAAGCGACAATCTTAGAACAATCAAAGTTCTAAGATTGTCGAAAGGTGAAAATGTAGGTGTGAACTAACAATTAACAACTTGATTGATTGATTGATAGTGTGAACTATTGCATCAGGTAGTCGATGTGCCCATCTTCTCTATTTAAATCTAATGATTACTGAAGGGCAATATGGTAAACAGACTTTATAATCTGCACTCTTTTGGTTGAATCCAGTATTTATTTACACTTTGGTGTTTTTATTCAAGTACATTTTTGTTAATGGAGACTGAGAATCCATTTTATTTTTGTTTTTGGTTGTTTTATTTATTTTATCAGTTCCAGTGTTAAGTGTTCTTGTGAAAATAAAGTGCATCTATTTATGGTAGGAAATCACATGTAATATTATGTAATTTCCATTAAATCAGTGTAAAAATGTCTTCAAACAATATTATCGTCTATCGCAATAGTTTGAGACAATTAATCACTCAGCAAAATATGCTATCGTGACAGGCCTAAACATATATATCTATATCTATCTATATATATATACACACACACCAATATCTATATCTATAAAGATATAGATCTATATAGATATTGTGTATATATCAATATCTATATAGATATATATCTATAGATATATGTGTGCAATTATATGTGTGTGTATATATATACATATATATAGATATATCTAGATGGATATAGATATAGATCTATATCCATCTATATCTATATATATACACACAAGTGCATATATATATTTATATATATATGCATATAGATATAGATTTATATCTATATGCAGGTATATAGTATTGATATTATAAAAGTGCCAATTTGCATTCACTAAATCTTTTTAGACAGTGGCAGGAAGCCGGAGCACCCAGAGAGAAACCTGCAAACTATTTATAAAGTTTAATTACAAAATTTATTTTTTATCTGCACCTAAAGAGAATTTAGAGAGACCAATTAGACAGACGTGATTTTAGACGGTGTGAGGAAGTCAGAGCGCCAGGAGAGAAACTTCAGACAAAAAACTGGTAAGATCCATTCTTTAGGGGTACAAACGTTTCCAATTCTTCTATTTAAAATCCCAATATAGAAAAACGAAAACAGAAAAAACCAATGCTAAGAGAGAAAAGTAAGGAATTACTCGCCCAGTAAAAAACAACACAAGGAAAAAACACCCAGCACAACAAACTAAACAAAAACAAAAATATTGGCATCAATTTCCCCCAGAATGTTTCTTCTTCTATTCTGCCGTATATTTCAGGACCCCAATTTTCTGTCTGACTCACTTCAATTTCTGCTTCCTCAAAATGACCACTTGTTTCATCTTCTGCGCTGATCTGTTCATCCAAATTTAAAGGTTCTGGCTCTTCTCCAGAACTTTGTTCATCATTCTGGAGAGGAGGCCCAGGAGAAACCGTCACTCTAGTTGTATTTAGGTGGTCACTCTGAGGTTCTGCTGGATTCACTCGCTTCTCGTAAATATAAATGAATCCGTTTTGATACATATCCTCCCTGCAGGGTATACCAGGACTGAGGACATGTTCATCCACCACCTGTATAGTCTGTCGTCCTCGAATCAAATAAGTGTAGAAATGTTGTGACTCAACATCTCCACAAATGATGGAGGACAAACTGTACAACTCGGTTCCACTTTCTCCTGGTACCTCCAGGACTGGATTGGGAACCACTGGAAATCTTCTTTCAACCCACCGTGGCAGAAAGAGAACAATCACATTATTGTTGCTCAGGATGTTTTTGCGATTTAAACTTGACCTGCAGCTTGAGCAACAAGGCTGGCCCCACAAACTTATCCAATAATTAAACAGTGAAGCGGTGTCGTTTAGTGAAGTCGAGGTCGGAAGTACAACAATGGGGCTGTTATTCAGTAGTAGTAAGAATGATTTTCCACATCTGGTACAAGTGTTTTCACTGTACATTTCGCAATCCGTGCTGCCACCGTATGAATCGAGCCAGACTAGAACAGACTCCAGTAGACAAGAGATTTCAAACTGTTTCCCCAACTCTGGTGATGGTTGTCTCTCCCTCAGTTCCCTTAAAACTGGGGAGATTTCTGCTGGGCCAAAGCAATATCCAGGTTGGTGGACGGCAGTGTAGATCAGACTGGCACAGTTCGGGATAGACGATGCCTCTTTGAACAAGTGTCTCCGAGCCAGACACCGTCTGGTGACGCTCAGGTTGAGGACACTTTGAAATCCAGCACTCATCCAGCTGATATTGAAGTGGTTTGCAAATGTACAGATGTCGCTCTCTATCTGTCTCATTCCGCTTTGATCCTCATCTACAACTTTCCCATCCGGGTCAGTTTGTTGCTGAGGACCAGAGCAGAAATGCTTTCCCAAGACTTTTCTCTCATCCGGAGAGACAACTACCCCAGCCGGGGTAGTTTTGTCTTTTGGAAACGTTAAAGAATCATCATTATCTGGGGTTTCATTGCTGTTCCTGTCAGTGAAACTAGCTTCCCCGTCCGGGGGGCAGTTTAATTCAGGTTCAGCAGAAACCCTACGCTTTAACGATGAGTTCATAGATAGATCTAGGACTCTGTTTTCATTGTAAACGCTACGTCCCTCTGAAACAAATTCCTCGTCCGAGGAACTTGTAAAATCAGAGGTGCTGGACAATGTGCTGGAAATCAAAGGTTTCTCAGTGAATTCAGCCCCAGAAAAAACTTTCCCAGCCGGGTCAGTTTTTTCTTTGGGAACAATGGGCAAATTGTTCCCAGAGACTGAATTCACATCCTGAGTTGCGACGACAGACGATGTCTTTGTCAAATCCAATGCAGAGGCTTCATAGTCAACTTTCTGGTTGACGGAGCAAACTGACCCAGCCGGGTCAGTTTGATCTCGGGGAACCGCAGAAAGTTCATTCCCAAAGGAAGTGCTCTTGTCCTCAGTACTGCATTCTGAAATCTCCGTTACATTATTGTCGGTGTCTTCGAAGGAAACTGACTCCTCTTCCAGGCAAACTGACCCAGCCGGGTCAGTTTGCTCATTGGGAACCATTGTCGGTTCGTTCTCAAAGTAAGTGCTCTCATCCTGAGACACACTCTGGTCCACATCCTTCCCTGGGAGGTAATGGTCACACAATTTCTTCATTCCTGTTGTAATGAGGTAACCAAGTCCCCAACCCACCGGAAATATTAAGGGATAAGGCATCGCTGTAATACTAAAAATCTTTGTCTGACAAAAAGCTTCGTTTCTCTGCACTGTTTAGATCCTGACTGACGATGAACTGAGTTACACGCATTTAAAGTCTCAGAGACCTTCTATGATGTCATCATAGAAGGTCTGTGATGTCATCAATGACCTCTCTGGAGTTCTGGTGCAAGGTCTTGCTTCTGATCGTTGCTATGGAAACGATCACATCAGTTCTGCATGACTCAAACTATAGATGAAATAATGACTAAATATTTAAATAATGTCATATTTTTAAAATTTATTTAACATAAAGAGATTGACAATAGATTTTTATATGATTGAATTGTTTCATTTGTAGTTTTCTGTATCTGCTGTGGAATAAATTGTCTTCACCCAATTATCCATTACTATTTTTTAACACAATCCTTTGGTAAGCTAGCTGCACCAAACTATGGTCCGGGGATCCCAGTTTGAGAAAGATTGGTTTAATCAAATCTATTCTACTATTATCAAACACTTTGATCGCTCTGATTTAAGGGGATAAATCAGATGAGATTAACAAAGATTTCCCAAAATGAAAAAAATAAATTAAATGATCTATGCAGTTTGTCTTCAAGCAGCGAAAAGGTGCATAGACCCTGCAGTCATGGTGATAGAGCCTATATTTTATTAAATGATAACCTGATAAAGAAAAACCTACTTTGAAATATATATTTCAGGACCGTCAGCGTTAATACATGATCTGAAAAGTTTAACTCGTTAATGTTCCTTCCACTGAAGCGCCAATTTACTGTTAACAAAATGACTCATTTTAAACCGTTTTGAATATAAATCATAGAAAACTGGCGTGAGACAATAAAAGGCTTTCTAAAACGGTTTAACGGTTCGTTACATAAGTAGCGAACCGTTAAACCGTTAAATTTACGGCGTTAAAACTAACCGTTAAAAAACTAAACTTGCTACTTACGATGCTAGCGCCGTTCCAGAGTCGACTTTTACGTCACTTCCGTTGACTTTATATATTTTGATTTCCTGTTACAAAGGTCACTGATTGGAGATGGAAATATTAGCTGAAGGGTTGTTGTTTACTATACTACCACAGTGTAAGTCACATATTCTGTAATGATTAATAATAATGGATAATTGTTTGTCTATTCTTATTCTAGAGATTCTATGAAGTGTAAAAACTAATTCATTGGGTTTTTCTGTCATATTTTTAATAAATTGATCAAGTTTTTTTTCATTGGACATCAAAAACAATATGTAAAGCATTTTGAAATGCCTTGCTGCTGAAATGTGCTATACAAATAAAATTTGATCGATTGATTGATAGTGTGAACTATTGCATCAGGTAGTCGATGTTCCATCTTCTCTATTTAAATCTAATGATTACTGAAGGGCAACATAGTTTACAGACTTTATAATCTGCACTCTTTTGGTTGAATCCAGTATTTATTTACACTTTGGTGTTTTTATTCAAGTACATTTTGTTAGAGGAGACTGAGAATCCATTTTATTTTTGTTTTTAGTTGTTTTGTTTATTTTATCAGTTCCAGTGTTAAGTGTTCTTTTGAAAATAAAGTGTATCTATTTTTGGCAGGAAATCACATGTATTATGTCATTTCCATTAAATCAGTGTAAAAAGGTCTTCAAACAATATTATCGTCTATCGCAGGGGTTTTAGAGACAATTAATCGCTCAGCAAAATTTGCTATCGTGACAGGCCTAGTAAGAACTGTTCAAATGTAAACAGCTCGACCAGTTTGCTTCCCGAAAGCCCCTCTAACCTCATAAAGTAATTAACTTACAGTAGTCCAACAAAAAAACAACATTCTTGGTTTTTTTTTTTTACATTTGTGAAAGGTTTCTGCAAGTAAAATGCCAGATTTTAGAACTCCTCACTGAACAAAGATATATTAATAAAGAGCAGAATTTCTCTTGATTTTAAGAACATATTTGAAAGCATTATGAATTTTCTCTAATCCATGCACTTAAAAAATTAAACATGCTACGAAGGCAAAAGAAAATGCATCACAACTAATTTTTTCATCAATATCTCAGAGAAACCACATGATCACCAGTGGAGTAATTCTGGCTGGATGTAGCTCATCCCATCTGAAATGTCAGATCTTATATAAACCGACTGCCTTGCTGGTGCAGGCCCTCCTTTAAACAAACCATCAGTTTGGTTTTGTTATTCCAGATCTTAATGTCAGCTGATTCTGAACACTGCTGCTCATGTTCTCACAAAAAAACAGCATCACTCCAGTTCTACAGTCCTTCCACTGGCTCCCTGTAGCTCAGAGAATAGACTTTAAAATACCGTTGGTACTTCGTAAATTACAGAACGGCTTAGCACCACAATACATTAAAGATCTGCTGTTATTATATCAACCCTCCAGACCCCTCAGGTCTTCTGGTTCTGCTCTGCATCCCCAGAACCAGAACCAAACATTGAGAGCATTCAGCATCTATGCACCACAAATCTGGATCAAACTTCCAGAAAACTGTAAAACAGCTGAAACACTGAGTTCCTTTAAATCAATGCTACAATCCCACCTCTTTAGAGTTGTTTAGCAGTAAATGCAACATTGACCATTTGATGTGTATTGATGATTTTGATGACATTTGATAAATAAGATGTTTTCATCATTGGAAGCTCTCTGAACTGCCTTGCTGCTGAAAAGCGCTATACAAATAAACTCGAGTCGAAACTGAATTGAATGAAAACTGGCGTAAGCTGGGAACTCTCACCTTTAACCTCTGCACCATCTCTGTGACGTCGTGTCCAGATCCTTCTGGTACTCGGACCGCAATGTGGTCTCCTCTCCCATAAAAGATCTTCAACGCCAGCCGCTCCAGCGTCCAGCCGATTACATCACTACAGAAACAATTGAACACCACCTCTTTGGTGGAGCAGTCGATGAGGACCACGTATTCGTCTGATATTCCCAAGGCGCAGGGTAGCTCTGCGGCCCCTCCGCTGAAGTCCTGGGCCAGGACTCTCCAGGCGACGGCCCCGTCTGCGTCCAGCTCCGCTCTCTCTCTCGCTTTCGAGCGTTCACGTTTCTTAGACGCGAGGGAGATGAGGTTGTTCAGTTTCCCAGCCGAGTCCAGCGGCGTGCTGCTGACGTAGTTCTCGGCCAGGTCCCGGAGGTACTCCTGCCGAGTCCGCGTCGCCATGGTGTGGAACTTGTCGGACTTGTGCGCAGCGTTTTCCGCATTAATGACTTTGGCGAGGAGGAAGTTACGAAAGTTCTCCGGGTCACGAAAGGTGACTCCGGTGGGGATGGGTGGTCCAAAAGAGGGAACGTCTTCCATCCGTGTTACAGCAACACTGAGGGAAAAAAAGGGGGGATTAGTGTGAAGCAATCAGAAACGAGGAAGAAGAACTCAAAAGCTTAAGATATTTACCTGTAGTAGGTGCTGTCGGAGCAGGGGTTGTGCACCCGAACAATAACGAAGACGTGCTGGAAGTGGGACCTGATGTTCTGGGGTGTGAAAGGCTGCGCTCCAGGCTCTTGAAAGATTATGGTGACAATGTCGTTACCTATGTGCCTCTTTCTCAGGAGCTGGGGAAGAGGAAAGAAAACACGGAACTGGTCAGAGCCGACTCCGCAGCCAACGTAAACTGGGACGCCCGCGATCGTACACAAACCGACAGCTCTTTATGTAATTTGTTTATCGCCTTCTGAGTGGGTTTATTTGGGTCTGAGTGTTCATGTAGGAAACACGGCACACGGTCCGGGCCGAGCTCGTGCTGCAGAGCATGCCAGCTCTCGCTTCATTTCCACACACAAGTGTGAAAGCACCAATTATGTAATGCAGCCCAGAGGAACATCATTCACTGGTACTGATAGGCTGTAGTTTGAACATCTGCACTTGTAATATACGCTGACATAAAACAAGCCTAATCTGCTGCTTACATCAATTTTGTTATCTATGTTAGGTTTTGCCACATATTACTGATCTGCTATATGTCGGATTTGCAGTTGCGACTAAAAATAGACACCTAAAAGATTTAAAGGATTTAATAATTAGTTTTCTGTTTCTTAAGCATTGCATTAAGTTAACAGACAATACATGATCAAGTATTTTTTTATGCTACGGTTTATGAAAGAGTTTTAAGCTATCTTGAAGCCAAACTTCCACATGATGTATCACAGATTTTTACATGCTTACCATGTGGAAGGCAGATTTTTAAGCTATCTTGAAGGTATTAAAGGTGTGGTGTTTGCAACAATGGGAAAGTCAAAGGTACTTCAACAAAAAGCTCAGGGAGAAGACTGAAGAGTTAAAAAAAGAAAGATAACATTCCTAGATAAACAACTGGTACGAATATAAGGAAGTTTAAAGTTAGTTTAGAGTTTGAGGAGAGAGTTTTATGAACTGATTAACTCAAACTGGTACCATTTAGACATCTTTAATATGTCTAATGTGCAAAAGACCAAGTTCATGACCAGAAGAACATAATGCTTATGGTCATGAACAGATTGAGGGGGGTTCAAGGCATTCCCAGAAATACACTGCCCCCCTCTCTTTTCTTGCTTTCTAGTCAGCTTCCATGTTGCCGAGTTACTTCTTCCACAGTGGATTATGTTTGTAGTCAGATGCTGCCCCCTGGAGGCTAATTGTAGTGAGAAAATGTCCTATTCTGCTGAGCCTTCAACCCTGTAGATGGAGACATTGTGCCACTTATTCATCTTCATATTCCGTCTGAAGGTTTTACACAAAACTCATCAGACAGGATCTTTCAGAAAACACATGCATCAAAGAATTGCTCACACTCATGCAGATTTTTACTTTTTAATATAATACTTATATTTTTCACCTCATATTGAAGCTATTGCACAGATTCACTTCTTTAAACTTCATACTGTTGTCTGACAACTATCTGTATTGCAAGTTCTTAGAATAAAGTTTGTCCTCTGAGGCCATGAAACAATTTCAGAATTTTTTTTCCAAAAAACAAAAAAATGTTTTGTTGTGTGCATAATTTAAATATCTGACATCTACCAAGACCTACAATTTATTTTGTTAAAAAAAAAAATACATGAATTTGTGCTCCATAAGTAGCTTCATTTACAAATCTTATCACTCTTTATTAAAAAATTAAACCTGAATATTCCTTAGTTTAACTCCACGCCCCCAGATTTCCAAGCACTGAGTTATAGTATAAAAATGTAAACAGAAAACATAAAACTTGATTTTAACATGTTTCACTTTACACAATTAGTTTTCAGATCCTCTACTTCAATATGTATCAAATGATTAATTGCCAGAAATACTGAAATTTAAAGCAAATCTATTAACATTAAACTAAAAGTTTGACTTGCTTATGTCTTCCCCGTTTATTTGCAATGGTCCCTGTAAGTCCTTTTCACAGTAATACAAAGTTTTTTGTTATCTGAAAAGTTGTGGAAGCTCCAAAACCTTAAAAATATCAATAAGTTGCAAATTAAACATTAGTCTCAGCTGTGAACTCTGAGGAGCCTTATATAAAATCCACAGCGAATATGTATTTAGTGTATTAATATATTCACATATATTTTCAACTGTTGGCTCCGATATGCAACTCCAGTGCTTTAATGCATTGATTATAAACTTGAACCCTTTGCAATATTATAACATCAAGACGAGTCAATTATTTAAATGACTCTTTTTCAAGCCAAACCTCATAAAATATGCAATGTCATTAAAGTTTCATTTTAATTCCAAAACAAATGGCAATAAGTCCACTTCAGAAGCAAAAATTGAAGATGCAACGAGAAGATAATTTGTTACTTAGAACTGAAAATCAAGTCTCATAATTACTTTTTAATGTACTTTCAAGAACCTGCAGAAACCCTCCATGAGTGATTTTACCAGCTGCTTGTACTGTAAACAACTGAGCATGAATGGTACAGATGGTATGTTAGGATAAAAAAGCTAAAGCAGAAAGAAAAAAAACCAACCATATACTAATAACTACTCACTGGTGAACCCCACCCAGCGCTGTGCCAGTTAAAGACGGAAAGGCAGAGCCGACAGAAAAGCCACAAAGGCAAAGAGAGCTGAGACTATAAAAGCACAAAAAAGCTAAATGAAAGAAGAAGAAGAAAAAAAGAAGAACGAACAAGTCACGGGTTACGACATCTTGGATTCTTGCTTTTATTATTCAGAGCAAAAAGAGATGTTTGAACTCACAACCACAGACATGCTTTGAAAGGCTCTGGACAACAACAGAGGGAAGTACTTTCCTCGTATACACAGCAGTGTTTGACCAGCTACAGAGAATACAGCCTCAGGTAGCTTTGCATGTTAATGAGCCCGTTTACCTGCTGTGGGTTGTTGGGCATGTATGGCAGCATGGTGGACACGTGGAACATCACCTCATAACCCTGGTAGGTGGTGTAAAGGGAGTGGGTGCCTGTCGAGTCAGCTGGGGAGAGGGAGGAAAATTAAAGTTATTTATATTTAATGTTGAATGTAGATCACAGAGGGGTGTTGTTGAAAAGCGATTTTTCTGGTTTAAGTCGCAGTGTTTCCCGAAGTCCAGAATAAAAACACTAGAAGAAGAATAAAATCCTCCAGACTAAAACAGCTGCATTTCTGAAAGTCTGAAGATCATCAGAAAGGTCATTTATTTTCATGTAACAAATTTATAGATAGATTTATCACACACAAAATGATCTATGGCTTAAACCTAATGAAAACCAAATGTACAGATGTCGCTCTCTGTCTGTCTCATTCTGCTTTGTTCCTCATCTACAACTTTCCCATCCGGGTCAGTTTGTTGTTGAGGACCAGTGCAACAATGGTTTCCCAAGACTTTTCTCTCATCCTGAGAGACAAAATATTCTAATATTTTCAAAAATATTATATTACATAATACAGAAAGGTGAGAAAAGCTGCTGAATCGACAGTCCACCAGACTGTTGTGGACGCCCTCGACAAGGAGGGCGAGTCAAAAATGCCTCTTTGCAAAGGATCAACATGGAGTTCTGTATCCAAGCATCCTAATGGAAAGTTGAGTGGAAGGACAAGCACGGGTGGACAAAGAGCAGATGCGTGGCTAATATTCAAATTTTTGGTGAAATAAAATTTTAGATTGTATTAACATAAATCAACTGAAGGAATTAAGATTTTTTTCAAAATTGAAACACTGAAAAAAATAAAATAAAATAAAAAAGACTTTTTATGGACTGCCCAACAGTTATGTATAACTTTCAACCTTTTTATTTGTTAAAAATGGTTCCTATCTTCTGCCCATGTGTTTATTTTGCATCTGGGAAGCGGTAATGAAGGAATACAGTTATTACAGTGAGGAAGAGCCTCTCACTTTTTGTGTCGAGCTGTGCAGCGTATTTCGAGAATCCTTTGAGGAGCACCTGCTCCCCCAGCAGCTCCAGGAAGGCAGAGAAGGCGGGCGATGCCTCCTCGTTGTTGTACATCTCCTCCTCTGTACTCTGGCCCGCACGACACAGCAGAACACCCACTTTGTGCTTGTGACTCAGCTGCAACGTGCATAGACACACAGAACAAAGACAAGCAGATGAGATGTTAGTCTGAACCTCCTGAGCTGCTGTCAGCGGATGAGACTTTAACCCAGCAGTAAAGTGTATTTATATATGGAAGTGCTTACTAAAACACACAGTACAGTTTCGCTGTTGTATAATCCACCTACGCAAACACCACACCAACTGCTGGTAAAATACCTCACACTCTGCTCACGAGGAAACAGCTCAACGATAACGTGGCCAAACATTAAAGTTTTTATCTTTAGTCATAACTCGTGACACACCCTGCTTTGACTCAGCTTTCTCTGCCCACTTTTTGCACTTTTCTCCAACATTCAATCAAATATACACGGTTCAGGCACATTTTCCACACTCTCTGAGCAAACCATATGCCACTGTTCTGCCTTATCTGATGCTGTTTTTACTTTGCATTCTTTGTAGCTACTCGACTTAAGCAGAAGCTGCAAAAACATAAAAAAATAAAATAAAATACCTGCAAATTAATATTTAGCTCTGAATCCAGTGTGTGTCAAACTCAAGGCCCGGCGGCCAAATTTGGCCAGCCATAGCTTCTTCATATGTGGTTCTGTAGACTCTACAAGGACAGGACACTACAGTTGTGTGCCTGAATATTAATTTATCAATGAAATCAAAGCAGTTTATTTTTTTTATCTGCATGCAGGCGAATGACATCAGTCCCTCCGGTTTTTCACGATTCTCCGATTGTGGAAATTTACAGAAAATAAACCGCTTCTTGTACTTTTTTGCACTTATGCATAACTGTGAGTTTATTGTAAATTTCTGGCAAAATGTTCAAAAACATTGGATTTAAGTCATGCCAACTCCCACATGAAAGTGACAGTATTTCTTATTTCTACTCCACTGCTGCCTCAGCCCTAATGTCTTGTTATAGTCTGTGATCAATGAGGCAAATAACAAAAAGTCACATTTACAAATATTGTAATTACAAAAAAAATGTATTTCCAAAAAAAGAAAAAAAAAAACTAAACACAATAAAAATAGCAAAATGCAGGAGCGGCTGATTAAATGTTAAAAGATGTTCAATATTATTCAATTTTAAGCAGTACCCACAACCGGCCTTTTGAGAACATTCATGATTTGATACACCACCAACCAGAAAATGAGTCTGACCCCCGGCCATCCTGAGAAGCATTAAACTCACCCCCTGTTCGTCCAGTTTGAGGAGCTGTTCTGTGACTTTGGCCGTGCTGAGCGCCAGTCTCAGACAAGAGACGTTGAGCTCAGGAACGACCTGCTCCAGCACGTCCTTGAGCGGAAGACCTCGGACAGTGCCGTGTTTCCCTGTCGACGCCACCGCGTCTTCCAAGATGGAGCCACGCAGGGTCACGAGCTACATGGGGACAGGAAGAAAAGGATTGGGACGAGGACAACAGGTTTTTTTGTACTCTTGAATGTTTCCAACTTTTGCTGTGGTTCAACTGCAAACTTTAATGCGTGTTTAGATATTCATGTTTTTGAGCTTTGCAAAGCTTGAATGGAATTTTTGCCCATTCTTCTTTGTAAAATAGTTGAAGTTCAGAAGGAGAGCATCTCTGAGCAGCAATACTCAAGTCTCACCACAGATTTTAGCTCTGGAGTTTGTCTGGGCCATTCTTACACATTAGTATGATTTGATCTAAACTACGTCATTGTGGCTCTGGATGTTTTATTTATGGTTATGGTTCCTGCTGGAAGGTCAATCTCCACCCCAGTCTCACGTCTTCTGTTCTGCAGCCTCTACTATGTTTACGGGATGTCCTGCATTTAGCTCCATCCATCTCCCAATCAACCCCATTCATGAAGAAGAAAAGCATTCCTGCACCACCATCATGTGTTACTATGGGGATGACATGTAGTGATAACCTTCCTCTACATAAACAAAAAGTTCAGCTTTGGCCTCATCTGAGCAGACCACTGTCTTTTACATGTTTGATGCATGTCCTACACTGCAAAAACGCAAAATCTTACTAAGTGTTTTAGTTTAGTTTCTAGTGCAAATATCTTGGTACAGCTGAAATAGGGTAGGACTAACACACAAGCGACCTTTCAGCAAGATATACTAGCTCGTTTTAAGTTAGAAATTCTTGAATGTTGATAAAACGTAGTAGCACCACTGGCAGGTTGGAAAAAAATGTCTTGATATGAATAAGTATAATCAGCAAGAGGAACAAGTGCTTTTTATCAATGTTCAAGAATGATTTATTGCAAACAAGTTCAATATATCTTGATAAAAAAGTTGCTTGTATGCTAGTTTTGTCTTATTATGAGTGTATTAACATACTTGCACTAAAAACTAGAAAAATACTTGGTTTTTCTGCAAAGCACACAGCTTCCAGAAAACTGCAAACTACAAACATTGTTAAATATTTGGGTCGTGGTAAAACTGGGCCCACCAAAGCAAGACAAAGTTCCTCCCTCATCCTCCCTGTCAAGCACACAGACAGAAAAACGTGTGTGATTTCATATTTGCAGCACATCATACAGTCAAAGTGTACTGCCCCTTACTGATCGGTAATTAACCCACTTAATAACAGGAGGACTAATCCTGTATGAGGTTGGGACAGTCAGGAGGAGTGAGCTGCTCTCTTCACACCACTTCCACTCACATGTGGAGTCGTTAAAAATGCATAACGCGTTCTGGAGCCGGTGGGGGCCAGAGAGAGAGAGAGAGAGAGAGAGAGAGAGAGAGAGAGAGAGAGAGAGACAGAGAGAGAGAGAGAGAGAGAGATGAACCTTGCAGGCTGGAATCTGCTGCAGAGGAATCAAACCTGATTGACAAGCAGCTGAAGTTATGAAGCTTTTGTTTCAGCTCGTCAGCTGCTGTGCGACAGTGGAAAGAATGGCGTGCTGAGCTGGGATATCAGAAGTGGGGAGTGATTTAAAAAAAAAATAAAGAAAAAAAGAGGGGGGGAGAGAGTGATGGGAGGCTGAGAGGAAGGAGGGCATAGAGAAGGAGGGCATAGAGAGCAACTCTCTTCACCTTGCTGTGTCAGCACCGCTGAGCAGAATTAAATGGCATACTTAGAGGGGAAGGATATTTGAGAGGCGCTGCGGCTTGAGTGGGACAGAGTAAATTCAGAAATCAATGTCTCCCTTCTTTTTTCCCCCCCCCTCTGTGGGAACAGCAGGCCTCTTTCTGCTAGCTTAGCTCTGTGAGCTTGAGCAGACAGGCTTCATTGTTGTATCAGAGCTAAAGTGATGAGGCCAGGCAGCCATGTAATCCAGCTAAAGACAACACCACACCAACCACAATGAAGACTTCACTTCCACTAAGACCACATCAACACAATGAACACGGGGGGAACTTTGTTTTTGAGTTTTTACAATGTAGAACAGGAGTGACTTTTTTTAAGACTCCCAAAACCCAGGTTGTGTTCTTTTTTACTTACATTTTGGAAGTGGTGACCCTGAATCAGGTAACATTAAAACAAATAAGCATAGAGCATGCATTTGTATTCAAGACCCATAGCTGTGATATCGCATAACAAAATCCAGTACAACCAATTACCTCTAGAAGTCACCTCTTAATAAATAGAGTCTACCTGTATGTAATCTAATCTCACTTCCTGATCACACGACATCCAAATTTAGCATTCTGGCTTACATGCAAAATCTCATGCACATCATCCTGAACACAACATCCACATTGTGGAAGACGTGTGGTGAAAGTATCATGCTGTGGGGATGTTTTCTCCTGGGATAGATAAAACATAGAAACCCAGGAAAACCCTGTCAGAGGCTGCAAGAGACTTGAGTCTGGGGCAGAGGTTCACCTTTATGCAAAGCAACACCAACAATACATATACAGTCGAAGCTGCATATGTATGTGTGTGCTGCAGGTTTCATACACTTTTTGCCACAGTAAAATTTAAACAAAGTGAAGGTTCAAACTTTTCCAGCACAGCATCACATGTCGGAAAAAAAACAAACAATGAAAATGAACTAAAGAACACAGTTTCAATTCACTACTAATCATATATTGTGATAGTATTCTACAATCAACAGCAGGGACAAGGTAAAGGAAAATATGACAATTTTTTCATTTTGAAACGTCTTGACTGGTCTGATGACGTTACGAAAAGAATCTTTAAAAAGTATTCTCGCAAAGTTGTCTGGCATTTAACATATAGGAATAATTTTATTGATTCTAACTGACCTAAAACAAGAGAAGTTTGGTCTGATTTAATGTCAGACCAAACTTGAGATAAAATACATCAACGTGTCTCTTTATCATCTTTAAATAATAAAGTTGATTTCAACTTAAAATACTGCTTTCCAAATGTAAGCTTTTAATCAAATGTTAGTTTGCACTTTATTACGGAGTGCAGTTTGACCACCAAGCACTTTCCAAACCTTGGTAACTGAAATTCAAACATTTTCAAGGGCTTCAGGCTTGATGTTAGAACGACGTCAACCAAAGCAAAATTCACAAGAAAGTCTGAAAACCAAATCCACATGTGCTTTCCATCCATTCTGACTGAGACTGAGGTGTTTTGCAAAGCAGAACAGACAAACATTTCTGTCTCTACTCAAGATGCAGAAAGCTGGAAAGGTATAAATTTGGAGAATTGGCTCTACAAATAATTGTCTCAGTGATAGTTCCTTAGAAAAAAACAAAACAAAATAGAAACTATTTCTAATTCTTCTTCACAATTATTTAGTACTCTTTGTTGGTTAATCAGAAAAAAAAAAAATCCCAATTCACACCATTGCACTATATTTTGTCCATGAAAGCAAAGTTGTCACTGAAGGCATGCCAAATGCTTCAGACACAGCAGATAGTGTTTACTTTGGCTTTTATGTGCACAGACTGAACAGGTGGAATGTTCCCAGTGGCAGGACAGAGACGAGGCTTAAGCTGATGGGTGAGGGGAGAAAAACTGGGACAGAGAGGGGCAGAAAAACCTGGGTGAGGAATTAACCTGACTCATCACTGCATTGTCAATCAGAAATCTTTACGAGCGTACCTCACTGGTCCTGACGATTATGCGGTACTGGTACTGGTCTTTGTGGTCTTTGGTATCCTCCACTTTCTCCCTGCGAATGCTCACGGCCACGGGGCCCAGCTTATCGTCCGTCCCGAAGTAGTTGGAGTGGTCTGGTGAAGGACAGCGGTTAGCCAAGTTTACAGTTTGTGCTGAGAAAAGGTTTTTATCTGCTTACGTCTGAACACGAGGTATTGTTATGTCTATGGCTACAACACGGAGGAGGCTGGTACACCTTGCTTGAACTACAATGGTCATGAAAAGAAAAATATGACCGTACATCTTAAACAGATGTAATGAAGTTTGTTCTTTAACTTTTGGTTCAAGAAGTTGGTCAGAATTGCAAGTGAGTTGGTTTACATGTTTACAAGGTGGAAAGGAGAAGAGAATGTGTTGAGTTCATGGGCAAAGCAGACACCATTCTAATATTATAATTGATAATAATTACAAAATCAGCTGGAAAAGGTTAAGTCAGGACCTGGGTGCAAAGAAAAGGTTGAAGAAATAAGTAGTCGATAGTTATCAGATCTTTTACTTCTATTGGATGTAAGGAATGATGAAGAAATACAGGTTGAATAATTAAACTAAATGAACCATAAAACTTTCTTGGCCTACATTGATTTATGTTTGTCTCTGTCGTAATTTTAAGGGCTTTAACACATAAAAAAAACCCCAATATAATCTTAGTTTTTGATTGGTGCATAAAATTAAACTAAAACACAACCACTACAAAGGTGAATATTTCCTTTGTCACCTTTAAAAGATTAAAAAGTATAGTTTTCAAAATATTTTGATTCCAAATAAATCAACTGTGACTGTTTCTACTTATTAAACATAGAGAAAGCTGTTGACAGACCGCAAAAGCATCTCGCACAGCTGCTTCCAAAGCTTCAGTGTTAAGCCCTCTTCTAGCGAACGCCACAGGCAGCAGCGTAAACACAAATTATCCAGACTCTTCAGGATGAATACAACTTGGCAGATGCCTCCTCTAACTGGACTGAACTGGGACAACCTATCTCTGAGGAGACTCGTGTCTGATTATCTTGCTTGTCACGACCTGTGGCGAAAATGTCAGCTTTTTGATGAAGATCCTGACATCCACATGGGCCGCAGCCACAGCGAAGACAGAAACACAACCAGAGCGGTGTTTCAGGGGGACAGCTAAGACGGCACGGAGTCAGAAGAATTAATGCATTTTTGGAATGCTAACTTTTATTTGTGTGACTGCTGCAGCCCTGAGTCTTCCTCGCAATCGATGTTCGAACATGCTTGTCTGCGCGCATGCTCCTAATAACATCTGTCACTAATTAGTCCGCAGCCAGATGATGCTTGCCAAAGGGGAAGTGACATCAAAAATGTCTGAAGAGGTGATGCCGACTACAAACGGCCACACAGATCACATTAACCGCTTACTTTCTGACACTAAAAGCCAGATGTAAAACAAAGCCGAGATGGCTCAGGTGTCGAGTACTGGCTGTGTATCATCAGCTCAGAGTTTGCCAACCGTTTGAAAGCAGCTACATGTGTAATTAAAACTCTCGGAGGGCTGCCAGTCTACTTAACTCTGCTCCGTCCCAGCTGATTATTCAAAACCAGTGAAGACTGGAAATAAGGCTCTGCCAAACAATAACGACAGAATAAGACATAAACCTGGATGACAGAAAAATAGCAATGATATACAGACATGACTCTCTGCAGAAAAGCTAGCAGTAAATAAATTTGATGACATTTAGTTATGTAAAGTATAAAAATAAATTATGGTTGCAGCTCGTAGAACTCCTTGTTGTATTTGGCTTAAAGCATTTTTCTTTCAAGCATGTTTGCATTAAGCCTGCAGCTTACAATTACTTTAGTAATCGATTCTACTTTGACAATTAGACGATTCTCATGAATCATATCAATAAAATATTTAGCTGGTTGCATAGAGTCAACCTTCAATGAGTGCTTATACCTGACACTGATGATAATGCTTAATTGGAAGTAAAATCTCAACCCAATTACCAATACTATATAATGTGGTGCTGTGTCTAAGCACCACATCACAGAAGACAAAGCGGTACTGATTGAGGAGAACAGAGGGTGGTTCCAGGGATTTTAGCTTTAAACGGTACAAGAAGTGTACTGTGAGATAAAATAAAGCTTTTATTATTCTGCTGCTAACGCTGATGACTAATGCCATCAGCAGCAGACATGGTGTTCAAGTCCAATCTGACCCGACTAATTAGCTTTAATTACAGGCCCAAGCCCAAAGTAAAGCAGACATACTATTTTAATTACGACTTTACTGCGTTTGTTTTTAGGCTATGATTTGAGTAAGTTGTCAGCGTTTGCTTCCAGCTCCATCTTGTCACTTGTTGTGTCCGCTGGGTGAGTCAAGTGTAAATCATCTGGGATATGTGATTGATAGGAGCAGAGCAGGACGGGGTTGGGTGTGCATTAATGTGCAGTGTCCTGTTACTGTCTAATGATCATCTGCTCCTTTCTTTCTTCTTTTCCTCAACAGGGTAAACTACCGCCTCATGTGTTTAGACTATAGCAAGTAGATTAACTTTATATCGCACATTCTTGTTCATTTTTCTCTGTGCTGTACACATTGCAAGTTTTATAAATGTGCAACAGATGCCTGAGGACCAAGCAAGTTTTCAGGTCGGGCTCTGGTTATAAATCTAAAGTCTACAGCAAAATAAAACAATTTTGTCATGATTATAAGTCATATTTTTGAAATAACAGAGTTGAGCTAATAATCCAGCCACCAACCAAGCAAACTAGCTAACAACCCATCCCTGCACCACAGGTCAAATGTGTGGCAGTGTAACTCAGCGTTACCTTTCCCATGGAAGTAGTCTCTGTAGTAGCAGGCCCCCAGGTCTACATGCTCTATGCCGTATAGTTTCAGTCTTTCCAGCCTCATCTCCTGCTCTTCAATGGGGATCTCCAGCACAGACATGCTGGCATTACTCTTCCTCAGCCACCCTCTTCCTCCATCTCCATCTTCTCGTTCTGCTGAGGAGCTGAGGAAGCTCACGTTTCTCTCCCTATGCCCACCTATCTCATTGAGGAAGTGGGGACAGGAGAGGAGCAGTGGGCTTGAAGTGTGCGCTGCAGGCCCATCCAGAGGGTCTGCAGGTAGGGAGGGGACTGTGGAGCTCTGATCGTGATTAAGGGTCAGATCCTCAATGCTCGAGTAAATGGGGTCGTTCAGGTTCGGAGCTGATAATCTGGAGCCAGACAAGGACGAAGCAGCCGATGCTCCGGTGGCGGTGTTCCTCCGCTGAGTAGAAAAGCCGCGCTGAGATGCTGCCTCGTGGAGGTCGAACAGGACGCTCTGAGCATCAAAGTGGACAAAGCTCTTTGGACACACCCAGGGTTTATAAGAGGCATCTGTAGAGCTTCTGCCTCCCCTGTCCTCGTTAGCCTCTCCCTTTCCTCCGTCCAGTTCCCCCCGACTGGAGCTCCGGAGCTTCCTGAACAGAGAGGAAGTACCCAGCGCAGACTCCGTCCCACCACTTTTCTTCCTCGTTCTCTCCGTACCGTCCTTCCTCCCCGTTCCTTTGTCATCCCCACCTGTGGGAGCGGGGAAGGGAGCGGAGGGGAAAGGAGTCTTCGAGGACGGGTCCGGAACTCGCAGCAGCTCTCCGAGTTGTGCGGGAGCTAAGCTGCGCTGGTCAGGTCTCTCCTGCTGGAACTGGCTGAGCATTTCAAAGAAGCCTTGCTCGGGAATGCCCTGGATGTCGATGGAAGAGGTGCTGCCGTATACTCGGAACCGGTTTCCAAACCCACCGCCACCTCGAGCCTCCACCTGAAGGCAGAACGAAGAGAAATTAACTAGAAAAAGATCAGTAAAAGTTGTTTTTTGGGGTATTTTTTTTAACAACAAAGTAATACAGTTTCTGCAAGTTAGTATTTAACTCGCTCAAGTAACTAAGCAAATTAAACACAGCACATAAGATGGTCTTACTCCAGCCCTTTTAGTATTAGAATTGAAATGTAATGTTTGCACATACTGTACAAAAACACTATGTGCAAACATTGCTTTTTTAAATCCTTTAAAGATTTTTGTAAAAAAAAAAAAAAAAGAATAAAATATGTTTTATTCTCCTTACTCTGACATTCAATCAGATAAATATTGACTGTTGTAGGTCAGATGGGTAGTTTATAAATGAATGCAGCTTCGGCCAGCTTCTTTACAAGGACTTTTGTTTTTGTTCTGGGACTGACGCACACAGTTTGCACCAAAACCTGTTCTTCTCTGGAGGACAGGGGATTGCCATGGAGATTACACTTGCATATTATTGTTTGTACAAATGAATGTTCCTGCACCCAAAAATGAGTCACAATGCTCTACTTGATATCTTGGCTGATTTATGTAGATTTTTTTTCACAATTTTAAACAAGAAAGCAGTGTACTTGAGGCCTCCGAATACGTCCACAGGTGTTTCTCCAATTAACTCAAACACCTACCAGTCACATTTTTTATGTTAATATTCTGCAACACTGAATTTAGTTTTTTTTTTTTCCATTAATCATAATTTTAAAAAAATGTCATAATGAATCTATGTAACTTTCTGAAATGACAAAAATGTGAACTTTTTCATGATATTTAAATTTTTAGGAGTTGTAGTTGCATATTATACTGTATAAAATATTCAATTGATAAAAAAGTGTAGATATAACTGTACAATTTAAAGAACTATAAAACTTGTCGGGCTCTTATACGAAGACTGAAGCTTTGGTACTTTGCTGAACCTGATAAGGAGAAGAGGATATTCTTTCATCAACCAAATAGGCAAGGCAAGGCAAGGCAAGGCAACTTTATTTATATAGCACCTTTCAGCCAAGGACAATTCAAAGTGCTTGTACAAAACAAGTTAAAAACAACAAGAAGATAATAAAAAGAAAGTAAATTAAAGCCCAAGCAGATTAAAAATGTACAAAATAAAATATTACAGTTTGAATATAGTTAAAAACAAACATCTAAGAATAGGCAATGTCAAATAAGAAGGTTTTTAACCTTGTTTTAAATAAACTCAAGGTAGGGGCAGTCTTACAGTGAGCAGGAAGTTTATTCCAGAGTGTTGGAGCATAAAAACTAAAAGCTGCTTCACCATGTTTGGTTCTGACTCTTGGAATAGTTAGAAAGTTTGATTGTGATGATCTTAAAGGTCTGAGTGGTATATATGATTGGAGAAGATCAGAAATGTAGGCTGGGTTTCTATTATGAAGTACTTTATAAACCATTAAGGAGATTTTAAAGTCTATTCTTTGAGTAATGGGTAGCCAGTGCAGGGATCTTAGAACTGGACTGATATGCTGATCTCTTTTTGTTTTAGTCAGGACTCTTGCAGCGGCATTCTGGAGAAGCTGGAGCTGTCTTATTGCTTTTTTTGATAATCCAGTAAAAATAGCGTTGCAGTAATCGAGTCTACTAAAAACAAAGGCGTGAACTAATTTTTCAGAGTCTTGTGGGGACATGAGTCGTCTAATTTTAGCAATGTTTTTAGATGGTAGTATGATGTTTTTATAATAGATTTGATGTGATTATTAAAGTTCAGATCAGGATCCATGATCACCCCCAGATTCTTGGCTTCATCAGAGCATTTTAATCCAATGGATTGAAGTTGGGGATTATACTTAATCTATGCTCTTTTGGTCCAAACACTAATATTTCAGTTTTGTTTTTATTTAGTTGGAGAAAATTTTGGCCCATCCAGACATTAATCTGCTCAATACATTTGGTGAGTTTTTGAACTTGACTGTAATCTCCTGGTGAAAGATTAATGTACAGCTGTGTGTCGTCGGCATAATTGTGGTATTTTATCTTATTATTTTGTATAATTTGAAATAACGGAAGCATATAGATATTAAAAAGAAGCGGCCCCAGGATGGAGCCTTGGGGAACTCCATATGTAATTTCATTCAGTTTGGATTTAAAATTGCCTATGGACACACAGAAGGTTCTATTGGACAGGTAGGATTTAAGCCAGTTTAGTGCTATACTGGAAATGCCAACCCAGTTTTCTAATCGTGATAATAGAATTTCATGATCGACTGTGTCAAAGGCAGCACTCAGGTCAAGTAAAACTAATATTGATATTTTATTACGGTCAGTGTTTAGACGGAGGTCATTGAATATTTTGACCAGCGCAGTTTCAGTGCTGTGATGTTGAAGCCTGATTGATGGACATCAAAACAGTTGTTCAGGGCCAAAAAGCTATTGATTTGCTGAAAAACAATTTTTTCTAGTATTTTAGACAGAAAAGGTAAGTTAGATATTGGTCGATAATTGCTTAAATTTGATGGGTCTAGATTATGCTTTTTGAGAAGTGGTTTAACTACCGCAGTCTTTAGAGCCTGAGGAAAGACTCCAGAGGACAGTGACTTATTAATTATTTGTAGGAGGTCCGGAGCCAAAACTTCTGAGACTTTTAAGAATAAACTTGTAGGTATAATGTCAAGGGAACAGGTGGATGATTTCATATGATGCAAGGTGTAACTCAAATCTTTTTGAGTGATCAGGTTAAAGTGGGTCATCAAAGGTAAATTCTGTTTTGGGGGAAACATAGTTAATTGTTTCCCAACAACAGATACAGAGGAGTTAATTTTTTCCCTTATTTTCACAGTTTTATTTCTAAAAAAGGTGGCAAATTTGTCACAGGCCTCAGAGGATAAAAATTCACGGTTAACAGAAAAAGATGGATTTGTTAATCTGTCAACAATTGAGAACAGTGCACGAGAGTTGTTGATAGAGGTAGAAATGACATTTGAAAAAAAACTCTCTCTTGCATT
Organism: Gambusia affinis; assembly: GCF_019740435.1. Taxonomy (NCBI): domain Eukaryota; kingdom Metazoa; phylum Chordata; class Actinopteri; order Cyprinodontiformes; family Poeciliidae; genus Gambusia; species Gambusia affinis. The sequence continues at coordinate 22,541,329 of NC_057873.1, forward strand.
TCTTAGTTCAGAATTAAACATTTTGAGTTTATCTTTGTAACTATCTAGATCAGTTTGTAGTTTAGTTTTACGCCACCGACGTTCTGCTCTCCGGCACACTTTTTTTCCTATTCTAACTGACTCAAAATTTCTCCAAGGTGGTTTACGTTTCCCAGAGACTACTTTTGTAGTAACTGGAGCAATCGTGTCAATAACCTTCTCAATTTTAAAAATAAAATTGTCTATTGGATCACTCAAAGAGGTACAGGAGTGTATAGCAGTTGAAGAAAAAGCTTGAATAAATTGATCCGCTGTAGTTTCCGTGATGCATCTTTTTGAAATTACCTGTGTATAATTGTCTTTTTGTGCAGGGAGAAAGCTGTCCCAAAAAATACAAAAGTGATCTGACAATGCTACATCAAGCACTACAATTTTAGATACAATGAGTCCCTTAGAGATAATAAGGTCCAAAGTGTGTCCATGATTATGAGTGGGTCCCGAGAGATGTTGGATCAGTCCGTAGTTATTTAGGATCTGGCGTAGCTCTTTACTGCCTCGATCCAATGGATTGTCAATATGAAAGTTAAAATCACCAACAATAAGAACAAAATCAAAATCCACCAAAATTAGGGATAATAGCTCAGTGAAATCATCAAAGAAATTTGCACAGAGTTTCGGAGGTCTGTATATATTCAGCAGCAAGATACGAGAGGACGATTTTAGTTGCAAGGCAACATATTCAAAAGATAAAAAGTTTCCATAGGATATCTGCTTACAAGTAAAGGCAGAATTATACAAAACTGCGACTCCACCTCCTCTTTTGTCAGTTCTGGTCTGGCTTACAAAGCTAAAATTTGGAGGACATGATTCAATAAGGATAGATGAACTGTTATTTTGATTCAGCCAAGTTTCGGTCAGGAATAAAAAATCTAGACGATGATCAATAATAAAATCTTGAATTAAAAATGATTTTCCTGCCAAGGATCTGATATTTAATAAAGCCAACTTCAATATGCAGCATGAAGCTTTCAGATTTCTGTTTGGTTTCAGCATTGGTTGAAGTGGAATAGATATTAAATTTTGCAGTCTAGAGACTTTTTTGTTTCTGTGTGATTTTACTAAATTTAGTCCTTTGTTTATCAGAACTGGTATTATTGATGGTTCCTCAAAAGTAGAAGTTGATTTCACTGTGCAGAAATCATGAGGATGAATCTCACCAACTTGTATATTTCTTACAGTTTTACTCTGTAATCTCTCATTTTCATGATGGGGAGGCACACACCTAGCTAGATAAATAGTAGAGGAGGTATTCCTAAAAGCAGGTTGTGTTGATGCAGGTAGTCAATTTTGATTACTTAAAGTCAAGGAAATACAGTAATGCAGATTAGTTTTTAGTATCCTGCTACCATTGTTGTTTAGATGAACTCCATCCCTTGTAAAGAGGTACCCACGATCCCAGAATAAGTTAAAATTATCAATAAAAGAAATATTCAGAGCTTTACATGTAAACTGCAACCAGGTATGTAGGCTGAGGATTCTGCTAAAACGTCCAGAGCCACGACCGAAAGTGGGGATGGGCCCAGAGATAAAAACAGTTTGATCACAAGTCTCTAAGAAATCCAAAAGTTTGCTAAAATCGTCTTTAGTTTTTTCTGACTGTTGCAGGAGTGTATCATTAGTTCCAACATGAAGAACAATCCTTTTTATAGAGGAGGGCAAGGACGGGTATATTTCCTGGAGTTTGTTTAGGATGATCAGGGCTGTGGCACCGGGTAAACAGTGAGTGATTGCATTAAAATATCGTACTTTCCTGATTATGGAGTCACCGATGATCAGCGTTGCGGGTGGAAACAGAGGCCTAGGAGATTTTCCCTCATTGTGGTGGTTTTGAGCGTCAGGGTGGACAAAAGCCTCCTTTCTCAAACGACGAGAGCACGAATCCCCATCCGGGATCATCTGCTGCAGACTGTTCGCCGTTCGTGGGGTAGAACTGGTTGTATTCGCAGGGGGAGAGGGTTTATTTTCGCAGTTTCGTTTTACGGCTTCGCTCACCAACTTGCGGCGTGAAGAAGAAGCTGGTCCCCGAATCAATTGTCGATTCCGATTATCCAGAGGAGGTAGGTCGGTTGCAGATAGAATTCCATCTGATGAGGAGAGCGGCGCCGGCCCGGATGAGATTGAGGCTGCGGCGCTGACCAGAGGAAGCTCGTCGGTGTTGGCACAGAGCGGTGAGAACCGATTTTTGACTAATAGTGGCTGACAAGAATGATCAGTCAGTGTCGTTTTGCCTTTTTTCCCTTTACGACCGACATCAGTCCAGGATGACTTTTTAGAATCTTGGATCAGGCTAGGAGTTGAAGTAAGAAGGGGGGCTTTAGGTCGGGCACCCAGACGAGGCCAGTCTGTAGATAGCTGATCAACAATTGATTGATACCGATCAATATCCTTATTTGAGGTGAGGCTTTGCTTGATGGCTTCAGATTTGGGTTTGGCGTATTGTTTTTTAATGATGATTTCAGGGCTCTTGCTAGATGAGTTCCGGTTGATTGATCCGCAGGTAGGGAGCCACGGAAGAGTTGATGCGGTGTCGAAGTTGGAGTGTGGAGGGCAGAAAGATGCCGAAGGAGCACGGGGATTCGTAAAAGATGAATGCAAAAGAGAAATTTGGCTGGATTGAGCCAACGCGACCGAAATAAGGTCATTCAGCAGTTCATCTTTACCTTTAATTAATTCCCCCAATTGATGGATTTTTTCCTCCAGCGAATGATGCGATCTTGCACAGGGATCACACATTTCCGGGTTAGCAAGTTCGGTTTAGCACCAAGTCGGTTTCACCTCTGTATGTTTTCCAGCTGTTAGTGTTTCTTTACACACGCATGCAGGTAAAGAAACAAACGAATGTTCTCAAAGTGACGGGAACAGACTCAAAAACACACGGTCCACAAGGAAGGAAAGTGAAAGACTGGCAGCGGTGAGCTCCTGACTGACTACCTAAATAGAGTCTTTCTCACACTTTGAATTTCTTCACAGTGAGGGCTTTTAGGAATGTCTCCATCAGTAAAATAATGTTTTCTTCTACACCACACAAGCTCATTCTGCAACCATTTTCCCCTTCTACATCAACAGCATTTCACCAAAAACAAACAGAAAATGTAGCAGACTAAACTCATTAGAGACAAACAAATATTTTCAAGTTCTAATATTTGGGGGAACACTTTATCCAAGCCCACAAAATGCTGTAAATACAGCTGGCAAGGCAAAGCAAACCATGGCTTTCTGCAGGCCAACCCACACTGACTTCCATCTGTGTACCTCATTAGCAAGAGGTTTGTGTCGAAAACCTGGACTGCCGCCATGAGGAAACAACATATCCTATTCTTCTCAACTCCGACGCAACGCACAGGAAAAACAGAAAATGGAGAAATATCTCGGGCTCACCTCATTTTCATCCTGCTCGCTGAGCGTTACTTCACTGTTGGAGCGCTGTCTCAGTGGTGGGAAGACTCTTAGACTGAGAGGCGAACCTCTGTCACCGACGAACCCCCCGCCTCTGAACTCCACGTCCTTCGACCATCTGCAGGGCAGCCTGGCGAGCCCTCCTCGCACCAGCCTGCCGTCGGATAACAAAACAGACGATGAGACGGAGCAGTCGTCGTAGTGATTGCTCCCGTTTTGCCCGTTTTCGAGCAGCGACTCCCGGGACTGCGCGCGACGGGGAGGCCATTCGGCGATCCGTGCACGAACACCCATTTTGGGCACAGAGATGCGAGGTTGTGCTGCTGGTTCTGTGGGGTGGCCATTGGGGGTGTGACAAAGTGGAGAGTTTTGGGGTAACCCTCCGCCTCCGTCCAGAAGGTCTGAGGAGACGCAGGTTACCCCCCTGTCTCTGTAGGTGTTCATGACGCCCCGGGAGAGCTCAGGGCCGGTGGGAAGGCTTCTGGCATCCCATCTCAGGATGGGAGGGGCCCCACACACACTCTGCTGTGGCCTCTAGCTCCCAGAAACATTGCTTTTAGTGGGGAGATGGAGAAAATTCAGTGGTGCATGATGGAACAAGTCTGGATCCTCTTCCTTTAGGATTATTCTCAGCTTTCTGAAAGAGAAAGAAAAGAGAACAGAAAGCAATTAATTCAACAACTATAAAACAAATTAGGGCTCATTTTTAAATCGAAGAGCTTGCGTGACCCAAATTTTAACCGCACAACCAGGATGAGCTTTGGCTTCAGGAGGGCGACTCACTCAGCTGTAACGTACTGTAAGACTGATAAGCCAGAGAGAAAACAAGATGAAGGGATATGACGGAGAATTTCTCCCATTGAGGATAATCTTCAAGAGGCTGACATGGAATATTATCACTCAGTCCAGCGCTTGTGCCAGCACACAGAACCCCTTTGCTGCAAATTAAAACCTTGAAACACTTGAGATAAATTCTGAAAAATATAATAAACCTAACCAAGTTGCATACAAAAAGCAATCCAAGGAGAATTTTCACACTACCAGACAGTCAAAGAATGCTACCATTACAAAAAAAAAAACATTTCCACTGTCCACTTAAACATTCACGCGTTTCGTTACTAGCAACAATTTATTGTTTTGCAGACTTCAGGAGAAAGACCCACTTAAAAAGTGGTGAATCCTTATAAAGCATCCACTTTATAATCCAATGGCCTTTCAAGGACAGCAGCTCATTCACAAGCATGTTTTGGCAAACTGAAAATCCTTACAGAACTTAAGATAGATACAGTTATGTATTAGGAAAATACAGAACTGTGATAGCTGAAAACAATACTACATATTGTTAACACACATTTTTAGGACTGATATGAGCTTCAAGGGACCTTAAAAGTCCATTCAACTGATTGGCTAACACTTTAAATATAATAACCTAGCAAATATTGCTTCCATGTATACCTCCACAATTGTGTACATAGATAATGTGATGATTGTAATTTGGTAAATTGTGCAGCTCTAGGTTGAAATAACGAAAATAGGAAAAAATGATCATGCAATTACGTTTTTAATTAATTCTTCATAAAATAGCTCAAGCTGAGAGGGTGGATACAGAGTGTCTGTAAAGACAGATTCTCAATTGAATTGAGATCTGAACCATTCCCTCAGCATGTTTCTGCCGCCACCATGATGGATGATCTCTGAAGGCAACTGGCTGAGCTGAGTATGAAACTAAAGAAGCTAAATAAGAACGCACAACACTGATTTTTGATTTTCATTTGCAACTGTGTCTTCACAGTTATGCACTAATTTGGGCTGGTCTGTCACGTAAAACGAGAATGAAATGCATTGAAGTTTGTTTTGCCAAAACCAAGAATGAACACTTTGAAGGGGGGGAATACTTTTGGAAGCTTCTTCATGTGCTAAAGGCAAGTTTTTTATGAAAAAGAAGAGAGAGAAAAAAAAAAAATCAAAGCAGCAACTCTCTTCTTCTCTTTCTATAGAGGGAGACAATAACGTCTTTGTGAAATTAACAGGGATGAATAAATACCAGAAGACAGAAAAGGGCAGCAGTGACACAGCATCCGCCGGAGGGGTGAGGTTGGGTGAAGCCATAAATAGAGCGACGGGAAAAAAAGTCAAGAAAGAGCACAGTACATTGCTCAGTGAACCACATGGATGTGCTTCGATACGACAGCCACACAGCATCAACTCTTAATCCAATGGCCTTTCAAGGACAGCAGCTCATTCACAGGCATGCTTTGGCAAACTGAATAACATTTTTATCCCCCTTTATTAAGAATAGGCATGGGTATAAAAACTATATATTTTTGTTTTGAGTTCCTTCATTGTTTAACATTAGGAAAATTACTGCTTTTGGCTTTTGGTCTGTGAATTAAAGTGAAGAAATCAAGCCTGTCTATTTTGCAGCATCTGTTGCAAGGGTCTTGTTCTCATTAAAAATAACCAGTTTTCAGTTTTATGTATATGGAACACGTCATTTGTTTTATAATCACAGTCTGTGCAGAGATAAAATGACCAAATAGCGAGACCAGTCGATAAAATTTAAAACATGTTTTTGACGCATAAGTTTCAGTTGAATTTACTGTGTAAATGGTGATACTCCTTGTTGAAAAGGGAGATAATTAATGTAATTATTAAAAATAATGCACTGAGACGCACCAATCGAGGAAAACTCAAAATTTACCAAATTTATCTCCATAAGCTAAGCTTCGATCGGTAGGTCTAGTGCTGAGGAATCAAAAACTGTTTCCTATTCATTAAAATGCTTTTAAACTAAGATCCAGCACGTCAAATGAAACAGGAAGTTAGTATTGGCCTGGGAAAAAACCTCATCTTCAATAATTTTTACATGGAAAACAGTGCAGGTCATACATTTTTTCTTGCTTCTGCTCTTGCTTTTTGTTTGTAGAGGAGAACTAAGTTGATATTTTCAGTTTTTCCTGCAAGAAATGTCACACCCCCCCCCCCCCCCCCCAAAAAAAAAAAAAAAACAACAACATACAAGAGCATTTTAAATAGGAGATTTGTAAAGGAAATATGGGGTAAAAATGAGCCTAAGAATCTGTGAGGTTTGGTTATTTCAAATAAGGTCTGCAGATGAGTGTTAAAAAGTAAAATGTGCTTAATTCATCCATCTGTGCAGCACTCCATTTTGGGATTAAAGCTCTTATCTCCATAAGTCTCTCCTCAAACTGCAGAAGTCACTAAAATATCTCAGTGAATTTGCCCAATGTGCAGAAGAACACCATCTGCAGATACTCTAAACCTTTTATAATGTGCAGGTAGTTTTCAACATTCACTACAATCCACATTCTGCTTATAATAAAACTATTATTTTACACATATTTTAATTTAAAAAAGTTCCTGAATTTATAACATTACTAATATGCTTATTCATTAACAAAAATAATTTTCTTATTTCTCCCAAACTTCTCATTAACAGCATGTTTTTACATAATCATGCTCTGAAATTCAGATGGTCAAAGAAACCAAATTAAACATTTATCTGAATCTTGGAGGTTTAAATCCACTAAACTAAATTTAAGTAATTAGAAGAGCGATTTAAAAACCAAAAAGCAACAAATCTACAAAGAGCTATAAAATATTTACAACAATTCTTAATCCTAACCTCTGAAAGCGCCAATTAGAAAGACGCTTTCGAGGGCGTTGCATTTCTTTGCTCATCTTGGTTTGTGTGAATTTTTGAAAAATGTACCAAGTCCAGCTTAACGAGGGGGTTTTGCAGCCCACAAGATATCTGCATCCTCGCTGAATCCATTTTTGGGCTGCATTACTCACACAATGGGACTGAAAGACATAAAAGCATTAATGATCCCATTCACGGCTAACAGAATCTCACTTTACGTCTTTTCAAGTCGCCACACCAGTGTGTCCCGTCTTTGTTTATGAAGGAGGAAAAGCGTTTCCGAGCCAAAGGCTCCTGCTCTGATCATGCTTTCTGACGGAGTCTGTCCTCATTCAAAAGGCCGTCCTGTGATCCACTACGAGACCAGATCCCAGATTATCCGCCCCAGCTGCAGGGGTTGGAGAATGGCTTCATTATGTGGCTGATGAGAGAGAGCAGTCTGTTTGATCCGTCTAAAACACACCTACGTTAATAAGGACACCAAAACCGTGCTGATGCATGAAATGTTACATAAAGAGACAGCTTAATTTGTGTAATTATGCATAACTGAGAAAAGATCCAGAGGGGGGATGAAGAAAAGGAGAAATCATCCTTTGCTGCAGTCAGACTTACACACACGCATTAAGGTTTGGTCCACAGTTCAGAGCATAATGAGAAGACATTTAACGCCTTTTAATTGCTCACATACACTGATTGATTAGCATAAAAATGTGGCACCTCTAATATGGCTCCATCATTCATTCTTTTCTCTGCACACTGGCTCTGACTTGCCCAGCATGCGGCAGGCTTGGCGCATGCACCGCAAACATGCACCGCAAACATGCACCGAGGCTGGTAATTACGCTGGTTAGATGGTAGTAATGACAGAGCACGCAGAGAGGGCCAGCTCGCAAAGGAATGAGCATAATCACTGTGGAGGAGGTGCCGCTGCTGCTGCTCCTCAGTCACAGCAATGCAGAGGACCTCAGATCAGAGAAGACTGAATAAAAACCACTGGATCAGAGGCGAGGAGGGATCAGCCCGCCATATGTTACAGCAGGGCACGCCAACAAGACGCAGGAATGCATCTCCCAACACTCAAAGGTTTCTGAGAGTCAACAAAAATATCCGATGAAAAAAGATGACAAAGACAAACAATCTAGAGGTGACCTGAACGCATCAGCAACAGCATGTGTGGGAGAGACGAAGATCTAAGGGGCTGGCTTGAAGAACATATGGTGGCACATCCGACTGGCAGACGGCAGACGGGAGCAGAGCCTGACGCCGCCATGCAACACAATGCAGCACAATGCAGCACTGGCCCCCGGTGTGATGGCAGCACGTCCAGCATTCACGCCACCAGGACTCCCAGAACAGACCAGGTTTGGCATGGCACGCTTTGGCAACAGGAGAAAGCCGGTGGCAAACACAAATCTCATCCAGCCAACTGACACTAATTCACACTTACCAATGATGGGCACAAAAAAGCTAGCTAGTTAGCTAGCAACGGTTTATAAGCAGCCAGTTAGAAATAGCCTCAACTGCCTTGAGTCATAAAGATGTCTGCATTCGATTCAAACTACATGTAATATTTGAGCGTAAACAGTCCTGTGATTAACATATTTAAGATAAATTTACATTTTTTATGAATTAAAGGCATTTAAAGGCCTTAATTTGATTTGAGACTTTTTGAGGATGCGCAGACACACTGTTTTAATAAAATGCAACAAGTCCATGTCGCTGATACATAGCAGCAAATGGTTACAAAGTAAAAGAATGTTGAAAACTAGACAAACGTAAAAGTCAAAATTGTGGTTTCAATCTAGAGTATTTCAAATATCTTCGAACAATATGAAAAATAAAAATACAACTACAGCATTATATCGGGTCTTTAATTTAGTAATGTCATGTCAATTCAATTAGCATGACCAAAAAAGTCATCTGATTAAGGAAAAATAACTTCTTGTGCATTGATTAACTGAAACAGCAACAAATTAGTAAGAGATTTCCCAATGAATGCTTTTCACCAAACAGTTGAAAAAGGTCTGGATAAGTTCGTATCATTTCATAGATCATTAGCAATAAAAAAAAAAAGAATTAAAATCTCTCAATTATTTGATTTTTGTATTTTGTAATTCCAAATATATAGTGATGACAGTACTTCTGTTTTCTTGATTTTTAGTTAAACAATGAATCAACTCTGCTGCACGGAAGTTCTTGGCCAATTAAACCAAAGCCAGTTCTCTGGCGTAAATTGTGATTTTAGAAACGATTCTTTAAGATTTACACCTTTCCTTGAAAGATAACAGTTACACAGTAGACATTGCTGCAGAAAATGACCTCAGTATTCAACTATTGATAGAAGAATGAACTAAGTGGAAGTGCTAGTCTTAAATACAACTTAACCTACAAATTATGACCACATGAGTGTTAAGTTTTTGGCATTTAATAATTATTTGCATCATTAGTGCAATAAATCTTCCCTCTTTGTTGTTGCTCAACCATACATCTACTTGGTAAAAATAAAAACGCAGCGAGACTTTAACATGCCGCTCTTCCAGTTTGGTGAGTGCTGATCGTGCCAGGCACAGAAAGACACTGAGGACAAACAGCAGCCATAAATCAGATGTCACTGCATTAGACGTCATTAAATGTCAACTGTACTTGACACGTATAGGAAAAATTACACAAACACATCAAAATCCATTCAGACATGTTGGGGCACCAATCATTTTGTCGCGTTGCCATTTTTTGATCTTGACGTTTTTGTATTCAAGGTTTTATGAAATGGATATGGCTGTGGCAGGACTGTTTCCAGTAACCATGCATCAGTTCTCGCTTGCCTTGACGTCCAACAATTTGAAGCAATATTCTCTCAGTGCACTCAAAGAAAATCTGGATCTTAAACTAGGAACATTTTATCAACTAGCATGCTTTTTAAAGATGTTTTAATTAAATCAGGGGTCATAATGGCTCATACTTCACAAGAGCAGCACAACAAACTGGAAACCAGATCACAAAAAATGGGGGGGTGGCGAAGGACAGAAATAGCATATTTTTACTTTTTCACCTACCGCTTTGTTGAACAATAATGTTTTTTTTTGTTGTTTTTTTTTTAAACAACTTTTTCCACAATCACGAGTGTCTACAGAAAATATTTAAAGCTGCGCAACCTTCAAAACTCTTTGTGGGTTTGAACCAAGGAGAACTAAAAACAAAGGCATCACTGCTGAAGTGCTAAAATGTCAGAGCTCTTAAGTGAACCAAGTATATATTTTAGGGTTTGAATTTTTCATTGTTGCTCTTAAGCTCACAAAGACATGCTGCAGAACGATAGTGTGTCTGCTTGCAATCCCCCGACGGAGTAAAATGATTTACTTCCTCCATCCCACATTTAACATGCAGATTTACCTGTTGATGTTCTGCTGTCATGAATATTAAATGATCACTTACAGCTGTGTGTAAAAGGGAAAGAAACAACAGAAAACCTCCAACTATGTATATAGAAGTCCAAATAATGACATGATTTAAGTATGTTCCTCCTGCTTCGGGATACGAGTCTATCCTGCTTGATAAATATGAAAGTTGTCCTTTGTAATACAGAGAGAAAAACTTTAATCACAACAAAACTCTCGCAGGAAACACAAGAAACAACAGTGACAAATGTGAACAGCAGGCTGGGAGGAAGTTCTCTGCCGAAGCCTCCGACTCTGCTCTATATTGGGCCTGTAAGTCTGTCTGGGTTATCTGGAGGCGACATCTCTGCCTCTCAGACCAGAGAGTCACCGAGCTGCACTTCTCTCACAGTCGCCCAGCTCCCCTCAACTCTTTCCCATCCCTGCAGTCCCTGTCTCTGCTGATTTCCGTCTACATCGTGCAGATGAATCTCCACTAAAGTTGTGAGTGTCACTTCAATCCGTCTGTTTGCCCGGCTGCTGTCCCATGACACCAAGACAGCCCATGAGGAGGAGGAAGGAGGAGGAGGAAGACTAAAGAATAGGGTGAGAGGACTAATTTAGCGAGTCTCAAACACTGATACAAAAACGCAAATGATTTGGAGTTAGCAGGAGAAAATTAACTGTAGCCCACCGGTCATCATTTGCTGATCGATTTGGCGATAAGGATTTGAAAACTAAATAAAAATTTGTTTGAACTTTTAAATATCTGTGCAACTTTAAAAGATCCCAGACAACTATATCTTGATTTAAACAAACACAAAACAGAAGGCTGAAGGAGAAAAAGACAAAAACAGTGACGTTTTTAGAGCTGTGCTCCTCCCACATCACTGTATTTAGACTACACTTTCAGAACATTTGCAGCTGAAAATGTTTCCTTACACTGTGCTGAATGCTCCAAATCATCTCATTGGTGAAATCCAGAACTGAGCAGAAAAAAAAATGCTCTGATGTTGCTTAAGTCAGGAAACGATGGTGAGCAGGCATGGACGAGTATGACTCTCTCATGGTGTAATCTTTCTGATCCAATGTCTGTATTGGACTATGATTCTTGAATTATAGATCTGATTTAAACAGTGTAGTTCTGTGCTGCTGCAGGTCATATTTTCACACTTTTAGCTTAGAAATAGAAAAACATCCATGCCTTTAAATATTATATATAAAGTAATATAATAAATTACACGAAAAAAACATGAATGTAAACCAGGCCTGCGTGCTACAGCACATTATCATCACAACACTGAACGTCAACAGCAAGTAGCTGCTCGGACTGCAATAAATATCAGCTAATTATGTAAGTGCCTTGCATTCAAGAGCTGCATGCCAGTAATATATTTGGTAATGCTTGTTTAATGTAGTAGAATATTTTATAGGATTGCATTGAGATGTTTGGATAAAGTCATTACGGAACTACAAATAATAATTTTTTTATGCCAAAAGATCAGATAAAACAACGCGTTGAGACAAAACAAAATATCTTTTCAAAACAAAAATTGGAAAAAAGTCTTGAAGTAACAAGATAAATTTAAGAACACCTAATTTAATAGTTCTATAAAGCTCATTTATGGAGACAGAGATTCTGAGTACAGAAAGTTACACTAGTTAGCTGGTTATAATATCTGATCAGAACATACACCAAATCGCTTAATAGGTCATTCACATATTAAAATCAAACTTTTTTAATATGCAGTAGTCTTACCTTTTCTGCCTTCAGTTGTGAAGGTAAAGCAATTAGTGAAAGGTTTGGTGTGACTGTGCAGGCAGAGGAAGCTCTGTACTTTAGTCTATAAAGAGAAAAAAAGTGAAATAAAAGTTTCAGAAAACTGAAGTCAACTTGTTATTGTATTGACAGTGGACAGGGAAGTGCAGGGCTGTTCTTGGTATACATAATAAAATACTTTAAGCACAGGGAAAGTTAACATCAACAACAAGCTAACAAACCTTTTTTTTCTTAATGTCCTGAACTAGTTTGCTCTATGAAACATCTTCATTGTGTTTCTTTTTTCCAGTTATCTGTATGGGGTAATGAAAACTAAATGCCATCGATATTGGGTGTATTGTTGGTGAGGATTCTGAGCAGATACGCCTGAGGCTGTCTGTCTGTGTGTGTGTGTTGCACTGTAAACAAGTCTCAATGGACACTCAAACAGAGACAAACTCCTGGTAGTATAATCAAAAACTTTACCTTGGAGCAACAATATTACAACAGTAGACAAATTCAGACTTAATTTGCACACAAAGATAAAAAGAAACAAATATAAGTCGTCTGAACTCTCTTATCCCGTCTAAAGCTACCAGTTTAATAGATGAAATTGCAGAAGACGTGGAGGCAACATGAACTGCTCGAGATTGAGGGGCCTAAGAGCAGTAGAGAGGAGCGTATCAGAAGGTCTTAGGAGATTACCAGGAGGGGCAGGGTGGGAGCAAACAAACAATGTCCTGAGGGGAACCATCGTTACTGTCTGGGAAATACAGTTTAATCGATACTGATCTATCAGGGTCCACTTATCCTGCCAAATGCAACATAACAACACATGAGGGGAGAAAAAGGGGGTAGCTAAGAGTCACTGAATGGGTGAGTGACTGTTTTACCACAGTGAAGTGTTGTCACATCTTTAACTTGCTCATGTATTAATTCCCTCTTGAAATGTTTTCACATTTTGTCACATTACAACCGCAAAACTCTAATTGGGATGTTTTTGTGATAGGCCAATAGAAAGGAGCCGTTAATAATTACATGGAAGCTGGACGTAAACCTCAAAATTTATTTACTTGCACCTCCCCGAGTCAAAACGTTTTTGAGCCAATTTTAATTGCAAGTGCAGACGAGGTATTTCTCAGAGCGCGTCGCATTTCTAGAGAATGACTGTTTAGGCCATTCCAAGAACAGCGTGTTTAGGGTGCTGTTAGTTTGCAACCACATGCACAATTTGGCAAAGAAAAGCTCAAATCTGGTCACATCTGACCAGAAGATCTTTCCAGGTTGGTGCATCATTTCCTGCTTGATGCAACCTGGTGGCAAGCTGAAATGAAACCTTCCTAAGGCCATTAAGAATGGCTGTCTTCTGATGTCACTCTTTTACAATGACCAGATTTGTAGAGTGCTCCAATAATAGTTGTTGAATATTTTCTCAAGGCAACAAATATGTCTACACATAGCACATGTGTATATTGTAGAACACATATCACAAGCAAATCATATCACATTTTTAAAAATGTCACTAACACAGAAAAAGACTAAAGTGGAACTAGGGGGATTTGTAACTTTGCCTTCAAACATTAATACAGACAACATATGTGATAAAATTAATAATTCAATTATGCATTTATTTGTGGAGCTGTTCTATCTGGTTTATTGTCAAGCTTTGCTTCCAGTGTAAATACATAAATAAAAATAAATAAAAAAACAAGAGTGATCTAATCTTTGCTTTTAAAAGGTCTCAACACCACCCATACCAAAGGACGCAGAGGACAAACAAGTGGAGTGTCCATCATTACTGGTAAACCACATGGATGCCACAAGACGCCTCTCGCACAAGTTTACAGAGTCGAGTAACGCCTCTTCATAAGGTCAGTGGTTATTAAGAGGATCAGAAAGCTGGTTATGAAAAACAAACACAGGCCGATTCCTGAACAAGCTTAAAGCTTTTGCTTTCTTAGCATTAAAAGTGAACCTCTGTGAGCAGCAGCAGTGGCAGCAGAGATAATGTTCCAGCAGGCATCAGCGAGCTACTGTCTGAGCGTGAACTTGGGTGAGTGCGACTGATTGCATCTTGAGCATCTGGTGTATATTTAGTAGAGGAATTGTTCTGTGCAGCACTGCCAGACAGAATGACTGTCAAACAGCCAGAACCGAGCTGGACTAACCCCCTCAGTGGATGTCTGAGAACAAGGATGAACCCAGAATAAATAGCCTCATAAATAAATAAGTTCATCTGTCAGAGGTTTTGCTAAGAAAAAATGCAAATCCTGTCTCATTATAGTGGATGTGCAGCTTGAAACATCCCCAGGTTTGTTTGTTAACTTGGGAAAAAAAGAAAGAAAAAAAAGACTGTGGACATTAATTAACATGAGGACTTGAGTCCATCATGAGAACTATGTCAGATTTAACCTGACAGGCTATTTTTGCACACAGTTTCTTGAAGATTGATGGTATAAAAAAATAGAATGGATAAAGAAAAACCCACAATGCATAAATAGAAATGACTGAAGCACATAGAAAATAAAATCACGACAACCACTACTCTGAAGTGCGACAGCAGAGAGGGGAAGAAAAACGAGAGTATTTTACCATCACTGGCATTTTGTTGTGGGTAAGATGGATTACTGTCAACTCTGGTGCAGAAACCTTCTTCTGTCAGTCCTCCTTCACACTTCAGCCTGCTAATAACATCCCAGCTTTAACTCAAAGATTGTGACAATATGTGTGTGAATTCCCATGTTAAAATTGTAGTTTTGACTAAGGCTACAAGAAACCATGTAATTTAGATACTATTGCAAAGCAATGTGACAGTATTGATTACATTTAACCCACATTTTTCCGGTTTACTTCTTCATCATAATGTTTTCACCGGTCTTGTGCCTCGTTTCCACTGAGTGGTGCAGCTCGGGTCGGTGTGGTTTGGTACGCTATTTTCTCTGTTTCCATTGTAAAAGTGGCTCATGTATCCGACCCGCTCATGTACCGCACAGTTCAGCTGGGCCCCCTTCTGCTGGGCGGGGAAACACCGTCAAACTGGCCAAATACAATACTTGGATGGATGGTTGCATGCATGACACTTTAAAACAGTATTCTACCATATATTTTGTCCAAGCAGCTCTTTGTGATTATATTGCATATGCTTATTGCAAGTTTCAATGAGTTAAAATGAAGACCTTTTCAATACTTTTTAAAGATCATTTCCGTTTAAATTTAAGACCTTGAGTCTTTTTAAGGCCTTACATTTTTATTTTCAAATTTTACACTTTCTAAACCCCCCTGGGAACCAAGATATGCAGATATTGTAATGACGATAATAATTCAATACATTGCTCAACTGCTTTGTTTTCAGAAATAAATCGACTATAAATAGCACATCTACAACCACATTCACATGCTGCCAGAAATTAATCACAATCTTACTAATTAACAATAAGCTTACTAACTGTGACATACAAGTTAAAAATTGAAGCAAACGTAATGGCTCACATAGTTTGATTTAATATAATGTGCCAGAGAGAGTTCATGTCTGTGTACATATTCACACAGCAGCCTGCTGTGGGCAACAAGCACATATGTGTTGAAGAAGGTGACCCCATACAGAGCAGGCAGTGCTGGTTCACTCAAACTCCAACAAGGGGAGGTGGAGATTGACACACTTCCGAGCTTTTCACACCTCACATTTCCCACAATCCTCTGTGATCCTTATCTGTTTTCTATACTGTATGCACTGAAACTGAACAGTGAACGTTTTTATCCTCCCTAAAATGGCTTCACTGAACTATAGGTGCAGGTTTCTGCACGTAATAGTCAGTTAAATTTAAGACATTTAAAGTTTGTTATGACTTAAATTTAAAACCAACCTGAAATAAGTCACTTTCTGTTCAACTTAGTTGTAACAATAAGCGATTAAAAGAACTTTGTCGACTTAAGTTGTAGTTTTTTAGGACTGGCACGAGGCTGGAGGTCTCTTAAACCTCCCAACACTATAAAGCAGACTTCATAATAGTTATTGACCACAAGTTTTACCAATTAAAATCCCTGTCAAATCCAAACTTCCTTAATCCCATTTTCTGCATCAAAGAATTTGTCCCTTACTTTCATATGAGTTTTATTTAATAAAAATAAAATTATATAAACAGTTGACTGCTTACAGAATGAAAATAATGGGAGTACTTAGTTTTGATCCATGAGAACTAGACCTATTTACCAATTAGAGCTGATCAAACAAAAACGTTTAAATTCCTGTCTCTAGCCAATTGATTTCGTAAAACTTGAATGTTTCGGAAATGTTGGTGAATAATAGTGCAAATTAAAGAGTTTGCATGGAAAAGACATTCAGAGTTGATTTTTAACCTAATTTTGAGGAACACAAAAGGTGGAAGTAGGAAGCGTGGAAGTGCAGGACCCAGGCAGTTTATGGTGAATACATAACAAACCCACATGCATCGCAACCAGCACCTTCTTACACCAAAGACTGTGTCACCCATCGCACTATAAGCCTGGGGGGCCACTTAGTCATATTTTCAAATTTCCTGTCAACATTTAACAATTTTTAACACAAAATTACTGTGGGCAGCAGGTGAATGCTAACCCTGGCACTCCTACCAGGGTTGGGGTTAGCAAGTTTTCTAGGGTGAAACCATAAAAGACTTTGAGAGGAGCCAGGTTATTGACAGTGAGAAAAAAGTAAGCTAAGTAAGTTCAACAACAACAAACTTAGGGAACCAAATAAATTAACAACTGATCTGTAACTGCACTATGGCCTTCTGGATTGAAAATTGACCATGAAGCACCTAAAGATTCCCACATCTACTTGTGTGTTTCTCAGGCGTTGTGTGACGTTTGTGTAACGTTTGGGTAACAATCAGTAATAAAGATGACTCATATGCTTGTAAAAACGAAGGTGCTTTCCAACTCCGTGCTGCTGCTCTTCGTATTGAGCCTCGCGCAAAACGTTACAAAACTAGGGAAGTACAAGAGTAGGAAACCAACAGAACAGAGTCCGTTTCAACAGGGCCAGCGGCATAATTTCTGCTCTAAGCAGTATACAAAGCTGCATGAAGGCAACTGGAGCAGAGAGCCTGACTAATTTACCAGCTAAAATCTGATTGTTTGATTCCCAATGTAATTTTCTGAGGAGCATAATGACAATAAAAGGTATAATATCCTGAGCAAAATGCACATGAAAGGAATTGCAAAATTTAACACGGGTTTACTCAAAATTTTTTTATTAAGTTCGGAATCAACAAAAGACAAATGTGTTACAGATAATAAGAGTACTAGTCACGCAAGTGTTATACTAGTTTGGCAGCAATTATCAATGCTTGGTTTTCTGCTTTGAGTAAAAGCAGTTTTGTTCTTGTGTCAACTTAACATTTTTATTCATAATGTCATACTGTGATGATTTCACACTAGCCCGTGGCAAGTAGAAAAACTGGCTTATTTGAATGCGGATCTTTTTTCAGCAACAGGATCAAAAATGCAGAGTAGTGATCAGTACTAAGCAGAGCTTGTTTCAGCAGAACCACTTCAATTGCTGACGGGTACTGCTGGTGCTAGTTACCATAGGAACGTGAAGGTGCACCAGAAAAAAGACATGCGATGTAGGCGGATGACCGCAGGCGATGAGGACACAGAAAAATCAGTAAAAAGCAGTAATCTATAGGCTGCAGCCATCAGATGGCCACTTTATAGACTGATTAGTACAGTCACTGCAGTGAACAGCAGCAAACCTCATTGGGAGCACATAAACTTTATATCTACAAATCTTCTGCATTGGCCTTTAATTTTGCCTCAAATGCAAACATCCTCTGATAAATCACTCTGTCCATGTTTCCTTGTTCATCAGCACCAAGCCACTTACGACTGTATGCCATGTAAGCTTCAAAGCATGCCTAAATGGGCTTTAGAGTATTTAAAGTCACAGAAACGAGCACTTATCAGCAAACTTTCAGCATCTGCTACTGTTTTTTGTTTCCATAATGTAATCTAGTCAGAAAAGACGTCTCGCATCATCTTTAGGATTTTCTTATTGACAGTTTATGTGAAATCAATTTTGCTGGCATTGGAAACAAAAAACCAAGAAGAACAGGGATTTTTTTCATTTCATTTGATGTCTTTCAAACACACGGGGCCAAAAGAGGAAAATAGATGCAACTGATAGCTTAATGTATGATTAACTTGTAAAACAAGCAAAAACAAGCAATTCCAGGTAAAGTTAAGATCACATAAGCCATATATTTGCCTGGATGTTATTAACTCAACCACCAACTCTGTGCTACAAGACAATACTTAGATTTTCTTTTTCACACAGGACCATACTGGTTAGTATAGTCTAAATCAAACCAGAAGTGTTCTCTTACTTGCTATAAAATTTTATTTGATGATGTAAAATATGTGGAAAATAAAGTGGTAAAAATCAAGAGATCTGTAGGTGAGCAGATACACCTTCCTTCGGAAAACAAAAAGAAGAATCACTACACAAATTCCTACAAAACAATCAGTTGATATGAAACACCTTTGTTTTGTTGGGCATCATGTGACGTCGGGATGTGAACACTGATTAGCATCTAGATTGTGTCAGCTACCTGTAGCTGCAGAACGAGACCAAGCCTTTATTTAGTCTGGCTGTCGCACTGTCAGATGCATTACTCTGCAGTGCAGAGGCATGCAGATCAGGCTCTAGATAGACTGACCTGTTTATGTAGAAACAAACTACCCTTTCTCTACTGGTGTTTCGCCTACCCAAATGAACAGAAACACATTGCTTACAGGACTTTTCTGTTGCTAATTTCACTGATTTGCCTAGATGGTGTCTGCTTAGAATGCAAGAAAGCATTACGTCTCATCGTACAAGAGCCACAGTTCAACTTTATCGCCTTCGTCTGTTTTCTACTTGGTTGTGCTGTGGGACCGGGTGTGTTTCTGTGTATGAGTACGGTCACAGCAGGAGCAGTGGGTGGGGTGGGGGGATGCTTTAGGCCATCACAGCTGTTGCAGCTCCCACAGAGGGGTCCCAGGCCAGAGCTGTGGGCTGCCTCATCTTCACACTGATTAACCAAAGAGGAATGTAAAGGGTCCATCAAGAAAAGTCCTCAAATACCCAGAGATGCAGTGATAAATGTTCAGGTCCTACACATTTGACACAACAAAATTCTGCACTTTTGAGA
Organism: Gambusia affinis; assembly: GCF_019740435.1. Classification (NCBI taxonomy): domain Eukaryota; kingdom Metazoa; phylum Chordata; class Actinopteri; order Cyprinodontiformes; family Poeciliidae; genus Gambusia; species Gambusia affinis. The sequence continues at coordinate 22,560,733 of NC_057873.1, forward strand.
TGGATGGATGGACAGACTGATAAATAGACAAGGAAAGGACAAGCAGAAAGATGGATGAATGAATAAACTCACAAGTGGAAAGATAAAGAGATTGAATAAAGTGCAGATGGATAATGGACAGACTGATAAAATGGATGGTTGAATCATTTGGAGTCTTTTTTTTTCCATACATATCTATTCCTTGATAATATCAGTGCACCGATTGCAGTTTTCTGGCCGATCACCAATCTTTAAAAGACTGACCTGCCAATTCCAATTTAAGTCAATACCAATGTTTTTGTCTGAAAACTTGGTAAACATAGAAACAAGGTCACTAAGCTAGCAACAATGCCGACGATTGTTAACCGTGCACACGCAGACGTGACCCGATAGGCGAGTCTGTCAGTCAGTCCTCTCCAGGCAGAACAAAAGTGAACAGTATGTGATTTTCAGACTTTTGTGGAGGCAGATCAGATTGGTCAATATGATTGGATTCTCATACAAATATCGGTCAATCGATCTCCCAAAATTAAGGAAACTGAAGCAAATTTATCAGTGCACCCCTACTTGATGATAATATATCTTATGCTTCTCCCGACTGCATAACAACTGCTCTTAAAGTGTGTTAAAAGTTGTCCAGGATTGAATTCAAATGTGTTTCAGCTGGAAAGAAACTGTCAGGTTCAATTCAATCCAACATTTTCCTCTTGATTTAGTTTAAAACAGTGAAGCCGGAGACACATTATTGGTATTCCAGACCCTGAACTTCTTCCTTCTGTAAAATCAGTTGATTCTTTAGCTGCTGTGTTATAGTAATGCCGAGGTAACTGAAAGCCTGATGCAACAATAATTACTGTATTATTTTATTCTGACTTGAAACAGCAAAAGAGAATTTATGGTAAATGCAGTAGGGTGGCACCTCAGATGTAAACAGCTTGAGATTTCCATTTAGTGCTAAGAGCACAGAAATGCTAAAATATTAACTTTTTACATCATGTTAACAAAAGGCCTGCTGGAGGAAGCATACTTTGCTAATGTTGGACTTCATGGCTAGAATTAAACATTACATCCAGACACAAATAATAAATTAGGAAGCATTAGGTAGTGCCACTCAAGCTGCATGCCTGTCAGAAATACATGCTTGATTAATTGTGAATAACATCTGGATTAATATCTGCTCACATGTCAAGCTGATGACAGCTCAAAAGAAGATTGTGAGAATTACTCAGCTATAATAAATACATCGTTCATTAGGCCTGTCACGATAGCAAATTTTGCTGAACGATTAATTGTCTCAAAAAACTATTGCGATAGACGATAGTATTGTTTGAAGACCTTTTTACACTGATTTAATGGAAATGACGTAATAATGCATGCGATTTCCTGCCAAAGATGGATGCACTTTATTTTCAAAAGAACACCCAACACTGGAACTTATAAACAAAATAAACAAAACAACCAAAAATAAAAATAAAATTGATTCTCAGTCTCCATTAACAAAAATGTACTTGAATAAAAACGAAATAACATAAAGCCAAAGTGTAAATAAATACTACATTCAACCAAAAGAGTGCAGATTATGAAGTCTGTTTACCATATTGCCCTTCAGTAATCATTAGATTTAAATAGAGAAGACGGGCACATCGACTACCTGATGCAATAAAACTTTGATCGTTCTAAGATTGTGGCTTGTGATCATCCTGTAGTGTGTAGTGTGTTGTGGCCGCTCTGATCTAAATCAGGGGTTTTCCCCGCAGGGATTGTTAACGCAGCCTGTTGAATGTGACAGGTAGCCAATCAGAAAGCACAGATTCTCCTCCTGCTTTCTCAGGGGAAATTACCGAGGGGAATCCCAAACAGCTGAAACGGCGCAACCCGAAGTCCAGCGGACATTGGAGATGATATGTGGAAACAACATTAATGTTTATAAAACATTTTGTACAAAGAATATAGAAACAACGAGGGGAGGAGTTGGAGCGAAATCGCTACGTTGATGAACCCGGTAACTTTTCAGCTGTTCTTCGTTAACGTGACATAAATAGGTTCTAATGATTTTCATTCAGTCAGGACGTTACGCTGACACTAGAGCCACATGCGTTGCAGGTAGATTGTAGTAAAGCATTGATTAATGCCTGGTTTTAAAATTAGTTAGCTGGACTTGTAGCCATTATGTTGTGCCCACTGTCGGCACATCGAACCCGATCGAACCGTTATACCTAGGATTTCTGTCGGCTAATGTGTGATCTCAGATTTTGAAAATGGGCCGACAATCGACCGACAGCACTAAGATGGTGTCGTGTGCGCTGGGCATTACACTAAGGCGGCGGTTTTCAAAGTGTGAGGCGCGCCTCCCCTGGGGGGCGCCAGAGTACTTTAGGGGAGGCGCGGTGCGAGGGAAAAAGTAAACCGGAAAAGCTATCTGCTTGCTGTCTACTGATGTGAGAGAAACGTCTTTTACGCACATGATCAACTCTGTGGATTTAGGAAAAAGTTGGTACTGTGGGGTGCGCGTGTGGAGTGGGGATCAGTGGAAATGTTTCCCACCTTAGAGGATGTTTTGGCCAGTGATGTCAGTAACGTTACTGACGTCGGACCACTTTTTTCCGTAACGAGTAATCTAACGCGTTGCTATTTCAAATCCAGTAGTTAGACTACAGTTACTTATCAAAATCACTTTGCGTTACTGTGCGTTACTATCTTCTTTTGTTATTTAATCGTATTTCCTCTACTCGTCTTGTCGAGTGACCGACGTCTCTATGCGACAGAAATGTTAAAAATGGGGAGATGCGATTTTGTTGGTGGAAAACTGGAACTATTTTGAGTTTCTGTCGCTAAGTCCGATTATTATAAGCGGCTTTGGGCTTCATCTTTTAAAAGTCGCTTGCAAATTTAATGAGTGGCGGGTTGCGCCTTTTTGGGCTCGTTTTTGAACGTGAAGTTGCTCATTTGGGCTTGGAAATAAGCAGAGACTCATAATAAATCCCAGTATTTGTCCGTCATTAAGGTAGTTTTAGTCAGTCTCTCCGTCTTCATCATTTCCCGGATGATCCGTCCCGCTGTGTCTTTGTTAATATCAACTTAATTAGCTTCGAGTTGCGCTCCAGAAAACTGCAAACATCGAGACCAATATGAACAGCGCACTAAACGTGAAAACAGCCACGAATAAACGTGTCCGTAGTTGGCAAAAGTTATAATGGCAAGTTAGCACCGTTATAATTATTAATATTACGGTAAGTGTCACAAATCTGTGCAGCCATGTGAGCTGTGGAGCTGCAGGAGGAGCTCTGTGCGCTGCGACATCAAACTCAGGGGCGTAACGCAGAATCTGGAGGCTGGGGGGAAGGGGGCTTTAAAATCCTTCTTAGAGTTTTCCAGACAACAGTGGACCACACAAATTACTCATGTTTTTTATTTTTTGTACAATCTCCTCTTCAGTTCAACCTTATCAGTGGAGACACATTGTTGATGTTACCATTTTAAAATAGCTGACAATTAAGTTTCAAAGCTCAATGTGATTTTCACAGGAGGCAGAGCGTTGTTGTTAGCAGCTGCTGAAAGTAACTAAAAAGTTACTTTTAGTGTAACTTAGTTACTTTCCAAGTCAAGTAGTCAGTAATCTAACTAAGTTACTTTTTCAAGGAGTAATCAGTAGTCTGATTAAAGTTACTTTTTCAAAGTAACTATACCATCACTGGTTTTGGCCAGAGCGGGGCTGAAGGTGGCGATTTTACAACTCCACCCCCCTCCACGGGGGTGGGGGGGGGCGCAGCAGGCATTGTGCTCCTTGGAGGGGGGCTCACCCTTTCATACTTTGAAAACCCCTGCACTAAGGAAATGAGGAAGGGAGGATCAGTGGAGAGCACCGGAGTTGAGCCTCTTTTCATTTAGGGTCATCAACAGAAAGAGAAAAAGGCTGGAAGAGACGATAACGGCGATAATTAAAATGACGTAGATAGTTTTAATTTATCGTACGATTAATCGATTTTTCGTTTATCGTGACAGGCCTATCGTTCATATTCAATTTGTTTGGTGTAATGCTGATTAGTCTAGATTTCCCCTTTAACAACTTCTAGCAAGGACAGACAGATGTGTGACCAAATCAGGGATTTGTGTTCTTTTCCTGTTTAGCCACTGCCAACTATGAAAAGTTAACAGTGAGGATATTGTCGCAAACAAATGAACTATCTGGGAGTTAAACAAGCCTTGAAATGCAAGTGAATTCCATTTTTGATGCAAGTAAACTAATAAAAAGTGCAAAGATGGCCAACTAGTTTCAATTAAGTTGCTTTAATTGCTGAACTACAAGCATCATTTCAGCAGTACCATTAAACACACACACACACACACACCAAAAACTACCTCATCAAGCACTTGAAGAGGGAAAGGGTAGACAAGTTTTCGACATGATTTATTTTCAATACGTTTCTCACAATTGTTCAAAACACATTTTTCTACAGTACGTCTGAAATCAAACTGTTGGGACACGCCAACAAATAATTATTAGAAGAGCCAAGAGGAACTTTTATTTAATACTGCTAAAAAGTGAATTTAATTAAGTTCCCTGCTGCAAGTTTTTTTTAAAGGGCACAAGTTCTTTATTTGAACATGAGCTTCAAGGACACATGCTAGAAACTCTAGCAAAGCAAAGCAAACAGGTATGTTTACAAAAATGTCAGACTATTTTCTTACTATTATTTCTTCTAAGTAAAGGCAGGTTCTACTTTACTCAGTTTTTATTTACTTACTTCTAGAGATGGAGAACTGTTTTTGTCTATAAGCATGTCAACACCTGGTTTGCTCTTGGGACTAGGTTTAAAACGTTCCTTTTGAATATAAAACCTTCTTTTTACTTTATAGCTAAGACTTAATGACACCTGTCCATCACTCAGTGGCAGCAATAATTACATTTAATGCAATAAATGCAAAAATTGCGCTGTTTATACGTTTATTGACACACCTATTGCTGCCTTCACGTTTTGTTTTCTCAGTTTTGTTCTCTCTGCATGTCTGGATCAGTGACACTATATTTAGAATCACTGATCCATCTACAGTATAGATAAACCCAAACTTATTCATACTCTTTGCAGATTTTTGAGTAAAATTCTGTTCAGTCAATCAAGAAATTTTGATTTCTAAAGGAGAGAAGACAGGCATCTTTAAAGACAGTAAAACAATGCAAAGGAACCATTAATTTTACTACATTTTATTTATTTATGTCTTTTCAACAACAACAACAAAAGGATCATTCAAATTTTACACCACAGCAATCAAACCACTGTAATTGTTGACAGGTTTTCTGCATGTTCCCATTGGTATTTTGATGATTTGCCTTGGGTGACGAGCTCCAAGTCTTTGAGGTTTGAATCGTTAGCTCCCTCCAAGAGATTATTTCACAGATTCAAGTCAGGAACCCGGCTGGGTCACTTCAAGACATAAATATTACTTCCAGTCAGAATAAAAATGTTTGTCAAATTAAAAGATTAATTTCAGCTCAAATCTGCCAGGGATGACTTTGGGCTTTCATGTAAACTAAGTGAAATAAACTGAGTTAATGTGACATTCTTATCCATTTAAAAACTAGATTTCACAAGTATTTAAAGATGGAACTGAAGAAGCCTTTTGGATGAGAGGTGAAACATCTGCCAGGGAGAAGAGAATAAGTCCAGTCACCTTCTACGCAAGCTTTAAGGATTGCCAGGTCCGCATGAAAGAGAAATCATACCGGTGTATTAAAATAATAATAATAATAATAATAATAATAATAATAATAATAATAATAATAATAAAAACTAAACAATGAACATTTAAACATCTAAATTGTGGGAGTTCTCTCTAATTTCTAAATTTAAACATAGATTGAAAATATATTTTCCCTTATAAAAAAACAACAAAAAAACAGCAATGTGAAAATCCACATGACTTATTTGCCATTTATGCTTTGCTATTGCTTCAAAACAGGGGCAAGTCAATGTCTGTGCGAATGGGGACTGTTGGTTGTTTCAAGGTTCTTCCTGTAACCAAATCAGAGCAGTGACAGACTAATGAAGCTAAATGATGATGAGGCCTCAGGAAAAAAATAATTGGCTTCCGTGAGGGAGAGGAGAGAAAATCTATCAGACAGCTAAGGGAATATTTGCAGCTGCCTTCCTGAAGTTTTACATTTCCAAAACACAATTTGAAGCAACAAGAAGCTGGTGTCTTCAGTTAATGAAGTAGGGTCATGTAATGATTTTCCTGTGATGGGTTTTATTGATCTCCTAAAGGAGACCTCCTCAAGAGGTCAATCTGGGAGGTCAGGGTTAACCACTTCCACTTCCTTGAAGTGCTCCTCCAGCATGTCTGCAGCAGCTCCAGCTCTGAGGAATGTGCAACAGCTTTGACATTAACAGATGTAAGCTCTCAATCAGCAGCACACTGTCCAGACTTCCAGCCAAGCAACAGAATTAAGAGATCCTCTATCTATTGCCAGTGACCGGATAAGCAAAGGTCAAATGAGGAGCAAGTCCAAATCAAAAAAATTCCTAAAGCACATTCCACAGTGGGCTTCACTTAAACAGATTATTTCATCAGTGCGGGGACAGAACTGAGCCAAACTACAGCATTTAAGGCTGAGAAGAAACCTGGCAACATTCACTAATTAAAACTAAAAGAAGACTCAAACTAAGAAACTAAGCCAATTTCTTCAGTTCAGATAAACCCCTTGCTAAACAACTGTACTACTAGAGAAATCACAGAACAGGACCCCCACATCAGTGACACTGAACTTCTGATGAACTTTCTGAAAAATGTATGACACCACATTTATTTGCTAAAGTATAAATGCCTTTTTACATTTTGTCTCAATACAACCACAAACCCTAACTAAATTTACTACAAGTTTTCAGAACAGCATAAAGCAACTTGCAACTATTACGAGGTAGAACATAATTTGCATTTCTTAAAGCAAAAATCTATGAAAATGTGGTCTCCATTTGCTTTTAGCATCGCTGCTAACTAGTCATTACTTTGTGGAATCAACTTATGCCCTAATTACAGCTGCAGGTGTTTTATGGGGAACATCTCTACCAACTTTCAACAACATGCAGATCTCGGGTCTCCAATAATATACATGGAAATGTGTGGTTTTGATGTAATAAAATTTAAAAAGGTTTAAAAAGGGTGTGAACATTATTGCAAGGAACTCCAATAAGAACAACTGAACTTTATAATGACGCCTACACACCAAGAAACCCAAGCATGTTTTTAATTATTTAATTACCATCTTCTGGTGTATTCTGTTAATTTTAATGTTGAGCTGCAGTTAAGACATTAACGGGCGAGTTCATGCAACCCCTGAGGTTAAAAACACACCCTCTTTTAAAACATTAAGCAGCATCTTGAGAGCCAACTTCATCAGTTTAGCTTTTAGCACTAATGAGAAGTGACAGTGGTGTCCTCTTTTTTTTTTTTTTTTTGCAACCTCCTCAATGCAACGCGTCAACAATAGCAAGGGAGTACAGGGTCAAGGGGTGTGTATGTGTAGTGAGGTTACAGTGCAGTCAAACAAAGAGGGGCTATGACACAAATCCAACCAGTCTTTCTCTCCCTCTGCATCTCTTTTTTCATTGGGCCTCTCACTGTTTGATTCTTCCCCCCCACCCCCTGAATGGTGCTACTGAAAGAAGAGGCTATTAGGACCTTATTCTATAAAGACTTTGTGAGCTCCCAAAGGAACACACCAACTCTCACAGATGAGCCCGACCGCTGCAGATCATTTTTCATTTGCTCCTTGTCTCTGCGGAATTAAAGGCTCTCGCTCACTCGGGGGAAGGTTTGCAAAGAGCGACGAAAAACGTTGATGCAAGTCAAAACAGTGACGGTGAGATGCACACTGACGAGAGATGCCTTGCCTGTTGTCTGATACATGGCTCTGACAATGTAAACTGGAGCTGACTCCACCCAGCGCTGGTGTGGCGAGGTGGCCTAAATACGCTCAGCTGGAAAGATAGTGGTCAGATAGAGATAATGGTGCCTGCCGGTTCCTCTGATGCTCCTGAAATGATGGGCTCCTTCGGGGATTTCAAAACAAACAATTTGTACTGTAATGAGATTTGTACCAGAGTGAATGGTTGGGTCAAAAAATAAATTAATAAAAAACAAGTGTGGGAATGGCTTGCTCTTTTGTTAGGTGTAACGAAGTAAGGTTCAATTCATTTAAAAATGAAGGAAAAGTGCTTACTTGAAATCAAATTTGACTTGGATTAAATACAGCCTTTTCTAAATCAAATCACAAACAGCTGTGGGTCACTTTAATTTCCCTATATTTGTAAAAAAAAAAAAATACTTGCCCAGTTTATCAGTAGAAAACAAATAAAATCATGAATCTTTTAAATACTTTTCAAGCACTGTGGGTTTATTGTGAGCCCGCAACATCTATTTCTGCAACCTTATCCCTCTCAACCATCTATCCAGAGGTATATGCACCTGGCTCTGGATATATTTGGATGCTGACACATTTCTTGGAAGCTTAGCTCGTTACAAAATATATATTCTGGCCATGTGTTTTGTAAGATTAAACAACATCAGATTTTCTTTTGAATTCCCAATATTTTCACACAAGCAGTCTAGTCTGTTGGCACCCTTGGCAGAGAAATGTGCTCTTTTATTCCAGTACTATAATCTTTCAAGAAACAAAGTATTGTAAAATCATAGGTTACTTTTTTACTTCTTTGTTTTTAATAGTGATCAGTTTCCAGAAATTTCTAATACATGACTTCCTAATTCTGTGGGGTATAAATATTTGCTAAAGCCTTAGTCAATCTTTCCAATGCAATATTACATATGCAGGCCTAAACACAGTCTGTTGGGCTCTGGCAGAAAGCTGAAAATGGAACGTCATTGGTTCAATCAACAGCATAATGATCCCTATTGACACAGAAACAGTTCTCCAGATACAGCAATAAGACTTCTTCTATGTACAGAGAAAAAAACGACAAGACTCTGGACCAAGAGAGTCTACAAAAAACGATGGTGAAATATTCCTCTGTGTGTTTGCTTTGAGTGTTTGAAATGTTATATAACAAACTGTCGATATTTGCTGGAGTTAGGAAAAACACTAAGATAGTTTCACTACTAAACTGATGCACTAAAAGTCAAGGCTGAAATTCCTTTTTTTGTGTGTGTAAGAATATGCAACTGTAATAAAACACAATTTTATCTGAAACAAGCACTGATGACTTCTTAATCTCTTCAGAAATTGAAAAAACAATTTTACAAAATGCTTTTCTAACATGACGTTATTCAATTTTTCTTGGGCATAAATGAACTGCGATAGGAATACTGAGAAATACTGACTCCTGAGTTAAATCATTCAACTCTACCTACAGTCTAAAGATGAATTCAAAACTTCCCGTCACTAAATACAAAAATATAATAAAAACAACTTGTCCAAAGTCTTCACATCAAAGTTACTCTGAGGTTCCCCCAGGCATGTTTAGTCAAATAGAGAAGTCCAAACCTTTTTTTTTTTTTTTTTTTAAACACTGTGCACTGAGCTGAATTCAATGCCTTTTTAACAGCACAGTTATTTTACACAAAGGCACATGTTCTGTCCTTTAAATGTCAGACAGCCAGAAAACAAGTTAAAAACATTTGAGGTAATGAAATAAATTACCAGAGCAGAAACTGAGAAATTTGTGTTACAGCAGGAAAAAAATGACTTTATAACTGTGGATGTTAAGAATTACAAACTCAAGCAGTTGCAGTCAATTATTGCTGCATTACACTAACAGCAACAACCCAAATGACAGCAATTCTGGACTAACATTGAGAAATCCTGACATTTAAAGATCAGTTTCCTGTCCTTATCCAACCCCTCACTGCATTAACATGAGGGTCCATGCCAACCCCACCATTTCCTGCAGCGATCCTGACCCAGACCCTCTCAAACCTCCACAGTAAGAGGAGACGTAGGCAGCAGAGCAGCAACAGCAGAAGGCCGAGGGCTGCTACAGTGAATTAAAAACACATCCACCACTCCCTGACTCCTCCCTTTTCCGCCCAGTTTTCTCAAGAAAGGCCAAAAAGCAGTGAACTCCTGCTAAAGCCTCAACATCGGGTTCCACAGCATTGAACATTTCACAGCTGCAATCTCTGGACCCTTATAAGACAGGCATGTGGATTAACCCGATAAGGCAGACAATGATTAACAGTTTCACGCGTAATTATTTCTGTGAACCACAAGATTACAGATAAAAACGCTCAAAGCTCAAAAGACTCCCAGTTCGGCAAAGACATATATTTCACTAAATACATATTCAGAGTCACTTCTCTCACTGCAGGGTCTTTTCACTGTGCCTGTGGTTAGCTTGGTGAGAGATTTCTGGGAGTTTGGCCATACACAGCCATTCAGAGAAGGTAGGGGAGTGGCAGACTTGGAAATGTTTAACAGGAAGCACAACCGGGGAACATGGAAAGCGCAGGGAGGAGGAATGTGTGGGGGAACCCCTAAATATGATGCTCCATGTTTAACAACACTATGTAAAGTGACGACTGCATGAAAACTGACACAGTTCCTGAATGGCTTGCAACAAATTCCACGGAAGAGAGGGACAAATTAAGTAAAAACAAAACCATGGCGTAGTTAAGAAATATCAGTATTTAATAATCAGTTTAGCAAAGTTAAAATTGTTTGGAAGATTTACCCATTAGAAATTACATTTCGGAAGATTACGCAGCATACAGCAGCCTCAGCTGGGAAGGTTGCTAGCTAATGACACTGCTAATAAAGCTGAAGAGGATCATCTTTTAAGGCACAAACACTGCCATTAACTGGATTCATTTCATTGAAATTAATTGAATTCATTTGAGTAAAACAAACATTCAAGTCAAAGCTAGGATGTACCTAAAAATGCTATCTAGGTTCTCATCCCAATGGCCTTTATTACAATGTGTTTATCTTCTGCTGTAATCAGTGGAGAGGTTTAATGTAAAATCAACGTTCTTGAGCTTGACATCATGTTATAATGTTATTCCCTCATTAAAACATAGCTGGAGTGTTGCAATGATTATTTCATGCATGTTTGAGAAATCCTTTTATCTCCCCCACTCAGCTCCTTCACACTAGTCAGCAGCAATTAGCAAACACCTTGTGAAACTGTGCATTAGCTGAAGTCATTATATGAGCTACTTTCCAGTGCAACGCTGTTAAAAATATAAACAGTTTACTAGAGGAGCGATGTTGTGATGACTTCCTGAAGGCGGAGTTTCAGGAAGAACAGGAGTTTTTAAAGAGACAGAGGCCCAATTTGAAAGCGTAAAATTACAAAGTCAAATTTCTTTAAAGTCATATTTCATGTGTAGCCTTTTTATAACTAAAGGTAACAGTTACTTGATTGAGCTATAAAATGGAGACAAGTGCCTGGAAAATATATAATACTGACCCTTTAACAGCTGAGAGAGAGTCAAACTGGTTCAACTCCTGTTAACCTTCAAACCATTCCTTCATGCTGTTTACTGTATGACACTGCATCTATCTGCTAGTCTTAAGGTACAACGTGTCAACACTGGATCTACTGGCATAACGGGTAACACAACTTTATTGCTCAAGCATAAACAACACAAACAAGATTCTGAGCAACAGCAACAGAGTTTCGCTGGAGAATGAGTCACTGCACACCTCTACGACCAGGGAGTAACTATTTGTTTTATGGCCTTCAAACCATAAAACTGCTGGCATAAATACAAGTGAAGGCAATGACACACTTGATACAAACTGAAACTGCAGGATGTTTGCGTGTGTAAATATTTCAAGGTAATTCAAGTGCTAATAATCCACAATACAAAACCGGCCAACAGATGAGCAACGGTAGCTAAATAAGCTCAAACGGTTCTGACAGAAACCAAAACTACAGACCAGTAAGGACGCACCTTCTCAACACGAAAATATTATTAAAGATTATATCAAGATGCAGTTACAGAAAACCGAAGATGTTTATATAATAAAAACTCTAATCAAATCTACCATATTTTGTGTACGCTGAAAGAGGAAACTCGGCTATAATGGTATTATTGAAGATATTGTTCAAACACTTTTCCCTATTTACCAGCTCAACTGCTGGAAACAGATGAACAGTTTATTCATCTGCACAAATACAAAACCTCAAACATAACTTATTCCATAATAATATGGTGTAACAAAACTGTTTAACATATAATGAACCAAGGAACTCCTTTTCTTACAATGTAATTCCTTTTACTGTCTTATCAAAGGAAAACATAAACTTCCATATCTACTAAGTGACTAACGCTCTCTGCCAACAGTTCCCTGCTCATTGTGGGCACCGTACTCTCCTCTCTGCTGCACTGTGGACATGTTTGTTCAAGGCTGTGACAGAGCATGTTTCTAGACAATATGCATGGGCGTGCTAATTAAGATTTCAAACCGTTTATCTTACTGTTCCTAGAACTTAAAATTCTTTTAATGAGAAGCACGTCAAAGTGACGTATCTACAAGAGTTTTCTCCGGATGCTACCCCTCCCCCACATGTTGCTGTGAACGGTCAGAAATGTTACTCAAGCTCACAATAAAGATCAATTTGACTGGAAGTATTTTCAGGCAAAAAAGAAACCCTCTCTGTCACTCTTGATAAAGGTGGTGTTAAATCTAGTGATGCACAGATATGAAAATTTGGGCTGCATCTGATATTAATACTGCTGTTATGACCAATATTTTCCAATATCAGATATATTTTCCTAAACTTTCAATACTGTAAAACCACCTATACTCTTCTCTGCTTCCGTTAAATACCCAATAATCTTGTGCTGCATCACTATCACTGTTTAATGGCCACCACCAATGTTAATGCCCATATATTGTGCACACAGTGAAGATGTGAATTGGCTTACAAGCTGTTGAGTTAAAATTCAGTTTATCTTTTAACACATTTCTTTTAAATAATTGTGTATTACCATGATACAGGGATGATGTGCCTTTTTTTTAATTTAAGGTACTGTGAGAATCTCATTCTGTGCCATGTCAAACAAATAGTGTGAAAAAGGTGAAAAAGAAGCTAAATGGGCTGAAACCCACCCAGGAATACATTTTTAGTATTAACATTTCCAATGGTCTCTCACTGTGTTGATCTGTTTTTCAGTAAACTCTTGGACTGGCGATTCTCGCCCACGCGGAAGTAAACCTTTAGAGGGTGGGAAATGTTAGTAGACCACATTGGCTGCTTTCAAAGCTCTCAGTAGGCTCTGGTTAAAAAGACAAGAAAAAGGCTCCGTATGAGCCCCATGTGTTGCAGAATCCCAGACTCTTTAGCCTCCAATCCAAGCAGCTCATTAGTATCTCAGTTGACTTAATCTTCTCTCTTCTTTTTTCTTAATTCCAGCCCTATTTACATTTTTGGGTGTAAATCTGTCCACTTTCACTACTTGTACTTTTCCCCTCCATCATCTGTTTTTTCCTAGCTGATGGATAGAGCAGGGAAAGGTGACAAACCCCATAGAGCATCCAGTTCATCTCTATACTGACACAAGGTAAAAGTTAAGCTAAAGAAACTCACACGTAAGACCTGATTCTGTACATTTAAGTCTCTGAGGAAGCTCCTGCTACGCCCATCCTGTCCAGTGGCTTTGTACTGATGCTCTTCTAAACAACATTGTGGAGAACATGGGGGAGGGAGGGATGATCATACTCAGTGATCAGCTGTAGGTTTTACTCTGGAGCAGGGAAAGGAGAGAAAACGTTTGTGCAGCTTTTGTTCCTCATTTTTCTCTTGAGCAATTTGACTGTTTTCCTTGCCAGTGACTATACACTAGCAGAGTCAAATATTGACTGAGTGCTGGCTTTGGCGCTTCCACTGTGCTCCGTTGACTTAAGCTGAAATCGCTGAAATACATGAACCCAAACCACTCAACCTATTTCAGACGTTTACTTGTGGTACAGTGAAAAACCCAGGAGGTAAAGAGGCTGTTCCAGGTGAAACAGTTCCACGTTTTCTTGGAAAGGTGATAATTGTGGCCGAAAAGGAGGAAGTTTAAAGCAGCGATTCAGACAGTGACCAGTCCAAACAAGATGCAATTTACTGATAAGCTGCATGCATACGTTTCTAAACTGACTCCGGCAGGAATGGAAACTGCAATCTAGAGCCGTTTCCAGTTTCCGTGAGGCGTTTCAGTTGAAGTCAGGAGAAGCATAGAGATACGAGAAACTATTTGGAAACTACCTTCTACAACATGTCAGGACTTGTCTGTGGTTCATTCAGGCTGTAAGAGAGCAAGAATTTCATTGGATAACAAGAAAGGAAACATATTTCAGCAAAGTCTTCTGCTTTATAATGGAGCTATCAAACCGGGTTTGGTCCAGTGTGATATTTCCGAGGTAGGAGTAAAAAAAAACAAACAATCCCCCTGTTTTAAAATCTTCTTTTAGCTAAAGATGTTTTCAAGACCAAAGATAAAATTTGGTTGAGGACAGTAACACAAGAAGAAAATGGGTTTTTATTAGGGCTGAGCAATATGGCTTAACAACGTTTCATATCAGTCAATATTGATAAGTACAGATGAGGTTTTTGTTTTAAATATCTGAAGTCCTGCCAAACTGGTTAATGGACCTTTCCAGGTACATCCCCAATTTCACACTCATTATTTGTGTCTTTAGTTTGAAGCAAATAAATAAAAATAACTAATGACCGCTTAAGAGGAGAAAGGTAGAAAGGTTTTGATGCTGTTCTTGTATTTTCTACTATTATTGTTCTAAAAGAAAAAAATTTTATAGTGCAAAAGCAATCTCAGCAGGTCAAAGCTTCACCAAAAATCAAAGATTGTAAATCAGCTGCTCAATTCTGACAGGTGCAAAAATGTATAGCAGAAAGCACTTGGGACATCATAGATTCACATGACGAATATCTAAGGCCTAAAAAATTTATAGCTACAAGAATAAAATATATTTCACTTTGCGACATAATGATAAATTGTAAAAATCCATATTTCTTTGACAGGTAAATACTTTCCAGAATCCTCTAAGGGTCTGTTACACATTACACATGTGCTCACAGATCACAATAAGCTGTCACACCAACAGCTGCATAAATCACTCTTTAGGAACACATTCTATGTTCCCTCATTCAATAAGACTCATTTTCTTTTAGTGTCAAGCCATCACTTTGAATATTGAACGTCTCCTTCAGGGAGCTTTCAGTTCATTCATTCATCTTCATACTGAGAACTGTCAAGAAAACAAACACAGCGTATTGCTAAAGATCAATTAGGGGACCGATTAATTGACATCTGAACAGAGAAACAATCTTAATGTCTCTTGGAGCCCAGATGGTTAAATGCTTGTCTGAGTGGGTCCCTCTCTCCACCACATTGACCTGTGCTAGACCATCTGTTTAACCAACGAAATAGGCCAAGCCCTCCCTTAAAGCCACAGAATGAGGCAACTTCTGTAGAGATTGAGAATTAGAGTTGGAAAAACGTTTGCATATGCTCCTTCAATGTGCTTTTCTTTGGACTCAAACAGTAGTTACACTAACATTTTGAAGAAAAGAATTTAACGCTAAAACAGAAAACATGCTGCTGAAATCATACCAACATACTGGTATGACACTTATAACATCCATTTATTTTTATTTTCGCAGACAGGTTTATGCAAAACCATAGAATAAATTTCCTCTAAATTGCTAAAGCACATTTTTATGTGGTTATTGAGCAAAACATATTACTTCTTTTGCTGCTCTTTGAAGACTCTACTAAAAAATAAGACTGATACACTGCAGAGTAACACCAGCAGTTTAATAAGCTGATATTACCTGGCTAACTGGTTCAGAGCTCCGAAATTTTGTAGTGCCCTTTAGTCAAGACAACTTTATTTTTTTAGTACATTTCAGCAATGAGGCATTTAAAGTGCTTTGCATGGTAGATAACACAATAACTAGATATGCTGGCAGTGTCACGCATTACATTTTGTTAAATGTTATCAAGAGTAATCATCATTAAATATATTAACAAATAATTAAACGTTCCAGTCATTACTAAACAGATGGGGTTTTAAAAGAACTCAGTGTTTCCGCATCTTTGCAGTTTTCTGGAATTTTTTGCCAGATTTGTGGTGAATACAAACTGAGTGATGCTTCAGCAGGCTTTCCTGTAAATTTTAGTAGCCTGCTTTTATCCAGCTGGGTGGCAGTCCACAGCAACAAGTGGGGGAGTGGTCATGTTTTAATCTCCATAAACCCATAGAAACACGGTCACCTTAGCGCTTTTTCTAGGATCTCTTTTAAAAAGTACTTTAATTTTTATCTTTATTTTTTTCTCCCTCTCTTACATTCAATATATCACTCATTTGGCTATCTGACAGTTGTGACTACTTTGAATCATGACTACTGTATTTTGTGTATGTGGGCTGTATGTATGCATGTAGGTTTTTTTTTATGTGGACATTGCAGTGCTCCTTGTTGTTTTGGGGTGGGTTGTTTTTGTTTAATTTTGTTGATGTTTACATAAAGTTATGAAAATCAATAATAAAAAAAGTACTTTAATTGTAGAAATGGTATAATAGAAAGATATTAGTGACTTTGAAGTTAACTTTTTATAGTAAGGGTATACATTGATGCCAATTCTTGACAAAGCCTGTGAGGTGGTATGTGTGAAACAAATATTAGTAGATTATTGCCATTTGATGCAATAGATACCAGAATGATTGAGCCCAATATATGCAATTTAAAAACTGCTAAACAGATGGATCAAAATCAAAAGACTCCATTTTTGTTAACATTTATGTGATTAGCCGTTGTCTCTTTCACGCAGATCTCTCTAGACAGCTCTCCTTTTCAGAGCCAGCCTCAGTCTTTGTTTATTATAAATCTTCTAAGAGACACATGGGAATTACGTAGAGCACTAGTGTGAGATTAGGACAGTCATCAGGAGATGAAGGAGGGAAGGAAATGCGACTGGATGGCCTGAATAAAGATCAGATGGAGAGATGGCCGATATTAGGTGGACACAGAGAAAGGACTGTTTTAGTAAGAAAGGAACAAAAGCAAGTACTGGGTTGCAAATGATGACGCATGACTGACCCTGATTCGCTCTGTGCTTGAAGAAACGAGGAAGCGGGTTATGGGTGGAGGGGGTCCAGACGTAAACCCACAATGACAGAGCCGCTGCTGCTCCAGTGACGCTCCCCCACCACTGAATCAGTCTTCATTCGTTGCTCCCCCCAACCAAATCCATTTGAGGTCGTCACTTTGCACGTCTGCTCACATCAAGAAAGAAAACTTCCCAAAATGTCTGATATCTTGCAAATACAATATAATAATGAATAAACATAGTAGCATGTAGTCAAATGAAGAAGGCATTTGTTTTTTGCATAATTTGGCTTCATTGAAGCTCAGTTTTGCATATTACTGTGCAATGTGGATGAAGAAACCGAGAGCGAAGCTTCCACATGAAGAATTTAAAGAACGTGGTCTCATGAGTCCATTTTATTAAGAACGAGAGTCTAGCATAGTCTGGTGGTAATGATGGTGGGGGGGCTGAGCACATTATGCAGGCCACTGCCTGGGAGAGGATGAACAAGCCAAAGCACAAACTAGACTGTAGTCAGACCTCTGGGGCAGAGGCCGGCCCGGCTAAAGCTGGTCTGGAGGGGGCAAATAAACATGCCTGCCTGTCGGCTCACTTCAAGACCCAGCAGGGCGTACTTCACCGCCGTGTTTATGACTAGGAAGCTCCCTCAAAAACTCAATGAAAGATGGACTTATCCTTGTTCGCATACTCCCACTCATGGGGCCAAAAAAGATCCAGCGAAAGCAAATAATCATAAATTGTTGGGGGAAAATAAAAGCTCACGCGGAAAACATTTCTAGGCATTAAGACGAGGAGCAGCTGCAAGCAAACTATCAGCCCTCTCTGGGAAGAGGATTTAAAGCACTAAGCTTACCGTTTTGGCAGAAGACCCTGCAATGGTGTGCTAAGTGGGTTAAAGCGCACCCCAAGTCTCATAATCGCTCCGGCCTCCCCCTCCTCTTTTTTACCCCTTCTCCCACCGTCTGCCAACAACCGCCGAGGGGAGCAATTCAAAGTCCTGCAGAATACTTAAGATGCTGAGGTAGCGGGAACTGCAGATTAAAACAGAAAAAAAAGGACCATCGTGTCAATATGACGCTTTTGTTGGTCAGAAACATGGATTAGAAATGTGGAGGACAATAGGTGAGTTTTCACCGCCTGAGGGGTTGATTCCTACTTTTACATAGCCTGCTGTTCTTCCTTAACACCTTCTGTCATGTCTAGCGTTCTGCCCTTCCCCGAACCTTGCCACCCTCTCAACTTTTTGCCCTGAAATTTAATAGCATGGAACAAGAGTTAACACCTCCGGGATGCCATAAAAAAGACGAAAACAATACAACTACTGTCCACATCGGCTCCTTCCCAAATGCCCGAAGACACAAACACCCCTGCTTCTCACACAACGTCACCAGGCAGACACAGGGGTAACATGAGTCTGTGGTGAAACTGTAGTAGTGCAGCTCGGCGAAGCTAGCACGGTTCCGTGCTGCAGAGGGAGTGCAGACGATGTTTGCCTGCAGGACTTTGCAAACAGACTACAGTAGGTCTATTGAGACCCAGCTGAAACACAGAGAGGCAGAAACTAACACTGTGAGAAAGAGAGTACAAAGAATGCCAGCTAAAAAGGGGAGGGGATCCCATAAATGGCAATCAGTTGCACAGGTACTTATGTGCTTAAATGTGTACATAGACACCATGTTGCAAATGAAAGCAGGCTCTTTGTGTAAATTTTTTTTTTTAATTAGCTACAAAAATGTCTAAAGAGCATAAAGCCTCTTGCTTTCTTAAAGTCACTCATTATGGTCTTTGTGTTGCTGAAGCATTGAATCCTAAATCATGGCTACTCCCTCTTGCCAGAGGGCTGATCCTTCTAAAGAGAGGAGTCTAAGATCAACAGCTTTTGTACAGGGGAGGAATCGGGTTCACTTTGAGCACTCCAGTTTACAACGATTAGATTTCATCCAAAGAAATCTACTGACCTACTGACATATTTTGATTGGCCATAAACACAGGAACCTGACAGGGAGGTGCCAAACATAAATACGGGTGCTTGCACACCAGAGTGGTTTCATGGACTGTAAATGGATCAGTTTGTTTTCGACGATAATCTGCTTTGTTTGGGTTAGTGTTAAAGATTACCAGAACTCTGGTATGAAGCAAAGAAAAATAGTTTGGTCCCTGTGAAAATGTGGGATTGCTTAGTTTGATCGCAAACAACCGCTGGTGCATTCAGTTTATTAGGCGATATATAAATACTATCCAGGACCAGAAGCGAGGATGAAACATGCTGGATCACACGCCTCACATACCTATACTGTTGTTTTGATTCAGTAAATTTTATCAACTTACTGAATTTTTGTTTTTTGGGAAATATGGAGTTTTTTCTTTTCACCAATGTACTGCTTTTACAGCTACTCTTTATTTTAAGGTCAATTCATGGTCAGGATAAGATATTTTTTTCTTTATTAATTATGAGAATAAAGTCATAATATTACAAGTTGTATGGCAAAGTTGAAATAATACAAGAACGATGTCACAATATTGGCAGTAGAAAGTTTTAATGTTAGGGGAATGAAGTAGTAACTTTATGAGAACTCCAACACAAAAAATAAAAAAATTTATTTTCCAAAATTTTCTTTTCATTAAAACAACTTTTCTCGTCATTTTAAAACACCCTTCTGGTAAAACTGCATCTTCATCCTGCTAACATTATAACTATGTTCTGGTAATTAAAGAAAAATTCTCGTAACCTGTCCCTGATATTCTGTCTTACAACTCACATGGGATGACTGAAGTAAAAGCCACTTTCTGAAAACGTTTTCTACCGTTTGTATTTTTATTTTAGGAAAGAAAGCCAGAAAAAAAACAAAAACATTTAAATCGTAATTGGATCAGGTGTGAAAAAAAAATTAGAACATTTCACCTAGCCCTTGTAGGAGTTGTTTTTGGTACATTTTCATCTGTAGCTCTTAAATCTAATTAAAGGCTTATCATATTTGACTTGTTAGTCCTTGATCAAAGTTAAAGCTGTCCTATTCCGACTGACTGGTGCACCTCTACGTCCATCCGACACAGGACTTAAATAAACAAACAACAACAACAAAAAAAAACAAAAGGAAGAGATTGTTAACGTCAGCACGCAAATGCTTGCAAAAGAGAGGCAGGTGGTGAGTACAGGTGAGCAGAGTCTATTCAGAGGGAATTATAAAGAGGGGTTTGTCCTTCCTGAAATAGGATTACCTGAGAAAGGTGTGGCTCATGGTGGAAGAGTGTTTGTGTGTCCTTAAGCTGCACAAATGTACAACTGGCCAGGTTAAAAGAAGACAGGATCTTAATAAAGGTCTGTCAGACCTCAGGCACAAATGGACCTATCTTATCGTCTGCAGTAATCTTTACCTTAGAAGACAGAAAAATCAAAAAGCAGATGTGATATATTTTTTTTCTTTTTCTTTTCTTCCAAAGAGTTTTTAAGGCGCTAGTGGCTCGCATTTTTGCGACAGTAGACAGACAGGAAAGAGGGCGAGAAAAGGGGAGAAAGACATGCGGCAAAGGTCGCCTGCACCAGGAGTCGAACCTGCGACGTCCGCATCGAGGCCTAAGGCCTCCAAACGTGGGGCGCGCTAACCCCCTGCGCCTCCACGGCACGCCCTGTGATTTTATTTTTATTTTTTTAATCAAAAGTGCATCCGGTCTTTCTCCATCATGGTCAAGCTAACCAAGCTTGGCCAACGTCTGAGTTGCTTGTACAGCATAAGCAACCCGGACGTCACATTGTTTTGCATCTTTATGAGGCCCAGGTGGCTGCAAAAATGCTGCCACATGTCATTGTGCGTTTGCAAAGAGCAGAGCATACAGAGGCCTGTTCTCACCTTTAACTCAGACTTCTGAATACAGGGATCACTCAATTCACTCTGTGGAAACCAAAACGTTACAAGCACAAAATTCATTGCATGTTTTGGGGATTTACAATCACAGACAAACAAAAATTAAGTGCGATTGTCAAGTGGAAGAAAGAGGATCCTGTCTTTTCAAGTTTTTTTCTTAAAAAATGTGGCATGCATATGTATTCAGTCCTCTCTAACCAAAGTATTCAGCTGGAATTCCTTTGAGGTACGTCAACCAGTTCTCAACATCTAGAAATAGGCTGCATAATACTCAAAAGTCACAAAATGG
The DNA here is from genome assembly GCF_019740435.1 of Gambusia affinis. Lineage (NCBI taxonomy): Eukaryota > Metazoa > Chordata > Actinopteri > Cyprinodontiformes > Poeciliidae > Gambusia > Gambusia affinis. The sequence continues at coordinate 22,581,937 of NC_057873.1, forward strand.
TGACAATCTTGACCAATGCAACTTGCCAAATTGCATTGGTCTACCAAGTTAAACCCCCTTTGTAACATATTGAAGTTTGTGACAAAAGTTTAAGGTGTACAAAATATTAGCAAGGCAGCTGTAACTGTCACTAATGGGTGTAGTTCTCCTGCCGAAGCAACTCGTGGTCAAACGAACGAGGCGAGGGGAAGTCGTACATGCCGACAGAGGTCTTCGCCCCTCAAAACTATCTCAGGCATCTGGACAGAAAGCAGGATCTTTGAAGTGGAATCTGGCCAGTAAAAACAGCTGAGTGAACGATCTGTGTGATCCAGCAAATGGAACACCAATAGAAAGGCATTATCACCACATCGCTAAAATCAAGCTTCAGCTGAAAGGGCCACAGCAACACAGAGGGAGAGTGTGGCGGCCACCGCCCCAGCTCTTCACCTTGTTATCTGAAGTAATCAGAAAAGAGCAAAGTACAAATAAGACAAAACTTTATGTTTCCACCATTCATTTCCCTTTCTGTGTTTGGTTTAAGCTGCAGTGTGATTCCAGGGTGTGGTCCTGCATACACACAGTGCTGCACGTGTATTCACAGAGGCCCATTTGTTTTCCAGTCAGGCAGCTATATGGTCTGTAATGAAAAGATTTGACTAATGGCTTAATATTTAGAGCAGAAAAGTTGGACAAAAGGTAAAGGGAGGTGTTGGGGAGTGTTTAAAGGAATTTAGTCATGCAGGGAAATTTGTGTAATCTCTTCTCATGCCATGTCGCTGATTCTAAAAACATACAGGCATCACTTTTTGGTCTGTCATCTAAATTTTAAACAACAATGAAGAAAAGAAAAACTTAATAGGTGTGGTAGAGATGGCTGAAAAACAATCACAATATAAACGTTTTCTTATCAGTCAATATTGATCATTATGAATAAGTTTTTTGTTGTTTTTTTAAATAGTTTGAATAATGCCAAACTGATGGCATGACTTTTCCTCTTTTATCCAGTTTTCACTCCACACTGTTTTTTATTTTTAAACCGTTATGAAGCACAGTGGTGAAACCTTAAATTGCCACTGCGGAAGTTACACAACAGGTTGTTGCTAGGTAACCGATGAGGAAGTGAGTTAGTTGACGCCACTCACCTAGCTTAGCTGGCCGTGAGAAGTTGAACGGCTAACGTCTTTGCCTGTATCTCCCAGAATGCTGTGCAATTCCAGATTGGAGTTTAGTGAATATTCAATATATCTAATACTGTATTAAACACATATCAATAACAATATTATCTACAGGTATTGATCACGTGTATCGCTGCATTTATTGTTACTGATTTATTGTCTAGCCCCAAGTCAAAAAAATCCTGATGTATCAAAGGAGAAAGTAGTTATAAGCAGGATGTGTTTTAATGGATGCAGCCATGTGTGAACAGAGATGTTTTCAGTTGAGAGAAACAGAGTTCATGTCTGGTTGTCTAAGTGCATGTCTGGAACAGGGAGGAAGAGAGGTGTTGAGGACGCTCGCAGCAAAGTGGGTCAAGTCAGTTTCAGCGTTGGTTGATGACAGCGACCTTACAAACACATTCAGTCACCAGGTAGCTGACCCACAGGGACTAAATATTCTCCATCTCCATCCACACCTGTGTTTTTGTGCTTCTTCTCTGAATCCCGTTCATTAAAGCAAGAGATCATCCACACACTTCCTCTCCAGAGACAACCACGTTGATTTCCTCCACAGACTCACACGTAGTGCAACTTTCCTCCATCTCCAAGGCTCTCGACTCTCTTGGGGGGTGATGCATCACATCTTTCTAAATAGTTGCTCACTTTCTAATTTGCTTTTTTTTTGGTCATCATTACTATTTCACACGTGAAGCCTGGCCTAACACAGGGAACGAGAGCTCTTTTAATCAGAGCTCAGCTGCAGAGGTCAATCAGGGAGGCTAGGGAGGAGGGAGAAAATGGCAGGATGAATTGAAGGAGGTGCTGGAGGAAATGGGAGAACATGAGCAGGCTTTCTTCTTCCAACAAACCTCCCTTTCAGCCCTTCCCTGTGTCTGCGCTCCTCTCCCTCGTCTCATTAGGCCATTTCACTCCCTGTGAGTTATCAGCCCATCCGTCTCCCACGATGATAACAGTCTCTAAGGTCTGTGAAGAAACACCCAAACCTCTGTCGCGTCCTTCTGCCCTCCTCTGCTCCTTGGCCGCCGCCTACAAACTGTTAACAAGCCACGCTGCATAAACGTAAGACAGAAAACATGTGGGGGAAAAAAAAAAAGTACAAACAGTTTATTGGGGGAAAAAACTGCTGCTTCAGCAATTTGTTAACACCAACAACTGATGCTGTAGACATCAGGCCCCCTGAGACATAGGAGCATTTAGCACTCACTGTGGACTGTGCAGCCACGTTCTACTGACCTCTTCAACGTTTTTAACACCTTGGATAGCTTGATGTTGAAGTAAAACAGTCATTATTGCCCTTTTTGACAGCTGGCTTGAAGATCAACTTTCCAACAAATCTCAGCATGTGAAAGCTATGCTCCACATGCATCTCTTTCTAAATAACTAAAAAAACTTAAATAAATGAATACATCTTCTGGACAAAATTATTGCAGCCATAATAACCTGCATTATATTATTGAACCAGCAATAGACATAATTGTTGTTTTTCTGTTTTAAGCCTAAGCAGTTATTACGTATAGTCGCTTGATTTGACAATTTAGTTATGATCTGTAAAATTCTTATGTTGTTAGTGCTGGTTGGAGTTGTGTTAATTTAGCTCAGGTGCGCTCTTTTACCGATCTCTCACTAAATCTGTCATTGACAAATGAATAGTGTTTATTTTTTATTGAGTTAAACCCTATGCTGCTATTTATGCCAATTACTGTACTACTAATACAACAGGTACATATAATAAAACAACCCATTAAGGCAAACAATTTTCAGGCTGCTTGGGGTCAACAAAACGGCGTAAAACCATAAAAGGTATGACCATTCTGTTTGAAGAAAATCACATTTACTTCTACATCCACTATATCCTTATGACCACCACTGTTAAGAGAGTCATGTCTAAAATGATGATATTTTGTTCATTTAAGCAGATGTAAATTTCAGTTGAAAAGTCTTTAAATATTATACTAAAAAAGTCTTACCGGTAAGTTGTTAAATGAAAAAAATCTGAAGAATGTGCAAAATTTTTATCTGATTAATCATCGCAACAATCAATTGCTAAACTAATAATAGTTGTAGTTCTAGTTGATTTGCTGTTGATACACTTTCAAAACTTGAACAATGCAGCACAAAACAGCTGATTGGTGTGTATATGCTGGTAGGCATTCTAACAAAAGTCTATAACTTCATGTTTTTTCTGAAGGCAAATTTACAATACACATCAATCAATCATTAATTCAGCTGAGATCAGCCAGCCATACACATATAGAATAAAATGACACACTCAAAAACAAACAGCTCAGCATTTGTTCTTTGTAAGAAATCCCCTTATGTTGCTCTCAGAACTAACCTACTATCTCCCCCGCTCTGTCTCACCAGCATCATAAACAAATTAGCATTCCAGACCATCTCTGAGCAGGCCAGATCAAATGAACTCGTCTGGAAATAACCCGCTAAATAGCCTCCCTCCAAATCTGATTTGGAAATGAGCACGGGAAGGAAAAAGAACAACACATATTTTGATACAGTACCATAATAAACTGGGGAGGAGGTATTTGTGGAATGACCACATGCTACACTCAATTAGCATTAAAACAATGCGCCTACAGTAAGCACTAATAACTTGACATTTTAAGACAGAGGGAAGCACTCAAGGGAGACCTTACATGCAAGAACATCCAGTATGCTTGCAGGAATGCATGTTGGCCCAAGCATACATGTATCAAAATTAAGAAAATATTTACTTTTAATACACTAGAGGAGGCTGGAAGACGTAAATAACTTTTAGAGAGATGAACATGTTCGTAAGAGCAAGGGATTCTATGATAGGAGAAGAAAGTGAAAACATGTAAATCCATCCACAAGTTTTCCGCTGGTGTTACGCCCTTCACTTTCAACATGCTGATGAAGGCATGGTTCCTCACCGGAAACTACAATGAGCTCAGCAAGTATTTCAACAATGCACGGACAAAGAAAACCTTCAGGATCCCAGCTGCGCACTGAAGACGAACTCTCTGACATTTCTCTGATCTTGAAAAGAGGCGGATTACTCATCTCCAGTGAGTTGGTCATTTGTCTTCGTGACAGATGTGGACAGCGGCGTAAAGGCTGCGTCTTTCCCTGATGCTTAATGACCGACTGACTCACGTCAACACTCATCTCCGACAAACACGCATACTATGGAACGCACTCGCTTCCTGTCTGACAGCTTGACCTCTCCGGTAGGCAGCGAGGGAAGCAATGAAAAATGCCAGCAAACCTGGTCAATTAGAAACACAGACAAAAGCGTGAGTTACGCTCACCGAAACCTTGCCGTTTTAAGAGTGTGTTTAGTGGGCTGAATAATTACAGTGTTATGTTTATTTAGTAATTTTCCCCTTAGATGATGGGCTTTTAAACTTTCCCATTTGCTACTTGTTTTGACTACTCATTTAGAACAAGTTTAATGTTTAATCATGTTTATTTCTACCCGAGAGGCATTTACTTTTTTGAGTCTTTAACTTGGTTTTGTCTGTCCAGTACGACTGTCATGGTACTATAATTTCCAGTAAACACAGATACATGGTATATCCTGCCCAAATTAAATTTAAAAAATTACATAACTGCATTTATTAAAAAAATAAATCCCAACTGTTGTAAAAAAAAAAAAAAAAGATATTCATTATTACAGTTTTACTGTTATTGAGTTAGATTTTATGCACGAACAAAAAAAAAAAGCTGCTAAAATTAGAAGTAATAGGGATAATCATTCAGTCTTTTAAAAACTTTGCCTCTATTAAAAACCTATATCACATTTATTCCATTTTAGCTTCATATACTTCAAAAAAGAAACAAAGATTAGAACCTTCAAGTCAGAAAGGAAACCAAAAGTTAGTACCAGTCAGGAAGGGCCAGATCAGTGAGTCAGTTCCTTAAACCTTTGAAATGTATAAAGCAAGGCTTAACTTGTTCTAAAACCCATCATTTTAAAAACCGTTATATACACACCTTCATACCAGTAATTAGCCCACCCCTATTTGTAATTAGGCCTGTCACAATATGCAATAAATCAGTTGATCGTGTCATAAATTCAAATGAGCTCAATAATTTCCATTTGCGGCGGGCTGCACAGTGGCGCAGTTAGTAGAACTGTTGCCTTGCAGCAAGAAGGTCCTGGGTTCGATTCCCGGTCCGGGGTCTTTCTGCACGGAGTTTGCATGTTCTCCCTGTGCATGGTGGGTTCTCTCCGGGTTCTCCGGCTTCCTCCCACAGTCTCTCTAAATTCTCCCTAGGTGTGAGTGAGTGTGTGTGAATGGTTGTGTGTCCTGTCTGTCTCTGTGTTTCCCTGCGACAGACTGGCGACCTGTCCAGGGTGAACCCCGCCTCTCGCCCGGAACGTAGCTGGAGATTGACACCAGCAACCCTCCCGACCCCATTAGGGATAAAGGGTGTATAGACAATGGATGGATGGATGGAATTTCCATTTGCATAATATATCATATTCTCTTTTCTCTCTTTCTCTAACAAAACTGGATAACTAAATTCTTCAGTTTGGTCTCAACTAGCCCTTTTTTTAAAAGGACAGTTTTGTTTACAGAGACTTCAGAATTCATTTTATTTGCCGCTTTGTTTATTTTAGATATCTAGAATGTATTCCAGTTCCATGTTAAAAGTTCAGTAGAATTTAATGTGTATTAATCTTCTGACAATTTTTGCATCATTTTGTCATCACCGTTACATTACTTGAAAATGGTCTCAAAACAGCAATATTATCATTTATTGCAATAACGTCTGGGACAATTTATCGTCCAGTAAAATTTGTATATATACTACAGCATGTTACCTCCTGTGCACTCAAATCAGTCAGACACTTCCCTTTCGGGTCTTTCTTGCATTTGGTTAGCGGTACAAGAGCGGAAAATAGCAGTAAACCCGACAGGTGAACTCGAGAAGTGTTTGTGATGGTCAAGCTCAGGCGTAAATGTGTGAAAGTGGGTTAATTTAATTCTCTCAGTCCATAATAAACAGATGGAAACAGAATCAGCTGCTTCTTTATCCTGCCAGGAAGGATTTCCTGTTTGCAGAGCATTTCTCCCATGCTAGTGCACGATAGAGCTCTTTGTGGAAACACAACACCTGTTATTCCCATGAGTAAAATCTCAATTGGGGACGACTATGAAGCAGGTGTAACAACACACACTTCCTCTCAAAACACCAGACAAATCCTCCAAGACCCAAAACAAGAAGGCTGTTTGAACAGAAACATAACCCAGAAAGGTGGCAGCTGTCTTTCTAAGAGCCATGAGCAAGGGATGCACATCTGAACATTTTATGGGAAAAAGTTTGTTCACTGATGTAACAAAACTAAAGACTTAAATCATTGCAAGTATCCTAACCAATTGTTCTACACAATAACATGACAGCATCTTATACAGAGGCACATATGGAACAGAGAAGAATTAAAAAGGGTCCAAAACAACATCCAAGAATACTAGTGTAATTATATGTGTTGCGCCAAGGCAAAACCAGGAACAAGTCACCAGAACAGAAACGGAGGGGGAAAAAAAAGATTTAAAAAAATTTAAAAATTCTACATTTTGAGAAAATTGTGATTTTTGTTTTCTTGCAAAATATAGTAGTTGTAGTATTGGAAAAAAAAACACCCCATTGGTTTTAGCCAATAAGCTGCATGTTTGAAAGAAGCAAATGACTACTTCACATCGCCACCACATACGAAGACACTAAATCGAGAAGATACACAACTTTGACTGTAAAATCCTACAAGAAAACAAAATGTTCCACTTGGGACACTGGCGCAAACTTTCTCCAGAGAACACGCAGATGGATTCTTTACCAACAGAAAGGGAATGAAAGAACATGAGAACAATTAGACATCTTGAAGCCAACAGTTTTGCATCCTTACTTTGGAGACAACATTGTCCAATATAAAAATGCTGGTGAAAAGAAAACACAAAGCAAAAAAAAAATAGAGCACAGATTTTGGTCAATTTACCCTGGGTTAGGTGTGATTGGAGATCAGAAAGTCAAAAGTTGATGTAAATCTTCTGTTCATTAAGAGCATGAGTATTAAGAACTACCATCATTTTGGTCTATAAACGCATCAACCAGCAGTTTGTTTTTTGAAGCATTCAGGAAACAAACCGTATGTATGCTTTCTATCAGCAAAGTTTCCACTAATAAAAACCCCTAAACAGACGCCACCGCAGGCCTGGTGAAATCAGTTTACATACACCATGTTGTCAGGGCATTACTTTGTAGTCAAGTGTATGTCTAATCTTGTTAAAAGCTTAGCGTTAACTCCAGTAACACTGTTAAAGGGTGTGCGGATGGACGATGAGGCTTCTCTTCTCGATGTGTTCGTACCAGCCCTGACCGCTGGTAGGAAACTGGCCAACCTGTGGCAAGGCAAAGCGTCCTCAACATCTGTGTTTATCCTCTAGCTAAAACCAACAGGCTATATTTACTCTGGTCAAACATATCTAGCAGCACAGAGGAGCAGAGAGAAAGAAAGATGGAGTCTGGTTCTTAGCCTGCGCTGAGATAGAGAGACTCTATCAAACCAGCCTCTCTGATAGTGAAACCAGTTAAATACAATACTTTTTCAGGTGGCTACATGCAGGACTACAAGTCAGAAATTTCACTGTTTCCATAAGAGTAAGACTGTGATTGTAAACAACACCTTGAGAGAAACTGAGTGGACAGAAAAAACAAGACAGGCTCAATTGACCGACTGCCTGCCTATCAAATGTTTTATACCTCAACGAAGCCCATAAAGCAGAGCTTCATTTCAGAAAGCATTGTGTATCCCTCTAAATCTGACCTCTTGACACCGTCATTAATACCGACTTATGGATAAGATCCTCAAGGGAAGAAAATTCATCAGACAGAGTGAGAGGGAAGGGACTGCAACACCGATTTTATAGGGCCATTTCATCTTGTACACCTGCACTCTGTCTAACACATGGGCATGACAAATATCTATAAAACTGAGTTAACTGCAGACCAAGGAGCTGGTTTAACCACATTTCAAATATTCACCACAACACAGCGGCCACAATTTTCATAAAAGAAAACTTCACCAGGGTACTTTGGAGCCAGATTAACCAGAATTGAGAAGTCCATACCTGCCAGGTTAAGATTTTGATTCCCTGCAAAGACACGTTTCACATCTCCAATGAACCACAGTGTTACATAAACACGCACTGCCTTACATAATTACCAAATAAAATGTAGTTTTCTGTTCTCTCTGTACGGATGCTTGCTTCCGCCCACATGATTCGTCCTGGTACCCTCAAACTGCCTGGTTAGACAGACAAATGCTGTTAAAACAAAAGCTATATACAGTATTTTGATTTGCATATGCCTGGGGTCCTTATTCATTACTGCTATGCTACTGATTCATACAGTACCTTGGAAAACTTTTTAAATGCCCTTTTCCTTTTGTGCCTCTTTAATAACACAAACCAAGTACCTTTTGGGGATTTTATGTTCTAAACCAATACAGTTTACCACATATTCTTTTTAAAAGAGGAAGGAAAATAACCCAAGGTTTTAGAAAAACTTTAATAAAAATCAGCCTTCTATACTCTGATACCTCTAAATAAAAGTTAACCAAATGTGTTAACTTTTATTTAGGCAGCATAAAGAATTTTTTTTAGAGTAAGCAAAGTTATGAAAAATGTTCCACTAGGACAACAAACATGCAGTCACAGCTACAATGCATAGAAGAAAGCATGCTGATGTGTTAGAATGGCCCAGCCAAGATCCAAACAAAAGTCTGTGCCTACAATCTCCATCCAATCCAACTGAGCTATTTTGCAAAGGATGTACCTGTATACACAAAGCTGATGGACATTGACTGACAGTCTGTCAGTCAATGTTTTTCTATACTCATCCATTACTTTGCATTGGTCTACCACAAAAAGTCTCAATAAAATATGTGTGCTTGCAATAAGGCAAATGGGAAAAAATTCAAGCAGTGTGAATACTCTTACAGGACAAAAAATAAATAAAAATACTAACAGGTAAATGTTAATGCTCTCAGAAAGGATTTAATTTATTGCCAATACTTTATTCAGTTTTAGGCAATTTTGTATATGGATCCAAAATATGTCATAGTGGCTTTTTTTTCATGGATAGTACAGCAGAATTTTTGACCAAACATAAACAGGGGTTGCCTGGTCTGAACCACTGGGTCGATGATAACTTCACCTCATTTGACATTTTCCGATAAAAGCACAAAAAATTACAACTGTAATCAAGCAAAAACACCTGCTGACCGGAGTCAGTTAATGTCCTGACAGCATTTCAGCCCAGCTAGGAGGAAGCTGCAGTGACAGGTGTGATAGCTTGTGGAGTAACTGTCAATGCGGGTCCAACGTGTTAATTTATGAGGAACAATTGGGGAAAACAGTTTAAAACGCAGCTCGATATGAGCCGAGTCCAAGTAGCCCGTAATGTTCAGGTTATTCAATAACACTTGAGGAAAAAAGGGAATTTTTAAGACAATTTTACATGCCTGTCTCCTTAAAACATACACTTATGCAAACACACTGGGGAGCAAGCGTGGACCTTGACACAGAGCAGATGGTATCCATGCTCTAACGGTTTGTCCTCCCACTCTGACCTATCAGGACACATCCATGATCATGATGGATGGTGTGTGAGTGCATGTGTTTGTTCCCCAGCATTCTGGAAACGCACACTTTCTTTTATATCAACCTTTATTTAACGAAAGGATGGGTAAAAGGATTAACTGGGAGCCTGGCAAGGGATGATATTACAAACAGCAGAAGCGCTGCCAAGATGTCACAGCTGGGAATCAAAAACTCGCAGGTGCCAAAAGCACAGCTTTTGACGCATTAGTGAAATTGTTACAAGGGACACCGTTGGTGAGATTTCTGTTTTCCTAAAAAGATGGTCATCACTATAAAAAAAAAAAGCCTGCAAGTAAGTTCTCCAAAACAATTTTTCCAAGAACAAAGAAAAAGAGGAAACAGATCAACAACTGAATCATTCGTGCGAAGACACAACATGGTGATTCAAACCGATGTTTACAGGCGAAATCACTCAGGTGGCCCACATCCAGCTCCCTTTGAAGACGGTGTTCTTTGTTCCTGCAGCTGCTTGCAATGAAACACCAAACTAAGTAGCAGAAAATATGAGATGTTCAAACTGATCCCAGATCATAAGCAACTGTTATCTGGCACCCAGTGGAGACAACTACAAGATAGCTGCTGGAGGCGCTATACCATACCCAGTGACATCAGGTCGAAGTTATGAAAATAGTCCAGATTAGCTCAGATAATGTATCACACCAAGTTGAAGAATGTGTATCATACAGGGATTACAAAACTGGGGAGACATTACATTTAGAACAACTGAAAATGAAGAGAGGCAGAATGGAGAAATTTGGATTAAATTAGTGTGACTGCCATGTGATAGCGTTTAACTGAAGCAGAAACAATAGCAGCAACTGGGTCATTTTTTTCAGTGTCAACGGTGGAAATGTAGTATCAGTTAATATGACTTATAATCCAATTGCCCCTTGAGAACAATATGTTACTCCACTAGTACTATTACATAAACATTACTTATAATGTTTAGATAATTCAGTTAAGTTGTGATTATTTTCAGACAGCCACTTCACAACAAATCAGTCATCCTGAAGCAGAAATGGAAAAACCCAATTCAGTACATATCCAGTTATATTCAATCCAACCTAACCTAGAAGCCACTTTCAATTACACACAGACCAATTCGGTCCTATAAACACTGTCTAGTTCAGTTGATCACAAAATAGCAGTTGGTAGAAAATTATCTGTTTGTGGCTGAGCTTCCTTGTGTTAATTGTATCAAGTCATTGATATTTTTTGGAAGATTTTTTTTTTTTAAATATTACTGTGACTGTGACCAGCCGCCACCCCAATTTATAATCTAGAAGTGTCCCCCCACGCTATACCAGACCGGTATAGCGTTACAAAGATAGATGGAAAATAAGTTAGTAGCCAAAGGCTTTATGATATGTCAGAAAACCTCAGCGCAATAAAAGCGTGCACAAAATTGAAATTATAGTACAAATAGATATAACAGGGCAGGACAATATATATGTATCACAGAACACAATAAGCATATTGTAAATAGTGCCTGGACTACAATTATACTAGTTAATACTTTCAGTAACATGAATTCCAATTCTATTTGGCTATAATGTATTTGATGACACTTGTTTTTAAGACTTTTTTTAGAAAGTAAACTTGGTTAAATCAATGAGAAACTGCAACCATGTCGCTTCATTTCCAAAACAGCATACGCTGGCCAGAAGTTGCTTTTCCAATAAAACCTTGTGTTTTATTGAAATATTGATTTCCAATCCCAAGAAGCTTGACAGATTGCCCATTATCAGACGTCATGAATCCTGAAGCAGGCAGACATCAACACTTTTTTAGTAATTATTTGATTATTTATAACTTGTACCATTAACGCAACACTCATCGATATCATCATATGTTGCGATTTTTTCCTAATATCACACAGCCCTAGTTTTGAATGCAGGAGGTGTCAGCTGGAGTCTCGCTGCAGCAGGAAGCTGATTGTAGCTAAAGGTCACAGAGAGACCAAGACAAGTGAAGAAAATGGGTATTTATCCCAGCTGATTTCACCACTGCAATGTTTAACAATATCACCATCATGTGATTTCCCAACATCATCCAGCTATAATAATGACAGTTAGATACCACTGTATATTTTCAATTTAAACATCCAACACTGAAGCGAACAGTGGATTCAATGGTGAAACAACAAACGCGACCTTTTGGCTCAATGAAAGCACTACTGCAAAATAAATTAATGGACATTTATTCAAAAGGACAGAACGTTCATAAAGCACTGCTTGTTGAATGCTTTATGACAAGTAGGCCTGTCACAATAAGCAATAAATCAATTAATCATATGATACATTAAAACAAGCTCAATAATTTCCATTTGCATGATTTATCGTTTTTCTCTTTTCTAACAAAAAAAGAGAGCAAACCATCCTCGTGGTGATCCTGTGGTGCATTGGTCTCAACTGGCCCTTTTTTGAAGGAAAATTTTATTTACAGAGACTTCATAATTCATTTTATTTGCTGTTTCTGTTGTTTTGTTTGTTTATTGTGGATATTTAAAATGTCTTTCAGTTCGAGTGTTAAATGTTTATTAGATTTTAAAGTTTATTGAGAATATTTGCATCATTATGGTATTACCATTATATTACTTGAAAATGGTCTCAATCATTTGTTACAATAATTCCCGGGATAATTTATTGCCCAGCAAAATTTGTAAAGATAAGAACTAAAATATTTTTCAAGCCAAGCACTTTTATTTATTGTTGTAATTTTGAGTCACAATTTTTCAGGTGCCCAACGTAAATTGAGAGAAATAAATTACTCCAGTCTTTTAGCGCTCAACAGGCTGACGACATAATTTTTTTACCTACATAAATGATCTTGGCATAAGTTCTTTTATTGCTGTCTGATAAAACAGATTGTCTGCGACAGACTGCCGACCTGTCCAGGGTGTACCCCACCTCTTGCCAGGAACATTAGCTGAAGATAGGCACCAGCACCCCTCCTGACCCCACTAGGGACAAGGGTGTTAGAAAATGAATGGATGGATGGATGGATGGATGGATGGATGGATGGATGGAAATCTAGGTTATACCCACTGCACATAAACACTAATTTGTAATGCTGCTCACGTGATTAATCAGAAACATTCCCATGCTAAGTAACCTGAACATCATAGTCACCGTTTCTATTTTTTCTTTAGGATAATCAATTTGGAAGGTAAACGGAGTAAATGGTGCCAAGAAAATCCACAGTGCAGCCATGCTCTGCTGCTCTCAGGAATCCACATCCTAAATGCTCAAGGTGCCATTTCCCGAAGGCTGGGAAATACAGCAACACATAGGATTTCAATAGTAAAGACACGCCGATGCATCATCTTCTCCCATCCAGCCGGTGTATACACAAACGCACCTGTGCAACAATGCGTTTGCAAATCCTGATCAAACTGACACAGGTCTTCCGACAGGTGAACCGACGGTGCGTGTCCACACACGCAAAGGAGCTCCTCCAGTCCTTCTTTTACTACAACAATTATATTGCACGCCCCCTCATGTCGAACCGTAGCCGCAAACAACCGTTTAAACCCCACAACCCAAACATTTGTCATGCTCCGCGCAGCGAAGCGAGTCTCCAACCATCACAACTTCCCATTGCGGTGCAACTACTCGAAATTCAAAGCTTGTTTCCAGGCTAACTTAGCAGCCTAGCCTCGTTCCCAAACAAAGCTCCATTGTCTGGAACTTGTAGTTTTTACCATTTTCCACTGGCCCTCGCAACTGTGATTAATTCATGCGCAGAAAAACTACAAAACCGAATTCTATAGCACCCCAGAGAGCATGCGCACTGGATCTTGAATGATCAGAGAGGTTGTGGAGTATTTTTGTAGTAAATAAATTATCGCGGGTAGCGGTAGATTTGAAGCTCCCCGGGAACTCATAGGTTGAGGCAGAGCTCGGAGCTGGGGTACCAGCCTCCAGGTTAGACTGAGGGGACAAGCGGCTGGGCGGTAGTAGAGAGGCTGACTGAAGTTGGTTGGCTCAGCTGCCGCCGCTCGGTGTTTGCCCTGCTCGCTAACGCTCAGTTCTCTCGTCACTTTTCAGCTCCTAAGAATATCTGCCGCAGTTCAGCTTAAACAAGCCAAAGAAAGCCGCAAAGACAATGGAAAAACTTACCTAAAACCCGCTCCGGTGTGTTCTGTTAGTCCGTTAATCACAACTCCCTGGACGTCGGGGGGGAAACAGTCGTTGGTTCACCGTCAGTCTGCAGCCTGTTCTCCGAGCGAGACGTTGCCAAGAATGCTCAACCGAAACCACGGTACAAACTGCGCCCGCACTCCTACAGCGCATGCGCAGACACATTAGCTGCAACACACCAATAGTAACCAGAGGGGGCAGCAGATCACTACTGCTATGGTGGCTGCAACTTCTTCTTCTTCTTCTTCTTGATTTTATTGGCGGTTGGCAACAAACTTTAAGTAGCATTACCGCCACTTACTGGTATGGAGTGTGGTTCGAGATGGACTATCAATTTATATAAATACTTGTATACTCCTACACATACCATTAATAGATAAATTAAATAAATAAATTTCATATTTATATATGCATACATACTCTCATCCATTTTTACACATATCTTTATAATCCACCCCTCTAGATCATGCACGCCTTCACACACACACCTACTATAATCAAATTCTTTGAAATAATTTAGTTTTCTTTAAATATTTAATAATTATTTGTATATGTTTACTCCCCAAATTCTTCCTCAAAATGTCTAACAAATTAATCTTTTCCTTAATACAGTCAAACTCTCTTCTCATACATCTTCTTTCTCTTTCATACTTATGGCATTCTAACATAACATGTTCTATTGTTTCATATTTGTCACAGTAATCACATTTTCCATTAATATGCTTTTGTATTTTAAAAAGTGTATAATTAAGTCCTGTATGCCCAAATCTTAATCTTGTTATCACCCTTCCCTCCTTTCTATTTCTTCTTCCATTTCTTTTCTCTCCTACTATTTTCTGAATTTTATAAAACCATCTTCCTGTTTTTTCTTCATCCCACCTTTTTTGCCATTTTTCCATCAGTTTTTCTTTAACCATACTCTTTCCCTCAGATTTACTTATTTTAACTGCAAAACTAATAGGATTATGAATTGCCCTCTTTGCCATTTTATCTGCCCTCTCGTTTCCTTCTACCCCAATATGTGCTGGAACCCACACAAATATAACTATTAGACCCATATTTTGTATCCTGAACAATGTATGTAATATTTCTAATAAAATGTCCATCCTACTATCTGATTGAATATTTTTTAAACTTAACAATGCTGAGCTTGAATCTGAACATATCACTGTTTTTAATGGTTTTATTTCTTCTACCCATTGTAAAGCTAACAATATTGCCAACATTTCTCCTGTGTATACTGATAATCCGTCTGTAATCCGTTTTCCTATTTTTAAATCGAATTCTGGTACCACAAAAGCTACTCCTATCTTTCCATTTAGTGGCTGCAACTAAAGCAGGACGTTTCAATATATAATCAAATCCTACGTATCCATTTACTTTTAAACTTAAAAGTAATTATATTTCTTCTTCTCACATACATTATTACTTGTCTTTATAGCTTTAAATTTACTGTTTATAAAATGAGTTTTTTTGAGTAATTCTTCCAATAGAACAATTTGTATTCAGTCTCAGCTGATCGTCTATAATGAGTAAAGCAGATTTTTTTTCTTAATGTTTTTTTCCCCTGCAACTCTTTAAACTAGGTTGTTCCAAATAAATTTATAACAGTGAAAGACATAGTTCCCCATTCCCAAAAATAATATTCCAACAAGCAAAAATACTTCTTATAAAAAGTACATAGCTCTGTTCTTAATTATGCGTTACATTCGAGATTTCCAGAAGTGTTTCTTTCATATCAATAATCAACGTTTCAGACCAAACATTATCCTTATGAGGATAGATTAGTAATTTCTCATGGTAATGTGCATTGTTTTCAGTGACCATCTGTTTCTGCGATTACTGGCATAAAATTGGATAGTATTTTGATTTCATTTGAAATTGAGATGGCATTTGTCGACTGGTGTCTAGATCCACAAATTGAATTTAAATTCAAATGCAAGTGCACAAGTTGCTAAATGGCACCACCCTGTGGTGTGTAAAGATCATTTTCCCACTAACTGTTAGTATACCTTCAGATTGGTCCTCCAATTTCTATGGGTGGCTCGTAGTTGACGAAGTTGAGTGATTTAAGGTGATTTAAAAAAAAATATGCAATCGTTTTACTTGTATTTATGTTTTTGCACTTTTATTTAATATCTGTTGTTTTACATTTTCTAGAGAGTTTGCAATCTATTTAATATCCCACCCCAATGAAACATTGGCATAAACAAAAGAAAAGATTATTGTTTATTGACTCAAACAAAAATAATCTTAACACTTATAAACATATAATTATCCACCGTTTGCTTTTGACATTACATGTTTCCAGTTGAAACAGAACCAAAAAAGACTAAAGTACTATAAAAAATAAAAAAATTTGGTTTTCACTCCCTTCAAATACTTAATTGCACTCACTTCTTACTCTAAAGTTGCAATGTTTTTATTCAAATCACAGACCAATATGAAAAACATCTGGCAGAAAAATAACTTTCTTTTGTTTGTAAAATCAACCTTTTTAGTGGTTTACCTGGAAATTAGAAACTCTAAAACTCACTTACACATACCTGTAAAATCACTTTTAAGACTGTTTTATGCTTGCTGATTGTGAACCTTTTTCTGCCACACTTTTTCATTTCATTCAGTTTTCTATTAATTTTGTGAACATGCAATATATATCAATGAGGATGTCTGCTGCCTCCGTGATTGTGTTAAGCGGGCCGTCACATGATCATAGATTACATTTCTTGATTAAAAAAACTTGTGTTTTTGCCTTGTGTTTTGCTGGGAAATTTAATGTTACAACTGACGTTGTTTTCAAATGTGCTACGTAAACATTTTGACACGAACATTTAAAAAAAATCATTGTGTGGAATAAATCTATATGCAATGCAGGTTTCACTGGTTGAATTGAATCACTGACAAATGCTGGATAGTAAGAAAGTGGAGTTATACATAATGCTTGTGTTTCAGTAAAAACACACCAGGGGGCAGTATGGCTTCATAAAAGCTTCACTTGTGAGCGGTAGCGTTTGGTCAGATTTTGATTTATTTAAAATGTTAACTTATTTTTTTTTTATGTTGTTTGATTGTATATTTAAAAAATAATAAAGACATTCCAGGGAGTAATATGTGTCAATTCAATTCAGTTAATTGAATTAACATATAGTTATGTTTACAACATCCTTAAAAAAAACAAAAACAAAAAAAATAAAACATTAATTACGTTCATAAATTAGGTTTTATGCAGTCACTATGGATCACAGAACAGGTGTGAATTAAACCTGAATATATTTTTGCCAAAAGCTTTATGAAAATGTCGCACTATTTTCATATATATAAACGCTCTACAATGCGGTCTTTATTGTAGTGGAGTAATTTGAATATTATTTTGTGGAACGAATGAATTATATCTTCAGTGTTACCAATCCCTTGTTAATACAAGCATGATGTTGCTAATTATGTCATTGTATCAGCTGTCAAAATGATATAGGTCAGAAAGAAAGAGCTACCTTCTCAACTACATTACCCACAATGCACCAGCACAGTTTCTAATTATTTTTACAGGACCGCCCTCTCTCCCCAGGCTGAAGTGAACTGCAGATTTGAACACGGACGGAGAAGGGATGGCCAGAGATGAAAATCCATGCTGCGGCCATCCGGATGACTTGAAGATCGAAAACATTGGACGCGCTCGTTCCCGTGAACGTGCACGGCACTGCCCGGTGTGTTTGGATGCAAAGTCAGCCCACAGACTGACAGCTCCGAGCTCGGGAGCGGAATAGTGGAGTCTACGCCTTATTTTGAGGATAAACCCCGCTTGGGCACGGCGAAACGCTCCGGAATAATAACACCCACTAAGCGGCAAAGACCGCTTTAATTTCATTCGGAATTTAATTGGGGTTTCGGATCCTAATGAAAACGCCCCTGCGACTGTTTCTGTGGATGTTGCTGCCTTCAGTGTCCAGGTTAGGTTTCAGTGGACGCCGGGATAAAATAAAGGAATCAAAGGCGTTAGACGCGTCATACACGTATTAGAAAATTTTGTATTATTTTTATTATTATTATTTAGAAAAGGACATGGCTACAGTGGACTCGGATCTCAGCCAGCTCCATAAAAATCTTCGCTGACAATATTTTCCACCTTACTGGACCGAGTGACAGCCTCCATCTCTGCTAAAGAAGATATTTACACAGCCTCCGTCACAGCCGAACATGCAGTTCTTCCTCTAAACGTGACACAATAATGATAAATGTTTGTATTTATCGGTCTCCAGCGAAGAAGGACTTCTCCTGCAGCAGACCTAATGTAGCCCCGCAGCAGCAGAGGCGATTGATGCAGGCCGCTGCGTACGCACGGAGGCAGGTTTGTTGCGCTCAGGCTGCTCTGGATGCTGAACATGGTGCCACTTCACTGCCCCGCAGCAGTCACTGAGTACCTGCTGCCACTCAGCCGTCGGCCCGTCTCTCTCATCCCCGCTCAGCTGTATTAAAATGGACGAGGCCCCTTTGTTTGAAGTCTTTCAGGGACGCTTAACCGGCTAACGAGGTGGCCATGCGTGGATAGGATTTAGCTCGGACCGGCTCGTGGAGATGTAAGGCGAAGATATCCGCGGATATTTGCACGCACAACGCAGAGGAGAAAGCAGCCCACATTCATGGAGACGGCTGGCGGGGGAGGTGCATCGGCTGGATGAGAAATAATGTGAACCCCCCCTTCTGCACAGAGGATTTCACTCGGCTCATGCACTTGCTTTGGCTGTTACTGGGAGCCTAATGATTTATTTTCCTTACTGAAATTAATCTGACAGTCAGCTGTGGCTTCATCGTCACGCCAGCAACTGGTGAAGCTGCCTCTGATCTGTCAAGGGTCATTTTTAATTGGCTGAAATTAAGCAAACTAAAGCCAAGAACGAAAATCTCCAAGGTCATAATTGAGCTGAGATTTTTTTTTTTTTTTTTTTTTATTGAATACGTTTCCTAAAACCTAGGAATGAATTTTTCACAGTTATGCACATCCTTCTCTCAATATTTGCATCCTCTAATGCAAAACAGTGATGGCAATCAGTTCTTTTTATAAGTAGCTATGAATACCTACTGTTTTCTAATTTACCAGAATTTGTGCCAGCTTTTAAAAGACCCATCAGTCCATGCAAACAATCCGTTTTCTAGGAAATCCAGTCATGGACCTGCCTTGCTGAGTGTCATTGTTTGACCTGAAGTACATTACCCCTGTGTGAACCTGCCTTTTGGCAATACCTGCTACTTGTGCATTGTGTTGCAACTGTACGATTTAGCACAAATTCATAAATGAGATGCAGTGAGCGGGGAGATCCCCTGATCTGGGCTCCTTCAGGCTGGTCGAGACCACTTCGTCTCAGTCCATGGGCCTTGTGAGGATTTCGTGCCTGAGTTGACACGGGGCCAGCCCAAAGCTTCAAACAGCAGTGAGGCTGCCATGAATCCATACGAAAGAACAAGCAGCACAGCGACCCCGCTGTCTTGCACCAGCTGCGGAGGCTGCTGCTCACCACCTCCCCCTTGCCTCATCCGCCCTGGGCCCCCGTCCTCTTCTACCTCTTCCTCTTTCTCTTCCATGCCCCCGAGCATGACCCCTCCACCACCAATGTCCCCCACCCCGTTCGTGCAGGTGGAGAACGGAACCAGCTGGAACTCCTGTACCGTCTCGTCCTCGGACTCTCCAGATTCCCATCCCGGTTGCCGATGCGGGGTTAAAAACCCCAACCCTTACTGGACGGCGGTGTTTGATTATGAGGCCACAGCAGATGAGGAATTAACCCTGCGACGCGGTGACCTGCTCGAGGTTCTCTCCAAAGACTCCACAGTGTCTGGGGACGAGGGTTGGTGGACAGGAAAGATCCAGGACAAGGTGGGTATCTTTCCGAGTAACTATGTCACCAGAGGAGACGCTGCCAGTTACCAGCAGCTGAAGGCCGGGAGCCTGGTGGCAGTTCGGGTGAGTGATTCCCCCTTGGAGATTGACTTCTCAGAACTGACCCTGGAGGAGGTGATAGGAGCCGGTGGGTTCGGGAAGGTGTACAAAGGAGTTTGGCGGAGAGAAGAGGTCGCCGTAAAGGCTGCTAGGCAGGATCCAGATGAGGATATTAGTGTCACAGCGGAGAGCGTGCGGCAGGAGGCCAGGTTGTTTTGGATGCTTCGTCACCCCAACATTATTTCTCTCCGCGGGGTTTGCCTGAAGGAACCCAACCTCTGCTTGGTGATGGAGTATGCCAGAGGAGGGGCTTTGAACCGTGCACTGGCTGGGAAGAATGTTCCCCCGAGGGTTTTGGTGAACTGGGCCGTGCAGATTGCCACTGGCATGGATTACCTGCACAACCAGGCATTCGTACCAATCATCCACAGAGACCTCAAGTCCAGCAATAGTAAGTACTTTCACTTTTAGTAATCTGTACTGATGAGATTAGCAACGATCAAAAAGGAATTTTAGCTCATTACAAATATAAAGTTTGTTTCATGGTCTCTCTTGCCATTACTCCATGTCTTTAACATGAAATACACTGCAGTTAAAATAATTGTCAACAAGCTTTTTCATAGTGTACTGTAATTGTTCTTTTAGATAGAAGCTCTCCATTTAGTGGGTAAAGGATATCGGCTGATTTTGGTTCAAAGCATGTCCACCTTTTGCAAAGTCACATTTACCAGGATAGATGGAAAATTAT
The DNA here is from genome assembly GCF_019740435.1 of Gambusia affinis. Lineage (NCBI taxonomy): Eukaryota > Metazoa > Chordata > Actinopteri > Cyprinodontiformes > Poeciliidae > Gambusia > Gambusia affinis. Next base: position 22,602,561 of record NC_057873.1, read on the forward strand.
TGTGTTCTTTATCTTTATCTGGAGGGAAATGTGTTAAAAACTATAATGCTTAGTTTATGACATCTTCAACAATAAATCCATAATTGGGGCTGTTGGCTCCAAAGAGCATCAATAAATTTGATAATATAAATGAATTTGATAATTGACAGCAGTACAATCACACTACTTGGTAGAAATCTTCACAATCATTATCTATAAATAAAAGCCTTTAAGGCAACTTCTTACTATACACAACAGATGTATAACATGTAATTTTAATGTGTAAACTCATCTCAGGGCAACACAGAGACAAAACTACACATTCATACCTAAGAGACCAGTTACATAAAAGTCATAATTTTGGACTTTGGAAGTATGTGGGAGAACATGTAAATCCAAATACCAAGATCTCATGCTATTTGAGATATCTGAAACCCATCAGCATGGGTGCTAACAGTTGCACCGCCGTGTAACCCTAACCCTAACCTCACTACAGTTTTTAAAGTAAGTTTCACGGCCACATGAAATTTAATTTAATTCCTTTAAATTACTTTTAAGTGAGATGCCAAAAATCAAGTGCTCTCTCTTTCCCCTAGCTTTGAGTTGTCATTAAGCTGAATGACAAATGAGTATTGTTTTGATATTAAATAAATGCTAAAAAAAAAAATTATAATTTTTTTTTTTTAAAAGGCAATGCTGCTTTACAACAAACATTTTTGCCATGCGCTACGAGTCAGCTTGTCTTGGTGATTAAAATGGTTTACTGCTGGCTGATTATAAAAAGGCTTTTTCAAAACCCAGATCTTTAAAAACTATTTACATGAAAGCATGTCTCTCACCTTCACTCAATTTTATTGAAATCAAACTAAAGCACATGAAAGAACATTCTGTTTGTGGATTTTTAGCAACGCCCCATAAATGTAGAAAATTTTTCAAGAACATGGAAAAAAACCCTTTTCCTCAACTGATGAGCTTGAGTTGGGAAAAACTGACTAATTCTGATCATTAGTCAATTGACTGACAGATATTTACTTTCTTTATCTAAGTATGTTGAGTGACATGTTGATTTTATTTCCTGATAGTACTTTTAGTTGTACAATGTATGATTTTCGTTTGCTGAAAAAAAAAAAAAAAAGATTTCCACATTCTTTATGGAGTCTAGAAGCGAATAGAAACAATCACTTCTAGAAAATTGCGGAAATGTGACGTTTATAACGTAGTTTGCATTGTGAAGCGATATGACAGCTTAATGTTTTTATCATGCAGTTTTAAATGAAGATGGAAAAACAGCCTCCTCTCTTACTCTCTCAATAAAAGGACTGGACTTTAATCTTCACAATATAATCTCAGCCATATTCTGACACTGATAACATTTAGCCTTTCATAGATATATATCTAGATATATATAGATAGATATCTATAGAGATATAGATATATCTATATATAGATATATAGATATATATGGCACAATACATATTGTATTATGCCATTTATTTTTCTATAATATGAGATGGTTGAAAGTATGAAGAAAGATACTTACTATTAATATTGAGATTCACATTTACTGAGAATTATAATAGTGATCTTGCATAATGAGATTTTCTGATCTGCAGTGGCTGTTGAAAGGTTTTGGTGATTTTAAGAAAATGAAACCATAATTTATAATTTCAGAACTTAATCAATCTTTATGGTGAATTGTATCCTTTACTATTCAATTGAACAACAACAAATTTTTTTTTTAATATCTAGAATGGAGGAAAATTCTAAAAAAAAAAAAACTACAAAAATGGCTGCATTACTTTTTTGAAATACCTTTTCCTACAGTTTCATTTTCAGTTTTCTCAAGTATTATAATGAATGTTATTCACCTGATAAAAGTTCAAGGACGATTCTTATGATAGTTACTCATGCATCTTTTATTTAGAAAAGGATGCATGGGTCTCATGAGTCGAATGGATGTCATCAAGGTATCAGTCAGGAGAAGATTACAAAAAATGCATTATTACTAAAATTGGACTTTTGTACTCACTGATGAAAAGACGAAATGTAAACTGGTCATTTGGATTGTCCAGAGTCGTGTGTTTATACAAACCGAGGTGCCAATTCTACTTTTTGTTTCGTATTAATTGTGTTCCACACATGACAACAATCTTCTGTATTCTTTATATATCTGGAAGAAGGAGTTCGGCAGAAATAATGGTCCTTTCCTTCCAAAAACAACTTCTAGATTTTGCTAAATTCTCTCAAAACTCCATGGTGTAAAATTTCATGGTGTAATGAAATCGGACTGGGTCTTCCAAATGGGAAGTTTGGCATCCCTTATCACCAAGAACCCACAGTAAAATGGTGGTGGCAGGATTATCTTATGAGATTACTTTTCCTCTGATTCCAAACTTTTGTCACTTTGGATAAAATCTTTAACAGCCTTTTAAATACTAGTCAATTTTAAAACAAAATCTTTATGCAATGCATGACTCAAATCATGCAACAACTTAATCTGAGACAAATTTAAGTCTTTGAAAGTTCCTCGCTGGACTCCATGAAAAAAAAAAATTGACAGATAATCTGACAGATAATATGCCCTGAACGAGAGAGTCCCCACGATCTGGCAAATATAGAAAAACCTTTGCAAGTTTAACAAGGGTAAAATTAGTTGGTTAGAAAATGGGATGCTGACAGAATCACACCAAAGACTGAAGGCTGAAATTAGATCACAATGTGCTCAGCAAGATATCTATTTAGCATTATGTCACCAGGTTATTGCAATTTCTATGCTGTATGTTTCCCTCAACAGAGTTGATTTCTAAAGGATAGATGTCACAAATGATGTTAAAACAAGTTTTAAGAGCTTATCAAGATGTAATTTTTTTTTGACACAAAACCCCAACATTGTAATCGGGGTGTGAACAGTTTTGAAAGCCACAATATTTGGCTCACAGGTGTTTGATTTGTAGCTACGACTACGGCATAATCATATCTCTCTTGCTTTGTGGGAGATCATTTTAACGCAAACAAGAGACGACTTGTTCAGTCAACTTGACTTCTGCAACCATTATGTTTTTCTGCTTATTCTTACATGACGTTGTTTGAAATGTTTCATGTTGCTGTGCAACGTTTGTTGTTGTTTTTTTTGAGACACTGACTGCTGACACTGTAGGAGAAACTTGAATTTAATCACTGCAGGGAGGCCTAAATCTTGGAGAATTGGTCTCTCTCTGCCATCTTTTCCCTGTCATCTCTCCTCCTCTCTCTCTGCACCTCCTCCTGCTCTCTGTCGCCATCCTCCTCTTGCCTCCCCTCCTCAAGGAGAGCAGATCTGCTCTGCAACTCGCTGGGCTATTTTTGGTGCTTTGTGCTACTTGCTGTTTAAAGACACAGTTACAGTTGTTGGAGCACCAAAAAAAGGAAGAGAACGAGAGTCCTATGGGTGTGTGCAGGTGTTGCAGGCCGCCTGTTTGACTGGAGTGACATGCGTGGAAATACAGGTGGAGTGTGAAAGATGCTGACTAAAGGTCGCTCAGACAGAGAGACGACCGAAGCCTCCGAAGGCTTAGTTGGTCTTAAACCCACACCTCTTCCATCTTATTTATTTTCCTTTCTATCTGCGCAGATTTAAAATGCAGAATCATAGTTGCGTTTGACGGCAGAGCCTTGGCAACAACTCCATATAGACGCCCTTCCATGGTGACATGGCTGCTGCCGTTTGAGTCACTGAGTCATACCACTGCTAGCCGCTGTCAGCTGCTGTAAAAACGCTATTTCTCCAAGTTAAAGTGTTGCCTGTGTGTAAATAGCTGCAGATGAAATGGAGGAATGTCTCAGGTAGAGATGTAGGGCTGCAACTAATGATTGTTTTAGTCCTAATCAATTATTCTGAAGATTGATTGATTGATCGGATCATAAAATTGGCACATTCTGCAGATTTTTCATTTAACCACTTAACCACTGTGTTTTTGATTCTTGATTCTCTGTTGCATTGTGTTTCTGTGTTTGTTATGATGTAAAGCACTTTGAAATGCCTTGCTACTGAAATATGCTATACAAAAAAATTTTGATTGATTTGATTGAAGCCTTTTTTTTATTACATAGTAATAGAAATGTATTAAAAGAGTCAAATGAGCAAATAATTTAATTCCATTTTTTTAAAAAAGAAAATAAAATTGTTGTTGCCTTAATGCAATGACGTAGGATTTCAGTAGCTTATGCTTGATCATTTACCAAAGGGATGCATCTGCAGCTACAAATACTGTCGATTCTGTTTATTCTTTATCAATAAATGGATAGCAAAAGATGATTAATAAGAGATTTCTTTTTGTTTCTTATTTTTTTTAACAGAATTTGAGGTGGGTGAAGCTAAAACTTTTCCACTTGAGTTCTGAACATATTTACAAACAGAGAAGGTTTTACTGCTCTGACGGTGTTGTTCTTTTGGCAAATGACCATTTTTTAGACTGCATCCTCCTGTCAACGATTAATCAATCACCAAATTAATTCACGATTATTTCAATAATTGATTCATTTGATTAACCTTTTCAACCCTATTGAGATCCAATCAAATGATTTAAATGGGAGAAAATACAGTTTGAACCATAACGTTCAAACACCCACAATGCATTTGTGATGCCCAGAAGGCGAAAGAATGGGAAGACGAGAGAGCCAATGAGTGAAGAGATTGACAGAATACCTGGGTGGACTAGATCAGAGTGAAACAAGCATTTGGAGCCGTATGAGAGGAGAGCGATGGGAAAGAACAGGAGAGGGAGAGCGTGGGGGATAAACAGTGGGTACGTCTAAGTTTAGGGTTACACCTTGGCGCATTGTTCAGGTGCGCCGTTCTCAGGTGTCCCCTTGAAACCGCCAACGACTTGGCATCAGCGCAGCCACAGAGCAGCTCGAGGCCCCCCGAGCTTTTCCTCCGTCTCCCGTCAGCTGGCTCAGTAAACAGGCTGAAGGCGCCCGAAAGGATGAAAAGTAATCACCAAAACGTGATGCGTTATCTAGATTCAACATGGCTTTAAAGCCTTGTTAAACACAACAAAGGATTCTTATTTTCAGCCCGGTCCAGATGCTTTCTTCTAAATTTATCCCGTCCCACTCCACATCCCCATGTCTGTTAATAGTTGTGTGTTTATGCGGAGTGCCGCCGATCGTTTGGCTCGTGGCGGCAGCTGAGCGTCTGACTGTGTAACGGAGATAATTTGACTGCCGTGACTGCCTCGGAGTGATGTCACAGCATCTTTGTGGGCTGGCAGGTCATTGGCCCCTGAGTCATCCCTTACCTGTCACTCCGATGCCGGAGCAGCCTTTGGTTTGTCAAAGCAGAGGGCTCCAGTCTGCTTAACTTGGCTCCAATTGACAACTAGAGTAAATAGAAAGGATAGATAGACTCACAGGATAAATGTCTACTTGTAGAAAATAGAAAATAGATCATTTAGATATATGTTAATAGCGCTAATCTTAAGAAATATATGTTAATCATAACATAAAATTAGCAATAACAATAGCTAGGTGAATAATGTTCAGATGCAAGCCACACTTTTCAGATTCATTTTGTGTGGTTATTAGTAAAAAAAAGATCTCCGCAAATATGCTCTGAGGTTTGAGTTGAGTTGAGATCAGTACTTTCTCCACACCTTTATAGTGTTTAATTGGTGACGCTAATGAAGAATCAGAGTTACTGCCAACCCAAACTCGGCCCAGCTGCCGGAATCAGCAGTTTACCAAACAGCAGCGTTGTTGTTTTTGTCCTTTGAGTCTGTGTACTTTTGTATCAAACTAAATGACGACTCGGGAGTATGTTCAGTGCCATGGAAATTTTTAACATCTGCAGTTTCACACGGACTGTTTGAGTTGTTCAAAGGCTCAACAGCAAACAGGCCTGCAGACCTTGAGTTGTTTCCCTGCCTTTGAACTGAAGGTTTCCTCCGTATTTAGAACCAGTGAAGGTGTGGAAAAGCTTCACAATAAATTAACCCTTTGTCGCAACAATAGCAGAATCTTACACAGAAGAATTATTTTTAAAAAATCTAATCTTTAATTTGAAGTACATTTGTTTAGAAGGGGAAAATCCACATTAAGCAATAAGTTTTTTCAAAACCACTCTTGTTCAACCTTCAACAATTCCAATAAAGTAAATATAACCAAAAGATTTTTAAAACATGTTTTGCTGTTATGTGTTCATTTTTATCACCAAGATTTCAGCTTCCTCCTGAGTCTAAATAGGACATGAGACAAATTGCCTTTCCTCTTATCCACTCTTAAAAATGGGAAAGAGAAGTGAACACACCATTCAAGTAAGTCAGATGTGTTTTGATCTCCACAGGTTCTGACATAATCCGTAAGAAAATAACTATATGAGGAGTTAAAACATTTAAAACAGCTATAACTGTGGTAACAATTCTGGGTGAGAAGCAGTGTTTATTTTGCCAACATGCACAGTGAGGAGAATGGCAACACAAGAAAACCTCCAACACTGATGACAACTTCAACTTCAGTGTTGAAGTTGTCAGTGTTGGACAACTTCATCAAATATTGGACCTTTTAAACACTATTTAGATTACAATGTAAAATCCACAAATACTTGAATCCCCCTCCAAACGTGCTTATAAATGTCTATTTTATTAGTTCAACACCAAATATACCTCAATATGCATCAGTACGGTCACTAGAAACCATCTTAACACCACCAAAGAAGCTAACATCTGCAGTCTTCCTCATCTTCACTGATGTGGTTTTAGCCAATCAGCTGCAAGAACAATGAATGGCGCTCCTGGATTGGCTGCTTTCCAAACGCCAGCATGTCAACTAGCATTGCGTCTAGGTGTTGCAACGTTCCAAGCTGCATTTTCTTTTTAATATTTTAGGAGAAAAATTCACAAATAGACAAATTTCTGACACACAATTTGGAGCTGTATTCCACATAAAAATCCAGGAGTACAGAGAAGAAAATAGGCGAGGGTCCACTGTAATTCTTTGGGTCTGATGCCAAGAAGATGCCTTTTTCTGTCCTCCAATCATGAACGTAAACGTGGATTTTCCTAAACTTTGATACCGATAAGATTGATTCAGAAAAAGATAAGATTGAGCGGTTTGTCATCAAAAGGTCCAGGTGCAATCAACATGAAATAATGGATGAATATGTGACAAATAATCCCAAGCCTATAATGCTGTACAATACAAAAAGGCGTTCAGTTCCAGTTTACTTAGAGATTAGTAGAGGCAGTGAGTCATCTGCAGGTAAGACGATACAGGTGACAAGATGACCGAGTGTCGTCTTGTCACCTGTACAACTAGACTCCCGCCGGGACGTATCTGAGCTGGTTTCATGGTCTTACAGATATACAGGCCCAATATACAGAAATGGCATAATGCTATCAAATAGCTCATGTTGGGTAAACCCCCTCCAGGCTAATGTTGCTGCAACAAGTGAGCTTGTGTAAGTGGCACTTTCAAGGATCTCCTGTGATGTGCAGGTCAATACCGTAAACACACTATATAGAGACAAAGACATTACGTGCTGTTTGACCGCTCTAGCTTCAAATGGAGGCAGTGTTTACACAGTCAACAATCCTCTGAATAGACCGACCCCAGCGTTTTCATTAGAAGCCAGATTGGATAAATTAATTTCCATTGATTTTTGTCTTCTTTTTTTTTTATTGTTGTTGTCTTTCATAGCTGAAGTATTAAAGCATAGCCACGACGACACCAACAAAAGCCCTGCACACAAGTGCTGTAATAGCTACTTAACAGATTAGCAGGCCAAGATATGGTGTGTGGTTGCTGTCAGAGAAAACTGTGTGTGTGTGAGAACGTGAGAGTGAGTCTGTTGAGGAAAGGATTAGAGCGGTGGCCAGTGCCGGCTGCTAATCCCCCACAGAGACAGAGCGGAGGCCGAGACTGTGACTAACTGGGCTGGATACTGGGAATGCTGTTATCACACCATCTTTGACCCTGGGAGGTGGACGGGTTTTATGAGCAGAGATATAAGGCAACGCATGCAGTTTTCAAATGGAAATGTGTTATCCAACACAGTCAACAGACAGGACAGTGAAGAATAACTGTGTTTTATTAGGATATAGTTTTTAGGGAAACACTTGTAGTTGTGTTACTGCGTACAGACAACGTAATATTTGTTGTGATCATTATCTTTAATTTGGAAGCTAAAATAAATCAATGTTATGACTGTTTTGTTAACATTTTATCCTAAAATGCTGTTTTTATTTTTTTATTAGTATTGTAAATATTATTTTTAATTTCTTTGGCTTAGTCTTTTTTTCTTGAAAGATATTTAGATTTTTAAAACATAAGACAATATTACTTTTTTAAAGTTGTTATAATAGAAAAATAAATACTTTATTCCAACTCTTGATTAGATTTGTGTCTTTACACCAGTGTCAATTTTTGGCTACCATTTAAACCAGTACGTTGAAGTGTTTTATTTTTATTTTAAGTTTTATTTCACCAGGAAATTCCCATTGAGATAAAAAAAAAAAAAAATCTCTTTTGCAAGAGAATCCTGGCCAACAACAAGATCTGCTGACGGGGAAAAGCTGTAGAGATAGCAGAGAGCAAGAGCGAGTACAAGCAGCGCCACATGAGATTGTGATTGACAGCACCAAGGCCTGCCTTCTGACTCTGATTGGTTGTTAGCATTGGGGGAAGCAATTTGTTTTCACATATTATCCGTCTCAAATTTGTAAAAAATAAAATAAAATAAAAAATTCTATAAAAGTTGCATACTGTTGCTTTAAGTGGTCCAATGTACGATCTGCATAATGTGCCAAATGTTTTTATTTGATTAATCATCAAAATAATCGATTTATAAAATAATCTTAGCCCAAATGAATGGCCAGTAAAGACTTTTGCCCAGTCCTTCAGATTCTGTCATCGTTCTAGATTTGGTAGTGATGTCTTTTATAATCGTTTTGGGAGCATGTACACAGGACTGAGTGTGGGTGAAGGTCGTGCAGCAGGACATGCTGTACTTGGGGCAGAGATCTCAGACCTCTACCATCACACATGAACAAACGCGTACACACACACGCTGCACCACCGCAGCGGCAACAACGAGGCCATTCTGAGAGCAGACGGAGAGAAAGAGAGCGGGGCTCACAATGGCAGGAGTCACTGTGAGGGAGCGGAGAGGCGCGGTGAAGAATGGGAGATGGATGCAGCGAGGGTCGACTGTAGGCTGTGAATGACTGAGTGGAGAGATGGATGGAGGCAAGGCTGGACGGGGAGAGGAGGAGTGGTGGTAGGAAAAAAACCCCTGAAGGCTCAGGAGGGAAATGGGCCAGAAGAGAAGAGGAGGAAGGGATGAATGGAGGGAAAGAGGAGAGTGTAGGGCGAGTTAGGAGAGGAGGTCAGACCATTTTTCTTTATAACAGTGAGACCGATACAGATTAAGGCCAACGTTCTCAACGCGCTGCAGGCTGCAGCCTTTATCTACATCTTTATGTACCACGGCCCTCGTTATGCTCATTCGTGTTCAAGTCAGCTGGAGACATAATGTAGGAACTGCAGCCTGGGATGAGGAGTTTGAGAACGTTTTGGTACGAGATAATGAGGCATCTCCTGATAAGCCAGCAGAGTGATTTGGGTTGTATTTACCCCAAATAATGTGGGTATTACAGGGAACTATAATGGCTTTTTATCCATAAAGTGGTATGTTTGTGACTTTAAGCTAAAGCATAAGTAATGAACACATTAACTTTTATCAGAAGTTTTAATAAAGTTCTTTATATTTGTAAGTAGAAGCTCTTTGTAAATGGATTGATTTTTTTTCTTTTTTTTGCCCCAACACAGGGTTAACTCTTTTCTGAGATGTTTTTAACAACATTTTACCTAAGATGTGTAGCTTTATCATTTTTCACTTTTTATCTATAAAACTGTGATTAAATCAAACCCTGAATCTTTTTTTCCCAACAAACTAATGTTGAAATTGCTTATTTAAATCATGCTGGAGTTTTCTGGGCAGCTTTGTTCCAATAATTTGGCTTTCAATTAGCCTAAAATGTTTGATATAGATATTCAAAGTACTAAGTTTTCCTTTTAAATTGAAGTAAGGCAAGTTTTCAGGTCTCCCCCTGAAAACTTGCCAAGCCAGGTGTTTTTGGACACCAAGGCAGTCATTCATCCAGCGGCCCGTTGTGTTTTTGAGTTAAAAAATGTTTAAAGTTGGCAGAAAATTTGAAAATATCACTCGATAATTATGTGCTATTGAAAGACTGCAGGATTAATACCTGATCACCAACTATAAAGTCTTAAAAAATGCAAACATTTTAAAAAGACTTAAATAAATGACTTAAGGGGGCACAGATAAAGCCTGGTGGCCCGCCAGGCTTATAATACGCTGAGGGAAACCCTGGTCCAAGTAAGGATGTTCTGATTTATACTTGATGCGATGCCCCAACTTGTTTTGGACATGTGGTTTTGTGTCTCCCCGTCTCAGTGTTGTCTGGTTCTGTTTAATGATTTACACAGACGCACCTTGAATAATGAACAGTTGAAACAGTAAGATTTTTTATGTCCCGGCTGCGATAAGTTTGTGCTAAAGGAATTTCGGAAGGAGAGCAAAAAAGTATTTATTTTCTGGTTTATGTTTATTGACAATATTTGATCTCAAACATCATGAAGCCTTTGTTGTTGCGATAAGAGTTTATGACCATTCAGATCGTCGTTCAGGACTTTGAACTGTTTTTTTTTTCACTGTGTGAACTTTGCCTCTCTGTCAGTAGGTTAGTTTGCCTCCCTGTGGGTGAGAGAGAAACCAACCCAGACGCTGACACCAATCAGAGACTCAATGACTGCTTTATTACAGATGAACACACACAAGCGCCCCTACACACACACTGCTACAGTACGGTCTCTTGCTGTCGACAGGGAATCGATTGGCCACCAGTAAACAGTGGGGACGCTCTGCTCTCTTTACTGGACTTGTCGGATAGCTGACACAGTTTTACTGTACATCGTTGGATAACAGGTTCACCTAAAAACTCTCAACCTGGTGTGAACCTTCAGCACATCAGCTGTTTTTACTGTCCTAATGTATGGTTTATACCCTATGCATGCCTGCGTGTAAACATCGCATTACATAATCGTGGCAAATTTGCATGAGCAGGCAGACATCTTATCATTTTTGACTTTCTAAAAAAACCTGTTTGCAAAGCAGGTCTGGGGAGCTGCTCTGAGTCAGCAGACGGGCCGAACGTATTAAAGCAGACACAGGTGGTGTGCTTCTCAGCGCTCGTTTGAAAGGTTATTTGCCATAAAACGTCAAAGGAACGAGGAGCAACTGGAGCAGAAAATAAGACCAAAAAAAGCAACTCGTTTTTTTTAACTCCATCGATTTTTTTTTTAGTTTCAGCTTGCAGAGGCAAAATGTTACAAAGCTGCTAATGCATAAACACCACATGACGCTAGGAACGGGTCCTGCAGGCAGAGCCGGACACGTCAGTGACGGGCGCAGCGGCGCGTCGTGGTCAGCTGGATGTTTGCTGGCCGTTGACTCTGCAGTTAGAGGGTCATTGTTGTTGGCCAGCAGCGCCAGCAGCAGCTGCCTGGCACCCAGAGAGCGGCGGCCCAACGGAGGGGCGTGTGGTCCGAATCCACGGACAATCTGCTGGAAGACAACGCTGGTTCTGACTGAAAGGTGTCAGAATAAAAATGGTGTAGCAGTTTGTTGTTGTTGTGTTGGGGGACCTGCAGAGCCACAGACCAGACAGAGGGGAAAAACTGTGAACCCTGAAGGACGCGGCCCGGTTCTTTCTTTCTGAGTAATTCAGGAGTGGTTTTATTAGCCCTACTTTGAGTTTAATGCGTTGATTCTGCTTGTGAATTCTGCGGTTTAGCATCTGTGGGATTCAACATCTGGAGACCCCAGCTCACAGCTTTGGAGAATCATTGTGGCCCTCTATCAATGCCACTCACGGCAGCTGCCATCAGGCAGTTGTCGTAGCTGAGCATTGTCCGTCATTTTTGACTGATGGTGTCAAAAATGTCTTGTCACAATCTGTTTTTACCGACAGAAATGATTGGTTGCTGGAGCCGGGAACTCTGTTAATGCTTGAATGACTGGGTCTGATTTTACCCACTTGCTAGCGTTGTAGGGCTACGAAATCTTTATCAGCAATAAAATGTTTTTAAGTTTCCTCTTGCTGCAACTATTATTGGTCAATATTTAGGACCATGGCCACGATGGACCAAACTACAACCATGGCAGGCTGCAATCCTAAAACACCGCAGATATCATCGTCGTCCTTCTGTTCTGTGATTGTCCAGGTTGAAAATCAACCAGAGAAATCGTGTTCAATGGGAGAAAGCCCAGACGGAGCACTGAAGGGGGATGAGAATTGAGAAGAATTTTGTGGGAAGTAAATAAGCAGCCTAGTCAAACATTTTCCTTCAGGATTTTCTATCAGAGAGAAGAATTTCAGCTTGTGCTCCAGGTCCAGGGAGGGAGCAGAGCAGCTGTTAGACCAAACCTGGGTGTGTTTATGATATTCTGGAGTAGCTTTACGCCAGATTTAAGGAGATCGACACCTTTCAAAATGTTCCACTTTTGTCTTGTCAGTAGGCAGAGGATTTTCCCAAGAGTCTTTGGGATCCTCAAAATGTTTTTGACAAATGTGAGATGGGACTTTGAGATCTTTTTGGTCTGCTGAGGTTTTGACCTTGCTTAAATCCTGAACTGTAACCTTCATGTAACCACTGTAACATGTGGAGCATTCGGTGCTTTAGTTGATTCTCCAAGAGTACTTCACTGCACTCTTGGAGTGATTTGTGGCACTCCTGTGAAAGTTCACCACTATTTCACGTTTTCTTGTGGACAATGTCTCTCATTGTGGTTCAGAAATGGCATTTTAACACTGTTTCCAGACTGATAAAAAGCCAGTCGCCCCTTCTGATCGCTTCCTGAATATTTTTAGATCAGCATTTTAACTTGCTTCATGTTGTCAGAAAGATTACATTTTTATGGTTTTTTGATTTTACATGTCAGACATGGAAAATTGAACCAACAAAATGTGATTAATTAACCATTTAACAATAGGGGATAATTAGGAAAGCAGTCATATTCTTAGACAGGACCTAAGGAAATTGAAAAAGGAAATTAACATGAGGCTAATTTGTGTGGCATTATTACGGTATTAATACGAAAAAAGCTGCAGTTCAGTTTCTGAACAAAGCGAAGACAGCCAGGAAGATGAGAAGACTGAAAGAAGCTGAAGGAATTCCCACACCCTTAAAAACTTCTCTCATATTCATACCACCCACACACACACACACACACAGAGATAGCTGTACCCTACTCGTACAGCTCATTTAATGCAACCATCTCTTCTGAAAGCGAGCCCGCCTGGTCACACGAATCTGGCAGCTGCGTTTGTGCAGTGACAAAGCTGGTGGCTGCGGGGGGAAACCGTGCAGCAGAGCGGCTCGGGATTAGAGCCTCTGAGGCCCGTGGTGGTTGGAGCGGGAGCCAAGCCGAGGTATCGATGACATGGGAGCGCACTCACTAAAGCCGCGCTATCAGAGCAGGAAAATCGAAGGATTTAGTGCTTCATTTTTTAAAACCTAAATGAAGTGCTGTTGAAATCCAGTCTCCACTCGTGATAATTTCTTTATTTTTATTTTCTGCATTTATTGTTTGTGTGCATGCATCATAACTTGAGCGAAGCACACACACATGGAGGGAGACAAAGACGTGCGGTGTGTCCTGCCAGGAAAAGGACCAAAGCTTTCCCTCCGGTCATCTCTCTTTACTTTGCGACGCTGGCATCTTTTCATCAGTGCATTTCGTCTTTCTCACACAGATTGTGTCTTTTCTTACCGTCTCTCGTCTCATCTTATGTGTTTTTTTTTTTTTTTTTTAACCTTTACTTTTTGCTCCTTTCTCCTAATATTCAAATGTTCCTCTTTGGCTCCTTCTTTCTGTAGCTCCCATCCCCCACCCTTCATCTCACACCATCACTGTTGCTGCTGCTTCATCCTGTCGTTTTGTTCAGTCACCATCCCTCTCTGAGTGACTCCTTGTTTTTATAAGCTCTGCTCAGTCAAGCTTAGCCACCATCTCCTCCCATCTCTGCTTCGTGGGGTGCTGTGAGTGTCGTCAGGCTGACAACAGCTGCAACAGCGGACAGGAAGGAAGGGGTCTGATGATTATAATGGGGTCTCTCTCTCTTTTTTTTTTTCTTTCCTAAATCCTGTCTGCGGTGTTCCACATGGACCTCGTCTAGTGCCTGATGACTTCTCATAAACCAGAGTGAAATTTTAACGTTTCATGATACTTAAGTTCATTTCAAACTCTGGTTATGGCACAAATATATGCTGACTGATCTACTTTAGATCAGTCATTTAGGAGGGGGGGGGGAACAGGTTGTATTTCTCTTGACACTGGACATGTAAATATCTGGCGTATTGACGTGGAGGTTGAACAAAAACGACGGAAAATGTCAGGGGGAAAACCTGCGGCGTGTCCCTCTGACCAGGACATCGGGACACGGGGAAAGGAAAGCAGAGGAGTGGATCCTCATAGGGGCATGAGGGCGCTCGGGCCTCAGCCGCCTCCTTTCCTCCCAGTCACGGTCTTGGTTTGTGACCTCTACACCTTGTTACCATAACAACGAGTTAATGACACAGCAGTCTGGACTGGATCTTTTTTCTAAACAACACAACTCAAATGTGAAAAAGAAACCGCTTTAGTGGAAGTTAACCGCCGCGGTTTGGGTTAAGACTGAGCGGCGTTGTGCCGCTTGGTGGCTCAGACATTTGCATGCATCTACTTCCTCCTTACTGCGACATGAATAGAAGTGGGAGCGCCCATCATCTTTCCAAGATGAAATTTTCAGCTTGGCTTTCTTCTAAGAAGCTCAAAATGAATAAAAAAAATGGAGATTGGAGTGAAAAAGTTAATTTTGTGCATGAAGTATTTGACTTTTTCTCCACAGTCTGAACGGCCCAATTCTGATCTTTTCTCCCCCCCACCCCCAAAAAAAATACAAAATTTCTTGCAAATATTTCTAAATTAGTGCCACAAAATTTGATTTTTAAAGCACCCCCTCCTGCCTACAACCTCCCAAAACAAGCGATCACAAAATCCTGGATGGACCTGGATGTTCAGGATTATTTAATATTAAAAACACTCACTGAATGCTGAAACTAACAGCTATTTATTGATGTTTTAACACTTTAATGGGTCTTATCAATACACTGTTGCACAACCGGGCCCTTAAGGAACATTCAGATTTTTGATACAGGCCAGAATGAAAATGAGTTTGACAGGTAAAACGACATTTGTTAGGCCTTTGTAAACATATTTCTGCAACAGGCTTGTTGAAGATGTTCCAGTTTGGATTGTCATCATCACTCCTCAAACAACACCTGCAGCTCTGGATCAGCTGATCCCTGATGGAAAATCTCTCAGCTGACAGCTCAGCGGGCCACGCCCAGAGCTCCAGCTGACAGCGCTGACATTGTTTATTTAAGGCGAGGCCTCGCAGAGAGATGGAGAGGAAGAGGGTGGCAATTTGCCTAGCCTGCTCATAGATGAAGTGGATATTTGTAGAGCTATGGTTAATCATCCAAGTCGGCTAAAAAAGCTAATTTTTAGCTATTTGTCGCCTATTTTTTCATTATGCATCATGAGTTTTTGGAGACTTGTTCAGAACTGGCATGATTCGTTGGGTTTTTTTGGTAATAAACCCTGTTCTGGTCACACTCAGTCGTCCTCTATCTGCATTCCTCTGCTGTGAGAAGTGTGTGTGGGCCGGGAGTCACTGTGTCACCTGTTCCCAAAGCACTGACTAACCAGCGCAGGGGATTATTAGTGAGATTAAAGTTCAAGTAGTCAATGGTCCATGGGTGTTTGAACATTTCCCAACCCTCAGACAGAGTCAGAGTCCAAGGATTTAGGGAGGAGCGGCGGTGGTGGCAGCAGCAGCAGCAGGAAAGACAAACAACCCGCTCTGCTCTGCTCACCGAGGCTGCAGAGTTTCTGATAGCTGATCAATACATGCAGTCATGTGGAAAAGTGAGGGCACCTCCATACACATGAATTACATGCTCCCATACTGATGTCTAATCTCTGAATCAGCCCTAGCTGATTTCTCAGCCTCAGTTTTTTTATTTAATATTTAGCTATTTGTAATTTTTCTCTTCACACCAAACTAAAACTGCCTACTTCTACTAATACTCGCCAAATGATTTTTCCACAGCTGCTTTCCCGACAATTAGGGATGCACCGGTGTGAAAATTTAGGCAGACATCGATATCAGACACAGATATTGCTGCTATGGCCGATAAACGACATTTACAGACATTGTATCTATTTCATTACCTTTTTGAAACCTTAAAAAAAAACCTGACACTTTCATTCATTCAACCATTATTTGATCAGGAAACCTATTAAGAACGGGTTCTTATTTACAATAATGACCTAACAAGGAAGGGAAACGTAGTGGGACAAACAGCAACATCACCAGTTGTTGACTTCACTCCCCGGTGCTACATCACTATCACATGACCAAACAAATACCAGATGACCAACCTCTTCTTTTGACTCTAAAAATACAAACAGTAACAAGGAAGTTAACATTGGTTGTTAATATCAGCCCAGTTTTATTCATCCGACCGATAAGATATGCTAAGAAACTACTAATATCGGCAGATACCGATGATAGCTACAGTTTGCAGAGTTTTCCTTTGAGTATGGGACTTTTCTGTGCCTCCAGTTTCAGTCTTGCTATGGAGTCTGTGGAGGATCGCAGCATTTGTAGACGTCCTCCACGTTAATCCAAAACCAGTCTGAACTGATCACTTCAGTGCTCTGAAGTTTACCACTTACTGTACACAAAATATCAATATGTCAAAGAACTGTCTGAACTGGTGCTCTATGCCAGTAATATATGTTTGGTGTTAATAGCTGCCTAAAAGGTTACAGGATAGGGTGACCAGACGTCCTCTTTTTCCCGGACATGTCCTACTTTTCAGACCTAAAAAAATGTCCGGGGGGAATTTCAAAATCGTCCGGGATTTTGGTCAACTGCCTCAAAATACATTACATAGCTTACAGTGCATTGTGATTACATTGCCACTCCGTTCCACTACTCCATTCCGCGGATTCTACCCCCCGCCAACAAAAAAAAGAAGTGTCCTACTTTTCAGAAACCCAAATCTGGTCACCCTATGGACCTTACCAGAGGGGCCGCTTTTCATTGGCTGATGCCCATTCTACGTGGTCACGTGGGTGGCCGTCTCACAAACACAAGCTTCTCGTTAGCTAAGTACAGCATAATAGCAGTTCTGATACAACGTCTACACCTTGTAGCCTGTCTGCTACACGGTCTTACTTTAGCTAAACAGATCAATATGCAACGTGTACTGTATCTGACACACACTAACGATTTTATTTTAGCAGAAAAGGCTTTGGACTAAACTGTTACTCGTGTTAGCCTCTCTAGCACCAAGTACAGCTAGTCAATCAACCATCGCTTTGTTCAGGGAAGCGCTGATTAATAATCCAGAAATAAATATCAAGCCTGGAAACTTGATGTCGTAACGGACTGAATGTTGTTTTTTTAACGTAATCTTTGCTCGTCTTGCGAAGCGCAGGTGGTTGCCACGGTAACAGGTGTGCTTAAACTACAAAGAGAGAGAGAGAGTAAAAAGGTACGAGTGGTTTTGAGTTGATCACCTGTTCGGGTTATTTTAACTTTGTTTACCTTTGCTGTGGCTCATTACAGCCGCTGTAGTTTCTAAACGTTGGACTAATTATCCTGTTCGTTTGTGACTATACGTCATTCATAACAAACATCAAATATAACAAATAGATTTCATAAAATTTTAACAAACAAATGGCTTCTTTACCTTAACAGAGCTCTTTGGTTCCTCCTATCAGTCTGTAGCTTCTCATATTGAGGTCATCAAACCAAATTTCAGATCTACCATAACTGACTGACTGACACCTGCTGGCCTCAGGTTTGCAACCAGCTTGTGACTGAAAAACCAGCAACCTCCTCCCAGACGATGACATGAACTTGTTATTTCCTCTGTCCATTGTAGTAGCTGATATATTGTGAAAATCCGGTAGAAATGATGCACTAATGGAGTCATGTTTACATAGAAACAATGCGCTAAGAGGCTTTGCTTGTGAGACTTGCGGTCACGTGGGTCGGTTGTGGGCGGAGCTTGGTAAGGTCCATTACAGGAGATCATTAAAATTTTCTGGTAAAGTAATTAAGAAACTAAAACTAAATTGTTTCATTGGTAAAACAAGAAATGCAGGCTAATGTAACTTTTTTTTGGGTTGAGATGGAATTAAATGTATTCTTTTTCCCCTCAGCTAGCTAGCTGCTTAAAGTTAGCTAGTTAGCTTGAAGTAGTCAACCCAAATTAGCCTTTAATTATTTGCTAGCCATATTTTATCCCCAACAGGATTACATTTCTTACTAATATCAAGCAGCACTAAATAATATTGTGATTTAATGTTAGCTCTAAGGTTTAGCAGCAGTCACACTCCATTGTGCTACATGTGTGGTTAGCAAGGGTCCTCTCAGCCTACTTTGAGGTAACATTTCCAACAGCGCTCATAGTGCATTGTTTAAAAGCCACGCTTTCCCTGAGGTAGGTTTTTTTTGGTCTTGTTTTCTCTTCCTCCTTTCCCTTGGAGGCTTTATGTCTACGTTTCAAAGCCGTCAGCTGAGCCCATACATGCCGATCTGGAAGAAACGCCGTCAGGAGGGAAAACCTTAGGGTGAATGTGTGAACATGTGCAGGTGGTGTTAACTAGCAGCACAGAGACAATCTGGGGGCAGCAGATGATGATATTTACTTACATCACAGAGCCACAGTGGGAGCTAAGTCATTCAGTTTGTTTCTGTCTGTGTAACTCGCTCCGTTTTCCTCCCCTACCATTCTTTCTTTATTTTTTTGTCATCCTCTGCTTAAAGTTTTTATTGTAAACGGTGTTGCTTCATCAAGCAAGCCAGGAATGGAGGAATCTTATGGAAAACATACCCACATGAGGATTTCTGTCTGTGTGGACATGTCTCCCTGCAGCTGCTGTCCACGCCAGAAAGACAGCTGTCCCCCTCAGTTATGACAGTATCTGAACAGAAAAGACGTCCCGAGGAGGACTGATGCTTGTTACCTCTGCAAATATTTTCTTTTTGACATTTTAAATGCTTTGTGGCTGACATAGTTTTGTCCAATGTTCCAGTGGTCAGAGTTGATTGAGAAGATGGATGGAGGTAAATGTCATGGAAACCTGTTCGGAGACTTGAGTCGAGTGCAGAGGTTCACCCTCCTGTATGCAACCACGCTAACAGCCTAAGCTAGAAACGTTTCAGATCAAGGAAGCTGTATGCGTTTCATAACAGACCTAAATTTAATTGAGACTTAAAATTTTATGTTCACCGATTTCATTCTGACTTATTTTTGAGCTGTTTGTGGAGAAATACCCCCAAAAACATTAAAATTGAAGGAAAAGATCCTGATTTTGGGGACTGTATACAAATGCACAAAACACCTTTTGGATTTTTTTGAGGTAGAAACTAAAACAATCACATATGGTTTTCCTTCCACTTTACATTTTTGTTCAACATTGTTATGGTCTATCTCATAAAATCCTAATAAAACGCGGTGAAGTTGTTGATTTACACTTGAATGTCACAGTTGCTGTTGCTTCGCTCCTTTCCGTCTGCCGTTCTCGTGCTGTCAGTCGTTTATCCCAGCTTGTTGTGACGACGGTTGCCGTTTTATTGGCCGTGAACGGACGCTCAGTGTCATCAGCCAATGATTGGTCAGACTTGAGTGTTTCTGCTGACCTTTAGCCCCTGGGACAGGCGGCAGAAGGAGAAGCATGAAACTCCTTACGAGTTGCTGGTCACCATGACAACCGGTTGTTTGGATGGGGCCGGGCGGCTCTTGTGGGACAACTGAAATGTCTCATTTATTTTGGTTATTCGGTAAAAGAATAATAATAAGAAGAAATGGACTGAACCATGGAACATGAAGGTGTTGGTTGAGGCGGCGTCTTCTTTTCAAACAGACGCTACAAAGTACAGAGTCCATTTCAGAAATTTTAGCCTCTATTTACCGAGATGATGTAATGTCACAACCTCTAGTCACTAAATCTTTACTCGGGGAGTTATGAATATATTTTTGACTAGCTCACAGCAGATCCGATGTGTCATTTCATGAGGAAGGATTTCTTATCTGACCACATGCCGATAAACAAGTGCAGCACTGATGATTGTAATTTTACCATAGATATATATTTATATATTTTTTTTTATTGTTTAAGCAAGCATATTTTCAATTTTTTTCTACCCTGAAATTAAGAAAGTCATTTTCCATCAACCTTTTATTTCAAAATGCACATAAAAAACATTGATGGAAACACGGCTTAGAAACAAAAAACGGCTCGTTTTCGACCAAAAAAGCATTAACTTATTGCAACGAAAACATCAGGGTGATTTTATTTGTTTGTTTGTTCTTTTTTCTCACTTTTAGAAGCAGAATAGACATGATGGAAGTAGAAAAATGTGCAAAGAGAGAATTTTAATGAAGCTTTTTCCCGTATCCGTCATTTAGTTTGGTTCTTCTGACTGATGATGAAGAGAAGATTGTAACAACTTAGGAGTCTGATGAACGATATAAGCGTTGTTGAAGCTGGATGTCAGTGTCTTCACTCAGGAAGCTTTTAAAACCTCCTTCCGCAGCTATAATATATAAAAACAGAGTGGAGGTGGATCTTGGCACCGAGTTGGCTAAATAAATAATTGATCAGCATTTCCTGACATGAGATCAGTTTTCTGTTGCAGAAACTGGTCTCCTAGCAAACCTGTGGGCAGAGAAAAGTAAAGAGCCACACCTTCCATCATGTGACACCGTTCCCGTGTGCATGTGTGTAAACAATAACACGGCTGTGTGTGTGTGTGTGTGTGTCTCCTTGTTTCACCGCCCTTTGCATATGCCTCTAGATAAGTGAGAGAGAGCTTCCCCCACCTGACTTCATGCGAACTGTGTGCACTCCAAACATTTCCATAAGCCGGCTCTCACACGGAAACGGAGGAGGAAGTCACACAGAGAGGGACAAAGACGGGGAGATCAGCTGAGAGTGAGACATTCAGAGGGAGGCTGTGCGCGAAAGTGACAGAAACGACTCTGAAACACAGCTGGACCATCGAAAACACACCTGGAACTTACTGCATACGGACGTAGTGGAAGCCAGATATAAAATATGCTGTAGAAATGACACATAGTCCTTTTTTTATTTAAATCAGACAGAAAAGTGACCAAAAAAATTTGTTTTTGGTCACTTTATTTCTATATGTTAAATGCCAGAATAATAATCTAGAAAAGCAGTTCTTTATTTTCCTAAAATGTAGAAGTTTTCATACATAATCGCTTTGTTTGAAGAGTTTCTTCAGACCACAGCACGTCTTTAACCTATTTAAAGGGGCGGTTTTATGTATTTTAAAGAAACATAATGCCATTTCATAGCATAATCAAGTAACTATGTTACCTTCAGTTGTTAGAAAAATGTTGTGCAAATCAAATATGACTTTAAAGAAATTTGACTTCTTAATTTAACACCCTGAGTTTGGGCCTCTGATCACAATCATTTCATTTTGTTCTGAGATCTGTACGCTCATTTTGCAACAAAATGCCTCCATCTCTGGGACACAGAACCCGTCCGCTTACAGAACATTATATTTTCAGGCATTTGTAGAAACACCATAGTACACATAACTTGTAAAGTTATTGTATTCTGGTTTACTCACTCATTCTTCAAGTCTCTTATTATTTTAACACTTTTTTTAAAAGCAGGAGAGGAAACTTTTCTGTGGTATGAACTAATAAAACCAAACAGCTCTTTTAATCTGCCTCCTCTTCCTTAGTCCTCATCCTGCAGCCGGTGGAGCGGGACGACCTGAGTGGGAAAACCCTGAAGATCACGGACTTTGGTCTGGCCAGAGAGTGGCACCAGACCACCAAGATGAGTGCAGCGGGGACTTACGCCTGGATGGCGCCGGAGGTCATCAAGCATTCTCTGTTCTCCAAGAGCAGCGACGTGTGGAGGTATCGGTGTCCGTCCGTCTGTCCACCATGTTTACAAGATTTGCAGCAATGTGTGAAAATTGTTTCCCCATGGAGTATTCAGTGTGGTGTTTGGAAAACCGCAAACTGCGTCCTTCCACTTCACCATCATGCACCGCTTTGTGTTCAACACCCCCCGTGAAACACCAATAAAATAAACTCAAAGTTCAGGAGATATGAAAAGTCACAGCAAGGTGTCGTACTTATGTTAAAACCATCACTGACCGCTTCGCTCTCTCTCTCTTTCCGCGCCTCGTTTTGCAGTTTTGGCGTGCTGCTGTGGGAGCTGCTGACCGGAGAAGTTCCTTACCGGGAGATAGACGCCCTGGCGGTAGCTTACGGAGTTGCCATGAACAAGCTGACACTCCCCATCCCTTCAACCTGCCCTGAACCTTTTGTTCTGCTGCTGAGAGGTAAGCAGACGCTGCCGGAACAGAGGGTGACCCCCCCCATGCCCAGAAAAATGTCACGACGACAGCTGGCTGTGAACAAGTAAAGACCCAAGCATGTGGAGAGCATTGTTGCAGATGTACGCTGTCTCTGTTTGAGGCAGAGCTTGTGCCTGTGGTTTTCCTTTACACCGGTCATCCAGCCTGACCTTTAGGGTGCATTCACACCAACCCTGTTGAGTTCCAGTCAAACTCCAGTTTGTTTGTCTGGAAAATGCGGTTCGTTTGGTGAGGTGTGAACGCGTAGTCGAATTCTGATGCGGACCAAAAAAGGGAACTCTGGTCCGCTTAAAAGCCCACGTCTCGTTTCAGTTAAATAAATTGACTGCAGTCCGCTCCAAAAGCAGCAAGTGCACTAAAGCGCAGGGCATTCTGGGTAAATACAACCAAAAACAAATTCAAGAGTCTGGCGTTACTGGGAGAAAGGGTCCTTTACCAGAGAAAAGAGAAATCCTACAACTGTTCAAATCTGACGCCGCTCCAGTTTTGTTGACATTTTGTAAAGAAGGAAGTTGAACTCCAGCAGTTCTTGGTGCAGCGCCACCACAGGTGAGGAGGGGAACAGTTTTTTTTCCCCAATTAGATTGCATTGTTTGTGAAGGCAAACCTCACCAGCTGAAAATGTAGCAAATGTTGCAATTTTGATCCCCAATCGAACCGAGTCTATCACTAAAACGCACTAAAGCGCCGCCAGTGACGTAGGAAAACCCTTGCTCACCATGACTGGACTGTCCTGGAGGCCTTTCAGCTTGCAGCTGGTAAATCTACGGTAGATTTTGTTGCATTACACAGGAGCTGAGGATAAGAGTTAGCGTTAGTCTCTCTGTAGGTTTACGTCTCCTAGGTCTTGCTCCTTGAAGCCGTTGTGGAGTATCAGCTGGCTCTTGTTTCACAGTTCAGTTCATCCCTGCTTAAATACTCACCTGCAGGATAAGCTTGACCTGAGGTGCTCTATCTTAAGCACAGGTGAGGAGGTTTGAGGACAGGCTTTAACTCTAATGAAGAAAAAGAGCAGTTTCTCCTGAAGCCTGTGCTTTTTGATCCATGCTCATGCTTTAATCGCCTCTCCTGTTCATCATGTCTCCCGCCTCCTTTTATCGACGTCAGCATCCATTTAATTCTAGTTTATTTCATCTAATAAACAAGTACCAGCTGCTATTTTCTATTTTATTTGAAGCTTTACTTGTCAAAAACTGCTCTTTATTAGACTCTCTTTGTAAACCTAACATGCAGCAGATGTTCATGTTGTTGCGTTGGACTGATCAGTTTGTGGATCTGTGTTCATTGTAGGTATGCAGCATGTTGTCTGTAACTCTGTCTGTCAGGGTTCTGGCTCATGATAGTCGCCATATGCTGCCACCATCTTGCCGCCTTCCCCTTCCTTGTTGTCTGCCGCGACTGCCAGGAATGAAAAACATAACCAGTCCAACCAGCCACCGCTCTGTGTTTGTGCATTGTATTGACGGCGGGGCAGTGGGACTGGGTCTCTGAATGCGATTTGGATTTCACTTGGTTTACTGCTCAGCGCTTCACTAACGAGCGATACAATTTCTGTTTGTCGTTTTACCATAAACATGTAAATTTAGAGCGCAAAAGAGCTGGAAAAACACTGGCTTTTAATTTTTTTTATTTTATTTGTTTTTGCATAAATCATATTTTGCCAATAAAAATGCAGTGATTATTTAGCAAAGTAATAAAAATAATGACTTAGGCCATTATTTTAGGAAGGTAACAAGATATACCGGTGTATAAAAAAATAGAAAATGAATTAAAACAAAACTCACGTCCACCAGTCCACAAGTAAAGATCACATTACTAAATGCACAAACTAAACGATTATTCTGCTGCTTAAAATGAGCAGGATTATGAATGTGTCTGGTGTCTATTTAGATATTACAAGAACATTTAAAACATTTCAAAGAAGCAGAACATCGTCACACTGAAAAAAAAAAAAACTTAGGAGGTTATCGCATTAACAAAAGAATATCATGTACTTTTAACTAAATAATTTCATGTTTCAAACAAAAACGTGATACAATCATGTTGGATAAACAAGAAATTCAACAACTTCACGTTTATGAAATTTAATCATGTTGAGATAACAACTAAATTGCCATTAATCTTAGTCAAGTAAATTATTTGGTCCAAAGCGTTGCAAATTAGTTGGTCTGGCTCTTTTAAATTACATTGGGTCCAACTATAGTAAATGAGTTGAATCAACCTTAATAAATTAAGTTGATCTAACACATTTGCTTTAAATAGGAGTAACAGAATTACATGGTGCTGAAATAAAGCAATCAGGTGGAAAACCTTTCCATGATTTTTTAAAATGTTCATCCAAAGAGTTATTTTTTTCAGTGCAGCGGTCATAAAGCACGTTGGTGACATTTAATCTGAAATGGATGAATAAATAAAGCCGCCACATCGGATGGCAGCAGCTTCTCTCACACCTTCCTGCTGTAACCGTCTCCACCTGTCAGAGTGCTGGAGCGCCAACCCCCGCGGCAGGCCTTCCTTCACCAGCATCCTGCGGCGCCTGCAGGCCATCGAACAGTCCTCCATGTTCCAGATGCCTCTGGAGTCCTTCCACTCGCTGCAGGAGGACTGGAGGCTGGAGATCCAGCAGATGTTTGATGAGCTCCGGGCCAAGGAGAAGGTGAGGACGGTGAAACCAGCCGACCTGGCACTGCAGAGCTGGGAAGTGCATTTACTCAGTTACATTTACTTGAGTAAGTTTTTTGAAGGAATTGACTTTTTGGAGTATTTTTGCAACGCTGTAGTTTCTACTTTTGCTTGAGTAATCCTATCATGAAGCATCTCTGCTCTTGCTTGAGTAAAATTTCTGGACACTGAATGAAACACAAACATGTTTTGGCCAGAAATTCACCCGACAAGACTCACATCTGCAGATTTTGTTATGGCGTCCTAACTTCTTTTTTTTTTTTTTTTATCAAAACAAACTGATTTAGAAAAAAACTATTTTGCCTGATTTTATATTTTGTCACTTATGCAGGGTGAGCCATAAGTTTCCATAAAAAAATAAACATTTTATATTGGACAATTGTTTTTTTATTTACCGGTATATAATGTTGTGTCTCCTTTGTTTGGAAAAGTGTGGCTCACCCTGTATAAATTATTGTCATTTTCATCCTTAGAATACCAAAAATGTTCACTTATCTTTGTATTTTGATCCATCTGATGATAATAAATATTTAATGATTCATCCTTGAGTAGACTTTTTTTCTTTTTTTTTTACCAAAATACATTTTTACTCTTACTTGAATAATTTCATGGACGGCTACTTTTTAACTTTTACTTGAGCAAAAACTTGTTGAAGTATTGGTACTCTTTTAGTTGAGTACAGTTTTTGGGTACTACATGGAGCTTTTTAGCAGTTTCTTGAGCCCGACGCCGGGAAGCTTCTCACAGTCGGTCTGAGGTGTTTCTGCATGTCAGGAATAGCTCAGCAACGCAGAGGTGTTAAATCAGGTTGCTGCTTTGCTACACTCATTTCCTCCACCTCCTCTTATCCCCCCCACCCCCCACCCCCCACCGGTCTGCAGGAGCTGAGATCGTGGGAGGAGGCGTTGGCCCGGGCGGCCGAGGAGCAGAAGGAGCAGGAGGAGCAGCTGAAGAAGAGGGAGCAGGAGCTGGCGGAGAGGGAGTTCGACATCGTGGAGCGGGAGTTGAACATCATCATCCACCAGATGTACCAGGGGAAGCCCAGCGTCAAGAAGAGGAAGAACCGGTGGAAGCCGGGCAGCAACTGCATCAGTCTGCCCTCTGGTGGGTGGAGACGAGAACTGCAGCCTGGCTTAACAGACGGACCTGCTGGGTCTTCTTGTTGCAGTAGGGCTGAGCAGTACGGCTTAAAATTAAAAATATTGAATGTTTTCCTGCCAGATCCGCGTTTAATAAATAAATAAATAAATAAAAATATATATATATATTACAAATGATAGAAAATATTTTCAAAAAGTGTTTTTTATGTATTTAATCCCTTCTGTAAATTGGATGACGGAGCATTAGGCTCAGACTGCAAGAATTTTTATTCAAACATGAGAAGATGGTCATAATATTAACAAAATAAAGACGTAATTGTACATGTAGAAAGTCCTAAAGTCATGAGAGAGAAAGTTATTTTAATGAGAGAAGGATCTAACGTCAGCATTAGAGCGTCTTTTTTTCCCAAAATAAACTCAGTCGTTGCTCAATCATCCTCAAGCCCTCTTGCTGTTTCTAATTTGATGCTGATGTGTTAAGAGATTAATTATTTCCTTATATGTAAAACTGATACCAAAGCAGCTATTTTATTTTATTTATTTATTTTTTGTTTGGGTTGTAATTTTCAGAAATTACTTCATTCTCCTAATACACCGACTTTATTTTCACATTATTGCGACTTTATTGTGAAACAACTTTATTATCATATTATTACAGTTCTATTCTTGTCCTATCATGACTTTATTTGCTTAATCATATTTTTTTTTTTTTAATTGTAGCCTAACCCTTATATTTTGTCCCAACACACTTGTCAAGCAAGATGGCCGCCCTGGTGAAGGTGAAAAATGATTAATTTTCCAAAAATCAAGATTTCAAAAACCAAAAATTCAATTAATTGATACAATCGATTTCTCCCTCAGCTCTATGTTACAGTATGTTTTGCATAAACATGAACACAGTCAAACCTAAAGTAACAGTTTTCATTTATAATCGGCAGAACCGACTTCAGTCATCTGGGTTATTATTACGTCATAATCTGCAGCTCTGAGAAAAAGTATTCTTCTTTTTACTCATCATTCTTTTCTTTTCACACCTAAATGTTTAAATTTGGCTCCACTCTGGTTGTTTTCAGAAGAGTGGGTCAAAATGTCTCTACGGCTGGCGTTGCTGACACAGCTAGCTATTCGCTTCGGGGAGGATTACTTTGAAATCCTCATTTGAAAATTAAATTTTGCATTTGATTATGTTTTCTTGGTTTTATATTAAAATCATGATGATCTTATAATCCGAGGTTTAAATTTTTGCCAACGTTTTTCCAGCTTCATGTTTGGTTTTAAACTTCAGTGTTTGTTTGAAAGTGTAAACCTTGAGGTGTCTCTCTCTCTCTCTCTCTGCCTCTCTCTTTCTCTCTCTGTCTTTCTCTCTGCAGGTTTTGAGCACAAGATCACAGTGCAGGCGTCCCCCAGCGTGGACAAGAGGAAGAGTGCTTCCTTGTGTGTCTCAGTGACCCCGAGCGACGGCAGTAAAACGTGGGGCCGCACCTCCGTGTGTAACAACAAAGACCTGACAGCCAATAAGAAGAAAGGACGCACCTGGGGGCCGAGCTCCACCCACCAGAGGGAGCGGGTCGGAGGAGAGGACAAGTGAGAGCTGCTTCTGACTGAAATACTTCAGATTTCAGTGTTTCAGCCATGTTTAGCTTTTGGTCTAAAGATAACAACTCATTAAAATAACTACCTGCATATCTAACTATTAGTGTACAATAATCAATAATCATAAGTTATAGAAAGGCCGAATCAACCCGCAGATCTGTGTAAAGGTCGTCTAATAATTTAGATAGAACTCTGTTCAGACTTTAATTGACATAAAACAAGAAATGCTAAAAGTATAATGAGAACTGGCAGTCTTGTAAAAATATCCACAAGCATTTAATTGGTTTTATTGGGATTTTGTGGGATAGACCAACATAAAAGAGCACTTAATTAAGAAGTGGAAAGAAAAGGTTGCATAACTTGTTTGTTTGTTTTTTTGCATACAAAAATCTAAAAATGGCACCTCTTTACTATAAAACCCTTAAATAAAACCCAATGCCTCCAACTTCCTGTTGGAGTTAACTCACTTTAGACTCCATCTGGGTGTAATTTAATCCCAGTATAAAATCCCCAAAATATGTGGGGCCCCACAAATTGTAGCCTATAATCCCTTTCTAAAGTATGGCGCAGCCTGCAGGTCATTGATTTTTTTTATTGTTTTTTTTCTCAATACTTTCTTTTCAGTTCAGATTTATGACCCACTTTGTGTTTCTGTCACAAATGAGAAACAGAATCTCAGTAAATCTTTAAATCTTTGCAGAGTGACAAATTGTGGGAAAGTTGTGTGAATACGTCTTAGTCTCATACGGTTCTGTGCTCGCAGGCTGAAATCCCTCAGTGAAGGTAAAGTTTACTCATCCAGTGCACCAAACCTGGGCAAGTCCCCCAAACACGCTTCCATGATGCCCGGCATCTCCAACATCAATGAGATGGGTGAGTCTCTGCTGGGACCGTCCGCCGGACGTCTCCTCTCAGTCTGACTCTCTCTCTGTCTCTCCTTCTGTGGACGACAGAGGAGTGCTCCGAGTTCGAGGAATCGCCGTTGCCCTCAGAGACCAGCAGCAACGGGGCCATCAACGCGGCGCCTCCGGTCTGCGGCGCGGGCCTCTGCCCGGCGTCCGGAGCCCTGTGGATGGGCGTCAGCAACCAGGACTCGGCTCGGCGCTGCAACCAGAGGAAGAAGAGCGACATGTTGCTGCTGGGCTGCGCCTCTCTGCTGGCCTCTGTTGGTCTGGGGCAGGACCTGCTGCAGCTGGGCAAACAGCAGGTGGGGCCCAAACCGCTGAACGACGACCTGACTGTTCGGCCGTAGAGTAGCTTGTTATTTAGAGCTGAATCGATTGATCGTGATTAATCGACGATTAAAATAATCATCAACTATTTTAGCAGTCGATTAATCGTTAACTGCAATACATACTCAAAAAAAGGCTACTTTTCTGAAAAGAACAACACAGTAATCGCAGTAATGGAGCCACATCTGCACAAAAAAGTAGAGTTTACCTTTAAGATAAAAAAAATAAAAGCCCTTTGGTTTTAATAAGTTGTAGTCAAAACTCCTCAGGTGGCTTAGTTTTAGCGTCACCTGGTAAAGATTTACTAAAAGAATGCTGTGTTGTTTTCTTTTAGGCAATAAAATGTTTATTTTCTTACTTAAAAAGGAATTGAATTATTTTTTTTACTAGAATCATTTAAATGAATCTGTATAATGTTCCATTTTTTATCCGATTAATCGATCAACCGTCAGAATAATTGATAGATTCCATGCCTAATATTTATTTATGCTTTCTTCTGTTCTCTAAGATTAAATTTAACACAGTGAGGTTTCTAAACTATAGGATGTTTATCCTAACAAAGATTTGGACTCACAAATTAAAAGATCTGTTTGTTTGCCACTTCAAGAGTTTTTGCTAGGACATATTTACAGATTTACATTTACAGACTTTTACATTTATATATACATTATACATGAATGTAACATGTATAAATATGTATTTGGTACAGTTTTGTCTTCAATACTCTGAATATGTTTGTTTTTTTCTCCAAATGGCCTTTTTGGAGTCTGTATACTCCAATTAATGATTAGTCCATTCCTGAATTAGTTGACGATTATGTCACTAAACGATTAATCACGATTAATCATTTCAGCCCTATGTTGTCATGTGGTAACAGCAGGTGAATGTAGATTGTTTCTGTAAACCCTGATGTGGCTCCCAGATGCTTCAGGACGAGCAGGACCGAGAGGAGCAGCGGAAGAAGAAGGAGGGTCTCTTCCAGCGGACGGGCCGTTTCCGCCGCAGCACCTCCCCGCCCAGCAGGAACCTCTCGCTGACGCTCTCCAGACACCATGACTCCGGGCTCGCCTGCATGGACCCGTCCCCCTCCGTCACACTCCTGTCTCTGTCCTCCCTGTCTGACTGCAACTCCACCAAGTCCCTCCTCCCCTCGGACTCGGACGACTACCCTCTGACCCCGTCAGCGGGCGTCAAGACGCCCTCGGTGGCGGCGCCGCCGTCTCCAGCTCCCGCTCTCAACCCGCTCCTGGACTTGCGGGCGGAGAGCTTCAAGAAGGAGCCCAACCAGTCGCTCACGCCCACCCACGTGTCGGCAGCGATGGCTCTTAACAGAGGACACAGACGGACGCCGTCGGACAGCGCCATCCGACCCCGAGCGCAGACTCTGGGACACCGCAGGACGCCGTCTGACGGCAGCATGCCGATGCCTCCTCATCCCGTCACCACGGCATCTAAAGGTACGCAGACTTAACGCTTCACTCACTGCGGCTTCATGCTTCATGTCTCTTCTGTCAACGAGTCCTGGAAGAGACGTAGATGATGTCGATGTCTATTCACGCTCTTGCGGTGGAGAAAATAGTGAACATAACATTTCTGTTCATACTCTAAGGTTGATTAGAAAGGCAATGACTTACCATCAGTGACTGAAATGTATCATGACGGCAATAGATCAAAAAAAAATTCTTATGATCAGAAATTTTTCACGTTTTTCATGTTAAAAAACAAAAATATGAACAGGGACAGTACAGCGTATGAGCTCTACTTAAAGCTATTATTGCTAATTTTTACTTCAAGTTGGGTTTCTAAAACAATCTAAGTGATAAGTAACTCTAGGTCAAATTGCTTTCTGCTACATAATAAAGTAAATATGCATTATTGGCTGTGATACAATTATAGAAATAATATTCCAAGGGAAAAACTTGGCATAACACCTTCTATATACTGAATAACACAAAATCTTACCAAGTGTCGAGTTTCTCGAGCAAATATTTCGGTACACAATAAATAAGACAAAACAAACTTACAAGTAACTTTTCAGCATGAAATAGCAGCTTGTTTTAAGTCAATAACTCCTTAATGTTGGTGAAATGGTTCTGCCGGCACATTATTTAATTTATAACAAGACATTTTTCCCATATTTTAAGTGAGTTAATCTACCAGTGGAAAGGCTTAATCACAAGTAAAAGAGGCTCTTATTGCTGAAAAGTTACTTGTTTGGTTTAATACACCTTCGCTAAGGTTCTTTGTTTTTGCCGTGTAGATACGACCCGTTTATTTTCCTTTTCCTCTCAGGAACTCCAGACAGACTGGACATCCCTCGCCTCCCGGACCCGTCCACGATCCACCCCCACGTCCCCCACCGGCGTAAAGCCCCGGCTCCCCCGGCCCCCAGCCCGACTCCCCCCTTCCTCATCAGCCCCCTGGAGAGACCCAAGACCCTGGAGTTCGCCCCGCGACCGCGGCCCACCCCGGCCTGGATCAGGGCCGACCACAGGAAGCTGGGCTCCGTGTGCCGGACCCTGAGCTCGTCGCCGGGCAGCAGCTGCGACAGCCCCCTGGGCTCCGGGGACGGCAGCGCCGGCGCCACGCGGCCCAACCTGATGGACATGGAAATGGAGGGCCAGAATCTGGACCCGACCATTCCCCTTTGTGGACAGCAGCAGCCGGCCGCTCTGTGCGAACAGCAGTACTTGTAGTGACGCGTTTCGAGGTTTCTGGGGCTTGGCACCGAAGTAAAACCCACTTCTGAAGATGTCGCACCGCTTGGGGAAAGCGGTTTCCTCCTCAACCTTAGTGGACTGGTTACATGTGCATTAAAAAAAAAATCTATTTCCTCCACCTTTCTGCAATCTGGTGGTTGCTTTTCATTGATTTATACCTGCTTCTTCTGCCTCAAAGTTCAGACTGGCTGATGTCATCCAGAGCTGGCCATGCTTACTGGAAACCCTGGTAAAGATGATAAAGACAAAGTTAATATAACAGTAAATTCATCTTTTCCTGCAGCAGCATAGCTATGTCAAGAAATAATTGTATTTTAGAAAATCACAACTATTAGTACCTCAACCAATTCAATATTATTTTTAAATATATCCTTTAATTTTTTAAGTTAGACTTCCTAAGAGTTTTTTTTTTTTAAATTGGTAATCCGTGGTTCTCCTCCTCCCTACAGTATAAATACAACCCAACACACAGACCTGTTTCTCTAAGATGCTTTTTAAAATGGGAAACCCAGTGAGCTGCTTGGTAAGAGATTTAAGAAAAGTCCAACAGAAAACTAAAGGTTTTCTGTTGGACTTTTCTTAAATCCAACAGAAAACTACAGCAGAGAGAAATATGGATGTGCCAGTAAATCGGCCGGCCGATTTAAATCAGCCTAGATTTCCTTAATTTTGGGAGATTGGTGACCGGCCGATACTTGCATGTGAAGCCGATCTTATCTGCTTCTGCTAAAGTCTAAAGGTCAACCACTGTCCTCTTCTGCTGTCCTGTGGCAGAGGTTCGGCCAGCAGACCGGCCCACCAGGTTTGCGGAATAATAGTCTCCCCACTGATATCCACTCAGCGATTTTCTTGCTATTTCAGAGGAAAAAAATCAGCATCGGCCAAAATCGGCATCAGCTGGTCAGGCTTTTTAAAAATCACGATCAGCCAGAAAACTGCAATCGGTTCACCCCTAACGAGAAAAAATAAAAAAATAAAATAAAAAATAAAATATACACAGCTCCGGAAAATATGAAGAGACCACTTCACTGAACTCCACTGATTATTCCACCGAATATTGATTTCTGAACTCCTCCCAAGTTAAAACATTGGTATTGTTTTTATAAATGAGCATGAACCTGTTTTCTTTGCATTACCTGAGGTCTGAAAGCACTGCATCCGTTTTGTTATTTTGACCATTTCTCATTTTCGGCAAATAAATACAAAATTTTTGCTTGGAGTTTCAGAGACATGTTGTCAGTAGCTCATAGAGTAAAAGAACAATGTTCATTTTACTCAAACATATAACTATAAAAAGTAAAATCAGAGAAACTGATCATTTTAAGTGCTCTCTTAATTTTTCCCAGAGTGTATATATATATATATATATATATATATATATATATATATAAAGTGCAAATTTTCAGCTTTGCTGCTGCTGTAGCATTTTTGCTAGGGGAATCTGCAAACGTAGCCAGTTCTTTTTCCACCGCATGCCGTCTCTCTCTGGGTTGCTCCATTCATTCCTCCCCTGTCCGTCGGCAGCATCGATCCCACTCACCCCAGCCATGCAGAACCGGTTCCCACTCCACCTCCGATTCCAGCATCAGCACTCCCGCTCCTCTAACCCCCGACATTGGCGGCACTTCAGGAGAAACTCTTTGCAGCTCGTCGGTGGAATCAAACCGACGCGGTTGTTTTTGTGCACTGGACGGTTTATCGGCTGCAGACAGTATTTAGTCGACTGTGCAGATTTCTGTTGGTGAATACTGTGTTCGTGGGTGGGCGTGTGTGTGTGTTTGCGTGCGAGAGCGTGCGACTGTTTTTTTCGGGATCGATGACAATCCCTTTACTACAAGAGTGAGCCCAAACTCATTCTCCCTCTGTGCGGTTAAGAACACTGAGTATTTATTAAAATTGTTGTTACTGTGGGAAAGAAGTAATTATTATTATTATTACTATTGTTATAATTTCAGTACTCTTCCTAGGTGATATTTGTATATACTTGTAAATATGGGAAGAAGAAACTGAGGGAAAAAAAAACCCCTGGGAATCTGCTTACTGGAGCGTTTGTGTCGTCTTCTGTCTCTGCCTGTGAGGAATCTGTGTGAAATGTGAGGGATGAGAGGTGAATAAAATAACAAAAACAACACAAACAAAGACATTGTTTCATCATATCGAGACGAGAATCTGATAATGTAGTAAACCATTCCCTCGTATCGGTGCACTTTCCTTTAGTTTGGTCTTTATACAGAGGAAATTATCCATCAGTTCCTCATATTTTCCCTGAAAGAGCCAGACGTCACTCACATTGATGCGAAATGTGGAAACTATTAAGGGTACGCATGAAAAGTTCACAGACGACATGTTCATTTTTAATTTATGGATTCAGTGTAAACACCAACAATTAGTTTTCACGTCGTCCTTTGTTCAAACACCCCAAAATATGCTTTCATGGTAAGATCTAACAACTTTATTTTAAAAATGATGGTAACACTTTGTTTGAAGGGGCGTGCATAATACTCACATGACAGTGTCATGTTATGTTCATGAAGGAGACATTATGAATGTTTGACTGTTGTCAAGAAGTATCATTTGGTAAATAATGGGACTTTTAATGCAAAGTTGCATTAAAGGTGTGATTATTTACAGAACACTGCAAAGTCAACAATTTTAATGGACTTTTAAGGCAACTTTTAGTGCAACTTTTCATTAAAAGTGCAATTATTTACCGAATGGCACTTCATGACAACAGTCATAAATATTCACTAAGACTCCTTCATGTTTATAACAGTGTCATGTCGGTCTTATCAGTCAAGTGCACACCCCTTCAAATAAAGTGTTACCAAAATGATTTAAAAGGCACTTAAAGCCCAAAGAAAACCTCTAAGAGCCTGAAAATTAATCGAGACCATTTTAAAGTTAAGTCCTGTTCGTTAGGAGGAGAGTGTGAAGAAATCTGGCATGACTAAATACTCTCACATCATTATATTGCTCCTAACGCCTAAACATGAATTATTTAGCATCAGTGTTTAGTAAGCGTGTTTCCCTCCCGCCAACAACACCTTATGTCACCAGACAAAGGCGCTTGCAGTGACAGCCTCGCTCCACCGGGTGTCACCACTGCGCGCTATGATGTCATATCTTTTCCCAGTCCGCTGCTTTTCCTCCACGTCATGCATTCCTGTAGTGACTCCCTGATCCTGCAGCGGTCATAAACACGCCTGGAGCCGCCTCTGCCACACAGATCAACCTGACACGCTCTCCCACGTCGAAGACGTTTTCCGAAAGAAGCGGCCGAGCAGCAGCTGAGCTGGTCGTCGGGATGCAAGAGACACGGTCCGTGTCCAGATGTTGGAGACACGCGGCTCTCTTTCTCTCTCTCTTTTTCTGACTCTCTGCTGCTGCTGCTGCTGCTGTCCGTGGTACCGCCAATCAAACACCGATTCAGACGCCAGCCTGTTACCTAGCAACCCCTTTTCACTTCAATGGTGACGCTATTAAAAGCAACATCACACAGAGATATTCAACAAAAGAAAAAGTGGAAAATGGATAAAAATGAAGTGAGAGGTAGGTGAAAAGGTGCGGGCAGAAAGGTTATACAGCAGATTTAATAAGGGACCCACTTTCTTAGTCTACTTTTTACCCAGGTTGTCTCTAACATTCATCACCCCTCCATTGTTATCTCCACTATCTTAATCCCCCCTCCCCACCTGTTGTCTGCCAGTGAAAACATATTTTAGCAGCAAGAAAAGCAGGCAGAATCAGGAGGCGACAGTGTCTGGAGAGGATGGTGACACACAGAAAAAGCGAGTTGGACCCGAACAAAGAAACAAGTGAGCGTTTCTGTTCAGCTTGGAAGGGAGCAGCTTGCCAGATCGCCTGCCAGTTGGTGCGTCCCTCAGATCTGCAGAAGGCCTCGCTTCATCTTCCACTGAATCTTTAGTCGCCCATTAAACCGCTAATGCAGTTTTATTAGGAAATACTCTGCGCCGTAATGAACAAATCTGACATCGGAAAATGAGAGCGCTTACTGAACTTAAGTGATTTCAAGTGACTAATAATCACGCGCTCAGGTTAACCGAGGCAAAACCCCGGAGGTCACCAATCATCAGATGCTCGTCGACATGAAGGCCAGACATGAATCATGGTCTAATGTGATGGACAGTCACCAAGCTTACTCATTAAATGATTTAAAAAGTTACAACTTTGTAAAAGCCACATTTGCAGACGTTTGATTTTATTGTGTCTTATTAGTTATCAACTAAATACGCCTAAAACTTTGTGCTTACTTATAAAAACCACAAGTAACTACAGGTCAGCAGGGTTTACCAGTTTGTTTCTTACTACTGAATGCCAGATTAAGGAGAGAGAGATATATTTTATACTACTATTTTTGATGTCTAAGTTTACATATGATTATGTAAGATTGTGATCATGTTTATTCACAACGGCTGAGTTAAATGTCACCTGAGGATGTATTTTAAAGCAACACCTCAAGCCTTTTTTTTGTCTGACATCATGTAATTATCTAAAGAAATCAGTCGAGGTATCAGGAGGAAGGAAGTTATCTTCAGATAACGAGAATAAACTGGAAATAAGTTTTGGAAATGGAAACGTTTTTATGTCGGGATTCCATGTTGCTTTTTCATCATTTATTTTTGTTTTCTACTTCTGCCACTTTCCTTTAACTATTGTTTGTTTACCTTTGGTTAGTTCTCTCTGCATTTATATTATGGATTTCATTATGTATCATTCTCATGAAGTAAAACATTTATCTGGAGGAGTCCAAAATTTTAGTAATTAACAGAAAAACTAAGTAAATGTGTAAAAGTTCTAAAAAACCAGCTAAATTCAGATTAAGTAAGGTTTCACTATTCATACAACTGAAAACATTTAGAGCAAAAAAAATAATTAATTTGTACAATTCTTTGAAAGCTTTGAATTACACTTTCAGTTTGGGAGTTTTTCTTTTTGAAAGACTAATGACAAACCTTGAAAGAAATAATAATAAAAACAAAAAAAAACAAGTAAAGCTAACATAAATTAAAATCAGAAACCAAAAAAAAAAAAAAACAACTTGGAGATAGTCTAAAGATTGAGCTGACGATCATGAAAAGTTGACCTGATTAAAATGTTTGTACCGTTCCTTTAAATGTCGCTTTTCTGATGAAGAATGTGTCACATTGAACTTCTTCTCATTTCTAGGGATTCAACAACAAGAACAAGAACAACAACAACAGCAACTGATTTTTGTTTTGAACTTTATTCATAATCCTCATGTATCGGTTCCCGGCCTTGCAGTTCGGTAAATCTTGTGATGGAGGCCTCTCAGGTGTTTGAATGTTGAATGAAAAATGGCCTCTCCGGAGTGAGGCGACACAAAAGCGCAGTCTGAGCCCCGTCCTCCCCAGCTTTCTGTCCGTGAGGCGCTCTGGTTCCCCTCCATCTCTGTGTCACTGTGGATCGTCACTCAGCTGGGGCCGCCGATCGCTCTGCGCTCTCTCTCTCCCTCTGCGCCATTTTTGATTCCCCTCGACGGGACGAGAAATACCAACAAATACAGACACAGTCACGATGCAGCTCTGAGGAGGAGCTATAGTAAAATTCTCTTTTCTATCTCTTCTCTGTAGATAAAGGAATTCAGTAAAGTAAAGCTTTTCACAACCATAAAACTTTCCATTTTTATGTTTTTTTTTGTACATTTGTATTACATATTCACAAAAAAACTACTTTGACATTTGACAAACATTTACCTTGAAAGACATCAAAAGTAAAAAGAGCTCAAAAAATTGAAATAAACTAAACAAAAATACATGAATAAATAACACAGCCATTTATTTAGTCAATTTTTTTGTTGTTGTTGTGCTTTTTGTTTGTTTTCAAAGCCACACTGACAAAGAGACGAGGAGTTTCTGTTTGCACACGCAGCTCGTTGTTGGATTATGCTTTAATCGCCATCAACAGCCTCAGCGTCAGCGCGGTCAGTAATCAACAGACCTGCTCAGTGTGCAGCTAGTTAACTTTTCACTGACACGATGAGCTAAGGTGACTTCAGCACAGCCAGACAAAAACAAGACGATGAGCCGGAGCCGTGGAGAGACGACCGTGAGGGGGACACCGATCCCCGAGGGACCCTGTGGGAGAGGAGACTCGGCTCCGGCAGCCATGGAGACCGAGCCTGCTGTTGCTGCCTCTCGCTGCTGATTTATCTCCTCTGGGAGGCAGAAGACATAAACACACGGCAGAGAGCGCACAGGAGCAGGCTTCTGCATCTCATATCTTAATCCTGACACAATGTTTGGATGCTGCAGCTAAAGCTGACAGGTCACTGCAGAAGTATCAAACCTGCTCACGCTGTGTCAAAAGCACAAACCTGATGATTTTTAATTGAGATTTTATGTGATAGACCAACACAAAGCGCCGCATAATTGGGAGATGAAAGGAAAACGATACAAGGTTTTCAACAGTTTTACAAATTAAAATGTAACGAGAGATGCAAGCAGTCATTAGCGGGTTCCCGAGCCCTTCCCCAGCAAATCTGGCCCTTGCTCTGTCCTTCATATCCTGCCGGCCTGGCTTCACTGTGATCTAAAAAATATGGTGGAGATTCGTTTTGAGGGTGCATTCATACCAGCCCTGTTTAGTCTGCTTTAATCAGACTCTGGCTCGCTTGTCTAAAGTCCCGTTTGTTTGGGGAGGTGTGAATGTGCAATCAAACTCTGTTCAGCCTTCAAACCTAGACCTCGGTTCAGTTGAAGTGAACTCTGCAGCAGTTCGAATACATATGTGGAAACCCATCCAAAAGCAGGAAGTGGCATTCCGGGTAAATACAACAAAAACAAACACGAGAGTCTAGCATTAGGCGGAGAAATGGCTTGTGGTCTTTTGGCTAACACAAAAGAGAAATCTAAACATTAGCGCTATCCTACATTAATGCCCTTCAATCCTATAATGAAGGGCATTAATTGAACAAACAGCATCATAAAGAGCCAGGAGCTCTGTTAACAAGTCACGCTCTCCACAAACCTGATCTTTATAGAGCATCAAGAAGAAAGCCATTAGTGAAAGAAAACTTTAAGAAGTCCTGATTCCGCTTCAAAACTATACTCTAGTTTGTGTTGGACTATCACAGAAAATACACTGAACTCTGTGGTTGCAATGCAACAAAATGTGCACAATTACAAGAGGTATGAATACTTTTGCAAGGCTGTGTCTAATACTATTATTCTGTTAAGTTTACGGCGTTAATACAGCAATTTTTTTTTGTCTTATGGTTGAAAGCAAATTCCAGCTGTCAGACTCCTTCAAGAGGACGTTTCCTCGACAGTGAGGTGCTTTAGCTGCAGATTTGTTTTGTGAACATAGTCATGTATCCCCATCATGTAGTCATGAATGATAAATTTGATTTGAACCTTGCTGCATCTTCTGTAAAGGGCTGCAACTGCATAACTCGAGCCGACGATGGCCTACTTCTCCTTCCCCGGAGCCTCCGTGTATCACGCCGGTCTCCTCAACTCATGGCATCGTCTCTCCAGAGTGCCACTGACACACTTACTGTAGGTCCTTCTCTAACTCGTACCAGGGCAGTAAATTAAACTGGGAGGGCAACTCCTTCCCAGCATCTGATTTAATCCTTTAACTCTGAGTTTCAGAGCAATAATCTTCCACCTTTGTAAATTAACAACAAGCTCTATCCAGAGATATTTCATACCTCTTTTACTGTTGTGATCACAGTCTCTACCCTCTCAGTTCAGAGAAGAGCTAAGCAGATTGCATGAGCAAGCATTTTAGTGGCAGCATGCCATGACAGAATGCAATAGGGCCAATGAATTCCCCGTCAAAAAACTTCTGAAATAACCCTCAGGAGCCACGCTTTGCATGCGGAGCGTGGCCTTGCACAAAAAGGAATGAGGAAAACTGGGTTCCACCGTCTCAGAGAGGAGAGGAATTTAGGTCATGCTTTCACATATGATCAATCGAACCCTTCGCCAGAACCTTGGAGGACGATTTAAACCTGCCGAAAAGCTATCAGAGGCAAGACAAGAGGTTTGCGATATCGATGCTTAAGCTTCATGAGCCACAACAGAAGCAAGCGGCAGAGTTTTGACAACCAGTAATGGATACACACTAACTTATACTGTCTGTAGTTTCTGATGCTAATGTTGCATACCCTCACAGCAGTGTTTGTCTATCAGCACAAAGTAAACTGAAAGCAGGAGGAATCTCAAATGGCTCTCTGCTTTGACAGCAGAGTGCCTCAGCGCTGTGGTTTGGACTGATGTCCGTGTGTGAGATTGTTTTCCCTGCACTAACGCTGCCCAGAGTCTCCTCAGTGTCTCAGCAACCACTGGGAAGGTTCGGCGTTAGCGGGAAAAGGAAAAGCGAGTCCAACGAGCCAACCCAAGTTTGATGGATCTCCTCAGATTATTGGCTGTTTTTCGCTGTGACATCATTAATGGAGAACTGGGAGAAAGAGGAAAGGCCCGCACGAGCTCTCCAACATGAAAGCCGCATCATGGATTCCAGGAGAGGCTTCAGACGACAGATTCAAGATATGCTGTACTGTTTCTTCTTCTCGCCACAACAGCGTACCGGACAACAGCAGGAGAATTTTGCCTCTGTGCTGCAAACAAACATTTCACATACGACTGACCGTGACGGCAAACTAAAAACCCTAACGAAGGAGTTACAAACACTTGAATTAGCCCTTGAATTGAAGGAACAGTCTAGAAAGTGAGATGCATGGCAGAGAGGTTGGGCAGAGAAATGACAGAGGCAGCTTCTTGTCTCCTGCTGCTCTGAAGTGGGCCCTGTTCGGTCACGGTGTGCAATCAAAATGGGCTGCGATCTTGAGATGTCTCACACACCCAACCGACCATCATGCTTCACGCTGTCTCCCTGCCCACATACACACAGACCCCTGCCCTCCTGCCACTGTGGTCCAGCTTCCCGAGCCCAAAAACTCTCCCCGAGAATTTGGGGTCGTGGAGAAACAAGGCAGAGAGAAGAAAAG
Organism: Gambusia affinis; assembly: GCF_019740435.1. Classification (NCBI taxonomy): domain Eukaryota; kingdom Metazoa; phylum Chordata; class Actinopteri; order Cyprinodontiformes; family Poeciliidae; genus Gambusia; species Gambusia affinis. Next base: position 22,643,409 of record NC_057873.1, read on the forward strand.
AGAGAAGAGCAAGAAAGCAGGAAATAAAAGCATGTTCTGCTCTTTAAACGTGTACTAAACCAACCAAATGTTCAGGGTTCATATGTAGGTCTATGAAACTCCTTTTTCACTCCAGCACAAGGACGGTTTCTATGAGTATAATACAGTTTTTGTCTTTCGTCTGTTTTTTGTTGATTTTCTTCATGTTAGGCTGCTGATTGTGTCTAGGGAGAGAAACCAAAGCCCCTGAGGGAGAAACCAAGAGGAGAGAAGAGGAGAAAGTAGCAGACAGTTGTTGATATGTGCCCCATTTGTGTGTCACCCGCTGGGTGGTTGGGTCTGTTCTGTCTGTGCTGCTGTCAGGAGTCGGAGGAGGAGGAGAGACGAAGGGTCAGTAGGATTGCCAAAAGGGTTAAAGGGAAATGGAGGGTCAGGAAGTTGGAAAGGATTAGCCCTAGGTCTCCTTGCCGCTTTCCCGTTCTCGCTGTCCGCTCTTGCTCATCTTCATCTCTGTCAGCTGGATGTATCTAAGCACATTGGTGTCTGAAACGGACAGAAAACACGATGCATGAGAGCAAGAACATCAGCTTTAATTTCTAAATCCAGGGTGTTTTTTCCCCAATGCAGTTAACTCTATCTGTCTAACAAGATGCCAATAATAGAAAATGCACATTTTATTGTTTGAATTATATCAGATCTCTCCTTATTTCACATCAAATCCTCTTGTTGATGAAAATATCTTGAAGGAATGTCTAACGGCGGTAGGAATGATAGAAAGTATCAGAATCCTAAACATCAAATCTGAAAAATATTTTGATTATTCAAAAACATTTCATTTGTATTTTACTCTGCATTTATTCTTGATTATCCACCCATAAATCAGTCTATTTAGCTTAATTCAGACTCACCTGCAGGTTCGCGGTTCTTAGCATCACGCAGGTAGCGTAACGCACATTCATAATCCCCCAGGTGATAGAAGGCAATCCCGGCCCGGTACATGGCTTTAAAGTGGTCCCTTTGGTGGCTCAGCACCTTCAGACAGTACTCCTTCACTCTCTCGTAGTTTACCAGGTCAGATTGTAACAGGCAGGCTGCAGGAAGAGCACAGGACAGAAAAAACTAAACAAAAAAATAAACTGAATCAAACAATTTCTTTGGAGCAATTAAACAACGAGTTCCTCGCAGCCTGCACAGCTGTACCGCAGTTTCACAGGTAAACTTCTCCTCTTCAGTTCATCCTCTGGGTGGCGGTGGCTATAAATAGTGAGCTCCGATGTCTTAGAGAGCATGGAAAAGATAAAAGAATCATGCAAGCAACTTGAGCCCCCAGGCTGGAGCGTGGTGTCTCTTTTATTTATTGCTTTTACTGAACTTGTCATGCAGAATAGAGGAGAGGAGTCAAACTGCAGCTACAAGACGATGCAGACAAGCGATGAGGCCTTTTGTCTAATGTCACAGTGTCAGAGTCTGGCACCAGAAAATAAAAAAGAGAAGAAGAAGAGGACGCGCTCAGTGAATCATGACATAACATCTGTGTTTCACTGTGGTCATCAATCCTACAAATCAAACTAGCAATTCTCAGCAGTTCTCAGATCAAGCTCAGGCCAGAGTAACTTTATTATGAAAGAGACACGAGAAAAGTCAAACACAGCTTTTAGTCCATCAGAGCTCTTAAACGCTGCTGATGGCTCAGATATCCTCCGCTGGTCACAACCACACAAGCTTTTACTTCCAGCAGCTTCCCTCCAACGCTCCCTCTGTCTCTGCCAATTAATCTGTTGAGACGTAGAAAAAGTAAAAAAAATATTCCCACTTGTACTTCCTCCCTTTTCACTGTAGTGTCCCCCGAAAGCAGTCCCACCCATCTTCCCCGTTTCCTCTGACTGTGTCCTTGACACGTCTGTCAAAATCATGAGTCAGGGTGAGTTAGGAGTGAGAGGCGGTGTGTGGGTGGCGGGGAGGTGGAGGTGTGTGTAGGAGGGTGGGGTTAAAGCAGGGGACAGGAAGTGACACGTGTGGAGGTGAAGGGAGGAGAGCAGCGCAACCCACCACCCTCCTTTTGAAACTGTTTGTGGATTCTTTTTTAATGAAATGAAGGAAAATAATGGAGAATTGAAACCCCTTAACTTTTTCCACATTTTATGCAGTTTAAAACTACAAACCTCAGTGAGATTTTATGTGCTTTAATTAATTAAATTATGCTTTAATTAAAACATAATGAAAGTGAAAATGATACGTCGGTGTGAGCCTTTTTCACTAAATAAACTCTGAAAAGTTAGGTTTACCACTGTTGTCTTGCAGCAAGGATGTCTTAGATTTAGGGGGAAATTTACCAAAATTGTGCAACCAGAGAGACTGAAAAAAATCCCACGTTTCTTTATAAAACCTGGGTTTAGGTTTGGACTTTGACGTAGACGTTCTACCACATTGATATGCATTGAAGTGAGTAATTTTATTGCAGCTCTGACTGTATGTGTGGGTCATTATCCTGCTGAAAGGTGAACCGTTTTAGCAGCTTCAACCAGGTTTTCTGTCAAAGGTTGAAGAAAAGCATCCACACAGCAAGTCCATGAAAGTGGTCATCATCAGTAGACTTTCTCCAGTTTGATTTTGACATTGACTTTAGCTGGAACTGGACAAAATAGGTGAAAACACAACTAAAGTCTAACTATGAAGGACTGAAAAGATAAGAAAACTTCAAAAAAAAAAATATCCAAGAACGTTGGACTCATTGGAGGGCAAATTTTTTATTTAAAAAAAAAGAGTGATTTAAGACTTTTTCACAGTACTGTGGTACATATGAGGCAGTTGTTATTTTCAAACACATAGCCGCATACATAAATCCACACACACATGCACGCACACACAGCTTTAATAATAACCGGAACATAAAGAAAACCTGACACTTCTTATTTCCAGGGAGGCTGATGACTCAGCCTGGAGCAGAGCAGGAAGGTCAAAGCTGTTTTCCCTCTTTAGCGAACATAAAGCCTGCTCACATTTACTACAGCGGGACTCACCTCACACGCCCTCTACCTGTCCTGGACACCTCCTCACACACTCTACTCCTCTGTTTGTTTTTACCACCACCCTGCAATCACAAGGCGGCTCCTCGCTGCACTCCCATCCATCATCTTCCTCCACCGGCGACGGGGAGCTGAGCTTTCAGAGGATTCAGTTACAGCCCATAATGGTTTAATGGCTGACTTAGAGGTTTCACTCACACTGACACACTGATATACAACCAACACACACCCACAGCGCGTACAAGCAGTGACAAGTGATACAAACGCACAATGAAACCGTGAAAACATCCACCTGTGCCAGCGTGGTTCGGCTAATGTATGCACTCAGCAACAAACTATGAACAAAAGCAGATGACTTCAGGATGGCTGAAGAGATCGGAGGCAGTACAAACAAACACAAGCCACAGCTTGCACAAGTGATGACTGGCTGGCCGCACCCAGTTGGCCCATTAGGCAGATGGATGGAATGCCAGAGGAAATGTAGAGTGTGGCGGGATGCATTAAGGATATGATAATGATGGGATCATCGGACCAGGCCTGGCAGGGACACAGGCACAGTAAACATAGCAGAGCGATTTCACAGGAGCCACAATGTCTCTGTCACTGTAAAAGACATGACTGTGTGTGCTATTGTATGAGATGTGTGGCAGCAGGTGAAGCAACCGGGATAACAACTTCTTTTCACAAAGGGAAAAAGGCTGGGATGTGTTTCGTTTCATTTTCAATTCAGTCCAAATTCACAACACGTCGTCTCAAGGCATCTTACAAAAAAGGCAATCCAATCACGCACAGATTACACTCATTCCTAGTTAAACAATGCATAAAGTTAAGCTTATTATTCAAATTTAAAAAGTTTCTATCCAAGGAAACCCGGCAGACTGCATTGAGACATTGACTTGCCTCATTTACTCCACCTGGACAAATAGCAACAGGAGACAATTGCTTTGTTGACTTTACAGCAATCCCCCATACTGAGCATGCATGTAGCAACAGTGGAGAGAAAAAACCTGCCAGATCATCCATTTGCCAGGACCGACATAGAAAGAAAGATGGGAACTAACTGACCTCCTGTGGGGTTTTTAAGAAACGTTTTACTGACAAAAAGCTCTGGAGAAACAAAAAAACTAAGTCATTTCACCTGGAAGAGAATTACCACATTCTAAGAGTTAATTATGGTTAATGGACTAAACGTACTATGATTCTACACATGGGGAGAAATGAAATACAGCAAAAGGCAAAAGATTCACCCATTGGGGTGAATCCAACATATGGGAGAGCAAGTGACTGTTGATTCAATTTCCAAAGAAAAAGAATTGAGCGAAAGCGATGTTGACGTCTGTGTGTCCTTTAAACCCTTCTAGTCGGGCTGAGGGTGATGGATTCGAGGAGGGGAAATATGTATGAGCAAAACATTTGAAATTTGGGGTAAAAAATGTTTCAGCATAAAAAACAATTCAAAAGAGAAATGCATAAAAGTGAAAGAATCTGTGAAAAGATTCTGTCTTCAAGACGCCATGCATTAGTTTCATTTTGGATATAAAGATAAACAAGTAGCAAGTAGAGTTGGAGGAGTTCAGGAGCCCCACTGGCTGCCTGAAGCATGAATCAATGTCAAAGACTGTTTGAAATAACAGATAAATAGAACAAAAAAAAACCCCAAACTGAAGACACGCAAAACAAAGGATGGAGGGCAGAGGCAACAAAATCCAGCAACAGCAGACTTTTCATCTCTTCTGTTTCTGCTCCCCAGCTCTAAATGTTTCCATCCTGACTATTTTCCCTTCCCCGCATCTCATCATGTACTCCCTGTGGACCCGCGTCCTTCCCTCGGCCTCGCCTCGCCTCCATCATAACAGCAGGCCTGACATCACGCTCAGTCTAATTTGAAGCCACTGGTGGCCCTGGTGATTAGTCTGCTGTCCATCACCTTGTAATTAGTTCTGCTGGAAGATAACAGGAGGAGAGCCCCATCACGCTCTCTGGAACTTACAGGTCTTCCCTGTTTACTTCAGAGCAAAGTTCACCTCCAACCTTTATCCTGCATTGTGGCCTCTATCCTTTATAAATGCCACACTGCTGCAACAAATTTGGTTACGGAGTCAAACAAAGCGTGCATCATTGTGAAACTGCCTCGCACATGTGCAGCTGACGTCACAGCTCGTCTTTCTCTAAGAATAGCTCCACCCAAAGCGGTCTTTAGATGTTATTGAGATGGATAGGGGTCACAGTTCACAACTCTCCTCAGCTCTGACAAAGCTTTGACCAGCAGCACTGTCATCCATCATTTTAGCAGCTTTCTTTTCCTTTTTCACCCTCTGTAGAGCCAGATTCAATTCAATTCGATTTGAATTGAATCAATTCGATTCGATTCAATTCGAAATACTTTATTGATCCCAGAGGGAATAGCTGTAGATGCTGACGATGTGTCTGTCATGGCCGCTCAGGAAATCGTTGGCTTGCTGATAAAATCCATTAAGAATAAGAACTGCTGCTAGATCAAATATATTTGCAGAGTTTACCCACAGTGCATCACCGGTCCTAGGAGATTAGAAAAATAGAGCAGTCAGATTATTCTGTAGGACCTATATGGCAAACAGGGAGGCATTTCAATGAGCAAAGCTACTAAACTTAGCAGCTTTCAACATTTTTGTTAAATGTGCGACAGTCCTCCAGTGAGAGGGCAGATTCTGAACTAGCAGAGATGATTTTTTTCTTGTCCAGCTGCTTCATTACACATTTTGGTTCTGAAGCTCTCAGTATGCATTAGAAATGTCCAGATGTAGATTGGTCTCATGTTTTCAGCTAACCATCCTGTTGCATTGTTCCACTCTCCTAAAATAGTTGCTCAGGATTAATTCTCATCTACTTAAATATTTATACGCCAGAGGAAGCTATTGGTCTAGACGAGGTCATCGAGATGAAATATTTTAATATTCAAAGCTTCCTATTTTAGGTTTTGGTTATATGTTCCTGTCTGTGCTTTGGGTTCTGTGTTCATTTTTTATGGCTTGGAGATAAAATGAAAGGCAGCCCGTGCAGTTCCAAGAGGATTTTTTTGGCTGCTGTCGGCCTTTATCAAAGTGGTCAAAAAGAATCAAGAAAGATTATCATTATTCTTGTTGCATGAGTAAAAACAGACTTCCTAATGGCAGATAAATGGAGTTACATATAGCATAACAGATACCCACCATATTTGAACTCCCTGACACTGATAGAATTTTATTGCAGCCATTATCTGACTGTCATCTGTGGAAACTCTGCAGACTTTTGTTTCGCTATCAGCAGATCAGGCGTTTCTGCCTGTTGCTGTTTTCAAACACAAAGGATGTAGAAAGAGAATTTGCAACAAAAATCAGAGTGATTGGCGAATATTGTTAAAATGTTCAACCCTTTTTGGCTTTATTAATTTCTTGCGCAACTGATGCAACGCTCTGTAGCATTGGCCAGACTTTTGTTCATACATGTTTGTTTGAGGCATTGCATGTTTGGACAATTATTCTTTCTGGGGTTTTTGTGCCAAGCAGCTGGAATGATTTTTGCTCTTACTTATTTACTTTTTGACAATTGCTGTCTCATATAACTGTGGCAAAAATGTATTGTTTTTAACAGGTAGAAATAGCTGACTAGCATCTAAAAAAGTCAAATAATACCTAAACTACGATTCCAAAACCCAGAGAATTTGAAAAGGATTATCATCCCTTTCTGCATCCATGCTGAAAAGGATCAAAGAGCGGAGCGAGGAGGAAGTGCAAACCATGTCTTCCATTGATCATGATGGGAAAGGATCATATCCCCTACTCCAACGTCTCTATGCATAACAGGTTTGAAAAAGGGATAAATATAAAAAAAAATTTATTGAGTAATATTAATAGACAAAAAAAAGGTTAGACATTATGTTCCAGGCATTTGAAATGTTGCTACAACTAAGGCCGGCATCCTAGTCTGCAGCACCCAGACAGCACTGACATGCATGTTGTAAGATTATCTCGACTGTTTTAGAAATAGAAAAGATGCTTCCTGTTGTGCGTAAAAATGACAATAAAGAGGAATGTTTAAAAGAAAAACTGATGTATGAGGCATTTTTCTAGAAACGAACCAGGGGAAACTAATGTTTGTTGCCTTCATCACAAGCCAAAATGTGTTGGTTTGCAAAGAAAGCAATTTTCTGCTTTGAGTGTTGCTGGAGTTTCACCTCACCACACCGAAGACTCTCTCTGCACACTGTGGGAGTTGGTGAAATTGTGCCTGAAACTTTTGGGTATCAAAGTTACTCTTTGCTAAAAAAAATAAATAAATAAAATCAACAAACTTTTTAAAAGGTGTAAATGCAACGTCCGGTAACTTTTTAAGCCCTCAGTCTTAAGTTTTAGCCTCTCATATTTATACTAATCAGTGCCACTGTCTTTTTGTGACGGAAAACAACTTTAACCTTCAGAAGTGCAACACTGCTGGCTGTGAGCAATTATAGCAGTTTTATAATCGGATTAAGCACTCATTAAAATGAACTGTTTAGTCATGTATGAACATTCAGCATCTATTTACAGATAACATAGGTGGCCAGGAGGGGAAACGTTTGCTCATGCTCGTCCACACTGAGCAGAAGAGGTGAAAGCAGGCTCTACAGAGGTGCCATTGCTGAGCTTGCAGTCAGAATCCCAAAAAAAATTTTTATTCAAGCGTGCCTCCACTGACAATAAATCCAGGTACAAGCTGATAAAGGTGATCCAGTGGGTTGGAAGTAATTGACTTTACTCATAGTTTATTCTAGAGTAGTCTAAGACACGAGAAAATGGTGGAAAAAGGTGGAAATAGTGGCAAAGGAGTAAGGATAACGTGCGGAAGACATTCTCTCTTTTTGAATATACAAAAGAGACTGTTTTTGAATCCAGTTTTGGGAAGCGCTTCGCTATCTTTAAGGGAAGAAAGAGTAAAAGAAGAATTTAAAAATCCCTATGTGGCAGGAACTTCTGAAATACAATCCACTTTCAGTCTAGTACAAATCAAATAATGTCCTTATCCTGCAGAAACCATTGTTTTATGTTGGCAAACAACTGTGTTGGCTCCCTGCCTATATGCCTCAGAGTCATTTCTAAGAATGGAGGAAAGCTCATTTAAACAAAGAAAATGCTTCCTGTATAAATATCAAACATCATCATGTATAATGTGAGACAATAATACATTATACATATATAATAAAATGAAAATTCATTAAAAAAATTCATTTGTTAACTTTTTTAGGAGCACGAGTAAGAAAAAAAGCATGATGGTAACGGCTGGATGGTTACATTTATCCCACCATCTCCATGCTTAACAGATGCAGGATAATTTTAGATGTGAAACTCTCTGGCAGAAAAACAGTGCCCACTCACATCTCCCAACTGTGCTGTTTTTAAGTTGACTGTGGACTTTTCATCTGAAGCACCTCTGATTTATAACAAACTCAAGATTTTAAAATATTTATTTCCTTTTGTGGCGTATGAGTTGGAATATTACACCTAAAAGGCTTCACTGTGCAACAGACACAGTTTGCAACAAATTGCTGCCTCTTCCTTGATAGGATCCATATCTTTGCTGTTAATTTATCAGGTAACAGTTTTAAAAAAAATTAATATTTTGATAAAAAAATGTCATATCAGGAAGACGATTACCATAAAGCCAAACATAAAAAACCCCCAAAAAACATTCTCACATTCATGGCCCCCTTATTAATCCTTTTCAATATTTAGACATGAAGGAGGAACATAAATAACTGGCTTAGTCTTTATAAAGCAGAATCTACGGTAGCATTGATTACTGCAACTCATCTAATTTATTATCATAACTTTTAGCACTATAATCACAAAATGAAACAAATTCCATCTGGATTTTATCCATCCATCCATTTTCTATATACCCTCTATCCCTAATGGGGTCGGGAGGGTTGCTGGTTCCTATCCCCAGCTAACGTTCCGGGCGAGAGGCGGGGTTCACCCAGCCTGCGACAGGTTGCCAGTCTGTCGCAGGCTGGATTTTATCTAGTAGAGAAATACAAAGTAGTGCATATTGGTGTAGTGGATAGAAAATGACACTTGGTTTTAAAAATCTTTTACTGATGTCATATGAAGAGGGTTGACCTGTGTTTAGCTCCGTCAATCTTCTCAAAATGAACCAGCTTTCCTGCCCCTGCCAAAGATCCCCACAGCATGATTTTGCCACTAACATGTTTCACTACGTGATTGTGTGTTGAGGGTGATGTCTGTTTACTTTCTTGCCATAAGTTTCATTTTGGTTTCATCTGACCAGAGCACCTCACTTCACACGTTTGCTGTATCTGGATTGTGACAAACTGCAAACGGGATTCGTTACGTCTTTCTTTTTGACCACGATGGTCAAAATCAAACCGGGCAACACCTTTCCACAGAGAAAAACGGCGGATCTGAAAACCAGGCCAAACACATCATTTACACATTTCTGCCATCTCAAACAGCATGTAACAAGGGCGAGTTTTTAATGTCAAGCCCCAGCAGAGCAGGCTTTAAAGCACGCGAGGTGAGGCCAGAGCAGAGTGAGCAGAGCAAGCAAACAACCCAACAACCATGGCTTGTTATCATCAGGGAACTCTGCTGGAAAAATATAAGCAGCCCATTGGTTCAGCTGGGGCTATTTAGATGTGTGCAAATAGCTGGAGCAAATTCTCATTACTGATGGCTTAAGAAGGACGGATATTTTCCTCACTCTCACTCCGAGGATGTCAGGGAAAGGGTAAATGTCTCAGTTCTCCCTAAGCTGATGTCAGGACTTTCAACTAGGGACTAAAAAAAGATTTGACAGACACTTTCACTTTATACATAATTTCACACAACTGTCACACTATGTCAAATAGAAATTCGCAATCCAAGAACGTTGGGGACCCAGCCACAGGAAATGTTTTCAAATTAAACTCTTGAGGAGTCGCAATATTGGGATGGCTGAAATTTTGCCAATTACAGAGTTTGTAGTTTATTCAATGTATTTCAAGAGTTCCACTGAAAAAAGTGAAAGAAAAACAGTTCTTAATGCTTAATGGTAATTGGGAAAACAGAAGCATTAAAAGTAAAATATCGACCTGAGAGCTGGTACCTCACATATTTTTCATCAAGCCTCCAGCTGTGTGTTGAAAACGTTTATTTTATTGGTCTGATGTAATAGTTTAATCTCAAATCCATCCATCCATCCATCCATCCATCCATCCATCCATCCATCCATCCATCCATCCATCCATCCATCCGCTGATAAGTTCATTACAATAATGACTGAAATCTGGTGTCTTGATGGTCAGTCTTACTGTAACAGTATGAAGGCGTACTTGTCAAAATGGATTATTTTAATATTAATTTTCTGTGTTGTAATGTTAGACTTTGATGGTATTGAGTTGTCTTCTAACTTGTCTTCCTGACAAACAGCTAAATCATTTTTTACCCCCGTGACAGCAGTGATCTGGGCTTGTCAGAGTGTGTGATATAAATTAGTTTGGATCTTTATTGGATCTTTCAGAGTAATAAGTACAGACAAAAAGCAGCTTTGGAAAACTCATCTTTCACTGCTTAGAGGTCATAGAGGCAGGCTGACTGTTTCTAATTTATGAGTGCTGTCCAGTTTGTCACAGCCTCCATTCTCTTCCCAGCTCTCTTAATCTCTCTGTCTTCCAGCTCTGAGGTAACTCAGAGGAATAGTACAGTAGAGGGAGAGCCATCTGCAGTTCTGGCATTCTCACAGCTCTGCTGTGGCCATCCCTCCAATGGCAGAAATACACTCACAGGGGGAAGGAAAACACCACCCAAACCTCATGCCATCCCACTAGCTAACCCAGCCTCATGACACCTCCATTCCTTCTTTTCCTGCTGCAGAAGTCCTCCTACTCCCAGCTGCTCAGACAACCCACATCTCTCCCCATCTCAACCCCTCGATCTTGCAGTTCTCCTCTTCATCTGCTCCCTCTAAAGTCTCTTTCCGTCTCTAACTTCAGCACTCCACCACATCCCCTGGTGATTGAGTTGGCAGGAGATGACAAGGAGGCGCTTTCTAGTCTGTCTTTCATAAGCAGGCGTTGAATATTTTCCGAGCAGCGTTTCAGAGTGGATGGGTAAAAATCTCTCTGTCTTTGGTATGACCCATCACTGAGATTATTCGAAGGCACTCCCCCCGCGTCCTTCACTGGTCTTTGAGACGGATAAGTTGAACAACCATTGTTAGGCTTCTTTCCATGGATCTTCCTAAACTGGTTACACAAACTTTGAGATATTCTTTAACAAATTTATTTGCTAACTTAAGCAGCTGTATCTTTCTGGAGCTGTTGTCAGGCCCGTATGTAGGGTTTGAAAGCTCATTCTACAGACTTTAAAAACAAAATGTCTAACATTTTAGGGCTAATTTACAAACTAAGGCAAAGCTATAGACCTACGGTAAGTTTAAGCATTAAGCTTTGCTTGCTGAACGTGATGTAATTTGTCAATGCCATCACCTTTTGATGTAGATATTGGTAAAAAAAAAAAAAAAAAAAAATTCCCCAGAATATCATTTAGGTTTTGTAGCCTAGAGGTGACACTACCATACATCCTTGTACGATTCCCTCTTCACATTTTTTGTTACAGTGATGAAGGAAAGAAATCAAGTTTTGCTCTGGCTACCAAAAGCATGTTCAGTGACTTAAATCTGTATTATCTTGTCCACATTTATTAATCAACCCATTAGTTTTATCTTAATCTTAGGAAATTAAATCTGGGGATGGATTACAACTGTTCACATGTAAAACCAAAAATAATAGTATTCTGCCATTTCTTTTCCTTTTTAAAATGAACTCATTCAGTTAATTTTTTAGCTCCCTCACCTTAACATGCAAGTTTGAATTTGCTGGATCATGATCATAGATAGGGAGCGACGTTGAGCTGCACAACTGGAACAAAAAGGTGACTGGTGTGTTATGAAACAAACAGTTTTACACGTCGCCTCCTGCTGAGTCTCTCCCAGAGCTTTGACTTATGACTCATGCACAGATTGAGGCAGTCAGGAGGAACAAAGGCAGAGATCTGTGAGCAGTAGTTAATGAAAAAATCATGATGATCGTCTTTAGAAGGATCACAGCAACGTGCTCCCTGTTTCATTCGCTGTATATTTTCTGAGGTATTAATGTACCTCAGAAAATATACAGACAAACTCCATTTTCAGACAAACCATTCACATACAAATACCTCAGAAAATATACAGCTTTGAAAATATACTCAGTCACAGCCTTTGTAATCTGTAAAACTGTTTGATGCAAGTTGAAGGATGCATGGATGGTGATCTACTAACAAGTTGCTCTACAAAATGATAGATATCTTCACCAGGCTTTTGTTCCAATACAGTGAGTGAGAATGATTATATAGTGCTGGAGATTGTCATCACGGCTGCACATCTGATGACTGAGAACCTCACAAATCAAAGGTCTGGTAGGATCGCAGTGCACACACATTCACGTGTAAGGTGAATTTCTGGGTTTGTGAGTTTGAGACTACTTCCAGTAGTCCACAAAAATGTGGAAAAAAGCAACGTGGCGATGAGGCAAATCTCTTGCTGGAGGAAAGTGCATGGGTTGTGTAGAGCAAGCAAGTAATACTCATATGGAAACGTGACTCTCAAAGTGATCCAGTGGCTCCATAGCGCTGTGATAGACATTTTGCTGACTTTGCTGGTCTACTTTTAGGTAAGGGTCACTTTAAGTCAATACAAAGTTACCCTGACGGATCTATTTGTATTCTTTTATACTGATAACAATAGACTTTCCCATACATGAGAATGCCCCGATCACATGGAAAGAGAAAATAAACATCCAGTGTGCACAGAGTTTTGGGTCAACATATTTTGTTGTCCCAAAAAGCTTTTATATTTATTTTTTTTACCATGACCTTTTGTCTAAAGCTTTTGCACATGACAGTGCAATCATATATCAATCAGAAATAACTTCCTTCATGGATCCTGCATGACTATAAGTCATGGCATTAAAATGGCATTAAGTCCACCATTAAGAGAATAACCAAAAAAAGAAGAAAAAAAAAGCCATGAATAAAAATGAATAAACAATAAAACAAAAGGGCAACAACAGTGAACAACAACTATCTGATCAACAACACTAATGAAGTGTTGTTGATCAGATACAACTGCTAAGTTTGAAAGCATTTATAACTTTTAGAACTTTTAACATTTGGCAATAATCTGGCACTGAGCTGAGGTTTCATCTTTGTTTTGAAACCTCAGCTCAGATGAAGCCAAACAATGACTATAGTCAAACACGACTCAGGTACGCACACATTCAAGTACTGCTGCAGGCTTCAGCGGGGACTACTGCACCCACAGTAATTTGAAGTGGAAAAAAGTTTTTTCTAAAGCTTAAAAAAATACAATAAGTCAAATATGTAAGCACAAAAAATCGATGACTACAGATTATTATAGTACTTGCCATTACTTAGGTAAATTAGTTGCACCATTAGAAATGTAGAAAATTCTGAATCAGTATGCATTTATTTCATGTTTAACAAATAAATGAACCAGATACTGAAACTCTGTGAAATACTCATTAAACTTATATAGATTTGTCTCCTTTATGATTGAATATTTAGAGTCTGTAAACTTGTTTCTATGATCTGATGACCAAAATTAACTAATTCTCACTCTTGATTGCTTGTATAGTTATTACAACCAGCTAACAAATATAATCCTGGTTGGACAGAAATGAGAACTTTTCTTTTACCATAAAGATTAAAACATCTGTAATGACTTTAGGAAATCTATTTTTCCACTATAGTTCAACAAATTGAAATGTTTAATCCAAGTTTTCTATGAATATAGTTTCCTCTAATTGGGATTTTTTAAAATTGGAAACTCTTTACTGAATTGACATCAGTAAAATGTCTTTAATGAGTAAATGGCCTTCAGATGTTTTACTACTGAGGTGAGGCTGACTTTCACTACCTTAAATTAAATCACATTTTTTATTATTCTGAGCATAATATCCAATGAGAAAAATGAGTTTTCCCTTTAAGGCAACAGAGTCGTTCTCTTCCTTTGAATGCCAGACACACACACAGGCAACAAGAAGATTATGTCCTCCTCATGACTACAACAAGAACATTGGTAAATGTTCAGATATACAGTGTGTTTCAACAAATTAGCAGAGTCAGCAATGGGTTTGGTAAGAATGGCAGAACAAACAGTGCTGGGAGCAACTCTTGTTTCCCTCTGACCATGCACACTTCCACACACGCATACACATGTTTTCTGCATCCCCTGAGCCAACTGCTGTTCATCCAGCGGCCAGGGAAGGCAGAGACAAACAAACACAAACACCAGTACTTGCACTCGCTCATAACTGCTGACATGCATTCTCTCTTGCACGTGTGACTGGTTGTGGTTTGCTTGTTGGCCTTCTGTCATACGTCAGGGCCAAAGACAGCGAGCCAATCAGTTGGCACCTCCTCCCTCCAGACCACTGAGAGCAGCATCTACCCAGCAGAACTCTGGGAAACCAGGCACAACCATGCTACCAAAGCCCAGTGTTTAAATTCTAATGTATGAGAGCCATAACAAGTTTTTAAGAAATATCTTAAACATAAAAACATATATTGTAAAGGCTATTGTTGTTTTCTCTAAAAATCCTTTCACGATTTTGTTATTTAATACTGTTAGTGACTCTGTTTAAACTACCCACACAATTTTATGACAATTTGTAAAACTTTTTGTTCAGTCCATGGAACCAACTCGTTATGTCTTGACCTCTTCTCTAACATCTGTCTTGTTTAATTGTTTTTAAGTTGTTCATATAAAAGAAAAAAAAATACAGATGCAGTATTTGTTGGGACAGGAGAAACACACATTTATTTAATGCATAAGATATTTTTAATTCTTCTGTCTCTTGTGATAAAGTCGTCTTAAACCTAACAACTACGTCTGGAAAGAAAGTACTACGTAACAATTTTAACCTGTATTGGTGTGTATGATTTAAAGAAACGTTCAGTATTTTCATATGAAAGCTAAATAAATGTTGCATTTGTTGTTTTGTGTTAATCAAACTAACAGTGTTATTGATGCTGCCAAATATATTTATTCAAAGTTGTGGAGCTTTCGCACATAACAGAAACTACTGAAACACATTATGAGTTGACATAGTTGCAACCACCATACGCCTGATAGTACGCCTTCCTACTCAGGTTAACAATATCAGAGGGCATTTTCCAACATCCTAAAATAGCTCCAAATAAATGCATTGTTTCCTCCTGACACCAAAACCGCATTTCTCTGCTGATTTGTGGAATTAATTAACCTATTTTAAAGGGCACCTGTTTCATTTATTTATAGTTGTTTCCCTTTATTATGAGGCTAAAGTAGCTTTAGAGTATTTAAGAAAGTGTTTTATTATGCAACTCTCAAATTCATCTTTCTCGGAAACAGAAGACATGAGGCCACAGTAGGACTGTCTGAACATTTAGTCATTTTAAAGATTGTAGAATACTGGGCGTGCTGTGGTGGCGTAGGGGGTAGCGCAACCCACGTTTGGAGGCCTTGAGTCCTCGACGCTACCGTCACGGGTTCAATTCCCGGACCCAGCGACATTTGCCGCATGTCTTCCCCCTTTCTTGTCAGCCTACTGTCGTATAAGGGACACTAGAGCCCACAAAAAAGACCCCCTGGTGGGGAGAAAGAAGAAAAAAAAAGATCGTAGAATACTATCAAAAAGCAGCAACATATTTTATGCAGCTTTTAAACAACATATATTTTAAAGCTCAAATGCAGCAACTAAAACAGTTTTATGCTACCATGTTGCTATACATACCAACCTTTGTATTGAAAAAGTCATCTGTATAGTGTCCTCTGTTTTATTTGTCAGTCAAGAGCAGAAAACCTCATCTTATGGGACGATTTAAAAGAAAGTGGACAAACTATTAGCAAGACACCTGTTATTGACTCTGAGTGGGGTTGGGCCTCTACACAAAGTTGTGTAGTTTGGGCAACGTTGTGTGGGTGATTTGTTGGTGCTTAAGATCTGATATCTCTGCTGTCATTTTATTAACAACAGACAATACCTGGTCATGAAGGGCAATGTACTGGTGTTAAGTGCCTCTGTTATATTCACTGCAGTTGTCCCTGCACATCTTGGCCTGCTTTTCTAGAGACGGATGCAGTCAACTGTTACAATCTCCCGCTGCTGCTAGCAAACATGTTGAACTCAGCTTCATGTTGGTTTTTAGATGTTTCATTAAATTGCTTGTGCTAAAAGTGGTGATCTCCCTCTTCTTAACAATGTTGCATATTTTGCAACCTAGTCGATAAAGGTTGTTATTGTCAAAAGGTACTTTTAATCTGACAAACGTTGGAACCCATATTGTATGGAGAGAGGTGTTACCTAATGCAGAGAAGATGTTGCTTCTGTCACAGTGACATCAGGTCCTGTAGTATCAGAACACCTATGAATATGATTATGAGTACATACTTGTGTTAACAGACAAATACTATCTAGACAGTAAAATCTGACTGATATTAGTGAACCCTCACTGTGAGGGAAAGCTGACTTGTGCAGGGACACAAGAACTTAAAAACTACATGCTGGCTATAATGTCATTATTTTGATATTATATTATATTATTATTATTATTATAAAAATATTACTCTAGACTTTTGATGTGTTTTTGTCCTTACCCTCTAGTCCTTTTGTACTTTATTATGGTAGTATACCATGCAAGATGCTTATTATCAAACAATCTACAGCAGACAGAGTAAAAAAAAATCTAGCAAAGGAATTTTGTTTGATCTACATTGTGAGTTTTCCAGCTGAATTATCTTTGGGAAATATCTTGTTTTTATGTATACATAAAAAGCATTTTATTTCTTGATTTGTATCATTTACTATTATTTATTCAGGTTATAATTTATCTTTGACACATTTTACTGATCCTGCTAAAGAAATAAGAATCTACTTTGTCTTTGCCACAGACTTACCGGTAAAAAAAAAAGTCTATATATTCAATTTAATTTTTTAATCTGTTGTTTACTGAGGTGTTGAGTTTGTAGACACCACACTGCTTTATCCCTTAAGTTTAGGAGCTTTTCATGCTTTAATTATTTAAAGTCAAGCTGCTCAACAAACAAATAAACAAGCAAAAGTGCATTCCACTTTAAACACTTGAATACAAAACAAAGGATGTGTGAAAATAGAGCTAAAGATCATAAGAAACCCTAAGAGTAATTTCAGAAGCTTATAAGATAGTCTGGCTTTCTGGAAGTGAAATGTAAAGTAGTGATGACTCGTGGGTTTTGCACAGTGCCGTACAGCTCTGCTCATTTATAGATTCTGCGAGGGCAGAGAAACGTTCGGTTGATGTTCTTCTCCTGTTATTGTCCATTTGCACACCCAGACTTGAGTCAGCAGAGAACAAAAGGCATGAGCAATAACAACACAATAAAAAGGGAACAATGATAGTGATGGTTGCCATGGTAAACATGCAGTATTATAAGGTGTAGCTGTCCACTCGTTTGCCTCTTATCACTTCATTTTCCCACTATTCTCTACTCCTCTTCTCAGTGCATTATTTCCTCCTAGGCCATACTAAATGATGTCAGTTCTTTCAGTCTACAATTCCCCCCTGCCACTCCCTGGATTTACTCTCATATTTTTCTTCTTGTTCCTCTTTCCCTCCCTCCCCTCTCTTTTTTCCTCTCCTAGCCTTTCACACCACAGCGGCCTCCCTACAGGCACCAGACAGGCCCTGAATGCAGCATCAAGGAAGCGACCTTTGGTGCATCATGGCTAACTGACTGGACAGACCCTGGCACAGAAACACCACACAACATCGCCACTCAGTTTAGTTTATACAGTCCTAAAAACACTGCAAAACATCTGCTGAAATGCACACAACTAATCACTATTGTCCTCACTTCGTTCTGGACTTGTACATCTAATCAGACCTACTGACCAAGAGGCAGACGGTGCTGCCAAAGCCTGGCAGCAGTTTGGCAACATGTTTACTCAATGCTTCTTCTTTGTGATATTTTTTTTATGTAGCACACAAAAACACCACAAAACTCAGAGTATATTGAAGCTAAAATACCATCAATAACATTAGAAGATGTAGCTTTTGGACGTCCAGTTTAAACTATATACAAACATTAAATCTAAGAGGTGGTAAAAGCATATGTTTGATTTACCACAATGTACCACAAAGAAAAGGTCTGGAGAAAACGTAAAATGAGAGGCACCAAAAACATGTGAAATGGCAGACAAAATAATAATAATTTAAAAAAAAAACTGTCATGTTTTTTGTTTGTTTTTTCCCATTTGTCTTGTATAAATTAATGAAACATTTGTTTAAAAAATGTAAAAGATACACTTTTGAAAAAATTTGATATTTTGATTATAGTATATATATATATATATATATATATATATATATATATATATATATATATATATATATATATATATATATATATTCATCTGAGTGAAGTACGTTTATTGGATTCTGACAAAGTTTCTACAGTGACATTTCCAGTTCTTTTTATTCGTATTTCTATTATGTTTGCCATTAACATTCCACATTACTTGTTTTATGGTTAACTGTTAAGCCTATAATAAATTCAACTTGCTGTGTAACATAATATTTTCTGCTTAAGTACTTTACATTATTTACTACATGAGGAGCATTTGGGGATAACATCCTCAATTTAAACATTTTTATGTAATATATTTTAATGTTTAAAAGAGTAAAAACAAAAGGTGCTTAGCAAGGAATAAGAAATATCAAATAATATCATTTCCTTCTGTTTGCAAAACTTCTTTTCCAGTTTTCAAAGTTAGTGAACAAAACCCTTTCCAAACGTACACACATAAAAAGCAACAAACAAAAAAGGAGAAGCAGTAAGACAATACTTGACACTGATGACTGTACATCTATAAATTTTGAATAATATTTTATGTGGAGTTCAATAAAGGCTTTGGTATAATAGTATCCACAAGGGTCAGGTATGGTTGCCCAAATTTGAAAATAAATGTTACAGCTGTTTCTGAGAGTCTAGGTGAGCTTACAAGAAGGAGTAAACTACTCATGGAGATCCATTTAAAAATCAGGAAGTTGGACTTTCACGTAATGGCTGTATATTTAGTGCACAGTAAATAGTCAATTCAAGCTATTATAGAGTCTGTAAATACACCTTAGTAGTTGTTTACAAAGTTATAAGTGGTTTGTCTTCCTAACCTTCGGCTAACTTTGGATAAAGAAGCACAAAGGAATAACATTGAGTGCTTTTTCAAAGTATTTCCAAAATGTTTAGGCATTTCAGCAACAACTTATTCAATTAAACCTTAGCCTTATATTATGACTCTGTCAACATGACTTCCAAACTTTAGGTATTTGCACCAATATGCGTGCAGCTAGTTAGTGTGTTGTACACTCGGGCTCAAGGTCTCGTGGGGCTGCAAGGCAAGAAGGTGGCAAATGTTGCTTATTATTCAGACAATAGCTAATGTTTACCTATTATGACAAATATTATCAAAAAAGCAGACTGTTATGTAATTAAGGCAAAAAATATTTATACTTTGATGTACTTTAAAGTAGATATTTACACACATTGTACAATAAAACACATAACCTTTTTCTTACTGACATTAAATCATAATAACGTTTTCTTGTTTGAGGTCACTTAGGGTTACTATAATTACTTCCTTTTGTTAAATAAGCACAGATTTCTTTTATTTCTTTTGTATAAATTCGGAGGTCTACATTCAGTAAATATACCACTTTAGAAAACCCCTGTTGATAATGTCATGGATGGTAAGGTTCCGACTGTGTTTATTTGAGACAAGTAAGTTTAGGGCAAACCTGTGGTCGTTTTTGAAGCACACCTCACACATTCATCTTCTTCTCGTGAATAATTTGTCTAAAGGTGCCACGTTAATCTGTTTACCTTCCTGCTTATACAACTGTGCACAACTAGACAGCACAGAATTCTCTAGCCATCATAACGTTAAGAAAGGAGACGGGTTCTGTGTTGTAGAAATTTTGCTGCAGAATGTGTGTTTAAGCCCCAAAACAAAAAAGAAAAATATTCTGTGAACGTGTCAGTGTAGGCTGAGAGAAGGAAGCCATTACTCTGAAAATTACACAAAAAGCCAAATTGCAGTTGGTAAACACTCAGGGACAAAAATGTACATTGTAGAGACATAACCTGTGGTCTAATTAGACTGAAAATTAGAGGGATGGCTGCATTTTACAAAATTCAGCTCTACAAATATACTGCACTGAATGCCATTGAAAACCTCATGGTTATTCCACCAAATATTGATTTCTAAAATATTCCTGAGTTAAAACCTTGGTATTAATGTTTATAAATGAATATGAACTTATTTTCTTTACATTATTTGAGGTCTGAAAGCGCTGCATCTTTTTTATTATTATGATCATTTCTCATTTTCTACTAATAAATACTAAAGTTATGCTTGAAATTTTAGACATGTTTCAGACAATTTTACTCATATATATACCTATCAAGAGTAAAATCAGAGAAACTGATCATTTTGCAGCAGCCTCTTTATTTTATCCAGAGCTGTATATAGTTTCATAAGGGAACAACATAACATGGAAATACTGAAACAGCATTTCAAGCATATTATCAAGCTCTTTATGCATATCACTGAATTATTTAAGGGTAACGTTTATTCAATTTTTGAGTCACAAGGCCCAGATCTCCGTCCAAAATGGGAGAAGAAAAATGAAAGGGCGCGTGAGAGTGAGGCAGCCTAAAATTTTGACTTATTTACACTATTTCTGTCAGGAGGAATGGGCCAGAATGCCAGAAAATGATTGTGCAAATCTCATGGTAAGGATACACAAAGCGTTTGACCCAAGCCTTAAAGTTTAAAAGGCAATTCTACCAAATGCTGAAAACATCTATGGGAACTTTTGAGTTTCAGAAAAGTTCTCTTTTGCATTATTTTGTTATTTAGCTTAGCTAATTTTTTATTTTTTTAGTAATCCTAACCAAAAAACCCCCCCCAAAAAACAAAACAAAAACAGGGCAAGTTTGACTTGATTCAGTACCAGACAGTAAGAAAAAAAAGTTTATACAATGTATATAAATATATGGTTTCAACTGTACAATAAGAAAAAGCCACATATATTTTCTAACCCTGCGTGGTTTTCCTTTAACCTACAGAACTGTGTTACAGGACACTTTGTCCTGAAGTTGTATCAACTTGTTGCTTTGAAAAACACTGCTTATCCATTACATCACAAATGAGCTCTAATCAAATGATGAACTGTACATGTGTTAAACAATTATATTATTTGTTGGTACATAAACCGAATTTATTCTGATAATTATTGGATGAAATTTGATTTGATTGGAAAATCGTTGCACTGGTTGGTAAGTCTGATATCTTAAGTTAAATCAGTACACTTTGTTCGCTCCTGGATACAACAGGCTATCTTCCACCTCTGCGCTCACACTGTTATTGCACAAGAGAAAGAAAGACTGTCAAAATAATTCAGCCTACTATGATGAACCCAGTGAACCGGAGCGAACAACAGTACCCGGCCGACCATCACTCACCTGTCAGGCTGTCGTAGCACTCGATCTCGGTGTTCTCCACGGCTCTCCGCTGCTCCTCGGTCAGCTTGGCCGCGGCTTGACTCAGCAGGTTGACCTCGGAGCCCGTCGTTCCGTCCACAACATGAACCCCTTTCAGCTGGAGCAGCGCACGGTGGTACTTGCCTATCGCCTCCCGGAATTTCTTCTCCTTGTAGCAGCGGTGGCCCTCCGCTTTGAAGTCGATGGCTTTCTGAATCTTCAGCTCCATCTCCATTTCGGCCGAGCCGGCTCGATACCCGCCGTCTCCTCCTCCTCCACCTCCACCCCCACCACCACCACCGCCGCCGCCGCCGCCTCCTCCTCCGGCGGCCGCTGCCAGGCTCCGACCGCCAGACTCCGGGTAGCTCTTCAGGCTTTTTATCTGGTGTTGTTTGGCTTCCATGTCTCTTAGTGAACGCAGCTGGAGCGGGCCATCGTGCTCAGTGTGTTTCGTCGGGGAGTACTGGAGCAGCGTGCTGTGCATAAAGGATGCGGT
Source organism: Gambusia affinis (assembly GCF_019740435.1). Lineage (NCBI taxonomy): Eukaryota > Metazoa > Chordata > Actinopteri > Cyprinodontiformes > Poeciliidae > Gambusia > Gambusia affinis. The sequence goes on from NC_057873.1 coordinate 22,665,519, forward strand.
ATCGGCGGGGCAAGCAGGCGGCACCGAACTGACTGGAAGCGTCGATAAAAAACGAATGAAACGAAAGAAAAAGAGGCTAAAGGCGCGTCTGAAGATTGTCACTTGCGCTTCAAATAATAAATGCGTTAAAAAGGCGAAAAAGAGCAAAAAGAAGCAGGAGGAAGCATCCCGAAATTAGCAAATGTTCCAAGCGTCGAAAACAGAATTCCCCTTTCTGGTCTCGCGGAAGGAAGGATGCTCTTGTGGATGGCACGCGCAGCTTCAGCACCACAGACAGCGCGCACACGAAACGCTCACACCGCACAGGATGATGGGAGAGAAAAAGAAGTCGTGAGGCGTTGCTGCGGTAGAGATTTCACGTAAAATAATAATAATAAAAAAGCTACGCAAACATTTATTATCAGTAACTATTTTTTTATTAATAAAATTAACATAATTAAATAATCCGGATTTTACTTTTATACATTGGCTATATCAACGAGAAGCGCCTGATGGCTTCAGCTGATAAGGTTTTCAGCGATGGAGAAACAGCAGGAGGGTGCATCCGAAGGAAAGAAAGGAAAGACAGCGACCTCAACTGGACATAGAGTAAAATACACATATTTATGGGTTGTTGTAAACACTATTTACATATAGAAGCAGGGCCGGCCCAAGGCAAAGCAAACTAAGCAGCCGCTTAGGGCTCCAGGGCCACTAAAGGGCCCCCTCGCTGGAACTGATTTTTTATTATTTTTTTTATTTTTTTATTTTTTAGTAATAATTTCTGTCATATCAAAAACACACAATTTCACTACGAACGGATTTGTTTTTACAATAATATATTTGATAATGTATGTAGAAATAATTATTTTATGGAGAGAAAGAAAAAAATAATTGCTCTTGGGTAATCGTCGGTATCATGAGCTACTGTGCAGAGCACATCCAAACGTCCAAAGCTCCGGTCAGAAGTTAAGTAAGTTAAACAATGTCTCAAATCAGGACTTATCGTTCAGGGAGGGAGAAAAGAAAGAGGAAGAATAGAAAAAAATCAAGATAAAGGGTTGTTTTAATGTGCCTTGGTAATGTAATGTAATGTAATGTAAAAGATTGGTAAAGCTGCTAATAGAAAATTAGCTTGATAGCGACCTGGAACGGTTCAGTTCAACAGTCAAACATTTATGCTAGGGTCTTTGTGTTTGTGTGAAACTGAGTTTTAACTTTAAATGAGTTGATTCTCATGGTTGGCTTTGTATATTTCTGAGGTATTTTGACTTCAAAAATACCTCTAGCATTGTCTAACATGCTAGACAATGTTATCAAATGTGTCCGATAACATTTGATAACAATAATTAAAACTTCTCAACGTTTGACATTGTCTAGCAACATGTTTTTACGTCTGGCTACATAGATGCTACATCGATGAGCTGCTCTATGCTGTAGTTGGTAATAATGTTCTTTGCTGCTGAGCATAATCGTTTTGTGGCTAAAACAAACATTATTTTTTATATCAACTTCTAAGTTAAGTGAAACTTCTGTTAAAATCATTTAAAGGCTCAGAATCAGTCCAGTACCAATTCACATTCTCAGGTGAGAAAGACTCACCTGGTATAAATTACATTTTTAGCTATTAGAGTAATGCTTAAGAGAAATTTATGTAATCAAAGAACGTCATGAATATGTATGTAGAGCTGCACCAATTGCAGTTTTCGGGACGTTCCCCAGTTACCAATCTTTAAAAAGCCTGACCAGCTGATTTTGATTTTGGCTGATATAAAAAAAATTTTGTCTGAAATGTCGCTAAAAATAGCAAGAAAGTCACTCAGTTGGCAACAGTGTGGTGAATATTGTTAACTGAAAATTTTCAGACCTGACCTGGTGGGTCGGTCTGTCAGTCAAACCTCTCACAGTAGACCAGAAGAGGACAGAGACTGATTTTTAAACATTTGCTGACGAAGATAAGATCAGGGGATAAGATGGGCTTCACATGTAAGTATCAGCAGATCGAGATCCCCCAAAATTAAGGAAATCGGCGCCCAGAAATCAACTGGTCGATAAATCAGTTTACCAATAAATGTATCCTTTTATACATGTATATGATATAAACAGCATTGCCAGAGATGCAATACGTTTATAGCAGGCGTGTGAATGATCTAATGATTGGGCTGCTGATTGCAGCCAGTCCACATTGTTAGCAGACCTAGAGGGCCCCAAAACCAAATTTCTCTTAGGGCCCCCTGGACGCTTGAGTTGAGCCTGTAAAGAAGGCATTTGATGAAGCAATCTGTGTGCATTTTTTAAGGCATTTTAAATTTCTCCAAACATGTTTACTTACCAATATATATTCTATGAATGCATTTGAAGTATTTGTTTCTTTTATGTCCCATTTGCTTGTTTTTCCTCAATAGTGGTGTTTAAAAACATGAGCAAGGCAAAATTGATCAAATACTAAATATTTTGGAAAATTAGTTTGTAAATAAAACTCAACTGCAGATATTGTACAAGTTTATATTTATCCTTGTGATGCAGCTTTTTATCTGCGTCTATCATTATTAGTTGTAAATTACTTGTAAATAAATACATTAGTAGCTATCTGCTTGAACGCATGTTCTGCACTTTAATATTCCTTTAAATCAGCTTTCCACTTACCAAATACTGTTTGCAATAACTGCAACAGTCTCTTACAGTACTGGGGTAAGAGTCACCATTATATTGTAATATGAACAAAAAATTAATTTCCATCCTACACTGTTATGCACAGGGAGACCGTAAAGGAAATCCAGATTTTCCACAACCATTGAGGTTTGAGTGAATCCCACAAATTATGTCACAAACCAACATAATCTCCTAGTCTAGAGATGCTAAAGATAATCAGTTATTCAAGTGTGCTTAAGTAGCTGGCGACTGATGCCTTCTCTTAAATGCTACAGTGCACTTAAAGTCTGTCCACTGAACAGAAGCAGGGGCTGTTTTATCTTTTAGCAAAGACTTAAATTGATCGTTACAATTTAGAGCCAAGCCCGGACTTGATCTTTGGGAATTCTCCGTTTAAACATCCACAGATGTTTTTATCTTCCACGTTTAAAGTGAGATGCTTTCGGAGTATTTTAGAGTGATAAGCAACAGGTGGCAGCAATTTTAAATGTTTTTTTTTTTTCCCATGGAGATGAACTGTCTCAACAGATGTTCTTATATTGATGTCTCTGTTGGGAAAAAAAAACATAAAAATCACTGTGTGCAGACCAGAGGTTGAAAAGGTTTATTGGTAAATGAGGTGCTAAAGTGTTTTCATAGGAAACGGGTGTTCACTTCGCCTTTTTAGGCCAATGCAGACATTGAATATAACATTTCTATTATTTTTCAAGCACAATTTGTTCAAAACCAGAAAATTTTTTTTCCCTCAATATCTTAAAAAGAAGAAAGAAAGAAAACAAAATCATCAATGCTGATGTTTTTTTTTTTGCTCTACTCTGTTTTTCCTTTAAACCATAAAAACATTTTAAAATATTTACAGTGCAACCAACTGCAGCTTCGAACGATCTCTAAGAGGACTGAGGTGAAGTATCTAAAGTGAACTGGTGTCGCCTCCGAGGTTCTACACCAGAGCGTCCAGGTGGAAATACAAAAATCAGGCCAGGTTTTCTACTCACGGGGGTTCAAGTAGTCTGTAGAAAACACTGTGCTTGTGGTCAAAAGGATAAAAGGTGCTACTACCATTCCAACAAAATGTTGAGACAGAGGTATGTTGCTCTTCTAGTCTTAAGGGTTCAATGAGGATTTATCAGCATGATCACTTTTATTTTTTTAAAACCTCTTTTTTATATATCTGCTAAAAAAACTCGCTAGCCTTTGATGATGATCATGATGCAGGAGGTATTTTCAGGTCAGGAGAACACATTTAAATTCCTTAATCATCTCAAGATGTGTACTGTGTCCAGCTGCTGAGAGCTAATCTAAATTTATCCAGCTAACTAATACATTATTTTTAGGACATTTTCAACAATTACGCCGAGTCAAAGGATTGTTAAATGGAGAGTGTAGGCAGCAGTCTTCACACAGGTGCATTTAAAATAGCTAGAATAGCACTGAAAAGTTGATTTCATGAATTCAATTCAAAAAGTGAAACTTTTCTATACATTTAAAAATGTTTTTTTAAATGTTTTGGTGTTTACACCAAGTTCTAGGTTTAGGATTAAAGTGAACAGAAATAAAAGAGTAAAGTATATCACTGTGGGTGGAATGAATATATAGCTGAGTTCATCTTTTTTGAACTGAATAATTAAAATAAATGACTTTTGATGACATTCCAACTCATTTTGATGCACCTGCATGTCGAGTAAACTGGGAAAATTAGAACAGCATTTCATCTCATGCTCATAATTTAACATATAAAATACAGAAAAGGCTGATATGACACAATAAAAAAAAGCAACATAAACATACGCCATTACTAAAGCTTTTAAATAAAATCCCAAGACCAAATAAAAGTGACTTATCAATGGCAGCAGGACAAAAAAAACATTAAATAATAATAAAAATAATAATAATAATACCAACTTGCCTTCCTGTAGGAAGGAAAAGGAGGATGGCTGCAAACTCTACAGTAAGAGTCTGAATCACGACGTTAGGGTTTCTTGCTGCCCAGTCTTTTGAAAACACTGACAGCCTTGACGTCCATCTTGGCCCCCGCAGACTCCCCTCCTGCCCCTGGGCTGTTGCTGCTGCTGACCTTTGAACTGGCTGAAGTGGATTTCTCCAGTGCTCTGGATCTGGTGCTCGTCACTCTGTTGTCCTGAGTGTCAGCGGACGTTGGCGTCACCGCCGCGCCTGTGGCGGGGGGCTTGCCCAGTCTCTGAAGAACGCTGATTTTGGCCGGCGGGAGGCCGTTTGGGGGTGAGGTAGAAGAGGAGGTGGGAGCATCGGAGGGAAGCAGCTTGAATTTCCCACCCAGGCGACGCAGGGTGGTCGGGGGCGCCTTGGAAGCGGGCGCTTTCTTCTTCGACGGTGTGGGTCTCTTGAGGACGCCGGCATACTGCAGGACAGAGCCCTCGCCGTCGGTGTCCTCGTCATCTTCGTCCGTGTTTGCGTCCACGTTTCCCGGCTTCGGCATCTCTCCGCTTTTGTCTCCCTTGTCCAGGCGGCTGAACACCCCGGTGGGCTGCCAGAACACGCCGAGGTTAGGTCACAGCTTTACTCCAGGCTTCAGTTGGAAGTCATAGCGACCGCACTCACCTTGCTGTTGCTGGTCGTCGTGTCTGCCATCGATTCGGCTCCAAGTCTTTCAAACACAGAGGTGCGCTTCAAGCCTGTTTAAGAGAAACAGTTTCTGTCAAACACAAAAGGTCACGGCTTCTAAAAATAGGGCTGAGCAATTAACTCAGTGCTCTCTTTTTGGAGATTTATTTTTAAGGAAAATTGTGATTTTGTTTTTTAATCTTGGCTTTTCATTGTTCAGAGCGATGTCAGCCCGCCCAAGAGCTACCATCTTGTTTGATAAGTGTGTTTTGCAGCTTCTATTTATTTCACCTTTGAATTCAGGTCGACTCAAAGAAAAAATTATTTAAACAAATCTTAGAGAAATATTTTTTGTCATTTAAATTCATTTTAAGAAAAAAAAATGAGGAAAAGCATTGATTAAAATTAGGAATTGAATTTAGCATAAAAAAAATTATATTTCATTTTTAAGTCACATCAGAAAGCCCTATTACCACTTATGCAAGGTTATTTTTTTTTCTTAGTCATAGAAAATAAATGGCTAGACAAAAGGTTTATGGAGCCTTTTTCCGCCACGGAAGTCAAAACAGCAGTCTTTGTATAATTAATCCAAATATGTTTGGATTAAATATGGTAATTTATTGAATTTCCGTGCATAGCAATTGAAAGTCCTTTGCGAATAAACTAATGCTATCAGGACATTACTTAAGAAATATTAAATTTAAAAAAATATGAAGAAGCAACCTACTAACAAATTAGGATACATCTTAGGAACTCAAGGTTCACACAAAAAAAAATGGAATCAAATATTTAATTTTCAAATGTAACATTTAAGGCCTGCTATTGATATGATTCAATGTAACATTTTTTATTACTTTAATTTTAGAGATATTGAATCTGAGTAAGCTATTTCACAAAAACAAATTCATGACTCGACTCTTAGAATATATATTCTAATATATATACAGATAATTAACTATGCATCTTTATTATATATTTCGTTGGCCTTCTGGCGCATCAATTTCCATAAAAAATACTTTGAAGTGTGTGGCTGTAACAAAATGTGAAAATGGTTAAGGAGTGTGAATAGTTTTGGAAGCCACTGTGTAAAAAGTCTCACTTCTTCTACATTCAGGGTTCATTAAGACTAAAAAGTAACAGTGCTTCTTTAAAATAGGGCTAAACTGATAAAATCCTCAATTAGTCAATTTTGGGGCTGAATTTTAACACAAGACTTTTTTTTTGTTCATCTGTGATAGGTGCATTACTGGAAAATGTGCTTTCTCTTTGCAAATGACAAAAAAAAGTGCAGCCATAAATATTTTAAGAACGAGTGTTCAAAAAGTGTCAAGAATTAAGGAAGAAACAGTAGAAGAAAACACTGATTTGAAGAAATCATTCTGCGAACTCTTTAAGAGCCCTTTATGAAATTTTTTGATATTCCTTCAAGGCCGAAGCAAAAGCAAAGATTTCAGATTTTGCAGAGAGTTTGTGAGGTCAGAGTTATTAGGAATGAAGGAGGGATAATTACCCTGGTTAGGAATACTAGTGAAGCTGGTAAGCTGGTTAAATAACTGAAAGGGGCATTTAGAGTTGATTAGTTGAGTGCTGCTGTTGATTAGTTAGGCTGTCGGCAAGGCCGCAGGTCAAGCCTACCTTTCTTGGCCTGCTGGGCCAGGATTCGACGTGTACGAGGCGTGGTGCCCTTTGGCATGTTGATGATGTACTTGCCTTCCATCTCAGCTGTGACACGTCGGCGCTTTGCTGCAGGCTTCCCCTCGTCGGCTGGCTGGCTTACGACTGGCAAAAAACGACACAGGAATCAAACGGCGCCACAGGAAGATCAACTAAATATCTAAAAGGGGTGAAAAAAACAAAAAAAAAACCCCACCAAACTAAATCAAACATGTCATCTACCTGCTTTGCTGTTCTTGTTTGCCTGTGAGTTGGACACTGTGACTGAGAGCCGGTTGTCAATGGGTCGGCGGACTGGCGGGGAGGGAGGGGAGTCATGGCTCAAAGCGTTGGCAATCATACGAGTGGCAGCTGTAAAAACACACAAGTATGACAAATTGTCAATATTGTCTCAGTTCTTTACCCCAAATTATTAAGTTAAATCAACTTTGGAAAAGCCAGAAATGCAAATGTCGATAGGATATACTTAAACGATACGATTACTGCTTTGGTTCATCTTCACCTTTTTGAAGCTGTCTGGCGTTAACTTGCACAAAAAAAACACCCCAAAAACTTTGTGGCAGAGAATATTAAATGTAATACAATATGAACTCTTAACCAGCACAGAAAACCTGCAAGAACTACAGAAATCACATGAAGAGTTTTGTGGGGAAACGTGTTGCAGAAGTTTTTTCTAGTCAGTAGTAATGAAAAGTCCAGGATCTTAACTTGGCCTGCTGGTCAATCTGTTTAATAATATCTATAATAGCAAGAGAACAAAATATTACCCAAGTTTCTTTCAGGCTGCACTGTTTCAAATTCTATAAAATAAACATACATAGGGCTAAAGTTTTTATTTAGTATTTTTCATCCAGTTTAACTAAATATGCACACAGGTCACTTTTTCTTTTGATTACCATATATTTTGGTAAACAAATAGAAAACTAGGAATAATCTTGATTCAGAGTTTCAAGGATTTGACTTCTTTTATATTACTTTAATAAAAATATCTACCTCTACACCTTTGCTGTAGTGCCAAAATAAAAGATTAATAGGTGTAATATTCTTATGATGAAATAGGAAACACTGGAACGTGGCTGTTGCTGCGCGTCATACTTTTACGCAAACATCTAAAGAATGTTTTGCACACTCCTGCAGCAAAGCAACATACTCTGCGTCACTGCACAAGCTTCTCGGGAGTGGCTCAAAGAAGAGTCGGCACCCAAAAATATCTCCCAGAGTGTACGGTGGCACAAACTGGATCAAAGGACAGAAAACAAAAACAAACTCAGCCTAATTTATAATAAATAAGTAAAAATATTTATCAGAAAGAAAACTCGAAACAAAAAGCTTGATTTCCTAACCTCGTCATCTGAACTATGGCAGACGCTGTGTGCGGATCATCGGCGCCGGTGTAATTACTGCTAACATAACGCATGATGATTCAAGCTACTCTCCATCTGGCTTCTGGGTGGGCTGATAAATCGATCAGGTATTCATGGAGAAGAATGTGATGGAACGTCATGCAGAGTTGGAGCGCTAACTGAAGAGCACTTAACCTTTATCTGCACCAGCCTTGGTAAAGTTGAGCTAAAAAGTGGTTTAAAAAAAAAAAAAAAAAAAGGTCAAAGTTGATAAAAAACTAAAAGGATGGGAAGCTGTACAAGAAAAATTTTCTGGACCGAGTGGAAGCATTTCACACAAGTGTGGATGTTATGAATTATGAGGGATTTTACTGATCTAACCCAGGATGTGCTCACCAAGAGAACGTTCTGTCAAGCTCTTTGTTTCTTTCATGTCACCACCAGTGGTTGTTATAAGTTGCAATATTACGAATAACAATTTGGCGACTTCTTGGAGCCTTGATTTTTAACATTAGAAATCGGTTTAAAAGTCCAGCAGAAAGAGACACGGAGCTAACTTTAGAGGCACGAATGAAAACGCAACCCAAACCTGAAGGAGGAGCGGAACTCAGGAAGAGAGTTCTGCATTTATTGATGCCAAGAAAGAAAAAAAAAAAAAAAAAAAAGGGGTTCTGCTGCAGTCATTCAGTTTCACTGGACATTATTTCTGAATGCTGCTGCTGCTCAGGTCTGTCTCGTATGGTGTTGCAAGTTGTTTAGCAAAATCCTTTGTCATTCTGTAACATTGTGTCTTTGTTAATTCTTTCTCTGCTCAATGGTGGAAGACAATATGACGCCATGTGAGAAAAATACAATAAAATCTTCGTTACTCACGAGTCTTGGCCGTTCTTCTGAGCTCAGCCTGGACACTGGTCTGTCCTGAGGTGATGGCCTCAGCTGCCATTTTGCACATGTCCTGAGAAAACAGGAAATAAGTTTAGATCAGACCTAAAAAAATTAAAAATGAAAAAATTATAAAAATAAAAAATCCAATCCGACCCAGCTTGAGCCAGTACACATTGTGTCCGAGCCAGAAGTAAACCCGACGTTTTAGACAAGATTTTACTGCTTTGTTTTTAGACAAAAGCAGTAATTTGAGTAAGGAGCGTAACTTCTGCTGTTTTTAGCTTTTTAACATCTTCCAGCTCCAGTTTGTTGGTCGCTGCAACCGGTGAGTCCGTTGCAAATCATCTGGGATGTGAGACTGATGGGATCAGAGCAGGGTGAGCCTGAATGCACATTTATTATGCACCATGCTTGTTACAGTCTGACCTCTGCACCTTACTTTATTTCTTTCCTCAACATGGCAAGCTGCCAACTCTTCTATTAAGTCTATCATAAGCAGATTAACACAAGAATGAAACATGTGTTTTTGTTTTCTTTTCTTTTCTCTGTGCTAAGATGGTTTGCAGGCATATTAAGCCCAACCCGACAATAAAGCAAATAATTTTGATCCGACAACATCTCAATTTCAGGTCGGGTCTTAAATATGAACTGTAGCAGGAAACAAGAGGGATCACAAGAATTTATGTTTAAAAAAAGACCAACAGGACCGCCAAGATATCTTTTTAGAAATGTAAATGACATTAAAAACCAACATTTCACATTCCCATTTGGTACTCAAGAGTTTGTTCATCCAACATTTATTTCGAAACCATTTAATTCCATGTATGTAATAGTCATTGTGTATCACTTTATTCCTCCACCTCTCGATGGCTGAAAACCAAAGTTACTGACTTTGTATTACCTTGCACAAATCTGAGCTTAATTCTGTGGGATGAATTAAAACAATTCTGCCAAAAAAAACCAACAAATAAAAAAAACAAGCCAGTATCATTTAAAAAAATAAAGTAATCTCAAAGTACTTTACAAAACACTACATCCAGTTTGCTGGTGTAGTATTACCACCATCAGTGTGTGAATTAATGGGTGAATGATTGTCAGGTGAAGAGCTTTGGGGTCTTCTTGTAATTCAAATACAAACCACTAACTTTACTACAGTCAAGTTCAGTTTATTCAATTTGGTAAAGTTTGTAATCTCAGGAACTAATTTTTAGGCTTTAGGTGGGGAATTAGTTTTTAACATAGAATTAAAAATTGTATTCATGGTAAGAAACACTTGAGCACTTAAACTGAAAAAATAAACATAATAATAATAAACATATGTATGAGGGAGACTTTTTCACAGCACTTCATATCCCTTAAACCGTGTTCAAACGGTTTCATTGGTAAATGCTTGGTGAAGTAAAACTCAACAGCCAAGTACGATAAACATGGATTCTTGCCTCACCTGTCTGTGCACCTGTTTGGCATGTTTAAGAATGGCAATGATGTCTCCGATGACTGTAATGCCGAGGTCCATCATGATGTCTTTACTGAGGTCCATTAGCATGTTCTTCTGGATTCTGACGCAACAGTGCAAACAAAATCAGATACAAACATTATGGAGACGATAAATGCACAAAATGTTGATATAAGAAAGAAATGCGCTGAGAAGCTGGCTGCCAAGAGGAATCATTTGATTTTCTGTTAGACTGGCTGCAATTAGACATCTAACCATTAGTTTCCAACTAATTGGATCTTTTGTTTTCCCCACAGCTAAACACTATAAACACCATCAACTGGTGCTAAAATCAACATCATTCCGTTGTGAAGTTGTCGGCAAAGAAAACGGAAAAGTCAGAGGAAGAAAATATTTATTAAAACCTTCTAAGAAATAAAACAATCGTCTTGTTTTACTTATATGCCACTGAACAAGAGCAAGGAGAGATGTAAGCAGGTAACAGAAAAGTAAAACCCACTACACCACAGTTCAGCTGTTTTCCACTTTTGACTTCTGTTACAGAATCAGCTGGATTTAAAAAAAAAAGCTGTTAAGCTGTTTGAAATCTCACAGCTAACAAAACGATGTGCTTAGTTTTAGAGGGATAACAGCAATGCTTCATGCACTAATCAGTAACATAGTAAGGAAAAGTAGTTTAAAAACGTCATGTCTCTGGAATGCGTTTGCGCTGAAATCCTGCTGAACAGCACACAAACTGATGACAGATCTTTTATTGTGGCCACCCTAACACACATACACACACACACACACACACACCTGTGCAATAACGGTGCGTAATCAGCATCTTAATACGACACACCTGCGAGGTGGGATGGATTTTTTTCTGCAAAGGAGAAGTGCTCACTAACACAGACTTGGACTTTTTTTTTTAAACAATGTATAGAAAAGGATTTGGATGTTTGAGCTCAGCTCATGACAAAATGGGAGTAAATATAAGTGTTGGATTTACATTTTTGTCCAGAGTACTAGAGAATATCTGTGCTATCATTTGTTTCAGCACGTTTAAACAGTTTCGTCTGTCTTATAAACTGGAGTACTTCATTAAATTGGATTTCAAACGATGCAGACAGGAAGAGAGAATCTATAACCTTCTCCTGTTTTTAGGAAAATCCTTTTTATTAACAATACACATTTTATGAAGACTTTATAATTCTTTTTTTATATAGAAAGAAAGTAGAAAAAAACCCCAATCTGCTGGCTGGAATTGGAATCAGCTAAAATCAGTTTTGGAACGTCACACCTGTACAGAATCAGTAATTTTCTGACTGATACGTCACTAACAACACGTTAATGAAGACTTTAAGTTACCTGTGGTCCACAAAGGAAACTGCATAGGTGACAGCGAGGCCGGCAGGAATCCCTGCATCCTTAAAAAACTGAATCCACTCTGAGGTGGCTTTGGGCAAAAACAAAGCAAAAAATTTTAAAAATGAACACAAGAATGACTAAAAACAAGACTTTTCAGTTTTAAAACATAGACAAGTGAACTGCAAATGATGAAATGAAAACTGGTACAAATGGGCAGGGAAACAAAAAGTTATCATACTTCATATAAAAATCTGCTTTCTGAAAATATGCAACGATGGTTGCCAGTATCACTGCAGACTACAGTAAGGGAAGCTGGCTCTCACCAAACCACTGTGGGAGACGCAAACTGGAGCAGACGGCACCATGTGTAGGACTAACACTTGCTGACCATAAGCAGCTGGAGGTTATTTATACCACCAGTGATGAAACATCTTGAGGCTTGAGTTACTGAGACAGAGTGAAGGAAGCAAAGCACAACAGCTGCCACAACAATAACCAGCCAACACTCTCTGACTTACCGATGAACTCGGATGGAGACAACTCTCACACTGCCTAAATTACCATCTGACACCCACAGAGTCCACAATTTCCCACATTTTGATTGGCTCTTAAAAGTCAAAAGATGCTTTTTTTTTTTGGTGGAAATTGTGATCCTAGAACTGCTCCATTTCTGCTCCAACCATGTAATCTTGGGGAAAAAAACTAACAAACAGATAAAAAGATGCAGTAATAGTACTGTTCTACAAAGTTATTTTGGAACACTCAGGCGCTTAAAGAATAAAGCGAAGACACAAACATGTTACAATTAGGCTACTTTTATACGAGTAGTCTCGTATAAAGCGAGTCTTTCAAAATAGACGCGTATAATTTAAATGCCACAGAGATAAAGAATTGGGCTTGGTCATCTTTGGCATATAAAACACATGAAGCTATGTTCTAATTATGTCGCGCTACTTTGAGCTAAACTGAGGGAAATCTCCACCAATCAATTGTGAATATTACTCTTTAAAATCGTAACTACAGCACGACTTACAAACAAGTTCGCCAGCTTGACCTAACGAAAGATGAAGCTGCTCTATGTTGCTGGTTGTTCCGTCCATAAAGATGCAATGAGACGTTAAGATACCACCGTAAAACCCACCAGCAGCAGATATATGTTAGCATCGTTTAGCCGCTAACTAAAAGAAACAAACATTCGTTAGCGATACAAACTATAAACAAGACATACCACCGACGCCGTGACAAAGATAGTAATTGACATTGGACGCCATGTCTCACAAACGCTTCCATGAGTATTTTACTTTTTTTGTCAAGTATTGTGTCTAGCTCGCCGGGCCCTGGCGTTCTCACCTGTTGTCACGGTCGCCATGTTTGTAATGAATGTGACGGAATTTCCGGTGTGAAGGGAATTGCGGTCAATAAATCAGACCTGCAGTGGGTGCAGTTCTGATTTATTGACGATAGATGGCGAGAGAGACTCATATTCCACACGAGACAACCCAAACTGTAAAGGTCACTATTTTTTTTTTCTCTTAATGTTTGGTTTCTACCCCAGAAAATAAATGTGCTCAAACTGAAGGTCAGATTTTCGTTCAATGTAAGATTATGCCATTAAATAAGATATTTATTTTGAAGACTTTATTTCAAATTAAACATAGATATCACACATATGAAGATTAAAACATATAAACAAAAAACAGGACAAAATAAATGAATAAAACGCTTAAGAAAAATGCACTTTATAATATGATTTTTATTTACGTTTTCTTCACAAATTTCAAATGCTAGTGTAACCATCAGTAAAAGTTTAAGCTCCCGCGGCATTTTACAATCAAGAGGAAAAACGTTATAATGTAAACTTTTCATAACATTAAATAGGATCAGAGGCTAATGTCTGCACAGAAAGAGTCAGCGAGCTGGAGCAGTAAAGGAAACACTTTTATATATATTTCATATATATATATATATATATATATATATATATATATATATATATATATATATATATATATATATATATATATATATATATATATATATATATATATATAGTTTTGTTTGGTTTTTTTGTTTTGTTTGTTTGTTTGGTTTTGTTTTTTCAGGACTAACAAACAAATAAGGTCAGAGAACACTCCTGAACACAATATATTTTCATCCATGCGCCTCAAGTAACATGTTTAAATTAATCTTCTTTGGGCATAAGTTCAAAAATATTTCACATTTGTTTTTGTTTCTATATATTCGGAAAGCACTAAATGGTAAATGTTTTGCTCCTAGAAAAAAAAAAATTAGAAATTGTACAAACAATAAAAAGAAGAGACTCTAGCTAAAGTGTTCTAAAACCGTTCATCATCAGTAAATTAAAAAAGCATGTACACCTATCTCTTTTTCATCAAGATTGTCTCAAAATAAATGTCACTTTGAATATTTATTTACGTATTTATATTTAATACTGTAACAAAAGTGGATAGGTATAGCAATACATCATCACACTTGACACAGAGTAGCAGTGTGTCTAATTACTGCAGGATATGCTACATTAAGTTCAGACTGTAAGTATTGCATTTCATATCAGGGATAATGTGAGTGGCGAACAGAGAACTCTGGAAAAATAGAAACACGTAGCAACATTCACCTCATCATAGAAAAATAGGATATTCAGTTAATGCTATTGCAGCATTACAGTACATGTAGACGCAGGCAGGCTGTCTGTCTCGGATTTATTAAGCTGCCTATACATCCGGTTTCCTTCTGTAAAGCCTCCATTTCCAATCAATTGGCAAAGCGCTCATTCTTTTTTTTTTTTCGACTGTAAACTTACAGGCATTTAAAGCAAACTCAAACACATGAAATCATATGTGCTGACAGAGTGAGGGATGGACCTTCCAGGATCAATTTGTTACAATGAAGAAGCAGGCAGTGGGAATTAACCTGTTGGATCTCAGACTTTTTGCGCTTTAAAAAAAAAAAAAAACAAACAAAAAAAAACATCCCTCCCTTTGGTTTCCAGTCTAAATAAAGAAAATCAGGCAAGCAGGACTTCCCATTCACTTTGAGCCACAGCAATGGCAGTGTGCAGCCTTTCCACCTCTAAACTCCACCGCCACGTTTTCTGATCCGCCTCGTATAGTATATGTAGCACCACGAAAACCTATGTACATGAGAACTATTGAATATGTTTTATGCTTACTCTGACACCAGTACATAATTTGTCATCACATTTGCATTTGTTTGGGAAAGTGAAAAAAAAGGCATTTTTTTCCAGCATTTTTACACAGTCCTTATTCAAGATTAGAGAAAATAAAATAAAAGAAAATAAAATAAAACCAAACCATGAGGTCTGCCCCTTTTCTAACAGACCAGGAGCCAAGACGGAGCAAACTATCATGTCATTTGTCCAGGGTTTCTGCAAGTTTTTGGTGACATTTAAGAGTTTCAGAACAATGCTGATCCAAAAGTAGATAAAAAAAAAATATTCAGACACTTTTCTTACTTTAATCACTCAGATTTTTTTCCACTTACTCCATAGCTTAAACAAGAGAAATCTAACTTTCTAAGCCTGAATTTGAGCTTTTTGGCTTTGGCATTTATTCCCACCCAACTTCAACATCTTATTACAGTAAATAGCTAGCTTCACGACTGTAGCTTATATTATATTTTAGCCTTATTAAAGTCCCTGTTTTCAAGTTAACTTAAATGTACCGTTTCCCATGATGAAGAAGGAGCAGATAGTGGCTCACCTAACAAAAACCGTTTGGATTTTCATTGCCTAAACTTAAAGTCATCCACTTTTAAAACAATAATTCTTTGCAGGTCTGCAGGAAAAGCTGAATGTCTGAATGGTACATTTCCTTTGACTAGGCTTATTCTTTCAACAACATGATAGCACCTCAGTTTCTCAGCAAGAGTAACAATTAAGAGAAGGAACAAATGTTTCCAGCACATCTCTCAAGAAATAACATAATAAAAAGAAGATGGTACAAGCAACAACTGAATAAATGTACAAATTTAAGACATAACCAAATATAATTTGAGACCAAATTGGGAATTTTTTAAAAATATATTTAAGGCATTAATGCTTAATCAGTACATATGAAATTTTGAATTTTTAATGACTTCTCAAGACCTTGCAGAAACCCTTAATCATGCTGATGTTTTTCAATAAGCAAGTTTATTAGATCAAAATAAAGCCTTCTTTTTTTTTCTTTTTCTTTTTGCAAACAATACAATTTTTAAGCTTTTTTGAGAACACATTTTACTAAATATTATCCTTCAAACAAACATTTCTGGAAATTTGCAAGGCGATAGTTTGGGGCAGATATGCATTGTGCATGTGTGTGTATGTGTGTGTGTGTGTGTGTGTGTGTGTGTGTGTGTGTGACACTTTGAGCTTTTAAAAATGAACCAAGTGACAAATAGTGACATTCACTCACTGGAGGCATGAAGGGGTCAGTAGCTTTGGGACAGACCTCACAGACAAAATCCACAATCTTCTAACATCATTGTTATAAACATACAATAAATGTAAATCGGATAGTGCTTTTATATTGTTTATAAAACATAAATACATATTGACAAAGGCAGTGACATCGTGCTTAATGTTCAGGGACAGGGCAGTATTTTAAATTCTTTTTTTTTCTTGCTTTATAAAAATATGTATTTTTTTTAAATATTATTTTTTTGTACTTTTACCTTGTTCTTCTTTGACAAAAATATCCCATTTATATATGCAGACATTCATACATTACAATCATGGTACATAACACGTATACATATACATGTTACCGTTTAAATGTATATGCATATAAACGTTTAATTCAAATTTTTTTCTTTGTAGTGCACACGTTATGCCTCCAAAGTTGCCAAATGAAAATATAATTAAAAAAAGAAAAATAAAAAAACAAAAATAAACCAAACTGGCTACAATGCAAAACAGTAATAGTAACAGTTATGAAGAAATCTCCCGAATAAATTGAACAAAACGGAAATTTAAAAATAATAATAATAATAATAATAAAATGGCAACAGTACAAGAGAAAGCAAGAACAATAAGTCACATAAACAAACACTGACATATATAACAGTTTTCACTCAAACAATACAGAGGGGAAAAAAATTACAAATTCACAGGCGAAAGAAAAAGGACGCTCACTCCACAACATCAGCCCCGTGTTCTCTCTCTCTCCATTTGTTTTCTTGTTGTTTTTTTTCTTCTTCTTTTTTCCGGGTCTTGCCTTGTGCTCGGATCGTCGTTTCAACCTCAATAAAGAAAGAAATAAACGGGCCAGGTGCCTCAGAGTGGACCACCCACTCACAATAAACGCCTCCTCAGCTCTGCACAGGGAGAACAGGGGGACAGGAAGCAGAGACCACCGAGCCCAACGTTTAGAGGTTGTCTGAAACACTTCTTTAAAAAAAATTAAATTAAATAAAACAGATACAAGTCCCTCCTCTGTATGAATGCATTGGTTCACATCTGATAAATCTCTGAGTTGCTGCAGCTAAACTTCTGATTTCAGAGACTTGAAAGCGCCCGTGAAAGTAAACTCAGTTGAGTTTCTGTAATGTGAAGATGCATTTTATTTTTTATTTTTTTTCCTGTGGTCACATCTCCACAGAAGTGCTTTTCTCTTGTTTTTTGGTCCCTCTCTTCCTTTTTTTTTCTTCTTTTGCCCGCCCGTTACTTTCTCATATCTACACCCAAAGCGGATGACAGCATGTTCTCCGCAGGTGTCTGTCCTCCGTGCCTCCACTCAGTCCCTATTCGCTTTTAACTCTCCAGCACAGCAGATGTATCTAATCTTCATCGTGCAAAACAATATGAAAAATGGCTCAGCAGAAGACAGTGGCATTTCGTGTCGCGCTTTATGCATCCGTGTGTGTGTTAAATGTACGTATAGCTGCTGTTTCAGATCGTAAAACGGAATCTGAGCAGTGAGCTCCGAAAAGGAGAGGTTCTTCTCGTTTGGACGTCCAGATCCTTGAATGACTGGGGTGCAAAAGTGGGGAGTGTTAGTTGCGCCGGCTTTTTCACTCAAGGTCCCAGGGGCTGGAGGGGTTCTCCGGGCTCTCAGTGGTCGAGGACTTCAAAGAGAGAGGGAGAAATAAAAGAGACAGAAGAGGAGAAAAAAAAACAGAGATGGGTAGAGATGGGTCGCACGGCAGGTAGGCAGACGGTGGAAGATTGATTTTTTTTATATTTTTTTAAACTGTAAGCACAAGATTTAGAGGAGGCTGTGATACTCAGATCCTCAACTCGCCAAGTCCAAGCAGCAAATGAAGAAGCATACAGAGCAGCCGAGCAGATGGAAGGTTACAAGTGAGCGAGCTTTGTCTGTCTTTCACAAGAAAAGACCCCGAACAAATTGTCCTTGGTCCTTCATTTCAGATCTGCACAAATACATTCAACAACAGGGTGGACGAGGAAAAAAAAAGAAGAAAAAAAAAAAGATAATGGACAAGAATGAAAGCAAGAGCACTAGCAGAAGGGCAACCGACAGAGGGAACAAGGTGGGGGCACTGGTGCGTGTTGGGGTGCAGAAATAACATCTATTTTACTCAATGAGAGTATTTTAATAAGAAAAATTCATTGTGAATCAGTTCTTTAAATCAGAGCACTTTAGACTGGTAACGAGCAGTCCCTTGCAAAAGGCTTTCACACGCCTTGAATTTTCCACACTTTGTCACTTTATATCCAAAAGCAGCCAAGAGGCCCGTGGTATCTCTGGGGGAGCTTTAGAGATCCACAGCTCGGGTGGGAGAATCCGTTTACTGAACATCAACCGGTGGTGCGTCCCACAAGTCATGGCTCTTACAGAAAAATTGCAAGATTAACGAATTGTTGAAAGAGAGCCATAAGAAGAACCCTTCGCACTTTTCAACAAGCCGTGTAAAGGGGCTCAAGCCAGTGTGCGGTCAGAGTTGGCTGGCAGATGGACGGAGATAAACACAACAATGTTGGAGAATAAACCCTGGAGATAGACCAGCACAGGGTTTATCTCTGATCTCCACCTTAAGCCTGAGGTGGAAGTTCGCCTTCCAGCAGCTCAATAACTTCAAACAAACAAGCAAAGCTTTAATGGAAAAGTTTAAATCAACCCATGCATCTGGTTTACGATGGATCCGTCAAAGTTTAGACCCAAGTCCAGTTCAAAATCCATGACAGGCGCTGAAAATTGGTGTTCACTGGTGCTCTACAGCCAATATCTCTGAGTTTGAGCTATTTTGAAAGGAACAATGGACAACAATTACAGTCTCCAGGTGCACAAGGCTGTCGGAGACGTAAGCCAAATGACACCAACACCACCAAAGAATTGTCTTACAAATGCACGCTCCTTCTTTGAACTTTATCTGCGAGAAATCTGTTTCCTTTCAATTAGCAAGTATCGGCTACTCTCTGCTGGACCGTCACATAAAGTCCCAATGAAACGCTTTGAAGTTTGTGGTTTAATGTGACAAAATGTGGAAAAGTTAAAGAGATTTGGAGAATCTTCCAAGGCTCTGCAGGTTTTCGTAATGCAATTTTTTTTCTTAGAAAGGTATTAATTGTGCCCTGTTAAAACTTTTCGACCTAATACAAAACAGGAATGTATTCTTTGCTGTAGCTCAAATGTTAAAGGTTCGATCTGATGTGCAATTTATTTATTTCATTTTTTTCTATGGCTCTTGACAGGAATATATTTCTGGACGTGTAAACTGTCACCCAATCAGGTTCGAATGATTGGCACTTTGTTTTTCCTCAATCTGGGAGACTGATTGGCACTGTGCGTGTACTCGTGTCAGCCTCTGCATCCAGTGAGCATTGGGCGTGTGAGTGGTAATCTGTGCATGCATGTGTCTGTCGGTCAGTCAGAGCGCCAGCAGCGAAGGCGAGTTCAGGGAATCGGATGACTGCTCGCTACTGCTGTTCCGCTGGTTGGCACTGACCCCGCAGGCTCCCTCTGGGTAGGTGAACACAAATGAAGATGTGTATGAGGTGTTGTAACTGCCAATGGCGGCATCGTCATGGTTAACACCACCACCACCACTGTCGCTGGCCATAAGGCATGGCCCACCAGGTGCTGGCTCAGCTGAGCCGTAGAAAGAACTAGAAAACTCTACCTCCTGCATCATCCCTGCTTGAGGCTGCTGCTGCTGCTGGACTTGCTGCTGCTGCAACGGAGGCTGGGGCTGTGTGGGGGCCGGGTGAGCAGAGTAGGCAGGAGGGAGATAGAAAGAGTCCTCCTTCACAGTCAAGCCCACAATGGAGATGGGAGGTGGTAGGCTCTGAGGAGCGAGCTGGGACTGCACTGAGGCCTGCTGAGCCTGCTCCTGGTATTGGATCTTGCAGTTTGGCTGGTGGGCCACCAGTACAAACTCCAGACGCTCTTTCTCCTTCTGAAGTTCGGAGATCTCGGCCTCCAGCTCTGCCTTCTCCTCCTCAAGTACGTCAGTTTCCTGTGTGGAGTTACAGGGAACGAGAGGACCCAGGAGGGAACAGGAGAAAGGTGGATGAAGTGGAGTAGAAGGTGGGCAGAAAGAGGAGGAATGTCAATGTCAGCTACACCTACTTTCTACTTAAATATCTTTGTGAGAAGATCTACAGTTCTGGTCAGAGGTTTGCATTCGCTCTTCATCAACAGGTATAGTCAAACAGCAAGGGACTGCAATTACTTTTAAGGACCACATTTAGGGGTACAAGTTTAAATTTACACTCCCTGACACATGCCTTAATCCACAATAATGTCTGATTGAAGGTCCCTTAGCAGGTTACAGGGATCCCATAGACATATTGTAGCCATTGACAAACTTTATGACCACTTATCACAACCAGTTCAAGGTGCCGGTTTCAGCTAATGTTTGGATTCATCGTCCTGCTGGAACCCCAACTGGTTTGTGACCATCTAGCATTTAATTTGAGGTGACGATGAAAAATTTGGAGATAGTCTTGCATTTTTTTTAAAGACTTTGTGAAATACACCACTACGTCAGGCAAGTGGTAAACAGTGATAGCATGATGACGTAGACTCCAATGTGTATCTGTCCGGCTTTCTAACCATAAAGGCAGACAGAGTGGCGAAACCAAATGTGGATTAGCAGCGCTTGCCAACAACTGATGGTGTAATCCAGGACAAGTTACAGGAACATTGTCTCTGCTGCCCGGAAATTGAGTTGTTAGCGTAGCATAGCAGTCTGGAGGCTATTATGCAGCAACAATCTTTAGTAAGAGGCTCCTTGTTGCAAGACTGTCTGCCCACAGCATCCACAGCATGAGATGAGTTAAGACATCTTTTAATTTCCCTTTGGGATAAATAATCTAATTTTGAATTGAATTCAGTTGAATCGAAAGATGCCACCTCCTTGCTTGACACTTGGTATGCTTGTCTTGGGTTTGAAACGCTCGACCGGACTACTTCAAACCAAACGTATTGTTGTTGTGGGCAAATTGGTCGATCTTTCTCTCCTTTCATTCCTTCTTGAAGATGTGAGTTTGGGAGCAGGAACTAAACAATTCTTTCCTATGATTGCCGTTTGCCTGGAACTGTATTCTCTCAGAATAAACACTCTCATGTCTTGCAGGTAACATGTATGCTGCCTTACAGATAAGTTCCCTAATTAGGTCAGAAATGCGCAGGTACAATAGCTGCTCTTCAAACCATAATTTCTTTCCCGTAACAGCTGAACGCAACTTGCTATTATCCAAGTCCCCGAGAACCAATGTAAACCATTATTAACATACTTCACAATGCAATGGGAGTTTAGAAAAACAGCGTAATTACGATCATCACTCATTCCGGCTTCCACAACAGGGCTCAACTCACCGATTGCAGCCTGTCTGTCAGTTCCCGTCTGCGGTTTCTGCATTTGGCAGCAGCAAGCTTGTTTCTCTCTCGGCGAACGCGCCTCTTCTCCTCCTCCTCAGGTGTTAGCTGCAATCACAGAAGTAAATTTAGAGGCTGGAAGTTTTGGTTCCAACTTTAAAATGTATTTGTTAATATTGGACACACTGCAATGAGCACGCTATTTTTGCCTTTTGACACAAAGCTTGGATTAGAGATTTCTTTCTGGTTAGCCTCAGTCGTCATCTGACTGAAGAATAAATTGCATTGATAACAGCAAACACACTGCGAAAATGCAAAATATTACCAGGTATGTTTTGTCTAATTTCTAGTGAAAATACATTAGTACACTTGAGATAAGACAAAACTGACAAGTATTTTTTTTTTATTAATATATAGGCGTTTGTTTTAAGAAAATAATTCCTTAACACTGATGAAAAAGTTTCAGTTCCACTGCCAGGTTATTTCATCAACAAAACAGGAAAATTGCTTTGTTATTAGTGAAATAGTCTACCAGTGGAACTAGTACTTTTAATATTATAAAATAAGGAACAATTTAATTAAAAGAAGCTCCCATTTCTTCCTGAAAGGTTAATTGTATTTTTTGTCTTATTTTAAGGGCACTAAGATATTTGCACCAGAAATTAGACAAAATACTTTTGTGGTTTTGCAGTCTAAATAAAATACTAGCTGACAAATCAAAGTTTTTTTTCTTTTTTCACAACCCTTTACGGTGTTGTTTCTCTGAACGCTCGTGCAAAAGGCCGTCAGGATACGTTGTGGCATTTCTATTTGTTAACCACAACCCAGAAAGTCAACAAGAATTAACAGTAGCTTAATTTGACTTCCCTTGTTTTCTCTCAAATCGTTTACCTTCACTCAACACACAAATCTTCTCAAGCACACAGACTTACTAACACACCAACATCTCCATCTTCACTCACAGACTCGTCTCGTGCACGGCGGCTGCGGGGTCTGGACTGCCGGATGGGACCCGGCGCCGGCACTGGAGTTTCTGAACTGGGAGGGGTGAAACAGGACCCCGAGGAGTAGCTGGGGCCCGGCATGTCGTACGGGTCCACCAGCGACACTGGCTGGGTCATTGTCGAGGTGCCAGTGGAGCTACTCTGCCCGGAGGCCTGGGAGGAGATGAGGGTTGGCTGCACCAGCCACTGCAGGTCCTGACTGGTAGTTATGGCGGTGACGGTGGGCACGAATGAACCTGGCATCTCACCTCCGACACCGCTTCCTGGCCTGCTGCCCACAATGCTCAAACCAGCACCCGCTGAAACACACTCCTGACGGGGAAACGCAACGATTTTAGATTTCAGTAACTGTGAAATTAGACTGACCAGTTAAAAACAATACAAGAAAAGACACTAAAAACTCATCAACCAGCAATTTTATAGAATAAAACCATGTAATCTATAATAACGTTAGAAAAAACAGGGCTTTGAGAGCTTATAAATCAAACTATGGTTAGATATAAATTTAACGATAGGCTCATGAAGTTGTGCTGGGAAACGTGGGAACATCATAGCATATTATGTTTGTTTCTTATAGAAATAAGTAACACTTCCAGAAGATTCTTCTCAGATTTAACTGTTTAGTCTTTTAGTAAAGAGTCTTTTCAGAGAGACCCGACTGTCTCAGTGCAGTATCTTCTAAGAAGGATCAAGATCAGGCTCTCCACATCCTCTTTATGAGCATATTACAATGCTGTCATCATGAAAATATTACAAAAGTATCAAAATTAGAACCAACAAAATTCTACACACCTTTCTGCCAAATGCAGTTAAAGTACTAAACTTTTCTCAATGTGGTTTTATCTATCCCGCATTTTTGCTAAAACCCTTTTTGATAACACTGACCTGTTGAAACGCTTGAAGAAATCCTTTATTATTATTATTATTATGTTGTTTACAATTAGCTCAACATTAAAGTGACAATAGACTCGCTTGACTCTTATAATAATTAATTGCTCTTGTGAGTCAAAATAAAATGCAACAAACAAATGCAAAGCCTCTTAGGAACAAAGCTAAAATATGTGGAAACAAGTGTTCCTTTGCACCCACATGCTTGCACAGAAAAAAGGTAAAATATGATTCTGTGCAATCAGAGTTTCTTAGATAACTCTTAACAAACTGGCATTACAAATTGAATTTGACTGCAACTTAGAAGGATCACGTTAGAAAGTATTTTTTGCTTCTGAATGTCAATTATTTCCCTGAAAATGAAAAGCTACATAAAAGTACTGAATGAAACTTCATTGATTTAGAAAGCTGAAGCTACATGTTTGATTGTGACGGTAGTCAGATTGCAATAAACCAGTCAAATGACATGTACGTAGGTACGAATAGGTTTCGGTTTGTCCTATCTAGGTTACACAGAATTATCTATATATGGGTCTAAAAACGCAAATGGATGGTTCAGATTTATCACTTGTCCTTTTTTCTGGTTTATTTAGAGCCGAGGAGGAGTAGCGACTGCAATTAATATTCATCTAAAAGCGTGTAAAGACATTGGGAGAGGCGGCTCGGAGAGCTGCCGACATCGGCCAATCGTTCCTCTCTTTGAACGTTTCCCCTCCCTCCTTCTTCCTCCTCCCTCGTCACACCCCCGGTGTTCCCCTTGGCAACGCGACGTACCGCTCCAAAATAGAACACGCATTTACGTCACGGCGAGCGGAGAGCGGAGCTTACGTAGGGAGTTCCAGAGCTGCGGCTCGGCGTGCCGTTGACGGAGCACGCTGTCGGAGAACGCTGCAGCACCACCGCCGCCGCAAGCAATAGATCACTGGGAAACTTTGACTGAATCCACGCTCCTTACAGTTAACATAAGGCTAAACTTATAAGGTCTTTCTAGTAGACTGTGAATTAAATTATATCAGCGCGTTTGACCCAGTTTCCTTTGCACTATTTATATAAATATGACGGTATACATAGTGTCATTACGACACAAATCACTGATAAAAATTACTAATAATAAGAATAATAATGTTGCATTCTCTCTGAAGAAGCAGCAGATGCTAGCCTGTCTTCACACGAACCTACCTGCGGAGCACTGGTGGTGGGCGGGCTCCCGAAGGAGTCCACCGAGGATAGGTACTGGGACTCTATGGACGGAGACGAGCTTCCACGGGATCCGCTGTCGGGGTCGCCGGGAAACCCTTGGTACATCTCCCCGGAGGGACTGAAGGAGAAGGCGGCACCTGCAGTAATCAGGGAACGCACGGTGTCACCTGCAGCGGCGGAGGAGCGAGAAGGTTACTAAGGGAGAGGTACTGTTGGGATAAAGCAGATGATGTTACTGGCAAGAAAGTTAATTAAAGCCTAAGGCTCGATGAGGTTTCTTAAAAACAAGCTTCCTTTATACATAGGCTATATATCTTTGGGTGATTCTCGAAAGGAGCTGGTGTGCAGCCGCAGGCAGCCGTTTTGGACCGCACTTTAAAGAGGATACTTCTTACGTCTGTAATTTCTCTTACCGTTAAGTTTCTTGTTGTTTCCCAGTGAGATGGTCTTGGTTTCTTTCCAAAAAAGTTGCATGAAGAAACTTAATCCAACTCCTCGCGATGAGGGAAAACTCGCTCCAGCTGAACTCCGTCTGCTTTTAATATAGTTGGCTTGTAAAATCCTGGTCGCTCTCTCAAACTTATCCGCTGTTCAAGAAAGAAAAAAAATAAAAAAATAAAAAACCCCGCGAGATTATAGATCCATGTACGGTCCTTTAACGGAAAGCCCGTGGCGGACGCCGGCCGGTTTTTCACGGTGCAGCGTAGTAGATGTTGTACTCATGAATGAAGCCATCCGCTGCGAGTACCAGCTAGGCATTTTCTAGCTACGAAGTCCCGCCTCGGAGTTCCGCTGACGTACATGCCCATATTTGATATGTTGTGTTTGGTATCCTTGGTGACGTTGAGGGATTCCCTCTCCCACTGAATGGACCAGAAGGTTTTTACCTCGCCGACGGATAATAATAGACTTTCTATTCTCTTTTTTTCTTTTATGTTATCACAGGCAAAACATATTTCTCACCGTCTGACAATGTCTGAGAGGAAATTTTAAGAAACACAAGGGTGATAAATATGGAAAGTTTCTATTTGAGACCGTAAAGACGCGTATGAGATATAGGAACATTCTTAGGTCATGGTTATGAATGATATTACAATACCTAAAATGTTTTTCCTGTTTTGGGGAGACTCCATTCAAATTCTAAACTACTTCATTGACCTCAAAGCGTAATTAAATGTTGTTGTTACTTGTATTAATTCTTCATAGAGTTGTAAATCACATGTGTTAAACTCCAGTCCTCAAGGGTCGGTGTCCTGCAGTTTATAGATGTGCTACAGGTACATTGGAATGAAATGCCTTAATTACCTCCTCCTTGTGTAGATCAGTTCTCCAGAGTCTTGCTAATGACTTAATTATTCTATTTAGGTGTGGTGCAGCAGAGGCACATCTAAAATTTGCAGGACACCTTGAGGACTGGAGTTTGACACCCCTGTTGTAGATAATGGCTGTTTGGGGGGGAGGAGAAACTCCAAAATGTGGGTTTATTTACACCCAGGCAGCCTGGAGTTGTTCTCCAGGACGGAATCCCGTCAAACTTCAAGAAAAATCCTGCTTAACAGTTTCTCAGGACACACCCTTGGGACTCATAATGATCTGAGCACTTGAACACTCCCTTCATCTGAAGTCGGGTATTATTTCATGAATGGATTAACTGCAATTTGAGAAATAACATAAAACAGAGACTTGCTGCCAGGGTTTTGCCCAAGAACAGCATGAACGAGAGTCTGTTTTGGGGACCTACGCCTGTGCAAGTTTCTTTCAAAAATATAGATAGTTAGGGACACATCAAGTTTAAAGTGCGTAGACATTAAATATTTCCAGTACCTTTGTTTTTGTAATTTTTTAATTTCATCTCATTATTTCTCAAAGAAAAATAATGACATGACATTGTTATTTATTTTTTTTTTTTTTAGAAACAATTTTGATTCTAAGAAAATAGTGGATGATTTATACCAGTGTGGTGTGTGCCAGTAAAATGCAGTCCCTGAAATACAACAACAAAAAAAAGAAGGAAGTGTGTGGCATGCGTTAAAGGCTTGGTGTTGTCGTCTGTTCTCTTTGTCTTCGGAAGTTGAATTTTTGCACTTCCAAGTCGGAAACACGAATGTACCCCAAAGTTATATTGGGAAAGTGATAGTTTGCCAAACCAGAGGCATGCAGCTGCAGACTCCCAACAACTCTTTTAAAACCCTCCAGTCTGAAACCATCTACCAATGTGTAAAACTCTTTTACACATTGTGTGAGGAAAAACCTGTCCAGATTTTCTTCCGATTCACAACTGTGCATTTGATGGTACATTACTGACACGTCAAGGTAGTTTGAGTTTAAGTTTATGGCTATTTGCTCTGGGTTAGGTGTCACGCTGAAGAAAGCAAAAATGTATAAAGTGCAAAAGGACTGATACTTTGCTGATAATCTCAGAGTTTAGTATATGGCTATATTAGTATATCAACATGGCTGCCATAAATAAATGTAAAAAATCATAGATAAAGTACTCATCAGCACTTCTGATAGTCTGCATTACATTAAATTGAAGGCACACATGGTACAACCTCCATTTGTGAAATAGTTTCTTTAGTTTTTGAATGCACATCATTTGCTTATCTTGCTAGTGGTAATTAGCCATAAAAGAAACAGCAAAACGAACCAATTTTTCTGGCATGCAGCTAGAACATGCTAAACTCAGGGGTGACATAATTTCCAGATCTGAGCCCTGACTTTACAGACAAATTGAAATTATTATGCCCGATGCCTTTGAGATAAAGTAGGTGTTAGGAGGGGAGAGTAGGGGGTTAAATCTCGGGCTGCTGCCCCTGTACGGCATTTTTATTTATGCTCGCCCCTGCTCAAGACAAATAGACTTTATCTTGGGGATTACTCAGCACAATCAGCAACACTCAACCACTTTTTCCCTCAAAAAAAAAAAAAAAAAAATCGGCCGTGTGTAACTACTGACTGGACAGTGGGCAGCAGTGACGGAAATATGAGCCTGTCACTGCAATCCGAGCATAAAGTGATTCACTGTGAAGCCTACATTCGGACACCAGCGGGAATGTGGCAGGTGGGAGGCTTTCTTTTTTTTTTTTTTTTTTTTTTTTTGCTTGGGGGACAAGCGCCACAAGCCAAATAGCGGGAAGACGGGGTGAGGGTTGGGGGGAAATCCTGAATGAATGAAAAGAAAGGGAAAAAAAAAAAGAAATACAACGTTTTTCTGGTTGTGATGTCAGACAATGTGTCGGGGCGGGCATGCTGCTGTGAAAGGGCTCCATGGTGCAGCTGATGTGTGAACAGGCGTGAGCAAAAAGGGAAGAGTTGGGGATAACAAGTTATTAGTCAGAGCTGCAACCACGTCAGAGACGAGGATTCACGGAGGACGTTGTGTCCCGGATTGCCGTTAACGGAGCCGTGTGCCGCTGAACCGGGATGACTAACTCCGTCGATGTAAGTTGTTCGTGATGGGGAGTTATTAAAGTGAATGGGTGATAACGTACGTGCGAGAGCAGCCCACACTCACCGGGAGTAAAACGACAAAAAGGCAGAATTTGACCAGATGAAGACTTGAAATCTACTTGAGGAAACTGCTACTTTCGGCTGTTCTACAATAATGTACAACACGCGTCACCCTTGAATAATATGTTAGTTTTTACTTCATATACGTTTCATTTTTAAATATAGTCCGCATTGGAAACTTTAATACGCTAACTGTGCTAAAACAAGCGACAAGAACAATGTGTGTATGTGTGTGTGTGTGTATATACATATATATGGCGTTCCGTCACCATGGATACGCCGTTACCCTCTGACGCAAGCGCGTATAAATTTGGTCTTTTTTTGTTATGCCGCCTAGCAACCCGTTTCCGTGGCGACACTCTTTGGGCAGCAGCACACAATATGGCTTCCGGATTCTTTCTGTGCAGGGAACAGATGTAGTATGGCAAGTCATTTAACATATAATAACCAGACAGGCGCTACGAAGCTGACAATCATTTTCATTTTAATTCAATATTATTTTCTTTTCTTTTTTTTCTTTTTTTTACCTTATATTTCACGTAGTTCTTTTAGTATAAAGACTATTAGATGAATATAATGTTTTTGTTTATCTTTGTTTTAGTATTTACTGTACTGCACTTTGCTTCATCTTCAAACAATTATTCCCCTTTGCCTTACATTCATCAACACAGCAGATGTGTGTTAAATGTCACCTTTTCCTGGATAAATAATACACATATTTAAATTAATGTGGAGCTGTTTTTCAGAAGTACTTCTACAGTAATTATTTGTACAGAATATCTGTTATGACTGGCTGCTGCAACAGCATGAGCCATATACATAATAAGTATTTATTATGTCGATGGTATGGACAGTGTGAATTTCCTCACTGGGAGACTAAGAGAACATTACGGAGTCATAAACAAGTATGCATTATTTTGAGTTAAACAACAACATGACTTATTTGTATTGACTCATAATTAGAAATACATATTGTTGATAGACATGAGGAGGTGCAATAATGAAATATATAGAAGCATATTACAATGCAATGTAATATGCTTCTATATTACATTGCGCCACAAGCAATGTAATATAGAAGCTATTCTTTCCCCTTGTAAGAATAGCAGCTCAAAATTTCTTTCTCTATGACATATATTCTGTTAATAAAATACAAAGTCACCATTGGGTTTATTTTCATTTTTAATCAGATGAGGACACATATAAATCACAATGTAATTTATTATTCAGTTCAGTCAGTTACTAAAGTGATGAACTTCCACGCGACCAATGACTTTACTGAAAAGGGAATAAAGGAATGAAACCTTCAGGGTGGTTTGATTAAATCTTGTCACGACTTGCCACAGCACAGGGAGGCGCTCACACAGAACCAACTGTTGTCGTTTTTTTCAGTTTTAACTGCTGCTGGTTGTTTTGCTTTGTTTACTCAAACGTAAATGAAAGCCTTAATGCAGCACAAATTTGACTAAAGGCCATTATAAAAGGCTAATATGAACACTTAAGGGCGAATAACGTATAATTACAACTAATTACAACTATTTACAACTTTTCTTTTTTAGTGTCTGGAAAAGCACACTCCTGTGAAAAAGAAGCAGTTTACTCTGCTGAAAGCAATGGCTGAAATTTTTCAAAAAAGCTTCACTATTTGTGAAGATGGTGGATGCGTATTTTAACCGTTGAGTTACATTCAATTGAGTTTATGTGCACACACACTCATAAAAGCTGACTTTAAGAAACATCACAATGTAAACACCTCTAATTCATGTGAAGTTACAGAATGTGATTCAAGCCGAAAAAAGTATAATTGAGACAATGGTCAGATTTTTTTCTTATTACTCTTTAATACCTTTTATCTTAAGTCAATGAACACACTTTACCTCTGGGCCGCTTTACTTTGGTTGAGTGTGGGTGCATTTAGGTCAGTACGTTAGGTGTAAATCGAAGCATCTGTATAATTCCCAAAGTGGGTCAGGAGGTTCTGAAAGTGGAGATCGACTGTAGTGCTTGTAGAAATAATTCTTATGTAGATACCCTTGTAAAAGAAATAAACAAAATACATTTAGATGAAGGCAAGAAAAATCAACAAAACCTCCCCGCCACACTGCGCCTCTTTTTGCATGCTACATGGCCCAATTTGACCCCAAGACTCATTGCTGCTTCGTGGAGTAATGCGATGCATGTGAGACTAATCTTCCCTTCAGACTACTTTCTTTTCTTTTCGACAGTTTGTTTGTTTGTAACTTGTGGTAGTCTAGACTCGGGCTTGAAAATATAGCAGTGGGGGTTATCTGACACCCCTTGTGTGCTTTGTTTTGCTTGCCTCGGTTTCTTAGCACATTTTCGGGAAGCCACTAACGTGCTCTGCACTCATGAGGCCAGCTCCTGTTTCCTTTTGGAAGGCGGGCCCATGTTTGCTGGCCTGGCCCAAAATACTTGTTGCCAGGCAACGCGTAGGCCTGTCCCAGTTAAGAGCGGGGCTGTTTACACCCCTTCTGGCTCCGCCCCCCAACAACATTGCATAACTCCCAGTGTTTCGTCACCCCGCAGAAGGAAACCTGAGATGTCTTTTACTCCTCCAGCCAACCAAAGCGCCTCGTCCTTTCTTACTGCAGCCTCCCTCTCAGCATCTGAAGCTTTCTTGCTGGGGTTGCATTTCTCTTTTTTTTTTTTTTTTTTTTTCTTAAACTTGCAGCTACCTCCACCTCAGCAAAACCAAAGTGAAACCGAGAGTGGGGTGTTTGTGAAAAGGCTGCGGTTTGAGCTCGACTTTCAGGTCAGGGCAGTCGTTATGTGATCTGTTAGGTGGAGGGGGGTTAAAGTCCGCCTCTGTAAGCTTGTTATAACACATCAACTCTTGTCTAAATCCACCAATTCTTCCTCTGTGCAGCAGAAGGCCTTCCTGCGTGGCAGTGTAAACATTGGCTTCTGTATGAAGCGCAATAACTAAAAAGCTCGGTGAAATTAAAAACACAAAGCTCTTTCGTTATTAATGCATCTGCGATGAACTTTTGAACTTACACTGCTTTGAGAAAGTACTTCTTGCCCCCTGGAGAGAACTCTTATATTTTTTTTCCTTTTGTTGTCACTTAAATCTTTAAGATCATGAAACTAAACTCAACATCAGACAAAGATAATCTGAGTAAATGCAAGAGATTTTATTCATAACGGGGAAAAACAAAAGCTTTTAAAAACAAACCTGGCTCTATGTGAGAAGGTTGGAATACTTTTTGAATGTATATCATTTAAAAAAAATAAAATCTTATGTTAAATTGTATTTGATGAGGTGAAAGAGTTAAGAGGCAAGCATCAGAAGAAATATGGGAGGAGACAAAAACTCTTTCACAGTGATGTGTTTTTGTCAGACTTCACATATTTAAACATTGTTCTCATTCAAAAAAGTTTGACCAGGGATTTTATTCATTTATTCATTTGTTTATTTTCCACTGGCGTGAAGGGAAGCCAGGCTTTTGGTCAGGTAGTTGTGGAATGTCTGCAATAAGCACAGACTTTAGGAAAACAATGAAAGCACGTCTCGCTGGCAGCCTTGTGGTGAACCAGCCCAGCCTCAACACAGCTAGTCAACAATTGAGTTATGTTCCACGCTGGCAACTTGAGGTTAGAAGAAAGGTTTTTTTTTTTTTTTCTAGGGCCACTTGTGGAGTTATTTATTTTATTTATTTTTTTTTTGCAATTTGCTCTCCATCTTATGTTACTCTAAAACTATTTGCGTACTTCGTCATTATTGGTGGCACTGTGAAACAATACCTGATTTGTAGTGGAAGTTTTCTGAATTGAAATTGAATCCTGACCTGATTATGAATATATTTGCCTTAAATTATGGCTCAGTATGAAATTATTAATGTCCCACAGCGGATTGAGGTTCTTCTGACTGGAAGTGAAATTATAAAGTAAATTTGAATCTGATCGTGTGTGGAGAAGGCTAAATTTTAAGATGGTGGTAAGAAGGCCTTCCAGTGTCAAAGGCTTGGAACTCCTCACCAGATTATATAAAGATTAGATTAGATTAGAATAAAATAACCAGCCTGTTAAATTTACTCCCATTGTGTCAAATTCCCAAACTGGATACAGATTACAGTCCCTAAGGTGCTAAAGGTCACGTAGAGGTCTGAAAGCAATGCTAAGACTAGAAAAAGTAATTATAGTAAATATAAAGATATATATAATGTAATTATATCCATTATAGTCCAGCAGCCACAGAATCCAAATGATGCTTTTTAATGTCACGGTGCCCATGGAGCACATCCTGTTTGCCGTCCGAAAACTCTGTAAAGCTAAAACATTTTAGTCTGCTGCTGAGGATTTTCCTCTTTTCTAGAAACAACAAAACAAAACTAAATGACTAACCCCAGCCAGCACCAGACAAAGATCTGGCCGCATGATGCAACGCACTTTTGTAACTTTCCAGAATGTCTTTTCACTTCTCTGGCCCGAGTCGTTTTTAGTCGTGTTTACATTGCTGTACACGTGTTCATACAGTATAACCCATGGGACTGACTGTCTGTTCAGCAAAGTTTTATGATTGCACAAAGCCTCTCGATGCAGTGAGCCCACATTCACAGGGCTACCGTAACTCGCAGAAGACCACAAAACACAACTCTTACTTGTTTCATGTTATTTCGCCTGACAGATTTCCGCTTGCTGTCCTCAAACCTTTGTTGGCCTGTTCCTTATGGAATAGGGATAAATGATGATGGAAAAACTAATGAAGACAGCAACTGAAATAGTTTGCTGTCTTACAGGTCGTATAGCCATGACCTTTAAGATATCCACCTACTGGTCGTGGCTCATGAAAAATACTGCATATCTGTGCAACTTCAGTCCCGCTGGAGTTCTTTTTTTGTTTTACTGCCGTAATTACGGCCGCAAACGTCAGCGCCGAGGTGAAGAAACAGGAGTGGATGCGTCCATTGTATCATGCGCTGCATGGGAGTCAGATGCCTAAAGTTAAATGCAATCAGTGGGTTTCAGTGCTCCACAGCTCTGTGTGACTCAGACACAAGCAGCGCGTCAATCCTAGCCTACTTTTGGCAGGCTCACTGCCAGTCACAGAGGCAGAGAGCCAGAGAGAGAGAGAGAGAGGAGGAAGGAGAGAGAGGACAAGGAAGAGAGCAGAGGTGCAAAGTAACTCTGTAAAGTCATCAGCCTCGCACCTAAATGCAGAGTGGAGAAAGAGGGAGAGAGAGAGATTTCTGCATGATTTGTTTTAAAATGTTGGACTTTGGTCTCATACAAATGACCTTTCAACACTTTACAGATGATCCTGCCTCATTCAAAGGTTTTCCTGGAAGCCATGAATAGCGGCATCCACCACCACAGCACAACATTGTTGAAGCTGTCGCTTTTGTCACAATGGCTCTAAATACTTGAAATTAGGATTTTGCATTTTTACTATTATTATTATTATTATTATTGGTACATAAATGTGTTGAGTCATTGAGGCAAGGCAGAAATCCCTGCAGCGTAAAAGGAAACACGTCTTGGCTTCATTCTTAACTTGTGGTTACTTTTTTGTCTGGTCTCTTCAGGCCATGTGGGGAGGTTTAGTCAGATTAAAGTTCAGACAGTGAGAAAAAAAGATCATGTATATATTTTTATGGATGTGTACATATGGTCGCAGCTGCAAATTGACATATGTACATTTAGGTGAACCACGTCTGAGACTGTTGTGACTGGATGATAACCACACTCAGGTGACGTACACGCTTGCTAAAGTTCTTCATGTATTACCCGGCAGTGTTTTCGCAATAATTACAATGATATATTTTATTTAAACTCGCTTCTTAAAACACGCCAGGTTGTCTCCCGGAGCAAACAAAAGTATAAGAACAATGTAAAAACAAAAGCCCAGCGTCAAGAGAGATGCTTTAGGGATGCAGAATGACTGCCTCTGCTGTGGGTGAAACCACAAACTCTGGTCAGTTTGCTCACTATTGTCAGTTTTTTCCACTATTACACACGCCGCACCACAAACTGAGTTAAGGTCTTTTTGATGCTCTGCACTTCTTCTGTTTTTAATCCCTCAGAGAAGCCTCCCTGACCTCGCTCTGATCTCTCCAGAACGTCGTAGCAAAACCTGCTGATGTACAGATTTCATGTCACATCACTTCACTTGCGCTGCTGTTGCCAGAAATCCTCACGTTGCTCATTTTTTGTGCCTCCAACATCTTAACTTTTTAAAATAATATCCTGCTTTGTGAGAAAAGCAGTGTTTTATCCTCTTCACTTGTCATTAGTCATAATGTTCTGGCTGATAGTTTGTCCTTTATGTCCATGCGCCTCATCCTTTCCTCCCTTATAATGAATCTTAGTCATTTCTCTCTCTTTGCTTGTTTGCATCCGGAAATCTTTGTTTTAATCTTCCCCTCAGCTGGCAGTGCCCCTCTCCTCCCTCCTCCCCGCTGCGTCTCTGCTCCTTACATAAGGACTGCCCTATTTTATTTTATTTTATTTTTCAGGGCCCAGTAAGTGGCAGGAATAAAGCGAGTGAGTGGGTGGGGAGAAGGGAATGATGATGGGGGGGCCAAGGAGGGTTCTGATGAGGACAGACAGGAAGAGAAAAGACATGGGGGCAGGAGAGAGGACTGTGTGCACGCTACACACGTCAGGAAGACGAACCTGCACATGTTCCCGTCATCGCACTCACCTCGCTGGCCTTCCCCGCCCACACACCGCTCACCCCTCTGCTCCTCACCCGTTCCTTTTCTCCTCCTCCCTGCACCTCACCGTATCCCGTCCCTCGTCTCGGCACGGCTGTTCCACCTCAATTCTCATCTTCTCTCTGACACTTCCAGGTGTCTGCCAGCGTGTCAGAGGTCCAATCAAATCCTGCAAGCATCCCATCTGTCCAGGTCCATCTACACCTCCCCCATTTCCCGTCTCGGTCCCAGCATGGCGCTCGGAGGAGAGCGATCCTGTCAGGACACTCGTAGGACAACGCTTTGAACTTTTTCACCTTTTGTTGGGTTAAGCTACAGATTTTTAGGTTTTTCTGTTGTTTGTCTATCTTGTAATAGACCAACATAAGACAGGAAATAACAGTAAAGTGGAAGGAAATTATACATGGTTACATTTTTGGGGTTTTTTTTTACAAATAAAATCCCACATTTGCATACATTAGTATTCTGGCCCCCTGAGTGAATTCTTTGCAGAATAATTTCTCTGCATTTACAGCTACGAGGCTTCTGGGGTATGCTATAACTATCATCTCTGCACATCAAGGGACTGATATTTCACCCATTATTCTTTGCAAAATCAAAGACTAAACCCAAATAACCCAAGATCACAACACGTAATGTTAATTTGGTTACAGATATCGAGTAACTCGTAGATTTTGGGTTTAAGATTTTGTGAAATAACAGGCCAGTGTCAGGATTTGCGGTGTGAGGTGATGAGGTAGACCCAGTGGACCCAGTTGAAATGAAGAAGTGATGATTTTAATGAAGATTGTGAGAGAACAACAGTCCAAAGTCCAGGCAGCACAGAAATGAGCAGAAGGCTAAGGCTAAGGCTCAGAAACTGGTAGTAACTGGTAAACAAGAGACATCTGACAGCAGTCTTGACACGGCAAGACAAGGACCAGACAAAGAACAAGGGGTGACATTAAATACAGAGAGGGTAATCAGGGAGTGAGACACAGCTGGGAACAATCAGGGGGTAGACAGGACAACACGGAAACTCAATTAACTGAAAACGACACAAAAACCTAACTTAACACTGAGAAAAAAACAAAAACAAAAAACAATACCTCACAGTCAGAATGCTTCTAATTTTTGGTCACATAAAGTTTAGATTTAAGCTCTTCAAAGGAGCAGCATGTAAATGGAAAGATTTTTCTGCTTCCTACTCTGATACCTTTAAGGAAAATATTTTAAAATCTTCCTTCAAGGAAGCTACAACCTTTTGATTCTGAGATTTTTTTTTTTCTGACAGAACAGTCCTTTATTCACACCAGCATCTTAATTATTAAATCCTCTCTGAATTATGACAGAACATACTTGTCAACCAGCCATTAGGTTTTATGTAAACTGAGAGACGGATGATGATGGACTTCAAACCGCACTTACGTACGATGAGTGTACAAGCATTTGTTGCTGCTGACATGGTATTCGAACTATGAATAAAATTTGGAACAGGTTTTTTTTTTTTTGCTGCCGGGCCCTTAAAGGAACGCAGGCGCAGACGACTGACGAAAGCAATTTGATGTTTATGTTGGTGCATTTTTCTGTGCGCACGCACATGCAGGATAAACACTCACTTTGTGTTCTGTAATCGTTGTCACGGTGAGACAGCTGATTATGTACTTTAAAGGATATTTTGTTTAATAGAGTAAACACATCATCATTCTGTCTGAGTGTCAGTTTATAGTTTTCGTTCTTCTGAGGGAAATGTTTGTGCAGATGTTTAAAATGCTAAATTTAGTGCTAGATTTTTAGTAGCCAAGGTCGCAGCCAGCATTCCTCTCTAAAAGATTTATTTTAACAAAATGGCTGTAAAATGCTGACTTTGAGCTTCAGGCTGCGGGTGGATATAGAAATTTAATGTACTTCACTGCAGTATTTCAAAGCATTATTGTACTATTAGTTAATGGGCACAAACCTCTTGGTAACTTCTATTCTTATATACCCAAATAAACTCAAAACAGCTGAACAAATTACAAAAAATAACTTTCATGTATAGAAATTCCTTGAGGCCTCAAGCAGAGCGGTTCGGCATCTGAACGTCGTCCGCTCCGCCGGTGAAGTGCGCAGCAAAAGGGAGTGGAGACGCATGCAGTGCAAATCCGGCTGATAGAGACCATTGTGTTGGATGAAGCAGTAACACCAAAAAGGCCCTCACAAAGTCATTTACATTCATCTCACTGGCAACTGCAGGGCATGGAGGCTTGACTGCCTCTAACGGCAGTGTGTTCTATACGTGCCCTACGGAGTCAGGCCTCCATCTCTGGCCAGAGCTTTCAGTCCGCGATTAGCTTTCCTCTTGTCTGCAGAGGTCATGTTTAAAAAAAACAAAAACAAAACAACACTCCTACAGCAGCACTCATTGAGGCTCAACAGTACATCAAAAGAAAACACAATATCATCAAATTGATCGTGGTAATTATTCGTGGCCAAA
Source organism: Gambusia affinis (assembly GCF_019740435.1). NCBI lineage: Eukaryota > Metazoa > Chordata > Actinopteri > Cyprinodontiformes > Poeciliidae > Gambusia > Gambusia affinis. The sequence goes on from NC_057873.1 coordinate 22,702,972, forward strand.
TAAGCAGTTCGACTGAAGAAACGGATTTAGCTTAAAGCTAAATAGTCTTAGATAGCACTGCACTTCCTCCTCTGTTTGCTCCAGAGAGGCTTTACATTTCAGTTTAGTTTGCTCTGTTTGTGTTCGCTGTCCCCTGATTTATTGTCACTCTGGGTGGTGATCCATATCAAGAACCATAATTGTTGATGAAGATCAGCTGAAGGAAGTCTTAGAATTATAGTGTTAGAAAGTGAGGAGTGGTTTGAATTATAGGTTTGTTTATAGGTGTTCATTTATCACCATCAGTCATAATCAAATCTATCCACTTTGATTATATTTCTCTAATGCATGCAGAGATACATTCAAAACCAAACAGAAGAGACGAACATCTGAAAGTATTTTGTTGTCTTTTTTTTTTTTTTTTTTTTTTTTTACCATTCCAACTTGTAAAAAGTGGTACGAGTTAAAAAAGTGTTTCAGTGAGCTCTTACATCACCGTGTGTTTCTGTGGTCACCCACTGTTGACAACAATCTGCCATTGAGATGATAAATACCAGCAACAGGACGAGGAACACGGAGCAGAGCGAAGCGGAGAGGTGAATAATGTGGATGCAAATAGTCCTCTTTGCATCTCAAACGACCAGCCCTCAGTCTTCACGACGTGTAAATAAACGCACCATAAATACGCCCCGCGTTCCCAAGCCAAAACACACTCGCATCCTAAAATACCGCGGCTCTGACGACTGAGATAGTACCGCTCATCAAATTCATGCGTGAGCGAACCCAGGCTAAATTTACTGCCAAGCGAGCCAACTTACGCAATCCCTCCCTGGTTTCCCTCCTGTCTGTTCGGTGGCTTCAGAGTCTTACATCTCAAAGTATCCCAGCCCTCCCCTGGATCCCACCCCCACAATATACGCTACAACTTTGACACTATTCCTGTAGCGGCACAAAAATACCAGCACCTCCAAGAACAGACGCCGAGCCCGTCAGAGCATCATCACATCCCACATGGCAGCTGGGAGGGAGAGATAGAGAGGGAGAGGGAAGGAGAGCAGGTGGAGAGATGAGCACAACTGCTGTGGAGAAATAAAGAATCAACAGAGAAACTGAGGCTTTTCTGTTCGCAGCTTTTAATCCAGGCAGATCTGATGCAAACTGTTTCTCTACGCTTTGGTGTGGATCAGCTCTCCTCCTCTCAGACAGCTTGTGCAAAGCTTCTGATTCACTTTTAAGGCACAACGTAGAGTCACCTCAACACCAAATCATAGAAAACTTTAATAACTTTTAGGAAATCTTCAGTTTAATCCGCTATATTATTGGCATAAAGTTGCCACGGTGCAGTCATAAGGAGGAAATTATTATACGACAAATAAAATAATAATAAAAAAAGAAGAAGACTTGGGATGCACATGTTTGAATTTTTTGTTAATCCCAAAGATTCAGCTTAGAAGGTCGAACCTTGAATACTTTTGTTCCGTCAGTACGTCAAAGGGTCTCCTCCCAGTGAGACCCAGAACACGCTGGAGGTGGATGCACTTTTTTTTTTTTTTTTTTTTTTTTTGTCCTGCCGTATTTCTCTCTGGGTATTTGATTCACTCATTATTCCAGAGTTGGTTGATTTACTGTGAATTATGTTGAGTTACTGACACAGTTTACAAATTTCCAACTGAGTTGAAGTTGGAGTTTTGGGAAACCAATGCCAGGATCTTAATCTTAGCCAACTTCTTTTGTTTCAAAACAAGCAGTGTCAAGCTCTGACTACACAATGTTATGTTCTTAAAGGGTGCGGGGGGATTATGGAAAATCACCTTTGTTTATCTTTATATCTTGTTCTAATGTGGTTTCCTCATCAAAAACACAACCGGAGTGCTTCTTGGATTCTTTCATAAATGTTTGAGAAATCCTTGAATTTAAGCGCTTGCTCCCACAAAGCACTGCTTTTTCCACAGCGCCATTCCTCACAGATCTCCCCTCCCCACTCGGCTCCTCCAGACTAGCGACAGCAGCAGCAATTAGGAAACACCTGGTGCAACTGTGCTTGGTTTATTAAATGAACCACAAGCTCCTAAGAAGATATGCAAACGGCATAATGAGAAGCATTGTTGTGATGATGACCTGAAGGCGGCGGAGAAGGCGGAAAGACCAGGAGCTTCTTAAAGAGACAGAGATCCAGTTTCAAAGCGTGAAAATGCGAAGTCAAACTTCCTTTAAGTTATGTGTGATACAATATTTTTTAGAGCAACTGGAGGCAACATGGTTAAGTGATTGTGATATAAAATTGCCTGGAAATGGTTTGGGTATGGTTTATAATGCCCCTTTAAATGCAAAATACTGTCAATGACTGCATTTGACACAGGGAAGGACAAATATTAAGTTTAGTTAGAAGGTCTGAGTTTCTTTTATTTATGTAAATATTCATTTACATTAATATATGCTTTCTTGTATGACTTTTTAAATGTTCCTCACTCACGCCAAGACCCATTATCAGATGACAAAAAAGTCTTTTGGAGCGTTTCAATATTTAAAAGTCAAACACGTGTTGGATCTAAAGACAAAGTTCAAAAGAGAAAACATTTAGGGCTCTGCCCCACCTGTGTGGAAAACACACAGGTATAACTGTATGTTCAAAACAAATGAACAGATGCTGTGACTCCTTACATTTCAACATAGAGATGTTCAATCTGTCCAGTTCTCCAGTTTAAAACTCAGTGCCTGTAAACCATAAATGACATCCGCTGCAGCTTCTTGCTGATTGTTAGTAATCACGCTGACGGCATACGGAGAACGAGGCTGCTGAATGCTGAGAACATCTGTGCGACTCTTGCGATGCGACTCGCGTCGCTCACATAATAGACGCGAGGAAACGAGGAGGAAGCCCAAGGCTCTGAGGCCAACACAGGAAACAGTGAAACAGGTGAAAGTGAAAAAGAGTGCAAATCCCTGAAAAGACTCGTAAGACTCAGTGGGTTCTCTCTCTCTCTCTTTTTTTCTTGTTCTCCTCTCTCCATCACAATGTAGATGGATGGTTGCTGAGGGCAACCTGTGTGCACTCACCTAACGATGAACAGGAAGTGCTGTGTGAGTGAAGCGGCTATTTATAGCAGCATGTGTAGAAAGGACATTGGCTCACTTGTGTACCTGTGTGTGTGTGTGTGTGTGTGTGTGTGCGCGCGCGTGTGTGTGTGTGTGTGTGTGTGTGTGTGTGTGTGTGTGTGTGTGTGTGTGTGTGTGTGCGTGCGTGTGTGTAGATGCAAGCACCTGTGATTGGGTGTATGGCAGAGAGAGAGAGAGAAAGCAGCCAGTATGTAACAGGGAGGAGGAGGATGCAGATTGTGAGACTCAGACGTTTACTAGAGAGAACAGGAGGGGAGGATGAGGATGGGGAGGTGAAGGATGGATGGAGGGAGTGAGGGAATGCAGTGGAGGAGGGGGCGAGTGTGTGTTGACGCTGTGCGTGTCGTCAGCGCGATAAGAATAGAGATGGTGCGTATAGCTGAGACATCACCCTCACACCCTCTGTAGGGCAGGCGGTACTCACTTCGAGTGTGTGTGTGTGTGTGTGTGTGTGTGTGTGTGTGTGTGTGTCGGTGGGTACATGTGTGTACCCAGATATTTCCCAGAGTATGTTGATGTGGACATGGATGAGTAAACTGTTACACAGATCTTTCTTTATTATTTATTTATTTGCCTGTTATACAAGCGCAGTTATGTGACCGCGGTTTCTCCATGTCTGGTTTATAGGAACATTTTATTTATGTAAAGGAAATCTAAAGTGATTGTGATATAGTATTTATTAAAATTATTTTAACCCCCTCCCACTTGAAAACGTTCCTTAAAATCACGATACCATTGCAGCTCGCTGCCCATGCTAGAGAAAGAAAAAAAAAAGGAAAAGAAAATCACTTTTATTAGAAAATGCTGAGTCAGCTTTTTATCCGAGTAGTTTAACATTTAGAGGGAAAAAAATAAACATTTCGAAATTGTTTTGTGGCCCAAAAAATCTGTTTTATTTGCTTGTTGCTGTAATTTCTAATCAGTTTAACAACCCAAAGACTTCACTGGAGTAAATATTCAAATTATTACATGAAGACTGGAATAAGAGAAACAGCCGTGTAGATCCATCTGCTCTCTTGTAGAGCTCTTCTGCTTTTGCTTTCCTTGATGCACATTTACATTCAGATCATTGAATAAATATTAATATGGAAGATATTAAAAATCTGCACCTATGCAAACCTTTCTGGACCTTTGTCTAAAAAAAAAGAAAACAATCCCCCCAGAGTGAGTCTTTTATCACTGTGAAGGGATTTTGTTTCATCTTTCATTGGAGTAGTGCTGAAATTAGAGGAAATTTCAAGCCTGAGTGTGCTGTTTAATTCAGTCAGATTTAAGTCTGGACTTTGACTGGACCACACTAAAATCTTTTGCTTTTCTTTGACTACTCAGAGCTTACCGAATCTCTCTCCTTTAGTATTTTCTGCTAGGGACTAGAATGGCTTCACCATCAAGCACCATGTCTCACTTCAGGTATGCTAATCTTATTTCTCTGAAATCCGGAGTTAGGTTTGCGTCGGACGTATCGGGACACAGGCTTTCTGAAAATTTCCACTTTTAGTTGTTTTTTTTAGTTTTGTTTTTTTAATCAAGGTGAGCTTGACCTTTGTGCTGCTTTTGGACAGGCCGCTCTGGTTTCTCATCGTTGAATCGTGAACGCTGCTGACCTTAACCGAGGCAAGTGGGGCCTGCAGGGAATAGCTTGTTGTTCTGGGTTCTTTTGTGACCTTCTGGATAAATTCTTGCTGTGCTCTTAGAGTCATTTTGTCTGGCTCCCAGAAAGGTTTTCCAGTAACGCATAATGTGGTTCACTGGAGTCACGAAGCCTTAGAAATGACTTCGTAACACTTTGATGTCAGCAACCTTCTCAGGTTTTTGTTTTTTTCCCCTTGCACTAGTGAACTTTTACTGACAGCCGCCAGACAGGAAACGGACAGAGAGAGGAGTTGGGAAGACATGCAGCAAAGGTCTGAATGTTGGGAATCGAACCCAGGACTATAACGTTTGTGACGCCTGTTCTACCACTACACCATCCTTCTCCGATTTTGATCTATTCTTGAATTTTTCTCAATTTGAACCTGATGTGTTGGGGATTTTCTAGATTTTTTTTTGATGGTGGCTGATTTTTAGACCTTTGCTGAGGTAGATGATATTGACTTCACATGTATCGAACAATAAATGACCAAAAAAAAATCAAGAAAACTGGAGCCAATAAGGTTTTTCACCCCTAGTTAGCATTCGTTTAATTATCTGACATATTAAATGTGGGAAACAAAAGTAATCTGTAAAGGTGCCAATACTTTTTTCATATTGTCACTAAATGCATCTCAGGAAGGAAGCATTTATTTAGGATAAACACAAAACATTTCCAAAAAGGAAGTCTATATAAAAGTTAAAAAGTCACAGTTATGCTGCTCTAAAACTGACAGCTATGACAGAAAAATGAGCTCACAGGCCTGTTGTTCATTTTCAGATTTTACTAAACAGTTGTGCTTCATCAGCACCATGATCCCCATATCGGAGCGAGAGAGAGAGAGAGAGAGAGAGAGAGAGAGCGAGCGTTAGGTGAGGCTTCCTGTTTGGAGACATTTTAAGCTGCGTGCTCCTCTCCTTCTGCTGGTGCCTTCCATTAATGACTTTAATTCTCAGCTTTGCAACCATACTCCCCCTTGGAACCCAAAGACCAACCATCATAAAACCTCTTCCTGGCAGGGTGTGGTAAACACCCTGCCAGGAAGAGTGTGGGAATAGCACTGCTACATCAGAAATTGCTATTAATTAAGATCAGAACTAAAATGGTTTTTTTGGTCATTTTCAATAAAAATCGTTTGTGCATAGTTAACGTCGGTGCCTCTAAGAATTAAATCTGTTTGTTTATAACCGGCTTTTAACTGGTCGTGACCTTCCCCCCCCCCCCCCCCCCCGTTTTATTTAGCATCTTCTTTCAGATCTTGAAAGTTGATGTTTTTAATAAAATAGTAAGAATGTAATTGGTTTATTTTTTAAAGACTTCTCTAGTTAGGAAAGGAAACGATCCGCTCTGGGACCATAATGTCCAGGGGGTGGCAGTGGGGGTAGAAGACGGGGGGCCACGCTCCTCTAGGATTGGCTGGCTTAAAAATGCCAGCCAATCATCCATCAAGCAGAATTACACAAAGGTACTTCAGCTTCCCAAGCTGCATTTTCTTTCAGACATTTTAGATATGCTACAGAAAAAAATAAATAAATCAGCTAATTAGCTAAATTTTCCACAAATGATTTGGAGTTGAGCTCCAGGGAATCGGTGCGGGTCCTCCATGATATGACGTCATTAAGAGGTAAGAAAACAAGAAAACAAGAACAAAACAATGATGTCCAAAAAGTACAAAAAAAAGTTTGTTTCCTGGGAAGAAAAACAGAGAAATAAAGAGATTTTCAGGGTAGAAGGAGGAGCTGTATCGGTTTTAAAGGACGAGTTGAAGACATTTCCTATTTTTATTTAGATATGGGCAGAAAGTCGTAACAAATATAAAAAGGATGCATCAAGTTTAACTGGCAAAAATCATGAAAGCTTACGTCTAAGTCGGTTTAAAACTTGGAAGAAAAATACTGAGTTATATTCAGTCGACTAAATAAAAAAAAAACACAAAAGTTTGAATATGAAATTGAAAGCTTGAAGCAGTCTATTATTTTTTTTTTTTAAACTCAAAAAATTTCCAAAGAGAACCATTCAGAAATATTTAACCACTATATAAGTTGTTGATACAAGAACGAGAAAACTTAAATGAAAAGAGCTTTTCTCGTAGAACACGTTACATTTTTGTTGCTTTCTCCCACTGACGACTCGCCTCGCTCCATCTGCAGCTCATCTTCATGCTGCTGCTTTACAGAGCCAGAAACTGAAGCAGCCACTGAGCAGAAAGGAGAGCAGAAAGCAGAAAGGTCCTGGTCAGATCTCGCCGGTCAGCGTGAACTCACGATACGAGGAAAACGTTTATCTACTCACAGAGTTGATGCCTCTGTCTTTCACCTCTGGGCTCGTCTCGGACTCAAACAGAGCTGAGGAGAACGGAGGAACATATCACACACAAAGAAATAAATACATAAATCGTGCATATGCTAATTATCTCAATAGCACAAATTAAATGTTCCAGGTTTAATGAACAGCTCAGAAAATAATTCACAGCGAGTGCTTAAGGAAAGAAGAAATGATCGGAGGCTCGTCTCCACTGCGGGGATATTTTCCAGGTACTACCCCGATTCTCCGAGGACCAGTTCTTCCCTCCTCTGTTTTCAATTTTACTTTGTGCTTAAAAGGTTTAAATTAAGTTACCACGGGAGAAATTTACCCAGGACACAAACCCTGGTAGGTAGGATCTGCTAGGGTCTGTTTTACATTTACAAGGATGTTTTTGGGCAAAAGTTGTGTCAAGGAAAAATCTCCAACGAGACCAAGCAGCGCGTTCCAGCCTTGAATAGTCAAAGAGTAGCATTTAATTGTTCGCGTGAGATCTACTCTGCTTATTATTAACCAGGTGAGAGTTACCGAAGAGTTTGCGCAGCCTGGAGACACAGGAGACGAAGCCATGGAAGGACAGGTGAGGCTCTCCGCCAACAAAGCGCTCAGAAAGGAGCTGGACTACTTTGCTGTCACACGTCATTCCTGGCAAACAAAAAGGACAAGCAGAGGTGCAAATGCAGCAGCAGTCTGCGTGTTGGGGTACGTGTTGTTCTTGTTAGGCGTTCCCCTTCATACCGATGGTTTCTAGTGCCAAGCTGAGCTCGAAGGGGCTGATGCTTCCAGAAGAGTCCTCATCAAACTGAACAAAGACGGACTGAAGAGGAAAAGGAACATTAGCGACGGAAACGCCACCTTCTTTGTCCTTATTAAGTGATGGCTCTTGAGGCGTGAGCTTCACCTGCAGAGTGCGCAGATCAGCCAGCACGGTCTCTGCTTGCTCACGGCTGAGAGTGGAGCGCCCCTCGGTCTGCCACCCGAGTTAAGACGATAGCAGGAGGTCAAGTTATGAGGACCGAGGCAGTTTGTGCGGCTGAGTGAACCGTCAGAGGCACAGGAATACAAAAAGACAGGAAGCGTGAGCGGAGGACAAAAGGATACATCCTCTCCGAAGATGATCTGTCGGCACGTCTCCAGAGGCAGATGGCAACTTTTGTCAAACACTGTTTTTGAGACAGAAAGACGGGACAGTGGTCAAAGACGACGAGGGTCTATACTTCACATTCACAAACCAAGATAAGTTTATTTTTTGCCTCACTATGGAAACAAGCCACTGTCTAGACCAGTGTTTCCCAACCCTGGTCCTCCAGGCTCACCGCCCTACGTTTTAGATATTTCCTTGCTTCAGTCCAGCTGATTTCAATTGATGACTGATTAATAGTTTGTTGAACTGCAATCAGTTGAATCAGGCACATTGAAGCAGGGAAACCTCTAAAACATGCAGGACAGTGTGGCTTGAGGACCAGGGTTGGGAAACTCTGGTCTAGACAGATGACCTCTGATTCCTCTCTTCTGTCATATCGCTACTTTGGCTCCATCTAGTGGCTCAAAAGAGCTACAGCAGCGTCCTTCGTCTGCCAATGAGAACGCCGCATTAAATCACAGCTCAAACCTGAGTTGATCAGCTTCATGATCTCTTGAGCGTTCAGCCTGTCATCCTGCAGGAGGAAAAACAAAAATCACAGTAAAATCCAACAATTTTGTAATATATTGCTGAGGTCATGAAGGGGGGGAGTAACTCTTACTGGGCCGGCCTTCTCATCAAAAGTCTTCTCAACTTTGGTTTGGTCCTCTGGGAGGAGAGGAGCAGCCATAACCTGAGTGAAAGGCACAGTTTTAACCCAGCCGGTCAGGAGGGATCTCTTGAAGCCGAGTGTGTGTGTGAACTCACCGGTAGGTAGTCAGAGGAGCAGGTGAAGTCCTGAACCCTGGACATGAAAGAAAACAGCAGATTTCCAGTGAATCTCTTTAAAGCCGTTCTTTATTTGAAGCTCACTTCACACTGCAAGAGTTTGTGTAAGAGTCCGGCATGTTAATTTGGCTTTAGCTTGTTCAATGAACAGGTCTCCATGGTGTGTCCAGGTGGCTACTGTCCCAGCTGGGTTGTGTGACCAACGTTATGACGCTGACGGAAACAAAGGTGGAAGAGTTCAAGTCGCTCAAGGAAAGTGTCAAATCGTTTTCAGGTCAAATTTTTTACCTGCCAAGCACTTTGTGTAATCTAAAGGCTGTATTACAGGTTCTCACAGTGTAGGGGTTCGTCTATCCTTACATGATTTTCTAGAATAACTTTTTCTTGCTGGGAGAAGCTGGCGCTTTCCCCATCCGCCATAAAACAAAACTGTGGCTACAAGCTAGCTGCATTGTCTTTTCTTCCAAATATTTGCATCGTTTTCACTCTCTTTTAATTCACAGCTGTTTTACTTAAACAGAAATGGCTGACAGTCTGTTGTAAGGCATTATAATTTAAGTCCTGAACACATGTTGTAGTTTAATGCACACTTCTGATGATAAATCCCATAATCTAAGGTGGTTTAGAATAAAGGATTCTCCTAAAACCAATGGGTACATCCTGGATAGATGTCCAGTTGTGTTGTGTTGTCCAGTTGACAGCACAAAGGACAGACAAAAAAAAAAAAAAAAAGATTCTTCAGCTTACTCAAGAGTGTTTCTTGTTTTGGAGAAAATGCGAACGAAGAACTCTCCGGGCTGGTTGGGCCGATAAGTGGATCCGACGATGACATAATGACCCGGATCCAGACGCAGCTTCCTCCAGACGCCCCTGTGGAGAAAAGTTGGCTCCAGGTCCAAATCAAGAGGCATTTTATGAACAGTTCAGAGTATGGTGTAAAGGTTTTAAGTCAGCCATAATTAGTTTAAAGTAGCAGCAAAGGTTTAGAGAAAGATCATCAGAAACTTTTAAAAAGCTTCTAGCAGTGTCCATTTTTTTGATCTGTACTTCAAACCTTTTGGATAACTTTTCTTTTGATTTAGACAGATTTTCCACGATGTAACAATCTTATATGAGATTGTTCTCAGACTCGGTGCAACTAATGAAACCCTTGATTTTATTTTTGATTTTATTTTATTATTTATTCTTTTTTTTTTTTTTTTTTTGCAAAAAACTTGAACAATATTAAAGTTTCCAAACAAACCTAACAAACTAACAAACTCTGGATCTTCAGCTGCTTCTGTATGTAGAGGTTGGGATATGGGAAAAGTCTTTTCTCCTTGCTTTTGTAGTTTTCAATGAAGGTGTGCTCCAGATTTTCAGACTAAAGGAAAACACTCTCACCTCTGGGCCTTGTATGCCCCAGAACGACCCACCGGGCGGGTTTTCATGAAGAAGTTGCGGTCCAGGCAGGCACCTTGCAGCTGCGAGAAGAAACAGGCAAATGCAATTAAAACTTTATAGAAATATGAAATGACCTGAATATTATGTAAAACTCACCTCAAGAGGAACCTGAGAAAAAGAACGGTAACAGATGAGTTTACGGGAGAACATGAGCGTGGATGACCCGGATGTGACGGACTCGTTTGGTTCTGACCTTGTAGACGTGGAAAGCGACGTACAGGAAGTTGATCTTGTCGTTCTGCCGGCGGTTTTTCTGCAGCAGCTCCACCAGCACCGTGCAATGCTTCTTTTTCTGCGTCTTGGCTTTGTTCTTCTCTTTCAGAACCTCCTCGCCCTTGTCGATCTCGTCCTCCTCGCCGTCGTTCTCCTCCTCCTCTTCTTCCTCGTCCTCGTCTTCCTGGTCCTGCTCTCTGAGCACCAACTCGAACTGGGGGTTCTTCCAGAAGGACTCTGGCGTGAATTTAAAGAGAAAAAGCAGCAGAGCTGCGGTGGGTGTGAACGGACGAAGGCCGAGACCAGACCGGACGTACTGTTGTATTTGCGGCTGCCGCCAGCGGAGCTTCCTGGTACCCAGGATCCTTTGTGTTCGCTGAGGGTCCAAGTGGACTGGCCGGTGGCTGCGTCTCCGTCCTCCAGAGAGTCTGGACTCACACTGCAGAGCTCCACGACGCCAAACATCACGCTGAAATCACCGGCGCTGATCCTGAAACGGGAGTTACAATCGGATCACCTGCCACTCCTACGGGTTGGACTTTAGTCTCTCCTCCATACCAGAACTCCCCGTCTTCTTCCAGTTTGAGCTCGATCCGCTGCTTCTCCGACTGCGCCGTGTCCTCCCACTCCTTGCACCTGCAGCGATGAACACACGCGGAGGAGAAACTCGGGCTGCGCAAACATCCAATGATCCGCTGCTCTCCGATTTGTCTCTTGCTCACTTGTCACTCCAGGAGCCGCAAAACTCAACAAAACCCCACGGGTTCCTCAGCTTCAGCAGCAAAACCTCCTCCGGTCCTCTTGCTACCTAAAACATTATTAACAGGTCGAGGAGGAAATTAAATGAAATCCAAATGCTTCACTGCAAAAACACAAATTCTTACTTGATCTTTTTGTCTAGTTTCTAGTTCAGATATCTCAGTACATTTGAAATAAGACAGAAAGTTAACTTTTCAGTAACATATAAGTAATTAATTCCTTAGTATTGATTAAAAAAAGTACTAGTTCCAATGACATATTATTTCTCTTATAACAAGACATTTTCCCCTTTTAATAAGAGAAATCATCTACATGTGGAGCTGGCACTTTTCCATCAATGTTAAGGAATTATTAACTTAACTAAAAGCTCCTACATCTTGATAAAAAGTTACTCGTGAGTTAGTTCTAAGATATTTGCTCTAGAAACTAGAAAAAAATAGATTTAGTGTTTTTGCAATGTTTTGAGAAGTCACATCAATGATAAAAAAAATACAAAATGAAACAAAATGAGCTTTGAGGGTGTGAGATAACCAGAATTCAGGTTAAGATGATTGCAACTGACTGATAGAAACAAATTTAAACTGAAGTTCCTGTTGAAGATCATCATATAAAGTGCAATTTACAGATAAATAGAAAAAAAATGAATGTTCGCTCAGTGGTAAATGTATCTTATAATCAGAATATCTAAAAAACAGACTTTAATATAAGCAGTTATTTATTTTATCGTTCCATGTTTTTGTCAGTGTTAATACAAGTGTGGAAAGATACTGTTGCCATATTGAAACTCAAATTTTGCATTTTTTCTTGTTTTATTGGTCCGATGTAACATTAAATTAAATTAAATTACAATTAAACTTCATGTATTCATTAGCTGTGAGAGAAAATAAATCTTTAACAGAAATAAAAGCTAGAAAACATCAGTCAGTGTGTAATTAATGTCCATCATTCAGTCGAAGGTTTTACTGAAATAAATGAACCTTCTTATAATATTCTAATATTCTAATATGACTGTATATTCTCTCATTTTGAAAATGTGTTAACAACCTGTTAAAAGATCCTTCCTTTTAATTTTACAATTTAAGCATTTTGGTTCAGAATGAATATTTCAATCAGTACGAAGTCAGACGATTAAAAGAGGACTTGGAGAAAAGTGAAAACCGTGTAGAAGTAAACGCAGATGGTAGCACGACTCCTGGGTTTTCCTGACCTTGTCTGTGTCCGTGATGGCGTAGGCGTGGCCCTTCACCAGCCCGTCCGCCGTCACCTTACCGACCTCGCTGTAGCTCGAGGCCTGTTAAGGGAGGTAAAAGTTTCTCAGCAACGTCTTGACTTCCAGCGGCGTGGCGTCAAACGCTCAGAGCACCTGGATGAAGCAGCTGAGCAGGCTGCCTCTGGACAGAGCGGCGGTCAGCATCCTCCAGAGGACCGGCGGGGTGCGGGACGCCACGGGAAGAGAGTACGCGATGCCTCCCGTGAAGTCCTCCATGCCCTCCGAGATGTTGCCGCCCTTCAGGCTCCCGTAGGACCCCACCAACCTGCAACAGAAGGTGCAGGTTGGTGGCCCGTTTAACTCTCAGCCCGTTTATCTGTACGGGCTGAGAGTTTGACTGCTGAAGGAACACACACACACACACACACACACGCGCACACACACAGAGTGTGTGGTTGATCACAGTCATTACAGCACAGGAACATATGCTGCTAGTGGGAACTGACTTGGCGTAGGCCTTCTCCACCAGGGCGCTCCAAAACTCGTTGCGGGTGCGAGAGTAGCTGAAGAGCAGACGGCCTTCGCGCACTGGCAGCCTGTCATCCACAACCACCTCCACCCACTCACCATACTGCCAGAACTGCACAGAGAGAGAGAGAGACAGAGAGAGAGAGAAACAGAGAGAGGAGGGGAAGACTGGATGTGATGAGTCAGGAGGAATTACGCAGAGCGTGAACTTTGTGTTCAAAGCCCCGATTTGTACCGCAATATTTTATACATTTAAAAAGTCCATTGGTTAGAAATCTGTCAGAGAAGGACACCTCTTCACTTCATGTTTCTTTGTTTTCTTTAAAAATATCTGAGAGAAACAAAGTTGCTGAATAATACTACTTGTAGAAAAACTCTGACATTTACTCTGAATTTACATTTTCCAAAGGCTAACCGACTTTTTTTCGGGTTGAAGTATGTCTGAAAAGAATAAAACAGTTTTGAGGCAGTTTTCCCAGTTGCTCTGTATTTGTGCATCCTCCCATCTGGTCTGATCAGCTTCCCTGTCATTTCTAAATATATATATATATATATAATCACCACAGCATGATGCTGTTACATTACACTCATCAAAATGTACGGTTTGTTACTGTGTGCTGTTTTCTATAACTTTGTATTTTGTGTTTTTATGACGTCAAGCCCTTTGGACTGCCTCGTTGCTGAAATGTGCTATAAATAAATAAACTTGATTGATTCATTGTGGTAATAATGACAACGTATAATAAGCATACATGTTTATTATTTATTTGTTAAGAAAATAAAGGCTTCAGAGTAAAAACAAATTAAATATCCCATAAAAATCAAAAACATTAAACTGCAAACAGATGGGTGCTTTACATATTAATGTTTTAGACAAGATCTGTGGATTGTGTTTTGTGTTGAAAGAAGGATTAATAAAACTAATCAAATTAAAAATAGCTAACTTAACGCCAAAATAATGTGAGACTTTTTGATTAAGTTGCACTTTTAAAAAGCATTTTTATGTATTTAAAATTTTAGAAAGAGTCAAATTAGCTGTTCGAGATTCAAAATTGAAAGTTTTGCACCTGAGGTTTGACCTGTGAAACAGAAAGGAAAATGTTTGTGAGCTGGAGCCACGTCTAGAGCTCAGAGCAGCTGTTCAGTGACAGTTTTATGATGTCTTTTAACCTGACTCACTACAGACGGGCAGGAAGAGTTTCTGAAAACCCTCGGCAGCTGGCTGCTTTCATGGTTCTACCTCCTGTGTTCTGCCGCTTCTATACGACATGAGTGGGCTGAGCACACAGCCCTGTGGAGTACCTGAGCTCATGGTCCAGGTACTCCAGGTGTTTTTTTTTGTTTTTTTTTTTTTAAACAAATGTTGGGGTCTAAATTGTTTTATTTTTGCAGGTGCACCAGTGAGGCGTTCAGTGTCTGGGGAAAGTCATCCTGACTCAGTGGGTTCAGTTGGTGGTTTCATTTAATCTGGATCCAAATCAAAATTTACTATAAATGAGAAATGAGAAATTATTGGCCTAAAGGTTGCTGGTCACTGGCTGGCATCATTCTGACGCCATTCTGCACATAAAAGCAAAATAACAACACGTTTTGTTACAGCTTTCTGAACTTTTTCTTGTCATGGCTGCGTTGTTTGTGATATTTTGTGTGTCGTGGTGCTAGCTGGGTTTCTGGGAGCAGCTCAGAGCAGGCCTGGACCGGTCTTCAGTGACTGCTGCCGTGTGTGAGTGTGAGTGTGTGTGTGTGTGTGTGTGTGTGTGTGTGTGTGTGTGTGTGTGTGTGTGTGTGTGTGTGTGGTCCTGCATGGTGTTACTCACACTGTTGGGACATAAACCTGTTTGATGATGAAACTCTGAGGGCAACTCTATTGGCAAGTCCTTGAGTCTGAATAAAACAGCAGCAGCAGAGATTCGCATTAGAATACATTTCTGGGAACTTGCTGCAGGTCCTCTGGAGTAACGGACACTCTGTGCACATCCAGGCTGCTCTCTGCGGGTAAAACGAGCCTCTGTCCTGCTTGTTCAGTCACGCCTCATTCTCCCCTCTGAAGGTCCAAAGCTCCAGGGCGAAATCATCGCCCGATCCTCTGCTTGTTTTCGAAACGTCTGCCCAGATTAATCGCATTGATCTGAGCGGGTCGGAGTCTGAGATTGCAGATTTTAATCACAATGTCTAATGAGCTGATAGATATATGGGTTCATGCTGTTCTCTGATGGAGCGATCGCTCACAGATGAGCCGGTACCTGTTCAAATGTGCTGTTTGGCTCAAAGTGTCAGCAGCCAAATGAGCAGCTGACACTTTGAGCCAAACAGCATTACGCTTCTCTGAACTGATGGAGCCAGATCTGATAAAACGTTAATAAATTGAAAGAATCTGTTACCTGAAGCAAACGGGTGATTTACGTTGTTCATAAATCAAAGGTAATTGTTTATGAACAAATAGTGTGCTGATACCGTGCAAAAATATTACCTCATCTCTGATTGTTTATATTTTGTTTCCGTGGAGCTAAACTACTTCATATAGCATAAACTACTGATCGATGCTGAACGTTATGGTTGCTTTTTGCTCTTTTTCTGCCCAATCTAGGAAAATTCAAAGGGAACAAAAACATTGGTTTACACACCAGTTTCATTGGGATGTCAAGTATTTCATGTTTTCATGTTCATGCTCTGAAATACTTCAGTTAAGTTGCATTAAGTTTCAGAAAGGTGATTTAAACTTCACAGGCCGTGACAGAAATTCATTTTCAGGTTTTTAAAGTATTCGTTAGAATAAAAATCGTCTGCTTTTTTCTTTTTTTTTTACATATTTAATTAACCATACATTAACTTTACTGCCAAGTAATTCAATCATTTGCCTTTCCACAGGTCTGAACATGAGAAATATTTCCTTCTTAATCGCTAGGATTTCATACCAGACCTCACTTTTACAGCTTAAACTCGTCATGGAATATTTTCTACAATCTCTAAGAGAAATGTTGACCATTCTTTCAGAGGAGTATCAGTGAGGTCAGACACTGATGTTGGACGAAAACGCCAACACCACTCTGGGTTGAGGTCAGAGGGCAGGTGTCTGTGTTTTGACCATTTTTGTTGTTGTTTATTTATGTTTGAGTTCTTTATTGTTTTAACGGTGTTGTCATATTGTTTCATCTATTTGCATTTTGTTTCTAATTAATTGTTATGCTCTGTTCTTTGTGCATTTGACACTTTAACATATATTTGCTGAGATGCCGGATTTTATCCACCTGTGGTTGTGGGAGAAATAGATATTTTCTACCAGGGACAGTAAATGATATTTTGATCTCCAAAGTAAAAAACGGCTCTTCAGATGCTATTTTTGAATTCCAGTTTAAATCTTATTTTAAATATCCAGTGACGCTGATCACTGTGGACGATGCTGTTTGGATGGGCTCAGGTAGGTGCCAATGTTGACTTAAAAAGTCTAAATTGAACATTTCACTTACACCTATGAGACTTTTTTCTTTTAGTTACGTTTCAATTTTAAGAATTTGCCAAAGTCATTTTCCAACATTTAACAGTGATGTGCATTGTAGTTGTACAATTGTGCAAACTGATGATGACCAATAATGAACTGTAATTAATTTGTCTCTCTTCACGGCTAAATGTGTTTTTAGTGTAACTCAAGGATGTGACAGTAAAACCATCTAGAGAGATTTCCTTTCCACTAAATCAGCTGAACTTTTGAAAGTAAACCTAATTATTTCTTGACTTTTGTTTTGCTTCTGTTCTTCATGCTGCCCCTAAATTCAGGATGATGTTCAATAAAACTGCCGTCATCAACTCTATGTGTTGTTGTTGTTGTTGTTGTTGTTGTCTTTAATTAAAAGTGGAACAATTTGCTGATCATTGCTTAAGAACTGTGGTGATCATGTCGTAAGTTCTGGCTGCTTGTACGTTTCATTAATGAAACTGAACTGAATGTGTTGCTCCTGCTCTCAAATTAAATTGCCATAGTGGTTTTACTATTATAATTATTATAATTATTATAATTATTATTATTATTATTATTATTATTATTATTATTATTATTATTATTATTATTATTATTATGTTTGGTGTTTTTGTGCTAAATATAATTATCATTATCATTGACATGAATAATTAGACAGTAGTCATTTATATTTATTTATAAAGCAACTACTACTGCACTCTGAGTAGTAGTATAGTTTTGTAATAGTAATAAAATCTTTGGTGATTGATTTTATAATTTTCCTTCGGAGTAGTTCAGTTAACTTTTCTTAAATTTGACCCGTTTGTCACCGACGCTGGGTTTGAAGCCGAGCAACAAAGCAAAAGCAGGAGGCGATTAAAGATGGAGGTCGGGGTGCGAGTCTTTCACTCACCCTGAAATGGAAGATCCCCGCGTACGAATCCGACAGGCTCTGGTTGGGGGGAACCACCTTAGCAAAGAGCTTCGAGTGGACGGTGAGCGCGGAGAGGGCAGCCAGCAGCCAGCAGTCACCTGGTGAGTAAAACAAGCACACAGTCCAGCATGAAGCAATGACATCTTTAGACTTCTGGTATTAGTCTAAAGTGATGGCATGTTTTTGTATTTTAGGTTTTGCAAGCTGTATGTCGCACGGTCCTGCAACATGAAGCCACATTCCTCCCCCGACAGCAAACATCTGTTCTGTCGCCAGAGATGCTGCAGGCACCGTCTGCATCTGCGCGCCTCTTGGAAAACACATCCTGGTTTTGTAAGTTTTAAAGGAAACCACATGGTTGAAGAAGAGGCTGCAGGAGGTGACTGATCTGTCTTTGGACATATTTACACGTGACTGGAGACCAAACTCGTCGTTCCACAAATCCCACGAATGGAGACCATTTGATGTTGTGCAGAAAACATTTTTATTATTATTAATTGTTTATAGAAAACAGGCCTAGTAAAATCACAGAAAGGGCTGGTCCAGTCCAATAAATACTTCTGTCTCCTTCCTTGCCAATAAGAGGAAGCTGCACATAATTCATGGTTTTAAATCCTCCATGGCGTTATGCAACGCTAGTTTACAAGAAATCCATTGTGATTGGTTCTCTTACCCAGTTGGCCCTGACAGATATCTGTTGTCCCAATGGTGTCCTCCACAAACAAGGCATCTGCACTGATTTCCTTAAGAAAAGCAGCAACAGCAACTGAGACCATGAATGACTTAGTAAGAAGTCAAGACAGACTTTAAAAATATAAAAATACAGATTCTGGGAGATAAGTAGAGATTTTGGGGGGGAATATTATACCAAATTTAACTGACAAATTTGGGCAAAGTTTTTTAAATGTGAAAAGATCTTGGCAAGACATTAGAACTACACTCTCGGTTGGGGTTAATTGGTTAAAAAATAATTTGTTAATTTGTTAAAAAATATAAGATAATTTATGACTGTCACACCTTGGGTCGCTTCCATTTGATCTCCTTCGCTGGATTTGGATCTTTGGGCATCCCGACGGACTTCTGCTCAGCAGGAAAAGTGGGATCTGTAAACAGCTTCCCCTCCTTCAGACACTCCTGCAGCAGAGCGTCGAAGTCCTGGTTCTGGAACTTCACCGGGTTGTCGATGGAGCCCAGAGGGGCCGCCGCGCCGTCAGAAGCCATGTTGCCTGCAGGAGGAGGGAAACGCAACTGG
Source organism: Gambusia affinis (assembly GCF_019740435.1). Taxonomy (NCBI): domain Eukaryota; kingdom Metazoa; phylum Chordata; class Actinopteri; order Cyprinodontiformes; family Poeciliidae; genus Gambusia; species Gambusia affinis. The sequence goes on from NC_057873.1 coordinate 22,721,707, forward strand.
TGAAAGATGCGAACTGAGAGCAGCTGGCATTTAAAGAGAAGCTCACACCCACCGGAACCAAGGAGTGCCTCCCCGGCTCGGTCCAGACCAGGAAGGAATGTAGAGGCCCCGGGGCCCCCAGAGGAGCTGGAGTCCCAGTAATGACTCAGTGCCAACGAGGACTTTGATCTTTCTAATTTGACCATCCATCAGCACCTGAGCGGACAGGAAGAAGAGTGTAAAAATAGCGGTCCTACTGTTAAAAGGCACTTCTTCCAGCTTTCTCCTTAACTCAGCTTTTTCCTTTTTCCTTCTTGTTTCTGTGTATTATCATCTCCAGGCGGATCCAGCTCAGGCTGTTTCTGTGTGATAATCTACACCCAGATTCCCAGAAAATACAGATACGTGTTTTTTCACGTTTAAAAATCTGATCCCTGCAGCTTGAACGCCACACCCACTTATAGAAATAACAATAATAAGAATAATTTTAAAAAACAACTTTATTTGAGTATTCAATGGACAGAGAAACTGGAATCTACAAATTAAATGTGCTGTTTTTATTCCATACTTTACTTCCTGGGGTAATTAGATGCGTGATCGTGATCCATCGCTTCCTGTTTCCCCCGGGGCGACATAAGAGGTGACACGTTCTCTTCAAAAGGGGAAAGATGAGAAGATGTGTCATGGAAAACTGGAGCAGAGCGGCATCTCGGGGTTCCAAGACAATCATCAGGTGACATCTACATACAAACCAGTTGTTTGGTTGTGATGCAAAAGGGAATAATAATTATAGTGAGCAGTTTTCAGAAATGTCGTTCTCTCATCCAAGGGATGTGCAGCTGAGTAGTATAACTTTTAAATGTACATAATCTGAATTTGCATTTGTCCATTAAAAATCTAACAGACAATTTACGATATACGAAAAATAACAACTGTACTGAAAATCAGAGGTGATCGAGACGAGTTGAAATGATTAAAACTTGAGCAAATAACAGTACAAATACGAGCATGGATCGTTCTCACTGGGAGCTGCGATGGTTATCCACTGCTGGGAGGAAGGATCTGCGATAACGCTCCTTTGTGCATTTAGGGTGCAGCAGTCTGTCACTGAAGGAGCTCTTTAGCAAAGATTATTTCACCCAGAATCCTTCTGTATCCCACCAGCTGTTCTAAAAAAGATGACAAGGTGATGTCCACATTGTTTTAGCTAAAACATCAAATATAAGTGCCAGTTTAATACTGCACTTGTTAAGCGTTGATCCGTTGCTGCTTTGTTATGACGCGCTGAGCGGCTAACGTTGTACCTGTTGACAGCGTGTAAAGTCAATCCGATTCTTGTTGTCCAAATTTGTTCCAATCTGATGAACCATTTGTGAACAGATTGCATTTATTCCACAATACACGAGAACAGGGTTAACAAAGACTCCGCCACAGCGGTCAAAAACTTGTATGCCCTTCCGGGTTCAACACCTGTCGACTACCTGTGATCTCTTGGTTCATATACTGGAGCCGACAGCGCCATCTAGTGACCAAATCCAAAAATACACATATTTGGCTCCAACACACCGGCCCCTAATTGGCACAATAAACAAATATGCCAATTCCCAAAACAATAATACAGGAGACAATATGTGACATTAACATTAATTTAAACACCATACACCATGCAAAGTTTGGAAATCGGTCTCTCAATAATATTGGACTTAGTTTTCAACTTCACTGACCTCACAAAACCATGATTATCTGGAAACACTTCCAAAACCTTTCCAAGAGGCCAGGATCCTCGAGGTGCAGAAGGATCTATTATGACCACAATATCTCCTGCAGCGAGATTTTTCTTCTTCTCGTTCCATTTCTGCCTTTCTTGAAGCAAGGGTAAATATTCTCGAACCCATCTCTTCCAAAACAGGTCAGCCAGGTATTGTATCTGTTTCCATCGTCTTCTTCCATACTGATCCTCCGGCTTAAATGTTCCAGGTGGAAGTGAAGGCTTTCCTCTGAGCAAGAGCAGATGATTGGGGTAAGTGGCTCCAAATCATTCGGATCATCTGAGAGGGTCGTAATAGGGCGATCATTCAAGATGGCTTCTGCTTCACACATCACTGTACTCAACCCTTCATCATCAAGAATTTGCTGACGCAGCACTGAATTAAGTACTCTTCTCACTAGACGAATCATTCGCTCCCAAACACCACCGAAATGGGAAGCAGCAGGTGGATTAAAAATCCAATTAATTTCCACTTGTGTTAAAATGACTTTATTGTGTCCTGATCGAGATTAACGAGCTTCCTTCAATTCTCTCTCAGCACCAACAAAGTTTGTTCCATTATCAGACCATAACTGATTTACTTGTCCTCTTCTGCTGATAAATCTCCTCAATGCATTGATGCAGGAATCTGTATCAAGTGTAGCAGCAACCTCCAAATGAATGGCTCGACTTGCCAAGCAGGTAAACAAAACGCCATATCTTTTGCAGCGTGTTCTTCCTCTTTTAACTTCAAATGGCCCGAAATAGTCAACCCCAGTATTAAAAAAAGGGGGGTGGTCTGGGAGAATTCTTGCAATGGGTAAGTCAGCCATTTTTTGCATTAAGGGTCGACTATTATACGCATGCAGATGTTACACTCACCAATAACCTTTCTCACAGCAGAATTTGCCTTTGTAATCCAGAACCTTTTCCTTACAGCCGACAGTGTGTGTGCCCGTCCTGCATGTCCAAGAACTTGATGAAAATGCCTGAGGATTAACTTGGAGATGTGTTGTTCTTTGGCCAGAATTATTGGATGTTTTACTTCCTCTGGCATTGCACTTCTATGAAGCCGCCTCCAACTCTTAAAATTTTATCTTCCAAAACAGGATCCAGTACATAGATAGAACTCAGACGGCTCACTTTAGAGTTGTGTGACAGAGCTTCAATCTCATGCTGGAATCTTTGCTGCTGACAGTACAAAATGATGAAGAACTCTGCACTTTGGAGCTCTGCCAATGACAAATTTCCACCCTTTGAGTGATTGGTGGTCCTTTGGCGCCCTCTTGTGTTCATCTGATGCACAACTGGGTTCTTGTCCATTAAAGGATCCAGCTGTTTTCTCCTAATACATTTCTCCTTTAAGACACACTTCAGCCTTAGGTACCAGGCCACTGCTCTTTTAAGTCTTCTCCAATCTGAAAAATATGCAATAAGCTGGTCTGTAGGTGCAGGAGTGTCAAGGCCAATGATGTTAACTGCAGCCTCCTTCTTAATCTCTTTGTCACCGACATCCAATGCTACATCAATCACCCCTTTAGGCCACCTTTCTTCATCTTTCCATAAGAATTCTGGTCCATCCAGCCTCCTGGTTTTCAGGAAGTCTGAAACTTTCAGTCCACGAGACACATAATCAGCTGGGTTTTCTTTTGTGCTGACATGATTCCACTGAGTAGGTTCCGACAAATTTCTGATGGTTGCAATTCTATTCGCCACAAACGTGAAAACGGTCTTCATTATTGATGTATTTTAACACAGATGTGCTATCAGTCCAGAACACTGATTTTTCCAGATGTATATTCAGCTCTGCTTTGACCATGGCATCCACCTTCACAGCTAAGACAGCAGCTGAAAGTTCAAGCCTGGGAATGGTGATGACTTTCAATGGTGTTACTCTGGCCTTCCCCATAAGGAAAGCAACATGAATGATGTTTTCATAACTTACCATGAATGTACACAACAGTTCCATATCCAGTTTCACTAGCATCTGAAAAATTGTGTAATTGTGCATGCTTTATGGCTCCAAACCCCACAGGTTTTATGCAGCGGTCAACACTAAATGTAGACAGTAGCGCAAGCTCCTCCAGCCATCTTCTCCATTTGTGTAAAATGTCTTGTGGCAGTGCATCATCCCAGCTACAGCCTCTTTTACACAGTTCTTGCTGCATCAATTTTGCTTGCAATGTCACTGGCGCCAGGAAACCCAAAGGGTCATACACAGAACTGTTCACAGATAACATTCCACGCCTGGTCAGGGCTTGCTGTTTCAACTTCATCTTAAACTGGAAGGCATCGGTCTCCACACACCACTGCAGACCCAAAGCTCTTTCCATTGGAAGTTTATCGATGGCCAGATCCAACATCTTCAAATCTTTAGCTCTCTGCTCCTCTGAGATGGCCTGCAGAACAACACGACTGTTGCTTATCCATTTTCCAATGTGAAGCCTCCTTTTCCACACAGAGCAACAAGATTCTTTATCAAATGAATAGCTTCCTCCTCTGTAGCTGCACTTTTAAGACAATCATCGACATAAAAGTTTTGTCTTACAGTTTCTATGACCTCTGATGGAAATTCATTCAAATTGTCTTGGGCAGTTCTTTTAAAGCATAGGCAGCACAGCTGGGGGATGAAACAGCTCCAAATAGATGGACCATCATTCTATAAGGTACTGGTTCGAGTGTCATATCCCCATTTGGCCACCAGAGAAAGCGGAGAAAGTCTCGATCTCCTTCTGGCACCTGCACTTGATGAAACATAGCTTTAATGTCTCCCATTATGGCTATTGACTCTTCTCTAAACTTCATAAGGACCCCCAGTAGAGTGTTGGTGAGGTTGGGGCCTGGCAGCAACTCACTATTCAAAGAAACTCCTTTAAATACTGCAGCACAGTCAAACACCACACGTAAAGCTCTCTTCTTTGGATGGTAAATCCCATGATGGGGAATGTACCAAATTCTTCCATTATCACAATGCAAAAGATGCTCAGGTACACGTTCTGCATATCTGCATGAAATTATGTTATTCATATACTCCACATACTCCTGGTGAAATGTCTGATTAAATCTGAATCTTTTCCTGAGACTTTGTATTCTCTGTTTGGCCACTGCAAAATTGTTTGGTAAACAAACATCCTTTCTTTTAAATGGCAGATTCAAGCAATACTTTCCATCCTGTATTAATGCAGATGTTTCCATAATATTGAGAAACTTTTGATCTTCTCTGGACATTTCTTGTTTGTCAACTGATCCTTCACAGAAATCATAGTTGTACTGGCTCCTGAGCAGTTCCTCCAGCTTACTTACTGAGATTCTGTTCACTGTTACAGATGAGACTTCTTGAACACCACTGCTATCCAAGGGCCCATTGACAACCCAGCCAAGTACAGTTCTGACAGCATATGGACCATTATCTTGACTGTTAATGACTTCCCAAGGTTCTAATAACCTTGGAGCGTTGGTACCAATTAACAGATCAACCTCAGCATTTATGGATGGCATGTGAACTCTTGACAAATATGGCCACTTTATTAAATCTTCAGATGTTATCATGTCATCTTTAGTTACAGGCATTTGTCTTTGTGTAATAACTTCTGGCAAAGGATAAAATGTATTGCTCTCCAGCCCAGACAACTCAAGGTTACACAGAGAAAATGCTGAACTTATTTTAGTTTGGCCCATTGTTCGAAGAAGAACTTGTGTTCGCTTTCCAGTGAGGTTCAATTGATGCATCAGCCTTTCAGAGCAAAATGTTCCAGTACTGCCTGGATCCAAGAAAGCGTAAGTTTGGATGACACATTGTCCTTTCATGGCTTTAACCTTTACAGGGAGCACAGATAGTATTCCACGATCCTTACCGGCCCCTGTATGGCCACATGTTGCATTCACAATTGATGGGGGTTCTGATATTCCTGTTTCAGACTCAGCAGAAATTGTCTCTCTTCTTATATGTAGCACAGTTGGATGACTTTCATTACAAATTTCACAAGTTAATCGTGCTTCACAATTCCTGCTGATGTGGCCCCACTGTAGACACCCAAAACATAATCCTTTTCTTCTCAACAGAAAGACTTTGTCCTTGTGAAGTTTTCTTTTAAATTGTTTACATTCTTCTAGTGGGTGAGCTTCTGAACAACAAGCACAACATCCATCATTTCTTTTAGCTGCAGCATGTTGCTGATCAACTTCTCCTGAAGCACTCCCAGATGTCACAGTGCTGGCCACTACATTCCCTTTGGTCTTAATCCCAGGTTGCCTTTGAAGACTGATGGATGATGTACTGAAGTTAGAATCTTGTAATTCTCCGAAAAAAGGATCTGACAGAATCTTGACATGTCGTTCGATGAATGCAACCATATCACCAAATCCTGCCCGGTATCCAGTTGTCTCCATTATATCAAAAGCTTTACTTCTCCAACACTCTCGTAACTTGTATGGCATCTTAGCAAGTATTGCTCTCATATTTACAGGCATGTCCAACTCCTGCACGTGCTCCAGCTCTTCCATTACATTACAGCAGCCACGCAAAAATAAAGAATAACTCTGTAATGCTCTAATGTCCTCAGTTCTTATTGTTGGCCAAGACAAAGCCTTGTTAATATATGCAGTTGCAACTTTATAAGGGTTTCCGAAATGTTCCTGTAATAAAGACTTTGCTACAGTGTAGCCATAATCTGGATTCAAATGCTGACAACTGCGCACCAGCTCCTGAGGTTGACCTTTAGTAAATTGTTCCAAGTAATACAAACAGTCCGCATTATTTGTTTTGATTTCAACCCCTTGTTCGAAGGCTTTAATAAAGGCTCTGTACTGAAGAGGATCACCATTAAAAACAGGAATGTTACGTGGCGGGAGAGTCATACTCTGTTGCTGCTTTACCAAGGCTGCTGTGATTTCACTTTGTCTGTTCATGATGGTAAGAAGTTCTCCAGGTAATTGAGCACTGTTTGATGATTGGATCATTTTCTCATTATGTTTGAAATGCTCTTCCGATTGTATTTGGGATCCACCAGCTTTATGTTGACCACACACAGGGTGCTGGTTTGTTGCTACCGTTCTCTTTGGTCTCACATCCATAGATTTATTTTCCTTTGATGTCAACTTTAATTCATTTCTTTGTTTAGTATGGTCTATACCATCTTGTTGAGTTGTTGGATTATCAATTTCATTTCTAGGAAGAAACTCCTTCACAAAGGGGTCCAAACTTTGCTTTAATCCCTTTTCTTTTGTTTTCTTTTTATAGTGTGAGCTCACTGAGTTTGACGTTTGTGAGGAACACTGCAGCTTTAAATTATACATTTCCATCTGCAAGTCAGATTCAGCCAATTCAGTTTCCAGAGCAAGCATCTCTTTTCTTTTCCTCAGTTTCTCCTCCTCTTCTTCAATTGCGTGTCTTTCTTTTACAGCCTTCACACGGGCCAAAACTGAGGCCCTGTTTGCTGCTACCTTTAACTTTACAGATGAAGTGATACTGGAACTAACACTCCTTTGTGAATGTCCACTAACATTTGACACACTGTCAGTGGGATTGACACCATCATCATCATTATTGTTGCCAACTGCAGTTTGAGAGAGCCACTTATTCACTCTAGAAATACATTCATTATTAGGAATCATTTTTGCTTTAAACCATACTTCATGATTTTCTTTTTCATCATGTGGCAAAAACCCCAGAAAAGATTCATGCAAACATTTGGCATCATCACACAACTTAGTCAACCTATCAAAAGCACTTAAAACCTTTGTTTTTTCACCTTTTGACATTAAATCATGAATTTCATATCTTATATTACCCGTTTTGTTTAATTTAGATTTTCGTTCCTTTTGTAATGTTTCAAGTTTTTCAGCCAAGGCCTTTTCTGTTAATTTAACAGTACGTTTTTGAGTTTCCCCACCAGTAGCCATTAGTTCAGTCTCAGATTTTTGTCCATTTCCATAGTCCAAAGGTTCAATTGGAAGACAAACGCACAAAAGAGCTACTAAATGAGCCTCAACGCAAAGAGGTCCAATATTATTTAAAGCGACGCAGTTACCAATGCATTGGTTTTAATGTGTGCACACACAAAAAACAAAAATGAAATAAAATAAAATAATGGCCATCAAAGGTGTAGCGCTACACGTACCTCGTTGGGCGCCTGTTGACATTCCATGATTTAATCCACAACGATCTTCAAAGATCCAGGTAGTTCATCCGGCTGTCCGATCCTCCTCAATCACTGACTGCCACCGCGTCCATCAGATCCATTGCTGCCGCGGTCTAGTCCAATAAGTTACGTCCTTTCAATCACAAATTGTCTGCCACCGCGTTCATCCTTTTCTGCCACGGCCGCAGCCTGATGCTACTTTAGCTCTGTCCATTTAGCAAACACCAGCACATCGCATCCCAAACGGTCCCAGTCTGCTCCACATGGTCTCCATCGCTTTGTTCAAAGACATCGGAGTTCATCAAAGTCCAAAAAGGGCAAGTTTTTGACAGTATAAGTGCCAGTTTAATACTGCACTTGTTAAGCGTTGATCCGTTGCTGCTTTGTTATGACGCGCTGAGCGGCTAACGTTGTACCTGTTGACAGCGTGTAAAGTCAATCCGATTCTTGTTGTCCAAATTTGTTCCAATCTGATGAACCATTTGTGAACAGATTGCATTTATTCCACAATACACGAGAACAGGGTTAACAAAGACTCCGCCACAGCGGTCAAAAACTTGTATGCCCTTCCGGGTTCAACACCTGTCGACTACCTGTGATCTCTTGGTTCATATACTGGAGCCGACAGCGCCATCTAGTGACCAAATCCAAAAATACACATATTTGGCTCCAACATCAAATGTTTCAAAGATTAAACACGTTTGTATGGAAGAATGTAAATCAGACTTTCACCCTGAGGAAACTCTCAAACTTTTAAAAGACTCACATTAATCTGTTTATTAAAATCACACCATGTTTGATTATTTCCCCCCAGGACGAAGTTTAATTTTATATTTAATTTCATTTGCATCTGAACTTCAGGTCATGTGGACGTAAAATTTCAGCAGCTTTAAAAGATCTAAAGACATTTCCAGAGGTGAGTAGTAACTAATAACATTTACTCATCTTATTATTTTCATTTTGGTAAATAAAATACCATGATTTGTACACAGCTTTGTATTTTTGTCTTTCTGATGACAATATTCCAAATATAAAATCAGATATTGAGTTGTCTTTTTACCAAATAGTTGCTACTAACATTTGAGTAGTTTAGTTTCTTGGACGGCTACTTTTTGCTTTTACTTCAGTAAAAATATGCCGAAGTAGAGCTTTCAAAAAAGTTTTGTCCTCTCTGCAAGTTTCTCAATCGGAGACCAAACTAAACAAAACATGTTGCAGTTCCATAAAACAAGCAGCAGGGGGCGATCTTCCCCACCGGCAGGACCCGCACCATGTGGCAGCTAATGGTGACTTGATTGGGTTTCTGTAAACCAGTGTAACGCGGTACTTTTACTGTCGCTGTTGAATCATTAAATATCTCATTTAAAGACAAAATTAAATACAAGATAATTATCATAAACAGATTTTCCCACCCCCCTATATGCACTGCCATTGAAAAGCTACCCAGCACCAACTTTTCATCAAATGTTTTCTCTTGGTTGGAATATAAATGTTATTGTAGAAATGTGTGCTGTATGAATGTATTACAGGATGAAATTGCAACACTATTATCCACTTTTTTATTTTTTAGCTAAAACTGACCTAAGTTTTCTCTACGCTAAGAGAAAATGTATCAGGCCTTTAAAAAGCTATCTACAGAATATATAGCCTTTGTGCCAACGCAAAGACAAAAATGCAGCGCAAACCTACAGATGCACTGTACCCCACTGTAGTTCATCACTGTACTACACATTTTCAGCTAAATGTAATTTGGGAATCACTCTGCTGGTGCTGAAATTTTGTTTTCTGTGAGTCAGACCCTGTTTTATCTTCTATTTGTCTTCCGTTCACAAAGTAAAGGAAATTTACTGCAAAATAAGGATCCACTCACAGTAAAGTATCACATACAATTCAGTTCTGTTTATTTACACAGAGTCAATTCACACAAATTTATTAGAACCAACGACCAAGAAGATGAGCAGCTGAGTCACATTTATCTTTGATTTATGAGAAACATTTCCAAAGAAAAGCACAATGGAGACACTTCCTGCTTTTACCTGACAACAGAATCAAAACCAGCTGAATCACGTTCCAGTTCCACACTGCAGAACCAGTCGAATTTGAAAACTGACCAGGCTAACTACCCTACAGCGTTTTGAACAATGTGAAAACAGAAAAAGACTCGATCAATTCAAAATGACCACAACTTCAGATAAGCTGCTCTTTTCTACCTTATATGTTGAGATCAGAGTTGCCAACTTTCCTCCAACGTTCCCTCTAGAGGGGCTATTTCCTGAACTGAAATGTGCATTAAAACTGTGACCTATCAATCAATTCTGCAATTGCCCCCAGGTGGAAATTTTACTATGTTTCTTTAGTTTTGATGACATACCATGAATTGAGTCCAAATCCTGTTTTACCATTGCTTTAAAATGTCTCTTTATATGGGAGTACTCATAAAACTGCAGTATTTACTGAGTTGTACCTGTCGTCACAAAAACGGAGCGAATAATTGACCTGACAGTTCACACAAAGAGAGCGCATTAAGAAAGCAATATTCACACACGGATAGGTCAGACATTCACAGAATATCATCTTCTAATTTATAGGCAGCAGTTTTTAAATACTCATAACTGTTTATAACTAATTTCAACAAATAAAAAGACGGCAATCAAGTGTTTTGGACAAACCAGTCCACTATCAGAGTACTCATCAGTACTTTTGCTCTGTAAATAGTCACAGGATGTCGGGGTCAGGACATCTTATGAGCTGAAGGCTCGCTAATATCAGCACGGCTTTCCACCCAGAGGAGCGCAGACTGTGGGGCGCCACAAAATGAAAGACATCAAAAAGCAGGTAACGAAACGTGGCATGACTTAGTGCTAAATAAAGGAGTTATTTTCTTAATACGGCTGGATTACTCTGCGAGGAGCGGATAATATTTAAACTCCAGTTTGAGATCTATGAAATCGTAATTTGAGTAAGAAGAGACAAAAAATGTGTGATTGCACAACCTTTAGATTGAAAGTGAAAGTAAAATGTCAAAATCAGTTCATGTGATATGATTGCTGTTTTGCAGGATGAACTTTTCTGGGGAAGGGAGTGAATGTCTGTCAGAAGGGAGGCGCCATTTGGCAATGAGCGTCGCATTTATCCCTCTGTAAGTTGGGATGGCTGGTCAGCTCCAGTACAAACCAGTGTCCTCTCCAGACCCCTTCATCATGCACTCGATTACACCAAAGTGGTCAGACTGACCTGGACTAAACAAACTGGAAGAATAGCGACACAGATCCGCCTAATGGTCGCCGTTTAACTCCATTCATCTGCTCTCCATTATGTCCGTTCCCTCTTTGAGGACAGGATTATAGGCGGCCTCAGTCACAAAGGTCAGAGGGCCGAGCAGACACTCCCACACCTCCGTGACCCGCTCTGATCCCACGACCTCGGCACCAGCGGGTCCCCGCTCCCGGACCCGGCTCTCCCTCCCCGCCAGTGGACTGGCTTTGTCCTGTTTGTCCCGACCCGTTTTCTGCCGTATCACTCACACACATCACAGCAAGCCGAACAATCAGGGGGATGGAAACCTGATTACCGAGCAGCAACGCCGCAATCCACACAACACGCAAATAACAGCAAGGAAAAAATTAATTTTTAATACGGATATTCCGTTTTATGATCTTTTACTCCATTTGATTGGACTGAATTCAATTATTTCCCATTTCTTGTATTGTAGGATCTTGAAAACTCTTATATTTCTGTCTCAGTGTATGAATTAAACATTTATGCACTCATTTAGCAAACAGAGTAGTCAAGCCTCATAATTTGGTAGACAGGAAAATCATCTCCAATAAATAAAGGAACAATAGTAACCATTTTGTTGTGTATTTTCATCATATTCCTATAGAGCTCAGAGTTTACAGAAAATACTCATTAAAGTGAAAACCTTCTCTAGCAAATAACAAAGCTCTTCATTAAGTCCTTTGGGGCTTCAAATTGCACTGCCAGCAGTTGCTACAAACATCTAAATGAACAAAATAAACAAAAAAGACCAAAAATACGTACAGATGTACTAATGAAAGAGCTGAGTAATTTTACCCAGAGAGTAAAAATAACCCATTGTGGTTTCCTATCAGACATGCACTCACGCTGCTGGAGGGATTCCTGAAGAGCAACAAACGTCTCAGCTGGATGTAACGTGTAATTGTGTATATATATATATATATATATATATATATATATATATATATATATTTTTTTTTTTTTTTTTTTCCCCACCAGGGGGTCTTTTGTGGGCTCTACTGTCCCTTATATGACAGTAGGCTGACAGGAAAGGGGGATGGAGAGGGGGGAAGACATGCGGCAAATGTCGTCGGGTCTGGGAATCGAACCTGCGACGGCCGCGTCGAGGACTGAAGGCCTCCAAACGTGGGCCGTGCTATCCCCTACGCCACCACAGCACGCCCAATTGTGTATATATTTTTATCTACATTTTCATTTTCCAATAAATATTTATGTTTCCTGAAACGTCAATAAGGACCAGACCAAAATTCAACTGAGAATTGATTTTCACACAGAGTCTTCATCCAATGTGACCGAGACAGATTATAAGTGGGGTAACATTTATTTAAAAAATGTGGGGGGTATTTCTTTGCATATTTGTTAAAATTATCACCATGTCATCATGACAGTTTAATATCAGACAGATAATCTCTGAGAGAAATCCAGCTCCTCCCTGAGCTACTAAATGTGATAAAGGCGGAGAAACAACTTACTGTTACTTGAACCGTTTACCCGCCATGGCCATCGGTGGCCATGCTAACTAGCCTTAGCATTTGTGGCAAGGCTAAGTTGTGGTGAACCAGCTGTTGAGAAGCAGAGAGCAAGAGGAGGGGTGAGAGAAGTGTGTACACAAGGATGATTGACAGCGCTAAGGCCCTCCTCCTGGCTCTGATTGGTTGTTTTCTGACATGCTGGATGAGCTCAGTTTTTTTCACAAATTATCTGTCGCATATTATCACGTGTCTCACAACATAGTGACAGTTTTAACAATTAGCTAAAGAGCATAGATTCTTAGAAAAGCTTCAATTGTGCAAAACTGTTAAGAGAGAATTTGCAAGTATAACTGCAGTGAGCCTGGTTGACATGTGGGAGTCCTGATAGTTTTCGAAACATTCGGTGGTTAATGCTGTAAGAAACTGACAGATTTTATCAATGTAAGGTTTAACCTAGTTAAAGAAAAAAGGAACTACCTGATTTCTAACCGCAAGAACGGTTTAATACTTGCATTGTGTTGGTTGTTGTCATCTATGTCCTACATGCATAACAAATCACTATTTGTTCAGCAAGAAAGTTCTTCTCTAAGAGGCTGCTTTACTAATTTTGACTGCATCGTTCAACCAAGTCAAGGAAACTAATAAATGTTGAGTTTTAGTGGTGAAATGCAGCATTGAAATGAAACACCATGAAGAGTAAGGCAGAAGTTTTGGAGTTGTGACGCCTCTTTGAGGATGCATGTGGAGGATGTTGTTTAGTCGGGCAGGTGATGGAGTTCACCTGCCCCTGGGTCTTTCACCTGTCACAGGACTGAACTCTGCATCCCAAACTTACTATGCTCACCGTCAAGAATGCACCTCTGACCCCAGCACTCTGAGTGGGCGTGTGTGTGGGTGGGTGTGTGGAGCAAAAAGGGGAGGGCAGCAGCATGTTGTACGGTCAGGATCCAGTTTTCCAACATTTACAGACCATCCCACCCCGTCGGCCGGCTGAGGAAGAGAACTGACTGACCCGAGAGAGTTTTTGTTTGGATTTCTGCTGCTCTGTATGTGTGTGTATGTGTGTGTGTGTGTGGGTGTGTGTGTGTGTGTGTGTTTGTAATACCTTGTGGGAACCATTTTTTCTGACACATACCACATTGTGCGGACCCACTGCTTTGAGCCAAAAGCAGCGTTTCCCCTTGTGGAGACCAGGCTTCGGTCCCCACAAACAGGTGGAAACATTTCCCCTGTTTCCACCGAAAACAGGGGAAATGCTGTTTTTGGGTCAGGGGTCAGATTTAGGACTAAGGTATGAATTGATTTTTGGTTAGGGTTAGGTATGTAATGGATAAGGTTAGGGTTAGGATAAGGGTAAGGTTTAGGCTGTAGAAATGAATGGAAGTCAATGGAAAGATAGCTCTGTGTGTGTGTGTGTGTGTGTGTGTGTGTGTCTTTGTCACGTTCGCAAGGACGGTCATGGAGTTTTAAGATCAGAGCAATTTGCATCCATGAATGAAAGTTTATGGTGAAAAACCAGCAACACACTACTGACAGGTGTTGTTTTTTTAAGCGTTTTATTTTTTGTTTGTAATTTATTTACCCTTAACGACCTGTCAAAAGAGCATAAATGTGTGTTTTTTTTTATTCAAGAAATTTAACAATTACAGGTAAAAGCCAGTAAATTAGAGTATTTTGAAAAACTTGATTTATTTTAGTAATTGCGTTCAAAAGATGTAACTTGTACATTATATTTATTCATTGCACACAGACTGATGCATTCAAATGTTTATTTCATTTAATTTTGATGATTTGAAGTGGCAACTTTGCAGGTGTTTTGAGTCAATCAGCTGATTAGTTTGTGGCACCAGGTGTCTTCAAAATTTAACCCTAACACAATATTCTAATTTTGTGACACACGGAATTTTGGATTTTCATTTGTTTTTTGGAAGTTTGTTCCAGATTTTGGAGCACAGAAGCTGAATGCTGCTTCTTCATGTTTGGTTAATGGATGTTTACACGCCAACAGATCTCTAAAGTATTTCATTGTTAAGCCATTCAGTGCTTTATAAACTAACGATGGTATTTTAAAGTCTATTCTCTGAGGCAGGACTGGCGCGATGTGCTCCACCTTCCTGGTTTTAGTGACGTCGTGGCGTGAGCAGCTCTACTGCTGAACAAACTGCGGCGACCTCAGAGCTCATCCTTGTCTCTCACTACTAAAGCATGAACAGGACTGATGTATTCCTGCCCGGACTCCCTCCCCATCGGCGGTGAGGCCAGGGTTCAGCGGATGAAGTCGAGACAAAGCGAACGTAATTCCTCGGTTCAGGTTTCACACTGCGGTCACCGTGGGAGGAGGAACGGCTGGGAGAAAGTGGGAACTGTGGGGAAATGTGTGAGGATAAAGAGCCGAGACCTGCGGTTTGTCTGACCGCAACACAAGTGCATCTTTTCCCCCCTTGTTTTTCGCCCTCCTTTAATCCCAGGCCTCTTCCTCCTCCTCGCCTATATTCCGAAGAGGAAGAGGAGTAAGAGGAGGAGGAGGAGGAAGACGACAACAGGGCAAGGTCTGCAGAGACGACTGGAAGCTTCACACAGCCTACCACGAGAAATGTAATTAAAAACTCACAGTTAATTGGCTTTTTACATGATAAAGCACCATCGCCTCATACACAAGTGAGAGCCTCTCATTGCCACAGGCCTGGCCCATAGCAGAGCAAACACACAGCTCATGCAGGGCCTTTGTTGTTGAATTTTCAGAGCTAATCATCTTATACTTAATCTGAATTTCTGGTTGGGTCTTAGAAGAGCTTTCAGTTCCTCATAACTATTCATATAGAAGCAGAAGAGGATGGCTCAGGGAACAATCAGTTTTAAGTCTGGACTCGATGTGGGTGCCCCGTGTTTCTAATGCTGATTTTATTGGAGGTTTTTCCTCTGTGGAAAAGGAAGATTGCAACTGCCGAGGATTTTGCTAGAGAACGTGCTTTGTGTTTCTTGAGCAACTCACTTGCTCATATTGCAGGTTTGGCGGCAGCATTTCTGAAGAAGAACATCAACCTCACGTGAAGCCATAACCTGCCACAATTAGCCTTGCCATTGCTTTCCTACGCGATTCCACTTGATTCTCATCTCTATTCGGTGTCCCTCTTGGTTTTTCTCCCATTAACTCAAATTCTCTCCAGTAGAATTTTACCCTGGGCCAATCAGCGACCAGAGGGAGAAATTGTGAACGATGACGTGGACTTTCTGTGCTGTTTTACAATTGAAGTCTGCCTGTAGTCAACGTTAGTGACTGGATAAAATTTAAGACTTCAGCAGAGTTCACACCTTTAATGCACACCTCCAGTCTTCTTGCTAACTGACAAAACACAAGAAGGAGAAGAGTCCATGCCTCCAGGAAGTAATCATTTCTCAATAGCCAAGGGTCCGGCACCTCAGTACGAAAGCGAAGTGTAGAACAGGAGTCTGGTTTTTCTCAGGCTAACATTTTCTAAGATAAAATAAGAATGACTCTCCTCCTCTCCATTTTGAAATACATTCAAATACCTTTTCTTGTCTAGAAACATTCAAAGGGAACCTTTGTTGTTTTCAGCCTAAACCCTCCATCGTTGCACTTGTTTCAGTCAAGTTTATATCAAATAAGGTGCTTGAATTCTTTCCCTTTATTGTCCTGTTTAAGGTTCAGAGATGCAGTGTAAAGATCAGATTACAGTTATCAAATGCAAACAAGTGCAGAGAAAATAATTTCCAGCTGACTAATAAGACTGTAATTAATAGAGGAGCGATGCTGGTTAACCATTGTGACCATGACCAAGCCTGAACTCAACTGTGAAGCATGGGAGCAAACACAAAGGGAGAATCTCCCACCAGATCATTTAAAGGGCCAGTGTTATGTATTTCCCAGGCACACAGTGCCATTTTTATAGCGTAATCAAGTAACTATTAAATCAGTTGTTTAAGAAAAATGCTTTATACTGTATATGACTTAAAAGAAATGCTACCTTGCTATTTAACTCCTTGAAATTGGGCCTCTTTAAAAACTTCTGCTCTCTCTGAAGTCATCACAGCATGCTCCTCTATTAACCCTTTAACAACGTTTTTTTTAACTGAGAAGTAGCTCCTATAATGAGCTCAGTAGTTGCTCAGTTCCACCAGGTGTTTGCTAATTGCTGCTGGCTAGTCTGAAGGAGCCCAGTCAGGGAGTCGTAGATAAGGGCTGCTCTGTCAGGCAGAAGCTCAGAAACTTGGAAGCTGCAGCTCTGAAAAGGCGCTGCGTCCTAGAAGAAGAGGCTAGGTCCACCCAGGCGTTTTGCTCAGCTGAATGGTTGCCATGGAGACTAAAGGTTTTCTGAAACAGGCATGAACGAATCGAAACCATGTAGGCTATTGATGAGGGAATAACATTATAACATGATGTAAAGCTAAATACAAAAAAAAAAAAAGTTGATTTCACACACCTTAAAATCACTGAGAAGTTTTTCTAACTCAACACGACTCTGCTGAGGGTTTCTCTGTTAGTCTCCACACGCTGGACTCGCTCTTTGGCTTCAATCTTCCAGATTATTATAAAAGCGGTTAAACTCACTCAGTGAGAGCTTTGTTCACAAACAGGCTCGAGGAGTTGAAAGGGCGGCCTCGTGTCACGGGATTGCATCACCCCGCTACAATATCGCTTCTTCCATTACAGTGCTAACCTGTTAATGTGTGAGCAGCTCATTCTTATTGCTTCTTACACCTGAGCATGTGGCCTGCGGCGTCCTCACACACAGGATCTCAAAGTCCTCCTCACCCCCTCCTAAGCGCAGCCGCTGGTCAGAAACAACTCCACGGCTCTCATTGGCTGACCAGTCCTGAACTTGTGACCGCCATTGGCTGCGTCCGTCGCCCACATCCTGACCTGCGTGGGTCCGAGGAGCGGCTCAGGTAGGTGTGGACGGCAGGAAGGAGACAAAGGGCGCGCAGGGAAGAAGATATCAGCTTGCTGCAGGCCCTGGCGTGCCGCATTCTGCTCCGTATATCACCTTACCTTACATAATTGGGTCCATTATGGCGCTAACCGTGGCGCCCAGCTTGCCGAGCTGAGCGGAGATGTTACCGGTCCGCTGCGTCACTGTTGTTTTTTTCTCTCTTTTCGGGTCTCTGCGGACAGAAGCGGGCCGAGGTGGGGGGCTGCTGTCCCCACTTCCTCCTTCTTCTCAATCATACAGTGGTAATTGGTGGGAGTGGGCGTGTGTGCATCTGGCGCAATAACCTCACCACCACCACCCCTTACTCTTACCCCTTCATCTCCCCAGCCCCCCACCCTGTTGAAAGCTCATTAGCGGACCTGCTGTTAATGAGCTATAGTGGGATCACACAACTTCATTTTCATTTAGGAGGGGTGGGCTGCAGACCAGAGATGATGCTGTGGCGTGTTTTTTTTTTGTTTTGTTTTTTTGTGTGTGCCCATTAGAATAGAGTCAGCAATTATCCCAACCCCTTGATACACCCCCTCCCCAAACACGTCAAACTGAACTTCCCCCTCCCCCTGTTACAGTCACGCATCCTGAGAAAGCCCCGTCACTCCCGTCCCATCACAGCTTGCGTGAATTGAACTACAAATGCATAGCAGGGGCAGCAGTAGTCCAGCGCTGCTGGACTACTGCTGCCCCCCCAATTCCAATCCCAATCCCAATCCCAAACCCAACCCCACAGTTGAGCTGCGGTACAATGTTTGGAGATGAAGCCCTGCAACATCAGAAGGATGTAAACAAGGACTGAGGGTCCCTAATCCGAACATCTACATTAAAAATTAAAAAGTCAGCACTGAGCGCGGTCCTCTGAGAAAGACCTCCTCCTCACACAACATCCCGGCGAGGAAACCATTCCAGCAGACCTCCAGAAGCATTCATCAACTTTCTCACATTTTAGTCACCGTCTAAAAACAAACTTCTGTGTTGTTTTTTGTAATGGGATTGTAGGTGAGCAACAAAAATAATGTTAGCTGGAAGGAAAATAAAATAAAAGAAGATTTTAAGCATTTCCCCCCCCAAAATAAAATGTGGAATGCTTTAGGAGTAAAGGTTCAACAAATAACTACAAAAAAATGTGGAAAAAAATAAATAAATAAGAGACCCAGTAAGAGAATATATTTAACCTCAATTCTTTATTGAGGTTTTCTCGTGAAGGTAATAACAAAATTACATCCTTTTACACAGACAGTCACTTTTGGGCTTAGAAGGAAAGGAGTCAGCCATGCTGGGGGAAAGTGAGTAACATGTAACAGGAGCAGGCAGGTATCCACAACAAGAACAGCTAGAAAATATATACAACAACAACATCATCCCTGAACAGTTACACTGCGACCATTCAAACAAAATGCACAAACATTTTTAACGACCTGAATGTATTCAGAGGTCAAGAGATTGACGAAAAAAAAGTAAGCTGACTTTTAAATATTTTTTATTCTTTTTAGATCAACTTGGATTCACGAGTGGTCACAAAATAATAAACACAAGCTCAACATGTTGATTATGACCATCGATGCTAATTTCCACACCCTCGCATCTCTAAGTGCTCGCTCGGCGGGCTCGCGTTCCCCGGCAGCCAAAAACAAACGACCCGCCAACATGCAGCAGCCATAAATTAGGAAGAATTCAACGACGGACAACAGAAAGTACGCAAACGGCTACGAAACATGCACGAGTTTCACGCGGCCGCCCGGCATTTTAACCAATGTAAACAACAAAAGAGAGAAATTACCATCACAACAGTACAGAGGGGGGAAATGATGCACACCCGTTTCATATATAAGTAAAAAAATTGCTGGCTTTCCTTTTTTTTTATGCATAGAAACTAATCTTACAAAAACATCAGCAGATGAGACTTTAAAGTCTCTGTATTCACATTTATAAAAAATTAGAAAAGCAAAGACAAAAAAGGTTCCATGTGCATTGGAGATAAAAAAAAAACCCAAAAAGAAAAGAAGTCGTCGTCCACACACCCTGGTGAAATACCAAGCTTTTAAGATTCTAAAAATGATTATTATTTGCTTACCAGAAAATATACAACTGAGATAAAGTGAAAATGTGTGATGAAGAAGCTGCAATAAACTGGAGGCATTAGCGTGAAGCACCTTTTAGTTCAGTCACACCTGACACTGATTATAGAGATTAACTGTAAGTGAGGCTCAGCTGGTCAAGCAGGAGTTTCCTGACAGCCTTCAGATGAAGACGCGGTTTGTTACGAAGGATCTGATTATACAAATGCATCGGTCAGGAGAAGGGCACAAAAACAAGCTGGAATCCATCCAAAAACTATTTACGACAATCAGTAAAAAAAAAAAAAAAAAAAAAGTAAATAAAAATGATGGTTACGATAATTATTTTGACTGGAAATAAGTTATTGGAGTCACAGGTTGAGTCTGATAGAGAAGGAGGCCTTCACTGGTTCTGGTCCAGATGCTGCCAGCAACACCAGAAGCCTCTGAACTGACTGGGACAACAACCTCATGTTTTCACATCATGTCTGGACGAAAGACCTTTTTTTTTTTTCCCTCCAAACATCCAGTTCTGACCCAAAACCTGCGTGTGTGAGAAAGTGTGACAGGACCAGAATGAAACATTTGGGTCCTGATTCCCAGATGTAGATTTGGCACCAAAACAACAGCATCGCCATGGAGAGACATGGTGGTGGCGCCAACATGCTCTGGGGTTACTCTTCTTCTATGGATATCAGTCACTTTTTTTCCAGGTGCTTGCTGCAAAGGTGAAGACGGGTTTCATCATTCACGAGTCAAGAATACACTAAAACGATTCCACTAGAGGAACAGAAACCTCCAGTAACGGCTTAGTCAAAGTTCAGAGCGAAAGTGATCTGAGGGCCGTTCAGAGATGTCAAATAATTCAGACTGAATGTTGAAACTGAATCAAAAAGTGCTTCAAACTTTTAATTATGGGTGTACAAATTTATGAAAACAGGCTATTGGGCCTTTTGTTTTTAGTTTTTGCAGTTCTCCCTCCAACACTGAAACACTCGGACCCATTTGTGTTTTGAAACGATTCGTCACGGATTCATCATTTCTAGGTCACAGAAACTTGGCGTTTCGACAAGGGTGTGTAAACTTTCTTTCCTTTTTTTTTTTTACATCCACTGCAGCATCTATTCACAAGGTCAGGAGCACAGCCTCGCTCGGCCCCATGGGACTTGTAAACATTAAGTGACAAGTGTTGTGACAAGCAAGCGCCTTTAAAAAGTGTGTGACAGACTACAGGCAGACAGTGTTTGGATTCATTTCAGCCCTGCGGCGGCTCCAAAGTCTTTAAAAGGTCTTCTCCACAGAGAACAGCACAGTCTGACCTCTCTACACTCATCAGTGCTCAGTAGTATTATATTGCTTTTGTTTTTTTTTACACAGTATAATCTCTTCTGATTGGGTTGATGCGTCTCCATCTGTCCAGTGGGTCGCTACAGACGTGAAACGCTCTTGTTCTCTTGCATTTTTGCGCTGCAGCATGGTGATCAGTTTCCTGTGTTGGTGTGGACTGCGGCAGTGCACTTCCTGTTCACGAGGTATGGTAATCTCCCTGCTGAATGTCACGGACTTGTTTTTCTCTGTGGTCTGTGAAGAACTGTAGGCACTTAGTTTCAGCCAGCAGCTTCGCAGTCGATTATGAACGACTGCTGGCTGCAGCGGGCCTCGGCAGTTGTTGCGACCCGCTGCTGACAGTCATGCGGCGCCTTCGCGACTTTAACCTGATTCAGTGAGCAGAAGCCAAAGCCAGGCCCGCCTCGGCGACGCTTTCATGTGGGAGATCCCCCACTGCTGCTGGACTCCCTCTACCTTCTTCCACCTCCATGTCTCTGTCTGCGCAACCCTGCGCCTTGCTCTCCAGACCCGCCTCATCCTCCTCCATCTTCACCACCCCGACTCCCGCTTCCTCTCCCGCTCTCAAAGCGGCCAAGGTATCGGCGGCGCTGGCCTGCGCGTACGCCCCGACGTTGGCGTGGCTCAAGCCGTGGACCTTCTTCAGGTGTTTCTCCAGGGTGGCGTACACAGTGAAGGGCACGGCGCACAGCTGGCATAGGAAGGAGGCCTTGGCCCCCTGGGCACCGTGGGTCTTCATGTGGCGAGTCAGCTTGGAGCTCTGGGCGCAGGCGTAGTTGCAGAGGCCGCAGCGGTACGGCCGCTCGCCCGTGTGGCTTCGGCGGTGCACAGTCAGGTTGCTGCTATTTCTGAACTGCTTACCACAGTACTCGCAGGCCTCGTCTTTCTTCTTCTTCCCAGTGGGACCTGGAGTGGAGCTGGCGTTCGCCCCGGCAACGGCGGCTGCTGCTGCTGTGGCGCTTCGCCGCTCAAAGTCTCTCTGCCACTCTTGCACGCCGGAGGCCCACTCCTTCTCCCTCTCCACGAGTTCTCCTTGTTCGTTCTCCCACTCTCCGACCCCCCGCGCTCTCTCGCCCATTTCCGGGCGTTTGGGCGTGCAGTTGCCACTGGCGATGCCGCTCTCCCCGCTTCCTCCCGTCTCTCCGCTCTCTAGGGAGCCTTCGGAGGGGCTGGCGCAGGGCGACGCGGGCTGCGGCTCCCCCTGCCCCTCCGCCGCCTCCTCGCCTCCGGCTCTGTGGTTTGGGTACAGCCTCAGTAGCTCCCTGTCTGGTGGTCGGAGGTGGGAGTTCAACAGCATTAGGCCTGATGCTACGGTCGGGTGCTTGGGGAGGGTCAGATCCAGCTCTTTTCCCATCATCCCTGGCCCCTGAAGCCTTCCCCGGGGCCCCTGCCTCCCAATATCCTCCTCCATCAGAACAGCCTCCACCGACTCGCACCCACTTCCTCCGCCCGCAGCCTCCCGGTGGTGGCCCCTGATGTGGCGAGCGAGCTGCCCGCTCTGAGCGAAGGCCTGCCCACACACCCCACAGTGATAGGGCCTGTCGCAGGCGTGAGTCCGGCGGTGGGCAGACAGGGCGCGCAGCGAGTGGAAGTTCTGGTCGCACAGCTCGCAGTGAAAATCGGCCTGGACGGCGCCAGACTGAGGAAACGTCGACGCTGCCGGCGGAGACGAGGACGGAGACGAGACGGGCGCCACGGGGGAGCTGAGGCTGGTGTTGTTCCCCTCAGCGAGTTCCCGGAGTCGCACGGAGAAGTTCATGGCCTGGAGGCTCGCCGAGGCGGCTTGGTTCTGACGCGAGCGCCGCTGGGCGGTGGGCTGGAAGGCGGAGGCGAGGGTCTGGGTCAGGTGGCGCGGGTCCAGAACGGCCGGTGCGGGCTTGTTCTCTTTCAGACCCACTCCTCCTCCCACGTAGGCGTCATCGTCCTCATCCTCCTGGTAGATGCTGAAGGAGTGCGTGTGCTGGGCGTGTTGGAGGAGCGCCCACGCCGAGCAAAACACGCCGTCACACTGAAAGCAGGTGAAAAAGGCGGGTTCTTCACATCCTGCACGGAGAGAGAAAACCCCGAATTAGAGGATGGATGATACAGTAAAATGTTTATCGAAACATTTTTAAGATCCACCTGGGAAAGAAAATTAAAGATTAATGTCCACTTGGGAGCAGCTTTACGGAGCCGTTAATTTCTAAGAGAGTGAATTAGTTGCTCCTTTACAACAAACATCATGTTTCGTTTTCAAACGGTTTGTTTCCCTGTTTCCCTTCAGCCTAATTTGGTCTACGAAAACAATACAAGCAGTGTTGTTCGTGAACAAAAGTTATGACACATTCAGAACTGAATAGAAATTTTAAAAAAAGTTTGATCCAAATAAATCATCCATCTTAAATATATAAAATTTGACACAGAAACTACCCCACACAAACAAAAATCACAGAACATGCATAACCTGAAAGGTTAAGGGTCATTATGGAAAGAAAATCTCATGGTCGTGCCACAGCATTTCAACTGGACTTTAACTAGGCCTTCAAAAACCTTTCGTTATCCCAGTCACTCAGAGGCGGACCTGCAGCTTTCACTGTCCTAGTGGGTTTCAATCAGGCTAATTGTTCAGGACCTGAAGAATCAGAGCAACCCGGCCATGTTTCAGTGTGAGCGTAACAGTTTTTCTGAAATGCTGTTTTAGTTTTAAACCCAATCTAATGATACACAATGTCTCACTTTTGTCTCGTCAGTCCACAGAATAATTTCCTACAAGTCTCGGGCGTCCTTTTTCCCTCAGTGATTTCCCCTCGAAACTTTACCTCGTATATAATTTAATACTGACTCAAAGTCTGACCTCTTGGAGTAATTTCAGTGGGAGAGCCCTTCCTGGGAAGATTCACCACTGTTGCATGTTTTCTCCATTTATGAATAATAACCATCTGTGGGGTTCAATGGCATCACAAAGTCTTAGAAATCACCTGAACTAATAAACGTCTATTTATGTCTTTAACCTTGGGCATGATTTGCTTTTTAAGATGTTTAACCTACTTCCTGTCGGGTTCTGGTTAAACGATTTCTTGATTCTAAAAATGCGATTGATTCTCCATTTTCTATTGTTTTTATTTGGTCTGAAACACTCCAAGTTGGACTTGTTGTGCATGAAAAGCTCTCCGTACATAAAGGCCGACGGCGCCTCGTTACGATTTCAGCATCAAATCGTTCAAAATCCTGTAATTTTTTTTTTCTCCCCCCACCAGGGGGTCTTTTTGTGGGCTCTAGTGTCCCTTAAACAACAGTAGGCTGACAGGAAAGGGGGAAGGAGAGGGGGGAAGACATGCGGCAATTGTCGTCGGGTCCGGGAATTGAACCCGCGACGGCCGCGTCAGGTCTGAAGGCCTCCAAACGTGGGGCGCGCTATCCTCTACGCCACAAAATCCTTTAATTTTTAAGAAGGTATTAAATGCGACATGATTAAAAATATTTTTTTTTTTTTTTTTTTTTTTTGGGCTAATTTTCTTCTTTAACATCAAGAGAAATCGCCCCCATCTGGCCAAGAGGAGAAAACTAAATATGAAGGCATTGATTAGCGTAGATTCAGAGAGGTTGCAAAAAACTGAAAGGGGGGAAAAAAAAAACACGTCATGGCAATGCAACAAACTGCTCAGAGTGAGACGGAAGAGTTGAGAATTACTTTGGTGGTTTTATCGCTACAAACAACCTCTTTTAGGCAGATTGAAATATTTATCTTAGCCCATTTTTAATTGATGAAAGCTGTGCATGAGAACGAGGACGATGGCGAAGCCTAATCTCGGCGAGCCGGGCGAAGAAGAACCTCACCTGGACGAGGGAAGGAGAAGCGAAACAAAGTACATCTGGAGATATTTTTATACAGCTTTGTCTCCTAACTGAGAGCTACGCGCCAATTAAGCTGCAAATTGCTAATTAGCAGAATGCAGAAAACGAACGCTTTATGCAAATCGGGCTCTGACTCAGCCTGCCTGACAAATGAGGCCTTTCTGCATAAATCAGAACTGGCGAGAAGATCCCCAAATTGAAGGGAAAACAGTTTTTCTTTTAAACACTTTTTCTTTGGAGAGGTTCAAAGCAGACTCTGGTATAAGCCTCTTTCATGTTTCCTCAAGTCAAATCCTTCTGTATTTTATTGGAGGATTGGAGGGAGGAGGGGAGGAGATTGAAGATGAAAAAGAGAGCAACTGTTTCGTTTTCTTTTTTTTTCTCCCCCTCGTCGCCCTCCCTCTGTCTGGAGATGAGAGGAGCTGCGGTGTTCGTGTCCTTTAACCTAGCCTGAGGAGAAAGCCAGGAGAAGTTGAGATACTCCTTAAAGAGAGAGGGAGAGAAAAAAAAATAGGGTGAAGAGCGAGAGGAGGGAAGATAAACAGAGAGATAGGTAGGTCAGGGCTCGGGAGATAAAGAGAGAATGAGATAAAAAAGATTGTAATGTGGCACGGAGGGGGGCAAAAGACACCAGGAAAATGTGTCACCCCTTCAAATTGTACTCTAGACCCATCCTCCAACCTCGACTCCCCCTAAAAAAAAAAAAAAAACACCAAATCTTTTCCTAAGGGTGAGGAAGAGGAGGTGGAGGTGGTGGGTGGGGGGGGGCTTTTGTCTTGGGGTCCTGGAGAGAAACACAATACCCGGCCGGTTTCGCTTTCCTCCGTTCACTCCTCCTCTTTTGGTAAGGATTCCCATTTGGCCCAGGGTAGCACTTGAATATTAAGCAGAAGCAATAACTACTAATTAAAAATGCAGATTGGCTGGGAGCACTAACGAGCAGCAGGCAGAATCTCTTCTCCCTGGGGAGGCGGAGGAAAGAGAAAAAAAGAGAGAGAGAGAGAGAGAGAGGGGAAGATGAAGAGGAGGAGGGGGATTGAAAGAGGGCAAAGCAAAAGTGTGCTGAAGATGCGGGGGAAGAAACGGGAAGGCGCAAAAGGAAAAAAAAAAACAAACAAACAAGGAGAATAAATAAAGAGGAATGAGACAGATGCACCCGGCTGCTCAGTAATCCATCCCCCGTTTTCTCCTCCATCAGGCTCTGAATGAACAGAGAGCTGCCGTTTGTCGTTTTTTTTTGCTCTTTCACTTGCAGTCATTTCAGGAGTCAAACCTCTCCAACGAGGTCACTCCGCACACCCGGCGTTTGAGCTCAGGGTACGAACATAAAATGTCAAACTCTGAACCAACATGGATAAAAATTTTATCTTTTACCTCTTTTTTTTTTTTTTTTTTTTGGACCGCCCTCCGCTCCTTCACGTTGTCCTGCTGGGGCTTCACCTCGCTGCGAGTGGGTTTGCAGCGAGGTGAATCTGTGGACAAACGGAAACGCTGCATGCATGCATGCGTCCTCTTGAGCGTTGACACAAAGGAAGGAACTGCCAACGTGTGGCGAGCGTTTAAAAAAAAAAGAAAAGAAAAAAGTAAAGAAAAAGAGCAATGGGGCGCTCGTACCGAGATGCAAACGTTCATTTCGCAACCCGACACCTCTGACCTTTGCAAGGAAATCCATCAACTCTTATAACTTTCTTGGTGCCACTTTACTATAAAGCTAATAAGTAGTTCATGGATATGTAATTAATTCATCTCCAATATCTTTATAAATCATTAATTACTGGTTATTATGCATTAACTAAGACAGAGAAGGCAACAAAATCTAGCGATTTTTGCCAAATGGTGAGTCAAATCTGTTCACCTAAATATTTTATCTAGAGTTGTTATGCTGAACATTTCAGACTGCATTTGAAGCACAATAAGCATTTCTAAACATATTTTTAGCATAAAGTCTCCTTCTCACCATTACTTAGTGCATAATAAACAGTTATTAATGATATATGACATGATTACAGATGAATCTATGAACTATTTATTAGCCATCTGTAAGGGGAGCCTTTCTGTAAAGTGGTACCTTGTTTTCATCTTGACAAATAAAACCCTTCAGATGGATTTTAATGAGGATTCGGGGATTTCTGATCTACCCCAACGTCACTTTATACTCGGCCGGAGTCAAGTTTGCTTCGTCTTCGCTAAAGGACGCTGGAGAAGCGAAGAAAAGCAGCTTTTAGGGAGGACAAAAACAGCGCGGGAGCCGACATAACACACACAGTTTAAGGCAGAGCAAGAAGAGAGACAAGATGGGATCGTTCTTTTGAAAACAGGCGGAAGAAGAAAGAGAAAGAGGAGGAGGAGGAGGGGGAGGAGGAGGAGGCTCCCAGGAGCTCAGGTGGCTCAGCCCGGGGCTGATCAGTGGGAGACAGCTGAGGAGTTGACGCAATGGCCTCCATTACGGTGTCATGGCGTCCAGCGGGGCCGTTAGAGCCACTCCGCTGGCCGAGGAGGAGCGTCATGGATGACAGGCAGGAAGAGACATGTTTACCTGGCCACTCCGCCTCAGAGGCCGACAGCCAGGGAGATGGGAAGGAGCTCAGGTGCTCGGCGCGGGGCCCTGGGGGACCCTCGGTGCCCTCTGAATGTTCCTGACGCCTATCCTTTCCACGCAATTAGCCCGAGTGTCACTAACTCACGCGGGTGCGCTAATGGCAACGGCTAGCTAATGAGCTGGGCTCGAGAGGGAGGAGGAGGAGGAGCGGTTGTTAACTGAATAAAAGGATGAGTGGAAAAAAAGAAAAACAAAAACACAGACTCAGTCGTTAGCAACCAGCCGCCTCGTTGTGGGGCCTCACCTGATTTGCTGAGGTCCACCTTCACGCTCAGGCCGGACTCGTCCCCCCAGGACCGGCCCCTGGAGGCCCCTCTCCGGAGCTCGATGAAGCCGGGCTGCGGCTCGACACCGGCGACCCACTGGCGCCCGGCTCGACCGGCGGGTGACGGGGGAGTGGCCCCGGAGCCTGGGCTCCGTGAGACGCAGCCGCCCTGCTTGTGCTGGATGAAGGCCAGGATGTGGGCCAGGGGGAAGGCCTGGCTGCACTGCCCACAGGTCAGGAGGTCATCCTCTGGGGCTCGGACCTGTGGAAGAGGAGGAGGAGGAGGAGGAAGGTGGTGGTCGCCTGGCGGGTCGGCAGCTTCCTCCATATCACAGACATCTGGGGAGAAAAATAAGGAGCAGAAGAATTTGAATCTGAACCGCTAGAGGCCTACAAAGGTGTTCGTACCTCAAAGACAGCCTCATTGCCCTCCTGAGGACAAACCTCCCCACAGCATGGTGCTGCCACTACCGTATTCCACACCAGGGGAGGTTTCTTCTTCTCCGACACACATACGTTTGCATGCAAGTCACAAAATGTTGTCTTATTTGCCCAAAGTAGTTTCTTCCACATGTTTTCTGTCCTTTGACTGGACTCACTCTTCCTCCTGGCAGGATTTCCAGATGTTTGGAGCTCCGCAGCTCCTCCAGAGTCACCCAGAGCCTCCAGGCTGCTCGTGTGGACCGCCACGTCTTGGTTTTGAGGTGATGCGTCGAGCGGTGTTCAGTGAGGATTTTCAGAACTATGTAATCTTGTTCCGCAGCCTAAATCCTCTTCACAACTGTGCAGTATTTGTGTTGGGATGCGAATACTTCTCTTCAGCAGAGTACATAGCATTATTATGCTCAAACTTTCGAATGTAACAAAAACAAATTCAAGCTTTTAAAATTCGACTTGTTTCATTTTTTCTTTTTTTTTGATCGATCCAGACACCCGAAAGTATCAGCCTCCAACTCTGGTTCGTCAAATCTCAAAACAATGACGATAATCTGCATTTTGACAGGATGAAAACATGATCTCCTGCTTTTAGAATTTTATTAGAAACATACCAAGCCCCCAAACCCAACTCATCTGAATCACACCATTTCCTGATTGGCTCTGATTTGCAGGTCATTAAAAAAAAAAAAAAAAAAAAAAAAACTAACAAAAACACAAACTCTCATCACTTTTGGTCTGTAAACGCATCGACCCACACACAGCACGTGACATAAAACGCCTTTTGAACTACTCCCTCTATCGAGAGGCTGACAGACGGAAGATAATTGGCCCCAAAAAGTCGAGATCGGTGCATCTTCATGACTGCAGACTGTAAATCGTTCCCCTTAGAAGCATGTAAACATAAAACCCTTCACTTTCGGCGTTTGAAGTCTCATCCACTACTGCAAAGCCGGGCGTCTCAATTAACTTCTAAATGAAGTTAGGGTTTTAAGTGCTGCACGCAGCCTACATTTGGTGCGCTCCTCCAAACTACAGACAGAGCAGAGCTGACCTCAATGGAACAAACAAACAGGCCTGCTGATTGAAAGTGCTAGTTTCACTTATAAGCTCAACCAGGCCAATCTGCTCAGCCAACGCTGACCACTTCCTTTAAAACCGGTTACAGATCTGTGCTCGTTCCGGCTGGGTGTGCAGCACAAGAGAGCCCAACGGTCCACCCGAGCACAAACCCCCCGTTAAATAAAATGACTCGCCCTCCGGTAGAGGAATGACTGAACTAGAAGAAGAAGATGAAAGTGAATGATCACGACTGAGGCGTTCACCTTTCACTCAACAGAAAATGTTGCCTTACCAGCCACATGCAGCGGGAGTTTCTCAACAGGAAGTGGATTGCAATAAAAGAGAGAGAGAGAGAAAAAAAAAGTGACTGAAGGTGTCTGAGATAAGAGAGCGGCCACGTCTTTTTTTTTATTTTATTATTATTATTATTTTTCCTGTGTTCACACCAAGTACTGAGGGAGGAGGGTAACAAGTTAACAAATCTAATGTGGTCCTCCGCCTTAAATACAACCACAGAGTGTTTCTGGACAAAGCTTCAAGCAAACCCCTGAAGAGCTTGAGTAAACTCACACAGCTCAGGTAGAGAGAGAGAGAGAGAGAGAGAGGGAGAGGAGGAGGAAGGAGGGGGGGTCAGGAGTGTGTTGCTCAACACCGGTCATGGGCACACCTGAATCCACCTGCCCAGGCCGGGCAGCCTGTCCGTACAGGACAGGTACAGACAGTACACTCTGAAGTCGGATCTCAGCAGTTGTTGCTCAAAAATGTCACCTTTCCTGTTTCAGGCCCGCGCTGTTTGTGCAGACTTGCAAGGCGCGGTTACACGCGCGTGCCCGTACTCGTGCGTGCCCCCGCGCACACACACACACACACACACACACACACACACACACACACACACACACACACACACACACACACACACACACACACACACACACACACACCATGCAGGGTTGAGTCAGGGCCTGTGGTCACAGCAGACACGCACCACTGGTCTCCAGTAGAGAACTGTAAAAAGCAAATTATTCTCAGCTCCCCGTCTTCATTTCCTCCCTGTGCTTATAAAAGTAATAATAATTTGAAGTAAGTCACTTTTTGTTGTTGTTTTGCTTTTTATTTCAATTGGGTTTTTAATTAAGGACGTCACGATGACTTGTTTTGAGAAGCCGCTGTATGTGTGGGTCTGTTTTTTATAAAATATATTATTATTATTATTATTTAAAGAGACCAACCTTTCTGAAAACTGTTTTGATTAATAATCTTGTTCGGACCTGTAACCTCTGAGCAGAGCCAATAAACCGGTCCTTCCTCTGTGGGAACTGCTGCAGCAACAACACCGACACTCATGAGGACAAACAACGCGGACATTAAAGACGAGCGCTTCTTCAAACATGTCCCTTTAAAGTCCAACGCTACACGCTCGAACAACACTTCACCGGCGGCAAGTTAAACACAAAACACACTTTCAGGATGTGATCCTCGTGTCAGAGAATTGCCAGCGAATCAATTATCCTTTCAATATCGCTTATTAGTAATTGGATACAAATAAGCGCGTAAGTTTGAACCACAACAAAACACAAGCTGGATATTGATTAGTTTTTGTGAACATATATTTAAAGGAAAGAAAGAGAAAAAAAAAACACTCCAACGTGTTCCCTCCGGGCTTACCTTGAATCGCACTCAGGTGCTGCGGTCGGCTCCCAAGTTTGCGCCTGGACATCGCGTCGGCTTGCCGGGCACCTTTCTGGGTCCCAAAGCCCCTAAAAGCAGGACCCCCCTCCCCGCCCGTCCAGCTGCTCCGGTTTCGATAAGCTGACCGACAGTCCACCGGCGGGGACGAACTGATAAGACAAGACTAGCTGGCTGGCCTCCGCCTGGACTGGCGCTGAGAGGGTGGAAAGCAGGCAGTAGCGTTCAAGTTCACGCTTCTTCCCCCCGCAGCGAGCGGAGAGGGCAGAAGGGGGCATGGGCGACCGAAAGCACCGCCCGCCCCAGCCGACCCTGACCCCGCCCTCCGCCTGTAAAACTCACTCTTCCGCCAGTAAATTATTAGATTATATCACCTTAAATTGTTTTTATACTTTCACAACAGTCTTTGTGGTGTTTTCTGAGATTTAACTCTTTTTTTTTTTTCCTTCTTTTTTTTTTTAATGCTGATGGTGAGAGCGATGTGATCACCATCACCATCTGGTTCCTCCTCAGCAGCTCAGAGGAACTAACCTCACTGGCTTTCCACAGGTGTCTCTGAACAACCAAACCGGAACCAGCTCACAATTCACTTCTGCTTTTTCCTCTTGACCAGCGGTAGCTCCCCAGTCAGCCATCAAAATGGAGAAACACGTTGATAAATATGAATATGATAATAGTTACGGAACGGTCAAGAGAGAAACAGGAAAGGGTGAAATTAGATTTGTCGCCACCTACTGGCTAAAATAAATCGCACCTCTAAATCGCACCTGGATAACTTAGATAACCGAAAAGTTAGCTTCTTCAGCAAGAATTTTATTTTAAATAATAAATAATAATAATAATAATAATAATAATAATAATAATAATAATAATAATAATATAGATTAATTTGGTACAAAGTGAAATAGTTTTTATTTTTGTCCATTTTAGGAGGATCACTTAAAGTTAATGAAAACAAAGAGTCAAGTTTCTCATAAAATTACATATAAAACAACCAAAAAAAAAGGACTTATTTTGACCGACTGATATTTTGAGCATTATATGCAATCAATACTTAATGCAGAGGCTCCTTCTGCATGAGCTGCAGCATCAATGCAGCGTGTCATGCTGCAGCTTGTCCGCAATGCTGGTTCTGGTTTCTAATGGAAAATAAAATTAGCATCTTCATGAAGATCATGAGCAGACGGAAGCACGGAGTGCTGTGACTTGGGCTTTCTGAAGCACAGTGGACCAACGCCAGCGGGTAACATTCAAATCCTCTCTGATAGTGGAAACTCCACTCTGGACTCGTTTTTTGCCTCTCCACTCTTTAGAATCACTGGACCTTAATTTCTAAATGAAATGGAAATTCTGCTTTCATCCTGACAAGAGGACTTTGAACCACCAAGCAGCAGAATCGCTTTGGTGTCTTACCTGACCCTTAGCCCAGGTAAGACTCTTCTGACCGGTTAGGAATGACTCAATAAGAGGAATGTGACAGTTGTCATGGATGCGACTGTGGGAGGCAACACCTCAGGCTCCGACTCCAACCAAAGTTCACGCCATGTGAATCTCCTCCAAACTCTTAAAGGATAAATTTTTTCCCACAATCGTCTCAAAAAAAAAAAAAAAAAAAAAAAAAAAAAAAAGTACACTGCTTGTGTACCTTTTCTGTCACTTTTTCCTTCCACTAAACCTTCCT
The DNA here is from genome assembly GCF_019740435.1 of Gambusia affinis. NCBI lineage: Eukaryota > Metazoa > Chordata > Actinopteri > Cyprinodontiformes > Poeciliidae > Gambusia > Gambusia affinis. The sequence goes on from NC_057873.1 coordinate 22,754,239, forward strand.
TTGAAATGCTTAAATGCAGCGCTTTGTAAATAAGCGCTTTCTTTGGCAACTTTTCTGTTTCCCAGAAATACAGTAACTTTATCTAGATGAGTAAATTTATTTAGATGCAACCATCAATTTCTACATTTGTCAGGCCGCCGCACCAATCAGAGGAAAATCTAAAGAAATAAGGGGGAGAAACTTAATTTTCCCGCATATGTAATAAATTAAATATGAGACCTAAATACTTTTAAATTGAGTTTTATTTGTTTTAGTTTTTTTTTTCACATTCACTTTTACAGAGGGAAAAAAACAAGTTGTTTGGTGGTTTTAGCCAGCTGAGAACAGAATACAAAAAGAGTGATCAAATTTACAAAGTTAATTCTGCTTTTGCGGAGTGGTTTTCGTTTGATATTTTTGGAAATCACATTTGTGAAAGTCTATTTAAAGTTTCATCTTTAGTTTCAGCAGTTTGTTTTCACAGAAACATACTGTGGCTAAAGACTTGAACACCAGAATGCCTTTTAAAAACACCAAGTGTTGCTCGGTGTGTCGTACTTTGGAAAACCAAAGAACGGACCAGGAAGACGAGAAAGCAAAAGCTTTTAACACGCAGAGGTTTTCCCGCTCTTCCCAAAATGAAGCAAAACTAAACGGCGGATTAAATCATCTCTAATTCGGTGGGATTGAGTAATCTCGGTCAGTGTTTCGTATGAGACGGTGCGAGACAAGTTGCAGATTCGTTAACCAGACTTCGTATTTTCCGTGCGAGAGGTCCTAGATGAGTCGTTTGTGTCAACAGAAAAGTTCCGGATGTGCAGGACGGGCGTCGTCGTCCCTCTGTCCAGCTCAGTATCTGTACGATGGGCTCCGGGAGCGGGAGCGGGAGCGAGAGTGGGAGCGGGAGCGAGACCTTCAGGGAGAAAAAAAACAATTAGTGCAAAGGCCAGCAACAAAAGGTACATGCATGGAAATATGTTCATATTTTACAGTGCTGACAAGCAGCTTCTCCCGTTATGCTCCAGACTCAAGTGACACAAATTTCAACACAGCATCAGGCACGCTGCTTTTCTGTCTCCTCTACACATTAAAGTTTGAGCGAAGGCAAAAATGTTCCAGATGTTTTCCTCTATAAAGTTAAGACGTTACTGTCAACAGAACTTCAAACGGGTTCCCACATTAAAATCTAATTTACTCCAGCTATGATATGCTGGCTGTGTAAATTAGGGCATTGTGTTGAAAATAATAGCAGTGTGTGCCTTTCACTTTTAGCACAGAACTTCTGAACCAAATAAAAGAAATAAAATAAAATCATCAAATTTGTTCTACATATTCAGCCAATTAAGAAATATTTGGAAAATTTGAATTCTAATAACATTGTTGGAAACTGCATTCATATTGCATTGTTCATCCTTTTCTTCCTTTGTGATTAAAGAATTTGTGCACCGCTCTGAGCGTTAGCATATTATCAGACGTGCAACATGCTTTGGATATGGTCAATAACAAAGCGTCGTACGTAAAATACTAAAACACATTGTGCGGCTCCAACTAGAATAACAGTTTTCAGTTTGGATCCACATCTTTCTGGTTTCGGTTCCCACTTTGAACCTTGTGACATCACTTTAGCCGAGCATTTTGCAGATTATTTAGACGTTTTCTCGTCTGCAGTCGATACAGCGTTGATCTTCTAATCAATCTGGAACCAAAAGTTACTGCGTTTGATGCTTGGTCCCTAAATAAACACTGACTTCCTTTACATCTCGACTAAAAGCCCACCTGTTTAGGATTGTATTTGAAACGTAATCAATTACAAATGTATTGATGGAACCTGACTTAATGTCGTGTTTTGATTGTTGATTCTATGTTATATTGTGTTTCTGTGTTTGATATGATGTAAAGCACTTTGAAATGCCTTGCTGCTGAAATGTGCTATACAAATATATATATATATATATATATATATATATATATACATATAAATAAAATAACTTTAGCCGATCTGCTAGAATCGGCTAAAGTCGATACAGCGTTGATCTTCACGGTGTCCTCCCAGAATCAATAACCTCACTAACTGAACTACACACTGGTAAAATTTTCAACAATCTACCCTTCAATTAATGATTAGGTCACACAGTTAATTATTGTGCATTGAGAAAATAAGGGGTGTTTCAGAAATAACTTGTTAGCATTTGACAGTTGTTGTCCTTTCAGATGAATGCTATAGTTAAATGTGCCAGTCAGGCAGGTTTGAGTACTTCTGGATGTTTTATCTGGGATTTTATTTCCCTTTTATCACATGTAAACAAACATGTTGAGAAGGTTATAGATTTGTAGCCTAAAAGTATTATATTGTAATACATTTTTGAGTCTGTAATTGTTTAAATCTCTGGCTATTGATGCTTGTATTTATGTTTTTTATTTAAAAATACAATAATGATAGGGCTGGAAAATAAATCAATAACAATATACATTGTGATGTACAAGTGATCGATATCAACAGATGATGCATCTGAGAGAATGTTCAATAATGTCACCGAGCTCTGACCCAGAACCGCTCGGCATTCTGGGGAATGTAGGCAGAGGAAATGCTGCCAGCCACCCAGGTAAGCTAGGCTGGTGGCATCAACTAGCTCGCTCCTTGGTTGCCTAGCAACAACCTGTTGAGAAACTTGCCCAGCAGCAGCTTCATGTTTTGCCACTGTTGCCTCAAAACTGGTAAAAAAAAACAAACAAAAAAAAAAACAGCAGTGTGGCGCAGAGAAACTGCATAAAAGAAGAAAGGTCACGCCACTAGTTTGGCTGCATTTCAGATATTTGAAACAACAAACTAATCAATAACTAGCGATATGTGAAGCACTTATTTCGTGATATGTTACCAGTTTGAAGTACGGCTCATTAGGGAAGAAAAGAGAGTTCAAGTAAAAGAAAACAATCTCCAATTAAAGTGCAGATTGTAATGTCCACAACGATAAGCTTTACAAGACGGTGTTTGTTTTCTTTCGAGAGTTTTGATGTTTTTCTCCTGCGTCCTCCAAACAACCGTGTTAAACGATAACCTTACGGGTTTTGTGACTGGCCGTTGGGAATGTTTCTGCCTCGACATGGGGAGGAAGGAAGAAAAAAAAAAAAAAAAAAAAGAAAAAAAAACGTGTTTAATTCGACTTCACTGGAACTGTGAAGATTCCAGGGCCTTGCATACCTTTTGTGTGAGCTGTGTTCTCGGCCTGAGGGACAGAGGAAACAAAGCCACAATGAAAACAAATGCGTGCCGCAGCGTCTCAGAGCCAATAAAACTGACAGCAGCTAATCAGAGGCAGATGAAATATCTTGTGCTGAGCGGGCCCGGGAGACGACCGACCGTCTGTCTCACCGTGTTTGGAGGGAGAGGGCGAGTGGCTCTGTCGTCCGTACTGTCGCTCCCATTCATCCCTCTCTTTCTCACGTCGCTCACGCTCCCTGAACACACAGCTTCTGGGTCAGACGGTTGCAACACACAGACACCAATCAGTCCACCTCGACACACACGCAGCCTTACTTCATACGGATCTTGCGTGCCATGGCTCGCAGCTCTCCTTCTCGCTCCTGTAAAGTAAACAAAGAGCGACGATGGGAAACGAAGGATAAGGAAGCCTCTTTCTCTGCGTTACTCTACACACACCGACCTGTCGCTTGTGCTCCTGCTGCTGGATCTTCACTTGAGCAGCTTTCTTATCCGCCTTGGCTGCAGATAAGGAAGAAAAAGAGAAATAAACAAATAAACTTAAAGGTGAATTTAGAGGGGGAAAACTGTTTAAATTTAAGAGATTAAATGATTGTGATCTGAAAATAAAGTGGCACTCACACTGCTTGTTGAGCGCCTTCTGCATCCGTAGCTTCAGACGCTCCTGGGGTGTCAGCTTGGGCTGAAAGGGACACAAATGTTTCAGCACAAGATTTTGCAGCATAAAAACAAAAAGCGTCCCGAGCGCGCACATCTGTGCTGAAATCAGAGATGCACCGAGAATCAGCTGCTTTCAGCCCGATCGGCCCTGGAAGACGACCGGAGGGTCGGGTAGTCGAAACGTCTGCTCTTTTTAAAAAAAAACAAGCTTTTATTAATTTTTTTTTCACCATGGACTAACACGGCGTATCAAAGTTATAGCAGATCGCGCTGAACAAACCGCTCTTTGGTGTGGACGCTGATACTGAGTGAAGACGATAAGAAGTTAACCGTTTTTCAAATCAGTAAGGTAAGTGAAACTGGAGCGACGAAGGCAGATCTGAAGTAAGCGATTTTTATTTTGAGCGACTTGCGAGCTGTTTTGGTGCTATCCATAATTAGCAATAAATAACGTGTTTCCATTTTACACATTGAAGCAATAAAGGGACGTGCTAAACACACATTGTGCTGAACCGAGTCTGAAACTGGCTTAATTAGAAACCAGATATCAGAGGGGCTAAAAACTTTTTTATACATATTGCAGGGTTTTTGCAGGTTTCACCAACTCAAACTTTATGAATAAAATTTAAGACCTGTGTCATAATAGAGATATACAAATAAATGCAGAAATTACTGTGCAATTTATTGTGATTTTTTGTGGCTCTTGTCAACAGCCTTGTGCTTCTTAACTAGACAGTTGTCTACTAGTTAGCAAGCCATCAAACAAGCGAGTGTTAGCAGCTTGTTACCAGTAGCCTCAACGGCCTCAAGTCACAGAATGGAGTGAGTGAAGATGTCAAACTTTTGTCTGATAGAGATGCACTGATCCTTTTCTCACTTCCGATACCGATACAGATATCTGAGGTCCAGTATAGCCTGATACCGATCCGATACAGAAAAACAGTGCTGAATTGACTTAAATTGTTTCCCTTTTTTTTTTTGGTGTACACTTAAATACACCAATAGCTTCACAAGCTTGGCCAAGCATGTAAGAACAACACAACTTTAATTTGGAATTAAGACTTTAACACCCAATTTAAAACAAATAAACGAACAAAAACTTGACCAACGTAAAAATAAACCCCATCAAATCTCCTTTCAAATGGTTCAAAAAGCCCAATTGTAAGTTCTAAATATAATGTAAAATAAACAATACATAATGACATCAGAGCGTAGAATTAAACTGAAGAGATCTGCCCTTTTGAATTGGGCACATCATCACCGCCACCAGATCGAGAATAGTTTTCAATGTCTGGACCAATACAGATATTAACGTCAGCTTGGTGCATCTCTACTGGAAAATCCCACAAGAAAGAAACCTACATAAAATACATGAGGTTATGAAGTTCCACACGACAAAATTTAACACCGGTAATTAACAAATTTAAGACCAACTTCCATTTTCTTTTATGAATTTAATACATTTTAAGGAAGTGTTCTTTGCATCAAAAACCAAACTTGGAACTTGAGCTCACCTCCAGCAGGTTCTCTTGTTGCATATCCGTACTCAGCGCTCCAAAAGCAATGCATCATACGAGGCCGTTATCAGGGAAACTAGTTTTTTCTCTCTTAGATGCTGGTATGGTCAGATTAACACTTGAACTCTGATCAGTTTGTCTGTTTGGTTTTTTTATACAGCGACAGCGATCAGGCATTTTGCTCCTGGTTAAACCATTAAATGAAGGATGGTGGTAGGAGGGCAAAAAGTAAACATTTTAAAAGCTATTGTGCAACTTTTCTATTCCAGTTCTTAAAGTAAAACCCAAATCGACACAGGTAACAATTTACAAAAACCCGAGATCAGAAACGGGACACAAAGTTCTTGTCGGTGCATCTCTAGCTGAAATACAAACTTTATACCATCGTCTTTAAGACAAATGACGGAGATTAAAGGACAAATGATAAAATAATCAGAGAGCGTCTTGACAAGTGAACACACACTCCAAACGAGGTTGTGTGTTGACAGAGAAACTGCTGCTGGAGGAGATTCACATGTTGTAGGTCTGGGACAGATCAGCAGTAGCTATGATCCACTCAGACGAACCAGGACACAATGTTCAGTATTTACACACACAATACTGTCAGAGAGATAAAAGGACGAGAAGACGAGCGAAGGAGAAAGGGTCAGACAGGGAAACATGAGCAAGTTCAGGTCCAGCGAGTTTGGAAAGGTTCATAAAGAGCCGGTGGCATTTTTTTTTTTCTTTTTTGTACCGACACACCCATCAGTGGGCTGTTCAGACCTGGCCGGGCAAGAAAAACTGCAGGTCACAACACTGCAGGCACGCTCGGCACAGGGAAACATCATAACTTCTAACTTCTGTTTTACAAACAGTTCCTACTTTACGTGAAAGCTGGTTAGAGAAGAGACATTGGGTCAGCAAAAGGTTAAGACATCTGGAGCTACACAACTAGCGCTCTGCGGCACACGAGCCTACGGACAGATGAGGAGCAGCACACATCCATCTTGAAACTTCCACAAGAATGCTTTGATAAATGTAGTTCAAAATAAATTTGCAAGTCAAATCACTTGTGCTGTTTGTAAAAATAAAAAAAAGAAAACCCAATACAGGCACATTCATTCAATAGTCACAAGATGCCACAAAGCATTTCATCCAAAGGGAAACGAGGCTGTCTTTCTCGCGGGCATTAATGCGTGACGCCCTGCGGACTGGTTCGTACTACAAACATATGGGGGACAATTCGCTCTGTCACGCATACGTGTTTGTACAGCACACACAGGTACTCTGCACAGGAGAGGCATCAAAGCACACGGGTTTCACGGAGAAGAAACAGGGCATGATTCAGCCTTTCTCCTGGGCTTTAGCCGGCAGAGCTCGTGTCCACTTTAAGGGCGCAAGTACGGGGAAAAAAAAAATAAAAACAAAAAAAAGAGCAATTTGAGTGCAACAACAGCTTGTATATTCCAGTGTGATGGACAACCATGTCAGCCTGTCAGGGATGAGGGAGGCGTAGGCTTTAGCAAGAAACCAAACGAGATCAAATTCTTACTGACTTTGGCAGCTCCCGTCTCTTTACCACCCGGAGTGTCAGGCCTGAGGGAGAGAGAGAGAAAAGGAAAAATGTTGAGAGCTTTTAAAATGTGCTACCAGTGAGATGTGTTGGCTGATTAATTCATCTTTTCCAGCATAGTTAGCTGCTTTCGAGAAACCAGCTAAGTGAACGGCTTCGTTATAAAACAGTTTATTTCTCAGTGTGTGTCAACAGAGATTAATAGTTAAAAAAATTAAAGGTGTAACGATTAATCTGATTAATTGTGATTAATCGATTATTGAAACAAATGTCAACTAATTAATGTTTGATTAATTGTTAAATGGAGTGTACAGACTCTAATACGTGCCATTTGCTGAAAAATAAAACACTCTCAAAGCAGTAATCAAGCCAAAATTGTAGAAATTGTGCATTTTAGATGAAAAACCTTCTTCGTCTGTAAATATGTTTTACCCAGAAATCCTCAAGTGTCACACTTGGCTTCACCTGGCTCAAATTTTGTGAAATTCTCCTACTAAACACCTTTTGTTGTCCAGTTACTAACTGGGGAGCAAAAATGGTGGAGAGTAGGTCACAGCAAATTCATGAGTTACGGTGGTCCAGTCAAAGTCCGGATATAAAGACAACTGAGAATTGGGAACAAAGCATGAGAGTTGATGTTCATAGATCCTTCCAAGGATTAGGATTCAGTTAATTTACAAAGGCAAAAGGGAAAAAATGACAGACTTTCAACCTGCAACGGTGGAAGACACACCCCCTAGAGGCCTGCAGCTGTAATTACAGCACAGTAAGGTTCCACCAATTATTGACTCAGGGTGACTGAAAATAAATGCAGGCCACATTTTAGGCTTTAATTTGCGTAAAATACTGGAAATCCTTTAAAACTACATTTCAGCTTGTCATTTAGACACTGCTTTGTAGCACGTTCCCATAAAACCAGTCTAAAGCTGGTTTGTGGTTGCAAAATAAAACCTGCTATATGTTAATACTCGTTATACCTATATAAATGTATATAGTGTGCTAACCGCTGAATTTCCTCAGGTGTGTGGGATCAGACTGTGAGACCTTCTTACTTTCTCAGTTTGTCAGAGATGGTGTTGGCAGCAGGCTGGGCCCCCCTGTGGGTGGGGGAGGGGCTGTGGGGCGGGCGGCTTGGAGAAGGGGACGCACTGTGGCTGTCGCTGTCTCTCCTCCGGTGTCCTCTGCCGCTCAAAGCTCCCTGCCTCAAGCCGCTGCCCTGCCGTGAACCCGAACGAGACCTGCAGACAAAACGGACGAACGGGACATTAGAGGACGCTGCTTCTGTTACGAGCCAACCGCCACGTTTCCGGGATTATCCAAACCTTGTTCGTCTGCGTGCCGAATAGCGTCTCCTGTCCCGTTCCCAGTCTCTGTCCCTGTCTTTATCTCTGCCTCTGTCCCTGTCGTTGGACCGCGACCTCGTCCGCTCCCGTCTCCTCCAGGAGCCTCCGTTCCCTCCTCCTCTCCCCCGGGAGCGAGACCTGGAGCGCCGCCTCGACCGCGAGTGGCTCCGCGAGCGGCGGCCGTCTCTCCGCCCGTGTCCCCGCCGGCCTCTGCGTGAACGGGAGGACGAGCGAGAGGACGACCGGGACGAGGAGCGAGACGAGGAGGAAGAGGAGCTGCTCGAGGACGACCTTCGTCTCCTGAACAAATACAGAAACAAAGTTTGAGTAATAACACCGGCAGCGTACCCAGCCTCTCGATAATCACATTAAATCAAACCACCGGACATAAAATCGCTCTTTTCTACCTACTTAAGATAAACTGGGACATGCATGAATCTCGCTGAAGAGCTGTGGAGCTTAACTGACTGAATTAACTACGGTTTTCTCCCTGATGGTTTGTCTGAAACCTGATTCACCTCACCGATCACAAAAATCCACCATCATACTCTTTGCATCAACGGCTGCAGTACATAAGGACTGTGTGAGAGGAAATAACCAAAGAAATGCCAAGAGGAGGGAAAATTACCGACCGGGAGCCCCTGCTATGACCTGGAGAGTGCTGCAAGCTGGAGGGGGCGTGGCCAGAGTGAGGGGCAGCGGTTTGTGTCGTGGCCGCGGATTCGTCGTCGCTGCCTCCGAAGCTGGTGATGAAAGTAATCTTCTCCGGGCCGGGGGTACGCGAACGGGACCGGGACTCTGAGCTGGACTCCGACTCAGGCCTGAAGGAGATAGAAAAAGAAAAGAAAAAAAATAAAAATTTAAATGAGAGGTTATATTCTCGCGCACCACTAATCAGGATTAAAATGTTAGAATCCGTGGGACATCTCACCGTTTGTAAGGGTCGTACGTCGGGCTGTCTCTTCTGGCGTAGCTGAAAAGCAACACAAACAGTGATGTGCTTGCAAAGCACGCGTCTAGCCTCATTTTAAACTTCTTAAGAAAAGCTAAAAACTCACCTTGGTGGACTGATCTGTCTTCCTTTTAGCCTCTTTTCTCTAAACTCCCTCCTCTGTCTTCGAGAGCGGCGGCCCTGAAGCAAGACAAGCGCATGTAAACAGCTAGAAAGTTGCACAAAACAAAACAAAAAAAAAAGTCTTCCAAGTGATCTAGCCTCACAGAGTACATGGCCTTCTCCGCCTCCAGAGCTTTGGCGTGTTTAATGGCCTCCACTTCCTCCTTGTCTTTCTTCAACATCCTGACAAAAGATGAGATTGTGAAAGCATTAGAAATAATACAAATGCACTCTCCCAGATGTTAAAAAAACGTTCTGCTAAAGCCCACTGTTGAGATGTTCCACTTATGTTTCTACACTACAGAAAAAGAAAGAAAAAAAGAGAGAGACGTATTTGCGGTGCTGAATAACTTTGGTTTTCTCGGTCTCTGGCAGTTTTATCATTCTTATTCAGGAAATATTCTCCGAAAAGTGCAAATTCCCAGAATATCAATCGTAAATGAAGTAGAAAATTAGAGGTAGAGGCAAGAACAATAAATCGTAAATTTGCATACTTTACTATTTTTCGTAGTAACTCTAAATGTATCTTTAAGTCATTGCATTTTCTCCCCTCGTGTTTTCTCCTTTGTCCATCTATTTAAAGATTTTCTTATTCGTTTTTCTTGTTTTGTTTTTCCTCATGACTTCTAGGAGTTAAAGTGACAAATGGGGAACAAATAAAATGTACCTGACAAAGTCGCCTTCCCCCATTCCATAGGGAGTGGCCATTTTGTTTAGATCCAGCAGCTGCTCCGGGTTCAGCTCATCAACATCAACTTCCACATCTGCAAACATGCAACATAACCGGTCAGACTTCGGCGAACTAATCCCAAACCTCAAGCATCAAGCTGAAGGTTTTGAGTTATTCAACGATTGTAAAAAGAATAGAGGAAAAAAGGAGAAATGTTTCACTATTTATAAGCGTTACAGTGTGCATCAAGTCAGCAGCTTGTGAAACATTTTGAAAACTCACTGCCCAAAATGCCAGTTGAAATTTTTATCACTATAGCTAGAAAGTTGGAAAATAAAACCCTTTTGTTACCGTTACTGTCGTGCTTACAGAAAGAACTAAGATTTTCATATTATGTTTTTATTTAATAAAAAGGGGGAAAAAATATGTGTAACTATGTTACTTCTTGAAGAGGCAAGTTCTGATTTTCTATTTGTCTATGAATGCAATATTACGTCACTCTTTAGAAATAGCTGGTTTTAAACTGTCCCTCCATTCCCTCAAAAAAAAGAAGATATTTTTCAATTTACTTTTTACAAATGCAACAAAAACTGAAGACGTCAAGTGTCTCATACTTACAGCCCTTCATGAAAGAAAACAACAGATTAAAACAGTTAGCATTATAGCTTGAGACGCCAGCTTTGATGCTCTACTTCCATTTTAGCTCAGACTTTTTAAACTTTCCTGGTGTGAAGCCTCACCAATGTCAGGAATGCCTTCATCCTCCTCGGATTCACTGTTCTCTGAATTGTCATCTTCTTTGTCCGACTGGGAATGAGGCTCCGCCACGGTGCTGTCTTCGTACGTGTAACCAATGGCAACCTTCTTCTCTGCAAGTCTGCACGAGGCAAGGAGGGATTAATGAATTTATAAACCACCTAAATTCTGCAGGAAGCAAAGACATGATTGTTGTGGATCAATGAGCAATTGAAAAGTGTACAAATAAAATTTTATTGCCAAAGGTGTAACGTGTAAAAAAATAAGCCCTCCTTCGTCCCCCGCAAAATATAAGACCATAATTGAAAATACAAAAGCAGAGCAGGAAAAACATACTTCTTCTTCTCGTCCTCATTTGGTTTGGCCAGGCCACCGTAGAGCTCATCCAGGTAGATCTGGTATAAACACTGCTCCTCGGAGACTGTGAGGGGACAGCAGGGAGTTCATGAACTCATCACAACTGCAAAATATACCCACTGAGAGCTGGCTAAGCACCACTCTAAGCACACTGTGTATGCACGGAGCCAAGCATGTGTGCAAAGCATCGACTGCTGCGCTACTTTAGGTAAACACTCACTGTTGGCAAAGTCATTCTGAACGAGTCCTCTGTAGCGCTCGTAATTGCACTTCCTCTCCTCCATCTCGTGATCTGGCGTGCTGTGAAAGAACAAGAAGCAGAATGTTCTGCGCTTCAGAAAATATTTCCTTTTATTTTATTATACATGTTAATAACCTCCTAACGTCCAGAAACAACAATAAAGTACTAAAGCTGGACCCCTTCTTTAAATGTAACGAGTTACCAAAGCGCTTTAAAGACTTACGATGTGCTGAGCAGAGGAGGGGTATAAGTTGGGACGTAGTCCAGATGGGCCCTCACATCAAATCTGTCAATCATGTTGTTGGCGTCTCCTTGCCATGGCATCCTTTGGAAAAAAAAATTAAAATCTAAATGATAGAAGTTATTTTCCCAACACTGCAGGAATCCTAATTTTATTACTTATATTTTAAGACAAACTGAGGACATGTCTATTAATTTAAACTGTCTTTAGGACATTATATTAGCAATTAGCAATGCTGGTCTAAGTGTTGTTCCTTTATCTGAAATAGTTTTTCTTTTTTTTTTAAATACACCAGTAACAGTGAGACGGGTTAAGCTAGGTTTACAGTTGAACTGGGCTGAAGTGCTGCTCCATATTGCAGCACTTCAGTCATTTAATGACCACCCCCTCCCCATCAGCCAATTACTGCTCAGCTGAAGCTGAAGCTCAAGCTGAAAGTTGTCTGGTTCCAGTCACCAGCTACTTTCTGAGTCATTATCAGGTTCCATTTGTGCAGAGTTTTCCTCACATGTTGGCAGGGCTTTCTGCAGCCAGCGCCACAGCCGGGTCCAGGTGGATTTTGTAGGATCGGCCGTGAACCTGCAGAAACTGGGCAGGATCTTTTTTCTGTCGAGACAAAACGAGGACCAGGTGAACGACGCAATACCCTACTCAAACTTTGAAACACCACAGAAACAACAACAACAATGTGCCTCATATTCTTTTTTTTAATTCTGTGTTCATGATGTCACTGCTGGGCACTGCTGCCCTTTGAGCACTGAAGCACAGCCACAATGTAGTGATTATGCTGCAGAGGAAGGCTTTAAATGTCACCGCCACACTCTGTTCAGCAGAGCAACAAAGTTCCTCACTATCTTCTCGTAGTACTCTCGGCGGCGCTCGCCACGGCGTTTGTAGTCGACCATCATGCCACGGAGCTTGCGCTCGTGTTTGCGGGCCTCCTGCCACATGACGGCGCCGCTTGGGGTGGGGGCGCGGCGGGGCACGGCTGCTGCAAGTGGAGGAACGAGGAAGAGACGAGACAAACATGGGACAAAAAGAAAAATAGTACTTGAGTAGAGAAATTTTACCCTGCATCTGTTTTAAGTTGTTAATCCAGGCTTATCACGATGCTGGGGGCCTCATTTTTGCCAGACTGTTGCACTGTAATGCAAAACTAAAATAATTCATATCATTGCATTTTTGGCACACACATTCCAGTTTAGGTGAATTAGGAATTTTTACTTCTAAAGTATTTGACAAACATTTATTTACAAGAGAGGGTTTTATATTTGCAAATTGTTTGATGGGCAGTTATTAAAATCTCAGTAATGATCTGTTTAAATGTGCACAATCTTCACCAATATAACCCATCAAACACAGCCTGTAAGAAGCAAATATAACAATAAACTCACTCACTATAATAGGAGACAAAGATTTTTTCAATAACCTATCATCCAATCCAATAAATTAATTCAAACAAGGATCAATAACTGATTAAGATGTTTGGAATCAGCATTTCATGACCCAATAGGGAACAGGTCATAGTTAAAGCTGGTAACCAGGGATGTTTTTGTATTCACTTAATGACTGTAGCACCACCTAAACGGTTAGATAGTCATCAATTAACATAGTATAGCTAAATATCCCAAGTCTACTTCATTTTTAAATGCAAGTTTCAGACGCGACACGACGTGCAATGTTGTTGTTTGAGCCCCTTTTTTCCAAAAAAAGTTACTCAATGCAACAAGTACTACCCACTTTTGAACATAAACATCATCAGTAGCCTACGGGCTATTAGTTAACAAGCTTAAGGTGCTGTGTCGTTATTAGCTAGTCATTTTTTAGCTAACATTACTTGCATCCACCTGCATCATTCAACTCAGTCGGTTAATTCGGAGAAAAAACTGGTAAAAGTTCTTTGCGTTTTGCTGCCATTATCCTAACACACACCTGCGCAGCAGCAGGTCTCCGTCGCTGCCGCACAGGTGTAAACCCAGCGTGAGCGCAGTAGCGTTCGTGTTGCGTTTAAATGCGGGTCAGAAAAACAGGTCACGACGGGTTAACGATTAAACAGTTTTAATGGCTGAAAAAAGAGACAGAAGGCGCTCATTTTGGAAGTGCAGAAGCCCCTACTGTATCAAATCGATATACGAATAACAGAAAGTTGGCCACTCTGAGGTAAAAACAACTAACAGCTTCCAGTCCTGGGGGGGCACGGCTGATTCCGTGGGCGGGCAATGCCCCCCAATGCCCGCCCATGCCGCCGGGGCTGAAGTTTAGGGTGATTGTCCTCCTATAAGGTGAACCCCAACACCAACCTCACTGGTCTCAAATCTTTCCACCTCTAAATGAGCCTTGAGAACTGAACTCTGTCCAACTTTCCTGTTCCTGCTCAAAAGAAAGGATTCCCACAGAATGATGCTGCCACCACCGTGGCTACTTTCGGTGGTGTTTCGGGGATACTTGTCATGATAGTTAAACACAACATGTAACGATGTGCATTCAGACCAAACAGTTTAATTAATCTGCTTCCATACGTTTCTGTCACGTTAACATGGTTAACCGCAGCTCAACGGTCAGATATTCATATGCTAACCTAGCCCAGCTAGCTAACCCCCGAACGTTGCGGTTCATTTCGATCATGAATCTCAATGTTACATATTTCTAGCTTGCAGTGATGTAGAATACCGTAACTTAATGTAAGTTCGCTTAGTGCTGCAACACATGGGCCTGTCAGGCTGCGCCTCTGACTGAGGCCTGCTCGCCAGTAGCATCAGAGCTACATTAGCTCTGTAAAAAACGGTAGAAACAGGGACTGAGTCTCAGTTTCACGGCACAGAAAACACATCACATAAAGTCCACGCAGCTAAGTAAACACGGTCTGCATTCACGGTCTGTACCTGTTTAAATGTACACCAATAAGAATCGGGGTTAATCTCTCAAGCTGAATGTCACCACCATACGCCTCCTTCGCCTTCTCTTTCTTCACCAAACTCAGTCTATAGGGGGCGCTGCACCTTTAATATCCAGTATTAGAAGAAACCAATGGAGTGTCGAATTTTTTAGGTAACTTTGTCACAAAATTTTATGCATTTTCGCCTACTTGAAAATTGCTTTTCAAAGTCGCAAAAGTGACTTAATACTATTTATAGCCCAGCTTAATCTGAATTTAATTTAGCGTCTCCGCCTGCTCATGAGTCCAAATTTATAATCCTGTCCAATAAACAATGATAATAAAGGCTGAAGTTGAACTATATTTATGCATCTATCTAAAATAAATATTTAATCTTTCGTGACCATTGAGATTATTGTACAATTTAAAAGAAGTGATGCAAAAAGAAGTTCTTTATGTAAGTGGTCTCTATTCATTTATTACAATAACAAATTATTTTGTCCTTTTAGTAGTTGATGGTTTCTCTCAGAACTGCAAGAGCACCTTCTGTGTTGTATCCATGCATCAATACTGTAATTTAATGCTCACGTTAAATTCAAAAGGCCGACATATACAGTTGTGATTTATTTTATTTTTTTTAAAGTATGAATGAGCCGGTTTTTAAAAGTGCGTACTTGTGGCCACAAGATGTCTCTGTAAGACAGGATTTATAAAATCTCAAATCTGCATCTGGCTGAAAATATTACAACTGACGGATTTCTGATGAGCCCTGAAACCCATTCAGTGATGTTTTATTTGCGTCAAGGCTAGACAAACCAAATTATCCATGCTTTTTTCTCTTTTATCATAACTTAACTTTTTGTTTTGCTTAAATGTGGCTTGCATTGAGAAGCAGTGGATTCGTTTTATTTGTTACAAGCATAGACAGGCTGACAGGAACAAAGCTTTGTGACTGGTAATAACAAACAGAAATGTAAGCATTAGCTGTATCCCTAGAGGTTTGTGGGACAATATAGGCAGACAGTTGATGACACAAGGCATTATAGCAGCTCTTTAGATTCGGAGTCAGTACCCATGGTAAACTCTCTAATCTGCAGACTGGGCCTTGACATCCTGTGCTGCACAGCAGGTGAAGAGAAAATCTCGTACATATCATATCTTTACATGTGCGCGTGTGTGTAAACTCTTGTTTCCGACATTTCCTGCGGACCGGCACGGAGACAGGAAGCCTGTTTTCATTTCCATCCCGCCGCTGTTTGCTCAGGATGGAGGTCACGTTTGTGACATTCATTTTGCCGTCGACAGTCGCTTTGCTCTGCCTCGACTGTCAAGACCTTTCCCTTCACACACACACAGTCGTTTTGTACTTTGCAGTTAATCATCTCAGCAATATTTGATGGTGTACATATATTTTGGTACTCCTAGTAAAGATGGGTGGAACCTTTCATATAAATACCTGACTACAGCAACACATTGTCAGACTGAAAGTACTTTCACTCATGAAAAAAGTGAGTTAAAAGTTTTTTTTTCAATAAGATGCCCACAGTTAATATGACCCACATTTCTGCCAACAAGAACAGCTTCCAGTCTTCTCTTGTAACATTTTTAAAGCTTAGATACAGAGAGATAGTTGACCAGCAGCCATCTTTGCTAAAAAAAAAATATTCTTTAACATCAGATTATACTGATGCTTCAACAAAATATGGATTCATTTGAAAGCTCTTTACACATCAGCATCAGGGTAGAGCACTGATAAAAGAGCCGACACTGTACATGCTGTATATTGCATACATTTAATAAACGTGGAGCCATTTCACATCCAAAGCATGTCTGGATGGAGGGATGCAGGTGGGACGGAGAAACTGCAAGGTGAAGGAGGTTATTAAAAGTGGATGAGCAGAAGTACCTGGGGTAAATCGTCAAAAAAAAAAAAAAAAAACTGCTGCTGGAGTGGAGGGAAAGGGAAAGAGCTCAGAAATACTGATATGCAGACGGTTGAGGAGGGTGAATACAAAGAGATGACCTATGTGGTGACCGCTGAAAGGTGCAGTTGCAAAAAAAAAAAAAACAGAAGATACCCGAAGCCAGTGATAACTTTATATGACTCTCCTGTCATAATTTATTCCTTCCTTGGACCTGTTAATATCACTAGCTGCACTTTATTCTCTTTTCAAATGTCACTGATATGCAGGTCGTGAGAGTGAAAACTCCCAGTTCCGAATAAGTCGTAAAACAAAAGTTGGTAAATGCACTTTTATTACAATCCACGCGTGCTCATCATCCCGAACGGAAAGTGAAAAGGGACAAACGGAGCAAAGTAATACAGTGATACTTCCATACTGAACCACAGTACAAAAACAGCGTCAATATGTACAACATATTTATGTACAAAAACAGCTTCTTTTTTTTTTTTTTTGCACGCCAATATGAATAAGAAAACATACATCTTTTACAGAGACAAAACAGGCAACAGTGTGTGTGTTTTTAAAAAAACAAAAAAACACGAGGCTTTAAAGCCTTTTCCTCAGGAGCAGAAACTCCCCTTTTTGACGAGAAGATCAACTTTATTTTATTCTCTTTAAGTAATATGTTTCTGACCTTTTCTCCACCACATACACTCATAATTTACACTCTTTCATTCACTGACAGGCACTCACAAACACTCAACAGCCCAAATGTCACCAAGTGCGAAACATCCATTGATTCAGAAATGGAAACGACGTTTCCAGATGGCGCATCAGAACACGATAAAGGGCTCTCCTGTATGAAATGCAGGCACTCAAAGGTGGGTTTTCAAATGTTCAGATTTCAGTCAAAAGTTGCAATAATAATAAAAATAAAAATAAAAAAAAAACGTTTTTTTGCCACCAAATGATGCCCAAAGATGCCACTGTATAAAAGACTTCTGATCTTCCATTTTAGCAGCATTTCTTCCTCAAGAATCAGCTGAGAGCCATGAAGGTCAAAGGTCTCTGTAGTCTGCATAATGGCCTCGTTGGACTCATTGCAAATAACAGGACAAAGGTCCTGTCAACAACAACAACAACAACAACAAAAAAAAGTGCTACGAACTCAAAACAGAAGTCCAGGACAGCGTCAAACTTCCAGCTCCTGATTGTCTGTGCAGTGGAAACGATTCAGCTTCTCTCGTTCTCGATTTGAAATGTCCAGCTTGGGGGCGTGGGCCGGCTTTAGAGCCGGGGAGGGATGCGAAGGAGCCGGGGAGGGCGGCAGGGTGAGTTCAATCTCCTCGCAGCAACGTGACACGGGGGCTGGGGCTGGAGGGTGAGGGTGAGGGTGAAGGTGAGGCGCTGTGTTGGTGGTGGCGGCGGGAGGCTGCGAGGGTCCAGGCGGGCGGTCCACGTTTCTGATCAGGTTGACAAACTCCCTCTGGTTGTTGATGCCTTCCTCCTGCGGGACGGACTGCTGCTTTTTCCTCTTCCGATGCAGGTAGGAGAAGACGACGGCGCAGACCACGCAGCCACAGATGGTCACCAGAGCCAGGATTCCCACCAGGATCATGTAGAGGCTGAGGCCGCCGTGGGTCGTGTCAGACATGGCGCCTTCGAGGAGGGGGCAGAGGTCAGAGCGAGCTAAACGTCTAAACGTCTGCCTGGCGGTCGAAGACGAAAAAACAACATGTGTCTCACCTTGACAATCCTGTCCGACGCAAGGACTCCTGAGGCTCACACACTCGTTCCCATAATAACCGTCCGGACAAGCGCACACGAATCTTCCCTCCGAGCTGTGACACTGCACCCCCTGCTGGCAGGGGTTAGGATTGCAAGGATCCAATGCTATCTGAAACCAGATCAGGTGAAGCAGCAGTTTAAGGCCTCCACAGTTTGTATAGAGATTCAACCGAATAGTTATATATAAATAAACAATAATGGATGTATGTGAGTATATCTGAGAAGATCCAAATAAATGTAAGATTTTCAACCCATATACAGAGTAAAAACAAATCTGTGAAGGTCTTTTGTTATCGTTCTACCAAATACAAAGAGAAGCTTAGACAAATCCAAAATGATTAAGAAATGATTCCCCATGGTAAGTGAAAATAAGATATCTAACCAGACCTTTTACTACCACCTAACATCTCTATTATATATATCTATTATACATTTAAACAACCTTTACTAAAACTAATGATTTTTAATGAAAATATGTTTAATTTTTGCCTTTTTTAGCATCTTCTCCCCATGTCTTCCTTAGCAAATCCTTATTAGTCTCTTCTCTGTTTGCTTACTTGGCATTAACCAGTCTGTGATGACTTATTTTCTTATTTGTTGGTTAGTTTCCCAACCTCACAGGAGTTTCCCGAATATCCCAGAGGGCAGTCGCAGGTGGCCGTCTTTCCCTCCGTCGTCACGCACCGTCCTCCGTGCAGACACGGGCTGCTGTCACAGGGACCCAAACCATTTTGGCAATATTTTCCAGTGAAACCAGTGGGACACACACATCTGGATCCCGACACCAGGTCCTACATGGGAGGATATACATGTTTCATTTGACAAGGACTTCACAGGAAAGTTGAAAGAGGGAAAGAAGGGACATGTCATAGATTTGACACAAGCATTAACACACATGTACCTCTGAGAGGATAATATAAATGTAAGGATATTTTGAATGCAGGTAATAGTTCAGGTATTTTTATTTTCATTTTTTATGTTGTAAACAGGTAAAGGTTGACGACAAAAAGGCCAGGACTCTCACCTCACAATGGCCACCATTCAAACACAAATCCTGACAGCTGCTGTTCCCTAGACATAGAAAACACAGTAATTGAATAAAATGAAACAACACGCTGGCATTATTGGTATTTCTGCTTCATACGCCTGGCAGGAATTACATCCATCAAATGAAAGGACAAAAAAGGAGCTTTACTGTTTATGTTTGTCAGGGATATTCTGTGAGAACGATTTTGCTGGAGTAAAACGATCCCCTGTCCATAGAAACTCTGTGCTGCAGCTGAGCTGCTCTTTAAAGCCTCATCGTGTTTCACTGCCTGCCACAAGACAATCACTTCTCTTTTCTCTTTCAACCAATTTCCTTTCCTTTTTGTGTGTTTGCTTTTTCTTCTCCTCTTCTGTACTCACGGACGTCGCAGTTCGGCCCAGTCCATCCAGGGAGGCAGTCGCACAGGTAGCTGCCGATCAGGTTGCGACAAGAGCGGGCGTGGACGCACGTACTCGTTTCACATTCGTTGGCATCTAAAGGTGCAACGCAGCAGAGGAGAAGGACAAAAAATTACGTCAAAATGATCCACACCGATTAACAACAAAACCTTTCAAAAATGTTGTTTTTCTTTAAATGCTTAGCCAACTTTGCCACGTTGCAAATGCAAACTCACATGGAAGGAAAAAAAAGAAAAGAGCCAAAGTAAAAACGAAACAAAACAAAAAAACTAAGGGAAAGCCTAGAGACAGTTTGATAACATTATCTGGCTCATGGGAAGCAAAACCAGAGAAATTAAGTGAAGGGATTAAAACCATTTCACAACACTGTTTGTTTTAAGGGGGGAAAAAATGTCAAAAACATCTAACTAATAAACTAAATCATTGTAATCCAATTGCTAAAAAAATTAATAAATAAAACACAAAAGTCCTTAGTGCATACTATCTTACTTTTTAAATGTTCCTAGTAGACAGAGCATTTTAGTCAGACATTTTTCTAAGAAATCAACAGTGAAAACAAGTCAATGGCATTTTGATCCTCTTCCAGCCTCACTGTTATCATTAAATGCTCCTAAATCTGGGAACCCCCAGGGTCCCTGACAGCACAGAGAAAGTGAAATAAAAAAAATCTAGCTTGTTAGTTAAAGACAAATGTACTGTCCATGTCAGACAGTAAATACAGACTTAGCTCTGTCAGTGAGTTTAAATGTCTGAAGGAGTCTATTATCAGAAAAATGATGTAGGGCAGAAATCATCTGATGAAGCATAGAGAGTAAATACTTTTACGATTGAGGCTCTCCTGACGTTCTGCATCTCTGTCTGTCTGCAGACGGTAGGCTGTGGGCTCCTGATCTGTGATGTGGAACTATGAGGGATTATGAAGTGTCAGTGTGACATATCACTGTAACACCGAGGAGCAGGAGTGGCTGTCACCCTGAAATATGTTTCAGTTTTCACTCCACAGCCCTGGAGCCTCTGCATGTAAGCACAAAGTGTGTGCTTCAGCTTTTTTCTGTGTGAAAACTCGTACTGCGGCGAAGCAGCTATACACTCTGCTCGTGAAAATGACGAGTGAACCCAAAGGGACATGATGGTGCATTTAGAGAGAGGACTAATCCTCAGTCGGCGAGGTTTAATGTGAGCATTAAGATGCCGCTAGCTTCTTCTGCTTTTTTAAAATTTGAGCATTAAATTCACAATTTTCCTCAAATTAGAGATAATCACACACTACTGCTTCATACAGTTTGGTTTTCTTCCAGATTTGCACTTTATTATGTTTGTTTTGTTTTGTTTTTTTGGTTGATTTGTACTGCTCAGAGATTTTCTATTATTTTATGAAGACATGACGGGCACCTAAACTAAAGAAAATCCATGAAAGGGGCTATTTGTTTTTTGAACAGGTCACAACTGTACTTTGTTTTTGATTCAAGACATGTAAAAAAAACAATAAAATAAAACATAACAGCTGCCTTTGCCGGGGCTCTCAAGAGGTTTTCATCCCTGGTTAAACAGGGCATTAAAAATAAATTAATTTTACAGCTTGATTTTATTTCATTTGATGCAGGTGTCAAGTGTTTCTCACAGTTCATAAATTTCCCAAAGGGGTTTGCATGTAATGGTGGCTACATTTGTGGGGGGGAGCTTTACAACCAACATAATGTGTCACAAGAACTGCATGTCAAAACGTCTGAACAGTGAAGTAAATGTCTGTGAATGAAAAGGTAATTATTACCAAAGAGCTTAGTCATTACAACATAAATAAATAAATAAATAAATAAATAAATAAATAAATAAATAAATAAATAAATAAATAAATAAATAAATAAATAAATAAATAATTTTTTTCTTTTGGCACGAACTTGATAATTTCAGCACTGATGGCATTAATAAATAACCGCTGATTAGTTTGCTTTTACCCAGGACTTATAAACTCTGCTAGCATAGCGAGTAAATCAACAAATAACTTATTCGACCACCTTAAGAGGAGAAGCCGAACACAGCAGCGTCTCTACAAGAAAATAATGCTGAGTCATGCTATATGCTAACGCTACAAGCTAGCGCTATGAAACGGATGTTTGACAGCAGTCAAGCTCCTGTTTCCACAACAGTGAAGCAGCAAACCTCCCAAACGGTAAGCTAACCGTATTTGTTTAAATATTAGCTTCGCAGATGGAGTTTAGTCGGGCTGAGCTCCCCCAGTGTAACGTCCCAAATCCCACCGTAAAGTTCTGTTTTACTGTGGCACAAATTGTACATCAGAAGATGGACCACTTACTTCTCCATTTACCTTCAAAGGCATTAAAAAATAATTATACTAATTAAAGCAAGTTATGGTAAACCGGACTGAAGCTATGAGCATTTATCATAAAGTGCATCATTTATCGTGACAAATTTGTATCACGGTACAATATGAGTTTTGATTAATTATTGTCTTCATAAATTCCAATGGATGTTAAAGACAATATTGTCAAAAATGTTATTTTTAATATTTTCTCTTCTTGTTCAATAAGAGCATCAATAAACACCAGTAAATCCAAAAATATTATTAAATGCAGTTTCTGTGTGGAGTTTAGTGATATAAATCACACTTTAAACATTGAAGCCTAGTTCAAATGGGAATATTTTGCAAGAACAGGATTCGTGTTTCCGGCGCTATTAGTGGAGTGCCATGCAGTGACAGGCATACAGTCACCTGGAAAAGGTAATAGATACTTTTTTCATAATAATTTTTATCGTTTATAATAAGTCAATATTGCACACCCCTAACTGAAGCAGACAATTAGGACAAGAAAGCCTACAGAAGAATCGCCATAGCAACTAATGACCCAGCGTCTTCTGTTTTTCTAGTTCTTAAATTTTAGAACTAACAACAGAAACACACACAGACATATATTTTTCATGCTTCTCATTATTCATAGGCGTCATCAAGTGTGCATCACTTTTAACACAGCCTAACCCACTGACCCAGCTGGCATGTCCTGCCGGTCCATCCTGGTGGACAGAGACACCGGAAACTCCCAGGAGCCTCCTGACAAGTCGCTCCACGTCCGCAGGGGTTACGATCACATTGCCGCACCGCTGGGAGGAGAAAGAGAGAACGACATTTTGTTCGTGAGCCTCTGGTCTGGGTAAGGGGAATGTGAGTGTGAATATTCAGGAGGCATCGTGCGTGTCACTAAGATCATGTGATGCCACGATCATGCTGTGGTTGTGGCTGTTTTCAGTCTCTGCTCCTCTGAATGCTGTGCAAACAGCGATAAACAGAGTCCTCTTCAGCATGCTCATGACTGACACTTCAAACCTTTTGGCAGAGCGGGAGGGGGGGGGGGCAACGAGCGGGCTTAAATAATGCGAAAGAGGAGGCCTGTTTCCACTTATCTGGCAAGGAATCTAAACAAAGTGGAAACAAAGAGAGAAGCTAACCGAACATAACTTCTTTGTGTCGCAGTGGTATCCTAATTTTTCCCATGACTATATATCTCTGTGGTTTAGATCTGTCAGTCATAAGGTTTCTGCGTCTCATAACATTTTTTCCCAATTTACCTAACCTTGCAGTGGAGCCATTTTCCGTCGTCCTGACCCCTACTCCAACCCAAGCAACAATAATCCTACCGAGCTAGCGGCACTTCTTCTAAAACCAGCCCGAGATTTCATAGCAAACAAAGAACCCTTTAATTAATATCGGTTATAAACATAAATCCTGGCCGAAAACGGAGCTGTGTTGTGGTTATGGTTTTAATTCCCTGCAAGCTTGACGATCCTGGCATTGTGCATTCCCCGGAGTGCCCGCCCCACAACAACAACACATACAGAGATAGTCGGCCTCCCTGACAGTTAATCATGCGAGCAGCAAACAACGCCAGCGAAAATAAACTACTTTTCTGTTTGTCCCTTTTTTTGCTTTGTAAAAATAAGCCTCTCAACGTGGCGCGCACGCACACACACACACACACTGGAGTCCAACCTGCAGCACCGTTTATCCTGATGGAGGTGAAAGCAGGGAATGTGGAACGGTGCTCTTGTACACAAACAGCTCTAACAGACCATAAACCGTGTGACCGTATCTCACCTGCTGCACAGACACGTCGGATCACACGGTCGAGCTCCAAACTGATCCACAAACACGCCTCAACCAAAGAGGCTATAAACGTTGTGAGTACATACTTTCATTAAAAACCGTTTTCTGAATAGTGCGTCTGAGAATGAGCCTTGTTTTTCCGACAGGGTGATTAGAAGGTGAGAACACCGCAATGCTGCGCTGCAATTAAAAGTGAAGATCTCTCACTGAAAAAAAATTCTTGTAGACACAGATTTTCGTCTAACAGATGCCTCATTTATTTTTGTTTTTAAGTGGTTTTAGAAACTGAGCAGGGTGCAGCGCACGCTCAACACTGGCACACTCGACTTGCTGTCGACAAAAACCCGAAACTCCGGAGATAATCAGCACCGCAAATTCAGTGGTCAGCTTTTTCTGCCATGGCTGTCTGCAGATGCGTGGAGTGCCGTTTGGCTTTTATTTTGTGAAAAATGCCAAGAATAAACTTGCAAAGCATTACCTTCTCTGTTTTATCATTAAAATATTCACACCTGTTTTTTAAGCCGGGTGGCAACAAAGATCCAGTCCAGCAAAAGTACAATTAAGCATGCTGAATATTCTATGTGAAGGAAAATGTGAACATCCCTCATCACCACCAGTGTGGAAAGTATATTTTGATATGCATGATATGCTCCAGGTACGATTTGTGTTTGGTCTGCCTGTTGCAGAATCTGCCTGCATTCCCTTTTAGCACGATTGGTTTCTGCACCTCCACCAACAGTTCCAGGTATGGCATGGAAGAGCAAACTGCATTTTCATCGCCTTATCAGCAGGATCCTTACAGAAGCCTGGCATCCTGGGCATTAACTTTCATCTGGTGCCACGCCTTTGGGCAAAATTTAGTGTGTGAAAAGAACAATTTTGGTTTCTATTAGAGGCCCAGCAGTCTCAGTCTGTTCTTGTTTGACTACATTCACACAGCTGGTCTTGATACTTAAATTATTTTGCTGCCATCCAATGAGTTTTAATGTGAACAGTTCGCGTCCTCAAAGCGACCCGTGAGCACGGAAGAACGCTGACGTCACACCGCAGCGCACTGTTAGCGGAAGTGTTAATGGATGGCGCCGCTTGTGGATCGATTTTAAAGTTTATTCGGCAACGGGAGCCGACAGTATCGTCACAAGATCATAACAAGACGAAGGAAGCGAAAGAAAAGAAAGCACAAGTAGTAGAAATCGTCATTAGTGGAGAACTGACACCAATTTTTGTGGAGAAATCTGCTGGGATGTTTAGATAAGTTTAGAATCGTAATCTTCAGCCATCGTTCCTGTCCTGCTTTACCGTCCGGTGCAGAATTACGACGCGTGTCCTCGTATCAATGACATAAAAGCCAGATAAAATGCAACAAGAACGCTCAGACTCCAGACGCTTTGAAAACTCTGATATGCATCCAAATTAGCTCCACATATGTAAGTGGCACAGATCGGATACTTTTTGGGGGGTGAAAAAATCCTATCTACGTTGCACGGGCGTGCCAGTAGCACGTTTTGTTGTTCTTTTGGGAGGCACAGGGAGGTGGGAATGTTTGTGAGGTCCTTTCTGCTGCGGGGAGAGCGAGGGCAGAACGCCATGCACCCAGCAGCCGTGGAGCCAAAAGTATAGCAATAAACGACTTGCAGCGATGCCAGCCATAAAGTAGGTTAGGTTGACATCAGGCCAGGCCTCCTTTGAATTATGTGATAAACAAGCCACGCTTGTTTTGCATGGAAGCACATGAAGTATAAGCTGCCACTGCAGCTAACAGGCTATGAGGTGTCAGAAAGAGTCAGGGAGCGCTAGTCCTCTACCACTAGTAAGTTGAATCGTTCTTAAAGAATCCCAGAAGGCCTCTTCAAGACTCTGCAAAGAGCATCCACATTCTGGCTCGATTTTAACGTTGAGTCCAGAGTGAAAGGGATCTTGGAAATCAACCTCTGTGACCCCGGTTTGTTCCGCGTCTAATGTGTGCCGAGAGAATAAACTCTCCAGATGTCTTGAAGCCGACTACTGAACATCATGTGGTGTTTCACCGCTGCTATGAGATCTATCTTTTATGATCAGCTGGTGTTCATAACCCTTCAAGTCAGATTGTCTGGTATAACACATTTTTCTAGTAAAAAACAAAAAAACAAAACTAACTTCAGGCTGCAGACTGATGAAGACGAATGCCAACAACAACATGTCATTCCTTTTCTAAACACATGTGTGTATTTGTGAATTGTTGTTATGCTTAGCAGTGGCCTCCGGTTGCTCGCAGAGCAAACAAACTTTGATGAAATGATATTCGCTTGGCAGGCGCTTTGGTGCCGTTTCTGTTTTTCTCACGGACGCACATGAAAAAACGGCAACCGGATGTTTCAGCACGAGCTCTCGCGCGCGTGAAGAAAGCCCGCCGAGGTGCATTTATTACTTGTCTGGTTGCGATCCGACACTAGGATAAAAAATTTTTTAAAAGTGCACTCCATGCTCCTGATATTTTCCTGTCACTGCGCGTGTGTGATTCTGCGTTTGACGCAGTTTGTGGGAACGATTTCAGGATCCGTCTTTTCCTCGCTTTTCTCGACAATTTAAAATTTGGGCGAGGCGATATGGTGCTGCTTTTTGTGAGACATAATCCACCACATCAGACGGCTGGAAGCGGACAAAGTCTGGATATTTCTGGAAGGGAAGAAATCACACCTGGGAGCCACCTTTGATACCAAAGGATTAGACTTTAAACCCTCAATTTGATGCCAATAAGACCTTATAAAGCTCACAGTTCTGCTTCTGTTTTTCCAACTCAGCAGAGGTGCAGGTGATACACACACACACACAGCCAGATCACTGATTATTGTTGAGGCTGCTCCTGTTTAGGCTGATTTAACTTCCTCCACTGGATTTATTGGAGTCACTAAGTGGCTTTAATCCAATTACAACCAATCTCAGACAATCTTGAAGCTCCCTCCCCTTTCTCTCGCTCGGCTCAGGCTTCCCATGTGTGCGGAATCGACAATCACCGTCTGCACAGGAGTTTCCGGTCCAGCCTTCGGGGCAGACGCAGCTGAAGCCGTTGGGTTCTTCGACACAGGTGGCGCCGTTTGCACATGGCGACGACAGGCAGGCGTGCTCCACTGATGGGAGGGAAGACACAGGAAGCAAAACTGAAAAATGGATTGTTTTTTTTGCAGAAATTTGAATCGATGACTCCATCGCATTTTTAGAGCTAGAAAAAGGCAAAAATATTAAAAGAAGGAAAAATAAGTGTAAATCTGTCTGAATTGGTTTTCAAAGCAGTTCAGTTATTTAAAACACAGAAAAAGAGCATTTAAAACACGCCCTCTAGAAACTGACCACCTCCACGAAGGGCAGCAGCTGCCAATTATTTTAGTAATCAATTATTCAACTAATCCAATAAAAAAAATTTATCCCTTTGTAGATTTTTTACTTAACTATTTAAGCTTATTTAATGCAGTATTAAAAATATTAAACAAATCAGAAGAATTCCTTTAATAAGAAAATAAACATTGTATTGCATAAAATGCAGTAACATAGCAAAGGATGCATCTGCAGCTACAAAATCACTAAATAAATACTTAATCATTTTCTGCTTGGTTTAGCAGGACTCTGGATGCTTTGTTGAGTATTTTTTAATTAACCAATTAATAATTGGATATCAAATAGGTGGTTAATAGAGAAATTTACAAAATATTAACCAGGTGCAGCTAAAACTGTGATCCTTGAGGAGTTCTGAGTTGAACATATTTACAGACAAAAGGATTTTTAATTTAAAATGCAAAATGTTTTTTTTTTTTTTAATTTGTGGCTCCAGTTGGCATAAAGATTATTTGATTAGTAAATTAGTTGACTAATATTTCAATAATCGATTTATTCGATCAATTGTTTCAGCTTTGCTATCGGTGGTTTAATGAGGGCAGGTTTCTCTCCACTAAAATCAGTTTTAACAATTTTTGCCTCAGGATGTTGAAACAAGCAGAATCTCGGCTTCTATGGAGGGAACCATCCAAAGATAAGAGACGAGGAAATGACCCTTTTCCTCACATGGATGGGTACGACTAACAGAGTCAGTAGCCAGAGAACCAAGGGAGTTCTAAGTGTTGTTTGTGAGCATAAGGTTTCTCAGGTAAGAATATGTGTTATTTCGACATTGTTTTTACTTTTTACTTCTTATGTGTCCTGTGCCAGTTCAAAGCAGAGGACTGTTTTGAACCGACGCACCGCGGCTCTCACCGATGTCACAACTGCGTCCTCTGAAACCCTCCTGGCACTCGCACTGATACTCGTTTGGCTCTGTGTTGGTGCAGGTCCCGCCGTTTATACAGGGCTGGTGTGTCCCACAGTAGTTAAGATCTGGAAACATGAAGAAATACTTTGACAATAGTGTTTAATGTTTCAGCAAATCTCACAAAAAAACAACAACACTTATATTGAAATGTGGAGGTAATGACAATGCAGATTGGTTTTCAGCCACGTTTCTTTAACATGGATGCAGAAAATCTACGGTGAATCCAGGTCACTGTTGACTGTGTAGCAGAAAGCTGCAGGGCCTGTTGTCTCTGCTCTGGAGGAAGAATAAAGCAAAAACTTCCCTGATCATCTTCTTCGTTTCCCACAGTTCTTTTGTCTCTCCGTCGTCCTTTAAAGTGCCCGTCTGAATGAGCAGAAACTGCTCAGGGCCACACCTAGCAAAGAGCGCCGCGCCATAATTCCTCTACCCAAGGCTATCACCTTTCCTCTCCACAATGCTCGGTCCCCTGGGCACAAGCCGGACTCCAGCTCTTGCTCTGGGACAGAGGATCTAACTCTTCTACAGTCTGAAAGAAACCTTCAGGTGCTTTTTTTTTTTGGTTTTTTTTCTTTTATCTTGTTTGGGAATCCATAAGTCATGTGTAAAGAACCACGCCTGACAAGCTAACAGCACACACCACTTTCTCCGTCTCGCAGGCAGGCAGGGTTTTTCTTGGTCAACATGCAGAGCTCTGTGAAGCTCTTCATGTGCTCTGTTGATTTCAGGCCTGGAGAGCCATGTTTGTAATGAATGCTAACAACAGATCTGTAAAAGTGCACAATGTTTACACTGATCTTTAAATGTCTTATTTCAGGTTTTCCTTGCAAGCAGCCAGAGGAGTAGCAGAAGAGAACAAAAGAGGAGTCAATTTTAAAAACGAATCTACAGCAGATTAAACATTCCTGGAAGTCATAAAAAAATGATGCAGGTGCTTAAGTCCTGTACCTGTACTGTAGCTACCAAGTTCTATGAATAAAACATAAATAAGTCTGAACTGGTTTATGAGTTTGACCTTAATTTTTTAGAGTGATAAAAACATCTAATCCTTAATTATCCTCTGCTAATCTGAGGTCGGGTTGTGGAGGAACCGGCCTAAGAAGGGAGGCGCAGACTTTCCTCTCCTAATGACTGCGGAAGCAGCCACTAGTTAACTTCCGCAAATCATGATTTCTTCCGGGAGCAACTAATGATTGATTTAGTTGCTTCCGCGATGTACACACTCATTTTCAACCTTACACACCCTGTGTGTAAGGTTGAAAATGTCTGCACCAAGTAGTCCGGGGTGTGAACTGTAATCCGTCAAAAAGTCGTACAGGCTTAAAATTTTTCTGTTGTCTGAACAAAAAAAAAAAAATTTTGTCAAATACAGAAAATATTCTGTTAATCCCTGATGCTATTATCAATATCTGTTTGTCATCGCGGGCTGCACAGTGGCGCAGTTGGTAGAGCTGTTGCCTTGCAGCAAGAAGGTCCTGGGTTCGATTCCCGGCCCGGGGTCTTTCTGCATGGAGTTTGCATGTTCTCCCTGTGCATGGTGGGTTCTCTCCGGGTTCTCCGGCTTCCTCCCACAGTCCAAAAGCATGACTGTCAGGTTAATTGGTCTCTCTAAATTCTCCCAAGGTGTGAGTGTTTGTGTGAATGGTTGTGTGTCCTGTCTGTTTTCCGTGTTGCCCTACAACAGACTGGCGACCTGTCCAGGGTGAACCCGCCTCTCACCTGGAAAGTAGCTGGAGATTGACACCAGCAACCCTCCTGACCCCATTAGGGACAACGGGTGATTAGAAAATGGATGGATGAATGTTTGTCATCGCCAATATGGTGGATTGTTTTATCAACGGCAGGAAAAGGTGTTGATCTTCCACTCACGCAGAAGCAATTAGATGCGCTGATTCTACTGCAGCACTGCGTTTTTATTGAAACAATAAAATATGAGCGGGAACACTCAAATCCTTTCAAATTTCAGAATCTTGATCCTCAGGGCTTCTTGACGCTCGGCGCTTGGCTCATCTCAGCACAAACCGTTGAAATATTTTGCATTTCACACCTTTGTCACACAGCAGACCTCCCCAGTTGACGTCACACACACACTGCCAGGGCTCGGTGCAGCTCCCATACACACAGCCGGGAAACGTCACACACTGGTCACACAGGGAACCCGTCCAGCCGTAGTGACACCTACAACCAGAACAGGCAGGCAGATTGCATCTCAGAATATCATGTCTTAGAATATTATTAGTGAAGGAAAAGTGAATACATGAATTTCAACTTAATCTGCATAAGATTCCTGCGGAGAAACAAACATTGTGTCTATTTTATTCTTCTAAACACAGCCAGTGATATTTAATCTCTACAGCATTAAACATTTATACCAACCCAAACATTTTAAGTTGTGCTTCCAAATTAGCTAAATTTTACTTCAGCATTTTAAAAATGGTTTTAATAAACAATTATTTGGGATTTTTATATATTTTTTTTGAATGTTTTACACTGTTTTATTAAGCTTCAAATGATTTTTTTATTACCAGGTTTTCAGTGCAGTTTATGTTTTTGAGCATGTTGTGGAGTGTTTGTCAAAAAAATATGTGGTGTCAGAAACAGAGGCACTCGGGGAAAATTAACACCAGAGCTCGGGAACACAGAGATAAACAAAATAAACTCAAACTCATAGTTTGACACAAATACGTTTTGCCATCTCTGTGCAGAGCTAAACCTGTTCCTGTGTTTTGTGCTTCTGATCAATTCACTGGGGGAAAAAAAAAAAAAACTAGGGCAAATTATGTTTTTTTAACAACTGCTGGTGACATACTGCATAAAAGTTGTTGTTTTTTGCTTTTTAATTGAGTTGTTTTGCACAAACAATACTGCCTGAACCATGCAAGAGCATTTGATCCTTTTTTGCTTATGAAAAGTACAGCAGTGTGCAAAACATGAGTAAAACAAAAAAAACAAAAAAAAAGCAGGGGAAGTAAAAATAAACCCTTCAGAAAGTCTGGAGTACTACTGATCAAAAGCACAATAAAACATTTTAAGGAAGTCTGGTTGTTAGGCAATTATATGACATAAATGTATTAGTATTTTCATGGCAGTGATAGAGGAGAGTTGTTACCACAACACCAATGTTGGTAGTTGTTTCAGAAACGTACTTGCATTCTCCAGGGACGGTACAAGAACCGTGAGTCTGATGGCATCCCTGCCTGCACACGGCTGCAAAACAAACACACAAAGAGAAACGATAACCTGATGCTTCAGTGACGTAAGCTAGCAACACAAAGCAAGAAAAATAAAATACGTGAAGATTTGGGGGATTCTTTTTTTACATCTTCACTGGTTGTTTGATGAAAGGTGAGACCTATTCAGAGTAAAAAATGTTATCACACTGAATTCTCAAAGTCTGAAAACTCCCCTCACAGGCACTATGGGTTAACCTGGAGGTAACGGGGGGCCGAGGCTAATCTCTCCAACTTCCTGCTTCTGTGCGGTCCAATCAGCGGCGTGCTGAGGAGGAAGTCAGGGCGAGTGAGACGGGGCGAGGTGGGCAGAGCTGCAGGATGTCCTCCAGCTAGCTGCGTGTCCTTCCATAGTTTCCACTTTGGTTTCCTCCATTCACTCTTACCGTTGCAAAAAAACCTCCAAGAGGTCACAGAGACGGGTCGTCCGGCCGATGAGTCACGGCGAATGTCGCCCCACTGACGAATCAGAGTGAGGCGCCCTCCCCCCCCTGATATCAGCAGGACCAGTCATTCATAAAGTTATCGTATAATTATTCAACATCAGCTTATGGCTGTGCATTTATCCTACTGTTTGTCTTTTATCGTGATAAATTTCTTGGTTTGATAAGGCTGCATCAAGACCGTTAATATTTCTATTTTCTCCACTCTTTGTTCAATGAGAGTGACAATAAATATTAATTTAATTTGAAAACTGTATCGGATGCAGTTACTGTGTGCACAGATTAGTGACACAGATCACACTTCGTTTTGTGACCGGCGTCGTAATGAAGCGTATTAAAAGTGGGAATGTTTCTCCAAGAGCAATATTTGTAATTATGAAGTTGTGATGGTTCTGTCAAGCCACAGCTACCAAAGATAAGTAAGAAATATTGTTACTTTTATTGTGATCACAATATTACCACAAAATATTTAGGGTCATTCAGTATGTATGTACTTATATGCCATTTATACTTGCAAAAGTTAATAATAAGTTAACTTTTGCAGAGTTTCATTTTAAGTTACAGGGTTTCTTAGGTCAACATAAAACCGCAAAGCATTTCATTTCTCATGGAAAACCTTTGCGGACAACATTTGCACTGACAAACAAGAAAAGAGGAAAGAGACTGCTCACATAATGTGAACTAAAACCCGACGGCGGCGTTACCCTCTTTGCACTCCGGTCCTGTCCAGCCCTCCATGCAGACCTTGGAGCCACTCGGGTCACAGCTGAAGTGGCCGAAGAAGTCGTCTCTGGCCCGGCAGAACCTGTTGCAGTAAGGCCCGTAGTAGTTGGAGTCGCAGCGGTAGCGGAGCCAATACTCCAAGCTGAGGATCCGTCCGTGGTGGCGGTACGTCTGCCACTGTTCACCCGGGTTCAGCATGGAGGAGAGGAGGACGCGCTCAATCAGCTGACCTGGAGGAGCGCAGAGGAGAACTTTGTTCTGCGGTGTGGAAGGAACTGAGAGGTGATCACTGGCAAATGGATAATAAAAATGTGGGATATTTTTAATAATATAGAATAGAAATCCTGTATTTCCAATTCAGGTGCAACAGCAGCGTAGTGACATGCAGTCGAGGCACAGAGGTTCTCTCAAAAAGAAAAACCTAAAAATATATTTAAAAAGCAAAACTTAGAACAACAACCTGTACAGTAAGAGGGGGAAATTATAGCATAAAATACTGTGGGGTTACTAAAAAGTAGCATATTTTGATCTAAAAGAAAGTGCAGCTGAGTGGGTAAAAACTTTACAGACTGTGAGTGTGTATTTGTGCATTAAAAAACAAACTATTGACAATAAATGAAACTGTGTAAACAACAGAGATGTGCAAACAGCAGCAGAAGTGTTTTTTGAAATGAGTAAATTTACCCAAATACCAGCAGGGATGTAAGAGATGTTTGGAGCGTGCAAGTTGAAGATGAATTTTGAAAGCAAGAAAAGTGTCCCACAGTTTAACGTGAAAGTTATATTCCATAAGCTTAGTGTTGATTTATCATTCAAAAAATGTTCTGATGTTTGCTTGGGATCATTGAACAGCTGGAACGTCCAATTCAAGTTCAAACCACCAACACATTTAATCACAGATAACTGGATTTAACATTTAACAGGAAACCAGGAGCAGCAGTGTCATCGTCCGCAGTGATGTGACGTTTAGGGAAAGGTGTCATGATAGAGAAACAAAAAGTCCCAAGTGTTTGGTCACAATAATTGAAAAAAATAAAATAAAATGTTTGGGGAAGTCAAGGATTGTTCTTTCAAAACTAGAAACACCAGCTGTCAACGATGGTGATGGCAGCATTATGCTTTGGCAGCTGGTTGTTCCCACAGGACAATCAAATCAAAACCAGTTTTTGTGAAAAATGTGCAGACACATATTGCCATTTCATAGCATAATCAAGTAACTACATATATTGCTTTCGGTGCTAGATATGTCATATACCACTCTGGTAAAGAGACCCCTTAAAATGATCATTTTCTCTCATTTTACTTTTTATAGGTTTATGTTTGAGTAAAATGAGCATTGCTCTTTTATTCCATTAACTGCTGACAACCTGTGTCTGAAATTCCAAGCAAAAATTATGTATTTATTTGCAGAAAATGGGAAATGCTCAAAAATAAAAGCGATGCAGCGCTCTCAGACCTCAAACAATGCAAAGAAACCAAGTTAATATTCACTTAGAAACAACAATCTTAATGTTTTGACTCAGGAAGAGTTCAGAAATCAATATTTGGTGGAATAATTTGAGGTTTTCAGTGGGGTTCAGTGCAATGGGCTCTTCATTTACCCAGAGTTGTGTATACATATCACATAAAATAAAATTTACTTCCCAATATAATGCCTTAAAATTGGCAGAAAATAATGTAAGATGAACTGATTTTACACAATACCTCCCCTTTAAGTAAAAAACAAACAAACACGTATTCATCTTTTTGGAGACTCATCTATTAATTTCCAACCATCAGACTCAAGAAGCTCTGACAGTGTGGATATTATGAGTCGAATAATAAAACTTTTCCAGCATGGATCCCACTTGACTCAGAGGTCGACGATGAGAGGAATGAGAGAACCAGCGGAGCCCCGGGGGCAACACTGGGGCAACGGCTGTCCCCCAGGAGGGGCTTTCCCAGAGGCGCCATTATTGCCAAACTCCGGCATAATGCTCCCTGACAGGGTGTAAACCCACAAGAGAGGTGCGAATATGTGTCTTAATGTCTGGTACAAGTGTGTATTTAGGGGCTAAAAGGGAAGATGTGGAGAATAGGAAGCAGAGAAGTTAGAGGAAAGTAGAGTGAGTCTTTGTGGATGACTCATTTTGACAGCCAGAGGCAAAAAGAGCCAGAGACTCAGCGCAGCAGCAGCTATTAGCACACACACACACACACGCACACACACACACGTTTGCGTGGCTATCTTTGTGGGGACTTTCCATTGACTTAAATTCAATCACTGAACAGATGCTTAGAACAGATAAATGTGTGGGTGTGCCAAAACTTTCTCCAGCTGAACAAAAACAAAACTGAAGATATTATTTTTGGACCTAAAGAGGAACGATCTAGAGTTATAGATCTAGAGCTATAGATCTAGAGTCGGTGCACAGCTTCAGTTATTACAACTAAAACCAGCGATCAGCCCGAATCCTGGGAGTAGTGATGAACTCTGGCCTGAACCTTCAGAGCCACATAAAGACAGTCACAAAGACGGCCTTCTATCACCTGAAGAACATTTCCAGGATTAAAGGACTAATGTCTCAGCCAGATCTAGAGAAACTCATCCATGCGTTTATCTTCAGCAACATTGATTATTGGCGTCTTCACAGGTCTGTCCAACAAATCAATCAAACAGCTGCAGCTGATCCAGAATGCTGCTGCTCGTGTTCTAACTAAAACCAGGAAGATAGAGCACATACCACCAGTTTTAAAGTCCCTCCACTGGCTCCCTGTAGCTCAAAGAATAGACTTTAAAATACTGTTGTTAGTTTATAAATCACTGAATGGTTTAGCACCACAATACATTAAAGATTTGCTGCTGTTGTATCAACCTTCCAGAACTCTCAGGTTCTGGTTCTGGTTCTGCTCTGCATCCCCAGAACCAGAACAAAATGAGCAGAAGCATTCAGCATCTATGCACCACAAATCTGGAACAAACTTCCAGAAAATTGTAAAACAGCTGAAACACTGACTTCCTTTAAATCTCAACTAAAAACCCACTTGTTTAGAGTTTTATTTGAAACGTAATCAATTGCAAATTTATTGACGGAATCTGGCTTGATGTGTTTTTATTGTTGATTCCATGTTGCATTGTGTTTCTGTGTTTGATTTGATGTAAAGCACTTTGAAATGCCTTGCTGCTGAAATGTGCTATACAAATAAAATTTGACTGATTTGATTTCTGCAGCCTAAACCTTACCCTATCTTAACCCTAACCAAAACTCAATTCACACTTTAGTCCTAAATTTAACCCCCCAGGCTTCATAGTATGCAGTATTTGTCAGGAAAAAGGTCCCCACAAAGTACTAAAGACATACGCACACACACTGCCCGATGGAGAGATGAGATCACTGTGGTTTGACACAGAGGAATGAAAACACACACACACACTGGTTTCACTGTATGCGTGTGTGTGTGGGTTTAAAAGTAAAAGAGGACAATGTGGACACTGAGCCAAAAAAGCCTGCAGTCAAATATGAGGGCCCAACACCACAAACACTCATCCATCAGCCGCAGTCCACCTTCAGTTTTAAGTTATTTTATAAACTGGGCGTGTCAAAGGGTTAATTTGACCATTATTACTTCTCCGCCACAAGAGAATTGGAAATAACATCATTAGGATCCGACACCGCGGGTTGAAAGCGTGCAACGGGGCAGGATTCTCTTCGTGAGGTGATTAGATCAGGTTGATTAATAACAAACCTGGTTCCTGTAGACAGGGATGTTAAACACAGCAGATTGAAGAAGCGATAACCTTTAGTGGAAGTCAAACTCTACAAAAAAAAAAATAATAATATGATAACAGAGCATGTCTGCAGGTATTAAAAACCTCCTCGGAGCTTTGTGAGTCGTTTTGCCCTCGGAAACGTCTGAGAATACCCGCAGGAGAGAAAGCGCCCGTTTCCACTCGTTATTTTCCAGATCACCTGCCGGCAAATCAATACAGCCAAGGAAGCAGATAGGATCAGACGGATATTGTTTTGTCTCACTCTTTATTCGAAGTATGGGGCCAATTCGTGTGAGGGCTTTCTATTCAGCCTCATTATTATTACCCTCACACGGGCGAGGCAGTCAGCCTAAATGTGTTTGCTGAACGCTATAGACAAGCTGATCCAACTTAGAAAACTTCCAATATTGGATTTCAGTTTCTCTCTACAGCTTTGAGCTCGGCGTCGATGCTGCTTAGATGTAGCAGGAAGTCTGCTACAAACACAACGAAGACATAACGCATAATGCAGCAAAAGCTAATTGAAGCAAAGATATAACTTAAGACGACCAGGAAACGTCTGTGTGACCTTCGCCAATGAATTCTTATTGAGAGTGAATTGATATTTTTGCTTGAAGGATATTTGTGTTTAAGTCGATGCAGTCGATCGTCAGGCAAGACGGCAAGTAGGGAAGCAAGGAACTTAAGCAATAAAGATACAGACTTGCTATAAATAAATGACATATAGCAAAACATCGAAAAGGGGCATGTTCTTATCTTAATATTAAATTGCAAAGAATTTGTATAATCCAACATTTAATTTTACAATTTGTTTTACTATTGTGTTTTGTTGCAATGGTGCAACATTTATGGTCACCCCTCTAGATTTCCTAAACAAATGCACATAAATGAAGAATTGTTTTTATTCTCGACATTATACTTAGTTCACTACAATGTTTGTGAACTTTTCTTAGTATTTCCTAATTTTCTATTTTTCTTGACACAGATAGCCACTCTTCAAAACGGAAAAGACGAGAGAACTTGCCATTTAAATAACCTGCACGTGTGACGATTTTCAGAAATCAAGAAAGCGATGCAAGAGAAAAGCTGCTCCTCTAAACTCGTCCACAGCTACAGTCAGAGCAACTCTTAAAAACCGTTCTAAAAACCTGGACCTATGAAAACGAGGCTGTAAAATAAAATAAAATTTAAAAAATCCCTGCAATCAAATTGCCACTAGAAGTCACCTAATTAGTAAACACACCACAGGTGGAGATTCTACAAGTAGAAACCTAAAGATAAAATGTTAACATACACAATTTTTTTGTATAAAATTTGGATATTATTAAAGACCCAAGACATAAAAACTCCTTTGGACTGTTGTTCAATCTAAAGAAAAACATTTAAACATTTTCTGTGCTATCTTGTCTCTACATACAGTGAGCCGGAAGAAAATCTGCACAGCTCAATGTGTGAGAATTGGAGCAAAAATTCTCATTGTTAAGAATGCAATGCCTGTAAAAGCCACTAATTATGGACCAACACCACGAAGAATTCACCAATATGAACGTTTGAGCCGATATCCGATATTAATACTGCTGTTATGGCCGATAACCAATACATATTTCACTATATTTTATAGATTGACTGTTAAAACAGCGACCGCACTGCTTCACCACTGTTTCTCTGCTTCAGTTGAACTTCCCACAATCCTTTGCTGCATCACTCTCACCAAACAAATACCACATGGCCAGCAAATACTCCTCCACTCAAGAAACAAACGGCAACAAGACGTTAAATCCTGTTCCCTTAAATTCTTTGATGAGATATTTGAAAAGATAATTTGGAGACAAAATACCCGTTGCTTTCTGGAAAAATCCGAAGCATCAGAAACATCCGTTTTGTGTCAAATAATACCATAAGGTTCTCATAAGACTTGGTTTGATGCCACATCAGTGGCAAACATTTCACTGAAGTATGACACTTGGACCAAAAAAAGTCCTGATTCGAAATAAAAAAAAAAGCTGCGAATAAAAGTTCAAACTTAATCTAAACGTCTGCTGCGACCTTCCCTGCTCATTCCACATTAAAGCTACGTCTTATCCAGCATAACCTCGGAGAAAGTCAGACAGTCAAAGCTGGGAGAACATCGTATTGTTTCCAGAAGCTCCAGTCCCGTTTCTGTAATCCTCCCTGATTGGAAGCAGGACCCGATTACTCTGTTCAGACCGCCACCGGATGCCTCCGTTTGGGCAGAGCTAAGCTGCTGGCCTACTCCGCAGCTTGTGAGAGGTAGTCAGAGGCTCAGGTGGAAATGGAAGATAATGCAAACAGATGTAAGCTTAGCGCCGGAGGGCCGAGAGGAAGACAGATGCAGGAGAACCGGTGAGACACAGAGAACAAGTCGGGCACAGTTCCCAGCTTTTCATTACTCCAGTCTCCGCTCAGTCCGGACGGCAGCCGCCCCTTTTTCCCAGATGAGGGGGGCGGAAAATGAGGACAGTGGCATGAAAGGAATGGGGAAGACGTGGGAGCATCTGTCTGCTCATCTCTGTGTTTTGCTTTTTGTAGCAGGCGGCTCACAGTTCCCGCTGAGGAGCTTCTCCACATCTCGAGGAGAGTTCAGAAAAAGGAGACGAGCAGGAAATTAAAGGGTGAGGGTAGAGTTGTCTGATCACAGACATTAAAACACAAAGGATGTTTTCACGTTGTTTCTTCATGTCAAACTGCACAGCCTGGTAAACAAGCACTTGTGCTGTTTGCTCTACGCTAAACTAAGGAGCTGCAGCTTTCTTGGACTCGACGGAGAGAAAATGATGAAGGTTTTAATGCTGTTTTCATAAATTAAGAAACAGTGCAAAATCCTTAAAGATGCTGATTTAAAAAACGCAGAACGCACATTTGGTTGTTAAAGCGTTTTAGGACTGAGAAACTTGAAAACATTCATAAAACGACAAGATTTGGGTACAAACTGTGCCTTTTAATAAGGCCCTTTGGCCTCCTTCTGGATGCGGTTTGACACAAGTGATGCCAAATAGTAACCCTGATGCTAAGCACTCAAAAAGCTAATCAAGCCCACAAAAACCTAATCATGAAGGCATGTAGTTTTGCTGAGGCTTTGGACCACAAGTAATGTTTAAAACAGTACTGGTTTCATTTATATCGCACCAAATTACGATGAGTGCCCCTTTGGCCTTTGCAAGACAAACAGGCACAATTCTGCTCCGACCAATCAGATTCAACAGAGACCAGTCTCAGTCATGTGACTGCAAACGCATCGATCGGACGATTCCCCCGCATGCTGTCAAATTCAGGAGGTGGCAAAAACAAGAGCTCGTCCTTACCTGGTTCCGTCGTGTCGTTGTCGTGGTCCAGAGCCTCCAACACCAGAGAAAAAGATTTCTGGAAGAAGACACATGAAAAAACAGAGACACGGTGTATTTTAAGTGTCGGATTGTCTTCACTCTCCGTTCAAACTGCAGATTTTTTTTTTTTTTTTTCTACTTTAGGGTTCTGGTCTAGTAAAAGTTTGCGGGTATAAAAGCAGGTGAAAACTTGACATCAGGCGCAAACCTGATGT
This sequence comes from Gambusia affinis, assembly GCF_019740435.1. Taxonomy (NCBI): domain Eukaryota; kingdom Metazoa; phylum Chordata; class Actinopteri; order Cyprinodontiformes; family Poeciliidae; genus Gambusia; species Gambusia affinis. The sequence goes on from NC_057873.1 coordinate 22,794,007, forward strand.
ACAAACATTGCACACACGGGACTGCGCAGCACAATGAGGCCCGTTCAATTTAGGCTGTCTGCTGATCATCAAAAAGAGCCAAATACTGGGAGGAGAAGGCTATGCAAATGTAACGACTTACCTCCCACAATGCGATTTACCGAACGTGAACCAGATTGCTGCATCTGTTTTAGACCTGAGGAGCTTAATGCAGCAGTTTAGAGCTTTGTTTTGATTGACCAGTAAATGTTTTTACTGTTGTTCTGTCTCCTAATTTAAATTAATTGTATTATTATTACTGTTACTGCCATACGTCAAGCACGCTGACTTTCTACTTCATTTTCTTTTATGGCCGCTCCAACCAACACTCACAACAGCCAGTGACTCACGCAAGATCCTCATTTAAATATGGAGGTCTGTAATCTGTTGAGCAGTCAAAGTTTGTAGATGGCGTGCCCAATTTCTGCACATATAACAACTTATTTGGAAATCTTTGTAGAGCAGGCCTCATATCTTTAATGAGACCACCACCACACTTCAGTGGGAACAGACCTGAATTGAAGCCTCCATATTGGTCCCACTGTCTACCTACAAAACATGACAGGAGCAGAAACAACCACTTTTTAAAAAAATTGTTTTTTATGTAGCTCAACTTTTACAGAACGCTTTTAAAGCTTTGCATAGAGTCCCGGTTTGCTGGGTCTCTAAGCTGCTCTCTTAACAAAATTTCTTCTGACTTGACCCTCCTCACCTTATGAAATCAAATTGGAGTTGAGTGACATTTGTCTTTTTTTTTCAATGTGCTATGAACTGATGAACTGTCATGTCCTCACTTCATTTTTTCAGGCCTTTTCACACGTTCCTCAGTGTTTAACATCAAGACAAATATAGCAATCATGAGTTAAAAGCCTGAAGACAACTGAGAAGGAAATAGTTTAAAATGTATTCATGTATTTTATGGATTTAAGGCGATAAGGTTTTCAAGTTCCACATTTCCATTGTGCGCCTGTAACATAACGACAAGCAGCAAACGTTATTCACGAAGCAAATCCTGACCTGGAGCATAAAAATAAGAAAAAAATACCCTTCTCGGTTTAACAGATTTTTTTTTTTTTTTTTTCCATGTGCCTTCCTTTAATCCCAGGCTTCCATGCAGTGTGCAGGTCAAACTGGATCGATATCAGGTTGTTGCATTTATAGCTCCAGCAGTCCATTTTTCTCCCCCCTTCTCCGAACATTTCTATTAAACGTAAGCATTCGCAGCGGAGATGAATTCAGCCGACGGGTTTGCCGTCGCCGACGGCTCGGGCGTACGCCAGGCGTCCTGAAATGATGACATTGAGCTCACTGAGATACCTCACTCCTGAGAGATAAGGGGGCGACGTTTTACTCGCGACTTCCTCCTTTCGGATGCATTCTTTCATCGTATATATCAGCAATGAATAATTCAGACCAATGCTTTCCACTACTACTCCGTCTCTCTCCCCATTTCTCGTTTTCCCTTCATCCACCCACCAGTCCCTCCCTCTGTGAATCACACCAGCGCCTGTCATGCAAATAGCTCCGGCATGTGCGATGTGTTTAAGGTTCGTCTAAAAGGCTACACGGATGTGTAGTCACGTCTTTGTTTGGAAAGCGTACAGCCCACAGGCATCGGGTGGAAGTGGGAGGAAGAAACCGCTCAGAAGGAGGTGACAGGTGCAGGAGCTACGGGAGATGTGAAGTGAGGTACAGATGGGGGAGGAAGAGGAGCGGCCATGAAGATAAAGGGTTGGCATGAAGGTTCAAAATGTTGGAGGGCTGAAAATTATACGGCAAAAACTCCGAGTCAGGGTTTTGTTTCAAGTGGAATTTGCTGCAACAGATGAGGAGATGGGAGGAGAAGGTGAGCTGAGGGACAGGGAAGACAGAAGAAGGCTATAAAGGATCAGAGAAATATTGCAGGGCCAGAGTGACAATTTGTAGGATTCCTGCAGGCTAATCATAAAGACGGAAAACAAAGGACTTTGCAGAAGATAAAACAAAAGGATTCGAGACACTAGATTAGGGGGGAATACAAAAATGAATAAATAAATAAATACAAGAAGGAAAAAAAAAACTGCTGAGGTGATCATAAAACTCATGGAAGGAAATAGGAAGAACACCCACACACAGAGAAATCATGGAGATAATGAGCTGTACGGGGCGGCAAAGGGCTCAAAGCCAGTTCATTAAAACTGGCAGAGAGCACAGATACCAGCTGGAGTCATTCCGCTTTGGCTTAAAACTCTCAACCAAAGAAATTCATTATTTACATCCGCGCTGCGGGATTAAACGGCTGACTATCAACATACTGATTCTGTTTGGAATAAATTTAATTTGAGCTTAATACAACAGGGGATACAACATTACATTATGAGCCAAAGTCCTGGAGACTCCTGTCTTATTAGCTACATGGAGGCAAAGTAAACGCATGCTGTGTGTGTGTGTGGTGTGGTGTACATCCCAATTATTATCATCGCATAGTGGTGGCAGCATCATGCCATGGGTGTGCTCGACTCCAGCAGGATGGATTGCACGCATTTCTTGCACAAGTTGCAAAAGTTTGCCCTCGTATTTATACTCCCTGCCCTTTTTTTTGTCTTCTTCTTGTCAAAGTTTATTTACAGTTTGTCCAGCTGACCTAACTGACCTAATCTCAGATGATACGTTCAAGGGCAACAAAGAAAATCTGAAATCAAGTTTAGTTCATTACTAAACCTAGTTTAAAAAGTTTACTGAGGAAACCCAGCAGGTCAAGGCTTGGAGCATTCCCTCCTCCTTCATGATGGACGGTTCCTTAAATTGTGTCAGCAATCCTTCATGTTACATGTAACAGAAAGGAATATTTTTATTTTGCATCAATAATTGGGGGAAAACATTATGTTTTAGAGAAGAACTGGAATCTATGGTGCACTGACTGCAGATTTAGATAATCTGAGAAAAAATAAAAATAAAAAAACGGCAGAAATTTGTCTGGGAAAATTGTTAAGTGAGGCTGCTGCTGCGACTGATATGGGAATTTTCTCTTTTTCCAAGTATTCATCTCTCTGCTGTTTCTTCTCCCTCTTTTCGAAGTCTGACTCTTATAATATTGCTGCTCTATTATGTAGTTGCACTGATATCTGTCTGACGTGATTCTCCTGCAGCACCAAATTGTCCCGTTTAGCGTTTCCCACAAGTCTCAATTGAGATTTAAAATGCCTCAAATCCCCTATGATTCTACTCAGACCCAAAAGGCAGAACCAGAACCAGAGGCAGGAAGTGAAGTAGGATTTAGAGATGAAAAAAGTGATTGATATCAGCAGCTAATCATAGTTTCTCCCTTAAACCAGCTATGTTTTTCTGTACTGCTACAGTTCCTCACCTTCCTAAAAATAATGGCTTAAGTCATTTTTTTTCCAAAAGTGATTTATTTATTTATTTATTTTGCTGAAAACTAATTTCAGAAAGAAAGAGGTGGTGATTTTAGGAAGGACTACAGTATTTGTATTTGTATAAAGAGCTACATGCTAGGTGCTTCTCTGTCTCTGGCTCCTTGTTAGCGCCTCAAGCTTTAGCAGTTGCACCAAATGAGGGGGTAAATATTTTAGCATTACCCCATAGTTACTTGATTGTGCTATAAAAGTGCCTGGAAATTGCATAATGCTTCCCCTGTACCAGAAAACAAACCGTTTCTCAAGAATTTTATTGTTATGATGCCATTAGCCTGATGTAGCTCAAGCTAGCGCTAGCTAAGATTCCCACTACTACTGTTAACATACACAGGCTATATTATAAAGTTCAAAACATCATTCAGACAAAATATGTTATGAAAATAAAAGATCCTAATGGACAATATGAGTCCTAATTATTAGAAAGGAGGGGTTGTAATGTGAAATTGTCTTTTTTAGCTTTACATCATGTTATATATAATGTTATTCCTTCATGAAGAACATACCTGCAGTGTTGCTTTGGTTTTTTCAGGCATGTTTGAGAAATCCCTGCCTGCTACTCAGCTGAATCAGCAATTAGCAAACCCCCAGAGGAACTGTGAGTCTGCTGAGAACATCATACAAACTACTTCTCTGTCCAAAGCTAAGAATGGTTCTAAACGGCATAATGAGAAGCATTGTTGCGATGACGCGCTGAAAGAGGAGTATTGTAAAGCTTCTCATAAAGACAAGGACCCAATTTCAATGTGTTAACTTGTGAAATCATATTTATTTTATGTCATGTTTGATATTTAGAGAATTTCTAGTGAATGTGACATAGTGACTTTATTTTGCTATAAAATAACACTATGTGTCTGGAAAATACATAATACTGCCTCTTACTGATGTTTTAGTTATTTTTTTTAGAAAAGCTGAGTAGAATTCTTAGTTGATGTGTTTTTGTTTTTTTTTTTTGTTTTTTTTTGCAATTGTTTAGAGTCCAATATTAAGATTAGGTAATATATTTCATTAGATTGAGATAATAGGATTACATAAGTGTTCACTTCTTCCTTCTCTTTTACAAATAGAAAAGTAGTGGTAAACAAATAATTTTGTTCTTGGTTATGTATGCACATGTTTTTCTCTGTTCCACTGATTTCTTCTTGTTTTTTTAATGTTTGAAATAAAATACATAAATAAAATAAAATAACTAATTTCTTTAAGGTGTTTTTCATATTTTCACTGTAAAGCACTTTAACCTGCGTGATCTAAACAAAACATAATTTATACTTTCTCAAATATTTTTAATAGAACTTTAAAAAAATATTGGTGTGTGTATTTTAGACACCTTGTAGGCATCTAAAACCATGACTCCAAAGTTAAAACTGCAAAAAATGCATCAAACTGGACATTTCAGTGGAGGTCCCTGAGAAACAATCTGAGCTGAAGGGACATCTTCCATCTTCTCACCTTTCCACAACCCTCCACACGATAAATTAGGACACTTCTACTTCCCAGTGTGATCGATTAAAATGCACAACTAAATAAAGAGCTTAAATAAAGCAGCAGAGCCGAGTTAAATGTTCTGTTAGTGGATACGCTGCAGGAGCTGATGAACAATCAGGTCGGTTCTGCTGATATTCACAAACAGAAAACTCTCCGGCGCTTCGGCCTCACCGCCGGCCCTCCGGCAGACTCCCTAAGTTTATCACCTCTTCAATCAAACCTCCTCACTCGGCCTTCCTTCCTCCCTCTGGAGGTGCCTCACCTTCGCTGCCTGCCAACTGTTATTAATGGCAGGTAAAGCCCTGAAGGAAGTCCAGCCTTTTCGTCCCTGATGCTCTCTGTTATTTGTCCTCCTCGGCGCACATGTTCTCACTTCCTGTAAGAGTGTGCCGCCAGGTGAAGCCGCGATACAGGAAGAGGGTGTGTGTGTGGGTGTGTGTGTGTGTGTGTGTGTGTGCGTGTGTGCGTGTGGGTGTGTGTGTGTGTGTGTACTCAGCTCTGTTTTGGAGATCGGGCTCCTGTCTGCAGGTCAGAAAGGATCCGAGTAACCATGGTTACCAAATTAAAAATCACAGCAACAACTGTGTCTGAAGAGAGTCGTCTGCAACGCCCTGGCAATTTCCGCGAATACATGCACACAAACACAGACAATGCCGCGTTTGCGATGTCCGGAGATGCGAGGCGGTTTAAGGCAGAGCTACCTCGCAGTCTGAGGAAACAACGACAAAACAACATCGACAAGAGGCTGATCACAGCCAGAGATTAAAAAATACATAGTGCACTTTGTTCCAACCCAAACAACATAAAGTGTTTGGGGTTTTTTTTCTGTGTGTGTGGAATGAATGACGTAAGTGGTGACAACAAGGACTTGACCTAATGGAAAGGTTTTTGTGTGTTTTCTTCTATTCTTACGTGTGCTGAAAGGAAAATAACCCCTTTCAAAACAGAGAAAGGAAACATAACAGCGAAGTAAAAGGTTTTTTATCGAAACTTTTGCAGACGACAGCTGGAATTAGCTTTTCAGGAGAGAGGCGAAACTCGGCGGGGGTGGAGGGCGGTTTGTGGCGCAAAGTGTGGAAGTCGTCATTCTCACAGTCAGTTTCACGGTCACAACAAATAGTTAAACAGTCGGTGCAGCTACACTGGCGTTTTATCCAGTTGACATGCTTCTCCGCACTGCCGGTCAGCTGGCTGAACGGAGGCGCCGCAGACAAACTCTGCCATTTGGAGAAAAAGGCAACAGAGAAGGCGTGGAAACTAAAACCATCGCTTTCATGAAGATCATGCTGTTTCCCGACTACAGTTAGCAAACTGCTTGTATCTGTGAAATACAAAAAAGAGGCTGGATACCAGAGCAGAACGACAAAAATACTTTGTTTTTGTTTCCCGCAAAAAGCTCCCAAATTTTTAGTGCTTGTTTATCCTTCAGTATTGCCAGGTCTATTAAAATTAAAATCATAAATAGATGCTGTAGCTTGCGCTGTAACTCTAAAGTTCATAAAGTTCATAAAGTTCTTTTTAAATAAAAGCAGAAAGATGAGGTTATAAACATCGATGTTGATTTTTGCGTCGATCCTGTCATACCCTGTGGTACTTTTGCTGACAATGATCAAATAATGAGATCCGTGTTGCCATTTTGGGCTGAAAAAAAAACAGAAGAAAAAAACAGCTGTTGTTGAAATCTGGGTTGTTTTTCACAACATTTAGTGGGTTTTTAGAAAGTGTTCAGAGGAAAAATTCTTTCAAAATAGTTCTAATTGTGTGGTGGAAACGCACACAGCTTTTATTAAAATGCCATATTATTGCTTACTTTATGAACCAATTTATTTATTTTTGAAATCTCTAAGCTGCCTGCCGTAACATCGTCAGTGATTAACAGCCTTATGTTGCAGAGCAGAAATCCCAGGGCAACATCGTGATTTAAAGTTCTGGTTCTGCTCAGAACATAATAAAAAAACAAACAAAAAGGCTGCGATTTGTCACAACTCTATAAACGCAGTCAATGTTTCTTTTTTTTTCCTTTTTTTTAAGAGTTGGGTGAATTTTGTGTTGTGTTTGGGCTGGAAACTGTCAGTCAGATCTGGCAACCCTGAATGAGATTCTCATACTGGCCCTTGCCTTGTGGCTATGAAGGCGGGTTTTTTTTTGTGCCAGACTAAGACCGGATAAGAGTCTCCAAAGCCTGGAAGGGATTTTTAGGAAAGGATCAAGCATTTCTCTACTGCGCGTGCTGAAATGTGAGAGTTTCCCGACTGTTTCAATCACGCTTATTAACTCTTCAGAGGTGATATTGTGGGGGGTGGATTATCCGTGATGAGTGGCTAGCATCCAATTATCAGAGGATTCAAAGGAAAAAGTGACCATGATGGCCTCACGCCAACCAAAGCTCACCCACATCAGGCTGGCAACTCGTCAAATCATTTACCCTATCACTTTTGTCATGACAGCTGCTGTGTACATGGCAACCTGCCACCGTTCTGGCTGCACCCAGAAAGGGTCTCACCAAGCAGCTGACACGAACAATTCACGTCCTGCACGGCAAAAGATAAAGTTGCCGTTCTCGGGTCCCTTGAACACAGAGAGCGTAACGCGGCGGGTTCCCAGCGGAAGACTGGGAAATCGTTGGGAGACGCAGGGAGTTGGGAGGGAGGCTCCAAGATCTCAGGCTGCAGATCAAATGCGAAATAACTTTGTGACGTTGACGAAGAGAAACCTCAGAAATTAGCGGTGATGAAAGAGGAAGAGGACAGAGAGCAGGGCGTGAAACTTCAGAATAAACGCAGACTCATTAAACTCAAATTCAGGCTTCGAGAGGCTTGGTGTGGTGAGCTCACAGTGACTGGCTAAAAACAGATTTGGGATTTTATATGAACTATGGTTGCCACAGCACTAAAGATTCAAACTCAACACCAAAAGTAGGAACACTTATACTCTAACCCCTAACCCTAGCTCTTCCTAATAAAGCTAAAAATTGCAATAGTTTAAGGGCCAATCAACACCGATTTGAAATAGAAAAATAATGAGTGTTGTTTCACTGTATAGGAAAACAGACAACACTTCAGACGTATTAATATTCTTTATTTAGCGGAGCAACTTGGATTTAGTTTATTTGAAAAACTGATTATTTACAGTTTGAACAAGAATTTATAATATAATCAATATTCTGTTTCTGAGCTACATAAAAGTCCTGAACTGGGAATGTTGTAAGTTTTCCAGGTTTTCAAAAGAATAAATGCAACAAAAATGTCTGAACGTGGGTCTTAGCTGTTACTCTTCTTTGTTGCTTAGTTGCGTTTTCAGTCTCCTGGGTTGCATGGAAATTACGGCTACAGTTATATTTGCTTTGGCTTCCTTACATGGAGCTCTCTAAAACTCTCTCACAAACCTGAACTGCTCTGCCTTGAAGCACGGAGAGACGGGAACCCAAAATCACAAACTGCTGCACTAATAATCAAACTACGGCTTAAAGCTCCCCCCCCAAAAAATGGCAACAAATTAAACGTAAAGAAAATGTTTACTGTAGAAATTAACAAAGGTTTCAGTCACTGCCAGCCACAAATCAACAATGTAGAGTTCATTCACTAAACACTCGAGTTGTTAAAATAAATCAAGCGGAATTCATTTTAGCTCTATATTTCATTCATAATGTTTGATTTCGCCATTTTTCTACACGCTAGATTTTCTTGTTGCGCATTTAAAATTTACAGCAGCAGATGTTTTGGATTATCATGTTCACCAGCTAATGACATGCCTTGCAGACATTTGTGATTAATTATTTGTCACAGCAGCATCTGACGAGTTAAAAGTCAGCAGTAAAATATCCATTTGCCTCATTAAACTTTTATCTTGCAGCTTTTCTGTATTTCGCGCTGTAAAAAAAACATGCACCTGAAACCTGATTTTCACCAGATTACTCTCAAATTCAGTGCGATATCTTAACTTGCACTTAAATTTACACTTTTCCAGTATTGAAGACTCTCGTAAGAACTTTGTGGATCTGGAATGAACAGGTTCTGCAGTGTAAGACTGAGAAATATGACGCCCATTTCTCCAATCAGACAAGAGTTGAAATGAAATAGTCAAATTTACTATTAAAAAAAAGTCTTCCTTGAATTTAACTAACTTTTTTTTTTTTTTTTTTTTTTCAAAAAAGCAAGCCACCGCGCAAACATCTGTGCCAAGTCAGGTTCTCGTTCTTGTATCCAGACGTGAAAGATCTTTGCTGAAATATTCAATCATCCGCTGCTCTTTATCCAGGTGCAGAGAGAACCAAAAGAGAGCAGCCGCCTCCCAAAATACTAAAACAACACGAAAGCAGCAGAGTGAGTGTGGATGGTGGCCGTCTACTCCCTTCAGCTGCAGGCCGTCTGGTCATGCCGACGCCTTTCCCTCACGCCGGCAAACAGACATCAATTATCGCACTGCAAATTCTGTTCTGCGAAGGTTTATGGCTGTTTCTTTCCTCTCTGCATCCCCTCTTTTTTCTCAGCGAGGCCCTCCACCGCCTCCTCCCATGTAGGTGCCCTCTCTCACCGTCTGTCCCTCCCTTGCTCCCCCTCAGACATGGGCAGGGTAGGATATCCCGACAAAGCCAGGCTGTACAAACAGAGCTCTACGACAGGAAGAACTCCCATCCCTGAGAGAGGAATTTCCCCTTAGAGCTCATACACACACACACACACACACGCACACGCACGCCAACACGCCAACACGAACTCAGCACACACACTCACAGCAACTCCGACCTACACCGTAACCCTTTGTTTTTTCGCTTTCATTTATAATCCGGAATGATTTGAGACAAAACATGTCATTCATCAATTTAGACAGCAAACAGGAATTTGTGGTGTTTTGCTTTATTCGCTCAACAAAGGCTTGAATGTATTCATCATCGAGTAAACATGGTTGCCGCTGCTTTAGAGTCGATGATGAGTCGCTGGCTTTCAGTTTTTTCCCCCCGTTTTTGTCCCAAGAAAAGCTCAGATTTTGATTGCAACAAAGTGTCGTTTGCTGTTACCGTTGACTTTCCTGTTTCCAGATGCATTAATATGCAAATGTTCAAACGGCAAATTGGAAAGGCACAGATTTGAACTGCGAATGGCTGAGGTGAAAAGTAAAAGTGTGAACAGGCGAGACTCTGCCAACATATCTGAGGGGAGAAACGTGTTATTTGAATGAGAGGATGCTCCTAAAACTGGCACCGTAGTGAGATGTTGCTCTGCTTTTTCCCATTTACTTATGACTAATATTTCTAAACTAGCGTTATAATTTTATTTTATTTTTTTTACTATAATCTTATTTCTTCAGACATGCTGCTAATTTTGACACATCACAGGAGGTCAGAAATAATGTGGATTCATTTGTGTTTTCTTTTCAAAATTGCTTCACCGGTTGGGATTCAAATTAAAATTTCCCGAAGGCAAATTTTGTCGGCAAACTAATTTAGCAAATTTGTTCAACAAGACCTGCTGCGCTTGTAATTAACTTGAATTAATCAAGCTGCACCACCAATTAAAAACCCTTCTTCTTTATATCATGTTTTTCTTTGCGTTTATATAAGCAGTTTTAAATTGTTGCTAAATTGTTTTTCAGGAAAGATTCAGACGGGGGGAAAAAAATCATAAAACACTTTGACCCGTATAGATTTTTTCTGTTATTATTACATCTGTTAGAGAACAGATGTTGAATCCCAAATAGGACGAATGATTGATTTTTTTATTTTTTATTTTACGGTCAATTATGGCTGCTACCTTTCCATCTTGACACATAAATTCCCACAAGTGACGAGGAAACATCTCCTTATGCCTCTCACAAAGACGGATGTGGACTGAATCTCTCATCTACATACGCTCGTATGGCATAACATTATGACCAGTTGCCTTTTGCTGCTGACCCATAAACATATTGACTCCACTAGTGGCAAACCTTTGCCACAGGTTTGCTGTGGCAAAGACATTAGCACCAGATCCTTTAAGTCCTGTGACATCACAAAGCGGAGCAAATGGATTAAAGTTTGCGATTTAGTATTTGCATTTAAAAGCCTTTGGTGCACATGTAACACAGACCTGTTGGTAGGAGAGTGAAAGCTAAAGAGAAGGTTAATTAGTTTGCTATATTGTGATACTTCAGCCTGGCGTGTTATTGTTATTCTACTTTAAAAAGCTCAAATCAATCACAGAACCTCTCTCCAAATCATGCAAATGGTTGTCATGACTGCAGCTGCAACTGAGCCGGATTAGACGCTCGACACCTTACCTGTGCTGTAAACTGGTTGTTGAGGTAACCACAGAAACAATGCGATTACTATTCCTGCGGCGGGTTTGCTGCTACACACTGTAAAGTGTGTTTGATTAAAGCGCCACCGCGGAAACGCTTTCTGGTTTGTTTTCGGCAAGAATGAGAAAACGTCAGTCAGACTGGTTTCTAGTGAGAAGAGCACAGAGGAGTGAAATGTCGTCTGATTCCCTGCAGTCTAAGTGGGATCCTGTCAAATGTGACTGTTGTGCTGCTGAAAGGATTCTGTGACCAAAACAATGAAGAAACACAATCAGAGCGCAAAGGAGCGGGAGACATCACGGTGGCTCAAATGGGAATTTTAAAACCTTCTACGGATATTAACCAGGGTTGTCCGTCTCACTGTCCTCAGGTGAAACACGCACCCACACACACACACGCACACACACACACACACACTGAACTCGAGACGAGGAATTAGACCCCCAGTGTGCAGCCATCCACCCCGCCCCGCTCCCATGGCCCCGTCTCTGTAATTAGACGTCTCTGTTCTCACACTCCTGACGTCCCCTCTGTTTTTCTTCCATTGTGGGTATAATTAGCAGCAGACTTTATCTGCCCTTGTTTGCCATCATTCACTTTCCATCTGCCCAACAGCGCTGGAGGAAAGTCAGTCATCTGGCTGCTTTTCCTAAAATCTCTCGACCCGCCGGCGGGGAACCGAAAGCTCTGACTGTTCGCTGCAGAGGAACGCAGAACGTTTTCCTGCTATGAGTCAAAAATACGAACTCAGTGAAGGAAAGAAGGCATTCCTGGGCTCAGCCTGAGTCGCATAATGAAAAATAGAGAGTCTGTCTCCTTTAAGAGGGTCATTCCATGAAGAAAATTTGTTTCTCTGAACTTGAAAGCATCGATTGGATTTTTGTGCAAACTCAAAAGATTATTCCTCCCACAGTCATTTTTGAGTCTGATAATATTTTTATTTTGTAAGCTTTGCATATTTACAGAGTACCACAAGCTCACATTTATATCTCGTTTTTAAAAATAAGTTTTAATGTGTGTTTCCATATTTTCTATATTGGTTTTTAAAACTATATCAATGTTTTTCTTTCTTTTTGAGTGTTTCTGTTTTCAGTTCTGCACTCAACTTTGTCATGGATTATTTTTTTTCTCTCTCTACAGTAATTTGTCAACATTATTATGATTTTTATTCCGCCGTGATGCATTCGCTGCACCACAGACGTGTGAGTTCAACAGCCAGCTCCTGCTTTGTCACTGTTTTATGTCATTTCTCATCAAAAGTCTCTCAGTTATTCAGTGTTTTCGGTACAAATGCGTCTCTTGTTCAGATGTTTTCCTCAGTCAAAGCTCATAAAGTCTGGATTCCCGTTTTGATAAAATGAGCACAAAAGCAGATCCGCCTTTACAGAAACCAACATCTTAAGCACCAATAAAATTCATTTTGGTCTCAAGTTAAAAGAAAAAACAAACAGATGGGCTGACGGTAAAGCAGTAGAACTATCTGTTAGAAGAGCTACAGAAAGATTACAAACAATTTACAATCACACATCTAAAGCCATGAACGTCGCTGTTTCTATGTGAAGTTTGCTGTTTTCCCAGCATGCACCGGGCCAGACAAAAGCTGCTTATTTTGGACTAACGTCCACTGTCAGTTCTCCTTGGTGTAGTTTGAGCTTTCACACAAAGTACTTCATGCTCAGTCTCTCATGAGGTAATAACACGCTTCAGGGATGATTTAATGTAACACGTCTCTAAAATTACATTAATGTAGCTCATAGCTGGAGCACCGATGTCCAAAAACAGGAGGTACAACAATTGAAACAGGCATATAAACCCTATAAACCCAGACAGTGTTTATATGCGTTCATCCTTATCGGAAAACGTGAACAAACGCTGAAAATCTTCGTTTTAAGTTGTTTTCTCTCTCTCTCTCTTTTTTTTTTCGCAGTAAATCTGTTACAACTTTAAGATAACTTTCTAAAAGTATCCACACTGAAAGAAGAAAACCGGTGAGCCACATTTCTACGACAGAGTTCATTTGCAACAAGTAATCAAATTAAGTTTATCCGCATAAATGTGAGTATACACAAGTTTATGAAGTTGTCATGAGCAACAAACGTAAATATATTAGATCTGACAGACTTAATTTGATTACATTTAACACACTGTAGATCATAGTCAGCCAATTACTGCTTGACTGGATTTGATCGGTGAGCAGGAGGTCAAATCCTGCTGACCTCTGGAGTCTCCAGATCTCAAGAAACTGGCTGTTGACAGAATAGATTATGTTTAATAACAGGGATCAGCATCGGATAGCTTTAAGTCTCTTGTATTAAGAAGATTTTAGTATAAAGTTATACCAACATATTTTTCTACAATCTTGATGCTCAACTTCAGCCCTACATCTAAACATTTCTGTTGTAATAGTTAAGCCTGACACACACAAAAAAAATCAATCAATCAAATGATAAATTAAAATGAGGTCACTAATTTCATTTCACTAATTGGAAAGGCAGTTTTGTTTACAGAGACACCATACTCTATTTTTTAATGGTTTTGGTTGTAAGTCTGGTTTGTTCCTGTCTTGTTTTTTGTGCTTTTTACAAAGTATTTTTTACTAAATTAAAGTTTACCTGCAGATAAACTTGCACTATTGTGCCATCATCAAAACATTACTTGAAAACGGTCACAAAGCAACAATATTTTCTTCCATCGCAATAATTTCTGGGACAAAAAATCCGCTAGATTGTGACAGATCTATTTCTCTGCTTGTTTATGACAACATTTAACTCTAAATAACAGGATTATTTCAGCCATTAAAAAGTTCAGTACTGTCTCTTTACATTACAGACAACTTAGTGAAGAATCTGGTTATATGTTGGATCTTTGAATGTTTGGCTACAGACAAAAACAACCAAATCTGAACTTCACCCGACGCACATGAAAACAAACATGTAGGTGCATGATTTCTGTTCGCAGTAAAAACCAGAAACTTTGCGCTTTAAAGAGGAAATCCACTCGGACTTCTCTTTGTCTCATTTAGCCGCCTCCCTCTCCGTCTGAAAGTCACATTCCTGCGAGGTTAATTGGCCGCGGCCACTTCAAACGCCGCGGAACAACAGAGGCCTCTTGACATGTCGTGCGATGTCAGGCTGTCTCATCCTTATCCTGTCCGCCCATCGGCTCCTGCTCCTCCTCCGCCTCCTGCTGATTATGATTCTCTCAGCAGAGTGAGTAAGCCGCCATGACACGCGCACTTCCACCCAAAGCACCTGTGCCCTTTTCTGTGAGATCATCGGCAGGCCTCCTCCTCCTCTGCTCCGTCTCTTCCCTCACTTCCTCTTGGCTCACCGTTTCCCCTCCGTTCCGCCGCTTGCGACAACTTTCACACATTATTCCCAGCTCGGCCTCCTCCCTCGCATCCTCCATCGTAACCCAGGCCAACGCCAACCTCCCTCGCTTCCACAGGAAATCACCCTTTTCCAGCCGATGTAAGAGTGTAAGAGTCTGCTGAGTGGCATCACCGTAATTATCTAGAAAATAGTCGGAGGACAACAACGTGTGTGCGCATCCTCACACCGTTGGTGAAATTGCGTCAGTATGTGTGTAAGCTCTCGCACTTTGCAAGTCCGGTTGGTTTTCATGCAGTCGGTTTGATGAATAAGGAGTGTTGATGTTACATTTTGCTTTCCGCGTTCTTCATCTATTATGTCATTAATCTGCAACTACAGGAGGATAATGTTTAAAATTATGCCCATGTTGTCTTTAAGGCATTTTAATAAGTATATTTTAATAATTTTGATTTTTTTTTAGCTATTAACAGAGCAAATTCTGATTTCATTTAGACTTTTTTTCTTATTTTTGAAATGCTGCCGGAAATGTTTTAGTGGAAATTAAAGACAAAGTAAACTCAGTATTTATTTAACTGTGTGGAATAAGATATAAGTCATCACCAACATTTATTTAATTTAGGTCTCAAAATCTAAGATCCATTGTTCCTCAGGTGCGTAAATAATTTGGCTATGAGCCTCAGGTGTTTGTGTTTGTGTCCTCACATCCTCCTTGTTTTATTTTTTTTCTCAAATATTCCTTTCAGTTTTCTACAGTCCAAGCACAGTTTGGGTCAGCTGGCTGAAACTTGGACACAAGAAAGTTTCCTGACAGGGCAGAGATCCGTAAAACTCCTAAAATTCTCTTAGAATAAAGTAAAACACCAGAGTTTCAACAATCAGACCCTAACCATAACCACAAGATGAAAGGATATTGATCAGTGGAAATGTCCGATACTTTATATTTTATCGATTCGTACAGGGCCCGTATCGTCGACGCCAATCCCAATACCGAAACGTTTTATTTTGGCTTGATGCATCTTGAAACTTCTGACATTTACTTGTTATTGTGTTTTTTTTATCTTTGAATAATTTTTGTTCAAAACAAGGACAGAACTTGCGCAAAGTTGATAGTTATGTGAACATGATTTGTGTGCAGTTTTCCCAAATAAACAAAGTGCAAAAAAATATAATTTGCACATCTAAGCAAATTATCTTTTTTAGGTAGAGCCGAGAAACTGCAATACAAAAATAAAACTAAATTTAAAGCAGGAATCTGAAACTTAAGTGTTGATTTTACCACATAATGTCGATTCAATACTGATGCCAACATGGTGTCAATATTAGCAATATTTTGGATCAATCAGTCTGCCCATATCTATTGATCAGCCTGCTTAGGAACAACAAGGGGACTTCAAGACTCAAGCAACAAGATGCTGCAACCTCCTCACAGCATCAGCATGGATGGAGAAACTCCGTCTGCTCAGAAACCAGAACCTTGACATGTAGACAAGGCAAACGTCTCCTGGACAACCAAAGGACAAACGCTGAGGCAGTTAGCCAAAATGATTTAGAGGAGCTAAGATGTGGCTGTCGAGAATAGTAGTGGCAGCATCATGATGAGGGATGTGCTGGTAAATTACACAAAGTTAAGAGAACGACCTCCAGGTTCGCTTCTGCTCAACAGGCGGATTGCTGCAACGTGGAAACAGATGGTGGACCGTCATCCCAAAGTGAACAAAGCAAACAAACAAGCTGCAATATATAACTTTTTTTAATCTGTTTTTTTAAGTATATTTTTGTTAAACACTGTCACTAGGTTGTGACTTTATAATATCAGACAGATGATCTATTAAAAGATCAAGCTCCTCCCTGAGCTGCTATTACCTTTTGAAGAAATGAACCATCCAAAAACAACCAATCAAAGCCAGGAGGAAGGTCTTAGCGCTGTCAATCATTCTCGTGTACGTACTGCTAAACGTGCTAACAGCAGAGAAACAGCTTACAGATACAGAAAAGCTGTTTATCCACTGTCCTTGGAGGCCATGCTAACTAGCCTTAGCAATCATGGCCGCCTCTGCTGACGAGAATCGCAGAGAGAAAGGGGGGGAAGGTGTGAGAGGCGCATACATGAGCATGGTTGACAGTTATGCAGTCACGACATGGTGACAGTTTTAACAAATATGAAAAAAAAATCATTTTCATGAGCGTTACACAGTTGAAAGTTGGGCCTCAGGGTCAGACCTGGAGACCGAACCACCACCTCTGACCCTGGAGCTCACATCCTGCTCCCATGGTAACATGAGATCCGCGTCCAAACGTACGCCTCTTCCTGGAACACCAGGCAGCAGTCAAGGCCTTACATGGGTTTTTTTATACACTGTCATAAAAAGCAGCTGAAATTGGATCATTAAAAGCTGAGGGTCATCCGAAACGTTCCCCGCTGCAAGAACACGAGTCCATCAGACCCGAGCCCGAGGCTGCAGGGTTACAATCAGCAGTGAGTCATTGTCAAACATTTCGTGCTCAAAATGTTTGCGGTCGGTCCTGTTGAGCTTTGGCAACAAAGGAGACCACAGGGGAGGGGGGAGAAAGAAGGCAGGTCCACTGGGACCCGATCCGGCTGAAGATCTCAGGAGGGCAGCGCCACGCAAAACAAAAACACCGGTTTAAACCTGCGTGTGGGGGCAAAGAAAGGGAAGGAGAGACGTGACGGGGTGAAAGACGTCAGAAGGACGGGCCCTGAAAGGAAACCATTGTTTGTAATTATAGCTTTGAGTCCATTTGTACACCTGCGAGCTGCACACAAACGGAGACACTCGCTAATCTCACAATGATCGTGTAAATCAAACTCCTCTCTATTCTCTCTCTTTTTGCTTTTAATAAAGACTCTCAATCCAATTTGCACACAAATGAAATCATTAATGCGCGCCTCCCCAGAGACGTTTACCCTATCTCTAAAAAACACCCACTTCACATCCTGCTGGAAATGAACCTTTTTGTGTGTGTGTATGTGTGTGTGGGTGTGTGCGTGTGTGTGTGTGTGGATCCGGATGCATTTGGTGCACTTGGGTGTGTCTGCGGGAGGCAAATTAAAAGGATTGTGAGGAGAAAAGTGTGTCTGCAGATGTGTATGTTCAGACAGCGGTATCAGCATACATGCAGGTATGCAAGGCTGCATCGGAGAGTCAATTAGAGGGGGGGACAAAAGAGAGGAAAACACAAGTGACACACAGAGGAAGAGTGAAAGAGAAACTCCAGAGGGGAAAGAAAGCTCCGACTATGCTCGTCTACGTTCGTTTCTCTTCAGCGGTTTCTCTCTGCTCGGCTCCCACACAGCAGGAATGTGCAGGTTGCAACAATGGCTGTGTGTCTCCATCACATGCTATGGGAACGAATGAGACCGCCCTCTGTTCAAAACCCGGACACCAAAGTGCATTTGCTTTATCACTCCAAGCATAATTAGGAAACTACGACTGCCGGGTGCTTTCGTTTTTGAAATTTCTCACGTTTACGTTTTATTCTGTCCAGTGAAAGTCTTGTCCCGCACACGTCCTGAACGGCACCAAGGGTTTGGCTTGTTTCATGCGACCGCAACGAGATCAAAATGTCCAGCAGATACACCTGCAGTCCAATCTGGGTATGAAAAACGCTACAGCTCATTATATTCTGTTGCTACACTCCATTCAAAGGCTTTTTTTTCTTGTTTACTTTCATGACCAAATTATATAATGGCCAGATGGTCATTTGTAGAAACGTCCAGCTGGCCAGTTGGTAGGCAATAAAGAAAACCTTTTGAATCCTGAATTCCCTCCAGTACATTTCTCACCCCTGACCTCTACAGGAGGCGACGGCCTGTTACCAACACCAGGTTCCACCAGCACACACGGAGCCGAGCTGCAGAGGAAGCCCTCCCCCTGCAGCGTACATGGTGGTGTTTGGGAATTTTGTTTGGTTTGCAGCAATTTTACATTCAGAAGCCAAAAGAAGAAGAAGAAAAAAAAAAGACACCAGGTGGGACGTTCGTACGTACAGATTCGGACAAATGCTCCTCAGAACAACCCATCCAGCTCTCTGGATGAAAAATCTGCCTCTGGAGGTTGAGCATTTCGGACCGTTGCCAGAATAAAGGAACAAAGTTCAGACCGAACTCAGTTTGGCCTGAAGAGGAAAGCGTAAAGTTGGCTACAGGCGTTGCGACAAACAGGGGCGGACGGCATTAGGCTTACAACATGAAGTTGATGAGAATGAAGTGGGACGAGATGTTAGCAATATTTTTATTGGAGGTAAAAGTTCAATGTTTGGTGTTCACAAATATAGTGAAAGGTTTCATAAGCGTTTTCAGTTCTTAGCGACAGATGCAGTCCAGATTCAACGGAGAAATAAATCAGATACAAACCATAAACTGTGGTATTCTCTCAGTATTTACCAATCAGTCGTATCTTCACAGTTTCTGTTTTTCTTTCCTCTGAACCATAAAAAAGAACTTAAAGTGCTTTTTAAAAAATTTTTTATTTCATTTCCAACTCATCTGCAGTCTGGACGTCCTGAGGTTGACAGAGGCGAAGGCTAAGAAGCGACGCTTTCCCAAGAGGAAATCTTTTACAGTCGATGTCGAACAAACTGGACAAAGTTTAGACATTTCTTTCTCATTTTCATCATTTTGCTCAAACACTGTCACCACGTCTGTGCAGAAAATGTTAATAATGAGAAGAAATGTTCATCTGTTCTATTTCGGGGGGTACAACAGGTATCTAGACTCTTTTCTATTTTTTTTTTTGCACAATATGTTGCCTTGATGCAGATGTTTTTAAACTGAGAAGAAAAATTGTGTAGTTGAGGCTTAAAACAGCCTACAAACATTTAGCCATAAGAGCTACAGTACGTAAAGCCAAATTGTTCCTCAAAGAAGAAAGCTTCGAGCTCTCTGCTGTCTGCGAATGCGTTGCAATAATAACTTTAATTACTGTAATATCCATAAGGGTGCTGTCACAGATGAATATTTTTGGGCCGTATGTGAGCACTTAAATGTAATTACTTCCTGTTAAAAGCTCCATGACTGAGGGGACGGTCCCTGCTTTTAATGCTTGACCTTCTTCCCATGTTTTCAGCACACACACACACACACACACACACACACACACACATATGTGTGTGTGTGTCACTTATATAAGTGACTTATATGTCACTTATAATTATCACAAAAAATTGATTATGCTGCATAACAGTTTCTGACAGTGAATCATATTTCTCAAACACCAGGCGTTTCAGATCACTATCAAAGATGCAAACTAGATTATCTGATGCAAAAGCTTTTAATTACTTTTATTTTTCTTTTACGTTTAAGATACGTAAGAAAAACGTAGAAATGTAAACACGATCGCCGTTACAAGCCTGGATTCCTTTTCCTTACGACATAAAGTTGAACGCCATCGATCATTTTATGAGGTTGAACGATGAGGTTCAAACACTCGGGGAAGCTTTCTGTTCTCTCACGCTTCCATTTAAAACAGACCCAGGAACAAACGCCGTGACTCGGCGAGGAGCCCGGGTGGTTTACTGCGACGCATTTGCATGACGGGAGCAGTTTGCATGTCGCTGTAAAAAGAGGGAGACTGCACGTACAGCACACGGTCCATTTTCTCAACAAAGAGCAAAATCGTCCGATTCGAGTTATTTTTACGTATTACAACCAGCAGATATTTCCTCGGGGTTGGATTTGGTTCTTTGCTGCAATGTTTGCTTTGCATCCTCACAAACACCATTATTTAAAAATGAATAAAGGAGAAGCAGCCAGAGTCCAAAGAGCGGGTTTGAAAGGCATTAAGAAGACCTGAAGGATTAATAATCGAGCTCTATACGTCATCTACAAATGATCAGTATTTAATAGCCATTTCCTCCTTCACAGCTTGCACTGCTCTACCATCGTTTATTGTAGCTGCTGTCAAGGCAACTGCATCTGGTTTGTTGTTTTTTGTTATTTGATTTAAGTAGCAATAGTAAAATTTTATTTAATATAAAACATTAAGTTTGAATGTGTAATGGTTTCCAGTGGATTTGTATTTACACGCATTAGGTGCAGTTTAGTGTACATTCAAGTGTGGGGGGGACCTTTTATTTTGTTCCGCGGACCATGTGTTGCCCGGGAAAACATTGGCTGGTGCACTTAGAGCCACATGGGCTTCAAGCTGAAGAAGCTGATCGCTTGAACTAAGTTTATTCCTCTGGAGTCAATGCGGCTAATGAGGTACGGTTTGTTTATTTGTATCTTTTATTTATGTAATTACGCCATTTATTGTGAATTAATTTGGGTTTGTGTTACCTTTGTTTTAGTTCTGACGGCATTTTTGGGGACTTTGTAAAACGTGTCCACAATAAATGGCTGTTGACACCGAAGAACTACGTTAAGCTTTTATTAACTCGAGAGGAGTAATATTTATGTAAATTATTTTTGTTGACTCAATGAAGCTACTACATTTATATATATTTATCACTTGTATCCGTGTCCGACACTCACAGCTACTATTCAATAAACTCACATTTTCTCCCTGTTATTGTCATACCTAACAAGTGGTATCCTTTTCCTCCCTGCTTTGATATGACTCGTTGATAATTTGACATCTAGCGTGTTTCAGTTCGGTTTCACCGAATTTTGTGGAGAAAAAATAAATACTGACAGGAAAGGATGTTCGTGTGGCTCATGTGAGAACATCTAGAAACCAACACGTCGTTCTCTGATCTAAACAAATTCAAGTCTTTACATTTCTAAAGCCATTTCTGACTTGTAAACTCAGTCCTGACAGAAACTCTCCTCAAGCTCCGTATTTGCAGCAGGACAATGATAGAAAGCAGCCCAGCAGGTTTCCCTCTATTGGAGTGGCCTAGCCAAAGTCTGGGCTGAACTTGAGGTGAGAAACGACCTTAAAAGGGCGTTTCCTCTTGATCAATAAAACCATAATTTTTATAAAAGAAAATGTATTTTTGTCTCTTCTTGGGTTATCTTTGTCTTCTATTTAAGACTTTTGGATTATCTGAAACCTTCGTGACAAAAAAAAACTTAAGAAATCTGACAAGATGCAAATACTTTTTACTTCAAAGTATGTGCAATTGACCTTAATAATTTCACTGAACTATCTAAGGGAGATTCCTTTATTCTTCAGTGACTTTAACTAGTATAAGGGTCAAAATAAATATCAAAAGCACTTTAAAATCCTACAGGAAAGCAAGATAGTCAGGCTGTTTCATATCTCTAAACCCTAAATATTCCCGCAGCAGACAGTGAGATAAATAAAGCGTATCCCTCATAAAGGTAAAAACAAGCCAGCCTGCCTCTTTCCACTCACGTTTATTTGTTTCTGCTCGACAGAAGCTAATTAAGCGCTTTCATGTTAGCTTGCTTTGTTCCTCTCATTGTTTAAAGCAGAGCTAATACCTACAGAGACAGAGCTTCAAGAAATGATTTATGTTATGAAGTCTTTGAACTTGTCTAATCTCAGCTGGGGGAAAAAAAAACAGACTGCTGATAGTCTGTTCCTCTGGGGGTCGAGAACAAGTTGCGCTCCTCAGGATCACAGATTATCCAGGAGGCGACAGAAAAAAGAAAACTAGATTTTTTATTTTATTTTTATTTTTTACATCCAAAGCCAGGCAAAAAAAAAAAAGAGTAATAAAATTAAAGTGTAGAATTTAGATTTAGAGGGGGAAAAAATCCCAACGTGGACTGAGAGCAGCTTAAAGGGGATGACACCTGGCCTTGATGGCGTCAACAAATAAGAACGAATTACAATCGCGCCCACATTCATAAGCAAATGCACATATTTCCCTGGAGAGATTAGAGGAGGGAGGACAGAGAGAGCTCACCTTACCTCATAATGACTCGGCTCACCTGTTGATCCCCTCACCTGGGGCAGGAGGATCGCCCCCCACCCTCCACTCCGCCTCATAGATGGCCGGATAAAGCCATCCTTTCAGCTGAGGCTGCCACAGAGCGCCCCGATCCGGCCCGCCCCACGGCGCGGCCCTGAAACCGATCCAGGTAGGCTTTCTCACGGAGAAACTTTCTCACACTCGCGCCTGCCAATCACACACCTCCCCGGAGAGCGCGACGAGGAGGAGGAGGAGGAAGAGGAGGAGGATGAAGAGGAGGAGGATGAAGCTCGGCGCTCACGTGGCGCGCATCCAGCACACCCAGATGTAAACGGTACACAGATAAGGGAAGATAATTGGCTCTGGGACAGCGAGTCTCACAGGTAAACGGGCCGATACCGATCACAGGGAGGAAACCTAAGCCAGTCCTGCGCAGCATTCGTGTGTGCAGGTGTGTTAAAGGGACAGGGAGCTTTATACTCATCAGGTCAATCAAACAGTTTTTAGTACGGAGACTCCGAGACGCTGGAGGAGCGAAGGAAACACGTTTCCCCACATCGCATCACAGACGTTTTCACAACATGCTATGATTAGAGCTCAAACTCTGGAATGCGTCAAGATAAAACCGAACCCACCATGTAGGGAGCAAACTAAGAAACAATTACAAGGAGAAGAGATGATGGTGAGGAGGAGGAGGAGGAGGAGGAGGAGGAGGAGGAGGCCCCAAAGACGTCGTCGTTGTCGTCTTTTTAGCCAAAAACTAAAATAAAATCTGTAAAGGCTAAAATAAAATCTGTAAAGTCCCGGAGAAAATTATGGATCTGCCAAGTCATTTTAGAGGGATTCTCTCGAGCTTTAAACGAGCATTAGCTGCTAATGGAGTCTGAAACGGAAGCAGCTTCTGTGTCTTTAATTCGCCCAAGCTGTGTTTGTTGGGGTTTTTTTATATGTTAATAATGAAAACATGGAGGGGGGGGATAAAAAGAAAAAACCCGGCTGGAGAAGGGAATGAAAGAGCCGAGCTCAATAATCAATAAACCTTTTGGCCACTCTGTCGTTCTGTTTTGTAAATAAATTACTCTTTCATTCAAGGATGTCGAGTCTCGCAGCCAGGAGCAGGAAGTTCAAAAGCTCTCGAAAGAGCAAAAGTGAAAACATTTGGATGGATGGAAGAGAGAGAGAAAGAGAGAGAAACCGAGGAAACTGATGTGCAAGAAAACAGGACTGAGCGAAGTCGCAAACAAACCGACATTCCGACATGCTGTGGTCGGCATCCCGCTCGGTGCCACGAATAACCTCCAAAAATGAAACTTAATTCACAGAGTTATTGTGGATTACCGATATTGCTAATCTGTATCTAATCATCATAAATCGATACTTGCTGTTGGTCGATTTCATGTCTCATGTTTCAGGCACCCTGTGCAACTTGTGAGACCAAAAAAAGAAAAGTTGTTTGTTTGTTTTTTGTTTTTTAACAACTGCAGCTTTCTCATGCACAGCCTGAGGAAAAAAAAAAATATTATTATTATTATTATTTTTTTTATCAATCTGGGTTTTTCCCAAACAATCAAAGTTTTTTTCATTGTTTTTAAAAGAGATTGTCTTAGCAGGAAAAGCTCCACAGAGAACAGCCGAAATATTTAAGTCACACAAACTAAAGATGCATCTTTGTGTTAAGCAACTGGAACCCCATCGAAATATGCTACCACTAAATATCAACAAGTCATATCAAAACAGAGTAAACATGCTAATGCTAGCATACCACTTAAGCAGATTTCGATGTTCAGGATTCACCCAGTTGTGAATTTTTTTTTCTGCTGAACATATTTTATTACTTATTATAATTTAAAATATTTGGAGAAGAAAATGCAGCTTGGGACGCTGAAATATTCATTATTTTTGAGTTGGTGAGTACAGCTAATTAGCACCAGGAGCCTCTGTGGCTCTGATTAGTCACCAACTCAAACTGATGAATATTACCTCCAAGCAGGTGATACATTTAGGTGAAATGAAAAGATTATTTTTTTAAAAACCTAAGTCTGCTAGAGGTATTAATAATTATGAGTCTAACTTCACTCGGTGGCTCACATGCTTAATCTGAAATGACTCACGTCAGCGTTGGAGGACAAACAACTGTGATCAAGTCCTCTTTAGGTTGATGGCAGATCAAATCTATTGGCTATCTATTCAAACAAAGATTTGGCATCAAAAATATTCCTGCTTTCTTTCTTGAAGTGCCACTGTGAAGAGAAGGGAGGGGGATTGTTGAGCCGAGCTCATCAAACCATCTGATGATAATTTAGTTCTTTAATTGCCATCTATTTTTAACTCTCCCGCATGCAGGCATCCAGATCGGGAGGTTTACTCAGTTAGATTTTATGTTTTAAACGCCCTGATGATCAGGCAGCCCCAGAAAGCAGCGGCCATTTTCACCCCAAGAGGCTCTCAGCAGATGACAGCTGAGGGTTTCCCACAATGAATCAAAGCCGATGTGGAAGGCGCTCATCTAGACGTGGCAAATACACTCACTTCAAAAACAATAAATAAATAAATTCGAGCGTGGATAAATTCCTGTCACAAAGCAGCGACAGCAAAGTGTTTGGACTCCTCACTGCACGTTCAAGGTCAGGAGGAAAAGAAAAGAGGGCCAAATAAAAGCCAGTGTTTGTGTTTCAATTAAGATTTTTTTTCTCTCTCTTTTCTCCCCAGTAATATTAAAATGTGATTTTTGCTTTGTGTTTCCTAAGAGAGAAGGCGTCTCTCATAGAGAGATATTTAGCTGAAATCGGGGCGCTGCCTGGTGAAAGCTGCTGTAATGGCTCCCAGTAAAAGAAAAGCAACATCATGTGAACTCTGACAGCGAGGGGTTATCATCACTCCAATCTGGCCTTGCTTCGAGAGGATTGTATTATACTTGAAGCTTAGCCTGTTCCCTTGGTAACCATACTGGTAACAAGCACATCCCCCCACCCCATCCTCCATCCCAGTAGTACTTACTGGCCAGGCGTATCTGAAGGGAATGGAGATGTGTCCATTAGTCCCGTCCTCTCCTCCTCCGGGTTCGTGTCCTCGGTGCCGGAGCGACAGGGAGTTTCCGCCCAGGACGCCCGTGGTGCCGGATCCGAAGGTGCAGGTCCCCGTGGAGACCACCCGGGTCTGGTACTCCTTGAGGCAGGCGTGGAAGAAGGTGTCGCACTGATCCCGGGCAGAGCAGCGCTGGCCGCCGCCGCCGCCGGCCTGCAGGTCGCAGCAGTCTCCGGCCTGCAGGAGGCCGTGCGGGTTGTGGAAGTGACGGATCTGGAGCTCGAACATCCCGGAGGCGCGCGCAGCCTGGACCGGGAGAGAGGGCAGAAAGTAAAGCGATGAGGAGGCACTCTTCCCCCCCACCCGAAAACATGGAAACTCTCAGAAAGAAAGTTGTTCCTCAGAGCTCCGAATCAACTTTAAGCTCCTTCCCAGCTGAATCTGACGTGGGCTGACTAAACAGTCGGGCGTTTTCTGGGTTAGTTTGATTTGTTCAACAAAAGCAGGACCCCCCGCGGAGGACCTCTGCAGCAGCATGCTCTCTAATCACAATGAGAACTGCTGGTGCTTCAGCTCCCGCTGAGCTTTTGCATCCCGCAGAAGGTTTGCACCATTAGAGAAGAGAGGGAGCCTCTGTGTTGTCATGCTCACAAATATGCTGCTGCTTTCAAACGTGTCCACCGCCTTGCAGATGTTTTCGTGACGCTTGGACTTTTCCGCGTTTTGTGACGACGCAGCTACAATTCTCAGGGTTTTTTTTTTTTTTCAGTCGGGTTTGTGTCGTTGGGATCCACTGGGAAGTGGAAGGAAAATGACAACTGGCTTTTAAAAATCCTGACTGGTTTTATCTGCAGGTCCAGTTTCGTATGTCTAGAGTTTTAAATTTGTCCCCATTCTTCTCAGCCTCCATCAGGTTAAACGAGGGAATCAGAGAAGACGGATCCCTGACAGATTTTCAAGTAGATGTCAGTCTGGACTTTGACTAGGCTGCGTGTTTGGGATCCTTGCTCTGATGGAAGGGGATCCTCTCTGGGTCTCTGGGTCTTTTCCAGCCTCCCAAAAGGGTTTTCTCCCGGCATCACGCCCAGATTTGGATCTATTTGTCTTCCCCACAGCATCATGCTGCCACTGCCATGTCTCAAACTGCGGGTGATGTGTTCAGAGTAATGAGAAGCGACCGTTTCCCTGGACAAGTAGGGGCTTTGGATGTTTTACACAAGCACCTGAAAACACACAAAGTATTTGTGTCTAGTTTAAATGTCTTAATCCTCTTGAAATAAGACAAAACTAACTTTCCAGCAACACATAGGAGCTTTTCAGTCAATAACCCCTTAATATTGTACTTTTTCATAAACACTAAGGAATTACTGACTTAAAACAAGCTCCAAAGTCTTGCTGAAAGTTACTTCTGAGTCACTTTTCTCTTACTTCGGGTGCACTAAGATATTTGCACGGGAAGCTGGACCAAAAGTTTGTTTTTGCGGTGAGGGTTTAGGTAGCAGGTTTTCCTCTGAAGGCATCGTGCGGTGCACTTTTTCAGGAACTCATTGGTAAACTGAAAGGTTTTTGGAGGCCATGTACAAATTCATCGCTGGATGCTCTCTCTTCCAGCCAGAAAGAGGGAGAGAAGTGAAGCAAGAAAAAGAAAAAAAAGAAGAAAGGAGAGAGAGAGGGAGAGAGAGACATAACTCTGATTCCCACAACTCTGTCTGACCTCTGGAGAGGAAAAAACAAACTTTTCCATCTAAATTATGAACAGACACACCAAACACTCCTGTCATATAATCCTCCAACTGTTTATCTCCCCACTTCCTTTTGTTTGCCTCGTCCCCTTCTTTTTCTTTGCTATGTGCGGCCGCCACTCCCTTCTTATTCTTCCCTCATGTCCTCATCTCCAGGGGGAACACTGGATTCTCCTCCTCCTCCTCCTCACTTCTTTCTCAATGTGAAGCTGTGATGTTCCTGTCATTTCTCTCCCGGCGGCGACAATCGGCCGCTCTGCTTTGTGTCCATCGCCTCGTTTCATTCTCAGGGCTGGCTCCTTGTTTGTGGACGAGCAGAAGACTCACACACACACACGCACACACACACACGCACACACTCGTTACACATATGCTGGAGTTAATAAGACCCCCTGAGATTCCCGGAGCAGAAGGGTCAGGTATGTGTGCGTGCAAGAAGAGGGAAAGTGTGTGCCGAGTTTTTTTGGGTTTTTTTTTTCTTTTCTTTTTGCAAAAATAAACTCGCCATAATCTGAGTTTGCCAGTAAAGCCCTTGCTGATCCACAGACATCGCGGCTACGCAGCTCTGATAGTCAGAGCTGTGAACCGCTGCAAACCCGATCGTATGCGACGCGGTCCCAAGCCGAGCCAAAATCGGCCCATTGTTAAAGAACGAATGTCCCCCCGCTGCACCCGGGTCCCTGGGTGGGGGGCCGGGGCCTGAGGAGAGAAGTGGAGGAGGGTGGGTGGACTTGGCTACATCAAAAGGCTTGTGGAGATACAGTGGCGCTCATCACTCCACATCCTCCTTTCTTCCTCTCCTCCGCTCGCTGCCGGAGCCATTCCCTGCATACCAGCGTTTCAGCGCTCAGTCGGGGCCGAGACAGCGAGACAGAGGGGTCTGAGTCGGCCCCCCCACCTCATCCAGCCCGCTCGGCAGGAGACCCCTTGCACTTGGAGTCGCACGGAAAGGTCCCCCGCCATTGAAAAGACGGACATTTACGGCTCAGTAATGGAACTGGCCGTTAAAGGAAGAGGAGACCTTAAAAAGCAGGCAGGTTGTAGAGGAGAAACGTGTAAAAGAACTGAACTGCACAAAGTGTTTTTGCTCCAGTTTCCAGTGTAAATATACCAGTAAACCTGAAGTAAGATATAAATATAAAAGGAACTAAGTCATGAGTAACTTGTCAGCAAGATGTAGGAGCTGGTCTAGTCAATAATATTGATGGAAGAGTTCTAGTTCCACCAGCAGATTATGCAATTTATAAAATAGAACTTTCTCATCAATATTAAGGAATTGTTGACTTAAAATAAGCTTCTGTGTTTGCTGAAGGGAAGCTCTTCAGTTAGTTTTGTCTTGTTTTAAGTGTAAGTTTCCGGTAAAACAAATAGACCAGAAGACTTAGTAAGATTTTGTGTTTGTGAAGTTCTTCTTTGCCAGATCGCTCAAGTTCAGTCAGATCAGACGAAGAGCGTATTCGAACACCAACTCTTTCCACGGGTGTATCTCGGTCTGGACTTTGACTAGGCCATTCAGAGACGTCTATGTGCTTTGATCGGCTCTCTGGCTGCGGGTTTAGAGTTGTTGTGTTTCTGGCAGATGAACCAGGTGTGAGGACTCAGCGTTTAGATACATCCGTCCTCCTGTTAACGCTGATCAGCTCAACTGCCTTCACTGCCAATCCCCACAGCATGATGACGCCTCCACCGTGTTTACTTGCTCAGGGAGTCGGTTTTCACTGCATTTAGCCAACGGGGCGAGAAGCTCAGCGTCGATCTCCCTCAAATAATCCACCAATCAAATGGTTTTGTGGACGTCAAATCAGTGAAATATGTGCAACTCAGTCAGCAGATCCTTCCACCTGAGCTGCGGATTTCTGCATCTGCCCCAGAGTCGCCGAGAGCATCAGAAACTTAAATCACTTTGTGTCCATCTTGAGGCTGGAGAGGTACATTCGTGCTTGGATTCCTGGATAGCTCGTTGTTCGCTTGTCTTAACAAGACCTCCCCGGATCGCCCGCAGGTTCCTCAGGACGCTCCGGAAAAGCCTCCGACGAAGTTCTCCAAGTTTTCACATGTTACAGTTTCGCTGGTTTGCACTTCGAAGCAGCTTTAAAGTCCTCTGCCACGTCCTGATTTTTGATTATTTCTTTTATAGAGCTTCACATACAACGACTGTGTGATCAGGACCTGCTGTTGGCTTACAGCAGAGCTGAAGAAGAGGAAAAAGCTTCACGTTTGTAGATAACTTGTCATGTTTTAAACCTGTTTTCAGTAAATGTTGGTTTAACTGCTCTTAGTGAAGCACGTTGGGATTTTTGCCGTGAAATCTGCTCGTTAATAAAATGCCAATGTTTTCAGAAGGTGCCTTTGTTTCTGTCTTCAGTCTATGCGTAACAAACGTCTAGTTGAATGTTTATCTAAAGGTTCCTGAGGTGTAATTTATCTGCCATCGATCCTCAGAAAAAGGAGGCACACAGACTAGAAGGCGGCCTGCGAAATCTGGAGATTTGCTGCTTTTCTTTCGTTGACTTAATCCCGAAACTGAAAATCATTTTTTCTTGTTTTCTGCAAAGAATCGTTCCCCCTCCCCACCCCCCACACTTAAATTCAAAAGGAGAAGAAGCGTCCAATAATTATATTATGTGAGAACAGAATGAAAGAACTTGTTTCTCATTCGTTTCTCTCCTGTTTGAGCAAATTTACTACAAATGAACTTCAAAGATGTGCAACGAGCGGCGCTTTGATCTCCTCTCCAGCCATTTTCTGGCACAGTGTGCTGATTTGTATTTGATCTATTAAGAAACATATCGCAGAGCAGATAAGACTGGAGGGTCTGCGTTGTCTGAAGAATCGCAGGTTCCGATTCTTCCCTTCTCTCCCCTGCGTTTATCATAAGAGCTGCAGAGGGTCCTGACTCTGCAGTGCGGTCAGAAGCAGAAGAAGAAGCAGAAGAAGAAGAAGAAGTGTGTTGTTGCTCAGCTGTGAAGGGGGCTGCAGAGGTGCAGAGCTGCCCCATGTTCAACATTCACACGCCCCGGAGTTGATTGGCCTGTGGCCCTGTGCTCCACACACACTCTCTCTCTCTCACACACACACACACACACACGCACACACACACACACACACACACACAGGAGCACAGACGCTGTTTGTGAGCTCAGCGCTCGGAGCAAAGGAAAAAAAATGTGCTCACACATACACACACACCGAGGAGCACCTCTCTGCCTGGTGGGTCCTGTCACACATCACAGCCGTCGTGTCAGCAGCGCGGCGCAAAAGGTGCAAGGATAATCATTTTTATTCCCTTTTCTCACAGGGCAAAAAAAAGTAGCATAAAACTCGGTTGTTTTATGCTACTCGACTCCTTAAAGAATGTTAAGAACAAGACGAGAACAAATACGCTTTTGATCTACGACTGAAGCGATTCATCGGACGAGTCGCAGCGAATCGATTACTGGGATAATCGACAACCAGTTTAGTCATCAATGAGTCGCTCACCATTTGCTGAAAGAACAACGTCTTGAGAGCAGCAATTGAGCCAAAAACTGTACAAAATATAAACAGTTTGAATCTAGAGGAGAAAAAAATAATAATTTTCTTGCTTGCAACATGTTATGCCTAAAACTCTTTGAGTAGGATAGTTTTCTCTTCACCTGGTTCAAATTTTTAAAAAGAAAATCTCCCGTTATGCACCTTTTGCTATGCAAATATTAATCAATTAATGAAAAATGTAAAAATCAACAGATCATCCCGACGCTGTGTTGATGTTAAGTCAAGACTTTTACACCATTTAAAGTATTTTGTAGCTGCAGATGCTCAAGTAAACACTAAAGGAAATGTCATTGCATTTTCTTGTTCAAAAAAGGAATTGAATTATTTGTTTATTTGGATATTTTAATATATTCCTAATATTGCGTTTAAAAAAAAGGCTTGTGTAGCAACATGACAAATCTGCAGAATTTGAAATCAAATCAATCGATTCATCATCAGGATAATCAGCTGAATAACCAATAACTAAAATGATTGTTAGTTGCTGTCAACGCTGACCAGCTTCCACATCCCTGCTAAGAAGAAGAAACCCCCTCAGCATGACGCTGCCACCACCTTGCTTCACTGTGAGGCTGCTGTGGCATAAAAGCTTAACTTTTGCTCTCGCCAACTTGTTTCCTGTGTCTCCCACGGCTTGTGGCAAACCGCAAACATTGTTTATGTTGATCACTTGAAAGAGCACGCTGCTAACAGACTGTCCCACCTGAGCTGCGGGTCTCTCCAACTCCTCCAGAGGTCTTACTTGCCTCCGAACAATCATTACCTCACCCGACCTGTCAGCTTACGGGTCAAGTCTTTGCAGGTTTGCGGTGGAGAACAATTTGTTATCTTCCTGCACCGTCACTATCGCGCACGTGCAGCTGTGTGCGTGTGCGCACACAGGAGGAGGGTCGGGATCCGTGATTTGTCCGATTTGTGTGCAGAGAAACACCCAGTGGAAGTGAAGAGCTCCTTTATGAAGCGGTGAGGCGCAAACCGGAGGGGGTGTGGTGGGTGTAATTAAAGTGTTATCGCCGCTCCGTTACTCAGAAAGGATTCATCAAATCACTTCAGAAAGAAGAAGCGGTTTATTTGGAATATAAACCATCAAATTATTATTATTATTATTCTTTCTTTAAGCCTCGTTATACATACTCTCTGGTAAAACAGTGATAAACGCGAAGAAAAACCCTGGAAAAATAACAAACACATTTTTTGTATCCTGATAGATGAACGATTTGTGTTTTTATTATTATTTCTGATCTATTAGTCTTATATACAATCGGCCTCTGCTGATAGCAGGCACAGCAGCGGGCTAAGACAACAGGTGGGCGCATCGCCGTGGGAGCAGAAACAGGGCAGCACAAAGCCGAGCTGGCGCGTGGACTTTATACGGGTGGCTATTTCCACTCAGGTGTTCTCTAAAAAAAAAAAAAAAAAAAAAAAAAAAAAAACACGCACCGAACTGCATAGGCAGGTCAGCCTCGGGGCTTTGAGGGCACGCAGCCAGAAATAGCACTTAATCATTTGCTTACCCGCGGCTGTAGCGTCAGGACGGCGAGAAGAATCACGGCCCGTAGCAGGTGGAGGCGCGCCCTCCGGAGCTTTACGCCTCCGCATCCAGGATCCATCGGAGTTCTCCCGTGCGCTCTGGTGCTCTCCATCCCGGTGTCCAGGGAACTGGAGAGAACTGGAACAGTACGCTGTGCGCTCCGGCGCTGGTGGTGGCACTCCTCTCTCTCTCCCTCTCTCTCTGTCTCTCTCCTCCTCCTCCTCCTCCTCCTCCTGCGCAGGTCTCCTCTTCCTCAGACTCAAACCCTCAAACTCCCATAAGGCAACTTCATCGCGTCGAGAGAACTGGAACCCGCCGTGTATCCCCTCCCTCCTCCCCCCCTATCCCAGCTACTGCGCCTCACCGAGCCGCACCAGACCGCATTTGCGCTCACCTCGCCAGCCCCTCCTGTCTAGATGTCAGCGCACAAATCCACATAGTTCATTGGAACACTCTCCTTTTCCTGTCGTCACCTGCGCTAAGAGGATTTAAGGGTCCAATCTGCCTGCTCACTTGACTTGAACTCTCATCCCAATTAGATGACACTCTCTCTTCATCTCCGCCGTCTGTTTTCCGGGCTTGTTCCACCGGGCAGAAATAACAAAAGAAGCCAATTCTTCAGGAAGAAATGTTCATCATCCAGAGCGCGCAGCTAATAAAAGTTGCATCTCTGCGGCGGAATTGCTCCTCTCTCTCTCTCTCTTTCTCTCTCTGCAGACTTCTCGTGCGAGCGGCTGCAAGGCTGTTTGGTTTGTGAACCCTGGAAGGGGCAGAGTCAGTGTGGGAAACAATGAGAGGGACAGAGAGAGAGACAGAGAGAGAGAGAGAGAGACAGAGAGAGAGAGAGAGAGAGAGAGAGAGAGAGAGAGAGAGCGAGAGGCAAAGGGTGTGTCCTGAGGCAGGGAATATCCTTGTTTCAGACGGGATGGTCTCCAGAGCGCAGCAGAGCGCTCTCCTCGTTGCCCCGCAGCCCACTTTACTCTTTTTGTCACATTTACACGTGGGATTACGGGCGATTCGCTTCACCGGTCTACTTGAGTTTCCCCTCCACCTTTTTGGCGACACCTCCCTGGTTGCTGTCCTCCAGTTTCCCCTCCTCGACTCCGCCGGGCCAATTAACTGCTGTCACAGCAGCTCTCTCTGAGTTTGGATAGACTCTTAAAAAGAGAGGAGACTTTCAAACTGAACCCACTTTATAGGAAAAGGGACTCTTCCGCTGATCCAATAAAAAACTGTTAACAGAAGCATAGAGGAAAACATGCATTACATGAGGAAGATCGGGTTGTCAGCCCAGTGTGGCATGACCAAGGGGGCGTCACAGTCCACTTATCCGTTTCACAAAACCCCTCAAGATGGGATTAATACTTCTCTTTGCTCTCTCCTTTTGGCAAGAGACTAGTCAACGAGGAAGTAAAAGACAGCTCCAGTCTTGTATTTTCAGATTTGCTACTTGTCCAACATTCCTGACTCAAATGGCTTCACACCTCTTCTTCTCTATATGTGCAGGTTCTCCAGAGTCCTGCTAATGGCCTGATTATTTGATTCAGGTGTATTACAGCAGATGCACGTCTAAAAGCCCTCAGGGCCCGGAGTTTAACACTCGTGGCCTTGTATTATGCCACGTAAGGGAGTCCTGACATGTATTGAGGAGAGTCGGAT
Organism: Gambusia affinis; assembly: GCF_019740435.1. Lineage (NCBI taxonomy): Eukaryota > Metazoa > Chordata > Actinopteri > Cyprinodontiformes > Poeciliidae > Gambusia > Gambusia affinis. The sequence goes on from NC_057873.1 coordinate 22,827,860, forward strand.
CAAGGAAGCGACACAGTGGTGACGTATGGTTGGTGCAACCAGCCGATCACAGAATTCAAAAGTCAAACAGGAACCAGAACCCATTTCCAATGAGAAGGCTATGAAAATCAAATCTACTGTACGAGTTAAATCTGATGCACTTCCTCAGTGAACAACAGGGTCGCTACGCTGAGCTCAACAGCGCAGCGAAGAGCTATTGCTGAAGAAAGCAGGTGCCTTGCTGATGTTTTCAGAAAGCAATGATTTGATCCAGTCACGGTTTTTGATGTGAGCAATATGCCCCCAAGAAAACAAGTCCGCAGTAGGAAACTGGGATGTGATTCGATATTCCTATTCATTCCTTCCTTCCACCCAGCCATCCATTGCTTCACACCCTTATCCCTAGTGAGGTTAGGAGGGGTGTTGGTGCCCGTCTCCAGGGGTCAACAGACAAGAGGCGGGGTACACCGTGATGTACACCCTACAAAGGCGGCTAACTTTGACTCCTTGCGACCAGAATCTTATGACCCATACTTCAGAACCACAGAGTGGCGTTAGAAATGTAGACAGATTGATCAATAGCTTCCCCGTTTGGTTCAGCTCTTTCTCCACCAGGAGACACGGAGGCATTGTGTCCACAGTTCTGCATCTGAGAACCCAACTCTATCCTACTGTACGTCATGAAGGAGACAAGAAGGTACTTGAGGTTAAACACTCACCTGCAGCTCAGAGGAAGCAATAAATCTTTTTCACTCAAAGACATAAATTTTTGAAAACGTCTCCTGTGGTCCCATGAAACAAAGTACAGGGGTTGGCAGAACCGTGTTGACTTGTTGTTTTGCTGTTGGGAGAGATCGTGAACTTCCCAAAAGAACAGTATCTGGAAATTATATTGCAACTCGTCTCAAGACGTCAATCAGGGAGAAAAAGCTTGAGAGCTAAACTCGGACAAGAGTATTTTACAAGTGGTTACAGATGGGACAGCTGATATCGGTTCTTCTTATGAGCTGGACCCAAAAATGTTGTTTTTCACGGAGTGGGTTTGCTTTGGGTGTGTGCAGTACACAGCGACTCCATGGACAGAAAGACTCCACCTGCAGCCTGCTTCCCTCTGCTCATACATGGACACTGGTGATTAAACTTGTTCCGACAGCTGCAGCTGTATCCTGCTGTTCGCATGCAGCTGCTGAACGGAGCCGCCGGGCTCCCCTATAACCGGCTGAGCGCATAAATATAAAAGGGAGTTGTGGAGTGTGAAGGCATCTTTTGAACATTGGCACCCGTCACATGGCATATTTTCCACATCTGACCTCCAGTGTTTGCGTCCTGTTGGATTCAAGACCTCCACACAATGTTCCTTCTTCATCGGAGGGCCATCTAATGAGATTCTGTTTCCCTCGTCCCTCCTCCTCTTCCTCCTTCATCTTAAGGTCTATCACAGGGCTGTTGCCTCGAGAAGCTTCCCTGACAACCGCTGGTGTTTCCGCAGCTTGGCGCTCTGCGGTGACCCCGGGAGTGGAACAGAGGCCTCTTGAGGAGAGCCTTGATTTGCATACCAGAAGCAGTGACATGCAGGTTTAAGCTGAATAAGTAAAACACATTCCTGTTTTTTTGGGTTTGGTTTTTTTAACAGGTTCTAGTTAATGTGCATGTCTCACCTTAGCAAAAATGATCACCAAGATATGTAGACTTTATGATATAAATTTGAACGTTTTAAGTTGTGCAATTGGCGCCATCTTGTGGCCACTGGAAGATTTCAAGGGATGATCGGTTTGGACTTCTGGATGGTCTGTTTTAAATAAATACTCACAGTTCTCAAATATCTACATTGCTTATGCTTAGTTTAAGGAATTAAAAATCTAATTCCAGGCTGAACTGGTTACATAAATTAACTCCTTTAAGCAAATAACTGAGACAATTTCTAATACGTTTTCTTGAAGTGAAGACCTTTGACATTCACACACTTTAGTCTCATCATCACATGGATGGAGTACAGAACTCTAATTTGTTTACTTCCAACATCTCCTTGCCCAACATGCATTTCTCTCTGTATGGGAAAGTCCAGAGGGAAAATGTCCACTTATCAGTTGAGCAGACCAGAATGTCTGAAAGGCAAAAAATTAGGTTTTTGGGGTGGTCTAGTTAAAGTCTTGCCCAGTTAAGACGCTGTGGTGTCACCTCAAACAGGATGTTGATTCTCTTAAAAATCCTCCTCTGTGGTTGAAAGAGCTGATGTAAACGACTCGTTACTTGGTTTTTGCTAAATGCCACCAAATGTGGCGCAACCAAGTTTAGGGGGGCAATTACTGTTGCCCCCGAAACTGCCCCCCCCCTTCACAGAGGCCCAGTTTAGTTTTGATTGAGTTATGTCCTTTATAATTGAAATAATCTTACAATTGCACTTTCTGTATCAAAACTCATCTGACGATCCAGACAGTGAGACCAGAAAACGTGAAATCAAAAGAAACCACTAAAGAGGCGGAGTTTGTTTCGCTCTTTACTGAAGCTTTGAACAAACCTCACTGTGGGAATCTCTAATGTTCTGATTTTTACCAAGCTAACCTGAAAACCGACTGCGTTTCGGCGTCACACACCAAGCAGCTTTAACTTCCTCAGAAAGATTTTTCTTCTGCTGAGTGGGCAGCCATGTTTCCAGGACCAAACACTCCCCACACACACACACACACACACACGCACATGCACACGCACACACACATGCACAGCTCCCTGGTGGCTAAGGTCAGGGCTTTCTCAAGGCAAAATCAGAGAGTGTGGAAAGACTTGGGGAAACAGAAGAATGTGAATTTTTGTGTGCACTTTGTCGGTCTGACCCGCAGACAATTACCCAGGGCACAGTTTCCACAACAGGGAGGCCCTGTGTGTGCGCAGAGCAAAGAGCGAAATCAGGCTTTCCAGGCCTAATTCACACGTCACTCCTGCCTGAAACTCATGAATCCGGCTTTTGAGTGGAAGAGGAGATCTTTACTGGTTTGTTATTACACTGCAAGGCTGAGAGGATGGCCTCTAATCAGGGAAATGAACTGAAGGCGTTCAGTTATTATCTTTTAATGCGATCATTGATGTTTCCCTAAATGTAATAACTTTTAAAAAATGCATTCTGAAGCTGAACGCAAGTCTTTCATGAGTTTTCCTCAAGAAATACCACAAATGACTTTCACTTTTACTGAGATTTCAGAGCTCATTTTCCTAAAAAGCTGCATATGAATTAAATCTCCGGAGAACGACTAGATGCAGGTCACAGCGAATCAGAAAAACATAAACATCAATGAAGGACAGGCAAGTGCTGGAACAGATTTCAGTCCAAAAAAAAAAAAAAAAAAAAAAAAAAAAAACTTGCTCTGAAAGATTCACAGACAACAAGCGTTACATAAAGTCACCTGTTTTAATAAAAAAAGAAAAAGCTCCAGGTACAATGTCTGGTGGCCCAGACTCTGGGTGCAATGCCTTAACAGTTTATAAAACCAAATGTCAAGTTGTGGATTCAACAGCAGAGTAAAGCTGTAATCAAAATTCACAGTTTTGATTGTGTCGTTTAGCAACAGGTGTTTTCTGCCCAGGAAGAGTTAAAACCCAGCAACTTGACATTTAAACGTATACTTACATGGCAATCCTCGAAGAGGGGAAAGCACCACTGTCCGCAAATTCAGCAACATTCTTATAAAAACATAAAAAGAGCTGAGAGCATTTGAACCCAGGGCCTGCAGGGAGGGGTCACTTCTTAGCGAAAGAGATCTTCATGGCGTTCGTCTGTGTGATCTTGAAGCCCTGCAGGGCATCTCGCGCCGCGCCGGCCTGCACTTCGTTTTCAAACTCCACGAAGGCGATGTCGTGGCGACCGGGAACCAATCGCACCTCTTTGAAGCCGGGGAACCTGAAGAAACCCAAGCAGTCAGGTTCTGCCTTCATGGAGATAAACTTTTAAACATGAATAAATACCAGCGAGGCAGCCATTTAAAAATAAATAAATAAAAGTTTATTTTTATGGGGCATCAGTGACAATGTGCCTGATCAATAAGTGCAGATCTATTTAATCTAATTCTACACTGAATGCTCTGAGCGACTTCATTCTTTATTATTCATTTGACATTAATTGCTCTTTCTGAACCATTTGAAAGGTTTGTTGCAGTTTATTTTCACATGTTTGACCAAGTTTGTATTTTTCAGTTTATTATTTATTTTACATTAGCTGTTATACTCCTAACTGCACTGACTGAACAAATTAAAGTTGTTTTTACATGCTGGACCAAGCTTCTGAAGCTATTGGTGTAACTCTGTGCTGGTGCAGAGTTATCAAATAAATGTGCAATTCAGGGCATTTATGTCTCTGTTTCATAAAAGAAACTATTTAAGACAATTCTGCTGTTTTTCTGTATGAGAATCGGCTGAAACCAGTGGCGCCGATTCTCATACAGCTCTGATTTAGTTTGGGAAAACACCAAATCCAGTTAGAAATTGCACAACACAAAAAACAAAATAGATAAATAAATAAACAAATAAACAGAGCTGGTACTCACTGGTTGAACAGCATGGAGAGCATGAGCTCGTTCGTCTCCTCTGGCAGGTTTGTGAGGAAGAGGATGTGATTGGGGGGATTTTCTGAAACCTGCGAGAAAAGACCATCAATTCAACTCTACCCGTCAACGAGAGTAAGACGGCTGTAACTGAGGAACTCTTGGAAACACTACCTGCTGGGGCATCTGTCCAGGCATCATCTGACCAGGAGCGAGGGCCCCTGGGGGCATCTGGCCGGGGGCCATTCCAGGTGGGGGCATCATGCCGGGAGGGGGCATGTACGGCGGCTGACCTGGAATGTGCATCATCCGTGGAGCCTGGCTCATAGGAGGCATTCCCTACGGACGGCAACCAGTTTAAAATGCATCCTCACCGCTTCTGCATCGGCAGATATGTATAAGTCAGAGCTCCACTCACCGGCATGGCTGCAGGGACTCCAGCCATCATGGCTGCTGCTGCTGCTTTCTTACTTACGCCCGGTTCAGGCTTGGGCTTCTTCTTCTCCTTTTTACGGTCTCGTTCCACGTAGGTCCCCTTCATCTTCGCTATGATGTCGGAGTCTGTCTTGGAGTACTGGATGCGCTGCAGAAGACAGAAACATTAATTGCTTAAAACAGAAGACAAGACACAGCACAAAGTTTTTTAGTTTGATTAATTTGGGGTCTCAGGCTCTTCGGTTGTAGTTATGGTGCACAAACAAATGGGGCCGGAGAAGTCTCATGTCTCGCACTTCCCAACAAACAAAAACAGAAGAAGTGAACAAAGTCTTTACATCTGCATAAACTTTTAATCATCAGATCAGGCCTAAAGTAGTCTGATCAATGAAAAAACTGATATGAAGCAAAGTGTGTTGGGTTTTTTGTGTCAATTATTTGAAAACATGAATAAACAGGCTTTTTCTCTGTTGCTATAGAAATTCAGTAGTTTTATCTCTGATTCGCATTCTCAAGCAACATTTAGTCCAAAAGGTTCTTCAGACTAATATCGGTTTAATATCAGGAACATTTAGCTTTTATTTTTACTTGTACTTATCCAGCAATCCAAAGCAGGGATTAGAACAAATTTAGAATCCAGAAAAACATACCTTCTTTCTGGTAGTAGGATACCTTAGTAACTAAGGTATCCTACTACCAAAGGACACTTACTTATACTTATCCAGCCTGAACAGGAGTATCTAGTTTATTTACTCTGGATCAACTGTATTAGATTATTTTTCTTCTTCTTTTGCTCTTTCCTTTGGTTTGTTATTTTGCTTGAATTTCCTTTAAATTCACGGAAAGAGCTTTGAATTGCCTTGTTGCTGAAAATGTGCTATATAAATAAAATTACCTTACCTAACTAACCTCACCTTTTCTCTACATCCCATCAGCACACAACTAACCTGAGCAGTATTTGATGAAAGCAATGTTAAATACTAATCTGGGATTAAAAATCCAATAAATTTAAATAAAGACTGTTGCAGTTGTTCAGTGTTTAGTTAACCTACCATGGGTTTGTCATAGAAGGGAAAGCCCTGCATAGACCTCAGGGCGTTGGAGGCGCTGTTGATTTCTTTAAATATAACAAAGGCCTGGCCCTTCATTTTCAAGTTCCGAGCTACCAAAATGTCCAGAATTTGGCCAAACTGCGAGAAGATGGCATAAAGCGACTTTTTCAGCTCTGCGAAGTCGGGAGAAAACGAAATAGGACGTGAGTTTACATCAAATGAAATTGAGTTGTGGACGTGTACGACATATATAGGTTGCATAGGAACTCACCATCTTTCTTGATTTTTTCATTCAGGTTGTTGATATAGATGGTGTGATTAGGACGAACCTCCGGAGTAGTCATCTTAAAGTCTATTTAAGATCACCTAGAACAAAAACAAAACAGCTTTAAGCAATCTGAAGCGCGACAAAGAACTGCGGCTAACGACGGTTAGCAAACAGCCATTCAGCGCGTACAGCCTGTTAGCTGTACATGCTAGGTCAACAGTTTCAGCAGAATAAATCATACTAAATGAAACAATTACTTTCTGAGGTTTTTTAAACGCATACCGAAGAAACATAAGTCTATAAATACCTTGGATGGAGACTTAGCAATCCCCTAAATGCGGCGAAGCCCTTGATCTAAATGTAGCCGAGCTGCTCACCTCGCTATATGATGAATGAAAGCCCCGGTTTTCTCAAGTCACGTTTATCTTCTCGCGGGAGCAATGAAAATAATTCTTCTTCTGTGTCATTTTTTCAGAGGTTGGATAAACAAAGATGCGATGCGCTACTGCCATCAACTGGCTTGGAGTGTGAACCAGAATGTCGCTCATGTCAAATAAGCGAAATAAAATAAAATAAAATAAAATAAAATAAAATAAAATAAAATAAAATAAAATAAAATAAAATAAAATAAAATAAAATAAAATAAAATAAAATAAAATAAAATACTCATGTCCGAATACAAATGTGTTAGTTTTCGAAACTGAAATAAAATAATAGAACTTTCACATCTGGATTTCCTTTGCAATAAACTCTTTACTCTTTTTTTCCTCCAGGTTTTGAATCAGTTATCTTCCCTATTTCTGATAATTTAGGCAATGCAACAGAACATCTTCCATGGTTCCCTCTAACGTGAAGTAAATTAAGCGTACTGCACTGTCACACAACAATTATTTCTTTCTTTCTGTAAAAAAATGTTTGCAAGCACATATAGATTTGTTATAGACTCTTATTTGATTTCTACCTTAAGGTTAATATTTATACTTTATATCTCGCCCAATAAATATGATTCTGAAATTCTTAATGTTTTTATTGTTCAAGCTTCTCGGATTCAAACAACAAAAAAGCAAAATTCAATCTAACTTTGTAACTCATATTTATTCTACTATGATTTTTAGTTGCACTTTTCATAGACTGTTACGATATGTCTGTAATAAATGCGACAATGTAAATACAGTCCTTAAAAATATTTTCTGGACCACAGAATGCAGATAGACATGATACACGTTTTGGAGAACTTTGCGGTCCAGTTGGTGGCGGTAATGCACCAAAACGTGTCTCCCTTACTGCATTTAAGCAAGAAGAAGAAGAAAAAAGAGGAATTTCTGCTAAATATGGGCATGAAACCGGTGAGCGTCAGCTCAAGTTGACAGTCTGTGAAGTTAGTGTGATACCAGTTTATATATTGTTGTAGAATAACATTTCTGGTGTTATTTTTGCGCAAATTAATTTTAGAGTCGATTTTAAAATTTCTGTGCTGCTATGAACGCAGCAAAACAGCGTGTCAGACACCAGTAAGCAGGAGCAGAGGCGGCAGGTTTGTATTATCATTGCTCTCTCTGAAATTATGCAAAATATGCTAACAGAGCCTTTTTTTCTGTCTTTCTGTTAAGGCGGAGGAGCTGAAGATGTCTCCCCCTCCACCTCCGCCCCCGGCTCCGTGTCCTCCACCTCCTGCAGCGAAGAAGAAGAAGAAGCTGTACCAGACCATAGCCAGCAGCAGGTGTCCCGTGGAGGGGGATCACACTGAGGCTTTTCTACTCCTCAGACAGAGGGAGAGCTGGTGAGATTTGCCATAAGAATAAATAAAACCCTCGGCTAAATCCTTTCCAATGTCCTAATTTGAAAAAGTGAAAAATAATCATAATTAACTCGTGTCATAAAATCAAGATCTTTGTCGTCGTCACAAAACATCTTGTGATAATTTCACTCACTGACAGAAGGAGTGACGAACCAAGTACGAGGTACAACAAATAAGAAAGAAGAAATGCAATAGACAGAAAAATATTTGTGAATAAATGTGAAGTGGAAGGAATGAAAATCTGAAATGTGTGACATGCATTTTATGTTTAGCCCTCTTTAGTCTGACACTTCTGCATGGAATCCAACCAAGTTGTAGCTCTCCAGCCAAGCTAACATTGCTAACAATGACCATATTCATCAGAGAAGCCGTCAGTAGGACAGTACCAACTTTGCAGGAGCTCCAGAGGTCCAAAGCTCAGGAGGGAGAACCCGGTGACCTAAAAACAAGTAGTTGTGCACTGTACTAATCTGGCTTTTCAAAGATGATTGTTATTTTTACTGAAGAACGTGCAGTCTCTTGCGTTTATACAATCTTTTTATTTTGATCCAGTCACTGAGCTTGAAAATCAGTACCTGATCTGCTTAATTAAAGGGGAAAGAAATGTTGCGTCACTGACTATAATATGATCACGAAGCACCACTAATCTAATCTAGCTGTTAAAGAAGTTTATTTATGGCGCGTTTGCACAAAGCCAGGTTTTAGACTGTTTAGGCACAAAAATGCAAGTTTAGCGCTTGTACATTTGAACTGACCTTTAAATATTTTTGGAACAAAAAATCACTTTGAACTAGACTGTCAAAAAAAAATGGCAAAGTTGTTCTCAGGAAGTCATTTTCTGTGATTTGATGCAATGTTTCATTGGTTAGTTTCAGGCGGGATCTGCAGTGGTTACTAGTAAACAAGTACGTGCCTTCCCTCATCCAAGACGGCCCACAGTAAGTCACTGAACTGAACGCTCTGAAACCTTCGTCTTAACGAGAAGCCAGCGACAGAGCGTGTGCAAATGTGTCACTAAACACAAACTGAGTATTTTTTCTGTCCCTATAATGAGTGGTTTTAGATGTGAGTCCTAAAACGTGACTCGCTCACAGCGAATATTGATACTTCAGGTGTGGCTTGGTGGCTCTGTGGATGGCTGCCCACCTGCGACAGCCGCAGCTGAGCGTCGCCATGGAGACGGTGGTTCAGACAGCAGTGAGGAGGGGCTACACCGCCCAGGGGGAAATGTTTTCAGGTAACCTCAGTGTGTAAGACCACTTGATGCTGGAGCATTTTAAAGTTCTTTATTTTATTTGATACAGTTTTGTATTCCTTCATATTTAACTGTGCCTTTACAGCCACTGCTGCTTTTATCAAATTCACATTGATGCTGTTGTATGTAGTTGTTCCCATTTCAAGTAATATTCCTGCTGCACTCTGTTGCTGCTTTCTATGCACTAAAATACACATATTGTACCTTTCTTTTTTTTTTTCTCAAAGTACCCCTGCTCTGTCGCCCCTTTCTTTGGATCCGAGTATGCCATTTTGAATACAGCATTATGTCCTCTTTGTTGGAAATTTGCACTTCTTTTATAGTTTCTTATATTCTCATTTTTTCTGTTTATCTGTAACTGGCGTCTGGTTTTACTGAGTTCCCCCACGGTGGGACAGTAAAGGATATTTCTATTCCATTCCAACTGTAGAAGCAGCAAAAATATCAACCAATAAATGTCATAAGCTCCAGATTAGTAGAAAATAAGCCTTAGATTGTGTTCCACTTAATTTAGAAATAAGATGCAACAAGGAGATTGAGTACTTTTTCATTGGCCGGAACAGAGAGAATATACTTTGCTCCAAGAAATCAGTTATAATGGAAAATGTTGCCGTTTCGTTTCCGTTTTACAAGATTCCGAACCCGCTGTTGTGATGTGTTGTTGCCGTTTGTCCTTGCTGAGCTTTCTGTATTTCCAGCGTGTAACATGGCCCTGCTGGCAGAGGAGCTCTGTGTCTGTAAGGCTGAACTGCTGTCGGGAGGTCTGAGTGGCAGAAACTGGGCAGCCGTCATCAAACACCTGTGGAGCGGACAACCTGTTCTCATCCCGTATCCTGCTGCCAAATGACGGCAAATATTTTTACCTGCAACATGCAGCTCCTTGACGGTATGCGCAGGTATGATGAGGACTTCAACCATGAGCCATGCCAGCGTCAGGGTTACAGGGCGCACTGGGCCGTTGCTTCAGGTAAGACCTTGTTGTTGGGCAGATGATTTAAAAAAAAAATATATGCAAACGTCACTGAAAAGTCTGTCTCCATTTTTTATGAAGTGGATTTGGTTTAAGTCCTGCATTCTGACTCGCATCAGATCTTAACTTTAGGAGCGTTTAATGCAGGGTGTGAAGATGTGTGACCCATTTTAGCTTTACAGTTTAAAAAACACATAATTCAAAATAAAAAATGTCTTTCTGCATTAAATATTGTATTTGTTGACATCTTATAGGGAAAAAAAAGGAACTAAAGTAGATACAAGCAATTTCACACAGTTTTCTGACAAGCTGCTTTTACATCCCTGGAAGTACTTCATATTAAAACTGCAAACATCTGTATTTTATTATTTCTTTACTGGGATCTTCTTTGTTAGGCTGTTTCTTTTGTAAATCAGACCAAAGTTAAATGCAAAAAAAAAAAAAAAAAAGAAAAAAATTGACGATAAAAAGATATTCCCACAGTAAAATGTGAGGGTGACAGCATCATACTGAGAAGTTGCTTTTCTTCAGCAGCATAGGCAAGCTGGTCAGTGCTGATAGGAAGATGGATGGAGCAAATGCTGTATTCCAGTTGCACTCCAAACTGGGAAATCTTGACTACCCAGTCGGAAAAATCAACTTGAACACCACCTGAAGTCGGATTTGACACTGGGAGCAACTCCGACAAATCCCAGTTAGGACTTGTAAGGCAGACTTCGTGTTTCAATATGGCCGCCCCTCGGATCAACTACAACAAGATGTGGTGGAAACATGTTTGAGTGCGTCTAAAATCAGTGTTACAATCAGTATTACATGTGCATCAATAAACCGAACAAATAAAAAGTGGTGCTTTTCAAACTTATGGAAGTTTGAAATGATTGTAAGATGTGTCGTGAACAATGTGTGAGCGTCGCCATGTTGGAATTCCTACTTCTTAAATAGAATGCTGTTTTAAGTTTCATTTTGTTCTTTAAACTACCCTTTACCTCAATGAATCTTTGCTCTCCTGAACCATAAACGTAAATTACCCATTGATTGCAGGTGTGCTCCTCGGTTTGAACCGGGGGAGTGTAAACAACGAGCACGCTCAACCGGATCCCTCTCTGCCCTGGCTCCACGTCGCCAAAGGCGGCCATCTTCCTTGTCCCATCACCAGCACGAGCGCCACTGAGGTTTACATCCTCGCCAAGCAGGGCAAGAGCCTGCGCTACCAGCTGTGGAGTCTGGACAGCGTTGCCCAGAGCAACGGGCAGCTGAGGATGATGGACCCTCTGCGAGCCAACGATGGGAGCCAGTATGTGGTTCCGGAAGAAGGAGTGGAAGCCGGGCTCGCGGGACAGGCGGTTTTACTCTACACTCAGTTGCAGGAACCACAGTGAGGTTGCTCAAAAACTACGGTTTCATCTGTTGCCACATCCTTCTGAACGGTCGCTATGCAAGATTAGTATGTTTACCAGAAGATTTTGTCTTGGAGAGAGCGAAAAGTGTCACAAACATTTTATAAATGTTTAGAAGAGTGATAGAGTAATGAAAATTATAGCCATGATATATCTAAAAATATTTTTTATGGTCTGAAGAGCTTAATATTTCAATTTGTACAACTACGTTCCATTGCAAAACATCAAACAAACCTTAAAGTGCGATTGCTTAACCTTCACATCAGCTTTAGTGTCAACCAATCACCTTGTCTGTAACGGTGTTAGACCCACCAACTGAATAATCAATTAAGTATATACAACTTTAATCAATACTTCTACATTTAAAATATGTTCCTTATTGACTGCAAACACACATTCACAATTTTCTTTAAATCAGTTTATTTTGCTAATGAACTGTGGCACTTTTGGTCCTTGATTTTGTCTTTCATTTTTCTAACCTGGTGCAGTTTCTCCACTAACTGAACAAAACTGAGATTTTAAAGTATTTATATTTGAACAATTTAAAATAAAATGCCTTCTTGTATTTTTCTTCCCTGTTTTTACCTAGAACTGCTCTGATGAAAAAAAAAAAAAAAAAGTTTCTTGTAGATCTTATTTTCAGTTTATTGCAATCCGTAATGTGGACAAAGCAGGGATTAACAATTTCATTAGTCTTTGTTTAAGACCTTTAAGAAAACAGACATAAAAAGAAAACAAACAAACCATGGTTTATATCCAGTTTTCTTTCTTGGAAAGTAGCACCCACTTTGAGAACCTGATTATTTCCCCACATCACAGAGAATTTGTGGGCTAGTAATACTTTGTAAACATTAATACTACATTTCCACTTGGTGTGATTACTATTTAGAGATGAAAGTGTTTATTTTATTTTCATTACGCCAGATTTATGCAGTGCCAAAGTAAATTTTTGTACCAAGTTAAAGAATTGCACGCAGACTCCGGACTCCGATCGATTTCCAAAACATTATTATTAGCACTGCTATGGTATCTTACAGCATTGTTTCTACGTAAACATGCTGAATACTAGCATCAGACGCTGCACCATCCAGTTTAGTGCACCAAAACAGCCTAGTCAAAGGTCATCTCATTTAAATAATTCTTTAACCTTAAACGGACAAAGACTTTCCAGTCTGTTGTTCTAATGAAGCCTCTTAAAAGCTCTAACACATTAATCTTACCTCTACTTAGATTTCACCCTTTTACCACCAGTTTTTTGTAAAATCCCCAAAGCAAAGCTGATTAGAGGAAATCTAATTCATCTTCAGCTGTAAACCAAGCACACACCCACACACACACACACACATACACACACACAGAGGCACTGCTTGTTTTGTTCGATGGCTTTTTGAGAATCCACAGTGCAACAATTTCCAAAGAGGAGCAGCTTGGCCAAGCTGCTTACCGTACATTAAGAATAAAAGAAAAAGAAAGAAAGTCACTGCATTGTGTCATACAAAAACTACTGGATAAAACCGTTTCTAAAAAAGGCAAAACTTTTAAGATTAGATACAAGTCACTTTATACTTGGGTGAACTCTATGGAGGGAGTCCTTTGCACTGGAATGATCAATTATTAAAAAAAAAGAAAAAAAAAAGGTGTTAGGCACAGGAACTTAACAAATATTAAGAAGGTTATCCCAAGGCCCAAAAAGAAAAAGATTAAATTAAGCTATTTACGTACTGAGTTAGTTAACACTTGGTCTCACCAGTGTTTTAGTGTTGCTGTGTGCTTAAACATAAAAAGTGGTCCATCAATAAAAAAAACAAACAAAGATCTTGCCAACACAGAGTACTTTGGGTTCTGCAGAGTCAAGTTCATGGATGCAGGACAATTTGCTGTGTGCAACAACATCCAGCAGAGGGGGCTGCTGAGGAGGGGATGAGCACTAGTGTGTCTTGGGGAGTGGAGGGGGGTGGATCAAAGTTTTAATTAGTTTGTAGCATTGAATTCTCAGATAATAAGTCAAAGTGAGAATATTTAGATATTTAGTCTTGTACGTTTCACAATCTTCTGCTCAGAAGCTCTTAATAATGCATATCAACAGTCTTTTAGGCATGTTCCACTTCGTCCTCCTGACGTTTCCTCTTATCCCGAGTGGATTAAGACACTTTGATGATGGCGCACAAAGATTTCAACGGCGCCCAGTCGCGTCACGCCTCCTCCGAGTTTTGATCTCCATCGCAAGCAGTCCGAGGCAGCATGCTGCCGAAAATGTCGATGAGGTTGTCCATCCCCCACAGGTAGCCGTCCTCCCTGTTGCCCTCCACCCAGGGCGTCCTGTGGTCCAACGTCATGGGGGGCGGCAGGGGAACCGTCTTGCCGAAGTCGATCATCCAGACGCTGGCCTTTCCGGATGCGTCGTGCACAAACAGAAGAGAGCTGCCCACGACCTGCGACAGAGAGGGGGTTGGGAGGTGGTGAGAAGACGCAGCGGGCAGACACGGAGGGGAAACGGGCTCAGAGAGGAAAGCACGTCCTCACCTCATGGGTCCTGAAGAAGTCTGACTTCTCAAGAACGGAGCGCAGCTCTTCCAGACGCGTCAGGTAACTTTTCTACAAAAACAGTGGAGGGAATCGGAATGTGAGAACAAAAACAGGAAATGACACCTCTTACTCCTTCCTGTTAGACGACGTCTGGAGCGTCATCTAGTTCTAATAAACGCGTGTGAGTAGGGTTGTTGTTCGGACAGTAAACATGCAAACAGCAGTGTGTTTAAACTTAGCATAAACACTGGAGCTGCGGGCAACTCGTTTGATTGGCCAACACCTGCAGCGACTCACCTCCAGAACCAACAGATTTTCTAAAAATTAAATAAGAATTACTAATTTAATTAATCACATGTTGCCCTACCCGTAAAGAAATAAAGTTATTTCAGTTTATTTACAATATGAATTGAAAGTATTATCTCTTAAATAGATCATAATTTTTTTAAAATTGCAATTAAGAGGTGACATACTGAAGTAATCACTGATCATTTCATTATTAAGTCACTCTTGGTAGAAGCTCATTGACCTTTTTTTTTTTTTTTTTTTTTTGAAAAAAGTTACTTTCTATTAAAAACTATTTTAAAATGTGCTTTTTTTTCTGTGGTCATTCGGTTTGCCTTTATTTCTCCTGAATAACCAATTTATGGGGTTTCATACCAGGATCTGAACGTTGCCGTCAACAAAGTCCTCGAAGGCCTTCACCACCTGCTCTCTGTGCTTCGTCTTCTTGAAGCCGGTGTTGCACGATCCGTCAGCCTTCTGTTGGAAGAGAGGAAAAAACAACAACAACAAAAAACTTTTACTTTTTGTTCCTGAGATTTGCTTTACAAAGCTGCATTTTAGACGTATTGAGACCATGATTTTTTTAACATGTAAAACCTAGATTGTTACCAAAAAAGCTAGATTAAAATATTTTTTACCTTGGGTTTTATTCTAGCTGGATCAGGTGAAAATGTTATTGATCAAGTTCAATAAAACATGGAATTAAAAATTTCTGAAGTGATATCTAAACACGACCGAAAGAGGAATATATCTGAAGACCAAATTACTTTATGGGTAATATTTAGCCCTTTTTTCACACCCAATATCATGAAATATATAGTGTATATTGAGCTAGTAGTAGATACAAGTAGGTTTTAGAATAAGAAATAAAAGTTGTTTAAAGCAGCAAATTTTGCATAACCTTTTGGAAAAACTTCTTAACTTTTTGATATGTACTGGAAGAACTCGGTTTTCAAAATAAAAAACAAAAAAGGGTGCACGTTATTACTCTACTGGATGTTAATATTTGTGGAGAAAAAAGAATTAAACAAAGGACAACATTCATAGAAAAATAGATTAAAAATTTCTGGTACTTCTATTGAAATTCTGCTGTAGGAAATAAGTACAATTATTCAACTTAACTAAAAAAAAACTGCATTGTATTTATATCTAAAAACATCAGTTGGTTCAAAATTAAATGAAGCAAAAGTTGCTAAAAAAGCCACTTTGCAAACCCCTGTCTTAAGAAAATGATCATTGTATGAAATATGTAAGGTATATTTATATTCAGATTATACATCAGACTTCTCCAGGTGTACAAGTGTGCTGTACACCTTCTCAAGCATTTAAAAAAGTTAAGAGATTTTTGTGACGAGGGTGCATTTGGCGTTGCAAAAGAATTACGCAGGCATTTTGCTTAGTGGTATTAATAACCATTTGCATGACACAAAGGAGTATATTCAAAGTCATCCTGGTTGACGTAATGCAAATTATTCAAGCACATTCCTCTTGAAGGAGTGTCCTGTTTCTCTGGGGAATATGTTAAGCTCTTCCTGAATACAGGCAGAGGGAGTGGAGGGGATGCTAGCTGTTGGGATAACCATAAGAAATGGGCGATAAAGACGGGAAAGCCCAGTTTGGCTGGTTTGAAGTGTTTCACAGAAAAAAAAGAAAAAAAATGCTTAAGGATGGCCTGAGGCCCATGATCCTGTCCTGGCAAGTTTCGTCCAGCATGGTTCTTGTCATCAGCTAACAGTCCAGACTTCATGTTGCCTCGTTTGACACTGGCCTATCAATTTAGATTCTGCTGAATTCGCCAGAAAAGTCAATGCAGGAAGGCTGCAAAATTAAAAAGTCGCCGCCGCAAATCTGAGTGTCATTTTATTCTTTGTTTCTCTATTTTCCAGTCCGGCTCCGCAGTCCGGCACGTCCAGGCGTTTGGTTTATTACCAGATGATTCGCTGAAGCAGCAGCTGAACGTGATTAAACGCTACAACAACATGACCTTTAAGTTGGATGTAAATACCTGTCTGACCGGAAAAAAAAAAAAAACCTCCGCTGCCAGCCTTTTTATTTGTCCTTGAGGTATGCAAATAAAGCATTTTTGGCTTTGATGAGCAGGATCGGATTTATTCTTTTCCAAGAGAACAAACAGTCCTCTGTACAGCTGCGTGTCTAAACACCATTTACCATTCCCACTGCAGTTCGTCTTGTCAAGAAGAAATCCACTCCCGCCCTTTGTTTACTTCTTGTAAAAACATGCCGCACTATTTATTGCTCACCACCCCCGAGTAGCTCTGACGCCAGCAGTCAGACACGTTAATGCCGATGGACGTTCGGAGCCGAGGCTGACCTTAATGCCCTCGATGCGGAAGCCGAGCGTGGCGGTGGAGCTCAGCGTCTCCCTCCACCTCATGTAGCGAGGCTTCAGGACGCCCTGCTGAGCGCGCTCCTCTTCGGTGGGGGCCGCGGGGTCCACGGAGATCATCTTCTCGTACATGTCTCTACGCAGACGTTGGCACTCCTTCGCTTTTATCAGCTCCTCCTCCAAGCAGGTCCTGAAATCGGAAGGTTTACTTGGTTAAATTGGCTCACCGTGTTGGTTTCTTTCAAATTGCTTGGTGTCACTTTTTTTGTTTTGTTTTTTCCTCCCAATCTAGTGTATTTTACAAGTAGAAAATCTGAAAAGTGTGGCTTGCTTTTATTTCATTTCCACACTTTGAAGAGCCACTTTTCGCTGCAGTTCCAGCTGCATATCTTTATATAAGTTCGCGTTCCTTTTAGAAAAATAGCTCGAGCCTCATCAGGGTGGATGAAGAGTGTCTGTGAACATCAGTTTTCAGGTTTTGTGACAGATTGTCAGGCCGTTGCTTTGACTGGGACATTCCAATACAGTAAATAGCTGCTTGTTTACTGTCACTGTCCTGCCAGAAGGTGAACCTTCACACCGGTCTCTAATCTTTTTCCTCTAACAAGTTGTCTTCCAGGGTTGTCCTGCATTTAGCAGCATTTGTCCTCCTGTCAACTCTGTCCTGCTTTTAGTGTCTCAGGGAAGCATCTCCACAGCCTGATGCTGCGGAAATTGTGTGTTTGCTAAAATAGTCCAATACTGATTTAATTTGATCAGAGCACCTGGATTTGTTTTGGTTCATCAGGGTAGAGGGGTGGTATGAAAAAGCTAGGTCCCTGTGGAAAAAAAGGCAGCACAGAGTTTTTTTTTAGGGGTATTGGGGGAGAAGGGGGCTGAATACAAAGGTGTGCCCAAACCTTCTAGATTATAACTTGAAGAGAATTTTACAAATGTGATTATTTGTAATGTAATAGTGTTCATAGTTGAGCGTTGTTTACCATTAGGGCATTGTCTTAATTGCTATGTTTAATGGTGCAGACAGTGATGGTTTCTGACATGGGCGATATGGGCAACCGCCCAGGTCGTTATCATTTTAGGGATGGCAGGTGACCTCTCTGGATTGTGGCACAGAGATGAAAACAAAACAGAACAAAGTTTGAATCTAGTATCTAGTTTGAAAATGATAATTATAATGGTATTTGTTAAAGTTATTTCAGCTCCAACTATTTAATATCTTGTTGTTTTTATGGGAATTTGGATCTTTCAGATCAATTTCAGGAGCAATTTTGATCATTGTCCACATTTTATTGTGTCATGTAGCGCGGGGCGCCGGTCTTGGGTTTGACTTGGTCTCGGGTTTGCTGGTTTTGACTACACTGCTACGTAGCTCCTTGGTTCACCCACCTTCTTTCCATCCCCTTTCTGTTGGATTTCTTTCAAAATAAATGCCATTAGTGGCAAAAAAAGTGAAGTTCATGCTATGTTAGGACAGGAGACGAGATGTTTCCATCCCTGAAATTTAGATGTATAAAATCACATATCTAAATCTAAACTGTCACAGAGAGTAAACACAATAAAAACATGCTTTATCTGCAGCGTTGTTCATTAAAATGGCACATATTTGATGTATTAAAATTTAATACGATAGGCTCATTTAATGACATTGTATTAGCGACTAGATAATGAATTCAGCAAGTACTTTTACTTTTAATACTTAAGTACTTTTAAAAGCCAGTACTTTTTTGCTTTTACTCAAGTAAAAATGTTAATGTGGAACTTTTACTTTTACTAGAGTACATGTATGTCTGTGTATCTGTACTTTTACTTAAATACATTGAGTACTTTCTCCACCACTGGTCTTAACCTATTACTGTTCTGTAATTTGAATGAGTAAAATATTTTTTTTGTGCCAGTTTTCAGACAGGGTATGTAAACTGGCTCTAGCCCCGGGGGCCCTTATTCTTCTAAATCTGGCCCCGTCTGTGGTCAACGGGGCGATGCAGAAATATTTCGCTCCCGGCTCTAAATGCTCACCTGCTGCCCATCTTACAGTCCATGATGGAAGGCATGTCGAAGTCCGTCAGCAGGTCGTCCATGATGTTGAAGTCCTGCTCGTCCTTGTGCAGCACACCATAATACCCGGGGACGTAGGGACGCAGAACGTCCTTCATGAGCTTCTCCAGACACCGCTGCTCACACTCGCAGTAGCGCTTCAGCAGACGGCCGCCGTCTCCGGCCGTGAAGCTGCCTTCAGGAGATAAAAATGCTGATTAAATGGAGCAGTTTGACATTTTGTGTTATGAACATGTATGTTGTTTAAAAAAATAAATAAAAAAAAAAGCAGATTGACACCGCTTTGTTTTACTTCTTAATAGTGTTAACAAGTGTTAAAAGAACGCTTGAGTGTTGATTAAACAGATAAATCAGCTGTAGAGAGGTTGCTTGGTTGGTTTTTACCACCTTTGGACACAGACACACGGGCTGTTTCAAGTTTTTCCTGTTTTTCCATGTTGGGCTGAACTGACCGGCTGTAGATTTATTTACCAAACAGATGCAAGGCACGTTTCAATCTTATCTTCCAGTTCTAGGCAAAAAGTGTGATAAAAATGCATACCTGTGTGGCCAGCTAGCTGCACCCACGAGTGACGGGGCTTTAGCGTAAAGGCTAAAGGAGAAAAGTGAACCATGCTCTTCAACTTGCTCCAGGATTTACTCTGCAGACAGAAAAAGAGACATTTCCATCCTCGTTAAAAAAAAAGAAGAGGAACAAAAACAACAAATCTGAGACCCTGATTGAGCTGCAGATCCGTTTTAGTGGTCTCACAAAGCACCGAGGGAAGTCCAGGCCACAAAAGTGATTACTGATTAAAGGAAAACACACCCTGTTCTCCACACACACACACACACACATCAGCAGACATTGGACAAGCTCTCCCCTTTAAACCAAGGCCAGGTGCACAACATACTCGACAAAACCCATTCATAAAACATTTACCAAAGCCACCGTGTCGTAAAACAGAACCTCGCTGTCTGAAAGTGTGTGACAGTGTGTGTGTGTGTGTATGTGTGTGTGAATGCAGCGGTTATCTTTGTTGGGAAAGCTGAAATCGAGGACAGTGTGCAACAGGAGCGTTGACGCAAGACGTTTGAGGAGAACCAGACGTGCATTGATTAGAGCAAGAGTGTGTGCATGTGTGGGAAAACACAACAAGTGAGACGGTTTCTGACAGGAACATGCTATTCGGTGTTTTACACAACCGCACAGAAACACAAACTGAGAAAATATTTCACCGGCTAACGACGAGCGCAAGAGTGTGATTAAGCGTAAACTGAATCGCTGTCCTGATTTTGGAGCACATAAAACTACTGAGTCAGATCAGGTGAGCAGTAAACTGCAGGTACAGTAAGCTGTAATCATAAAATAGATTTTATTATTATTATTATTATTATTATTATTATTATTATTATTTTTACTACAGGTTGGTTGGTGTGAATAGTTGTTCCCATCTGCATTCTTTCACCAGCTGCTTCACTGAAACTGTCACAATTGAGTTATTTGAGTTTATGCAATGGTATTTTGTGTATAACAGTTTGACAGCTCCAACAATCACTCATCTCAAACCAGCTGGTGTCATTCAGGGGGGAAAACAAGAATCTGTTAATCACAGCACTACTAAACGCTGAACTCCTTCCGTCTAATGTTTTGCGATGCGCCTGATTCAGTTTTGTCTGCTGTATTAAAATAAATACATTTGGGAGAGCTTTAAAGATTTTTAATCTTTAAGTTATTTTGGGGACAAAAACATACGACTATTTTTAATTTTGTTTTTGAAACATAAAAGGGCAAAACAAAAAGTTTTGTGTCAGATGAAAACTTGAGGCGAACGAAGGATAAGAGTGGGGGAAAAAAATAAATTTTTAAGATCTACAACCAAAGATTTCAGTAAAAAAGGACAAAACAAAAAATCTACTATTAATTAAAACAAGCAAAAACGTTTCTTAATCAGGAAGTAAATGCATATAACTACAAAACTACACACATAATTATCTAGCCAACACATAAAAGTCCATATTTTTCAAGACTCAAAGTTTTCCTCCGATTATTAAAACATTCAGGATATTTTTGAATGACCAACGTGTTAAAAATAAACAGGTTGAATAATAATTGAGGCTCATCACCTGTAGGTTTAAAAGAAAAAATAAGTGTATGAAATATTGCTAAATGAGCTTCATGAGTGAGGTACAGAGACGCTTCGATGCTTTTTGGCAACTGGACTTAAATACTTCGGCACCTGAAGCACTTAGACTTGTAAATAAGGGGTTAAGGATCCTACAGTAAATGCAAATTCTTCAAAGCAATGTTTGTGCATGTTAGCAGCTTTATTTAGGAGGAAAAAACTGGTTTCTTGCATTGCTTTGTCTAGAGTCAAAGTTGTAACATGTGATTTCTTAATTAGTATTATTCAACCATACACAGATAAAAAAAGAAATAAATCGGGTAAAATGTTACAATTACAATGTGATTAGGTAAATAAAAGATGAGGCCAGCAATTTTTATTTAAAAAAATCCCACTTTTTCTCAAATTTACCAGATTTTTTGTCACTTAGAAATATGGAAGAAGGAACAAAGTCTGGAAAAATGAAACACTCGGGTCAGACTGTTCGTCTGGTGTTAAGATTTTCATCAGGACTGCAGATTGAGGTGAGAATGACAGCACAGTTGCAGCACACTGTTACTGCAACCTGCGTCAACTTTAGTGTCCAAAACAGTGACGAAACTATCCATGTCCTGAATTTAACATGACAAAAAATCCTTTTTCTTGTGAAAACCCGCATCACTAATGAGCACAGAGAGAAACAACTAAAAAGGAGGTGACATCTTGTACTGTAAACCGTGTCGAGTAGTTTCTGTAAATATACTTTACAATACCCGACCTGAAAATACTCAAATTATTCCTCATCATTTGCTTCCTTCAGATCTACACTCTGCTTTGTTTTTAGCTGCTGGCATCTCCAAAAAAAATATTTAACTTTTCCGGGAATGGAAAACAACTCCTGCTTCTGAATGTAAAATTAATTTGGTGAAAGTTACATGCTCATCTTAAAACTTTGTACAGGAAATGTATCAATGAACAGAGGTGAAGGGTCATCGATGGGTTCGACTTTCACAAGAAAACCAAAATGACCGACGGAGGGAGAAGAAGAAGTTTGTAAGCGAAGGATTGTTTTAGTTGCAAACACAACATTTTATTGAAACTTATTAGAAATCTTAACTTAACTTCCCCACATCTGAGCAGGCAAAGATGAGGCATAACATTATGACCTCCCAGGCCTGCAGCCAAGTCGCTCTCTGCACATGCATCACTAAACCTGGTCATGACCCTGAGACCGGTTCTGCTCCTACCTTGAACTGTTTGATAAATACAGAGAACTGCAGACAGGAAAAACAACAAGAGCTGCAGTTTTCAACATGGTTTCACACAGTCGTCAAACAGGATTCAGATGTTTTATCAACGTCGAGGTTTTTTATTACACAAACTCCAGAGCAACCGAGTCTCCTTAGTTGGTCGCCTTTAATTAGACCCGTCCAACTTGTCAGGGGAGATTCCCTGAATACCAAACGTCGGAAAGGACAGTAGATGGACAAGCAGATATCATGCTGCTCTGCTGAAGTTTTGTTTGTCTTTTGGGATTGCAAACAACTCAAGACATATCTAATCTAGGGAAACAGTTTCAATCTTCTTTGCTATTTACACATTTAAATGTATTATGACATTTTTAAGTGTGTTTGTACATTTAAAACTGGGATAGGCTTTAAAGCTGCAGTGTGTAGCTTTCACGTAAATATGCATCAGTTCATCCTGTCACCATGTCATGTCAGTGTAAGATAAGACAGATAATCTGCCGAAAGATCGAGTTCCTCCATTTCCTCCCTGAGCTGCTATTACTGTCTTAAAAAAAAGGAAAAGAAAAATGCACTGCTCCCATTTAAAAACAAACAATAGTGCTGTCAATTAACCTCGTGTATTTGCTGCTAAGTTAACAAATTGTAGAGAAACAACTTATTGTTCCAGGAAAGCCGTTTAGCTTAGTCATCATCAGTGGCTAAGCTAAAATAGCCTTAGCATTGACAGCAGGCTTTGTTGTGGTGAACTAGCTGTAGGGTAACAGAGGGAAATGGGGGGGAGGATGTGAGCAGCGTGTACGCCAGGATGATTTACAGCGATAAAACCCTCCTCCTGGCTCTGATAGGTTGTTTCTGATGGAGGTGTGTGTTTTTCCAGATGACAGCAGGTCCATAGAGCACCGCCGGCTCCAGACGAGTTCAACAAGGTGGGCATCCACTTATGTTGGGGGAGCAAAATGAATCTATGCAGCTGAACGTAAACAACATCAGTAGCCTACAGGCTATTAGTTAACAAGCTTAAGGTGCTGTATTGTTATTAGCTAGTCATTTATTAGCTAACATTACCTGCATCCATCAGCATCATTCAACTCAGTCGGATAGTTTAGAGAAAAAAACTGTGAAAAGTTCTTTGCGTTTTGCTGCCATTATTCTAACACACACCTGCGCAGCTCTAAACGGCAGCAGCAGATCTCCGCACAGGTGTAAACCCAGCGCGAGCGTCGTAGCGCTCATGCTGCGTTTAAAGGCGGCTCGGAAAAACATGTTACGACGTGTTAACAACGTATTAAACAGTTTTAATGGCTGACGAAAGTGAAAAGGCGCAGATATGGGAAGTGCAGAAGCCCCTACTGTATCAAACTGACTTAGGAATAACAGAAAGTTGGCCATTCTAAGGTTAAAAAAAACAAACAAACAGCTTCCAGTCCAGGAGGGCATGGCTGACTCTGTGGGTGGGCAATGCCCCCCAATGCCCCCCAATGCCCGCCCATGCCCGCCCATGCTGCCGGGCCTGCCATAGAGGAAAGGCAGAGGAGTTGGATTTTTTCACAGATTATCTATCTCATCTGATTCATTCACAACATAGTAATAGTTTTAAGAAATATGCAAAAAAAATTAGCTTTTTTTTTTCCAAAGGTTACAAACTGTTATTCTACACGAATATTTGTCTTAGTAACAAGCTAAATTTAACCTGCGGAGGTGGCATCTATAGATACAAACTGTGTTTACACATCAGATCTGCACCCTCAGTCCAGTTTTGTTGCCTTTGGCTTATATTAGCAGAACATGGATTGACCTGAGAAAGGCCTCTGAGGTGGATGAAAGCCGGGGTGACAGGAAGCCGAAGCTGCGGCCTCTCCTCTTACAGAGTCTGTAATTGCTTCACAGTAGAGCTCGATGTGCTCTGCTGTAAGGTCGGATGTACTTTGGTAAATTAACCAGTGCTGACGAAAACGTTTCTGACAGATGATGGGCAACAGCGTCTAAAGGAGGTCGCAATAAACGTTTGCAGTTATGCTCTCTTGGAGGTACTAAGCTCAGCTGCATCTCCATCCCACACGCATTTTAAACGCTGAGGTCACATTTCGCTCCACTCAGTCAGCCCTCCGCCGTCTCAGCTTTCCCTTTCATGCAACTCATGACGCCTAACGCACAGCTCCGTTTCCTGATTCTTTGTCCTCAGCACCTCCAGCTGACTTCCAAGAGCTCTGACGTCGACAAAATGTTCACTACCCGCAAACTTCCCCTTTCTTTCTAAAGGTTATTTTTATTTAACATTAATCTAACTCAAATGAAGTCCCCCACTTGCCTACTTTTTTTCTATGTTTTGATTCATTTATCCCAACTGATGCTGAAAGGTTCATTTGCTCCAGCAATTTAACTGACTTACTGAAATAAGCTTTAATTTACTGAGATTTCTGTGGGCAAAGAGACCCATGGACAACAAAGGCCTTCTTAAACATTTCTTAATAAAAAAATATAGGCACCTTAACGCCACATTTAATGTACCTTAGCAAACAGTTCCAATATCTCCTGACTTTGGCAATGTGCCCATGGAAATTGTGAAAGTCAATCACTTCTTTTGCATAATTACTGATTGTATCTCTAACCAAAACTATGATAAGTATGCCCTTCCTGTTGGCTAGCTGCAGGCTTATGACACATACAATTTACAAATAGCTAAACAATCTGTTGAGTGACACACAGACATTCATCAACAGGACACTTATCTACCAATCAAACCCGTCACCAGTGATGTAATCTACTCTCACAAACATAGCAACATGTTCCCAAAAGCAACGCTGGATCTACGTTTTTTTTGTTTGCCTTCAAGATCCATTTCCTACCTGGTGGACGGAGCACAGGTTCAGGAGGAGGCAGACGCTGGCGAAGATGCAAGCCACTCCGGAGGCGAAGCAAGAACGCAGCCGACACGCCCAGCACTGCGCCATCGCTACACCATCAAGCAGCACCATTAACTCCCCTGCCTTCCTGACGCGTTGAGAGCCCCGCCGGTCATAGAAAACCCACTTTCACCAAATGGGCTCTCGGTTTCACGCTAATGTGCTGCCTCAGTCGGGATGTTAAACGTTGCATGGCGATCAGACTTGGCTCACTCTGATGACTCCTCGTTTCCTGCAGCCACTTTAGGACATCCCAATTCACAATCTGTCCGGTTTCAACATTGTTATTTTTTTTAAGACGCCCTTCCTTTGCTTTCTTAACACTTGAATCTCTATTGCGTCCGACCTGCAGCTAAAACCTCACACTCTCTCAGTCACCGGTTTTCTTGAACTCATCATTTTTGTTTCTTCAAATCTTTCATCCTGTCCAACTGAAGGCCCAACGCTCCACACAATGCGTCGACTTCTTCTGTCCTCTTATCCCCTAATCCCCAATGGCTGAGCTAATGTCCTGACGGATACATGACAGACATGACAGCGTGGGGGCAGGGCCCGCTCTCTCCAGGCGATCCCTGAGCTTCTCTTTTGTCTACAGGAAGAGTTCTTCGCCAAAGCATGGATGTGCGTGTGTGTACAGATACAAAGAAGAACCAGTCAGGCAACTATCATGAGCTACAGGAGGGACAGGTACTGTTAGCGCTCCCTTTTTGAAGCGTTTCAAAACCACATCCCCCTCTCCTCGACTTCAAACCTTCAGACTTAGAGCAACTCGTCCGGGTTTCAGTGGCTGCACAAACATGATCACAGTTTGAAATTAAATGAGATATTAAGAAGTGTTAAAATTTGCTTAATTTTGAAAAAACAACACCGCCGGCTCCTGCCTGTCTGGCTGTGAAGCTGGCCACTGTGCAGCTCTCAGGAACAGAGGAAATCTAGAGATGACCAGTCCAAAGTAGAGGAAGAGAAAAGGCAAAGAAAATCACCGAAGGTTAAGATGGAGGCGTTTTCAGTTCAAGCCTCTGAAAACAACCCCAGTGATAACCTACGTTGCATTTTCAACAACAGTAACGTAGCTAATTAATGTAGTTTGGCTTCCATGCGTAATGTTTCAGACACATTTTGATGATTGTAGTATGTAATCAGCTGCATCGTGTCATCATCCCTCCACCGCCACGGCTTAAAAACGACCCAGAGGAAACCCTGTAAATGAAGCAGCAGCAGCAACATAAAGTCGTCTTTAACGTTTCTGGGTGTCCCTTTACTGTGACCCATGTGATATTTCCTGAACTTGTTGCTACAAAATCCTCCAAAAATGTATCATCCTCGATGCTTATATGATTCAGTTTTAAAGGCTGTTGATTCATCAGTTTTCCCACTGAATGTCTGTGCGTTTTAGATGTGACGCAATTTTTCTTGGAACCTGGAAACTTTGTGACTGGAGGCGCGAAGTCCCACAGAAAGTGACAAACTAGTCATAGTTTTCTCTAGATGTCTGGAGCAAATAGTAATGCACTGATCATATAGTGAGAATTTTATACCGACCCCGTAAGGTGTGGGATTAAGGAGCAGATTATTAACCGTGTGCGATATCAGTACTAACCCTTTGAGCAATATACGAGAAATAATATACAAGCACAAGGTCACCGAAATGAGCAACTTGTACAGCAACTGAAGGACAAACCTTAAGACTGTGTGCAATAGCTAATTAATTATCATGATTTTTTCACCCTGGTTATGGCTTTTTTAGATCAAGGAATTGGCACAGTTTGTTTGTTTTTAACCGCTTTACAGACTAGTCACAATATCTCTGGAATCTGCCACAATTATACTCCAGTAAGATATCGCATTTAAATAGTCAAACCAGTTTAGATAAGAAGTCCTAAAGACGAACAATGACTGACCCCCAAACTGAAACAACCTGCTGTCAAACACCAGATCTGTCCGGGTCATTGAGACTTTAACTTATGTATTTTTAAATATGTTAAATATTTCTATGAAATTAGATTCGGGATGAACTCCTGCGACGTTCATTTAATGCATTTTGAAGTTTTTTGTTTTCTGGAGAATGTTACAACCTGTCATTTTAAAGAGCGTCTCCATTGTTTTCTGAACAACCACTGAACTGGTTCTGTGCTGACGTTCAACTTTCCCACCATCTCAAACCCAGTCTGATTAGAATAATGCACATATTTAATTGGTGGCCAAAGGAGTGTGCATAGAGGTGCTTTTTATGACTTCGCAACATGGATTTTGTGTATATACCAGCTGTGGGAGTGCTGTGTGGGACACACAAAGTCTGCAGCGTGGCTCATGACTTAAGCAGCATAAATAGGAACAATCAGTGTGTGTGTGGGCTACACGTTCCAGGCTTCACTGCGTCGTTTTTTTTTTGTCCATCGTGAGCTTACGTTGATTTTCCTCTTATTTTTTCTGCGGCTCGATGTGCCTCATGTTGAACCAGTGGAAAATACTCAAACTTTTGTTAAAAGCCACTTTAAGGGAGAGAAAACTATTGTTCCATGCTGGAATAACGTGAAAACAATATACAATGGCACACTTATTGTTGGGATGATTATACAATTTGCATCTCATTGCACTCAAATGCCATGGACAGACTAGATACTGTCTGTGAAAGAAAAAAAAACAAAACACAAGTCAAAGACGGGAAAACAGAGAAAAGAGCCATATATGGTAAAGACGTTGCCTAGCAACCGGCTCTGCCTTCAGCCCAACTTTCCATGACACACACACGCAACTCTGAACGCAAGACGGCATAGCTGGCAAGTGAGAGTGAGCTGTTATCCTTGTACATCACAAGGAGAGCGACATGCAAGACAAAAGGTTTGGCTGGGAGTTTGAAGGCCAGCCATTAAAGCAGCACACACACACACACACACATAGAGTGTGTGGAGTCACTCCAGAGAACAACGGTGCTTTAACGTAGTTGTAGCAGAAAAAAGAAAACAAAAAAAACAGTCCCCGTCTGCTGCAGCACAAACCACAAGCCAGAATCATCCTGTTTGTTTCGACAGCGAGTCTGCAGCTCCTTCAGTCGCTCTCTTCATGGGTTTAAACTATTTAAACCCCTGGAAATTACGCTGCTGTTTGACCCGTAGCTAAAATGACTGAAACACGTAGAAATTTGAATTTCACATGATGCTCCTGTTACTTTGCTCCAAGTAGCTGACTCAAAGAGACTCATTACAACAGGTGATTTCAGACTAATCACTGTGTACTTTCAGAGTTCAGTAAATGCTGAAGGTTTTACAATACAGAAATAACAAGTTTTGTCATTTTAATAATGTTTATGCGTAAAGACTATTATTAGAACTAGTCAGAATGGTCTCCAGATCTTCAGTAAGAACGCCACACTTTATTGGTTTTGACGTAAAACTAGTAAAGTACATAAAAATAATACAAATGTATTACTTCAGCTCTCTGTTTTTGTTTGAAACACAAAGAAATAAAAAAATACATGTGTAAAAAACATCAGCTAAAAGATGTAGTAGGAGAATTAGTTTTTCTTTTGAGCCAGAAAAAAAAATGCCACCAGCTGACAGGAGGTGTGCAGCAACAGGTGGGGGAAGGGCCCTAATATGCAGAGAAAACTCTGGAGTTTTTCTCATTGCATGTCAATAAATAGACTTCTGACTTCATGTCCATATTAAACACATTATGGTAAGCTAGCTAAGCATTTCTTTTTGCAAATATGTGAGACATTTTAGTTTGCAACTTTGTCGTCTCTTTTGTTGACATTTTCTAAGAAAATAAATAAATAAAAATAACTATTACAGACAAAACCTCTGACTTAATTCGGATTTTTTATGTAGACCTGGTGTTTCCCATCAAGTCTTGTTTTTAATTGTGAATCTGTTTTACAGCGAAACAGCAACCACAAACGTAAGACTCACAAATTATTTTGAGTTCTCCTCATTCATCTCTAAGGAAAAGAATACCCCGATGACTGTCAACCATTTATTGTGTGACAATGGCTGCAGATTATATGCAATATATAATGAAGCAAGTCTACCACAGCGCAGCACGAACAGCACCTTTCAACCAGATGAAAATGTCTGGATCATCAAGATTCCTGTGGCTACAGGAAAAGGAGCGCAGAGATGCCACTGCTAACAGAGACATCCTGTTTTCATAGCATTCCAAACATGTCTAATCAACAGAGCATCAAAGCTTCCAGGCATCAGGGGACAAAACAAAACCAAAAAACAAACAAAACTCTTCCTTGATGGAAACTTTAATCTCTGAAGGAGAGCCAACAATAAGTCACCGTTGCCTTATTCTGTCCTTGATCGATTGAGCAAAGTCATTTCAAAATGTGCCGCCTGTGAGAATAAACGGCCTCAGAGCTGAGCCTATTGAAGCTAAGTGGCCCTGAGGCGTGTCTCTGTTCAAGAATACAAGAGGTGGGGGGTTGGAAACGAGAGCCGACTTCCTCCCATTTGAGTCAAATGTTTTACAGTCATCTGTCGTCGTCTCAGCATCATGAGTCAAGCAGTTTAACTACTGAAAAACAGAGACGAACGACGTCAACCCACCTTTGTTTATTGCGCCGTTTAATTTTTAACCGAATGCCAACACAGAGGCAAGCTGCTGAGCAACGAATGGATTGTTTTTAATCAGCACTTAAAAATATTGAACCCTACACTATAAAAATAAATTTACTTTGTAAGGTAGTAAAATTATTCATATTCCAAAGAGGTGGATTAGATTGTAAATATAAAGTTTAATAATCGTTATTATTTTCTAAAAGTAAAGTCTGGGTAAGAACAGTAAATTAAGGTTGGTATACTTTAATGTTTTGTGTTATCAATAAATATTTCAGCTAATTAAAAGACCTGTCATAATTGTTGGGGAAGTTTGAGTCAATCGAAGCGAAAGTTTCTCATTGCTAACATAGCAGCTTTGCTAACACTAACAGCAAACCAGCTATGAAGTTGAACTTTTTAAACCTCAAGCTGTTTTTGTGCACGAGTGATAAAATTTCTACATCTCACCTTATCAAAAACAAAAGTCTTATTCATATTTAGTTCCCTTATGTTTCCTTAATCAGGAATACATCCTTTTTGTTTTGTTATTTTTCCAACAAAGGTTAAAACAGGTGAGCAAAATCATCTTCATTAGTTAGCATCAAACTAATTTAGTCAAATATGTACATTGTAAAAACATAAACCAACATCTACTTAAATGGAGCGTGAGCGGGGTAATTGTACTGGTTGGATTCCACCAGTGTCCTTTATCAGGGCAGGATCTAGACCTTGACATGAACTGTTTGTACATCCCTGACTAAGAAAGGTGTGTCCTCTGGTGAGTTATTTCTTTACACATTGAGTAAATGCTGGGAAAGTTTGGAAATCTGTGGTATCGGATGTTATACACCAGTGCACACACGCATCCTGTTGCACCATGTACAGGACTTCTATTTGGTTTCTTTAATGGGAGAGTTGCATGGTGTAAATAAAAACTGTAATGCTAGATGGGAAGTTGTGCAATATTTGCATTGGTGTTTTTGGCAGTGGAAACAGTAAGACCTGTTTCTAACTTGTTTCATGTGATTAAAGGGGGAGAAAGTAATAAGACGCCAACAGTAATTCGCTCCAACAATCTGACTGTTAACCAGAAATTCTGCAGAGTGTGGTGGTGTGGTAAAAAAAAAAAAAAAAAAGGACACTTACCCCTGAGCTGTCTCCTGCGCTGCACAGAGACCGGGTCGGGGACAGGCTGGACTCGATGTCGCTGCCGGTGAAGTCGTCCTCGGACTCCTCAAAGGAGGAGGCTGAGGACAGGCCTATGGAGGAGGAGGTGGACAGCTTCCTGGGGGTCCGCATCAGGGTAGGGGAGCCGCCGCAGCCGCTGTCCGAGCAGGGGGACTCGTCTTCCGCCTGGAGATCCAAACAGGACGTCTGCTCGGTCGGAAGGGCCGTGGTGCCCTGGCAGCGGATGGGGCTGGTGTCTCTGGTTATGATCAGTTTCGGTATCGTTCCAGGAAAACTTTGCCTCGGGGGGCTTTGGCTGGTCTGCTCCGGGTGTTCTACGCTCTCGGGTCCGTCCAGACAGCCATTGTTCTGATTCCCGGCGCAGGATTCGGTTTTAGTCATTTCTCCTTTCATGCGATCGTCCAGTATCGAGAGCCCACCGCACAAATGCTGATCCGGGGGCGAGCAGGTCGAAGTCCGTTCAGCGTCCGGGTCAGAGGTGAGGAAGGGGTTCAAACTGAGATCAGTCCCGAACCCAGACACAAAGCGATTCTTGTAGCTTTCCCCCACTGGCTGATGCTCCATGTCCCCGGCTGGGGGTTCCGAGGCATGGTCTTCTCGCACGCCGGGGTTCGTTTCACCGCTCCGCGTTTCCAAGCCTGGCGCATCAGCAGAGGTAGCCTCTCGGTTCACGGCGAGCTGGACCGCTTCGACATGGCCACCGAGGCCGGACGAGGCCTCGAAACAACCCGTGGCTGCTCGACACTCCCCTCTCTCCGATGCAGCCTCGTCTCGGGGCAACTTCCCTGCTCTGTGTCCGCAGCGCGCTGCTGGGTCGGCTGCCTCGGTTCCGGGGCCTGAATCCTCCTCGGTCTGACTGGGGTATCGCTTCCTCCTTCCCAGACAGGACAGCACTTTGTTTCTCATTGGATTCCTGCTCAGCTGCTCCCTCCGCGGCTTCCTTTTGCTCCTAAATCTGGAGATACTGAGTCGATGAGGCGTGTCACTTGATTTCCACTTCGCCCCGCCTGTGGTGGTGGCGGTGCTGTGCGAGAGAGCAGAGCGCGTTTGGCCCATCCCGCATGCCGTAGTGATACACACACACTCTCAATGTGTAATCAAAAACACACAACTCTGCCCACAGTACTTTAGTAAGCCGTTAATCACCAATTCCATATAATAAGATTGGAAAATCCCAAATTAGTCCACACCTTCTCATCCACAGGGGCTGGTCAAATCTGTAAAGAAAAAAAAAATACAGAAATATTGTTAAATAGACAAAAATCTGGTATTTTCATCACTATAATCAAATAATTTCACCTGAAAGGGAAAAACATAACAATGAAATTATAGGTAAGCGCTAAGAAGTCCTTTTGCTCCAGAGGTTGACTTATAGATTGCTGTAGCCTAGCATATCAATGCAAAGTGGAACAGAAGGACAAAGTGTGGCAGGAAAAATATGAAAACCAACTATGTTAATCACAGCCTTGACAGGATTACTACAAACAGCAGATTCTAGAGATAAGTGGAGTCTTAAAAGCACAGACTGACTGTAGTCTGTGCTAAAAGAGCCAAGGCAGACAGACATTTCCAGGACATGAGCTACAAATGTCACATTCCTTACATTAAGCCATTTCTGAACCGGTACCAGTATAAGAGCCTTTTAAGCTGAGGTGAGGAGAAGAATGACTGGATTGTTGCTTAGTGGCCTAAAGTTTACGTTAACAATGATAGTACATTTTGTATTCTATTTGGAAATCAAGGTCCAGAGGCTCAGTAGAGACGCGCTTTCATTGCCATGCCACACTGCATTGATGCAGTAATTTAACATCTCACCTTAACAAAGCACAGAATATGGATATAATCTTCATTAGGGTAACATTTATGTTCTGGAAATCACTTAAATTGGTATTGTGTAATATTCAAATTTTCTAAGAAACTTAACCACAATCATCTAAAAGGATCGAGAATAAACTATTGTAATATATCCCTTCATATGTAATGAACACATACAAACTACAACTTCTGAAATGAATTTATTTATTTATTTTTATTTGATTATACTGAACTTGACTCAATAATACAGTTTATATTCTTCTTCACTGCAAATCCAGAGGCCTGCAACAACTGCTAGGACAGCAGATAAATACAGCATGTTCACAGCAAAATATCATGTTTGATCAAAAAAAGAACATGAAACATCTTCCGGCTTCTAAGCAAAATCTGTTTACTACTGCCCTCCTGTGTCTGGATGCAATTCACAGCCCTTTATTGACATCTACAGTGGGTTTTTTTTAATCCGCCAAAGAGTGCTTCGTGTAAAATAGAAATAAAAAATTTAGACAATCCTTTATTTAGCTAGCAAGAGTTCAATAATCACTATTTACTTTTTCTGCACTTGATAAGATATACAATAATCAAAACACTTTCAAAGGTCAGGCACACCGATTAGATTGTCAGGCTAATGAGCCCGTCTGCAGTGAAAGACGATTTGCCTCTTTGCTCCGTCTGTGACTCACCACAGAGGAATCGCCAGGCCAATAAAGTCAGCCAATGTTTGCCGGCAATTAAATCAATATTTGTCATTCATTAAGCCTCTGCCTGAATTAAGCCTCGCCAATACAGAAACTTCCTGAGCAGCACTGTGTTGGGCTTTGTAGATAGTAAGAAGTGTCAAGCAGCACACTCTACACATCTGGGTTAATCAAACAGCTGCAGGCAGACCCCAGATGACAGTCAGACTGTCTCTCTGTACAAGACTGCATCCGTTCATGAGCAACGAGTTACAACCAGCTCTGACGTCACCGTCTGTACCGACAAACCCTAGCAAACCGATGCTTCACAGCAAATGAAGGTGTGAAAGTACTTATCCCAGGTGTAAATGAGAAAATCAAGACAAATGGCTCCTGAGACAAATAAAAAAAATGAGCAGAAACTCATCCACTCTTGGCTGGGATGATTTTCACAGATCAGCTCTGTTTGTGGAAAAAGGAAGGACCTGCCAGCAGTTCTGACTGAGTCACACTTGCCAGATTAAAGATCTGAATGTCTGAACTTTGGACAATTTGAACTGTGAATAAAGGACACACTGTTGCATCATGGGAATCTGTGTGTTAACTGGAACTTCCACCTGACACAGATTTACCTTGGTTTAGGCATTTTGATACGAGCCAGCATTTCTGATTTGATTATTGGATCGTTAGTAATCCTGAATTATTTTTCTCTGGTGTTTCATTCAAGCCTTTCTGTGTCAATGGTTGTGTCATTTGTAGCTACCTTTCTCCATTATTTTCCTTGTACAGCATTGTTGAGAAAAGTCAAGATTGAATTTTGTTTTACCGTTTCAATGTTAAGATGTAAAACAAAAGCCAACTGATCTGACTTTCATTAATTAATGTAAAATACCTAAAGTTTAATTGTCCTCACTTAAAATTAAGAAAGTTTCTGCTTAAAAGGTCAGTTGCTCTGGTTAGTGAACATAATGGGATTTTATTTTGCGGAATTACCACCAAACTTATAAATGCCTTCACATAGCACCTCTTGAAATACTCGATTTTTAAGGTCTTTGCAGACTCGCATCTAAAGACAACTTAGAGAGCAATTAACCTAACAGTCATGTTTTTGAAGTGTGGGAGGAAGCCGGAGTACCTGGAGAGAACCGACGCACGCACGGGGAGAACATGCAAACTCCATGCAGAAAGACCCCCCTTTTGCTTTGATACGGGTAAATAGTATTCAGTACAACAGTTTGCTTTCAGAGGTAATCTAATCTGTACTTTACTTGTGTGTAATTTATTCTCATCATGAACACAGATGTAGTGTGGAGGCCGACAAACGTCCTCAAGATGACCAAAG
Organism: Gambusia affinis; assembly: GCF_019740435.1. Classification (NCBI taxonomy): domain Eukaryota; kingdom Metazoa; phylum Chordata; class Actinopteri; order Cyprinodontiformes; family Poeciliidae; genus Gambusia; species Gambusia affinis. The sequence goes on from NC_057873.1 coordinate 22,862,562, forward strand.
AGCAGAGCAGGTCAGGGACAAAGTGTGGAGAAGTTTATATCAGGGCTAAGTTTTGAAACAAGATACCAAACTTTGGATTTCATTCAACAGTGGCAAGAAGAAAGTCATTGTTAAAAATAAATCCTGAAAAGTGAAAATGTTGGTATTACTACCATCACTATTGTTCTTATTATTAGAGCTGTGCGCCACAGCAAAGGGAAAAAAACCACTGAAAAACAGTCAAAGAATAACTCAAAACCACTCAGATTCTACCTTTTCTTGCTCTCTGTCAGCTAGGCTACACAAAGACGGGTTGCCATAGCAACTGATAGCAACGCCACTAATGTATCAGGATTCAACACCAACAAAAAACAACACACATACAAACAGCAGGGAGCTGGGGGCATGATCTTAGACGAGTGATGTCACGCTACAACATGGCTATAGAAAGTATTAAAATAAATTGCATGCCACACTTTTCAGATTTTTATTTGTGAAATCTTTGAAACCCATCTACTGTTTTCCTGTTCTTCCAATATGTACCACTCTTCATAGGTCAGCCACATGAAGTATCTTAACGTTTATGTTTGTAATGTGTCAGAAAAGTAAACAAGTACACCAAGTATGAATACTTTTGCTAGCGCCAACATATATGTACAGTTTATTGTACATTACTCTAAGTCTACTCAATTTCTCATATTAGCAAGAAATAATGTGACTTACAGCTGCACAGAAACAGTAAATATATAAACCGGAATTGTTTGAGGTTCACTCTGAATAAGCATGGAATATATTAATATTCTACACAAAATTAATTTGATTTTTTTTTTTTTTCAAAGACTAGAAGCGTGAATTTACAAAAAAGCTGCTCCTATAAAAAGACAAATATCCCACGAAAATGAACCGTCCTGTGAATTAGACTGACTGAAGTTGTCAGCATGCGAAAGTCATTCTACTGTCATTTACTGTGACAGCAGTTCTGTCACCGTGCTGTCAGCAGGAAAGCTCACAGAAAGGAAATGGGACAGGAAGCGTAACAATGGAAATACCAACTCACTGTGAAGCATGCACAACTACACTTATTATATTGTGTAATATTATTCAATTATTAATAAGCTTACAAAATGACTCACACGTCTAAAGGAAATGTTCTTGTTTAGGTGGGGAAGGAGAACTAAGACAAACCACATGAGTTTCTCTTGTCTAATTCTACAGTAAAATAAAATAAAATAAAAATACAATTATCTTCCCCCCTCTTCTTACAGTGGATGGTTTTTCAGGTACAGTGAGCATTCCTTCTTAATATAGAACATCAGTCATCTTGTCGATCTGGTTTCATTAATGCAAGATGATTAATGCCTGGGAGTCTTTTGTCTTACTGACATGGACTGAATGTTCTCATGGAACCATCAACTCCCACTACAACAGTGACATACCCTTAATGGGAAGTTGGTTATTTTAACACAAACATAAAACACATAAAAAATTATCTAAGCACACAGAACGGCATACTATAGGGAAGTTCACCAACCATCATCTTATACTGACACTCATCTATTTGCTTGTGATACATTTACTCAGTCAGCCACTCCTCTTAAGTAAAGGCCTGTAGAGTGAATTATCTGTTCACAGTGTTTGCAATGACTGATGAATTTATTTATTATAGTGTGCTTAAGTAAAACTTCTGTATCGTTTCACAAAGCTTTAATTAGGACTTTCAGATCTACATTCTTAAATGCCACTTTTGTTGTTTTACCTATAAAAATAACTGGTTATTGACTGTAGATATTCACTTATCAGATTACAGACATTACGAACCTAAAACACAAAGAAAAAGGGAATAGATACACACACACACATATATCTTACCCGACAAACTTACGTCTGTCGGGTACGTTTTATATTTAAAACTTAAATATTTTATAGTTTTATATTTAAAACTTACCCGACAGACGCTCCTTTGTTGGCTCCGTGAAGCAGCTGTTAAAAAGCTGGCACTGGAAATGGAGGTTTAACTCATGTAGGCAATGGTGTCAAGTTGAGTTTGCGGCTTCTCTGTTCTGCGAATCACAGAGAAATGCCGATGAGTGCAAGGTAGTAGCATCAGCATGTGGTTATAACACGGAGAAAAGGCACAGAGGAAGTGCTAAACGGGGGCAGGTCTAGCTGACGCTCTGGCTCTTTAAACTCGTGTAGGGAACTAGTTTAACGTGCTGTTCCCTTCACGCACAGCTCTCTTTAAAATATACAAATGTTGGTAATAAAAAATGTAATACCTACGAAACTACCGGAACAGAAGTTAGCCAAGAAAATATATTAAAACCTAAATGACAGAACTACAGTCTCAACTCCTCAAGAGAAATAATATTGAAACCTTAGTTAGTTACTAAGTATTGAACTGTGCTGCCTTTAGGTGTTAACCGTTATTGGGGTTTTCTTTTTAAAGCTAATAAGTAAACGTAAACAATGGTTCTAATTTGAAATGAAAAAACGCTAAAATATTTTCTTAAACTCACGGTTGTGACGAAATAGCAAAAATAATTCCAAATACATATTTCTACACAATAAGACTTTCAAAGGTAAACGGAATGTTTGCTTCGTTGGTACGTAGTACGATACATCAGCGCTTCCTCCAACCTGTGAGTGGCAACTTCAACTTTCTAGTTTTCAGAATAAAAGAACAGCTCAACTTTACTTGCAACTAAGTTTAATGACATAGTTTTTCTACACTTATATTGATCCATGCGTGTCTTTTAAAAATTAATCATATATTTGCAATTAAACAAAACATACATAATAAAAATGTAAAGAATAGCATAATGAAGGCAGCATAATTATATGGTTTATTGTTGAAAAGTTAATCAAACTAATACAATAGATAATGTTTAGAATGAGATTGCTCTAAAAATTTCTTTGCGAAATTAAAGCAAAATGTATTATGCAAAATAGCACACAAATAGACACGACTGCTAGTCCTTGAAGGCATCCGATTGTGTTTATAATCTGATGCTTTGAGATTATAACTGTACTGATAATTCAGATGTTTGTGCTTTAATATTGTTTCAGCCTCTAAAACTGAAGAAATGTTGGCTTAAAATCTATCTCAAATATTTTTTTTCCTAGTGTAATTAATTTTTCAAACTAAAACCAAAAAGGCGCTTGTTGAGCTTCTGGGCTTCCGTAGATGCGGAAGTTGTCTTTCACAACCAGGCAGTAGGATCCCGGCGTGACATTCACCGGGCTGCTAGCAGGTTTGGGGTCGAGCATAACCACCCGGCCTGAACTCCACCGAGCTCTCTTCAAGATGAAGCTCCTGAAAGCGGGTCTGTGTTTAACCAGGAATAATCTGTTAGCACCGGGGAGCGTCACACTGAAAAAGGTACCCTTACTCTGACCGCCGGTTCAACTCCAGTTCTCTAAAAGCAGTTTCTAACTTTGATCCCCTGTTCTGCAGGTGCTTATTAACAGTTGTCGGACCTGCTCCTCTGGGGTCTTCCCCAATGAGAAAATCCGCAATATCGGCATCTCTGCTCACATCGACTCCGGGAAGACCACCCTGACCGAGAGGGTCCTCTACTACACGGGCAGGATAGCAGAGATTCATGAGGTGAGGGCCAGGATGGGCGAAGTTTCTGGAGGTAAGAGATGAGGCTGCGTTAATGAGCTGTGCTTTTCTCTGTGATGTGAAGGTAAAAGGGAAGGATGGTGTTGGAGCCACCATGGACTCCATGGAGCTGGAGAGGCAGAGAGGCATCACCATCCAGTCAGCAGCTACATACACCATGTGGAAGAACCACAACATCAACATCATTGACACACCCGGTACCCACCATGGTTTTTAACACTTATGTATCTGAAAAGTGTGGATTTTTCACTCCATTTACACCTGCAAGAATTTTGAGGTCAGTCTTTACTATCACTGGTCATATCAAGAGATCAAACTCTTGGTCATCTTTTTTTGCTTAGCAACTCAGTCATTCAGCTTAGATTGGGAGCATCTACAAACATTAATTCATAGATTCTTGCAACTGCAGAGACAAAAACTGGAAGCCTTTTAGTGACAAGTCTGTCTTAATAGGGGAAAACAAAATAGATGCACCTAATGGAGGTGAAACATTATCAAAGAACTACAGCTCTCATTTCACAGACGTCAAACAGAAGGTCACAGGACAGATTGAAGACAATAGTCTTACAAAACTCTGATGTCATGCTAATGAAATTTGATTAAAAAGAGATGGATATTAAATCTCAGAAAATGTTTTGTCCAAGACGGAATATGAGGACAAATACATTTCAACTTTCATTCCCACCACAGATACTCAATTGGATTTAGGTCAGGACTTGGACTAGGTCATTCTAACACATGAACATGCTTTGTTCTAATCCATTCCACTGCAGGACTACTTGTGTGTTTAGGGCCATTATCCTGAAGGAAAGTCAGCCACAGTTTCTAAAAGGTTTTCTTCCAGGACTGCCATGTGTGTGTTTCCTGTATAGTTTGACGAGACACTTTCAATTTAAACATTTGAAAACTACCTGTGTTTTTAAAAAAATATATATATTTAGCAATATAACTGTACTTTGTGTAGATCCAAGCAGAATAAATACTTTTGCAAGGATGTCTAAATCCATATATCATGTTTTCCACAGAAAATACATTTTATAAAGCCTTTGCTAATCAAAACAAAGGGATGAAGCTCCAAAGTTTTAGCTTAGTTGTCACATATTAAAATCTCATATTTTTAACTTTACTAAAGTAATTTCAGTATTTATTTATTTATTTTCACTTTTTGGCTAAAGAAAATGCTTGTCCTTCCTCAAAAAGCTCCTGAACTAATATTTACTTTGACATCACAGTGTTCCTGAACTGACTTGTGTGTGTGTGTGTGTGTGTGTGTGTTTGTTTCAGGTCATGTGGATTTCACCATCGAGGTGGAGCGAGCTTTGCGGGTGCTGGACGGAGCGGTGCTGGTTCTGTGTGCAGTGGGAGGCGTCCAGTGTCAGACCATGACCGTCAACAGACAGATGAAGCGCTACAACGTCCCCTTCCTCACCTTCATCAACAAGCTGGACCGAATGGGAGCCAACCCGAGCCGGGCGCTGCAGCAGATGAGGTACGGGTGCAACTAAAGCCCCCACACTGAGCCGAGTGATGAAAGTAAGGCAACACTCTGATTTTCTGAGTGCCATTATCAACTTGGGGAGATAACTAGAAATCTGGGAATCAAATGAATAAATATTGACTGACTTGTCAGACTAGGTTTATTGGCAAAAATAAGAATTATTCACCTTTTAGAGAAACTGTTGCAGTAAAGAAATGCATAAAAATAATTGTGATTGTTAAATAAAGATGTTAAAACTACAGTGTGAAACTTTTGTACAAATGTTTTTTTTATATATTTGTTAAAACTCTCTCCATGTCATGACAGTACAACATGAGAGAAATCATGTGAAAAGATTGAGCCTTGTGGTTCTACTGCCATCTGCAGAAATACTCCATTCTTGGTCTGAAACAACCAATCAGAGCAAGATTGCCGTCATCGGTAGTTGTGCTAACTAGACTGTGTGTTTATCGGCAGGATCCACTGTGGGGAAGGAGCTGTAGGATAGCAGAGAGCAGGGGGGAGTATGTGAGCAGCACATGGACAAGGGTGATTGACAGCGTTAAAACCCTCCTCCAGTCTCTGATTGTTGTTTTTTGGTGTATTTCTGCAGAAGGCAGTAGGGCCACAGGGAGGACTCATAGGAGCTCAGTCTTTCACAAATTGCCTAATATATACTTTATTAGAAGTATGTACTTATTACACTTCTAATAACTATATAAAAAACATATTTTTAAAATAAAAGTTACCAACTGCAGCTTTAATAAAAATCTCTGACTTATTAACTCTTGTCATTTAATCAGCGCCATCATCTGGGGTGTTACTGTTCTATAGACTTTCCCTATAAATCAAAATCCCCTCAGTTTGCAACATTTAACCTTTTTTTATTGGTATTGTGATTAGAGATGAAAAAACTCTGACCTGTGGAGACCAACTTCTCTCTAAGAGCAGCGTATACGTTGTTATGGCGGTGCCTCTCGACTTTGACATGAGCTTTGTTTTTCTTTTAGATCTAAACTGAACCACAACGCCGCCTTCGTGAACATCCCCATGGGCCTGGAGGGGAACATGCGCGGCATCATCGACCTGATAGAAGAGCGGAGCCTGTACTTTGAAGGACCGTTTGGGTAACAATAGTTTGTTTAACTTATTTCATAAAACCTCCCTGCATGTTACATTGTTTAAAAATCATCCCGATCCATGTTCGTCTCACTGTCGCTTCCAGATATGAAACGTGAGAATTTCTGAAGTGTTTCTTCTTCCCTGCAGTCAAAGCATTCGCTACGACGAGATCCCAGCAGATTTCCGGGCAGAAGCTGCGGACCGCAGACAGGAGCTGGTGGAGTGTGTCGCCAACGCCGACGAAACGTTGGGAGAAATGTTCCTGGAGGAGAAAGTTCCTACCAAAGAGGACCTCAAGGTTAGCATCTTAAGAGAGTTTTGACATTTAGAGTTTGTGTCTTGTACTGCAAAGGCGACCAGCGTGACACCTCATTTATGGATTAAGGTTTTGTTGTTTTTTTTTGCTTGACAGACACAACATAGGAAGTCGAAAAGTGTTAATATTTAGATCTGTTAATGAAACAAATTGACTTGCAGTTTAAAAAAACATTCATACCCCTTGAAGATGTTTACAATTTGCCTTGTTAAAATTACAAACTATAGTGTGTTTTAATTATGTGAAATAACAATACACAATAGAGCATAGTTGTAAAACAAAGAGGAAAAATTCTACGTGTTTTTGTTTTTCAATATTTTAGAGAAGCACCTTATGCTGTAGTTTCAGCTGCAAGTCTTGTGCGGTATGTCTCTTCAGGAGTTGCACAACTACTGACTGAAATGCTTTTCCATTACGTTTTGGATTGAACTCAGCTTTTCATTTGGACTCAGGTCCATTCTAACGCACAAGTACTCTTCCATCTAAACCGGGGATGGTCCTCAAGAGCTGCCATCCTGCAACTTTTAGATGCATCTTGCATGTATTAATGAAAGCCAGTCGCTTCATAAACGTTTCACCTCCTCGTTTGCCAGGCTGCGGTCCGCAGAGCCACAGTGCAGCGCCTGTTCAGCCCCGTGTTGGTCGGCACGGCGCTGAAGAACAAGGGCGTCCAGCCTCTCCTGGACGCCGTCCTGGATTACCTGCCGAACCCCAGCGAAGTCAAGAACTACGCCATCCTCAATGAAGAGTGAGCGCTTCGAAGTTCGTCTCGTCAAAGTTGATGTCATGAACATTTGGCCAAAAATGTTTGAAGCGAATTTCACGAGACCTGCTTCATTTTTTTAAATGCTGACAGTATTTTGATTTACACAAACAGTAATTTCTCTAAAAACAAAAGCTGCCAGAGTGAAACTTATTAGCGCCCTTAAAGCTAAATGTCATCTGATAACAGTCTGCGGAAGTTCAGTGACTATTTATTTTAATTGCATTTTTATGTATTTCTAATAATATGTAAAATAAGCGTAAGTCGCTAAATGAAACATCTGCAGAATGTTGTAATCCTTTTTATCTAATTAATCAATGAATCGTCAGAATAATCGACAACTGAAATAGTAATTAGCAGCTTTGGTTTTAATTTAATATTGCAGGTTTTGGTGAAATTGGTGCCCAACAGAGATGAACAAAAAGCTTGGTCATTTCTGTGTAGTGATTGTGTGTAGATTAATATAAATCATGCTTTCTAAAAACCAGCATGTTTTGCTAAAAAAAATTCCTCTCAAGAAGTCATTTGGGCAATAAAAAAACAAAACCTTCGTATTGATTTTCTTCTCTTCGTTTTAGGGATTCAACAGAGAAGTCAAAGATTGAAATGGACCCGACCAGAGATGCCTCAAACCCTTACGTTGGCCTTGCCTTTAAACTGGAGGTATGTACTTGTCTTTTTTTTTGGTTTTCTTTATTTTGTCAATGTGATTATTTCTGCCTCGGTTTGTCTCAGAAGGGTGAGGTCCGTCACGCTTTGCTGTCTCTTGTCGACAGGCCGGGAGGTTCGGTCAGCTGACCTACGTCCGCGTTTACCAGGGCTGCCTGAAGAAAGGAGAGTACATCTACAACACGCGCACGGGCAAGAAAGTCAGAGTTCAGAGACTGGTGCGCCTCCACGCCGATCAGATGGAGGTGAGGGCGAGTCGCCGGCGGGCCGTCTAGTGTCGCCGATTATCTCCATCTGCGGTGTGCAGATTAAAAACTAGAGAAGTGCGTGACTGGCCAGAGGAGTGAAGTTCCTCTTCTGGCTTTAGTCAAGTGTGCAGATAAGAACCACATCCTCCTTGACAACAGAGCAACATGTTTCCATCTGCCTCGCACACGAAGCAACACGCAAAAGCTATGAAAGTGTATTTATTAATAAGTAAAAAAATTTAATGGAGGGAATTTAACCAGACTGCTTCCTCTGTCTGGTTGTGGTGTTTAAGGACGTGGATGAGGTTTACGCAGGAGATATCTGCGCTCTGTTTGGGATCGACTGTGCCAGCGGAGACACTTTCACATCCAAGACCAGCTCCAACCTCTCCATGGTGAGCCGCCTGAACGCCCTGGGCCATCAAACTGCAGGAAACTGATGGGTTATTATTATTTTTTTTTTTCTAATTTGTTATCCTGATGCCCACACAGGAGTCCATTCACGTCCCAGAGCCCGTCATTTCCATGGCAATTAGGCCATCAAATAAGGTGAAACGGTTTCTTTTTAAAAAAAACCCTGAAATAAGTGCTAATAAAGGATTGTCTCTAAATGTCTTCTTTTTTTTTCTCTTTACCAGAACGACTTGGACAAATTCTCTAAAGGCATCAACCGTTTCACCAGAGAGGACCCCACTTTCAGAGTAACTTTTGACACCGAGAGCAAAGAAACCGTCATCTCAGGCATGGGCGAGCTGCATCTGGAGATCTACTCCCAGGTACACCATCATCCTTATTCAGGTTTTTAGCTGCTTTTACACTCATTTGTTCTCCAGTTGTTGCTAATTGGATGCAAATTCAACAGCCAAGAATTCAGGACTAATGTCACGAAGGCAAATGTGACCCAAATCTACTTTTGTTTTTTGCCAATAAGCGATTTATATCTGGCTTTTTGCTGTAGTCTGTTTGGCCCAGTTCCGATCTTTTTACTCATAAAAACTTCAATATGCGGAACTAATTCAGGTTCATATCAAAGACTCTCTCTGCAGTTTGCAGATGTTGCGTTCTGTCCAGCTTTTATGTCGTCGATGTGAGACTTGCATCGTAATTCTGCACCAGAAAAAGCTGGAGGCCTTAAAACAGGATGTAAACAATGGCTGAAAATTATGATTACGAACTTATGAAGAAGTTGGTGTCAGTGAAACGCATCACATCACAGTCAGAGCACGCGCAGTTCTGACTACACATCCAAACAGACTTCTTTACAGATGTTGGTGTCAGTTCTCCAAAAATCAGGCTTCTTATATGGTCTTGAATTTTGTTTTAGTTTTATTCAAATTATTGTTATTATTATTATTTTTTTAACTTAAGTATGAAATTATTCAGCTGCAATAAAATAACTTTATTTTTGATCTTTAGCAGGCCATCAAAAAATAAAAAGTCTCCACCTTCTTTCCTTGGAATCATTCACTGGTTTACTTTACCTTGTTAATCCTGCATAAGGCACAGGATTAACAAGGCACAGCAGTTGTTAAATGCACTGTTTTCAACCCTAGCGTGCTGATTCTTTTTCCCCTCCAACACTTTCCTTCTAGAGGATGGAGCGAGAATACAGCTGTCCCTGTGTGATGGGGAAACCAAAAGTGGCTTTCAGAGAGACGATCACCAGTCCCGTACCGTAAGTCTGCCTCCTAATTCACGCGAGCCATTCAAAAAAGCACGAGACGAACCTCTAAACACTTTATTGAGTATAAACTCCAGCTTCTTGCATGTTTTAAAAGGCTTAAGATGCAAGAAGAAAAAAGAAAAAGAGAAACAACTAATCTTGCTTCAGATATTGCAGCACGTCTGCAAAGAAGTAACTGATTACAAAGTGTTGCAATCTCAGTTTAGAAAACAGCAGCAGATCAGTTTGGTTTTGCTTGTTTTTCACGTTCGTGGATGTGGGGCAGCTGCTCCGTGTGCAGCACCTTCACGCCCTCTGCTGGAGACCAGGTGAACAGCAGCTTCCACTGAGGAATTTCCTTCAACAAACACACACACTGTTAAAACATCTTTATTACAAAACACATAGTTTAGCACGATATTGGGAGATCATTGACCTGATACCTATTTTGAATGTAAATTTATCAGTTTTTATGTAATGGCTTAATGAATTCTGTGTGGGTTTAACATGAAAAAAAGTTCTAGTTTTCAGCTTTTACTGCATGTGTTTACCTGAGACACCATGTCATGCAGCAGGACGTGACAGTCAAACTTCAGCTGCTCATTCTCTGTTGCCTGTAGCAGAGAAAGTAACAGCAAACATGTTCAGTTCAAAGGTTGAAGACTGCTTTCAGTTTTTGTGAGCCTTTGGCGTGAGGAACCATTTATTGGACAGTAAGGGATGGAAACTGCATTTCTTTGACAGTTCAGACTCAGACGTTGCATTTTTACTCCAGGAATCCTGTTAAAGAATCGTGATGTTCTCCTGGAGATTAACATGTTTTTGTGTCACAACTTGGCCAAATTTGAGCACACAAATAGGAAACTTTACTTTGGTTCCACTTTTCTCTGAAGTAATACATTTTTAGTTATTAATAAATGAAAATGGAGATTAGAAACATTGTGAAATGCATATGTGCAGTGTTTTTACAAAAGAGAAAATCAGGGATAAATTAGTACAAATATGCATGATATCTATCTGGACTCTTCAAGTGTTCATCATAGTAACAGCCTGATGGAAGATTATGCAAAGTTATGTCCTGAAACAAAACCAAAGTACTTGTGAAGATTTTCACTAAAGCTGGTAAAGATATTGTTGTTAACAGTGTAACAAGTTCTATACCAACATAAGCTGAAAGGACGCTCAGTGAGGAAGAAGCCATGACTCAGGAATCAACACTGCAGTCCACAATGTCTAAATTTAAAGCAAAAATGACGTAAACCTGACATCATCATCTCCACTGTGAAGCACGGGGGAGGCAGCATTATGGTGTGTGGGTGTATTGCTGCACTTGAGAATAAACAGATGCCGTCTCGAGAAAAGAGCCACATATGGACAAATTGTAGCGCTACCTAAAGACATCCGCCAGGTTTGGACAAAAACTGGTGTTTTAAATGGGAAATGAGATCACCAGTTTAGTTCTGAAGTGACTCGGGGGCAACAAACACGAAGGTCTGATCTCAGACAATTTATTGGCGGAGTTGATATGGTATGTTGGAGCAGAAGACTTTTGTACTAATCATAAAGAGAAAGCTTTTGAAAGAATCAGAAGGTACAGCTTTACTTCCAACAAAAATAGGAAATTTAATCTTGTTTTTCCACCTAGTGTTTTATAAGCCTGGCGGGCCACCAGGCTTTGCTTGCTCCCCCACCACACTAAGAATAATTTATTATTTTAAATAGGGTTTTTAATGTACCACTAACAGTGACAGTAGAGACGGATTAAGCTAGGTTTATAGTCGACGCATCGCACCTTCCTGTTGACCTCACACGTTATTATTTCCAAATTATGACGACTGCTTCTGCACCTCAGAATTTTTGTAGCTTAACATTTTTTAACCCGATGGGCCGCTGGTGGACTGCCCTAGCACCCCTACCACCGGACTTAGCAGATTTTCAGGAGGAAACCCTGGAGACCCAATCGGTTTCAGGAGATGTTTTTACATAACTTTCCCAGTAAAGTGCTTGTTTGCAGCTTAAACAGCACATTTGGGCTAAAACTCCTGCTACTTTCTACCGTCAAGATGAAATCTAGCAGCTTACCAGCTGAGTGATGTTGGCCACCTGAGCCACGTTGTACAGAGTGTTTTCTGTTGATTCCTTCAGCATAATGAAGCTAGAGGCCACGATGCTCAGGTGCCAGAAAGGAGTCATCTCTGGGTCGATGTGACCGTGGCTGTCTGAAAGACATTTGAGGAGGAGCATCTCATTGAGTAAACCAAACCCTTTTTTGGTAATCATCCGCAGTAATCCGCAGCGTCTCTGCTATTGAACATTACCCGGTAGGCGCTCTTCAGTGCGAAGGGTTTTGTTGGTCTTGTACTGCTGGTACAAGGCCTCATCTTCAGATTTGGCATCAAGCTTCAAGATCTCCTCGCATGCGGAGACCTGTACTTGAGGTGAGAGCTGCTTTGCTCCGCTCGGAAAGAAAACCTCGGCGGAGCATTTCTCCTGAGTCTGGTTGTAATAGAAATGAATGGGAGTGGGCAGAAAAAAGGCGTCGCCTTAGTGTAAACAGTGAGTCAGGTTAAACCACACAGTTATTCATCCAAGTCTTCCTTTATCAGGCAGTCGGTTCTCATCAGGCCCGGTTAGACCTGCTGACTGTAACACCAGAGATTACCCCACTGTTTAAACTTCAATTCTTCCTAAAACTCGCCTAATATTACTTTCAATAAACACATTGGGAAGAGAAAACTGCCAAATTACACGCAAAATAAGGGGGGGGGGAATGGTGACAATAATTCAATTCAAAAGGGCAAAAGTCTATTTAAAGGTTTTTATTGCAGTATCTGTGAGAGGAACAAGAACTGAAGAGAAAAAGCTGTTTCTAAAAATATCCACACATTCAGAACAGATGATAAATTTAGAATGAGACTCAGATCTAGAGATGCACAGAGAAATCGATTGGTGACAGGAATTATCCATTTGATTCTTACTCTTTACATGCTGGTGAGAAACTATTTTCCAATAATTGAATGCACCATCTAAGTGCCTCCAAGTAGCAGTAACAACTCTACTCTTTGATCTGGAGGATTTTCCTCAGGACAGACTCAAGGTTTGACTGTTTAGGTATGACTAAAATAAAGTTAGAGGTGCACGGTCATGTAAGTTGTATTTTTTAATGACATGTCTGCAATTCATTCAGGCTGCAGGAGAGCGAGAGAAAGCAAGACTTAGAATATAACAGGCAGACTAAACATAGAACAAAGTCGCACTGTTTTATTCTTTTAAATTGTTATTAAACATGTCTGCTTTGGAAATACTGGCAGCCTTTAGGAGGTCTCTGTTACAAAAAAGAGGTTTTTTTTAAATAAAACACAGAGCAATGCTTCCAGTAATGCTAGCTACACTATCAATGTAAGACTTCTGGTGATTTTTTTTCATCCTCAATGTAAAATATCACTAAAGCAGCTTAATCAATGATCACTCTTTGCTAGAAAACATTTGAGATGTGTTTGTATGTTATATTACTATCATTAAAGATAAATCAGCGTCAGCTATAAGCCACAAAACTGTTGATTTGTGCAATTCTAGTTAAAACCCTTCGACGCAAACATCAGCTTTAACAACAAAGTGAAGTTTCTCCTACGTTGCTGATGATCTCGTGCACCGATATCTCCAGCTGATACTTCCTCCCGGAGTCTGCCACTTCCTGTTGGGAACATCCAGAGTTGAGCTGGATCAAACATGCAGATTGTGAAACGTTCGCTGCTCGGCAGCAAAGATGAACCTGACCTCCGCGTTCCCGCTGTGGACCTGCTTCAGCCCAAACAGTTTGTAAGGGGAGCCGTAGCGCGTGTTGAGGTAGTGCTGGACCACCTTGGCGGCCCTCTGGGCGGGGTAGTGGTTGGGGTTCAGCTCACCTGTCGCCATCACATCCTCCTCTGCTGCCGCTGCTTCTTTCTGTGCACAGAGAGAGAGAGGAAATGTAAACTCCTTATGGACTTTGACCCCCTGGGTGCTCGCTGGGTGGGGCTGCTGTCTTCAGCTTGGACACGTTTACAGAGGAGAGTAGAAAGTAGAACGAACCTGCGAGAGCAGAAAGGGGGAATCAAAGAGCTCCTTGCCTGGGCTGCAGTGCTGAAGGTTTGACTGGGTGAATGTTTGCTCCGTTCAGTCCAAATCAGCTGCTCCTCCCGCAAACGAAAGCATTACTTCCTCCTTTGACAGGCGAGCTCCTCTAGCTCTACCCCTTTTTAAAGAGACAGGACGCTTCTCCTGCTCAGCAGTTTTACAGCACTCGCAGTTAAAGCAATCGACATTTAAGCCCAGAATTATTCACACGTCTGTTTCTCTGTTTTGTTTGCAGTTAGAAATTTGGAAAGCATTTCTAAAAAAGACTATTATTATGATTGGAGAGCATGTTGAGAGCAAAAAATTGGTAGGGCTCATTTCCATCACCCTGATCTTTAACCTCCTCCACATATTCTCTGTCGGGTTATTTTCAGGACTCTGGTAAAGGTTTGTATTATTTCGGTCTGAAGAAACATGTCAGTGAAGCTAAGATTATTTTTAAATTTTCAATCTGCCAGGGATTAATTTTGTGCTCAAGTGCAAACATTGTCACCTGCGTAGAAGCACAACATGGCATGAAATGTTTTACTCCAGAAACCTTCAACAAGTAAGTCGATTTAATGAAGCTTCTGTGCAAAATCCATGAAACCTTACAAATTACAATCCAGTGCAACCAAACATAAACACAATTCATTTGATTAAAAATCCCAAAATAACAAATTAAATCAAAATCCACTTAAAATAGACCGTTGTATAACGATGAGTCTCCCGCTTCGTTTTCACTTTTTGTTGTCATACTGGCAGGTTCCTAAAATATTTTTTGCCCATTTGTGCTCAAAAAGATCCAGCCAAATGCCGTGCCTTCCCAAATGTATGTCCTCCAATATATGTCAAAACTATCATAATCATCTGGCTCGCTTTAATCAATCGTACCGTTAATTGAGTAGTCGCTTGCCGCGACAAGATTAGCCACGACAAACTCTGGGTTCCGTCCATCATCCTGGTTCAAACTTCGTCTCTTCTGTTTTCAGATTTGACTTCACTCACAAGAAGCAGAGCGGCGGCTCCGGGCAGTACGGTAAAGTCACCGGGGTCCTGGAGCCACTGGAGCCCGAACACTACACCAAGCTGGAGTTCGAAGATCAGACCGTTGGAACGAACGTCCCCAAGCAGTTTGTTCCGGCTGTGGAGAAGGTATGGGCTTTTATTGCTCGGAGCGGCACATACTGTCTGCCTAAAGTTGAGAAATATTTTTTAAAAATGTAAAAGAAATAAAAAAAAAAATAATAATAATAAAAAAAGCAATAACTTGAAGACCAAAAGGATCGGCAACACACCCAGGGATTTATAATTGCCCTGCGGCAACCCCATTCTGCTTATGATTCATCACGGTGGGGATTTACCACTTGTGACAAAAATATTTATATAAAGAAAAAATAAGAACAATTCAAGTTGAATTAGTCAGTTTTGTTTGAAATCCAGCAGCGGTGAAAATGCAATTTTACTCTTATGCCATGTTTTGCTGTTGAAGGTTTAAGTGCTCTACAGTAAAGTAACTGTCAAAATAACGTCAAGCTCTACAGTTTTTTTTTTTGTTTTTTGTTTGTTTTTTTTTTTACACTTTCTTCCATGTTTCTCGTGCTGCAGGGCTTCAGGGAGGCCTGTGAGAAGGGACCCCTCAGCGGACACAAGATCTCAGGAGTCAGATTCCTTCTGGAGGACGGAGGCAGTCACATGGTCGACTCCAATGAAATCTCCTTCATTCGTGCAGGAGAGGGCGCTCTGAAACAAGGTCTGCCTTCACATTGTGATTCGCTCAGCACAAACAAGTGAAAGTGGTGTGTGCAACCAAAACAAACAAAAAAAACGGGCAGAAACATTCATTTCCACGGCTGTTTCTTTTCGTCGTCGTGTGTGTTTGTTTGTTAAATTTGGTGGCGCTCTCTCCTCCACAGCAATGGAAAATGCCAAAGCTGTGATTCTGGAGCCAATCATGTCGGTGGAGATCGTTGCGCCACAGGAGTTTCAAGGGGTCATCATTTCTGGGGTGAACCGTCGCCACGGTGTGATCACAGGCCAAGACGCCGCCGAGGGATACTTCACTCTGTACGCTGATGTGAGTCTGGCTTCAAATTACAGCATTTATATGTGATCTACATATTCACATTCCTCCACTCCTGTCTAAATTCGCCTGGATTCCTCCAACAGATCCCTCTGAACGACATGTTTGGCTACTCGACAGAGCTGCGTTCCTGCACCGAGGTACGTCTAGAGTTCAGAATCTAGATTGTTGTTGGTAGATGTTCTATCCAAGATTTGAGAAATGCTTTACATATTCAGGTTGAATGCATTTGAAAGGCAGTTTTTGCATCTCTTAAAATGAGCCACTAGTGGCTTTTCAAGATGGCGGCGTAGCAAGCGGTCAACTTCCCTGAGCTGCACACCAGATAATCTACATTTGAGCAGAATATTACCCTCTTATTGACACTTTGACTAAATGTGGCAACATGAACGTTAGTGAACGTTCTTCTGACTCCAGCACAGCGTCGCCCAAAGTCGTAAAGAAAACCAATACGATCTGTGCAGTAGCGTTTTAGCTGGCTAGCCCAGGTAGCATGGCTAACACGGAGCTGGCTGCCACGCTGCCAACGGATAAAAAGACCACCACACTTGATCCTGCTCTACTCCAAGTAGTTGAGGAAATCTCTTGGGAACATTTCAGCTGTTATGAACCAGAACGTAGACGTTCTGACTGAAATGCTTAAGAACCAGGCCGTGGTGATGAAGGACTCGGCCCGACGCACAACTCAGGAGGACAGCCTCGACCAACCTGCGGTCCTCATACGAACATTGGAGAAAGAGGTTCTCACGATGAGACGACAACACTGAAAGTAGAGGCAGGATCATGTTTTTCCAAGATTTCTCTGCGGACACCACGCGGAACGTTTCTAGCTCCCCTTTGAGGTGGTCTCCTGTGGGATTGAAATATCTCTGGGTATTTGTTAAACCTGTCTTTGATCAGATGTTCAGAGCAAACTTTGTCCCATTATTTGACCAATCTAATCTAGACTTTGAGTGCTGGAATTGTCTTCCTTCCCACATCTGGATGAGGGAGGATTTCACTTCTTAAAATCAACATTCTTCCTCGCCTGCTCTATCCAAACAGAATGAGTCCTATTGTGTTTACTCAGAAGTTAATCGGAAAAGTTAAAGAGTTGCTTTAAGTCCATTATGTGGAGCAATATAAGATCGTTCATAAAAATGTCCAACAATACAGCTTCCAAGGGGCCTGGGAGGCTTAAATCTTCCCGATCTCAAAAAATACCAATTGAGTTCTCTCATATCATACGTCCGAGAACGGATAACTGAAATTTTATTCAAAGTATGACTGGATGTAGAAGCCTCATTACGCGACTCTTAAAAGACCACTTTTTCTTAAAAATACATGAAAACAATAAATAAATGCTGTAACAATCCAACTACTGTTAATACAGACGAGGCATCTCAATCTGTTGAGGGGAAAACTGGGAAAACATCCTCATTTACCCTTTTAGTCCAGAACCCTGACTTCCTTCCTGGTATGCAGGTTTTATTTGGGGGATGGGTGACTAAGGGTATTTCCTCTTTGGGCTGCCTTTTTCTCAAAGATGAGATGTATTTTAATCAAGCTGTGGAAGCCTTTGGAATAAGGAATAATAGCCTCTTCCATCTTTTTTCAGGTAAGAGACTTTGTTAAAAAAGAAAAAGAAAAAAAAGAAACAACTCTACTCAAGGACACTGAGATTTCAGACTTTGAGAAGCGGTTTTTTGAACTCGCGACGTGTCACTTACTACATGCTATAAAATGTTAAAATGTCATTATAAATCTGACTCACCAATTCTGACCCAGACCTGGAGAGGAGAGCTGAATATCGAGATCACTGAAGAAATGTGGAGCAGCATTTGGAGCTCTGCCAGAAAGATTACGATTTGCATTCCTTCCTGGGCTTTGCGACTTAAATTACTACAAAGAGATCACTTTGCCCCAAGCCGGGTGTTGATGTTAATTCAGTATTTGGAAGCGGAGCCAACACTTTCTCCATTATGACTGCTAAAACTACAAGCAGACTACAGTCCTAAAATGGTGCAGAAAATCGACGTCGTCGTTCGAAATGTCTCTTTCTGCTCGCTGATTGGCCTGGACAAGAGTCGACCAGGAGACAATCTGAGTTGAGGGGAGTAAATTTTTATTTTTATTTTTTTCAAGCCGAGTTGCACAGGAAGGCCGTGGCCAGACTTCTAGTAAAAGCAGGGACACATCAATTTGTTTTGATTCAAATTAGCAGTCAGACAGAAGCTAATTTTCAGATTTTACTCAGGAAAAAAATGTTCTCCTGATGTTTCTGCAGGGAAAAGGAGAGTACACCATGGACTACAGCAGATATCAGCCCTGCCTGCCAGCAACGCAAGAAGACCTTGTCAACAAATACTTGGAGGCCACAGGGCAGCTGCCTGCAAAAAAGAACAAATGGAAGAACTGAGCTGCTCCCTCGCTTGTTTATTGTTGGACTCCGCAATCGCCCAGGACAGTGTTGGAGTTCATGGAGCCAAAAAAAAAAAAAGTTAATATTTCGATGTTCTTTATCATTTTAACCCCCCTCTCACCCTCCACTCTGTCTAAATCTCATGTGAAACATATTTATGTTGTTTTGAGCACCATCTGATCTCAACAGGCTGCATCTGGTACTCAAACCTGAGGAGTTACTGAAAGCTGTTTTCACTCACGCTGGTTTTTGTACTGTGTACAGAATGATATTGATCTGACAATGACTGCAACAAATATATATATATACATATATATATATGCCATTTTCATGCAGGGGTCGTATAGTTTTGATCTTCCTCACCTGCTCTGTGTTCTCCTCGGCCGGCTCCGGATGAGCTGAGGCGTCCGTGGAAACGGTTTTTGGTCCGACTGTCGTCACGTTGAGGCTCCATGTCACCTCCATCAACGCAACCAAAACAATCGCTCTCCTCAGTCCCATTCCTGTCGGCTGTGAAGCTCAGACGTGTGTGTGTGTGTGTGTGTGTGTGTGTGAGCAAGGTCAAAGCGACTGGCCTGGAGGAGTGCAGCAGGAGGAGTGACGCTCCTGTCGGCGCCGAGTTGTGCAACCAGAAGAAAGAAGAGGAGGGGAAGCAAGAGACGAGATTTTCCAGATTCTCCCTGCGTCCAAGAAAAATCAGTTTTCTTGTTCCTCTAAGCTAAACAAAGCCGCTGCACTTTAGCTGCTGGCGTTTCTCATTTTGTCTCTGCTGACTCTCTCGGCTCATGAGCCTCCAAGCGTCTGAGGAGGAAAGCAGCTGTCTGGCGAGATTCATCCGAGAGTTGATTGGTTTTCAGCAGCGCCTCCTTCTCAGTGTTTGACTAAAGGAATAACAAAACCTGGAACTAAGTAAGCTTATTTTAGGAAGGTGCCATTTTTTTAAGGTTAAAGTTAAAAATGGTACTTGGGTGAATCAGGAGGTCACTTCTTTTGTTTTTTTAACCGGTCAAACTTGAGGGTTTTGTTCTGCTACAATCCAACTCTTGACCGTCCTTCTTTCTTTATCAGTTACCGAAAAGAGGCTAAACATGAACCTCTGCCTGGAGGCTGCAGTCTATAATCTACCAGTTAACGCTGTGTTTGTGTGGGTGTGCAACCTTTACAACCCAGAGCCGTTTTCCCCCTCGGAGCAGCTAAATAAAACTCATTTAGAGCCACTAATGTTTCCTGACTTTTTGACAACTGTTGGCCCACCGGAGTGAACAAACAAGCACATATCAGGACCTGCTGCAGGTTCCTTATCGCCGTGGAGATGGAGGTGAAGACGCCGTCATACACCTGCTTCAACAAACCCACTGTTATCTGGACAAGTCAGGCAGGACCCAACCAAGTTTTGAGTGAACATAACCTAAAGTGATATCTATTTCCATAGGGATAACTTTTTCAGCAATATAAATGGGAATGGAGACTTTATGTACAGTTCTGAAAAAAAAGTTAAAGTACCACTTAAAATGATCAGTTTCTCTTATTTAACTCTTTATAGGTTTATGTTTGAGTAAAATGAATATTGTTCTTTTATTCTATGAACTACTGACAAGATGTCTCTGAAGTTAAAGCAAATTTGTTTTATTTATTTGCAGAAAATGAGAAATTCTCAAAATAACAAAAAAAATCATTTATAAACAATAATACCAATATTTTAACTCAGGAAGAGTTCAGAAATCAATATTTGGTGGAATAACCAGTGGGATTCAGTGCAGTGGGCTTTTTGTTTTTTCCAGAGCGGTATATCACTTTGTGTCTAATAATCTTATAATAATCTTATATAATCTTATGTCTTATAATTTTAACTTTTTTATTGTACAATTCAAATAAACTAAATTATATTTTTTGTTAGATGCAGACATTTGGAGTGTAATAAAAGGAGTCAGTTTTCTCCGTAGAAGACCGTGTTGGACAACATTTTCTGGCCTGCGTGTCAGAAGGTCACTTGTACTGAAATGACAGAAAACTGCTTTTTTGTTTCTGCATTAATGTAGACGTCTTCAAAACTTAGTAGCTAAAATTTCACTTTTCTTAAGCTAAATACTTTTGTCAGCTATCAACCTCTCTGAAAGTCTTCAGACAAAAAGGGTATTAATAGAAAGTACAGGGAGATTTTATTTGTTAAAGAAGATTCAGCTGTAATTTATTTGTTTTTTGTTTTTTTAGCAAAGCTTATGAGGTTTACTGGAACTCAATCTTTATAATTGTTTTTGCTGTTGCTGCATCACATTTGACTCTGTTAGAATTGGAGTATATGATTTTTTAATAAATCATTAAAGGAACATTTAACTTGTCTAAGTTTTAAGAATTTAAAGCATTAACACGGAAATTTTTTAAAGCTCACCGCCTTAAGCAACATTTTTGTCAAAACTGGACAAACGGCTCCGGAACAAACATATAAGGATATATATATATATATATATATATATATATATATATATATATATATATATACATGTGTATATGTATACATACAGTATATTTAGTTGTTTTTTTTTTTAAAAAAAGTTACTTTAGGAAAGTTCATCTTAGAGAGTTTATTTGTAACTTTAAGTTCAGTACTCTGTTAAGAAGCTTCATATTTTAACTGATTAATTTATCAGTTCAAATAAATTAACTGATAAATTAATACATTTTATTGCTAAATTAATGAAATAATGAATGCTTATTTCATTGAACAAGTAATCATGTCAAACATTTCAAAAGTGAACAAAATTCACACTTTTAAAGTTTTATTTGAAAGAGTTTCTTCTGTCATTAAAGTAGCATCTTTCCTAAACTCCTCCTTGAGAAATGTGACTTCATTGTTCCAGAAATTATGCAGGTAGGGGGCGTGGCCAAATGACCTCTGCGCTAAGCAGGTGCTTTGTGCAAAACATCTGCTTGGTTTGGTAAAGACTATAAGATAGGTATCCCTACCTCCAGTATTTTAAACACTCCTGAATGTATTCCCATAAAGTCCTAATAATTCCTTATAAAGTGTCATTAGTTCTAATGCAAAATTTCAAGCTTTTAAAATTCCTGTAATTTTTCAACCCTATGGGCTCGTTGCACCGAGCTGACGTCACAACCGCATGCGCAAATGCTGCTCTCTTTTTTCCGCTTTGAGGTACTATGACAGCTAGAAAAGACAAAGTCGTATTTCAGACGCAAATAAAACAATACTATGCACTTTGTTGTCTTCCTAATATAATGGGATTTTAAATTTTCATGGATTTCCAAGCGGTCCTGAATTAAGAAGGTGGTGGCTTGTAAATACTCTTCGCTACCAGTTAAAGCTAACGCCTCACAGCAAAGTTTACAGCCTTCACTTCACTCCGGATCAGCTTCTTCAGCCTAAAGAAGGTAAAGGAGTCGTCCTGTGTTATTTACATGAAAAACTTCTGTATTCAGCCTGAAAGAGCGAGTGGAGAAGTATGCAAAACTAATAAAACGAAATAACACAACACGGCCATATTTTTTTTAAAGCAACAGCTCTTAACAGGTGTTATGCCGAGAAACGCATGCCTGCCGAGAATTGCATCCCCTGTCGCGGGAGCGCGCATCGCTCTAAACTCTTGCATTTTAATGAGGAAACGGACTGAAATATGACCGAAGACGAAACTTTTAAAGATATTCGTAACAATATCACGTTTCTTAAACATGTCAGCCTTAAAACGGAGGGTTTTATATCGCAGATTAATTGAAATAAATACGGTTTTACACATTTATTGAGACAAATGAGTCGAACGTTTTTCAGTCCGTGTCTGAAGGAAACGCTCTCCGCATTTGGTTTGAAATTTCCCGATTTTTCTTTTAACATCATATTAGCTTAAAGTATTACAAAACAGAGGCCTATTATGTAGAACATTTTATATCATGCTTAACCGTCTAGTCTATTAATGCAGAGGGGATGCATTTTAATTACTGAGCCTGCCAATATTTGTATCCCCTGTCTATTGTCCTGTTGATATGAAACGTATAGCAGTTGCACAGAAAATAGGTGAAGTCCCTTTTAACTCTTCATTTCTTCAAGTTGGCAGAGGGATGCATTTTTTTGCATATCAAATTATTAGCTTGCCAATACATGTAGACCTTATATATTTTCTACAAATATAAGTCTACTGACACAAAACGTATACCAGCAGTTCATAAAACAAGTGTGATTATATAGAAAAAGTAATTTCACTCTTAACTCTTTATTTCCCCATGTAAGCAGGGGATGGATGTACAGCAAAGCCTATTATTAGCCTGCCAAAATATGCATGGCCTCTCCGTGTTCTTCAAATATTATCCTATTGATATAAAACTCATACCAGTAATTCATAGAACATCTCTGATTATGTAGAAAAGGTGAAATCCCTCTTTAATTCTTTATTTCTCCAAGTTACCAGGGAAAGCATTTTTTGGCAATATGGATGTCGAGCCTGCCAAAATATGCATGCCCTATCTATTTTCCTCAAATGTTATCCTATTGCTATGAAATTCATACCAGTAGTTCATACAACTACTCTGATTATGTAGAAAAAGTTATTTCACTCTAAACTCTTTATTTCTTCAAGTTAGCAGGGGATGCATTTTTTGGCAATATGGATGTCGAGCCTGCCAAAATATGCATGCCCTATCTATTTTCCTCAAATGTTATCCTATTGCTATGAAATTCATATCAGTAGTTCATAGAACTACTCTGGTTATGTAGAAAAAGCTATTTCACTCCTATTTTTTCATTTCTCCAAGTTAGCAGGGGATGCATTTTTTGGCAATATGGAGGTCGAGCCTGCCAAAATATGCATGCCCTATCTATTTTCCTCAAATTTTATCCTATTGCTTTGAAATTCATACCAGTAGTTCATAGAACTACTCTGATTATGTAGAAAATGTGAAACCCCTCTTAACTCTCTATTTCTCCATATTAGCAGGGGATGCATTTTACAGCAACGCCTATTATTAGCCTGCCAAAATCTCCATGCCTTATTTATTGACCTCTATATATGAAATTTATGTATTCCTTATTATTATCATGTCAGATGGTCAGTTATGATGTCTTTAAAAATGTCATGTGAATGATGCTTACAAAATTGTCTGTACTGTTGTAATTGTAAATGGTTCCCTTTCTTACAAACTTAAATTTATTAACAGCATCATTAAATATGAAAGAATTTTAACTCATGGTTCCATACAGTAATTGTATTCACTTAAAAGTCACATAAAATGTTCTACATAATGGGCCTCTGTTTTGTAATACTTTAAGCTAATATGATGTTAAATGAAAAATCGGGAAATTTCAAACCAAATGCGGAGAGCGTTTCCTTCAGACACGGACTGAAAAACGTTCGACTCATTTGTCTCAATAAATGTGTAAAAACCGTATTTATTTCAATTAATCTGCGATATAAAACACACCGTTTTAGGGCTTACATCGTTAAGAAACGTGATAATGTTACGAATGTCTTTAAAAGTTTCGTCTTCGGTCATATTTCAGTCCGTTTCCTCATTAAAATGCGAGAGTTTAGAGCAATGCGCGCTCCCGCGACAGGGGATGCAATTCTCGGCAGGCATGCGTTTCTCGGCATAACACCTGAACAGTCAGCTGAACTAGAACTCCAACACCAGATCTGCCCTACTGTTAAACTATGGGGTTGTTGTGCTTCCTCATGGCATAAAGCCCGAACCGTAAAGTCCCCCATTATTTGGTCTCTGACACTAACGACAATAAACGCACATAATATAATTGAGCATAAGGTAAAAACTTTGTCCGTTAGAATGGATGAACAATGTTTAGATACTTAAGTAGCACATTTCTACAAGAAAAATGTCAGAGAATATTGCCTACTAGCATAAGCTAAAGCTAATGTTAGCCACAAAGTTTAAAGAAGGTAAAACTCGCCTTCTATCTGTGAATATATAACGAGGCTTACATCTTAAAACCTTTCCCCAGCTTACTTGTTTGATGTACATCATTAATTGTTACCTTGGACAAGCCCTGCAAACACCCAGTGTAAAGTGCCATTTTCAATAGATCGGAAACGATTGAGCCGCTTTACGCGGAAGCTGAGGTGCAAAGAGCCCTCCACCCAACCCTTTGTGTCACTTGTTTGTCCCACGAAAACAACACGCTGCTGAAATCCAATTTAATAATAACGATAGAACTAAATAATTTGATTTTTTTTACTTGGACTCATGATTTTTAATTTTTTTTTAAATCACAAACAGAAGGCAAATAAAATTTAGTTATATTTAAGAAACAGAGCACATCTTCATCAGCTTCCTCCTCCTCCCCCTCTTCTTCTTCTTCACATGAGCCTTCTGATGGACGACCGGAGGATGTGGAGGCTCGTGTTCTCCACCCATCTCACAGTCTGCCTGCTGAGTTTTGTTTTCCGTGCGGTTAGTTCCGGGCAGATTGTTGATCAGCTCGTAGAGGCTGAAGACGCTGAAGCAGATTTCATCGTAGGCCGTCTTGGTGCCGCACTCAAACAAGCAGGCGAAGGCCACAGCTGGAGGCTCTCCCGGTGACGGCGACAGCTCCAGGTAGGCCAGATCCGAGTACGCGCTGGGGCCCTCGTAGATCACCCAGGGGCCACGCCAGCTGTCCGGATCGCGTGGGAACAGGCTGAGGAACACACCCAGATCTCTGCGCGCGGTGCTCCACGTTGGGTGGGAGTACACCACCCAGGTGGGGGTCAGGAAGTCTGGTCGGGGAGCAGAATGGGTGTGGTCAGTGTGGCCCATTAAGGACGTCCAGTGTCTGCAGGGGGACCTGCGACCACCATGAGCTTCACAGGGACGAAACGGAGCAGGGAACCCAACAACGCTTCCATGGCAACCGTTTCTAGGCTCCACCAGGCTCTGCACCAGCTGCCCCTCCTGAAACACGGCTCCGTCATCCAGGCTGAGGGCCTGCACCCTGTAGCCCAGAGGGCTGCGGGCGTTACAGTACAGCACGTTGGAGCCATCTTCTTCGTCCACAGACACCATCTGACACTCCACGCTCTCCGGCGCCGGGATGGGCTCGCCGAAGCGCCAGCTCCTCCCGTGGGTGTCGCTGTGGAAGCAGAAGGCGCGCGGCGTGGTCAGGCAGAGCTGGCCGAAGCACTCTCTGCAGTCGATGTGGTAGGCGTAGGCGGGGATCAGCAGGCGGCCCGACTTCAGCTGGATGCCGTGACCCGGGCCCAGAGCGAAGGTGGCCCAGTCTGTTGGGTTATCAAGTTCAATCAGTCAGTCAAGTTTATTTTAGCAGCAAGTTGCTGTTCAAAGTTCAAAGTGCTTTACGCCATAAAAACATTAAAACATCGTACAGTAACCAATCGTGAAACCAGTAACCCAGCAGTGCATTGTGTCGAGTGGCATCATCAAAATCACCGATACACATGAAATATGTTAGTCAATGTTATATTTATTATGGTTCAAAAGCAACTCCTAACAGGAGGGGTTTGGCATTCATTTAAAGAAAATCAGTGTTTCAGATGTTTCAGAAGTTTGTTCCAGATTTGTGGTGCATAGAAGCTGAATATTGCTTCTCCGAGTTTGGTTCTGCTTCTGGGGATGCAGAACAGACCAGAACCAGAACCAGAATCAAAAGACCTGAGAGATCTGGAAGGTTGATACAACAACTGCAGATCTTTAATGCATTGTGGTGCTGAGACGTTCAGTGATTTTTAAACTAACAGTATTTTAAAGTCTATTCTTTGAGCTCCAGGGAGCCAGTGGAAGGACTCTAGAGCTGCTCTATCTTCCTGGTTTTAGTGAGAACTCGAGCAGCAGCGTTCTGAACCCGATTGACTTTTTTGGCACAACTATAAAGATGCTGTTGCAGTAATTAATGCAACTAAAGATAAACGGCTGGATGAGTTTCTCTAGATCTTTAATCCTTGAGATGTTCTTCAGGTGATAGAAGGCCGACTTTGAAAGTGTCTTTATGTGGCTCTGAATGTTCAGGTCAGAGTCCATCACTATATCCAGATTTCAGACCTGATCTCTGGTTTCTAGCTGTAATATCTGAAGCTGTGTGCTAATTTTAGGTCATGCCTCTTTAGATCCAAAGAATATATAATATAAAACATGATACAATCACTATTAGGATTTCAGAGACACTTTTTTTCAATCCAGAGGAAAAAGGGAAGGTACTCTAGCACCACCTAGTGTCTACCTGTGCATGTCCCTGCGTATGAATGAAGTCTGATCAGTGAGCATAACATAACCCAACAAGCAGAGTTGTGTTTTTGTGACAGAGGTCTCAGCGACTGCAGAAGCTGCTTCAACAATAATAAACAAGATAGAAGAAGCAGCAATCTCCCACAAACCCAGGGAGAACCCCTAACCCTCTTCTAGTGCCACCCTGGGCAATCGCCCATATCAACAACCACCACCGGTAATGAGGTCAAAGTCTGTTTTTAGGTGGCTGTCCCGTTACCTTTGATAGTGCCTCCTATGACGGTCTCGGTGAGGTCTGTGGCTGGGCTCCAGGTGTCTCCTCCATCAGTGCTGGAGATGTAGCAGAGTCTGGTCACGTTGTCCCCGGTGACCAGCTGGTAGGACTCCGAGGTGTGGCCAAGAACGGCGATGAAGAACAGGAAGAGGATGCCGGTGAACTCGTCGTACACCGGACAGGGGTTCATGGACCTGTGACCAGGCAGTAAGGCCGTGCCCAGAACACACATGTCCTTCCACTGCAGGAAGATGACAGAAAGTCAGAGAAAATTAGCTTAATCTGAGAAAATATATATACATCTACACAGTATATTTGCTCCAAAATGTCAAGTGGAACCACCGACTTTTTTTTTTTCCCTAATTTGGAGTACTTTAAGAAAGTAATTTAAAATCATAATTCTGACTTGTTACTCTTGGACTGATCTTGTGAAGCATTTTATCAACTAGCACTGTACCACAGCTCACTGACCTCCACATAGTTCCTGTAGAAGGTGCCTTTCCTCATCACAAGCAGGTGAGCCTGAGAGTCCGACGGGGTCAGCCTCTCCTCACAGAAAGCCAGAAATGACCTGAAGCGGCTGAGGTACAGCAGAGCCGGGACTCTGTACGTCACTCCGCTGGGCTCCTTGTGGAAGAGCACCGACCTCGCCGGGAAGTACGGTGATCTCATGCTCGCTTTCAGGTGAATTTCTCCGACTGATCAGAAATCTGCAGAGTAAAAGGCCAATTTCAGTGAAAATCACCAAATTACATATTTATGGATA
Organism: Gambusia affinis; assembly: GCF_019740435.1. NCBI lineage: Eukaryota > Metazoa > Chordata > Actinopteri > Cyprinodontiformes > Poeciliidae > Gambusia > Gambusia affinis. The sequence goes on from NC_057873.1 coordinate 22,890,221, forward strand.
AAAACTAAGCAAAAGACATATATATTCATGCATATGGAGTGTAAAGTCACATTACTTTGATCATTTTAAAGACTGGTCACAGTTTGTTCCAACTGGTGCCATGTGGTTACAGATACAGGAGCATTAAACCAAGGACAAACTGACTGAGAACAGTTTATATCCAACCACCATGAGGTCATTAAATGCCACGTAGTTCTACATTTCACCCAGTTTCGTTATTGTCCATGTATTTTACTGCATGTTTTCTCTGATAACATTAAAAGTGTTTTCCAAAAACATTAATATTCTAAAGTTTTCTTCACATTGCGACTATAAATTTTAATGCATTTTACTGTGTAGAGGGAGAAAAAAGGGTGAATGATTAAAAGCACATTTGTACTCATTCCCCTATAGTCTACATTTAAAAAAAAAACATTCCTACAATAACAGCTTCAAATCTCTTTGGGTTATGTCTACACTCATTTCTTCTTCTCTTTTGTAAAATAGCTAGATCTCAAACAGATGAAATTTAGCTCAGGAAAAATCTGAACTGGATATATTTATGGACTTTGACTGGTCCAGTCCAACATCTCAACATCTAACTTATTTCACAGCTGATTCACATACTCTGTCTTGGGCTCTGTCTGTGCAATAAATATTTTTATTTCAAGGCTTGTGAGAGAGAACAAGAGTCACAGCTCAGTGAACAAAAACAGACACAAATGCATATTAACAGCCCTAAGATTAATTAATTTGAATTTAATTAAAAATGTAGTCTTCTAAGACTACATTTTGTGCACTAGTGCAAAATGTTGGGGAATATTAATGTGGATATCTAAAAAAAACATTCAAAAATCAAAAGATATGTCTGATTCAGAGCTCTGTACAATTAAAACATTTAGGTGGAAACCATGTCGTCGTCATCCAGGACACAGGAACTCACCTGTTATTACTCTAACTCTCTCTAAATCTTAAGGACAGACTTCTTTCTGCATGTTTGCTATTTTAGGCTTCAAACATCATATGTTTTTTTTTTTTTTTTTAAGTCCAAGGGTTTAAAGAAAGGCCAAACTTGTAAAACTGGTTTGTATTCTATGTTAGACAATAAAAGAAATACAGATAAAACCCATCAGAGCTTAATTCACAGATCCATCATTGCATATTACTCTGTCTCTAAGCAAAACCCCGCTCTGCTAAGACTAAACTAGGCCCTGTACGTCTTAAAACAGATACTCACAACCCCAACGCTGTGTGAGAACTGCTGCAGCTCTGGAGGGTACACAGACCGTCTGAGAGACCCGAGGGCTCCACAGCCTCATGAGGGAATGGTTGTTGGGTTTGTGTGTAGTTAGTTTGTGTCTGAAAGCAATGTTTGCTCCTCTCTGTTCACTGTTCAGAGAGGCAGCATTGCATGCTGCTCACTGACCCAGAAATGAACACTCATCAGATCTGCAGCTTTGGATGAATCAGCGAGAGAGCAGCCATTGTGGAGAAGAAGGCCAGGTTGGGGTTGAGGGGTGTCGCCAAACAATAATGAGATAGTTTGCCTCCATCACGTCCTTTTTTTGGTTTTGTTTTTATTAGATGCAGTAATTATGGAAATGAACACACTTTTTTCTTTCTGTGTTAATCTCTTTTATAGCAGTGTGTGTTGTTTAGCTGAACTATGCAAATATTTTAAAATACTTCCAAACCTTTGGACAGTGATATACATTTTCCAAGCTCACCTCACTTTGTTTCTTAACATTTTAGCCAAAGCTTCAAAGTTTATGCATGTATTTCCTTAGATTTATTGTTATTTAGCATGACATTATTTATGAGTGATACTTTTTAAATGAACGTAATTTATTTGTGTTCTTTTTTATACAGATACAAATCAATTTATCTGTATTGAATAGAGCACAAACTTTTGCAACCCTAACCTTAATCACTAGAATGCAATCATTCTCTCGCCTCACTAAAAATAAAATCTTTTAGTATTTGGAAAGGCACAACATCGGGCAAACGTGAATAAAGCTGAAGAAAAATGTAATAGTCTTGTTGAGTTAAATATTGCCAAGTATTTTCTTCTTCCTCCTCTTCTTGGTTATTTTTATTGGCGGTTGTTGAGTATTTAGTGTCTAAAATGCTATTATTTAGTAAATTCGCGTTTCCGCTTTAACGCCTGGCAGTCCAAACTCAGGGATTCAAGTTTGACGCTATCTGTGACGTCACCACAGAGCGACTACACCCTTTCACATGGTAGCATGCTAAAGTTGTGACTTCTCCTCGCCAAGGTAGTAAAATTTTTACATACAGAAGCTCAAACTAATGCCACGTTGCTTGCGTGAGTTACTTTAAACTTTACGTGCGTACGTTTTTAGCCGCTGTCATAAAGTCAACTGGGGCAAAAAGCATTTTAGCGTCGAGGCTAATCAGTTAGCCACATAGCTGAGGCAGTTTGTTTTGACATCTTCTGAAGCATGGTCGTCTTTGGTGCGGAATGGAGCATTGGTGGGCAGTCAAACATGTCGGCACTTCTTTGTAACAATTCAACAAATATCAAGCCAAGTTTTTTGCATAGTGCATTTAAGCAACAAGGCAGTTCAAAGTGCTCCACTTGATAAAACATAACACCAAGACTAACCAAAAAAGAAACTTAACAATACAGTGAAAAAATAAACACACTTATAATAAGTTATAGGGATAATAATAAAATAAATTCAGTTCCATTAAAAAATGCTCGTATCCGAGTGCCTCTGGTGGGATATCTGGTAGCAGTCAGCTTTGCAACGAATCTGAAGAGGCCTCTGATTGAAGACTATCAGTGTCTATGCAGCAGAGACAGTATTCCACAGTAGCACGTCCTGGACGGCAGCAACAGTTGTTGACAAGCACTTCTAATCCATTTACTTTTGCTGCTTCTCCTTAAATCTGTCTGGCAGTATGGATAGAAAGCCTGGCAGAGAGATGTTGGGTTTGGGGATTTGATCCTTATCTGTTATGATTCTTGCTCTTCTGAACGAATTATCAACGGGAAGGCTGGTCAGTTCTATAGTCAGGTTAATTAATCCATTAAGATATAACATAATGGTATGATGTTCCATTTAATTAAGTAACAACCTAAAAATGGCAAATAAATAGCTTCTGTTTGCTCTTTATAGTGAAAAAACCTCTACAGTGTTTTCCAATGATTTAAGTTGCATTTTATTTCATCAGAATGCATCCCTATACATTTTCCTGTGTGTGAAAATATACTTACACAAATTATTACTACAAACAGGAATATATAATGAGCATTCAAATTTTTGGAACTGTGTTACAGAAGCTACATGAGAGCGAAGTTCCCATTTTTAGTTATTTTGCATGTTGAAGTATTGAAACAATAATTACAAAAGAAAAGGAAATATAATTTAATAAATCACCCAAGTTAGGTTTTACTCTCACATTTGATTTGAAAAGCAGAAATCAGAGCCGAACTGTCTTGAAACTAATATTTATTTTGTCTGCACTGAGCTTTCAATTTTAATGACATCATACGCCTATTTTATTACTGCCTGATGTATTTAAAATGTTTATAAATCATGTAGTTAGCAGTCTTACTACTTAGTCTAAATGTAGCAAGCGATGTTAAAACAAATGACTACGATTTCGCGTTTTTACCTTCCCGAATGTGGTCAGTATGGGCAGCCTGTGGTCTGAGGGCCACTCGTCCTCCATCCTCTGCGTCAGTGCGTCTCCGGGCCCAGAGGGCCTGATCGCTTCTGGTGCCGAGGGCGGAGAGGTGACGGTGTGGACTCAAGAGGGCGTCGTGGTCGGGCGTCTGGCTCTCCCCGGACAGGAGGACGTTACCAGCGCAGCGTTCTCACCCGCAGCCTCCGCCCACCTGTACGTGTCGCACGGAGACGGGGTGAGCGTGTTCGACCCCCGGAACCTGAAGGGCCCGGCGGAGGATTTCCGCGGTGCCGGGGAGGAGGAGATTAATGCTGTAGCTCTGAATGAGACTGGCTCAAACGTGGCCGTGGCCGACGACTCTGGGGCGGTGAGGATACTCGAGATTCCAGGTGGGAAAGTGTGCCGGAGTCTCCGCAGACACACAAACATCTGCTCCTCTGTGGCTTTCCGACCTCACAGACCCAATAACCTCGTCTCTGTGGGACTGGACATGCAGGTGAGAGGACGAGATTTAAGAGCGTGAATGTCACCTAGTTTATACCGTTTGACCTTTTCACATTTTATTGTGCTGCAACCACCTGCTTTAATGTGTTTTATTGTGATTGCAAGGTGGAAGGAAAGCAGTATGTGGTGTTCAAGACTTTTTTAGAAAAACAACTTTCTCAAAACTGTGACTTTCTCTAACAAACCTCAGAGGGCTTCAGAGAACAGCTGGATTTATATGGAGATTTAATTACACAGAGGTGACTACTAGGGCAATTAGATTCACTGGGTTTTACTTAAGGGCATCAATGTAAAAGTGAGTTTGATGTAATTACATGTATAAGTTTCAGATTAGTCTCTCCAAACCTTGTATACATAAAATGATGATCATTTTACATCATCATTACTTCATTAAAAAAGCTCTACTTTCTGTTGGTTGGTTCTGGGCAATACTGCTTAAAAATATTTGTTTATACCAAATTAGATTTTCAATTTCAATTTTGTTTTTCCTCACTTTTTTTCCCCTTAAAAAATTAAACATTTTTAGAAAATATATATTTTTTAAATTGGCGTTTATTTTGATATTTCCTTCTGTGACTTGATCTGAATTCAAAGGCAAAATAAATAGAAGCTGTAAAAGACGCTCGCTAAAACCCACACTCTGGAAACCCAAGAAAATTCCAGATTTCCCAAAAGGTAAATCTTCAAAAAGCAGAAGAATTCGATTAATCTGTAAAATCGATTTATCGCCCAGACCTAGTGTAGGTTAAAATGTGATATAATTTACAATATATGGAAATTTGTTATAATTTGGCATAATAATAAAAAAGGTTCAGGAGTATCAGCCTCTTTGATAACGCTCTGCTGTCCAGCCTTTCATTGCGATATCTGCCTACTTTGCTGTTCCAGGTGATTCTGTGGGGTCTGCAGAAGACCCGCCCACTGTGGACTCTCAACCTGCAGGACGCGGCAGAAGAAGCGGGTGACCAGCACCAGCAGCGGCCGGGCCAGCTCTTCAACCCCCCTCTGGCTCACTGCGTTTCAGTGTCGGGCTGCGGCAACGTTTTGGGCTGCGCCGCCGAGGACGGCCGGGTCCACTTGATGCGGATCGGCGGCGGCTCCAAACTGGAGCAGCGGGGAGCCGTCAAGGCTCACACTCAGGGAGCCTCCCAGGCCCATTTCATCAGCTTCCTCTCCCACCCTCACTGGATGGTCACCGGGGGAAACGACGGCCTCGTGGCCCTCTGGGACCTCGGCAAGCACCCGGTGGTGAATCCAGAGGGAAAAACACAGACGACGGCTCCTCATCGCCGCAAAGGTAAGAGCAGCAGGAGAAGAGAGCAGGCTCAGGAGAAGTCGAAGCAGAAGGCAGACGAGGAGGAGGACGACGCAGCTGCGAAGGACCAGGAGTCGCCGACGGAGGAGGAGACGACGTCTGGACCCAAACTGAGCATCAGTCACGGGGACAAGGTGAACTGGCTGTGCCCCGCTGTGCTGAAAGGAGAACCAAGCGTGATAGTTGCAGATCAGAGCACCAATCTGACCGTCTACCCTCTGTCTCAGCTTTAGCTTCAAGCACGCTACTTTTTCTTCTGTTGGAAAAAAGAAATTAACATTTTATTTGGTGAATAGTTGGGTTTTTTTCTCTCCGAATTTTATTTGACTTTTGGGTCACTCTTCATTTGTTTGTTTCTGTGTCTTTAAAACTAGATGCAAACATTTATATACGGCTTCAATATGCGTTATGCTTTTTTGCCTGTGTGTGGGCTCCTTTGAAATAAACTCCTTGAAATAAATGTCCTTTATTGACTGTAAAACGACCACATCTGACTTGAGAAAATTGCATTAAAGGTTGTCTGCAGCTCCTTTTTACAGAGTGAAATAAAAATTAACAGCAGATGTTAAAATGAAGGCAGGAAAAAAAAGATGTTCCAGAGAATATTTGATTCAAAGCAGCACATGTTTTGTTGTTAATAATTGTTAATTATATATATATTCCTCTTCACATATTGCACTCCCTGGTGAGAAGGCTGTGAAAGTAAATTTAACTTTGGTTACTTTTAACCCTTCTGCGGTCTCAGTGCATTGCTCAGAAGATGTCAAGGACAGACAGCGGAGAAGCGGGGGGGCTTGTCCCGTCAGACCGTCAGCTCCCGAAACCATACACAAAAGAATATCCTCAAAAGTGTGGACAGGGTTAAAAAAACTTAAGAGTCCAGATGACAATGTCTCTTAAGACCGCAGGTGGTTTTCAAAGAGTTATAGAAATTTAACCTTTAACCTATTTTGAAAGGAAGAGGAAACCTCAATATTAGGTTTTAGAGCTGCTGATGACTCTTTTCCTTTTGTTTTCAGCTACTTGACTTTATGGCTTTTAACAATGTTGACAATGAGAAACAGTCACACCATCACAGGTCCTCCGCCATGTTTAACAGTGAACATGAAGTCCTTTGCTTTAGTTCCTGACACACCTGCTGAAGTTTAGCAAACTGCATGTTTACGTTAGAGATGAAAGGAAAGAAAAGATCGTTCCCTTTTTTTCTCTCCCAGATAAAGTTAACATGAAGATGGATTTTGAGACCAAATGACCCCTGGATGACCTGTGTGCTGCAGTTCTCTAAAAGCTGTGGGCAATTTTCTACCTCCGTCACCCTCCTTCCTGCTCCGTGTGCTGGCAAGAGAAAGGTGGGTTCTTTTCCTGCTTTTTTTTTTTTTTGTCAATTACTGCTCTGACTGTAGATGTTAAAACAAAAAAGCATTTTAATCTTTAATTGGTCTGATTGTCAATAATAGGTAGATATTTTCTGTTGCTATTTCCAAACAAAACTACTTGAATAACATGCTCTCTTGTGTTTCCCATTTTGAAAAGAGTAGTTAAGACTGTCACTAATTGATAGTTTGAGGCACTATGAACTTTCAGAAGTATAAAGTGTATAAAGTGCATGACTGTATCGGTGATTCCAGGCCGGATTTTTCTCAATTTTCAGTGTGAGATTATGATGCTTCAGTTTTAACACTTCCAACATTTGAATCTTTCATAGACTATCACTGCATTCAATGCTTACCCTTTTTTTTTAACCAATCTACAAAACCAGACAGAATGTTTTTCACACGTCTCATTCAAACAAAAGTTTTTTTACTAAGGCAAAACGACAGTAAACACATACATTCATTTTAAACGTTCAAACAACTGAGCCATTTCTTCTGCAAAACATGTCAGATTGAAAATGAGGACGACGAGGAAAGGAAAAAGGCAAACAGTCCAAGTTACAGAAGAAACGCAATGCACACCCGTCTATTTTTCACAAGGCAGTTTACAGCTTTTCTCTTTAATAACGCCAGCCACACAACAGCAAAGTCTGCTCTTACAGATTTCACAAAGAAGCGAAGCCAAACTTTGCGCTGAACAAGCCGGATCAGAGGAACCATAATGTCCGCAAATATCCAATTGTCTGTTAAACTCGTGAGTCTGGATGATTTCCCACATTTGAAAATCTTTTCTTGTGGTGCGCGGATGTTTTAAATGGAGTTAAGAGGCTGAGGTTGCACAGAGCCAGAGAAGCGTCTCGTCTCCCCTCCTCTGATTACTGAGGAGGACGTCTGAGGTTTGTGCCTGTTGAGGCAGAAGTGCGTCCAGTGAGTTGAGCTGCGGCGTTTACAGTTTAGCCAGGCTCTTCTCCAGGCTCTCGATGTCAGCGTCCCCATCTTTACCCTTGCTGCCGCGGGCGCTGCACTCCAGGAACTCCACCTTCATGGGCAGCTGGCTGAACTCGAAATCCTTGCCTTTTTTCCCCAGATACACGCTGCCGCCTACAGAGCCGTCCTGGGCGCTCAGAGCTGCTGAGCGGGTCACTCTCAACGTGTTCCTGCGGGGAAAAACGGCAGTATTTATTAATAAATGTCTCTTTGGTTTGAATTTAAAATGGAACATTTGTGGTTCATTCACAGATTGTCAAATTCAAGCAGTTCTTTGGTCTCTAATAGACCTGGACATTGACTCGTTTCATATTGCAAAACGTATCTTCCTTCATCCCATTCCTAATCCATAGGGTTTAATATAAAGCTGCCCCACCCTGTGCAGCTGTGACAACATCTGGGAAGGCTTTCCACAAGGGTGAAGTGTGTTTGCGGGAATATTTTGCTGTTCTTTCATTCTTGAGGTCAGACACTGATGTTGGACGAGAAGCCCAGATTAGAAGTCTTTGCTGTAATTCATGAGACCAGGACTCTGTGTTTAGTTCCCCATTGTCAAACTTGATCATCCGTGTTTTTATGGACTTTGATCTGAGCAACAGGTGCAAAGTCAGGTTGGATCAACGAGAAAGTATCAACAAAATGGTACCGCAGGGTAGGAAACAGGAAATTGTCCAAAAGGTCTTGGTAAACCGAAGCATAAGGAGTTCCTTTCACTGAGCCTCAACTCCTCAAGTTTTCCTGACTGGACTTTTTTTTTTTTTTTTGCAAAAGCCTGTTTCAATGATTGAGATATTTTAACTAATACTTGTGGCATTACCTTACTTACATCTTATTTATATACAGAAATTAGGATGAAGCAAGGTGAATACCAGCTGGCGTCAATGCAGACATTGTGAATTTGTAAAAGCAGGTTAATACGTCATCAGCGAGACCTAGTAGGTTCAAAGTTAACATTAAAGGTGGACGTTTTTAATTTTAAAATGGACACTCACAATTCCTTCTCCAGCTGCTGCTGAATCAGTTTAGCAGATTTTGCCATCGCAACATCTACGCAGAAGAAGAGATAATTAAATGAGGTCCCTGTGTTACAGATAGTGTAGGATAAAATATCACACAAAGAGTAAATAAGTGGTTGAGTTTAATGGTTAAAAAAAAAGTGTTGAGTCACCTTGTTTGTTGCATACCACCAGCAGAGTTGGAGTGATTCTGTAGACCACCGGGTCCGTCAACAACATGTAGAGGAACTCGGCCACATCTCTGACCTCCTTCTGGAAGATGCCGCTGTCCACCACAAACACGATAGCTCTGGAAAGACAACAGGCGAGTCAATCCGGTGATGACCACAACAGGATTTTAAATTAAAAATGCGATTAAAATTTTTTTTTTAGATTTTAAAAATTATAATGTTTTAAATGTTAAGCTTTGGACAGGTTTAACTTATTTTTCATAATCCCAACAGCGTCAGGAGAAAAGTGCAAGGACGTAGCCACACAGGAGGCTCTCACCTGGCTGCAGACTTGAACTTCTCCAGGTACTGAGACCGCAGACTGTCATGTCCCGGGAGGTCTATCAGAGTCCAGGTGCAGCTCTGAAAGGAAGGAGGAAAACTGTGGATCACTGTCAACATATGACAACAAAGCAGTGAATTAAGAAGTTGGCCAACAGAACTATAAATTAAGGCCGGAGGGGATATGTGGTGTTCTAAATGTTTGAAGAGATGAAAATCTCAAATGTGTGGTGTGCATTTTTGCCCCTTTTACTCTCATACCCTGAATAACATCCAGTAAAAAAAAAAAAAAGGCTTTCAGAACTTTAATGATATTAACGTTTATGGAAGGCACTGTTGCAGCAGTCTGTGACTTACTCTGTCGTTTTTAGCTTTGTATGGAGCGCTGCTGTCTGTGATGGAGGTCTGTGTGCGCTTGAACTTCCCTGACAGCAGCTGGAGAGACATGAAGACAACAATTTAAAATAAAGGAACCCCCCCAGCACTCTTGAAGTCCTCTTGAGAGCAACGTGGCCAGGGCTCACCCGGATAAACAGAAGGGTTTTCCCAGAGTCACACAGTCCCACCAGCAGCACGGCGCTCCGGACTGTTTTACTGGTTAAAAAGTACTTCAAGAAGACTGAAAGAAATTAAAAAATTAATTGAGTTTGGTAGTCAGTGAGCAAAAGCAGCCGTTTGAATGACTTCCTTGTTCGTGTTTGTTTAAACAACAAGCTTACAGTTTTAAACAGTGTGGAAAATGCTGAAGATACACTATAAGTTGTTGCTGAGAGGACAGCTTTATATTTGCCTGACAGTTTTTCACTCGCTAAGCTACATTGCTAAAGCTAGCCTGCTAAGCTAACAAGCTAACGTGGTGCTGCAAGTTCCTACCGCAGGTGATGACGACCACCGCCAGGGCCACGATCACTCCGACCAGAACCATGGGGTCCTGCTCCTCCAGCTGCTGCCGAAGGGACTCGATGTAAGGCTCCAACGGGTTCTCTGTCATCTCCGCGTCCGTTTTCTCCATGTCCGTTACAATGTATCGGCGAGCCCGTTCAAGCTAATCTGAAATGGGACACGTCTCCTTTTGGAGGGTGTAAGGAGAGCAAAGGGCCACCAGGGAGCGCCGCGGAGCTGCTGGTGAGACTATTATTAGATGGTCAGAAGTAGGTAGAATACCCAAAAATTGTATCGGGTTATTTTTTTGGTTTAATAAAATTAAAAAAGATAACTATCCAAGATATTACTCAAGTAAGAGAAAGAGAAAAAAAAAATCATTTCATAAATAACTCACTCAAGAAATGAGCTAATCACAACATGGATGCTAAAACGAAAACAACAAATAAATAACATAATTACAAAATAAGAGATTTAGGTAGAAGAAAATTTTCCAAATCAAAATTTTCAACTAAAAACTTATGACACTAATGCCTATACGAGGTTCCGCATATGTTAAAACAAGATAAAGTACTTTTACTGAACTCACACCAGACGACTTCATGTGTTAGCCAGGAAACAAATAATAAAAAGCACTTTTATTAACAAATATATTTTATAAAGGGATTTTTGTAATTGAAATACAACAGAAGGGAATATAACTAATACGCTCATCTTAATGCTCAAAAACACTCAAAAAGATTTTGTAACAGAGAAAACATACATTACTAGCTAACATACATATAATAACGCTACACTCAAAGATTACATTGCTCTACATTTTATTATGTTATAAAAAACATGACATGTCTAAGTGTCTTCCAAATGCCATAAACACCTATAAAGACGAAAGTTTTTCCAAGAACAAAGCGTATAAAGTACATTACGATCGTTCAAGAGTCGTTTACTTTCTCCTAAATGACTCAATTCTTGTTGACAAGGTTACCGAAGAAGCATACGACAAAGATAGTGTGCTGCTGCTAAGAGCGCTCACTCCATCATGTTTCTGCAAATATAATGTGACAGATCGTTTATAACACTTATGTAACACTCTGATCTAATTTCAAACTCCAAACCATTAAACCATTTTTGGCGTGTATTTAGTCATACAATTACTTTGAATTTATTTACTAACTTATTAATGTAGCTTATTTCCATCATAAACTAACCTACAGTATTTGATAGAATGATATAAAATACTCCTGAAAGCATTTCCCCCCCAGAAATTAATTGCACAGTGCGGAAGATATGGGGCCACTTTTTAAAATCAATTTTCTCGAAATTTTGACTTTTTTCTGAATTATTATTATTATTATTATTATTATTATTATTATTATTATTATTATTATTATTATTATTATTATTATTATTATTTAGATATTTTTTTCCTCTATTTGCACTATCTCACCCTGTCTGTAACACCCTATCAGGACATATTCAAATAAACAAGATAGGCAGTCAGTTCGTTTGCAATATCTGTATACATGCCGATCAATATAATAATGAACTTAAACATAATGCTAAATGTCATACGAAATGTGACACTCTTTCTAAATTATTCCGCATCAGCCTCGGGAGTTTTTGGTTTTCAATAGAGACCAGATGCGCTTTGACGCACGTCTCCAGATTCGGCGCGCTTTTTTTATTCGTTCTCTGGATATTTGACTCCTCGGTTCTCGGCACCATGTCAAACGTCAGAGAGCCCAGTTATTCTATAGGAAGAGGTTGTGTGTCATTCATACCGTACTGTTGAAGGGGGGGCACGCTTGCTTTTTTTTTTTTTTTTTTTAAATCGGGAGCAGGAGATGGCAAACTCCTTCTGATGGTTTCATCGGGAGCTCTGTAGGGTTTCCTGTTTCCATTTCTATATTGTAACGGGATTTACTTGAAAAAACCAAACTGTTTCTGTGGGATATCTCCGTCAGGGATCATTTCAAAGAAAGAAGATGGCTCTGGGTTACCTCTACGCGCTGTGCGTGTGGATAGGTTTGTTGCATCCCTCACTTGGAACCGGGTTTGTTTATCGCTTTCCAGGGATCGCCCTGCAGCGGCAGCGCATCCACTCCGAACAGGGCAGCAGTACGGGTCCGCCGGGAGCCGGGTCCTCACTTAGGTGCGCCCACTCCGGAGGGTTGGCTGCAATTTACGCGCATCGCAGCGTTTTTTCCTGTGCCGTATGTTTTGTCTTTCAGCTGTTATCAGTAAGAATTGCGTCTCTCTTACTTCGCGTTTTAGGAACTGGTGTCAGTACGCTGCTTCCAGGACAGTGCCCTGCAAAGTACACAATGGGACTGAAACCTCAGTGCAGAGGGTGATGCAGGGCTGCCGGTGGCCCGGACCGTGCAGCAAAGTCATCAGGTAGAGTCCTCCAACATACATACTTTTAAAAGCTGAAGCTCTATTTGTGATTTGCTTACAAATGTATCCACAAAAGGTATTAAGTAGCTTCTCAACAACGCCTGATGAACAAAATGACAACATCTAGATAACAGGAAAACCTTCAGAGAACATTCAAGCTCAAGGTTGGTGGAACATTGAGAAATGATCTTTCAGTGTTTGTTGTAGGACTAACAACCGTTCAGGAATCATTTCATCGACCTTTAGATGGGGCTACAGGAACATTTGCTAAACTAAATTTACTGTAATAAGTTCAGTGGAGCTAATTTGAAGCCATAAAAACTGTAAAATGTTAAAAAATAAATGTTAAAAGGAACCTTTAAAGTATATTTCTTGGCTGTTTACAAAAGGCTGTACTGCCAGTTTTAAAATAAACATTAAGAGAACCTTTAAGGAAAGTTCCCTGAACGTTCCCTAGCTGTTACATTTAGGGTACATCTGCTGAATGTTCAGGTTACATTGTGGAAGATGTAGATGGGACATTTAAGTGTTCCTTGAAGGTATTCTTTATGTCACATCGCTAAAGTTGTAGGGAACGACCCTTTAAGATAGACATGTTCTAAGAAACCTGGAGAACAACCCCTGAAGCTCTCGAATCAACACATTGTCATTGTTGCGCCTATCCTTTAAAAAGAGCTCTCAGGTAATGTTCACAAAAGACTCGCTAAATGTTGCATTGTTAAAAGATTACCTGACAGTCCTCAGGTATTGTTCATGAACAATACTTCAGGTTCTCTAAAGCTTTCCTGGTGAAAGTTGTAGATAACCTTTAGAGAGCTGGATATTCTCTAAAGTTTGCATTGTGAAAGCTTTGTTCTCCAGCTGCATGTCCAATAAAGAACTTTATTAGGATATTCCTGGAAGTGATAGATGTATTTAACACTCAGGGAACCTCTAAAAGAACATTGCTCGTTAGTCCCCCAAAAAAACGTTCAATCCCAATGTTAAAATGAACCTTTTGAAAACTTTTTGGAAACCTTTCCGGAAGGTTCTGTAAAAATCTGAATCCTTCAGGGAAAGCTTCCTAAATGTGATCACTGTGTAGCCTTAAGAGAACCTTTAGGGTTCATTCCTAGAAGGTTGTTTGAAGGCTAAAACACAAGGGAACCTCATTGATTGTTCCCTGAAGGTTTTCTAAAAGTTACACTGTGAAAGTTGTGCAATTCAGGGAACCTTTAGGAAAGTTTCCCCTCATGTCCTCTAAAGGCTAGAAAACGGGTCACCCTCAGAGAACCGCTTTCTGAAGGTTACACTGTGAAAGTTGTGGACAATCTCCAGGGAACATTTAGAGCACATTCCCTTCCCTAATAGTTCCCAGAAATCAACCTCCAGAGATCTTTTAGGAAACATCCCCTGAAGGTTCTCTAAAAGTTACAGTTTTAATCTCCAGAAATTTCCCTTGTAATTTCCAGGAGTAGAACCTTTAGAGAACCTTTAGGAAATGTTCTCTGCGGGTTCTTCTGGTTGAAGTTTGCTGCATCTTTACTCAAAGTGTCAACCTCAATTAGTCTGAGTCTTTGCTTGTTGTTTTCCTTTCATCCCGTCCTAATTGTTGTCCCTCTAATCATTTGTGCCAGAAGCTAATCAGATTGGCACGTTTACTGCTTCGATAACGTTTCTGTTTCTGTTTCATTCTGTGCAGCTACAGAACCATCATCAAGCCGTCGTTTAAGATCACTTACAAGCAAATCACGGCTCTGGAGTGGAGGTGCTGCCCTGGATTTGTGGGGGCAGAGTGTCGTGAAGGTGAGTTGTTTTTTGTTTTTGTTTTTTTTTTCTCTTTAAAAGTCAGTCTTTGGGAACAGAGTTATCAGAGACGAGCTTTCTCAAGGACCACATGTTTAGTCTGGACACATCTGTGTGCCTTTAGCAGCACCAGGCATCTCTACCCACATCAGTGGCCTTTTTATGTGAGGTGGTGTGTATCTGGTTAGCTCGCTAATCACCCCACTGTACTCTGAACCAGTCGGGCTCTTAAAAGTGGGCTCGAATTAAGACAGAAAGTCTGCGTTTGATTGCTTTCAGGAAGAGGCACCGCAAAAACAAAAAACCCCCCAAAAAAACCTTGCAGTTTAAAGGACTCCTGTCCTCTGTGAGTTAGAACCACAATGTTTCTCTTTTCGGTGCCTCGCTCTCGTTATGTGTGGACATAAACACATTTTAGCCCTTTTACAGCGATGAGTCAGTTTCCACCTCCTTCCTAAATATCACCATGGTCCCTACAGCTACAGGGATGGACGAGAAGAGCCCGGCCGAGCGGCTCGTAAAGCGGAGAGTTTCTCGCAGTGGAGCACTCTGGTCATGGACGCCACAGACCGCAGACGTTGGGCTCGGGAAAAAGACCCAGAGCCGGTCGAGCCGCAGTGGTCAAGTACAGGGGGAAAAAGAGCCAGAGCTGTGGCAGGAGATTCATATAATATGTTTTAAATATCACAGATGCTTGTAAAAAAAAAAGGAAAAAACGTCTACGTCGGTTGGAGTAATTTAAAGTGCACGCTTATATGAACAATTTCTCTTAAAATTGCTGGGTAGAGACATCAGCTTGGAGGGGCTGTGCCATAAATTCAATTTTCATTCAAAACCACGAGAACTCTTCGCCTTTGGCCAACATTAACAGTTAGCTCAAAAAGCAGCTTTCGCCTGTATTGCTCATAATTACCACACCTTGTTCTGTTTCAGGGGATTATTCACTGCTGCCTTTGGATGTGAACATTCGACCGCAAAAACACACTTTGAAACGTATGAGATAAGCAGAGATTATTACAAACCATTATTTCTCACCCCTGGATGATATTCTGAATGTAGGTGTGTGTAACACCATAGATTATGGCTCCCCGGAGACCGAAGTAGTGCAAGAGTGTGAAGAAGTAATCAGCTGTTTATTTAACTTTAGCTGAAATGTGTTTGCAGCCTCCGACGCAGCGCGGTAATTGTCTCCATATGGAGAGACGTGGTTGGAGGAGTTAAAGATTGAAGCTGATGTCACACTGAGGGGTGGAGGCAGAGCTGGCAGAGGTCAAAATGTCAGGGTGAGACCACAGGAAAGAAGGACGCGGCGCAGGGAAAGGTTAGTGCAGACATAACACTGGGCTGAAGAGAAGAGTCAAGTGTTTCTGTGCCACAGCAAGCAGCTGCTGTAAGCTGCACAGTTGCCCGAATGACGTTACCGAACCAAACACCTCCTCAACAACTCGTAGTTGCACATGTGAACATAGCAAGACTTGCTGGTGCTCAGATGTCTGAGCTCTGGCTCTGAAAGCTCGTTTATGCACACAAGTGTTGGCATCTCTATAGACCAGTGTTTCCCAACCCTGGTCCTCAAGGCACACTGTCCTACATGTTTCAGAGGTTTCCCTGCTTTAATGTGCCCGATTCAACTGATTGCTGTTCAATAAACGCCTGTTAATCAGTCATCAATTGAAATCAGCTGGACTGAAGCAAGGAAATACCTAAAACATGCAGGGCAGTGTGCCTGGAGGACCAGGGTTGGGAAACACTGCCATGGAGCATGTTTGTGCTGTAAGAAGAACAGAAATGAAAACAGCAGCAAAAGTGGATAAGATGCTATGAATATTGAGACTTTGAATTTCCTCATTAGCAAAGTGTTTGTACTACGTCCAGAAGTAGATGGGTGCCGGTGAGGAACAATTCACTTTCTTCAGAGCATCTTAACATTCTCCAAACATTTTCCGATGCATTAAACATGTAATATAGTAGATTTGATCAATTTGATCAACTAGTTTTCAACTGGTTCGCACAGAATATTCTCTCTTTTAATGACCGTGTTTCTTATAGTGTAACACAAATACAACAAGTTGATATTAATTAATTGGTCAGGTAGATGCAGATGAGCTCTTTGTTGCCAGTGGCAGCTGTAAATCAGCCTTACCTCCAATAGTTTCCTCTCTATGGCTTTTCTAGTTTTTTGTCATCGCTGTACTTCCTGAAAAGTCAATTTATCTTGTGATGCTGCCAAGAGAAAGACGTAGCCGCATTAATTCAGCAACAAGCGAGGGAGGGGCAGCACCATATTGCTCTACGATGCGCGGAGTCGCAGGCCGTTCTGGTCACTCTGGCTCTTCCTCTGGCATGTCTTTAAAAGACCTTTAACTCATCTGAACAACGTGATGTACAACATTTTCTCCTTTTAAACTTTAGTTTTATCTTTTTAAAATCTTCTCCGAACACAGTAGTCAAAAGAAAAAGCTTCTTTACCGTTTCCGTTGGCTATGAGTTTTGTGAAACTTTTCTCTTCACTGGTGAACAGTGGTTTTCTGCTTGCAGAATGTCTGGTCTGTAGTTTTGTCCTGATTGACTTGTTCGCTTGAGCTGATTTGAGGTTCTTAAGGTGTAATAACTTCAGGTAAAAATACGACGACTTTCCAGGTTTGATATCAAAGTTGAATATTGGTAATTGCTTTTAGTTAAAACAAATTGCCAAAGCAATTCTTCCATGCCGATTGTGGTACAAGGTGGCAAACGTGCAGCAGCCATCTTCCATTCAGTTGATAAGGAAAGAAAAGGATTACCTATAAATATATTTAAAAGTGATGAGTGGTTTAGTTTGGTTTTGAAGCCTTTATCCTTTAATGGGCTAATTAGTAATGTTTGCACGCTTTAAGCAGTGACAGCTGGGGTCACAAGTCTCTGACGGGGTAATTTTGTGGGTCGAAGGTCACAAACTTCTGCAAACAACCTCCTAAGTTACATCAGGTTGCTCTGGGGTTTCATGTTATATTACATGTCTTTGTTGGGAAACTGTTCCTTGGGGCGCTGACATTGCTCTCACATTTCACCTAGTTTTACACAATCTGTCCCACCAATCGTAAAATTTTAAAGCCTGATGAGCATGAAAAACCATATTTTTCCCGAGCCCCTTAAAGGTCTCATTTGTTCTCGCCATGGTAACCTTCCACAAGCACGCGTTAACGCTTGGACACGTCTCCTATCTTGAAATTAAGCAGGATACCGGCTCACGGCAGATTGAGATTTCACTGACTGAAAACACGCGAACCCGATTTTGCTTTCAAATTAACTGTTAATCCCAGCAATTCACATATTTTTTGACTAATGCAGACGGACATTTTTGGATCAGCTTCCCCAGCATAAAAACAACAACGCGTAATGTCTGTCTGAGATGCAGCGATATAGTTGGGTTTCGTGTGCTTTTCGCGATGGACTGCATCAAATTTCTGGAAAGAAATGTGACTTAGCTTGTGCGCTAAGCTAAGCTATCAATCTTCTTGTTCTAGCGCTCCGTTTAACAGGCAGATATGAAACATGTTATCCATCTTCTCATGTAACGCTTGGCAAAAAAACAACACATGAGCGTATTTCCCAGACTGTCAGACGATTCCTCTGACTAGTACCAGAGCTGTGTAAATGTGCTTTTGCGTTCATGTTTGGGTCTCTCAAGCAACACCGACCGCGCAGCTCTGAGCAGCTGAAGTCTGCTGTAATGTGGCCTCGGAGCCAGCGGTTTTATCAGGACAGCCCTAACCGATGGAGGTGACATCATCTCTGGTTTTGGTTTGTCGGGGGCTCTGGCCGCACTTCACACGCACCAACAACCCGATGGAGAAGAAGACAAAGTTTAGTCTGTTTTAAGCCGAGATTGTTTCTCTCACCTCTGCACATGCTGGCCACGTCCAGAGAGCCGTGTGCTTTTTGGACATTTTTACGAAAGGGGTCAATAAAAGTCGACAGATTTTTGAAAGGTAGATTCTAAAACGTGTTTTATGTAAACAAAGGAGTTTTACGTAAAACACGACATATCCCATATTGTCATATTTTCTAAATGGAAACGAAGCTAAATTTGAAAAGCTGTGGACGTCGTTGTTGCTCTTGGAGGCTTATTTAAAATTCATTCAATTATCTGACAGCAGCTGCGTTTTCATTGACCGAACAATTGCTCAATTTGACATTTGTGAAATAAATTTACTTAACGGAAACGAGTGTTATAAAGTTTTGGTCGCAGCAAAATTGATTTATTTCGCAAAACTGGAATGAAATCACCTGTCACATGATCAACAACTGGATCATGTGACAGGTAACATGATCCTGTCACATCGCAAGACGACCGGAAGTAGCTGGATGATAATCTTTCAATGGCTTATTGGTGTAAACAAACTTAGTCACCTGTTATTCGAGGCCGCCATAAAACATGGCTAAAAGTGGAATAACAAGAGACGAGTGACGCCAAACAAAGCAGCAAAGACAAACAGAATGATTTAAAGGAGAAGAGTCAAGACGCCTAAGTGTCCTAGTTAAAGTCCTGACCTCTACCTCACTTAAATGCTGTGGCAGAACCATAAAAGAGCTCTACAAAAATCAATGCATGTGTAATAAAACGTAGCATGTTAAGTAAAATATCTGATGAAACAACACTGAGAGTCATTGGTACTAAATGTAGTTAATTCTGTTTAGTGATAAATCATAAGATTAAATCTATTGTTTGTTTTCCTACTATTGAGATCACATGGAAATCATTTTCAAACCTGTCAAAGGAAAGACCATCATGCATCGGGGCATCAGCATCAGGATGTACTTTCTATTCACTGTGACGGTTTTTATTCCTCGTTTGTAAACGACACTAAGGTCGCAGTCAAGGTCAGTGCAGTCAGATTATTATTAAGAAGACCAGCAGGACTCCACTTGTGTTTCACTCTGAGCCAGTAAATATATATATATATGTATATATATTTAAAATCCTTTTTGATGCATGGATGTTTCTTAAGATCTTGAGCCAAATGCCTACATATATAATAGTAACATTAAGTATTGAAATATTTTTATTTTGTGCTCAGTTACAAAAAAGTAAAATAATTTTAAAAAAAAACACTCAAAACCTATAAAAAGCTTAAAGAATCTGTTTTTATTTGCTGATTTTACCATCTGTGTTGCTTAAACAGGTAATTTATTTAATGAATGTTTCTGCGAGCATTTGCGGATATTTGCTGACACTTACAAACCTCAAACACTGTTTTAGAGAATAAATGTTGTTGTTGTTTTTAAATCTTAGATAATCTTAAAAAGTCTGACATTTAGCACCATAAACTGCAGGAGTTTGACAGACGCGGTAATGATGTGGTGAGTCCAGCTGGTGGATGACTCAAGCACCAAATGCTTTTCATGATGCTTTACAAGCCCTCTTGCGTTGAAAAAAAATAATAAAATCACGGCGGTTCTCGTCGGATCCAGAGGTAAAGCGGGTCTCAGGCTGGTTTCTTGTCGCTTTGCTCATGGAAACTGGGTGTTTTCTGAAACGCCGCGGCCCGTCTCCGCTCCTGACGGCTGGGCATCTCCTTCTTCACGGCGCGCAGCGAGTGCTAACACATGACGGCATGGAACACGTCGAGGGGGAAAATGTGTTTGTAATTTGCTCGCCCTCCTCCGCCTCCCTGCCCCCGTCCCTGCTGCACCTATCTGCACATGCGATCATATTAACTCATTGGGTATTTGTGCGCGACTCCCTGGGGGGCGGGGATGGAGGAGGGGGGGGGGGGGGCATGATGTTAGAGGAGTCGGAGCCAGGACCTCCCCGATGAGAGAGGAGTGATCTTTGGTTTTATGAATATGCTCAGGGAAAGTATTAGGAGGTTTAATGCTGCGTGGTTCAAGCTGGTTTCCAGCTAAAATGTGGCTGAAACGTTTGCCGTTCCAGCTGCTTTAATTTGGCGGGTCAGCAGCTGGGAAGCATCTCATTCAGGAGGAAATCTGCTGGATGGATTATCTCCGACGCCAGCTTTATTATTATGTTCGATTCAAAAGTACCTTTGAGTTTTTTTTTATTTTGGATGAGGGCAGGGGTTGTAGTTGTTCTCATTTCACTCTCTTGGCCTTGGTTTTCGTCCTCCTTTATCTTCCGCGCTCCGTGCTGCTTTCCTCTTATCCGACTTCCTGCGTCCTTTAGATCTCCCTCCCCTCGGAGCAAAGCGATAAAACAGAACCAAATCCCACATGTGCTGTTCCGGGCCTCAACCTGCAGCGCGAGGATGTGATTGACGTCTCTGTTACATCCCCGCTTGTACTCCAGTACGGGTCAGAGGCTGACCTTTGACCCGCCGGGCGCTCCCTCTCCAGGTCTGATCTGCCTGATGGATGGCGCTCTGTCCGTGCTTGTTCTGGGACTTTTCACTTCTTCCTTCTTTTGTCAGTAAGTCTTCCTTCCTCCTGCTGATAGATTTCCTTCCAGCTGACAGTCCGTCTGTCTGCAGATGCACACATCCGTTTCTCAGGTAACCATTATGTGTCCAAAATAGTGCTGTCAGTCCACTGATCCCTGCGGGAGCGCTGTGATTAATAACGGTTAACTTCTAGAGAAATGTTTCACCGTCTCAATCCAAACGTGTTGCTTTTCCAGATTTCCATGTTCAGGAAGGTTTAAAAGAAGTGGTTTTGTTTCAAGCGTTAATTCAGAAATGTTAGTTATAAACTGGTTGTTATTTTTGGTGGAAGGATAAATTATCGTTAAACACAAACATGCTACCTTGGTTTCATCCAAACGTCCATCACAGTATCTTTTTAAAGGGGCAGTACTAAGGTAAGATCAACTGGTTTTAGCTTTACATCATGTTATGATGTCATTCCCTCATCAAAAACATACCTAGAGTGTTGCCTTGAGAAACCCTTTAATCTCCGTGGCAACCATTCAGCTGTGCAAAACACCTGGGCGGACCTAGCCCCGCCTTTGACATGCAGCTCCTCCTCAGAGCTGCAGCTTACCTGAGAGAAGGTCAAAACATCAATCAGCCCCCCAACGTTTACTAAACCGAAATTACCTTTAAACTTTAAATATCTTCAAAACCAAAGCAGCACAAGCAAAATGTTTTGCAGCACAAACGTAGCACAAATGTTTGACACCAATTCTGTCTGACTGGAAGAAGGCGGGGGGCCAACTTCATTCAGGTATTCAGCTTCCAAGCTTCTGAGCTTCCGCCTCGCGATTTCCCCACACAGCTCCTGCAGACTAGCCAGTAGCAATTAGCAAACACCTGGTGGAACGGTGCATCTGCTGAGCTATTTCCCAGGTAAAAAGATTGTTAAAGGGTTAATAGAGGAGCCATTTCGTGACCACTTCCTGAAGGTGGAGTTTCAGCAAGAGCAGGAGCTTTTAAAGAGACAGAGGAACAATTTCAAGGCATTGAATTACAAAGTCAAATTTCTTTTTAGTCGTATTTGATATATAATGTATTTTTATAACAACTGAAGTTAGCATAGTTCCTTATTGTGCTATAAAATAGCACTATGTGCATGGGAAGAACATAACACTGCCCCTTTAAAGTGAAATTTGCCATTGAGCACAAAACATTGACTCTCCCGCTCATCTTTCTACTCGTTTTGTCGACTCTGCATAATTGACCGGAGAACAAGACCATATTACTGTAATCACATTACTGATTAATCAAGTAATGTGATTAATCTTGACACAATAAGTCCAAAAACAATTGTTTTTGTGTGAATTAGCTGATCGCTGGTACATAACATCCATCCTGATGCTTCGGCTTGTTCAAAATATATCTGCTGAACAAAAACCAGGCAAAGGTAATGTCACTTTCAGTGATTTATAGGAGAGGACTGGGGAACTTTGATGGAGACGGTTCCCACCGGAGGCCTCGGAGACGGGGTTCAGTGTCAGGACAGCGCTTCCTCATGTCAGAAAAACAAACGGGTGAAATCGGTGAGCGAAACGGAGGATAAGGAAAACTGACGGAAGCAGAGATGAAGGTGGTGGGGATGAGGAAAGGTTGACTTAGTGGATTAATATCCTGTTTGCTTAGACAGAAATCATAAAAATAGAAGTAGGGGGCTCATCAGTTTTGCACAGCGTTCTTGTCCCAGCGTTTGTTCTCTTTTCGCCCATCCAGTAAGTCTCATTTTCATCTATATTTCTTTTACCAAACATCTCAGAGGAACCATGGAAGCGAGTCGTGTTGACTGGGAGCAATGAATAAGTGGACCCAGCGAGACAGAATAGCAAAAAAAAAAAAAAAACCCGGTTTAGAAATGAGTCAGAAGGACTCGTCTCTGTGTCTTTTGTGAGGTTTTCGTTCAGTCAAATAGTCACGTTCTGATTCACTTTTCAAATAATTTCGGTTTCATTGCGGCGCAGCCAAGCATCCAGTCTCAACTGGCAGAAAGTGAAAAGAGAATGACACAAATGCTAAATAGTAGCAGTGGCTCCATTCGTTTCTTTTTGATCTGACACAGCAAAATACAATATCGCTGAGTGAGGAGCACTTTCTATAGGTAGAAGAAAAACTGAGGCATATTTACTGGCTGCAATAGGTATGTCAATGATTTTGTCCTGGAAAGAGACACCGCTAAGTGGTAACTCGCCAGCTAAAGAGTACTTTACATTTAAAGACCTACAAGGGGAAGATAGTCACTGCAGCTAAAGTTTTATCGATAACTTTGTCTAGGAAAGAGACACAGTTAAACACAGAAGCGCTGAACCTGAAGTACTTTTAAGAAAAATGAAGGGGAAACATAATGAGTTATTATTAGTGCCTCTTCTGCAGGAAACATGCAATTACAACCACAACAACAAAAAAGCAG
This sequence comes from Gambusia affinis, assembly GCF_019740435.1. NCBI lineage: Eukaryota > Metazoa > Chordata > Actinopteri > Cyprinodontiformes > Poeciliidae > Gambusia > Gambusia affinis. The sequence goes on from NC_057873.1 coordinate 22,913,415, forward strand.
AACCTACATATTTAATTACACCGAGGGTCCCAGCTGGGAACGAGACTAAATACAGAAGCACCAACTCTGGAGCGTGAAGAAAAACAAAGGGAACGTCCATAAATGATGGCAGCAGTAACCCTGTCGTCTACGTCTTTTCACAAAAGCAGCACAAGTGGACGCAGATACACTTGTGTATTTTTAATGGCAAGAAAGAGAAACCACACGTAGTTAGTGGTTGCAGTAACACCATCAATAGATTCCGAAAGGAGAGAGATGAAGGTAATCGCGGCAGCACTGAGTGAGGACTTCTTTGGACTTCTCAAGAGAACAAAGTTTATAGCTTCAAAAAGAGCTTTCTACTGGCTCTGTTACCATAACGATGAGGGAGGTACGGTGAATCTTTTGGTGAAGACAAGCTTGTTCTTCTTTCAATGAAGTTACTCGCATTTGTAGAGTATCCAGGAATTAAAACGATACAGGGTTGTAAAAATGCTCCTGATTTCCAAAACGTTAGTCAAGTAAATGTAAGCCTGACATGTCATGGAGTGATGGTTGATTTTTTTTTTTCATCATGGCTTCCTCAGAGAAGGATGTAAACTCAATGACAGCAACACCCACAGACAATCATAACAACAGAAGCAGAAAACAGAGGAAAGCGGTCACTGGCATTTTAAGAATCTGGGTTTTTTTATTCACTCTGCGAAATTGATTGCGCTCACAAAATGCCTTTTGTTTCGTCGTGTGTTGTTCTGGCTTTTGAAACGCTCAGATTAAATAAAGATCTGTGGCCTGGCAGCTTTCATGATGGTGAAAGACGCTAAATAACCTCGCTGTGCACGACCAGACATCTTGGTTTTTCAAAAATAAAACCCCCGTTCCTCCTCTCCTCTCCTCATTCGGCCACCCGCCACAGTCAAAGTGGGTGTTGTGATTTACCGAGCGAGAGTTTGTGGCTCTGTGTTCATCTGTGTGCAGATATTTACATATGTGTGTGTGTGTGTGTGTGTGTGTGTGTGTGTGCGTGTGCGTGTGCGTGTGCGTGTGTGTGTGTGTGCCAGCTGTTTTGCATTCCAGCAATAGCTGACCACTTGTCAGCCGGGCCAGACACACAGCGGGCTTTCTGGGCCTCGGCCAGCTCTGCAAGGCTTGTGCACGCGCACATACACACACACACACACACGCACACAAACACGCACACACACACACGCACACACACTTGGAGCTTATTTGTGTTTTTATCCTGGTGATGTGACAGCAGCTGTCGGGATGCTACGGGAAGATGTTTCACTACATCATCTTTTACACGACGGCGGGGAATGTCTCGGTGGGTTTTGATGCGAAGCGTGGTTCGCTCGGTGGTTGAGGATGTCTGAGGATTCGTCTGTGGCTGCGCTGAAGTGCACAACAGAAAAGAGGGAGAGTGGGAAGACTTTTGATCTCCTTCCAGGACCGAAGTAGCAAACATATCTGTCTCAGCAGACTGCATCCTGCTCCAGATGCACTGTCTCGTCCTGTAAATCACACGCTAATGGTGGAGATGGCTCCTAAATCTGCAGTTCTCAGATGCAGGATGTGTCCCGATTCTGATCTATGATTAAATAAAGCTTATCTTACGAGTGTTTTGCAACGAGAGGTTTTCATCCAGGCACTCAGCCTGCTCCTCGCCTCCCTCTAAATTCATTCGCACACTCTCCGGTTAAGCTAATTGTTAGCTTCCCTGCCATTATTTTAATGGGCGTGATCCACTTAATCTGATGTATTATACACTCGTTTGTTTTGTTTTTTATTATCAATGGCATTTTATGTCATCTCACTATGTTTTATTATCTCAACCAGCAAAGTTATATTTGCACTTGAGTTAAAAATAGTGTCTCTGCATCGTTTCAAGGAATCAGACAAGATGTAACATGTGAATATTTGGAAAAACTGCACAGACACCCACATTCCTGAATCCCATCAGAGCAGAAAAGGCTTTTCTGTTTTCTTCTGTTTGTTTGGTTTCCCTCTAAAAACAACATCATTGGGATTCGTTCCCATGAGCTCTGCACATCCAAGAAAAATAATCCCGTCTGATGCTCCAATGGTGTAATTATGGATCCAAGCAGACTTTATAGTTACGCTGTTGTTCTAAACAGCTCAAGCACAGAGGAAGTTTGGTTTTCTAACCAAACGTGATTGAATGCCAACTTTTGAAACCCAGCATCTCTACAGAACGTACGCTGTAGTTCTGCTCCACTCCGCGCCACTGGGGAAGTACTTCTGGTGTTTTCCCACCATGTGTCTTGGAAAGAAATGGATGGTTTGACAAAAGATGCAGCCTGGTGACGCCAAGTCCTTAGAGGTGAAGAACAGTTGCTGCTTTCTTCCGTGCTTCAGAAAAATTCACATTGAGTCAGAGATCCGGCAAGTCCTGATTCAGCTAAATCTACAGTATGTAACTTTTATAGAGAATATAATATATTGTTTCTTATATATTTGTTGAAACTGTCACCATGTCGTGATAGTTTGTTATGAGGCAGATAATCTGTGAAAAGATCGATCTCCTCCACCTCCTCCGGAGCTGCTATCGCCCTCTGAAGAAATATACCGCTCCCGAGCAAAAACAACCAATCAGAGTCAGGGGGAAATCATCTTAGCGATCACAATCATCCTCATGTATATGCTGCTTGCTGTGCTAAAGGCGGAGAAACAACTTACTGTCACAGGAAGGCTGTTTTTCTGACGTCAGCGGTGGCCATGCTATCTAGACTGATGGTTCATGACAGGCTGCGGCGTAGCGAAGAGCAAGGCGGGGAGGGATATGGGAGGTTGAGCAACGCCACACAAGATTGTGATCGACAGCGCTAAGACTTCCCTCCTGGCTCTGATTGTTTGGTTGTAGTTTGCAGTAGGAGGAGGTGGAGAAACTCAAAAATGTTCTATAAAAGTTACATACTGGAGCATTAAAGGGTTTTTTGGAGTTTATATATATATATATATATATATATATATATATATATATATATATATATATATATATATATATATATATATATTTATATATATATATATATATTTGTTTATATATATATATAAACAAATAAAGATAATAGGCTTGTAGCCAGAGATCATTGGTGCTTTTTATTTGTTCGTGGAAATTCATAGTTCTATATCTGACTGTCTCCAATCATCGGGCCAGTTGCCGGTCCACCACAGATACCTACAGTACAGGACAAACATCCATGTACGAACGAATACCTGAGGACAGTTTCAACTAGTTTCAACTCACAGAACAAGTAAGACCCTTAAATTACAATCCCAACTTGGAAATCCACGGGATAATGTCTGAAAACAAGCTTAGGTGTGATGGCCTCTGTCAGCTTCCGTATTTCGGCATCCTTCCTGTCTCGATCCTCACTGTCTCGTACTCCACAGCCGATATTTGGCGTTCAGTAAACCGAACTTACTATTTCATAATCTCCACCGCTGATCAAAATCTCAAAATTGGGGAAAATAATGAAGTACTTGCATTTCCTGCAGATGGGCCTTATTCAGGCCAATCAAGACGGATGCCTGCTGCTACAGAGCCTTCTCTTCCACTGCGTTACCCAGAAAACATCTGCAGTGGGATCTTATCCTGCCAGTAGCAGTGGAAGCCATCAAGTCCGTCCAGATATTTGTGGGTTTTATTTTATTTTATTTATTTTTTTGGGTAGGGAAATCGTCCTCCTTTTCAGTGCTCTATGTTTGGCACGCCAGTGTAAAGTCCAAACAGCCACGTTTCTTAGCAGATGTCGTCCTACGGTTACTGAGCTGGAAGACGGCGTGCGTCTTCATATACGGCGTTGAAATGTCTCTGGTCTCCACCACTGGACTTTTAGTTCCAACAAACCCAAGAACCTCTGGGAAATTTTAAAATAACTACTTAAAAGTGTCCGATCTTGGCAGCCCTGTGGGGATTGCGAGAGGCCTCGTTTGTGCAGTTCAGCAATCCTGCAACACTCAAAAGACTTTTTGCCAGACACAAGATTAGTGTGATTTAATATCAAAGAGGGGAAAGCGAGTCTTTTTGGACAGAGAATGTAAATATCAAATGTGTGTAAGAAATTATCGATGTTGCCTGATGCAACAAGTATTCATGAGCTTCAGTGCTTCATGGAGGCTGGTTCAACAAAAAAGGATTCTCTCTTTATCCGCACCGTCGAAAATGTATGACGGAGAATTACAGCCATAGCAAGAAAAAATACAAAAAATAATAAAATTATGAGACGAAAGTTGAAATAGTATAAGAATAACCTCATAAAATGAGGAAAGTAAAGTAATTATATTACAAGAATGAACTTGTACAAGAATAAAGTCACGGCATTACGAAAATAAAGTGATAATACAAGAATAAAGTTGCAGTGTTACGAGAATAAAGTCATAATATTACAAAAATAAACTTGTACAAGAATAAAGTTGTAGTATCATGAAAATAAAGTTGAAATAATATAAGAATAAAGTCATAAAATTAAGAAAGTGTAGTCATTACTTTGAGAATAACTTTGTACAAGAATAACGTCAAAGTATTACAAGAATAAAGTGATATTATAAGAATAACGTTGCAGCCTTACGAGAATAAAATCAAAACAGTACGTGAAAAACATTGTGGTACTCCAAGAATAAAGTCATAATAATACCAGAACAAAGTCGTACCATTACGACTCTTGATTTTTATGACTTTGTTCTCTTACTAGTTCAATTTCATTCTTGTAATATTTTGACTTTAATATAAATTTCATGTCTTTTATTTTCTTAGCGTGGCCCTCGTACTCGTTGAAGAAATTGCACTCCTTCCTTCTCCCTAAACCAAGGGGAGCATCATAGCTGCTCCTCAGAGCCGTTCCAGCAGACATCTGCACACGTTTGTGTTTTAAACACGCGTTTTTCAACTCAAAGCCACAGATGTCAGCCTCATGATTTTTGGAACAAAATCCAGCAACCAAAGTCTTTAGCATGCACAATCTGGAAAGCAGAAATACTGAACGTGAAATAAAAGTCTACGTCCAACCATGTATATCGTAGGGTTTGTAGCCAGCACCGCTTGTAGTTTGGCTCCAGGCGAAATGTCAGCACATCGTCACCGACGAGGCTTTACGGTGAGTCACAGACTGATGCCGAGCGCGTCGGAGGGTGGAGGCCTCCTCTGGGCTCGTGATGAATTGCGGCGTACATCATCTTATCAAGCCCTCAAATTATGTGAGCATGTTTAGCTTCCTGCTAGGCCCAGCAGAAACCTCAGCTCTCTCAGGCGCAGCCATCAGATCCTGTGGGGGTCGTTTTATCATCGGATGTTGCTCGGTGTTTGGTTTCAGAAATCTGGAGAGAGAGAGAGAGAGAGAGAAAAAAAAGTGTTTTAGACCAAACTGGTTGATTGTGGCTTCGCTCCAGGATGAGATTAAACAAGCTGACACAGAAGCGTCGAGACGCCACATCCTCCCCGGGCTAAATATACGGAGCCACGACACATCGCTCATGCTGCTTCGAGTTCTTCACATTTTGCCAAACGCAACCACAAAACCCGGATGTGTTTTGATGTGACGCTCAAACAAAGTCGCGTTTTGGCTGTAAAGTGGAGCTTAATGGGGCAGATTACGATGGAAATCCAATTGTGTGGCTGTGAGTTTGTGTTCGGCCTCCTGGAGTCAGTAGGTCGTCTGAACCTCCTTTTCGCCGCAGGTACGGAGGCAGGTCTGACTGCAAAAACACAAAAGATTACCAAGTATTTATTTATTTATTTTGATCTAGTTGCAAATACACTTGAAATAAGACAAAACTGACCTTACGAGCAGCTTTTCAGCAAGATATAAGAGCTTGTTTTAAGTAAATAACTTCTTAATATTGTTAAAAATCTTCTTGTTCCATTGGCAGATTATTTCTCTTATAAGATGGGAAAACTGTCTTATTATAAGTAAAATGATCTGCCAGTGGGACCAGGACTTTTCCCAGTACATCTCACCCTAAAAGTCTGTTCAGTTCTGCAGCCTGATTCAATAAATGAGATCAGAGTAAAAGCACCTTTTGAAAAAATAAATACTTTCAAGCAGGTGTCATGCTTTTCATTAAACGTTCATTTCTATATATATAAACTTTTTATTGGTTTATTTTAATTTTTAAAGGTATATTTCCTTTCGATGTAAGCTAAAAATCATCTTTAATTTAAAGGATCGGCGTTAGGTAAAATTGACCTTTTTGAGGTTTTAATCATGTTTCAATATTGTTCCCTGATCGAACACAAACCCGGAGTGTTCCTTCGATTCTTTCATGCATGTTTGGGAAATCCTTCAGTCTCCCATGGCAACCATTCGGGGCTGCCTGAACGCTTGCATATGAACTAGGTCTCATTCGAGCGCTTGGAAAGAGTTTCTTAAAGAAACAGAGGCCCAATTTCAAATTTCTTTAAAAGCAGAAGAGAAGAGAACAAAGTCAGAAAAATCGAGAGTCGTAATAGTATGACTTTATTCTTGTAGTTTTTCACGTATTATTGCAGTTTTATTCTTCTAATATCATGACTCTATCCTACAACTTTATTCTGATAATATTGTAACTTTATTCTCTAAATATTATGACTTTACTTTCTTAATTTTACAACTGAAGGTGATATATAGTTACTTCACTGTGCTATAAAATGACAGTATGTTCCTGGAAAATGCATAATACCGACCCTTTAACAGAAATAAGGACCTTGAAAACGTCGGTATGTGTGTAATTATTATCTAAAATGTGTTTCACTTTGTGATTTGAGTTACTGAAAGGTTGATGAAAAAAATCATCCCACAATGTGACACGACGCTTCACAATGTGTGATGTTGATTTTCCACCAGTTATGGTAGCATAACCCAACCGTTAAACTTCTCTCTTCTTCTTTGTTTGTATTTTAAAAAATGACCTTAAGCCAAATATTCCCATTTTATTTATGGGTATCAAAGTCAGCAGGGCCGACTAGATATGCTGATTCGAAACATTAAATCCCAACAGCACACATTTAAGTTTGTGGCTGTATCATATCAAAACACGAAACCGTTCCAGGGTGGAAATGACTCTTTTGCAGGTATCCAGGTGGTCGTGGACACAAACGCTGACCGTGTCTCATGATCGCGGCGCAGGACGCTCGGCGGCCGGCCGACCCGAGCTGCCTGCAGCGGTCCGAGGCCGAGCTGTTTGGGTCGGGTTTTTTGTTGTCTCTTCAGTTATTTATGAGCGCCAGTTGTTCGGCCTTCTGCTTGCTCCTGCAGTGACCACAGTGTGGGTGGGTCCCATCTGTGGAACTGACAGCTGACATTCCACACTTCCTACGAGCCGTGGACAGGGGGGAGATTTTTAAGAAACGTTTGGCTCGTTTCGAGGAAACCGGGCTATTTTGTGTTTTAGATTGCAGCCAGCGGCTCAAAAGCGACCAGAAATGCGCGGCTGAGCGGCGGTCGACCTGGATTCAGTGGCTGAAGTGACCGCAGCCGGAAAACACTCAGAAGAAAACGAAAAGGAAACGTTTGCGGCAGGATTCCACGACACGATAAATAAAAAATGTTTTGCAGATTGTGAAGGATGAGACCTGTTATAGAAACTGAACAAGCCCTTGTCAACACAGCCTCTCAAAGATTGATGTACTAAATATACAAATTTAACAATGTCCTCTGCGCGGCTTTATTTATACCTCTGAGTCTTGATGCAAATTTTGCACAAAAAACCCCCCCACAAAACATTTCAAACTATTTTCAATTTGTCAGCTGGTTTTGTACAAACATCGTCTTGCTTTACACACATTTTTAGCATTTTATTTTTTTAAACCCAACCCAAAATGCTGTTTGGTGCTTCATGCCACATATCTGATGGTATTTCTATTTGGCTGCACTGGTGTCTGTTGCCAGTAAATATCTGAAAACTACACCTTTTATTGCCCAGAACACCAGACAGTCTGTTGATAAGTTAGGTGTTGCATTTCAAAGCTAACATTTTCTAACCTTTATCCAGAGAGCGACAGAGGTGGAAACTGAATAAGTGACCTAAAAAAAAAAAAACAGCCTGGCACAAAATAAGCAAAATGAAAGTAATTACACCTTAAAATGAACTTTTTATAATAAGATGTGCTGTTAGATTGTTGTTGGTCAAATTGGACGTGGAATATTTTTTCTCTAAAACTAAAAGGAGACATTTTTATTCTCACATCTGCATGACCAGCTGTCAGTTTTGCTGCAGTTTTTCCGAAAGGATCAAGTCGTGTTGAGGTCCCGCCATAACGGCCGTCTCTGCAGAAAGGGACAGACAGCAAATAAACAAACTCGCGGCTCTCTAGCACATCTGTCCATGAGAGCGGATACTGTAACGACATGACTTAAAGGTTTCTGAGGTTTGGCTGCACGACTATTCTTCTTGTGTAACTTGGCTTTGTTTGCGCCGTGACATAATGACATGCAGCTGATGCTGCCAGGGATGAAAGAGACAAGACGCAGCTGGAGGAGATTTAAACTCGTCTGTGTGCCTCCCCTCCTCCCGTCTTCTTGCAGAATGCATGAACTGCACCAGCTTCAACGACATGAACAGCAGAATAAACGCCGTCGAATCAAAGGCGAGTATTGAAATCTTGGGGGTGAAAAAAAAGAAGAAAGAAAGACATTTTTGCAATCGGGCCAACTTCTGCTCTCGCTCCAGATCAAACTGTTGGAGAACGGCCGATCACTTCCTGAGGTCAGATTACCAGACGGCTCGACAGGAAATGAGGTGGACACGCGTGGAGCCACTTCACCGCCGTACCTGCCACCAGGTGTCAGCACATCTTCAGAAAAAACCTGCTTATAAGTGGAGATGTTTAAGAAGTGTCTGGGAATGTTTGGCTTCAGCATTCATCCATTGAACGTCACCGTTTCTAATTAAAATCTTTTCCAGATTTTTTCAAAGAAATAAGTGTCTTTGGAACTTACACTCCTAATGGATTGATCTACTAGTACCATCTAAGATGGTTTTTTTTTATTAAAACATTGCAAAAGCATGAAATGTTACCAAAGTATTTTTGGTCTAGTTTCTAGAGTAAATGTCTTAGTAGTGCACTTAAAACTAACTTACAAGAACCTTTTCAGCAAGATATAGGAGCTGATTTTAAGTAAGCAATTATCAATATTGATAAAAACGTACTTGTGCTATTCGCTGATTATTTCACTTATAACAAGATCATTTCCCTGTGTTATAAGTGAAATAATCTACCAATAGAATTAGTGCTTTTTTATTTATTTTAAGGAATCTTTTACTTAAAAACAAGCTCCCATATCTTGCTCGAAAGCAAGTTTTGTCTCGTTTGAGGTGTAGTAATGATACTTACACTAGAAACTAGATCAAAAATATTTGGTAAGACTTTGTGTTTTTGCAGTGAAGAAAAGCCTGCAGATCTGTAGGACTTTTTTTTTTTGTTTGTTATAATCTTTATTGGTCGAGACAGTCAGGTCAGAGTTTCCACTTTGCACTTCAGGAAATGACTTTCTGTGCTGAAATTATTTCCCTACTTAAAAAAAAACAACTTAATCAATACACAGGGGGAAAATATTTTTAACAACCAATTGGTGATATCTGCAACATTAAAGGAGTGAATTCAAATACGTTGTTATTGATGTAGACAATTTATTGAAAGACGGTGTAAAGTCTCAGCAGGGTTTAGCAAACTAAAGGCATTTATGTTGGTGATCACTCTGTGCTGTAGTTATTTAAATGTGAGCCTTTTAGATTAATTTTACTCCCTCTGCCGCTCTCTTCATCATGTGTGGTGAACTACTGTGTCACATTATATTTACACCTCAGGGAAACAAATTAATTAGTTTGAATTTCCCTAAGAATCTGATCTATTAAAAAATAAGATCCACTGACATGTAATTTAGATTAAATATTTAGGTCACAAGTAATTGCGTCGGCAGGGATTTTTACGAAAAATTTTCAGTTTGCGTTTTTTTTCTACTGCAATAAAATATTATTTTTCCTCAAGGCTTTGTTTAAGGGCTTCGGTGGTAAAATACATATTAACAGAAAAAGTTTCATTTCAGATTTCTCATCATGATCAGATGGCAACAGTGAAATAAAACATTTCACAGTGATAAACTGTTAGTTTCGTAGAATAAACACATTTGTTCTCGTCTGACTATTCAAAGACATCCAGCAGAAAGAAAGTCTGTGAGGTTTCTGAATTTATTTCACTCCAAATGTTACTTTTTTTTTTTTTTTTTTAAATGTCCACATTCCTCAGTGCCCGGAGCCAGAGGGCCCCCAGGACCGGCTGGACCTCCTGGGCCGGCTGGACGCCCGGGGACTGCAGGTCCTCCTGGAAGAACCGGGGATCGAGGAGCTCCTGGTAAAATACATCCTCTTAACTGCTCAGTGTTTTGGGGAGAGTTTCTTCCTTTTTGTTTCTCTGGACTATTGTTTTATGCTCAGGGGAAAAGGGGGACAGAGGTTTTCCAGGAGAGAGTGGCCGCCCCGGGCCTCCAGGTCTTCCTGGACCTCCAGGTCCTTCTGGGTCAGGTTCCTTTCCTCTACCCATTCGGGGAGACGTTTTCCATCTAGGTAAGATGACTACGTTTTAAAAAATGTAACCCAAAGAGATCGAGAACCTTGCTCAAATGTAACATGTGCCCCGGTTGATTCAGACACAAGCAGACAGTTAATTCAATCCGACCGTTTGGACCTGGGTGATGAGATCACAGCAGCCTGCTGCCGTTCATAAAACCTTGCAGAGTGGGCGCTGTCACGGCGCTGTGGGAGAACCATTTGTGAGGCAAAGGCCTTCTGAGTTTAAATATGTGGCAGATATGAGAACAGCAAAACTCACAACTCGGTGTCAGCGCACAGACGCTAAACACTTTAACCCAAGCACACGGCCAAGAGTTATGCTCAAGCTGTAGAAAGGGACACATCGGATAAAAACATATATTTAAAAGCAAATAAAGATGAAATTATTTTAAAAAATGTTTTAGCTGCTTCAGGTGTGGCCACTGTTATGGACATTTTCTGTCAGCGCCACTGAACAAGAAAGCATTGACTGATCTACACACTTTTATTTTGGTGAGCGTGCAGTTTTTGAGAAGTCCTTTAATCTCCCATGGCAACCATTCAGCTGTGCAGCATCACATGGTCTAACTTAGCGCTGCCTTTTCCACGTGGCTCCTCCCTCCGCTCTCATCTCATCTCATCTCCTCCAGACTAGCGGCAGCAGCAGTTATCACGTCTGCTGAGCTCACCATAGGAACTACCTCTCAGTGAAACACTGGCAAGAACGTCATTAAGGGCTTTACAGAGTAAAGGTCGTGATGAAAAGAGCAGGAGCTTCTTAAAGAAATGGAGACCCAATTTCAAAAAATTAAATTTGATTTGTTTTAAGTCATATTTGGTATATACAGCATTTTTAGAACAACTGAAGGTAACATAGTTACTTGATTGTGCTGTAAATGTGCCTGGATTATACACAGCACAGCCCCTTTAACTACAGCTTTAAATGACCAGATTGCAGAGTGTGATATCTTAAGAGAAATCCCGATCCTTTCAACAAGAGCTGTCCAAGTAAAAACTCCATATGGTCAGTGGGTGGTCCTTCAGGGCGGATTGCTTTCACACTGCTAAGCCGGGGCAGGTACAGGAGTCCCAGGACGCCTCTGACGGTGGTCTGACGAGAGCCGTCCTCGCTGCATTCTCCTGGAGTTAGCACCTGCTGTTGGCGCTGTCTGCGTTGAGCTCAGATTACTCGGATGGGAGCGAGGAGCGCCAGTCCGGAGCCGGGTCTGAAGGCTCAACGCCGACCCCAGAGCTGCTGCGAAAACCGTCAGCTGGTCGGGTGGCCGCAAAGAACCAAGGCCAAAATTACAAGCAGGACCTTTTCACGGTCGGCCATGTGCCTCACGCTCGCATTTAGCAGAAATGTCACACAGGACGTGAATTCTGGCCCGAATGGACTCGTGCTGGAGGTGGCACAGGAAACATAAGCGTTTAACAAAACGCTTATGTTTAACGTTTCTTTTGTATTGAAGAGAGACTTATTTTCTCTAAGCAAAAGTACTCAAGCCCTTGGTGGTCTTTTTTGACGGTCTAATTTATTAGGATTACAGTGGTGGTTGAATAAACACAAAGTGGTGGATAACTGTAGTTGTTAGGGAATCACACATGGTGTTCAAAGATTTTGACAAATAAAACTCTAACAAATACTTTGTAAAAGCTTTTGCTGTGAGGACGGCTGTATGTTGTTTGGATACAGGACGTCTCCACCAAACTGAAACGTCTACAATAGTTTCCCATTCATCTTTGCAAAATGCCTGAAACTCAGTCGGAGAGGATGAGGAGCATCGGTGAGCATCTACGTCTAGATCAGATTCTCCATTTAATTTATTTGCTGTCTGAACTTTGACTTGACCGTTTTGACACAATCGGATTTGACTTTCTGTAGCTCTGGCTGCAAGTGTAGGGCGGTCGGGTTTTCTGTGTGATTTCAGTGACATGTTCAAAGTTTAGGACTTTGTTTTTAATAGCCAAACACGCTTTAACCTTCTCCACAACTTTCACCCTGACCTGTCTGCCGTCTGCCTCCTCGACCTTCAGGAAGCCGTTTGTTCGCGGATGGTCTCTCCGACGAACCTCCGAGGCCTTTAATCTCAATTACACTGAGATTAGATTGCACAGGCTTGAACTCTGTTCACCTCCGTTTAAGTCTAGAATCTGCAGTAAAGTCTGTCTGTCTATCTAAAGGCCATTTTATTGAGTGTTACTGGAGTAAAGGGGATTTAATACAAGGCATCACCGAATCAGACTTTTAAGAAAACTGCGGTCACACGCACACATAAAAAAAATAAATAAATAGATTGAAATGTATGGCGTGACAGAATGAGAGAATCTGAAAGGAGCCTCTATCAGTCTGCGAGTTGCTGTTGCTTTATTGTTTCTGTGTGTCGTTGCTGTTGTCGCCTGCTCAGCCTCTACACACTGGGGCTTTAAAGAGCACAGCCACCAACAGACTGAAACCCAAGCATAAATCACCAGATTAGCTGTGGCTGCTTTGAAAAGATGAAGACTGAACGTGTCGCCGCATTGTGTTTCATAGAAACCGGGCTTGTTGCCTGTTTCCTCCGCTAACGTGGCGTCTCGGCTTTGTCTCCGTCTGTCACGTCGAAGTAATTATTCCTTTTGATCTAAAAAGAAGACAAAAAAAAAACAAAAAAACCCTGAACGCATCATTATTCTAAACATCCAGTACTAGAGTGTTGCCACAGGGAGGCAGCAGGAGTCTGTGTAATGATCATTACCTCGCGAGGCCTGCTGGCTCTGATAAGGCCTTTTTGGTCGCGCCTGCCTCTCTGAGCCCGGGACCGTGTCTGCGGGTCTGCAGCTATGAAGATTTGGGTCTGTGGGACCGTGTAAGTGAAGGCAGAGGAGTTGGGGAGCGGAGGGGGAACTGGCTGTAAATCAGGTCTAATTTGTTAGCTGTCAGCACAACAATCTGCGTTTGGGGTGGGTGGGAGTCGGGGGTGGGGAGGGTTAGAGGACTGACTGCGGCTCCGAGCCAAGAGCAGGCCTGGCTTTGAACATGGGAGGAGATGTTCTGCCACTCAAGTGGAGTTTCTCTGGGAGGCGGCCAGACTGGAGGAGACTGTAGCGCTAGAAAATTAGTTCCAGAGGGAAATCTGCTCCTTCTAGACCCTTTTTCTTTCTCTCTTTTTTTTTTTTTTTCCCTGTGGACTGCAGCCATAATGTAACAGGGCTGCCTCAACATGGGGGAGAGAGACTGACACTGAGCATATGCTCAAGTGGTGAGGAAGTGTGAGGTGGTTTCACACTGAATTTATTCCCACGAAAGATCCGACTTGCTGTAACCGAGGCGGGGCTTCTAAGTCCGGTGTGTTCTGTCAGACGTTTGATCACATTCCCTGCACCGTGAAACGAGACGTCGTTCGGATCGCCCAGCTGTTCCCCGACGTCACCGCCAGGCTGGACTTCATCCGGGTCCATCCGAGCGTCGGATGGACCTTTAAGCCAAACTTAAATCTACAGCGACATTTATCTTAGAGGAAAACTTTAAATGCAACCTAAGAATATGTGTTTTACGTGTTTATATATGTACAGGATTTCCCTCAGGGTGTTATAAGCCTGGCGGTTGCCCCCCATGGTTTGTTTAAATTTGATAGTTTTTCTTTAAATACACAGCAGAACCAGCTGTTGACACACCAGTTGCGCCGTCCCTGTCTCAAATTAGGATGCTCGCTCGTGCTCCTCTGAATCTTTGAAACTTTTAACATGTTTCAGCAGAAAAACGCAGCGAGCCGCTGATGGACCAGGCTTAGCAGGTTTTCTGGAGGAAACGCTGATGCATACTAAAGCACTTTGAACTGGCTTGTTCACAGTGCTATAAATAATATTACCTTTACCTTTATGATGACAGGCATTCAATGTTATCTGACTGTTTTTAACGTATCTTACATCTGACTCATGTCAATATTTTTGCTTACCTTTATCTGCCACATCTATTATTTTCTTGCTGTCTATTATGATTTAAAAAAAAACAGATTTCAGGGCTGAGACAGACTCTACTGAAAATTTTATTTAATTTTTTTTAAATCTAAATACTGGTTTTGGTTGAAGGTTCAGTTCTCACTGCACACTAAAAGTTTTACAGAAATTTGTGTCTCAAGTTTGTTTTAATTTCCAGACTTGTAGCTGAACCGCAGGCTGGTTTCAGTTGGTAGCACCGCTCCTTTGCAGCAACAAGATCCCGACCCGGGGTGCTTTCTGCATGAAGTTTGCATGTTTCCCCCGTTTATGTGTGGATTCTTTCCAGGTATTCCCGCTTCCTCCAGTGGGTAAACATGACTATTAGGTTTACTGATCTCTCTAAAGTTGGAGTGGGTGGTTGTGTGTGTGTGTGTGTGTGCGCGTGTGTGTGTGTGTGTGTGTGTGTGTGTGTGTCTGCGTTCTGCCCTGCAAGCAATTATCCCCCTCTTGAGCGTTCCCACATTCTGTCATGATAAAACCACTGACTCAAATGTGATTGGCCGGCTCAAAACAGTACACAATCAGGAAGTGGAAGGAAAGTCAAACATAGTTTTTAACATGTTTTACGTGTAAACATTTGACAAGTGTGGCGTGATTTTATAGTCGCCACTTTTTACTCTGATCCCTCTAAATATAAACCAGTCCAGCCAGAAGTTACCAAGTTCCTAAATAACATTTTAAAAAAATATTTCACCTTCCTAAAATACTTCTTTTTTTTTTTTACCAAAAGTAATTAAAAAAAAAAAAAAAAAAAAGAAAAGGAAAATCACCACCTTTTACTTTCCAAAAGATCTTTTAGAAAGTAAGAAAAAAAAAACATTTTTGGCAAAAAATGACTTGGGCCTTTATGTGATGATTTGTAAAATAACCTCATGATGAATCCAGAGAGTCACTGTTGTTACAAGAAAGCCAGAAGAAGTCGTGTTTGTTTCCTGCATGTTGATGCAAATCATGAAGCGGACACAGCAACAGGATGAATGAGTTAGGGCCATCATATTGACCTTCATGCAGCAGAAACACTGGACATGGCCCTGAACACACCAGGGCATGATGGTGGTGGCAGCACCGTACCGTGGGAAAACGTTTCTGCAACACTCTCAAGCAAGCTGCTCAGAGTTAATGGAGATAAATACAATCTAGTCCTGGAAGAATTGCTGTGAGAGACTGAACAAGGCTTAAGACGGGACTTGGACTCTTTACACACAGCTGGAGTAAGAGGGGAATTGTTTAAATTAGAAACATTAATGTGTCTGACAGGTCCAGTCAAAGGCCAAGTCTACATCCATTTAAGAATCTGTGATAAGACTTGAATATGTTTGTGCATACGGAGTTAATTCACTCTGACTGGGCTTGTTTTCCAAAAGAGCGATAAAATTACATTTCAGTCTAGATTTACAAAACTGATATTTGCCAAAGACCGAAAGCCAAAACTGCAGCTGAAGCATGTGAATCGCAGACTTCGAGGGCATATTATTTGCAAAACAAAGTGTCGGGGAACTGATATTTACCATGCTGCTTTGCGGATTGCCGCTCTAAATTTACCCTTTATTATGTTCTGTTTCACTTAAACACTATAACTGGGTGTTGGTTCGGAACAAAAATTACAGTCATTCGTTTTGTGGTCTTTGCAGTCAGATAGCCACACCTTTTCTGGCATTGTGGGGGGAAATTCACCATGAAAGAAAGAGTCACATGTTTCACTTTCATCACCGCTGTGTTCTGCCTGAGGGTACGAGTTGGATGTACTTGTGCTAGTTTGGCTGAGTTCAGCCAGTAAAGTAGCACTTGCAATTCAAAGACTACTTCTCCACTCATCGTTCGCTGGTCTCGAATCCAAGTTCGCAACATTATGCTTAAAAAAAAGCTTTAAAAATGTGTCTAGTTTCTGCCATGTTGGTGTATTCAATAAATATCCAAAGAAAGACATAGTTGGGGTGAAATGTGGTTGCAAAGTGACAAAATGTGCAAAGATTCATATGAGTGGAGAAGGATTCTTTAGCCAGATTCTGCATTAAAATTGATAAATTACCAGTTTATCATGCAAACCAAACTAAGACCAAGGCAGGGTCTGGTCTTTATGGGTCACTTCTCTGTAGGATGCCATTAAAAACAAGTCTGTGATGCGTCTGAACTGCTATTAAGAAGTCATTGCGGCACAGCTGTGTCAAAATGTTTCTCATGAATTAACTCTATCTCTGCATTTCAACGCAGGACATAAATAATACTCAACCTTGAACCACTCTTCCACATGCATTAGCCTTTTAAGAACAGACACATGTTTACTTTATCACATAATGCACTTTAGTGACCAGACTGTGTTAATAATCATGCTGAATAAGTTATAACTGCTCATATTCTACATTATATTGCTTTTGGAAAAAATCTTATCTGCGCTGTTGTTGCACTCATTAAAGGTGCAAGGAGAGCATGAAAAAGTGTAAAAAAATAAAACAAAAAAACAACAACTTTATAATCATCAATATTGAACAATTATAATTGGATGACAGCATTTTGCCGTTTGGTTTTGAAAGGCTGTTTGTTTGTACAGCCTTTCGGTTTGTGATCTTCGTTGACCCAGAGACAGAGGAATTATGGGTATTTTTGTCTGCTACGTCGCGGGCGGACTCCTCTTAGTAGAGAACCCGACGCTGATTCATGGCAGCATTTATTTATTTAAGAAGCTCTTTATCTCTGTGTAATTTCCTCTGGAGATTTGTGATCATTTCATTTCAGTTCAAATCATTTGACTCACGAGGGACACAATTAAACCTTCCGCATCGCGCGGCCGTGAAAACATTTGGGTTGCTACCTTGCAGCACGGTTAAAATGTTGTGACTGACGCTGATGTTTCCCCTCAGAGGAGGACCCGACCCGTCCTGTTCTCGCTGAGCCTCCGGTCAGAATGGGCCCTCCCGGTCCCGCTGGTCCCGTCGGCCCCTCGGGTAGGAACACGAGCCGCTTCCTGTATACATATTGGAGGAAAAAACAGCACATTGTGGCCTCGGTACATTATGCATGTGTATCGTATCATGTCTTGTAGCTGGCTGAGTGTGTCATTACAAACACTTAGCGTCAAAACTGCAGGATTTACCAAGAAAAACAGCCGGTGTTGAAGTTGTGACACTGTATCGTAGCAGAATATGTTTATTGTTTTCTGTGAATGTTTATGAATTTTACACCGCAGGCTGTATAAAAATTTAAATCAGGACATGTTGCGAGAGGTTTTATCCGTTTATTTTAGTTCGCGCCAAATACTCCAGTTTGAGCTGAATTAATTTTGCTTGGATAAAAAAAAATCAGTAATAATACATATTATGATAGACACATGATCAATTCTAATAAATAATACATTGAAAAGATCCAATCCAGAACCGCACAGCATTCTGGGAGAGGAAAAAAACGTTAGCTGCTCAATATTCAGCTAAGCAAGGTGGGTGGCATCAACTAACTCGCTTGCTCTTTGGTTACCTAGCAACTCTCTCAGTCTTTGGTCACCTAGCAACAACCTGTTGAGTAAATTGCAGGAGGAAAGGTTACATTGCCAGTTTGGCAGCATTTCCGAGGTCCAAAACAAACCAAAAAAAAACAACAATAATTCTCAATATTGTCCGATATCAAAGGTTCATATTGATCCATCTGATTCATTCTAAACTAGATTCAGATTAACGAACATACAGAACATCTGGAAGCAGGTTTAACATCAACTGTTTTAAAACGTAGCAGTTTAAGCATGTGGAGAAAGGAGAGAGAAACAGTCGAACAAGGAAGACTGAACCAGGAATACTCTCTATGGGAATACAAAAACCAAGAGTTTGACAGGATTCATACATTTTTTCTAAACGGTGTCAGCATTTAGTAATGATTAATGGTGTTTGTGTGTGGGAGTGCAGGTTCCCCTGGAGAACGAGGACCCACAGGGACACCTGGTCTCCCTGGACGGGACGTAAGTCTTTCTCACTTGGTCATAATTGGTCGTCTCAGACATCACTGCTAATGCCCTTGCCTTTGTTTGTGTGAATCCAGGGTAGGGAGGGTGCTCCAGGCAGACATGGCAGTCCCGGCCCGAAAGGAGATCCAGGGGAAAGGGTAAAAATGACCCCCATTATTGGATTAACAGGCTGTCTGAACGTATTTGGTGCTTATTAATAACGTGAGCGCTCTTTAGTTTTGTAAATGACCCCGTCATGCACCGGTGGACACATTAAAGGAGAACCAGCTTTTCTTCAAAGACTCTCTCCAACCCGTGACTAATCCTGCTCTCTCCTCCACGTTCAGGCCGCGCTAATCAGGGCCGCCATGTTTGATCTGTTGTCAGGTCTCCAGTGGGTCCTCCGTCTCTAAACCTGATCTCTTTCCAATGTGTGTGTGATCTGAGATTGGTGAAGTGGTGAAATGTTGGTAACTGTTGTTATTCCTCCTCTAGGGGGCGCCAGGTGCCAACGGAGAGCAGGGCCTACCTGTAAGTTTAGTCAATGTGATGCGTGAACCTCACACATCCGAACACCCTGAAGGTGACGACCTTCATTTCTTTCCCCTCTCAGGGAACACCAGGGCCAAAAGGAGAACCAGGAGTGAGCTTGAATGACGTAAGAGGCATTGCAGGTCTTTTTTATTTTTATTGAAAACAGATCCTATTGAAGAGGATGGTGTTGCTCAGGGTGAAGCCGTGCAGCAGCTCCGAGAGGCCCTGAAGATCCTGGCCGAGCGGGTTATGATCCTGGAGCACATGATTTGGATTCACGGTGAGGAGAAGCCGCACTTCACCAGAACCTCAGGGATACTTCAGTAAGGTTTAGAGGTTACTTTTCTGTAAAATGGATGCAACTTCCCAAGGAACAAGAAATTACTTAGAGGCTACTTTCAGGAACTTACTGGGACGATTCAGAAATCTTAGTGGATCTTACTGGTTTCACTAAGATCCAACCTAAGATTTTCTTCCTACTGCTGAGATTTGGCTTTCTGAAGCTTAGCTGGGTCTTTGTGGAGCATTAAAATTACTATACAGACTTCAGCAAGAGACTTCTGGAGCTTCACAGGAACTTAAAAAAACAAACAAACTCAGAGGAACTTACTTGTTACTTTCCCAAAACTTACCAGAAGATTTTCAAACTTATCAAATATTTTTCTGGGACTTAAAGGGCACTAGCCAGAACTTAATTTGGCTGTTACATCTCTGTTTATTTCTGGTCACTCTCCTTGTACCTACTAGGTACTTTCTCAAACTTCGAGGTTTCTATCCAGAACCTACCAGGTACTCTCATTAAACTTTTAATTACTTCAAGGGTTACTTTCTCAATACTTGCCGTGTCTTTGTTCGACGCTGAGCTTTCTGGGTTCTTTCTATGAACTTCCCTTCTACTTTCCTGTAGCTATGGTGGTTCTCATAAAAATGGGACGTTACTTTTAGAGATACACCAAGTAATTTTATTGAACTTTGATGCAACTTACAGGTTGCCATCCAAGAACCTACCAGATTTCCAGTTAGTCAGGAAGAGTCAGGAAAATTACATCTAAGTTCTTAGGAAGAATTGCCTGTATTATATAGTTCTACCCAACAAAAGGTAATTACTAAACACCTGTAGGAAATAGATGGAAGCAAATTCTCAACGCCAACATTCGAGCCGCGTCCGCCTGCCGCGAAAATGCAGAATCTCAAACTGTTCCTCTGAAGCAGAGGAGGGACGCGTCCTTGCTGACTGGCTTTTCTGTCTGCTGTTTGTTGCTTTGCGCAGAGAACTCTGAAGGATCTGGATTCAGCAGCGTTTTAGACCCGCTGGGTTTCTCCAGCCTGACGACGAGGCGTCGCCAAGCCGGTCGAGCCCTCCGTCAGCCCGCAGGCGTCAACGGGCGGCAGAAACGGGTCCCTCTTTAACGTTATTGCATCATTTTGCATTTGTGTGAATAACTGTACGGGAATATCGGCATTTTTTTATTTGTAATTTTTTTGTTTTTTGTTATAACTGGACATGCGTAGCTGTTCTTTGTATCTGTACTTTTCAGATTTATAGTTGTGTTTCTTCGACATGAATAAGTCCTGCTATTAAAAGTTCTTTGTAGAAGAGAGATGTTGAGCATTTCCTTCGCACCAAATGATTTATTGTCCTTTATCACCCTGCTGCTGCTGCTGCTGCTGCTGCTGCCTTTACACAGAAGTATGCCATAAATTACAATGGAGGTTTCTGGCATCCTTCCTTCATCAGATAAAAGATAGATAAGTAAATTTATCTCTTTTCCTGAGGCTTAGGTTGCAGGCCTTTGCATTCTTGAACAAAGTACAAAAAAAAAAATTGTACCGATCTAAAAATCTTTGTCTTCCATCGTCTCTTTTGTGTTTTAGTTTGTGTTAATGCTGTTAGGGGGGAAAGCCTCCAAGAACGTCAGCGTGACATAAACCGGAGCAAGCA
Organism: Gambusia affinis; assembly: GCF_019740435.1. NCBI lineage: Eukaryota > Metazoa > Chordata > Actinopteri > Cyprinodontiformes > Poeciliidae > Gambusia > Gambusia affinis. The sequence goes on from NC_057873.1 coordinate 22,934,327, forward strand.
TCTGGAAGTCAGAGGAAAGAGATCCCGAGTCTCGGGCCAAACCCCCTCGCTCGGCCCACAATGCACCTGGAAGCTGATGGAGATGCAGACCTGACAGGGTTACATCGACTTGTTTGATAAACTGCCTCTGAGGTCTCCGTTTTAAACCGACGTGATTTATTGCGCGATGTGTCTCCCGAGTGATTGAGACGGAGGTTTCAGAGTGAAACCCCTCCGCCGCGTCTGGAGCGATCCTTGCTCCCTCCATTACAGAGTTCACACGGGGGGTGGGGGGGGGATCCTTCTGGGAGGGAAACGTGCTTTCCTCCGCCGGGAGTTGAGGAGAGGATCGATTCACGAAAACATTTCGCCGGAGTGGAGTGGGAGCCGCCGGTCTGTTGGTGACGACAACGTTGAGAGCAGACCAAAACATGCAAACTATAAACAGATGAGTGTGAGAATTGTTTCCGTCAAGAGTCCAATTCAGAGTTTGGTATTTCAGTTATTTGCAACTCTTAAGTTTTTACTGCTCCATAAAAAGAGAACTGCATAACAATAAAATAAGTCAAAGCCCCTCTAACAACAGACACGCTTTTTATTGGCCACTATCAGCTGTTTATAGACCTCAAAGTGTTCAAATGAAACTCAGAAGGGCAGAAATAACTGCTATGGGCTTTTCTACCCTCACATTACAGAGATGCAAGTCAAGCTGCTTCCTGGAATAAAACAGAGGAATCAGAAATGAGTCCTTTACCTGTTCTGGAAAGAAAATCAATTTGCAGTGAGTTTATAAAACAGTGAAGAATGCCTTGCCCTTTGGCAAAGGCATTAGCTTGTTGTTGTTATTATTATTATTAGGATCTGACATGAGTCAAGAATTTGTAGCAGTATTGATTTTGATCCATGTATTCTTACTTGTGAATAAGGTTGCCTTCCAGAAATTGCTGTAAGACTTATAATAAATTAATATTTATGTTTGCTTAGCATGACTTTTTTTTTTTCTAAAATAACCTAATGCAATTTTCTGAAAATCACTGCAAGATGCATTTACTTATTCCTATTCCTCTGGTTACTATTAGTCTTATTACTATCAGGCCTTGAGATAGTAAGACTTGATAGGTCAAAGACTGACAGCATTAACGTTGATGCATCATACTTGTTTTTTGTTTGTTTTTAATTTCTTTCATTATTCAATTAAAGGGGCAGTATTATGGATTTTCCGAGCAGATAGTGCCATTTTATAGCACAATCAAGTAACTATGTTACCTTCAGTTGTTATGAAAATGCTGCATTTGTCAAATATAACTTAAAAGAAATTTGACTTTGTAATTTATTGCCTTGAAATTGGGCCTCTGTCTCTTTAAGAAGACCCTGCTCTTTCTGAAGTCATCGCAACATGGCTCCTCTATTAACCTTTAACAACTTTTTTTTACCAGCCTTGCGCTGACAGGCAGCTGATGGTCACTTTCACCAGGTGTCTGCTAACTGCAGCTGGCTAGTCTGAAGGAGCTGAGTGGGGGGGAGGAGCTTCAATCTTGAAGGCGGGGCTCAGTCCCACCAGGCCTTTTGCACCTCTGAATGTTTGCAACAAGAGATTAAATGATTTCTCAAACATTCATAAAAGAATCAAGGTAACACTTCATGTGTGTTTTTGATGAGGGAATGACATTATAGCCCCTTTAAAAAAAACTCAACAACCTGACATTAAATGTTCTCTGACTGGAGATAATTCAACACTTCTACAAAAAAAAACAAAAAAACATTGAATCCATCATTGCAGATGATAACAACCTCTCTTTACAGCACAAATTTCACAATCAAGCAGCAACATGCCTCCTTCCCCCTCTTGGCCTCACTTTTTTTGAGATCCCACAGAAGAGCATGTAAACAGCTGGTTAACCTGTAAACATTTGCTTGGTTTCTTTTCTTCACAGGCCGGCGTCTGGTCTCTGTAGAAAGGATCACAGGTTGGACAAAAATCAGAGTTGACTTTTCCTGCTCAATTAGCTCCCGAGAACAGAGAGCGATGAGCGTGGTTCCGAGGCGTCCTCACGCTCCTCTCCGGCCTCTTCATGAATTCTTTCATCTGTGTTTCTGTCTCCCCCTACCCCTCCTCTTTCTTCTTCTCCTCCTCCTCCGCTCTCTTGTTTTTCCTGTCTACTGAACAGAGACGTGTTGATGTGAGGGGGGCCCCCCGTTTGCGTGGCCACAAGGGAGCAAGTCTCTGGTGCTTTTGATGGGCTGCGAGATCAGACGTGTCCACCGCTCCCCGGCGCACACTCTAGCGACTGATCATGCAACATGGCGAGGGGCAGAAACAACCCAAAAAAAAAAAAAAAATAGATGCACACCCACTCGTGATCCCTCTGTTAATCACACGAGGTTGTTTTGGTCCACGCGTCGGCTCTGCTCTCGGTGGGGTGCCGTGTTTGCCCCGACACAAGGGAGAGAAAGTGAGATGGTGTGTGATTCCCCCTGCCCCCCTCAATACACACACTTTCTTGCCCCCTTTTTTTTTTTTTTTTTTTTTTTTTTTTGCTTTTGACAGTAAGATGGATGATTGCAATCACAGGAGCCATCAGTGAGACAGAGCGGAGGTCTACAGGGCAGGGAGACACAGCCATGGGAAACCAGCCGTCAGATTAATGCGCCACGCTGCCATGGGAACAATGCACTGTTTATTTGTCTGGTGTGTGTGTGTGTGTGTGTGTGTGTGTGTGTGTGTGTGTGTGTGTGTGTGTGTGTGTGTTGGGTGGGGAGGGGGGGTGGTTGTTGTGTCATATGCATTTTCTTCTCCTCTCTCTCTCTTTCTCTCTCTCTCTCTCTCTCTCTCTCTCTCTCTCTCTCTGTTTCTGCGGCCTTTTTCATGTACACAACATGAAAGCCTGCTCGTAAAACACGGCTTGGCGGCTCTGCTTTAAAGGGAGACGCATAAAAAAAGAAAAAAAAAAAAAAAAAAAAAAAGCTTGTTTACGTTTTAAAGAACAGTAAGCCTGTGCTGAAAGTCAATATGTGTCCCTGAAAACCAGCGCAAATATGTCCGATTTCACAGTGATTGAGCTGCTCTCTTTCATCTCCTGGGAGAATAAGAGGCAGACTTCTTCTTCATCATCATCTTCTTCTTCATCTTCTTCTCTGCTGCAGAGTGAACGGATGTTTTTAAGAGAAACATCTGTTGCTGTACAAACGGGATTACTGCGTCTGTAGCCGAGGGGGCAGAGGGGCCGCCGAGGTTATGAATGGCGGTGTGTGGCTGACAAGGAGGTCTGGGAAGAGGCTCTGGGATGAGCCGTAGCTTTCTGCTAAAGACGCCAAATGAACCAAATGGAATTCGGTTTCCGGTATTCTTCGGCGCTCACTTTTAAATCTGCTTTGCTTTTGCTAAATATAAAGTTTTCCACAATGTGCCACTTTGCAACCGCAAACTACAAAGTGATTTATTGGGCTTTTATGTGACATACCGGCACAAATAGTGCAAAATTGTGGATTAAGATGTAAATTATAGTTGCCTTTTTAACGTTTTTTTTGTTTGTTTTTTACATTAAAATAAAATGTGGTGCGCATTGAGTACCCACTTCACCACAATAAGGTGGTAAGGTCATTTTATTTATATAGCACATTTTCAGCAACAAAGCGATTCAAAGTGCTTTATATTAGTTTTAGTAATTACAAACAAAATAACAAAAAAAGGGTAGAGTAATAGGAGTTTCTCTGGATAAACTAAGAGAAAAGACAAATATGGATTCTAAGTTTGTTCTAATTCCTGCTGAGTGAATATAAAACTAAATGTTCCCGTTCTGGGTTGAGAACAGGCGCTCACGTCTCCAGCAAATGATACGGAGGCACACGGTGCATTAAAGACCCTCTAAACTGACAGGCATAATTTGACACACAGCCTGTGGAAACTTTGAAGGAGCTGCAGATGTCAACAGCTCAGGTGGGAGAATCTGTTTGACAGCTGAGCGCTTTCTGAAACTGAGATTTATGGGGGGGGGGGGGGGGGGGGGAACTCTCATGAAGTTTTATTTGAATTTTGTTACCAAACAATATGTTGAAAAACGTGCTCTGAATTTCAGTTTTACACATATAGGCCTATGTAAAAAAAAAATTACACTTGTAACAAGGCATTTTCTTCCATGTTATAAGTGAAATAATTAGTGGAACTAGTACTTTTTTAAATTAATATTACAGAATAATTGGCTCATATGTTGCTGAAAAGTTACTTGTGAGTTAGTTTTGCCTTATACACAAATATCTTAGCGTACTAAGATATTTGTGCTGGAACCCAAAACAAAAATACTTGGTAAGATTTTTTGTTTTCACAGCGACATAAATTTCTTACTTTGAACTAAACTGAAACACTTCAGGGCTTTATGACTACTTTTAGATGGCAGGTAGTTTCTACCCTTGAATCTCGATCTGGTATCACCATCTGGTATTTCACCTAACACCTTGTTGACCTGTCAGTCCGTGACGCTAGGTGATGCTTTGCGCTTCGGGCGAGCAACCAGAAGGAAGAAATGCTGTATTTTAATCCATATTCTCTCTACTTTGACTTTTTTTTTGTCTTTTCTTTTCTTTTTTTTTTTTAGCTTTATCTTCATCTCTAAACTTGAAGATTAATGCTTCTGCAGAGCTTTAACTCAAACAGACAAATTCCTGTGAAAACGCTCCCTCCTGCTGGGAGCTGCGTGCTCGGGGGTCAGCTCCTGATAAAGCACGGATAGAGTTGCAGCTCGGAGGTGTTCGATTGCACAAAAACAGCCGAGCGCCGCGTTGACCTAGATTCAGGTGATATTCAGTTTGTCATTAATGTAACCAGGCAGCATCTGAAGTTTCTCTAAGCTCACCTGGGGAGCGTGTTTTATATTAATCTGAAGCCGTTTGTGGAGTGATTATACCTCCTTTTTTTAATGGACTTTAAATTCAAATCCATACATTTGATATATTTCTGCTCTTTGCTAAAATGTCCTTTTGCTGCAACTTACTGAGGGACTATTATCCAACTATCAACGCAGGTGTTTGTTTGAGTCTTTATGTTTTGGGATTTTTTTAACCTGTCAGGTTTAGAATATATTGAAACTTATTTACCTGACCTTGTTCGTAAAAACGAATTAAATGACCTAAAGTATTACATTCAGGGACATGATGATGCTCTGGCTGTTTTCAGAAAAGAAGAGCATTCACAGACCGAAACTATTTGCAGTTTTCAAACATTCAGCGTGTTTAAAACTACAGCGTGGCTTTTATTATTCTTACCTGCTGAGCATAAACTAAACATGCAATGTTTTAATAAAACAGACAAAATGGTAGATTTTTTTATTTTTTTGTCGTAAATACCTCAGTTCTGCGTGTTCGCCTCACCAAAGGAAAGGTGGAAAATTTCCAGACTTTGGAGGGATTCGTTGCTTTGAGTTTTCTTGGTCTGGGAGTTTTGTTTAGTCTGTTGCCAGCAACAACAAAATAATTAACCAGATTTAATGAATGGATGCTCTCATGTCTGTTTTTATAGAGTACAGGTCGCTGTTACCATGAAATTAAATGGCACGAAAAAACACGGGTAATGAGAGATGACTTGTGTGTTAGCCTACGTAGCATGTAGCATCTAGAAAAAAAATCTTTTGAGATTTTGAATTTTGTTGATGATATGTATATATATATGTATATATATTTATTGTTCTTCTGCTTTAACCTCCAGACTTCAACAACTTGTTCTTTGTGAAATGCCGATATTGAAATAAATTATTTGTGGCCGCAAAAATCATTCAGAAGGGCTGAAAACAGCCCACAGGCCGCAACTTTGAACAGTGTTGTTGTACATTAACTATCAAACGTCACCTGAACAATAACTTTTCATTTTGAACTTGTTCCGTACCAGAGAGTATCCTTTGGTACTTTCTTTCTTTTCTTTTTTTTTACTGTTAAATATGTTACAAAAAATTGGCATGACTTTAAAAACATAAGTACATACTTATTTACTACATATATTTGTGTGTAAAAATCCTAACAGAAATTTCCAGTCAGTTTTAAGCTGCTGTGAGTTGTTGAGGTCCTTTTTGCTGATGGATTGCAGTGATCTCAAGTGGCCAGAGGGGGCAGTACAGCTCCACACAGTTTCTATCTCCAACTCTTGTTTGAGCTGTAAAATCAGGCTCTGCGCGCTGGGAGCGTGTTTCTGTTTGAAAACCAGACAAGACGAGAGGAGATCCGGTGTCTGGTCAGCAGAAACAGCTTAACAGTCACATTAAAGCCGAACAGCTGCAAAACATTCCCGGTTCGAGTCTCAAGAGGCGAGGGTCTTAGCGGGTTTTCCGCAGGTTCACGTTGTTCCTCCATCCAGAAACATTCACTTCAGTCTGTCTGCTCAAAGCAAACACAGCTCCAGCCCTCCTCCAGCCCCCTGAACATGATGAAAAATTACTGTCTGATCTTCTGCGTCCTGGACAGGATCATCATATGTGACTCAGCTGCAACATTCGTGTTCAACCTGTTCAGCCTGTCTGCCTCCCTGTCCTACAGTTTCCTTATTGATGACACGATCAGCCACGGATACAACCCGGCACATGCAAATAGCTTTTCCTCAGGCCTGACGCAGCAACAGAATCATGCGGTTGATTGTTTCTGAGTCGTTTGCAGTCCAACGAGCTGTAAGAGTGAGTGAGTGAGTGAGTGAGTGAGTGAGTGAGTGAGTGAGTGAGTGAGTGAGTGAGTGAGCGAGTGAGCGAGTGAGCGAGCGAGTGAGCGAGTGAGCGAGTGAGCGAGTGAGTGAGTGAGTGGATCCGTGATGAAAAAGCAGCGAGAGCGAATGTGACTTTGAGGCCCTCGCTGTAACTGGGAGCGACTTCAGGAATGGGATTTAGATGGGATCCGGGGGGCCTGGCTGTTCTGACCTTCTGAGATCATTACTGCTGCCAACCATCAGCGCCTCCAGCAGCTGCTGGAGCATTAGATCGTTTACTGGGAGCAAAGTTATCCCCTGCCCTCACAGCAACAACACGTGTCCAGTTTGACAAGGCAATTGATTCTGAGACAACAACAACAAGGTGTAAAATTTAAATAATCCATAAAAAAAAAAGAAAAAATAGCAGATGTATACCAACAGACCTGCTGAGTTACAGCCTTAATAGATTATGCTGTGAAAATACTTAATGTTTAATTAAAAGTTAAAGGGATGTATGTCGGTACAACAAACTGCAGTGAGAATTACCCGATTCATTTTCAGGAAGTTAAATCAACAGTGGCGCGTTTGGCACAAAGCAGCAGCACAACTTTGAGCGCCACTCAAAGATGATGATGCTGATGGCGGTGGCAGCATCGTCACCTGTTGCAGCTTTTTATTTTTATTTTTTTAGTTAAGAACCTCGGCTTGGTCAAAAATTAACCTGATACCAGTCAGTTCTGTCACTTTATCATTTGGGTTTTGTTTTTCTTTCTTTTTTTAAAAAAACAAACAAACAAACAAACAAAAAAACAAAAACGCTTGAATATCGTATAGATCGGACTTGAGACGTAACCAAACACGGAGAAGCAGCATTTAGTTTCTGCGCACCACAAATCCAGAAACAAACTTCCAGAGAAGTGCAAAGATGTCGAAACACAGAGTTCCTACCAGTCAAAGATGCTTTTGATTAGTAGTGAGTAGAGCGTTGATCAACATGTTTGATGTGTATTTGGTGATTTGATCAAATGCAATGTTTATGGCTTGTTTTAAAATTGGTGACTGCTCACTTCATGGAATTAAACCGTCAAATGAGCGAGTGCACTTAAAAACAATAAACACTGATGTGAAAATGAGTGACGAATCCTCAGAAGCAAAATCCAGGGGAACTCCCAGAACGTTCTCATCTATAAATTAAAAGTGAATCGTTGTTCTCATGAGTGAAACCACCTCCTCAGGCCCGTCACCGTCTGAGTCCGTCCTCTGTTCCTCCTCACCGCCCTGCAGGCTGCACAGTAGTGCTCCATCCAGAACCTCGGCTGCCTCAGGCTGTAGCTCCTCCTCCAGTCCAGGTGCCGCCGCCTCAGCCGGGCCGGGTCTCCCCTCAGAGCCAGCAGGTACCGGGCCAGCTCCTTCACGGTGGGGAAGTCCTCCACGTGGATGAACGCCTCCGCCGGCAGGAAGCGCTCGTAGTTCTGCCTTGACGGTCCCAGGACCACCGGAACCGCCCCGGCCAGCACCGCGTTCCACAGCTTCTCCGTGACGTAGTCGGTGTGCTGCGAGTTCTCCAGCGCCAAGTAGAAGATGTAGCGCCGCAGCAGCCGCACCACGCTGTCGCCGCCCGCCTGCAGCGGCCGCCCGGCGCGCCCGAACACGTCCACTCGGATGAACTCGCGGAGCTGCCGGTAGAAGCCCACTCGGGCGTGGGTCTCCGACCAGTTGCTGATCACCCAGGCCACAAAGCGCTTACGCGCGTGTCTTGAGAGTGAGAGCTGGCCGCCAGCAGGAGCCCCGTCCGCTGCGCGCGCCCGCGGGACCAGATAGCCGTAAGGCAGGAAAATATCCGAGTCCGTCCGGTAGGTCAGGGTGAGGTTGAAGACGCCCTCCATGAGCCACAGCTCGAACGTGTGCGTGGGGGACTCGTAGTTCATCCATATCCATTTCTGCGCGTCGGGCCGCGGCTCCGGTGGGAGATACGCGTCACCGCTGGCGATCTCCCGATGGTGGATGATCACGGCGTCGGCCTGCGGGTACGCCCATGGGTCGTCCGTGAGGTTGCACCCGCGGATCTGATAAAGCTGCAGGCAGTCCGGAAGTTCGCGGTACTCCCCGAAGGGATGCGTCCAGATCAGGAGCGTCACCTCGGGCGGCTGCTGCTGCTGCGGGGCGGCCTGGTCCGGCAGGTACCGTGCACAGGCCGACAGGAGGAGCAGGAAGCCCGCGGCGGCCGCGCACACACACAGCCGGGGCCTTTTCAGGACAACTTCCAAAGATAATGTCCGGACACCTGTCCTCCGGGATGCTCTGGGAAAGGGGCCCGCTTGTCTCCAAGCAACCCGAAGTCCCATGGACTCCCCTCACCCCGCAGATCCCCGCTTCCCCTCATACGGAATAATATGCCTATGGGGAAGTTACATTTTACAGTGCGCAGGCTGGCACACCCTGAACCGAACACCTTTGGCCTGTCGTCCAGGTGCGCGAGCTGAGATAAAATAACAAATAATGATCCACAAGTCTCTCGCTTGTGGATCATTTGAAGTGAAATGAGAAGCGTTAACCCCACGGCTGGCTGTACACACCGACGCTTAGACGTGGCAGTGTCGGTAGGGTTGCCAGTTGCTGCTGAATGGGCCTCTTGTGAGGCCTGTTTACTGTTGGAGGGACTGAGGGCGGGTTGGATAAACACCTTGACCCAGAAGGCTGCTGAAATAAGCAAATCATCACTCGTTAAAAAAAAAAAAATAATCTAATTCGATACAGTTTATCTATTCATATAGCACCGATTCACAGCAAATATCGTCTCTAGGCACTTTACCAAAAAAAAAAAAAAAAAAAAAAAGGAATCAGTTCAATTCGATCTTACATACATTCCTGTTGATTGTAGTTATCAAACAGTGCAGTAATTGATCATTCAAAGTAGTTTAAAAAGTTTCTAAGGAAACCCAGCAGATTGCATCTCATATCTTAAGTAAAGATATTAAGTTAAGACCTTTGGCGAAAACAAAAAACATTGAATAATAATAAAACATGCAGGTAAAAGCAGGCTGAAACCCTCAGCCTGCTTTAAAAGTTGTCTTAGCAGGTTGATATTTTTTAAAATGAACATCAATAAATCAGAACATTATTGGAAAGGCAATCGTCTTCCTCCAACAGTTCACTAATGGAAGCACACTATGTAGATTAAATACGCTCAAGCTGGAATTTTCAAGCCCAAATTATATTAATCGTGATGATTTCATGTTAACAGCTAACACATTTAGTACATAAATAGTACGTCATAGAGATATTTTTACTACAAAGGCGTGGAGTTTATTACCTGCCTAGGGGTTGTTAGTTTTTAAAGGTGGTTTCGCCTGGCAAACGAGCCTCGTCAGAACGCGATGTGCCTGTAAAACCGGCTCAAATCTTCACAGCAGCTGAACTTTTACCCTTCCTGGCACGTTACAGTCAGACGCCTCGATGTGCTACAGCAACGCAAAGAGTAAAAGTGTTGTGAACATTAGTAATCAGGACTCATTTCTCTGATACCCTTAAATAAAACCAGTACCGTTGCCTCCAGAAGAAAGTTCACCCTTATGCAACATAAACAGTGAACAAACAGCAACATGAAGAAGATGGATGGATCGAGGTGTATACAGCAAATTCTGCAGAGCTAAATCAACACTATGCCGAGTCTATTTGGTCCTTATCAAAATTGGTGTTAATTGAACTCCTTCACAGTTACTTCAACAAGAAATTGAGTCATTTTAACACTTGAAAGAGTTATGGATGACAGGACAGAGAATGCAGCTCTGAAAAATTAGAAACCCCCCCCAAAAAACAGGAGCTCAAATACTGACACAAGACTTTTCTGTCTTGTGTCACTAAGACAGAAAAGTGACACAAGATTCAGATTAAATGTGGCAAAGAGAATCAGCTGGAAAGCAAAGCACAAAAACTGACAATAATCTAAAAGAAATAACTGCAAATAGTTGAGAAACTAAACACAAGAATAAACCATCTAAACATGGAGGAAATAACTAATCTGGCAACACCTGAGAAACAATAACAAACAGAGAAATGAACAGAATGGTGTGAAGGGAAGAAGACAACAGAAACCAAAACACAGAGGAATGTGAGCGAGGTGAAAAGTCAATGTAAAGGCCCAGTCTAAAGAGGCAGGGGGAACATTTTTTCAGTATCTGGATGTGTGAAGCTGCTAGAGTCACACCTCAGACAACTTTATGTTCTGGAAATAGATTCAGCAGATGCCTTCTGCATGTCACTTTTATGCACCTTTTCTCTCTTTGGCTTCATTAATAGAGCTAATAAATTACGTCAAAGTTGAAAAAAAAAAAAAAAGATTTCCAAACTCAAAAATAGCTCAAGCTTAAAATTCACAAAGAGAAGAAGAATTTGGTCACTTTCAAATTAAATACAAGAAAATAGTTAAAATGAGAACTTTGTTAAAGTGCTGTTTGTTTAACACACACAAGGTCACAACACGCGCTCTATCAAACTGTTTAATTCCTCGTTGGAAAGCATTCTAAAAGTGAAATCAGATGATGTTCTTATCTGGACACGGAGCCCTAAATGATGTCCTGCAGCTCTGAGGGGTTGTGAAAAACTTTAAACGTCGTCTATTATGGCAGCCGCCACTAGGTGTCTCCCTACGCAAGCATAAATCGTTTTCAGAGTTTTTTTTCTTCTTCTTCTTCTTCTCTCTCTTTCTCTGTGTGCTGGTATTTAGATTTTTCTGCAAGCCTGCATGTTTAATTTAGTAAATGAATAAACATCTCAGCTGGAAACGAGGCATCCAGCAGCGGAGCTTCGAAAAGGTTTGTCTTCAATGTTTTATGTATTAGTTATGACCCAGCGTCGCGGCACACCCTCCAACCACAAATGTTAATAAATGAGTCACAGAATTAATGTGATGATCTAATATAAACAAATACAAGGGATTTTTAAAATAAGAAAATAAAATAAAAATGGTTTTATGTTTCTTTTAAAGAAAAAAAATTAAAAAGGTTGAAGCAGTGACCACGCTCTCCGTGGTGCGTTCACGGTTTGCTGCATTCGTTTGAAGGTATTGTGATCAGAAGTCATGAAAAAATGATGAGGCAGCAGCAGCAGCAGCAGCAGCAGCAGGGTTTGTCTGTTGTGTCTGGTGGGCAGGAAAAACACGCCATTGCTGGGACAACATTATTCCTCCCCACAGACACGGAGGATGTCATGAAGTCTGACTGAGAGCGGTGGAAAAAAAACCCCAGGCAGACAAGGAGGAGAGGGAGGAGATGAAGTAAGAAGCATGTGTGTGTGTGTGTCTCCGCTGGGTCCTCCTCCTTCCTGTTACATCCATTCACTTTTCCTCACCGTGCAGCTCTCTCTCTCTCTCTCTCTTTTTTTTTTTTTTTTGCTGTGCGTGTGACTAGTTATCCCCATAAGAGGCTGCGTATTCTTTCTGCATTATTTATCCTCCCTTTTCATCTGAACGATTCTATTTTCGGACGATCATTTAATGTCCTGCCTCAGGTTGTGTTGCGCTGAGGAGCAGCATGAATCAGCTTCAGGACGAGGCCTTAATATTGTAAACACATGTGCGCTGCTCATCAGATAAAGCAAACAGTTCTGAAGAAAAGACCTTTTATCAGTTCGGTACGCATTGCTGCGAATGCACACAGAAGACGTGGCTGAAAGTTGATTTGGTGCCACAGAGAGAGAGGGGAAGAGAGATCAAATTACTGTCCTGTGCAAAAGTTTCAAGCCAACTCAAATCCCTTACAGTTTCCCTCCAGTCATCCAGATTTTCCTGCGGCCCTTTAAGACATTGATCAACAGATCTCAAGGCCTTCTGCAGGACTCTCGTCGTTTTTGTTTCACACTTTTTTGACCTGACCATGACAGCACGCTGCTAAAAATACCAGGGAAGTAACAAAGCCTCCTCAAAGTTGAATGTGCAATAATTTGTTCTTTGTCACAGAGCCTATCATGCGTTGTGCAACAGTGATGGGTTGTCCTTTGTAGTTTGGATGAATGAATGATTTATAGGTAAGGCTGAGGGATTTAACAAATAAACGAGAAAGAAAATTCCTCTGAGAATGATCTGGCACTGGAGCTTTTGCTTTTTTTTTTCTTTCTCTTTTTTTTTAACTGCTCTGCATAATTTACACTGCTGGAAATTTTTTGAAAGTGATATTGTAATGACATAACTTCTCCTTTTCTCTTCATGTGAGAAGCGTCGTGCCTTTTAGCATTCTGTTTGACTATACAACTACTTCCATTCAGGTATATTAAGTGACTTGTATTTGAGACAAAAAGCTGGAGTTGATGTATTTATAGAGAATACGATTTGTCCATCCAGCCTTCACCCATCTGTATTTCCATTCCAGGCAGGCTGATGGAAAAATTAAAGTAGAAATAAATGATGCAAAACATCACAAACGACCATAAATAATCATGCCCAGTCCAGCCACAGCACTCAACAAGACAAAAATAACAACAACAACAAAAAAAAAAAACCCGACAACAAAAGCAAAGCGAACGATTTAAGAAAAGAAAGGAAAGAAACAACCAAAGTTTAAGATAGAAACACAAACATAACATGAACTTGTCCTCCACTTTCCCCAGTTTCTTCAGAACTGACAGGAAGTAGCCGTCAAAGTCCAATGACAATAAAACAGCTTAAAGCCCTATTGCTCCAAGCTCCTTTTAAAATATCGCAACAAACTGTTTCTCATTGGAAGTGCGCGGTGCTATGTCGTTTAAAATTGTACAGTTTCTCATTGAATCTGCTTTTATTGTTGTAATCGGCTTCCTGTTCCTTCACAACTTGCTCAGGCAGGTCAATCTCTCCAGACAACCTTCGACTACCTGCATGCGGGCGGCCTGTTTCCTCGGCTCATTTTGCTTTTACTCCAGAAGCTCCAGTTTTTAATTGACAGACATTTAGTTGAGTTTTCGACTGTTGCTCATGACTTCGTCCCTTCGCCGTTCCCCTACGTTTGGTCCACTGCCACCATGGGTCAGGTTCCTGCTTTCACCACTGCTGATTTCATGTAATTTCCTACATATATGTAAGTCATTGTCTTGTGTCAGGAAAAGGCATTTGTGTGACTCATGTGAATCATAACATGGCTTATTTGATCAGATAGGAATCAGAACCAAAGCCAATAGAAATAAAGCTAAAATATGAAATATGAAGCACACTGTACATCTAAAATAAATTTTAACAGTTTTGATTTTTTTATTTTTTTTTTAATGACGGATAGTCTCCATAATTAAAGAAAAACTAGTTAAACATGAGTGGTTAAGTACACTCATGCAGCAATGCGTGTTTAAAGTGAAGAGTTTGGGGGAAATTGGTCACTCGGGGGTCAGAGCTAAACGCACAAATCTGTAAGGAGGCAAAGCGACAGCTCACCACACCTGTGTTTACTGCTGTCTTTCTACATTTTAAGAGCGAGAACACTCCGTGTCGGCGTGTATTTTTGTGGCTGTGAGAAGAGCGGCGCAGAAAGAAGCATTCGGCATTTGACGGGACCTCCAGGTCTTCGCTCATCTTCCTTATTGATTTTCTCTTGCTTTCTGTTTTGCGCTCCCAGGGGAGAGGATGTCTCAATTGGTCCCGGCTGACGAGAGGAGGAGCTGAGAAATAGAGAAACAGATTGAGGATGAAGGGAAAGTAAGAGAGAGAGAGAACAAAAAAACAAAAACAAAAATTGAAGGAGGAAGCGGAGGCTGAGGCTGATCGCCGACCCCTGACCTTGATCGTGACCTGGGAGGTTGCCCCCGGAGGTCAGAGGTTGTGTGAAAGTGCCACCGCGGCGATTCACTCCACTGCTGGGTGATGATGATCTTATGCAGCCTCCCCAGCCTGTCTGACATGATCAGTGTTGCGCTCCTGCTTGCGTCTCCTGAGGGCCTCGCATCCGTCTCCAACCGGGCCACACGAGGCCCCGCTAAAAGCACCTTACAGGCAGGCAGAGTCGACGAGCAGCAGGAACGGGGACACGAGCAGAGAGAACAGGCGAGGCCACGAGACAGAGAGGCTGCTTCATTTCACCCCCTACAGCTCCAGCTGGGCTGCTGATCCTGCTGTATAATGGCACTGACACGATGAATGTGTTTATTTTCTCCGTTTTTAGACTTTACTCACAAATGTGCAAGACCCAATGAGGCTTTTTTTTTTTAATCCATGGGGTGCCGACAAGTTCGCTTCGAAAACACTAAATCTTACCAAGTATTTTTGGTCGAGTTTCTCGTGCGGATATCTTGGCGCGATTGAGATGAGACGAAACTAACTCGAGAGTAACCTTTCAGTAAGAGTTGAGAGCTTGTTTTAAGTAAATAAATCCTTATTATTGATTTAATGCAGATTATTTCGCTTATAACAAGACAATTCGCACATAATTGAACCTTTTCATCAATGTCAAAGAATTATCGACTTAAAAGAAGATCCTATATTTGGCTGAAAAGTTACTTGTAAGTTAGTTTCGTCTTATTTCACGTGGACTAAGATTTATTTCTTTTTTTTAAATCTTGCACTAGAAAATAGACCAAAAATACTTAAACTTTTGTGTCCCTGCTGCCGTTTCCCTCATGTGTAGAACTGTACACGCGAAAACAAGAAGAGATCGAGCTATTTACAGCACATGTGCATACGAGACCTCCACCGGCCGGCGGCTTATTCACTGTGTTACTTGCACCGAGCTTTTTAGTGAAGCAGAAACAACATCATAAACCATGGATCATTTTATATCTGCAAAGCAGAGGTTACACTTTTGGGGTTGTTTTTTTTTTTCCAACTTTCAGTCGACAAAAACAGCAGCCAGAGTCGACAGTGTTTTACCCAAATTCTTATCTGTCTGCGTTGGCTTGCTTTGAAACGCAGAAGTCCGTTTTGAGTTTTGATCCAGACCTATTTAATGCTTTCATTTCAATCAATCAATCAATCAATAAATCAAATTTTATTTGTATAGCACATTTCAGCAGCAAGGCATTTCAAAGTGCTTTACATCAAATCAAACACAGAAACACAATGCAACATAGAATCAACAATCAAAACACGGCCGTCTTCCTATACGGTGTCGTGCAAGCATTTTTAGTGGATTTCTGCACAGAGTTCTGCAATTCTTGCTAATTTGTCACCATTTCCTGTCACCAAATTACACTAAGTAGTTTTAAAAATATGTTTTTTTATTCATTTTGGGGAAAAAACTTAAATAATGTCGCATCGCAACCACATCCGCTACAGCTGCTTGGAAAGTTTGCTAGGTGTACCCAGGCCTGAGTATCGCCTGACATGTAAAATCAAGAATACACTTCACTCGAACCTACATGACAACATGAAGTAGGCTCGAAGATCTCAGAATCATCACATTGCATCCCGATTCAAACGGTTTAAAAAACAGGCGGAAGAAAACAATGTCACTGACATTTATCCTTAGTTTAATTTATCCTGTCTATGATTCAACAATAAGTGAGAGTTCGGGGAAAAATACTTCCATGTAAGGCAGAAAACCTTCTGACTAAAACAAACATGAAGGTCTGACCCACATTTGCCAAAACAAAACGTTCAGAAAAATATCCAGAGAATTGCAGAAATAAAAGCAGAACTTTATGTGGTGTAAAACCAAGATGCTCAAACCAACACTCAAACACGGTGGCGGTAGTGTGATGGTACGGGCCCTGCCGTACAATAGAAACTGACTGAAGCACAAATCTTGTTCCCAACAAATCCTGAAGAAGAATGTCCGTCCATACGTTTGTGACCCGAAGATGAAGAACTCTGAACGCTTTTGGACTGGAGCCGAGTCAAAGCCTCGACCTGAAACCGATGGAGAAGCAGAGAAGTGAACTTTGACAGAACATCACTCCTTATGGAAGTCAAAACATTTGATTTCAGTCTGATATTAAAATTAAGTGGGCGTGCTGTGGTGGCATCGGTGATAGCGCGACCCACATTTGGAGGCCTTGAGTCCTCATCGCGGGTTCGATTCCTGGACCCGGCGGCATTTGCCGCACGTCTTCCCCCCTCTCCTTCCCCCTTTCCTGTCAGCCTACTGTCATATAAGGGACACTAGAGCCCACAAAAACACCCCCTGGTGGGGAGAAGAAAAAAAAAAAGTTCTGAGTACTGATTATGTTCTAAGCCAATCAGTGTGAGCTTTAGCGATCATTTCACAACTCCTCACCTGGTGTTTCCTAATCTATTGTGGGATCTTGAACCCAAATAGAGGAAATGCTGCTTTAAATTAAACTGAACTGCATGGGCCATGCACAGCATCAACATGAAAGTTGTTCTTTTTTAAGAACTTTTGAATGAAAGTCTGAATTTTCTTATTCGGTGGCATGTAAACGGGGGATTTTGTGTTTCTAAAATGAGGTAAAAACACACACTAACACTCAACCTTTAGCAAATAACACCTTTAGTCTGCATCATGTTCCTGTAAAGGGGGCATTAATTTAAATACATTTATATATATATATGTATATATATATATATATATATATATATATATATATATATATATATATATATATATATATGTGCACGGCTTGGATTGATTACACGAAAGCCTATGACTCAATGCCACACACTTGGATCATCGAATGCTTAGAGATGTACAACATCAACAGGACCTTGAGAGCCTTCATTGCAAACTCAATGCGGATGTGGAAGACCACCCTTGAAGCCAACTGCAAGCCACTTGCACAAGTATCCATCAAATGTGGCATATACCAAGGAGATGCGCTGTCCCGCTACTGTTCTGCATAGGCCTGAACCCCCTCAGCCAAATCATCAACAAGACTGGCTACGGATACCGACTCAAGAATGGAGCCAACATCAGCCACCTCCTCTACATGGATGACATCAAGCTGTACGCCAAGAGCGAGCGAGACATCGACTCACTGATCCACACCACCAGGATATACAGCACGGACATTGGGATGTCATTCGGACTAGAGAAGTGTGGTCGGATGGTTACAAAGAGAGGGAAGGTCATCCGCACAGAAGGGATCTCACTCCCAGAAGGAACAATAGCAGACATAGAGGAAGGTTACAAATACCTGGGAATATCACAAGCAAATGGCAACCTTGATGAGATCACAAGAAAAAGAGCCACAACCAAATACCTCCAACGAATAAGACAAGTCCTGAGAAGCCAGCTCAATGGCAAGAACAAGATCCGTGCAATAAACAGCTATGCCCTACCAGTAATCAGGTACCCTGCAGGAATAATTAGCTGGCCAAAGGAGGAGATACAGGCCACAGATGTTAAGACCCGGAAACTACTAACAATGCATGGAGGGTTCCACCCCAAATCCAGCACCCTGAAACTCTACGAACCGCAAAAAGAAGGAGGCAGAGGACTAGTGAGTGTGAGAACCACTATCCAAGACGAGACATCCAAGATCCATAGATACATCAGGGACAAAGCCTCAACAGACAATGTGCTCAGTGAATGTCTCAAACAATGGGGAACAGAAGCTGAGGTGCCGGAGGAACCATCATGGGAGGACAAGCCCTTGCATGGGATGTACCACCGGCAAATAACCGAAGTGGCTGACATCAGAAAATCCTACCAATGGCTGGAAAAAGCTGGACTGAAGGACAGCACAGAGGCCCTCATCATGGCCCAGGAACAGGCCCTAAACACCAGAGCAATTGAGGCCCAGATCTACCACACCAGACAAGACCCAAGGTGTAGGTTGTGCAAGGAGGCCCCTGAGACAGTCCAACACATAACAGCAGGGTGCAAGGTACTGGCAGGGAAAGAATACATGGAACGACACAACCAAGTGGCAGGCATAGTGTACAGAAACATCTGTGCAGAATATGGACTGGAACCCCAAGATCAAAGTGGGAAACACCCCCGAAGGTAGTGGAGAATGACCGAGCTAAGATCCTGTGGGACTTCCAGATCCAGACAGACAAAATGGTGAGGGCGAACCAACCAGACATAGTCGTGGTGGATAAACAACAGAGGAAAGCCGTTGTGGTGGATGTGGCAATACCAAGTGACTGCAACATCAGGAAAAAGGAGCATGAGAAACTAGAGAAATACCAGGGCCTAAGGGAGGAACTGGAGAGGGCCTGGAAGGTGAAGACCACAGTGGTGCCTGTGGTCATCGGGACCTCGGGCAGTCACCCCAAACTGGAACAGTGGCTACAACAGATCCCAGGAACAACATCAGACATCTCAGTCCAGAAATGTGCAGTCCTAGGCACAGCCAAGATACTGAGAACCCTCAAGCTCCCAGGCCTCTGGTAGAGGACCCGAGCTAAGTGAAGAAGAATCACCACCATGTGGGTGAGAAGGGAATTTTTATATATATATATATATATATAGATATATATATATATATATATATATATATATACATATATATATATAAAACACACACAAAAATTTTACTTTTAGTCTGCATCATGCCCAAAACACGATCATGCGCCTGTGTTGACTCAAACTTTTGAATTCATCCTGTGCTTAATTCTCTGTTTTATTCGAAGCCACGTCTAAGCCATAAAACGTATCTCGTTTCTTTCTGTGTGCCTCCTTGTGTAATGGTTGCAGATAACTATACAAATACAGCATAATGGACACATTGCAGAGCTACTAAGCTTGTAGGGATTATCTCAGACTCGTATTTCTGGTTTGGCTTAATGATAGGTAGCGTCACCAGTCAGGGGCCAAGCCAGGGAAGCGCTGATTAACAAAGAGAAAGAAATGACAGGATTAAACGGTGGAATCATCAGCTCATATGCAACTAAAGGCTCAGCAGTCTTTGTGCAGATGAATTATAGAAAGTATATACGAAGAGGAATTGGGCGCCCGTTGTAAATCACGCCGCTGCCATTACGTCTTCATGATTAAATCAACACGTATGCATCTGTTTTTCATGCAGCCCGAGGTAATCCAATGTGTTTTATAAAACCCATGTGACCGGCTGCCGTTGATGATGAGAAAACCCGCAGTGGGCCTTTTAAATCGCTGCATTATACCCATAAATGAAGTATGAAATAAGGCACAGCTATTTAGGTTGCATATCAGAATGAACGGAGCCTTATTCAAGCTCCAGGGAGGAGACACAAACAGCTTCAAATCAAATCAAGTAATGGCCTGAAAGGCGAGGTAGTTCCAGGCACAAGAATGCCCACCTTTGTGTCCGCACACATGCGGCAAAAGAGGTGTTATTATCTATGGCAAATTTTCCTGTTATTTTTGGGTGAATACAATTAAAGTGCAGCGGCTGTGAAGAAATTGGAGAAAAAAGGTAAAGCTATGAAATCATTTTGGTAATCGCTCTCGGCCTTATTTATACATATATATTTATATATATATATATATGTATTTTTAAAAGAAAGTGTGAACACGGGCGTGGATTTTCCACACTGCAGGCCCTGACACACTCGCAGACACACATGCGCCGTGGAAGTTTAAATTTGGGAAGCCACAGAGTGCTAAAAATGAAAACAATGTGTGCAGCAGATGTGTCACCTTGATAAACCTGGAGCGGCTCAGCTCTGGCTCGGTGGAGGCTGCTGCTGCTGTTGCTGCTGCTGGTGCTGTGGGTTTTTTTGTTTTGTTTTTGCTTTTGCTTTAAAGGTGAATTAGGCAGAACAGTTTGAGGAATCCGGGGCAAACTATGCATACAGTGTAATTAGATTCTTTACATATTTCTCTTGGGCACGTCGACACGCTGAGGGTCAGGGGACGCGGTCTGCAGGAGTGACGCCCCCCGGTGGGGGGGCTGAGGAGGGTGTGGGGCAGTGGATGGGGGCAGCCGGGGTTCAGTGCACTGCTCAAGGTCACTTCAGCAGCGGAGCTGGATTCACACTGACAGTCTGACCACTGCCTGCTGCAACAAGACTATTGGACAAACTGATGCGTGTAGTCGAATCCCTGGCTTTTAAATGGCTTAGATGAATTACTGTACTCACAGAAAATCACATGTTTAAGACGACAT
The DNA here is from genome assembly GCF_019740435.1 of Gambusia affinis. Taxonomy (NCBI): domain Eukaryota; kingdom Metazoa; phylum Chordata; class Actinopteri; order Cyprinodontiformes; family Poeciliidae; genus Gambusia; species Gambusia affinis. The sequence continues at coordinate 22,954,914 of NC_057873.1, forward strand.
TTCTCAAGTTGCCGTCAAGTCCGACCCGGTGGCTACAGCTGTGAATTAGCCGGCATTCTTGTCCCTCATGCACACTATTTCTTATTTAAAAGAACACGCTTCAATGAGTTGCGAGATTTAATTTTTAGTTGGATGTTTTGAAAATGCTACTAAAGGCATCAGTTCAGTTTATCTTGAGTGAGGTTAATAATAATTCATTGTTATGTTTCAATCTATTTGAGAAGCTAACCATGTTAGCAAAATAATCAGTAATGTATTTTTCTTGTTTATTTATTTAAAAACACTATCCTCTTTATGATTGTTTATTTTCTATGAGCTATTAAATTATATTATGTGAGCACTATATGATTCTTATCAGAGGCTACATATGTTTATTCTTCGCTATTTTAAAAATTTTTTAATCTAATGAGAAATATATATGTATAACCCAAAACCTTTTCATGACTCTTTACTTTTTCCACATTTTGTGGAACCTTATTCCAAAATGTAGTAAACTAATCTCTTCCCTCAAGATTCTACTCACAAATATCTCATAATGACAACGCGGACAAAGGTTTTTGAAAATTTATTTGGAATAGAAAACCAAATATTACCATTCACATAAGTGTGCTCAGACCATTTTCAATGTTGTGTTGATCCACCTCTGGCAGAAACCGTCTCTGAGATCTTGGCCGGGCGCTTTGGGTCGTTGTCCTGCTGAAGAATGAACCATCGGTCCAGTCTGGGGTCAAGACGCTCTACAGGCTGTTTTCATCTAGAGCGCCTCTGGATATTGCTGTATTTATCTTTCCCTCTATCCTGACCGGTCTACCAGCTTCTGCGGCTGCAAAACATCCCCACAGCATCATGCTAACACCGCCATGCTTCACTGTAGAGATAGTGGAGTTTCCTCCCAACATGACGCCTGGCATTCCCACCAAAGAGTTCAACCTTTGTCTCATCAGACTGGAGGATTTTATTTCTCATGGTCTGAAAGTCCTTCACGATAAACTCCAGACGGGTTGCCATGTTCCTTTTATTAAGGAACTGCTCCAGCATACCTGGCTGACTGCTGCAGAGACAGTTGTTCTTCTGGAAGGTTCTCCTCTCTTCACAGAGTTCTGACAGCATGACCGTTGGGTTCTTGGTCTCCTCCCTGACTATAAGGCCGTTTCCCCCTGATTGCTCAGTTTAAATGGCCGGCCAGGAAGATTCATTCACCAGTGACGGAGCTCATTGGGAGCCTCATCGCAGCTGAACCTTTTCTGGATCCTTCCCCAGGTTTCTGCCTCAGGACAACTTTATGTGTGAGGCCTACAAACAAATACATAAATTTTATGCTTGGTGCTTGACCTCTTGACCTGCTGTCAACTGTGGGACTTTATATAGACAGGTGTGTTTGAGTCAAATCCAAACAACTGAATTTACCACAGGTGAACTCCACTTAAGCTGTAGCAACATTTCAAAAATGATAAAAGGAAACGGCTCAATTTGAGCTTCAACAGCAAAGTATTCAGCAAAGGCTGGGGATACTTGTGTTAATGTGATTCTTTTTAAAATGTTTTCGTTTTCAGTAATTTGCGAAACTTAAAAAAAAAAAAAAAAGGTTTTCTAAGTTGTCACAATGGGCTATTTGAGGATTCGAGGAAGGCGATTCATTTAGTACAATTTGGAATAAGGCTGTAACATGACAAAACCTGCAAAAAGCGAAGTGCTGCGAATACTTTCTGGCTCTGTACATACATTTATTTTTGGTGTTTTCTGACTAAACTACAATTGCTTTGTCCCTCAGGTCTCCCTCCTGTTGGATTGCTTGATTAACGTATCTGTTTTATGTGTGGGTGTCTTTCTAGTCCATTCTCTTACAGTGAGGATGCACTATGTTGAATTTGTGCTAAATGCACGTATATATGAGAAGAAGGCCAGTGACTAACTGCTGTTTCCAAAAAGGACCAGTCTAATACTAAATGTCACATTTAGTTTTAGCTTAAATGTGATATTTATTGGAATCCTGTTGAAGAAAATCTTATGGTTTTTTTTCTTTGAGCAAAAGCCTGCTAATTTTCAATTTTTCCAAATCTTTTGGAAAAAACGTTTAAAAGTATTTTAACTCCATGCACTTTTCCACATTATGTCACACTACAACCATAATCTACAATGTTTATTTTTTTTATTTTATAATTATTTGTGATAGACCAACACATAGCAAAACACAACTGTGAAGTGGAAGGACAGAGATACATGTAAGAAACCACGTATCATGTGTCATTTTCTTTCCTCTTCATAGTTATGAACTACCGTGTGTCTATATCAGGGGTGGGCAATCCTGGTCCTGGAGGGCCGGTGTCCTGCAACTCTTAAATCTCTCCCTGGTCCAACACACCTGAATCCAACAGCTGAATCACCTCCCAAGTGCAGTCAGGTTCTCCAGAGTTCTGCTAATGACCTCATTATTTGACTCAGGTGTGTTGAAGTAGAGATACATCTAAAAGTTGCAGGAGACCGGCCCTCGAGGCCTGGAGTTGCCCACCCCTGGTCTATACAATACAGTTCCAATAAAAATATATTGAACTTTGTGAATGTGATGTGGCAGAGTCTGGGGAAACAATTATCCAAGGAAGACGCAAAGACAACTACAATCAGATTGACTGGAAAAAGGCCTTAATGAAGAGACTACAATGACTATAAAGAGATTTAAACGTGAAAAACTGAGACACAAAAGGACCATAAAGAAAAGCTAAACGGCCATAAAGAGACAATAAAAGGCAAAGAGCTGTTAAGTGAAATGATCTCCAAAACTACCTGTAATAAAAATGAACAAAACAATGCAAGATATAAATATACATACGCTTTGTGTTACAAATATGAACTAAATGCCCAGTTAGTACTCTATGAAGAGTGTATAGTGTGTAGGAGCCTAAACCGAATTTGATTGTAGGAGCTTCCAAAACAACCGCTCACCACAAACTTAATTAATGGTCCCTTTAAATTGTCCTGTTTGTAGATTTTACATCCAATCATGTGAATGTTAATGTTTACAACAACAAAGAAAAAAAAAATCTGCCTATAGAAAACAAAATAAAGCATTAATAGAATATGAAATATTGCTTAAATTTCAGAAGCCAGATGGCAATGGTGTGTTTGAGCTACACTTTCTTTAAGAAAGAATGCTTAAAATGTTTAGATCATAATCCCCCTCCCCTTTTTTTCTTATTTCTTATGTTGCATTTAGAGATTCTAATTTAAAACTAGCTACATTTAGAAAATAATGTATCATTTTTCTTCTACTTGACATTCATGCATCACCCAGAGATGGTCTACCAGATAAATATCAGTAAATATATTGAAACTTGTCGTTATAAGATGACAATATGTAACAACGTTCAAGGAATATGAACTTGAACTTTGGAAGTTACTAATAATAAGCAAGTGAAAACATCAAAACTTATTCCTGCGCATTTTTATTTCAGTTTAACAAAAGTCACTGTAATTAAGTGCTAGTTTGGTTGTTTACCTGTAATTTCTCAATGTTAATAAAATGCTATTTAAGCAATTATAATGGCGTTATTAAGGAGACATTCATATGAGCTGAGTCCGCTCCACATGGCAGCTGTCTACGGAGCAAGTGGCGGTTGCGATCCAGTCCGGGTCTTCCGGCAGCCCAGTCCTCGCCACTGAACTCCAACCCCCGCGCTCTCTATCAGCATCTCATTCCTGTCTCAATATGTCTCAAGATGGCGGCCAATGCAGGATCGATGTTTCAATATTGGAAGCGCTTTGACTTACAACAACTACAGGTCAGTTCAACCTCCCTTTTAACCGCCTAGCCCTCGTCTTCTTCGGTCGCTTTGCCGCTCACCGGGGGCTGCGTTTTGTGTTTTTATTTCGGTGGCCGCCTCGTAGGTTGTTTCGGAAGAGAATCCAGGACCTCTTCCTCACATTGATGAAAGTGGCTCTCTCGCTGATCAGAAATTGATCCTCTTTGTTCAATTCAACATCGATCGGACATTGCAGCCGGGCAAGCCGGGGCGCCGCCGCGGGGGGATGCGCCGAAATAAAAGCCAAACGGCGGGGCTTTGGCGTTGGGGAAAGGAGAAGAAGCTCTCGGTTGGCTATCTTTATTGCGTGTTGTTCAACTTTTACCGGAGCGAGTAGTAGCCGTAGTTAGCCGCGACGCTTTAGCCGCTGTAAGGTTGGATAATTTCGGGGAAGAAAAAAATAAGTGCGACTCATTAGACGGTGGCGCTGTGGTGACACCAACCGTTGAGACCCACAGGAGCTCTTCGGGTTTTTTATGCTGTTTTGCTGACACATTTTTAGTAAGTTTTGGACCCATTTAGCAACCTTATCGGCTAACGGTTTTGGAACAGTTTATATGGAAGTCGTTTCGGTGATTATGCTTGATGAGCTCGGCCGTTTTTTCCCCCCACTCTTCTGTCGGCATTCACACTTCACAGTGAGTTTTTTTTTTTTTTTTTAAACAGACATTGCCACGTCTGTGGAAGTGGACAGGACGGGACAGTTAAGAACGCGAATGTTAGAAATGTGACAGATCGACCTTGTAATTATGGTAAACTCCTTAAAATGTAACTCCCTCATCCTCTTAACACCTTCTGCGTTCCACGCAGGGGATATGAAGAAAAAAAAAACAAAACAAAAAAACAACATTGGGCCTGAATATATTAGACCATGTTTGACCTATCACAAGACGCGCGAGACAATGGCACTGTTGTGTTTTTTTTTCTCCCGTGGCATTTAACACGCGTTGCTGAATTTCAAATCATCATTTATGAATATTAGTTGCCCGCTCGCCCGTCGTCATTAACATAAAGATTGCATTATGTAGACTGTAGCCCCGATTGTTCATACATTATTTTGAATGCTGCACAAGCTTTGGGTTTTTAAACTTTTATTTGGGTCATGATGCCCTGATGACTGGGTAGACAAAAGGACAGTGAGCAAGTCTTCCCAGCGGGCTTTGTGTTACACTTATGCCACATCATCAAGGCTTCACTTCTCCTATTTATTTGATCCTATTTGGTCCTCCTACTCGTTGCCCCCTTGTTCATGCATTATGTAAAAAAAAAAAGAAATCTGAGACAGCTTTCTCTTGTCTTTCCTCACTATCTATCTATTAGGCACATTGGCAGTCCCTGCATGAAAGACTCCCTGGGCAAGCCCCCTCTGTGAAGGACCCCCCCCCCCCCACACACACACACCACCCAAGAATCTGTTACTGTTGTATAATAATTGAATGTACAGTTACTTAGTCTGTACATTTTATTATTTTTTATGTTTGTCTTGATCTTAAAAGACCCATTTATTAAGTAAGCATAGAAATAGCGTTTTATTTTTTGAGAGCAAATGCTTTATTTCGAAGGATTCGTTTGGTGTACATTGAATCCGTTAAACTTGAAACATTTTTTATTTTTGTTCAGAAGCAGTTGAGTTGACTATTAGACGCTATTCTATCATGCTTACATCATGGTAACCTTGTAATTCTTTTTTTTGTCCGGATTTCAAAAGTACTGCCTAACTTGCTTGAAGATAACATTCGCTTGTCCTTGTCTGGTTTAACAAACTCCTTCTCAAAAACCCATGTTTTATCAACTTTCTGCCGTTCTCAACAGTGCGGATCTACACAATGCAGGAGAGAAAAACTAGTTACTTTATTGATAAATTGATGACATGCACCAAATAGTCGTCCGAGGCTTTTAATGCCTCAAAGCATTACGTTCAAATTCTTTGAATCTGTCAAAAAAAAAAAAACCCTAACAAAAAAAAAAAACAACAACAAGTTTTTACTTTGGTCTGTAAGTGCACGACCAAATGGGAAGTTCTTTGAGGCGTAAATGAGGGCAATCTTCCTTTTGTTAAAAAACAAAATAAAACAAAAAAATTCTCTCTGATTTTAAAGGTTTGACCTGTCAGAGAACCTGCAGCATGTTTTCCGTTTTTATCGTCATCGTGAAAAGATCGGAATGGGCCACCATCTCAGCCGACTAGTCAGACGACTAGGAAAAGGCTGATCATTGCATCTCCGCCGCCGTGCATCACCCCTCCTCCCCCTCCCAACATCCTTGACTTCCCTTCCTCCCCCTCCCTTCCTTTTTTTTTTTTTCTCCTCCATTTTTTTTTCCTCTTTCTGGCCCTTCACCCCGCTCTCACCTATTTTGCCCTGTCTGAACTACTATATGTGTGTGTGTTTGAGAGAGCTGGTCTGGGATCCGTTGTTGTGTTGTTATGATTTCTTTTTTAATTTATTTATTTTTTTCATAGATTGACAGCCAGCATGGACAGTGGAGGCACTGCCAGCAGCCAGGACATAAAAAATGCATCGCATAAGTTTGCGATAAAGCCCTGGGTAATTATGGCAAAGGCCCCTATCACAAGCGATTAGTCAGGACAGTGAATCTGAGCGTGTGCAAAAAAAAAAAAAAAGGGCTGGCGGTTGGCAGGCCTGTCTGCAGGAGAGGAATCAGCCGGAGCTGGTGCGTCGTGTGTGTGTGTGTGTGTGTGTGAGTGTGCAGAACCGCTCAGAACATTCACTTTCTATTATTGATGACATCTTATTTACTCTCCCTCCCACTGAGAGGCTCCTAGAGGAAAGCCTTCAGAGAACAACCTTTTCTTCTTACCCCCCACCCCCATGTTTTCTCCCTTTTTTTATTATTATTTTTAAGGCTAATATGTGGCTGGCATGATATGATCAGAACCAACGCACGGCCTCGTCAGCCAGGTCGACTCCTCGTCTCGCGTTTTTTCCCGACGATCGAGACGGGACCGCGCACATACACGTATCGTGCGGTCCCGCACACACACACACACAACACAACACAACACGTGCTCGTCGCCTGTTTTTCCTTTCAGGAATGTTTTCTTTCTTGTTTTCCCTATTTGAAGATGAAACTCCAACCCCAGCCGGGATGTCAGTAGCTTTAAGCAGTCGTGGCGTCTGTTCCTCGCTCCAAATGCTGATGTTCATTAAAATCTTATTTGATCAGTATGTCCCATTCCCTGTGTGGGAAAACGAGCTAGGTGGTTGTTAGAGGACAGAGAGTGCTTTGAAACAGCACAGTAAGCTGTTAAGTTGTCTCTGCATGAGTTTTTTTTTCTTCCTCTTCTTCTTCTTCTTCTCCCCCTCCACCAACCACCACTACAAACACAAATGGGTGCAACTGTGAGGCTTTTAGCAAGGTCTTGCACACTTGCAGAGTGGATCAGTGATTCAGAGATGATGGCAGGGTGACAGTGAATTACAGATGGAGGAGGTTTTAACGTCTGTAATCCCTCTCTGTCCATTAGAGTTGAGTTTCTTTAGAGGGGAGGGGGATCATCACTCTTCTCTCCTGTTGTTTTTTTTTTTCCTTCTTTTTCCCCTCTTATTTTTTTGTGTGCGTATTTTTTTAAGACCTAGTCAAGCAGTTCGCCGGAACGTCGCATGTCTGCTTGAGAAATGACTCTTCGTTACAGACTCTCCTTAATAAGACGCGGGTGAATAGCCGTGCCCGAACCTATAGCTTGTAATTTTTTTATTTTTTTATTTCTCTGCAAGTTGAGAAAATTAAGAACAGACTGCTCAGTTACACACAAATCCCAGTTTAGGCCTAATAGCCCCACATCTCACCTCGTAATATTTCCTTGGGAAAAAAAAAGAAAAGGAAAAAACGCACCCCAGATGCCACTTTGAGAGGAAAAAAGCAAAAAAAGCAAAATAGTCCGCGAGTAGCGCGAAGCTAAATAGCAACTTGAAGGGGGAAATTGATCCGGACGCTGTTCTTAATTCACCACCTCCTAATGGGTAAATTTAGGAAAAGGATTTTGTAAACTGACCCCGGAGCTGCGGCCGGTGGCAACCCGAGTGGTATAAATCTCTCAACGACTGGCTCGCTGTTGTCTGCAGGAGTTTTAGTGTTAATTTATGAGCTGGTCGTCTGAACCCACTGGCGGGATATTTTTACCCCTCTTGTTGCTGCACAGGCCGGGGGAGCACCGAGGGACGGTAGCGGGGTAGGGTGGGGTGGAGGGGGTGTGGGGGGGTTGTGGGGCATCACGTCATGGTTTCACCGTAGCCAACTCGTTGCTCTGCCCAGTGACAGAACCTGGCATCGGGACTGAAGTTTCACTGTGTGGTGCTGAGCGACTAAGCATGAGTCAGAAAATAAATAAAAAAAAAGAACAAGTGTATGTCAGGTCTCCAGTCTGTCCTTGGGTCCGCTCTTGTAGGGTCTTTGTCCTCTGTCTGAGAGGTTTGACTGTGAAGGCGTCGGGGATGCTCATGGAGAAGAGGGCAAAGGGAAAAAACAAAAAAAACAAACACTTTTCATGTTTACCATATTGGCCAGTGTTTCTAGGTAGAGACTGTCCTGAAAAACTTCTCACTTTGGTTCCATTTCTAAGAAGTTTCTGCTTGGTCTACCCAACCTGCAAATGATGTAGGAAGAGACCCAATTGATTTAAATGTTTTTGAGAAATATTTCACTGAGTTTAAAAGCACTTTAATCAGACATCAGAACTGTAACTGTGCTCTGTCTTGTCTGAATATTGTAAAGAGCTGTCCATAGCTGCAAAAAAAAAACTCAGATTAAAGATAACGTAATTAGTTAGGGATGCAGTGGTCACATGTTTCCTGGCCAATAGCGATTTCCGGTCGTCTTTGTGGCCGGAACTGCCAATTCCAATTTGGACTGAATCCCAATATGTTTGTAAAAGTAAGAAAGAATGTGCATCCTGTTCTTTCATAGTAGGGGTATTAAGTCTCAGAGAAAACAAGGTTGTTCTTCTTTATGCACCAAATTGTATGCTCCTACACTGTATCTGGTTTTTATTTAGAAAATCAGAAACAGATTTAAAAATGATCAAAAACAGGATGGGGCTGGCTGGATCAGTGCAGACAGGGAAATCTGATTCTGACTACTGACTGATGGATCTCTAGTAACTCTAAAATGACAACAAAGTAAGATATCGGTTAATACTTTGAGGGGTTATAATAAAAATGGAAAAGGCTTGGCTTGGCCAAAATGTCATTTATTAGCACTTTTTTTTTCTTCAATAGTTGCTTATAACATAAATACATGTTTCCACCCATTTTTCTAAGATGCGACACCCCTCCACAGTATTTGCTGTTGCTTTAATAACCCGTGTAGTAGTAGTGGTTGTAGTAATATTTGATCACAAGCAACTGTCTCATTAAATAAATGCAAATCCCTACAGAAATCTGAACGCTAGATGACAGCGTGTGTTAAATAATATTTTGGCAGTTGCTGTGTCAGTAAAATCAATAACATCTGTTATAACTCTTTATAGACTTCTATCTGTTTGTGTGGTTGTTGCTGGGATCATAAGCCAGCAAGTAGAGAAACTAAAGCCACAATTCACCCCACTTGTTCTTATTTACTTAATTATTTTTTTTCACTAAAATGTGGCTGTAGTCGATCAAAATTCCTGACCTGTACGTCTTTCGCGCCTTAACTTTAAATATCAAACTCCCACTGATGAACCTCTCCACCTCCTCGACCAACTAGCAACAAGAGCAGAGAGGGGGGGGGGCAGTTTCCTGAGGCCTAATTCCAAGTGGCAGGCTTTATTTCCAGACCCACTTGGAGTCTCCCTCACCTACAGCATCATAGAGTTTCACCGTGTCTCATGACAGAGGCATAGCATACATTACTGTGCTGCTCTGTACTCATGCCTTGCTGAAGCTAGTTCTCCTTTTGAGTTGAAATCTACTCTTGTGGTGTGCTACTGAGCGTAAGAAGTCAGCCAAAAGTTAATATTTTCATAAGTTCATAAGTGAAAGTGTGGTGGCGTAAGAATGGAAAGAACAGTGGCAATATCTTTGCCAATATTTCTTGATTACCTTCGGTTATTTGGAAAAACTGTATGATGACAACACAGTTAAAACAGATGTCTGCAGCTAAGAGCTAGGTGGACTCTTAAGTTCTCAGAAATGTAGACTGATGACTATACGCCATGTTCTTTAAATAATTAGGCGTTTTGTGTTTTTAAAACTTCAATTTTTATGTTTTGTGAAGACAAACAAAACAGTGAACAACAGTCGGTTAAGTAATTAGACCTTTCTACCTTTCAGGTCTGAAGCGCTTCACTTTCTAAAACATTTTATGTACCAACAATGTCTTAGACTTACTATTATCAGATAATGGTTTGAAAATAATTTCTGTTTCAAGCTTTTTAAAAGCCAAAGTGATGTGTTGTACCTAATGTTTTAAGGAAAAGTTGGATAAAAGAACTCTTGCTAGTGAGAAATTGCCTTTTGACATTTCTCTGCCTTTGCGTTATCAAATTATGAGAAGTTCATCAGTCAGTAAAATATGTCCTGTTTTACAGCGATACACTTATCAGGCATTTACTTCCAGAGACCGATTTCAAGTTTTTTATCAGGTCTGACTTGCTGCTGATATGTGTAAACTAATCATTCAATAGTTAAATGTATTAAAAAAAGACTCTAAAAGGGAAGTAGAGCTACGGGTTGCTTGATACAGGTATTAGTGTCGAATCCCAGTGAAAACAAGAATATACAGCATTACCGTCACAGATGAATCATCACTAACGTTTTAAAATACTTAAGCATTGAATTAACTTATATGTCATGTTTAAAAAAAAAAAAAAAAAGTTTTATTTTCAGATTCATTTTGCGCTTCATAAAGATCGAATGTAATATTGTGACATAAGTCGATTTGATGAAAATTGGTGGGGGATAAAAATAGTTTGGCAAATCCTACCTTCAAAAACCTGATTGTTTCTTAAGGCTCAGATTTCTTATGACTCAGCCCAACTGATGGTGATTATAATTGTCATCATAAGAAGTGTTGAGAAAGACGTCGACGGGGGAAACTCAAGCAGATGCAGTCGTGCAGGACAGGAAATAGTCTGACTTTATCAGGATACGTCTGATGACGCCTAAGGTGAATATTCATTTGACGAGAATCCTTTTTTTTTTAGAAGATTTACTGAGCGGATTTATAATTTTGTAGCACTTTGTCCTCCATATGTTGTGTTTGTGTTGAAACACGTAGTGAAAGTTGTCTCTCTACCAAATACTCTGCGGCCTTCAGCATCTAAAGCCAATCTATTGGTACCTAATTTTAGTGTTGTTTATCTCCCAGTTATCACGGTGTAGCTGGGCTAAAAGTGTCTGAGTGGCCCTATGTGGAGAGCTTATCCCATGTCAACCCATGACTCCAGTATCAGTGTACTGTTAGATCATTGACCATAGGTATTGAATTCTAATAGGCCTATTGGCGTGTCCTAATGGTCCAAGTATTGAATTATGATATTGGCAAGCGCTGATGGCCTCAGGATTGAATTATGATATTGGTGTGGAGCAGCCTAATGGTTCCTAGTATTGAATTATGATATTGGTGCACTTTGATGGTGTAGGGATTGAATTATGATATGCCTTGCTATCTGCTAATAGCTCACTCTGTGTAATTTTCAGTGTCAATCATGGCTTTTGTTGCTGGATCCATAGTCAGCCCTAAGGGCCGATCCGTCAGTCTTATCCGATAAGTCTTTCAACTTTTCTTCTCAGTTGCTCTTAGTCTTTTGAGCAGTTACGTTATTCGATTCTGTTCAATGCAAACAAAAATGTGTTTGTTTAACATGTATATATTTTTTGTTGTTGTAAGGTATAGAAACGGCGACTGTTTCCAGAAAACACCAAAGCGAGCTAGTCTTGGTTCATATATCTGTGATTTATTCATTTATTTTTCTGTGGATTTTGGTAAACTCAACCTCTACCTTTTTAGTTGTACTGAGCCCGGTGTCCTCATTTCAGTAGTTTTACACCAGAGATGCAACGGTTCCTCTGGCCTCTCACATAGTAAATGGGTGGCTTGCTTCTGTGTCAGCCCTCTAAAAATAACACGCACTGCTGGCTAGGCTCAGCAGAAAACTACCACCGATTATGATGATTCAACTACCCTGTATTCACAGGTGCATATTTGTGTCAGATGAGGCGGGGAGGCGGGGTTTTGCTTTCCAGATCGTCCTCTGCTTTGGATATGGTCTTGGCTGACTTTTTTTTCTTTTTGCTTTGTAGTTATGTTGGGGAAAACTTTGCTGAAGTGAAGAAAATCTTTTTTAGCAACTGTTGAAAAATACCTCAAACTGCTTATGTGTATATTTACTGCAGTCATTTGGAGGAGCCTAAATTTTTCACAGTTGGCACGATGTTGATGGTAAGTGCTTGTACCCAGCTTTAGTCATTAGGTAGGACTATGATGACGCTTAAGCTAAAATTGATCCCCAACATTGTCCAATGAAACGTGGGAAATTCAGTACGAATGATGCCCAATAGCTGTTAAATTCATTGAGCACCACGAGACGCCACTAACCCCCCCCCCCCCGCTAACCTTTGGGCTACGCAGCTGTCAGACTGGAGCCACGGTTCAGAGGTGGCGTGACCCTTATGGCCTCAGCATGACCTAGGCTGTCTGACAGACCTAACCTTTACCAGGAACAGATGATGACTTCACCATCTGTCTTGTGTTTAGTAGGTCTAGCCTACTTGAACTTGAACTTGTTTGAGGCGTTATTGTGAGGGGAAAAATACATCACAAGATTTTAGACTGAATACCAGTTTCTGGGCATAACTCTTTACCTTTCCACGCCCCATGTCCTTCGACTATTAATTCAGGAAGTGATGGAAATATCCTACTGAGAACGTAGCAACTCCTTCAATACGCGTATACACCATCAATTTGAGCAAATTACTACTATTTTAGCATATTTAATTTGCCGGTTTGTCATAAACATTCTGTTGGAACAAATATAAGCACACATTCATTTTCAAGAAATGAATGCCTTGACTTATTAAACAACATAAACGTAATTTATGAAATAACAAATCAAGTTTATTGTATTTAGATTTTCAGAAAAATAAACCAATTTTGTTAGTAGCTCAAAAATTCAGACCACATTTATGTTTTTGTGCCTGATATGATGTAAAGCACTTTGAAATGCTTTGCTGCAGAAATGTGCTAAACAAATAAAATTTGATTGATTGATTGATTTATCTTCTGGCATTCTTGGCATTCTGAGGATTAGTCTGATTGCAAGTTTACTCGAGGGCTACGACAGCTTTCCATTGCTTATGGACAAAAGAAAAGACAAATTTGCATGTTTGGAAATCTTTCTGGATGTGAAGAACAGAGAGTCATGGTGTGAAAAGAAAATATAAATGAGATGCCAAACAGTCGTGTGGCAAATGATATTTCAATCCCTGAGAATCTAACTAACTGACATGCATTGCACTACAGTAGTATATTGGGAAATAGTTGAATCTTTTAGCAGAGATCAATTAAGTGACGTTAATGATTGTTACATATGAGAACTTCATTGTGCTTATTGTAAAATTACGATACACAGTTGTGAGTGGATATTCAATCACAACTCTCAACCTTTTGTTCTCAAAAGTGCCTCTTCAAATTCCTAGTTTATCAGGGCTAGCAAGCCTCTCCCCCTACTCCACAACTAAGATACTCAAAACGTAGGAGGGGGAACGAATAATGAGAGGCAAGAAGTGAAATGAGCTGTTTCTCAAACTTAAAAAAAAAGAAAGTAGTTTTTAACCAAAACAACTAAAGAAGATTCAGTTTTGGTGCAGAACCTGTGTACCTCATCCAGAGCTGGATAACGCACATCATCTGTCATCTAAGTCTTTCAATTGGATTTTCAATGCTAAGCCGCGTTGCCGTCCATCTCCTCTCCCAAAAGTGAGAGTTGCCCTCTTGAGTAAGGGGGAGGGGGAATTGACTGTGTGTGTTTAGTCGACACAGGCTCATCCGCTGACTGCTGTCTGACCCTGAGTTCAGCGGTACGGTTATTAATAGGCCCGGAGGCCTCAACTTCCAGGAGGCCCTCTGATCAGCTCCAGATGTGGAATGAGAGGACAAATCTGTGGGCCTATCCATGTTTCACATGAAGCAGAAAGTGGGAAGATAGGCATTTGGCGAGACTGATAAAGAGCTAGGGAGGAAGGGAGGTACGCAAGACCTTTCCACAGCAGGAGTGTGTTTTGCGAGGCTTTGTTTTCATGTGTGTTTTTTTTTTTCTTTCTTTTTTTTCTTCTTTCATTTATTACACTCTCTGCCCTCAGACCAAAAGACCATAAAAACGTATGGTATCACCATGGCGACCATAATAACCACCTATAAAACAGCGTGTAAACTGTGAAATAAGACAAACAGACCAGAACAGCCTTGACTGGCTGGCTGGCTGGCTGGCTGAATGGCTGCCTTCCGCCATAAAACTATTTGAGAGCCAGACTGAAGGAATGCCTCGGAGGCTGCTGTGGCTGTCACGACACATGAAAGGATTAGGCTCTGTGTTTTATCTCCTCTTTATCTGATGGTAATGGATAAGCCGAGTGTAGCCTATCATCCGACGCTCGGGCTGGGGGTTTGATGTTTTAGTAGGGTGACGGTTTGTTGAGTTGACCGCTTTGGTCTATTGATTGCTGTTTGATGGTTTTGATATGTAGGCTGCGTGGAACAGGTCAAGTCTTTTATGCAGTGAAGGCTCCAAATAGCTTTTAGCTGTCCTTCACTCCCCCCCCCTCTTCCCCATTACTCTAGTGGTTCGTTTGATGTTTGGATCAATCAATAGAAAGAGCCTGAGCTCTTACACATGCTTCTTCCTACTTCCCACTGAGCTCAATTCTTCCTCCTTCATTGTGCAGCCTTTATATCACATTTTCTCAACACAGAATAAATGATATAATTACAGCTCATTACTTAGCCTAACGCAGGCTAATTATTCTGTCATTATGGCAAGGATTAGCTATGCTCATTCTCTCCTTTGCACTGTTTTCCCCTCAAAAGTCATGCGAGCGGTGCAGAAAAAGTCTTGCTCATAAAGGCTGAGTAAGTCAAAGCCCCTGGACACGTCCTGTTGACGTTGATCGTATAGACCGCGGGTGTCAAACTCGGTCAGACGATGAGGCCTCGCTAGGAAGTAGTGACAGCGCAGACCAGACACATTAAACAGTCCGGGCACAGAGAGATGCCTAACCTAATGGGGCATTTTGATGTATGCCTTTTAATTTATGCAAAGAAATCAACATGCTGCTTTTATAGGCCGTGGCACAGCTCATGCTGATGTGTCATCAGACGTCTAGAAAATTACTGGATACAACAGATAGACGAGGCTAAATTTAAAAGTGGGGGGTGGGTTGGGGTGAGGGAGGTGGAGAGACATGCGGAGCAGGGTTGTGATTTATCAGAGGCACGTGAGTGATGGACACCCTCTCTTTCTTCTTTTTCCCTTTTCCTCGTTCACCGTGCCGTCTCTGTGCCAGCGTCATGAAGCCGCGGGTCGTCCTTATATAGAAGTCTAAGTGAATTACAACAAATGAAATGGGCTAACGAACTGAGAGCAGAAGAGCACTGAACACCGCGCTGTTGTCAAGGGTCGGAGGCTTTCTGGGTCAAAAATAGATGCAGATGAGTGGAGGAAGGTGTGGGTGTCTGTAGTGGGACTCTGCTGTAGCGCACCTGGAACTCTGTCATTGTCCTGTGATGCCATCTGTGATTCATGTATGCAACACACCAGTACTTAAGGTGTAGATTGGTACTTATGTAGGTATTCAAGTATTTACTGTCCACTTTTAAAACTCTTCTTAAAGCACATTTCTATCTTTTGGCATTTAACAAACATTGAGACTTTTGCTCTTCCTCTAGAGTGTTTTATTGCTTCTATTGTCTTTTGTTTGTCCTTTTCATATTTTGAACGTTTATTAATTTTTATCTGTACAGGACTTTGCCACAGTTCCTGTTGTTTTAAAGTGCTAAAGTAGCAGTAGAAATCCATCTGTTGAATACAACAAAAATAAAAACCCCTGTCATCTTTGATTTGTAACCAGCGATAGGTACTTCAATACACAGTTATTTAGTTTAATAACAATCTGATAAGGGTTAGGTTGATTACTATATTGGGATAATCCTGCATTTGCTGGAGGTTAAAACTTTCTTTTTCCATGAAGGAACTCGCTGTACATTTTTAGGTGCTTTAACCCTGGAAAAAAGAAATGTCAAAGTGATAATCGGCAGGTCAGGCAGTAAAAAGAAAAAAATCAGTATAAACCTGGTCGCTTGCCAGGCTTATAATACACTGGGGTAGGCCCTGCTTAAGGTAACTCTGTTCTAAAACTAGGGTTGAATTGCACAGTTGACTGCAGCCTTGCTACCTGAGCTGCCAAACTTGTTTGCTAGAAAGAATACAAAGATAAAAAGAGCAAAGTGTCCAAATGTTTATTTTATACTTTTACTTGAGAATCCCAGTTAAAATATTATATATATTGCTAAATAACTTTAGGAGTATATATGCAAGTAGAGAAACGACTTTGGTAAAGCAAGAATGATTCAGTCAACCGTCCAAAGTTCAGGATGTGCCAGTTTTTCTGATTATTAAAATACCCACAAAATCAGATTTTGATTATATCTGGTTCTGTTCATTAAGTACATCACAACTGGAAGAATAAATGACTTTTGATCTATAAACATATCAAACAACATGGGCTTTTTTATATAATAAATACCAAATAAAGGTTGGAATATTTATTTATGCTGGTGCCTTCTGATCCAATGAAGAATCTGTGGCACTGATCAGTTAATGTCAAGTTTCAACCATTTGCATTTCACGTTATGTCAACTGTTAGCACCACTGAGTTCACAGCCTTGGGTCTCAGGCCTGTTTATGTGCTGTAGGGCCTAGAGAACCCTTGTCCTCCCCCTCCTCTGGACTTGATTAATCCCTATCACCCCCCCTACTCTATGATCACGTTTCCATTTTTTTCTAGTCTGTATCTGTTCCTTCATCCCCTCCCCAATCTTACCCTCACTGGCACAGAATGGCTTCCTGGCAGAATGGAGGCATTAATTCAGGGATGAGAGGTGTGTTACTCTCTCTCTCTCTCTTGCTGTGTCTCTCCGGTTCTTTCTTTCTCTCCACCGGTGTTGCGTTTGTAACTCCTGGCCTTTATCGTAGCCGAAACAGCTCACTACCCTCTGATCCTATCTCGGATCTCAATATCCTCGCCGTTCCACCCTGTAAACGCAGGGATGAAAAATCTTGCCCTTTCACCAATGCATTACACCCCAGCATATCGCCGTACGCCCCCCTCCACTCCACCCCTCTTCTCCCATCGCGCTCTCCATACCACTCACCCTTTGTGACACGGGCCTCCAGCGAAATTCGAACTCCGCAAAATGAGACCAAGTGAGCTGCACTTCCTTTACGCCAGAAACCATCTTAGTCTCATTATATTTGTATTTAGGCCCAGCCCAGGCCCTTGAATCTCCCTTGTCAGACAATAGGTCAGGCAAAATAATGACTCGCTCTCTGTAAGCTTCAAGAGAGTTAAGGCTTTGGATGTAGGGGAGATAAAACAACAACCGGTCTCTCAGCAGAGAAACATGGATCAATACAAACGAAGCGGCGGTGTAAAAAGGCTGTTTTTGATCCGGGCTTGCGTCAGCACGGCTGAGGTGAGTCTTGACAGCTCCCGCGCTGTTGGTAGATATGGATCTGTGTTCAAAAAAAGGAGCAAAACGCTCAGGGAGCACAAGCGTCTTGTTAGGCTGTGGAGCGTCAGGCCTCCCCCCCTCCCCTCCTGTTCCCCAACCGCCCCACGCGCAAACACACGGGCTGAAATCATCATTGCACTGAAACTATAGCGTTGGCTTGAAAACTTTGTGGCTTTTCACTCCAAAGTAGGGTAGAGGAAAAGCAAAAATGGAGGATATGACTTGTGGTTTGTTTTTGAAAGCGGCGCCTGCTGGCATATTTAAAGCTCTCTAACCTGCTATGTCAAAGGTAGGTAGGGAAGCAAGCAAGGATGGCAGGCTCTTATCTTTGCTGCTGTTGTGTTTTGAGGGGGTAGGGGGCGTGTCTGTGATCTGCGATCGTGTACTGTGTCGTCGTAGCGAGTGTGCCTGTCGCTCCTGACTGAGCCGCCACCCCACAGCTCCTCCACACATACACACACATACACACAAAGTAGGTTTTGGCAGACAGAACGAGTCAGCCGCCGTGGAGCTGGAACGCTGTGCCGGGTGAAAGAGTGGGGGCGGGGTTGAAAGGTAGGCTTCGTAGATCTTTAGATAAGACATCTTTCCAGACGCCTTTACTGTTTACTATCATAACCGCATAACAGCCTCAGACATGTTGGAGATGAAAGGAAAGATTAGTGCCTGCTTTTGCAGGATAAAAAAAAGAACTTCATCTCTTAAACATCTGTGTCATGATGCCAAGTACAAAGGCTGTAAAAGGCTCCTCACTTTGTAATAAAAAAAACTTGACGTCTTTATTTTCATATTAGTTTCCTCTGTAGTGGGGCTTCTATGGTAACCACTCCTAAAGTGCATGTGTTTTTAATGTCTCCCTTAAATTTAGAGCTTCTACTGTAGATGTTAAACTCGTAGACGATGGCCTGCAGGCTGTATGGATCAAAGGATTGGTATTTCTATTGGCAATTTCAAATTATTGTAAAGCTTTTATGTGCTGATAGAGAATTTAATTGATTCTGACTTTACTTTAGGAAGTACGATGTCCGAAGTATGTCAAAACTGTTTTTATTTTCTAGCCTTCTGCTATGATTGAGAATGAATTGTTAAAATAGTATTGGGAGCGGAGACGTCACACTGTGTGAGGGGGAAATTGCACTATACCAGGGTTTAAAAACGCAGAATGAGTTGCAGTTGATATTTTAATGACTTTAGCATTTCAACCTGCCAGTTAGCATAGCTAGCTTAGGAAAAAAATGGACTGTTTAATGCGGATATTAGAAATAATTTATTTTTATTTGGGTTTTTTGAAGCGAGGTTCTGTGATTATTGGTAAAGGCTCCCTTAGCTTTAGTAGAAAGGTGTTTTATTATCGTACGCATCACCTGCCACTGAGTCAATCAGGATGACTTCTAATTCACCAACCTCCTGGTTTGATGTTCAATGTAATGCCACGCAATAACAGAAACTTTGTTCACCTGAACAAAACGCCACCAAACCTGACAATGGTTCCTTGTGAAATTATAAATACATGCAAACATAGCGTTGTGTGTTGCTGATATAAACATTTTTAGTTTCAACAAGATTTGTTTACTTATTATAAGCTCAGTGGATTATTTCTGCTACAGATAAGGAACGTATTACTGATGGTAATAATCTGAACTAACTTTTAAAGTAAGATTTCCAAAAGGCCGCCAATATTTTTAAATGCAGAAAATTCCCTGACAGACGTTGATTGAAAGCATGTCTAGTAGTACAACTTTGTGGTCTAGTCAACCTTCCAGTTCCTTGCTGAAAATGTTGCTCTCCTTCTGGCTGAATGTAAGACATATTTCAATATATAATACAAAATAAAGTTTTCTGTGAAGAAACATCCTAAACCTTTGAACTTCTTTGACTTGTTTTTGAACACCTGGTGGTGAACAGTCTTCACTCAATAACAACATCCACACCAAATCAATTTGCATAAAAAAATCTTGATTCTCATCTTCTGTGATTCAGAATCAACATAAATTCTCAGTCGATTTAGGGGGAAAAAAAAAAAAAAGGAATCCACTGACTTTCGGCGTCCATTTTGTAATGACGCGGGATGCCCTGACGTCACCACACAGCCGGTACTGGAATGTTCTCGTGGTGGATAGCACCAAAACAAAGTGGTCACAACAAAAATAAAAGAAAGAGGTTCAACTGAAACCTGCCTTTGTTGAAGTCAAAGCTGCAAATGCACACAGCCAAAGTATGCCATACCATCCTGTAAGTTTTGCACTTAAGAGGCTTTTCTACCGCTTTACCTACAGACCAAAAAGAAGGTCGTGACTCACCAGTGCCTTAACCAAGATGAGCAAAGTGGAAGTAACATGTGATACTACTTGTAACAGTTCCATCTAAGTATGGATTAATGTTTGAAACTTTGTAAATGTGACAGACACTTTAATGTCTCCATTTGTCATTCTCTTTTGCAAAGCCGTGTGAAGTAGATTACGAGGATGCTTTGCAAACCTTTAGATTGAAGCAGAAATCTTTGAGTAACCAATTTGAGTGGAAGGTTCATTTGGAATTGAACCTCAGAATCAGAATTGAATTGAATCTTGAGATGGTAAAAGATTCCCACCGTGGTCATTAGAGCTACACAGTGTCATGAAATCATGTGATGAGCAAACATCTTGGTAAATGTTTCTATGCATGTGTAATTTGCAAAAGATAAATTCTTGACAACGTTTCATTTTCGATTTATGAGTCCCTGGATAATGAGTAGCATTTTATTTATATGTTGCGGCGTACTATTTATTGCAATCAAAGTGGTTATTATTACACACAATGATACTGTGATGACCATAAATTTAGGAGCCATTTTGTTACCATGACCTGCCTATTGCCTGATAGCTCAGGCAATAAGCAATTAATCAATTAATTGCATGATGAATTAAAATGAGCTTGATAATTTTCATTCTGATGAGCAGTATTTTTTGAAAGGTAATGTTTTTGGAGACTTCATAGTTCATTCTGTTTACGATGTTGATTTCAAGTGGTGTTTGTTTTTGTTTTAATTATTTTTGGTCGCCAGGTTTTTATCTTGGGTATTTAAAACTTCTTCCTGTTCCAGTGTTTAACTCTTATTTTGTAAATAACACTTATTTGTGTTCGAGAGGGCAAACTTGCATTACTGTGTCACTCTCAGTATAATTACTTGAAAATGGTCTCTCAACAACATTATCAGTTATCGCAATAATTTCTGAGATGATTTAACGTACAGTGAAATTTATCGTGACGGACCTAAATTTGTGTTCCCTGATTGACTGAAGCTGGACTGTTTTATTCAATCTTCAGTCAAATAGTAAAGGGGGACAACTCATAACTTATTACAACCGACATAGTTTTTTGTGGGATTCACATTCCCAGCTATTCTCCAGAGCACCAGGCCTAATACCAGGCCGTGTATTATCTCCTCCTCCTTGCCTTAAACTCCTGATCACCGTGTCGGTACAGACAGCAGCTGCAGATTGACTTCATACTGTGTACATAACAATGACTTTGTTGTCATTCCAACGGCTTATCGGGCTCGTCATCGTCGGTGGGTGAGGGCAGAAGGAATTCCACAAAGTTTTGATACCAATTAAAGTGCGTCTGTCTCCCGTTATCTCATTTAGGCTGAAGTCAATATGATTGGCATAATCAGACATGCCTGATTGGGGCCTCCCATTTAATTAATCAGTCGCACTGTATCATCACCTGTGGCTCATTAGAGTAATTAGACAGAATTAGTCAGATAGACGGCCTCTCTCTGTCTGCACATGAGTGGAAGAAATTGCATTAGGAGAGCTGAGAACACAGACGTACACCTAAGTTCTGATAACTGTCGGTAATGGGATTTGTTTACCCGTGACTGTTATCAGCGACGAGTATTTTTTTTTATTTACTTTTTCCCCCTCCCTCCCAGCGGTAGATGGAGAGATATTCGTTTCCAAAATGGCCCCAGCCTCCCCTGCCTAGCTGCAAACAAGTGCGCCCCATGCCAGATTTCGCCGGGGCGAAACATGTTCGCCGACTTCCTCTTCGGAAGCCCGGTTCCAAAGAACACGGGGAAACTGGGCGCGCCAAACTCGCTGCGGAGGGCCTGCCTGTGCGCTCATGTGAGAGCACACGCGTGCGGAGCAGCGTGCGAGAGAGGCTTCTTGGCCAAGTCGGTGTTGAAGTCTCTCGAGGGAGTGTTGGCAATCTGTTCCAATCGTCTTTACAGCTGACCAGACGACCAAATGAACCAGGACAGGGACCGCTGCTGTGGGCCAGTCCGGCCAACCCCAAGCAAGGGCTGTTGCAGAAATCACGCAGACATTACAGCCCACTTAATGCTCTCCTGCACACACACACACACACACACATTTCGTCCTCCGCTGAACTAGTCGATGGAGACTTTACTGAGCTTTGCTCCATTTAAAAGTAGTGCTGGAGCTCATTTGAATAGTAGTTTTTTTTTTCTAAATAAAAATCCTAGTAAAGTTTTATTGTTTTCAGATTTTAAAGATTTTAACGACTAAAGAGCCAGAGGATTGTTTAACACAAAGAATCCCTGAACATGGTAGATCGTGCCTCGACTGAAAAAAAAACCACATTTTTGTGGTAATAAAGCAAAGCTTTAAAACAACAATATAAAAGTGGTTGAAGACGTTGTGTAGAAAGTATTCCCTTCTGCTCACAAGAAGATGGTTATAGCTGGTTAATTAGCCAGGCGGTCTGTTCTGGTGCGAGTTTGATGCTTGTAGTCTTGCCAACTGCACCTTTTATTTTAAACCAGTGATACCTTTTTTTAAAAGGATTGATGGGTTGACTTGTAAAATTCCAGAAAATATAAAAAACTAGAACACGAGAAATGTGGAGTCCTTCAACACCTGCACATTTGATTTCCTGAACCCCGGACCGTTGAGGATGGATTTCTAGTCCAGTGCACTTTAGTTTCCACACCATAAATGCAGGTGTTTTTTAGGGAGCACTTTTTCAAACAGTAAAGAGAGTCTTATTTTTTTCAGCCAGGTTCCCAGCAGTGTGCAGCAAAAGATGTAGAGAGGTGTTGCTTGTTTATTTGTTCTCCACGCAGCTGGAGAAAACATCAAGTTTGTTTGTAAAGCCCATTTCAACAACAAAGTGCTTTACACCATAAACATGAAATACAGTAACTAATTGTGAAAAGCGTAATAAACATCAGATCTTGTCAAATGACATCATTAGCTTTTTTTAGCATCTTATTAAAAGGCTTTAAAATCATAGGAACAATACAGAGGGATGTCTCAGAAGCTTTTGAATCTGTACATTTTTAAAACTTTATATTTAGCAGACACGTGACTTTCAGGTAATATTAAGGGCTTGTCTTAGTAATTATCGAAGTTTCACTCTCATGTACACAAGGCTTGTTTTTCCTGAAAGCTTTTTCTCTAATATAAAACACATTCTACAAGCTGCTTAATATTTTTGGGGTTAGTAGTTTGACTGCTTGACATGAAAAGTTTAATTATTATCATCAAATCGTTGGGGGGAAAAAAAAAAAAAATCTTTGTGGCATTCCAGATGACTTTGAAGCATTTTGTTTGACATTAACAATTCTGTCTGGTGCAAGTTAAAGAAGTGCGTTTGTGGACTAGACTTTAAATAAAGGCAGAAAATAAGAAAACAACTTATATGAGGCATTTAATACGCCTCATATAACTGAAGCTTGACCTAATTACAGATCAATGGGTCTGGAGCTGCTCCCATTCTCTAAAACTGATCTTCGGTATTCTGAA
The DNA here is from genome assembly GCF_019740435.1 of Gambusia affinis. Classification (NCBI taxonomy): domain Eukaryota; kingdom Metazoa; phylum Chordata; class Actinopteri; order Cyprinodontiformes; family Poeciliidae; genus Gambusia; species Gambusia affinis. The sequence goes on from NC_057873.1 coordinate 22,978,192, forward strand.
AACCACGTTAGTCCTGTTGACCACTTTCCCGGCTGCTACAAATTCGTTTTGGCCTGTCCTGTGTTCACTGTTTATAAAAATGAAAGGTCCTCATCTTTCTGTTTAGCCATCTGTTAATTAAGCTATCTGCTATATTTAGCCTCAGCAGTAATATCAGCTCCAAAGTGGGTGCTAGGAAGGATAAGTCAGCTGGAACGGCTGGCCACCGAGTCCACGCTGCAAAAGTATTAGAACGGTTGGATGTAAGAGGTTAGAAATTAATATGTATGTCTTAAAGACCTAAATCCTTCTGCGGAGAGATATTACTAAAATGAAAATATAACCTTTCAGGAAAAGGGTGTGTTTTATATGCCAGTGTTCCAATATCAATATCTGTTTTAAGCAACTTAAGAAAGATTGAGGTTTGTCTCCATCTTAAATTTATTACACAAACACAGTAAGAATAAAGAAAATTAGCCAGTGACATGGTTCTCGTAAAAGCTCACTTTGTTGGGTACACATGGAGACACTAAAAAGCTAATTCCAGAAAGTGTGTGTCTGTTTTTCCTTATTAAAAACATTGTTTGCATCACGGCGGTCAGGGCTTTTAGGCGGATGTTGTCTTTTTTTCTCCTTTTTCCTCCCCCAGTGCATGTAATACAAAAACTGCATTGGGCAGAGAAAACACCAAAGCCTACTTTTCCACTAGCTGGCCTTAAGTGCATAAAATTGTTTAGAATTGTTTTAATACGTGGTTTAATGTGTGAGAATAATGTCTGGCAAGAGGGATTGTGAACTTTCGGAAGTCATGCTTCAGTGATAAAGCAAGTGTAAAGTCTACCGTGGCCCGCTGATGTGGGCGAATAGTTTTCTGCATAGTCAAAACCCGATTGAGTCTAAGGGTTACTTTTTTGTTAGCTTAAAAAAAAAAAAAATGTTTTAACCAACACCTGGGGCCGACCCAGGCCTCTGTGATGTGATGTGTTTAGCTTAATGCCGAGAATTCCTTTGGAAATGGGGATCTGGTGTTGGGATATGCGCTGGGCATTGAGATGGGATTAAAGTGAATTGAGGGCGTTGGGGATTGGCACATGACCTTCTGAAGCAGAGCTCTAATTTCGGACCAGGCTTATTTTTAGATGCATCGATCAGCCGTTCCGCGGCCGATGCACAGTTCCGCATTTGAGGGTTAACCGGCGAAATTCTCACTGCGATTATTTTTATTCCAAGGACTGCAGAGCATAAATGGTTAAAAAATCTTCAGCATATTTTAGTCCTGAATACAGCAGGAAGTGAAAGAGTCACAAGAATATCCCGATTTATGCGTAAGAGCATTTATCTCTAACCTTTATTATGTTTTGCAGAAATGCATCAGGACTTCTGCATAGTGGTATGGTGTGAGCTCGTGGTATGAATAAATTTACTAAATGGGGAAATAATTGACGTTGTTTACACTTGCATTAAAAAAACTGGCAAGGTTCTAGGTTTGCCTACTCTATAAATGTCTCATTGACCTCCGTTTCTTGTAGGTTTCAGGGGAACTTTATAATATAGATACACCAATAAATCAGAAATGATTGTAAATTCCCCTATATTTTCTATATCATTCTTTTACTTCTGCTCATTAAATTAATCAAAATTAAGACTTCCCACCATTTCTGCTCTAAAAAACACATCAAAGTGTAGCTTTTACTTTAATGCACAAATTTGATAAAGAAAAATATCACATAAAGGTTGGGGAATCCAGCTTTGATACATATGTTGAGCGTTATTTTTTATTTCCTTATTTTTTTCCATTTTTTTTACTGCATTCAAATCACTACACTTGTCAAAAAAATCTGCAGTACACTTTTTTTTCTATAATAAAAAAATCAGACTCTGCAGTGAGATCAGAATTAAGTTCTAGCCAGGATTTGACACATCTGTACTCTCTACACCTCTATTTCTAGGCTACATTTAGGTGGGTGACGGATGATTATTCCATTTAAATTAAGCTCTGGTTCAAACTACTAATACTAATTATTTAGACATTGTGGTTATCAAAATAAAATCTTTGACGTTGTCGCAACTGGAAAAATGAGTTATTCAGACATACGCGATAGGGTTAAAATCCCAATTTTAACTATATTTGCCCAAGTTGCCGCCTTAATTTGCTGCAGGTTTTAAACTGTAAGCTGTCGACAACATCCAGAGAAACGTATGATTCTCTTAAACTGACCAACTACATTGTGCTGACGAGGACCGCCACATGCTAGCTGCGCTAACGCTAAAAGCTAACGTTGCTGTTTTTGTTTTCATTCTATTTTACTTTAGAATGATTCTTTAGTTTTCCCTCTATTTTTAGAGGCTAATTGACAGAGAAATGGCACATAACCGAATCAATATTTTCCAGCATCCTTGTCCATCTTTTATTTAAATTTTTTTTTTTTATCAGATCCCGATCCATGCAGTAGAGCACTCACTTTCTGACAATTAATTTCATGTGATAAAAAAAGAACGTGTTAGGCTCCTCCTTCCGCCATGCTTTGCACAAGCTCCCGCGTACGCTCGAGTTCACTTACACATAGCGCAGCTGCTCCATGGCCACAGGCAGACAGCCTGCTACATCAACTGCACCATGGGCAGCAAGAGCAAGATGGCGTGTAAGCAAGTTTTTTTTTTGTTTTTTTTGTACCAAGGCTATAGCAGTGGACTGTCAAAAAAATGCATGCTTTTTTTTTTTTTTTTTTTTTAATTCTTCCTTATCCTGCTTCGTGAATAAAACAGAAATAGCAGCTGGCCAGGGAATTAAACGTAATGCTGATGAAGGCAAATCTACTAATTAGTACTTGATCACGCCATTTCTTTAGAGGATTGTATTGTGTGTTTTCGATGGGGTGGGATGGGATATGTATGCATGAGTGTGTTTTGGGACCTTGTCAGCGGACTGGGCCACAAGGGCCCCTGTGGTAATGTGTGTATTAAATGATTAGTGCGTTAGTTAGCATAACGGCCCTTCAGCACCGTTTAATCACTCTCAGGGGTGGGCGTCCTCACAGGGGGTGGATGGAAGAGTTTTAGTGGTGGTGGTGGGAGGAGGAAGGGGGACTAAGGAGCGAGGCGCACCGTGCAGGAAACTGAGGAGACTAAACTGAGGAACTGCTGGTTGAATGAGTGAGTGGATGATCTGTGGAGAGGCTGCAGGGGGAGAAAAAAAAAAGAAGAAAAAAAAGAGAGAGGGCAGGAATCCAACAGAAACATAATCCGGCAATTGCCACACAGTCAGCAAAGAGAGATACAATCGGTACAAGTCTTGAACGTGTTGTTAATGTCAGAATTGTACCCATCGACTGGAACAAGGCCCGTGAATGGCTATTAATAACAATGCAAAATAAATGTGGTTAAAGGCGGGGCTGAGATCAGCCTTGACGACGCTGTTTTAGATAATTGTTGCCGTTGTTATGTTACTCAGAGCGGAGGAGTCGTCTTGGGCTCACAGTTAATAATCGCTGTGAATTGCCTTGAATTTGCTGCCATTTGCTACACAGGTTTACACGGCCGACATAATTGTATTTTATGAACTGACAGGCTGGATGACTAAGAAGTTACAGCCAGGAAGAGCAGATTCTGTAGCAGAGTTTGTTTGTTTTTTTTTTTTATTATTATTTTTGGGTGGAGAAAGGTGTTGCGGTGTTGTCCTCTGGGTGGTCTTCAGCTCGTTAGATGATTGTGCTGCTGTTTAAGGGGCTTGTGTATGTTTGTGGTGTCTGTTTTAATGATTTTGTTTTAACATTAATGATGCCATGCGCAAAACAAGCAAGAGTAATAAATACAAATTTGTGTTTTTGGGTTTCAGAAAGAACTAGATGCCACCGCCACACAGCTTGCCAACAGACAGGATGAGAGCGAGCAGTCAAGGAAGAAACTCATCGACCTGAGCCGCGAGTTCAAGAAGACGACACCAGAGGTGAGACAGCTGAACTTGCACAAATTTTTTATACAGCCATACTTGATAAATTAGTATATTGTTGGAAAGTTTGTTGAGACAAGTAAGTCATACATGACGTCTAAGACTAGATTATTACATCAAACTAACAAGAAGATTGTTTTGATACAGAAATGTGGGATTAAGGAAAATACGTTTGGACAAATCTGGGGAAAAGTTTACTTTAGAAAACCGACGCGTTAGAGAGGTACCACCTTTTGGATATTCCCAGAACCATCGGGGGAGTTTTATTGTAGTTAGGCACAAAACATTTCCCAAAGTAAGAATATTTTCTCGCTGGCAACTCATTCTCCTGAAACTTTTTAATTTACATTGTCTGAAAAGTCAAAAACCGGGTCATTCCTATTACGGACTGCCATGATTACAAACTTTGCTGGATGATAAATTACCCCATAAATGATTGTGATATTCAATGTTGGTTTTTTTTTAGACTATTTTCATGTAATGTATATGGCATTATCATTACAAGTATGCCCTCTCGCAGATCAATAAACTTTTAATTTCTAGAGAACGCTCTAGACCTAGAATACACTTTAAATATTCCAAAATAAAAAAACCCCAAAACAACCAACATTGCTAAATAAAACTGAAATATAAAACAAACGCAACCGAAGCCGTAGATATAATTGATTATGAAGTCTCTCCAAACAAAAATTGCCCTTCAAGAAATATATTAATCAGTAGGCTCAGACATGTAAGACGGGTAAAGCTGCTAGCTAGGACATTTCTAATTATCAAGCTCATTTTTGTTTATTGTGTGATTAATTGATTTATTAGGTTGAGTGCGTTCTGCCACAGCCTTGTTGGAGAGTGACGTTGGTAAATTGAGTTGTTTTTCAGGAATGCAGCTGTCGCGAACGAAACGATTACGCTTTATGACGCATGCGACTTCGCTTGAAAATTTACAGAAAGGTGTAACTAATATTTTAAAGCAATTTCACCGAACTGTGCTTCCAGTTTTCTCGCTCTTAAAGTGAGAAGAAACAAGGCCCTAAAATTTTGTTTCGACTGAAAGAGTAACTTTTGTTGTACCTGCAAATATGACAGTTGAAGTTGACACAAAATATGAGCTGTAAAGTGACACGACACGCAAGAAATAAAAAGAAAATTGAAAAGCTTAGCACTCTACATCCACAAAGCTCAATCTAAAAGTTTGTGGTATATAAAAATATACTTCTTTCCGCCATTTACCCTGGTAAATTCATTGAAAACAATGGTGGGCTAGTATGGCGCCATCAAACTATGGTTACTGGAAAGAGTCCCACAGTTATAACAAGCCTTCACATTGCGAATACTTTCTAGCGTTTTCGTTACCCAGTGTAAATCCCCTCAGAGTTCACATCACCTGTTAATTTTTGTTTACACTGCAAGTGTTTAGTACTTTTTGTTTGCATTCACTAGACTCAAACCTGGTTATTAAATGTGACGCTTCATTGTCTACGTTTAAATACATTAATGAAATGAGCTATCCTTTGTGGAAGTATTCAGAAACATGTGTAGAAGCAGAGTAAACTGTCTTATCAGAGCTAGTTGTAGAGATGTAAGCTGTAAAATGACTTTATACATGTTTTAGAACGTAATCACAGTAAAATTATGATTCATGGCTGTAAAACCTTGGGTTTAAATGCTGATTATAGCTCGCTTTAAAAAAAAATTAATAAACAAAAAATCTTTGCTCCAAAAGCGAAAGCTTTGCATAAATCTGTACTGGCAATATTGCTTTGTTTCTTAGTTGCGCCTTTTTCCAAGAGATTTGGAATTACTTTACAAGAAGTTGTAAAGTTTAATCCATTTGACAGAATCACTGGTTGAAGTTTTCTTCCTGAAGTTTACGTTATTATTTCCACAACGGGAGCCTGTGCGTCTTTCACACACCAAGGCCGAACAAGATGTTGGTCCGCACTCCCGAAATAGGAGCGACCCCCTTTCAGCATCGACAGATGCAATTTACATTAACAGCCCGTTTTTTGGACCCCACACAAGAAGCAGCCTGGGTAAAAGGGGATGTTCTGGTGTACGGGGAAAAAAAACCCCGTTCCGGGCCGCATGGTGGAAACGCACCTTGAGAGTTTGCCCAAGTGTCTCTCAGCATCTGCTTTGTTCATAAACGCCGCTGTGATTATTTACTGAAAAAAGCAAAGGGGGAGGAGAAGTCGGAGCAGAGAGATGCGGGCTCGTCTCCCAAAAATAGTCCCTCCATTAGTTTCCCTGAAATCCTAAAGAGACAAAACAGAAACCCCCTCAGGAGTTTGTATTATCTGACCTAGTTTTTTATGTGAGCGGAAAGTGTGGTCCCTGAGTGTGTGTGTGAGAGAGAAAGAGAAAGAAAGACAAGAGAAGCAGGAGGGGTAAGAGAGAAAAAGAGTGTGACAACACTACTAAGTGGGATCAGGAGGGAATTCTGTCCTGTTCCTATGTTCCCATCGCTCCTCCTGGGAATATTTGTTTCATCTCTGTTACCAAGGCAACACATTTTAAACCTCGCAGTGAAAACAAAGTATTGTTGTGTTATTATTGGTAATGTCACCATGGTGAATTATTGATGGTGGCATGAATAATGGATGAATGGTGTAGACAGTGGATAGAAAATCGTCAGCTCTCGGCGGAGTTGACAGCAGGTCTATTATAGTTACCACAGGATGAGGATTGTGACGATTGACTCCAGCGTGTAGCCTGTCCTGGTGGAGAGGAACTGTAGCTGCACTCCACATTCACCTCTAAAATAACCAGCAGCACACAGGAGGCACTAAGGCAGAAACAAATAATCGTGATTAATCGGCTATTGAAATAATCAGCTAACTTAGTAGTCGAGTAATCGTTAGATGGAGTATACAGACGAAAAAATAATGGCAATTTGGTTAAAATAAAAACATTCTGAGCAATAAATAAACCAAATGTGTATATTTTGCATTTAAGATAAAAAAAACGACAACTTTTCTGTAAATAGGCTTTGGCCAAAACTCCTCAAGTGGCCTCATAGTTTCAGCTTCACCCAGTTTAGATTTATTAAAGGAATGCCATGTTAGTGCATATTAGGCAATAAAATGTTCATTTTCTTTAGGGATGCACGATATTGGATATTTGATATGCCGATATACCAATACAAATATTTTTTTTTTACTATTCCTACTTAGTGAAACTATATGGCTTTCTCTACTGTGGAATTAAAAGACTGCGTTATCTTTTGTCAGTCTAGTATGCTACAAAATGCAAATGCTAAAATGGAGGCTGAAATGATGTAACACTTTTAACTTGCATTATGTTTCTCTCTCTAAGACAATGACAACACTCAAACAGTGCAAATTTGACGTCGTGCTGTGCTGCAGGCATCATTGTCACTGGTTTGTCATATAAAAACGACTTTTATATCGGCGAGTTATTTTGACGGAGTGGCCTAAGTTTGATATAAATTTTTACAGCTAATATCGGCCAATACGATACCATGACGATAATATCGTGCATCCCTAATTTTCTTATTTATAAAAGGGGTTGTATTAAAAACTTTTGTGGTTAGGAAAAAATCTGTAGGATGTACCTTTTTTTTAAACAAAGAAAACAAAAAAACCCTCAAAAAGACAATTAATCGTCAGAGCAGTCAATTAATTGATTACTGAACCGATCAGTTAGCTGCAGCCCTACAGAGCACACAAAGGAGCACATGGGCAGATAGCCTCGATCACAGAACAGAACTCACACATTCATCAGTGTAACAAGGCTGTGATTTAGGAAGGCTCCTCTGGCGTCTGTGTGGCCCCTGGCATCTCCCTGGTATGTGGAGGAGGAATCCGAGCCAGGCCAGACGACCGACGGGATTCATTACAGAGCTCTAACGGACTCAATAGGAATCGGCACTAAAACTCTGCAAGTACCAAAGCGTCAGAGCTGCCTACCAAACCAGGCTGGTTTATAACATGTGATGGCCTGCGCTTGATTAAAAATCTTTGGGTTTGTGAAGTCTTTCTTTTTTTCTTTTTTCTTTTTTCTTCCATCTGCACGGCTCTGTGTGTGGTTGACCAGCCCATAGAGGGGGCTGTCAGCTCTCTGTGGTCCACACCAGTCAACGGAGATCACAGTCACATCAGATCAAGACTGCATTAAGCGGAGCGGGAGTCCGTCTCTGATCCATTATTCAGCAACCAGGAGACCGGCCCACGTTGACTGTGTCTGGTCTGCCGAGCTGTACTCGGTGTGAACTGCACTCATGGTCTGCATAATAACACAAACGCACACACACACACGTGTGCACGATCACACAGCGGCGTTTCTAGCGTTTGGAAAGTAGTGCAAAGAAATGCAGCGTGAAAACAAAGTTTTTATAATTCATTAGAACTGACACACAGATTTCTGCCCCCCCTCCTAAAGACTACATCTCACTGTGCTTCCTAATTTGACTGAATTATTTATCTGTTGCTTTTTTTTTTTTTTTTTTTTTTTTTTAATTTCCTTTCAGTTAAGGCTGGGCTGCTAGTGTTTTTTTTTTTTTTTCCTTTTTGGGGTGATTGGAAAATGCCCCAAAGATTGCTGGCCAGAGGCAGTGGTAGTAAAAGAACACACACACGTACGCACGCACACACACACACACACACACACACACACACACACATACGCACACACGTTTGTGTTTAGCTGTAGGGCAGACAGACAGGGAATGGGAGTTCCATACTCCCTGGAGGATTCCTCAGGCTGGCCTGTCTGCTGTCTGCCGGCAGCTTACACACCAGCCATCCATCTCCTGCTGCCTGGGCCCCTCACTCCCCTTCCAAAATACACACACACACTCACACACTCGCAGATTGACCATGGTGTCTGTGTGCATTGTTATGTTATTTGGTCATAAATCTTTAGAAGTGGTGGGGGCTGGGGAAGAGGGGCTCCAGAGTGGACCGGAGGGGTTCAGAGCTTCACTGTCCATCAGAGGTACATGGCTGCTGTATGCTGGGTTAGGTGAATGCATTTGTTTTATTTTTTTTTTCCCCCATGCAGGTCCTCCCATAAAGTTGAAAATTACAAAAGCACAAGTTTGAAAAATGAAAAGAAAAAAACTATTTTTTCCATCTTTTTTTCGAGGTGCATATTTGAAGAACGTGTGCTGCATGTATTAGAAAATGAAGGAATTCTCCATCTGTGCATCGAAGCATATATTTTTACTAAGATCAAAAGGTTCATCAGAGTTCATGCTGTTGAGTTGTTTATAGTCTGAAATTGGTGGGAGCTCTTAAGTTCTTAAGCGTATAATAAGTTCAAATTTAGTGTGTGTGATTAGAGCTGGGAAAGCAAAAACTGTCTGGCTGATTGATAGGTGCAAGTAAGAAAATGAGAAAACAGTATGATCCTTTCACTTATGTCTATTATAATTTCAAAAAATAAAACCCATTTTACATTGATTTACATTTCTTTATCACATACTTTATTTATTTATTTGTATATGTATATATATAGCCAAAATATTTTTGATTTTTGTCAAAGTAGTTGAATGATTTGGTTTTTGAATCACAGACAAAACGTCAAATACGCCAATTTTTCTTTTCTCTGCACCAGGGGTTCCAACTTCTAAATGTTTTAGATTTGTCCGACGCAGCTGAGTTATTAGCAGAGTTATTGCTTAATTTATCATGAAGTTTTGCAGAGGTCTGGTTATAACCCCATCATTTGATGCATGTGTGTTGAACCAGGGGAACGTCTACAACATGCACGGGAATTGAGAACAGGAACCCTTCCTCTACACCCTCCTTACCTGTATATGCTTGTCCTGGGGGTCCGATCTCATTTAGGTCGAGGGTGGGGGGAGTGAAATTGGATCTTGTGGCACAAGATCTCTCCGGTACAATGACTATTTCTGATCTGTCTTGTGAAGCAGCGAAGTATCTCAAAATCTCAAATTAGACTGATCAAACCGGAGCTGGATGATATGGGACAGTGACTGTGTAAGCTTGAAAGTTCTGGGTATGATTTCAGGTTCCTCTTGCCACATGTCGATGTGCCCCCGGGCAAGACACTTCACCCAAAATTGCCTACCGGGCTGTTATAAACGGTTATATTAGTTATTGAGTGATCTGTCAATTATTCTGACAACTAATTAAGTAATTGAGTATTATAAATTGTCCTGTTCTACAGTAGCTACTTAAGCTAGTAAAAGAATTATGTGAAAGAGAAAATGCTAGTAAAAAAAAAAATCATTCAGTTCCTTTTTTAAATAATAAATGAAAATACTGATTGTTTCTAGTCAATATTTTCATGTCACTACTCTTCTTTATCAGCAAGTAGATGTAATGTTAGTCAGAATGTATTTCCTTGACATGCATAGCATGTCAGATTCTGTACCATCACAAATTAAAGCTAGTGTTTTGCAAAGTGAGCAAAAAAGTCACCTCTCGGCAACCATGAAGGAGCTCGTTTCATGTAGTGGATGTTTCCTGTTGATTTGTTTGAGGACGGGGCATCCAGGACTTGCTATCGAAAAAAATAATAATTCTGTTTTCAATTCAGTATGCGCACCGAGCTGTGTCATCTTTTCTATTTAGTATAAAATAATCCCACATAATCACACCTTTGACACTTTTTCTCTCTTTACTGGTGATGGCAAGGGACATATCTATGTCCCTCGCCATCTCCCTCCATAGCCCTTAGCATTCGTCAACAGCTCATTGGCGGAAGTGAGAGTGTTGCGCTACACAAATAATCATCCGGCTTTAACACAGCACGCTAAATGGTAAGACATAATTTAATGAAGCCTTGAGGCAAATAATTTGCTTAGAGGAATTTTAAAAATCAAGGACCTTGAATCATTCATGAATCGTCACAGCCCTAATCGGCTTATGAATGCGTGCACATTTGTGGTGCATCTGGGTAAATGTGGCTCTAGTGTAAAGCACCACGAGTTACTTGATAGTGAAATTCATCCATTGATCATTTAGGACTGTGGACGCTTTTCTCATACCCCTTAAGATTTAGGCCTTAATTTTTAATCCAAAAAGTACTTTTTAAATGCTTTATTTGAATTAGCATTAGACAAGAAGCGCACAACGAACCTGGACAGAAATATTTAACGTCCCCACCATACCCCAAATAGTTGCGGGTTTTTTTGGCCCAATCTCTTATGCAAACTAGTTGGAAAACATGAGCAGTTGTGTCTGGGAGAGAGTAGAAGCTTTAACATTTCTAGGAATCTTGTAATTTGCTAAAGAAAAACATAACTTCCAACTCCGTCATGTGAGGACTTACTAAATAGAATTTGAAGATTGGGTTTTGCAAGTCGTAAGCAATTATTGCAGGGCTAATAAACTTTCTTGGAAGAGATGACAACCTACTAACTGTAGATATTGATCTAAAAATAATTTTATGCCTTTTTAGTGGAGTTTTAAAATAAAAGATTTACTTAAGTGTGCCAATATTTTGAAGCTAAATTAAATAGGGAAACCTTTGTCATCCAAACGGGTCCATGTATTGGTAATCTCAAATGCACGCCAAAATGAGGGGGTTGAGGGACATAATCACAATCTGATGCAAATTTTGTAACAGCCACTTATGCTGGTGGTTTTGGGCGTGGGGCAACCCTGGGCTGGACAGGCGAGGTTAGAGGGTGCAGGTCATTACCCACGACGGGGGAATATTTTAATTGGCCCAGACAAACGGCCGATCTGACCCCTAATGAGGCAACAATGAAGCGGGGTCACAGACTCCTGACCTGTCCTAAGTCCCAGACAAACGGCCTGTCTGGACCGACTCGAGATTAGTCCAGCCCCAGACGCCGGTCACAGGTCAGCTCAGGATGCCTGCTACCCCACACTTCCCACTTGGCGTTTTGGCTGCAGGTTTTTGAAAAGGTGCAGATTGTCCTCTTCAAACAGCTGCTGTTGCCCTACTTAACGTCTTCATTAGGCGGTTTTGTGTTTGTGTTTGTGTTTGCATCCGTACGCTGTTCAAATCAAATGTTTCTGCACATAATGTCCTATTCTGCTGAGCTTTTTACCGCACGCTCCAGTTCAGTCTGTCAGGATGCAGGCTTGGCTAACAGCATGGTGATTTGCATGTTCCCCTGATACATACAAGACTGGCTATCTAATATGAAATTGCTGATTCGTACTGGAAAGTCATACCATACTGGACCTGAAGGATGAAATGCATTTGGTTTGTTGTAAGAGAAAGGGGGTGGGGGGGGGTAACCCTGGTGTGCCACTAAAACAATTTGCATTAACTGTAGGCCTGCTCTATCTTTGCTGCCGAATCACACGCACTAGCGGTGCCTCTGGGTGGCCCAGGTGGTGCTGCACCTGTTCTTATGAGAAACACAGTCCGGTGAAGCACCTCAGGGTATAAAACCGGGCCTTTTCCCCCCTTTCTGTTCATCACTCACACACTACAGTGGATTTATTGGCTGCAAGAAGAATGGCTGCCTCTTTGAATCTAGGATTTGATGTTTTTTAGCGTTCTGTTGGATTTGGTTTGTGCTTCTTCAGTACATACCAGCCTCCTTTTTAAATTTACAGATATCTTACTAACAGAGGCACCAATTAGAGATTCTGTGGGAACAGATTTCTTTTTGAAAATGAGATATTATTGTTTTCCATTCTCAAGAGAAATTGAAAAATAAACTTAACAGGCTATAAGGTGTTTGAATTACAACGCTGACTTTACAGAGCTGTCTCCCTCAGCCACTACGCAAATCCACGAATACAGTAAATTCCTGTAGAAGTATCAATAAATAAAACCTGGCTAAAAATCACTATTTATCAATTTGCAGATATGAACATTTTGAAATATTTCACCAGATATTTTTTCTCTACAAGATCCACTGAAAAATATTCTGTCTGAACATCTTAAATTTAACAGAAAAATGTTTTATTGTAGCTATAGAGAACATTAAGTGCTTGATCCTTATTGATAATGTGACCAGGGCGATGTCACACTGTGTGCGTGAAGAAACTGTTGTCGTTACACAGTTCTGATTTTGAACACATTTTCCCTCATTTTCACAAACGATCATGAAAAAAAGAGCGAACATTTCAAACTCTGTACAGCCAATATTAATGAGATTAGTATGGTTAGCATAAATACAGTAGTTTTAGTGCATTCCTCATTAAGTAGACCTAACTACCTGTGACATTTCCAAAAGTTTGTCAACCTGTCCTATTACAGCATGTCCCAGTTAGACTCTGAAAATAATCAAGTGGAACAGTTTTGCTGAAATGTCTTTAGCTTCCTGTTATCTGTTGACATCCAACCCACTGTGGATACATGAAGAAAGCAGTTGACGTGTCTTTGTAGGATAAAGCTGGTTTCCTCTTTGCAGTGTCTTTCACCTTTTGATATTCTTCCCTTTTGAAGACGCAGTGAACTTTAAATGCTGCCCGCACTAACCACTTCCACACAGGGTTCTCAGTGCGAGCTGGTAGCGTTAATGTGACTGGCAATAGATCAGATTTATTTTTGTTTAGTCTCCGATCAGAGCCGATTTAGCTGAAAATCACCAGATTCCAGTCAGAAAATGTCTAATTTCAATGCTAAAATGTTAGCAGATTTTCATTGTTTACTAATCGCTCTGCATTTTATTTTCTAGGATTTACGGAAACAGGTTGCCCCTCTGCTGAAGAGCTTCCAAGGAGAGGTGAGTTTTGTTTTTAAAGTACGTTTAGAAATTTAACACTAGCATTACCAGGAATTTTGACCTCCTCTGGGCTCCAATGGTAGAAATGTCAAATGACCCTTCTCTGGTAATTCTAGTGTTAAAGTAACCACCATTGTTCCATTTACAGTACTTAAAAACCACTGTTGACAAACCATGTTTGACATTCTTCAGTGCCCTTTTCTTCCTCTTCTTCTCTCGTCTTTCCTACATTGTCACTTCTTCTCTTCACCAACTGTTTTCTCTCTCTCTCTCTCTCTCTCTCTCCCTCGGCACTATCTCATTTCCCCCTTTTCCTCTCCTCCTTGGCTTTGCTCTCCTCTGCTCTTGATTTTCTGTCCTATTCATGAAGTTCTGTAGCCCGAGGGTGTGTTTAAATTGCATCCTGCAAAAAAAAAAAGTCACCACAAAATCCCTAGCTCTATCCAGTCACAACTCAGTGACTGCTATTTCCTCACACTTTGTTCCTCTGTATAATTCAGTGGTCTTTTGGTGAACTATAAACTTGCCTTTCTCTCCCCTTGTTGTGCCACATTTGGTTATATTCAGTTTAATGGTGAATTCATGAGGATCAATAAAAGTTGACTGAACTGTGCATGTGCTGCATTGTGCTCTTAATATTGCCGTCCTCCATCATTTTGGCCTGATTCCATCTTGATTCCATCTTGACTCCTCCTTTCTGGGCAGCCACGCATTTCCAGTTCACTCCCTTATGTGAAAGTCTGAGGGTAGGAGTGGAGACGGCTGGTTAAGACTGGGGCTTTATTCAGGGTCGGAGTGGGTGGGTGCACGCTGACGCACACACACGAGGACACACACACACGCACATGCAGTCGAGCAAAAATCATCTGAATAGATAGTGACAAGGTCTGTTTTACTAGTGGCCATGGAATATTACAGTTTAACACTGGGTTAGTTTCCATATTCTTGTGTTAAAACAACAAACACAGCCGGCGGTTGTGTAAAAATACAGTAATTTATCGCGGTTCCACCGCGTTCTGCTGATGATCCACAATCTATTTAGAGAATAGAAACAGCCAGCAGTATAATTGGGGCTTTGTCAGCTGTTTCCACCATCTTTATGTTGACACACCTCGATGGCGTGCACACCAGGACACGCCGAGACGCGCAGTGGGTGGCCGCGGAACTGAGAGACATTATCTTATGATTATTGAGATAATACTGTACACCAGCGCCAGTCTCGGAGCACCCCATCAATCAGGCGACTATTCTGTGCGCTTGCGTGCCACAACTCGAGTCGTTTTCGGAGTATGTAATTTTAGACCCGTCTTTGTTTGCTTAGCCCTCAAACCCTTTGATCAGAAACAAGACAGCACCAGGGTTTGGTGGGGGTGTGGGGGGTCGTCTTGGAGTCTCTCAGCAACCCATCCCAAAGCACTCGCCCTCCCTCCAGCCCCCTCCAACAAACTTTAATCATTACTAAGTGACTGTGGAGCTTTGACAGAGCAATAAAAAGTTTTAGCACAAGGAACTCTGAGGGTCCGACACTTTTAATCTTTGTCATTGAAAGGTGGATGCCCTCGGGTCATAATTATTACCAATAACAGTACGGTTTCCACAAGGCCCTAGTTTGGTAAACGGGTTCTGTGTGTGTGTGTGTTGTGTGTATTGCATGCTTAGTGTTCCTTGTTGGTCCATCGATCAGATAAGCTTTTCCATTATCCAACGCTTCAGTCTCTGCTTCCCATAGCCTCCCGTTATCAGACTCCACTGGGGCCACACTTGCACACACGCACACACACACTAACACATGCACACGCAGGTCAGCCCGATGCCCTTCACACACTACGGGTTAGATAGGGGAGCAAGGCGGTGCTGAGTGATGGTGCCACAAGCTGCTGACGTATGTATGTATGTGTTTGTGTGTGGATTTGTCAGGGATGCCTTCTGCCATTGTAAGCACTTCTCATTGGTAACCCACCGATACTGGCGAGGTATCATTTGTGTCACTTGGTTTGTTGTGCTTGGTTTGTGTCTGTCTGTCTGTCTGTCTGTCTGTGTGGGATGGGGGCAGGGGAGCGTGTAAGAGCAGATGTCATCGGGATTGGTTCAGCGAGCCGCAGTTTGGAACAGCAGGGCTGTATTTGCAAATCCTGGGTGGTCTTCTAATGGCTCTGGTCCTGCAGTTAACCTGCTTTTAACTGTAGGGTGTGTCCTACATTAAACGTCTATTTCCTGCCTCCCATGTTGCGCTATATAAAGCTGCTGTACCACTGACCTTGGCCCAGTCATTGTACAGTCATGCAGCTGGTTTCCTTCACTGCCATCAGCCCTTCTTTTTTTTTTTTTTTTTTTTGTGCCGTCTTTATTATTGACAGTGTTGATGGTTCTCAGAATCTCTGATCGCATGTTATTACAAACACATGCACACAAGTTCAACATTGTTGTGTAAGCGGTCTTAACATCAGTAATCTTCCATTAGTCGCTGAGTATCTTCAATCACACACGGTCACACAGCATTCGAGAAGGGTACAGGGCATGATGCGGCATGTTGTGGGAACGGGATTTATCATCGGAGTTTAGGCAGTTATGAGAATCTCATGATGTCGACGCAAAAAATGTAAACCACACACGATCTTTCACTGTAAAGTAAATATTTAGAGGTGCCTTTTCTTTTTAAATGAAGGATTCCTGCAAATAAAGTTTTTAAAAAGTGCGTCTTTGTAAAAAATACTGTGTTTGCATTGTAGATTTTTGGGTCACTAATGTCAAAGGGGGAGTAAGAATTGAACGTGGATGGCAGGATTTGGGGAAGGTCGATAGAACGGCAATGACATAGGTTTATATTAGTCATTTTTTTATGTCTTGGTCTGATAAGTAAAACTAGGCTGGTATTAATAATTGAGATTTATTTCTGTCTTGTTCCATTTGTGGTTTGGAAGGAGGGTTGGCATTTGTTATTTGTTTGGACATGTGACAGTGATGCAGTGCAGGATCCTGGAGTGTTTAACATCGGCAAATTAAAGGGAGCAGTGTGGCTTTTTAAAATGTTTATCTTTTTCACAGCGTCACGAAAATATAGATATTGCAAATATTGCTATTAATTTATTAGTAGCAATAATACATTAATTGCTATTAATGTATTATTGCTAATAATGGAAAGTATATACTTTATACTTGATAAAGTATTGGGCTTTATCAAGTCTAGAGGACTGCAAAATGTTTCATGCTGCATTTATTCACACACCAATGGTGGTAAGCTACATTGTAGCCGCAGCTGTTTTGAGACAATTTGACAAAAGCGAGGGTGCCATGCACTGGCGCCACCAAACCCCCTGACCACCATCAGTGGGCGAGGCCCGTGAAGTTTCTTGCTCAAGGATTCAACTAAGACAGACAGAGTCGAGTTCGAATGGGCAACCCACTGATTACAGGACGAACTCACAACCCCGTCGACCCAATATCCTAAATATTGGGCACTGACCATAGCAGCAACATTAATATTGGATATTGGTATTTGCCTAATTTTTATGTGAACCAATCTGCTCATAAAGGCTCAACAAGTTGTAAAGGGCCCACGGAGAAGGCAAAGTAAATTGCATAATCAGAGTGGAGGTCTTTGATTTGTGACCTTTGCTTAACTGGATTGTATTCTTGGCTCAAAATGTTTACTTCTTCACATGACCTAATCAGTTCCTCTGATCGCATCATTATTCTCTCTACCAGATGACTGCTCTTGGCAGTCATAGCAGATAATGCAGCATTTTTCAAACTCTGTGTACAGTTGGTTTGTGGAAAATAAGTTAATTTCAGTCTACACTAGTATGTGGAGTTTCAAATATTTCGGGAACCTTAGCTGTGTTTGCAACTTATGTCTTGTGATTTTTAAGGGATACAAATATACAGCTGAAGAATAAGCTGAAATGGTTTTAAACAATGTCTAGCCAGAACGTTCAAACTGACTTTCATTGTATTTTAATGTTGACTAGATTAAAACTGTAGGATCTATGATGTGTGCATCATTAATTCGTCGCTGAGTTACTCTGGGCTCATTAAAACCACTGTATACCTCTGGAATGATACAACGGAAAATTTTAGCCCATTTAAATTTGCTTCCATGTGCCTCGATACCGGTAACCGGCCTGTTTCTAAAAAAGTTGTTTTTGCTTTTGTGTGAGAGAGTAGAAAGTTCTATGACAGAGAAACATGTGAGAGACTGACGCCGAAAATCATTGAGGGAGAAAAGGAGGGGGGGAAAAATGAGTCGGAGAACATGGAAGTGACAAGAGATAGACTGAGAGAAAGCCAGAAATAAAAAGACTTGGGGGAAAGAAGGAGGGGTGCTGGCACCAGCCTACTCGGGGCCAGATGTTTTGTGGCTAAAAAACTACAGATGAATCAAAGCCATGTGAGGAGATTTATTAGGTTCCCATAGGAGCTGAGGCAGTGTTACATGTAGCCTGTTCTGTTTACAGTGGCAAGAACCCCTTAAACCACCCATCAACTACACTACTGGTTTGGCTGGGAATGTGAAGACTTTATATTTGGACTTGCGCAGGCTTTTGTCTCCATTCCTTTTCAGTTCGTGAATGTGCTGGAGGAGCTGGAAGAGAAACACATGGGCTGTTTAGTCTGAGCGCGGCAGCCAGCGTAGTCAGCTGTAGCTCTGCCCAGTACAGTAGCACCATCTGAATGTCTTTATTTGGCATCTGCTTCCCTCAATTTAGACAAGATTTCAGATGCGTTCTCGATTACCGCGTCTGATTGTCATATGGACGCGTGGCACAGTCTGTAGTAGAGCCTCGTCGCTTCCTGCTGCCCTCGCTGAAAACGCTCCAGAAGTTCCACAGCGTGATTTTTAGTAGTAATTTCTTATAGATCTGTCCTAACGCCGTCCATTTCGATATTATTGGTGATGGAATGCATGCCGTGCTCTCTTGTGTTAATGGCTACATCAGTAATGGATCCACACTGTATTGCTGCTAAGAGCTGACTGAATAATCTGCCCCTGCTGTGGCTGGAAAGACTGAGCCAGCTGTTTAATGATGTCAGCGTGCTGGAGGGGGGAGACGAACACACACCGCTTCATACGCACACGCACACCCACGCACACACAGGCTAACAAACGGACTTAGGCACACTCACTCGAGGACAGAGCGACGCAGACGCGCGCTCGCGCACGGCAAACGAAAAGCATCCGTCAGCAGCTGAACAGCTGAACTGGCTTCACGGGGAAGGAAACGCCATCGTCGAGACGGCCGCCATCGCAGGCAGCATACCGGAGCATAGTGAGAAAAGACAGATATGCAGGCTCCTCTTACTGTGAATTTAATGGGCCTTCTTCTTGGGTCAGTAGATCCGACTCTCAGATTTGTGGTGATAATTAACCGTTCCTTTTCGTTTTTTTGTCTTCGCAGATCGACGCCTTGAGTAAAAGGAGTAAAGAAGCAGAGGCCGCCTTCTTGAACGTGTACAAGAAAATAATTGATGTCCCAGGTAAGAATAGTTTCTCGGTTTGTGTTTGTGTAAAATTTCTGTTGTGATACGTCAAGTCAGAACTGGAGTTTGAAACCCACATCCACCCAGACGGCCACTTAAAAGAGACGAAGGGAAAAGCTATAGCTCCTCCTCTCCAGACATGACGTGGTGACGTGTTATCTTGAATTAAAATACAAACGTTCCACCATATGTAATATACCAAATTGGCTTTATTTGTAACAGAAAGTCATCATTGTAATATACATTTAGTCAAAAACGTGTCTATTGAATTAATTATCACACTTTAAGATTTTATTGAGCAAATTTTATTTTAAAAAAGAGTAGGATATATTTTTTAAAATTTAGTTATTATTCAACATTGGTTACCTGCCTAACGGGTAGGTAACCAAGGCTAGTAAGGGTAGCTGCTTAACAGACATGATGACATCGTCTGCTACTTTAAGATTTAAAGCAATATCTCTATAACAAGAGTGATTGCTGACATTTTAATTCCACAGCCATAACTCTGTTTCCTGAGTAGAAATATTTCAAAACAGCTAAGTTAGCCTTTGTTGTGATTAAGGACTAATATTTTAAAAGATCATTGGCAGATTTTAATTACATACTAAGATAAAGACAAAATCATTAGAGTTCATATTATGCTGTGAAAATAAAATGTAGAAAAGAATAGTATAGAAATAGCCTTTACTGACCAGCAAAGGGAAAAATCAAGTTTAACATCAGCATCCAATATAAAAGTTTACACAAAAAAAAAGTTATTAAAGAGTTAAAAACAATTTATAAAGCAACAAGTTTAACAATAAAAACAATAACGGTAATATCCTCCAACAGAAAATACTGTGTAATTATTAGAAAGAATGCCGAACTCATGAACTCAGATGTGCAACTGAGTCGGATCACTTTGTCCAGAAATGTAGATAACGTGGTTGTGCATTGAGCATTAAAAAAAGACAAACTATTTACAATACAGTATACGCGCAGAAAAACAGATGTGGAATAACAGTGGAAATGTTATTTAAAAATAAGTAAGAGCAGATGATTATGCATATGCCAGCAGGGACGTAAACACTTAATGATTTTGTTGGGAGCAGTGATGGTTATAGAGTAACAACTGTTGGCGGGAAAGATTTGCTAATTAAACTATTTCCGTGCACTATGCTGCTTCACAAAAAACAGCATGAAATATGGAGAATCGACCAGAGTCAACAGACTTGATTGTGGGAAAGGAAACGGGTGATTTTGCAGAATCAGTTGAGACCAAGCAATGGGTGAGCACTGAAATCACGTTAGAGCAGTGTTTCTCTTTTCTCTAACCTTTCCAGGCTGAGGACCACTTAACCCATTTACCAAACACGCACAGACCACCTAACTTGAAATTGCCCTCGCAATAACTCAACAGATTAAAATATACAACCTGAAATTAAAATGTTAGTACCTTACTGCCCTTATTGAATTAACTATTTTTAGCTAAGGGTATATGTGCATGCTGGTGGCCTGCCGTTGTGCAATTCACACTGAGAAACTGAAAAATACTCCTGTAGACATACATTCCTCCTTTTGAAGATCAGTAGTATTTTATTGTGTAAGCTCTTTTAAGTTTTATCAAGGCAAAGAGTTCCATGTTAAAATGATAACCCGGTCTTAAGCCACTTATCGATTATTATTTTTGTTATTCAGTAAGCTGACTGTACACATTTCACTTTGAGCTCACGTTACAATAAAGAACTGTTTGGTTACATGTAGTACCTTGTGGACAATTAGGGGGCGCAGTTTGAAGAAGACAGCTTTAGTGGAAAAGTCATCTTCACACAGTAACAGCGTCCACACTGAAGAGGGTTCCCATCTTACTGCTCCTAGATATAGTGGGTTTACTGATTGGAAATAGATTTTAAAAAAATTTAGGCTTCTGAACAGCTGGGCATCAATCAGGTTGGAACATTTTTGAGGTTCAACCGGCCCATGCCCAATCCGCTCTGATGCCGCCTCATTCTCAGCTTTGTGTGTGTGTGTGTGCGTGTGTGTGTGATTCCGTAATACATCCCTACATGGCCTAATCCCACGGGTGTAGCTTTAAGATGGTCTTAACAGAAGGTGCATCCTGACATTGATGACAAGTACGGCCCCGGATTGGCTGCGGCGAAACGCACGCACAGGAAAAAAAACAAAAAACAAACAAAAAAAACAGTCACGTTTCATACACTGGGGCAGAGAAAAATGACAGAAGCGTCTGCACAGCACTGCTGGTTGGAGGTTTTCAGCTGCGCCGAAGTCCTGGAGGGCCCCGGTATGTAGGAACGAGAAAGGAGTCGAGTTCATCTATAACGTAAGGAGGTCATCATATTCCCACACGGATAGACCTACAGTAATATCTTTGGATTGTACTGCTCCCAATAAGTCAGCGCCGGTTCTGACGGGGCTATTCTTAACTTGCAGCGAGACAATGATGTAATGCCTGATGCGCACATGCACAGAGACACAGAGCAGCCTGACTAATGCAGCAGTCTTGAAAGAGGAAACAGTGTGTTTTCTTCTGCCTTCTGTCAGCTTGAAGGCCTGGACAGTCATCCCAGCGTGCTCTGGTTTAGATTAAAGGTGTCTGGTGAGAGCGCTCAGCACCAGCGGCCCACAAGTCAAGCTGTCTTTAACCGGCCAGGGAGGGACGGTGTCTCTGTGAAGGACAAAACTTTGATAAATGGGAGAGAGAAAGGTAATTTTCAAGGGCACAAAAAGTAGATAGGAGTCTATATTCAGAGCATACTGTTATGTTACTTGGTATTTGTTTGTTTGGTACTCCAACTTATGTGAGCGAGCGCGCGGGTGTGTGTGTGTTGGAGCTCAACCCTGCGTGGTGTGTCACCTTGACGGCACAAAATCAGCATGAAATTCCCCAATCGTTCTCTGCTGATCTCTCATTAGCATAGTTAAGATATCTAACTGCGTCAGACACAAGACACACACACATACACGGCTCTTACCCCCAGCTGTAAGCTGTCAGTTCCTCTTATCTGTACAACACACACACTCACAGAAACACAAACACACACACGCGCATAAACTGCTCTTTTAGCTGGCATGCTGATGAGCGTTGCCTGCGTCTCTTGGCTGCCTGTCACCAGTCTGCCACCCATGAGCACCAATCAGATGTGATTGGCCTGACTGACAGAGCTCTCTTCATCACACTGACAGTTAACCCTGCTGTGTGTTTTCCAGGGTTGTTGGTAACATGCCTCCAGAAAAGTTGCCTTTATTCCTTCTGTCTCCGTTTCTCTAATCTCTTATTTACAGTTCTCGCTGCCTGTTTTTTTTTTTCTTTCTTTTTTTTTTTTTACAGCTTCGCTTTGTCCAACTGTCTGCTGCCATGTTTCGCCTTTTCCTCTCGCTTTCAAGATGCATCGCAGCGAACACTTTAACTGATCACAGCCAGTAATCTCTCGTTAATGTGTCTAATCTGTGTTGCTGTCTGTCTGCCTCGCTTTGCGTCTGTTATCCAATTCTCCTGCTGTGTCAGCCATCGTCGTGTTAGATCCCCGCTAATACGAAGCCAATGTTTATGACAAAGCTCAACAGTTTCCTCTCACAGGCCATTGTTGACTAGAGCTAACGGAGAAAGTTTGTTCGCACGGGTGACGGTAGCTAACTATGACGTGGCGTTCAGTTTTGTGTTTTTATAGCAAGCCTCGATTTTAACTTTCAGAATTATTACATCATTAGCAACACATTGAGTAAGATATTCTGCCACTTTGTTCACTTTCTTCATAAATGTACTGAATTACAAATTTAATTCAGTAGTTCAGTTAATTCTGCACCACTACAGCACACTTTGCAAGTTTGGTCAAACATGTAAAAGCAACAAAACTTTAGTTTGTTCAGTCAGTGCAATTAGGAGAATAACAGCCAATGTAAAATAACTTGTAAAAAAAAGCAACTTAAACTGACAAAAGTAATTCTACATGTAACGTAGGATAAATAATAAAGCATAACATCGCTCCGAGTATGAAGCTTAGAATTACACTGAATAGATCTGCCCTTATGTATCGGGTACATTGTCAATGATACCTAATCTGGGATTTTCTTTCAATCTGGAGAAGTTTTGATTTTACTTGGGGCTTTTGTCACAGTGAAAAAAATGAATATATTTTTTATTTTCCAAGTTTGAATAGGTGTGAAAAAGTCAACAGTTCTGCTAAAAAAAAAATAATAAAAAGGAGCATTTTCAGGTTTTAATTCTGATAACTTTCACTAAATGCATCCTTCTGATCTCACTTTCTGTCCGTTTTTTTTCCTCTTTTTGTTTTTTCTTCCTCTAAATTCCTCGTGTCCTCCCGTACTCCCTCCTCTATGTCCTACCTTCCCTCTTCACTTTTTCCTTAATAGTGTTTCCTTCCTTCTTTGCTCCCTTTTTCTGGTCTTCCGTTTTTTTATTCTTTTCCTTATATATATAATTTTTTCCTATTCTGTCTTTGCTTCCTTCCTGATAACCTTTCTTTCTTCCACACTTATGTCATTCTATGTTTTTGTCTTTCTTGTGTCCTATTTCAGTTATTTCCATCCCACCTTTCAGTCCTTCATCCTATCCTTTCTTCCGTTCTAATCTTTTCTTCCTTTATCCTTCCTTTTTCTTTCCTTCCTTTCTTGTAGCGTTTACATCAATTGGCCGACCCGACCTGACATTTGGGCAGAGTCAGGTTCCAGCACAGAAAACCCTGAAAGAGAATGGACAACATAAATATGTTTTAATCTACTTACTCTAGTCTAAATAGAAGGGCGGCCAGTTTAACCTGCTCAGGAATCAAAGTGATGTGCAGAAGCTAATCAGACTGTAGCGAGCGCAGTCGAGGCCCCGCCCTGCTCCTGTCAGTCACACATCCCAGATCATTTGCTGTTGACTCACCCTGTGGTCACAACAAGCAACAAGATGGAGCTGGAACATGTTACACATAGCTAAAAACGGGGGAAATTACGCTAATAAGCCACCAGAGTGCAAAGTCGGAGGTCTGGAAGGATTTTAATCTGGTAGCAGTTTAAAGTAATAGATCAGGTTTACTTCGGGTTTGGCTCTGTAATTAGAGTTAATTAGTCAGGTTGGATCAAGCTTCAGCACAAAGTCTATGAGCTCTGGTTGGGTTGGTCTCATTTCTTCAGGCCTGATCTAAAAACTCTTGTGTCCTACATTCACTTTATCCTTCTTTATCCTTGGTGTCGTCGTTTGTTGATACCATATTGAAAACCTTCCTGCTGTATAAATATTTGCATTTTACATAAAAGTGACAGGGAATTGTTGGGAATGAGTGAAAATAATCATGTTGTCAACGTATTTGACACAAAGATTTAAAGCAAATTGGAGACGTTCTATTTGCTTTCATCTTCTTTAGGATTAGCTCAACAACTAGTTCATAGTTCATCCACTGTAGTTTTAAAACATTACTAGCTTAATTTGAGTGATGGGTGGTGCTCCTTTAATTTCCATGACTCAGTGTTTTCTGCTGCTGCTGCCTCTCTGTGAAAAACACCATGAAGGAGAATCTGCGCTCGGTAGATCGACAAGATTACATGCATGGCTTTTAATGTAGTTTGCCAAGTAGCCCACATGAAAACGCGGTGCAACAACAAAAATGCCAACACAAAACGATAAAACAATACTGAAAGAGGTTAGACTGTTGGAGAACGAACACAGAATTTTCCTCCTTTAATAATCAAATACTGAATTTATTTACAGAACGTTGTATAGATCTATTTCTTTTACCAGTACAGCTGTTTTCTGTGTGTTAATGACTGAACTTACATCTTCCCTTATCACAGGGTTGCTTCTAATTATGTTTATGCTTCACGTCTTCCTCCAATCAGTCACTTTCCACAGAGATCAAAGGTCAGGGTTCAGCTTCAAACATTTGTCCTTAAGCTTGTAAGATTCATTGCCTTGCTCAAGGACGCATCAGCAGTTCAAACGCTCGCTCTCAGACGGCCTTGACTGCGACTGCAGTTATTCCAAACACACTCGGCCACCTCGCCGCCCTTGCTTGTCTGATCTGTTTTGGAGTGTGTTAACATGGAGTGTGTGTGTGTTTTTTTTTTTTTTTTTTATTTAGTTCGTCTTTTTTTATTCTTTCCCCCCTCAGACCCTGTACCTGTGCTGGAGCTGGCTCAGCAGCTGCAGCTGAAGCTCCAGAGGATGCACGACATTGAGACAGAGAACACCAAGCTACGAGAGACACTGGAGGACTACAACAAAGAGTTTGCAGAAGTTAAAAACCAAGGTTAGAGGGGGGTAAACGGAGAGGATATTGTTAACCTACAGGGGACAACGAGGTAACCGGAACCAATCAAAATGACTCGGTTTCGTGCTGCGACATCATTTAAAAAGAAAATGATTTAGTTGCTCAACAGAGAAGTAAATCTTTACCTGGTGAATATACTTTTGATTTGAAGTGTCTCTCTGCGTTCTGAGAGAAATTGAGCTGGTCCTCTTTTTTTTAGAGTTGGGGGATACAGAACTTTAAGTTTTGTAGTATGACAATAGTTTGTGATGCTATTGCGATAAGGATGAAAGTGACAATAAGAACTACTTATTACTTCCCTTTAAGGTAACTATGACTGTCGCTGCATGACACAGCACTGAAGTACTGAAGTACATTTACTTGATATGTGAAGCACAAATACATGTCTCCTAAATTATATTAATTTAGTTAATTTTGCATCAAATGAATTTTATCAGTTGCAAAAGTGTTTTCCTTTTTTTTATCATCTTCTATAAAATGTTATAATTTTAAGGATTGTGACTTACAGCGGGGGGAAGTCAGCTTCCCAGAAAATTAAAATCTCGTGTAGAAA
Organism: Gambusia affinis; assembly: GCF_019740435.1. NCBI lineage: Eukaryota > Metazoa > Chordata > Actinopteri > Cyprinodontiformes > Poeciliidae > Gambusia > Gambusia affinis. Next base: position 23,004,066 of record NC_057873.1, read on the forward strand.
CGTCGGCCTACTGGGAAGTAGATGCACACACTAAATATTTTACTGCATCAGTGCAGCTTGGCATGGCCGCCAGCCTGTGGCTCTGCTGTGTTGCTAAGGAAGCAGAGCCTGCTTTAACAGCAGGAGCGTGGAGTCTCATAGTTCATCTTCCCCTCCACAATATTATTTTAGCTATTTTAGTTATTAAACTTTAGTTATTAAAGCAATATTGGTATCTTTGGTTTTCTACTGGAAAATGATATCAACATCGCCATGGAGCTTGTCAGCAGAAGAAAGCACCAGGTGCTTTAAGGCTTCCTTATTGGACTTGATGAAACACTGGGTACCAACTGGGACAGAGGACGTGGCGAGCTGTGGAAACAACATACTAGACCTCCAGCATCTTGGATTCTTTGTCTCTGTGCTCTTCCTCCAGACTTTAGGATCTTAATTTCTATATAAAATGCAAAATTAAGTTTTTTCTTAAAGCTGCAGTATCAAATGTCTGTAAAAATGTTGCTCCATATTTCTCATCCTTGTGTACATGCTGCTCTCAGCATCTGCTACGCCTTAGCTCCTTCCCCACAGCAGAGCCTGCTGTGAATGCTAAGGCTAGCTAGCATGGCCACCGATTAGAGGATAAACAATTTTCCTGTGACTGTAAGTTGTTTCTCTGCCATTATCGCATTGAGCAGCACATACACTCGTGTGATTAACAGCAATCATTTTTTGACAACCAGTCAATGAATGTCTTCAGACAGCTATATCACTAGAGATAGAAGGCAAGGGAACTTTTGTTTTCACACTGTCACCATATAGTAAAAGTTTTAAAGAAATATGTAAAAAATATATATATCAGTTGTAAACGTTACATACCGCAGCATTAATATTGCTTTGGACCACTGAGCATATTCCTCTCTGAATTAAGAGTGACTTAACACACTGACTAAGCCAGTGGTTGGTCATATCCTGTATACGGTTGACCGTATACAGGATATAGACACACACACACACACGCACACACACACACACACACAAGCGTGTGTGTGTGTGTGCATTCGTGTGTGTGGTAACACTGTGACTCCGTTTGCAGTCCTTGTGAATTTTCTCCAAACTGTTGAATGGGCTTTGACAATGCTGATTTTTATTTTATTTTTTTGCATTCCTGTGCATTTTTTCTTCTACTACACTTTTTCCTTCCACTAAACTTTCCAACAGTGTGCTTGGAAACGAGGCAGTTTCTTTAGCAGTGACCTTTTGCGTCTCATCTTTTTTGTGAAAGGAGGAACCGTCTCCTGGACAGCTTGAGTCAGCATTTTTCTCCATAATAATGTAGACCAAACCATGACCAGCATTACTGTAATAATGACCCTTGCGTTGGTCTTATGCAATAAGAGCATTTTATGAGATTTAAAATTTTGGGTTTTCATTGTCTGTGAGTCCCAATTGTCAAAAGTAACTGAAACAAAAGCCAAAAAATGTAATGATGAAAAAATCTGAGTTTTTTTGTGATCAAGATGCAGATTCTATCTTAAGGAGTTCTGAAAAAATCTTTTCCCGTCACATTTTGCATGTTGTATTAACAAAAAAAAAGAATATATAACATCACAACAAATTCAAGGTTTAAGTCCTTATTTGAACATATTTAATGCGTCATGCATATTTCAGAAACACGGTAAAACCTACAAGGTTCTACATTTTCAAATAGGTTTTAAAGATGGGAAAAAGCCGGCAGAGGGTTCATGAATAAAAGACTACAGGCTACCTCAGGGTAGAGGAGGATGAAAAAACTGACAAAGGCAGAGAGATGAGTGTGAAGCGGTAATAAAAGTACTGCAAATCCAGTCAAAAAGGAAGAGTGAGCAAGTGAGGGGAATGTTTTGGAATCCCCACAACCCTGTTTTTTTTTTTTTTTTTTTTTTCTTCTTCTTTCTCAGTGAGAGTTAATTGGAACAGCTCGATAACGGCAGGGTTCCATTCTGCCATTGATTTTTCTGTTCCCTCATCCTTTATCCCTCCTTCCCGCCTCAATAGATGCGGGGGGATATTTAAACCCCCCAAAACACACTCTGGAACTCCCACTCCTGTTGAAGCGCACACGTGGACTTGCTCACATACACACACACACACACACACACACACACACACACACACGCCGAGGCGCACGGAGAGCAGAGGCCATTGATCCCTGCAACCTAAATGTTTAAAGTTCAGTTAAGCAGTTAAGGGGTAAGAGGGCTCTAAGGGGACTCTCCTGTATTGATTATATGTCAGAGCTGTGAGGCTGTAGTTTAAATCACGTGCACACACAGAGCGCTAAGAGCCCTCACTCAAAGGCAGCATTGCTTTATATCATTGTCTCACTCGCTTATATCTCTCTCTGAGAAACGCACACGAACACGCAGGCCTGTTTATTACTCCAGTTATGTGTTAGATTTATCTCGGCCGGCCCCCATACGGAGCTCGGCAGCCGGCAGGTTATGGGATTTCGGTCCTAATGCGGCCCTAATGAACACAACATATCTGCTGGCGTGGGGGAGCAGCTGAATATTCGGTACCAGTCACGGACGCAAAGATTAGGCTGGAGCCACGGGGGCTACGGTCTGCGGCCTGTGCTGACAAGAAGAAGAAGAATGTGTGGATATGAAGCGCTGTTCCCTAAAGGTCAAAATGCCCCGTCAAACACATCATGGTCACGGCTGCCGCTTATCACATCCTAGAAAACGGATGTGCTCTGGGTTTTTGTTGTTGTCGTTTGTACAAGTCGTTCATTTCGGTTTGAACACTTGTTTTTCTGCCCCGACTCTTTCCTTTCAGAGGTGACCATCAAGGCCTTGAAGGAGAAGATCCGCGAATACGAGCAGACTCTGAAGAATCAGGCTGAGAACCTGGCCCAAGAGAAGCAGCTCCAGCTACACAACGACTATGCAGAGAAGGAGAGGTATGATAAACAGTTTGACTGCTGAGAATTATGTCTTTATTATGAGGTTATTTTAGTTCTCTGGGCCGCTGTGGCCCTCAGACACAATTATCAACACTTTGAAGGATTACTGTAAAGAATATTCAGAGGAACAAATAAACAAAGCTCATTTATGAACCACTTGTTTGCAGATGTATACCAAAACATCGGATTGTATTTTTGAACAGTTTTAAAGGAACTGAGATGATACAATTAATCAAATGTAAAAAAATAAAAATAAAAAATAGCACCTTCAACTTTCAGTCATTATTCTGGGTTTTATGCCTCCATTTTTCCATTGTTTGATTGTAAATTTGTTCATAAAGTAAGGATGTGGGTCCCTGGACTGACGACAGTTTTTGTGCCCTATGCACCAAAGAAAAGATTTTTTACTTTTGCGAACTACAATACATTAATAGCAGGAAGAGCAGGTTTGAACTGATGCATTGTAGGTTTAAAACGTCCTCTGGCCAATAATGTCATGTTGTTTCCAAAGAAATCAACTATAACTTTATAATTTTCAAATACTGGGATATTGTTTATATTCAGCAAAATCCTAAAACAGTACTACTCGCATCATTTGGGCCTATGAGTTAAGGTTGCTTTCTATTGTACAGTGTTTGTGAATTTATGTCTGTGAAAAGCACTCTAAAATTAAACTTTACTTACTTACTTTCTTACTTACCTACTTACTTACTTACTAAATGTTCATCATTAATTAATTAAAGACAAAACTAACAAATTAAATCTTTAGGATTAAATCTTTGGAGCCCTGGGTAAGCCCTTTCAGAAAATATCCATAGGTCAGTGTCTGCTCTTAAAAATATGTTTTCTTTGAGACTCTAATTTATGCTTTTCTTTCCTCTTGCTATGAATATTGCATTGAAAATAATCATGTCACACTAGTCTAGTTTTAATGTTGTTCCACCATGGATCTGTTTGGAAGAAAGGTTATCAGCTGTACTTGACCACTAATGTCTGGTAGGACTCCCCTCTGACACTTTAGTTACTTTCAACAATATTTTCATTCAAATGGTCACACCCAACACAATAGATAAAAAAAAATAAATTGAGTCAGATCACTAGCCAAACAGGGAAAAGGAAAAAAGGGTTCTGATAAGACGCATGTTGTGCAGAGATCCGTCTGTCCTCCGTCCATCTGGAGGGAGGAGAGCCGAAGATAATTTATCTTTCAGGAACCGTAAGGATACAAAAACTTATCCGACTTCCTGTGAGAAATCACCGTGTTCTTGTACACCGTGCTGACGGCGTACAAGCCAGTGCTTTATCGCCCCCTATGAGGCGGAAGTGACAGCTGTTTATGACTAAGTGGAACTCTCTGGTTTAACTGAGTTAAAGATGGAGTGATTCAAAGCACTGCCTTGTTCTCTTGGTCCAGGTGGCTCTGAGTTCAGCTGGTCGACTGCTTCTCTGTTCTGACCTCAAGATAACGTCGCTCATTTAGGACGGGGCTGAAATCTTTTAGGAAAAACTCACTCTCCATGTTTGCTCCGTCTCTAAATGTGTCAAGATTGAAAACTTGTTTTCTGGGACTTTGTGGAAAAACTTGCGGACTTTTTCTTTTTTTCTGTCTCAGTTTTGATTATAAGCCATTAATTTTCTTCTGCTGGTCTAATTTGATGTTTATCGCTAAGTTCTTTGAGGCAACAGGTGTCTTTTTACACAGTGCGTTATAAATTGAGTTACTTGATTTGAAAAGATTTGACACCACTGAATTTTCAAAAAGATCAGGTGACCAGAGTTTTCTCTGAATGTCTGAAGCTTAGGCAGCACCGTGCTGCCCCCACTTGTTGCTGTGCCAGTTAGCTAACAAAACGACACCACGTTATGCCCAAGTTTACAAGAAAGACAGAAATATGTCACACTAAGTCATTTTAGTTTTCTATCTTAATTAAAAGCATACAGTCATGTTTTGTGTTTTATTTGTTTTGTAAATAATACACATGCACTGTTATGTAAATCCAAAGACTTTGGGTTGTCACTCTTACTATTTCATCATTTTGAGTGAGAAGATACAGAAGACTCATAGACTCATATTAAAGCTTTAATAACTAGAAGTCAAACTAATAGAACAGGTATAATAAACAGTTGACCCAGTTATCTGAAGGTGGAATATGTCGACCTAAACAAGGGTTTGTTGACATAATGAGCTCCATAAAGCCTATATTTTCCCCTTGTCAATCACCTTGTTTACGTTCCGAAGGTGTTTTAAAGATTTCTAGGCTTGCAGTCGAAGATCAATTGTCCGACTGCGTTTCCTGTACGTCAGAGTTTTATAGGCCCCTTCCTGTCTGCAGAGAGCCGACTTCCTGTGTCTGAGAGGGCTGGTAAATGGATGGCACCTCCTGATGCATTTCTTGCCGCGAAGGAGCGAGTGGAGGAGAGAGACGGGAGATGAAAGGCTGAAGTAGAGGGCAGAAAAATAGAGATGACAGGAGAGACAGATTGGCGGAGAGGAGGGGGGCGCATCAAAGGGTGTCATAAAGGCCGTATTTGTGCTGGATTATTGATGTTTTTACACACAGCGGCAATTTCTCAGCAGAGCCCCACTTTTTATGTGCCAAGAATGAATCTATTTTATCCCTGTGGTTTCTGCCCACCCTCACCCACCTCCCTCCCCCCACCTTCTGAGTCAGCCATTGCGGCCCCCCACTCCACCCCCTGGGTGCAGCGTGCCCCAGTGGCCAGACATTCCTGCCTAATAGGGCTGCTTAATGAGGAGTGGGTTGTGTTGTGGAGGGTTTTTAGTGGGGAAAAACTCTTCAGAAATGGTGGGAAAATGGAGGAATGGTTGCATTTTCCACCAAGTGTGAACCCGAGAATGACTGACTCACTATCTCTTAACTGCGACTTTGTGCTTCCTGCTTTGTTTTTCGCACCTCTTTAGGAAACTCCAGGAGAGTCAGGACTCCATGTCTTCAAGGTTGAAAGAGGCTGAACACAAGGCGCAGTCCCTGCAGACAGGTACCGGGCTCACCTCTCTGGGCTTCCACTGACTTCATTTTGAGCCCCTTTCTGACAATAAGCAAAGCTCACTCTTCACTCTGTAAACCGACCCAATGCCACAAGAAAAACATGTTGTCACCATGGCCTGGTTGCACTCAAATATAATACATTCGCTGACCGGAAAATTATCTTTGAGTTTCACATTTGTAGTGGTCAGGTCCAATCCAAGCTGAAAATTGACGAATTCTGATTGGCTGATTCTCTGTTCATTTCATTTAATCTGGACTGTGTGTGTGTTCAGAAGGTTGAAGGTTATGTTAGAAAAGGCAAATACCTCACATAAATTAGCACATAAATGTCTGACATCGGAATGTAAACAATTAATTGACTTATGACTAATTGTCAACTAATGGTTTATTAAATTAAAATGAGTTCCAATGACTATTTAATAACATCCCCGTAGACCTGATTGTAGCGATGTAGGTTGTCCGCCATCCAGCAGAGGGCACCGCCGGTCATCCTTAAGCAAAGCCAGTCAGAAATAAAGATGGCGGAGCCACCTCTGAACGGGAACGAGAAACAGTCCCATAAAACTCCGGTGTGGGACAGAAAATGCATTTTATGCGATTCTGTTTTGAAATCTAAACGCTCCAGAAGTCATAACTGTAATAGCGCTCATTTAGTTGAGCTACATGACAGTGCTGCGTCCACTTCTCATTCAAAAATTACTGATGCGCTAAAAGTGGGCAACATTACAGCAGGAAAAAAAGATTACTGGATGATTAAAGACATGATGACGGTTGATTTCATCATGTTGAGGGCAGTTGTGAGTTTATGCACTTCATAGAGCGAAGCTTTAACATTCTTCCAAGAGCTACCACGGACAGTAGGGAGCTACTTGTATGAATATCTCTCTGATTCACGTATTTTTTCTTTACATCTTTCATTTACAGGTACCTCAGAGGTACCTGTTTTGTTACATTTTATAAATAGGTCTAAGTTAATCTGGAAAAAAAACAACAACAAAAAAAAACAACACACTTTTCCCATTTTAGTATTTAATACAGCTGACACAACATAATAGTAAAATATATATTTTTTAAGTTCAACATATTATAAAAATGTAGCCCTTCATATTGTAGAAAAACGGTTGGCCCTCTTTATACAAGAGAAAACTCAAGCTTTTAAGAAAGTGGACGCTTATTAAGCATTAGTTGATGGTTAAGATCAATCAACTTTAGATTAACTGATAACTTGCTTCCCTAATCTGATAGAAATATCACCTAAATGAATTAAAGGTTGTGTCAATCTCTTGTTTTTGGATGAGAAGCTAAACTGATATAATTTCATGCTCTTGTTTTAAGATGAAATGCAGTTGGAGAAAAACAAAACACAACTAATTTATTTATTTATTGTTTCCCCTTTTTTTTCAGCACTTGAAACAACTCAGGCCGAGCTCTTTGATTTGAAGACAAAGTATGACGAGGAATCCACGGCAAAGTACGTGTCCCTCTGAGCTGCATGTGTGTTCACAGGGTGACTTTTCCCCTCTGGCGCCCTCCATATTCTGCTCTTGACATAATCATCCTGCTATAGTGAATCTCCCTCCCTGGAAACTCCTCCTGCTCTCTCCCCTAACAGCTGGAATGTCTCCCACAACGCTCAGCAGCCTCCAAATCCCAGCATTACCCACTCACAGTAAATACTGAGAGGGATTGTAATGCGTTTTGCAGATTCGGCAGAGCATCAAAATAGATTTATGTTTTTGACGTGGAGTTTAGAGTGCTCTGTCTCAGTCGGAGAGACGGAGGGGCAGCACACTTTGAGGCCTCGGACTTGAAGCCACAGGAGTATACTTTTTTTTTTTTACAGGACCTGAAAGACAAGATGGCTTCGGGTCCTCAAGCTGTGTGCATCTATCATTATTGATCTGGTTGTGTTGGGCATGATGAAAACGGCTTTTCCATGTCTGCAATCCACACCGAGAGACTCCTCACTGTCTAAGGTTTAGCAATGGGAACTGAATCCACTTCAGTGTCAAAACTCCTTTCAGAGAGCTGAAGAATCATATTAGTGGGAGTAGGGCTGAAATGATTCATCCGATTAATCGGGATGAATCGATTATTGAAATAATAGTCAACTAATTTTGTAACCGGCTAATCATTAACTGGAGCATACACACTCAGACATGCCATTTGATGAAAGAGCAACAAACTCAGAGCAGTGTTTAAGCCAAAACTATGCAAAGAATGTATACTTTTGGCATTTACAGTGGAAAAAACCCTCCTTTTCCCGTAAATGTGTTCTTTCCATTACTGAAGTAATGGCAGTTTTAGCTACACCTGGTTAATATTCTGTTAAAATTTCCTTTTAAGCACCTCTTACTGTCCAGTTATCAATTATTTAATCCCAAAAATAACTTAAACTCTTGATAAATCAAGCAGAAATGGCTGAGATATTCACGTCGATGTATTGTTTTAACTTCAGATCCATCATTCGTTCACTAAAGTAATGCTGTGTAATGCTGTTATTGCATTTTAGGGAATAAAATATTTTATTTTCTTACTTGGAAAAGGAATTCAGTTGTGTATTTAATGTATTTCCAATATTGTATAAAAAAAGGCTTGGGTGGTTAAATGACAAATCTGCAAAATGTGCCAATTTTCTTTATCCAATTAATTATCGTTTGAACAATCGACAGAACAGTCAATCACTAAAATAATTGTTAGTTGCGGCGCTAAGTGGGAACATGTTTCAGAGAAAACCTGAAAAGTGCGGGAACCATTTGTATCCACTGCAGTTAATAATTTCTAAAAGTATCCTGACAGGCTGGGGGGGGTGGAAGTTGTGGAGAAGTTCAAAGCAAGGTTGGATTATAAAATTTATCACCATGGTAAAAACGCCATTCCTATGGGGAAACATAGCGGTGGCAGCATCATAGTCAGATTTCTTTAGGGTGTTGAAGCCAGAGGAGCTGAAAGACGGGTTTGGCTACTAGAGATGTGTGCCGCCATCGTTATTGATCTCCTAGTGGTGGGCAGGATGAGAACAGAAGCTTTTCCATGTCTGCACTCCACGCTGCAAAGTGCCACTTTATGACATTCACACTCCGCCGTCTCTCAGGGTTAGCGGTGGGAACCAGAACCACTCGAGCGTCCGGACTCCTTCCACAAAAGCTGAAAAATAATATTTATGGGACGGCGGGTGGGGGACGTTTATCGTTTTATTGATCATCTGTGCGCCGTAAGAGGAAGTGCCACTTTTCTGGAGCTCCCTTGCTAAATACGAGATGTTTAATAAAAGCTTGAAGGGCGTCCCGCGTGCATGCATAAAGTACAACCTGGAATCAGCCCCGCTTTCAAAAAGCCGCCCTGTCCAGTGGCGTTCACGCCGCCCCAGACTCTCCGTGTCTCTCCATTACCAGCGTTGTTAAATTGATTGGCTGTTAAAAACAGATCGATCCCTCCTCTGTCTTCCTCAGAATATTTTTTTTTTTGCCCTCCCTTTTTCTTCCACCCACACTTTGTCTTTTATCTCTCAGCCTTGTGTGTTTGTGTTAGCGGAAAGGCCATATGAAGATATTGCGTGCAGCGTGTAGGCGCTAATCAATAGTTATTGTTTATCAAGGAGACGCCTAGTTTTTCTACTTCTGACTGTCTTGGACTTCTTTCTCTACTTTCTTAGAACTTCACTTCTTCTTCTTCTCCTCCTCCTCCTCCCTGTCTTCTGTTTCTTCCTTTCATTTGAGACAAGAACCCTGTTAAAAGGGATGCCTATAGTCAGCCCCATTTGCTTACAGAAGCTAATAAGCACATGCCCGCCCACATCCACACATGCACTCACATTAAAGTATACACACACTTGCTCGCTCCCTCGCTCACTCACTCATTCGTGAGCCTGAGGCAGTCAGGGTCCTTGACTATGTGGCGTGCTGTGATCTGAAATTTTAATGCAACGCTTTAAAGCGCACACAAACCCCTCTCCGACCCTGCACCCACCCAGTCCTCGGAGTCCTTCCCCCCCGTTTACTGCTTGGCTGAGCAAATCACCAGTGTTTGGCTGAACAACTTTTAACCCTTTAACTGGGTCTACTTTCACACAAATGCCATTCATATTATGTGAAACATACACACGTCGATGCACGCGAACATGAATTCGCCGTGGAAACTTCGCAGCGAGGAGTTTACGGGACAAATCCACCCCCACTCCCCCCTCCTGCAGCCCCCTCGCCGCTCGCTGCGTTTAGGTAATCTCCCTTTTAAAATACACCCTCACACACACCGATAACAATCTGGATGACGTGGCGATGCCCACGGTGCGTTTGTGTGGGTGGGTGTGTGTGGGTGGGTGTGTGTTTGCAAGAGAATCAGCAGGAGGCAGACCCTGTGGATGTAACGTTGCGCCCCCCCTTCCCCTCTTTGCGAGAGTCTGGCCAGCCGCCTTTTAATCGTTTAGTCCTTGTTAAAGATTAATGATTTATTGATTTCCAGCTCCGCAGGATGCTTTAGGAGGGCGTGTGTGTACAAATTTCTCTAAATGCTTCTCTGTTTCTACCACTCTAGTTATTCTTCTATTCCCAATAATTAGGCAACGTACATATATCTTTTTAAATTAACATGGCCAGTACAGCTGGACGATAAATCGATTTCATCAATTAATCACTTTTTTGGGGGATTTTTGAAGATGACATTGTTGAAAAATCAGGTTTTTTTGGGATTTTTTTTCTCGCTGTTGCAATCCTTGAGTGGCCACAACTCAGAGTGACGTCAGCAGGCCCAGGGCGGCCATCTTGTTTTGAAAAGTGTGCTTTTCAGCTTCTACTTATTTGGACTTTGAAATCAGGTCAACTCTGTCATGGAATATCAGACTAAGATTTTTTGTTTTTGCAAAAATACAGTCGTCGTAACACAAGAATAAGGTCGTACGACAAAGTCGAAATAATGCGAGAATAACGTCATAATATTAGAAGAATAAATAATTTTTAATGAGAACTTCAACACAAGTTAAATGTACAAATTTTTTACTCAATAAAATAACTTTGTTCTCATAATTGTAAGACATTGTTCTGGTAAATTTTGTCTTTATTCTGCTAATATTGTAACTATATTCTCGTAATTAAAAAAAAAAATTCTTGTAGCCTGGCATTCTGTTGTACAACTCACTTAAAGAATGATGGAAGTTAAATCCACTTTTTGAAAATGTTTTCTGTCATTTATAATTTCGTTTTTGGAAAAGAAAGCAAGAGGGACAAAATCGATTTGAAATCGGATCTGGTGTGAAAAAAAAAAAAAAAAAAAAATCGGAGAGTTCATTTCCAAGCCGCATCACCCAGACCTGGTGTCCATTACAAGCACCCACAAACATAAAATGGCGCGAGGATATACTCAAAACACACACATACTCTCTCTCTCTCTCTCACGTCTCGTTTCGTTTTAAGCCTCCCTGAAATCCCTACGGTAACATGCTGTGAAAATGCAATGTGGAGAAAGCCAAGGAAAGAAAAGAAATGGAGTGATGAAAGCTGGGGGGCAAAAAGGAAAAAAAAAAAAAAGCAAAGCCAGGGGGTGCTTGAGGCCTCGGCGAGGAAGTCGGGATAAGAGTGTGATAGAGAAGGGGAAATGAAAATCTAATTCAAGGGAATATCCTGCTGGCACAGAGGACAGAGGCCGAGGAAGAGAGGGCGATAGATGAGAGAGAGAAAACTGGAAGGGAACAGTTAAGAGGAGGAGAACATAGGCGGAGGGGAGAAAAAGGAGCAGTCGAGAGAAGAGCAGGACAGAGAAGATAAGAGATGAAACGGCCTGTCTGAGATGGAGGATGTGCAGTCAGGGCTCTGAGGCTCTGGGTCGCTTTCAGAAGTCCTACTAATGTCGCCGGCTGCACCCACTGGCTCTCCTGGCACAAAGCAAGCCTCTATACGGCCACCTCTCTGTTCCTGTTTGACATTTCTCTACAGTGCCACCCTGTGGTTGCCGCGTTAAGCTTTACATTTTGGCAGTGCGAATTGTAAACCGTCGCCCCTGCTTATTGTTCGGCAATGAGTTAGTCGGGCCTTCGGGTCCCGCCCCGCTCGGCGGCCGGGCCGACTGTTATCAGGACGCGCTGAAAATCCCCTTCCCTGTGATCTGGTTTGGCCCTCAGCCCTTATAATTCCCAAATACAGCCAAATCCAAAGGTTATTTAAGAAGACTTTGTGCTTTGATTAAGCGATCACATTTGGAGCAGGAGCGCCGCTGTATTTGGGTTGCATTACCACCCATAAACGCTCTCCATTACAAGCTTTTTGAGCTCGGTGGCTTCCTGACCTCGTGTGTGTTTGCGTGTGCATATATGTGTGTGTGGAACGTAGGCTGAGTCCCGCATGGCATAGCTTAGGACTGGATAAAAGCTGTTTGAGGTAGCGTTACCATTATGTTGCCTAAACACACACCAGATCCTTTCAACTATTAAGGAAAGAGTAAAAAAATAAAAATAAAAAAAATAAGAAAAAACAGCAGAGAGCGAAAAAGCTCTCCCACCCACATCTGATTCTTTTTGCTGCATCGCCCGTGGCACAATGTTGACCTAATATCAACTGTGTCTGTTTTGTTAAACACATTCAAATCAGCAGTACGCGAGCCTATGGGACACAGTGCTGTTTCGCATACTGTGACACACAAATACAAAAGCTGCGTGGGCTTATTGGGTTCGCTGTCAAAAGATTGCAGTCGGATCAAAAGGTCCTAATGGAGGCAGCGGTGCACATATGTGCTCACATCTTTGCTCTCGCCGTGTCTTAAGTAAGCGGGCCGGCGTGAGCGTGCTCTCTTTGTGCTCAACGCCATTTCTGGGGTCTTTCTTTCCGTTCCTTCTTCTGCAGCGCTTCGCAGAAACATTCATTCTCCCTGAAGTGCTTGTTTGGTCTTATTACAAGCAGATTTTATTTGTATTTTTCTGGGAATTGATGGGATAGGTTAACACGAAGTAGGAAGTGGAATGAAATATCTACACTGTTTGTAAGAAATTTGCCAATAAAAATCTAAAAGGTGTGTAGTGCTTTTGTGTTTAACCCCACCTTTACTTACCTGAATGAAGTTGGCTCCTCCACCTTCTTTGAATCGAACAAAATTGACGTCGGTTTGTGCTTCATTTGTGCCAGTCTTTTCCTTTGGAAGTCTTTATATTGGTTTACACAATTCAAAACAGAATATTACCAGAGACAGGTGATTAAACACACGCACACACACACAAAAAAACAAAACAGATTCTCCTCGTTATTGGGGCTCATTTCCAAAATCTGAAGCCATCAAATGGATAATTAAACACACAGTTGGAGGTATTGTAGAATGAGTTGGATCTATTTAGCCTCTGCAGCAAAACCGAGTCTCTATGAATTTTGATTTTCATTGACACTGATAAATCCTGACTTGAATTATTTTACAAAGAGTTTGAACATGTAAAGTTACCTAAACAGGTTATGATCGCATAAAATCTACCAAAAACATTCAAATTCAAAAATACCTTTATTGATCCCAAAAGAAAATTAAATGATGTAGTAACTTGTATTAATTCACGATTCTTCAAAGAGTTACTATAGAAGGTGATGGCTGTGGACAGGAAGGATCTCCTGTAGCAGTCTGTATTACAGCGGCTCTGAGGAAGCCTCTGACTGAAGACACTATTTTATGAGGAGGGTACTCGGGGTTGTCCATAATTTTCTTAATTTTATGTTAAATGTAAAATAACAAGAAAGCATAGACACAAATGCAGAATAAAATAAACTAAAAAATATGTACGCCTGTGAGCTTTAAGGTACAAAGAACTCAGATGTTCAGATTTTTATTTGTAGAAAAATTATAAAAAGAAGTTCCAGAAATATCCACAGGTGAGATTCTTCCATCCCTGAAAATGAACATAAATCATGTTTAGATGAGAAAATGAAAAGTTTAAACACATCAACTTTCATCTAACATTTTCATTTCCCCTGTTTGAAGGCAGATGATTGGCATTTACATCACCTTAATGGAAAACGTGAAAAATCTTTCAAGTGTCCATCTTTTGTCTTCTTCTTTTTTTTTTGCATGGATGTATTTTTGCCGCCTGACCTCTAGCAAGTGAGAGGTGAACCCTGGCCTCCATCCAGACCATTAGTCAGACACAATCACACAGCTTCATAGCAGATTAGTCTGCTGTATTAGGACTTAGAGCTCTATTAATGTAATCCCTCTGTTTTAGTGTGGCCTGGGGTTTAGGGGGCTTACATGTGCACACTCACACGCATAGGCACACATGTGCACTTAAATACATGTATGCAAGCATGCGAGCTGTTTGAGTAATGGAGTTTTACAATCAGTGGATTAAGGTGAAATTTAGACGGTAGCTAAATGGAGGCCGAGTTTCATGAGCAAAATGTTCTTTTATTTCCGGGAACCTGCAAAGTTTTCCCTCCTCCTCCCCTCGCCGTGAGCTCCGTTTGCTGTTTCATCGTGTTTTATCCGTTGATTAATCGGACATGTCTCTTTCAGGGCTGACGAGATTGAGATGGTGATGACGGACTTGGAAAGAGCCAATCAGGTAATTCACTCAGTGTCATGTTACTGTTTTATTTTAAAAAATTGCCCGTCACTCATAGAAGTTGGACTTTGGACATGAATTAGCAGAATCAATTGGCCAAAATTTCAATCAATTTCAATTCAACAGCAAATGGCCAAGGTGAAAAAACAAAATAATAAAAAATGAAAGTCTAGAATTTGCTTTCACTTTTTCCAATCTGGATATGTTTGGGTAAAAAAAGAATGAATATGGCAGGATATTTGTTTCCAGTCACTTTAACTTGTTCAGTCATTTTCCTATTAGAACGTTATAGCAGTCAGAGATAATCTACATCTGTAACGAAGTGGTCTTTTGAAACTTTTTCCAGTTTGGAGCAACTCCCAGCATGACTTCCATGAGCTTCATCAAAATTTGTTTGATAGGTGAAGGTATTCTAGGCTCCTAGTGTTGTTAGATAAGAAAAGCTGTGCATACAAGTAGGAGCTCAAGATCATGGGAACTATATGACAAAAAAATGAGCCTTGGATGTCGACATGTCCTGCTGAGAAAAGGAAACATTTTTCACAGCAAAACAAGCTCAGCGCCTCACTATCTTAAGATAACCAGCCGGTGAAACTTGTAACAAATAATCCAAAATTATGCTCAAAATTATTGAGACGATTTTAAAGAAATAATCACAGCAAAATGGGCTCGATCCTGTGTTCCTGAGTTAATAGAACTGTTCAGCTTGAAAGTGAAAGGAAAATTGTTAAAATTACACTTTAGGCATGGATTTGTACAATAGGTTTTTTTGCATTATTACCTAAGTTTTTACAATGGAGATGTAGGAAAATACAAAGTGCAAAAAACCCCCATTAACACATTTGTTTCCACGCTTTTTGTTTTGGTTCCGTTTCCATCAGATCTGCTGCTAATCTGCAGACGATTTTATCAAAAACATTCCATGCGCAACATTTAGGCTTTGAAATAATTGAACGCTCCGTGACGTGTTGGTTTGAATGAGCTTCAGGTGGCTGTATCTCAGGTGATGCGATGTGGTTTTGTTGTTCGCAGAACTCTGCTGCTGAACTCCAAACACACAGAAACGACGTCGACGTGTTCGTCTGTAATGCTCTAAGATGTTACGTGTGGAAAACTGTGAATTTTGAGATGGAGAAAGCGTGTCGGAAAAAAGAAAAAAAAAACAAAAAAAACAACAACTTTCAACCAAACGCCTGTCTGTGTAAATACGCCAACGCTGAGCTAAAAACGCAAACCGGGGGTAAAATAAGAATCTTTCTGACCGATTCATTCCTTCATTATGTGCAAACAGGGGCTGTTGCTGTTTTAACTCGACCCCACCCTTGTCGTCTTTGCTGCAGAAAATACTCACCTGAGCGCCGGCTGCCTATTAATCTGTGGCTGAAAATAGTCCCGAACAAGCAGCCTGTTTGTTCTACTTTGAGCAGTGCTAATGTCCAGCTGGTTTTAAGGAATTATTAAGCTCTTTCTAAAAACGCACCGTGTACTTTTGACTATTTCAAACCCAAGAGAAAAAATTGCGCTACTTGTTTTTCTTTCTTTTTGCCTGGAAAAATAGGCATTGTTACTCATAATCGCTTGCCAGTTCAAAAGCTATGAAAACTATCCCCTGTATTAAAAACATGAATCTTTAAATAGAGCGAACACCTACTGAGTTCATCCAGCTGGAGCGAAGCTCCCAGCATTCCCTCTGCCCCGGCGTTGTTAAAAATCCCTTTGCTATCTGTTAATGTCATTGTTGTTAACTTTCATTGTTAGGCCAAGAGTATGATTTTGGTTAAAGGGCCAGCATAGGCATGCAATGTTAATATTAGCCCAAAGGTTAACACTCCGACTATAATGCCACTCATACACACACACTCATACACACACACACGCACTCTCGCGCTGTTCACACTTTTGATTTGAGGTTTACTGAGGGTGACAGCGTGGCCCGCAGCTCAGTCAGACTTTTTAGAAGCTTTTACGAGAAGAAAATGGAAAACAGGACTTTTTTTAAAATTTATTATTTCTTTCCTTTTCTTTTTTTGTTCCTTTTTTTTTTTTTTTTGTCTGGCCTGGCACTTTAACTCCCACCCAGTCAATAACAGCTCTCAAGATGGTTGCAATTAGGAACGCTGTGAAATCGGCTCCTTGTAACTCCTAATGATGGCAAGTCGGGCCAGTGTAGCAGATGATTCCAGACTAGAGCATGGCCGAGTGGTTGTAAATGTATAGCCATGCTTATTATTTCTGTTCTTCAGGGAAATATATTATGATTTATTAAGAAAATCAATTTATTTATTTATTTGTTTTACAATTTGAATATTCCCCCCCGTCGTGTTATTGAGCATTTTGTTTAGGCTGTAAAGGGGGCCCATTTCCTTTCGTATACAAACGCTGCACAGCATGATGGCGGATTGTGTAATGGAAAACCTTCACGCCTTCGCTTTATTACCTTTGGCTCCACGCTCGCGCGCGCATTAGGCGATTCGCTTTTCAGCGCGGCGAAGTGAACGTCCTTAGATTTTTTTGATCAATAACTGTAAAGAAACAGTTGGTGCCGATCAAATTAAATTGGGTTCCCAGCCCTAATAACCATCTCATCTCCAGTTTACGTTTCTGTGTGTTTCCAGCGAGCGGAGGCGGCAGAGAGAGAGGCGGCGGCGCTCCGAGAGCAGCTGTCACCGTCTAACCAATCCCAGCAGCTCAGCAGTCCCACCAAGGCCGACCCTGACTCGGTAACCCACTTTCGTTGCCTCGCTGATTGGTTGGTGGAAAGCTGCTGATTGGAGAAAACTCCCTTTTTGTAACCTAGAAGTGTTTGGTTGTTTATGTTTTATGCAGCTGTACTCACTGAATTGAGCAGGTATTCTGTGGGAACATCAGTGACGGAGTTCAGAGCCAAAGGGGTTTTTTTTTTTTTTTTTTTAAGAAGAAGAATATAAAGCTGCAGATTTTGATTTTAATATTTTTGTCCAAATCTGGATGAAGACTGAATAATATAATTGAGTAGGGAGAAATGATTCAAGTTTCCTGTTCTGTTTTCCCAAATTATTCTGGGGAAAAGAATGAGTTAATTTTCTGACACATTATGCAGAATAGATCAGGCTGGGGTGTCCAAAGTGGGGGCCCAGGGGCCACTTGTGCCCCTTGGATGTTTTTGTGGCCCTTAATTGCTTTTTTTATTTTGATAATTAGGCAAAGGATTTCTACAAATAAGCTTCAAACCTCATTACTTCAAAATAGTTGAGATAAGAAAACTAGTTGAAAATACTTGTTTCCTCAACAGAATAATACTATGACAACACAGCCAAAATAAGCCAAAATAAGTTAAAATTTGGTAATAAGGAAAATGCAAATCTGAAGATTCCATTTTGTTGAGATAATAAGAAAACTGTATTATATTATAATGAAGCAATTAAACTGTACACGGAGGAAAACGAGCGTTTTTCTCAACGACTACACAGAAGTGAAATTGCTCTCATGACAAAACGATTCTGATTTCATTATCTTGAGATAAGTCGGTAAGACTAATGGCAGCAAACTGAAGCCCACTTTATCTCAAGATAGTTAGACAACAAAATCTGGCATTGACAACAAAAAGAGCTGCAGATGTCCTAATCATGTGATATGTTTAAATTATCATACATTTAAATCACATTTTAAAGTACAAATATTACTGTTATCACAACAAAAATGAGCCATGGATTATGTTATCTTCCGTTTTTCCATTTATTAAAAGTGCTATCACTGGGGGAAAAAAAAGAAAAAAAAAAGCAGTAGATTTCATCCTGGGATGGTGAAATAATGGTTTTGTTTTGATAACACAGCAATCTGGACTGATTATCTCAGGTGACATGAGGAAAAAAATCACTGCCATATAGTGCGAAGCTGTAATTAGCAAATGATGCCAAAATACTAAAGAGAGCAGCTTGTTTCTACACACTGATCAAAATCTAAATCTATTCATTACATTTGTTGTGTTTTTATCATTACTGCATGGTTTTATTTGACTAATAATTAACCCTAAAACGCTATTAAAGATGGAAGTTAATCCAATTTATGTTAGATGTTTGCATAAACTAAAATATTTAAACATTTGAAGGCATTTTTTTATGATTTTGTGTCCAGAAGAGTCAGGACTAGGAACTGTGAGGTTTTTTTTTTTTTTTTTTTTTAGCTTGAATCAGTGGTAAATGAAACTTTACGACATACGCCGTCATGGATTGTTTTGGCTTATTACCATTGGCAAACGAGTTTATTCGCAAGGAAGTTTCTTTATAGTCTCTAAACAAAGATTTGTTCTAGTAATGAAAGTTTTTTTTTTTTTGTTTGTTTGTTTTTTTTCCCCCCTCTTTCTTGCTCGCAGGATCAGGCATCAGAGGTGGCGTCGCACTCGAACTTGGAGGCGGAGCTCAGGGCCAAAGAAAGGGAGACCGCCCAGCTGGTGGAGGATGTCCAGAGACTGCAGGCCAGCCTGACCAAACTCCGTGAGACCACCAGCTCCCAGATCTCCCAGCTGGAGCAGCAGCTTTGCAGCAAGACTGCAGTTCTCAAGGTATACAAACAAAACATCCAACTTCCTCACTTTCCTCTCTCTTTTTTTGTTTTTTTCTTTTTGTTTCCTCCCATGTGATTTCTACTCTTCAGCCATAAATCGTTTTTAGGACTCTGTAACTTCTTCCCGTTTTCCCCGTTTTCCACTCCGTGTTGTAATAAACGTGTTCATCTCGACTAAAGATGTTCACTTTTCATCTCGTTGTGATCCATCAGGAACTGGAGGAGAAACTGGAAAGGCAAGCCGACTATGAGGAGGTCAAGAAGGAACTGAGGTTGGGGTTAAAATGATAAACACTTTTGCCTACAGTTATTATGTGAAAACCAGAGGAACATCCTCCTTTCAACCAAGTGAAATGAGGGTGCGTTTTTAGTGAGCTGAAAGTTTCTTCCTTTATCCCCTCAGCATCCTTAAGACGATGGAGTTTGGAACCAACTCAGTGCAGGTAAAACCACTAAATTCACGTCTAACGGGTGGGAATGGGAAGTTCTGAAGACATAAACAAAAATCAACAAACGCTCATCACCTTTTCGTTCCACTTGTCCTCCTCGTCAGGACTCGTCCAAACCTCTGGAGGTGCTGCTGCTGGAGAAGAACCGAGCTCTTCAGTCGGAGAGCGCCGCTATGCGCATCGCCAACACGGAGCTGAGCGGTAAGTTCGAGTCGATGCCGGTGTCAGGTGTGGGAGGCCTGGAGAAGTCCACAAAGACTTCAATGGCTGAAAGTTTAGCTTCGTATGAGGCTGAACAGGAATGGAGGGCGAGGCAGAGATGTGCAGGCATGAACAGTGGCATCAAAACGTTTTTGTTTTTTTTTCTATACATGTTTCTAGAGTAAACCGTTTAGAGGAAGGATCAGAGGAATGAAAACTCGCCAGAAGTTATAAAGTGAATCAGTTTAAGGTGTTATATTTTTGTTCTAAATATGACCTGAGCATCTCAAAGTACAAAACCAGATGAAAGACATCAAGGTTGCATCAGAAAATGAGAAAAACCAATCCGTTTCGGGTGGAATTATTCCATGTTTTGCCATTAGTCGTTCGCTGAAACAGAACTTCTGTCCGGGGCTCTAAGACTTTTGATGCCACTTCATGTTGGTTGGCAGGTTCCTTTTCTCTGAGAATACTTAAATATTTCATTTTCGATTGAATTATTTAAACATTTCCACCGCCATACACAGATTTATCGTTTTGAAACGGGGGGTGGGGGGGTGACTGTTGTGTGACTGTGAAACCTCTGTCATGGTACAAAGATGTTGCTTTTGCCTCTCGTTTTGCAGAAAAGCATGTGTTGTCTTCTTATAAATGCACCAGCAGGCGGTTCAACCTGAAAGGTAAAAAAAAAGAAAACATATCCTAGCATTGTACAGCAACAACAACAACAACAAAAAAAAAAAAAGAGGACACCATCCTCTGTTCTTTACATCAGGACTCGGCTGCCCTCTCCAAACTGTGTTTATGGGTTTGAAATGTCATTGCTTTAGGCTTGAATAGTTGAATAGCTTAGAATTGATTAACATTCACAGTGAGAGGAGCTTACTGTCTTATTCGATCATGTTAAAGTCTCAATGGTTGCGCATTAAAATAATTCTCCCAAGCGCTCAACGGGATGAATTCTAGTCGCTAAGGCTGGAGAAACATAGTTTATGTCTGCATGTTCTGGTTATTGTAAAAAAAAAAAAAAAAAAAATTGCTGTTTTTTTTTTCTTTCTTTCATTTGACAAAAGTTTGAGATCTTTTTTTGTAGCAGAAGTGCTTTTTTGTTTTTTTAAATGAACTTAAAGACTGTGACGCAGCACCTGCAGTGGACTGAGAAGACCGTTGAAGTGGACTCGCCCGGTCTTATTGACTCCATCAGGAAACCTTTTGTTTTGTTTCTTTGTAAACTCTGTTCAGCTACCTCTAGAGACCGAGCCGGTGGCCAGGCTAATCTGCCCGCGTGGCACGGTGACAACTGTTTTGTTTTTGTCCTGTTTCCTTCCAGGCTGTGGCTTACAAGAAAGGTTGAAATCACAAATGCATGGGCACTTTGTCTAGGGGGGGATTGGCAAAAAAGGAAAGTTCACTAATTAAAAAAAAAAAAAAAAACTTCACAAAAATAACTTTTTTTTTTTTTTTTTTGCTCTCTCTTGTTTTGGAACCCCCTTTTTTGTTGACTCCCCCATAATGCATTGTGCTTTGACCTTTCTTGTAGGGTCAGCCGGGCGGAAAGGGACGGAAGAGTCCGCAGCGAAGGAGGACGCCGTCAACAGCGACCCCTCTCTCCCTTCATCCTCCTCCTCTTCCTCTCAGCACCCCTTGTCTCGCGCTCACGTAGACCCCCTGAACGCCACCGCCGTCAGCAGCGAAGCCCCGCCCTTCACCCCGACGGGCATCGGACAGGAGCTGTACTCCCCTGTTTTCCCCCTGGTCAGCAGCAAGATGGCGCTGAACTCTCTGATTCAGCGGCAGCTCCTCCAAACGTTCTACTCCAAAGCTCTGCAGGACTCGTCGGGGATCCACAGCGGCGCGCTGCTGTTCACGCCCTTCACCCCGGCGCTCAGCTCCCTCCCTACCTCCACCCCCGGCTCGGCCTCGGCCGCCGTCCCGCTGGCGGCCAGCAGTCCCCAGCCGCCCCCTGCCAGCCCCGACATGGCTCCCGTCAACGGGAGCGGCACGGCGGGCGGCGCCCCGTCGCCATCGCCCAGCCACTCGGACGCCGCCACCGCCGGAGGCGGCGTCCTGGACGGGGAGGACATGGACACGGCGGAGATCGCCCGGCAGGTGAAGGAGCAGCTGATCAAGCACAACATTGGCCAGCGAGTGTTCGGCCACTACGTGCTGGGACTCTCTCAGGGCTCGGTCAGCGAGATCCTGGCCCGACCCAAGCCTTGGAACAAGCTGACCATCCGGGGGAAGGAGCCCTTCCACAAGATGAGGCAGTTCCTGGCCGACGAGCAGAACATCCTGGCGCTGCGGAGCATCCAGGGGCGACAGAGAGGTTAGTGTGTGTCTTTAATACAGGGGTGTCAAACTCATTTTAATTTTGGCGTTATATCTAGATTATGAATGTTCTCAAAGGGCCATTTATGCCAGAAAGCATTGATAGAATCCATTAACAAACTGTTAAAATACTAATAACAGTCTGTCTGCATACGATGAGTACTTCTTAAAGGGACAGCATAATGGAAAATTGACATTTTTGAGCTTTACATCATGTTACAACGTTATTCCCTCATCAATAACATACTTGGCGTGTTGCTTTAATCTCCCTTGGCAACAACTCAGATGTGCAAAATGCTTGACAGGACCAAGCACCTCCTCTTTAAGGCGGAGTTTCAGAAAGAGCAGGAAAGAGTTTTTAAAGAGACAGAGGCCAAATTTCAAGGCTTTAATTTACAAAGTCAAATTTTTTTTAAGTCATCTTTGATATACAGTGTTTTTGGAACGACTAGAAGTAACCAAGTGATTGTGTTGTAAAATGGCACAATGTGCCTGGAAAATACATAACTGCCTCTTTAAAATTAAATGTTGAACATATTTTCACACTGATCAGTCCCTCCAGGATTTTGCTTTGTTTTTGCAATCAAATGTAAATATAAATGTAAATATACATAATGCAAGACATTATGCGATATTTGTGCATACTTATGATGGTTAACAGTACTTTTTGTTACTTGCCACATCGATCGTACTCTTAACTTACATCATTCAGACTGAGGTAGCAGTGTTGTAGTAGTAGCAGTAGCAGTAGCAAGAAATACTGCCAGGTGAGAATTAGCATCGCTTAAACCCGAAGTCTGATCATTTTTGCTAAAAATTTCCAAAAAAACAAGTCGCTGCGCTTTTTCGCACTAAGTGAATTGATGCGAGGAAGTGCAGGGATTTGTTGATTTCTGCATGAATTTCCACGATTGTGGAATCGTGATAAAACTGGAGGGACAGACTGATGTAATTTGCCAGTCTGGAGATAAAAACTGCCTTGATTTAATTGATAAAATATTTAAGCTCACAACTGTCATCTTGAAGGTTTTAACCACCCGACCCACATAAAAAACAAAACTTTGGTGGGCCAGATTTGGTCCACTGGCCTTGAGTTTGACACATGTGCTTTAATGGATCTCTTTGTGTGTGTGTGTGTGTGTGTGTGTGTGTGTGTGCGTGTGTGTGCGTGTGCGTGTGTGCAGAGCTATTGATTAGCTTGTCGATACAGACTTATCTTTTTTTTTTTCCATTTTTCTTTCTGCCTCCCGCCTCCTGTGCCGTCCCACACCTGTGTGTACTGAATGAGTTCTTAGTCACACACCGATCCCAAGAGCCTCTCCTCGCTATTGTGATCAATACAGAAACCTTTCACACATCAATGGTATTGATCGGTAGGGAACCAGGAGGAAGGCAGGGATGTACTGTTAACTGCGGGGTAGATTCGATTAGCCCAGGCCCGCTTTTCTTAACGCATCAGGACATTTCTGATTGAAGGTGGAACAAAAGTATTATAAAATGAACCTGCACTTTGTCTGCCTTTTTGCGTCAGCCATGCTACTGTTTCTGCTGTGGCTTTTATCGGGCAGAAGTTTAACTACTGCTCCGGCCACAGGTGCTAAACATCAGCGCATTCACAGGGGCATCTCCATAAATACAAAGATCATATTGAAAAGTTGTTTGTTTTTGTTTTTTTGCTTTTTTGTAGCCTTTAGTTCAAAGAGTGAAAGGGATTTAATTGGAGTGTTTGTTTTTGTTCATTTAGGTGATTTTGGCTCGCAGCCATCAAGAAGCTACATTGAAAATTGAAAAATTACCCTATTGGTTAAACTTCTCATGAAAGAGAAGCAACACCAGCAGATGATATGGCTCCCCAAATGTCAATGTCAATTTCTTTATAAAGCAGTGCAGAGTCGTCTTGTGCAGAGACGACTGTAAAGTCAGCAGTCTGGGTTTAATAACCATCTGGTCAAGTCAGATTTTCTGCTCTAACTTTTCTCGGGGAAACAAAACATTGCGATATTGTTGAAACTGATTGTCAACATTTTCTTTCGATCATCATGACCCCTCCCTTTCTCCTTCAGCTTTAGGATCTTGGTTATAAGTTAGCCTGTCACAATAAGAAATTAATTAATTGCATAATAAATTAAAATGAGATCTGGATTATTTTCTTGGAGAGCAGTTTTGTTTACAGACATTATAATCCATTCCATTTATGATTTTGTTTGTGTGCGTTTGTTATTTCTGATTTTATTTATCGTTTTTGGAACTTGAGCTGCTCCTTGTGCATCAAAAACGTCTTCCAGTTCCAGTGTGTTGATCTTCCAGAGGGTGAACTTATATTATTATCCCATTTTCATTATATTACTTGAAAATGGTTTCACTGGGACAATTTATCATCCAGCTCAATGTGTTATTGTGACAGGCCTGGTTGTAAGATCTACATCAGCTGGGAATAGTGAAAGTCCTTCAAAATGGTTGAATACTTACTGGGAAATCTCAATTTTAGTCCAGTGACGCTACCTAAAGTAGCAAACAATTGAGAAACCGGGCCTTTGGTTTTCATTCACTGTAAGCCATAATCATCAAAATGATTGAAATGTAACAAATGAAATTCTAAAAGAACTTTTTAATGATATTCTTATTCATAAAGATGCACCTTTTTCATGTAATGTCCATCGGGCGCAGCAACGTGCAGGACGCTGTGTGGCACCATGTAGTCTAACTGTAGAAAAAAAAAAAAAAGGGCAAGAAAAAAAAAGACACAAAGCAACACCAAAGTGCTGTAACTTAGTGTGTGGTGTATTGTTTTTAACAGAGGGCTCAGGCCAGCCCCAGCTTAGCCGAGTGTTTCAGGACGCTCCGAAGCGGAGAACCCACTCCGATACACCTTCACACACAGGTCTGTCCCGTCCACAAGCAGAGATTCTGGCACGTTTGTGTCTGTGTGGCATGTTTGTGTTGGGGTAAACCGTATCCATGGTGTGTGTGTGTGTGTGTGTGTGTGCGTGCGTGCATATGAGTGTGTGTGCGTGCGTGCATATGAGTGTGTGACGCCGTTTATTAATTGCTGGCAGGCATACAGATGTAAATGTGCCTTGAAGTTTACAGCACAGTTCCAGTGACTTGCGTCAAAGGAAAAACCCAGCATGTGTATTTAGGCTTTTTATTGGTAGTTGTTGTTCTGTGGGGAGTGTTTTTATTCGCAGAAGCGTGCATGTGTGCACTCCACACAGAGAGACATAGGGGCGCTCTCCAGTGCTGTCGCTGTGCAGTTCAGTGGTGGGAATGTTGGTCTTTGTGTTGTGAAATGCAGGCGCCTATCAATGAAATCAGAACGTCATCAAAAAGATAGCTTATTTCAGTAATTTCATTCAAAAAATGAAGCTCTCCTATAGATTCAACATTCGGGGTGGGCATTTATCATATCGTTTATCAATTATCGTGAACATTTTCTTATACATTTTCTTGATACAATGTTAAATACGTTTTTTTTTTGTTTTTTCAATGTTTTTCTACTGTTTGTTCCATATGAGCATCAACAAATACCAGTAAATTTGAAAGTATGAGTAAATCTTGTTACTGTGAACAGTTTGTTGATATAAAAATCACACTTTTTTTTCAGATAGTGGCAGGAATACGCCTGTTTCAAATGGGAATGTTTTTCAAGGGCATTATTTTTGTTTGTGGCGCTATAAATGCCACGCAGTCACAGGCAAAAAAGTTTTAAAAAAAAAAAAGAAGGGAGGAAAAAAAATATTAATTTTTTTAGTCAGAATTTTTAGAGATGCACCAATATAAAAATTTGGGCTGATATGGATGACTGATGTTAATATTGCTTTTATTACTGATAATATTTGCCAACATTTTATATGTTGGCAGCAAGATAAAAACAAATATCTGTTAATATCTTCTTTATCGGACAGAGACTTGTATGGTAAAAAAAAAAAAAAAATTTACTAATATCGCCTGATACTGAATGCTAGTACTGATATATCGTGCATCACTAATATTGTTATTGCGATGGTACCACAAAATATCACAGTGAAATTTGAAATCCACATCACCCACCCCTATTCAGCACGGTACGAGTTATTTCAATAATTCGTTCATTTGGAGTTTGGCTTACAGCTGATGGAAATTCAAAATGGAGTTTCTCAGAAAAGTTGAATATTACATGAGAGAAAGAACAGGCATGTTCTGCATTGGCCCACGCGGTCATGCAGAGGACACCCTTCACACACAGGGTGAGCCATAAAAAGTCATCATGAAGAAGAGTGCTGTGCCTGGGCACATTAAGAGAAAGTTGGGTGATTGGAAAAAGTGTTAAGGACAAAATAGTAAAGGAGCCACAGTTGGTCTACTCCTTTCATTCTGCCTCTCCCGAACCTGCAACTAAGTCATACCTGAACTAGCCAGAAGAGAATCTCTTTTGAGATTTATATAAATTTACGGATTTCATTTCAACTCAGCCTTTCATCATGTCTAAAGGCAGCACAGCTACGAGCCATAAAATTTCAGAGCAGCTTCACTGCAAAACCAGAATTTTGCCAAGGACTTTAGGCTTAGTTTCTAGTGCAAATACCTTAGTACACTTAAAATAAGACAAAAATAGACTTACAAGTAACTTTTCAATAAGAAATGGGAGGGTTTTTTTTTAAAAGTAAATAATTCCTTAATATTGATTTAAAAAAAAGGTACTAGTTCCACTGCCAGATAATTTCACTAACAAGATGGGAAAAATGTCTTGTTATCAGTGAAATAATCTGCCAGTGGAACTAGAAAGTTTTTTATCAGTATTAAGAAATCACATACTTAAAACAAGCTTGTATGTGCTGCCGAGAAGTTACGTGGCTTTCAATTGTTTTAAGAAGTTTTCACAAGAAACTAAACCAAAAATACTTGGTAAGATTTAGTGTTTTTGCAGTGTTCATCCTCCCCCTGTGCTGACGAGCTTTACGGAGACGCTCATTTTATTTTTCTGCTCACACGGCCAAGCGTACCAGCACCTCTGCTGGATTTGACTGAAAGTGCTTGAAGCAAAAGAAGCCCTGACCACGCATAGATTGAGCAGACTCAGTCATTTCCTTCAAGCCAGAGATGTGGGTTTTCATTATTACACACCGTAATCACAGAAATAAATGTTTGAAACGGATCACTCTGCTTGCTATGAATCCCAAGTTTCACTTTTCGAACTGAATTGCTGAGATAAACTTTTTGATGATGATCCAAGTTGCAGAGCTGCGTCTGTAGTGAATGTTTATTCATTCTGCTGGTTTTTCCTCCTATTTTATTCTTGACGCCTCTTGTCGTCTGTTTCCGACCCCACCCGACCCCCCCACCCCCTCCACCCATGTCCCTTCCAGGTAACATCACGGCTCGCGTCCGCACCCCGGAGGCGGGCTCGGATGAAGCCATCAAGTCCATCCTGGAACAGGCCAAAAGAGAGCTGCAGGTGCAGAAAGCTGGTGAGTTCTCCTCTATTTCCTCATCTCCACGGTAACCGGAGCGTTAAAGACGGACGCTGCGCCCGTGTCTCTCCTGACTGCCCATTTCCTCTGCTTTTAATAGACCTGTCCCACGCTCAGCCGTCTTACACGGGGCTAAAAGGAGGGGGCGGGGGCGGCGTGGGAGGTGGCGGGGGCAGCGGATCGGACGAAGCAATCCGCTCCATCTTGGAGCAGGCGCGCAGGGAGATGGAGGCTCAGCAGGCGGCGTTGGAGCCCATCCTCAAAGCTTCGTCCTCCTCCACGTCCCTGTCTCAAAGAGACATCCTGGGCTCGTCTCTCACCGCCCCGCTGCCGCCCTACAACCCCCTGGCGCTCTCCCTCAAGAAGCCGCCGAGCTCCCACTTGTCCTCTCCTCCATCCCCGTCTCCGGTGCTGGACTTCAGCTCCGGCGGGAAGAGAGACGGCCGGGCTTCCTCAGGGATCGACATGTCGGCCGACGGCGCGTTCAGACTGGGCCGCCTCTCGGAGTGCTCCAGCCGCTCCGGGGGTGCGGTGGGAGGGGGCTACTGGAGGGAGCAGTGGTGGAGCAACATGCACTCGGACCACCGGAGGGCCATGTCCAGCCAGGTGGGAGAGGAAAACCACAACCAGGAGGACTCCAAAGAGGTGAGAGCCAAGACGGATGTCCTCCTTCTGACATGAAGTCAGGGTTCCTTCACTGTCCAGAGAATTTCTGAAACGTTGAGTTGTTCAAAGTCTGTGTGGCAAATGAGTGGAAAAATGTGGTAGTTCAAACTGTCACAATGTCTATGTCAGAAGTTTATTTGTCTGACCCTCTCTCAATCTTTCCATTCATACCCATTTGTCTATCAATGCATCCCCCATCTTTCCATCTTTGAAAAACTCTGTTCATCTATACTGTTTTTGGTTTCCTCCACCATGTGTTGTTGTATTAGTCTCTCTGTCCATGTATGTATCTATTTTGTACAGTTTTACTACTCCTCCAGTCTGTTATTTTATCCAGCTATTTATGCATCCATCCATCTGTTTGTATTTCTGTTTAATCATCCATCCATTAGCCTGTCTGTCCATCTATCTATTTACCTCTCCATTCCTCCGTTTACCTAAACTTGACTTCTCCTCCTGAAATGAGAATCTGGGAAAACTCTGGAATTTCTCAACGGAATACGGCGAAGGGAACCCCTGTAGGATTTGCCGGCGTGCCTGAGCTGTTCTTCCGGTGTTTGTTGCAGGGAATATTGAGCGACACTTTAACTCGACACAAACCCTGGAACAAGTTGAACCAGAGGAGCAGGGAGCCGTCATACCTCCGCATGCAGACGTGGCTCAACGGCGACCAGGCACAGAACACACACGTCCCGCAAGCCCAGAACCAAGGTGAGCCGATCCCGGCGCACGTTCCGCGCGCTCCTCACCCGACCAACACCGTCACCTGACGCCGATTAGCGCTAGTGGCTAGTTGTTACTGTCAGCCTGTCACTCACTCCGCCCTCCTCCTGGCTTCCACCATCCCCCCTGCTCTCTCTCCACATCCCCAGTTCTGTGGCAGTGTCAGCCAGCAAGCTGCTGGTTTGTCATGTCATAGACAAGTTAGTGTTGCAGCGCCAGATGGCAGCGCCGCACGTGTGTGTGTGCGCGCGTGCGCGTCTCTTTTTCTCTCTGGGGGTGTAAACAGCAGCTAATGTACACTGACAGCTCCTCATGACTGCTCTCTTCCAGCCTGCTGAGCGGCGCAGCAGCACTACACAGATACATGAAGGAATGAGAGGAGGAAGCCAAAAGATAAAAAATAAAAAGAGGCTTCAAACCGAAAACTTAAGCACCTTTTTAAATGCTTTTTTTTTTAAAAAAACAACAAAAAAACAAAGTCTTAAATTTGTCGATGCGGTTCGATAGAAGAGATGAAACTCTGCACACACGTAATGCAACATGTCACCTAAACTGCGTGGTCTTTGTCACCCTGTCCGCTCCGCTCAAGCAGAGGGGACTCCCAAGACGTCGGCAAGCTGCAGCCCCGCTCCCGAGTCGCCGCTCAGCTCGGCCGAGGAGTCCGTCAACGGTCTGGCCGGGGACCCCCTCGCCTCGCAGTCCTCCAGCCTCAAGCCGCTGTCTGAAGACCCCTCAGGCGGGGAGTCCCAGCCTGGCACGCCGCTGCCCCTACCGGGCCACTCTGGCCTCAGCATCCAGGAGATGGTCGCCATGTCTCCCGAGCTCGATACGTACGCCATCACCAAGAAGGTTAAGGAGGTGCTTACTGATAATAACCTCGGTAAGAAACACAGGATTTTTTTTATTTATTTATTTTGGACTATCTCACATTGAAATTCAAGTTTTAATGGGTTTTATCTGAGTTTTATTTAATGAACTGGCCTAAAGTAGTGCATAAAAGTCAAATATAAAAAAATTATTTAACAGATTATGAATTGGTGAAAAGCCAGCATAATGAGTAATTGCAGACATGTTTGACATTTCATTACTCTGATCTCACTCAAACCAGTCAAACTGAAAACACAGACAATTCATAAAACAGTTCGTTTGCCTTCATCAACAATTTGTACAAATCTGTTTGTGTAGTAGCCATATTTTTGCAATATGAACATCTGGCTTAAAACTGAGATTAAATTACACACATGTGGGCTTGAACTCACCAGTTCTGTGACATCTGGGTTTCATTTTAGGGTGTCAAAGTAAAGGATGCTGAACGATGCCACTCTTCTCACGTTTTGATTTGTAAAAATATTTGCATGCATCGTTTCCCTTCCTCCTCACCACTACTAAGCACTATTTTGTGTTTATCACTTAAACAGGATTCACACAGGTGCTTGAAATCCTTGAAAGTGCTTGAATTTCAAATAGGCGTTTTCAAGGTTTGGAAAGTGCTGATTTCTGTACAAAGTGCTTGATATTCAAGCCACACACTGTTGATATGCGTACTTCTCTGATATTTTATTTGTTACACAAAGTTATTAAAATTGGGGGCTTTGTTTTTGGTGAAATTATTGTTTTGTTCTAAGACCGATCAGGTGTGTAGCGTGACATTTCAAAACATAAAATGTTATATTTTAGTCTACGTTGTCCCTGCTATGTAGAATAATATAACAACACATTCTCACTAATGAATTATGTCGCGTAATAGCAAATTAAAACTGTTGCCTCCACTTGATTTGTTGTTTTTATCTCCAAAATGAAAAGTTTGAAAACCTAACTTGGAAATACTCAAAAAGTGCTTAAATTTTGTCATGGAAAAAGTGTACACAAAAGACTTTCAATGTTGTGTCTGAAAACAAACCTCTTTTATTTCTCCCTTTTCCTCAACAAGGTCAGCGACTGTTCGGGGAGACCATCCTGGGTCTGACTCAGGGTTCTGTCTCAGACCTGCTGGCCAGGCCTAAACCCTGGCACAAGCTGAGCCTGAAGGGCCGGGAGCCATTTGTCCGGATGCAGCTGTGGCTCCAGGACCCGCACAGCGTGGAGAAGCTTATGGACATGAAGCGCCTGGAGAAGAAAGGTGAGCCGCAGCAGAAACTCAAAGAGACGACGGCAAAGAAATTCCTTTTTGAAAACTAGTAAACAAAAAAAAAAAAAGAAAAAAAAAAAGGTCACCGAGATGCGGTCATTGGAGTGCTTTTATTTTTATAAAAACATTAGGAGGAACACACAATTGCACACACACCTCGGCACAAACACA
Source organism: Gambusia affinis (assembly GCF_019740435.1). Taxonomy (NCBI): domain Eukaryota; kingdom Metazoa; phylum Chordata; class Actinopteri; order Cyprinodontiformes; family Poeciliidae; genus Gambusia; species Gambusia affinis. The sequence continues at coordinate 23,035,182 of NC_057873.1, forward strand.
CACACACACACGCTATCCTTTGTGCAGGACAGCAGAGCATGTTGTGCAGATCACAGTCATCTTGGTGTGATGTCTGTACCAATCAGGGCCGCAGACATCACGTCCTCTATTGGATGTGACAGCTCGGGGACCGCCGCAGGGCTGCTTACTCACACTCATCAGCACTCTTCTTCATCATCATCGTCATCATCATAATAATCATCAGTGTCTATATGCTTGTGTTTTTTGTTTTTTTTTTTGTTGGTTTTTTTTTTTGTTGTTGTTTTTTTGCCCATCGTTCGTAAGCGCGTTGGCCTCTCTGTCGCTCCATCATGCCGTATTATCCTCCGGTGGTGGGATTTGTTAAAAACCTACAAAGCCAGCAGACTCTGGCTCTCCGCCGCCCCCGATTCTACCGACGACCCAAAAACGCAGGTTTTGAACCCGTCCGTCCAGGATCTGTGTACCATCCTAGAAGCGCCGTGGCAAGCTAACCTCACATCTTTCTGAGGGTTTTGGATCAGAGAGTGCACTCCTGAGTATTGACCAAAAAAAATAACTCAGCGGCGCGGGCCACCAGCAGAGCCCAGAGGAAAGACATGGACCTAATCTAGACTAACCGTATTTGACCTCTCGCTCTGGCGCTGCCAGCCCTGTGAGGCAGCGCGCAACTTTTCAGAGAGCGCTAACCTTGCTCTGAGGGGTTTCTTCCCCTGAAACACTAATATATCTGGCAGCGTGTATCGGGGTTGGGGAAAATGTCAACCTCATGTTGAAGCTGCCACGAGCTGTTCATTTTCAGCTGCTGGTGCCCGGAGTAAACACGGCTGCTTGTTTGCTGTGAAAGGGGAAGAAGGGAGGCGTTCCCTGGTAAAGATGCTGAGAAGGGCGAGAGCACCATCTAGTGGTGCTTGGGTTTACTGAAGCTTCATGAGCTACTGAAACTTGTAGTCAGGTGTTGACATGAAGAGTGGTGAAAGTTTACCCAATTCTCTGCTTGCAGAGAATCAATATACGTTGCTTTAAAAATATATACAGTTGCTTTCCAAATTGTCACCTTGTTTTTTGTTTTGTGTGTGTGTGTGTGTGTGTGTGTGTGTGTGTGTGTGTTCTATAAGGCGATAAATTGCGAAGTCAAATTTTCTTTAAGTCATGTTTGATGTACAGAGCATTTTTATAACAACTGATGGTGCAATAAAGTGTCACAATCTGCCTGGAAAATACCTAATACTGGCCCTTTAAGGCATCTTTAACCAGATTTTAAGACACCTCAGGATTTATTGTGGTTATGAACAGCTTTTCTATAACAAAAGCAATAAAAAAATCTATTTGGTTAAAAGCTTCTTTGGTTGAAGAAGCTTTTAACTACATCTGGGCAATGATGTCACCTGTTTTTCTGTCCTTTTTTGTATTTATACTAATTTTTTATATGCATATAAATATATAACATGAATAAAGAATAAGAATTTATATAGTACAAAAGTAAAGCTCATTTTGTTTAAAACATACCTGTACTTTTCCCTTTTTTTAGCCATCAGTTGGTACCAGTTTATACTTTGAGTGTATTAACTTCATTTTTTTTGTGTGTGTTTTTGTTTTTCTCTCCGTTGTCCAGCTTACATGAAAAGGCGGCTGAGCTCTCTGAGCGACGGCCACTCTGTGGACGGAGTTTTACCGGGGCCCGATTACATGCAGGGCTCCCAGAGCCCGGGGGGCCAGCAGCAGCTGAAGAAGCCCAGGGTGGTCCTGGGCCCCGAGGAGAAGGAGGCCCTAAAAAAGGCTTATCAGCAGAAGCCCTATCCCTCCCCTAAAACCATAGAGGAGCTGGCCTCCCAGCTCAACCTGAAGACCAGTACGGTCATCAACTGGTTTCATAATTACAGGTCAGTCTCGAATCTAATCCTGAATACCAACTGGCGAGGCACAATGCTTCAATCAGACTTTACAGTGCAGATGGGAGGTTCGCGTACATATTGTCATATTAATTTTGGCCTTTTAAGGATTTCAGTCTTCTGGTACAAACCTGACTTTTAAACACAGAAATGTTCAGCTGGTTCTCCAGGCTCAGTCATCAGTGGTTTCTGACAATGTCAACAGATTTCCTTTGTATGTGAGGTGAACTGTTTGAACTGGATGGTGGAAACAAGAAGTCATTTGTTAGTTACTCTGACCTCAGCGTTATTGGAAACGTATGAAGCGTTTAAATCCCAGAATCCCAAAAAAACATACAACTTGCATTGAAAATGGCAAAAAAACAAAAAACTGGTCTGTAAATTTGTTTTACCCAGAAATCCTCATGTGGCGTTTTAGAGTCACCTGATTCAAATTCTATAAATAAAAATCGCGTTAGCCCTTTAACCCTGACCCCCTGAAAATACAATGCATGTCGCTATCCAGTCATTATGCCCTTAATCCAAAGATGATAAACAGATCAGTCCTACACTGTATTGATGTTGAATCAAACGGAAAGACCTGAGCTTTTCACATGTTGATGTTGGAAGCATATTTTACAAATGATCAAGCGCTCACTAAGGGAGTGCTGTGTTATTGCACTTTAGGCAAGAAGATGTTTATTTAAAAAGGATTCGAGTGATTTGTTTATATTTTTATGTATTTCTAATATTAAGAACATTGTTCGTGGTTAAATTAAAAAAAAAAAAAAGTCGTAGAATGATCAATTTTATAATCAGTGACTGAAATAATTATTAGCTGCAGCCCTAATTTTTAGAGGCGTATTTATAAATTTAAAGTCCCATAATGTCTTCCTCTGGCAGCTCAGTTTGTATTCATTTATTTTTTTATAACTTGTCCAGCAGTGAACTCGTTGCACACTGCAGCAACGCAAATAAAATGTTTAGCTCCTTGTTCCAAATGAAATATTCTAAAACAGGCCGTGCAGAGAACCGAGAGATTATTTCCATCTGACATTTCAGACTTTGACTCTGGGTTTGAACCGTCTTCTCCAGGTCACGCATCCGGAGAGAGCTTTTCATAGAGGAGATCCAGGCAGCTGGGGGCATGGGGCCCGGCAGCGAGGGGGGATCTCCATCCCTCCGCGGGTCCAAATCAGGGGAAGGGGACAGCTGCGACGGGACAGAGTCCGAGGGCACGGTGGAGACCCGCCAGGGCCTGGGCGTCGGCCTGGAGGATCACAGAGGAGCGTGCAAAGACCAGGGAATGGAGGTAGAGTCCGAGGCCGGGGGCTCCAACGACTCCCCCGCAGAGTTGGACTGCAGCGCCTCGGGCTTGGCTGGGCCGGGCTCCAGCTGCGGGCAGAGCGGACTGGGCATCTTCGGCCTCACGGAGGCGTCCTCCACTAGCGCCGCCTCCAGTACGAACGTCCCCGCCAGAAACCCCAGGGACAACAATCTGCGCAAGAAGAAGGCGGCCAACCTCAACAACATCATCCACCGGCTGGAGAAGGCCGCCAGCAAAGAGGACCCGTCAGAGTGGGAGTTCTAGCTCCACCCAGACCGACCCCCGACCCCCGGACCCCTCCCCTCGTCCTTGCCGTCTCATAACCTCACGACCTCTTACCTTGGAAAACCCCTCCTGCTCTGTTCCAGTCGGAGAGCGGACACAGCCAAAGTCAAGCTCAGCAGCCATTTTTATTGCATAGAAGCTTTCCAAAAAAAAAAAAAAAAACACAAATAAAACATAAAGAAACAAAGTGTGGTTGGCAAAACCCTTAAAAAGAAGATTTTACGGAGTACGTAGAAGAACAAAATAAGAGAATTGTCTCTCCTGTTTTTTGTTTTTTTTGTTTTTTTGTAACTGAGTTTTTTTTCTTCTGTTGTTGTTTGTTTTTGTTTTTGTACTGAGAAAAAGCACTTAGCCGTCCTGCTGGCCTCTGGCCCTGCTGTACCTCCCCCCCTTATCACCAGCCACTGGTGCACCAGAACTGGTCAGTCCTGAGCTGAGGGTCTGACCCGCAGCCGGGGTTCGAACCTGGACTCGGTATCACAGGCAAGGCCTGACACAGCAGCTGTCACAGTGATTAGACACTGATAGACGATAGATAGCGACAGAAACTCTCTTACAAGAACTCTCACTTTCTTAAAGGAGATTTTTTTTTTTTCCTCTTCTTCTTCTCACCTCCCAAGTGTCCACAAACCTCCCCTCACTCAGTGAGACGCCTCATTTTTTTCACACTGTAGAGTGACTGTTACAAACCCTTTGCCTTTTTCACTCACTGCGTGTGTGTTTGTACGTTAGGGGTTGTGTCGGCGTGCACCTGTGTGTGTGTGTGTGCGTGTGTGTGTGTGTGTGTGTGTGTGTATACACCTAAGTGTGGTGCGTACGTCTCTTCTCGGCGGCAGCGTGTTTTCTTTGAGTCACTCCTACGCTCTTTGGAGGGTAGTGGAAAGCCTGCTGGCTGAGCTGCCATGGTTACTGAAATAAGACAGATGAACTTTGACCTGTTCTGTCCCATATCCTGTCCTGCTGACTGCCATGTGATGGCCAGAAGGATCGTTTTAATTCCTCGCAAACATACGCACTCATCTGAAGAGGAAGGAAGGAAGGAAGCGACTTTTTCTTGCCGCCTTTCGCCCCCTTCTTCTTTTTAGGATGACGGATGATCCGTTTTTGATACTGCAATTAGGTTGCCAATAAGAGATTGCACAGTCTATCGACTCTAAAGAACACAAAATAGGGAATTTTAGGAAAGCATTTTTAATTAGTACAAAAACGACAGAAACAAAGAGAGAAACAAGTTACTGCTAGAATTTGCAACAAAAAGAAAAAGGCAAGTAAATTAGAACGGAATAATGTTGCGTTGTCGAGATGCGACACGACGTATCCATGTAGTACTGTAGCTGTCCGACATGGCGACGTTCTTCGTGTGTGTCTTGTTGGGTTTTTTTCTTTCTAGGTTGTGCACGCTGCAGCTGCGTGCACGTTTGCACCACTAACGAAGAAGAAACGTTTTTTTCTCTGTTCACAAACCATGTTTTTATAGGCCAAATCAGGAAGAGTGTGTGTGTGTGTGTCTTTTTGTGTGCATTTATACTTGCTTGCATGCCAGTCAGGGTTGAGGTCAATTCACACAGTAAAATTTTAAGACTTATATTATGATTCTTGACTGAAAAAAAAGAGACGAGTTTTAGCAGAGTTGAACTGCTGAGCTCGATTATCGTGTACTTTCTGCTGGTTTTCCGTCAAAGTGAGTTCACTCCAACCTCCCCCGACCTTTGACCCTCCACCCGACCCTTACCGATTGTGAGTAGTTTCCAGTCTTCTCCAGTCTATCCTGAATCCAGGGATGTGTGTGTGTGTCTTTTTTTGCATTGAATTCTACTGTAAACACACTACAAACTTTAAGGCATATCACTTCCCTCCCTTGTCCTACACAAGCCCTCAGTGCCTGTCAGCCCACTGCCTCCCTCTCCCCTAGAGTGTGTGTGTGTGTGTGTATGGATGCACGAACACACAACGTGCTCGTGCGTGAGCGATCGAGGAGCATTGGGCGTTTCTATCCAGTGGGGTCATATTTCGTATATCTACTTGCACACACTACTAGTGCACAACTGACACCCTTCTTTAAGCTGTTTGATGCGTTACCATTGCATTAATCTTCTCACAAAGTAGTGTAATACTATGATTTACTGTAGCTTGGTTTTATTGCTATTTTTTTTTTTTTTTTGCATTTATAGTTTGGTTTTTATTCTGCTTATTTATAGGTGCTGTATTTTTTTTTCTATTCATTTAATGTCTTATCATATGAGTTGTCTATTTTTTAAGGGATTATACTGTTCCTGAGGGCAAGTAACATTTTTATTATTAGACGTATAGACTGCCGGCAGTATTGGTTACTATTTACAAAGATGTACTAGTTCTCATTTGTTTGTATATTCATGAATCCTAAAGTTTAGTGTCATTTCAATAGCTTTGGAGATGTGTTTTTGCTACAGTTCATGCTCCCGTAAGCATAAAAGCTCTTACCACAAATGTTATGCTCTTAAATTGCTAGCTAGAGAATCAAAGGACATATCAAGATCACTGAATATATGTTAGTCTATTTTATTCTATTCTGGGATAATGATGTTTTAGTTGTTCTTTTTTTTTTTTGCTTTGGGCAAGCCCAACACTAACGCTCAGCAGGGCATGCAGCTCTTTCTTTAGCCAGACCTCGCCCATCCATTTATTACACCCACGTAATTACCTGGTCTGAATTTCTACTCTTTTAGTCAACAAAAAAAGCAACAAAAAAAAGCAAAAAAAAAAAAGGTCAAATGAAATTACCTTAACTCGAGAACGCATGCTCACTTGAAAGAGGTCATATCTGCCAAATTGAGATTAGAGAAGCGTACCAGCCAGCAGGACGAGCTGCGCCATATCGAGCAGAGATAGCCAGCCTATGATTATGCAGAATTTCTATTGCAGTTAGCAAACGAAGCACTTAGGAGGATCTTTTTATGACTCAAACCGCGGACAGGGTCTGTAAACACTACAACGGAGTACGAGCCCAGGCATCCTGGGAAAGTGTTTGCCTTTTTTTTATTTTTTTTATTTTACTATTTTTAAACAGCGGTTGTAAACCAAGCACAGACTCTTTTTCCGCGTCCGAACACTAAAAACAATAAGGTGGCTGCGCCCGTGTCCAACACACGACAAACTGTAATCCTGTCCAAACTACAGATGACTGTGTGACACAATAAGCTGTTGTCCTGCACAGTTGTAGATACTGCGAGTAACCACCTGTTTTGGTCTCCGTACTAAAGCCTTTCTCCACACACACACACGCACACACACACCACTTTTTCCAGACCTGGTCAGCCAACAGGGTCTTTGCGCTGATGCATTTGCTGAAATTGGATTTTCTAAAACAGATGCGTCTTGGTCATTTAAAATATGATTTAAAGGATTATTTATTCAATTCCAAAAAGTCAAACTCACATTTTTTTTATTTAATTTTTTTTTTTTTCACATAGTGTGAAATATTTAAGGTGTTTATTTCTGGCCGTTTTGATTATTACAGCTTATGAAAACCCACAATTCAGTTTCTCTGAAAATTAGACTATTAGGTTCGATCAGGAGCCAAATAATTCGTTTAGAGATGTAAATCTCACTTGAATTTTTTAAAAACAGCTTTTTTGACATATGTACTTGAGAGAATTTCTTATATTTGAGGAACTGGCATTTTATTTCTTATTGTTGTGATTTAAAGTAAAGATAAACATAATAGGATAGTTTAAAAAAAAAAAAATCCCATAGATTCTAACTGCATGACAATGAGAACAGATCTAAAAACATATCAGTGGTACTTTTAGTGTCATTTTTTTCTAATGTTGCAGGTAAGAATTTAAAACAAAACAAAACCTGCTTTTGTTATATTTATTTTAAAACATTACCCAATTACCTTTAAACTTTTAGCCAAATTTATTAGGAGCATCTCTTTGGACTTGCAGGTTGCAGAAGTAAGAATATTTAGCACAAAAATCCTGAAGAGTATGTTTGATCCAGAGTACTTTGGCTTGAGTTACTGCGTTAATGCGGCGTGGCATGGAGCCCATCGGCCTGTGGTTCTACTGAGTCGCCATGGAAACCCAGGTTGCTTTGACAGCTGCTTTCATATCATTGTCCTTTTGACAATACAGAAACTAAATGTTGGGTTTTCTTTGGCTGTTCGCTTTGACCTTTAAAATTAATCCGAACTCGTTTCAAATTTACCAAGATGCTGCAGCGACTCTTCCTGCGGACGCCACGATGTCAGACATCCGCCGTCCATAGCAGATCTTTTTTTATTTTCTTTTTATTTCTCCCCCCCCCCCCCCCCCCACTAACCCAGCAGCCTCTGCAAAACACGAAGCACTTAAAACCATCGCCAGTTTTCTACAGCCACAGTTTCATCCCAAACTGAGATCATCAGATTCGTGCCTTTTATCTGCCAAGCAGGGCACCAAACTAATGATGTCACATGGACAGTTCCAGCTGATGTCTCACTCCAGATCCAAGTTTCTTTCTCACAGATTTCATTTTTGGTACTGACAGCGTTTTCTCGTAGAGTGCAAACTGTGGTGTGTTCCCCTGACTGAGCTGCAGTCGTGTTTCAGTCCAGGTCCTCATGTTTGGCCTCCCCCACCATCCAACACCATCAACACCCCCTCCACTTCCTTCACTCCCCCTCAATGCGTTTCTTGTGTTGTACATAAACTAGCAGCGAAAAACAAAAGGCCAGAGCATTGAATGAAGGAGGAAGCATGCAGAAACAGCAGCGTACACTGTAAGAACACTGAATTTATTCACGGGGCATTTTTGTTGTAGTTTTTTTTTGTTTTGTTTATTTTTTTTTTCGTCTGTTTTTACGTCAGGTTTTGCTGTGACATTAATAACGGCACTACATGTATTGATAATGACGCGTGCCAATTCAAATGGGTTCTTGGGATGAATTTAAAAAATGAAAATGGAGAGGAAGAGAGAGAGAGAGGCGGATGTAAATAAGTTGCAGATTGATTCGCTTTTGTCACAGCGCGCTTCTCGTTCGATAGACAGGAGAGGAGAGAAGGGACGATTCAGGACTTTTCCATGATCCACAGATATTTTTCTACAAATTTAAATCAGATGATTCTATACACTGTTGAATAACATTGTAAAGGTGTAACAGATGCTGTATATCATATCATGTTTTCTGAAGTTGTGAAAGCTTTACTGTATGATCTGTTTTTGAAGTAGTAGTTCCTCGTTAGTTGTGATGGAAGCCCGAACAGCAGCAGCAGCAGCACTGGCCACCATATTCAGGAGAAAAACAATAACAAAAAATACATAAGAATTAAAAAAAAAAAAAACCTCAGATGTTTTTTTTTTTTTTGTAAAACTTTTAGAATATATCTTATGAAGTGTTTTTGTTTGTTTTTTTGTAAGGAAATACTTTCTGAATCAGCGGTGCTGTACTTATAGCACTCTCAGTAATACATTTTGTTACATAGCACAGCACAATAATCCTCCTTTTAAACCCCCCCGGCCAGTGCGTCCACGTGCATTTTGTTTTTCCTCTCGCGGTCACGTTGGCTCGTCTTCCGTCTTAAAAACCATCATCTCTCAGTTCCTTCACGCTTCAGTGAAGAACTTGAAACTCCGCGGCGACGACACATTTCAAGGCGTGAAAGACGAAGCAAAAGAAAAAGAAAAATAACAGCCAAATAGTGACGTAGTTCTCCGCTTTTGTCGGGAGGCGGTCGACAGATTTCCGTGTTGCTACCTAGTGTCGTCGCGTCCGTTCACTCATAGCAGGAACCACAGTGTAGTCTGACAACCAAATGACCCGGAGGGAGGTGTCCACCCCCGCATATCGCCCTCCTCACCCCGTCGTCCTCCCTCTTTTGGAAAGCTTTAAGATGCTCGTCGAGGCTTTAGCAGGTTCAGAGTGTTTCTAGATGATTTTTGTTTTTCTGCAACACCGCCATCAACAACGTGGAAGTAATAATCCTCATAACCTCTCCCACTGCTTATTTTGTGAGTGTGTGTGTGTGTGTGTGTGAGCGAGCGGAAAGTGTGTGTAGTAGTACAAGAGGCTGCATGACTGTAAAGGGATGTTACAATGTTTTTATTCGGGGTTTTTTTTTAAGTAAGTGGTTTTTTCAGCACTTCTGTCACTCCTGAGAGGCTTTTATTTCTCTGTCCTTCGGGGTGTCCCTCTGTTTGTTTGGTTTTTTTTCCTCATGTATCATTGTTTCTTTTAGCTTTCTATTTACTAAACGTATCATGTTGTTTGTTCTCAGCACTGTAAAACAGTCCCTTCTACGACATTGAAAAGCAATATCACTGTATGAAACGTTCACAATGTATTTGTTATGATTGACATTTGATTCATCATCATTATTATTCACATGCACCCTAGGTGTGATAATTGAAGTAAATCTCTTTTATACAAATACTAAAAGTGTGCTTTTGTTGTTTGTTTTGTTTTTGTTTTGGGGTTTTTTTCTATAACACACGGTCGGTTCCCAAACTTATAAGTATTCTCAGAGAAAGGGGTCAGTTGAGGTTAAAATGAATGGTTAGGGTTTCAGAGGTCTTTTGGACTCCTCCGGCCGTCTCCCTCAGGTGAGTCGCTTCAGATGATGACGCGTTCTGCACAGGAAGTGACGAGTCTGTAACCTGTGACTGATCTCGTGCGTTCCACAGGCCGCTACTCCGAGCTGCAAGTGGAGTTTTCTGCCGCGGTGCGCACCAGCGCCGAGCAGAAGGAGCTCATCCTGAAGCTGGAGCACGACCTGAGCACCATCCAGACCATGTCCTCCCTGTCGCGGCCCGACGCCGACGGGTCGGAGGTCGGCAGCATGGGCAACATCCCGGAACCCATCAAAGAGGCCTCCGCCACGTTTGCAGGTGCGTCCAGGACAAACATGTCGTATCGAGTCACTTCTGCAGACAAAAATGATTTGAGTTAGTTTCAGTGTGATCAGACTTAGTTCAGTTCAATCCTAATTCTAATATGAGATAGTCAGAAACTGTTATAGAGAAGCATTGGACCAGGTGTACCTTTTATCGGAAAGAAAGACTGAGCATGCACAAAGTCAGCAGTAGCAAAGGCTTTGAGGAACAAGGTAATGATAACAAGGGTTCAATGGAGTCAACCAGGAAGGATGCACTTCTCTAAACAGAAGCACTTTGCGGTGAGTACTTTCCATTGGAGAGTCAATTCAACGATGCACAATGTTCCTGCCTTAGTCATGAGTTACATTAGTGAGAAAGGTGCAGCTAAACTTTGAAGCACTGGGTCGGGCGTACTTTCTCATTGATAGAAAAACCAACCACATCTGTTGCACTGAGCAGGGGGCACTTTCTATTAGGATTACAAAGACCCCATTTATAGCTGTGATGGAAACAGATCAGTCAGTAGCTCCTTTCTAGAAAGAAATACAGGAGAGAGAAGCCAAGAGGACTTTAAATGAAAAAAGAAAACGAAGGGAACACAAAGTCGATGGCAGCAATAACTGCTGGTTTTTGTTCTGGAAAGAGACACAGCTAAACATGCCAGGAAAAAAACAACAACACTTAATCAATAGCTTCCTCAGTCTCTTAGCTTAGGAAGGAGACGTTGCTAAATGCAGAACTGCTGGTACTTTCCGCTGAAGCGAAAAACAAAGAATTGTCAGTGTTGGTGTTAATGGCACTGATAAATGTCAGTAGAAAGGGATGCAGTAGAACTGAGCCGGAACTACTTAAAGGAAGGGATTATGCAATCAGTGGTATTAATATATTTTTCATTTCCTTCATCCAAGAAAGAAGCTCAGCTAAACAAAGACGCACCGAGTCTGAGTTACTCTCTGAAGAAAACACAATTGATAGCAGCCATGTTTCTGTCAAAGGAAACAGGTGGACATTGCAAGAAAGACACTTCTTACCTCATGAAACAAAACCCCCGTCCGTCCCACGAGTACAACGTTTTTCTTTTAGATTTGTAGAGTTGAATGGAAAGCAGAATGTGCTGTAAGATGTTTTATTTCTGAAGTCTCTCTATCTTCCCACAATATATATTGCGTATTACTAACTATGCAGTAGATTGAAGGAAACTCAGATAATGAAGAGAGCAAGAGTTTCTTTCTCCCTAATCTGAGCTGCAGAGGGATTACAAGAGGACAGCGTGCTGCTTACACAATCAAGCCCTTAAAAACAGAAAGCCAAGTGTTCTTTGATTTGGCTCAGGGGTTATCAATGGGAAGCAAAGTTTCTGTGACAGCTTGATGGCAATCCAAGACACGCTGCCAAAATGCCTCAGCAGCTTTTTACAACGGAAACCTTGCTGAAGGCTGCCTGATCTGAGTCTCACCTTTTATTAAGTCTAACTTTACAATCATAATGAGAAAACATAAATAAATAAATAAATAAATAATCTAAATTCAAACTTACGTTTGCCATGATTGTCTTTTTGTTCGGTTTTGTTTTAGTTAGCTTTTTTCTGTCCCTTTAAATTCAGTTCAAGAGAAAAACATCCGTTATTAATCTGTGGCAGAATAAATACAACAAAGATGGATTGTTTAATAATAATGGATAACAAGAAGCTCCACTGCTGGTTGGTAGTAAGAAAAGGGAAGTAAAGACATTAAGTTATTTTTTTGTTTTACTTGATTTAAGAGAAAAAAATGTAACCTCTAAGATAAAATATTATGTTAGAGGTAATATTTTTAAAAATTTTTGCAGAATTTGTACAAATGTTAAGTCATTTTGAAAGATTTTTCTTTAATTTTGCCTCTCGTATTACAGACTACATGTAGTGTAATGTCAGAAGGTTTGTCTTCTGTCTTCTGATGAGACAAAAGAAAGAAATTGGCTTTTCACCAGGTGTCTGCACATCCTTAAAAAGTCTTAAATTATCACGTATCTAAAATTGAGGCCTTAAAATGTCTTGAATTCATAAAAAAAGAAAATGTAAGTTGATCTTAAATGTGTTAATCACAGGTCTTAAACTTTGTTGTGGAAGCATTATTTTATGCATTTTTTTTTATTCTCCCGGGTCTTTTCTGTCGCTTATAAACATGTTTATTGCGTTCTGTGAACCGAGGCGATTGAGGCTATCGCTAACACGCTGCTAATAAACCCTTGCTAGCTAGCTAGCTAGTATTTTTGCCTCTACCATGGGGATGAAGCTAGGTTCAGTTTTTGCTATCCTCGATTGTAATCCAGCAAGTTCTCCCCAAAATCCCATATATTTAGTTTTGTTTTAGGTCTTAAATTTCATTCAAGGTGCCATTAAAACGATCTTAAAAACTCTTATATTTGATTAGCTGAAACCTGCAGACACCCGGTTTACAACTCCACCTGTATGTAAACAACCAAAGTCCATAATAGTTTGGTGTTGAGTCGATGTCTGCGGCCTGTCACCTCCAGGTTCAGGCGCGACCCCCCAGCCTGAGCTTCCCCAGGGCCAGATGGACTCTCTGCTGTCCATCATCTCCAGCCAGAGGGAGCGTTTCCGCTCCCGGAACCAGGAGCTGGAAGCCGTGAGTCGCTCACACAGACCTTAAACGTGTCCCTGTTTACGTTTCTTCCGGATGCAGTCTTCCTCACGCGTTCCCCTCTCGACCCCTGCAGGAGAGCCGCTCCATGCAGCAGACCATGCAGGCCCTGCAGGGCGAGCTGGACAGCCTGAGGGCCGACAACATCAAGCTCTACGAGAAAATCAAGTTCCTGCAGAGCTACCCGGGCAGAGTGGGTCTTCCCTCGCTCTTTGGGAGGTTGATCCCGGAAGAAAGCATGAAGGGAAACTAAAATCTGTCCATGTTGTTGTTTTCAGGGCAGCGGCAGCGACGACACTGTGATGCGCTACTCCTCCCAGTACGAGGAGAGACTGGATCCATTTGCTTCCTTCAGCAAGAGAGTATGAGACACGCAGTGCACTTTACTCAGCACAAGCAGTCTTGAATGCTCTCAGTAGAGTCTAAATAGTTGTTTTTCCCCTTTTTTTAAAACAACAATATTTTACCTGAAGTTTCTGATTCAGTGTTTGATTCGTTGCCACCTTTCAGTCCATCTTTAATTTGCAGAAATGTGACCAGCCTTTAGTGGTTTAAAGGTAGATAAACGGAAGAGGTCAGATTTTTGAGCGGAAGGGAAGGAGTTCATACGAGTTGAAAGGAAGAGAAACCATCTTTAGTATTGGCAACATACACCTGGTGTTTAAAATGCATTTTGTCATTATAATAGTTAAAATTCACCTTTGAAAGAGTTTCAGTTTAAAATATAAATAACCCTGGATGTGGGTCAAGCTGGATACTTGTCTGTTTCTGTGACCTTGATGTGTTCAGGAGCGTCAACGTCGATACCTGAGTCTCAGCCCTTGGGACAAAGCAACTCTCAGTCTGGTGCGTCTCAGTCTAAGAGAATCTCTCTGTCTCTGTGTTTGATGCAACTCAGACCCACACACTGCTCTCTGTTCCCAGGGCCGGGTGATCCTCTCCAACAAGATGGCCAGAACCATCGCCTTCTTCTACACCCTGTTCCTGCACCTCTTGGTCTTCCTGGTAGGGAACAGTTACTGTGTGAACTTTAGCTTTAGAGAAAAGGGACTCACCATTTTTTTCTTCCCCCCAGGTGTTGTACAAGACTGCTTGGAGCGAGAGCATCGGCAGAGACTGCACCGCTTTCTGTGCTAAAAAGTCAGCGTTCGTCCTGTTCTTGGCTTTGAAAGCTCAAATATCCTGCTAACTAAAAAAATAATAAAAGTTTTTCTCCATTTTTCTTCCAGGTATGCTGACCACCTCCACCGCTTCCATGAGAACGACCAGAACCTTTAGGCTGTCCCGCTTCTGCACAAGCTTTAGATTAGCTCTCCTCGATTGTCCTCCTCTCTGGTTGCAGTAGCTCTTCTGTCCACCAGAGGGCGATTTAAGGCTGTGGACAGTTGAGCTTTTCATTCCCGGTTTCCTTCTCTCTAATAAACTGCAAACGCTTTTCTGGTCTAGATTTATGACTTGCTGGTTTTGGATCACTTATATACTGAAAATGGTGTTGACATTTTGTTCTGGTTTAATGACGGTTAGTGTAGTTAAAGGGACCAGGGTAGTTTTTTGGTTTTTTTTCAATGGTTTCTATGGTAACAGGTTAGCAGTAGAAATAAGATCTGATCACGGTGGTGGTATAAACACAGTTTTTTTTTCTTGATTTACGGCGTTTAAAAGTGAATTGGACGCAGTTTTATTGATTTGTCTTTGGTGCAGAGATCCTCTGGTTACCATGACTTCCTGACTGATGTCACTGCAATGATTTGAGTTACTGAGTCTGTCATCCTTAAGGACATTTCTGTGCATGTTTTCCTGCTTACTCCTCCCTTTCCATCCTTGCAGCTGTACTCTAAATAAAGACCATGCAGCAGTTTGGTGTGGAGTGTTGTTGTTTTGTCGTAGCTACGAACCACAGCTGCTTTATTTCTGCCCGGTTCCCTTCAGCTTTTATTTACGTCTAGAAGTGATTTTTCTCTCCTTTTGAAGTGCTGGGTTTCATGGGTCAGGAGTTAAACCTGGAGCCACTACATCATGGACTCTGGCCTCCATATGTGGCACACCTGCTCTCTTCCCCCCACATCTGAATTATTAATTGCATTTATATGTCAGGTTTGTGGTTTAAACACAATAACGTGACCGAAGCAGCATATCGTCGACGTGTGTGTAGCAGAGTAAGGTGAGAAGACAAAAACCCTTGCAGGAGGACAAGAAATGAACATTTTATTCTATATGAATATAGTTTATGTAGCAAAGAACAAAAATTGTGAATGAAAAGGAGCAGGTAGAAGTAGACTTCTGCCTGCTCCTTTTCAACTCGAAAGACTTTTTCAAATACACCAAGCGATGCATAATATAAGAAATACTGGAAAAAATGTTGGAAAAATATTCTAATTTCTATATTTTATCCATTTGTTTCATCAATCTGTTCGTCTTCCATTCTTGTTAGATGATGGATTTTGCCGTTTCTACACTTAAGGCTTCTCCAAAGGCTTCATTTTCTTTTAAGGTTTTAAACGCACGCAGATTTCCCGAAACCTCGATTAAATTTAGAAGAATCTTAAATGTGTGCGTTGGTCTGTTTATTGCTTCTTTCACTTGTATAATAATTATTATTATTATTAAGCAGACCGCACCAGTTTTTCCCCCATAATTTAAAGTCTTCCCACAGGAATTGAGTGGTTTCTGTGAAGCAGAACTACAAACCCCATAATGCACAGCAGCTCAGCCTGAACGAAATGACCCAAAGCATTCACTTCAAGCCTGCGTACAAAGTTCTGTGCCTGAAACTGACTCCTTGCGTTTTCAGATAAATTCAGCCGCTAGGCCAAGTTTATGCAAAGAATAACCCAGTGAGGCGACTAATGAAGAAAATCGCTATTATTTGGATTTTATTTAGAGGCATATACGAGTAAAAGGAGCAAATGTAAACATATGGAACACTATTTTTGTATAATTTTATTTGTACTTTGGTTGGTTTATCGAGTAAAATACATTGAAGTGTAGTAATGTCAACATAAGCGTTTATATTTCACATAAAGAATAGAATATTGTATGGAGGCGGTGAAGTGGAAAAGCAGGTTTAAGTTGACAGACTTTAGCTGAAGTTGAAGAGCAACAAAAATCAATTTTATTTTTGTAATATATGGAGGACTAAAATAAAAATTATGCTCACCCCCAAAGCATCACTGATACACACACGCAGGAGGACAAACCAACTTTGAGAGCGTCATGTTTGTTTGTTTGTTTGTTTTAACTGAGAGGAAGCAAGAGTAACCAGAGAGAAGTGTTGCTTTTTTCCAGGCAGTCATATTCTATCAATCAATCAATCAAACTTTGTTCGTATAGCAGATTTCAGCAGCAAGGCATTTCAAAGTGCTTCACATCAAATCAAACACAAAAACACAATGCAACATGGAATCAACAATAAAAACATCAAGTCAGATTCCGTCAATAAACTTACAATTGATTACGTTTCAAATACAACTCTAAACAATTCTAGCATAATTTGAGCTTCTCTTGTTGACCTTTTGACCTCAAAGCAACCAACTAACAACTGCACTGAAAGTAAAAAACAAAACAAAAACTCACAATGTGCTGATTGGAGATTTGAATGTGGGCAGCCCCACTTAAAGCTCCCCTCCCTCCCGTCTGCATTATTCATGAGACGCCTCCTCTTCAGGAGCGCCTCAGCGTGCGGCCATTAGAGCCTGGCCCTCTTCCTCCTCCTCCTGCTCCACTTTTCGCTGCGTCTCGTCCTCGTTTTGCTTATCAATCAGAGCAGACGGTGAGCTATCTCAGCACAATTACGGCCCCATCCTGCCCTCCGCATCGCCGTTCACCTTTAACCCCACTCACCTAATACAACCCCCATCATCCTCCTGGGCTCCAGCACTTACTCCGTTTCCCTTATCTCAGCTGCTCCAGCCTCCATCAGGAATAACAAAAGGTCTTGAGTGAAGCCTAATGGCCCTGATGTTATTTTTACTGCAGACGACGGCTCTCTTTATTCAGACTGATGTGACGGTAGAGCTCCATCATGTCGCATTTCCCCCAGTGAGGAAGTAATCTGCTTTGGTGATGTCAGAAAAAAAAAAGATAGATTGAAATATTCTTGTTTAATTTCCAGCAGGAGTCCAGCATTGGGCAATAAAGCTGTGTTTTATTGTCAATATGAGTTATTCATCGGTCATGGCTGCAGACCTTTAGGTCCGTTTCTGTGAAGTGACCATGTTGGTGGTTTTTGCAGGGAAATGTGAAGTATAGTCCCTGTACGCATCTCAAAGTTTTCTGCATAACAACTGCAAACTGCTTATTTTATTGGGGTGTAACGGGGATATACTGTAGATCAACACAAAAGTAGTGCATAAAATGAAAGTGAGAAATTAAATCGGTAGGGTACTGAAGATAAACGCATGGATGAGTTTCTCTAGATCTGGCTGAGACATTAGTCCTTTAATCTTGGAAATGTTCTTCAGGTGATAGAAGGCCGACTTTGTAACTGTCTTTATGTGGCTCTGAATGTTCAGGTCAGAGTCCATCACTACTCCCAGGTTTCTGATTGCTGGTTTTCAGTTGTAATAACTGAAGCTGTGCACTGACTCTAGGTCTATAGCTCTAGATCTATAACTCTAGATCGTTCCTCTTTAGGTCCAAAAATAATAACTTCAGTTTTGTTTTTGTTCAGCTGGAGAAAGTTTTGGCACATCCACACATTTATCTGTTCTAAGCATCTGTTCAGTGATTGGATGGGTTCTGAATCTCCTGGTGACATCATAATGTAAAATGTGAAAGTATAAATTGGTTTCACCCACCCTTGAGATGACGCCCATAAAACATAGAGTCCACACGTCCTTAGATTCATGTATCCAAAATTAAGTCCTGAAAATGTGTTAAATTAATTAGGGGTGGCGGGAAAGCAATAAGTTAATCTTAAATACATCAGTCCCTGGTTGTAAATTTTGTTGTGACAGGACTATTTAATCTCATTCATTCCATGTAGTGTTTCTTTTTTTTTTTTCTTGCAGGAATTTACTGTTACATGCGCAGACATCTCCACTGCGTTCTATAACTCAAGGCGATCGCGGCTGCCGTTAATTAGCTGCTAATATGCTCATGCTACCTAAAGCAAGGATAGAGTTAGCTAGATGTTTTTACGTCCATTTTAGGCAAGTGCAAATTTATCTGCAGTTGGCTTAACATACTCATCTTCACCGACATATATAACTTCTTTGCAATTTTCTTTGATGCTTTTCTGTCACGATACAAGTCTTAAATTCCCTTCATAGAGGTGTTAAAAAGGCCTTAAATTAGAATTGGTGAAACCTGCAGAAACCTTGTAAGTGAAATGCTATCCTCCTACATCAGAACTGTTCAGAAAGGATTCGAGTGACATGGTGAAGAGGTTGAGAAGTTCCTCTGGTTCCCAACCCACAGGGAACCTCACCATCCACTTATATCTTCAATTTACTCAAGTAAAATGAAGATTTACTGGATTTTTAATGTATATCTTAAATTTACCAAAGTAAACTGAAGATATAAGGAGAGTGGTCATAATGTTGAGGCTGATCCATGTCACCATACCTGGTTGCAGCCCAGGGGCCCACGTCCTGGTGAACCCGGCCCTGTGTGTGTGTGTGTGTGTGTGGTCTGTGCTGCTGTGAGGCCTGAATTCCTCCACGCTGTGTCCTGAATGAATGCAGAGCTTCAGCAGAGCCTCCGGGGGGAGATGAATTATGTAACAGTTCCTCTCTGCTTGTTTTTTTATATATTTTTTTTTTACTTCCTCCAGGTAAGCTCTCTGCTCCCTCTCTCATTCAGAGGCTCCGTCTTCATTCATTCCTCTGCGGCTGTGAAAATCTCTTATTCAGGGCTTTCATTGATAGGACGGACCATTCAGCGTTTCTCTCCTTTTGTGTCGTTAAGTAGCTCAAACCAGAAACTGCTGCGGATACAAACACTGTGTGTGTGGGTGTGTGTGTGTGTGTGGTTTTCCATTTTGTTTTACTTCCGAATGAAATCCCTTCATTATATTTCAGCTCCTCATAACACTCGTCCTTTGAAATCCTTGCGCTTGTTTTCTGTGTGCATTAAGGTTGTTGTTTTTTTTGTTTTGTTTTTGTTTTTTTCTTTCTGCCCCCTCCTCTGCATCACCCCGTCGCCACGGCGTTGCGATGGCAACAGGCCTCCTCTGTCAGGTGACTCCATGCCCAACGCTCCCCTTGCTCTCTGATTCAGTCGGACACGTGATCAGAACCGAAGCCTGTCCGGATGCCGGATATTCGGAGATCAGTCCAAAAGGCTCCCTTTGACCCGCCGCTCTCCCCACACTCAGAGTCTGACTGCTGGGAGAGTGTCATGCATTTCATCATCGTCTCTTTAATGACACAAAAAGAAAAAAAAGAAAAAAAGAACAAATCCAAATTTTGATGAATTCAAATTCAATCCTCACACACCAATAAAAAAAAGAAAGAAAAAGAAAAACTGCTTTGAAATAATCAAAAGTAATTTTATTCTCTATATTGGGAATCTGAACTTGATTTATGAAGCACAGCATCAATCCTTTAGCTGAGAAACACAGATATGTTTTGAGAATAAAGGATGCTGCCAAAGTGTGAACTCTGCAAAACTGCAACGTTTTGACTTCATTTCAGCCTTCAGTCTTCATGAGGATCTTGACTTGCTCGTATTTTCTCTTCCTGGTTCTCCTGGGTCTTTTTCCATTCTTTCTCTGAGCACTGACTGGTCTTATTTTGGGGTGAATCTGATTGACAGCGCTAAGACCCTCCCCTTGGCTCTGATTGGTTGTTTCTGAACGGGAGCTGCGCATTTCAGCACAGGGCGATCTTTGTTTCCAATCTTTGTTTATTAAAGTTGAGTACTGCAGCTTTAAGAGGAGACGCTGACAGATTTGTTGTGCTGTCGTTTTTCTTTCTCACGATCTTGAAACAATAGCGTCAGCCTCTATCGCTCAAAAGCTTTAAAATAATCTTTTTTTAAAACTTAAGACCAAAATTGAGCATCAACACCTGCTGTGTGAATGTAGCAAGTTTTACTTTAACGTTATACATGTGACCTTTCTGTACTGTCTCTCTTATTTTTTATTATTATTCCCTAACTTACTAGTGACCTACATTTATCCGCATGATTCCAGTTGTCGGCACAACAAAGTTATTTTATTTTATTCTATTCTATTCTACACTCTAGTCCGGAGCCACCATCCGGCAACCTTTACTTGCTTGCTTAAATTAATTACAGATTTGCAAATATGCTGAATTTTACTGACTAATCCCATCAAGGTAACAGAAACTAAAAGGATATTGATGAGAATACTAAAAGATGGACTGGACTCTCTCTTTCTCTCTGTTGTTTGTGCCGTCCCGCCTGGACCGTGCCGCCCTGGGTGGTGAGCCATTTCCCCCACGTTAAAAAACCCGTGGCTAATGAAACTTCTGAAATTATCTGATTTCAGTTACGGGTAATAATGTCCAGGTCCAGCTTTTAGTGTGGTGCTGCGTGGTGAAATGCATTTCAAGTAGAAATCTTTCTGTTATTTAAAATGAAGCGCATTTGTAAAATCATTCAAAAGAAGAAACCAAATCATCCGGTTCACTGGACTTTCCTGTCCCGGTGTTGTCGGACCTGGAACACATTTTTTTAATCTTTACAGCACATGAGCGCGCCCTGACGTCGAGTCTTTCCTGTTGTTCGCTCGTGTTGTTTACCGTGTCATTGACGCTGTTATTTCCGGTGTTATGTTTGGGCCGAACCCTCCGGCTTGGATGGGATGACATCATTACACACATCACTTCCTGAAAGCTCTGTAGGAGGACGCAAACAGAGAAAACACACACACACACACACACACACACACACACACACATCGCGGTGTTCCTGCAGCAGGTCGTCTGAGGATCCCGGTCGGTTCTAATTTGGCGCCTCGTTGGTCGCAGGTGAATCTGCGGCCCCGGCACGTTCAGGATTCTTATTATGGGATGTTTTGTTGGCTCAGATTGAATCGCAAAGGTTTTTTCACCCATATCAGGTTACAACCATGAATTACGATTTATTGGCATGTAATGTGACTGGCAAAAACACAGCAGCATATTGAAGAAAAAATTGAAGAAAAACAATTTATGAATTTAAAATAAAGTGTAAAAAAATCTGGAAAGTGTGGCATGCATTTTTAACTTAAAACCCAGACTTTGAGGAAGTCGACACATTTAAAAAATAAATAAATAAATAAAATCAAGCACACTCAGATAAACTGCTTAGTGTTTATCTGAACTTTCTCCAACAGGGACAGGAAAGCTGCTCAAAGTTGATGGGAGAACCAATGAAGCTCATCACAGCACCATCCTGAGAGAATACTTGTTGGAGGCCAAAAAAAGGTTTAAGGTTATGCTACAAGATTACTTTTAAGAAGAACCAGTAAAGTCAGAGCTTCAATGATATGATTAGAATAGCCTAGTCAAAGTCCAGATCTCATCTAGTTGAGAATCTGTCCCATGACTTCCAAAATGGTCTTTTTGCTGTTGCATAAAAATCCCAATAAAATATTGTGAAATTAGTGCCTGTAAGGTAACAAACTGGGCATTTATCATATTGTTTCTCATTTATCATAATAAAGTTCTATCATCAGAATTTAAATTTATTATTGTCACAACAAATTCCAATTAAATGTGTTCACCCTTCTTTTCCCAAAACTGTCAATATGTTACAGTGTGCAGCTTTGTGTTATAAATCTTTATGTGCCTGGTGTCGTGAAGATGGATGTTTTTCAAGATAAGTGTTTGTGTTTGTCTGTTAATGCTGTGCTTTGTAGCATATCCATACAGTTGACTAAAAAACAAAGCAATAAATCGTTATTATCACTTTTATCGATATCACAATAGTCCTGCAAAATATCGTGATATAACTTCGATATCGCCCAACAGGTAAGAACCCGAAAGATGCGAAAGCGTCACAGAGTTTTACTGGACAGAAACTAGCTAGCCTGGACGGAGGTGTGCTGGTGTGTAGCTGAGCTTCACGGCAGATTCTGGTCTGGAGACGGCAAAGAAGAACCAGATTCTGTTTATTAAAATCCCGCTAACACGCTGATCATCAAACAGCCCCAAGAGGCCAGTTTCTATCTCAACCACTTAAGAAGCTTTTACGGGAAATCGGCTTCATTTCTCGCTCCTCATAGTGTGCCGCCCCGTCTGCAGTCAGAGTCTGAACGGCTCTCAGGAGGAGGTCATGCTGTTCCAGCACAGCGGCGCATTAAGCGCAAAAAGATGAAGCCGAGACATCTTGTTTCAGCTGAGGGGAAATTAAGAGGAATAGATGTTAAGATGTCGATCTGAACAGAGTGTGGATGAGATGCTGCAGCGGCAGCAGGGAGGAGCGGCCGTCGATCCGTCCTTCCGGCAGGAAGTGTTTGCGGATCAATAGGAAGAGAGGATCTACGGAGGGAGACGGCACCGTCACTCCATCCACAACTCGATTTCCTCCTTTCCGATGTTTAAATTAGCGTTAGAGTTTTTATTTAGCAGCACACATCCTGAACACATCCTGTTGATTTCCATCGATAAATGAATGTGAAATACTGTGTCAATCCTATTTGTGGTCTTTGTGACACTTGATTATGAGGATTTACTCTCTGGACCTTTCTTCCCTCTAGCATCAAAGATTGAGACACTCTTTTTTTAATTTTTTTTATTTTTTTTATCAGAGTTGGAGAGTAACAGTCCATCCATCCATCCATTATCTGAACACCCTTCTTCCCCAATGGGGGACTGTGGGAGGAAGCCGGAGAACCCGGAGAGAACCCACCATGCACAGGGAGAACATGCAAACTCCATGCAGAAAGATCCCCGGCCGGGAATCGAACCCAGGACCTTCTTGCTGCAAGGCAACAGCTCTACCAACTGCGCCACTGTGCAGCCTCCGGAGAGTAACAGTAAGTAGCTATTTTTAACTAGTGTGGAGAAATATCCGTTCTCCATGCTGAGTTCTTGACGTATGAGGTTGAAGAAGAGTCAGTGAGTTAAATTCATGAATTCCGTTTATTAGTACCAAAATACAGCTGGTCCATTTCGCATGCTACCTTTAGGAGTTAGCAGGACAAAATTGCATCAAACAAAAGTTTTCCATTGTCTTTGTTAGCTTCTGTCTAAGCTACGTCCAAAGGAGGGCGTTTCCTAACACGTCATTTCCTTTAGCTTTAGCTTTGCAACTAGCTAAAATAGATGGACGGAAAAACAGAATTATTTATTCTCATCACTAGTAACTTTTGGGGTAAATACAATTATTTTCTTAGTGTTGTAACTACGTTGCAGTTTTTACTTTTACCTGATTAATTTTATTGTCAAGTATTACTGCTGTTGAGTAAAATGTCTGGATACTCTGCCCACTGTGAGTAATTTCAACAAACATTTTTCTTTTAACCAAAAAAATCACCAGACACAAACGAACACCTTCAGTTTCTGTTAACGTTTCACAAGTTTTGTGTTGAAACAAACCTATCTGGAAAAATGTTGAAATAGTAAAATTTTTAACAGTTCCATTTATTCTAGAGGAATCGCACGAAGTTCCAGTGAATTCGATTAGCTAAAACCAACCATCTACAGTAAGACTATGAGATCAGTTGTCTTGAAATGAACGAAGCATTCTTTGGAGGACTGTTTTAGGTTTGTTAATTTAAAAGATGCAGTGAGAGAGAACGCAAGGTAAATAGGACAGACTCTGATTTTTATTTCAAATTAAATGACCAAGGTACATTTAAGCTCTATCTACCAAAATTTCATGCTGCCATGGTGATATGACAGCTTCACAGTTGCCTCAAGACAACTACGCACTTTTCAGAACTGGCACTTGGTTGCCTCTGGGAAACGATGGCAATTTACGCAACTCAGTGAAGTTTCCGGTATTCAATTAATAAATAAATTGCGCTAAGATGCGAAACTAACTTACCTACTAGTCGTAAGGTCTATTTTAAAAATAATTTAAAAAAGAGAATATTTTTATGAAGAAAATTGACACAGCCGTTTCTACAAAATATGGCTTCCTAAGAGTTATCTGACAAGTTAAGTAAATTTTATTTGTTATCCTTTTAAGAGAATCGCATCATTTGAAGGGATTTATTGTGTTGCTAGCTGACCCAGTTTTCTTGTGAAGTACACCACAATATTAAGCTAAGTCAGATATTAAGGGTTTTTTAAGCAGGTTCTAAGAATGTTTGACATTACGTTGTAGTATTTATGAATGATTTATCAGTACTTCAGCAGACTGTCGTCCAATCAATCGACCTGTACGTATGCACTACAGACGATCTCACTTCCACAGATTTGTTTCTGCTTTGCTAGCAACAAAAACAAAAAACCTCAGAGTACATAAATCCTAGACTCTGTGCTTTCATTTCTTTATCTCTTCGCTGCCAGTAAATGATTTGCTCATCGCAAGCTTAAAGGCTGCCGAGTGGAGAGTTTGGAAAACAAGATTAATTTGTATCTTGATTAAGGTGAAAGGCCTAACCGGTGACCCGGTGAAGCAGCTGATCATTCCCGCTCCGTCACCAGGTGATTATTTTCGCCCCCCATTCAACAGATCCGATCCTCTCAGAGAGGATTACGCTGAAGCTAAGCTCGCTGTGCCACTTACTGAGAGGAAAGAGGCAGAGAGACACACGAGAAGTCACGGTTTCTGCCAAACAACCTGCATGTGGAGGGAAAACGAACAACGTGAAGCTGTTTTCTCCTTGAACCGAGAGCAAGACGTGAGCTGAAAACGGCTCCAATCCGGATTGGGAACATTGATGATGTGATGTCAGTTTTACGTCCCTCTGGTAACTGAAAGCATCTCAAAACGAGGATGTCCTGTTAGATATCAGCTCTTTGAAGTTCAAATATCCTAATGAGTTTTTTATTTTATTTAGAAAGTTATTCAACTGTTGTTGCACAGCAGTTGTTGCCTTGTTTTGCAGAAGAGACTAACCAACAGGTCCTCTGACTGAGAAAGTTAACTCCTGATAGCTAGCTTCTCTTAGCCGTCTGCTTGTCCTTGCCACCAGTTTAAGGAAATATTTCTTCACTCCTCACTTTTACCTCTAAAATTTTTTGGAGGGAGGTTTATCGTTTGAAATTATCTCACAACGTCTCGTAAAATCAAAGTAGCTATCAGCTTTCTTCTGGCTCAAAGCTTTCATTTCCGTAGCTTTCTGACAGTTCCTGGTGGATTTGGTGTCATGTTTTGGGTCATTATGGCATCGGCTAGTTGTCAAAGCACTTTAATAACTAATAACAGACAATAACTCTGTCAGTAGCACACCAAGCTACGTGCTTTAGCTTTAAATAGAGCAAACCTCTTTGAAAATGCTCTGTGTTGCTTTTGTGTCAACCTGAGGTGACAAACCTGTTTTTATCAAAGTCCTCTATTCGGTTTTTGATGTTTGTTTTTGTTACTTTAATTGTTCAGCATTGCTAAACGTATATTATACACGTTGTTGTCATTCTCAGCTGTTGTAGCCGCATGTTAGGTTGCACACACAGTCATGTAGGCAGTCGAAAGATGTATTCGTTTTATTATTTTTGAAATGTTCAGCCTGTACCATCATAGAAATGTGAGTCTTGGTATTTTAAAATGATTGAAATTACTCATCAATCTTTACTTTCCCGCTGGAGTAACTGACAATAAATACAGAAATAACAATAAAAGTTTACTGCTTGTTGTTCAGGGCTGACATTTGTGAGATTCCTGCAAGTTTGTTTCGTTTTAGCTTTATTGGAAAACGATGAGAAGTATGACGGACCGAGTCGAGGCACAAAAGACTCTTTTTTTTATTCTGGTTGAGGTCGGTATCGTTTATCAAAGTCATTTTGGTGAAAATGAAACTAAAGTATAACAGGAACAGTGTCAATGATTCTGCCAATTTCCACTTTATCTGCAAGAATCCAAATGAAAGAAGACAAAAAAACCTCGTCTGGTTATTTCACAAACTGATTCTGGGAGTTCTGCTTCTTTTAACTTTGCAGGTTTTAAGACAAGATAGACAAAATATCAAGAGCAAAACTTCTCAGATTAGAGAAGCTTCTTTCTTCTCTAATCTGAGGGAAACAAGTTGATCACGCAAGAAGTTATGTCTTTCACCTCTCATGTTAAACGACATCTTGGATGAAACCCAATAATCAGGTTTGCCGTGAAGAAAAGCTTCTTTGAGCGCTTAAATGGAAAGTTTACGGTTTCGTCATCAACTGTTTTCCTAAGAAGTGGTGAGCAGTCGGCAGAAAATACGATGAAAGAAAAGTGTTAGCGTTTTTATTGTGAACACAGCTGCTTGGCCCTAGAGTGGCACGGCAGGAAACATGTCGGGTCAAACATAACGATGCTAAATATAAAGCGGCTGTTATGTTCAATAACTTAATATCAAGCGGAAAATGTCCTTAATTTCAAAACTTCAGCCATCTGCTGATTTCTGTGACTTTGACAAAAGACGGTCAGCAAAAAGCTGATGGGGGAAAAAAAACTGGTCATTTGACAAATTATCCCGTTTCCAGTGGTTTCGCTTCCTCCTTTGGTCGATGACGTTTGAAAATCCTCTGAGGTCAAGGTCATACTGTACTGCAGTAGTGTTAGGGTTCACCTGAAATTTGCTGCTGAAAGACTTTGTTTATTTGTAGCTCTTTGTTTTACTTGTTTTTATTTGCTTTTTCTAATCGTCCGGGTCAGGAGGGTCAAACTCACTTTCATTTTGGGCTGCATCAAAAACCCAAATGTTCTCAAAGGGCTGGTTGTGCCAGAATGTATTGGTAAAACACATTAAATTGTTAAAATATCAATAAACAGCTGTTTCAGCATTCGATAAGTGTCTATTCAAATAAAATAACCGTAAAGAACGTGGGGATCTGTTGATTTTATGAGAATTTTGCTTGGATTTTTGCAGATTTGAGTAAAACTGGAGGGACCTCCAGATGTAATTTGGAGTCTAGAGGGTCTTTATATTTTCTGAATTTCTTCTGTGGTATTTCCCAAAGCCCTATTGAATCATTTGTAACATTAATTAAATGTTAATTTCACTTGCTTATGTCCCATCACTGATGTTTTGGCTGAGTAATCTCTAACTGTTTAGTTAGTAACCTTGACTTCTACCTTCTCAGAAGGGAATGAGTTGTTTTTTTGTTTGTTTTTTTCTTAAAAACAGACCATAATAACTTCTTTAGAAAAAAGACAACTTGTGATTTTGATCAAGAAAATTGAACAATTTTAGAAACTAAATTTTTACTTCTATTTTTTGGGATTTAAATAGAGAAAAACAAACATTTGTATGACTATGGGTACATTTTCTTCTATTGGATGTTCATATTTGTGTTGATGATTGCGTTTTGGTTTTTGTTGTTTTTTTTTCAAGTAAGTGGCTTGTAACCTGATGTCAAGAAAAAAAATCACCAAAAATATTTTAGACCCTGAAACTGGTTGTCAGGGTCATTCTCTTATGTAAATTCAAGACAGATTTTCTACAGATATCTGTTAAAACTTGCATTTTTGATCACATTTATATTTCAAAATCCTTAGTTAGCTATTTCAGACAAACGTCATCACTGCCCTAAATTCACTAACCCGGCTGTAAGACATGGTGGTGGCAGCATCATGCTTTGGGATGCCTTTCCCCAGCTAGTCGGAGTTGATGAGAAGATGGATGAAGCTCCATGCAGGGCTGACGTATTAGAGGCTGGAAAAATAAGCCTCAAGATGATGTTGAGATGCTGTGAAATCCTTTAAATCAAAGCATATTCAGATGGCCTAGTCAAAGACTTAAATCAAGTCAGGAATTTAAAGAAGAACTTGAAAAATTGATCCTCATGGATGCTCTCCATCCATTCTGGCTGAGCTTGAGAAGAATCTCAAATACTGTTGTTTTGTTGTTGTGACTTTTGTTTTTTCTCTCTTTCTATAGACGCAGATTTATGAAAGTTAATCTCACCGGTGGGCTTCTCCGTGACGCTCGGACAACACTGCCAGATTGGACACGTTAAAAACAACAAAAATAAAAACAAACAAACAAACATACATTCAGGCTTGTGAAAATTTCTGGGGGCGTGATATCCTTCAATGTGACATCCTGTGTCGAACCGCACCTAAGCTCTAGGGATTGCAGTGCCTGCCGCTTTTATTCTGAAAGTGTCCTCCGGAAGTGGTGCCGTTTTAGCTCCTGCTGGTTTTCTGGCTCTGTGGAGCGATAGAGCCCGGTGTTGAGCAGCAGCTGCAGCTCAGTGCGCCGCGCAGAGATGGAGGAAGAGCTGGCCGCCGCTCAGCTCCTGTAAACCGGCCAGGAGAGCATCGGACGAGCCGGTGGGGAGGGGCGGGGATGGAGGCAGACTAACCATGGCTGATACCAGCGACTGAACATCCTCACTGGAAAACACCGGGATCGCCTCGGAGATCCGATGAAAGCGTGTTGAGGTGAGTGCTGCTGCTGCTGCTGCTGCTGCGTTTGGACCTGGTTTTATTCATCCTGACACCTTCTTTACCTCCCGACGAGAGCGCGCGCGCATTGCTTTCTGAAAACAATAGTAATAATACTGATAGTAAAAATGGAGGATTCGTGAATAATCTGCTTGTTTGTTGCACCCGCTTCATCCAGCGTCCGCGCGGTGAAACCTGCGGGAAGATTTGGGTTCGGATGGCAGGCAAGCGAGTGCAACGGGCCGGAGCAGAGCAGCGGGGTGAGGACGGGGGGAAAGAGTGCGCATCGGGCTCTGCATGGCATTAAACAGCGAGAGGGAGAGGAAGAGGAGGGGGGTCATGGTGTAAAAAGAGAAAGAGGGGCTTCTCAGATAATCCACTTAGGAGGCTTAATTGAAGGGGCACAGTGTGGTCCGGTCCGGTCCGGTCCGGTCCGGTCCAGCCCGGCCTGATTGGATGTTCTGTGCAGCAGAGCCCCGCTCCGGATGATCCGCAGTCATTTGTTCGAGCTCCCATTCATCCGGACCGGGAGCTGTCAGCCATTCAGCAGGAGGCTGCCGCCGCCGACTCCCATTCATGAAGCCAAGCAGCGCGCAGGCTGCACAACGATCCACTGTGGGCTTTAAATAGGCCTGCAGCGGCCCGGTTTCAGGCCTGCTATTGACTTTCTCTCGCGTGTCAGCAGACAGACAGTTAATATGAAGCCCTAATATGTCTGATTCTCTCCATGACCGAGGAGGCTCTGCTGGCTGGGAGGCGTTTGCAGCCCGATCAGCTGGAGGGATCCGGTTCCGTGGTCAGAAGCGTTTGCGTTGTTGCTCTCTGGAAATCGGGGCGTGTGGGATCTGGAGCGGGATTTTAGTGAAACTTGTCCAGTTTCACCCTGAGGCTCCGGGTAAGAGCGCTGTCACCAGGGGGAAACCATACGATCTTCTGAATCTCTCAGTTTGACTCATTTTAATGTGAGGTTGGTTATTCTAAGCTGAAAATACGAGTTTTATGATGGGTGTCCTGAAGATACCTGTTGACCTTTGCCCCCTGGATCCCACAGAGAGCGATGTTCACCTTAAGACCGACACTCGATCCCGAATTTTACAATCAATCCTGACGTGTGTTGAAAGCCTGGATTCTGCTGAAATATGACTTTGGGAATTTTGACATAAAATATCTTTAGAAACATCTTTTTACACATTCTAAAAATGAAATCACACAAACATTAATAATACTTGTAAACGTTCGAGGTTTAAAACCCCGAAAGAACTCAAATGAAAGACATCCGAGCTTTTGTGCTTTCACAAAATCTTTGATCAGTTTACTGTGTTTCCTTCCATTTCATTGTTAAAAATTATATCATTAAGGTTTTTTTTTTTTTTTTACATTTTATTTATAATTCAAGACTTTATTCACTTCTAACACCTGGATCTTATTATCGGAGCAGCTGCTCTTTGCTTGTTAACCAGCTGGCAGGTGTTATGCTAACATGCAGCTCGGTGGTGTTGACCATAAGCAATGGAGGAAATCTATCAGTTTAAGAACGCGTTTGGATGTTTGTTGGTCTAAATTCACTAAAAACACGACAAGGAAATTTAATTTACTTCTCCTTGCATTATCTCATCACACGTTATTAAATATTGACTTACACTGCTAACAGAAGCGTAATGTTCGAATACATTTTTGTTTTGCAATCACCTAATATTTCAGCTTGCAGGAAGTAAGCTGTTCCAAAGTTTCCTTTGGACTTCATCTTGTTTTCACTTGTTCTCTGTCCAACATCAGACCACAGTGACGTATTTTGTAGCTTGTTGTTTAATTAATGAAACAAACCAACAAGTAGGGACATAATTTCATACCAGCTGCACCTGTTGTTTCATGTTCATCTTCTTTTAGTTCGTATCTGTAAACAAATCTTGGTAGCTTCTGTTTATTTGTCCCTTAACTTAAGCATTTTAATCATCTGTGGCAACAAATCACCTTAGAAATGTCTCAAATTGGAATTATAATGCATTTAAAATGAACACCATTTTCTGAAGTTTTTACTTCTACTCATTGCTCTGATGTCTGTTTGAGCCAGATAACAAAATATGGGAAATGCAATTCTGATCCCTGACCGACATCTTTTAATGGAGTCATGTAAACGACACAAATGAAATATGAGAATTAAACTGGATCTTCATGAAAGTGACTTCTAGAGTAAACTGGTGAAGGTTTAGTTTGTAGCTTTTTTTTTTGGAGACAGATAACGTTGATCACTTTATCAACGTTATCAGCAACGTTGTTTACATTTTATCAGCAACGTTATCAGCAATTTGTTGATTTTTGCATGAATTTCCACAATAACTTGGCAGGAAACGGATAAAAACTGCATTGATTTGATTGACAACATAATATTTAAGCACAACTAGTGTTTAGTCTAGGCTCTAGAGGGCCACATAAGGAGGTATGGCGGACCGGATTTGGCCCACGGGCCTTGAGTTTGACACATATGCCTCAGTAGATTATCCACTGCATGCCACGTTATTGAAACCTCCATGTTGCTGCTAAAATCTGTCAAATTGTGTCTGCTTTGATATTTTTCCCATGGTTCACAGTTGCACCTTTGTAGCAGGCTGCTTGTAACAAACACACAAAGATCCAGTTACTGATTGGTTGCAGATGCAAAACCAGTTCATCCCTGAGCGACTCACGTGGGAAGGGTAAACCATACGCAGTTAAAAAAAATATATAAAATAAGCTCAAATCCTGTAAAAAGCCTTAAGAAACACAAATCCATTCTACTTAAAAATATCACAAGTGAAACATTTTGTCAACAAAAAAATGAATAAAAAGTGCTGGATAAACCAAGACAAGAGGGCATATCGCACAAAGCGACTGAACCGACTTCCTGTTGCTGTTTCCTACATTAGCCAAATTTAATCCCGGCTAGTGAAACATAAAGCGGGTTCTGGAGCGTTCCTCTGCTTCCGCGCGGCTCTGCAAGAGGCCCGTGGTCATCTGTGGAATCAGTTAGACCTGGTGGGTGAGAGACAGGAAATACAAGTCAGCGGTGCAATGTGCATCTCCCACGCAGTCCGTCCTTTATCGCCGGCTGCCATATGGATGCCTGAGCTCACTCCACGCTTACATTGTCAAACCTCGCCAGAGAGAGAGAGAGAGGGGGAGACGACGGTCTGGCTGGAGAGGCTAATTAATGTGTTTAATATGTGTGTGGCTCTCCTCTGCTCTCCACGTTATTGGAAGAGGACGGAAATCCCTCTCTGCCCCCATCGCAGGTAAACCGGAAAAGCACTTAGGTAATTTGGTGCAGGGGAAATCTGCCTCTCCTCATCATGTCTGGATTCTTATCTGCGGTTTGCAGTAACCTACTGTAAACACGCCCATGGTCTCCTGCACAGGGACAGTGGCTGCATGGAGCCGGGTGTATCAGTGTCTGGATCGGGGCTGGATCCCATTCATGATGTCCGTCTGTGTGCCGGAGGGGGGGGGAAACAAAAGAAGAAAAAAGACGAAAAAGAAAAATCCTCCGTTTGTCTGTGTGTGTTTCTGATGGTGCGACGTTCAGGCTCATTATGGAGAGACGAGGTTATCAGCGATCAGGTTAAAGGTCAGCGAGCGACCGCTTTGAAGGCAGCAGATCTAAAACTAAATGAAGGAGGGAGTTTATCTCAGCTGACCCCTATGTCTGCTTTTCCTCCTGCCGCCACGTTTAACCCCTCCTGTGCCGTCTCTTCATGACTCCTGTCTTTGATCACCCACTCATGGGGATTCCTATCGTTGCCATGTTGAGAAGAAGGACTGACCGATGCTTTGAGAAATGTCCAGAATTTGAGCTGATGTTCTAAAACCTGACTTGTCAGTTGGGATTCTTGGTCCGTATGACGGTGTTTGATGTCTGAGATTAAATTACACATACGTTGTTTATAAAAGACGACCTCTGAATGTAGTTGCACTGAATTTTCTTTTGGGGTTTCCGAGTAAAGAGTGAATATCAAACCGCAGTTCCCACAATTCTTATCTTTAAAACATGGTGGAAACCACATGTTGTTGTCACAGTCATTCACTGCTTTGTGTTCTCCTATGACTTAAAGTCAAATGTAAAAGGAAAAGGTTTAAGTTGTCGTTGCAATATGGCCGTGAGACCAGGCAGTTTTCCATTCTGTCATCGATTTATGTCACATTGCCACCAATGACATCTGAAAAACAAGACTAAATTTATTTTTCTTATAGTTGTTTTAGAAGCAAGTCTGTTAGAATAATCAAAATAAGAAAGTTTGCATCTTTTCTACTATAATAGTTTCATATCAGACCCTCTTATGCAATGAAATTGTTTACCTCCAGGGAGCCAGGTTTGAAAAAATATGGGGATGCACGATATATCAGCACCAAATATATATGATTCATAACATATATAATATCACCTAAAAGTTTCCTTTGCCCAACCACACCACATTTCATGCATCCTCAACAACTATTATCTTCCATTGTTAAAGATTGTCATCTCTCTTATCTTATTAGATCTGTTGAACAACATACTTTTGAAGCACATGAGCATCAAAAGTACGAATTGATCTTAGATCATAGAGGTAAAACTGGACATTTATGTGGTGGTTTGTCACAGGTCGATACGGTTAGGTTGGCTATTTTACTGACTTACTGGGCAGGTGGGGTTAAACAAAAACTTCTCATGTGGCGTCTTGCTAGTGTGACGACAAACGTGACGTCATGGTTGACGTGATGTTTTTCTGTCCCCCAGTCAATGGGCTGTTTTGTGGGACACCATTAGCTCCACTGTAACCGATAAACCGGAAACCGATAAACTACTGTGCACCGCCCCGTGGAAACGAGGCAATAATGTCTTTAGCGAAGCTTTTCAGTAGTTTGGTCTCCTAAGACTCCTTTAAAACTTCCACCAAAATGCCCATTGGTCTTTTGTTCTCCATTATCTAATCCACTTTTAACAGATGTGTTTTATTACAGCCATTAACAACATGTCATAAGGTGGTACATGCCTAGACGTTATTTACACCTGTGCTAGGCTTTTAGTTAATGCGACTCTTGCGGTTGTTGGAGATGTTGTCCGTTGCTGTGCTGCACTGAGCGTGCTCCGAAGCCGTGTGTGTGTCGTGCTGTGGTGCGGGCTAATCTTAGAAAACACGGCTAGGCTTGAACTCCCCGCGGTGAGAGCGCAACATCACCAATCATCCTCATCAGCTAATCACAGAGGGTGTCCTGCAGGCAAGAGGCAGCGCGCAGCAGGGACGATATCGGCGCCTCTGTGACTGCGTGCGCACTGTTCACCTCTGAAAATGTGCCGAGCTTCAGCAACATCTCCTACGCATCACGGAGACTGAATTGCCTCCAGTGTTCCCACAGGAACCTGCAGCATTGTCGTTTCTCTCGAAGCCTCACATAGGGAACGGTGGCTGCGCGGTGTGTTTTGCAGGCTTCAGCTGATCGCTGTGCCTGTGCAGCGACGTCTCTTTCCTCTCCTCCCCACTCAGTTTATTGTTGCAGACACGACTCCCGACCATCTGACAGAGATATCTGCCCCACTCCCCCTGGGTGAAAAACCAGCAGCAGGAGGAGGAGGAGGAAGTGGTAGATTGTTACAACAGATAGGCGACTGATACAGGAAGACGGGAGGGTTCCTGAGGCCTGAAGGTTGGACCGCGTACACCTTCAGCCTCCCCATGACTCACCTTCAGTTTGCCCTTTTCTCGCCCCCTCTTTGTTTCTGGTCCAGTGGAGCTGAAAACCTCTGAAGGGATTCGTGTTGATGTGAGAATCTACATGGAGTCTCCGCTGTCTCTCGTCCTGGATGGAGTATGTCTGCTTTTCTTTACGCTCCCCTCGTCCTCCCACACCTTCACAGCCTCGCTGATTGTTTTAGCAGCTGGTTTTAAACATCGTCCCTCGTCTTTACATGTGGAAAAAACGACCTTACTCTCATTTCTAAACATATTAATATCACTGCGAGTGGGCAACGTGCCAGCATTAAATTGTGCAGCGTCACAATTTGGTGCCAATCTGCCATAACAGAGTGTTATTGTCTGCAGAGCTCGTTCCATGCATTGATGCTGTATGTTTTAATTGTGCTCTTTTAATAGGGATGAGACGGCTACTTATTTCAATGATTTCTTGTGTAAAAATGTGTTATAGTAATTACTTAATTTCACTTTTAAATAGAAATACGAACAGGAAAACTGGCCTCTTGGACATATTGCCACAGATGTAAGCAGAAGGAAGTGAAAGTTCACCGAGGATATTTAAAAAATAAAAGACCACAATTTTTGAGTTCACACCTGCACAAGGAGGACTAACCTTTGCTTTTGTCTTTGCTACATAAAGAATAAAAACAACAAGAGTAATCCTCGTGCTAACCTGGAGGTGTTTGTTCCAGAACCTCCATCTACTCACCCTGGTAAAAAACAAACCTATTTTCTACGCTTCGCTTCGTGCAGACTGAGGGTCTGGACCCTCGGCTATTGAGACTCGATTGGTAGCTGGAGGCCTGGACTGAACTCTGTTGAGGTTTGACATGAATAGAACTGATTTTACCCGACTGCTAACGTTTGGATGTGACACACATAACACACCAGCGCGATGAAGCTTACCAGAAATTGCGTTGCAAACACAACATGCCTGCCAGCAATAACATGTCGTAAACATTCCTCTTGCTCTTTTTTCCCCTCTACCAATCTTCTATAAAGTCTGTATTTGGGAGACGCACCAATAACAGTTTGGTGTTGAGATACTTCCACCAGAGCCGTGGGTCTCTGCAGCTCCTCCAGTGACGGCTCTATCGGATCTATTTCACCGAATGTTTAAAAGACGACCAAACGTCCTGGATGTTTTGTCCAACCACGTTTCTTCCTCAGAGGCGACGGTTCCCCGCTGTCCTCCCATTTTTTAAATAATGTGACGGACAGATCTCAACCCAACTTGTAGTAGTTTCTGCAATTTCTTCAGATTTTGCTTCTGCTTCGTGCATTAATGGTCCGGCCCTTCTTACATAGCCAACATCTTTTACAGAAATGCAGGATTGATCCTTAGACGTGGTTGTTTAGAGTATTGAGAAGCTGGTCACTGCATCAGTTGGTATGAAGTAACTTGTTGCCTGCTGAAAAATAACGGCCCATGCAGAAACAATCCAATAGGAGGCTCACAGCTGCAGCTCTGCAAACATTTAAGAGCCCACTGCACTGAACCCCACTGAAAACCTCCTGGTTATTCCACCAAATACTGATTTATGAACTCTTCCTGAGTCAAAACATTGGTATTGTTGTTTCTAAATGAACATGAACTTGTTTTCGCTGAAGGAAACTGGACTTTATTTAGGGGTGTCAAAGTACTGAGTACAACAAAAGGCAGAATTTTCTCCCATTTTTGTTCTGAAAACCCATCTATTATTTTACCTTTGTTCACAGTTGTGCGTTATTGTGTGTTGGTGTAGTACACAAAATCCTAATAAAACACTTCTTGTGCCGGTAACATGTGGAAAAGTGGCCGCCTCTCTCTCCACCTCCATCCCTCCTGTTTCTCTTCCTCCTGCCTTCTTTGTCATCATTTTTCCTCCAGATGCCAGTTTGCCTCCTCAGTAGTCTGCTGAGCCCCGGAAAACCATAATGCTGTCCACTTCCTCCACAGCCTTACGGCTTTAGTTTCATGCTGACTCAATGACTGTGCGTGTGCGTGTGTGTGTGTGTGTGAAAGAGAGAGAGAGAGAGACAGTGGTCGGTTCAATATCCTTGAACGAGGAAGGGCAGGAGTTTCAGAAGCACCTCGCCGTGTGCTGGGTTTTTCTGCTGAATGGGTGGAAAGTTGGCCGAGTGCAGGTTCTTAAATAGCTGAATGGGTATTGACCTGCTCCCCAGAATCAGCAGCACACACACACACACACACACACGCCCCAACATTCACTCTCACCAGTTAGGGAGGGGGGTGATTATTACTGCATGGTGATTAGCTGTTTGGCTCACAAAGGTTGTGTGGCCTGAAAGTCTGAATAAATGGAGCATTTAATGAATGAGTTCATCAATTCATGAATGAGAAGAAAACAATCTTCCACTGTTTAGGTATTAATCCCAAAATGAAAAACCGTTTTTTTCCCCGTCCGTCTCTCCCTCCGTGTGTGTGTGAAACCTATCGGGATGGGATTGTGTAACCTGATGACTGATAATGTAACTGCCTCTATTTCTGGACCTCGTGTCGTGATTCAGCTTCATGGCGCAAAACAAGAGGAAACGTGTGAGCCACTCGCTCGTGCGTCTTTGCCGCTCAGCTAGCCGGAGCTGGCGGCCTTTGAAATCCCGTCGCAGCGGCTAAATGCGATTCACTCAAACAATCTACGGTCATGGGAGGAAAACCGAGTTACAACACGTGTCAGGAAAGTCTTGAGGGGACGGGAGGAAAACTAAGTAGAGTCCAAGATCCAGATTTGTCTGTCAAGTTGCTTTTTTTTTTCCCAGGTAAACAGTACAGAGAAAAAGGGATTAGTAATTGCACATTTGGCACATGAACAATATCTATCATATTGTTGTGTAATAATTGTGACCCACTTCTTACATCGATGCTCTAGTAATCACTAAGTTTTTTTTATTAGGGCTGCATAATATGTCATTATTGAAATATCGGCGTGTGTATAATTAATAAGGGAAGCTTGGAAAGCAGAAACTGAGGGCTGATATATTTTGAGGGTCGTGAAAACACATTCAATAAGACATTCAGCCAGTCTCACACAAAAAGGCTGTAACCCGACTTATAATGTTAAGTTGTCTGTCTCATCATAACAAAGATGTCATTTGTCAGAGTTGTAAATACTTATGGCACATAAAGCGATTTTATTTATTTATTGTTATTTAGAAGTATAAAAATCAGTATATTAAATTTAAAATTCACCTGAAAAGCCTCAAGTAAAGTGGACTCCCTCCTATGTGCGGGTCAGTTTTTATGAATCCTCAATATTTGCCGTCTGCATAGGAACTATTTCAAAAAATAAAACTCAACTTGGAAAGCTGAAACACAGAGACACAACGCTACCGGACACTGGCGTTTCCAAGGCAACCAAAACCAGGACTGCGATTTATTTTCCTCGACACTGACTGGCTAAAGTGGAGATAAGGAAGACAGTGAATCCCAGCGTCTTTGGTAATGCTGATGCACTGTGTGTCATAATGCATGTTAAGATTAGCTGTGTGAGCCATTAAAATAGGGAGTTAAAATCATTTTCAGAGAGGATCTCAACTGTTTCTGGATTTCAGTGTTTAGCTCAGGGGTGGGCACTCCTGGTCCTGGAGGGCCGGTCTCCTGCAACTTTTAGATGTATCCCTACTTCAACACACCTGAGTCAAATAATGAGGTCATTAGCAGGACTCTGGAGAACCTGACTGGATTTAGGAGGTGATTCAGCTGCTGGATTCAGGTGTGTTGGACCAGGAAGACTCTAAGAGCTGCAGGACACCAGCCCTCGAGGACCAGGAGGGCCCACCCCTGGTTTAGTGGGAGACCAACCCTGTAAAAACTGTGGGTCCACTCTGTTGAAGCCATCATCAGTACTCAAATATGTTTGTCATTTGATTGTAAACCTAATCCTAAATCCTACAGCAACAATAAAGCCGTGATGAGGATGAAGTGAAGAAGAGAAGCCTCATTTTCCTGAGACTAAGTCGATCTGAGAAAACATTTCCTTTGTTGTTTGTTGTTGTTCTGTCATCTCACTAATTTCCTGTCCTTTAAAGCATCTTAAACTTGGGCACCAGGTCTCGGCCTCCAGTTACTGTCAGGCTTAGAAATGGATCCTCAAAGAGCTGGAAGCGCTCACGTTTGCTTTCTCCTCCTCTGATTCGGTCTGTCGTTTTTATCCCATCTTGTGATCTTGAGGACAAAAACTCCCAAAAAAAACAAAACAAAAGAGAGAGTGGCGTTGTCATTATAAAGACATTACGTTTAATCTATTAAAACCATCAACCAGCCCTGGAACTCCCGCAGAAGCATCATGAGGAGAAGACCCTGGAAAAATGCAAACCTCTCGCCACCGAAGCCCAACAGCTCAGACAATCTGAGCCGTTTCCCCCCTCCTGTCCGCTCACCTGACATCTCCCTCTTATCCGTGTGCTTCAGGGGGAAATAATCAAAACCAACATGCGTCGGATCGTTTGGCACCGTAGGACGATGCTGCATTAGACGCTGATGTGCAGATGTAGAGCGAGGGGGAAGATGGAGGACTGGTCGTGTGCGGATGTCTGGTTGGATGCTGCCGCTGACACGGTGTCATTATGGCTTTGTGTTAGATTCCCAGTGTAGCGAAAAGTTTAGTCCGTGATGTGATGCGATTTGGCAGAGCTGCAGCCCGAAAGAAGAAGCTGATTCACGCGAGCCAGCATGTTGGGGAAGAAACAGTGGATGTCAGCAACTTTTGTCTAGAGATAAAAAAAAAAAATCAAAATAAACAACACTGGAGAGGACATAATGATGATTCTTTTCTTCTCAGCATGACTGGAATTGAAAACACAAAAATGCCTTTAAAAAAATTGTCTGTGATTTACTTGAATGAAAATATCTTTTAATCGTGTTGTTTGTTTTGTTCTAAAATAAAATCCTAAAGGTCAGAACCGTCTTTTTCTGAATCATTGAAACTTTACTAGGACAGTAACGTCCTTCAGAGGTATCAGTAAATAAAAGCCAACTAAAATAAAAGTGAAGTTTAAAGTTTTCCATTTTACATGACAGATTACAGAACTTTTTAATCTTGAAGATAGAAGTGAGTCACACTGTAAGGTTTTCATTTTCTTCTACTAGATATATTCAAAATAAATAGCAGCGATGTACAGATAGCTATTCGCTCAGACTTTTTTGTGCTTCATCTTTATATCATCTGGTCATTTACTGTTTTTATTCATTTTTAAAGAAGCCTTTGTCTGTTTTAGTATTCTTTATATCAGGGTTAGAGATGACATCACTGTGTGTGCCCTGCAGTTAAACTTAATTGGACTCCGCTCTAAAAACAGACAAAATTAGTAGAGCGGTGACATTAGCATCTTGTGTTAGCATTTAGCTTGATTGGGATAATTAGCGTGGCCAACTAAAAACATTGTTCTCTGTGAGCTTCACTTATATCCTCACATAAAGTGTGAGATTTCCTTAAGACAGTAAACTTTTCCTAATTCAACATGTTCTATGAAAGATAATTTTGGATTCCTTAAAGTGATAAAACAGGAAAACGTCTCTGCATTAGCTTCTGGTTATCTGACGCTAATGCAGATAACTTCAGCTGTAGTACCTGTTGAAAATACAGTTTTCTCTCTAGAAGCTTCATGTTTAAACACCTCAGTAATTCTGCCGTTTGCTAAATAAGAGTTCTCAACCCTCAGTAACAACTTCCGCACCAAGTGATGTCAGCATGACCTGTAAGAGCTCCTGGTGTCTGAGTGGATGAAAGATTTCTTGCTTGCAAGCTCACCCATCAGAGGCAGCCAAGCACAAAAAGCATTTTCATTAATAAGATCTAACAGAGCGCTAAAATACTGATTTCAGGTAATATGGAGGTTCTGGGTTTGAATCCTGGGTTCTTTTGTGTGGAGTTGGCATCTTCACTGGTCGCCTTCTCACTGTCCAAACAAAAAAGAAAAGCCATCAAGTAAACCAAGCAAATTTGAATTGCATTTTTCTGTATTTCTGTATAAGAATCATCTTGGTGATACATGCAAGCTGGCTCACAGTCTGCTCCATTCACACGCCTCTGCTTCTTCCTCTTGACACCATCTCACATGCAGGCTGTTCCCCAGCTGTTTTGTGTGATCCAAAGCCACCGTTTTCTCTTTCTTTTTTTCCGTTTAATCCACACTGACAGTCTCTCCCTCTTCTTCCCCCTCAGCCTCTCCTCGGTGGGTTGGCATGGCCCAGTGATGAACGGAGCGGTGCTGCCCGGTAGCCCGGAGCTTTCCTCCTCGTGTCCGCTGCCCGACTGGAGAGAGTTCTGCGAGCTCCACGCCAGAGCCTCGGCCGCCGACTTCGCCGACAAGTTCCAGCGCTTCTTGTCGGAGAACCCGTGCTACGACTCGCCCGGTGCCGATGCCAGCTTCTCGCAGCACTTCGCCAACCACTTTCTCGAGTGCTTCTCTGCGGCGCTGACCCAGGCCAAGGAGAAACAGGCGTCCTCTCCGGGGGAGGACGGCTGCAA
Organism: Gambusia affinis; assembly: GCF_019740435.1. Classification (NCBI taxonomy): domain Eukaryota; kingdom Metazoa; phylum Chordata; class Actinopteri; order Cyprinodontiformes; family Poeciliidae; genus Gambusia; species Gambusia affinis. The sequence continues at coordinate 23,075,718 of NC_057873.1, forward strand.
CGCGGCGACCAAGTACAGCATTGTTCCTTTCCTGGGCATCCAGGGTTGCCTGCTGACCTACGGCCACGACCTCTACCAGCGGCGCAAAGACACCGGGGCTTCGAGTGAGTCCCTGGACAGCATGGACAGTGGAGGCGGAGGGATTGACGGGGGAGGCGGTGGTGGCAGCACCTCCTCCAGGGGTTCGCAGAACCACAAGATGTCGGTTCTGGGACAGTCACGCAGCTCAGAGGACGTGTCTGTCAGCCACCCGAAGGCTCGCTTCAAGAAAGGCTTCTCCCTGAGGAACATGAGTCTGTGTGTCGTGGACGGGGTGAAGGAGATGTGGCACAGACGGGCCTCCCCGGAGCCTGACGCCCCCTCGGGAGCCAGGAGGGCCAACGGGGCGGGAGGCGAGGCGGGAGGGGGCGAGAAGTGGTCCCAGAAGCTCAGGCTTCCCCGGAGTTCCCAGGGCCACAAGGCCGAGCTGCTGGAGATCCAGAGGGAGGGGGCGCTGAGGTACATGGTGGCCGACGACACGAACTGTGTGGGCGCCGCGCAGTGGCAGAAGTGCCGCCTGCTGCTCAGGAAGACCAAGCGGGAAGACGGAGGGGAGAAGTTCTTGCTGGAGTTCTACGTTCCTCCAAAGGTATGATGATGTTGTGGACACATTTTTCTAGTCAGTTTTTTGGTTCAGGTATATTATCTCAAAAAAGGTGAGAACAATAAACCAGAAAAAGCAACTGCAAACACTTAGCCAACTTCAACAAGCCCATGCCAGAGAGAAAAAATGATCAACTTTTAGAAGCTAAAGTGACGGTGAGTGACAGTCTGACCCAAGCAAACTAAAAAAAAAAATAAAAGAAGAAGGAAGTATGAACATGAACAAAACTTTCTATTTATTTATCTGGGTTTTATTTCTCTCAGAAGTCCTAAGAGACGAAGCTGCAGCAGCCAGTACAGTCTCTCCTCACTGGTATCTCTTTCATTGACCTTGACAAACACTAAAATCCATTTCAGATGATAAATCCACTGTAATCGACGAATTTTCTCCTCCTGGATCACTTTCTCCTTCCACGTCACACAAGTGGATCCGTTGTGATCACAGTCCGTGTTTGTGGTTTGCAACTTGTGGCGTCACCCTGCTAGCAAGGTGTAAAAGGTTGAATTTATATCCATTTACATTTGTTCAGCGCATAAAATGAAACCTTAGTAGTTGTGCTTAATCTGTAGCATGTTCCTATCTTCAGCAGATTCTCAGATTAGACTCACTCTTGATGATCAGGTTTTGCCTCTGCTCTGTTCACCAACATCTTCTGCAGCCCCTCTTCCCTTTGCAAAGTACCATAACGCATAAAACACAAACATAGATTATGTCACCAAATGGTGATCTGACTGTGAGAAAAAAACCAAGATTGAATCATTTTTTTATTTTAGGAAGTTTTTGCACGTTTTGTTTTACAGGGATGCCATACAGACAGCTTTAATATCATCAAATACCATTTATCTCTGTTTTGTGCATCTTTACTGTCTTCAAGTTTAAGTGCACTGCAAAAACGCAACATTTTTACCACGTTAGTTTTGACTTATTTGAAGTGTACTAACTTAGAGGTAACGTTCCATCAAGATATAGGATATTGTTTTAAGTCCATATTCCTTAGTATTGATGAAGAATCAGTAGTTGTATATGAAATAATCTGCCAATGGAACAAGACATTTTATCTTATAATATAGGAAATATGTTGTTTCACTGGCAGATTATTTAATGTATAACTAGTGATTTATTTTTCTACCAATATTATGGAATTATTGACTTGGATCAAACTGATATTTCTTGCTGAAAAGTTACTTGTAAGTTATTTTGTCTTATTTCAAGTGTACCAAGATATTTAGTCTAGACGCTCGACCAAAAATACTTGGTAAGATTTGTGTTTTTGCAGTGTAGAAGAGCAAAAAAAAAATCAAAAAAATCAATGATGACAGCAAGCGGGAGCTGCAGCACTTCCTGAAAGCCAGATTAAAATTCAGCTATGCGATCCGGCCCTGCAGCGCGGGTCACAGCCACACACTCCTGAGCATGCGTGCACCTTTCGCATTTGGCTGCATGGGATTTCCACATCGTTGCCCCGTGACCTTAAGCCGGCCAGGAGGCTGTGCGGCTGAATGTGTGTAAATCTGCCGCTGTCCTGCGATCGTGGCTGGTGGCGTCGTGGAAGCGGCTGCTTGGGGCAGCAGAGCGGTGAGGACAGGTGGAAAAGGAGTGGGGGCTGCAGAGACATCCAGAGGCTGCCTCATTGATTTTTATAAGGCAAGAGGATCTCAGAGTTTCTTTTTCATGTTCGCATTGATTGCTTCCCCATCTTGGGCGAGCTAGGTGCCGGGATAAGCAGGAAAAAGGAACCAAAAATAGTTTAGAGGGTGACCTCACTCTCTGCCCAGCCAGCGAGAACCACAAGAGGAACAAGTAAAGAGGAATAATTTAGCTTCATGGTGTTAATCTGCTGCCTGGACTGCAGGTTCATTAAACACCGACGTCTTTTATCACCACCGTCCCATTCACGTGCTGCAAATCACAACAGCGGTCGCTCCGAAGTGCCGGAGAGATAAACTGACTCGTGAAAGTCTCACTCCCAGGTCCCTGCCAGGGTCATCAATCTGCCGGCTCCTCTGCAACGCAGCGCCGACGGTCTGCGTTACGACGCCGCACACTCTCACTCCGCTTCACAGCACACGTAGGAACACGACAGACAGAGACGGGCAGAGAATCGAACCGCTAACGATGCTGGCTGGTTAGATTGCTATGTCCAGGAATATTGACGGAAAGTTAGGTGGAAGGAAAAACTGTTGGATAAATGCAGTCTTGAGGGAGAGATCATTCAAGCGTAACACATTTTTACAAGAATATAAGTAGTTATAATAAAATAAATCAATCTTAAATATCTTCTAAAGCTTGAGATCATGTGTGAGTTTTGTAAAAGTTCTTAAAATTAAAACTTAAAGCTCCCTAAATGTATTATTTTGTATGTCACCTCACACTTTTTCCATTCGCGGTGTCTTGATGTTTTTAGCACAATAGTTTCTTCTCTTATTGGATCGACTCTCACATAGACGAATAAAAAGTCATAAAATAAACTAGTATTGTATCAAAACATCATAATTTATCACTGAAGAATTTAGAAAAACAAAACAAAACAAAATCACCTCCATTACCAAACCTGTTGCAACTGTAAAGATTCCCGTAAAATCATCAGTTTTCTTCATGTGAGTTTCACAACACAGGAAATAACTACGACAGCTACTCCTACTTACATGCAGTCAGAATAGCAATTAAAACATTAATGAAAAATACTTCAGGCTAAGTATGGTGGAGGATGTGTAATCCTGTGGGAAACCCCTGGAACCTTATAGAACTGCCTGATAGCACAAACTGCGCAGAAACAAACCCCTACATTTGCCTTGCATTATCCCATGCAGTAACACACGTTTGCCTTGATTATAAAAACAGGTCGAGACCTTTCCGCTCATCTTTACCTCGGCCCATAAGAACCAGCGGCACTTTTAAAGAGACGGTTCCCTCAGAGGCTGGTCTCACCGCAAACAGGAAGCGACTGAACGGGCTTAATACAGGAAGTGATTTTTTTTTTGACATTTGGTCCAGAAAGAAAAAAGGGAATTGTGGGTGTGGATGGCAGCCAGCTGCACAGGCAGATTGAGATGAGTGCAGCGTTACTCCAGACAGATCAGCTGATAAGCCGCTGCCAGACAATCGCTCGGCCTCCTCCTTGCTCCGTCTCCCCTCCCAACACACACACAAACACACGCCAATGAATGTGCACAAAATCCACGCCATTTGCTGCCCTGAACATGCTCGCGGAGTCTGATTGAAGATTACCATGTGGCTCTGCAGAGGGCCTGCCGGGACCTGCCCTCCCCGTGTCGTCGCTCTGGTAAACTTGTCCTGTTGAATGTTTTATTTGTCAGCCTGCAGGAGAGATTGCTGGGATGAAGTGGGAAACGGGAAACGGAGGGAAAACGGACTCACTTGGCCCGGAGCAGAGGTTTTGCTCTTCCTTCTTCCGGTCATCGGTTTAATTTTATTTACAGATGTGGAGCCCAAACTACCGGGTCCACACTTTTACAGTCGACTTGTTTGAAAGGGAAGCTTTTGTTTAAGAGAGTTAAAACTTTGCATTTAGCTTTCAGTGATTCAGACTTTCTTTTCTTTGGTGTTTGGCTGCTGGTTCTTGACTGCTTTCAGAGAAACGTTTGTGCAGAAGAGCTGGGAATTTCCAGAAACTTTTGTTAGTACCATTTGTCCATCAATCTATTTGTGCATGCATCCATCCATTAGGGGCATTTATTGTGTCTTTTATAATTTATCGTGATAAATTTCTTATCAAAATAAGAATTTTGATTGATTGCCACAATAACTTCCAGTCGATGGAGTTTAACCTGACCGTATTGTTGGTTTGATTTAGTTTTGGTATTGAGAGCATCAATTAGGCCTGTCACAATAGCAAATTTTGCTGAGTGATTAATTGTCTCTACAACTATTGCGATAGACGATAATATTGTTTGAAGACCTTTGTACACTGATTTAATGGAAATGACATAATAATACAAGTGATTTCCTGCCAAAAATAGATACACTTTATTTTCAAAAGAACACTTAACACTGGAACTGATAAAATAAACAAAACAACCAAAAACAAAAATAAATTGGATTTTCAGTCTCCATTAACAAAAATGTACTTGAATAAAAATACCAAAGTGTAAATAAATACTGGATTCAACCAAAAGAGTGCAGATTATAAAGTCTGTTTACCATATTGCCCTTCAGTAATCATTAGATTTAAATAGAGAAGATGGAACATCGACTACCTGATGCAATAGTTCACACTATCAATCAATCAATCAAATTTTATTTGTATAGCACATTTCAGCAGCAAGGCATTTCAAAATGTTTTACATATTGTTTTTGATGTCCAATGGAAAAAACTTGATCAATTTATTAAAAAAATGACAGAAAAACCCAATGAATTAGTTTTTACACTTCATAGAATCTCTAGAATAAGAATAGACAAACAATTATCCATTATTATTAATCATTACAGAATATGTGACTTACACTGTGGTAGTATAGTAAACAACAACCCTTCAGCTAATATTTCCATCTCCAATCAGTGACCTTTGTAACAGGAAATCAAAATATATAAAGTCAACGGAAGTGACGTAAAAGTCGACTCTGGAACGGCGCTAGCATCGTAAGTAGCAAGTTTAGTTTTTTAACGGTTAGTTTTAACGCCGTAAGTTTAACGGTTTAACGGTTCGCTACTTATGTAACGAACCGTTAAACCGTTTTAGAAAGCCTTTTATTGTCTCACACCAGTTTTCTATGATTTATATTCAAAACGGTTTAAAATGAGTCATTTTGTTAACAGTAAATTGGCGCTTCAGTGGAAGGAACATTAACGAGTTAAACTTTTCAGATCATGTATTAGTGCATTAACGCTGACGGTCCTGAAATATATATTTCAAAGTAGGTTTTTCTTTATCAGGTTATCATTTAATAAAATATAGACTCTATCACTATGATTGCAGAGTCTATGCACCTTTTCGCTGCTTGAAGACAAACTGCATAGATCATTTAATTTCTTTTTTCATTTTGGGAAATCTTTGTTAATCTCATCTGATTTATCCCCTTAAATCAGAGCGATCAAAGTGTCGGATAATAGTAGAATAGATTTGATTAAACCAATCTTTCTCAAACTGGGATCCCCGGACCATAGTTTGGTGCAGCTAGCTTACCAAAGGATTGTGTTAAAAAATAGTAATGGATAATTGGATGAAGACAATTTATACCACAGCAGATACAGAAAACTACAAATGAAACAATTCAATCATATAAAAATCTATTGTCAATTTCTTTATGTTAAATAAATTTTAAAAATATGACATTATTTAAATATTTAGTCATTATTTCATCTATAGTTTGAGTCATGCAGAACTGATGTGATCGTTTCCATAGCAACGATCAGAAGCAAGACCTTGCACCAGAGCTCCAGTGAGGTCATTGATGACATCACAGACCTTCTATGATGACATCATAGAAGGTCTATGAGACTTTAAATGCGTGTAACTCAGTTAATCGTCAGTCAGGATCTAAACAGTGCAGTGAAACGAAGCTTTGTGTCAGACAAAGATTTTTAGTATTACAGCAATGCCTTATCCCTTAATATTTCCTGTTGGTTGGGGACTTGGTTACCTCATTACAACAGGAATGAAGAAATTGTGTGACCATTACCTCCCAGGGAAGGACGTGGACCAGAGTGTGTCTCAGGATGAGAACACTTCATTTGGAAACGAACCTACAATGGTTCCCAATGAGCAAACTGACCCGGCTGGGAAAGTTTGCCTGGAAGAGGAGCCAGTTTTCTTCGAAGACACCGACAATAATGTAACGGAGATTTCAGAATGCAGTACTGAGGACAAGAGCACTTCATTTGGGAATGAACTTTCAGCGGTTCCCCGAGAGCAAACTGACCCGGCTGGGTCAGTTTGCTCCGTCAACCAGAAAGTTGACTATGAAGCCTCTGCATTGGATTTGACAAAGACATCGTCTGTCGTCACAACTCAGGATGTGAATTCAGTCTCTGGGAACAATTTGCCCGTTGTTCCCAAAGAAAAAACTGACCCGGCTGGGAAAGGTTTTTTTGGGGCTGAATTCACTGAGAAATCTTTGATTTCCAGCACATTTTCCAGCACCTCTGATTTTACAAGTTCCTCGGACGAGGAATTTGTTTCAGAGGGACGTAGCGTTTGCAATGAAAACAGAGTCCTAGATCTATCTATGAACTCATCGTTAAAGCGTAGGGTTTCTGCTGAACCTGAATTAAACTGCCCCCCGGACGGGGAAGCTAGTTTCACTGACAGGAACAGCAATGAAACCCCAGATAATGATGATTCTTTAACGTTTCCAAAAGACAAAACTACCCCGGCTGGGGTAGTTGTCTCTCACAATGAGAGAAAAGTCTTGGGAAAGCATTTCTGCACTGGTCCTCAGCAACAAACTGACCCGGATGGGAAAGTTGTTGATGAGGATCAAAGTGGAATGAGACAGATAGAGAGCGACATCTGTACATTTGCAAACCACTTCAACATCAGCTGGATGAGTGCCGGATTTCAAAGTGTCCTCAACCTGAGCGTCACCAGACGGTGTCTGGCTCGGAGACACTTGTTCAAAGAGGCATCGTCTATCCCCAACTGTGCCAGTCTGATCTACACTGCCGTCCACCAACCTGGATATTGCTTTGGCCCAGCAGAAATCTCCCCGGTTTTAATGGAACTGAGGGAGAGACAACCATCACCAGAGTTGGGGAAAGAGTTTGAAATTTCTTGTTTACTGGAGTCTGTTCTTGTCTGGCTCGATTCATACGGTGGCAGCACGGATTGCGAAATGTACAGTGAAAACACTTGTACCAGATGTGAAAAATCATTCTTACTACTACTGAATAACAGCCCCATTGTTGTACTTCCGACCTCGACTTCACTAAACGACACCGCTTCACTGTTTAATTATTGGATAAATTTGTGGGGCCAGCCTTATTGCTCAAGCTGCAGGTCAAGTTTAAATCGCAAAAACATCCTGAGCAACAATAATGTGATTGTTCTCTTTCTGCCACGGTGGGTCGAAAGAAGATTTCCAGTGGTTCCCAATCCAGTCCTGGAGGTACCAGGAGAAAGTGGAACCGAGTTGTACAGTTTGTCCTCCATCATTTGTGGAGATGTTAAGTCAGAACATTTCTACACCTGTTTGATTCGAGGACAACAGACTATACAGGTGGTGGATGAACATGTCCTCAGTCCTGGTGAACCCTGCAGGGAGGATATGTATCAAAACGGATTCATTTATGTTTACGAAAAGCAAGCGAACACAGAAGAATCCCACCGTGACCACCTAAATACAACTAGAGTGACGGTTTCTCCTGGGCCTCCTCTCCAGAATGATGAAGAAAGTTCTGGAGAGGAGCCAGAACCTTTAAATTTGGATGAACAGATCAGCGCAGAAGACCAAACAAGTGGCCATTTTGAGGAAGCAGAAATTGAAGTGAGTCAGACAGAAAATTGGGGTCCTGAAATATACGGCAGAATAGAAGAAGAAACATTCTGGGGGAAATTTATGCCAATATTTTTGTTTTTGTTTAGTTTGTTGTGCTGGGTGTTTTTTCCTTCTCTTGTTTTTTACTGGGCGAGTAATTCCTTACTTTTCTCTCTTAGCATTGTTTTTTTCTGTTTTTGTGTTTCTATATTGGGATTTTAAATAGAAGAATTGGAAACTTTTATACACCTAGTGAATGGATCTTACCAGTTTTTTGTCTGAAGTTTCTCTCCAGGCGCTCTGACTTCCTCACACCGTATGAAATCACGTCTGTCTAATTGGTCTCTCTAAATTCTCTTTAGGTGCAGATAAAAAATAAATTTTGGAATTAAACTTTATAAATAGTTTGCAGGTTTCTCTCCGGGTGCTCCGGCTTCCTGCCACAGTCTAAAAAGATTTAGTGAATGCAAATTGGCACTTTTATAATATCAATACTATATACCTGCATATAGATATAGATCTATATCTATATCTAGATGGATATAGATATATCTATATATCTATCTATATAGATATCTATCAATATATCTATATAAATCTATCTATCTATATAGATAGATTTATATAGATATATAGATAGATATATCTGTCTATATAAAGATGTGTATATATATCTACATATAGATATCTATACGTAGATATCTACGTATAGATATCTATATCTACATATAGATATCTACATATAGATATATCTCTATATATAGATAGATATATATGTATCTCTCTCTCTCTCTATATATATATATATATATATATATATATATATATATATATATATATATATATATATAGATATATAGGCCTGTCACAATAGCAAATTTTGCTGAGTGATTAATTGTCTCTAAAACTATTGTGACAGTCCAGGGGTGGGCAACTCCAGTCCTCGAGGGCCGGTCTCCTGCAACTTTTTAATGCAACTCTACTTCAGCACACCTGAGTCAAATAATGAGGTCCTTAGCGGGACTCTGGAGAACCTGACTGTTCTCAGGAGGCGATTCAGCTGTTGGATTCATGTGTGTTGGACCAGGGAGACATCTAAGAGTTGTAGGCCACCGGCCCTCGAGGACCAAGATTGCCCACCCCTGTGATAGACGATAATATTGTTTGAAGACCTTTGTACACTGATTTAATGGAAATGATGTGATATATGTGATTTCCTACCAAAAATAGATACACTTTATTTTCAAAAGAACACCCAACACTGGAACTGATAAACAAAACAACCAAAAACAAAAATAAAATGGATTCTCAGTATCCATTAACAAAAATGTACTTGAATAAAAATGAAATAACATAAAGCCAAAGTGTAAATAAATACTGCATTCAACCAAAAGAGTGCAGATTATAAAGTCTGTAAACTATGTTCCCCTTCAGTAATCATTAGATTTAAATAGAGAAGATGGAACATCGACTACCTGATGCAATAGTTCACACTACATGTTAGTTCACACCTACATTTTCCCCTTATGACAATCTTAGAACTTTTATCGTACTAAGATTGTCGCTTGTGATTTCATAACCAATCATCCTGTAGTGTGTGGTGTGTTACGGTAGATCGTTGTGGCCCCTCCAATCTAAATCAGGGGTTTTTCCCCACTGGGATCGTTAACCTGCCTGTTGAATGTGACAGGTAGCCAATCAGAAAGCGCAGATTCTCCTCCTGCTTTCTGAGGGGAAATTATTGAGAGGAATCCCAAACAGCTGACACGGCTCAACCCAAAGTCCAGCGGACATTGGAGATAATATGTGGAAACAACATTAATGTTTATAAAACATTTGGTGCAAAGAATATAGAAATGACGAGGGGAGGAGTTGGAGCGAAATTGCTACGCAATTGATGAACGATGAACCCGGTAACTTTTCAGCTGTTCTTCGTTAACTTGACATAAATCGGTTCTAATGATTTTCATTCAGTCAGGACGTTACGCTGACACTAGAGCCACATGCGTTGCAGGTAGTAAAGCATTGATTAATGCCTGGTTTTAAAATTAGTTAGCTGGACTTGTAGCCATTATTTTGTGCCCATTGTCGAACACCACATGGCACGATCGATCGAACCGTTATACCTAGGATTTCTGTCGGCTAATGTGTGATCTCAGATTTTGAAAATGGGCCGACAATCAACCGACAGCTCTAAGAGGGTGTTGTGTGCGCTGGACATTAAACTAAGGAAATGAGGAAGGGAGGGTCAGTGGAGAGCACCGGAGTTGAGCCTTTTTTCATTCAGTGTCATCAACAGAAAGAGAAAAAGGCTGGAAGAGACGATAACGCCGATAATTAAAATGACGTTGATACTTTTAATTTATCGTACGATTAATTGATTTATTGTTTATCGCGACAGGCCTATGCATTCTTAAAAAGTCTTACATTCATGGATCTAAATTAAGGCCTTAAGACATCCTAAAGCGAGTAAAGATAATGTATGATGGCCTTATGTATGCTTACGACGAGTCTTAAATTTTTTGGCGATGCAGAGTTTCTCTTACAGGGTTTTATATCAGGCAAAAGTTTGAGTCGCAGTGAGACGATAACGGCGATAATTAAAATGACGTCGATAGTTTTAATTTATCGTACGATTAATTTATTTATCGTTTATCCGACAGGCCTAGTATCAATAAGTTTGAAATTTGATTAGATTCAGTTACTGTGTAGTTCAGTGATTTAAAACACACTTCTTCATGTGATTTGAGTCCTAAAGAGACGTACTACATATGGGAATGTTGAAATAAATGTATGTGAGGTTAAAAAAAATTGTAACAAAAAGTTCATATCACCACTTTTATTGTTATCACAATCGTAAAACTTTGAGTCCACAACCTCTACCGTCCGTCCGTCCATCCAAATCAACACTAGAGTAAACTGGAAACAGGTCCGACTTTTATTTGACTTCTTTCAGGTGAATTTAATTTTAGAGATTCTAAATCAGCAGCAAATTATTTTTTGCTGCTAATTAGGCACGCAGAACGACGTGTGAGCTTTAACGAGTCTGTTTGTCTGTTGGGTCTTAGTGTTCGAAGCCTAAAGTGAGCATCCCTCTCTCAGCGATCGTGGAGGTGAGGACCACCATGCCGCTGGAGATGCCCGACAAGGACAACACTTTTGTTCTGAAGGTACGCTCTGCCCAAGCTCCACTCTTACGCCAACCCAGTCGCTTAAAATGCCCCCAAAATGGGGAGAAACACGGCAGCACAGAGGTGACTCTAAGCTGGAGAACAGGTCACCTGCAAAACAGGCACAGCAGCAATATGATGCGGTGGACGAAGCTCAGTGTGTGACTGATGTTTTTGGCTGCTTTCACAGGTGGAGAATGGGGGGGAGTACATCCTGGAAACCATCGACTCTCTGCAGAAAAACTCCTGGGTTGCTGATATCCAGGACTGCATAGACCCCGGGTAAACCGGCAGATAAATATTTGTTGTTGACTGAAGACGGAGGGAGGAAGTGAGAGGAGGGGAGCGGGAAGGGAAACACACATAGTCATTAATCATCCAATTAGTGGACTTTTTGACAGGCTGTTTGAGCAACAAACATGGGCAGGTTTCTGCCGCTCAGTTTTTCGGATTAGTTGGACGTTTTGTCGGCACAAGCCCTCATGTAAACAGAAAGATTATTTGTTTGCAGGAAGTGGTGGCGCGTAGGACCATGTTAGGATACGGCTAATGTTTGTTTGCTCCTGTGTAAACGCTCCTGCGGTTGCTCTGACCTGCCTCCTTGTGTATAGAGACAGCGGCGATGACATCGAGCTGGCGTCATGTCCTCACGGTCAGGCCTCCAAAGACTGCTCCATGGTGGCCTCTTGCAGCTGCGAGCTGCTTTCCGAGGGTGAGCCGAGATTTCACTCTACTTTGAACAGTGTTTACATGCTTTGATGCTGGGAAAAAAATAAAGGTCCTGATGTATATATAAAAATGCACTTTTTAGGTGTGTATCGCGCTGCAGAGAGGTCCTGTCCCACAGCAGCAGATCATTACAGCGCCCCCTCGGTTCGATGCAGGGAGCCTCCGTTCACTCAGCACCCTTCACACATGCCTTTAGAGCGCTTCCTGCAGTCCCCAGAGGCCCAGAGTGCCAACGCTTCTGCAGGTAGCAGAACGCCGCTTTGCTTTTTCTCTCAGAAATATGGCTGACACTTGAACTTTATAAAAGTCTGTGACATTTCAGCTGCAAACTTTTATGTGTTTTACTGGGATCTTATGTGACTGATTAGGTTGGTTATTCCACTTGATTCTCATCTCCCGCTGTTTGGGCTTTCTCCCATTAAAATGGATCTCTCCAAAATTTGGCGGGCCGCCCTTTGGACACACCTGAACTAATATCCGTTCACCTATTATGTAAAAAAAAAAACCCTATTAAAATACAATTAATTTGTCGATGTGACATGACGAAAACATAAAGTTTAAGTGTTGGAACGCTTTTTCAAAAAACCATACAAAAAGAAAAACCTAACTTGTGACATTGTTCAGGTGGTGGCGAAGGAACAAAGGAGCCAGAGGGCGATGCCAGTTTGGCAGGTTACCCGTGGTTTCACGGTACTCTGTCTCGTGTTCGAGCGGCTCAGCTGGTGCTTGCAGGCGGGGCCAGGAGCCACGGGCTCTTCGTGATTCGTCAGAGCGAGACCCGGCCGGGCGAGTACGTCCTCACCTTCAACTTCCAGGGCAAAGCCAAGGTGAGACCTTCTGAGGACAGGAGCACCTTAAAATGGTGGATTCTGTCATCTCTTTCAGGGTGTTTGTGCATTCTTAGGCCTGTCACAATAGCAAATTTTGCTGAGCGATTAATTGTCTCAAAATTTATTGCGATAGACGATAATATTGTTTGAAGACCTTTTTACACTGATTTAATGGAAATGACATAATAATACATGTGATTTCCTACCAAAAATAGATGCACTTTATTTTCAAAGGAACATTTAACACTGGAACTGATAAAATAAACAAAACAACTAAAAACAAAAATAAAATGGATTCTCAGTCTCCATTAACAAAAATGTACTTGAATAAAAACACCAAAGTGTAAATAAATACTGGATTCAACTAAAAGAGTGCAGATTATGAAGTCTGTAAACTATGTTGCCCTTCAGTAATCATTAGATTTAAATAGAGAAGATGGAACATCGACTACCTGATGCAATAGTTCACACTATCAATCAATCAATCAAATTTTATTTGTATAGCACATTTCAGCAGCAAGGCATTTCAAAATGTTTTACATATTGTTTTTGATGTCCAATGAAAAAAAACTTGATCAATTTATTTTAAAAAAATGACAGAAAAACCCAATGAATTAGTTTTTACACTTCATAGAATCTCTAGAATAAGAATAGACAAACAATTATCCATTATTATTAATCATTACAGAATATGTGACTTACACTGTGGTAGTATAGTAAACAACAACCCTTCAGCTAATATTTCCATCTCCAATCAGTGACCTTTGTAACAGGAAATCAAAATATATAAAGTCAACGGAAGTGACGTAAAAGTCGACTCTGGAACGGCGCTAGCATCGTAAGTAGCAAGTTTAGTTTTTTAACGGTTAGTTTTAACGCCGTAAGTTTAACGGTTTAACGGTTCGCTACGTAAGTAGTTAAACTTTTCGAGTTAAACTTTTCAGATCATGTATTAGTGCATTAATGCTGACGGTCCTGAAATATATATTTCAAAGTAGGTTTTTCTTTATCAGGTTATCATTTAATAAAATATAGACTCTATCACTATGATTGCAGAGTCTATGCACCTTTTCGCTGCTTGAAGACAAACTGCATAGATCATTTAATTTCTTTTTTTCATTTTGGGAAATCATTGTTAATCTCATCTGATTTATCCCCTTAAATCAGAGCGATCAAAGTGTCTGATAATAGTAGAATAGATTTGATTAAACCAATCTTTCTCAAACTGGGATCCCCGGACCATAGTTTGGTGCAGCTAGCTTACCAAAGGATTGTGTTAAAAAATAGTAATGGATAATTGGATGAAGACAATTTATACCACAGCAGATACAGAAAACTACAAATGAAACAATTCAATCATATAAAAATCTATTGTCAATCTCTTTATGTTAAATAAATTTTAAAAATATGACATTATTTAAATATTTAGTCATTATTTCAACTATAGTTTGAGTCATGCAGAACTGATGTGATCGTTTCCATAGCAACGATCAGAAGCAAGACCTTGCACCAGAGCTCCAGTGAGGTAATGGATGACATCACAGACCTTCTATGATGACATCATAGAAGGTCTCTGAGACTTTAATTGCGTGTAACTCAGTTCATCGTCAGTCAGGAGCTAAACAGTGCAGTGAAACGAAGCTTTGTGTCAGACAAAGATTTTTAGGATTACAGCAATGCCTTATCCCTTAATATTTCCTGTTGGTTGGGGACTTGGTTACCTCATTACAACAGGAATGAAGAAATTGTGTGACCATTACCTCCCAGGGAAGGACGTGGACCAGAGTGTGTCTCAGGATGAGAACACTTCATTTGGAAACGAACCTACAACGGTTCCCAATGAGCAAACTGACCCGGCTGGGAAAGTTTGCCTGGAAGAGGAGCCAGTTTTCTTCGAAGACACCGACAATAATTTAACGGAGATTTCAGAATGCAGTACTGAGGACCAGAGCACTTCATTTGCTAAGAATGAACTTTCAGCGGTTCCCCGAGAGCAAACTGACCCGGCTGGGTCAGTTTGCTCCGTCAACCAGAAAGTTGACTATGAAGCCTCTGCATTGGATTTGACTAAGACATCGTCTGTCGTCTCAACTCAGGATGTGAATTCAGTCTCTGGGAACAATTTGCCCGTTGTTCCCAAAGAAAAAACTGACCCGGCTGGGAAAGTTTTTTCTGGGGCTGAATTCACTGAGAAACCTTTGATTTCCAGCACATTTTCCAGCACCTCTGATTTTACAAGTTCCTCGGACGAGGAATTTGTTTCAGAGGGACGCAGCGTTTACAATGAAAACAGAGTCCTAGATCTATCTATGAACTCATCGTTAAAGCATAGGGTTTCTGTTGAACCTGAATTAAACTGCCCCCCGGACGGGGAAGCTAGTTTCACTGACAGGAACAGCAATGAAACCCCAGATAATGATGATTCTTTAACGTTTCCAAAAGACAAAACTACCCCGGCTGGGGTAGTTGTCTCTCCGGATGAGAGAAAAGTCTTGGGAAAGCATTTCTGCTCTGGTCCTCAACAACAAACTGACCCGGATGGGAAAGTTGTAGATGAGGAACAAAGCGGAATGAGACAGATAGAGAGCGACATCTGTACATTTGCAAACCACTTCAACATCAGCTGGATGAGTGCTGGATTTCAAAGTGTCCTCAACCTGAGCGTCACCAGACGGTGTCTGGCTCGGAGACACTTGTTCAAAGAGGCATCTTCTATCCCCAACTGTGCCAGTCTTATCTACACTGCCGTCCACCAACCTGGATATTGCTTTGGCCCAGCAGAAATCTCCCCAGTTTTAATGGAACTGAGGGAGAGACAACCATCACCAGAGTTGGGGAAACAGTTTGAAATTTCTTGTTTACTGGAGTCTGTTCTTGTCTGGCTCGATTCATACGGTGGCAGCACGGATTGCGAAATGTACAGTGAAAACACTTGTACCAGATGTGGAAAATCATTCTTACTACTACTGAATAACAGCCCCATTGTTGTACTTCCGACCTCGACTTCACTAAACGACACCGCTTCACTGTTTAATTATTGGATAAATTTGTGGGGCCAGCCTTGTTGCTCAAACTGCAGGTCAAGTTTAAATCGCAAAAACATCCTGAGCAACAATAATGTGATTGTTCTCTTTCTGCCACGGTGGGTTGAAAGAAGATTTCCAGTGGTTCCCAATCCAGTCCTGGAGGTGCCAGGAGAAAGTGGAACTGAGTTGTACAGTCTGTCCTCCGTCATTTGTGGAGATGTTAAGTCAGAACATTTCTACACATATTTGATTCGAGGACGACAGACTGTACAGGTGGTGGATGAACATGTCCTCAGTCCTGGTGAACCCTGCAGGGAGGATATGTATCAAAACGGATTCATTTATATTTACGAGAAGCGAGTGAATCCAGCAGAACCTCAGAGTGACCACCTAAATACAACTAGAGTGACGGTTTCTCCTGGGCCTCCTCTCCAGAATGGTGAAGAAAGTTCTGGAGAAGAGCCAGAACCTTTAAATTTGGATGAACAGAACAGCGCAGAAGATGAAACAAGTGGCCATTTTGAGGAAGCAGAAATTGAAGTGAGTCAGACAGAAAATTGGGGTCCTGAAATATACGGCAGAATAGAAGAAGAAACATTCTGGGGGAAATTTATGCCAATATTTTTGTTTTTGTTTAGTTTGTTGTGCTGGGTGTTTTTTCCTTGTGTTGTTTTTTACTGGGCGAGTAATTCCTTACTTTTCTCTCTTAGCATTGGTTTTTTCTGTTTTCGTTTTTCTATATTGGGATTTTAAATAGTAACATTGGAAACTTTTGTACCCCTAATGAATGGATCTTACCAGTTTTTTGTCTGAAGTTTCTCTCCAGGCGCTCTGACTTCCTCACACCGTATGAAATCACGTCTGTCTAATTGGTCTCTCTAAATTCTCTTTAGGTGCAGATAAAAAATAAATTTTGTAATTAAACTTTATAAATAGTTTGCAGGTTTCTCTCCGGGTGCTCCGGCTTCCTGCCACAGTCTAAAAAGATTTAGTGAATGCAAATTGACACTTTTATAATATCAATACTATATAGATATATATAGATATAGACCTATATCTATATCTATATATAGATGGATATAGATATATCTATCTATATAAATAGATGTATATATCCATCTATATATATAGATATTGATCTATATATATCTATATCTATATATATTTATAGATATAGATATAGATATATATAGATCTATATATAGATATATCTAGATATGTCTATATATATCTATAGATATATATGTTTAGGCCTGTCACGATAGCAAATTTTGCTGAGTGATTAATTGTCTCAAAAACTATTGCGATAGACGATAATATTGTTTGAAGACATTTTTACACTGATTTAATGGAAATTACATAATAATACATGTGATTTCCTACCATAAATAGATACACTTTATTTTCACAAGAACACTTAACACTGGAACTGATAAAATAAATAAAACAACCAAAAACAAAAATAAAATGGATTCTCAGTCTCCATTAACAAAAATGTACTTGAATAAAAACATCAAAGTGTAAATAAATACTGGATTCAACCAAAAGAGTGCAGATTATAAAGTCTGTTTACCATATTGCCCTTCAGTAATCATTAGATTTAAATAAAGAAGATGGGCACATCGACTACCTGATGCAATAGTTCACACTACATGTTAGTTCACACCTACATTTTCACCTTACGACAATCTTAGAACAATCAAAGTTCTAAGATTGTCGCTTGTTATCATCCTGTAGTGTGTGTGGTGTGTTATGGTAGATCATTGTGGCCCCTCCGATCTAAATCAGGGTTTTTCTCACTGGGATCGTTAACCTGCCTGTTGAATGTGACAGGCAGCCAATCAGAAAGCCGGATTCTCCTCCTGCTTTCTGAGGGGAAATTATTGAGGGGAATCCAAACAGCTGACAACCAGAAGTCCAGCGGACATTGGAGATGATATGTGGAAACAACATTAATGGTTATAAAACATTTGGTGCAAAGAATATATAAATGACGAGGGGAGGAGTTGGAGCGAAATCGCTACGTTGATGAACCCGGTAACTTTTCAGCTGTTCTTCGTTAACATGACATAAATAGGTTTAAATGATTTTCATTCAGTCAGGACGTTACGCTGACACTAGAGCCACATGCACTGCAGGTAGATTGTAGTAAAGCATTGATTAATGCCTGGTTTTAAAATTAGTTAACTGGACTTGTAGCCATTATTTTGTGCCCATTGTTGGACACCACATGGCACGATCGATCGAACCGTTATACCTAGGATTTCTGTCGGCTAATGTGTGATCTCTCAGGTTTTGAAAATGGGCCGACAATCAACCGACAGCACTAAGATGGTGTAGTGTGAACTGGACATTAAACTAAGGAAATGAGGAAGGGAGGGTCAGTGGAGAGCAGCGGAGTTGAGCCTTTTTTCATTCAGTGTCATCAACAGAAAGAGAAAAAGGCTGAAAGAGACGATAAAGGTTGATAATTAAAATGACGTCGATACTTTTAATTTATGGTATGATTAATTGATTTATCGTTTATCGCGACAGGCCTATGCATTCTTAAAAAGTCTTACATTCATGGATCTAAATTAAGGCCTTAAAACATCCTACAGCGAGTAAAGAAAATGTACGATGGCCTTATGTATACTTACGACAAGTCTTAAATTTTTTGGCGATGCAGAGTTTCTCTTATAGGGGTTTTATATCAGGCAAAAGTTTGAGTTGCAGTGAGGCGTCATCACTCTCTGCTTTCTGTGTCTGGAGGCAGTTAAAGCCGTCAGTTACAAGCTGTTAATGCTAGCCAGCTAGCTTGTGTGTATCATGTGGGTATCATGTGTGTATCATGTGTGTATCATGGGAAAGTGTACATTTATTTACATTCATCTTTGCTACTGGCTCAATTCTGTTGCCGAACCATATGAGGCTGCAAACATTATGTGCAAAACAAGCTCAACCATGCAAGACGGAAGTTTGTAGAGAGCGATATGACGGGTCAGACGTACAAAGCCGCTGCCAAGAGTCACAAAATGACAACAAAAATTTTACTATTTTGGTCCCCTGAAAAAATATATGTGCATTTCTCTTTCTTTTTGTGTTGGGATGTAGGTCTTAAATTTCATTCGTAATGTTCTCAAAAAGTCTTACATTTCAGTTGATGAAACCCGAAAGACTGTCCAAAAACTAGCAAAACCCTGATAATGCATTGTGTAATTAGGATAATTGACATCAGGCATCCAGAATAACAGATTTAACCCAATACTTTTAGTCTCTGCAGCTGACAGCTAGCTAAGTTGTCATTTCCTAGGAAAGTCTCTGTAACGTCAGAGAGCTCTTTGCTCTCTTATGTAATGTGATCCCATCACATCCTGCCAGTCGGCTGTGTTGAGGAAGTGTCGGCTGCCATCATTTCCCCTGGTGTCAGCCTCGGGATGCTGTCACTCTTCTCCCACAACAAGACGCTTCTTAAGATAATGCCCTCTGTCTGGGTTTCTGTGCATCAGCTGGCCCATTTTCTTTCTTTTTCTTTTTTTGACTGATTTTAAAAACTTTTCTTTACCTTGGCAACGTTCTCATTTCGTTCCCTGTTCATTTTCTCTTTCTCTCTCCTCCCTGCAGCATTTACGTTTGTCCGTTAATGAGAACGGCCAGTGCCACGTCCACCATTTGTGGTTCCACACCGTGACGGACATGCTGAGACACTTCCACGCCCACCCGATTCCCCTGGAGTCCGGCGGATCGGCTGACATCACGTTACGCTCGTATGTGCAGGTTCAGCGAAGCTCCGCTGCAGGTATGTCGACACGCAGACTTGAACAGGCCTCATGTGTTCAGTTTAATGTCTGCACATCATGCAGCTGTTAGGAAAAGGGCTCAGAGATTTATTGTAGAAAATTTGGGAATGAAAAGGATAGGGAAAAAGTTAGCTGATCGGAAAAGGAGAACATTAAATAAAGCAAGAGCGATGCTTGTGGACCTACTTAAAAATAATAATAATAGTAATGTGCTATTAGAGGGGATGGGGGTATTATGTAAAATCAACTTTGAGCTTTACATAATGTTGTAATGTTATTCCCTCATCAAAATCATGACTGGAGTGTTGCTTTGACTGTTTGAGGAATCCTTTAATCCAGCCATTCAGGAGAGCTTAAAAGATCTCACTCAGCTCCTCCAGACTAGCGGCAGCTGCACTTAGCAAACACCTGGCGCATTATATGACCTGCTGCTCAGTCTCCTATGAATGATTGTAAACGACAATATTGATGCTGAAGGCGGGGTCTCAGAAAGAACAGGATCTTCTTAAAGAGACAGACACACAATTTCCTGGCGTCAAATTGTGAAGTTCAACTTCTTTTCTAGTCATGTTATATATATATATATATATATATATATATATGTCAAATTTTGATAACAAAGTTACTTGATTGTGCTACAAAATGACACCATGAACTTTGAAAATGCACAATAGCTCCGCGTTTAAAAAAGACTTTTACAAGATTTCATTTTGTTGGTGAAAATTCCTAAAAAAAATAAAGTACCCATAAGCATCAACCATCTGGGCCAAACTAGCTGGACTCTGTCTGTCTTCCTGAAAAGCCACTGACCGTTTGAACCTTAATGTGATTTCAAATGACACACGTATATCAGCTAAAATCTCTTTTACCACATAAATGATATTCAGGAGGAACTTGCAGGTGGCTGCTCGTGTTGATGGATGGCAGATTTTGAGCTTCCTTCCTCCTACCACCCTCCGTGGATAAATGCCCCCCCCTCCCCTCCCTGTGCAGCAGAGTAAGGGGAGGGGGATTTTTGCATGCAGGCCTGGACTCTGACTCCACCCCGACGGTCACAAAGAGGCCCTCTGTTTTTCCAAACGTGGGTCCTACACACACTCATCCACTCACTCGCATGCAAATAAAGCGAGGGTTTCATTCGAGGTGTAAAAGGCCGTATTGATGCGCTGCTCAGGCATGTCTTTGGCCTCAGTGTTGTTGGTGTTCTTGCCCACTAAGAGAAAGGATAATAAAGGAGGCACACACTGCCTGTGTTTACGTACTGATTCATGAAGGAGCTCTTTACTCCTGACTCTCCAGGACGACCAGCTACCAGAGTTGTTTCGTTTCTACATACGTGTCCACTTTTTAAAAATACTTTCTTTGTTCTGCCACAGATGCGACCGTGCCTCCGGTTTTCACTCCTCCTCGGGATGCGTCCTGCAGGACGGATCCCGTCCAGCCGGCCCTTCACCCTGCCGCTCCTGCTCCTTCGTCCGACGGGCCCCTGTCCTCCAGCACCTCGTCCTCGCCCACTGCCATGCCGTCCCTCTCCCGGAGCGACCCCGGTACGGGGCTGGGCGGCGGCGGCCTGCAGAGCCGTAGCAACAGCTCCGAGCGCCTGCTGGAGGGTTCGAGCGGAGCGTCCGAGGATTACCACGACTCCGACGGGACCCGCAGGGCCCGCGCCGTGGAGAACCAGTACTCCTTCTACTAAGCAACCATCGTAAAAAAACAACAAAAACAAAAAAACGTTTGGCTTGTTTACGTCCTGAAAACACAAGGTGTCAAGGACAACTCCGCACATTTAAAGAAACATCAATAACAACAAAACCCTGATCCAAATCACTCCTCATTTCCTCGGCTTATTTTTGTTCCTGGGAAGCAAATGATGCCAAACGGCGTGTCCGTGCTAACAAATTCCCCCTTTTTGCTTGATATCAAGGACGTGGGTAACAGACACAGAACAAGAGGTGAAGAGGCACAAAAAAATATAAAATAAATAGAAAAACTTGATGATTGCAGGCAGATGGAGTCATATGGTTTCGATTCACTTCCTCTGTCCATTTTCTGCTCGGCCTTACCCATAGTTCCCCAGGAGCGAAGCTGGTGTCGCCGCCCTGCCAGAGGACTGAGAGTCTGAAATGACCCTGCAGAAACCCCCCGCCTCTCTCGCTCAGTTCCTCGGAGCATCCTGTTAATGTTTGTAAAGCTGCTTTGAATCTGTCCCGGATATCCTCGCTGTCCCCCGAGGATTTTGTCTTCAGAGTCCGGCTCCGGGTCTTTACACTAACACTGGCACAGCTAGCACATGTGTTTGTGTTAGCTGAGAGGTGTTTTTCCTAAACCTGAACAGCCTGAGGGGGCCTGACAGTTAGCCTGAACTCAGAACAGACTGAAGCAGACGAGGAGGAGGAGGAGTCGATTCAGATCCCCTAAAAATGTGAGTTTAATCTCTTGCAAACCTATTCATAGCTCTGGGTCTTTTCCACATTCGGTCAGAGAGATTTTATGTGTGAGATCAACACAAAGTAAAGTAAGTTGTGAGATGAAAGGAAAATGATACAAATTTGTTTTAATTTTTATAAATGAAATTTTTAAAAAAAATGTGTTTTACATTCAAAGTCTGCCCCCCTTTTACTCTGATAAACGCAAGAAAAAGTCCACTGTGGCCATCCGCCCTCAGTCCACCTGCATAAAACTTAATCTCAGTTTAAATCCAGCTGTTCTGCCGAGGCTTCGCAGGTTAGCTGGAGTACCTTACTGAACAGGAAGACCAAGAAACACATAGAACTTGGAACTTCAAATCAAGATTAGGCTATAAAACAATATTCCAAGTTTTCTACTGCACCACGAAAGAGAACGAAATTAAACGTTTTGGCCAACATTATACATGATGACGCTCAACCCATCATCCCCATGAGGAAACACAGTAGTACCTCTATCATGCTGTGGGACTTCTTTTCTTCAGCGGGGGCAGGGAAGTTGGTCAAAGATGATGTATGTCGATAAATACAAGGCGATCCTAGAAAACCTTTTTGTAGGCTGCAGAAGACTTTAAACGGACGCAGAGGTTCACTTTCTGGGTTACAAGGGAAGAGTAACCCAGAAAGAAAACCCAGATTTGTCCACCAAATCTGAGTGCAAAGAAGAACGGACAAATAAAAATTTTACAGATTCTTATTTGTAAGAGATTTTTAAAAGCATTCATGACTTTCAATCTGCTTTACAACCAGGCACAACTCGGTGTTGATCTGTCACGTAAAACCCCAATTAAAATCTACTAAAGTTTGTATTGTAGAGTGACAAGTTGTGGGAAAAGTTATAGGGATGTGGCTATTTTTGCAAGAGCGGATGTTAAAAATGCCATCTGTAAAGGTTTTTGAACGTTCCAGAGAGGTCACTACGTCCAGACACAAGGTCAGGTGTTTGTTTTGCTAAAAAGCTTGAGATAGTTTCTATGAACCGGACAGGACGGCTCCCGTGTTAGCGGGTTGTTACTCTGAATGTGTGGTAGTGTATTAGAGTCCAGATATTTTTAATGGTGGGTGTGTGTGTGTGTGCTGCAGTGGTGTTTCTGAAACATGCTTTTCCGGGTCCCTCCGTCCTGGTGGCGGTTCCGTATTCACACACATCACCATCAGTGGTAACCTATAGTTTAGATTCTCTGTTAACATAAGATTACTTTGAAATAACGCTTTGAGGATTAAACAAAACCCAGCTCTATTTGGGACGACTTGCAACATGTTTTATTTTTATTTTTTTCTTTGTGTGTGTGTGTGTGGGGGGGGGGGGGTGTGTGTGTGTGTGTGTGTGTGAATGGCAGCATTGGGGGCTGCTGTGTGTGCTCTGCAGGTTAGCTTGTGGGTATTGACTAGGACAAAGTGGTCAAGGTGGCCATGCTTGAATAGAAAGATGGTGTTTTGCTGTACGAACTGAGGTTTTATGCAAATTATTTCAAGGGAAAAACCTGATTTACGTTCAAAGTACGATACATTCAGTTTGAAAAACAAACTAATTTGGGTGACTTTGCGAATCCAACATGGAAGATAAAATTAACAAAGGTTATTTCGTCAGACAGGCAGTAGCAATGGCCAGAAACAAATACTTTTTTTTAATTCAGTTTGCCAAAAGGATTATGAATGGAAAACATTTCATGTGAAAACTGTTCTCTTAAAGAAAAAAACCAAACAAACAAAAAAACCGCTACTTTTATTGGAAATACCCAGCTAAGCGTGTCTTATCGAGGATGGCCACCGGGCCTGGAAGATGATTTCAACGATCGGGTGAATGGAGCAGCTCATGTGCCAATAAGAATCCTATTTTTTGAAAGCCAGTTATTCCTTCACCCATGTAAATGACATGTTTCCTATCGAGTCTTATTTATGTACAACCGGTTCTTCTTTATGAAACAGTGGAGAAAAAAAACAAAACAAAACTCCCCGACCCGTCCCACAAATCAGCAGCCGCACTTCTTTCTGTTCTGCGTAACTCTCCCACAGCTGAACTTTCTGTTGTCTGACTGAGTTTTGAAGAGTCTGTGCAATTTTGTACAAAGTGATGTAATTGACATACTACTTTATATTTCTGTGAATAAAACGTGGCTCTATTGGACGTGTTGTGCGTTTATTCAGAAACAAACGTTTCCCAGCAGTGTGCTTCAGTGTTTAAAAGAGGAAACGCGTGAGAGTCCAGGTAAGCCATCGGTTCACATTTTGGATATTTGCTCTTCAGAACAAAGTGACGGGTTAATCAGAGTGGATTTGTTCAAAGTGTTTAGGTGTTTTCATGTCCTTCCACTCAGTTCCAATTCTTCTGTTTTTTTTTTTTTTTTTAAGATGGATGTTATTTTTATATATTCAGATGCCCCCTGGAGGGCAGATTTAAAAACATAAATGCAATGTTTTCAAACTTTCCATCTGTTGAATGGAAAGTTTGAAAGTTGATTTGATTTTAAAGGTTTTGTCCAGTTCAAAAAAACGGTATAAAGGTCACATTAGAGTATATTCATGTTCATTTCTTTTAAAGTCATATTCCTAACTGATGGTATATTTAAATTGGAAAAAAAAATGGTATCCACTTTTTTATTCTACAATATTCATGAAATTAGTTTCTGAAAACATATTTTCTTTCAAAGTATTCATTCGCCTGCACAGCTCATAGATATAATTCTTTTCTAAACGTTTGCAATTCCTTAGTAACAATTCATGGTTTCCTTTGGTAGCAAGTCGTTTCTACACATAGAACTACACTGATAGGATATGACATATCCTATCAGTGTAGTTCTACAGACACACTTTCTAATTGAATTGAATTAGAAGGTGTGTCCAAACTTTTGGTCTGTACTGTAGAACTACACTGATAAGATATGTCATATCTTATCATATTTTTGTAACAATAAACACAAAAAGCTAAACCTATTTTAGATTTTATTATCCGAATCAAAGCCTTCAAATCTTTTTCAGGACAATATTATCTCCTTGGAAACTAATAATGCCAATTATAGTTGAAAAAGACAGTAAGGTGAATTTTGACATTCTCATCTAAATGCTCTGCACTTTTGTTGGACATTAAATACAGCTGCCTGCACAAATCATGCACTTTAATCTGTTTATAATTTTCCTACTAGTCAGGCTTCTTGTATTTCTTATAAATTTTGAATATTCTGTTTTTTACTTCATTTTAATTTGCTTTGTATCTAAAATTGAGCAGCTGGAAAACTAAATTAGTAAAGACTGGACGCATGTTGTGAACTTACTGAACATATATTGATGTGTAGTTGTAAACATTGCAGTCATGTTCCCTGGGTTTATGTTAGATTTATGCATCTTTTGTTTCAACAACCTGAATGACTACAAATGGAAAATCAGCCAGTGAGGTTAGTGTTCCTCCGCTTTGCACAGTCTGAATGAAAACATTCAAACACAAAGTTAACTATCCTTAAAATATTTGTAGATTTTAGTACTTTGATAATCATACAGAGGCATCATTTCGGTACAGTACATAGATTTATTTAAATTTACAGAAACCAGCAGATGTTTACATTTGCTCTTTACATATAATATGCATTTATTTTCCTGTTACACATTCAGTGCAAAGGGGGGAAAAAAGCTTGAGCATCATTCACCATTAAAAAGAGCCAACCCTCTTTTTCATCTTTAGGCCTCATTTGGAGAAAAAAAACTAACACTTTAAGGTGTCAAGATGTCCGAGAAACATCAGCCACTGTCTGCTGCTGCTGCCAGGTCAAGAATTTAACAGACCGATTAAGATCATCGCTGACAAGGCCGCCAGCATCAACACAGTGAGCTCCCGCATCTTCTCCTGACGGTACTCTTTCAGCCTCTTCTTCTGCTCTTCCTCCATCTGCTTCCTCTTGACTCTTAGGTCCCTCTCCCTCTGAAGCTGCTCTCCGTAGTGAGCCTGGAAAAAGGCGTCAAAATCAAACATGGGCCGACCGCCGGTTTGGGAGAACGGCCTGGCTCTCTGCTGACGATAATGCTGCTGCTGGGAGCTTGTGGTTCTGCTCGATGCGTCTTTGGAGGACGGCTTCTCTGGGCTCTGCAGGTCAGACTGGCTCAGGATGCCTCGGTCATACTTCCTCCTCAGACTGATGTTGCTTAGGACGGTGTAAGCCTCGCTGATCTCGGCGAAGCGCTGCGTGGCTTCCTTGCTGCCCAGGTTCTTGTCAGGGTGGTATATGAAGGACTGCTTGTAGTAGGCCGTCTTGATCTGTGACTGTGTAGCACTGGGGGACACTCTGAGGATGTCGTAATAGGCGGTTTTACTCCTGTGCAGCAGAGGAGCCTCCTCTGACCACCTGCTGTAACTTCTAGCTGCTGCAGAGGCTTTATAGACACCAGGTAGAACCTTCAGGTGTGTCAGTGAAGCTCCGCTCCCTGATCTGTCATCTGCGAGGATGAGGAGGATAGTGCAGAAGGTTCTGAGCTGCTGAGGGGACCACCGGGTGTCGGGGTGGCTTGAAACAGCCCCACTGGTCCAGATGGGCTTCACGCATGAGAACAGCTTCTCCTGAAGGCGTCCGGTCGGGATCAGCAGGTTTGTTTTGGTGGCTGTTTGGCTCTTTCTGGGGTCCTGAAGCCAGAATAAACGAGCTAAATGTGTGTTCAAAGAAGTGCAGCCAAGAAAAGCCATTGTCCTCTGATGAGTTGCAGTTTGTCTTACTCTGTAAATTTTCTCAGAACTGCGCTGAGGTGCGCTTCCTTTTAATAGCTGGACACATTCTTCGGTATAGTGTCCCTGGATACAGGTGTCGTTTATTGGGAGAAGTCCGCTGGGTCTTATGGGACGCAGCGGGCGAGCTTGGCCGGTCACCAGTCGGTAGGCTCCAGTCCCGAGCCGCTGGCTGACCTCTGCCATTTTACCAACAACTAGCCGGTGAACGAAGACGGACAGCTTCCGGGTGTTGCAAGGCAACAAACCAATCAGGTGCAATGTTTACAGGAAGTATTTTAACTCATCTACCAATCAGATTCACAACAAAGATTTTCACGTATGCTGCACTAGAGGTAACTGTGACATTTCATCTGGATTGGAAAAAAGGTCTTTATAAACACAATGAATATTTCTTACCTTAGCTCAATGTCCCCACTTTAATTAGACTAGATAAACAAAATCTCTTAACCTAATGAAATGTACTTAGCATTTTGGCAGATTTAGAGTACGTTTTTTTCCCTTTTCCCTCTACTCGGTTTTGACTAAGTTGAAATACTGTCAATTTATGGCTTTATTTAAAAAGAAACGCAATTCGTGATTTGTTCTCATACTTTACAGTCTACATGGAAATTCTAAAGTTGTGTAATTTGAAATGTGATTGTCAAAATTCCGAGGTGAAGCGAATGCATGAAAGTTTATTAACCAGATTAAACTGAAAAATAATTAAAGGTTATTTATATTTTTTATATTTTCAAAATGAAAAATGGATATTTTAAAATAACTGCCAATATTGGAGGGTTTTTTAAGACAAGAAAACTGAAATTACGTGAATCACGCAGAACAATCTTTTTACGGTACAGTAAGGAGAAAGAAAACAACTCAGAAATAAAATTTAAAAAGTATAAAAGATGACTTGCTTTTCTCCACTATGTCTCTAAACTGATGATGATGATGATGATGATGATAATAATAATGTGATAATATGATTTAAGTCTGTTTTTTGACTAGGTAAGATTTTAGTATACGATGCAGATGGTAAAAAAGTATCTGCATCATTGAATTATTATTTGTTTAGCTTTATGATATGCTTTAAATATCTACAAGCTGGTATTTTGATTATGAATTCAATGCAAAGGTTTATATTTAGTTTTTCTTATCTTGTTTGTAACCTGGAAATCAGACATGAGCAAAGTATGAATTGAATTTAATGAACAGCAGGTGGCGATAAAGCGCCTCTTCCCAATAGATTAGCATAATTTAAATCAGCGAACAAGAACTGTGGCGTTTCACATGTGGATAGCCTGCTGCGATCACAACATTTAGCTTGATTTTTTAAACAACAGAAAAGAAATAAAGCCAGGAGGACCATGGCTTCCAGCTGCCGCAGACCTGAACACACAGCTCCGCCAGACGTGGTTAGTTTGAGGGTTTTGTTTAACGTAGCTGCTGTAGCCGTGTGTGTTTGTGGAAGTACAGAAGTAGTTTCATTAAGTGTTTGGTGTGTCTCCTTAATTGAAACATAGCATATTTAAAGAGGTAAATCTAGGGTATGAAACTCATTTAAAGCGTTCACGTGTCAGTGGTTTTGTAGCTTTGTCACATTTAGATCAAATAAATCAGCAGCGACCTACAGACATGTGATTTACTGAGTTGAGTTGTGTAATCTAATCTAATCTCATCTCTGCAGTTCTACAATGAAGATGAAGCAAAGAAATACTCCCAGAAGTAAGTCTGGATCCTTCATTCTCTATCATATGCGTAAAGTTTATGAAAATGTCTCCATTTATGCTCTTTGACTTCCTGTTCAGTAATGTTTCTCATTAACTAATCTATTGCTCTGTTGTGTTTCTGATTATGTTTATGTTTTATTTATTTTTGTTGTGTTTGCTCGGATCATTGTTTACTTTTCATATGATTCTTAAGACGGATGCATTGATTAATTTTCAATATGTCGCTGTAGTTTGCATTTCTTGCTGATTTTATAAACTATTCATTTAAATTTTTTTTCCAGTGGATTTGTATTTTGGACTTAAAAAATCCTGGTTTTGAAAATTAGAGACACTTTGAGCTTTATGGTTCTGAAAAAGTCAAAGGAGTAATTGCTCAGACTTTATTACAGGAGTTTTGATTGGTGCCAAAAATCTTTAGTGTAGTATCTGAAATGACTGCTCATCTGTTTTTTGCTGCATTTTCTCTATTGATTCAAGCTAGATTTTAATAGGAGATTGTTTTCTTGCACACATGCGTGTCTCTCCACAAAGTCTGATTGTACTTCCTGACCGACAGCTCTCGGATGATTGAGATCCAGACTCAGATGTCGGAGAGAGCAGTGGAGCTGCTAGGCCTGCCAGAGGGACAGGCTTGCTTCCTGTTAGATGTTGGGTAAGTAAGTTTACTTGAAGCAAAACCTTAGTAAAATAATTTATGAGTTAGATTCTACATATAGGTGATAATTATTTCTCGTGTTCCTGCATTCATAGCCATCTCTGTGTTCTCTAACAATGTTACTCTTGCATACAAAGCTAATAAACTTAAGCACATTTACATCAACTGTTTATTTGTAATGTATAAAATGTTAATCTGAGAACTACTTGGAGCCGGAGCAGAGAAACGTGAGGCGCTAAGTTCTGTTCTGCCTCCCAGGTGTGGATCTGGTCTCAGTGGAGATTACCTAACAGAGGAGGGACACTACTGGGTCGGAGTCGACATCAGCTCCGCCATGCTCGGTTAGTTTCACATGGTTTTTAAAAAGGAAGCACAATTCATTAAGCATAGCAGAGGAGTTTTTTTTTTGTTTTTTGCAGGTTTCAAGTTAAACAAAAAAAACAAATGTGAGAAGTAACGTTGAGCTTTTTTTGTATAGTACTAGTGCAATGATTAATAATGTTGAGGTATTGAATCGTGTGTTGTCTTCAAAGTATTTGATAAAAGAACCAGACTTGATTTGTATGAGAAAAACAAGAATGACCTGCAGCAGTTCAGGACCTCAGGTGTGATTTTTACATTCGTTTTTCTTGTTTAATAAAAACAAGCAGACTTTATGTTCCATAGGTTGAAGGTAACTATTAGACAAAGGAAAAACGTAAAGTTCCTTGTTAGCTTTCCAGGCTGAGAGGTTTTTGGTTGCTTTTACATATATATATATATATATATATATATATATATATATTATTTTTTTTTTTATACCACTATGTGCATTCTCCGTAGCAGATGTGGATTACTGTCTGATCACCAAGCTGTGGCTGTTTTCCTTGATGCTTCCAGATGTTGCGCTGGACAGGGAGGTGGAGGGAGACCTCCTGCTGGGGGATATGGGTCATGGCATGCCTTTTCGGCCGGGCACGTTCGACGGCTGCGTCAGGTAAACGCCACGGCAGCTTATCCGACCCATTTTAACGCTTTTAACTGAGTTCTGAATTGTTTTAATGATTAAAACTTGGGCTGTTTTACTCTCGTCAGCATCTCTGCGCTGCAGTGGCTCTGTAATGCCGACAAACGGTCGCACAGTCCACCAAAGAGACTCTACACTTTCTTCAGTACCCTCTACTCGTCTTTGGTAAAGTTTTATTGTCGTCAACCTGAATGTTAACACAGCAGATTTCTTACTTTTACAGGAAGTAATTTTGGTGTTTTTGTTCTTTTAGGCCAGAGGATCTCGGGCAGTTTTTCAGCTTTATCCTGAAAACTCAGAGCAGGTAGAAAATTTAAGACGCTTTCATTCAGAGTCTGAAATGATCTTCTTGTGCATTTAATCATCATATTTAATTTTGTCTCTCTCTCTTTTTTTTTGGAAGCTTGAACTCATTACCTCTCAGGCCATGAGGGCGGGTTTCAGTGGAGGCATTGTGGTGGATTACCCAAACAGCACCAAGGCTAAAAAGTCAGAAATGTTCATCCACCTTCATGTACATTCATATAATGTTCATCCACCTGCTAACAATCAGAGCTGAAAGTCATAGGATTCGTTCTGATTGAACTCGTTTAAGCTCGTTACAAATGAAAACGGATCGCTTCTTATTTTCCTCCAGATTCTTCCTTTGTCTGTTCGCTGGTGGGACGGGAGTTCTTCCCAAAGTAAGAAACGTATATTTATTTATTTTTGGCTTACTTTCTGTTTTTGGAACTTCTATCTTAACTTTTATTTTTATGTTTAAATTGTAATTATTTCAGGGTTTGGGGTCAGAAACGTCAGACAGAACTGTTGCAAACCAGGTTCAGTATTCAGGACAAAGGTAAATATGTTCTAAAAAAAGCAATAATTTTTGCACATATTGTTTCATTTGGAATATTAATACTATAGTAATATTTGTGTTTTTTGTGTAGCAGCTTATTTCAGTCGCTATTTTGCTCTACTTTATTGCAAATTCGAAGCAGCTTCAATACAATTGTTTTTCTACTGATGCTTGAAGCCTTCAGTTAGAATACTTGGCCTAATTTATTTAAAAAAAAAAAATCTTCACCTTTTTATTCATTTTAAGGATTTTGCCTTCAATCTCAAGCCTGCTTGGCTTATTCTCTTTCTTAGACACGAGACGATTATAGCAAGCAGCTGCCTGATTCTGCGAATGCGATTAGTCACTTTTATTTTGGAGAGCTCTGACAGCAAGTTACGATTAAGTTGTAAAGCAGGTCTCGGCGTCAATCAGTGCAGGTTGAGTCATACTTGTGTTGATGAAGCCAAAAGACCGACAGGAGCTCAGAGAGGGCCGTTGTCCTGCCTGACTTCAAACTCTGTCAGGTGGCTTTTCCTCCCTTTCACATTCGGATGTTTAAGCTCTTCTCAGTGTTCCCGCCTAAGGAGACGGTTTGAATACTTTAATAAGCTCTTCTCTGTCTTTGCGAAGATGTCGGTTTAATAACATGAAAGGGAAATCGGTGAAGAAGGGTCGAGACTGGATAATGGAGAAAAAGGACAGACGAAGACGACAAGGAAAGTACGTGGGAAACTGTTCTGAAATAAAATGGATAGTTTTTCTTCTGTTTCAGCTCGAACATTTTAAACCCACTTCAGTCTGGTTTGAAGCCTGTCTCTGATTGGCTGACACCCCTTCTCCCTCTTGACTGCTGTTTCCTGCAGGGACGTTCGACCCGACACGAAATACACCGGACGTCAGCGGAGACCTCACTTCTAGCTGTGACTCATGCAGCTGCTCCATCATTAGCTCTGTCTCTTTCTCCCTCTCTCTCTCACACACACACACTCATGAAGTGTCCCCTGGAGCTGTGGCTTGATTGGACTTTTCAGGTCTCTAATTCAAGTGGACAAAACGCAAGGCGATAAATTACACCAAATTGCTTTTTATATTTTATCAAGTGCTTTGATGTTTTGTCAAAAGCTGTAAGGAGATGCAGTTTTCAGTTTGAGTTGAAGACCGAATATGAGCTGCTACGAAACAAACAAACAAAAAAATAAAATAAAACAGAAGCAATGTTATCCTATTAAAAATGCTTTTAAATTAAATTGTCTTCATTTTCTAATTTATGTTTTGGAGAATTCACTTTTTCTCAAGTTCATTCTGTATGAAATGGATAATGCTTGGGCGTATTCTTTAACAAAGAACAAACCATTTTAAGATAAAGCACTTCTTATTGAAGTAGGTTTGAATCAGCAAAACACCATTTAGAAAGTCCAATTTATATAAAGAAAGTTTTCATTTGGCAAATAGAAATATTTTTGGTTATTCCAGCTAGCCTAAAACAAGAACTTTGGTCACATTTGGGATCAGTGAGAAAAAAAAAAATCTTTATTAGATATTTATAAAGGTCTGGCTAACTGTGGTGATGCAAGAGTGAACTGTTACACGATGTGAAGCATGTAGACCAGTAGTGTCCAAACCTTTTCTCACGGGAGTGTCAAGATAAAATCGAAAACCCCAAAACAAATTTTATAGTATTTTCCTATTTTGCGAGTTCAACAGTAAACATAACGCAATATTATTTTTTATAGATGCGTACTTTGAATTGCCTTCTATGTAAGTGTTTTCCTCGCTTGTGGCCAAAAGATGTCGCTGTTACTCACTGGAAACCACCTGGGCGTTATCCTTTAACCTGCTCAATCGATAACCTAAACAAACACAAAAATTCCCGTCTCAGTTCACCAAACGTGTGTTTGTTGTTGTTCTGTTAACTTATCCCAATTCCTGTTGGAGCCAAATTCACTCTAAAAAGACAAGAGTTTGTTTTCGCGGATGGATTAAAAGGGGAGTTTCAGGTATGTGTCTGATTGGGAATCGGCGGAAGGCCGTGCCTCACCTTAACACATAAAAGTAGTCCCTGTCCGTAAGGAGAACGGGGTTTCGGAGCCTCTGCCCGCGCGTCCGGCTCGCATCATCCAGTCGGTCTCCGCCCCGTCGCTCCATCATCAGCTCACATCCAGGGAGGGGGGGGAAATAGAAAAAGAAACGACGGGAGCAGGAGGAACCACGTCGGTGGAAATAAGGAACCATGAAGGACCGCATGCAGGAACTTAGACATGTAAGTTTCTGCTTTATTTTTGAGCTTTCCTGCTTGTTTTTGTTCACTATCAGTCCCTGTCTGCACCTGTTCAGCCGGAGCAGAGGCGGGTTGAGTCGGAGCGCTGCTAGAGCAACAGTTGTGACTCTGAATGATGGAGGCTCACATTTGCTGTTTTATCAGAAAACCAGCGCATATTGGGTCCAAGGGTTGTTTTGAGCGCAGATTTGGATGGAACTCAACTAGTTGTTGCTTTAGTGTTCAAGCGAATTGAGTCATGATTTTAATTATCCTCGAAATGTATCCTCCTCACTTTGAGTCGGTCGGTTATTTATGCGGTTTAATGGTGAGCTTCATCAAGACTAAACAGGAGAAAAGCTCATCTTTAATGTACAGAATCTCACAATTGATTTATGTTTAGTATTTGGAGATGAAGGAAAGAGATGCAGGCCTTTGTGCAATTATCTTGTAAAAACTGGCATTAAGACAGAATGCTATATTGAATTTTGTGAATTAGTCTGTGTCCTGCTGATTAATTGTGGTTATGAACCGGACACTGGTCCCAGTTCATCCGTTTCACCCGTTACATGTCCACTGGTGTACACACAGGGCCGGTCTTGTATAATGGCTGACTAGGGCTACTGTTTTGGGGCCCAAGGTTGTTGTTGTTGTTTTTGACTCCTAAGAGTTTAAATATACACTGTCTGTACCTAGAGATACATATAGATATATTTCATGATATTCTGAAGTCTTACCAAGAAGCATAATCTCAAAATAAATATTCTTTAACATTTATTGTTAAAAAAAAAAGAGTATGTTTCTTACGGAGCTATGTACTTAATTTTCACAGTAAATGTCAGTAACGGCGCAATTAATTTGCACATTTAAAAACATAAAAAATAAATTAGTCTATAAATTGTTTTATGCAATAAAGTGGATTTGCACAAGTAATAATCACTGAACACATGAAACTGTCACAGAGAGCCTGTAAAATAATGAAAATCTGTCAGTATATAAAAAACTGGCCTAACTTGATTAGAAGATTATGGTTAGCACCCTTAAACTCCATAAACATTAGCATAAAACACTTTTTGAACTTCTCATTCACTTTTATTATACTAACAGAAACGTTTAAGAAGGTTTTAAAGTATACAGTTTGTATCTTTTAAATTAAGTAATTTAATAAGGTGAAACTATCTAAATGAAAAATGGAAACTGTGAAATGGTAAAGCCAACCAACCAGACGTTATGATCATCGATAAGCAGCAGAGGACAGCTGTTGTGATCGATGTGGTTCTCTCAAATGATGGAAACATCAGGAACAAGGAATGTGAGAAACTGGACAAATACCAAGAGCTCAGTCAATGATGTTATACAAATGTAATAGTAAATGGTTAAATTGATAACTGGGGCTTACAGTGTTTTTCTTTTTTTCTATAACACGGCCATATTTGTTGTCACATCTGACACTCTTAAGTACCAAATCTAAACTATCTGCTGTCAAACAATCATGATTTATACAACAAGGTTCTTATGTCTTTTGGTGAGGCCTTACTTACTGAGCAGAGGAATGAGACCTGATTTATTTCTTATTGTGGGCTCTAGTGCCCCTTATATGACAGTAGGCTCACAGGAAAGGGGGAAAGAAAGGGGGGAAGACATGCGGCAAACATTGTCGGGTCTGGGAATCGAACCCTCGACGACCACGTCGAGGACTCAGAGCCTCCAAACATGGGTCACACTATCCCCTACGCCATCACGGCGTGTCTTCTTCTTCTTCTTCATCATCATGCCACGCTGCCTTCTCCTCGTTCTCTTCCTTGATGCATGCTGCTGTTTAACCAAGAAAGACAGAGAATTAGTCAAAAACCTGCTTAGCGAGTAAGAAGCCCAGCCAGTGTTCAGGCGTGCGTCGTGGGGAGTCGACAGCGATGGTATGGCAACTGCTGATCCCGTTTTCTTTCATCTTTTCTGACCGTATCGCTCATGTCTGAGAGATTGCAGCCGAAGCGGCCTGCAGACAGACCTATTTTAGGCAACTCAGACCAAATGGGATTGAAGCAAATTGCAAGTCACACACTGTTATTTCCCAGCAGCACTACATTAATATTGTTTTCCATATAGAGCTTCAGAGTTGGAGCTCGGGTTGAGTGTCTGTGAGGACAGTAATTTATGATTACGTAACCATCCAAACCAGCACGTAAAAACTTATTTCTTTTTCTTAGATTGTCTCTCTGATCAATCTTCCACTGTCAGGCTTTTAAAGAGATGCTGAACAATGCTTACGCTCATCTTTATCCTTTGTTTTTCACAAGTTTTCCCATCTTGTTGTTGTCTTTGCATGATGAAAGAAAAACAAGTTTGGCACATTTGAGGTTGGGTATAAAATAATTTCAATAAAAACCAGATTATTAATGTGGCCGTTAGCAGTGACAGAGGATGTAGCTTTTGCTGTCTGTCATCACTTCTTTTCTTCCCTGTGAATGTTCTTTGTGTTTGATGTTGTTTAAAATGGTGCTGAATGAGATTTGGGAGTCCCTGGTAGAATTACACATGTCCCCATCTTAATAAAGTGGACATACAAGTGATGCTTTTTTAATGCTCCTTAATAAAGCGTCACCACAAAGCTGCAAGGAGAAAGTGATGACAGACTGAGTTTCAAATCCTAAAGGAATCGCCGCAGCCCAGGCCGCGCCGCCACAACAGAACTAGTGAAAGTGTAGCAGGATCGCAGCTCCCAATAACATCACGCAACTGAGGTCAGGCGAAGTGTAGAACGTTTACAACGATGCAATCCTTTTCACATTTTCTACAATCCCTGCAAATCTAATGTCAACATCTGTTTACATCTACAGGCAGGCTGAATCATATTTCTTTCTGCGCTCCTTGAACAAGGGGCAGTGGTGAAAAAGTGTAGCTCAAATATTTTAAAGTTGGGAACAGTTATGACCGCATGACCAATTGGTGTGTAACTTGCTCATGAGGATGAAGGCATTTCAAGGGTCGATGGTGTTTGTATGAAACCTTTTAGAAACGACAAACACAACTTCAGTTTTGGGAAAAAGAGGTGCTTGCTTTTTCCAACCTCTATAAATGGTTGTAAGGTTAGCTTCACTCTTCTGGCAAATATTTTAATTAGAGAATTACATGTAGTCTCTAAGTGTCCTTGAGGGATGAGTTTTTGTCGTCGTTAGTTTTTGTGTTTGCGCTGTAATGGGCTTGTGATCCTTCCATCATCCAGTCTGGTCTTCAACCCCTGAGACCCTCAACATGACAGACTGGGACTGGGTGGATGGATTCCCTATTTACAGTGGATATTACCACCATCCATGCCAGCAAACATGGCTAATAATGTCTCCAATTATCTTCCATGCAGCTCTGTTGACAGTTGACTAACAAATCCCTGCGAGCAAACTAGAGATAATTGGCTGATTTGGACATTTCCTCAGAGTGTGAACAAAATTACAGAGTTTGCCAATTAAATTTACTTCCCAGCCCCAAGTACGCTTCATCAAGACGAATGTTTAGCTGTTGTTTTTATTTTTACATAATTGATTTTGTTGCCTCAGTTCAGGTCCTCCTGAGTCAGTACTCTGTTGCCAAATTGAAAATGTGTACAAAATGGAAGTCATTTATCTTTCTAGAAGAGAATTATCTCCATGTTTTGTAACATAGTATCACTACACAGACAAACTGAAGTAAATTATCATCTCACAAAAGTGTTCACATCCCTAAATGTTTTAGATTTTGTCACTTCACAACAAAAATTCCTCTTGTAATTTGACCGTATTGAGATGTTGTTTGATAGACCAACACAAAGCAGTATGTGGTTCTGTAGAGTAGGGAACATGACAAATGGCTCTAATATTTTCTTTAGAGAATAAAAATCTTCATTTGTATTCAGCCTCCTTGCGTCTGTGAAGAACGACCTTTTGCTCTTGCAGCTGTGAATCTGTTGGGATATGTCTCTACTAGCGCTGCCCATCTGGAGACTGAAATTTCTGCCCTTTGTTCTCTACAAACTACCTCAAGCTCAGACAGATTGTTCTGTGGAGCATCTGAGAAAAGCAGTTTTCAAGTCTTGCTACAAATTCTACGATGGATTCAGGTCTGGACTTCTAACACATACATATGTCAAAATTCACAAGTCTTTGTGTTTTTTTGTTGTTGTTGTTTTTGTGTTGTATTTAGAATATTTTGAAGTCATCTGGTTTTTGTTTGGGGCATTTTGTTCTCTTCTTTGTTCTGTTCTTTGTCTTTGTTTAGATTCCTATTTTAGTGTTACTCTTTAGTTTTTAATTCACTGGATCCTTTTGCATCTTGTTTAGATCGCTGCATATTCCTTTTTATGTTAAGTCATTTTACCTTTAGCTCCTCTGGTACTTACTTAGATCTACTGTAATCTGGGGATTCTGCTCACCTGGTTATCACTTCCCCAGAAGTTACAGACCAGTCAGATTCTTTCACTTCTCATCAGATCTGTTCATTTCCTGCCCTGTCAGTTTGCCTGTCTTCTGTGTCTGCTTTGTTTCTCTTCATCTTTTTTTTGCAAGTTGCTTTAATTAATTTTCCTTTCCAATGTGACACTCACCGTCTTTCCTGCGTTTTGGTCCATATCCGCCACAACTCATGACAAATATGCCGTGAACTAAACTGTTGCCGTCCTGGTGAAAAGTGAACCTCGGCGAACTGCAACCAGCTTCCCTGCCGCTGCCGACTGACACATGAGGATTTGATGGTCAGGGTAATGTGTTGATCTGGCAGGTAATGGCCACAACAAGACGAAGTTTGTGGTAAAAAGTATCAAAATAAGAAAAAGTACAAGAGGCGTGAGTAATGCACGGCACTAAAGCAAAAAGAAGTCTGAGTTTTCCAGATGATGTTACTCATGTGTGTTCTGTGTGTTTGTTGTCGCGTCACACAGTGCGTTTACTCATCCGCATGTGTGTCATGTTGGCAGATACTGGGTTTGCTCATATTTATGAGGATCCAGGTTGTGCTTCAGCACTGCCCATATGCATGTAAAGCTTCTTTATGAGCTCAACGGCTGCTCTTCATCGCCTCTCCCAACAGCTCCTCTTTAGCTGTCAGCTGCAGTAGCTAAAATGGTCATACAACCTCTCCTTATCAGCGTGTTCCCATTGCTCCCAGTCGGCCCAGCAGAGACAGATGGCATAGATATGATGCGTTTGTTAAATCGCCTGGGAATTAAATTGATGCGGTTATTATAGATATCACACACTACTGGAGCTGTTATAAATCCGATTGTTTATTGTTTCTTAGAGGTGAGTTATTTGCTTAGGCTGGCGTTTTTAACGCTGCATGGGTAACACCTGATTCACTGTGAGTCATCTTCATTTTTATCCTGATATCTTATTTATTTTGTTGTTTTTTTATTTAATTTTATGAAAAAGTAAATAAAACATTTTCGTCTCCTTAAAGTTGCAGTAGGTAACTTTTATAAGAATATATTTTTTGTAAATACGTTAAAATATGTTGTGTGAATACATCTAGCTCCTCTGGATCCTCCCTGTCGTCATACTGCCACCTGTAGAAATATACAGCTGCTTCCAGTCAGGAACAACCAATCAGAGCCAAGGAGGAGGATCTTACCGCGGTCAATCATGTTTGCATATGCGCTTCTCATTGTCTCCATCTTGAGGCTGTGAGAAGCACCAAGGGTTCACTCAGCGCTGACTTTGAGAAAGTAAAAGTGAACTTCAAAACAGGAAACGCTCGGATTTGTGCTAGACACTAAAGCCAAACTGATAAGCACTCAGGCCATTTTTAACCCTTTACAGTTTGGAAGCATAAGCAGTGACGATGACTTCGTTTGTCTTGTGAAAGTCTCTAATGCCCCGGATGTGTTACGGAAAACACTGATCTCTCTCAGGTTGGAAACCTGTCGATGTTATCAGGAGTTGCAGTGAAATGCCTCGTCATGGTTCAGCGTTATCAGGGCGGCATGCTCACCAGCACATTATTCATTAACACGTAGAGGCTGCATTAATGAGCCATGAAATGGTGTGACCAAGCTGGCATCTCACCAGGGACTTGTCTGTCTTTGCAAATGAGTTGACAGCTGTAATGATATCCAGTGTCTGTTGGCTGCGAACGATTATTTCTGAAATTTGGCTCGTTGAACTGTTATTTACAGACGATTGATTCGGGCCAGCGAGGATCCCTGTAGATGTACGAGTTATGAAATTACAGTGATTGATTTTTGAAGGATTTGGTTGTGTTGAAGCTTTTTCCAATAAATGAGCTAATTAAGCTCCTAATATTATAAGTCCGACGACAATCCTGTAATCAAACATAACCCATCTGCTGTGGGAGATTGGCTTTGGGTAATCTTGGTTCTGGCTGTTAAGATTGAATTTTTAATGTGTTGACCTCCCGCTCTCACATCATCACATAATTGATAGCAGCTGAACGGTTCTATTTGCAGAGCAGATAGAAGCTTTTTATCATGCACACTTGTTGAAGATTAAGGTTTTTGAATGGTAATTATCCTCATTAGGCTCTAAGTAGGTGTTCTTGTCACAGTCTGCAGG
This sequence comes from Gambusia affinis, assembly GCF_019740435.1. Lineage (NCBI taxonomy): Eukaryota > Metazoa > Chordata > Actinopteri > Cyprinodontiformes > Poeciliidae > Gambusia > Gambusia affinis. The sequence continues at coordinate 23,115,491 of NC_057873.1, forward strand.
TGAATTTGATGAATTAAAATCTTGAATGTTGCCAGTTGGATTTTTGGCAGAGGCTCCTTAGTGGGATAAACATTTGCAGTCAATGAATATGAACACATCGTCTCGTGAAAAAAGCTTCAGCTGGCAGGGAAACGTGGTCTGAAAGGATTTTCAGTGCCATATCCGTCAGCAAAATTTAGATTCACTGTGTGTCAGAAATTGGGAGTGTGCTGAATTCAAGCGCTTGTTCACACAGGCATGACAATAAAACAGATAATTATCCCTTTGATAAAAAAAATTATACAAAATATATAACATGGTCTCTGTTATTTAAGGCAGAAGAGCAACAATTGTTGGTACTGCAGCTAAATTAATTCATTCTATCCTTCCACAGAAGTTCAATGGGATTTAGGTCAGAATAGTCCGATGTGTTGCTGTTAGCTATTCCTGGGTGTTTTTAGCTGGGTGTTTGTGGATGACCTATGACCTTTGACCAAAGCAAAGCATAGTGAAACGAGGCAGCACATTTCTCTCCAGAATACCTCGATAGTCTTGATATTCCAATTTACCTTGCACAGATTTAGTTGAATAGTCAAATTATTTTCAATTATTTCAAGAGGTAGCATAATTTTTCTTCAGGCCTGTTTCATTAGTCTGTTTTTTTTCTTAATGATTCTGTTGTATCACATTTCAAAAATTCATTGGTTAATTTTCAGTTATTTTAACAAAATATATAAATTTATCAGTTTCAAGGTATTTCAATGACTTTGGAGTGTTACCAACTATTTTGTCCACATCCACAAATGACAAGAAAAAAGAAGAAAACTACAAATTATTGTTTGTGTTGGTCTATCACTAAGTAATCCACCAAAAATACTTTGAGGTTTGTGCCAAAAGTAAAAAAAACAAACACAGAATGTGTAAATAAATTTGCAATTCGTTTCTATGAGATGGTTAAACAACTGCTTTGTGTGGAAATGATAAATTGTTGAAAGCATTTCAATCTAGAAAAAATAATTCCAAGCATGGTACCTAAATAGCTGATGTTTCTGCTTAATTTAAGCCATTCATATCAAAGTGAAAATTAAGTACGTAGTAGATTGTTTAATGACTAAAAAAGTTGGCAAACATTTTATGTAAATTTTTTTAAAATGTTCCTCAGCTTTATTTCCCCCAGCCCTGTTTCTTATATTTTATTTTCTAAGCATTCCCTTTCATCACGTCCTGCTTTTTCCTCCCACACCTTGGTACATGTTCTCCTCCATTCCTGCAGCATTATTGTGTTAGTAGAGCATGGATCGTGTCATAATCCTTTATGGTCAGCGACTTGCAGCTCGCTCCGGCTTTTCCATATTTCAGAGGGAAGTTGGAGCAGCAGATATGGGTGGAGGGAGGAAGCGGTGACAGCACATCTCTTCTTCAATTGAGGCTTTATGACATTTTCTCTCCCACTTCTGCCAAACTGAACACTGGCCAACCTTTTTCTACTGCCTGCAGACAGACGAGTCATGTTTTTATGACTTGTGGGGACTTTACATTGACTTCCATTCATTTTCTTCAGTCTAACACTTACCCTACCCCTAACGCCAACTGTAATCATTACCCTAACCGTAACAATCACATACCAAACTCCTAACCCCAAAACAACATTTCCCATCTTGGGGACCAAGAAAATGTCCCCACAAGGAGCAGTGGTCCCCACAACTCCACATTGTTGATGGGTCCCCATGAAGATATAAAAACCTGGTTCACTCTCACACACATACGCACACACACACACACACACACGCACACACGCACACACACACACACACACACACACACACACAGGATGGAAGAGTTGGTGTATGAAAATCTTCTATCATGTGTAATTCATATAGTCACACCCCGACCCGTCAGCTAATTATGAGCTATGAAGCCGAAACGTGGGGAGGGGATCAGGACTTGGGCTGAAAGGTCACTTCTCTCATGTGAGTCTCTGTGGCACAAATAGACGTCTCTCTGAGAGCTGACAGATTTACACCTGAAACCGACTGATATCGATTCATGCAAAGTCAAGGTAGTATCGCATTATAAGTCATTGTTTAACCTTTTGCTGTGTGGCCCTTTGTAGATTTGTGTTTATGCGCTTTTAAATGGCATCACTCTGATGATTGAATTGTTAAAGGTCAGAAAGATGTGAGGTGGTGGTCGGGGGGGATGAGGAGGAATAAATTATTTAATTTAGTGGAAACATAGCACAGCGAAATGTTGTGACAGATGCAATATAAAATTTAAAGTCTGGACAGAAGCGTGTGCAAAGGAAGGAAAGTGATGAAGTGTGGAGGGGAGAGAAAGGTAACCGAGTCCACGGTGTGTGGCTCTGCTGCGGTAATGATTCTGTAGTCAAGCTCCACTCTGTAGGAAGGAGGTGTCAAAACGACAGGTGAGGTGGATAAGAGAGAGAAGATAATTAAAGGAGAAGGACACTGAGAGAGCAACAGGAAATTGTTAGGCATTCTATAACTATGCAGGAGTCTTAAAATGAGAAGTAATTCACAGTAACTGTCACAAAAACGGCAGGAGGTTCGGTTCAGCTTTTTAATAGAGTGCCAGTTCCCAGCAGATGTAAGGGACTTTAAGAATCAAACAAATCCTACAACTACAAAATCAGACTGATCTAGTCCAAGGCAGATTCTAATTTAATTGCATACATCCCACATGCAACCAAAACTCACACTGTCAATTACTAGAAAGTTACATTTAGTCATTGACTTAGCAGCCATCCTGGCTTCTGTTAAAGTTAAAGTTGAATGGATGATTTGCAGCAATCCCTCCTGAATAAGATAATCGCATACAAATCGTTGACTCTGCAGGAATCCCTCTTCCTCTTTCTGAGGAAGCATTTGGCTACAGTGGCAATCCTTCCACCTGGATAAGCATGTGGTAACAATGGACAGTTAATTTCCTCGAGTCTCTGACTTTGCAGAAATTGTAAATCCTGGGAGAACATGTGACAACAGGGGACAGATGGAGGCGTTGAGTCATTGACTCTGCAGCAATCCCTGTTTCTGAGTAAGCGTGTGGACACAGTGGACAGATGAAAGCATGAAATCTTCAATTTTTCAGTAGTTTTTCCACCTGATTAATAATGTGGTAGCATGCAGGTGATTGCATTGAGTCATTGGCTAATGAGCTTTGTGACCAATTTTGTTTTTCTTGAAGCTCAGAACTACTTTGCATTGTGTCTTTGAGAGCTGTAATTAATTGCATTCAAATGATTTGTTTCCTATTTGTAATACTCTGGCCAGTCTTTAGTTACTTATAGTAGAAGAGGCATAAAAATGCAAGAGAGCCTCTTCTGTTGTCGTCATTGCAGCCAGCAAACGTCACTGGAAAAAAATTTCAATTATCCCTTCAGTAGCTGTGTGATCTCTGTTTACTTGAACGAAAACATCTTTGTTCAAAAACTTGGACATGTGCATGGCTAAACCAAGTTCATATTTAAAATTAGATGAAAAAATCAGATGAAATTACGTCATAAGTCAATTTTTAGAAAAGCAGGGAATTCAGTTAGTATTTTTCTGATGAATGATTCATAGCTTCTTCAACATGGCTGCTGTTTGGATTTAAGGGAAAGGATTAAATTGTTTTTTACTTTCTTTCATATTTCTGTTTTGTTTAAAATAATAAAAGTTAAGATGATATGGATGGATAAGAGAATCTGTTTAATAGGCAGTGAGCAATCAATGCAGCTGCTGTACATTCACTACAACTCAATCTAATCATAACATTTTTAAATATAACAATCATTTTTGCATTGCTTGTAATTAATATTTCTCAGACATCTTCTGTTTTATTAGCACTAAATATGTTTAACTTTTTGCCTTTCATTATTTTACTGTATTGCTGTTCTTTATTAGTAAATGCATGGTTTAAAGTCAAAGTCTTCTGCTCCAAGATTTTGCAATAATTTGACAAACAGAAACAAAACTCTTCTTATTTTTAGATTCTAAAGAGGATATTTCTCTATAGTTCTCAGCGATTCTGCATGAAGCAAAATAAATAAATAAATAAACCGCTTTAGCTCCTTTTCTCCTCTCAGATACAGAAACTAATCATTAGTGTACTCTCCGAACGACAGACACGTGTGGCTTTCCTCTGCTGACGACGTTGTAACAGGGAGAGGAGTAATGAGACAGGAACCGAGTGAGTTTTACACTCGGCTGGTCTTCTCCTGGCTCACTCTATCACTGCCCGTGTCCGCTCATCAGCCGCGCTGCCTCTCCAGTTGTATAATTTCCAGGTTTCAATCAACCTACACCCTGTCCTCCCCCTCTGCCAGGCAGTCGTTCACTCTGACAGGTCCTCTGTCAGTCGGCTGATGATTCGTGGTTTCAAAGTGTTAGCATCGTCTCTGGGCTGCTAGTGTGCCTTTTTGTCAGAATACTGAACGGAGAATTAAATCTTAGGTTACACTGAGTCAGTTCTACAGCAGTTACTTTAGTAATCGATTATTCTGGCGATTAATCTAGTCGTTGGGTAAGAATATTGACATTCTGCAGCTTTTGTGCAATATTAGAAATACACAAAAAAGGCAAATAGCATTTCTTTTTTAAATATGAAAATAAGCATTTTATAGCCCAAAATGCAGCAGGAAAGTGAAACAGCAGTGAAAGGAACCAGGTATGAGAGCTGCAGCTGCTGTGCATGTCGTTCTGTGAAAAGATGTGCTTGATTATTAGCCAGCGATATTGGTGAATTATGGACTGTTAATGACTCATAACAATCTGTTCATGTTAGCTGCAGCCTTATAACAATGAGCACATGAATGTCTCTCCAGCTGAATGCTGTATTAAAGGGGCTGTATTGTATTAAAGCAACCTTTTTGAGATTTTCATCATGTTATAATATTATTTCCTCATCAAAAAGCATCTCGAGTGTTGCCTTGATTCATTCAAGTATGTTTGTGAAATCCTTTAGTCTCCCTTAGCGACCATTCAGTTGTTCAAAACGTGAACGTGAACCCAGCTCTGCCTTTGAGGCACAGCTCATCCTCAGAGCTGCAGTTTCTAAGCCAAGCTTTTGCCTCACAGAGCAGCCCTACCTCACAGCGCCCCCACTCAGCTCCTTCAGACTAGCCAGCACCAATCAGCAAACACCTGGTAGAATCTGCTGAGCTCATTATACGAGCTACCTCTCAGCGTTAAAGGGTTAATAGAGGAGTAATGTGACAATGTCCTGAAAACAAGAGTTTCAAAAAGAACAGGTTTCTTAAAGCTACAGAGATCCCATTTCAAGGTGTGCATTCATTTCAATTTTAATTTTTCATATGTAGAAACATTTCTTAAACAACTGAAGTTAACATAGTTACTTGATTTGCTGTAAAACAGCAAAATATGGCTGAGAAACACTTAATACTTCCCCTTTACTTTAGCTTGTTTACGAATCAAAATTAACAACACTGGCCTTCATGTTCTTTCGCTGTTAATGGTTAAATAGATAAATCCAGCAGAGTTTATCAAAATAAAAACATTTTGTATTTAAGTCATTGTTCAACATTTTGAATTATTTACTACTCTTTGTGTCATTCATTTAGATGCTGAGGATGTGATGACAAAATGTTCAGTCGTTAGAGGAATTAGGCTTGACTGTGAATTGAGGTGAAACTTTTGAGACTTGAAACCACCGTGAAACTGCTGTAACATTAAAATAAATAATAATAATAATACCAACAGTTAAACATTGTGGTGGTATAGTAATAGAACCATGATCTCATGAGGTTATGCAGCCATCGGTCCCCGACCTTAAGCTCCTGCAGTGACAGTGATCAGTGGCCCAGTCAAAGTCCAGGCTTTGCAAGTTACGTTTCTTGATTGTCACAAAAGATGGCACAGCCAGTTATTAACACCATCATGAGCAGTCAGTGCTTTTTCACATTAGGTAATTTGAATCACTGTTTCCTTTGCAAAAATTAACTCATATATTTTTTTTAATATTCAGAAACACTCATGACAAAAAAAACAAAAAAACAGAAGAGATCTGTAAAGCGGCAAATGAGATTAGATTTCTTAGCACCTGAGGCAGTTATGTGATGATGATGGTGATCATCTACAGATACAGATGGTTCAGTTTAAACTGCATGTCACTATTATCAAGATTGAAATACTTGGACCTCAACGAGCGCCACACAAAGAAAACATAAAATCTTCGTATTTTCTGTCTTTCTAATAGCGACATCTATAACCTGAGGGTGTCTGTGCATGCCTGTGTAAGCTCAGAGGAAATCTCGCTCCCTGCCTGGTGATTTTAAACTTGGTTATTTTCACATCGCTTCCCTGTGCAGCTGACGGTTTATTTATGAGTCGGACTCCAGGATGCTGCTTCAACCGGCTCTCATACAGAGATGCCAAAAACAGGTCGGCTTTTAAAACTGGAAATACAAAAAGGACAGCAAAGAACTGCAGTTGTATGTCTTTTCACCTCTGCAGGAGCTGCGTCTCGTCTGTTATCACATGCAACTCTGAGATTACTGTTAGTACGCACAGAGCTGCTTTATTCACGGCTCCCTGCGTCTCTCTGGGTTCTTGTTGCACCTTGTGTGACACTTTCACAGCTTTCAGTAATTGCTGTGTAGCTGTAGTTGTCCCTCATTTGTGCCTTCTGATAGAAATTCGTACTTCTTATATACCTTGCTAAGCCTGGTCTGCTTTATCTTCCTCTCTCCCAGTCCTTCCACTGGCTCCCAGTAGCTCAGACTTTAAAATATTTCTATTAGTTTACAAATCACTGAACGACTCGGCACCAAAATACATTAAAGATCTGCTGTTGTTGTATCAACCTTCCAGACCTCTCAGGTCTTCTGGTTCGGGGGGATTCAGAACCAGAACCAAACACGGAGAAGCTGCATTCAGCTTCTATGCACCACCAATCTGGAACAAAACCTCCAGAAAACTGCAAAACAGCTGAAACACTGAGTTCTTTTAAATCAAGACTAAAACCTCACCTGTTTAGAGTTGCTTATGAACCATAATAAATGGAGAATTGACCAACATATTGGATTTGTGTTGATGATTTAGATTTCGGCACTTGACAAAATTGTTACTGGTTTCTCAGTTGGTGATGCTTATGTTGGTTTTATAACTTTTTGTCTTTGTGTTTTTATGATATAAAAGCACTTTGAACCGGCTTTGTTGCTGCACCATCACAAATCAACTTGGTTGATTGAATGGAATAAATTTCTTTTCCGTCTTTCTGCGCGCTCTGGATGTGTGGGCACTTCTGTCTGCATGGAAAGACTTCCCTGCTGTTGCAAAACTCTCCAATCTAACGAACGGCGCAATCGGGCGGCGGCATCACCTGCCGCTGGGACGTCGCGCCCGAGCATGAGCCCAGAGGGGGAATGCATTTTATGGGTTACGGTCCACTGAGGACCGGCTCGTTTATAGACCTTGTTTTCTTTTTGTGTGTGTGTGTGTGTGTGTGTGCATGCCATCTGCTGCGTATTATAAGTGTGTCATCTGTGATGTGTGGATGTATGTTTTTGTGTCTGGCTCAGAGCATCTGCTGTGTGTGGACAGTAAAGTCTGTGGGCTGAGTGGAAAGTGCGGCGCGGAGGGCCTCCGCAGACTCTTTTTGGCTCAGCGGGAGCTCCAGATCTGGGTGGGAGGTGAAGACGACTTTGCTGCCGTTGGTTGACCGAAAAGTAAAAAAAAAGAAGAAAAAAAACAGACCAGAAGCCTTATCTCTCTGCAGGGGATACAGCATCCCTCTGTGGAGGCTGAACAGCGTTCTCTCAGCCTATTCTGACTGCCTGCTTGTTTTCCTCCTCTGCATCCTGCTGCTGCAGTCTTTACAGCGTTCGCCCCGCTTTGTGCAGAACCGCTGTTTGGACAGAACCGCAGCTGAAGTAAAAATGCGGCAGGTCCTACTCCTCGCCGTATGTCAGCGCTGAATATTAACTCCCTCGGATATTTGTATCCCCAGGTTATTTAAGGAGGGTTTCTGCCGTGAATATAAACTGTTTTCACAAATTTTTTAACAAACAGTTTGCGTTGGGTTAAATATATCTTGAGTGGGCCCAAATAATAGAGTGATAACAGTGGCTTTGTGTTCCTCTCACTAAGATTTGTGCCAACTCTCTCAGCATCTCCCACTAAACCTGGTTCACAACATTTTTTCTTCTCTTGTCTGTGTTTTTAACTCATCTCCTCGTTGTGCCTCGTTTCTTTCTCCCTTCTGGTCATCTCCGTCAGCTGTTCTCCTGTAAAAGCCCAACACAGACGAAGGTGCTAATTAAAAGCGCAAAATGATTTTCATTCACTCTTTTTTCACACAGCAAAAAACTTGACAAAGATACATTTCCAGCATATTTTCTTGTACATTACAACTGATTAAATTTTTTTTTTTTTATAAGCCACATTTTTAAATTTTTTCATGAATGTTGAGAAAATATTGTTGGCAATTTTAGACAGAAGAATTAAATAACCCCAAAGCTTTTATTTGAACAAAAGTTAAAGTATGATGTAAAGTTGACTTTCTCAGCTTTGCATTAATTTGTTCCTTCATTAAAATCACACCCAGATTGTTGCATTGATTTTTGTTTTCATCCATGTTTGAAGAATCCTCTAATCTCCCATGGCAACCATCCGGGGATGCCTAATCGCTTGGTCTCGCCGAGCGCCGCTGATTCCCACCAAGTTTGGACCTGCAGCCTCACAGAGCGCCCCTCCCTCATCACTCAGCTCCTCCAGACTAGTGGCAGCATCATTTAGCAAGCGCCTGGTGGAGCTACACGTCAGCTGAGCTTATAAGAGTGGTCGCAAACGGCATCATGGAGACGCATTGGTGTGATGACATACTGAAGGGAGATCAGGAGCTTCTTAAAGAGAAAAAGGCCAATTTCAAGGCTTTAATTGCAAAGTGAGATTTCTTTTAAGGCCATATTTCATAGATAGATAGACGGACGGACAGATAGATGACATGTGAAATTAATGTAGAAAGTTACAAGTTGTTGGGCAACAAAATATTCTTCTGCTGCCTCATCATTTTATTATTTTATTTTTTTCTTTAATCTGTAATACCCCTAATATGCCATTATAATCTAAAGCGCTCAAGGTTTGTTTTTTCAGCATTATCAACATTAAAAACACATTTAGTTTAATTCCTTAAAATGAATTTGACAGAAGTGTTTAAAATGCTCCAATATTTAGAAACAAACCAAAATGTCATACAGTATACTCAGCAGGAAGACATTTGCTTACAAACATTTGCTTACATTTACATCCGTATGCTTACAAACGAGTCTCAGTGTGTTGAACAGCCGTGGATTAATGTTGCAGAGACGGGATAACTCTTCCCATCAGATATTTGTTTATCTGCCTCATTTGGTTGTAAGCTTTATGTCTCCCAGTGAATGTAAGGCAGCATTCACTTTCCTGCCTTCGTCTGGGTGAATGGGGCAGCCAGCATACGCTCTTGAAGCTCATAATAATAATAATAATAATAATAATAATTTGATAATAATGTCTGTGTACATCTGTGTGTTTTAAATATTGATTGGACTTAATGCTTGAAGGAGACCAGAGAGTACTCTCAGGAAAAGGTTTCTGGAACATCCACAGATGCATCTGAAGCTCTTACTGGATCCCTCCTCTAACTGGGGCTCACGTGAACGTCCTCTCACGTTAGCGGATTTTGACAAACAAGATTTCATTTGGAAAGAAATCGCAGACGTGGGTGGGTTAGTGTTGGCTTCTGTTAAATTCCCGAATAAAATGAAGGAACACCAGGCAGAAAAAAAAAAAAAGATGAAAAGTGCAGCCTGACGTTACAATGTTGATATACAAATGGGTCTCATAATGGGCATGTGAATTAGTTTGACAGTGGCTAAATGAATGAGATGAAGCCACATGAGATCCCTGCTAATGCAGTTTAATGGCTGATATGTGATTAGAAGTAAACATTTATTTCATGATGAATCACTGGCTACATGATGGGAAATTAGAACGTTCTCCCTTATTTTCATGTTTTCTTTCTGAATTGACATGATTCATGAGAAAGACCTGTCTGATGTCCTCCATGTGCTGCTGCTGAAGAGGTCACATTTTCAGACAGGAGATTCCAGGTTTGGTAAATGACATCTAGGATATTCTGCAGTAATTTGGACTCAATTTTCACTTATTTTAATTTTTGAGGGTGATACTTTAGATGTGTTTCATCTTCAGCATGTCAGTAAATCCTAATGATTCCTGCTAATGATCCTTTCCTTTATCCAGGTACTGGAGTTAGGCTTTGTTGAGAGATGGATTGTGAGACTTTTTCTGTTACATGTCCCTTTTAGCTAATTCAACCAACCAGACACCACTCCTTTCTCCCACTTGTGGCTCCACAATATTTCTCCTGTGTGCCTGGTTATGGTTGCAATAATTTAAATTCATCATGAAGGATCTTGAATGCCTCTTGGTTCCCTGAAACTAAGATTTAAACCGCCCCAGTCAGCGCACAGCGAGGCCGTAACTCAGGTTTTATAAAACATTAGCACATCTACATCTGAGACTTTTCCAGTTTTCCTCCATTAGCATCTCCTTTACATAAAACCAATATTGCTCAGCATGTTTGTTTTTCTTCATGAACTGAAACCACACATTCTTACTACCAAACATTCATCATGCTACTGAACTTTTTAGACTTTTACACTAGAAGGTAGTTGCTTTAATCTCAGTCGATTGCAAGTTTCAGCAGAAATTAGCTGTGATTTTGACATGCAGGCTGAACAATAAAATATACTCAAAGCCTAATATCAAATTGTTCAATCAGTTCCTGCAGTTAGGAGAGAAAGTGCTTAGGTTGGTATCGGCTCAGTATTTACAGTGAAGCAGGTCAACATGGGCTGAAAAGCCACTCAGAGAAGAAGAAGCCAATAATCCATAAAGCTTGGATTGCAGTTTGGAAATTAGAAACTTCTAGACAAAAGTCTTAATTTCTGCAGAAATACTGTTACAAACTATTGTGAGCAGCTTGAGGAAGGAAACAGAACTCAAGTACTCAGGAAATGTATGTTGACTTTTGAGTCTAACAAAGATATTTAAAAATCTCTCTAAAAAAAAAAAACCTTCTCTCATTATCCTGACGTGTGGAAAAACTTTGGGCAATAATACTGACCTAAAACACTTTAGTCTAATTTAATGTCACATAGAAGAGAAAAAAAATTGCATTTCTTTTTTTAAAATTGAGTGTAAATATCAACTTTCTACAGTTATGTGTTAAGGGAGATGTAAAAAAAGAACAGCCCCCTCTGCCCCCACCAGCATTCAGTTTGCCTCCAGGTTGTAATTAAATAATAAGTCGTTAATCACTCTATCTGTGGCTCTAATTGCTAAAGTGCTCCTTGACTCTAATCAGCTGATGGGTGGAGAGGGAGCCGTTTTATTTAACCTCAAATTATGCAAAAGAAGTGGTCTTTTGATCACAACTTTTCTGCTGTGATCAACATTAATGCAGTTTATAAATGTGTTTGCAATCTTGTCCAATCAGAACATCATATTCAGTTTTATTTAGTCTCTCTTTGATAATAACAGTATCTTTGTGTGTGTGTGTGTGTGTGTGTGTGCGTGCGTGGGTGCGTGTGTGTGCGTGTGTGTGTGCGTGTGCAGGGCAAGGAGACAACAGAAGAAGAGGATGAAGTCGCCGTGGGGATGGACAAAGGCTTCATGGAGGAATTCTTTGAACAGGTTTGTTTTCTAATCCTTCCCATCGTTTTCCCTCTGTCCTGCTTTCATAACTTGCCATCATGGATTAATGATCAGGTTATTTGTAACACCACATCTGCCAGGGCGTCATCCCTCTTCTGATATCGGTTCCACTCGTTTTGGACTGTTATCCAGGTAGCGCAGACTGTTTTCTCTCCTGCTGCCGAGGAATGATTTATAACCATCTCTAATGTTTTGGGTGTGGCACGGATCATTATTTACTTCAGTTTGCTTGTGTTCATCTAGGTCATCACTTCGTTTTGTTTTACCAAACATACTTTTGAGATGTATGCGTCTACATGTAGGTTCTGTTTGCACAAATGCTTATCTCACAATAGAGTTTAGAATTGTGGCCGAAGCCAGACCCAGAATTCACAGAACAAGCTCAGGATTTTGTGGCACATTTAAGAAGCCTGCAGTACAAACAGCACAGAGGAAACCAAACAATAATGCACAGTAAATAGTTATGTTAATCTGCTTATCATAGGTTGAATGCAGGAGTAGATAGTTTAACTTGTTGAGGAAATAAAGAAAGCAGGAAGGATGCAGAAGTTATCCAGACTGTAACAAGCGCAGGCGGCTCCGCTCCCATCAATCACACATCCCAATTGATTTTCACTTGACTCACCCTGCGATTACAACAAGCGACAAGATGGAGCTTAAAACAGGACAGGTTACACTGCTTACTTACTTACATCGTGGTCTAAAAACGAAAGCAGTAAAATCTTAAATAATATGTTGGAATTACTCCGGACTGTGGCCTATAAGATAATTAGTCGGGTCGGATCAGGACTGGGTCAGGTTGGATTTTTTAATCTCTGTCTCACAGTCTGAATGCCATCCTGGTTTTCTGAAAAACAAGCTCAGGACCAAACATTTAAATTCATCATGAGGTACCAGAAATGGTACCTCAGGAGAGACGGTGCCCCTCTGAGTCATCAGTCACACAGAGTTCACTTTGTGACATCTTTCAGTCTGAGTAAAGTGGGCTCGGTAATGGCTCCTTAATGGACCTGATCTCCCACAGAGACATAAATGTAAAAAGTGGGATTGTTGAGATTTACTAAGACCAGGGGCGCCGCCAGGAATCTTGGGCCCCATAACAGAAAATTTACCTCCCCTCCCCACGCAGCTGCTATTACAATTTTTTGAGTCTATCTGACCCATTAAAATGTTCCAATTTTAAAGGCTTGCGACTGCTTTGCTTTCTTTGGTCCATTACTGATAACTAGCACAATATTTATTGCTCATGAATTTTACATGCAACAGTCCACATACTTCATGCAAGTAGGTTGCTTAAAATTTTCTACTAGTTTTAGCTTACTGAAAGGTCTCTCCCCAACAGCAACAGTCATAGGCAACATGCAAAATATACATGAAGCAATCCAGATTTCTAAAAAAAATGCTATGTAGTTGCATTTTGTTCACGCTGCAGTATATAACTTTAATAAAAAATATGTTTTCTCCATATTTGTTAGAACTGTCACCATGTCATGACAGTTTGTTACGAGACAGATAATCTGTGAATACTATCAATCTCCTCCACCTCCTTCCTAAACTACTATTACTGGCTAAAGTACTGCAACATTCCGACCAAAACAACCAATCAGAACCAGGAGGAGGGTCTTAGTGCTGTCAATCAACTCATTCACTCACTGCTAGTTGTGCTAATGGTGGAGAAACAACTTATCATTACAGGAAAAATGTTTATCTGCTGTCATTTGTAGCTATGCTAACTAGACTGAGCATTCACAACAAGCTATGCTAGCTGCAGCCTAGCACAGAGCGAGGGGGAAGAAGGATGAGCAGCACCACATGAGATTGTGATTGACAGCACTAAAACTCTCCTGCACTGACTGGTTGTTTCTAGCACTTTGAGAAAGCAGCCCAAATTGTGTTTTTGGTCTGGGAGGGGGAACATTTAATTTTTACTGCTAAAAACAATCTTCGAAAATAATATCATTAATTTTGTAATTGACAGAGCCCCAATTCTTTTTAAATTTCTATGAACAAAAAAATAAATAAAACAAATTGTGGAGCGCCCCCTGCTGGTCAGGGGCTCTTAGAATTGTCATAACTTTCCCCTCTACACGGCGCCCCTGACTAAGACATTCGGCTTGCTGTTCTTTCATGGTCAGATTTTGTTTTTCCGACATTTCATCCGTCAAATCCTTTCAGTTTCAAAACAGCCCGTGTATATCAATTTATGAACATGGCTGCTTTATCTTTGATGTGCCAAAATCGTCATTGCAAATGCTGCGGCAGAAGAGGGTCAGCTGAGGTTGAACGCCATTTCGCCGCATTTGTGATTTATGAAAGAGACCCAACCAGCAGGGCTTTGATGTTCGAGTTTTCAAAGGGAAACAGGACAACAAACAAATTGCAAAAGGAATTCGAGTTGCATCAATTAAAACCTCTGCAGATACGTAAAGGAGATTTATTAGTTGAAAACCTCACTTTGATTGAGGTTTTTTGGGTAGATTTTCTGGTATCTGAAGTTGGTATCATCTCTAAAAATGAGCTTCCAGATTTTCATTATAGATATTACCACATGCTTTGATCAGTTTGAGAAGCAACCCTCTTACATTAGCTCTAACAAATGAGATTTTTTTCAATTTTCACAGTAAGCTAATCATTGAAAACACTCCTTGTCCAGTGATATGAAAGCGAAATGTTGCCCAAGCAACCACTGTGCATAAAAGTTCTTGTCTAGTCTTAAATCTTTCTCTATATGGCAATTAATGTAAAAAAAAAAAGTTTTCTTTTATTTTGTTACATTTCTTACAACAAACACACACTAAAACAAAACCCCAAAATGCAGGAACAACCACAAGTTTACATAAATGACTTTTTAAGAAATCTAAAAACAAGTTTTTGCTGAATTTCTTTCATTTTATCTAAAACAAAGACGTGTTTCATCTGGCTGAACCGGACCATAGTCCAAAACCCGACAGATTGTATTTAAATGTTCCAGATGTTTTATGATCAACTCGAACGAGACTGAGGGAAATATCTGAGCTGCAAACGCCTGAGTCGTTTTTTGAAGAGCGTGCTTTGTTGCTGTGGCTCCGTCCAGACTGTTGATGCCGACATTAATTGCCTCATCTCCCATGAGAAGTCCCGAAAAACCAAAATGATGGGATGATCTGTAAATGAAAGAGACACCGCATCCTAAATAACCGGCGACCATTTGGATGTCTGTGGTTGATGTGCTTCATTTCATGCAGAAGGGGGAAAAAAATAGGATTTAACTTTCTGGTTATCCTCACTTACACCATAAATATATTTCCCTTTTGTCGTTTCTCTCCTTTTTGCCTGCAGCCTTAAACAGCCACACATCACAACATAGAAGTTCCAATATTTTCATCTGTTCATAGTTTTATTGTGTTGCTTCTGAGGAGGAAGTATAAAATCATAACTTGACTGAGGGTGCAGGAAGAGAGCAGTTTGAGATGAGCTACAGGTTCGCTGAGAGAGCGTTATTCTTATTGAGTGAGAGCTCATATGAACCAAAGATGAAGAATTGGTAATAAGAGAAGATGGGAAAAGAGTGCAATCAGTGGTAAAGAGTCCCTCACCCTGACAGGATGTATTAACTCAGGTTCAGATCAGGAGGGGCAGCAGACAGTGGAGGAACAGCTGCAGCCCTTTGTCCTCCATTCACACAACAAACTGTCCCTAAGAGAGCCATTATTGATTTCTCCCCTGTGTTTGTGCCATTTGTGTAAAAGTAAAAGTGTGTGGGGTCTGCTTTTCAACAGCGTGACGTCTGCATACACACGCACACGCCTCGACGCAATTTGCTTTTTATTGCCTTGGGAAAATAACCCCGCATTCGATCCTTTTCAGAAGATTTTGTGGAAGATTCAATGAGGATGTTATCTGTGACTGACTGTTGTCAGCTTGATCTCTCAGCAGGCTAACAGAATAAAAAGTGGCAATGTTTCTCACAATCCTAACATGATCGTATGAACATGTTACTGGAGCAGAAATCAATCCTGAATGAATGACTTGTGCAGCTTTGCTCTCTCTCACATTAGGAAGCAGAATGGACAGTTTGAGTTTGTCTTTTATTTTACATCCCACCACTACTACTGGCACCAAAACTTTATTTATATATATTACATAAAATAAGAATATCTGAATACCAATCTATCCTCGCATCTACACAAATTTTATGAATAGAAATCGTTGGCATGTGGTCCAGGATTTTGTTCATATAAAAGTTATCACTTGATTACTGTAAAACGTTTAGCATTAACTTATAAACAAAATGATATCTACAATTCCCTACTAAGTTTTTACTGGAATACTATGCAGTCTGTATTTAAAGGTGTTGAATTAAATTCAGCTTTTTAGGATTTTACAGGCTGTCAAGAATGAACACGAGTTAACGTAGGTTGCATGAGTTGAATAAATTCGTGTCAAACAGCAAAGCAAAGTTTCACAACAGCACCTGAGATGAATAACATTCCTTCGAGGCGCATGTTGCCTCATGGAGGCGCGTGGAAGCATCATTAGTGTCAGTCCTTCCTTCTCTTTGTGTTTACAGGCTCCTTTCATCCGATGATGCAACGATGAAGAGAGTAAAAGCAAGGAGCTGTGACCTCAAGCTCGCAAATCATTAATTTGTTTCATTGTACAAGATTTTAAAAAAAAAGATTTTTATAAAGAAAGAAACTTAGATCAAATCAGAGATGTTATTGTAGAAAGCCTTTGGAAAAGAGACGACTAATCTTCATTTCAAAATCAGCATTTCTACTCGGAAAATATCCATTTCCTTCCATTGTTGTTCGAATACAAGAAGGCGTCATGGTTTACTGATTAGGTGATGAACCCAGCAACATTGTGAAAGATTAAGAAGCATGAAAGCTGTGATGGAAATTCTTTTTTTTAAGATATCGACTTGTTTTCTTTAACTTATTTAAGTTTTAAAGGATAGTCTCTTTGATCGTTTGCTACCTTTTCTGTAAATTTATGTTTGAAAAATGCGGTGATAATTTTACTTGGTGATGTGGGATGTATTGTTCAAAGAATAACTAAAACAAATAAGAAGATATTTATTAAATAATGTTATATAAATGCACAGTGGGACAATAATCATAACACCAGATTAGCTGTTAAGTGATTCAAGAAAAACAAAGTTAGTGTTTTGGAGTGGCCGTCGCAAAATCTTGATGTGAGCTGTTAAGAAAATTTGTTGGAAGAGCTGAAAAGGTAAAAAGGAGTGTGTGAGCCGACACCACTGTCTCGGTTACACCGGTTCTGTCTGGAGGAATGGAGCAAAATCCCAGCAAACCTTTGGAGGAAGATGCAAAACGATACTAAACAGAGTATCATGTCAATCTTTAAAAACATTAGTAAAATGTGTCCAAACCGAAGAAAGGTGTAAAAATTCTAAATAAAAACTTGAAATATTTTGATTGCTGTCACTGACCTAAAACAAGAACAGCTTTCATGATAAAATGTCAAACTGTGGGGGAAAAAAACAACAACTTATAAGTTAGATTCACTGACTGAAAGGACACAACATGTTTCCCTCTGAGGGTTTACATGAGTTGGGTTTCCCAAAGTTATTTCTATTTGCTAAAAATCTGAATTATCAATAAGAACATTTGTGGGGAATTCTTTTTTAATGCATTGGGAAAGCAAAAATAAAAATAAAATAAAATAAAAGCTTAATTGATCAAATAATAACTTGCACAGTTTTCAAAAATTAACAATGCAATTCAGAAGCAGAAATTACCACAAGTGTCAGTAATTTACCAGCAGCTTCTTTTGGGTTTTTGTGATTGCATTAATGAAGTTGAGGCACAAACTGAATGACAAATCAGAACAGATTCCTTTAATAAATTAGATGTAGTATTAGCAGTGCATTATGTGTGTGTGTGTGTGTGTGTGCGCGTGCGCTCATGCGTTATTGCATTTAAATGAGATTCTCAGGAGTCTCTGAAATTGTTTTTTTTTCTCCCACGTAAATAAAATGTGTCTTTTTCATGCTGGAAGGTGCACCATGACTCACTAGCAAACCTTTTCTAAATGGTTTCACATTCTACTTCCTTTTTCTCTTTGTTTGTTCCCATATTTTTTTATTTTTTATTTCTGCCTAACGCACAGAAACCGTCACTGTGTGGTCTCTCTCTTGTGGCATTTTAAAGCCAATAATGTCGTTAAAAAAATGGATTGAATCAGCCGTTAATTACGGAGATGATTTGAGAAGAACGACCCCGGCTCAGGGAGGTCGGGCTCAGGAATGCGGCAGAGCGAAAGTGAGGTAGACAGGCGACGTTTTTCAGGGAGAAATGACAACTGCATCATGGAGACGAATAAATTTGGAGCCTGGCCTGTCGGCGGAGCAGGTGTAAAGGAGGAGGAAGCGATGAGGAGCTTGACAGTCTGAGATGAAAGTTCAGATTTATGAAGTCGACGGCAGATGTGACCTGCTGCTCCTCCAGCTGCAAGCGGCGGCCCGGAGCAGCGCAGCTGGTGATGAGGCAGCAGGTGGGAGGCGACCGGGTAAAATGTCAAACCTGGATCTGGTGCAGATGACGTAGAATTCAAAGTAAAAATTAATGCAGGCCATTCATAGAAAGGATTATACATTTTTCAGCTTTTATGTAAGATTCATTGATTATATATAAAGATTTCCTTAAAATAGGGAAATGTGTTATATGTGAGTATTGGATTTTAAATTTTAATCACCAAAATGCCACAATGAGTTAAGTTACTGGACAGAACCACACATGGCCCGGTGTCCTTATGTCTTACCTGCCATTTTAATATTGTTGAAGGTTTTATTTCCATATTTATGGACTAATTTATACTTTTTTTTTTAACGTTCTGCAGTTTTTTTGTATGTGTCTGTCTGAGATCATTGCTGGATAGTAGATTCTGTCCATCACTCATCTGACCCAAACTTTCAAACAGCCTGAAGAATAGTTTATGCCCAGCAGCCATAAGGGCATTAAATGCCACCGAGTGCCATTTATCACCCAATTTTATTATTGTAATTCCATTACATGGTTTCTGTAGTGACAGTAAAGATTATTAGTATTATTATTAACTATCCCCCTCAGAGAAAATTTCTTACGATGTTGAAGAATCACCAGGAGTGATAAAGACTTGAGTTGATAAGCAGAAAAAGTGCTGGCAAATCAATAAAAAGCTCCTTCTCTAAAATAAAAAGTTTTGCACCTGCTCTCCTGAGGTCCTTTGGGGAGAAAGTTTACGGTGTGAGAAGATGAGGACTGACATTTCTTGCCACAGTGACAAACGTAAGAACACAGTATCGGTCACGCATGGTGGTGGTGGCATCATGCTGAGGGTCTGTTTTGCTGCTTTTGGTATTGATGCATTGCAAAAACAACAACTTGATAGTTTAGATTTTTACCCCACTGGGTGTTCCAACTGGACAGAGATCCCCAGTATTCATCCTAACTGGTTTTTAAGTTGGTTAAAAAAAAAGGTCAACATTGAGCTTTTAGAAAGGTCAACATAACAAGTGTTTGCAAACTTCTGACTGAAAATGATCTCTTTTTTTCTTGTATGATTGTTGTCTTCTGTGTGAAAAGTTTTACCAGGATTGCTGAGAACATTTTCAATCCAGGGAAACCATGTTGTGAGGTTACACCTTTGTTCCTGTGTTTATAAACCAGAGTCACTCTGGTTTGGGTTAGGGTTATCCATCAGACCAATCACTGCAGCTTCCTGTCTCAACGTAATGCCTGAACTGCTTCTCTGTCTTTCTGCTGTCAGGTAGAGGAGATCCGGGGTTTTATCGAGACTCTGGCAGAGAAAGTGGAAGAGGTGAAGAGGAAGCACAGCGCCATCCTCGCCTCGCCGAACCCCGATGAGAGTAAGGCTGCTTGTCTTTTCTGTTTCACTCTGTCATGATTTGCTCCGGGGGCAAAAGTTCCCGATGCCAGAACCGTCGCAGTTCTGATAAATGCTTCATTGGGATTTAAGTACCTTGGTAGTTAGAGCAACACGGTGCAGAAAGCAAGGCACCATTTATTCTCCACGTCCTCATGGTTCTTTATTACCAGACACCAATCAATAAACACGAACTCTTACGCTTATTTATTGTCTGACTCTCAGGCTTTGTTGTTTTAGTCATTAACTTCCATCCATCCATCCATCCATTTTCTTTACACCCTTCTTCCCTAAATGGGGTCGGGAGGGTTGCTGGTGCCTATCTCCAGCTGCGTCCCGGGCGAGAGGCGGGGTATACCCTGGACAGGTCGCCAGTCTGTCGCAGAGTCATTAACTTGAAATGTAAAAAAAAAAATCCCACGCCTAGAGTTTTATTTAGAAGTATTTGCTTCCAGTTGGCAGAGCGCTCACCTGCTTGACTCAGGATTTAAATGAGTGGCTCGTTTCCAGACCTCTGCAGAACGACTGAGCGCTAACGAGGGAAGTCAACCATTCGAATCTGATTTGTTGCAGCTGTACGCAAAATGCAACCCAACTACACTTTTTTTTCTGTTGCTCAAATGCGACATAGATCCGACTTTTTTTGCCGCAGTCTTTCCACTCCCAAAGTAAAGTCGATTTTGCACCACTTCAATATGTGGAACTAAGTCAGATATTTATCTGATTGTTTTCAAAGCATCTGGAGTCCGAACGGTCACATTTTATCCAGCTGTTTGCCATTGATGTGAGACATGCGTCGTGTTTCTGCACCAGAAGAAACGAGATGTAGTAAATCCAGATGAAAGTTATGATTCTAAACTTATGAAGAAGTCTGTGTCAGATGAAACGCATCCCATCACGATCACACCACTCCTGGTTCTGTCTAGATTTCTCTGCAGAAGTTGCAGTCAATAATGCTCCACCAAACACCATTTCTATGAGTTGTCCTTTCTTTTTATTAGCTTCCTTTGTCTTGTTATGATCTTGTGACGATACTGTCGGCTCCTGTTGCTGATCAAACTTTAAAATCGATCCATGAACGCCTCCATCCATCATTACTTCCATAAACAGAGCTCTGCTGTGTGACGTCGACGTTCTTCTTCTGCGGGTCGCTTTGGGGACGCAGACCGTCGTATGAACGACCATGGGGGAAAAAAATGAATTAAGCTAAAAATTGGACCTGCTGCGTGAATGTAGTCTAAATGCCGCAAGATGGCTGCTGTGTAGGACTGGAGGTGGAAACGCCTGGGCTCATTTTTCGCATCATGTAATCTGGCGTCTGACAGACATGTGGACGATTTTGAAAGTGGATCCAAGCTGCATCTCTGTTGTGAAATGAGCATGAAAAGTAGAGTCGTTTCAAAGTTTTATTCTGACGGAAATCTTTCAGGCTCTTAATCAACATAGCTCTTGTTCATTAAACTTGGCTCGTATCATTGTTCTTTATCTTATGTCTGAAAAATAAGCAAAAAGCTGAAGGCAGAAAAACGACTCCATCTTTTAGAATAGTGTGAGAAAATGATTCGACGCCAGGAGACCTTGAAGATGTTTGGTCTGCCTGTCAGTTGCCTCTGTGCTGTCCAGGAATGGAAGCTGCTCCAGATGAGCCTGACACTCTTCTTTGTAGACTTTTTTTTTTTTGTTTCCGTGCTCCAATTATTTTTATGGCCAATGTTCCCACCTTCTGCTCCAGGCCTCATTTTCTGTCTGCATTTTGCTCATTTTAAGGCACTTTCCACTTTGCCTTTGTTCAGTCGGTGCAGGACACTTCAGTCCATCTGTCCTCATGTCTCTTGTCTTCACCGGTTTTCTTCCTCACCCATTTATGCCAGGGCATTGATCTAGAGACCCCTGGTATCCTACGGGGGGATTTTTACTCCTGCTAGCCAGGGTGTCAATCCCCTTTTCTCCCACTGACTCCCCACCTTCTTTCTACCTGAAAAGGCATTGATCCGCTTTCTGGAGATTGGCCCTTTAACCAGCCCTAACGTGACTCTGCCAGGCGGTGCAGAGAGCTGGGAAGGCAATCAGGCGACGGTGCTTCGTTTTTCTTCGACAAGTCGTTGTCTGTACGACTGAATTTAAAGCTCTGTGTTTGCGTTTGTCTGGCTGAAAGCAGCAGATACAAACCAGACAACAGATTGTGTCACTCGTTACTCAAATGGAAATCCCTCTTCTGTCTTTCTGCGTCTGATGGAGGCCCCTCTGATAACACCTCCTTTATCTGAGGCGAACCTTCATCTCTGGATCCCCCTTTGTCTTACCTAAACACATTGAACTGATTAATGGAGTTGATTAATCGACACAAACATAAAGAGTATAATTTAATCAATAT
Organism: Gambusia affinis; assembly: GCF_019740435.1. Classification (NCBI taxonomy): domain Eukaryota; kingdom Metazoa; phylum Chordata; class Actinopteri; order Cyprinodontiformes; family Poeciliidae; genus Gambusia; species Gambusia affinis. The sequence continues at coordinate 23,137,445 of NC_057873.1, forward strand.
ATTTCACCAACACAAAAGTGACAGCACTGCCGCTGGAGATAATTTTCAGTGCTTTTCTTTTATTTGTCTGACAATATTCGCTTCTGGGAGCAAAGGTGTGATGAATGTGTTTATGACAACACACAGTGGCTTTGCCTATGCTCTTAAAATGGGGAAAAATAGGGGAGGAAAGGCAAAAACTAATATTAAACATCACCACTAGTTTATGATAGAAGTAGTAGTGCTTTACCCTGATAATGCTTGATGGGAAATGCAATGTCCTTATCCAAATCTGTGGAAGTAGTTAACAACAGCACCACTCCAAAAATCTGTGTACTTTGCTCATTGTGTTTTCTTTTCTCCAGCCTAAATAATGAACCACATGACTGAAATGCATGGATGTAGCAGAAGTGCTAAAGAGCAACAAGCTTTTTTTTTTCCCTGCACAAGCTGTTAGTCCTTCTTCCTCTGACACGTCTTCTGCAGTCTGCAGAGGAACGTGTCATCAGACCCATTTGCACGCTGACATTTTAATGTGAAAACATACCATCCTGTAGGATGCGCTCCTCTGGCGCGCTGAAAATGTTCAACAGATTTTTCAGAAACACAAATCATGTTTCTAATCTGCTCTTCTTGGTTTTTTTGTTGCTGTTTTCTCATCATAAACTTTAATATCCCCCTTTATGAAAGCCTGAAAGCAGAGTTTGCTCCACTATATATATATATATATATATATATATATATATATATATATATATATATATATATATATATATATATATATATATATATATATATATATATATATATATATATATATATATTTGCAACCACTTATCCTTGTAGGGTCATGGGGAGGCTGGTGATCTTGTCCAGCCATTTAGAAAGAGACCATTTATAGCTGCAGTACGTACCTTTCATTAAAAATATTTGTTTTTTGTTTTACATATTTGTTAAAACTGTAGCTATGTTGACAGATAATCTGTGGAAAAAAAAATCAACATCCTCCACCTCCCTTCTGAGCTGCTATTGAAGAATTAAACCGCTTCAGCCCAAAAATAACCAATCAGAGCCAGGAGGAGGGTCTTGGTGCTGTCAATCTAGCTCGTGTACTCGCTGTTCAAGGAGGACAGTCGTACTGACAATTTGTCAATATTTCAGATGTTTAAAACACAGAACTAATCAATAATTATCAATATCGACTGATATGGAACCCTTAAATCGTGATATGTTTTTCAGCCGTACTATCCAGCTCTAGGTCCATGTAAACTCGGTGTAGTTCTGTCCCAGTTCACAGCAGCATTGTGCTGTTAATCCTGGGCCACTTTCAGCACAGAGCTGCTATCACATGCAGCCTCTATGTAATATTATCTCCTCTTCTGGGTTGCACATTATTCCATATCTGTTTATCCGCCTCCCCTTTAAATGAAGCAAAGCAAAATCCCTCTGGGGATTTTCAATTTATTATGTGTGGGTTCCTTTTTTTTTTTTCTTTTCTCTGTCAGTATCTCTGAAATGCACTCGGCAGTAGGAGTGGCTTCAGCGGCGATGATGGAGCAGGTAATCATCAGATTGCTGTGAAACTGTATTTCCTTGGGCGCAGAACAGAGACGATGCAAAATAAGTTTGGACGATTGCGGTATTTGTGTTGTTTGTTGGCTTTGAACGGCATTGCATCTCGTTATTTTGTTTTATGGAGCTGTGGTTTATAAATTTAAGTACCGCGAGGTCAGAGGTTTAGGGATGATTGCTCTTCCTGCTGCATCAGCGGCGTTTACACCCAGGGGAGAACGAGACTGCACCCATACTGGAGTCCTTGCCGCTTCTCTGTAAAGCAACAAGTGTTGAGTTACTATTGCTGTACCCTCACTAAATCTTTGCAGGAAACAGATTGCTTTCCTGCAATCCTCAAAACTATTCATCCTGCTCTCTGGTTGAAAAACCAGCTTCTGGATGTTTTTGTGCATAAAAAAACACGCACAAAATTCTGACTAATTTCCCAGTAGTTTCTGAAAAGGTTGGACAGGGCGGTCGGGACGAGAAGGGTCGGACAACATGAGTTTAAGAACAAAGTTATGTGATTTTTGACATACTGTATTTCTGCGACAATGAGTTTGACCCGACCATACAGAGACATTCACAAAATAAGCTCTAATCTCACATTTAAACTTTAATTAGCCGTCTTTTTTTGTCTGTAAAACTTCTAGAGTAAAAACCAACCAAAATGTAATCTGCAGCCGATGAGGATCATCAGGTCTGGATCTGTGAAGGGATCAATTGCCTCAGCCTGATTTCAAATCCAACACTGTTATTCAATCAGATCTCTAGAGACTGTTTGATGCAGTTAGCTGCTAAATTTCACAATAACACTCTAATATTATTAACTTACTTTATCGCTGTCGTCACAGACTCTTCCTTTCACCTCTCTGTGACTTTCCAGACATTTGGAAAGTCACAGAGAAGCCAAGTGCAATGGTGATTTAAAAACATTTCTTCCCTCAGCTTCACTCTGATTTTGCCTCTCCCTCTAATACGATAATTGCATCCTCATTTGAGTCTCTGTCAACATCCGTCATTCCAATTACAGATGCTTCCCGTCCAAGCATCCCGTCTACAGTATTTCCTTGTTTCTGCATTGACAAAAGAGATCGATGTGCAGTTTATGGGGTCACTATGTACACGTCACCATGCTAGCATGCAATATTTGCTTAAGAAACTTTCAGACTAAAATTAATCCACGGGAGCTTGGAGTCTGGGTCCGTGTCAGGAGGGTTTTCCATCCATGAATCAAGCAATATCAGGTCCAAAACCATTACTGGATCGGATCCCATCTTTAGTTTTAATATCGCCCTTCACATCTTCTTTGCAGCTACATTGGAGCTCCCAGCTGATAGGAACTCATGTTTGCTTACACGATGCCTTACAAAGAATGAGGATATTTTGTCCCGTTTGTTTCTCCGATCCTGCATGTATCTGTTATCGTAGTTCCTCTACAAAATCTTAACTCAGAATAATCTGGACTGTGTTATCTGAGTACATTTATCAGTGACGTTACAGAAACACTTTACATAAATCCTCCAAGGACCGACTGAAAACTGGAAAAAGAAAAGTCCAGGTACTGATCCGATTCAGATGCTACAGAGTGAAAAAGCTGCATAAGAATCCCCTCAAACATCTTTCAGCTGAAAGTGGGGAGTGAGGCAAATGTAAGATTGATGCTGGCGAATTGGAAATGGCAATTAAAAGCATTGCATGAAGTAAAACCTGCTGTTAATGTAACATTTTTATGCAAACATTTCTTAAAACTGTACAAAACTTATGGCACTTAATTTTTGCCAATTACTTTATGACACATTGGGCATTTAAGACTTATAAGTTGACAACTTATTTCACAAATTATAACAATTCATAACTATGTCGCTAAAAATTACATCTTCAACAATTTAAACAAAAAATAAAATGTCTACTTGGTGCAGAGGTGGCATGCTGGCCTGTTTGTTCAGACAAGCTGAAGAAACAGGAAGTTGCTTTCAAATGTGCGTTGACTCATAACGTGTTTCTTAATCCAGATGGAAACCTGAGCTGTGAGTGTGAGCCCAGATAAAAAAAAAAGATTGATCCGAGTGCTCTTAATGCATCTACATCCTGCATGCTTTAAAACCATTTGAGTCAAGCAGTTCAACTTAAGACCTTGCTGTTGTACTTGCATCATTTCTGACTTTGCCACAACAAACATTTCAAGTGTTAAAGTGAAATAGTTTTAGAGTTGTTGCAAATCGAAACGGAGAACCTTAGATTTAACCCTCGCTTCTGTCAGCCTGTAAATTGATAAACTGCGGTGTTTACTGGAGGATTTCTTTTTTACTTTGTAAATGTCACAGGATAACAAATAGATGATATAGATGTTGTAGGTTTTTATCCACATTTTACTTTCAAGCCAGTTAAACCACATGTCTGGGAACCCGCTCTTTACCACTTAGATATACGAGTTTATTTATCAAAAAAAAATTTCCAAGCACTTAGAGCTCGATCCGTCTGACATCTCCGTTTGCGGAGAGCGTCTTCCCTCCATTAAAAGTGCTCAGCTGGCAGCACTGGAGACGGCCGTTTTAATTGCAGCCTGTGAGTGTTACTATTTCTGGTTTTAGTTTTTTGCCAAGTGGAGATCTGTTTGCCAACGTGCCGCCACCCTCAACCAAAAGTACCCTCATCTGCCTTCCTTTCATTCCTTTCCTTTCTTCTCTTTCAGCTGCCGATTCCTTTGTGCCTTATCTCTTTTCATTTCCTCCTCTTCTCTCATAACATCTGAGCTGATATGTAATGACATCTGTGAGAGAAAGGTTAATCGAATGTGGACGATGTTGTCCAAGGCTAAGCACAGACACAAAGACAATGGAGGTCAAAGCTGGTAAGATAACGCGTTCGCTGGGAGACTAATCCTGACTTTCCCTCCACGTCCCCTTGACCTCGGAGGCAGCGATGGCGTGCGGAGGTTCGCGCTCTGATCCTGATTACAATGTTAGTTGTTTGGAGGCAGAGGGAGGTTTCAAAGTGACAGCAGCGTTACCATGTTAACTCAAAGTAACCCGGATGTTCCGCGTAGGAAGACGTTGGTGAAGAAACTGAGATTTTCAGGGAAGAGAATGAGGTTGCGACAACACAGTGATTAGATACAAAGACTGCTTTGCGTAGAGAAACTTTAGTCCAAATTTCATTTCTGAGATGGAAAGTTTCTCACGTCTTGCTCCAGACTCGTCCTAAAATAAAAAGTTGATGACAGAAAACTAGGCAATTTAAATGAGATATTCAACTTTAATAAGTAACCAACCTGAATAATACCAGCTACAAAAAGGGTGTGTTTTCTCTTTGTCTTATTAGGGAATATTCATCTAAATCTCAATATGTATAACAATGAAACCTTCAAGTTGAATTCAGGGTTTTTTAGATTACAGAAAATACATAAATTCCACAATGTGAACCAAATTCCTATCACAGTTTTTTTTGTTCTACGACTATTCAACTATTAAAAAACGATGGAGCATCTCATCAATAATTAAAACCCCAAAACGTAACTTTGGCTTTGGGTTTGTAATTAAACTGAAGCCTGTTTACAGTCTTGCTGCTTGAAAATCGCTTCAAATTGAAAGCTTTTGTTATTATGATTGTTTTAATTAATGACTACAGGTAAAAATAGGACTGATTCCAATACATATGCTATGTTTTATAAATACAGTACGAGCTCTCTTTTCAGCTAAATGGTGGGTTTGTTAAAAAGGTTAGAAACTAAATTAACCAAAACATTACAAACTGGTATTATTCAGTTCTCGTAATGCCTGACTTGGTCATGAAACAAACTAATCAAGCTAAGATAAATATTTTGAGCTGAAAAAAGTCTTGTTTGTTTTTAGTAGGTATATACTTTTTAGTGCAAAATGAAGGAGGTTTTTGAGGGAGCATGTCTTCATCCGAAGTGTAATGCAGTCGGGTTTTTGGGAAATGCTCCCATGTCGTTGTGTACGGGGGTCAGACGGAGACGTGAAGGTTTTTTTTTAAAACCCCCAGCGATACTTTGGGGGTTGAACCTTCGCTGTGCTTTCGGTTTGCCGTTTGCTGTGCTCTCACTGTATCCCAGCAGAAAAGCAAATGTTGGTAATGTTTGAGGGCTGAGCTCAGATTCTGTCTCTCTGACATCTGGACTCTAGACAATCAATAAGCAGAGCAAACACACAATGGGCTGGTAATACATTTACAGAGAGAGAGCAGAGAGGGGAAAAAAGATAAATGGATAAAAGTCGGAAAGCAGATTTAGAGCGGAGAGAGAAGTAGCTTGTTTAGTGTCACACTATGTGTCTGAATGTGGGACCTACCGACTGATAAATATGAAAAATATTCAAACTTTAGCTTATAGTATATGTTTCTCCAGTTTGACCACAAATTAATCTGAAATCAAATACTTGAGTAGCAGATTTTGATGCTGTCTCCTTGTTTCTAATGAAAGAGTTGCTCCAATGTTGCGCAATAACACCAAGCCAAGCCACATCTGGGAAGTTGAAATTTTCTGAAACAAAATGCTTAAAAGAAAGTCTGATATATTCTAATCACAAGTTGGTGCATGTTTGCTTCGTAACGCTCCAACCTGAGGCCACTGGTGCAGAATGAATTCAACACAGCCGAAATAGCCTAAACATTTTCACTTTCCTGATGAAAGAAACGTAAAAGATCGATATTGATCTATATCTATAGGTAGATATTGATATAGCTAGATATAGATTTGCTGTGCTCAGATCAGCATGAGCTGGGCTCCCAGGTTAGCAGGCACAGCTCCAAATTGCACATAGATTGATGTCTGGAAGACCAAAGACAGTTACGCGTTTTCTGAGTTGTGCTTCTACTGCAATAAAGACTTATTGCACAGAGAAATCCTGAAGCCTTAAAATCAGATTTAGCAAATGGGTGAAAGAAAAACACCTGAGCAACGACTCGATTGGATTGAAGCATGATTGTACTGGACAATACCTGCAGTGTGATGAAGACGTCTAGGATTCTTTTGTGCACAGTTCTTTCTGACAGCACAGGCAGAGATGTGTCTCTCATGTGTGGGACGGTTCTGTTTCCCACACAGCAAAGCTAAAACTGGCGGTGGAGGTGCAGAAAGTTGTGCAGGTTTCCACAGCAGTAACGTTACAGCTTAGTCTTCACGCAGAAAGATTTTCCAAATTTACCAGGATCCAGATACGTTGCTGTGGAAATCATGGAGGCCCCAAGTTGGCCTTAATCTTTACTGAAGGTAGCTTTATGTATGGGTCAGTGCAACCTGAAATCCATACAGATTCCCTTTATTTGTCCTATTTGCTTGTTATGACTCCAGAATGATAAAATCCATTAATCCTGTGAGTTTCTGTCGTCTTTACGGAATCCGTCACAAAGGAGAGTAACAAGACAAATGGCCGATATAACCAGGTGGAACCCATTTTCTCCTCCGTTTATCTCTTCCAGACCTCAAAAATAAAAACAAAAATGTAAAACCAATCTGAATTTGATTTCTGTGCTCACAGATAGCTCCCACATATCTCAGTGCCTCGTAGCATCTCTCCGGCTCTCCTTCCTTCTGTCACTTCGAAACCATCTGAAGCTGCCGAGAGGACCGACGGCACACATCTCCATAGCAACACAGTCTTAATGATGGCAACAAGCGCGACCTGAAGATTTCGTCTGAAAACGTCTGGGAGAGGGACGGAGTCCTCAGTTCTGGCCTCTAATTTGCCTCTGTCTCACTTCTCCTTCTACTTGTCCGTCTCTGGCGGCACTCTTCCTCTTTTCGCACGGCAAATAATGAGGCTGAATGGATACTTGATCTGACAGGTTGGCTTCCTCTGTTCGGTTGCCACGAGAAGCAAATCAAATCTAACCACTTAAAAGACACGCCGCACACACTCAGAAGCACACTTGTAACAACCTGAGACCAACCTCAATTTTGATGTTATTATCTCTGTGCTGCCCTCGTGGAACAGCACAGGTCTGGAGAAATAAGAGCGAGTGCTTTTTCTAAATCTTACACCTCTCTGAGGCTCCGGTTAGGCTGTCCTCTTGTTCTCGCCCTCTGATGTTCGTTTTGCACCTTCACTTCAGCTTTTAATAGGATCTTTTTTGTCTTTTCTGACAAAGACGGCGAACGCTTGCAAGTGCGTCGCTTTCAAAATTGGTTGTATCGTGAAATACTCTCTTGAGACCCCGTGTTTGTTTTCTCGCGACCCCCCAAAAGAGCGCAGGCTCCAACTTAATGAACCACTGGGTCTTTTAGGGAACGGCTACAGGAAGCTGGTGACTCTTCAGGACATTTGGTTGTTTTTATTTTTTCGATGCGATCAAAAAGCCTCGCTTCTGAGCATCGTTGTTACAACTATGTGCATCTGATGTGATCTGTGTGAATTTTTTAGATTAGGAATAAATGTGCAGGAGTCTTAATAGATGAAGAAACTGCATTTACAGAAGATTTTAAATGCTTGTTTTTGGCCGTCCTGGCTTATTTGAAATATTGTTAAAATTGTGTGTTTTTTCTGAAATTGACATTAAACACATCAAAGTTCAGTATTGTTGTCATAGAGTAACAGAGGATGACTGCTAGATGCTAGATTATCTGATGGTCAATCAAAACTTCATGTATGAACCATTATATTATGAAATTATTATAAAAAAACAATGAATTCTTTTAAAATGTAGCAAAACTCTGGCATATATTTGCAAAATTGGCTCTTTGTATTTTATTATTCTTATTTTTTGTCCATCATTTATTATTCATTCACTTTACTTGAATCTAAAAATGGTCAAAATTGATAGTAAGTCATTCTATTTTTGTTTGTTTTTCTAATTGCTTATTTTGTAGATCAATATTTCTGTTTGTTTGTTAATATTTTATTTATTTTTGTTTTGTGTGCATGTAGTTGGTGAATTAAAATAAAGTTTATCATAACTATTCATGTCTCCAAATAGTTTACAAAACTCCACAGGCAGCCATAGGGTGTCCACATTTTTCATGTTATGGATTCTCGCTCTTATTATTAGTTACAGTATTTTATTTTATTTATTTTTTTTAGGAATTGCTACGTAGGAGAATAATATTCTGTTTGAGAAACCTCTTGACCTTTGCTCATATTCCAAAAAAAAGGAAACACTGTGTATGTTTTATGTAGTCTTTTCTCTATCTTTCTACTCCTTTAACCTTTGGAGAAAAGTTTCCTCCCATCTTTAGTAGGAAGAAATGATCGACAGAAGATACAAAACGCTAATCATCATAGATTCTGTTGTCATTAAATACCAGTAGGTTAATTCAGTTTTGTTAAAAAGACGTAACCTGAGTTATTTTGCACTGAATGTAGTTTAAGATTTTTTTTGTGAAAACCCTCCACAGACAAAAAGACAAAGTTTTTTTCTGGCAGCTAAACATCGACAGAAATTCGCTTTAAAGCTGTATTGTACTGAAAAACGTGGATCATAAGTTATTAAAAACATATTACTGATTGTTGCGATCTAAAAGCTGCTAGTTTATTTGCATGAACAAATGGAGTAATGAGAGGCTGAAACAGAGAGCCATTTCTTTATGAACCGCCATCGCTGTTTGGTTTTAGTTTCTACTACTAAACTCTGTCTAAAGTCAATATTGATGGATTGTTTGCGCCTCGACTTTCTAAATATTGTTTTTGTAGCACTTACAGATGCAAAAGTATTTAGTACTGCTGGGTTTTATATGTTAAAATATTCACATTTTCTGTTTCTATTTGCATAAATTTACTTTTAGGAGCAATTTCTCTCCTTTGTTTTGAATTCCCTTGATTCTCCATTTGCCTTTTACCCAATTAGAAAACGAATCAGTTTCTCTGGGATCTGCTGTTTTAATTTGAACTCTAATCCCTGAACACAACATGGATGTGTGGATTATGGTGCTTTGTTTTTAGATGGGTTGATTATCAAACCATCTAAACCTGAGGCATTCACAAAAAGCAGATTTGCAGTGAACGTTTAGAGAGGAATATGATTATCTCACAATTTAAACTTATTCCTTATTGGAAAATAGGTGCAAATATTCTGTTTTAATAATTGAACGCATGCCAGTGACTGAAGTCTCCTTCTGTGTAATTAGATCTTCCACTGAGGATATCGGTAATTGGGTTCAGATGTCTGCAGTGAGTTTTGGTTCAACAGGTCTACCGCTGCCTCAGATTTATCTTTGTGATTTATGCAGCCTTAAAGAAGCAGGGAATATGCAGAAATAAACTCATTATAAGGAAGAACTGCAGGCACTTCACTTTGACTGAATAGGTCAACTGTGCTAACTTATAAGGCCTCGGTTGGTGTGTTTGCGTGTGTGTGCGTGGGTGTGCGTGTGTGTGTGTGCGTGTGTGTGTGTGCTGTCTCCCAGCTGCTTTTTAATGGGGATTTGGTTAGTATATGACATTTAGATGATAAATTAGATTTTCCCCGTGTTTGAAACTGTAATTAATGGTTTGGGATTACTATTATATTTACACAACTGTGCAAAAGTGTTCACAATATTTGACCTTTTCAACAGTTTCAACACATTACAGTCACACATCTGATGCATTTTATGTGATACACCAACAAAGAAATTCCTATTCAAATCTGAATTGCATTACATGCATTCTATTACGACCCATTTATTTCACACTCTGGTTTTAATAACTAGCTCAGGTTGTTGACAACAAACTATGAGTTGTGACTCTACGACTCATTGGAGAAAGCAACAAATATTCACATGCTTAGAGCTACAGCGGTGGTCCAGTTCAATACTTATTCATGCTTTAAAATGGCCCAGTTAAAGTCCAGACCTAGATCCAGTTGACATCAGGAACAAAATGTTGCTCACAGCAAATTTTGCAAAGAAGAATTTGACAGAGAATTCAATTGTAGCTGTAATTGCAGAAAAGTTGGAAAATATTTATTTATTGAGTAAATAAATATTATTTATTGAAATATTTATTTATTGATTAGTACCTTCTGCCATCTGTAATGTTTAATTTTCTGATGCTAGAACAGCTGATTGCGGTTTTCTGCAGTTTGTGAGTTTTTATCGTGTTTTGTATCAAGTGATCACGTAAAGCTGTGGCCAACTGAGAGGTGAGAGCAGCGGTGCTGGTAGTCCATGAAAAACCAGCAGCAACCTGAGCTGAAGCTGATCAGTCTGGGAGAGACCATCTTCCTGCGTCGCTTTCGATTCTGTCTCCCTGAAACTGGTGGAGGTACAAAGGTGTCGGTCGTCTCTTCTCACGTCTCCTCTCTCTTCTTCTTCTGTCTCCGTTTTCCTCAGAGACCAAAGCCGAGCTTGAGGACCTCATGGCAGACATCAAGAAACTGGCCAACAAAATTCGCTCTAAATTAAAGAGTAAGTCATTGTTGTCTTCGTCTGTCAACGTGTCGGTTAACAAAAACACGAGCCTGGGACTGAGACACATGGGGTTTTGGGTGCTTTCTCAAATAATATGGAGCAGTTCATTTGACAAATGAAAGACAAAGAGTCAGGAATTAAATCAGATGTTCATGTTTTTGTGCGGAGGTGCTTTGCATTCCCAGCAGAGGAGACCTGCCGTTCAGACTGTGAGGTGCTCAGCCTGCAGCAGCTCCCAGACAGCTTCATTTATTCATGAAGGTTTCGTTCTCCAGAGGCAGAAACATGAGTGACACTTATTACTGAGGTGCTGATGGCTGGAAGTCGTAATTATTTACATTTCTGTTAGCAGCATTACAGTCAGTGGTCTGCAAGTTCTAAGCTCTAAGTTCAGATTAAAATAAATCAGATCACACCAAATACACTTGGGTTCTACATCCATCTGACTCTCTAGCCTCAAGTAATCAATGATTTTAATTATTACAAATGTTCTGGATTTGTGTATATTTCTTATTCATGGAAAAGAATCAAGTGCAAGTTTTTTTCTAGTAGTGGGACTTGATACAAAATTTTACTCAAGTACGGCATGTATAATTATTTAAACACCATTAATTGCATTTTTACCACAAACTATAAGGTGACAAAATAAATGTTAACTCAAAAGAACATTTTGATGCTAAATTCTTGAATAATAAGCATAAAAGCTCAATAGCAAACCTATTCATAGTTTTTAATCTGTTATTTAGGTTTTTTTTCTACACATTCATCTCCAGCTGATCCACATCACTGCTGCTCACATCCTGACTAAAACCAGGAAAATGTAGCTCAGAAAATAGACTTTTAAATTTATTATTCTAATGGATGCAGTCAGAAAAAATCTGTCAAAAACAGACAGATGGCTGAGATTTGGGGAGGATGTACTGCTGCAAATCAGCTGTCGATATTTCCTATGGAGGACATTTGTTCAATTAAAAAAAACATTTGAGAAGAATTTTGTTTTATTTTATGCAACATTTAAGTCCAAAATTATTCATAACTCTGGCAGATTTAAAAGAACAAATTAATAATCATTTCAAAATACAGTCAAGAAAGATTCTTATGAACGACGAATACATAATAAAACAATGAGTTTAGGAAAAAAGAAACAACTGGGGAATTAATTAAATTAATAATTGATTCTAGAAAGATTGTAAAATTAATGAAACTTCTTGTAAGATTTAAAGGAGCCATGAATCATTAAGAAAGGATTCAAGAAAGAGTTTTATCATAATTAAATTTTAAAAAAAGATCGATATGAGATTAAATAAAAGACCTATATAAAGAAGTAATTAAAAAATATATTTCAACAATAAAAATGAAAAAAATCAGAATAATAACTTAGAAAATTATATTTAAAAAAATTATGCATGGAGTGCAATAAAACTTGAATCAAAATAGATTTATTTCTCTTTGAGGTTTGTTTGAGTTAGTTGAGTCAATTGTTGATCAAGTGTCTATATTGTTATTTTCTGTTGTTGTTCAGGTATTCAGCAAACCATTGAGCAGGAGGAAGGGCAGAACAGATCGTCAGCTGACCTGAGGATACGCAAAACACAGGTAGAGCTCAAGCAAACGCCAAAGGCTTTAGGAACGTTTTTCTTTGTAATCTAACTGCAGCTATTTTCCTACTTGGATGAAGCATTTCTTCTTCTTCTTCTTCTTCTTCTTCTTCTTCTTCTACCTCGCTTCCCCAGCACTCCACGCTGTCGAGGAAGTTCGTCGAGGTGATGTCAGAGTACAACACCACGCAGTCGGACTACAGAGAGCGCTGCAAGGGCCGCATTCAGAGACAGCTGGAGATCAGTGAGTAGATCAACTAATGGACACCGAGGACGGGTGATCAATGGTTTTATGGTAGTAAATGGTTTACTGTCAACTCCAACCCATAGTTGTTGTTTTTTGGCACTAAAACTTTCTAGAGCAGCTCAAATGTGAATTGTCTTTTTCACTTTTTACAATCATTCGTGCTCTGAAATGTAAAAGTAATATTTAACTATGCTCTAATTTAAAATAAAATCTGAACCGCAAAAGTATAAGTGACTTGCATTTAGTTGAACCCGAATGCTAGAAGACCAGAGAAAGAGGGGTGAAGTGAAAAGTTTTATGATGCAAGCAAGGATTACTTTAAAAAACTAAAATTGGGGGAGTGCTGTGGTGACGCCGGGGGTCAGCACGCCCCACGTTTGGAGGCCTTAGTCCTCCACACGGACGTCGCGGGTTCGACTCCCGGTCGTATGTCTTCCCCCCTCTCCTCGCCCTCTTTCCTGTCTGCCTACTGTCACAAAAATACGAGCCACTAGAGCCGCAAAAACTCTTCGGAGAAGAAAAAAAAAAAAAAAAAAACTAAAATTGGGCTTTTTAAAAACAATGGGATCAGTGACACGGGAATCAGGTGAGGAAAATTAGGAGAATGCTAAACAGCATTCTCCTAATTTTAAACTCTAAGAAATGAACTATGACGAGACCTACATGACAAAGAATACAGAAAAAAAATCAAACGAATATGGAAAGACATTAACAATGATAAACAACTTAGAAATGTTGAGAAAAATTTCCTAAAAGCAAAAGTTAACCAAATACAAACACAACCTGTTGTTAGTAGTAGTTTTTTTTTGTTGAGACTCTGAGCTGCTGCCAAAAACTTTAATCAGTTATTTTCTTCATGTGAGAAAATATGCCTCATTCATTAATTTCCTTTCACAACCGCTAATTCAAGGTTCAGTTCACCCGAAACAAAACTGAAATTATTTGTCTTTGCCGTTCAACAACGTAATTACAGTACCAGAGGGCTCTTTGTTCTCATTTATGTGCTAAAATGATTACATCAAATAAAATAAAATAAAAAATAAAGCTGCTTTCATTCCAATGAAGTTACTTTCAAAAGTATTTACCTGTTTTATGGTTTGCATCATTTCACTTAGCGTGTCTACAGCTTTGAACGTTTCGTTTCCTTTTTATTGTGAAGCAAACAACAAGTAGGAAAAATAGAAAACTTCAGTGTGCATAATTATTCTCTCCTCTAAATTTACAATTAGAGCCGATTATTGCAGCAATCACAGCTGCAAGTCGCTTTGGATGATTCTCTCTTTATCTAGACGCTGGGATTGTTGCCCAATCCTTGAGGCAAAACTGCTCCAGCTCCTTCAAGTAAAACAGTTTAAATATTTAAATAAAAAATATTCAGCAAACTGCAGAATCAAATATTTTAATTTTTTTTTTGGTCATTTTGGAGATTTTTGCTGATTTCCTCTGCAATAGGAGCCTAAACTGGGAGAAAATGGCGTGTTCTAAATTCACTGCGGAAGAAAAAGTGGACAATGAAAATGGACAAATCATACAGGAATTGACAGAACAAGGCATCGTTTCTCCCGCCAGCCATCACAAGACCGATGGGCTTCATTTGGCAGGATTAGACGTAATAAAAGTTTCCAGTTTAAAACGACATCTTGGGAGAAACCAGAGGCATTTTGAAGAGACCGTTCCTCAAAATCCTGAGTCAAGGACAACAAAAATACATGATTCTCTGATCAAGCTGTGAGCAGGCTGCTGGCTGCATCATCGACACAAAAAGCAACAGAGAAAAATAGATTTCCTATTCAGTTTAGTTAGTGAGATCTTAATTTATTTTTTTTGTTGTTGTTAAGATTTCTATGAATTTGTTGATTTTCTGTAAAACTGTTGAAACATTTTTATTTCATTTTACAACATGAGTTATTTTGAATGTAACTGTAACACGATGAGGGGCTCGAGGGACTGACTCATTTCAAAATTAATTTTATTTCACATTTGAATTAGATCAGCTCTGGCTGAGATCTTAAGTGCATCCAGATGATGAGCAGATGAAGTTCCTTGTTCATTCCCAGAAGGTTTTAGCAGATCGTTGTGCGAGTTTGGTTTTATGTCACTCTAATCCACTGCAGCGTAGAAACTTTATTTTGAAAATATCACAGTGCATAAAGCACAAAATCTTGCCAACAATATTTTTTCTAGTTTCTAATGCAAATGTCTTAGGTTATTTCACATCTTTTCCATGTTATTAATGAAATAATCTTCAAGTGGCACTAGTACTTTATTTGTCATTATTCAAGAATTATTTATGTAAAACAAGCTCATAAAAGTTACTTGTAAATTATTTTTGTCTTATTTCAAGTGTAGTAAAACTCGACCAAAAATACTTGGCAACATTAAGATTTTTTCATTTCGACTTTACTATTAATATTCTTTTTTGCCTTTTGTTTTATTCATTTCAACGTCTATTTCATTATTTTGACTCTTTTCTTTGACTCTTCTTAACTGTTGTGTTTTTTGGACTCCAGTTTCCAACAATAATGATCAAAATCCTACGGCAGAAGGAGAATCTGTTTTCCTTCTGCGGCGTTTCTTCAGGTTTCACTTTCGCTTTTCTGTCGTTTATTTGTGCCTCCCTGGCGGAGTGCGCCACAACATCCGCTTTCAGAATCAAATCGCTTTTCATCGACACCCACACACACTTGGACGCTCTCAGCAGGTTACCGCAGCTCAGATCTATGCTCTCCTCTTTCCCGTCGCGCTGAACGCGTCAGATGAACTGACGGGTATTAAATATAAGCTCTTCATTCCTGGACCGGATGGACGATTCCCCATTTAATACATGATGCAGTCGCCTAAATGTAGACAACGCATAAGTGCGTCCATCCAGAGATGAACACCACGACTTATTTAGTGGCGAGGAAAGACTGGACACATGCAGCAGGTTTATCTCCACTCTGTGCGCCACTTTCTAGACAACAATGGAGCTCACAGCACCCTGTGGGCCTAGTCAAAGGACAAAAACACACCTTCTGAAGTCAAACACCTGAGTCACTTTTTGCTTGAGCTCTTCCAGATGCGCTCGGGTTTGAGTCGTCAGCTGCTGGAATCGCAGGAGGCTTTCGCTGTCGCCAAGGAAGGGATCACACACAAGCATCAGTGGAAAAAAACCACACACACAGAAAGACAGGCAGCGCTTTGAGTACGCAAGAAAAACCAATTATTTACGTGTCCGAGGGAGGATTTTCCCCATTCTTTAAATTCTGTTCGTCTGAAGATTTCATTGCTCGCATCGTTCCAGCTCCAGCGCCTTTCACTGGTTTGTGTGTGAGAATCGATAGAATGCCACACACTGAGGAAAACATTCAGTCTCAGTATCGATTCTGCCGCAGCTTCTCTCTTTTCCCCGCTTACCTCCACTCTGGCCTGATGGGTGCAGACATGAAAAGGACAAGAAAGAAATGCCGGAGCGCCCTGTAAGGGTCATGTTGGAGGATTTCAGCTCCAACACAACGATGGTGCTGTTTAGGGGTTGTAAAGTCATCCATCCGTCCGTCCAAATAAATCTGTTTGTCCACTAAAACGTATGTAGAGATGTACATGTTGGTATTTTAGACCTTAGTTTTAGACCTTTCTGTGTGGTGCAAGCAGCTGACCAAGCCAAGGAGAGGTTGACCGCAGGCGTTGCAGGGTGTCTCTCTGACATTTGATTATTGTTTTCCATTTCCCATCGGAGCGCTCCACTAGCTGCTCGCTCCGGCACAGGAAAATGACTTTGATGTGGTCAAGCAAAGTCTTCCTCAGCTGTACAGCAAATCTGACTTGAGCTGTCACCTTTCTTGTAAAATTAACAAGAAAGAGTTGCTAAAAAATTTCTAGTTATTGACGGGGAAAATACAGCCATCGAAACCTTGAGGACCTTTTTCGTCTTTTGTTTCTACGTTTGTGCTCTCTGCTCCTCCAGGACGACGCTTCTGGTTCACCAAAGACAGGAAATGAAATAGTGCAATTACTGCCAGCGAGGTGGTGTTAAAGACTTAATAGCCTATGAACACTAAGGGTGTAGTTCAGCTTCATATTGGACTTTTTAGGGTTTGGGTCTCCATGGTAACAATTAAGAGCCTCCGTTGGAGCTTGTAAGGGCTTTAAAGAAAACAACGACGTGTCTGCGTGTGTGTGCTAATGCTTTGCGTGTAAAAAAAAATTTAATAAATAAATTGGAATTGTGAACTCAAATTAATTCCTAAGCTGTTTAGTGAAAGTATATGACCACTTGATGCCGCCTAAATGGAAATTCACTGGTGTGAACAGAGTTGATTCGCTTCATAAATGTCGAGCCGAGTGGGGCTGAAGTCTTGTAAAGTTTGACCGATGCTTCATCTGTGTTCTTTCCAAAACAGAGGGTTCATTTTCAATCTCCATCATCCTCAAAGTCTTGGTCAGTCGCACGGCTACGCACACACTCTGATGACGTCGTGGAAGGAGGCTTTTGTAGTTGCGCTCCTGCTGCTTGGAGTCTCGCAGGGAGGAAGTAGAGCAGCGTTTGAGCAACCTGCCTGGACAACTGCATAATCTGAGCTTTCCAGAAACCCTACTTTCTATTTTTATGCTTGTACGACGAAAAGGAAGAAATTTGGGGGAGGCTTTAGTACTTGCTATCAATACCATAATCAGCCCACCCCGCCTTATGCTGCAAGCTCAGTTTGGCTCACTGTGAGGTTTTTATCACACACTGATAACTCATCTAAATGCTGATCGTATTGAAAGATTTTCTACCAATGCAAAAGACAACTTTAGAGAAAATCAATTTGTTGCTCTTTGGCAGAATAAATAAAAAAATATTTAGGTTTTAATGCAGCTTTGAACTTTTATTCGATTTAATATAGAGCCTTTCTTCGAGGAGATTATATAAAAATCGACTTTTTTGAGTTTTACATCATGTTACAATGTTATTCCCTCATCAGAAATACGTCTGGTCTTGCCTTGATTCTTGCATGCATGTTTGACAAATCCTGCAATCTCCTCCTGTAAAAGAATCTCTTTAGCCTCCCTCGAGTTTTTATAGCAGGAAACACACAAATAGAGTTTCACTCTGATTGTTTCACTAGTTGTCTCGGTTTCACCAGGACAATGAGCCAGCATGTGCTGAGTGGAATGGAGCCATCACTATTTATAAACACACAGTTTTCCCTCCTGTGGGACTGTGGAAAACAAATGGGCAAAAATATCCCTGCTCTGTGTTTTTTTAGATTTGCAGTAGCCTAGATTTTGACATTTATTTACATACAATACATCCATTTAATACTGTTAAGCGTCACTTAGTATTGCAGTTTGCTGGGGTACTGCAAATCGTCCTACTCCACAGATAACAATCTTTATGTCGACACAAACCTGAAAACCAATATTATACAGGACTTTATGTGTTGAGTGCAGCCTGGAGGCTCGGAGAGGAACTACAGAGGTTGTGAGATTCGAGGCCTCATCAGTGTGAGTGTTTGTTGGTCCATTTGGCCTTTTGACCCCAAGGCTGGAGGAGTTGGTGCAGCTGGTTCCAGCACTGCCCTCTGAGACCTCCAGCAGGGAACAGTCCTCGGAGCAGCTAAGACACTGAGCAGATCCCTCAGGCTTCCACAAGGCTGAAGTGGATCCACCATGTTGGATGTGGCAAATTAAGAGTTCTTATAAATATATATATATATATATATATATATATATATATATATATATATATATATATATATATATATATATATATATATATATATATATATATATATATATATATATATATATATATATATATATATATATATATATATTAAGAAGATTGGCGTATTACACCAGAATATTGTTCATTGCTATTAGGTCAAGAAGCTGGCAGAATCATTCTTTTTTTGTTGCTGTGTTGTAGCATATTTTTGTGGCTTATACAAAAACCAAACTTCCCTCCACAGCTAGAAACTATTTGATGGAAACTAGGTTTTCAAAAAAAAAAAAAAGAAAAAGAAAAAATGGAGCAAAAACTTCTTTTGTGAGCTGTATGTGGACCAAGTAGAGATTTAATATGTGCATGGAAACGATTTCGAAATGATGCCGACGACATCTGACAGAGACGTGCTGTAACAGTGGGAGTAATGGACCTCCAGAGGAGCAACTCTGCAGGCGGTTTCCGCATTCACACTGTAGGATATTACAAGAGGTGTAGAAAAAAAACTGTTCATGAAGTAGGGCAACTCTGCTGGGGCAAATAAAAGTGGATGAGGAGCAAATGCAGCTGGAAGAGACGATGACATACACAAGGATTAGTAGATGGAGGGAGACTAGTTACAGAGAGGAGCTCAAAAACAAGAAGCTAAACTATTGTGATGTACCTTAAAGTCATTTAAACACACTGACAGACTGATTTTAAGAGAAAAATGTCTTTATTCAGCAGAAGTCTGCAGAGATTTAACATCGGCATGAATGTCACCTTATGGTTTTTATCGATTTATTTGAACCAACACAACTTATTGTCGATTCCTACATCAACATAGTCAAAATTACTCAATAATTAAAAATATGCCTCACTGAGTTGCAGAAGTTTCCCACATAATTCTGGCTCCTTTTTTGTTTTTTGTTTTTTTGTTTTTTATCTCCCCAGAATCTGAAAAGTTCATTTTAATTCACTGTCTCTAAATAACAACATGTCTCCTACAGGATTGAGCTCAGAGCCATTCCAAAAGCTTTAGGGCTGGTGAGCTTCCCCCCAGATCCAAACCCGTTTGGATTTGTGCGTAGCATCAAGGATCAGCGTCAGACCCACTCTGCCACCCTCACCCTCAGACTGGAAGAAATTGGATATGATTTTTAGGGACAACCATGAAACTACCAAGGTTTCAACTGTCTATGAATTGGAAACGACCAATGTCAAAACCCCAGAGTAAAATTAGTTGAAATCATCATAGACTGAAAGGATTCTGGCCATGAAAGGAATCTTTTCTTATAGCTTTACTGGTATTTCCAAAGGCCTTCTGGATCAAATAAGTTAAATTATTTGACCTTGAAGACAAGAATGGTCTTTGGAGGAGTCCAGTGGAAGCTTTCACATGTTGAGCATTACATTGTAGTTATACTTACATTACATCATAACAAAAATAAAATAATAATAAAACATTGCACGGTTGAAGTCGATGTTATGGGGAGTTTTCGTCTTTATTACAGACAAGATGTATAAAATTATTGGTTCACTCATGTAAGAAGTCATATGAGAGAAATGGGTGTTAGGAAAGTCATTCATAGAGATTTTTTGTTTTGTTTTTGCAGTTAAACATTTGTCCTTTAACATGTGAATGATAGAATAAAACCTCTTATTGTACCAAATTCGTGCTCTGGCACATCGGTTTCTTTCACAGTGGATGTCGGTTGCTTTGAAATTTTGGGTTTCTGCAAGAGTGATGAAATAATTTGAAGATTTTTGTTGATCCAATGATAAATTTCCCTTTGTATCTCATGTCAAAGAAGTTATACCACTTTAACATGACTTTAGCTAATTAGTCTGTTTGTTTTTCCCTATTTAGCTGGAAGAAACACTACAAATGAGGAGCTGGAGAGCATGTTAGAGAGTGACAACCCTGCCATCTTCACCTCTGGGGTAAGCGACTTATAGGCATTTTTTTAAAGTATTTTATTCTGTCTTGCTATTATTTTCTTGTCTCTATTAATCCTCAGATAATAATGGATAACATCACCCAACAAGCAATGAATGAGATCGAGACGCGGCACAACGAGATTATCAAGCTGGAAAACAGCATCAGGGAACTTCATGACATGTTCATGGATATGGCCATGTTGGTGGAGAGCCAGGTGAAAACCACACGCCTTCTCTCTGTCTCAAAAAGGCTCTTAAACGTTTTTTTTTCCTAATTTCGATTCTTTATTAATCTTCAGGAAGCTGCAGGTTTTAATTTGCGGACAATAAGTTCAGTCGTAGCATGTTTTCCATTTCCATCAGGTTCTCCATGCTGTGTGTCTTTGTACTATTTTGGGTCAGATCAGTTTTGGTTCAAGGGCAGTAGGCCTTTATTTATTCATTTTTAAAGTTGCTTGGATTTCAGGAGACAGGCTTTATCTGTGCAACTGCTGCATTCAAAAAAAAAACACCGTGTTGTTAAGGTTCTCAACTGTTGAAGAAATATAGAGCTTTTCAGGCTTTTACTTTTTATATTATCAAGCTAGAAGCATGGATAACTTCACACAATTACAAATGCTGTCTTGTGCAAACTGAGTGATTCAGGGAATCATTCAGACGCTAATCCAGAGTCGTAATTCCTTAGATCCTTACACACACATCAGTAATCCTTCGGTGCAGAGTTGTGTCTGCTGTCCTCAGTGAACTTCAGTCCTGCTGCTGCTGCTGCTGCCATGTCTGGCTGCAGGAGAGTGGGCTGAACTCCCCACAGAGATTACCCACTTCAGCAAATACCGCGCACAACATGGAGGGTTAAAGAAAAATGAAACGCATCGACATTTATTTAGATTTCTTGATGCCATTATTAGAACAAATATAGACGAGTGAAATTAAACATAATGGCAAAAACGCATTTCCACCTACGTGTCTCACAAGCATTCTTATCTGAAACAAACAAAAAAAAAAACAACAAGGAGATGATGTTAAACATTTACATTAATTAGAACAAAACATGCTTCCCAGACAAAGATTTTGACATGACGGGTATAAATTCTTAGGTGAGATGTGTTTGCATTTTGTCCATGGCAGTAGCGCTCATCAGCAACCTGGAGAGGAGACCTCAGAGTGACATTCCCCTTATGTTGCAATGTTTTAGACATTTCATTTCATTGTTCACCACTGAATTTCTGTCACCCCCAGAAGTCTGGTTTTATGCGCTTTTAGTCAGAACCTCACTATCGTACGTTTTCTGCTGTTTTACTGGAATATATCTGTGTTACACCGTTTGTTTTAAAACATTATTTCCCTTTCCACTGCTTTACATTTTTACCAGAATAAATACTGAAGTCATTTGATTGGTTATGTCACTTAAACATAATAATACATTTTGTTCCTAACACAGAACCCTGTGGTACCCCACAAGGCAACCTTTAGTGAATCTGAATGCATTTTATCTACACACCAATATCTATTTAGTGCAGTTGTTTTTCCAACCAAACGCCTTCCACCTAAAAATCATATCTCTACAAAATCGTCTTCTACATCAAGAGGTTTTGCTTAAACACATGTTGCTTACAATTTAATTCCCTATTATTTTTGTAATGTCTTTGTCTTCTATGCGCTGCAGTGCTTCCGTCGATGTAGTTACTAACTCTGAACAAACACTAAAAGTTAGTTATTAAGCTGCATTTGAAACATGAAGGGAGGTAGTGTTGTCTCGTGAAAGTCCCATCACCTCCTGTCAGTACATTTTCATAAGAAAATAAGGACAGCTGTTTTAACTCAAGGTAATTGCATGCTTGTGTATTAATATCCAAATTTTAATTTACTTTCCTCGTAGTTTGAGATCATTCTCAGATGAAAATGTAATTTTACCGTTTCAGCATTGCTCTCTTTCTGTCTGTCTGTCTCTCTGTCCACGACTCTGCTATCTCCTCTGTGTGTTCGCACAACCCTGTCACCACTGCAATGACTCTAAGCTCTAGACAACACAGAAAGCTCCTTCCAATAAAACAAGGTAATAAAAGTCTGTTCATAATTTTATTTTGTTGTGAATGAAATCTTTGTTTTTAAATTTGCATGCACGCTGTGCAGACTGGCTTTAAATTGGACTTTGTAATTGTTTTACGATCACAAACTTACAATAATTATATTTTGTTGTTAAAACCTTTTTATGTCTGAATCACAGCGAAGATTATTATTATTAGTTTTGAACTTCCCTCCAGTCTTGTGGATTATTAGTGTCTTGCCTGCAAACACAAGCCTGAAAATTAGACGGACTTCAATAAACCAGATATTTCCTTATTGGCCTATTTTCACACAAAAGATGTCGAGCAGTGATAAATACAGAACAATGTGACCGTGGTGGAGGAGGAGTGGAAACTACAAGGTGTGTGTGGTGCAGGAAAACAACAGGGCTCGGAACCACTGATCCATGTGATGCATTTGTGCTTTCACCAACACGTCCTCTGCCTTCCTGTTTTGTGTGCAGGGCGAACTGGTGAACAACGTCGAGCGGAGTGTTATGGGCGCTCAGGAATACGTGGAGGAAGCAAAGGAGCGCATCCCGAAATGCAAAAAGTTAAAAAAGGCCAGCAGACGGGTGACATACTTATCTCCTTTTCTTTCTCCTTCTCCTTCCCTTCACCTCCTCTCTCTCCCTACATCCACTCCTCCTGCTCCTGCCCACACACCTGGCCCCTTCTTTCTACTTCCTGTCTGTCTCCCACTCCTCCTCTCTCTAACTAACCTTCCTAGGGGGAAATGATAGACCGCATAGAGTACAATGTGGACCACTCGGTAGACTATGTGGAGAGGGCGGTATCAGACACTAAGAAGGCGGTTAAGTACCAGAGTAAAGCCCGGAGGGTGAGTGTCTGCGACGAGCACGCATGCGCAGCCAAAACGCTACTTCAGAAGCATTGCATGCCCACAGGGGAGCGGAGTGTTGGCTGTTGTCTGTGTGCATGGATGTTTACCTGTTGTACAGTTTGCTTGCAAAGTGTCCGTGTGTTGGGATTGGGTTGAACGCAAGTTGTGGCACCGACTGGAAGACGAGGCTGTGTTGACCTCTGGTGGTACCAACTCATTCACGATACTCTGTCTCTGCAGACATCTTTGGATTTTTACGTCCAGGGAAATACGGACGTCTAACTTAGAGATAACCACAAATTTAGGCTCTGCCTCTAAATCAATCAATGACCTCAGAGAGCATAATTACAGAAGTAAACAAAAGTGCGAGAAGTTTCTCATCTCTCATTCTCCTCGTGATACTTTTTATTTTGTACTTCTTCGTTGTGATTGGCCTCTAAATCATTCTGCATCTGCTTTATATCAATATTTACACACAGGTCCTTGCCGTGATACCCAAACAATTTGCTGTAGCAACGGATAAAGCAGCAAAGTTATACTTGCGTGTTAAAATCTCTCATCAGTCTCGTTAAAAATTGATCACTCAAAGTTTCAGTTTCCAGCAGTAATTTATCTGAAAGAGTCATTCTTCATCAAGCAGCTCTAATTGGACAGTTTTCCAGGAAGGAGTCTAATTTGTATATTAGCAAAATATAATTATTACATTGGAACTAGGCACTTATTTAATCAATTGTTAACTTCTTAGTGATCACAATAATATATTTTAAGGGTCAATGAAGTAAATAAACTTTTACATTTCTAAGTTTAAAAAAAAATCTAAAAGTTCTGCTAATTTTTCTCTCTTTTTTTTTAACCCAACTAGATTTTTTTTTTTTTTAAATGTCATTGAGAAAAAGAAATAATTGATGTTTGACCCTGAACCAAGCTTTACAGGAAACATCCAAACAAAGTCAAATTGAGCTTCTTTAACCAGTTTAACTGAGGAAGGTGAACGTCTGAAAGAAAATGGAACGATTCTGCCCCCTGCTGGTTAAAAATAGCACCAATCCGCTCCTTCTTTCTCTCCTTTTTTCCCCCTTTGTTTCTACCTTGTTTTTTCTGTTGCTCCTTTTGTTTTTTGCTAATTGTTTCTTTCTTTCTTACTTTTCCTGATGACCCTTAGTTGACACTTTGCTCTCTCTGTTCCCCATCCAGAAAATGATCCTGATAGGTGGTTGTGTCGCAGTGTGCCTCACCATCCTCATTGTTTCTCTTGCTGTCGGCCTCAGTTAGGACCCTGACACACACCGTTTGCTACTCTAGAAGTGGCTCAATAATTTAGCGTCACCATTGTAAATGAGCACTCAAACTCCGTGGGACTGATTAATATTGTCTATCTGTGTTATTTTATATTGCTCTTGCACATGTTGTGTTTCTTATTTTGCACATTTTCTGAAAATTACAAAATATTGCGTACTTTTCAAAATTGAGCATTTACTCTAATTATCACATGCATCTCTGAATAGTTCATGGACAACCAATCTTTTTCAAAACTTGTGGAAAGTTTTAAATATGCACCCTAAAAAACAGACTTTTTTAAGGGTGACGAAATCTAGTAAAACTATTTAAATTTTCAGCAAGCTCACACCAATGCAACATCTTTCCACTTCAGGTAGAGAAACTATTACCAGCAACAACTTCACCAGATCTCACTTTCGAAAAAGCCAACCTAACCCTTTAACTGCACTAGCGTAGCGTTGCTGTATGTCTTACCACAAAAACTCAATCAATTAGTTTTCCAATAATATATCTCCTTTTCTTCCTAAAATGCCATTTCAAGCTATCACAACAAGCAGTGGTTTAAAAAAAATCGGCACTTCATGTGGCTCAGACACTGAAGAAAATCACATATTGTCTGGAGACGCTCATTTAAATTTAATTTAATGTAGTAATCACCAGACATTTTCTACTTATATAATTAGCAAAAAACAACTTTTCATATCTGAGAAAATTCCCCCAAAAAAACGAACACAGTCTGGCTGCTGACTTCTCTAGAGTCGTTTGTTTCTGCTGTGGTAGCGAATGTTTCCTGTCTTTCCTCTGCTCCGAGTTGAAGCCGAGACTCAAGTTGTTATAATCACTCAAAAACTGCAGAAAGACGAAGCGCGTTGTGCTCAATCTGTCATTTTCTGTGTTGTCATTAGCAACCATACATCTGTTCCACATTTGAATCCTCTTCCTTATTGTCACAAAAGCAATCCAGTTAGCTTTGAAAATAGTATAAAGCCACTTTCTACTTATCTTACTTAGACTGCATCATTGCCCATATATGGTAATGGTATTTCCCTTTGGAGAGGCTCAACTCCAGGAAGTCTCTCCTGATACAAAATCAGGAGAGACAAATCCAAAGTAAATCATTATTTGTTTTGACAAAGGATAGAAAGGTCCATTTAAATCCATTTTTATTTAATATATTTAATGGCTTTGGCTTGAAAATATGATGCCGTTTTCCTTTTCAGTTCAGGACAGATTTGGAAGAAAGTTTAAAAGAAATGCATATAAATATGCTTGTTAAAATACATCATGACCATTTGCGTAAATGTTGCTTCGGCTCAGGCTATGCGAGGGAGACCCATATCAACAATTTGATCAACGTGCCATAAGAATTTGCACGGATCCACCAAAAGCATTTGGTCCATCACAGACATTAGGATCTGTCTTTTCGATTTAAAGATTGAACAACTAGTAGTAGTCAATTCTGTCATGAGAAATGCGCCAACTGAGAATAACTGTGATATAAGTTTTAGTCTTTAGTTCCTATCATTTAGCTCTTTTGCTAAATGAGAGACATGGTTAATTCAACTAAAGCTCAGATTAAAACAATCTGAGACATCTTGTTAATGTTTTGTCGGACACTGGTTGCTTATGAATTATATTTATTGAGATAGCGTTAAAAGCCTGTATTTCTACCACCAGAGGGAGCTAGAGCTGATTCTTGGTTTTAACTCTGCAGTGATCGTGTTTGTTGGATGTGTAAAACGCCACTAAGGCAGAGAGAACTCAACATGCTGTAACGTAAGAAGACGGCTTGATCTGATCTAATGTATTTATCTTGAAATACTCTATTAAATCAAGCAAACTCTAAAAAGTAAAATTCAACTTTGTTGCCGTGACGACAGTAGCTTTCATTTCAGCTGAATTTCCTCTCAAGAGGACAAAAACGTTTATAGCTTGCTGTAAATATTGCAGCACTCTTTTATTTACCTGCGTTTTCTGAAGAGTTGATTATAATTTTAAATGATAATTTTACGTTTCACTGAGTTCTCTCTGCCTGTAAAGCTTAACGTTGTCTTTAAGTTGTTGAACAAAATGCAGGAAGCAAATATCCAAACGTGAGCTTTTACAAATCCTTGTAATAGTTGCACTCCGAGAATTTCCTGAGATTATTTTATGTTATTAAATCCCACTTTTGTTTTCTGACTTCCACTCTGTTCAAATGTATTAAAGTTCTGTTCACACTGCTAACAGGTTTTCCTCTCTTTCCTGTCTGCTGCGTGGGATTTTTCTTCTTTTTTTATGTTATTATTCCTTTTTTTTAACTCTGTGTAGAAGAAAATCATGATTATTATATGCTGTGTGGTTTTGGGAATTGTCATTGCTTCCATAGTTGGAGGAACTCTATCTTAAACCTCAGCCGCTGTCACACACACACACCCAAATGAAAACAGGCAAAGCCAGTTCGTTCAGTATCCTGTATGAAAAACTACAATCCAGAATGGTGTTTCCCAACCCCGGTCCCCAGACCAAACTCCCCTGCGTCTTGCAAATGTTTTCCTTACGATAACACAACCGATTCTGAGGGTCGGTGTTGGAAACGACTGATCTGGAACGTGCTTAGCACACAGTGTGTCACATTACAGTATGATGCATTCTGCAAATAGTGTACAGGGCCAGAGGTGATCTCGCATGAGTTGCTATTTTGTAAACATGTGGTGCTGCAAATTGTTCATCTGGATGTTGTTAAAGGGTATGATGTTTCTGGAAATGGGACGTTATTCAATATTACATATTCTTAGTCATTCCAATTCGCCAACAAGACACTACTTTGTACTCTCTGTTTTGTGTTGTATAAGCAAAGTGACGGGTCACTCACCTGCAGTGTTTTACCTATTGATTTGTAGTTTTATATATATATATATATATATATATATATATATATATATATATATATATATATATATATATAGTAGACACATATATATATATATATATATATATATATATATATATATATACATTATGGTAGTTTCCTTCAAAGCCCTGCATGGTGAAGTGTTGTTCTGTGTTCAGATGCAAGGTGGGGGGGGGACCAGAAAAAGAAAACTAACCATGTACAGACGTAAATGTTTTTGCTTGTTGAATCCTCACACTGCCAAATTTCTTTGTTTTCCAATTTATATGTGCACAGCTGAAGCAGTTAAACTGTTTCTTTTCTTTTCTTTTTTTGAGTTTATTTCTGATCTTGCTGGTGTGGCTCTCTGTATGTATGCATGTATGTTTAAGAACACATGTTCTGTTGCTCCTTGGACCGTCGAGTCAAGCTGGAGTGTAGCCACCCGTGTCTTGATTTTTATATATATACAAAGCTCTCTAACACTGCCAGTCAGTTCATCTAAGCTAAGCAGAGTCTCGCCTACTTAAATAAGAAATATATTTCTGCTTAATTTACGTGAACTTTAAACAGCGCGTTTTATTTTCTCTGGCTACTTCTTTTATTCCCCGATTATTCGATGACAGTATGATCAGACAGTCAGAGAGGCCCTCATTCGTTTTTATGGACACATTTGCAAACTGCAACCGTGTTGCCTACTCAGTGTGTTGCCTTTCTGTTGTATTGTGTTAAACTGGTTTTCTTTGTTTTGTACTTGTTTTTGTTTTTTTCTGTTTTCAAGTAAAGTCTATTTGGAAAATGACCTGGAGATGTTGTGTTTTGATTAGCAGAAGAACTTTCGGGTCGGTGGGGAACAACACATCCTCCCTCCATATTCATCTGACACTCTGGTCCATGCAAGTAATACATTGCACTAGAATAGTGTTAAAAGGTTCATTTCAGTAACTCAGTCCTGTTAAACCCACTATGTAGACTCATTACACAGATGGATGTTTTCAAGTCTTTTTTTTTTAACTAGTGATGAAGATTTTTCACTTAAAGCGAATGAAAATGTGACATTTATGATTAGAATGTTTGATCAGACCAAAGATATATGCACAGATGCCGTCATATTAAAAGGTATGTTTAACATGAGCTTAAAGATTATTTTTAAAGATTAGAAACAAACTTCATCAAAATGCTTGTTTTAATTCATTGAAGGTGGATTCACTGAATTCACTGAATACTGATTTTTTTTTATATTTGAGTGTTTTGTTAAACACTGTAAAAATGAGCTTTTATGATGAGCAGAGTTGATAAACATGAAGAGGCTCCAGATGACGGAGCGGTTGGTCTTGCAGCTTCCTCTGGACTCCAGTGACTCGCATGTGGGTCAGAGATTTGAGGCGTGGCTCGGCTGATTGGGTTTGAATGACGGAATAAGCAGTTTTGCTCAGGACAGAGTTTGGCTGGAAGGTGAAAACGGCCATGAATATGTGTTGAGGGCCCAAAGAGACAGGAGACAGGTTGGTAATATAGACAACCTTTACTAAGTCAGAAATTGGATTAGTCTCAGTGGAAGAGAAAGTACTCAAACAATTTACTTATGTAAAAGCACCACATTAACATTTTTACTTGAAAGTTAAAAAAACCCAAAAAAACTGGCTTTTAAAAATACTAAAGTATTAAAAGTGAAAGTACTTGCTGAATGCATTATCTAATCGTTAATAAAACATCACTAAGTGTACCTGTTGTATTTAATTTTAATACATCAGTGATGTGCCATTTAATGAACAATGCCGCAGATAAAGCAGGATTTTATTGTGTTTACTCTCTGTGACATAATTTAGATTTAGATTTACATGCAGCCACTACATGTGATCTATATTACATCTTGGCAAAATGGGCTGGAGGTTATGAAACCACGTTTTCTCAGGGGTTTTTAAATGTTCTTTTTGATTATTTGTTATCCACAGTTACTTAAAATATATATATTTCTCTGCAGGACAGTAAAGTCAAGCTCATAACTTCCCCTGCAAAATAAAAATGGGGCCAATTTCCAGTTTAAGTACAAACTATTAGGTAAATAGCAGCCTTATGGCACCACTATTATGTTCACAGATAGAACATTAAAAAGAAAACATTAAAAAAAGAAAAGTAAGGGTTAGCTTAACAACAGATCAAACACTGTTGTCTCAGTGGCCAGGAAAAAGGTAGAAGCGCCTGGTTAGAGTGCATCTGTCTTTTGTTGGCATTTGTCTTTTGGTTGCATCAGGAAAATCTTCGAAGCGCTGCATGACCTGCAGGATGGAAACAGACATAAAAATGACTCTTTCCACTCCGTTCTCTCTTTTCTTTTTTTTTTTTTAGGGTTTCCAACATTGTGTCATCTGAGAAACAAAGAAAAAAAAATACTTTTCTGAAAAGCTCATCAATGTCATCCTGGTGGGAGCAGGTGTTGAAGACTTCAACAATGTACTGAATCAGGAAGGAGCCCAAATCCTCTCTTCTGTATGAGACGGTATCTGTAAAAAACAAACAAAATAATAAACAAAAAACAGTTGTCTTACATGCAGATACTAATTTCTGACTGTGATCTAAAAACAAACAAACATGTGCATCTAGTTGATTTAAGACACAAACGGACCAGGCGTGCTCGACAGGAGGGAGATGAAGTCCTTTTCCTTGTGAACGTATCGAAGGGAGTCTTCAACGATGCTACCAGGAGAGGCTGGTTGGTGCGTCGCCTCGTCGGACACCACGCTGGATCCCGCGCTGTCGCTGACAATGGTATGTCCTTCCCTTTCTGCAGCAAACGAGCGACAATTACACCTGGATCTGAGCCAAGCTGCAGTCTCAAACTCAGGGTGAAGGACGGCCACCTCCTCTGCAGGCCTGGATGATGATGACCTTGGGTTTGTCCGTCAGTGCGGGGCATTTTTGTGGGCCGAGATATGCGTAGATTTTGTCGACGGCGAATTCGTCTGGCTTGTCTTGTCTGTGGTCGACTCCGAGTACCAAACCCCGCTTTCCGTGAGACATGAGCACCACAAACACGCTGTCGGTTTCTTTCAGTTTGGGGTGTGTTGTGAAGTCACGCAGGGCCTTTTCAATGTCCTGTTGGAAAACGAACATCAGCCAGTGTTTTATGAACTCATACAATAGATGAGACATCTTAGGTAGAACAGTCCTCATTTCCTGGTATGTAGAATAAAATGACTCGTTTTTCATCCTCATAACTTTCTGTTACGTTCAATCGTGAAAGTGAGAGTCGGACCTGAAAGTGAACGCCGTGATTTTAAACCACAGCTGAATCAAGTTGAGACAAGTGCAGTAAGTTTCACCTGACAGCACTGCAGCGTTCAAGGAACCTGGCTTTTGATTGTGCAGCCATGCACATCCACAAAAGTTTAGCTTTTCACATAAAATGTCTTTAAAACGTGCCTAGAAAAAGGTTTTGATTGAATAAGAGTTACAATTTATGACTTTCGTTACAGTGTACTACATTTTTCATGCATTTTAGCTGCTGAAATGTTACTGCTGCTTAATGCAAGGTTCACAATTTTGCTGCTTCACATTTAAAAAGAATACCTATTTTAATATTTTGTTGTGCATTTTGAGGTTTTCCAAATTATGGAACAAACCAAAAGTAACGTTAAGAAAGGTTTGCTTTGCCCAGAGTGTCTTATAACCTTTACGTTTTGTAGCTTTTGCATTTGGATCTATTTTATAAAAGCAAAGACGTTTCAAAAACAGAAGTGTAAAATACCTTTGCTGTGAGGTCGTTGTACTTCACCACCTCGTACTGCAGGGATCTGAGCAGATTCAACATGTTCTCCTCGTCTTTCTCCGCTCCCTTTCTGGTTAAGCCGTCGTCAGTAAAGTTTCTGTTGGTGATCAAAAGGGCCACGCGACTTTTCAGATTCTTTTCGGACACTTTGTAAATCTGTATAAACAAGAAACGGTGCAAGAATACAGGATTAAATAAAACATTTTACAAACAACGATTTTACTTGTGATTGTACAATCGACAGCTTGTCATTGAAAATACTCCCTGTACTACTAGTTTGACAGTTATTTATGTCAGGTAAATAGAATATTTAGATATTGATTGTAAAACTTTACATCTGGATCATTCATTTTTTTCGTCCTCTCAGAGTCAGTCACGGGGATGAGTTTGTTTGACCAGGTTCTCTGTGTCGGAGGAGCTGCATCTGAGAGAAAAACACAACATTTGCCTTACAGTTATTATTTTTATCCTTCATAACAACACAAGGCTTTCCTTGCAGTCTCACCCGGTTGGTCTTGTGAATCAGGGAACAGCTCGGAGTGCAGCATTTCGTCTCTGGTTTTAATGTGGTCGATCAGCATCTTGCTGGCTCTGGTGCCCTTCTTCCTCACAATGTCGACGAGGCAGCGCGCCATGTCTGCTTTGGTGGTGTTGTCCTCAAGCACAGACTCCACCTCGCCATCGTTCAACAAGCGATCCTCCAAAAGGTCGTCCAGGAGCTGCTTGAGCATCGACTTTGACACCTTCTCCACAAATTTGCTGCGGACTTTGAAAAGTTCCTTATCTGCAGTAAAAAAAAAAAAAAAAAAAAAAAAAAAACAGCTGTGAAAATCCTGACAAGAACGTAGAAAAGAAACAAGCAGTGAATAAATCCTAAATCCTAAATCCTGAAGCCTTACCTGCCATTGCTCAGAATTGAGGAGACAAATGGCTCTGAATGTTACAGATGTGTGGGTCTGTGTGAGAGTGTGTGTTGAGGAACTCGGTCTGCTTGTAAAGGCAGGGTGAGACAGCTGTTTGAGTTGCACGGTTCCTTGGAAGCTCATTATTATACCAACTACATGTTCTGACTCGCTGATATT
This sequence comes from Gambusia affinis, assembly GCF_019740435.1. Taxonomy (NCBI): domain Eukaryota; kingdom Metazoa; phylum Chordata; class Actinopteri; order Cyprinodontiformes; family Poeciliidae; genus Gambusia; species Gambusia affinis. Next base: position 23,169,689 of record NC_057873.1, read on the forward strand.
GTTCTGAAGATGTGAAACCTGAGGACCGTAATGAACCCAGTTGTGTAATCTGGCTAAGTAATATTCACAGAAAGTAAAGAAAAACCTGTAATAATCTTTAACCTGGTTAAAGATCTTTATAGAGCTACATGCGTTCTAGGTTTTCACTTTCTGCTGATCACATGCACATCCGCTAAAGCTCCTTTTTCACTCTGAACATACAGATCAAATGTCATCATAACCTGACGTAACTGTTTGCGTTTCTTCATGTGCATCGCTAACAGGTCCTGCAAAAGACATTCATACCTCTTCAAGCTTTTGTAACACTTTGCTACATTGCAGCTATAAACTTTGATGTATTTTAAGTGGGTTTTGATGATGCAGGTCAACACAAGGCAGTGCATAATTGTCACTTTGAAGGAAAGAGATACGTTTTTCAAATATATCTATATATATTTTATTAACACTTCAAAACTTTGATCTTGAGTTTTACTTTAATCTAGGATTTGTCAGTTATTGCTTTTTATATCCCTATCATTTATTTTAGGTTTACAACTTTTTGCAGTTTTGAATTGAACGCTAATGTATAGCTGCCTTTTCTGATTTTCATGTGTTTTTCTTTTTAATTGTTATTCCTTGCACTTTACAATTCCCCACTGTACTTTAAATCACATTAAAATACTTTGAGTTGTAACGTGTCAAAATGTGAAACGTTTACAGAACTATGCTTTTATTTTATGTTTTTAAAACTGTCACCATGTCTGAAAGTACGGTGCTGTCAGAGACAGCAGAAAGGTCTTAATGCATGAAGATCCGTCAAGTTTTATGCATTCAGTATAAAAAGATTACGACCAGTCAGACCAAAAGAATTTGCAGATGACTAAGAGGTATTCACACATGTTGAGTATTTGCATGTTATTGCAGGTTCAGAAAGAGATACCAGAAGTATTTGTTTTTTTAGAAAACGTCTGGATAATGTGCTCAGTGTTTTGTTTTTCAGTTTCATTCCTCCTGTATCAAAGTTTTCTGTGCTGCTCGGTGAATATTTAGCCTGTCCCAACACGTGCACTTATACGCTTTCATATTTCCCCTGCAGCCAGCACTCGCTTCCCACGTCTCTCATGTTTACACCGGTAAACGACAGATGTGCTTCGTGGCTATCCGTGCACGCTGCAGTACACGAACCTAATTTAGAAAGAGAGAAAAAGACGCTTTTTTGTTTTTGTCTACATTTGCAAAATTATAGTGAATAAATAAATTTTTCTAAAGCCTCCAGATTGTTTTGGGAGCTGTCAAAATTAATTGAGAAATTTTTTTTTTCTGAATTTTCACTTCGCGCACAAGTGATTTTAATATCCTATTACACAACTCAGTTCAGTGATTGTTATCGGTAATACAGAGGTTACAAGAACAGCATTTCGTATGAGCACTGATTGGGAGTCTCTCAAAATGTAGAAATGCTTACCAATATTTTTGCCAATCTGAAAATCCTTTCAGAAAATAATCGTAAGAGTATTTTGCTTTGGGTTAGTTTTAAAGCAATATTTCCATGTATTTGTGCAGAAAGCAGGCTGAGGAGCTAAAATGAGCGACGTCTCTGTAGTCATGCTGCTAAAGATTTATGTTTGTTTTCCTTGCAGCTGGGATCCGATCTTGGCAGAGCGCCTTTCATTGTGTTGGTCCGTCCTGTTACGAGGTAACCTCACCACTGCTGAATCAAAGCTGCTCCTTTTCTTCAGACGTCACCGATAAGCATGATCTACTAATCCTGACAAAATTTAATTGAACTAGGTTGAATCAGACGTGTTTGCCTTGTAAAGAATATATATATATATATATATATATATATATATATATATATATATATATATATATATATATATATATATATATATATATATATATATATATATATATATATATATATATTACCCCTGTCTTCAATATCAAGAAGTAAATGATAATATTATTTTAGGCTTTGTCTGCTGGGAAATTCACTTATTCGAGTTAGAGGAGAACTTGCTCAAAGAGTTGAAGTTTCACCGAAAGTCGCACAGATTTGGCAAAAGCACAACGGCTGTGTGTTTACTGTCCTTCTGAAACGGGTTGATTAAAGATCAAGTTATGCAGAACTTTTTTTTTTTTTTGCAAAGATGTGAGGCAGCAGGTCATTACTCTGGTGATTTCAAGGATGTTGTAGTTTTAAAAGCTGTCATCACTTGTAATGTCACAGCATGTTGTCCAGTTTTCAGATACGGCACCAATTTGTTTGCAACATCAATTTTGTATTCTCGTCACTATTTTGAATATTACATATGGGATCTTTTGCAGTCTTTCACAGGGTTTTTTTTTTTTTTTTAACTTACCCACCTCCTTTAAGTCGGGAGCATTCAGAGAAAGGAAGCAGCGTTGTTTTTGATGATTTCTTTGTTCAATCAAAACATTAGCAGCTTGTTTTTTTTTCCCACATTTCTTCTTAATGACTGAAGCATGTCTATTCACACTACTGGTACAACCAGTTTGGCAGCCTCTCTGACTCTGCATGGGTACATGTATTCATATGTTGACCTATTTCCATTTGACTGAATGTCCAACCCATCTGGTTTTTTAATGTACCTTATTAAAGGAATTTGTTTTTCAAATTCAATTACCAAAACTTGAACTCTTCTTTAATCAATAGATCTACCTGCACTTGTGAGACAGTTTTGTACACAAAACAACTTCGGTACTTAATGCAGTTTAACTCTGCTATATTATTGTACTTGGAGACGTACGGCAGGATAAGGACGTGTTTAGAGGAGCTGTATGTTGTAGAAATATGAATAACACCATGTTTTTCTTCAAATGTTTATTCTTTATTTTAAGCACAGTATAAAAAAAATTGTCTAAAGTGAATGAAACTGAATCCAATTAAAGTAAATATGCACTCCTTAGTAAAATAATCCAATCACCCACAGTCTAAAAAACAATTAAAAGAATAAACAAGATTAAAAGCCCGACACCTTGTTATGCCTACATGTAGAGTTTTATATAAAGATACACATAAGGAGTATTTTAAAGGCACAATTCAGTGTGACACAGTGGTTTGTCAAACAGTAAATGTTATTAATGTTAGCTTCACAAATTTACCAAAGGTTGGCTGTCTCAGTGGCCTGGAAAAAGGTAGAAGCGCTTCGTTAGAGTGCATCTGTCTTTTGTTGGCATTTGTCTTTTGGTTGCATCAGGAAACTCCTCAAAGCGCTGCATGACCTGCAGAGTTCAGTGAAAAATAAAGAGAGTGACTCGTTTCTGAACGTGTTTACTCTATTTCCTGTCTTTACACACTCTATTTCCTGATCCCTAAGACTCGTACCTTCCTGAAAAGCTCATCGATGTCGTCCTCGTGGGAGCAGGTGTTGAAGACCTCCGTGATGTACTGAATCAGGAAGGAGCCCAAATCCTCTCTTCTGTAGGAGACGGTGTCTGTAAGGAGCCACAGTTTTCTTGAACAAGTTGAGAAAAAAACGTCATTGTGGACTTAAAAGGCAAACCTACCCGGAGTGCTGGACAGGAGGGAGATGAAGTCCTTTTCTTTGTGGACATATCGGAGAGCATCGCCAACAATCTTGCTGCCTACATTAGCAGGAAGTTGCTGCGACACGTCATCAGAGACCACCGAAGCGCTGTCACTGACTATCACGGATCCACCCGTCTCTGTCACCAACAGGGACAAGATTAAACCGGGATTAGGTCGTCCCAAACCAGGACAGGTAGTGCTCACCTCCTCTGCAGGCCTGGATGACGATGATCTTGGGTTTGTTCATCAAGGCGGGACATTCCTGGGGACCCAGGTGTTTGTAAATGTTGTCGACGGGGAATTCATCTGGTTTTTCCTCGCTGTGGTTGACCCCAAGGACATATTCGCGTTTCCCATGAGACATGATCACCACAAACACGCTGTCGGTGTCCCTCAGCTTTGGATGCTCTGCGAAAGCGTGCAGAACCTCATTGATCCTCTGCGCAAAATGAAAATGGAGAAAGTTCAGTCACAGCACAATGAGGAGAGTGTGCAAGATGTCAACGTTGAAACAGATTTCCTGATTAAACGTCTTCTGTTGGTTAGCTCTTCACACAAATTGTACAAATATACGTTCTCGTTATTCAAAACAAAATTTCTTGTCATGTTAAGTATTTATTTTTCTGCTACCTAGACAACCACAACAACTAGAGGTGAACTTTGCTCATTGCTTATGCAACTTTCAGTCATTTTTCAATCGTAAAAGATGATTCTGTGACTTAGAATCGAAGGTTTGTGCTCTGATTTTGTTGAGATGTGCTAAACGGCAGCAGATTTGTCATGCAAAAGCGTTATCAGTCATCAGACGTACTGTGATGCAAAAATATTAATACTTCAGATTTTTTACATTGCACAAACTTTTGGAGTATTTTACTATAGTTTTGCATGATAGATTGAAACAAAGTTGCTGGGGTTTATTTTCAGATAAAAGTTCTGAAAGTTTGGTATGTATTCCTGTAGAGATTACGTAATAGAGTAAAAATTAAATGTAGAGATTATTTATTTCACCAATTCTGAAATATTTGATTGTTTTTGTCAAACTTAAAGCTGGGAGTGCCAGAAATAGCCAGACCCCCCAAAACATCACGATGGTTTTGGCAGCAGGAACTAACTTTTATCCCGATTGTTAAATATTAAGTTGGGAAAAGATGCTTTCAATGCAACTAACGTAAGAAAAAAGAAAGTTAAAAAAGGCCAATTTAATACCTGTGCAGTGAGGTCGTTGTGCTTCACCACCTCATATCCCAGGGATCTCAGCAGTTTCTCCATGTTCTCCTCGTCTTTCTCGGCTCCCTTCCTGGTTAATCTCTCGTTAGCAAAGTTTCTATTGGTGATTAAAAGGGCCACACGACTTCTGAGGGACTCATCTGACACGGCGTAAACCTGAAATATCAAACGAGACACAAATAAACATCGGAAAGAGTAAATAGTATTGAGAATGTGAAGTTTAAGCAGCATTTATCTGGTTTGGGGAGAACTTAAATAAAATCATAAGGTCTTTTATTCTCTGACTGCGTCTTTTCAAACAAAATTGTGTCGTCTAATTGTTATTTTTGTCTGTTTACTTTCACAACAGAGGACTGTAAGCTGAAAACTTAGCAACTGCTCATTCAAAACGCCCTCTGTGAAGTAAAAGCGGTATAACTCGTGTTGAATAAATCAGAGTAAATCAAGAGTTGAGCTCAGGTTACATCTCTGGAGTTCCGCTTCTCGTTCCAGAAGGAGTCGGTCGTGGTGACGAGGGAGTTTGACCAGGCGGGCTGGTTCTGAGGAGCTGGAACTGAGAGGGGAAAAAAGCATCTCTAGTTATCACAACTGGAAAGTTTTGTGTGTGTGTGTGTGTGTGTGTGTGTGTGTGTGAGAGTTTGTTTCTAATATCTTGTGGGGACCATTTTCCTGACACATACCACGTTGTGGGGACCCACTGCTCTTTATGGGGACCAAAGCCTGGTCCCCACAAGGGGAAACGTTGTTTTTGGGTCAGGGGTCAGATTTCGGACTAAGATGTGAATTGAGTTTTGGTTAGGGTTACGTATGTAATGGGTAGGGTTAGGATAAGGGTAAGGGTAAAGTTTAGGCTGTAGAAATGAATGGAAGTCAATGGAAGGTCCCCACAAAGATGTGTGTGTGTGTGCGCGCGTGCGTGCGTGTGCGTGTGTGTGTTTGCATCCATTTGACATCACAGTCTTTGTGATAAAGGATTTCACTTTGCTCTCACCTGGCATTGGCTTACAGGTGAGGCCGAGTTCGGAGTAAAGAGTAGGGTCTCTGTTTTCAAGGTGTTCGATCATCTTCCTGCTGGCTTTGTCCCCTTTCTTCCTCACCATGTCGATGAGGCAGCGGGCCATGTCCGCTTTCCCCGTGTTGTCCTCCAGCACAGAGTCAGTCTCCCCATCGTTCAACAAGCGGTCTTCCAACAGGTCGTCCAGCAGCTGCTTGATTAAAGCTTTGGAGACTTTTTCCACAAATCTCCCTCTCACTCTGGCGAGCTCCTTGTCTGCAGAGAAAACCAGGATGTGGAAAATACAGACAAGGGTTTAAATCTGCGGTTGCTCGAACCTTACCAGCCATCAACCTGGAGGTGAACGTCCTGTCTTCTGATAGCTGAAGATTGGTGTGTGTGTACAAAGGAAGTGTTCATGCTTTCAAAGCCCTGTTGAGTTCCAGGTAACTGGTTGGAAGCTCGTTCAACTAGTATATCCTTGTCAAGTTTGTCTCCGAGGCTGTCATTCACTCAGACCTGAAATCATGCTAATTATGCTAACAATTATTTACTCACAAGTGTTTCAGAGGTCATAAACCCTTTGTAACTGTTTTCCTTACACAGTTTGGAAAACCTTGCAGTCAAACTTTAATGGATGTTAGGATTCACATCAGTAATTGTGTGCATATCTGCTAAAAGTGATGCTTTGCCTAAGAATACCAGGCTGTACATCAATTGCTTGTTGCCACTGATAATGAAAATAGAAGTGTTTTCTGTTTTGTTTCTCTTACTTGGAATTTCTAAGAGTGTTTGGCTTTTAACTCTTTGAAGTCAGGTTGTCAGACAGGATCCCACAAAAGGCAGTAATGGCGATGAAGAGTACGTGTGTAAAACGAAGAAAATGATATGGAGTGAATGTCAAAATAACCTTTGTATGTTGATGTTGCCTTTGAGCAATTTGTTTTTGTCCAGTCTGGAATAATCTTTCAACCCGTAACGCTGACAAATGTTAAAAACAAGAAATAGGTGCGTGGATAATCTATAACACCGGCAACTAAGGTAACGCTGCCAAACGTGCCTCCATTCATCAGTGATTAATTTTTGATTAAATAACTGTCTAGGCTCGGTAAAGTGGTGTCACTGAATAAAAATCACCTTTGCTAAAACATGTTGTCTCTCATAGGAGACAACATGTTCATGTTATTAAATCGACAAGACATGGAGTTTGCATGTTCTCCCTGTGCATCATGGGTTCTCTCCGGGTTCTCCGGCTTCCTCCCACAGTCCAAAAATAATTGGGCTCTCTAAATTCTCCCTAGGTGTGAGTGTGTGTGTGAATGGTTGTGTGTCCTGTTTGTCTCTGTGTTGCCCTGCGACAGACTGGCGACCTGTCCAGGGTGAACCCGCCTCTCACCCGGGACGCAGCTGGGGATTGGAACCAGCAACCCTCTTGACCCCATTAGGGAAGAAGGGTGTAAGAAAATGGATGGATGGATGGACAAAAACATGCACAAATTACTAAAGGTTTATTTTTTTTGTACTGTTGTAACCATTAAACAATCTCCCCTTCAGTTCAGTGGAGATACATTGTTGATGTCACAATTATAAAATAACTTGCAATTAAGTATTGGTAAAGATCAATGTAATTTTCACAGGTGGCGGTGCGTTGTTGTTAGCAGCTGCTGAAAGTAACTAAACAAGTTACTCTTAATGTAACTTAGTTACTTTCCAAGCCAAGTAATCAGTAATCTAACTAAGTTACTTTTCCAAGGAGTAATCAGTAATCCGATGAAAGTTACTTTTTCAAAGTAACTATGCCATCACTGTTTGTAACCTTACTTTGGGATAAATTCTGTATTCATTAGTATTAACGCATTTTACGTAAATACTCTTCGCACAGATCTTCAAGATGTACCTGCGCTCTATAACTACATGATGTTTGCAGTGAAATGGCGGGACATTTGGTTAACCCTTGACAACCCACCATAAAAGACAAATTAAAAAATTATTTATATGTATCAAATCAAATTTTATTTGTACAGCACATTTCAGCAGCAAGGCATTTCAAAGTGCTTTACATAATAAACACAAAAATAAAGTCATGCAACAGAATCAACAATCAGAACATTATATTAAGTGCCATCATTAAATTAGTGATTGATTATGTTTCAAACGATATTCTAAACAGGTGGGTTTTTAGTCGAGATTTAAAGGAAGTCAGTATTGTATTTATATATTTGGGTCAAAGATGTCTTTAGTAAATACATAATATATTGACTTCTATCAAAAAGTGGTGGAATCTTTATATGATACAGATTCTCTTAATTTGAAATAAAGAAAGTTCCACATTTTCACTGGTGCTGCAGATGTGACATCAGTGATTGTTGTGCAGGAGGCCTTGAAAGAGGTAGAATTTCTTTGTCAGGGTGCATCTGTCAATTGTTGGCATCTGGAGTTTCTCACGGCTCTTAAACTCTTCAACATGCCGCTGGACCTGTGGAGTTGAAATGGTGTAAACAGTTAGTAAAAGTTTCATGAACCAATCAGCATCATCATTATTACTGGTTATGTACACTGTCTATGCTTCATTTTGCAAAGTCTTTGAAATAAATAATTTAATTTGAGTATTTTCAAGATCTGAATAAGTTCTACATTCGCATCCATCCATCCATCCATCCATCTTTTAAATATTTTATAGTTGAAGCCTAATCTTCACCGCGAACAGAACTCATGGCTTTTTTATACCTTCCTGAAAAGCTCATAAATGTGTTTCTTGTACGACTCTGGGGTGAAAACCTTCACAATGTATTGGATGAGGAGAGACCCATAATCTGGTTGTCTGTACGACACGGTGTCTGTAGAAAGATGAGCAGGGATTAAAAAGTAATGAAGTAACATCCATTGCAATAAATTATTCTAAAGTCTCACTTTAAACCCACCAGGTGTGCAGGAAAGAAGAGAAATGAAGTTTTTCTCTATGTGAACAAATTGAAGCTTGTCTGCTTCCAGATCCTCCGATTGTAGAACATGATCCGCTGTGTTTGGACCGTCGTTAACCAGAACGCTTCCTCCTTGTTCTGAAGCATATAAAAGTCAAACAGGTGAGACCATTATATCAACTCACAGTGAGCTTTAGTATCTGCAGCTGCAGATCTGAATCACCTCCTCTGCAGGCCTGTATGATGATGACCTTTGGTTTGTCTCTTAGCTCTGGACAGCTCTTAGAGCCCAAGTGTTTGAAAATGTTGTTGATTGGAAATTCATCTGGTTGGTCTTTTTTCCAATCAGCCCCAAGAATTTTCCGAAGCTTCCCATGAGACATGAGAACCACAAACACGCTGTCAGTGTGTTTTAGTTTGGGATGTTTAGTGAAGTCAATTAAAGCCTCATCAATCGCCTGGAAGAAGACAGAAAATCATGTCACCAGTTATTAAATTAATTAATCAGTCAGATGATAATATGTTTCATTTAATCTCTCATCTAGAATAAAATACCTTTCCAGTGAGGTTTGTGTATTTCACCACCTCATATCCCAGATTAGAAAGCAGTTTCTCCATGTTCTCCTCGTCTTTCTCTGCTCCCCTTCTGTTCATTGATTTCTCAGAAAACTTGATATTAGTGATCAGCAGAGCAACACGGTTCCTAAAGGAAGTTTGTGTCACAGGATAGACCTGAGAGAAGAATTGAGAAAGAGGTAAAGAAACAAAAAATGAACGTTGATTTTAAAAAAAACAGTTTGCTGTAGCCAGATGCAAAGGACATGTAAAGTTAAGGTTATTAATTTTCATGTCATGTTTACATTATTCAAAATTAGTTTCACTTGGCCAACAGCACAGTGAGAAAAATATTAACAAAATCAACCCCAAAATAAAATAAATTAATATTTCATTATATGTAAAGATATATATAAATTTGGTAATAAATCCAATATAACAAAACAAAAACACAACTCACCTTCAGGGTTTCTGTATTTACAATGTTCTTTTTTAATCAAAAGTAACGTCTCATTCAGTTCAACGTATTACTGACCTCTGGATCGTTCTCTTTGGACTTCCAGAACTCTTCCACGCTGGAGACTGAAGGAGTTGATCCACTCTGATCCACTGGGCCTGCTGCAGCTAATGATAAATAGAAATGTGTTGGTTTGAAAGAATCATTTACATTACATTTACTAGAGCACATTTATGACTGCATTATATATTATCAACACTCATTGGGTCAAAGATGTCTTTAGTAAATACATAATATATTGACTTCTATCAGAAAGTGGTGGAATCTTTATATGATACAGATTCTCTTAATTTGAAATAAAGAAAGTTTCACTGGTGCTGTAGCGCCCCCTGGAGAGGTCATAGAAAATGTCAGGTTATTTTCCTTTTCATTGAAGATAATATTCTTTAATATTGCTGTGTTATTTTTACTTGAAAAACACAACTAATAAAAAAACCCCAAATAATTATGTATTGGATTTTAAAAAAATCCCATCTCGCAACAGAAAATGAACTTGTATTCCTATTTCCACTTCTGAAAGGAGCACATAATGTGAAAAAGGATCATTTTCTACTACCCAAATTTCCAAGGATAAACTCAACAGCTCAAGGAGAAATTGTGGATAAAACTGGAATGATTACATCACCAGACTGGCAGCATTTCAGATATTGAAAACAACAAACTAATGAACAATTATCGACATCGACTTATATAAAATGCTTCTATCATTATACATTTTTCAGCCACGTCGTCCAGCCCTGAATGTACTTCAATTAAAAACCAGAATGCCACATATTGGTGACTGTTGTATATGTGCTTGCTTCTGTGTGTGTTGAGAACTGTAAGAACAAATTATCCTGCATTGCAACCTCAGAAAAATGCTTAGCTCCGTCCTTAGCACCTGCAGCAAAACATCTCTGGAGTCGCCACTGGCATAACTCAACATCCACTATGATTATTACACAGAATCATAAACCCTTTGTTATTATTCTAATAGCCATAATTAACCTTCCAGTATCTCATAAACTTTGTGAGACAGGTTGTTCATTTTCTTCAGGCTCTCCAGCAGGTGTTTGGCTGTAGCTTGACCTGGCTTCTTTTTTCTCTTCCACTTCAGCAGCATTTTCTGCTTCCGCATGGTCACACTTTTCTCTGATTCCTCAAGGTCATCCACGTCTTTGGTTTCCAAGCCTAAGTAGATGGCGACCTGCTTCCACTCCATCCCAAGCTGCTCGGCGACCTGCAGAAGCTGCATCTCTGACAAGTCTTGGCTCTGATTCACTCCATCTGAAGAAACAGACAAAAAAAGAAAAGGTACGTTACTGTGGACAGAGCTATGGTTGGAGTTGTCTGACGAGTTTTCAGTGGGGTAAGCAAATTTACCCAGTTTGTCCTCGTGTCGGGCTTTTTTACAAGCCGTTTCCTCTTCTCCCTCTTCTTCTCTTCTCCTTTTATCAGCTGCTTGAGAGATGAAATAGCAGGTACTAATAGAGGTGCAAACTAAAGAGGTGGCTAAAAGACAGTAGTTGTTTTTTTTTTTACAACTTTTTTTAAATGCACTCAAGCTAAAGTCTGGACTTTTCATAACAATATAAGTTGAAATTGTGACCCTGTAATAAAAGAGTATGTTTTTCTAAGGCGTCTTCAATATGCAGCGCTGCCCATCCATGTATAGCAACATTTACCTGTCTGAGAAGACTGAGTGCTGGACAAACCCAGAAGTTTGAAAAGATTTTGATCTTTTCTTTCCAGGTAACCAATCATCTTCTCGCAGGTCTCGGCTCCTTTTTTAATCACCGCGTCAATGAGAGCGCGTGCCTTATTAGCTCGGGTGCGGTTCTCCTCCAGGATTGAATCCTTCTCTTCATAATTAAGCAAGTGATCTTTTAAACATAAATCTAAGAGTTGATTAATCATTGCATCAGACACTCGTTGGATAAATTCATCTCTCACTCCCTCAAGTTCTTTATCTGGAATTGGAAAGAAATAATAATGGGTCATAAGCTGTTTTAATTATTTAAATAAAGTAGAAAAATCTGGTGCAAATGTAAGTAAGGAAGACATTTCTTTTACAGTTTTAAGATCGTAAAATCTTTCTTTAGATACTCTTCACAGTTGCACAACACGTTTCCTACTTACTCCCTCCATTATTGATGCACTGTTCTCCCTTTAACTTACATGATTCTATTGATTTTAATTCCCGATATCCTGACACCCATCTGCTTTTACACTTTTATTGACGTCAATATAATTTTGGTTATATTCAGGGGTCTTATGAGGAACTCTGTCCGCCTGAAAAAATACTCATTTGTTTATATTAAAGGTTAAATGGCAGATTTATACACTGCGTTGTTCTACTTTTCTGGTAACTACTATCATATTAAAAAGCAACAATGTTTTTGCTCCAAATGTAACGTCTGCTCAAGCTTTAATGATTCCTGCCCAGGATTTGTTCTTAACAAATTCATTTTCAAAATGTCATCAACTGGAACATCTGTGACCCATCATAGAGCGCAGGTACGTCTTGACGAAAAGCGAGAAGAAGAGTATTTACGTAAACTGCGTAAATACTGATACATCTGGGATTGTAAACTTTATTACCATCGCATTGACGGAAAAAATAGAATGCATTACTTTGTGTTTGACTCTGAAAACTGTTTGACGGACCATCGCACTCAATGTCTAGCTGTCGTTAAAATATGAAACACATCTGTGTCCGTTTAATAAATCGTTAAACGATTAAGGAATGTTTCTAAGTGCTCTGGTAGTTTTTAACGCTGTTTTGAATGTTTCTGCCACCTCTTCATTACAGTCATATCTCACTTATAATAAAATGTAACCCTCAACTGGCCAGGACCACACTGGTGACAGATTATGATTGCCAGAATAATTTGTGACCTTATTAGGATCAATTCTGTATCAGTATTTACGCAATTTACTCTCGTTCTCGTTGATCTTCAAGACGTACCTGCGCTCTATCGCCCCCTCCGGTCATAGAAAATAATGGATCACAGAATTTGATGCTCCCGCTTTCCAACTCAAAAGCAGACAGTCTCTCAAAAGACTTCTCCAAGTTCTTTCTACTTCCTCAGTAGCTCTTTACATGTATACAATGTATCAACGGGACCTCGTTTCCCAGTAATATTTAGCGTTTCCATCTCCGTACCAGCTCTGTTATCCGCCGCAGCTCGCTCCATTTCGCCGCGGTGCCGACAGTTGCTCCTGATGCAATATGGTTTTGAAACTACATGACGTTTACAGTGAAATGGCGGGACTGTTGGTTAACCCTTGACAACCTACGGAGCCCCCTAGGGGACATGGGGAATTTTTTTTCTTTTGCGTTCCCTCGCAAAAACTTTTGCGTTCCCTCGCAAAACTGTACTGATCAGTTGTGCGGCATAATTGAATACTGTAAGACTTTCTTACGGTGGCCGCCGTACTTTCTGATTTAAAATAAGGTTATGTAAGGTTTTTCCATGAATGTTAATATCTCGTTGTGAAATATATTAAGTTTTATATCTTTCTTTAGGATACAAAGGCACCACAAACCTATGATATAAACAGAAACCTAACGTAAGTAGGAAAGAATTATAAATACTGTACATCCAAACTATATTTCTGAGTTATTATCGCGGCGTAATAAGTCATCTGACAGTTTTGATTGTGTCGCTGTTGTGTTGGTTGCCTGAATGGTTTAAAGAGCTGCTTTTATGTTCAGTTCCATCTCAACCTTAACAGACATAAATATGCGGTGAATGAATCGATTTTCAATCAGTTTTTTGCACCAAAGACTTCATAATAATAAACACGTTTTCACTTAGGCTCTGTAAGAGCCATATGAATGAAATAAGTAATTATTGATATGATAGGAGCACGCGACTTTGACACTTAGGTGGTGGGTGTGCCGATGTGGGAGTGACGTCATCAAGTATGAATGGGAAGGTTACTGGCCTGCTGGTTTGTGTGTATGAGGAAACGGTGAGCGGGTTGGTCAGTCCTTGCAAAGTTTGGAGCATAATAATCAAAATGGAATAAATTGATAAATGTGACAAAACAAAGAAGTGGTTTGGAGCTAATTGATACACGGACAGATGAGATTCCCCGAGTTAACCCAATACGGCCCTTTACCATAATTAGTTTGTCGTGTTTTTAATAATAAAACGTGTTTATTATTATGAAGTCTTTGGTGCAAAAAACTGATTGAAAATCGATTCATTCACCGCATATTTATGTCTGTTAAGGTTGAGATGGAACTGAACATAAAAGCAGCTCTTTAAAGCATTCAGGCAACCAACACAACAGCGACACAATCAAAACTGTCAGATGACTTATTATGCCGCGATAATAACTCAGAAATATAGTTTGGATGTACAGTATTTATAATTCTTTCCTACTTACGTTAGGTTTCTGTTTATATCATAGGTTTGTGGTGCCTTTGTATTCTAAAGAAAGATATAAAACTTAATATATTTCACAACGAGATATTAACATTCATGGAAAAACCTTACATAACCTTATATTAAATCAGAAAGTACGGCGGCCACCAAGAAAGTCTTACAGTATTCAATTATGCCGCACAACTGATCAGTACAGTTTTGCGAGGGAACGCAAAAGGTTTTGCGAGGGAACGCAAAAGAAAAAAAATTCCCCATGTCCCCTAGGGGGCTCCGTAACAACCCACCATAAAAGACAAATTAAAAAATTATTTATATGTATCAAATCAAATAAAATTTTATTTGTACAGCACATTTCAGCAGCAAGGCATTTCAAAGTGCTTTACATAATAAACACAAAAATAACAAAGTCATGCAACAGAATCAACAATCAGAACATTACATTAAGTGCCATCATTAAATTGGTGATTGATTATGTTTCAAACGATATTCTAAACAGGTGGGATTTTAGTCGAGATTTAAAGGAAGTGGTATTGTATTTATATATTTGGGTCAAAGATGTCTTTAGTAAATACATAATATATTGACTTCTATCAGAAAGTGGTGGAATCTTTATATGATACAGATTCTCTAAATTTGAAATAAAGAAATCTCCACATTTTCACTGGTGCTGTAGCGCCCCCAGGAGAGGTCATGGAAAATGTCAGGTTATTTCCTTTTCATTGAAGATAATATTCTTTAATATTCCTGTGTTATTTTAACTTGAAAAACACAACTAATTAAAAAAAAAGGATAAAACAAATAATTTATATTGGATTAAAAGAAATCCCATCTCGTGACAGAAAATGAACTTATATGCCTATTTCCACTTCTGAAAGGAGCACATAATGTGAAAAAGGATCAATTCTACTACCCAAATTTCCAAGGATAAACTCAACAGCTCAAGGAGAAATTGTGGATAAAACTGGAATGATTACATCACCAGACTGGCAGCATTTCAGATATTGAAAACAACAAACTAATGAACAATTATCGACATCGACTTATATGAAATGCTTCTATCATTATACATTTTTCAGCCACGTCGTCCAGCCCTGAATGTACTGTAATTAAAAACCAGAATGCCACATATTCTGGTTTTTAATTCTGTTGTATATGTGCTTGCTTCTGTGTGTGTTGAGAACTGTAAGAACAAATTATCCTGCATAGCACCCTTAGAAAAATGCTTAGCTCCGTCCTTAGCACCTGCAGCAAAACATCTCTGGAGTCGCCACTGGCATAACTCAACATCCACTATGATTATTACACAGAATCATAAACCCTTTGGTCTTTCTGCTCTAGATTAACAGGAGAACAATTTCATATTCGCTAATTAATTGATTGGCTAGTTGCTCCAACTAGCCGGTATGAGCAACTAGCTCAAATATAAAATACAAAAAAATGATTTTTTTTTTTTTTACTTTTAGTGCAAAACAAGAAGTACAAAAAGTACTAAGTGCTTCAAATCACACTAAGACGTGTGACATCAGTGATTGTTGTGCAGGAGGCCTTGAAAGAGGTAGAAGTCCTTTGTCAGGGTGCATCTGTCAATTGTTGGCATCTGGAGTTTCTCACGGCTCATAAACTCTTCAACATGCTGCAGGACCTGTGGAGTTGAAATGGTGTAAACAGTTAGTAAAAGTTTCATGAACCAATCAGCATCATCATTATTACTGATTATGTACACTGTCTATGCTTCATTCTGTAAAATATTTAAAATAAATAATTTAATTTGAGTATTTTCAAGATCTGAATAAGTTCTACATTCTCATCCATCCATCCATCCATCCATCCATCCATCCATCCATCCATCCATCCATCCATCCATCCATCCATCCATTAAATATTTGAAGCCTAATCTTCACCGCGAAGAGAACTCATGGCTTTTTTATACCTTCCTGAAAAGCTCATAAATGTGTTTCTTGTACGACTCTGGGGTGAAAACCTTCACAATGTATTGGATGAGGAGAGACCCATAATCTGGTTGTCTGTACGACACGGTGTCTGTAGAAAGATGAGCAGGGATTAAAAAGTAATGAAGTTACATCCATTACAATAAATTCATCTAAAGTCTCACTTTAAACCCACCAGGTGTGCAGGAAAGAAGAGAAATGAAGTTTTTTTCTTTGTGAACAAATTGAAGCTTGTCTGCTTCCAGATCCTCAGATTGTAGAACATGATCCGCTGTGTTTGGACCGTCGTTAACCAGAACGCTTCCTCCTTGTTCTGAAGCATATAAAAGTCAAACAGGTGAGACCATTATATCAACTCACAGTGAACTTTAGTATCTGCAGCAGCAGATCTGAATCACCTCCTCTGCAGGCCTGTATGATGATGACCTTTGGTTTGTCTCTTAGCTCTGGACAGCTCTTGGAGCCCAAGTGTTTGAAAATGTTGTTGATTGGAAATTCATCTGGTTGGTCTTTTTTCCAATCAACCCCAAGAATTTTCCCCAGCTTCCCATGAGACATGAGAACCACAAACACGCTGTCAGTGTGTTTTAGTTTGGGATGTTTAGTGAAGTCAATTAAAGCCTCATCAATCGCCTGGAAGAAGACAGAAAATCATGTCACCAGTTATTAAATTAATTAATCAGTCAGATGATAATATGTTTCATTTAATCTCTCATCTAGAATAAAATACCTTTCCAGTGAGGTTTGTGTATTTCACCACCTCATATCCCAGATTAGAAAGCAGTTTCTCCATGTTCTCCTCGTCTTTCTCTGCTCCCCTTCTGTTCATTGATTTCTCAGAAAACTTGATATTAGTGATCAGCAGAGCAACACGGTTCCTAAAGGAAGTTTGTGTCACAGGATAGACCTGAGAGACGAATAAGAAAGAGGTAAAGAAACAAAAAATTAACGTTGATTTAAAAAAACAACATTTTGCTGTAGCCATATGCAAAGGACATGTAAAGTTAAGGTTGGTAATTATCATGTCATGTTTACATTATTCAAAATTAGTTTCACTTGGTCAACAGCACAGTGAGAAAAATATTAACAAAATCAACCCCAAAATAAAATTAATATATTTCATTATATGTAAAGATATATATAAATTTGGTAATAAATCCAATATAACAAAACAAAAACACATCTCACCTTCAGGGTTTCTGTATTTACAATGTTCTTTTTTAATCAAAAGAAACGTCTCATTCAGTTCAACGTATTACTGACCTCTGGATCGTTCTCTTTGGACTTCCAGAACTCTTCCACGCTGGAGACTGAAGGAGTTGATCCACTCTGATCCACCGGGCCTGCTGCAGCTAATGATAAATAGAAATGTGTTGGTTTGAAAGAACCATTTACATTACATTTACTAGAGCACATTTATGACTGCATTATATATTATCATCACTCACTGGCACCTCTGGTTAAGAGGTGTGAAAATCTCTTTCCAATCTGAACTATCTCTTATTGCAGCAGTTTACACACATCATTTTTTAGAAAATGTGTGTATGCCTCTCACCTGGCAGAGCAGGCTGGACGTTGGAAAGACCCAACTCACAGAACAGTGTTTCATCCAAACTTTTCAGGTGAGTAATCATCTTGCTGCTGGCATCATGTCCTTTCCTCTTCACCTTGTCGATGAGACAGCGTGCTTTATCTGCTCTGCTGTCATTTTCTTCAATTATTGCATCCTTCTCCCCATCATTCAACACACCATCATGCAAAAGGCCGTCCAGGAGTTGACTTATTACTTCTTTGGACACCTTGTTCACAAAGCGAGATCTGACTCTGTCAAGTTCTTTATCTGTAATTCCAAGGATATAGAAACAAATAATGCAAAATGTTACAATAAATACAGTAAAGTTACAAAAAATAAATAGACAAGGGATGCAGTTACTGCACGTTACCACAAGCACCAATATTTTTAATGAAGGACAAAAACTAGAACGTATTATATATTTGCCACGGGGAAGCAGATTAATATGAAGTTTTATACTCTGAAAGTGTACAGGAGTGTCATTTGTGTTTCACAGTTTTGTTAGTACATAAAAATAAGAATAGTATACATTAGAGTTTGTGTTTTTAATGTAACAAATGTGAAATAGCTCTGAATACCTTTTGGAATACACAGTACTCTAAACATTTTTAATTAAACATCGAACTTGGCTGCACTTCCATAATTCAGTCTGTTTCGTTTCACAATGACTGAGTTTGTTAACGGTATTGTAAACACCCTGCTGGTGCATCGTAAGCGGTAAATAATTTTAAAAGCTTTAAATACATGCACTTTATTTATTTCTGTACCTAAAAAGTGCAGTCAAAGCGGGATAAAACAAAAAAGACTCATCGTCAAACCGAAACTATAACGCGAGTCACGAGCAACAACAACAAAAGATATAACTCAACGCTTTTGCTTCAGTTGTCTAAAATAATAAACTGTACAGATCTGAGACAATAACTAACTTCTGTCTCAATTCAAAGGGTTTTGGGTTTATTTTAACCAGTTTTGGGTTTATTCGATGCGCAGTGTGGCGAAATCTAATACAGTCATGCCTGCAAAGCTTTAAAGTTGTTTCTCTTACCTGCCATTGTTCTGTTTTTGTATCGCTGTAATTTCCCGACCTATACACGAACAACTTAAACTTGAAAACTTCCTGCTCTACTGTGGGTAAGGCGCGCTGGATGACTTCCAGCTGCAGCTGCATTCCTGACGTGCAGCCTTACATCGCTACTTCAGCAATACGAGTGTAATGTTACCGCCGGAGTATGGGGAAATGTAATGCTTATCGGTTTTTAAAATATTCCTTACAGAACAATATTGTTTTTAGAAAACTTTAATTTGACTTTATGTCTTTTTCATCCGACCAAATATTTCAAAAAACGTTGCTTTTAATATGGGTGAAGAGGATACTACAAGTTTTATCAGTTAATATTCTGCTGTTGAAACAATAAATATTGATTTCTTCCATGTATAGTTGTTGTCCCAGTTCATTATTAGTTTTGCTGATAAACAGCAGGCATATGTCGTTGTTCACATGAACTTTATGTTCTGGTTATTGAGGTTGGGTCTCGAACAACATGGGGTGGAGTTTACTCGGACAAAGTCTTCCACGAACAAAGATTTTGCAGCTATGGCAGGTAAGAAGACAGATTTTGTGGTTTAAATACAAACAACTGCAAAAGCTTCCCTCCAATTTCTATGACGATCCTCACGTGTAAACTTGATGAGTCGTCGGATTTCTGACCTGTCTTATAGTGGCTCTTGTAAAGTTTGTCTTTGCCCCATATGTAACTGGGCGATACAAGAAGCAAAAACCGACAAGAAAGTCAAGTTCAACCTAAATGAGCAGCAGCTTCAGACGAAATCAGACAAGAAATATTCATTGAGTGATAGCAAATGCGAAAACCAGTTATGTATTTTTTTTAAAAACAGACACTGTCTTCCTTCCTTTTTCTCATCGGGACGTGTTTAGTTTCACTTTTAATGTTTTTTTAAATCCACAATTTACTTCAAGTTCAGCCAGTATCCTTTTAACTTGTTTCTACTCATCAACAAAACGTTTTATTAAAGATTTAGAGGACAATGTGCATATAAATTTGAATGTTTCCTGAAAAGTTTTTAGTTATTAATTGATTTTTTTATTATTATTATTATTATTTATGAGGATTGTAAAAACTACACAGGCGGTTCTTGCATGTATGAATACAGCTCTATATTTCTGCCCCACACAAAACCAACCACAAATATTCCTGATAAAATCTATTATGCAAATAATAACAGAAATATAGAAAGTTAGTCTAGTGCTCTATTATAAAGACTAAAAGGTTAACTACAACAGTTGTAGCGTTGTCAGTGATGTGGCTTTCTCTGCTACAAGACAAAAGTTAAAATACTATTTATGAGTCGAATGAAATTGGATTTTGTGCCGGGCATCATTTCGGCAACAACAACCAATAGACAATTTCTGATATCGCTTATGCATTTCAATGCAGACTGATTGCAGTTTTGTAAACGTATCTCCTTTCTTTTAGCAGATAAACTCAAAGAGATTAGGCCCAGCTTTGTGGACAAGTCCTCCAAAGAACTAATAAATCAGCTCCTGGACGACCTGCTGGGGGACAAAGTCTTCAATGATGGGGAGAAAGACTCAATACTGGAGGAGAACAAGAGCCGCGCAGACAAGGCACGCGCTCTCATTGATTCAGTGTGTAGGAAAGGAGATCAAGCTAGCCAGAAGATGATGGTTCACTTTCAAAATAGAGATCCTACACTCTTCTCTGACCTCAGCCTATCTATCTGACCAGGTACAGTACCCAGTGAATCTAAAGTGAATTATCTTGACACACAAAAAACACATGCAGGTCAAAACAACAACAAAAAACTCAGTAACAATATCTTCTTTTTTTCCCCCCAGCTGCTGTGACTTTGGAGGAAAAATGATGTGCAGTCATTCCAGCAGCAGATGCCCTGCAGACTACCAAAAGCAATAGTCATGCACTGTTTTAAAACAATTATCACAATAATTTTCCTCTTCCTTGATGTTTTTGTTTATATATGTAAACTTTTTGAACGTTTTTCTGCCGAGTTGCAGAGTAGACTGACAAAGAAATGAAGAAGAATGATGAAGTGAGTGACTGATGAAGAAAATAAACTGTTTTGTAAAAGCATGCCATTATAACATGATGTGACTCGTTTTATTCTTTTTCAATTGCAAAGCCTGTCATCATGTTCAAGGGCAAAAATTATAACTTAGTTTAGGTTACATTGCAAGTCTCACTTGGGGCTTTGGACTCCAGAGGCACTTTGCACTGAAAGGACATGAAAAAAAAATGTTTGCAAAATGCCATGCAAAAAGAAAAAAAAAACATTCAATTTTCATACAAGATCTAGGGGGAGGAGTTTTAGGAATATGATTGAGTTGTGACTTTGAAATGCAGTTTATTTAAGTGCAAAACGAGGTCACTTCACAGACAACTCAAAACTAAGTGAACTGAAAACAGAAACCAGTGGACATTTGCCTGGGAAATAGGAAAGCTGTTGTGCCGACAAAATATAGAGCAATATTATCAAGTAAATAAAAAATATATACATTTGCTTAAACTAAAGACATATGACTCAATACCAGTCTGGTATTTTTGTTTTACATATAAAAATAACCTAAAATAATATAAATTATTTATCAACTGCTGTGACCCCAAGTCCCTTGTTTTAATTTAATCTGATTTATTTTCAGTCACACACTTTTAAGTATCATAAAACGATGTATTCTATTTTTGAACCGCTTTTTTCTTTATGCCAAATAGATGATAGTAATGTAATCTAATGGAATATCATCTAGCTTTGATGTTTGGAATGTCACTTCCGTCCTTATTACCTAAATTGTTTATTTTTTGTTGAATACAATTAGGTTAATGTGTTATTGAGGTTTGTGTTGTTTTTTATTAACAAGAAAAATACGACTTTTTTTTAGTACAATAAAATAACTTACTGTTTGCAATAGAAGTTCATAGGTTTCATTGTTTTTACTCAAATTACTTTTTGACGATCCAAAAGCTAACGGTAGGGGGAGACAAAAGTTTCCCTTTAATTTTTAAACCCACAAAGAAGAATCTGTCAGAGAAGATGGCTACAAGACGAAGCTAATTGTTTAGCCGATGTAAATCTATCTACCACCAACAGGCTGGAGACTGCGGTGACAAAATTATCAGATAACTCGTTGAGACGAATAAGACCGTATGTTTAAATACAATTCACACAAATAATATGTAAATAACATTTATGAATGTGACAGTAGTCTAGCTCAAGTAGCATTGGATAATGATTGGTAAACAGTTAATTAGCTTGTAAATTTTGCGTTTTTGAGAACGAGATGTGGTTTTCAGCTTAAGCGTCCTTCTTTAGTATTACGATGATATGTCAGAAATTGATTATAGCGTGTGTCACTAACTGACAAAGAGTATTTACCTAGTTTAAGTGCCTTCATATATTGGAGCTAATGCTAACTTAGCTGATAGCTGTTACATTCCTTTAGACAATATGTGCCTCTGACATCAGTCCTGCTGAAATGTCTTTGAGTTAGCTTGCTTAGACTTGGGCGTAATGATGGCCTGAAGAGCTCAAATGATCAAATTTGTTCAAATTCAAGCTCCCGTTGACTAAAGCGACAAAATACTTTGATGAGTAAAGTAGCAATAACAGTACTTACAGGTTAACTTTTCGGATACGTTTGCTATTTTACGTTTTTCTGTCTTTCTGGTTCCCCAGCTGTCACTGAGGAACGATGAGCCAGAGACGTGGTATCCATGTGGACCAATCTGAGCTGCTCTGCAAAAAAGGATGTGGGTTTTATGGCAACACAGCCTGGCAGGGCCTCTGCTCAAAGTGTTGGCGAGAGGAAAATCAGCGAGAAAAGCAAAGGCAAATTCAAGAGGACTGGGCTCTTGCTGAAAGGTTTGCGTTCACACTGTGTCTTTTCTGAAAATAATGAAGTCGCCAAAGTGTTGAAGATCTGTCCACTTACCTCATGAAAACGTGGCTTTTGTGCTACTGTTCATCTCGCAAGCTTTTCAGTTGTTCTGTCGTCATCTTCCCAGGCTGCAGAGAGAGGAAGAGGAAGCATATGCAAGCAGGCATCAGAGGGCACAATCACAACCTGCAATCACTCCCTTCAACAAGTTTGAAGAAAGGAAGACGAAGGAGAAGTCCAGCAAAGTCAACACAGTCACAAAGTTTTTCACTCCATCAACAAAAACACCACCCAAAAAGGGTAATCTGTCTTGAACATACACACTGGTTGGTTCTAACTTTATTTTATTTTTTTATTTTTTGTTCCTGGATGCACCTCCTGTGTAACAAAACCTTAAGCTCCACCCACAAGCCACATTGGTGGAAACACAAATAACCACTACGTAAATATTTGCTCAACGTTTGAAATCTTTATTCTTTTTCTCTTTTGTTGTGCAAACTGTTGCAGCCACTTTATGTTTAAACATATCAATCAGGTGATAAGATGCCTGTAGCTGGTCTTTTTTCCTTTTTTATTTTACAAGCACACTTAACTTTCTTCCAGGAGCTTAATATGCAGTGTGTAATGTGTATATGTACACAGTGTGTAAGAAAAATTAACCTGAAACTGGCTGTTTGGCCTGGTCTTTGAGAAATCTTTTCAAATTCTTGAATGCATTTACCTAGAAACAAGTGACAGATTTTGTTGAATTTCACTTCTCTTTGAAGCGCGAAATGTTGAAATTCATAGCCTGTTAGTTTATTTATACAGCGACATTTCACCAACAAATGACGTTTTGAGGTTCAGAAAAGTAATTTCATTGCAATCACATATACATTCCAACGAAAACCTAGTTATCAAACAGTACAGTATCCTCAATTGATTATTCAAAGTAGTTTAAAAGTTTCTATCTAAGGAAACGCAGCAGATTGCATCATTCACTTGCAGCATTCACTCCTACATGACAGTGTAGCAAGAGCAGACGATGGCTCATACTGAGCATGCATGCAAAAAGTGTCCTTTAACAGGAGGAAACATCCAGTGAAACCAGAACCTGGCTCTGCTGGCCACCTGCCACGCTCGACTGGAGGTTTGAGAAGACAGGGCAAAATGTACAAAAGAGAAGAAAAAGAAAAACAGAAGAACTGATGTAGAATTATTTTCTATAGTATTGGAAAGTAAAATCTTAATAGCAGGAGAGGGGAGAGTGTCTAATTGTTGACGGCGTTGTCTCAGCTGATGCCGCCCTTCAAGAAGGTATCGTGGCCAAACAGAACACCAGACTAGATGTGGCTTGTATGGAAAGTAAAAAACAATGAAATATGCCCTTACTGAATACTTACTTCAGCTTTTGTTTTATAAACGGAGCACAAGTAGTTATCCAACAGATGCTTGACGCCAAATTTACCTCCTCTTTTGATGTTTTTCCACCTGACATTTGCTTGTGTAGATTTATTCTTCCTTCATTTTACCCATTTTATCCCTGGATATTTATTATTGAAAGAAAGCCCTACTGACTCTTACAAAGACTGCAGCACAGTAAATACAAACGTACAAAATTATTGCCTGTTGTTGTCTTCCTCCAGATGCCGGTGCTGCTGACGCTCAGTCGACTCCGAGCTCCAGCTCCTCAGCCAGTCGCCAGTCCATTCCAGACAGTGACCGTGCAACGCAGGAGTTTATAGATTTTCTGAAGGCGGTGAAGTCTGGCAAGGAAATCTTCAAACAGTGTCGGGCTTTTACTGAGGGCATGGTGTACAAGCGGGTGAGCTTTGATCCGTCCAGACGTCATTACTCCCGTTTCAACTCGTTATGCGTTTATGGTCATGTTTATGCTCTCACTCAGACGGCTCTTAAAGAGGAGGAAGCTTTAAATTCACTGCATTCATTCATTCTGCCAGCATTCATTGAAAGTTTGCACATTTTAGCATCATATATCCTTGAATACGTCAACTTTTTGATGATACGCGATAAGTGTAAAGTAAAAGTATAACTCCTTGAACTTCTTCACATTTAGTCATTTTACAGCCACAAACTTCCTGTTTCTTTGCTGTTGTTGTTTTGTATAGTTGAGCATGAAGTAATAAATAATTAATTAGAAAATCTTTAAGACAAAACGCTTTTCAAGCTCATGTAAATTGTGACATTCAGATGTTTTCACTTCAGTTTTGATATTAAATTAAAATTCAATGAATAGTATTAAAGTCTTGCAATGTCTTTATCTGAAACTTTTACCTTGATGTAATTGCCTTTAAGAAAAACAAAAGGTTGTTTTCCGTATGCTTTGTTTTTGTGATAAACAAGCACTTTAAAAATGTTTGCAGCATTTATTGCTGAACTTCCTGCCTAAATTATTAAGATGACGTTGATCCAGGGTCGCCCCGATCAGATATTGATATTGGAAATCGGTCTGATGTCAACCAAAAAAAAAAAAAAAACGAGTATCTGATTATATCGGTCTGCATCTAAAATCTCAGATGTAATCGTGCTGATCGAAACACTATTCTGCAGCATTTAGTCCGCCCCACCATTGTTCACATCCCTCATGCCGAACCGTTGGTTAGTAATAAATGTGTCAGTTGTTTTTGTATCTGTTGTAATGTCACATAATCAAGCCTTTTCTAAGATTCCACGTGACAAAACCAGTAATGAAAGTATGTACGATTCGTGATAATATCATATCAAGTTGATATCGGTATCGATATCGACCTGAAAAAGTTGTATCGGGACATTTCTTTGTAATCAGTGTGAAATCTGAATGCGACTCAATCCAAATTCATGTATTTTTCTGTCTCTTTCCAGGACATGGGAGCCGACGAGCTGTCGGAGTGTGTGCAAGACTTCTACCAGAACCTCTCAGACCGGCTTCAGAACCAGTTCAAAGGTGCTTCATCGCTCAAACATATGTATATTCGTTTATAATAACCATAAATAGTGAAAACCGTACAGTGAGAATAGCGCTTGTGAAAAGTAATTATCGGTTTGCGGTGCAACAGGTTCGACAGAGCATGTGGAGAGAGTGATGGATGAAGTAGAGAAGTACATGATGACCCGACTTTACACCGAGGTTTTCTGCCCGGAAACCACAGACGACGAGAAGAAAGACTTGGCTGTTCAGAAGAGAATCAGGTTTGCAAACAAAAACTCCCGCGTTTAAATAAAAAAATACTGTAAATGTGACATTATTCTGTTTGTTTTCGGTTCCAGAGATTTGCACTGGGTCACCTTAGAAATGCTGTGCGTGCCGGTGGATGAAGAGATCCCGGAGGTCTCAGACAGTGTAGTCAAAGCTATTACAGGTGAGTCTCCACCTGGGGTTGTTTTTGCTTGATTGCTCAAGTTAGGTCTCTCATCTTCTAACATTTCCGCCTAATTTCAGATATAATTGAGATGGACTCAAAGCAGGTACCCAAAGACAAGCTGGCGTGCATCACCCGATGCAGCAAGCACATCTTCAACGCCATCAAAGTGAGCAAGAAGGAGG
Source organism: Gambusia affinis (assembly GCF_019740435.1). Taxonomy (NCBI): domain Eukaryota; kingdom Metazoa; phylum Chordata; class Actinopteri; order Cyprinodontiformes; family Poeciliidae; genus Gambusia; species Gambusia affinis. The sequence continues at coordinate 23,195,789 of NC_057873.1, forward strand.
CCGCGTCGGCCGACGACTTCCTCCCGACTCTCATCTACATCGTGCTGAAGGCAAACCCTCCGCGGCTGCAGTCCAACATCCAGTACATCACCCGCTTCTGCAACCCCAGCCGACTCATGACCGGAGAGGACGGATACTACTTCACTAATCTGGTGAGGAAATGAGAAGAGGCGTGTTTAGCGACATGCAAGCCATCGTCCAAATCATTTTGCTTTGCTTATATTTAACTCAAGATTCCTGACATCAAGTCATTAGTGGTATTTTTTTTATCGGTGTATCGTAGTTCTCCTGAGCCCAACAGTGTGGTCCCTAAAGGTTTAAAATATGAAAGCAACCAGCAGGGGGAGCTGTTAGCCCACATAATGTATTCTCTACCTGCTGTTAATCCGTAATAAATTAAACATTATTTAAACAAGTCTAGGTCTAAAGAGCGTTGTTGTTGTGAAGATGATATAATTGTCATTAACATCTCTTTGGGCCTCCTCTCCACAGTGCTGCGCAGTGGCCTTCATAGAGAAACTGGATGGTCAGTCTCTGAATATGAGCTCTGAGGAGTTTGAGCTCTACATGTCGGGCCAGACGTCTCCGAACTGGCCGCGGCCCACCGCCGCCGACTCATCCGCAGGCGGCGCAGCCCATACCCAGGTCCACAGCAGCCTGGACCTGCTAACCGGGCTCGGGGAGAGGCAGGAGCGGGTCGTGGAAAAGGCTCGGCAGCTGGAGAGCGACCTGATAGACTGGACGGATGAAGTGGAGCAGAAAGTTCAGAGCGCGCTGGAGAGCTTTCCGCTCGACACCCAAAGCACCACGACGAACGCGGCCGGAGGGACGACGACGACAGCGGCGGCCGCAGCGTTGTCCGCTATCGACTCTGAAAATGTAGAGAACGAGCTGCTGCCCCCGCCGCTGCAGCCTCAAGTGTTTGCTGGTTGATAGGAAAACATCTGCTCTGCAGAAAAATCTCCTGGAGGTTCTACTCCATCTTCCCGTGTGTTCTCTTTATAGTCCGTAAGCACATGTAGCGTCTGTTGGATCTGGAGTGTTCATCCATCCGTCTGTTCCCTTAGATGCTAGAAAACATGCTGAATAGTTACCCAACTGTTAGATTTGAACTGAGTGAAAAAACAGGCTTCGCTGTAAAGGCACAACAAAATTCACTGCAAAAGAAAACAAAAATAAGATCTTACCAAGTATTTTTAGTCTGGTTTCCAGTGCAAGTATCTTAGTACACTTGAAATAAGTTGAAACTAACTTATATGGGACTTTTTTTAGCAAGATATATGGCAGATTATTTCACCTATAACATGGGAAAAATGTCTGGTTGTAAGTGAAATTATCTGCCAGTGGAACTGGAGCTTTTTCGTCAATTTTAAGGAATTGTTTACTTGAAATAAGCTCTCAAATATTCCTGACCAAAAATATTTGGTAAGACTTTGTGTTTTTGTATTGTTCTTGTTTACCTCACCACAAAACAACAAATAAGTGTCAAAATTTAACCGGAGCAGTGGAGCGCATCAGGGCAGAACTGATGTGGCTCCTTTCACTGCAAAGGAGGAAAACACTCCGCTATAAGCGCTTCCAAAAGACTTCTCCTCATCCACTACCTGCAGTACCTCAGTACTTTTTATAGCTGTTACATTTGTACAGTAGCGATAAATGGCGTGTTTGAGTCCTAAACCTTCAGCCGCGATGCAAGATGTCCTGACAAAAAAATTAACCAAACAATAGGATAGTATAGAAACCAGATAGTTCAGTTTAGAAACCAAAAAAAAATCTGAGTTATCAAACTCCTCTGTTACTAATGTTGCTCATGCCTGTGTTTCATGCTGAAGTTAGCTTCTATTTCCCAGAAATAATCAGAGAGAGAGAGAGAGAGAGCGTGTGTGAGTGTGTGTGTGTGTGTGCACAATGACTGTGCATGTGAATAAGCGTGCATGTGTGCTGCATGTTGTTCCCGACAATTTGAAGAAGAAGAAGAAGAAATCGGCACCAGTACGTCCAAATACTGTGTAGTCTGGGTTTTATGATCATCATCATCATCAGCTGGATGTTCTGATTTTATTTTTCTATAGAGTGTCAGAATATATCGATATTTCTTTGATTGGTTTAAACTTGTAATATTTACGGTGGTGAATGAGCATCACTGTAAATATTCGGCCACGTTGGACCGACGTCTCCACTAAAAAAAGTAAGTCTTAAATTAACCAGTTTATTTATTTATTACCATTTGCTCCGGCAAATATTTTTAGACCAAAACAAAAGAAATACCTTGTTTTCCTGCGAAAAACAGGACATAGCAATCACCCCTGAAGCTTTAGTTGCTTCATTGTAGTTATTATTATTATTATTTTTTTTAGTTTGATTTCGAAGCTTCTCATGCAGCGTCAAATTTCAGCTTTTATCAGCCGATACCATGTCGGACAAATAGGAAAAGAATTTCCATTTCTCTGTATTCTGGCAGACTTACAATGAAAAAAATGCAATAGGTACACATTTTACACTTGTGCTTTGTTTTTGTTTTATTGTATCGCAATGACATTTGCGTCCGAAGAGCCGTGTGCACCTGCCGTTTGAACGCCGGGTCTTGTACTGCACCGCTATGGCTTGAAAACCTTTTTAATTTTGCACTGAAAGCTGAAGTTATTGAACAAGTGTTTTAACCCATTTGTTTGATTATAGGTTTGTCATAGTTTCAGGTTGGAGAGATTAACTCGAAACTGCCTTTAATTTAAGACATAATTTATTGGGAGTGTTTTGATCTACCTACGTCTACTGGAGTGGATCGATGGTGGCTAATAAAATCGAAACTCGGTACTTGTATGTGTGTAGCTGCTGTTTTTTGTTTGTTTTTTGTTAAGATTTTTTGGCTCTATTGGCCTTTATTTGATAGTTAACTGACAGGAAAGTGGATAACGAGAGAAGGGGAAGACATGCAGCAAAGGTCGCCAGGCCGGGAATCGAACCTACGGCAGCCACATCGAGGAATAAGGCCCCCCAACTGCTGTTTTTCATGACTAACATTACCGCACTAAGATGAGTCACTCTTCCTCAGTAAAACATAAATTTTGGGATTTTCTGAATCTAAGAATGTACCAGCGTAATTTCTGCACATTGAACTGAGAAACTGATGAAATAGTAAAAATTTGCAATCCGAGTTAAGTCGAGCAAAAAAAAAACAAAAGCAAAATGACTCAAAAAGTGGCACAGATTTGAGCTGTTCTGGTACCAATAGTGCCAAATTTTACACCATCCATCCAGTACACACGTACTATACAAAACTCATACATTTCAGAAGTGACGGGACATGATATTTCACAAAATGTGCTAATTTCTTTTAACTTATACTCATAAATCACAGTTGTTTTGTCAGCAAAATTGACAAATAAAGAAACTGCTAGAGCAGAGCTAATAGTTTCATGTCCAATCTTGGGCTGAAAGTTCAGTGCTCCTCGTAGTCTTATACATGGATTTAGAAAATAGTGAGGACTCCTCTGCTGTGTCAGCCACTTCAAGCCTTCGGTATGCTGAGGTGAGTACATCTTAATTAATGAAAAGGATAGTAGAATGGAATGGAATTGAGTAATGTTGATATCAAGTATTTGCTTTGACATTTGGGCTTATTTTGTAACCATCTCTTTAAATTTTGACTTTTATTTAACATAGCCAATAAAAATTAGCTGTGTCCTAGTTTAGGTGGAGACAAGACTCTGTTAGAGTAACAGATGCGTAAAATAAACAAGTCATACTGGGTTTTATTTACATAAAACTACATCCTCATAAAATCCCAGACCAGAAGTGCAATAGAGGAACAGGGATTCTGCAAACAGAAAAGTGTTTGAGCTACATAATTCACCACCACCTGTTCATTGAAGAGTGTAAAATAAACGCTCCTTCACTCGACTTCTATTCTGATAAATGAGCTTTATTTTTTGTTTGTTTTGTTTCATTTCTTAGTTCTAGCTTGTCAGTGGGCGTTGGTCCAGTTCATCTGAAGATTCGACTACTGAGGAGTTTTGGGGGGTATTTTCAGTTCCCCTTTCCGCTGTTTTTGCCAAGTTTCCATGATTAAGTTATACCTCAGAAGAGATGGAGGAAATCCTGTGATACGGTTTATAACAGGTCAAAACAACAACAACCAAAGAAAAAAATTAAAATGCAAGTAATTTGTAGAGGGGATGAAACAACAGTTCTGCATACTGCTATTGACTAGAATTGTAGTGACTTACCCGACAAACTTTAAAGTCGAATATTTCCAAATACGTTTAATGAAAATGAAACATTTTTATATTGAATAGTATAAGACAAACAATTGATGAGACAGCACTTTTTAGGATGGAGGACATCCTGTGTGAAGATAGTTCCACTTCTCCTTTTATTAGAATAAAGCACCCTGTCTTATCAGGTCCTAACACACAAGCTGAGCACAATGGAAGCAGTAATTTCATTCCTTGGTAGGTTTTTCATTTTGATTACTTTGATGTGATTTTACATATTTGATAACATGATGCTATCTGCTCTCACTAATCCTTTATCCCGCTCTGTTTCAGTTCTTTCATTGTTACCACAGATCATAGTGTCTGAGGGTAAGTGCTTCATACAACTAGATCGTTGGGGAAAAAATATCGCTGTTTTTCAGATGATAGTTTATGAATTTATGGTAAGCAACTCTTCATGTATTTTTTTTCTGCCCTGACACATGTTTTTTTCTCTCTACAGTTCCCACTACAACCAAGTACAGGGCCATCGTGGAGATCACTTCGGGAGATTCCCGGATCTTCAGCGGGGAAAGTCTGAGCCTGAGATGCATCATCCCCGACAAGTACAAGGCCTCCTGGGATTACCTGTGGTTCAGGGGATCTGTGCAGCTTCCGCAGTTTGGCGAGATGTATCAGCTGTGGAATGCCAACGTTAAAGAAAGCGGCAAATATTCCTGCCAAGGAAAGAAAGAGACGGCTCTGGGAAGCATAAAAACACTAAGAAGTCTACCTAACGAGATCCATGTTGATGGTAAGATCTTGTGTTCAACAAGAAACAAACAAGTTTTTTTTTTTTTGGTCTTTCTTCCTCTTTCCCATATTTCCGAAACTGTCAAACGGCAAATTCTTCCTTACCCGGTCAACTTCTTCTTTAGCCCTGAGCTAGAGGTTGGCAGTGACTTAAAATTTTATCCTGGTATTTTGACAACGATAAAAGTGACAATAAGAACTATTTATAACTGCTCGGTTATTACATTTCTTGAAAAAACATTACCCATTTGTAAAGTCCCTCTTCATGCATCTTTGGACACCAGTCACATAAGAAATGTGATTTGTATCACTAAATGGCACACAGTAGCTGCACTTAATCATATTTTCAAAAGAATTGATATTTATTTATTGAACAAACTGCGGAGAAAACAGTAAAAACAACAATCGTCATAATGCGGACATTCCTGGGTTTTAATAAGGATTTATTGTGACAACAATATATCCAAATACTTAAAATACATTTATTGTGATAAATGATAAACGATGCGATAAATTCACACCCCTACACTGAACTGCAAAATAAAGCGACCTCTATCAAATACCCTCAAATAAAAGGTCATCACAGACTAAATGACTAATGGAGAACTTTTTTCTTTGTCTTTTTCAGGAGGGTTTGCCATCCTGCAAATGGCAAAACGCCGTGTCCTCATTGGAGACGCCCTGGATTTGAAATGCCGTCTCCGAGGGAGCGCTCCCGTCCATGAGACAATCTTGTACAGAGACGGGATTGAAGTGATGGTGCAGAACGGGAGCAGCTTAGATTTCCACCTCCCCCACGTCACCCTGGAGGATGAAGGAAGGTACTCATGCAGGGTGTCCTGGGACCTGAGTCGACGTACACACTCCGTGATGTCAGTTCCCACTCTGGTGAATATCTTAGGTGAGTTAAACATTTATGTTTGGCGAGATACGGGCCAGTACCAGAAATCAATCCCCAGAGATTGAACTTACAAGTGACTTTTGTTTCTTCATTTGATCTATATCAGAGGTTCTAACCAAGCCGGTGTTGGAGATTGATAAAGACAACGCCCAGCTTGAACGGAATAAAATGAAACTCGTCTGCCACGTCCAGTACAACGCCCCGGCCCCAGCCCCTCCTGTAAATTACTATTTCTACAAGAACAACAATCTGTTGGGGCCAGCAATCTCACTGAACCACATGAACGTCAGAAAGGCTGCAGGATGGTACAGCTGCAGAGCCAAGGTGCCTAAGCTGGATATGGTGAGGTGGAGCGAGCCCCAGAGCTTCGGAGAAGTCGCAGGTGCTTAAGAGTAAATCTGCTCTACTGATAATTACATTGGTGGTGAAAAAAGCACTTTGAATTTATGCTGGACTTCTAAGGTGACCTTCTCCTTGACCCTACAGGGCCACCATTGATGCCTCCCCGTCCTCATCTCAGAAGTCAGATGACATCCAGATCACCCCCACACACCTTCTCGGCTCCTGAGACTCAGCCTGCTTCCCCAAAATACTTTGCTTCGACACCGTCTTCCGATCAGCACACAGAGAGTCCCAGCCCATCCTCACCGTCGTCTGAGTCTCCGGTCTCAACCAGTCTGCCGACTTCAGGCCAGCTGCCAGGCCAAACGCAAACCCCAGAACCTCAGAGTGTGTCATGGGGACTATTTTAGAGAGTCCTGTAAAGGTGTGACCGACATGAAATTTTCACCAGGTGTTGGTAACAACCTCAGTTCTTTATTTTTAACCAGTCATAAGTTGGTCCTTGTGTGACGACTTGATAACGACACACCTTTCTATTGGCCGTCATTTTGGACTGACCCTGACAAGGGGCAGGATGGTTTTCAAATCACTGGTAGGTTTCAGCTGGTTTCTTGGCTTTCCATGACTTTTTTCCACCACCCTTTCAGTACTTTTCACATTACAACACACAACTTAATTTCTATGTATGGATTATTTGGGTTGTTATCAATACCAAATGAAAATTTCATGTCAATAGCGCCGTTAGAAATACATTTACTCTGAAAAACTGTGATCTTTTTAGTAGCTGTACCTGGAAACTCCTTTTAAACCGTACCAGAGCAATAATCTGAGGCTTTCTAACAATTATTAGCACCGCCCTGTTCTGCTATTATAGTTATACGTATAACTATAATAGTTATCATGTTTTGTGTGTTATTTTTGGTTGTTGTTTTGGATTTTAACTTGAATGTAGCCATGAGTTTCTTGAATGTTTATGACCATAGTGATGCGAATAATTCTTCGCATCAGTTTTCTCTGCGTGTCATGAAACTATCGTTCAATACAGTAAGAAAAAAACAAATATTGTATTTTGACCCAATAAAGCTTTCGATAAGCTGCATGAACAGCTGACTTTATTTTCAATTAACCTTTTTTTTTTAGCGATCCTACAGCACATCAAAAACATGTTAAATATTGGAAAACATGTGTGATTAACTTGCCAGTAGATATTACTAGAATCTTCTGCACTAGAAAAAGGTATATCAGATAACAAAAGTTTGAAGAAAACAATAGCAGATCACAGAGACATTATTTGCTTACTTAATACTCACTTTTCCTGTGACAGTCAAGATAGTTACAGTGTTGCCAGAAAGTATTTACACTCCTTTGTGTTTTCCACAGTTTATAATACAGACATATTCTGTAACTGATTAAACTGTAGTTTTCTACATAAATTGGCTCAAAATAACAGTAGAAACATGTTCAAATATTCTTCGATGTTAAGGAAATAATGTAATATATGGGGTACATCCTTGAGATGCTTTTTCAACTTGATTTGAGTTCATCCTTGGTAAAGTCATCTGAAATTGTACGCACTTGTCCAAATGTGATTTCATAGCTCACAGTGCGTATCGGAGGGGAAATCAAGCAATTACGTCAAATGAATTGTCTGTGGATCTCAGAGACTGAATCGTGTCAAAACACAGATTTTGGACGTCCCAGAAAGCGTTTTAACCAATTTCATTTGGACCTGGAAGAAGCTTGGGTCCAAAATCTTTCTGGTTCTGGCTGCAAACTCTAACTGAATCCTGAGTGAAGAAGGGCATTGGTCTAAAAGTTAATCATGAACCTTGTAGTTTTTTAGGTTTCATTTGTGGAGATGGAAACATCTAGAAAATCAACCAGTGCTAGTTCTCAAGCTACCGATCCTTTGTGGCAGTGACCGGACAGACATGTGGGCCTTTGAACTTTGTCGAAACACACCTTGGAGATTTACAGATCAAGAAAATGAATCGTCTGGCCTGATGAACCCAAATTAGAACATTTGGTCTAAACGTCAAGTATCATACCTGGAGAAAAAAAAAAACCTAACCCTAAAATAACAGTGGGCAAATATAAAAACATCTTCCGAAAACCTGAGTCTAGGATGCCCCTGAACTAAATGAACAATTCATCTGTAAAGACCACAATTACCCAAAGCATCACTAGTGAGAAAACTTCATGAGCCACCTGTTCCTGCAGCAACATCAGACAGTGGGACCCCTGAATAAAATTCAATTACATATCTCTGGAAAGACCTTAGCAATTATTATTATTATTATTATTAACAATCATTAATCTATTTTATTTGTTCTATACATTTACAAAAAAGCCGTAAAATGATCTTTTAAATTTGACAATTATGGATTGTTTTGTGTTGATTTTTTTATCATTATTATTTTTTAAGATAAAACTGTACACTAAGAGGCTTTTGAATAAATCTTTAATGAAACAAGATGTGGGGAATTTGAAGGGGTGATGATCATTTCTTCAGACACTGGACATGTCCGGTAAACATAAAGAAACAGCTAAAGACACATAAGGAAGAAGATGACAGGAGATGTTTGTGTTTGAAATGTAAACCTGATCGTGCGTTAGTATTTACCTGAGGGGGAAAAAAACAGACTTCCTTTTACAAGAAGAGAGAAATTGTTAGACCTGACATGGGGGAATTAAAAGTTTTTAAATATTTTTTAAAATCTTTCACACTACAGTGTCTTGCAAAAGTATTCATACCCTATTTTGTCATTGCCAAAATTGTTTGCCCCCAGTAACTATTAAAATCTGTCATTTATTGTTATTCCAAAGTGGGAGTTTTGTCCATGCTGCCGAAATGCATTTAATAGTTGAACTTTGAATGCTTTTGTGAGATTATATGGCTGCATGTACATTATTGGCAAGCAGTTCTTTCACATTATCTCTTTATTTTTTATAAACATTGGTTTCACCTTATATATTTATTAGTTTTTTCTTTTCTGTTGTGTTTACTTTCCTTTTCATACATTCATTTTGCATTTCCTTTCCCATATTATGACTTAAATCTTGATTTTCTGTCCGTTTTGCTGAGGGCTCCATGTTTGTCTCTCGAGGTTATGAGTGGTTGATTTAGTTAGAAATTTCTAAATGAGAGAATTTTAACCAGACGTTTGATGATAAAAACAAACTTACAGACAAATAATTCACAGTTACACAGTAGCACCTCAGTATTTGGTGTTTTCACCCATGTGGTGAGGTTGTGACAGTTCAGCAGAAGAGAGAAGTCGCCGGTGTCGCAAACAAAAAGGGGCTTCAGGGTTTGTCTGAGTACAGAAGGAACCCAGAGAAGATACTGTCATCCTCGCTGCTGGCGTAAACCCCATTCCAGTCTCTGAATGTCTCCATCCAGACCTGATCCCCAGCTGCCAGCCTCAGCACCACCAGAGTGGATGCCTGGTCGATGTCTTGGCCGTATAGGGAGTCCCGTGTCCTGACTTTCCGGAACCCGTTCACCACAAGTGTGGCTCGCAGAGGCTGGTTACGCACAGTGATGTGGAAGGAGAAGACGTAAACCCCGGGGTGGACGCATGTGAAGCTGTTGGAGCTCATATTGAAGTGGTTTTCTTCGTTGTAGAATATCTTGTCGAAGCGGATCGGGAAGCCAGAGGGAGGAAAGGATTTCTTTGGAGAGATGCCGACACTGAAGGCAGAGCGTTTCTGAAGCATTCCTGAACCTTTTGCTCCTTTTAATCCACGAAAGCCCCGCTCCCCTCTGATGCCAGGGTACCCTCTGTCCCCTTTTGGCCCGGGCATCCCTCGTATCCCTTGCGGCCCTTGAGGCCCTGACACTCCTGGCTCTCCTGGAGGTCCGGGGTGTCCTGGATCCCCTCTAATGCCGACGGGCCCAGGGGTGCCATGTTTGCCATGTAATCCTGGAATTCCCATCGCACCCTGAATGCCCGGAGCCCCGGTTTCCCCTCGGTCACCTTTAGGACCTCTCTCCCCAAATATGCCACAGTCTCCTTTATCTCCCTTTTCTCCTTTAGGACCCTGGCCCATAGCTGTTCCTGGCGGTCCAACAGGCCCTTCCGGTCCTGGTTCCCCTTTCTCACCAGCAGTTCCATTCTGGCCATGGTCTCCTTTTTTTCCTTGTTCACCTTTGACACCTTGAAATCCTACGTCACCTTTTTCCCCTTTGGGGCCAGCTTCACCTGAAAAGTGAAATCAAAATAAATCCGATGCACAAGTATTTGAGATTTAAGCAACCACCTGAATAATTGTGTACCTTTTTGTGCTGGTTTTCCTGGAATCCCTGGTGGGCCTGATGTTCCAGGGTGTCCTCTCTCACCTTTATCCCCTGAAAGATTCATTTAGATAAGTAAGGTACAAAGTCGATTGTTTTTGAATGTTACACAAACAGCATTAGACACTTAGCCTCTGGTGTCACCAATACCAAAGTTTTTGTGAACTCTCTTTATCCAAAATCTGTAAATCCAGATCAAAACCTTAAAATAAAGTGATGTCAATTGCCACTGGTGTTCCTCAAGGTTCTATCCTTGGCCCCCTTTTGTTCATCATGTGCTTCCTTCCTTTTGGCCATATCTTCTGCAAATTCAGACTGAGCTATCATCTTTCTGCAAAAGACACCCACCTTCTACCTTCTCTAAACTAAACTCTTACCACCTTTCTTGTTCCATAGCTGTTTGCGTGAGATGCTGTCCATCCAATCAGAATGAGCTTGAGCTGTTTTGCAAAGAAGAATTTTCACAAGTTTCAATCTTTCTGTATGTAAACTTGGTAGCGACATACAGTACACGCCTTCTAATTGAACTCAATTAGAAGGTGTGTCCAAACGTTTGGTCTGTACTGTACCTCAAAATACTTGCCACTGCAACTGCAGGGAAACGTGGTTCTACAAAGTATTTGTTCAGGAAGACTGGAAAGTATTCAGGTTGGAAAATTTTATTGGTTAAAGAAAATCAGTCATCCACTATTTTTCTTGGAAGCACTGTAACTTGCCTGATCTTAGCTCCTTTCCCTCTTTCAATATTCTTTGCCTTTTTTCTGTTTTAAATGTTATTTTTGTTTTGTCCCGTGCTTAATCTTTGAAGTGACCTTTTGTGCCATAGAATAGTCTTACAAATAAAATGCCCTTATATTATTTAATAAAACATATTTTATTATTTCTATCATGAAACATGTTGTTACAATAAATCTTGCTTTATTTGATTGTACGTACCTTTATCTCCTTTAAAGCCCATTGGACCGCTTATGCCAGGTGGTCCGGGAATACCCTGTGGTCCCGCAGGCCCTATATCACCAGGTAATCCTAAAAAAGAAAAAATTATTACATGAAGCTATACACACACACACACACACACACACGTGCGCTCAGCTATCTTTGCGGGGACTTTCCATTGACTTCCATTCATTTCTACACCCTAAACCTTACCCTTATCCTAACCTCAACCATTACATACCTAACCCTAACCCTAACCAAAACTCAATTCATACCTTAGTCCTAAATCTGACCCGTGACTTAAAAACAGCGTTTTCCCTTGTGGGGACCAGGCTTCAGTCCCCACAAGGAGCAGTGGGTGGGTTAGTATGTGTCAGGGAAATGGTCCCCACAAGGTATTAGAAACAAACGCACACACACACACGCCCACACACACCCAAGCACATACACAAGGGCTTTCAGGTAATATAATACCATTTACAACATCATTTAGTTTGATACCTGCTGAGCCTCTTTCTCCCTTCAAACCCCTGGGGCCCCTCTCGGGGGGACAACATTCACAGAAGTTGAAGTAGCACTCGTTGTAGTCCAGCGTGTAGTTGTTAGGACCAACACCTGTGGGCTCAGTGTTTTCACTGTAGTGCTGTGGAAGGTTGTGGTTCACGTAGGTGGTCCTCACTGCAGTGGGCTGCGGCGGAGGCGGCGGCTGTGGCTGTGGCTGAGGCTGCACAGGGTTTGGCGTCACCACTATCTTGAGAGTCTTGGGGACACTGGTAGTGACAGGGTTGTGCGGCGTGACTTGTGGAACGGGCTTCTTTGTGTACAGGTACTTTGGTTTTGCTGTAGGTTTGGTCTTACTGCAGAATACTACAGTGATTGAAGCCACAGCTACAGCCACAAGAGTCCACTGGCAGGAGATAATCCTCATTGTTGACTGGGATCTGACAATGTATCAGAAAACAACAACACAAAGATCTCAAGTCAGGCCTCAGATCTATTGTAGCACTTAGACAGCATCCCTCAGTAAGGACAGAGATTAAATAAATTTAGCTTTTATTGCATTAAGTTAATCTCAAACTTTTTTAGATCTACTTTCTATGTACTTATTTGGTGAATAAAAGCTCACATTAGAGATCAGCGCTTTCTAAACCACCAGTGCGACTGATATTGGCAACCATAAGAAAATAAACACTAACAATATCTTTAAGTTTTTAAGTTGGTAAGTGCCCATGAATATTAATGAGTAATCTATGACCTCCTTTTCTTTTGGATTATGAATATAAAGTGACTCGGGACCCTATCGCTTATTGTAAATTTTAAAAATGGAAAAGACCAGTAAGACAGTGGTTTTAGTCTTCAGAAGTCTTATAAAGTCTGTAGGAAAATAGCTACTGGATTCAAAGTGTGAGTAATTGCAGAGCATGATGCTGCTAATACCATCTTTAGCAGTAGTACAGTATTTTTCTCAGGCATGTGAGGTGCCTCTTATGTGCCAAACATGCATCATTTAAAGCTGGTTCTAGGCTGGTTCTCCAGGCCTCTTTCGTTCCCTTACTTCTTCATTTCAGACATATGAAGAAAACAGGAAAGTATTTCAATTGGAGAATAACCAGAATATGTTGAGAATTCTTGCAGCTTCTTTAAAAAATATTTCTCCTGGTCTCTCTGCAGCCTTCATGACCAGGTTGGGTCTTTTATTTTTATCAGTACTGTAACAATTACATTTTTGCTGTATCCATTTTGTCTCATAATTTCTTCAATTTTGCTTACTGTGCCTTGGCGCTTTCTGTGGACTTGCTGTTACTCTCCTCCTGACTGATACCTTTGTATAATCAGGTCATTTGAGCTTTTACAAACACTATGCAAATTGTGACTCTAATAAAGGATGAAAATAACTGATTCAAAAGTTGCTTTGACAAAGTATTAGTTGAAGGATTCACCTGGTTATTACAGCTTTATATATACATATAAAAGAAATTCCTCCAATAAACATGTACAAGTCAGTTGATTGTACACAATTTGTGTCACATTGCATATGAAAAAGTCTTGAAATGAGTTTTATCTCGCTAAACCTTACGGTACGTGAAACGTTTTGAAGTTCAAGGGATTATCATACTTTGTTTGCTTTTAGTTAGTCGGGTTAATGGGAAATATCCAAAATAACAAATGTTAACAGGTAAATTACAACTTTTTAGCTCCAAGTTGATTTCTGAAATTGGATCAAACCCGGTGCATTGCTCAGATGTGTTTGGAAACCCAATATGCTTGAGAGGAAGAACTGAACAAAAGAGGAGTAAAACCACAGCCAATGTAAAAAAAAAAAAAAAAAAAGACAACTTTGAAATCCCTTCAGGATGACTGCAGGACAGCTGGTCATGGCTTGTGTATAATTAGCAAAAGCGTGCTAATTGTCTTTATTAACTACATTGCTATTTTCAGATTAACGTGTTTGTGCATGCAGGTAAACTCAATCTTATGTCCTGTTCCTTTTTTTAAAAAAAAAAAAAGAGAGAGATTTACTTTTTTTAGCATTCTGTCAAATTTCTACACCTAATCTCAACAGAAGTACTCACCCAAATGTGTATGAGTAGTAAAGTCATTTATCCTCTCTAGCGATGTTTTGTCTGCCACACCAGGAGCTCCAGGTCCTTCTGTTACCTCTGCCAGGCTTGGGTGAAAGAACATCTCATCATTGGGGACTTGGGGTGTTTTTTGTGTGTAAAGCAAAAAAGGGGGAGGTCCGCAATCCCACTATGGTGGGCCGAGACCCAAAAAGAACCACTGTGCTGTGGCCCATTCTCCGTGTCCCTGTTGTGTAGAAAGGCGCTTTTGTGACACGGAATACAGCGCCCGCCCGGTGCACTCCCTCCCCGTGATCTGGGCCAGAAGCAGAGGCCGTCGGGGTGATGGGTCACCCGATACGCGAGGCATTCCTTCAGTCGGGGCTCTTAAGGTGGGACAAAGCCAAGCAAAGAGGAGTCTGAGACAGAGAGCCCAATGGCTTTTTGTTTTTTTTCTTCAGATGTAGGTTTGGATGCAGATAGCCACAAAATTCTTAATCCTAATCTTGCAAGCTAATATTCTCAACAAAGTGTGCAATAATTGCAAACTGGCACCACAGCACAGGGAGCTCATTATCTCAATTCACCAGTGGTTGGTTGGAATCCAGAGGAAAGCTTTAGCCTAAAGAGCTCTCGTAATCACTGAGGTGCTCCTAAAACCTGAGCTGTTTGTCGAACGAACCCACTTATCCTTTTAAATCAGTGCAGTTGCAGTGCTCGCCTAATCACTGTGGCGGACTTCTTTTCTTCCTGCACAAGAACTCTCGAGGTTGCTGGCAGCGACATCTGGGTAGCTGCGATTGTGAAGCCAGGACAACGACTCATTCTTGCGGCGTAACCAGATCGCCTCAGGTTTTTGTCGAAAAGTGATTTTCAGGTGGCTGTCGAGCTGAAACTCTTGACTTACCAGTCACAAAGAATGTTTGAAAAGTGGTCATGCCTCGGTTGCCGGAGACCCCGTGTCCTTGGGGAGATCTGTGACCGGCTAAAAGTGAGCAGGGAGACGGGAAATGAAATTGGGGGAAATGGAGAGGGTTAGCGGCATCTGAAGGCTGAGGATTGTGTTTATTTGAAGCATGATTTTTAAAACACTTTGCAGCTAATGTGAACTGTCCAAAGAAAATTTGAAAATGCAGAAAGCTTGTGAGAAGGACTAGAGTTCTGTTGGTTTCCTCCTTGCCTTCAGAGGGTCCAGCCATCGTTCACCTGTACACTGACAAAACTCTGGCAACAGCCTGGCTTGAAGCCTGGAAGTGACCAAGAAGCCCATAGATTCACATTTTATACACATTCAACTGTTTCCTACTACCGGATTGAGAATATCCTATGTTGTGGCCATTGGATAAGTGGCATCTTATCCAATGCCACTTTCCTCAAAACTGCATGAAAGTTTCTGTAATCTTGCAGAGACGTTATAATCAAAAAGCTGCTTGTTTAGATGCTGTCAGTACAGTCCCTTGAAAATGTTATTTTTGCTTTTTTGGCACTTAAATGTTTCTGATTACAAACTGGCTTAGATTATCCTGAGCCACCTCTGTAGTTATACTGCTATAGGCTTAGGTTACTGGAGGAAAAACTGACGACTTTTTCCTCACATCCTTCTTCTGGTTCTCCTGGAGGTTTCTTCGTATTACGTGGAGGTTTTTCCTCTCCACTGTCACTACATGCATGCTCGGTATGAGGGATTGCTGTGAAGTAAGCAACACAAGCGACTGTCCGCTGTTGCTACATCGTCCAGGAGGAGAGAATGCTGCAAGTCAACGAGTCTACGAAACATGCTGGGTAGGATGGAAACTACAAATAACAATCGGTATATGATTGAATTGAAATCACTTTTTCTGCAGAGTACCTCAAGACGATATTTGTTGTGAATTGACCTTGTATAAATAAACCAAATTTAACTGATCATCAGATAAATTTTAAAATCAGACAAAATACATTCTATAATAATAATAATAATAATGCATTTTATTTATTAGTGACTTTCAAGTGCTACAAACAGGACATTAAAATAAAGAGTTTGTGTTGTGACGTGTCTGGGAAGGTTAAGTGGATTAAATTAGTTTGAATAGTTGAGTTTTGAGAAAATTGACCTCAGTAAAGCGAGTGACCAACTGCACTAAGACCCTCATCCTGGCTCTGATTGGTTGCTTCTGGCCAGGAGCGTTGTATTTCTGCAGATGGCGGTAGGACCACAAAAAAAGGGTGATTTATTTATTTATTTATTTGCAGATAATTTGTCTCACTTGAGCACCAGAGTGCCAGTTTTAACAAATATGTAAAAGACATTTTTATAAAAGTTACCTACTGCAGCTTTAAAATACTGAGAAGCTAACAAAGTCTTAATAAAAGTTTAACAATTTTTTTGTTTCAACAAAACTGATTGTCTTCTGCTTCTTTAAAGTAGTTCACCAAAGCTTCTTAAATCTGTGCACACACACCCCAAAGGGATGGAGACAGGAAGGAGTTAAGTTACCAGTGCAGCCGAGCAGAGAGAGGACCAAAGAAGACTTAGCTGGATGGAGGTGTATTAACTTACATTAACCCTCTGCATATAAAGGAGATTCTCAAGCTGCTGTGAGGAGAAAGTTAGAGAGGGATTTAGACATGTTTAATAAAACAAGGAAGCAAATAAAAACTATGAAATGATTGTCACTTATATCTTGCTAAACATTTCAATTTTGTATATGTTTTTTTGCTCCCTGCTGAGATTTTATGATGTGGTAATTTATCACTTTGGGCAATTACCAGTTTTAGTTTGCTCTTCTAGCACAATGTTTTCTCTGATGCTTCCTAAAGCACTTTGATTCAGATGTGCAAACACAAAGACTAATTATTCCCACTTTGAAAACCAAACGTGGGCGTGCTGTGGTGGCGTAGGGGGTAGCGTGACCCACATTTGGAGGCCTTCAGTCCTCGACGCTGCCGTCGCAGGTTCGATTCCCGGACCCGGTGACATTTGCCGCATGTCTTCCCCTCTCTACTTCCCCCTTTCCTGTCAGCCTGTTGTCATATAAGGGACACTAGAGCCCACAAAAAGACCTCCTGGTGGGGAAAAAAAAAGAAAGAAAACCAAATGTATTACATATATTAATATGTATGTATGGGTTGTTAGGTGAGTCCATGTTATCTAGTGATGTATGTCTGAGATGTTCATTATCGTAGAAATATTTATTAACAAAATAGGTGTAAAAACCACTTTTTGGGTGGGCATTCATAATTTCTTGAACTTGATACTGTAGAGATAGTAAAGATGACGGTTTAGATCATTCTGATACGTCAGATCTGAGTCCATTTGAAAAATGAATTGTGAAAAATTGGTCACAGATCAGAACCTCGTGAAAGGCCTCTGCAGCTCCCAGTGAAAGACGCTAAATTCAATCTTTTCAAAGACATTTTCAGCTGTTCTGTCCAACGTTTTATTTATTTCTTCTTTTTTTTTTTGGCTCCACCTTCTTACTAGGAACAAGCCTATTGATCCCCACGCCTCCAGTGGTGAGCTTTAGTCTGCCTAACAAACTGCATGAACCTCAGAAGGACCAGAAAGGTCTGGTATCAACTTCTCTGTCCCTCCCTGCCTTGGTGAGTTTCACAGTAAAATTCTTGGGAATCAGTCAAACATTCCTTCACAGCAGCTTGCTTAGGCTGGGACATTTCCTGTTTTCATTTTATAGTTATTTTTTAATTATTACTTAAGATCTTATTCCTATAAACAGTATCAGAACAAAATCACTTTAAAACACTCTCATCTTTGGTGTACTTTTGTGGCAAATTTGACACCCGAGCCAAAACGTCCCATGTGGACAAACACTACTACTTCTTTGTATGTCCACTTGGTGGCAGACTTTCTTTTTATCTTTGCCCTTTTAGATGAATTTATGGCTTGCAATGAATCTGGTTTGAGATTAACTGCAATCTAGTGAATATATACAGCAACTCATGCTAATATTAGCTTTACAAATGTTTACAGATTGCAAACAGCTCAATCTTTATCAGGCCTCATTGTTAATCAACAGCAAACTAAAATCATTTTTCCTCTTAATTGAAAGAGTATTGACTCAGTCCCACCCAGGCTTTAGCTTTTATCAGCCTCTCCCATGGTCATGTTCAACTTGATCATGGATCAGATTCCACGGAAACGGGAGGAGTGCAGTAGATTTCTCGTCTATCTTTGATCTGTAAAAATGTCAACAATTAGACAATGCCTCTTAATGTCACAACCGTTTCATCAAACACTGACAAAAAGAGAAGAAAGAAATCGTTCGGATGCATGAAATAAACCTCCGTTGTACATTTACGGCGATAATATTCTGAAGTTTCAATAGTCTGTGTGTGTGCATAATGTAATCGATGTCCAGTGTTCGCTTATTTGGTGTACTGCAACCAGTCCAAAAACCTCCATAATATTAATTTTAAACAATTAAAACAAACACACATGCATACAAATAAAACAAACAGGAGGCATGTCCTCATTGTAGATAGGAGAGCTAATAAGATACAGTCATTTTGTGGACATTTATACTTTGTGTGTAGAATATCCTATATCTCCTGTCAAAAGCCTGCATTTGCTCAAGCTCCATCCTAAACCTCTATAACAACAGACACAGACAAACACACCCAGCCATGCAAACAATGCTCACTCAAAGCAAGCCCATTAAATAGATGTAACCCTGAGGAAGAACTGGGCACTGCCCATTTTAATTCCTGTAATAATGCATACCTTTTGTCAAGAGATAGCAGATTAAAAATTTAAAAAAATATCTTGACCGCACTAGACTGAGTCATGTGGTTAATCAGTGACAATTCTTCATAAATATGAAGCAACACAAAGTGACTCAAGCTTTAAAGCCTGTTGGTGTCGTCCCAAACAGGGAAGTTTGGTGTCGTTGGCAGTTGTTGGCTTGAACTTCCAAAAATGTCTTAAAGATCGGCTTGGTGATATTTTTACTACGTGTAAATATTTTACAGATTTCACAGTGTGGAATATATAGTACAGCCATTTGTATGAATCTTTATTCATACAAATAAAAGACAAATAAATCAATCAATCAATCAATCAATCAATGAACAAACGGACGGACAGACGGACGGATGGATGTAGTCCATTTTTTCTATGCACTGATCATAGTTTGTTTTGTTAATTCTTCTAATGCTGACTTTGTTCTGTGTCCCAGACTGATCAAAGTATAATGTATATACTGTATAGTGTTTCCATACATTGTACAGTTGTTTTTTATGTGTAGAAGCCAAAAGTGTGCATAAGTTATTATTACCATTATTATTACTAGTATAAATTAAAATTCAAGCTGAGATTCTGGGGAGGATAAAATGCAGCATAGTCCCAGTGAAAGCACTTAGCCTAGACCTCCTATTATCAGCTGCAGGAAAAACCTGCTGCATACAAGCAATAGAAAACTTGCTAAGGGCACAAATGACAGATTAGTTGCGTTTTATTATCTGGTGCTTGTGTGCCCCTCTTTCTAATACAACACCAGGCAGAAGGACCCATTGGCAAATGTAAGTGTATCTAGAGAAATGTGTGTGTGTGTGTGTGTGTGTGCGTGTGTGTGTGTGTGTGTGTGTGTGTGTGCGTGTGTGTGTGTGTGTGTGTGTGTGCGTGTGCGTGTGTGTGGGTGTGTGTGCGTGGGTGTGTGGGCGTGTGTGCGTGCGTGTGTGTGTGTGTGTGTGGGTGTTGTATGGTCTTCATGTTGTATTAAGAGCCGAAATAGGAAAACAATAGTGGTTGCAATGGAATATCACCAGCAGCCTTCCCAGTGTAAATTCAGGAAGTAAAATGTTACTAGTTCATAATGTCGATGTTGTGATTGCATTGCATCATTAACTTACATTTAAGGCTTGTAAACAAGCCGGCCATTACACACCACTCTGTCCTCTTTATGCATTCGAAACATTTAGAACGAGGCACGATGCATCCGGATTATTCCAGTTTTAAAAAGTTGGGCCTGAGAACAGCACCCTGTGGAACCCCTTTGGGTCGGTCAAAAGATTTCATCTCATCAAGGCAGACACGTTTTCAGATTGATGAAAATGACACATTAATTCTCACGATTCATCTTCCGGATCAAGTGTGTTAGTTGATGAACTTTAACCTCCTCCACTGTTTTTGACAGACAAGCTGCTGCTAAAGTAATTTTCTCTGTGTGCAGCAAGGATTTTCTAGTTGTATAAACCACACACTGCAAACATGAGCACCTTAAATCAACATCTACACACTAACTGGTCTATTGTCGTAAACCAAGTCTTGGTTGTGAGCCAAAGACGTGTGCTTTCCTTTGTGTCAGGTGTGCTGTGTGTGAACATTACTGAAGTATGACTCCCTCCCACCTCAGCACCTTTTCCTATTGTTTGGGTAAACAACACTAACGGGCCACACAGCAGAAAGAGGATACCAACCGTCTCCTTGAGTGTTTAAGAGTCTGTGTGCAGCTTTGTTCACACCTCTTCTTCATAGAGTCAACCTCTAACCTCTTCGTTCATGTGACATAAACTAACACGGTCAGTGTCAACACCAAAGCTGCTCCTCAAAAGACCATGAAGCGAAAACAGACGTTATGGAGCGCAGACGACACAGAACCAGAAAAAGCCTCGTCTTTTTATTAAGAAGAAAGGTAAAAACCAACTAAGACATAAGGAAAGGAAGGTAAGAAGGAGGACGGAGGCTTGGAGTGGCATTTTGGTTGGGCTAGGATGTGTGGGGATGACAATTGAGGGTGTTGCACCTATTGCCTTCCAATATCCTGGAAAAATAGAAGGTGAAGGCATTTGGTTACAACTCATAAACATAGCAACCCTGCCAATCCCTTTAGTCCAACGTCACCACAAGTATGCTGCTACTCAATCCTCTATCCTTGTCCTCATGTTGCATTACAAATAAAGTGCCCTGGAAAAGCAAACGTACCACTTTTATTAGGATTTTTTATTTTTTGTACATTTAAAAAAATATATCTAAAAAATGTGGCATGCAGTTGCCTTCATCCACTTTTATTCTGCATAGCAGCGCGGCCAGCGAGTTTCAGAGGTCACTTAAACACCTGTGTGTAATTTGATCCCAGTATAACTATAGAGGTTACTCCGTTCTGCCTGTATCCAGACAGGCCAGATAAAGTTACGAATAAGTTTAAAATCCAATCATGGCAGCATCAATTAAAGTAGTAGTCCAGGGTAACTTTGGGGTAGCTGCAGAGATCCACAACTCAGGTGGAAGAATCGGTTGGCAAAACAATTATTATCTTAGCTAAAAACAATTAATCAAATTATTACATTTCAGGTATTCCGGGCAATAACTGAACCATATTGAACGTTTCTGTCTCTAGATGGGCTCAACACCCAAAAAGCTCCATATTATTTCAACTTTGGTTTGGAAAACACGTAGAAAAACAATCAGGTTTTACTGTAACCACCATGATTTTGCAGTGCATGTGTGCTGCACTATTGCATAAATACCAATTATAATGTCTCAAATTTACACTGAACAAAAACATAAACGCTCCATGTCAAGTATCGAAGTTAACAACTGTAAATGATCATTTGCTCACATTTTATTATACAAAAGTAACAATTTTTTTTATTTGTGTATAATTTTTAATCGAACTCGTCAGTGAGCATTACTGTGGTCACATCACAACTCACTGAGTAATGCTCTCCCTGACCCCTATCACGTTCAAAGGACTGTCAATTCACCACAAATGGCCAAACCACAATGTTATCAATGCCGAGATGAAGATCAGTAGTTACTGAAAATGTATTTTGAGTTTCTATATATAATGCATAACCCAAATGTTCATTAAACTCTTATATTTGACATGGGGCGTTTATATTTTTGTTCAGTGTATGTGTTTGTAATGTAGCAAAATTGTAAAAGTTGTGGATCTCGTTACGTTTCTTGACACTGCATTCGGAAAATGACCTGGAGGAGTATTTATTTTTGTCAGTCAAGTGTTACATACTTCATAACGGGTCAAACAAAGACTGTGGCTTGAGGACGCCAGAGCTTTGTGGGTATGGCCGGCTCACCAGGTGTGCGATTCACAGTGGCAAACACAGCTTGGAAGAACTGGTTTGATGGCTCATCCTCTTATTGTCCGAATCCATCTCATGTGGTGAAGCCTTCCAGGTCGGGTTTTGTTCGGCTTTCTTCTGTTGCAAAGCAGCTGAAGCCACATCCAACGTGAATATGTACCTCAAGCTATTCCCAACAGCTGTGGCAAAAAACAGCGAGCACGAAAAAGAGACAAAGAGCGACTGCATAAGCGTCATCAGATGCCTTTATTTTTGCGATTACTACAGTGATGTGTAGCCATCATGTAGAAATACAACATTCAGTTTGGTAAACTGTGAAAGAAAAAAAAAAGCATCTTAGAGGCCTCTTCATTCTTGCTGGACAATGTGTCACATTGATGAAAATGTTTATCAAAAGTCAAGGGAACATGATACAAACTGGGAATAAGTCGAAAAGCACGTCGAGGCAGAGGTTAAAGAACAAACCATGCAGTAATCATGGCCTACGAGAGACTTCAACATCAATAACTGAACATTAAAAAGTTTGGTAACTGACATTGTAACCAGCCAAGCATTTACCAATGAACATAAATACATACGTAAATAAAATTAGACCGTCGTCAGTGAGCCCTTGATCCACGGCACAAATAATCAAAGCCGATCTTCAACTCAGAAATACGCTTGGCGCCATCTCTATAGATCCACTGCGGCTGAGGAAGACTTTATTTTTTTTCCTTCCAACTAATTTTCCAGCTGCATGACACAGCAAATACGTGCAAAGCACAACAAAGCCAAGCCCGGACACAGAGGAGCGTTAGGTCAATATTTGTTCCCCGTTCAGGGCTCAGCACACCTTTCCGACATGCCATCGTATAAAAAAAAAACTGAGATAAAGAGAGGGCTCGGCTCATTTCATCGTTGTTATTTCTTTTATTGCTCCTTTTGATCGGCACATAGCTAAACAGACTCAGGACCAGATGTAACTGATAGGTTTACATCCATTGCATAGCTAAAGCTTTCCCTCTTCTAATATCATCGCTTCTGCGCTGCATGCTTTCAGCTTGCTTTTCAGTGCATAAAGGAAACAAAAAAAAAAAAAGTTTTCCCCTTTTTATTTTGTCTAGCATAATTAAAAACATAATATTTGGTGCATGACAACACAGCTGTGATAAACTCCCATTTTATTCAGAAAGCAGAGAGTCTTCATGTGTAACGTGTCAACACACACACACACACACACACACACACACACACACACACACATCCGACCCAGGTGAGAACAGCCGTGTGTTGCTACGTCATGTAACAGACCTCCAGGTGTTGTTTTTTTTTAACTCTGAAGCGTGCAGACGTATACATCGTTGACAGTTTGTTGCCATTAAAGGAGGAGAAAAATGTGCATATTTATAAACTGCGAGTCTCTGCTGTCAGCTTTGGAGATTGTGGGGCCTAATTTGGATTAACTGGGTTTTGTCCACGTTTATTGGCACCGGCCGGCCTTTAAAGTAAGTTTGTTTTATTGAGATATCATCTCTCTCTCTCTTTTTTTTTTTTTTATAAAAATGATGCTAATCTGTAAAACTGAACTTTTGTTTTCATCTCCCGGCTTCATTCATCACGGTTCCAGCCGTTTGAAACATTGGGGAAATGTGGAAGCACAGGCAAGCAGCTGTTTTACTGTAGCTAATATATGAAGCTCAACGCACTTTTGCCTTACTTATTTATGCAAGGCATCTTGTCTGAGGGATGGATAAAAAAAATAAGGCTCTGTTAGGTCATATTAACATAAATATCTGATGAAGACCCAAATGTTACCTTGGTGCTAGAAAATGCAGCAAAAGAGGGAAAGAAATTGATTCCTGGAGAGTTTTTTTTGTTTTTTTTAGTATAAGCTTTCTAATCTTTCCCATTTTGAATAGTGGATAAGAAACAGACCTGTTTGTCTTACCAAAAAAAAAATATATATTAGCTATTCTGATCAACTTAAAAAAGTAAAGTATAAATGTTAAAAAACTGCTTAAATACACTTACATTTTAGTAATCAAATGAAGGCGAACATCAAACCTGGGTAAATCGTTTTTCTGTGTTGTATTTTTTCCCCCCTCCGCTTAAATGTTCTCAAATTAAAAGCTGGTTTTCTCCATGTTTTGTGAAACGTCGTGTTACTGCAGTAAAATATTAAAATATTCTAAGGCTTTTCATATGAGTTTATGCGGGGTGCCGTTACATGTGAAGCGTGGCATTTTTCATTTCAAACACGACCAGATTTAGAAACAAATTAAAGAAAAGTTGACAAAAAAGTTTCATAACCTTTACTGCTTTAGTTCTGGGGGAGAGGGAGGAATCATTTCTTCCATGATGTCCAGGTCTTATGAAGCTAAAACCAGAACTACTGGAATACCTTCATGACTTTTGCATCCAGAAGAACAAAAGGAGACCATTTGTGCTTTGTTGTTTGTCAAGCATGCAAATGCACCTGTCATGTATGGCCCCGTCATGCAAAACCCGCCGGTGGGATGCACTTAAACAGGACATATGGCGAGGAAAAGGAAAACCAAACATTTCAATATTGCAGGAAATTAAAGCACTGCTGTGTAATACCATCGGGTAAGGCCAGAGGGCGTGGGATCCAAAAGAAGTGAGTAAGGCTTCCAGATCATTCCGGCAAGATCTTCATGTTTTCAGTATCGATGAAGTGTCTTGGTTTGTGGTTCAGGTGAAGAAGGGAGAGGTTTAAAGTCACCTTTACAAGCCGCCTCTTCTTCTTTCCCCTCCATTTTAGTTCATGAGCGCCATGGCGCTCTCCGGTTGGCCGTCAATGACCTCCGAGAAAAACTCCAGAGCCAGACGCACGTGGATGGGCACGAACACGTACGAGGTGTAGACCACCATGGCAATGGCGGAGAAGAGGACAGAGTTAAAGATGGACTTCTCCCACGGCTCCAGAACGTAGATGCCGGTGATGAGCAGGTACTGGTAGTACAGCCAGGCCAGGTACTCCCGCATGTTTTTGAAGTTCATCCTGCCAGCTGGGGGGTGGGCAAACAGAGGTGGGGCTTAAACAAGTGAAGGGAACAAGTGAAAAGTGAAGTGGTTTGAACGAGATTTTAAAGTTGGAGCTGTAACATAAGTTCTGGCTGTAAATAATGTTAAAGAGAAGTTAGAGCATTACAGCAGCACCTTTCACAAAACAATGTATTTAAATTACCATCCCACCACAAATAAGTGGGAGTACAACACTCCACAATGTTACAAATACTGTGTGCATTTGAGTGTGTCCACATACAAACTCAATGTAAAATACGGGTTGGTTTGCGTTTCCAGTTTTCTTGAGACGAAATAATTTTTGGTTTACCTTGTGACTTTACTTTTGTGAATAAAGATTATTTTACAATTCCTCAAACACAAAGATGACCAAAGAAATAAGTCAACTTCATTATCGCTTCAGATGTTTGAGTGGTAACTTTTAAGTGATTAAAATTTTTTAAATCACATTTATTTAGGCTTTAAAAGAACTGCAACTATAACAGCAACTATTAGTTGTGCGATAGGTGAGAGTTATGGATTAATTTGTTTATTACCCACCAATCACTTCTGCTACACGAGTCTGTGACGGTGTCAGAGACTTGCAAGGCAGAGTAAATAAATGGAAATCAATCAATGGATCAATAAATTACAGTTTTCCATTGAAACTTATCGGCACATTCACAATGAATCTGACCCCTCCTTCCTGACACAAATAGCTGTTAGATTTTCAGAAATAAATTCTACGATTAAATCGATATATCTGTTGTCTTCATACAAAAATCATGAATTCTAAGAATCTTAAAATGCACAGCAATCAAAGCTCAGACAGTTCAAAGGAGATAAATACGGAGGCTGTGATGGTTTTGACTGGAAGTGGTGCCCAAATCAAATTCCCATCAGGACCCCATCCACTCTTGGACATAAGCACCTCTAAAGAAATAAACACAGCAGTGCCCTGAAATCAATAAAGCCTTACAAAACAAATTACAGGAAAAACACCAATGAAATTGGTGTCACCCATGCTTGGGTTTACCATTTCACAAGGGAAATATAAGCAGCGGCTGTGCAATCAGACGGCTGAACGTGTTTTTCTAAGCTTTGCTTACATCTATAACACTTTCTGCTCTGGGATCAAATGCTCCATTTTACAAATATAGAAGGAAGATATGTTTATTTGATTTTTTTTCCAATTAAAATTGTGCAGATGTGATTATAGCTCCTGTCTCTGTGAAAGGAGGGAGGGGCCAACAGGTGAATGTGTGCCTACTTACCTGTTTGTTTTTTGTTTTTTTAGAGAAAATGTGGGATGGAGGTTTTAATTACAAAGGAATTTAGCAAAGGATTTGACCAAATCCATGAATAAAGACTTCATAAACATGAGCTAAAGACAAAAAGAAAGCACCGTTTGGACTTGTTTACATCTACTATTTTGATTGTTAGCAAAAAGGAAGATTGTGGGCAACAAAAAATAGATGCATCCCAGAGCTACGGCTTAGTTCAATAGAAGTAAATCAGAAATTACAATTAATCTTTAGATTGAATATAGTAAGAAAGGGTTTGTCACTCACCTCAGTCGGTAGGAACCCCCTGGTTGTGTCCTCTGCAACAGGACCAGCTGCAGCCCGCGTCCCCCCTGCTGCTCCGCTGCTTTCTGTAAACCCAAGAGCCGTCTCACCAGTCCACCTCTTTCTCTCACTCTCCCTTTTTCTCTCCCTCTTTCTCATATATATACATTCACCCTTCATACATGTTCTGGAAATGGCACCACACCCACAGCTCGTGTTTATACTAACCCTTCACCTGGCTCGCGGATCATGCAGGTGGAGCGACGGAGGAGGCGGACCGGTTGACGCATAGGCCGGTCAGTGTGCGCTAATACTAGCGGCCAAGAGGAAGCGGCTGGTGCGTCGGAGGGCGCAGAAGGGAGCCGATGAATTCCGGCTGCGGAATACATCGGCTTCCCCCTGCTCCCCCCTTTTTCGTGCCATGCATGATGCCCTTTTATGTGCGGCGTTCCTAAACTTTTCTCCAATCCATGCCGCGTCCTTGGCGCTGCTGTCCCGCCATCCTGCAGCCAGAAGCTGCGCCGCAGTCTCTCCTGACGCAGCGAACAGCAGCAGCAGCGGAACGGAAAAACACGCTGCTTCACGCTCACAGTAACCGGGTTGGTCATTATTAAAGACCCCAAATCTAAAACATTTAGTGGTATAAAGACACCTGATTCATCGTAAAATCTAAATTTGACTGCATGGCGATCCAAGTACTCGATTTAAAACGTATTCGTAACAGAGAAATTAAATCTTACTGAAAAGTGTGTGTGTGGCTCCTCATAACAGATATATGAGAACAGATATTGCATTCTACCAGTCTGAATTTTGCTACTCCTGACTCTTCCACTCACTCTGAATTTAGAATATGTCATAAACATCTTTAAACGCAGAATTTCTTCACACTGTAATATAATGTAATGGCTGTGTTGTAGCGTACAGAGTCAAAGAAAGGCTGCTGACTCCAGGTTTTTAGCAGGCGGGTAGTGAAGTGTATCACAAAGAGAATAAACACTTCAGATCATTACTAAAGGAGCTGGCTGTACACAGATTGCCATATCTAAGAATATCCGTGGAAAGTTTAGTGGATGGAAAAAGTGTGGTAAAGTCATCAAGAGCGTATATCCAGGATATAGATAACAAAACTTCCTTTTTCTTTTGGTTAAGACTCTTCTTGACCATAGACAGCTCCAGCAGTTTTTACTTTTGCTAATGAGGAAAAAGACTGGACTGAATCTCATTGGTCTAAAAACTTTTTCCAGGACTTATTATTCATCTTATTGGATAATTAAGACCTGGAAAAAGAGTGGAAGGCCACAAAATCCAAATTGCTTGAGCCCCAGTGTGAAGTTTCTGCAGCAATATACAGATTTTCAGAGCTAAACCTTGCAGCCTTTGGGACCAATGATGAAATAAATACACTAGTCTAGAAAATCTGAATAACCTGACATCCTTGTTTGCTTTCTGGAAGCTTCGTTTTCCACTTTAAAGCAGGGCAACCTGTTTCATTATGGGGAAGGGATCGAACAGATGTAGGAAATCGTATCTCCTTAATTATAGGTTTGCCGATCAGCTCAGTTGTGACGCTGCATTATTGATGTGTAAACACCGAGCAGCGCTGATAAGGGGCACCAGTTATCCATGGATACACTTTATTTTATTTGTTTTGCTGGGGTATAAATGGAAATGTACACAAGGAATCGGCAACGATCACTTTTTTCTTTTTAAAGATGTCAAAGTATTCTGTGCAAACGCAAGAAAGAAAAAAACAAAAACAAAAACATGTTGATGGTGAAATACACACACACACATTGTGGATTCACTTCTGTCACTTTCCCAAGTGGATCTGATTACCGTTAACGACGAGCTCGGGTTTGCGAAAAACGAGAGCGGCTCTCCTCGAGGTAAAATGTGATATGTGTCACAAAAGACCAAGACACGGCGACACACACGCTCCTCCAGAGTGTAGACTACATGATTATATAAAGGAAAACAACAAATCTGGTGGTAAAAAAAGAAAAAAAAAAAACACAACTCCTGACTTTTCTTGCTTTAAAATGAAACAAAATAAATAAATAGATAAAATCAGAACAATGAAAAACTATTCAACTGCTTTCACTTGCTAATAAACACCATATGAAGTGCTTCAAAGCTTCCCCTCAAGCTGGTTCCCATGTTAATCTGTTACAACCACAAACTTTCATAAATTTTATTGAGGTTTCATGTGGAAGAGCAACACAAAGCATCACACAGCTGTGGATGCAAATGGATGTGTAGTTTTAGGGACATATAACAGTAACCTCAGTATCAGCCTATAGCTGTTCTTTTTCTTTTAACATTTCAAAATAGTTCCAATAAGTGAAACTGCGCCAACGTTAGCTACATATATTTATTTATACCTTGTTGACGTGCGTGTGTGTGTGTGTGCGTCATGAAGATTATGCCATGATGGGAGAAGTGGAGGTGTGTGAGGAATATAAATACCTGGGTGTTCATCTGGAAAACAGACTGGATTGTTAGATCACTTCATCTTTCTTGTCTTCAACTTATGGAAATAAAAACCAACTCGCTGTTAGTCTTGCTAATAAACACCACATTAGCATCTTCTTCTGCTTCAGCGCTACGCAGTGATTTGTGATGGTCCATTGCATAAAATCCCAACAGCCTACATGTAAGTTAGTGGTTGTGAGATGATTAAAAGTGGAAAGGTTCCAGGGGTATAAACGCCTTGGCAAGGCGATGCAGCATTTAAATCCATTTTACTGCAGCTGAGGCAACAAAAGCAGCTTAGCATCCAAATAAAACCAGCGTGCATTGTGCAAAAACACAAGAAAGTTGTAATTTACTTTCCATGATGTGTGCAGAGGGCTTTTTCAGGGTGTGTATACAGGAATCATAGACTTGAATTTTCTACCTTTTACTACCTATTTTTACTACCAACACAAAATCGAGCAGCAGTCTCTTTTGGCGGAGCGGTGACTTCTAGGGGTGCACCGATTTATCGGCCAGTTGATTTATCAGCACAGACTTTCTTAATTCTGGGAGATCGGTGATCGGCTGATATTTACATTGTGAAGCCAATTTTATCCCCCAATCTTATCAACCTCAGCAAAGGTCTGAAAATCAGCCACTGTCCTCTTCTGCTCTACTGAGAGGTTTGACTGATAGACTGGCCCACCAGGTTGCAGTTAACAATAGTGACCCCACTGTTCCCAAAAGCAATTTTTTAGTGACATTCCAGACAAAAAAATATAGAGCAAAATCAGAATCAGCAGGTCAGGGTTTTTTACTATTGGTAATCGGCGATCGGCCAGAAAACTATAATCGGTGCAGCACTAGTGAATTCACAGCACTGACCCATTTAACATGATGGCTGAGATAAGACAAAACTTTATCCCACTTGCAATTATTGTATATATAATCTGAATGGTGACATATATGTATATATATATAAATAAAACATTTGGTGCAAAGAATATAGAAATGACGAGGGGAGGAGTTGGAGCAAAATTGCTACGCAGTTGATGAACGATGAACCCGTTAACTTTTCAGCTGTTCTTCGTTAATGTGACATAAATCGGTTGTAATGATTTTCATTCAGTCAGGACGTTACGCTGACACTAGAGCCACATGCGTTGCAGGTAGATTGTAGTAAAGAATTGATTAATGCCTGGTTTTAAATGAGTTAACTGGACTTGTAGCCATTATTTTGTGCCCATTGTCGGACACCACACGGCAGGATCAAACCGTTATACCTAGGATTTCTATCGGTTTTGAAAATGGGCCGACAATCGACCGACAGCTCTAAGATGGTGTAGTGTGAACTGGACATTAAACTCAGGAAATGAGGAAGGGAGGGTCAGTGGAGAGCACCGGAGTTTAGCCTTTTTTCTTTCAGTGTCATCAACAGAAAGAGAAAAAGGCTGGAAGAGACGATAAAGGCGATAATTAAAATGACGTCGATACTTTTAATTTATCGTGTGATTGATTGATTTATCGTTTATCGCGACAGGCCTAGTTCCAGGAAGTCATCTCTTTTTTCTGCCGGATGTTTTACTTTTACTCTTTGATTCATATGAGTTTAATCCTCTGCCAACTGACATAAAATGACATGATGATGAACTCTGTCAATGCTGGCTGCTGGCTGAACCATGCGGTGTGGCCGAATGGCGAATTACAATCCGTCTCGGTGTGCATACGGTCGTCTCTAAATCACATATGAATCATCTGATTTGCAGCAAACGTTTTATGATTGACTTCAACTTGTAAAGAGCCCAATAGTATTCAATTTTAATTTGACTCCACTGATTCATTAATTGTTATTAAAAACTATGGCATTTGTTATTCATCAGCAGTCATTGTGTTTCAGTAACTCGCCAGTAGGGGTCAGTATTACTCCACCAAAGACAAAGAGACCAACGGAGAAACTGAATTTTCAGAGAAATAACTTGCATCAGAGAAAACAGTGACCAGTCAACACATGGATGATGAATAAGTATTTCGCCAGTAGGGGTCAGTATTACTCCACCAGTGACAAAGAGATTGATTGAGAAATTGAGTTCTCAGAGAAATAACACCTCATCAGACAGAAAGGTCGCATTGGGCATCGGTGCGGGAAGTGCACGAGAACGTCTGCGGTGGTGAGTGGGCGGCTGTGCTGGGATCCCCGCGTTCGCCAATAGGCTGGAGCGGCGCTGAGCTGCGAGGGTCGTTCGAGGCTACTTGCAGCTTTAATTGTACTCGTTACCTTTTACTACCTTTTACTGGCCTTAATTTGAGCTAATTTAATTTACTACCTTTTACTACAGCGCGGAAACCCTGTTTTCACATGCGACGCTTTTCAGTTTGCTTTCTTTGCACGCGGTCATGCACCACAAACAATATCTCCATTTTATAATCGCTGCGATATTGTAACCTTAAAACAACATAAACTCTTTATGACCTCAAAGCTTTAATTCATTACTTGACAGCCATCTCTTCGAGTTCCTTTACATACACAAGTTGATTTCAGGTGAGAAATGCAAATGTTCCCTTGATGAAGTGCGGAAGGACACGTACAGCCAATAACCGTAGATGATCTGGAGAGGTGGAGTGGCCACAGACAATGGTTCCATTGAAATCTAAATTATAAATCAAATTTATATCTCCAGCACCATCAGATTTCAAAGCACGTACTGAACGTTACTTACTTCAACAAGCTTTCCAAATGAAAGGTTTTGCATATTGGCCACAGAAGCCAAATGCAACCATTATGTGACCTACTGATTCACCTTACTGCAAGTGGAGATACATGAATGCATTGCCCCCATTTTGTTTTTGTTGCCCAAAGCGCCCTCTGGTGGATATTTTAGCAAAAAGGAAAAATATAAAGGTCACATTTATTTTGATATAGTATTTTTTATTATTTGGATTTTAGATAGAGTATTTACAGGTACAGAGATGAGATCATTTAATTAATGTGAGACTGAAAGGCTAGTTTCTTAGTAAATTTGAGCTTCAGTGAGGTTACAAATCATTGCACCACAGTTCAAAAAACTCTTTACTGCCTCATCAGACATTCTCTGTCCTTATTGTGCTGAGGGATGTGTGTAGTCGCTTTTTCCATCAAGCAGATATGAATCTGACACAATTAATGTCAAAGCCACGCAGAACTATGAAAGAGCTGGTCAGTCAGTCATCATGTCGGCACCTTCTCCTCCGGTAGCGTCCGCCAGGCTGAGCTCTTCCATCATCTCCATTAGGGAGATGCGCGGCGCTCCGTCATCATCGGTGTCGCTCTCTACTGGGATCTTTGAGGTATCTGACGAAGGAAGGAAAAGTCACTCATTTTAAAATAAAATCTAAGTCTTAAAATGAGTGATTTTTACAAACAATTAAGCAGTAGACGTCAATTACTGAGCTGCAATCTGGCAAAAGTGACATTAAATAGTACTTTCCATCCACATGTTATATGGTAAACTAATTTTAAATATATTGTCTTATTATTAAGGCTGTATTTAATTATTCAAATAGATTTTTTTGAATTTGAACCAAACTACAGTTAATATGATCATACAGTTAATATGATTTTTTTTTTTTTTTGCTGAACTGAAGCTACATTGGACTCACCTCTGTAGATGTTGACATTTTTTCTCAATGCCTCATCTTCCTCCAGGTCCTCCAGGAAATCCTGGTATTGTCTAAAGGGAGAAAAGGAAAAAACAAAATAATGGTAGATAACTTTGCGCACACAAGAAAATCAACATTAACAGGATTTTTAGGATGTTTTTGAACTATCCATCAACAAATTAGTCACATTTTAGCTATCCAAAGTATTTAGATGAGAGCATTAGATTAAATGAAAAATAAATCTGGGCTGCACAGTGGCACAGTTGGTAGAGCTGTTGCCTTGCAGCAAGAAGGTCCTGGGTTCGATTCCTGGCCCGGGGTCTTTCTGCATGGAGTTTGCATGTTCTCCCTGTGCATGGTGGGTTCTCTCCGGGTTCTCCGGCTTCCTCCCACAGTCCAAAAACATGACTGTCAGGTTAATTGGTTTCTCTAAATTCTCCCCAGGTGTGAGTGTGTGTGTGAATGGTTGTTTGTCCTGTATGTCTTTGTGTTGCCCTGCGACAGACTGGCGACCTGTCCAGGGTGAACTCGCCTCGCGCCCAGAACGTAGCTGGAGATGAACACCAGCAACCCTCCTGACCCCATTAGGTACAGGGGTGAACAGAAAATGGATGGATGAAAAATAAATCTGCAGATGAAAGTAATCTAAAAATTGCTCAGAAGCAGTCAGCAGGCTACCCGCCACGAACATCCTGCTGTGAATCTCAAATAAATTCACCAATTAAAAAAAATAAAAGTAAAAAAAATAGGTGAATTTTATGAAACTGCAGGACAGAACAGAGAGGAAAAACTGAGATTCCACCTTTCGTCGTCTGTGTCCATGCCTTCCCGGTCTCTGGCCATCTCCTGCAGCTTCCAGTTCCTGCGCTTCACTCTCCTGCTGCGGTCATAACTCTTCTTGATCAGCACCTTTTACAGTCCAAAGGGAAAGTATTCGAATACAGACAAGAACATGAGAACAGGATCCTATGATATTGACAGATTTAGAGGCAGTGTTTTCTTTTGCCACAAGGTGGCAGTGTTTGTAAGAACAAAAGAAGACCCTAAATATCTGGGATTTTAGGGAGTCTTAGAGAAAACCTACCACATCAGGAAGATGGTGTGGGTTCATTTTGTTCAGGTACTCATCGTTGATGTTGGAATTGGCAAAGTCGTACCTGCAGAAAAATGTTAAAGCTTGTGTCAGACGCAGAAATTAGGTCACCCAGACTCGATTCAGTGCTTCCACTGTGAATCAAGCAAATTTAGGACAAAAAAGTTGCCATCCTTGGCAGATTCTTTATTTAGGAAGAGATCAGAAGTGGGAAAAAAAAGCAAAACGATGGTATGTAGCAATTACAATTTGGCCCAAATGCACACATCGGATCTTGACACAGATCCCACACACTCACCCCATCACCAGGTCTCCGATGTTAAGCAGATGTCCCAGGAATGTACGGCAGTGATACTGCTGACTCGAATCCATCTCCGAGGTTTTCTGCACCCACACCTCAGCCAGTGTGTGCTGCGACATAAATGTACAGGTTTAATTAATCGGAAGTCAACAACTTTTATTTTCTCACTGTAGTAGTTTCTGCAGGGCAGTCAATCCAAGAATGGTTTAAATCCAGGAATGGCTTTTAAAGCATTCCTGGATTTACAGGATTAAAACTGCTGCTACAATGTCTAGAATATCTGAAAAAGTCTTTAGAACATTTGCTTCTACTGAGGACCTTTGCAAAGAGAGAAGTTTTCTGAAGCAGCAGACTAATGCTCCTCCTCTCTAAATCGAGCTAAACTTGACAACTCAGCTTGTAACAGGCTTCTTAAAGGGGACCTGTAACCCACCAGGAGATCAAACCTGAAATTTTGGGGGTTTGTTTGTGGCTCTTGGCAGCAGCTTTGTGCTCACACTGCATAGTGCGCTCTACAGTCTTAACCCCATAATGCCAAGGCTTTTTTAGTCCTGAATACATGTAGCATTGTACAGGTTGGCAACAAAATTGAGCCAATGACGAAGACAAATGTCCTCCAGCCAACAGGCGAGAAATTTGCACTTACCCACGATAGACGCAAGAAAAAAAAAACAAAAAAAAACCTGCCAGATAACTAGCATGTGTTAGCAGCTAGCTTCTGGTAGCTTCATGCACCACAAGTCACAGAATGCAATGAAAATGTCTTTGTGAGACAAAAAAAATCTCACAAAACACTAAAGAGGAATTTAAATATTCCACAACAAAATGTAAGCAAAGTGATTAAGTATTAAAGGCCGACTTAATTTTTTTTTTTTTTTTTTTTTTTTTTACAAAATTAAGATGATCTTAAGGGCTTAATTTAAATACATGAATTTAAGCTAATTAATTATTGTTCTTTCAATGAAAACTTGTGAGAAAACAACATTTCTCTTGGCTCTTTTCGAAAACATCAATGAAAGCGCAGCATCCAGACAGAGGAAGGAAGATGGGAACCCAACTCCAATCCCTCCTGTGCGGTTCTGTCATCTTGGCTCGAGTCCCGCATACAGGTTCAGCGATAACGTAATGGTCTGCTATCGATTTCCCTTCCAAGAGAAGAGCAATGTTCCCCTGCATTGCAAACTGTTCTGCACCAACACACACCACCCAGAGCCTCACCTTGTTGGACCTCGTGCCAGCTCCAGCGCCCAGCTTCTGGTCTCTGATGACGTCGACGTCCATTACGATGAACTCCTCCAGTTGCCGGGGGCTACAGAGACTGTTGAAGGGGTTACGCCAGTACGTGTTCCCATCCACTTCTGCAACTGGTGTGATGAGGGTAGACTATATGAGATTTTATTTTTTCTTCAAACTACTCCCTTTTCATTCACAATTAGAGTGTAAGTCATCATGTGACACGCTAATTTTAAATTGTAAAAGAATGACGTAAACAAATAATAAATAGGAAGTCATTCCTATTGACTCAACCAGAATATATTTAACTAAAAAACAAACATAAAAATCTAATCAAGGCTAAATGCTCACTTAGAAGCACATTTGTTTTTCTAGTCATTCCTTAGGATGTGAACACTTTACACAGTGTGATTTTTTCCATCTGTCTATTCCTTTAAATAAATTCCACGGAATTTTCTAATTTCTCTACAACAAATAAGCTGCGCAAGCAAAAAAAAAAAAAAAAACAAAAAACAAAAAACCCAAACAAAAACAAGTTAATTAGTGAACGACTCTGAATCTGCTCCACAGGCCCAAGGCTGTTTCAGCAATTCAGTCGGCTCAGAAACGTTGCACCAAGGCAAACCCGCCGCTCTTTGAAGTGCAATTAAAAACATGTGTGCCGTGGCAGGATGTCAGAGGTTTGCTCAC
This sequence comes from Gambusia affinis, assembly GCF_019740435.1. Classification (NCBI taxonomy): domain Eukaryota; kingdom Metazoa; phylum Chordata; class Actinopteri; order Cyprinodontiformes; family Poeciliidae; genus Gambusia; species Gambusia affinis. Next base: position 23,231,850 of record NC_057873.1, read on the forward strand.
ATAACAAATAGCTGCACCAACCGTGGAGGCACATCCTCACGCTGCTTAAATTTGTCAGGAATTTGAAGAAAAACATGAAATTAAAATGGTTCAAACATGTAAAAGTGGCTTGTTAGGCGACTTTCTGTGTCTTTAATGTTGCTGCGAATGAAGGCAAGTGAGTCAGATGAACCAGAGGTCGAGAAGATGCACACAAATACCTACTGTAACCTGTGGCAACTGTTCTCAGACTGTTTGCACAGCTGAAACTGAACAGCTGCACAAAATAAATGAAGAAATGAGTGATTTAAAAAAAGAGTTGCTTGTTATATTCAGTGGAAAATATGTCTTTATTGTGAGCACATTTCAGCTTTTAATCTTTTTAAGAAGCCGTAAAACTAGTAAATTCCTTGGCCTAAAAGAGTAAAAGTGAAAAATTATCATCTATCAAGAGAAAGAAAATGTGTTAAAGTCTCCTAAGGAGGGAGGCAGTGGTGCTGAATCAAACAGAAAATGAGGAAATAAAAGGATTAACTTCTACTTATCAGATATTTACTATCAAAGTAACAACAAATCAATTTTTAATTGCTGCAATCAAACCTTTCTTAGTCTGTATATACATCGACAAACAACATGTCTCTTTATGTAGTTGTGTTTTTAATCAAACACAGACGTCTTAAACTTATGTTTCCGTTTAACATTAATGTTTGTAACATGAACCTCAAAGAAATCAAGAAATCGGTCGCTGACTATGAACGTCTCACCACAGTACCTCCAGTATTAACTAAAAGGAACAGAAACAGAAAGTCATTGCTGCACTGGATACAGCAGGAAACATTTTCATTTTCTTTTAGGCAGAAACAGAGAAACAACAAAAATAGATTTTTCAGTATCTAAACTGACGACTGCAGGTTTGAGTCAATGAAGAGAAAAATTAGCTGCTTGTTGCATCACAGAGCAGCATCAGAATATTCAGAACCACCAAAATAAGTGAAAGATAACTTGCATTTAAATTTACATCTCTAATAGCACAGACTCCTTATTACTTAATTAATGTAGAGGTAATAAAAACCCAATACTTTTCTGAGCTTCCACACAGTAGGTGAGAGCAGATGACTCAACTCTTCATTCATTTAGAAAAACACCAGTTAGTGCAGTGCTTCCCAAAGATTTTCTGTGCCCCCCTATTGATTACAATAAACCCCTCCGCCCCCAAAAAAGAAAAAGGAAAATAAATCAACTGGGCACACACATCGTTCAACCAGACATAGACCTATACACATATTTTGTTTTCAAACTCCACTGAAGTTTATTTCACACTTCAGGTTGGAAGAAAACAAACTACAAACCATCTTCACGGTGAAACACTTGTGTGTAACTGGTTTTTTTTTTCATTCATCTATACCACTTTCTGCGACGCCCCCCTGTAAAGGCACTGCGCCCCCCACAGGGGGTGCGCCCCACACTTTGAGAACCACTGAGTTAGTGTAACTGTGTGAAACTGAAACAGAAATGTTCTTTGATAAATGAGGCCTGGTGTGTTGGAGCCAAAGTATTCAAACACTGGAGCAGATTTGGGTGCAGAGATGATTGTGGAATGAGTTCCAGTTGTGAGTTATGAAACACATACAGGCCAAATCCTGTGCACAAAATCTGCAGACTGGAAACATCAGCTACTTACATCCTGTACCTCTATTAATTTACAGTCTCAGCGCCAGGAGAATTTGTCACATTTGGATGAAAGAAGGAGGATAGAAAACATCCCACTTGGATTTTAAAGGTCATAGCATTATAGAGACTATTAGAAAAATACTAGTTCCTTTGTCAGAGTATTTCACTTATAAGACGTTTTTCCAAAGTTATAATTGAAATAATCTGCCAATGGAACTAGTACTTTTCCATCAATATTAAGGCATTACAGACTTTAAATAAGTTTCTATATATTGCTGAAAAATTACTTGCAAGTTAGTTTTGTCTTATTTCAAGTGTACTGACATCTTTGCACAACAATACTGGATTTTGTGTTTTCGCAGTCTAGGCAGAAACTGCAACCTAGTTGAGTCACAAATTCAATGTAAGCTAATTGCATCCACAGGAGTGCCTACATTTAACTCAAATGTTGAATTAAATTAACCAAACAGAAACGTAGAAAGCTACGACCTCTTCACCTGGACTTTACCAAATTGTTTAACGGCACAGCAGTCATAGTTGGTGTTAAAACTCACTCTGCAGGGTCCGCGGGTCGATGAGGTGGATGGTGCTGGTGACCCGGATGCACACACAGATCTGACCCATGTTCCCCAGGCTCTGCGCCAGTCGTGGTGGGAGACAAACCACGTTGTCCTGACAACCACGCAGACAAAACAAGATTGGATCAAACCGAGTCTTTCAGGTTCATTGAAAATAAAATAATCAGATTATCAAACATTTAGTTTCAGTTTTTAAATCAATCCAGGCTTTATTTTCCACATTTTATTTTATTTAACTTTTTTTTTTTTTGAGCAACTGTTTTAATAAACATTTCTGACCCGGTTTGGGTTTCTAGCAACATGTGAGAATACTTTAACTTTTAGCTATTATTTCTAACATATTTATAAGAGATGCATTTAGCTAATGGCTAATTTGCTTCTTGATTGAGCAGTCAGAAAATCTAAAGACAGATTTTTTTTTTCTCTTCAAATCCATGAAAAGTAGGCGTGGTCGATATGGATTTTGAATTTTATGGTACTATAGTAACAATAATAAAACCATGGTAAAAAAAAATTCTCATTTAAAACATGCTTCTTTGGGACTCACTTAGAGCGTAATCTGTATCACTAAACTGCACACAGAAACTCCATTTAATCATATTTTTGTTAATTTGTTGATATTTATTGATGCTATGGTGGGACAAAGAGTAAAAATACAATTTTTGTTAATACTGCAAATCTTGGATTTTTTCCACCATTTAACATAATTTGAAATTCATTGATATGACAATATAGTTCAAAATTCTTATGGAGATAAGAAACTGTTCATAATAAACAATATGATAAATGTTTAGTGAAAAGTATCAACAATGCTGAAAAGACAAAAGAACTATTCATTGTGGAAGTGGTCACTTAAAGTGAAAGACTCAAAGTTTGATATTTTCAGTATCAGCTTCAATTATTGACTTGAAATGTGTTTTGGGCTCAAACTTTAAACCCAGAAACTGGAAATAAACAAATCTCTGATTGGTGGATCTCCAAAACTAACAGTAAAGCTAAAAACAAACCAACTCCAGTCTGTTCATTCATATATTTAATATATCCAATCTAATATGAAAAGCCAGAAATATAGTAATAGATCTGTAGCATACCTTGCAGACGGGAACGATTTCCATGGAGAAGGTGCTTTTATAGTTGTATGTGTTGGAATGAATGTCATGAGAGATGAGGCGCTGGGATGCTTTGGACCTGAAAGAAACATGTGGGAAATAACGGGTTTCAAGTTCTACAGAAATTACTTTTACAAGTTAGAAACTCAAACACTAAATTAGCACACTTTTATAAAAAAAATGTTGATGTATAGAAACTATTGATTTAAGCAAGTAATAATTCTAGCCAGTGTTTTTTTTTTCTTTCTTATGACCAAATTTACATTTTTATCATCTTATGATAATTCTTGAGCGTAATCTCATCACTGAAGGTTTCTTTCTCCTTCTGAGCCCAGAGAGAAGCAATGCTCACCTGCAGGGAACGGTGCACTGCAAGAAGTCCACCATCTTCTGCGCGTGCTGCTTGGAGCCATAGTAGAAATCAATGCCCTCTGCAAGAGAAGACCAACACCATCAAACAAGCTCCACCAGCAAATTAATTACAGGTGCTTCACCGGTCATCACTGCTGCGGGGCACGTAGGCTAAGCATGCATGCAAGCAAGCACACACACACACACACACACACATGCGGGAAAGCTGAAGAAAATATGGCAGCCAGATGTTTTAACCTTCATAAAGCTTTCAAGTCCTGCCACGACACAGACATGATTTAGATTACACTTTAGAGCCAAATTCCACTTTCGCATCGTGTCCAAGAGTGCAAAAAAAAAAAAAAGCTGCTGCTAAGCTGTCGCAGCGTGTGATTGCCTGGAGTAGCTCTTAGCATATCTAAAAAGGGCGAGAAGAGAGCTTGCATTGCTAGAAGCTGGTTTGAAGTGGCGGCTCTGATTGCAGCGCTCTGATTAGATGCACAACGCGTGTCGCCATGAGGGCCTCCTGAGGCCAGCTGTGGAAAGCGATTGGCGCCAGCGATAGACATGCGCGGCTCGCGCTCTGGTACAGGAAGCGCTAATTAACACCTGAGATATTGGCATGCTCCGTGCCAACTCGCAGGCCAGTTCCCCACTGTTTAGTCCAAGTTTGGATTAAAGACCCAGATGAGAACACTAGCCACGCCCTCCAGGGGAGTAAAATCTGAAAACATGAGGAAAACAAGAAACAAAACACACAACACCTACCATGAATTTCTTTGATGTTTAAGGCGTTCTGGTGGAGTTTATGCTTCAGGATCAGCTGCTCCAAGTAGTAGAAAGTCTTTTTATGCACAGTCTGAAAGAAAAGACAAATTCATGTGAATACAGTGAAACAAAAAACACTATATTCATTTACAGCATTTTGAAACAAACCTCACAGATTATTTATCAAGTAGAAACAGCCTTCTAGTCTTTTCTTTTTCAACAAACTTCATATTTTTTATTTTCATTTCAAGCTCATTTTTATCTTTTTTTTTTTTTTTTTTTTTTTTACATATTCTGGCATTTTTACATTTATTGACTCCAAATGAGAACATATTCTGTTTCAGCAGAATAAAAAAATGTTGTTTTGTCAGCTACCAAGGCAAACACCTTCCCCTAGTCAGGTGTGTGTTGCATTGTGGGACGCCGTAAACAAACTAAACAAAGGCAGCACATCAGTTCATACAGCTCTAATCAACTTCCATGATGTGTTCTCAAAATCTATTTGGTACATTTATCAAATAATTTTGTCTGAAATGGTTTCTGAAAAAGCACCAACAGGACAACATTCCTTGTGCTTTCGACTAGCTTGGAAAATAGCATTTGCTTCCTGTATTTGAATTTGGCTCTCAGTCCTCAGAAACATGTAAAAATACTGAACACTAGTGCGTGTTGAGTATTTTAATTTGCATTTAATTTCCTCTCTGTGGAACCAAATTTTATTGATTCAGACCAAAGAATCGGAACTGCAAGTGTGAAAAACGTGCTTAGGCTTGTCGGTTCACAACTGTGCTTTATTACGCTAAAAACAGATTCATCGAATCATTTTGTTATCTTTAATACCTTTATTTTCTGTTAAAAATTACAGAAAATATTAGCATCCCTGTTTTAATCTGGCATAAAAGCTACAACATATAAGAATGCCTGATCGAGGAGTTTCCACAGGTGGGGAAAAAAAAGGTCTAATTACCTTTTTGATTTTCAACTTCAATTGCATTAATTTCTGGATTCTCTGCCAATAACTCAAAAAACCCCAAAACAATCAAAGAATCATTTTTAGCATTAGTAGCTCTAAAACTGGTAAATAAAATGTTGCCAACTCAAGAACCAGATGACAACGCAGCTCTGATTTTCAACAAAAATTATGAAAATTAGAGCTGCATTTGAAAAAACGGATCCTAACATTGGGAGGAGGCTGGTGTTTGCTGCACAGCTCCTCAGTAGCTTAGATTATACATCCAAAGGAAGACTTGTTGTATTTAATCCATCTTACTCTCTCTCCAAGAGAAACTCATAGTGTCCATTTCGAGCTCTGACCTCTTTTCTCTGTATGTGCTGTGAATCGGAAACATCATTACAATGTACCATATTTGACTTTCATTTCTACACCGATGGCATCCAGATGTACAATCTCACTCCCTCTGCTTTATTAGCAAGATGCCACAGATTGTGGAAAAAGTTCTCCCATAAACTGATCTCATTAGTTTCTGAATTTATTTTCATATCAAAAGAAATTCGGACATCTTGCTTTTCACATGTCAATTTTATTTGTTGCTGCGTGTTTTAATTTCTCTTTCATGTTGCTGATTGCTACTTTTTATTTGTTGCAGATTTTAAAAAATGTTTGTATGCAAGTTATTTTTCAGCAACGAGAACTAAAATTGATTGTGTTTTCAGTGAGTGGTGTGGCAAATGGAACTATTTAGTTACAAATTAATGAAAAACACACCGGGTCCCAAATTCAGATTGTTTTTCCCCTCCAACTAACAGAATACATTCTAAGTCTGGAAATTTGAGCTTTTTGTTTATTTTTTATTTTACACCCAAATTTGTTTTTATACAGACTTGAAAGATGATTAAATTAAGATTCAAGAGTTTTCTAAACAACATAGGAATTTTATGAAACAAATGACATGGATAAGAAATCCTGCAACCAGAGGGAGACAAGAAACTTAGCGCCTGATCTAGACTACCCGACTGTGTTTTTCACCAAATGGGATAAATTAGCCCTGCTAGGAGCAGGACGTTTGTTTAAATTCATAAATATCTTAAATGCAGTTAACATGTGCCGCTACATGCGCCTCCCTGCAACCAAAAACATATTTTGCCTTTTCAAAACAAAAGCCTTGTCGCTTCATAAGTACCTAATTAAAACAGTGAGAGATTAAAAGTCTACTAAATGATCACAGGTAGATATTATGCAGTGTGTCAGTATGTGTGATTTACATCAAAAAACTTTCTGAACCCAGACTAATTTGGTAAATCTAACCTTAGGTTTTTACTACGAAGACTCATGCGTCAGGAGTTAAAATTATACAATAAATATAGTCAGATCAGCAGAAGAGCGACACAAACCTTCTGCCTCAGCTGGACCACTGCCTTCCAAAAGTCCTTGGCCTCCACACGATGGCAGTCGTCGCACATCTGGTACTGGATGACAAACTCCACCACAAACACCTGCTGCAGGATCGCCCCATTCATCACCTGCAGCGACAAAAACAGCCATTAGTCACTGCATATGCACCGGATGCATTAACGACCCACACCGAGTACATTTAATTATCGAAACTCACTTGTTAACCAAGCAGTTTGAAAATTAAACCAGTGATTATTTTATGATTAACTTCAAACTGGAGCCAAAAGCGAGGCTCACAATCAGCACAAAAGAGCTGACACTGAGAGGTCCAGCAGCTCAAGTTCTTCCTAAAGGTCAAGAGGATGAGATAACAGCTACATGTAAAACCGGCTCCCCTCAAACAAATAGATCTGCTGCTCTGCTGTAATTAAGATATCAATTAGATGTATGCATAATTTAACACACACTATTAGCTAAAAGGCAGGGAAATCTATACAATTGCACTCCACTGCTAATTACCATTTAAAAGAAACGAGCCACGACTCAGATTTAATCTCTGCAAATGTCACTGTTCCACACTTGTCCCGTCCTTTCTGTCCTACCTCTTTCTGGATGGTCAGTTTCATCTTAATCCTCTTGGAGTGGGGCTCCGTCCACAGGAAGCCGGCATCGATAAGCCGCACCTGGAAAATTATGGAGGAGGAGGAAATGTCAAACTGAACTGGTCATCCATTGGCTCTAAATTTCAGACAACGAAGGGAATCAAGAGTCAAGAATACCTCGTTGAACAAATGCATTAGTAGGGAGGCTGCAGATTCTAGCTCCTGCAGTAGTGCTAAGACAGTTTCCACTGTGTGTATCAATGCATCATAAGTTGCATACGGTCCACTTAACTTCTGAAAGCAACTGGTTGCCTATGTTGTATTTGTATGGGTCCAAGTCAAAGGGTCTAAATACAAATGGCCACTTATACTGTAAATAAAAGCATGCCACACTGTTTAGATCATTATTTGTACAAAACTTTAAACACTAGTGTTTTTTTATATTAATAACATATCTGCAACCTTTGTTTAAAAATAGTTCTATACAATATACAAGAGTATGGTACAAAAGACAACACAAATCCTATTAAACAATGGAATAAAACTAAATGATAGTAACGAAAAATACATCCAGATATTACCAGGAAACATTTTAAAGATTAATTTCACAACAAAATCACTCAATCATTTTTAAGAATACAATAAATCATCAGTAAAATACATCAAAGTTTCAGATTGTTAGGCAACTAAAGGCAAAATAGTTCAAGAGGTACTTTTGCAAGGAAGTGCGTCTATTAACAAAAAAGCAAACGTGCAAGATTATAAGTGTTAGAGCAAACACTTTTGTAAGTTCACAGTAGGCCTGTCACGAAAGCAAATTTTGCTGAGCGATTGTCTCTAAAACTATTTCCATAGATATTATTGTTTGAAGACCTTTTTACACTGATTTAATGGAAATTACATAATAATACATGTGATTTCCTGCCAAAAATAGATACACTTTATTTTCAAAAGAACACCCAAGACTGGAACTGATAAAATAAACAAAACAACCAAAAACAAAAATAAAATGGATTCTCAGTCTCCATTAACAAAAATGTACTTGAATAAAAACACCAAAATGTAAATAAATACTGGATTCAACCAAAAGAGTGCAGATTATGAAGTCTGTAAACTATGTTGCCCTTCAGTAATCATTAGATTTAAATAGAGAAGATGGAACATCGACTACCTGATGCAATAGTTCACACTATCAATCAATCGATCAAATTTTATTTGTATAGCACATTTCAGCAGCAAGGCATTTCAAAATGTTTTACATATTGTTTTTGATGTCCAATGAAAAAAACTTGATCAATTTATTTAAAAAAATGACAGAAAAACCCAATGAATTAGTTTTTACACTTCATAGAATCTCTAGAATAAGAATAGACAAACAATTATCCATTATTATTAATCATTACAGAATATGTGACTTACACTGTGGTAGTATAGTAAACAACAACCCTTCAGCTAATATTTCCATCTCCAATCAGTGACCTTTGTAACAGGAAATCAAAATATATAAAGTCAACGGAAGTGACGTAAAAGTCGACTCTGGAACGGCGCTAGCATCGTAAGTAGCAAGTTTAGTTTTTTAACGGTTAGTTTTAACGCCGTAAAACGGTTTAACGGTTCGCTACTTATGTAACGAACCGTTAAACCGTTTTAGAAAGCCTTTTATTGTCTCACGCCAGTTTTCTATGATTTATATTCAAAACGGTTTAAAATGAGTCATTTTGTTAACAGTAAATTGGCGCTTCAGTGGAAGGAACATTAACGAGTTAAACTTTTCAGATCATGTATTAACGCTGACGGTCCTGAAATATATATTTCAAAGTAGGTTTTTCTTTATCAGGTTATCATTTAATAAAATATAGACTCTATCACTATGATTACAGAGTCTATGCACCTTTTCGCTGCTTGAAGACAAACTGCATAGATCATTTAATTTCTTTTTTCATTTTGGGAAATCTTTGTTAATCTCATCTGATTTATCCCCTTAAATCAGAGCGATCAAAGTGTTTGATAATAGTAGAATAGATTTGATTAAACCAATCTTTCTCAAACTGGGATCCCCGGACCATAGTTTGGTGCAGCTAGCTTACCAAAGGATTGTGTTAAAAAATAGTAATGGATAATTGGATGAAGACAATTTATACCACAGCAGATACAGAAAACTACAAATGAAACAATTCAATCATATAAAAATCTATTGTCAAATAAATAAATGTTAAATAAATTTTAAAAATATGACATTATTTAAATATTTAGTCATTATTTCATCTATAGTTTGAGTCATGCAGAACTGATGTGATCGTTTCCATAGCAACGATCAGAAGCAAGACCTTGCACCAGAACTCCAGTGAGGTCATTGATGACATCACAGACCTTCTATGATGACATCATAGAAGGTCTATGAGACTTTAAATGCGTGTAACTCAGTTCATCTTCAGTCAGGATCTAAACAGTGCAGAGAAACGAAGCTTTGTGTCAGACAAAGATTTTTAGTATTACAGCGATGCCTTATCCCTTAATATTTCCTGTTGGTTGGGGACTTGGTTACCTCATTACAACAGGAATGAAGAAATTGTGTGACCATTACCTCCCAGGGAAGGACGTGGACCAGAGTGTGTCTCAGGATGAGAACACTTCATTTGGAAACGAACCTACAATGGTTCCCAATCAGCAAACTGACCCGGCTGGGAAAGTTTGCCTGGAAGAGGAGCCAGTTTTCTTCGAAGACACCGACAATAATGTAACGGAGATTTCAGAATGCAGTACTGAGGACAAGAGCACTTCATTTGCTAAGAATGAACTTTCAGCGGTTCCCCGAGAGCAAACTGACCCGGCTGGGTCAGTTTGCTCTGTCAACCAGAAAGTTGACCATGAAGCCTCTGCATTGGATTTGACTAAGACATCGTCTGTCGTCACAACTCAGGATGTGAATTCAGTCTCTGGGAACAATTTGCCCGTTGTTCCCAAAGAAAAAACTGACCCGGCTGGGAAAGTTTTTTCTGGGGCTGAATTCACTGAGAAACCTTTGATTTCCAGCACATTTTCCAGCACCTCTGATTTTACAAGTTCCTCGGACGAGGAATTTGTTTCAGAGGGACGCAGCGTTTGCAATGAAAACAGAGTCCTAGATCTATCTATGAACTCATCGTTAAAGCGTAGGGTTTCTGCTGAACCTGAATTAAACTGCCCCCCGGACGGGGAAGCTAGTTTCACTGACAGGAACAGCAATGAAACCCCAGATAATGATGATTCTTTAACGTTTCCAAAAGACAAAACTACCCCGGCTGGGGTAGTTGTCTCTCACAACGAGAGAAAAGTCTTGGGAAACCATTTCTGCACTGGTCCTCAGCAACAAACTGACCCGGATGGGAAAGTTGTTGATGAGGATCAAAGTGGAATGAGACAGATAGAGAGCGACATCTGTACATTTGCAAACCACTTCAACATCAGCTGGATGAGTGCCGGATTTCAAAGTGTCCTCAACCTGAGCGTCACCAGACGGTGTCTGGCTCGGAGACACTTGTTCAAAGAGGCATCGTCTATCCCGAACTGTGCCAGTCTGATCTACACTGCCGTCCACCAACCTGGATATTGCTTTGGCCCAGCAGAAATCTCCCCGGTTTTAATGGAACTGAGGGAGAGACAACCATCACCAGAGTTGGGGAAAGAGTTTGAAATTTCTTGTTTACTGGAGTCTGTTCTTGTCTGGCTCGATTCATACGGTGGCAGCACGGATTGCGAAATGTACAGTGAAAACACTTGTACCAGATGTGGAAAATCATTCTTACTACTACTGAATAACAGCCCCATTGTTGTACTTCCGACCTCGACTTCACTAAACGACACCGCTTCACTTTTTAATTATTGGATAAATTTGTGGGGCCAGCCTTGTTGCTCAAACTGCAGGTCAAGTTTAAATCGCAAAAACATCCTGAGCAACAATAATGTGATTGTTCTCTTTCTGCCACGGTGGGTCGAAAGAAGATTTCCAGTGGTTCCAAATCCAGTCCTGGAGGTACCAGGAGAAAGTGGAACTGAGTTGTACAGTCTGTCCTCCATCATTTGTGGAGATGTTAAGTCAGAACATTTCTACACCTGTTTGATTCGAGGACAACAGACTATACAGGTGGTGGATGAACATGTCCTCACTGCTGGTGAACCCTGCAGAGAGGATATGTATCAAAACGGATTCATTTATATTTACGAGAAGCGAGTGAATCCAGCAGAACCTCAGAGTGACCACCTAAATACAACTAGAGTGACGGTTTCTCCTGGGCCTCCTCTCCAGAATGATGAAGAAAGTTCTGGAGAGGAGCCAGAACCTTTAAATTTGGATGAACAGAACAGCGCAGAAGATGAAACAAGTGGCCATTTTGAGGAAGCAGAAATGGAAGTGAGTCAGACAGAAAATTGGGGTCCTGAAATATACGGCAGAATAGAAGAAGAAACATTTTGGGGGAAATTTATGCCAATATTTTTGTTTTTGTTTAGTTTGTTGTGCTGGGTGTTTTTTCCTTCTCTTGTTTTTTACTGGGCGACTAATTCCTTACTTTTCTCTCTTAGCATTGTTTTTTTCTGTTTTCGTTTTTCTATATTGGGATTTTAAATAGAAGAATTGGAAACTTTTATACACCTAGTGAATGGATCTTAACAGTTTTTTGTCTGAAGTTTCTCTCCAGGCGCTCTGACTTCCTCACACCGTATAAAATCACGTCTGTCTAATTGGTCTCTCTAAATTCTCTTTAGGTGCAGATAAAAAATTAATTTTGGAATTAAACTTTATAAATAGTTTGCAGGTTTCTCTCCGGGTGCTCCGGCTTCCTGCCACAGTCTAAAAAGATTTAGTGAATGCAAATTGACACTTTTATAATATCAATACTATATACCTGCATATAGATATAGATCTATATCTATATCTAGATGGATATAGATATATCTATATATCTATCTATATAGATATCTATCTATATAAATCTATCTATCTATCTATATAGATAGATTTATATAGATATATAGATAGATATATCTGTCTATATAAAGATGTGTATATATATCTACATATAGATATCTATACGTAGATATCTACGTATAGATATCTACATATAGATATCTAAATCTACATATCTACATATATCTACATATAGATATATCTCTATATATAGATAGATATATATGTATCTCTCTCTATATATATATATATATATATATATCTATATATATATATATATATATATAGATATATAGATATATATATATTTCGGCCTGTCACAATAGCAAATTTTGCTGAGTGATTAATTGTCTCTAAAACTATTGTGACAGTCCAGGGGTGGGCAACTCCAGTCCTCGAGGGCCGGTCTCCTGCAACTTTTTAATGCAACTCTACTTCAGCACACCTGAGTCAAATAATGAGGTCCTTAGCGGGACTCTGGAGAACCTGACTGTTCTCAGGAGGCGATTCAGCTGTTGGATTCATGTGTGTTGGACCAGGGAGACATCTAAGAGTTGTAGGCCACCGGCCCTCGAGGACCAAGATTGCCCACCCCTGTGATAGACGATAATATTGTTTGAAGACCTTTGTACACTGATTTAATGGAAATGATGTGATATATGTGATTTCCTACCAAAAATAGATACACTTTATTTTCAAAAGAACACCCAACACTGGAACTGATAAAATAAACAAAACAACCAAAAACAAAAATAAAATGGATTCTCAGTATCCATTAACAAAAATGTACTTGAATAAAAATGAAATAACATAAAGCCAAAGTGTAAATAAATACTGCATTCAACCAAAAGAGTGCAGATTATAAAGTCTGTTTACCATATTGCCCTTCAGTAATCATTAGATTTAAATAGAGAAGATGGAACATCGACTACCTGATGCAATAGTTCACACTACACGTTAGTTCACACCTACATTTTCCCCTTACACAATCTTAGAACTTTGATCGTACTAAGATTGTCTCTTGTTATCATCCTGTAGTGTGTGGTGTGTTAGGGTAGATCGTTGTGGCCCCTCCAATCTAAATCAGGGGTTTTTCCCACTGGGATCGTTAACCTGCCTGTTGAATGTGACAGGTAGCCAATCAGAAAGCTTGGATTCTCCTTCGTGTTTTCTGAGGGGAAATTATTGAGGGGAATCCCAAACAACTGACACGGTGCAACCCAAAGTCCAGCGGACATTGGAGATGATATGTGGAAACAACATTAATGTTTATAAAACATTTGGTGCAAAGAATATAGAAATGACGAGGGGAGGAGTTGGAGCGAAATCGCTACGTTGATGAACCCGGTAACTTTTCAGCTGTTCTTCGTTAACGGGACATAAATCGGTTGTAATGATTTTCATTCAGTCAGGACGTTACGCTGACACTAGAGCCACATGCATTGCAGGTAGTAAAGCATTGATTAATGCCTGGTTTTAAAATTAGTTAACTGGACTTGTAGCCATTATTTTGTGCCCATTGTTGGACACCACATGACACGATCGATCGAACCGTTATACCTAGGATTTCTGTCGGCTAATGTGTGATCTCTCAGGTTTTGAAAATGGGCCGACAATCGACCGACAGCTCTAAGACGGTGTAGTGTGAACTGGACATTAAACTAAGGAAATGAGGAAGGGAGGGTCAGTGGAGAGCAGCGGAGTTGAGCCTTTTTTCATTCAGTGTCATCAACAGAAAGAGAAAAAGACTGGAAGAGACGATAACGCCGATAATTAAAATGACGTCGATACTTTTAATTTATCGTACGATTAATTGATTTATTGTTTATCGCGACAGGCCTAGTTCACAGTCATTCACATGCTAAAAGCAATTCTGCATTGAAATCCCTTCTTTTATAATTTATCAAGCATTTCATTCTTAGCAACACATGCCTCAGACTAAAACCGTGACTCTCTTGCACTTTAGGTCTTTTAAAATGTAGAAAGATAAGAATAAACCCTACCTTGGTCATTGAGCTCTTAAGTTTTTTCAGACAAAGAACGAGAAGCTCCCTCGACTCCAGAGCACACTGCATCCAGGTGGCGGGAGGCTGCAGGTACCTGATTTACAGGAAACAAGCGGGCTTTCTAAATCACTACAGAAACAATGATTTGCTATCTTGCGCTGTAAAACGGACAGCTGCTTTGGGGTCTTGAACACATGTAGAAAACGAACCGTTCACATTGCTTGCAGAAGTGAACCGTGACTTGCTTGGGGATTCCCTCGGAGATGTCGACCTGAGTGCGCAGGCAGGCCACGCACATGTTGGCAGGGTTGGGAGGAATGGGGACACCACAGGTACAGCACAGGCTGCGCAGGAGAAAACAAACTTTAACAGAGCCGGAGACCTCCCGTGTCCGTCATGATGCAAAATTTGTCCTGAAGGCATGACTTTGAGTTAATTTTACAGAATTTTTAAATTCATTTTTAACACCTTAAATTTTTCTCCAGCCATACTACCTCACCAGATATTTAGCTTGGCTCTTAACCCAATATGTAGTGTTAACTTTATTTTGATTTCGCAATTACTCTGATACTTATATTTATACCTACTTTTTGCAATTTACTTCATATACTGCTTAATCTAATTTATATGCTTACTCTGATCAGTGCTGCTTTTAACAGTAGGCTATAAGATACAGTTGCATAGTTAATCACACATGCCGTTGTTGACATATATTTAGAACGTTTCCTATGCATCTCTTCTGAGATTTCCTGTTTGAAAAGACACACTGCACAGAGTGTAAAAGAGAAAAGAAGGTCCTAAAACAGACCCAGTAATTACATTTTTCTTTAAATAATAAAAAAAACAAGGAGGCCTCCCTGAAGCCAGCTGGGGAAGGTAGAGTTTGATACCATAAATGACTGTGTGTAAGCACAATGTAATGACAGTATTATTATTTCATTATCAATTCTGACAGGTTGAGTTTTATTAAACCAGCAGCATACAGAGTGAATGCAGTATCCATTTGTGAAAATGTTCCTTCAGTGTTAAAACACACACAAAAAAAGAACAAAAAAATATTGTAATTGGCTCATACGGTTCACAATGCAACAAACAGAAAATCCTGACCTGAACACTAGAATGCTCAACTCAGGCTTGCAACTGCTAAATCAATTCTGTATTAATGGCAATGACTGTACACTTAGTTAGTCGTTGTAGTTTGGTCCCATTTTGTTTTGTGGATGAGAAATGGCGGTGTAGATTATGACCAGCAGCTCTTGTGGCAAGCTGAACTTTTCTGTGTTTCTCTCTACTGTGGTTCTCCAACAGAAATAGTACAAGAAGTATTTATGAGGGAAGTGACAGATTAGTAATCGAAAATTCCTTTAAATTCTGATTTCATGTTTAAAGTTTGAATAGAAATGTGCCCATTATATTTAAATGAATTAGTTTGTTAGGTAATAATTGTGTCACCATTGATTTTTGTGAATAGCAATCATGAGAGAACAAAGGATGTTTGTCGTACCAAATACATGTAACCAAGTCAGAGGTTGGATTCCACTTGTTTAACTCACATGTTCCCCTGACTGCTGGCAGCTGGAGCTTGAATGTACTCCATCTCTCAGGTCGACAAATCACAGAAGAACCTCCCGATTTCTATTGACAGAAACATGAGAGACGCATTTGGTCAACTAAAGTACGCTTTCCTAGAGACATTTAAGCTTTAATACATTACGATAACTCATACCGTTTTTTGACAAGTATGTACGATCGAACTTGTAAACACAATACTGATCACTTAAAACCTGCGAACATCGCTGATGTTCTGGATTTTAGTAGCACACTTTTAGCATAGAAGGCTACCTTGCTCGGTTGCCGAGTAATTCTAAAGAAAAATAACAAAAGAATAAACTAAAACAACCGGCCAAACATTGTTTTACTTCCAAGTGGTCTAACCGAGTGCTGACAAGCAAACAGCAATGTCTGAAACAACAATAAATCCCGACATACCCTCAGTCGGAGCCCTCCACGTTTTTACAAACGAGGACCGAGGTGGGAAGCGTCACAAAGGACCCCGAGAGAAGCTTCTGCTGCCTTCGTTTTGCCTGATTAAATTGACTGCAAACACAAGCCTTAAAGCGCCAATATGTCCAAGTGATGAAAAATAACGTCGTTAAAATCGTTAAAATATGTCCTTTTTTATTGTTATTTATATAGTGGAGTTTCTATAATAATATATTACATTTAGGCCACATAAATAATTGAATTCATATCACAGAGAGTGATATAAATTATAGTTGAAAATTGTATATGTTTTCAGACAAATAACAGGCTGTTTTACTCAGTTATTGGCTAAAATTTAATAATGAAAAATATTAATAAAAGCGTACGTTGTTGTTTTGTTGGACCTAGTTAGAATGGTAGCTAGAATAACCTAAGTCAGTAAACTCAAGTCAGCATGCAACACTGCACGTCTCCAGTTACTAATGCTGTCATTTGTTATAATGAAACCCCATCCAGCCGGTCCCCAACAATTCAAGGGTATTTGAATGCACCTGTCAGAAGCACTTGCTTGGATGCCTTCAGGTACAGTCAGATTTATTTAGGAACTGGAAATTTGACCAATCCTGCTTGTTGGTTGCGAGAAAATACTTAAGTACCTTTTACTGTGATCAAAGGTAATTCAGTACAGAAAACATTTACCAAATAATGCTGTGGAATAAGTTTACTTCTCATTTGTTAACTTCTTTTTTAAAAATGGTTTATTAGTTTTTCGTTAGCACGTCACAATAAATTGAACATCCAGACATGACTGCATGCACCAGAACGAACCTTTTCTCCCTCTCCCATCCTCTGTTCCCCGCACTAAATAACTATGAGATTTATCTACTTGCTGACTTCTATGCTACAAGCGTAAGGTATTTTATATGAGAGTTTGAGTGTGTTTATTCCATAAGAAACTGTTTGTGTTTTTTTATGTAGTCAGATTTATTGTACCTGACTAAATTGTAAACATAACATGACTAGTTTACATTTTATCACAATATTTAATGTTAATGTTTCCTTTTGTTAGCTCGTGTTTATCAGCGGACATTTTTCTAGTTGCTCTGTTTATATCTGTTTTAATTCCAGACATATACAGGATCCCTGTCCAAGTTGGGAATTTATATTTCAGATTTTTATTGTTTTACAAAAGACTGTGGAAATGTTATTTCATTTTATTACAGAATTCAGCAGCCTTTATCACCATAGACCACACAACAAAATCAGATATTTCAAGGGTCTTGATTTCCTTTTGTTCTGTTGGGATTTTACTGGAGTACATGAGATAGAACTTAAGTCATGAGAACCAAATTATATCTTAAAATGTGTCTAGCGAGCCAGTTTTTTCCTCAAGAAGTAGTTATTGCTTATATAATTCTGCTCAGAGCAAGTGTCCTTAGCAAATACCTTTTTGTACAATTTTTGTAAAGGGTTTCAGTTTAGTTACTTGGTATTTGTTACAAACACAGGTAACCACTGCTAGAGGAAATTCCGGTCTGCACTTGAAGGCAGCACCGTGAATCAGAACAGCAGGAGCTCAGAGTCGCAGTCAGTCGGTGTTGCCACCGCGAATGGGCGGCTTTAAACGCTCGCTATTTTCAGGACTGGGAACTCTAGCTGAGCTGGTCAGAGCAGACCATCCTGCTGTGACTTTACTCCCGTAAGGTAACTTGAAACTATACTTCATTCAGATTTCAAGCGAGTTTTTCCCTCCTCCGAGTGTCGGTGTTCTCGGATCGCAGTAGATGGTCAACGCACAGCGGTTGGTGGCTCTCCGCCACGGGGCTACATGCTAGAAAGAAGCCGCCGGAGCACCGCGTCGGTTTCTTTGTGAATACGTTGCCACTCTGTCGTCCGGGCCCGGTTTAGAAATGCTCTAAAAAAAGTCTCGCCTTTATTTTATTTGCTTTTCATGGTGTGAAAACGCTCTGTTAAATGTGCGTCAACAAAGGCTATGGAGTGAAATCTGCGGCGGGCGCGAAGAATACAACGACCTGCCGTGGTTTCCCTGAGCTGCGTGTAAACAAATAGATGATAGAGGATACAATGACCCTGCTATCTCTTTTGGGTAGGATCATGCGTTATTTTCTGCTCAGACCGGAGACCTTGTTCCTGCTGTGCATCAGCCTGGCTCTCTGGAGTTACTTCTTCCACACGGACGAGGTGAAGACCATCGTCAAGTCCAGCCGGGATGCGGTCAAGATGGTCAAGGGGAAAGTGGCGGAGATGATGCAGAACGAGCGCTTCGGCGGGCTGGACGTCCTGGACGCGGAGTTCTCCAAGACCTGGGAGTTCAAGAGCAACAATGTGGCCGTGTACTCCATCCAAGGCCGGCGGGATCACATGGAGGACAGGTTCCAGGTGCTCACCGACGTCGTGAACAAGAGCCACCCGTCCATTTTTGGGGTTTTTGATGGCCACGGAGGAGAGGTGAGTCTGATTATGAAGATGTGGCGAAGGGACATTTATGTCTGATCAAAACATCTAGGTCCATCACACGCAGCACTGTGTGGGAAACCAAAGTATCCATTATACCGGAACACTAAAGTGTAGTTTAGTCTAGTTTGGTCTAGTTTTAGTATTTTGTAGTAAAATTTGGATACCAGGTTGACCTAAAACGTTATTTATCCGTTTAAAATAACTCCATATTATTAATCGGTTGCAGAAGTTTTAGAGCAGATGTACATTTTTGCCAGGAATGAATTTTCAAGGTGGATTGTAATACATGTGTCAAGTAAAGATTATACAGTGGCTTGAAAAGGCATTGCTACCCTTTGAATTACTCCCCATTTTATCTTGTTACCGCCACAAACTGCAGTGTAGTAACCAAATAAGATCAGAACGTTTTGTTCTGATCTGTTCTCTTTCTAGGTTTTTGTTTCATTTATTTGTTTGTTTTTGGTTGAGGCATTGCATGTTTGGACAATTACTCCCTCTGGGTTTGGGGAAAAACCAGCTGAAAGGATCTTTTCTCTCACTTTGAAACATTTGTTATGGTACGTAACCATGGAAACCAGGTAGGACTGGGTTAATGGCCTAAATATAAATATATAAATATATATATATATATATATATATATATATATATATATATATATATATATATATATATATATATATATATATATATATATATATATATATATATATATACCAGATTTCTATTCCAATTTTAATATTTTTCCCCCCAACTCAATTTTTTCATTAAAAAAAGTATCTTAAAAAACTGGCTTTCATTTCAGTCGCTCTGTCCTTGAGTTGACCTGAATTCAAAGTCGAAATAAATAGAAGCTGTAAAACATGTTTCCCTCCGCCCCCCAAGATGGCAGCTCTTGGGCGGGCTAACATCACTCTGAACTTTGGAAACCTAAGGAATGCATTAGTGAAAAAATAAAATCCAGATTTTCCAAAAGCTGCCATTTATTTTAATGGCAGCTTATGTTGCTGCCAGTACACCGTAAGACTTTGGGGATGATGTGTTCAAGGTGAATGCCCATGTTAGTACGCTTCTCCACAACTCATCTTTGACCTGTTTATTGTTCTGCCTTTTTGTCATGATGTCCATGAACGTTTTCTACCAAATATTTGATGGATTCACAGATGATCTGTATTCATACCAAAATGAAAGTACATACAGGTGAACTGCTTTCCATTAAGTGGAAATTATAGTAAATGGGATTGAAAACAAATATGCACCACACTTTTAAGATATTTATATGTAAAAAAAACCAAATGTTTAAAAGGATCATCTCTAACAACTTAGTACACCAGATTTTATTTAGGGGTAGAAGAGTGAAATGGGGTTTAATATAAAAGCCTGTTTGTATTAAAAGCCACCGAAATGCACCGATTTGAAAATCTGGGCCGATATTTTGCGATAGTAATATTGCTGTGATGGCCAATAACTAATATTTACTGATGTTACATATATTTCACTACTGTTTTGACGCTGCCAAAATGAGCATACCGCTGGCTTCACTGCTTTTCTGCTAATCCACTTTAGTTTTCACTTTTACTGTCACATGACCAGACAAATACCACATGACCAACTTCCCCTCCCCACCCAGAAATACTTTTTTAAAAGTAGTGGTTGACATTTATTTATCTTGCTCCAATTAGGCTCATTTTCCAGTTTCAACTAACTGGTAATTTGAATAAATCTAAAATTTGGCTCAGGCTTACGCAACATGTCAGGGTGAAGTGAATATAAACTCTCTTAGAGACGGTGGCTCAAGGTAAGGGCATGCACTGAAATTCTTGCTCCGTCAGCTGAAACCTCCCCACAATCCACTTTGATAGGTTTTCTTTTAAAACTAAGGCGAAGTGTCACGAAGCTGACTTTACCAGTCGGGACTGCTGGAGGAAATCACCAGTGCAGTTTTGGACATTTGAGTAAACGAAGGAGGAGTCCAACAGCTGAAACTCTACTCAGCCACCGTTTCCTAATATGGAGTAATGGAGGTGCTTAAAAATTGACAAATCAAAACAAAACCATATTTTTCCGTGTACTTTTCTGCCTTGATGCCGAATGCTAGAGACAACCATTAAGCATAGCAGATGTGTTGCCACATTCAGAGTGAGAATACAGGTGTAGTCTGACTCACTGTTGACTCACAGCAGCTCTGAGGCGATTCTCAAAAGGTTGAATCAAACAGTTTGATGTTGTCGTTCCTTTTGGTGCATTGAGAGGCGAGAAAGAAAAAATAATTCACTACAAGATCCTTTTAAAATAGCTGGATTTCGACCAGTCTCTCAACTGACTGCACTGATGCAACTAAAGGCAAAGCACACACAAAAAAACCAACCAACAACAAAAAAAAGAAATCACTTGATCTTTTCTCTTCAAAGTCTGCATTAAGCATTACAGAAACCACGTCATCTCTCCGAGGACCACCACGGCCTGACGACGTCTTCATTCAGAGTTCGACTGCTGTGTTCTGACGCTCTGCAGTAACTAAATATATCCACGCATGGCCATGAAAGTTGTCGTTCTCTCAGAGGGAAATTAGATTTAGTGGAAGCTGAGTGCACTTCAGTACATTTTGACCAAAAGTGGTCAATGGATCGCTGCTGTCTTCTGGGTTTTTTTTTTCTTTCCTTTTTTCGTTCGTAGAGCTTTTCCCTCTCTGCTTCCTCTCTCTATTTCAGGAGACTTCTAAAATTGAGCTTCACAAACTTCCTTAAAGGAATGTTTTGTTTCTTTTTTTTAATATCCGCTTGAGGGTAAAGAGTGAAGTGGCATCGGTTGTTGCATTATATTTTGTGAAACAAGTTGCATTATATTTTGTGAAACAAATTGCTAGACAGCAGCCATGAAAGACAAGTTTCTATATTTGGTCAATCTGGATTTATTATCCCACGGCCAAAACCTGTTGAATAAACTTACGCAGTAGGGTGCGTTCTGGCCCAAGGGAGAGCCAAGAATACAATATGCCTCAGCTGGCTTGTTGGTTAGCTGTCAGAAAGTTTTATTTCTTTGTGCGCACAAACGATTGTCTCAGTGAAACCACACTGTGCCATTAAGGCAAAGCCTTGCTCATGTCAACAGCAATCTATTGTTCAGGACTGCATGAGTGAGTTCACAAAGTCTTGACTTGGAGTTAAGAAATCAAGCTTTTCTTTTGTAATTCAGTTCTTTTTGTGTATGCGCCACCAAATTAACCACAAATACCACCCCAGTGAAATGTCATGTCCAATTATATGAAATCCAGACCAGTAAACAATTTAATTTAAATCAGCTAGTCAAGTCTTTGACGTCACAGCAGTCCCTTATTGTTCAATAAGCTAGGAGAGACACCAGCTGCGTTTCCATTACAAATGTGGCTTATTGATCAAAAAACGTGTTTTTTCGAACTTGCTGTGTTTCCGCGAAGCAAATTTATATTCATAATGTCGAACTGCACAACTATGTGGTCAGTAGAAACTAGGGGTGCACCGATTGCAATTTTCTGGCCGATTACCGATCTTTAAAAAGCTTGTTAAAAATGGCTTAATTTTCATCAGTCAGTTCTACATGGCATATCCTTTCCAACCCCCCCAGGTAATTATTTTTATTTTTATTTTTATTTTTTTTGCCACACACCCACTTTCACACTACACTGCAGATTCACTCTTCACTGTTTAAAATTGGCGTTTAATGTGAGCGTGTCCATCGGCAACCTCAGTCGGCAAGCGTGTCCAGGTTTCTGATTAAATGAAAATAGATTTTTTTCTTCCTTTTTCTTTTTTTTTTTTTTTTTTTTACCTGACACTTAAGAAAAAAACAACCAGCGTGGAATTGATAACCTCGGGCTTTCCGTCCATTAAGCAGCAACGCCAGCTGAACTTCGCCTCCATCCTCGTCTCACAGTCAGGCTGTGGCTGAGTCGGCTGCTAGATTACAGCAGAGCACAGAGAACACCTTCACAACAACATATCCTCTACGTCCTCTCTGGGCATTGTTTCGCCTTTGCTTATTGTGTTAGTTTTTTGTTTTTGTCTGCTCCATCGTGTCTCAGTCTTACATGCAGTTTCGGCCAGGGGCATTTAATTGTGAGAGTGGATGTAATGGATACAATGTCTTGCTGAGAAGGGGGCGATGGGAGATCTCGGAGTAGAAGATGATTGCTATTTTTATATATAGTATCTGCTGTCTGTCTTCTAATTTGGCTTGTAGTTTTGCTTTAATGCTACTTTAAAGATACATTTTTCCAGCTATTTCAGTTGTTTAGTATAAAATCCTTTTCTTTCCCTAAGTAAAAAAAAAAGATTTCTAAGCTGTACACGTTTTTTGTTTTGTTTTGTTTTTTCTGGAGAAGTAATGCCGTTAACATACTAAGAAGTCAGAATTTCTTGTGAGCTCGCTCTGACTGGAGAGATGAAAGAAAGACCTGGCATGTGACTAATTGCCCTGTTGGCATTACAGGATTACAGAGAGCAAGGACACTAATGTGTACATCAGTGTGTGTAAAACAAGTAATGTGTGTTGCAAGCATGCACTGTAACGCTGACGGTTCGGGTAGAGATAAGCTGGACAATTTGTTGTTCCATTCTACAGAGAGATTCGCATCTATAACTTTAAAAGCCGCAGATCTATCAGGAGCGCACAACTGATTCATACTCACTCAGCGGTTCTGGTAAATAGACTTCACAGGCACTTGTGCTGAACTTATGAGCCAGGCTTTCTTCTTTTTTGTTTTTATTGTATTTTGCCTTCTAACTCAGCTAAAGGCAGCGAGTACAGAAAGGGAAAGCGAAGACTTGAATGGAACAAGGTTTGCTGAGTTAAGTGCTAAGGCTTTGTACATGGTGCACAAGCTTTACAATGTGATCTACTGCCTCCCCCCAGTCCTCTTAGAATACATTAACAACTCAAAGATGTGCAGGAAAAAATTCTGAAAAATGTCCAGATATCTTATATATGTTTCAAAGTTGTTGTTTTTTGTATTCATTATGAAAGAATGGATGGATGATATTGCAATTTACAACATTTGTTTTATGTGATTTAAAACACAGCTGGAGGTGAAAACCTGCCAAGTCTAGACCGGTTTTTTGTAAATGTGTAGCCTGGTACAAGCCAGCATTAGTTCTATATTTTTGCTATATGGACAGGTATTGAGAAATGATTGCTAGCTGGAGTCCTGGACTCGGTTGAAGTTTTAAATTTTACCCAATCACTGACTTTTGCCTGTAATGCCAGTTCAACGCTTGACAGAAACCTGTAAGCTCCATAGTTGTAAACAACCATCTCTCACTGTGAAGATAGAAGTGCTGAGCCGAACGAGATGGTTAATGTTAGTTCAACATTTGGAAGAGTAGCCAACACGGTTTGAATGGCTTTGTTCACTTCCTCTGCCATTGATTAAGAACTACCATTGGCACAGTACAATTATAAGACGGCACAGAAAATCGATGTCGTCTTTCCAAATTTCTTCTGTTCACCGACTTCAGCACCGGATTTCAACCGACTGGTTGAAATTCATTCAGACAAATCAAGCTCACTGGGAGAAATCTCAGCCGGCGCAATGAAGGGAGATGAGAATTGAGTGGAATTGCATAGGAAGGCAATGATCAGGGTTGCTAATGTGCTTAATGTGCAGAATATTACACCTTCTTACAGCTAATAAGTGATTATAAGTCTGGCATGACAGCATGCCTTTAGCTTGCCAGATGTAGATTTAAAACGGTCAGAGTGATGGCTCTTTCTTCGCATTGACCATCTGTATTTTCTGCAACTGGGAATTTTGTAGAGACTGTGTAAGCCTAATTAGAAAAGTGTCGCAGCCTTGTTCTGTTTTGACTCTGTTTTGCCTCCAGCCAATAACTTCAGCGCATACAAAATATTCTAAAAAAAATTCTCTTCTTGATTTGATTCATTCCCAAACTCTAAATATAACTTCCTACCAACCATGCTTGTTTTTAGCTACCATGGTGATTGCTTCACTTTGCACCTAATAGAGAATTCAGTTGATGTAAATAGATGAATCATATCTGGAAAATAACAAGCCTTTAAGTTGTAAAAGCAGTTTATGACTCTCTTTTTGAAGGAAATCCATACTTTTGTCCATCTCAGTGACACATTGTTTGACTAACTCCATTTATTCCATGACTAACACTGCCTGCGTCCAACTCCTGGCAATTTATTTCCTATCAAACAATGGATCAAGAAGTTCTCCTTGCTTCAAGAAAATCATTTGAAATGGTTATTTAAGTGCCGGCGGTGTACTTAAAATGTGGAATCATATTAGCAATGTGCCCTTGAGTATTGACTTTCACTGTAGATTAGATAAGTATAGGACTTCTCCTAAAAAGGATCCGTAGTACTGCTTGTCAGTTGAAGCTGACACTATTTCATCTCTTCCTTAAAGTGAAGTGAAGCAGAAAGTACATGAGGTCATGTTTTCTTGGAAAAGGATTCCTGCAGCAGAAAAGAGACTAGTGGGTTCCCCTAAAAATTCTCCTGGTAATTTAGTAATTTGTCCTTGTCGGGGATGTTTGCTGTTTGTGTGGTGAGAAATTGCTCAGGATGTGATTGGGGTGAGAACTCTTGGAGGGGAGACCTGAACACATAAATGGACGAACATTGTTTTCTGTCGAGCTCTGGATACGTTTTAAAGATTTGGCAAGCATTTATCGTCTCGTTTGGTCCTGCATTATTTTCTAGAAAGCTGATAAATGGTTTGCTTGTGAAGTGTAATAACATCTTGTGTCACTGCGCATCTTTGCTTCAACCTAGTAGAGTGCTTAAGGAGACCTTCTGATGCATTTTGTGTGACAGGTAGGAGATAAGAGAACCTTCGTCAGCTTTCTTGTACCATCCTGCACTGCTGGCACGGTTAAAATTATTTAACACCTTCTCTGTCCCTTCTGCTAAGCCCTACTGTCTAAATATATCTCCTCCTACCTCATCAAGAGAAGGAAGCCACAAGGTCAATGTTTAGACACACTCATCACATCACATATAAGTCATGCTGTGTGGGTGGATTTTTGCTGAAAGGTTATGAAGTTTGGGCTTTCTGGTGTTGAGCTCCTCTCTGCAAGTTGGTCTTATGTAACAAGAGGTTGAAAGCTGAAAAGTGTGTTGGATAGTAAAGATTTTCACCATCTGTCATTGCTTCCTTTCACCTGATGGGTTTTACAGCATATGACTGTTTTAAACAAAAGTCAGAGAAGTTGATGTGGATTCAATGCACCTTGCAAAGGGAAAATTTTACGACGCCGTACTCTGTCGCACAGCTGCTTGGCCGGAAACGGTGTTAACAGCCAACTGTTTTGTATTCAACAATGAGCTGATAAGGCTGAGAGTTGGCCTCTTTTTTTTTTTTTTTGTAATGGTCTACAGATCTACTCTGGTCTCCTTTAGTAAGAAGATATATTCCTGTGAGCTTGCCGGAAAAGTAAGTACATCCTAAATGGTGGCGAGAGCTAACAAGCTAATCAGATCAATTCGCTTTCTAAATCCACCTTATTAGCTGATCTGGCGGATCAGTTGACCACAGGGATAAACTTTGTATAAATACGAGACCAATAAAGCACAGGGACATACCAACTTCCACGCTGCTTCACAACAGACACAAAGTATCCAATATTTTTTATTATTTGCAAAAGGTTGATTAGACTTCACAGATGACTTAGCAGATTGATACAAGCGGCAAGCTCAAACCACGTAACTTCATATTGAAACAAGAATCTTAGACAAAACAGGACCAGTCTGTTAAAATGTGTTAACTTTGCTTGGTGTCCCTCTGATATGAAGACTTTAATTTTAAGTTGTTTTCAATTGTGACCATCAGCTAAAATAGACTACACCTCTCTTGTTAGCTTCTCCTCTGCCCCCCACATAGACTTATTTCCATCAAGCTCACAGCAATTTGACATCTTTCAGCTACAGTTAAGGGAACTCTTACCAGTACTAAGTTCACAAAACTTCAAGCTTGCAAACTAACCCAGTTAACATTCAAAAAGATTTGTTTATAGTAAACAGCTGCTGGTTAGAGACCTACATCTCTCTGTAACATTGAACATCTACAAATATGATAATGGCCTCCAGGTAATAGAGTAGAAGTTTGCATAAAATGAATTAAATTAAACTAAAACATTTCCTTTGATCTTTTACAAGACAGATCGTAGCTCATTTTAAGAGCCATTCAAAACAAAAAACGGTTGGTATTCAGATTAATATTTAAAAGGAATAAGTTCTGATTCATGTATGTGTTGAATTGTGAAATCATTTGTTCATTGTAACCAGCCTCAGCCTTTGTGCTGGGACAGATCTCTGATTGTTTATGAGATGTTGTTACACCACATGTTAGGAAGAGAGCAGCGGATGTTGTACAACTTAGAATTTCACAAATTGGTTCCCCATAGTAGTGGTTAGCGTTAACGGTAAACACCAGTGTTTGTGTTTAATCCATGTCAAGTTGACCTTTAGCTGAAATGGGGTCATTTACCTTAACAGTCAACATTTCCTAATCCAGTAAGTCCCACAACAGATCAAAGTTGACTTGTCAAAAGTATAAAAGAGAGAAATGTCTCATTGATGAGATTTATCATTAGTTTTGTCTTATTTTTTCCCCATTACCTGCTTAGGTCTAACTCACTGTAGCCTGACATTTATCCTTCTTTCAGCTTCTGTGCTTCTCTTGACAAATCTCTAAACACTTCACTGATGCTGAAAATAACTAGCTTTGAGTCTCTTTTTCCACAAAAACAACTTCCACACTGCAAAGAGTTGTAGGCAGTACCACTACAACAGTGCTTTCCTTTCACGGCTCTGAAGGAAAAAATAAATAAATCTGATTTTTAATTTCCACTAAAGTCCATATTTAGAACAGGGCCGGCAGATTCCAGCCACCAGCTAATTTCTTCATGTATCTCTGATTGCTTCAACCTCACTGTCTGCACAAAACCTTATTCTGCTTTTCACACTCAGCGGCAGGATGCCATGCCCTAACAACGCGTCTCATGTGGCGTTTCCCTGATTTCAAATTCCCTACCTGCTGATTATGTTGGAGCTGCAGGTTTCAAATCCATCTTGAGAGGTTGCAAAGCCAGAGGTCCTTCTCTGAATGTGTAATGCTTGGCTACATCCGCAGTAGTAAATTGTTTAGTCTGATGTTTATTTTTTGTTTGGAGGCGATTAGCAGTTTTTAAATCTGATCACATGGCAGAAGCTGACTAGACCAACTGGTTTAATCCACTCTTTGTTTTAAAATGGGGGAACTCTGCACGTAGAAGGCAGTTATATAAAATGCTTAAATAAAAGAAGGTTTTGTGCAGAATTGTCCACAATTTGAATTCAGGTCCACCGACCTAAGCCTGTGTGTGAGCACAAGCTCCACAATTGTTTGTGTGTATGTGTGTGATTGAGGAAAATAGATGAGTCAGTTAGAGTTTGCCTGCTAGCTGCCTTGGCAGTGAGAGACGCCTGGAGAAGAATGTTGGCCGACAGAAGGTATGAAGTCGCAGCTGTTCAGAGTTAGTGACATTTGTGTTACCGTGTGTGTGTGTGTTACCGTGTGTGTGTGTCTGTTATGCAAAAGAACTGAGGCATGATTGTGGCTCTGCATCTCTTTGCATTGCCCAGATGGACCAGAAGGTTGAGGCAGGTGCATTGTGGTGGAACAGACCCAGAACCCGGAGGGGGGCTGTCTGATTTGTCTTTTCTTTTTAATTTTTAAACATCTCATTATAAAATATTTTACGGCTTTATTTTTTTTTAGCTTCAGCTCGTTTCTTTTCTTGCCTTAAGTTTGTTGGATATTTTCGCACACATGTTGCATGTTTGAGCCGGTCTGGTGGACACATGTGCCGCAAAGCCTTTCCAGATATGGATCCTTACAAGATAAGAGGAATGTAGCTAATATTAACAGTTTGGTATTTTTCACATGGTTCCTATTCAGGAGCGGGGCAGACCTTCAAATAAACCAGTCTTGTGCTGGGTTGTCTTTAATTTACACTGCAGCAAAGGCTCATGGGATAAGACGGAGCTCAAACTCCAAAGAATGTCATTAATGTGTGCTTGTTGTGATTAAAATTGCGAAGGAGAGAGAGATCGTCCTTCTCTTTGGTGAATGTTTTGGTATGTGTGCAGTCAGAGTATGTTCACATATTAGGATCTTGCAGGAGAGTTTACACTGTCGTATAGATTGAGTTTTTATTCTTGTCAGATCTGGTTTTGTTTTTGTTTTATCTGTTGGAAGAGGTTTTATGACGCAGTGAATTTACCTGGCGGCTTTGTAGAGTTAAGATTTATGGCTCGAGCCCGAGCCAAAATTCCAGCAGGGTTGGGCAAAAATGATTTGCTTGATAGCCGGGTTGGGCTCTAGCTACTGTGGTGCTTTTAATAAGCCTGCAATGCATAAAGCATAAAAAAAAGCAAGAACGCACAATGTAAGGATGTCTTAGTCTACCTGTTATAATCTAAGTAGAGGAGTAGATACTTTACCTTACTGAGGGAATAAAGAAATTAATCAGACTAATAAGCGCAAGCGCACTGCATGCAAAACTGGTTCCGATCAATCACACATCCACAGATGATTTTCACTTAACTCACCCTGCGGCTACATGCAAGCAGCAAATGGAGCTGCAAGAAGATAGACACATTCTAAAAACAGGAGTAGTTGTGCTTCTTACTTAAAAGATGGTCTGAAAAAATCTGTCTGGTTTACTTTGGGCTTGGAAACGGGCAATTTGCATGTAGGTTGGATTTTTTTTAGGCCCAATCTAAACTTTGCAGCTTCTAAGGCTACAATGCCTTACAGAAGTGTCCCCTTCAACTTTTTTCATTACCACAAACAAAGTAGTGCAGCCCTTCTTTCTTCTGTTTATCTCTTAATAAAATCCTGTTCAACCAATTACCTCAGGAAGTCTCTTCATAAGTAAATGCACTCAACCAGGGTGTAATTGAGCATTCACAATTGTTCTGTAAAGGCCTCAGAGGATTATTAAAGACCATTAGTGAACACAGCGGGGACAGAGGTGTGGAAAAGTTTAAAGCAAAGTCAGGTGATAAAACTACCTTTCCAAGCTTTGATCATCCCCCAGAGCAACGTTCCAAGTCATCCGAAAACAGGGCGGAACAATTACAAACCTACCGGGAGAACATGATCCTGAGAAGTAGCCAAGAACTCCATGGTAACTCCAGAGATGTACAGCTCACAAGGATTGGGCTGTGACAGAACAGCTATTTGATGTGCAATCTACAAATCTGGGCTTCATCACAGAGTGGAACGAAGAATGCCATTGTTAAAAGAAAGCCAGAATGTTTAGAGTTTGTCTTAGTCATGCTTGAGATGTCTGAAATTGTTGTTGTATTCCAGTTTTAGTCAACTGAAACGCACCAAATTTTACTCAGCAAAGTTGGACCATAAATTTAGTCCACTACAATGTGACGTTTTAGAGGAATGTGTGTCTTACAAAAAGAAAAAGTTGTATACATACACAGATTTACTATTATTTGAAGCAACTTTTGGTTAAGTTTCATTGACTATTTTGTCACTGGTTGTAATTAGATATAATTGGATGTCATCTCTCTTATTTTCATCTGATTTATCAATGACAATGTCTGTCATCCTTATTAAAGTTTGAGTTTTCCTTCTTTTTGTTTTTGTAAAGAAAAAATGTCTAAAAACTGCAATAAAACCATGTATAATTTTCTTCTACTTTACAGTTTGCACTATATTATAAAGGTCTATCATATAAAATCCCAATAAAACACAACATATTGTAAAAAAAAAAGGTTCGAACTACATGAATCCATTTACAAAGCACAAGATAAATAAATAAAAACTAATGAAACTAAAGGATGATGAGTTAAAGAGGTATTTGTAGACAGCTTGAAGCTTTAGCCCAAATGTTCATCAGTGTAACTGCTATAAGTATACGTAATCCAGCATTGGGACTAAAAGTTGATTCTAATCTGGATTTTTCCGACCTAATTGCCTGTAATCCCTAAGCATGACAACAACTGAGGAGGATAAGACTAGCGGGATGAGGGAAATCCACACATCTCATTTTGTTGCGTCTAAGATAAGATTTACATTTAAAGCATTCAGAGATGAAGAAAAAAGTGAAATAAGATGTTCACATGCTGTGACCTGAGCAACCTAAATAAATGTAATTAAAATGTAAATTTTTTTTAGCCGTTTACCTACTTTAAAGCCACCGAAAATGCCTGAATGCACTTTCAGTGTCGACTTTAGAGGCATCGTCACTTCATTTTGAAATGTTTTGTCCTCTTTAACCTACATACTTCACTTCACACATGTTGGTAAATGGGCCTCTTTCAAAAGAGATTTATTCAGTGTGTATGTGTGTGTGTGTGTAGCCACTTGATGGTGATGGCTGTGGATGGATGGCGAGTTTGGAGGCAGATAAGCAGGGTTTGTAATTGATTTGTGTGGTGCAGAAGAAGCTTATAGTGATGTGAGCTAATGCCATCAGCTCAAGGCTTGTATAAGATCCCTGCTTCACTAAAATGAATTTATAAAGCAAAGAAGAGACAGCAGGGCAGGCTAGATTGTCACTAATCCTCGGTGACAATCGTGAGATTGGGATTAATTTAGGATTTTCCCTGTCAACTCTATTCCCGTCATCTTTATATGTTTAACTGTTCAATTAATTACTCTTTCTCACTTGTTGACCTTTTTAAGATGCATTTTAAATGGTTCTTGCAGTTTTATATCCACACAAAGATGTTGAACAACAAAACAGGAAGATTATGGATGAAGAAGAAGCTGAGGAAAATATTGAGTAGGACGGATGAGGAGTGATGCTAAGATGAAGGAGAGAGAGAGAGAGAGTGGCAAAGCTGTTTGGAAATTAAAAAAAGCGCTTCTGGCATATCGAAGCATTTAGCCAAGATGGCAGTGGAAGGAGCTTAGAGCTGCTGTTTGGAGGTGGGGAAAAGGTGGGGGAAGAAGTTACTTCTTTTGAAAGAGAGGAGGATAAAAATGGATGGGTGAGAAGCAACTCTTTGCCCACAACTTAAAGTTTTCACAGAGCTGCAGCTCAGCACATCTTGTGTTAGTCAGAACCCACCAGATTCTTTTTACAGAGTTTTTGTGAGGCAAGTGTTTGTCATAGAGTCCATTCCAAATGCGTTCATACCCCTTGAGACGCTAACATTTCGTCACGCTGCAATCATCTCCAGCACATTTTATCCCGACTTTGTATCATAGACCAACACCAGGTAGTTTATTATTGTAAAGTGCAAGTATCTGTAGCCATCCCATCGGTAGTGTTCCTACAGATTCCCCTTTAAAAATGTAGGTCTGGACTTTTTGTGTAATCTCAACCTGTCAGTTGTGTCTCTGCCTGTATGTTTAGTGTCATTGTCTTGTTGGTAAAGGAGACCTCGACCCAGTCTCAGGGCTTCTGCAGCCTCTCACAGGTTTTCTTCCAGGCTTGCCCTATATTTAGCTCCATCCATCATAGCCACCATGTTCCCCAACGGGGATGGTGTGCTCAAGGCAAGGTGTAGTTTTAGTATTCCTCCACACAGTGATTTGCATGTAGGGCAAAAAGTTCAATATCATCTAGGACTGAAATAATTAATTCTATTAATCATGATGAATAGATTATTGAAATAATTGTCAACTAATTTACTAATTGATTAGTTGTTAACTGCAGAGTGACTATAAAAAAGACTCTTTACTGAAAGAACAACATACAAATTTTTGCCAAAATTGTAAAAAAAAAAGAAAAAACAACTTCTTTGTCTGTAAAGATGCTCTACCCCAGATGTCCTCAAGTGGCAGTTTTAGCTTCACCTGCTTCAAATTAAGTTAAAAAAAAAAGGAAAGAAAGAAAAGGAATAAAATCTCCTACTGGGCAGTTTTGCTATCCAATTATTAATTGGTTAATTGAAAAAAATGGCCAGCAGATTACCCTACACTGTTTTGATGTTGAGTGCTGAGCTTTTCTCATGTTGATGTTAGATGCATTTCTTTATTTTTTAGCTGTAGATGCATCTTTTGCTACAGTTGATCAAGCAATCTCTAAAGGAATGCTATGTAATTGCAATTTAGACAGTAAAATGAACCAACTCCTTCCTTCCTTCTTCAGAAACAAAGTGGAAATAAATATTGGTTAGTATTGGCCCAGTTCTGTTAATCGAATCGAAACTGCTTTGTTAAAAAATTACTAATATCTTCCTCCGATTCCGATATTGGTGCCGATATATCGTGCGTCCCATAAAGAGTTTTTTCTCGATTAATTGGCAGCATAATCAGTAGAATAATAGATGACTGAAACAGTCGTTAAACGCAGCTCTGACGTGTAGTTTTTCGTCCACATGTTGGCCACTTCTCCTACGTGAATTATGACAAACTGAACAAAAGCCTTATGGAATCAGCCACCTGTAGCTTTCTTCTTGCAGTTGTTCCAAGAACACAAAATTTGTGGAGTGTCCAACTTAAAATCCCGACTTAATACCCTAAAGTCTATAATATGTGAACAAATCTAAGATATGTAGCTACTTTTTCAAGCACCATGGATCGCGTGTCTGTTAACAAAAAGCTTAAGCGTCTTTTTGTTAATAATTCTGCCTGACTGAAGACTACGGCACCATGGGACGCATTCTTCCCCAAGAAAGCTGACATACTTCTACCTCTTTCTTCTATTTCTTTCTTTTTTTTTTATCTTCTCCCCTCACGCTTGCTCTCTGTCTGCTTTGACCTTTCCGTACTATAACCGTCTGTTTTCTCTCCGTTTTGTCCCCCTCTCTTCCATCTCCAGTCTGACTCCCTCCTTCCTTCCGCCTCACCTACTCATCTCTTCTTTCTCCCTGATCCTCTCCTGTTTTGTTTTGTTTTGTTTTTTTCCGCTGACAGAAATCAAAGTTTGCCGTTCACCCATGTGTCTTCATGTCGGTGCTTTCAGGAAGCTGGAATCATATGGGAAAAGCTCTTCCTCTTGTTTGTTCACAGCTTACTGGTCAGCTGAGCTGCACATGTTTGAAGAAATATAATACGGTTGTTTACTACCACCTTCAGCCTTCCTGTCTATGTTTAGACTTCAGTATTTTTGTCAAAATATCTTTATTTCTACATTTTCATTAAATTTTTCTAAGCATTTGCTTATCTCTACGGATCATACATTTCCACTTCTTCATATCATCTTTCCTTTTCCCCCTTCTTCCCGGTCTTCCTCCTCTTCCTCCCCCACCCCTCTGCTTCACCCATACCCGCGGAGTCACCTTATCTCTCTGCAGTCTGTCTGACTTATTTATCACTGCTCTGAAATATTAAACAGTCCCCTGCCTCTGGATGGGAGTCCACGTCTTTCATTTTGAACACATGTATGTGCAAATGCACACATAGATCCGGCGTGGAGCGCTGCTTCTTACGGATGCTGAAAACGCTCTGCTGCGTCCATCTTGCCTCCTTACCGTCTACTCCTGGTTTTCAGGCGGCCCTGTGTCTTGAACACTGCTGCTCCGTTGGGACATTGTAGATACATGTATGCTGTCAAATACCTTTTGCACGTGTGCTCGAGTGACTGTGGTACTCGTGTTGTTTCTAGGATACCGCCAATGGTCTATGATCTTTGTAGATCTGCACCCTGTACAACCTAAAGAGCCATTTTTAGCTCTCAGGCCGGCCACATAAAACTGGTTTAGAGCCACAAATGTCACACGGCTTTTTGAAGGAAGACGGCTTATAATTTTAGGTAAATATCTACCAGGAAATTTCGTTTTAAAGAACCACCATTCCATTTCTATTTATGGGATTTAAAGTAAAGATAAACATATTTTTTATGTGAAAAGAGGATGGATTTTTCTTTCTGTGGAATGGAAAATGATTGTAACAAAAAACAAAAACAAACATAAATTCTAACCCAATGACAAGAAAACAGGTCTAGAAACATTTTTTTGTCAGCATTTGAAGAGATAGACTTTTTTTTTTTTTTCATCTTTAGCCAAAATTACAAAGAAAGTCCAAAGAGCCACTGGCTGCAGACCGCTTGGGTTGGAAAATAAATTTACAAATAAAATAAACAAACAGAAAGAAATTTCCATACATCCCTCCAGTCATGTTTCTTGAAAAAAGCTTGAAAGGTGTTTTACTCAGTGAAGGGATGACTGTAATGGATGAAACGTTTCATCCTGCTAACCTTTCTATAGTAATATTTTGATTTAGTTCTTGTCTCCTCCATTTGTGTTAGAAGATTGTTCCACCTGAGGTGTGGCTCTCTGCAGCTCCTCCAGAGTTGCCGTGAAGCTCTCAGGTGCTGACATCCTTTTTCTTCCACTTTACAATGAAACTTCACATAGTGCTGCACAATATTAGACAGCGATAATATTAATAATGGTGATGAATACTTATTTCCCTCTATCCTCTCTTTCTCATCCGGGCTTCCATCTTCCTTTGACATTCGGCATTTTGGACAATGTTTTTTGAGTCCTTTGTGAGCATCTGCTGCCTTGATACTCTGTTCAACTGGCTAAATATTACATTAGCATGAAAAATGAAACATCAAAGCACTTGGGATTTATTTCCTAACTCCAGACAGCCATATTCTTCAACCCTAACATCGCTTTGTGTTGATCAAATAGCCTAAAATCCCAATTAAAAGAGGTCTGAGTTTGTAAAGTGATAAATAAAGAGAAAATTCAATGGTTTCTTTTGGTAATAAATGTAGTTATTAATATCTGACATTGCAGGATTTTAGGAAATACGTCAACCTGTATTTATAAATCCGTACTTTATTTCCTTCCTGTAAAGCCTTGATGCTGTAGAAATTTCCTTTTCTTTGCACGTTATTGCTAGTACGCTTCACACTTTCTAAGCTTGTAAAACGAGGAACTGTTCCATGTTTAGAGCATAATTTGAGGTGACAAACGCTCACAAAAATGTTACCATTCAATTTGATTTGTTGCTATAAAGTATAAGCAAACTCCTAATTCCAAACAACTTTATTAAGCCTCCGCTGGAGTGTTGTCACCTTTGGTAGGCGGGTTATTTCTTCTCTTCACAGCACTTTCTACAGAGCAGTCCATGAGGATTTACATGGTTTATACATTCGCCCACAAACGTGTACACAGAGGCTTGGGCAGAGGGTAACGGTGCCTTCTATTCCTAGCGGACCGTCCCCTCAGGGAGGAGTGTTGTCTAAGGCTGGAAATGTTGACTAGGCCAGAGCGGAGCCGTGATGGTTCTGCACCTGCTGTGGAAACTGGGCTGCGTTAAAAGCTGCTTGGCCATATACCACTGGCTCCATCACCCCACAGCCTCTCTGAACAGGCTCAACAGAAAATTTACAGTCTGTAACAAAGACCCAACATTAATTACAAGGATTTTGATCTAAAGTCATCCTCAAATGTTGCTAATTCAGAATGTAACCACAAAGGGAATTTTATTACCTGGACCATGTTGAAGTGTTTGGAAGCGCTCCATGTTAACGTCGCTGATTGTGTCCAACTCTTAATGGCTGTGGTTTTGGTTTTGAGCTGTATTTGGCAACGTGTGATTGTTTTCAGGGTTTTTTTTTATCATTTTTTATTTTTTTTATGTTTTCAAATGGGCACTTGCTTCGATTTTTGGCTTCACATCTTGTTCTTGTTACATTGAATGGAAAACTTGGCTGTGTTCGCATATTGAGCCATCACGAAGAAGCATCAGAAACACATCATCTGTACGCTTTTTTTTTTTTTTTCCTATTAGATTAATCTGACCCGAGGGATGAGGGTGTTTCTTCCAAAATAAATTTAGATGAACATGCGTGGGTTCATCTTAAGCCAATCAGTTTCAGAGACTAAAACTGATTAGGTTAATACCTCGTCTCCCTTCCTGGACTGAATTAGACTAATGTTTGGAAGACGCAGCGATGTTGGATTAAATTTGTACTTCTCGTGCCATACTTGGTTTTAGCTCTCATCTCCTGTGCCCACGCGTGAGAACGTGCAACCTCTTTCCTTCCCCAATTATTCCAAGAAATCCGATGTTCAAGATCTATTCGTCTCTGTGCTCTTACAGATGCTCTTCGCTGATTCCTTCCATCTCTGCCCTTGTGTTCCCTGCTCACGTTGTGAAGTCTTCCCTCTGCATGCACTTAAACAATCCGCACATATCCAGAGTCCATTAACTCTTTTCCGTGTTCAGCTTCAGAGAGGTCATTACTCCTTACAATGTTATGCATGCATTAGGCTTTATGAGGACACCCACAGCAGCAGAGGGAGTAGATGACTATTGATTTTTATGAATGTGTGTGTTTTTCAGCTACTATATGCTTGGGTTTTACTCTGCAATACAAACAGGAAATTCACAGATTTATTGGATGAGTTTGTTTTTTCTTTAATCAACACAAGCAACGCATGTAGTGCCTTGAAAAAGTTTAGATACTTCTTGAATATTACAACCACACACATAAGTTTTACTGGGATGTGACAGTACAACGCTGTAATTCTGAATTAAGTGGGAGGGAAAATGAGGAAATAAACATCTGAAAAGAGGGATTAGCATTTGGATTCAGACTCCTTTATTGTGACATGCCTGAATAAAATTTAGTGCAACCAGTTGCTTTGAGAACTTGGTTGGTAAACAGAGCCCATCTGGGTGTAATTTAATCTCAGTATAAAGCCAGCTGTTCAGGTTTGTTAGAGATCAGTGGCAAACAAACGGCATCATGGAGACCAAGGAGCACAGCAGAAAGGTCAAGAGGAAAGGGATGAATATTTCTAAAGCAGAGATGGCTTATAAAGCATTCTGGGCTTTGAAGCTCACAGCACTTTTTAAAGAGAACGTCTTAAGGCATTTTGTATGGAAGTTGTGGTCTACATCAATTTATCATTTATCAAAGAATGATGGGAAGAAAGTTTTATAAACATAGTGGTGGCTGGATCATGCTGAAGGGAAGCGTTTTTTTAAGCAGGGACAGGGAAAGGCGTAAGCCCGCCCCTGAGGTCAGATGCAAATTTATGTCTTAAAATTCTGAAAACCTGTGAGAATCTGTGACAAGTCTTGAAAATTTCTGTGCATCCAGTTGGACAGAGCTTGATTTTTTTTGGGTTTGTTTGTTTTGTTGTTGTTGTTTTTGCAAGATAGTCTTAAAAGTCCATGCCACACTTCTTCTTTTTTTTTTTTTCCTCTAGGGGGTCTTTTTGTGGGCTCTAGTGTCCCTTATATGAAGGTAGGCTAACAGGAAAGGGGAAAGGAGAGGGGGGAAGACAGGCAGCAAATGTTGCCGGGTCCGGGAATCGAACCCGCGACGGCCGCGTCGAGGACTCAAGGCCTCCAAACGTGGGCCCTGCTATCCCCTACGCCACCACAGCACGCCTCATGCCACACTTTTAAGAAGTGTATTATAGGGAAATACAATACAGTAATGGTTCAGTAAGTATTTATGTTGATATATATATATATATATTTATGTTTTAAAGTCATGGTTTGGTATGTTTTCAATGTACCACAGGCAAGAAAAATAAATTTGTTTTTTTGTGTGTAAACATTTTTTTCCAGTTTGTGAAGTTAATTTGATTTTGTCATTGTTTTTTTTTGTTTGTTTTTTTAATGAAAACAAGAAGGTAGGACTGGTAGCTGGATGGATACACAGATTATGCAGCCATAACCACTTGAAAACAGTTAATGTTGATATTTACACATTTCTAATTAAGACTGCTCGTAGGAGAATATAAAAAGTGAAAATCACTTTGGAGTTGTTTTGATATTTTGACATGCTAGTGTCTGAGCTGAACCTGAATGCATCATAGTCTGCTGTTTGGAAAATCCCCTTTCATCTTCTTCCAACTTGCATTTCATATAATGTTTGGGTTTTTTAGCCTACTGGACGGTACAGGTAGCCATTTGGACGTAGGCTGATTTTTCTCCATTTCTAGTGTTATGATTCAGCTTGATGTTGCTTCAGGTGAGTTATTCAGTTCATTTCAGAGCAAGCTGAGAGACATTTCTAGGTGCAAGAAAAACCTAAACATTCCCAAATATCAGAGTTTAGTGATGTTCCCTGTTTCTTTTTTCGCTTTCTAAAGTTTTGCTTCCGTTTTCAATCATAAAACCACTGTAGCGTGTTTTTTTGTTGTTGTTTTTTTTCTTTTCTTTTTTTTTTAAAAACAACTTTGTTCCTGTTCCATCCAATTCACAATGATGCACTCCTTTATGTTAGTCTATCACATGTCCTCCCATATTAACTAAGTATGAAAAAGTTGAATGGACATAAATAGATTTGTAAGACACTGTAGAAGAAAGCTTGTATGCAATTCTGTTACAGAAAATCTGTTGGGGGTGTGCAATTTTATCTGTGACTATCCGGACTGAGATGAAGAGACTGGCACTTTGTTATTGAAGTAATGAATCCAGCGTCTGTGTCTAATATGACTGCCAGATAAAGTGGGCGAGGCCGAGAAGGAGGAGGATATATATATATATATCGAAGCCCTGAAATTAGACTGTGATGGAGCATGATCAGGGGAGTAGAGCGATGATAAAATAAAGCCGATGGCTGGAGGGAGGAAGTGATGATACGAACAGACTGCAACATCAACATCGGGTTCTTCCACGCATGCTTCTCCTGCTAAACGTGTCCGAATTCCAGGCGTCGCTCTGCTCCTTATTCATTCTTATTAATGGGCGTCCCAATTATAAGTCTGCTGCTTTTTGCCTCTCGGTGTGCTATACGTGTGTGGTAATTATCTGGATATGAAAAATAGGGATACAAATATGTTCCCTGTAAGGCTGAAGGGCTTTATAGATGCGGTGGTGTTTAACTGAAAGCGGCTCTCCTGCCAAGGACGGCAGCTGTATGGAGATGAGAGCGGCCGTGAATGGAGGGACACGAGGAGGGATGAATGAAGTCCAGGAAGCCGTCGACTCCGGATGCCGGAAGAAATTCTGTGTGGTGTTTTGTGTGGCTTTGAAAACGACTGCAACAATTTTATCTGGCATTTTATTGCGGCTGCACAACAAAAGGGGAACAAATAATTTCAAGTCGTTGAATGGGGATTACTTCTTATTTCTCACTCGTCTTCTCGTTTTATCGCCACCACTTTTTGCAGGCTAAAGCATTTTCATTAGGATTAGTTTTCATTAAGAGTAGTTCTTTGTGATTAGGCTTGTCACGATGACAAATTTTGCTGGACGATAAACCATCCCAGAAGTTATAGCGATGTATGAAAATGTTGTTAAGACTATTTTCAGGTAATATATTGATAGTGGCACAATAACGCAAATTCACCCTCTCAAAGACAAATGACAACAAATTTTATTAAGAACACTTAACATGGGAATTGGAAGATATTTTAAATATAAAATAAAGTCTAAAAAACAATTGCTCTTCAAAAAATAGTAATCATCAGAATGGATATTATCAAGCTCATTTAAATTTATTATGACTAACTGATGAATTGCTTAATGCAACAAGCTTATTTGCACCACTTTCGGTTTTTACTCTACACTGTGCCGGTTAAATTTTTATCATTATGAACAGTAGAGCCACGGCAACCAAAGATATTGGAGACAATAAATTACAACAAAGACTGATAAAGAAAATGAAATGATACACCATGTTGATCTTTTATTTGTAGACTTGTTCTCCAATTCAGATTGCATTGCTTGAGAAAAAAACAAACACTCGCAGGTCAAGGTTTGGCAGAAAATGCTTTGATGGAAAGATTTTAAAATTCTTGGATTATTTAAATCCAACAGAAGAAATAATCCGAAGAACCTTCAATCTGTTTCTGTAGTTGAAAAAGCCCATAAAATAAGAAAACTTGGCTTTTCTCAAATCTGAAATCGGCCAGGAAAAATGTTTTTGATGCATGTTATAGAAAACCATCCATCCATCCATTTTCTTTACACCCTTCTTCCCTAATGGGGTTGGGAGGGTTGCTGGTGTCAATCTCCAGCTGCGTTCCGGGCGAGAGGCGGGGTACATCCTGGACAGGTCGCCAGTCTGTCGCAGGGCAACACAGAGACATACAGGACACACAACCATTCACACACACATTCACACCTAGGGAGAATTTAGAGAAACCAGTTAACCTGACAGTCATGTTTTTGGACTGTGGGAGGAAGCCGGAGAACCCGGAGAGAACCCACCATGCACAGGGAGAACATGCAAACTCTATGCAGAAAGATCCCCGGCCGGGAATTGAACCCAGGACCTTCTTGCTGCAAGGCAACAGCTCTACCAACTGCGCCACTGTGCAGCCCTGTTATAGAAAACCGTTCAGATTAATTAGTTATGGACGTCAGTGTTGTACTTTGTTGGCAATTAAATTTTAATTTGAAGCTAACACGCTGCTTTATCCCGGTTAGATTTCTCTTTGTGACGCAACATGTGTCAGGAGAATATTTTGGTTAACTTGGATGAGCAGGAGGTGAAATTTGCTAGCAATGGAATCATATAGAGAAAATGAAACATGTTGATTGGATAAAAACAACTTTTGGTTTGCTTTTCATCAGACTCTGCTGTTTTAAATCCGACTTTTTCACCTCTTATTCTTTTTGTTTCCCCTTCTACCCCTAACTGCAGTAGTACTCTTTGTACTCCATCTCTGTTTATCGACTTTGTTTTTTTTTATAAAAGCAGACGATGTCTCAACATGAAGAACGGAGGAGGCGAGCAGTGAGAGGTGTGTAAGTTCAGCTTCTGCCTTTCTTTTTTCTTCTTTGACGACCGCATAAATATTAATCGCTCCTTCAATCAAAGCTGAAAAGAACAAAGAACAAGGCTTTACCGAGAGTGACTGATGGGGAATTGGTGAATAAATGTGCACAGTTTCGCAGTGAATTGAGAGAAATGTAAATGGCAATTTCAGATCAGAGTCTGAATGGGCGAAGCGAAAGTGTGTGTGGGAGAGACGGCGCCTCGGAGCAATGAGCTGTGAAGACGTAGGAGACTAAGCTGGAGAGTCGATATGATTGATGCGCGGCGACAAAGGTCTTCAATTGTCTCTCCCCCATCAGCACCTTTAATGGCTTACAAGGAAATAACAGTGAGGGGATTCATGCTCCCACTTTAATGAAGTTGAGGAGAAATGAGTTTCATTTGCAGTCTTTTTAATTATTTATAGATTCTTTGATGCCTCTTTGTAGCAAACACTCTTGGCTGCAGAAGGGCAAACACACTTCTTTTCTCTCTATGTGAGTTTGTTTGATGTTCAGCACACGCCGATTTGTTTAAGCTTTGACGAAAGTTTTTCAACTCAGAAATTCAGGTGTATCTTAATAAATTTGAATTTCATAAAAAAAAAAAAAAAAACCTGACTTAATTTCAAGCATCTGATTTTGTAAGTTTTGATGATTATTGCCTACAGCAAGGGAAACGGCGTATTGGAATATTGTGAGAATATTGAAAACAGGATGTTTAAGACAAA
The DNA here is from genome assembly GCF_019740435.1 of Gambusia affinis. NCBI lineage: Eukaryota > Metazoa > Chordata > Actinopteri > Cyprinodontiformes > Poeciliidae > Gambusia > Gambusia affinis. Next base: position 23,274,044 of record NC_057873.1, read on the forward strand.
AACGTTATATGATGGCCATCACTGATGCATTCCACAAGTAGGGTGAGCCTAATATGCAAAAAAAAAGAAAAGAAAAAGAAGCCAAATTATAAAAGAATCTTGCCATTCTGATTGAAGTATCAAAGCATTTAATGGAATATTAAGTGGAAGAAAAACCTGGTAGGCTTTTAAGGAGAAATATTTTGGGCTGCTGCTCGGCGGTTTAAGCTCCTTTTTTCAACTTTGTATTTCAGTATAAAAAAGATGCGATGATGCAAGTTTCTACAGTCAGTGATCATTTGGGGAGCCATGTCATCTGCCAGGGTTTTGGAGCCCTTCCTTCTTCCCTCTGCTGACGAACTTAAAAACTGCTTAGAATCAAAAATCTTATCGCCTCCATGTTGAGCTGGTTTGACGTAGTAAGAGCGTGCCTGCATCCTTAAATAGACTCAATCTTATGTATCTAAAATGAATGTTTTAAATTCATTAAGCAACATTTAAGTTTCCCTTAAATACATTAATCACGGGTCTTAAATTTTAGCGTGGCAAGATTATTTACTCATATATTCTATAGAGCTTATTTTACTCATGAGACTTTCCTGTCAGGCAAACGTTTGAGTTGAATGCAGACATCTTTATTTTGTTCTGCGACCTGAGGTGGTTCAGTCTTTGCTAGCTAGCTAGCTGTTTACGTGTATCATTGGTAGATGTAAATTTATTGCCAGTTGACCCGACGACCCTCTTCATCACTGGGTCACTTGTGTTGCTAGCCTGTACGATGCTTTGTGCATTGTGGACAAAAAGGCTTGCCACTACGACAAAAAATATGTGTTTCTCTTTTGTACATTTCTTTTGTGATGCAGGTCTTAAATTTCATTCACAGTGGTTTTTAAATTAATTAAATGTGAGGCGGTGAAACCCGCAGAAACCCTGAGTAATTCTCTGTACAACACGTGGGCGTGCTTTTCAGCTGACTGACATCTCTGTTCGAAACATCACATTTTCACTGAAGAAAATGAACTTTGTGATGACATTTTAATTCACCGCGATGCATTTGCAAGCACTTGTAAGATCAGTATTGTTTTAGAATAACCTGACACGTGTTTGTGTTTTCTTCTTCAATCACATTTGCAAGAAAAAGAGGAGGCTGATGAGACTCGCCACCCTGACAAGTGTATGAATATTTATGCAATTGATATATCAGTGTCTGCCAGAGAACACAGGCTCCAGATAGGAGGAATACAAATAAGAACATTTCCAAGTGAGTGTGTGTCTGTGTGTGTGGGCGCAGTTGAAGATTACAGGCCTGGGAGTACATGAGCTTTTTGGGTGGGTGTAAAATCGAGGTGTTTTGTGTGTATGTCGGCATGTCAGGGAGGGAAGGGAAAGGCATAGCTGACATTTACTTAGCTCTTCTCCTCTAGGCTTTTTGTGCCCCACATTCAAAAGGGGGAGAAATAACACTCACTCCTGTCTGTGGAACTTTCCTTTTTCCGTCTCCCCCCACCGCTCCTCCTAATGCAGCCTCGCTGACTCTGTTGCATTATTCTGTTTGTTCCCAGCTAGTTGCTAAAATAAGCTCTGTGTGTGACAGTAAAATAGGAGATGAAAGCCAGAGAAACGCCACCCCTAGACTGGTGTACAAGGGGTACCAGATTGGGTGATGAATAAGAACTAGCTGTTCACACCATTTGGCCAAACATGCCGCACGTTAATGCAGTCTTTTGAAGGTTAATTTGGAACCTTTAAATTTAGAGGAAATTACGCATCTTCAGGAACAGACATGCACTTTTCCTCTCGTTAATATTGTCACTTTCTGAGGCAGCTCCCAAAGGAGAGCGGATGAAATCGTTTACTCTAAATCTTTAATAGCACTAACTTCCTCTGCAGCTCTGCTCAAACGCATTCCCTGGGGACTCGCTTTTAATTATTTATACTCACAAAGCCTTTATCAACCAAACCTTAGGATGCTTTACAGTACACAGTGATGTTTATTATTTATTGCCTCCAGAAATGGGCCTATGCACATCGCTGGAGCTAACACAATTATTCACATTAATCTAATAGTTGATTATTGAAATAATCCTCAATTTATTTAGTAATTAGTTAATCGTTAACTATAGTGTACAGACTCCAAAACATGCCATTTAGATGAAAAACCTTCTTTGTTCCACCCAGATCTCCTCAAGTGGCAGTTTTAGTCTCACCTGGTTCAAATTTAGTGGAAAAAAAAAACATTGCTGCCCAATTATTAATGATAATCCAAATAGTAGTCAACAGATTATTATTTCACTTTATTGATGTTTGGTCAAGCAGAAAGGATTGAGATGTTCACATGTTGATGAAACTTTTTTTCAAAAATATATTTTAGCTGGTCAAAAGACCAAACGTACACTAAAGGAATGCAGTGTTGTTACATTTAAAGCAATAAAATGTTTGTTTTCTAATATAGAAAAGGAATTGAATAAAACAGTTTGCGTTTCTAATATTGTATAAAACAAGCTTACATGAATAAATGAACTCTGCAGGATGTGCAAAATATTTTTAATCCTGCTTATTGATGGAATAATCGATAATTTAACAACAGATTGTTAGCTGCAGCCCTACACATACAGCTGATGGCAACCAGTAATGCTTAAAAATCCCCCATTTAAATCTCACTGAGTCAAAAAAACAAAAACAAAAAAAACAGCCTCCAAAAGTGTACGTCCGGTGTGAGCATCGGCGGCTATGAAAGCTTACCCAACGGGTCAAATAATGTGCAGAATTTGTTTGCACGGCACATAAAAGAGGAAATGCTACCAAATAAAGTGTTCCTTTGTGACGGTAATGTTGCATGCATTGATACTGATATGAAAATAGTTTTTTTTAATTCGCTCAGAACTTTGAAAAGACATTCAGCTATTTATTTATTTATTTATTTATTTATTTTTTAACCTTTAAGCATTACGAAGCAACTAATAAAACAAAAAGAAGCTTTCTATTTCTGCATGGAGAACTGCATGACTATGAACTCCCTCAAGTCTTTCTGTTCCCACTAAGCAGGAGAAAATGAAGACGAGTGAATGTCAGCATTATTCTCTAGACAGAGTATGTATAGACCAGAGGTAGGACTGGAGGTCTGTAGGATAAACGCTGCTCTAATAGATGTCAAAGGACAGAGTCTCGTTCTCTTCTCTTTTGGTTTTTCTAAGTATTAAGCGTTCATTAGAATATAAATACCAACTTATAATAGCTCTGCTGTCGTCTGTAGTACACCAACATCCATGAAGTGAAGGTTATCGGAGAGTTGCTTAGCTAAACCCTTTAGGTGAAACAGTCTTCTTGTCTTACATCTGTTCATTTCTAAAAACTGCTGGTGTTCAATAATTAGGCTGCTTACTGTCATCGTTCTGCCTCATGCATATTTGGGCAAACAGTTTTAGTACGGCTGACGGCATTAGAAACTTGAAGCCACCCTACGCGTCAGTATTTGATTTACCAAATCAACAACCAAGAAAGTGATGAGACACAGTATGGAATTCACAAAAATGAGATGAGATTTTAATACTTTTAGGAAAACTTCAAATTGTTCCTGCAAAAAGTTCTCTATTCTTCATTTTTTTTTATACTTTGCCACAAACTGAAACTTTTTCATTTTCAAATTTCTTTCTATCTCTTCGGACCATAGAGTTATTTGTAGTCTCCCACTGATTTGTGCCTTGAATATCTGATTTTAATTTTTGTCTGCTTAGGTTTTTGGTGGCCTTAATTGAAATAAGACGACCTGAACTTCGGCTGTAACTAGACTGCAGTTTTTTAAAGGACAGCTCCGTCTTTCAGTCTTTGTACAAAAAAAATTATATCATCCAGCTATTAATAAAGCCAAACAGTCATCCCTGCATTTTATCCTGCAACTTTGAGACTTTGCTCCATTTACTTTTACCTCCATTTTTCCAGCTCCTATCAGATTATAGCCGTCTTAAATTCGTTTGGAGTAAGAAGTTTGTATGATTTTTTTATTTGCTCACTTTCATAATGGGGATGAGTGATGTTTATACAACGTTATTTGATTTCTTGCAGCAGAAGTAAAGGTGTGGGATGCTGTGTGGTTGTTTATGATAATAATAGACTTGCTGAAGGTGTGGGCTGAGAAAGTACTCGGATCACTCTCCGTGTTGCAGAATTCTCACTTTTTACTGTAATTTTATAGTTGACAGTAAATACCTTTAATTATCTGTTGTAAAACCTTTCCTCAGAGGTTCCCAGAAAAAAAATTCCAAGTGGTTTTATGCTACTTTTTAATCTTAAGTGACAGTTAGAGTAGACATCCTTTGGTGCAAAGCAGCAGTGTACTTTTTTTTTTTAATCACTCCCATAGATGCGAGAAATTCATAAGCAGAACGAAGGAGGAAATGATTCTCTGTTCTTTCTCTCTCTCCCCATTTATTTTTCTCTTTCCACAATCTTTTTTTCTCTGTCACTCAAACCGCTCATATAATACATTTTTAATGCCGTGGCTTCCTTCCTCTCACGTCCTGCTTTTATTTTTCACCTCCGTCCCGTTTTGCCGGCATGCTTTACCGATTCACGTCAGCTGTCGTTCTTCTAATTGCTGCACTTTTCTTCTGCGAGATATGTTTGCGATGTGCGAAGCGCCGAGGCAGATGTTATTAAAGCTTCTATTTCTGGCACGCAGAAGTGCAGCTCTTCACACCTTCGCTGCACGCCGCACAACACTTTGCATTCGCTGCTTTTACGGTACACCAACGTATGTTTTCCATTTTCCCAAAACATGAAAGCGCCGCGTTGCTTAGTGGGTGGCATCGCATGTCATGGAAGCCACAGTCACTCTCTGGCAGCTGTTTGCGTGTTTGAGCAAAGGGGTTGCTGTCAAATTTAGGAAGAAAACAGTGTCTGGAATTGAAGGTGTCGCATTTTGGGATATAATGTTGGTAGATTCTACAAAAAGTCAAACTTCTCTCGTTTCCAAACTTCTGAGGTTCCACATTACAGAGAACCGTCCTTCTGTGTCTCCCCCACTCTGCTCCTTCAGACTAGCCAGTTGCAATTAGCAAACACCTGCTGGAACTGCGTGTCTGCTGAGCTCATTATAGGAGCTACTTCTTAGTGCAACGGTGGTAAAAAAGTTATTAAAGGGTTCATAAAGGAACAATGTTGTGACGATTTCCTGAAGGGGGAGCGTTGAAAGGAGCAGGACTTTTTCAAGGGGACAGAGACGTTAAATTACAAAGTTAAATTTCTTTCAAGTTATATTTAATATACAGCATTTTTATAACAACTGAGCACAACGTAGTTACTTGATTGATCTATAAAATGATGCTAGGTGGCTGGAAAACACAAACCTACCCCTGTTGTGTCTTGTTTGACACATCATCAGCCTGAATAGGTTGCTTAGTTCTCTTTCTACAAACTAAATATCAGTCTATTAGAGTCTATATCCAGGTCAGTGACACAGACAGGGAGCTCTTTCTTTCAGGTTACGCTCTGGATTACCCAGACAGCTTCCTTCCAATAGTCTGTTTGGGTTTAATATGAGTTTCACCTCTTCTAATGGATCTGGCGGTCAAAGGAAGGACACACGGCTCTCTTTTACTCAGAAGGGTGTGTGTGTTTGGGTGTGCGTGTGTGTGTGTGTAGCGAGTGGAGAGGTGTGCAGACGAGTCTGCTCACTCCCTGAATGTGAATTGCCTCTGATAAAGTTCTCTTCGTGTTTTTATAGGCCCTGGTCGTCAGTGTTTGCGTGAAGGTGTGTATCTGTCTGGGCGTGTATTCGGAGCAGAAGACGGTCACCTTTGTGATAAAACCTGCTTTATAGGAAGCAGAAGGAGTCAACAACCTTCTCAGGCAGGGCTTTGGGTTTGAGGGGCCTTGAAATGAGACATCTGCCGAGGTGGGACAGATGTCGAGCTTGACGGTACCTTTGACAGCTGTAACCGTGGTTACCAGATGTTCTCATCACACCTGTCGTGACACTCGTATGATCATTGAGCTACAAGCTGAGGCAGACAGTTTTACCTCATGTACATCTCTCTTTCCCTCTTTGAAGGCTGAAGTCACTGAAGTGTTTCTTGGAACTTTTAATGGACTTCTGTTCAACTTTCCAGTCCTCATTCATTTTTATGGCTTCGCGTCTTGCCTTAGAAATCCTCATTCACTTCACAGAAACCATTTCTGTCCTTTTTACGCTGTCAGCGAGGCGGCATGCTGTGGCCCATTACATACCGCCTCTAGGACATGATGCATATTTGAATATGAATGACGCTCTCTGGGGTTTATTTTTTTGAAAGTTTTTGAGCTTTGTTGGTCACTAAAAGAGATGTGAGGTTCAGCGCAGCATTGCCTTCCCTGCCTCCCCCCTCCCTCTTGGAGACCATCTGTACTCAGCATGTTTGTCTTGGCTTTTTTTCTCTTAGATCATTTTTCCCAGGAAGAATGAAACAATTTTTGGGATGCCTCTGTAAAATCTGTGTGTCCAAGGCCACACAAACAATCCAATCTGCCCCAAGCCTCTCATCACACAGGAAGCATAATATTGAATTCAGATTCTCAGCTTTACAGATGTGTTTTTTTCTTTTTCTTTTTTCCTTCTCAGTGTTCCTTAATTTAGACTAAAATAGTGTTGAATCCTTATTCAGCCAGTTTTAATTTACAATGTGCAATTTTTTTTGGCTCTTATTCCTCCTGAACAATAAGCTGAAAGCTGGAAATTCAACAAAAAAACCCCCAAGAACTTTGTTGCTATTTCATCAGGCTCATTAGTGTCCATCAAACTTTCTCTGTTCTTCTCCGCTTTCAGTTAGTCTTTAACTTATCCAAAAAAATTAAGCAGTATCTTTTCTTTTAATGAACTGCTTGAACGTTTCTAATGAAAGCCCTTTATTCTCCTCCCAGACTCTTCCCATTCTTTTTCCTTTTTTCCCTGATTTGTCAGAAAATAGTCTGCCAAAGAAAGTCTTCACTCCAGCACAGAGTACGAGGGGCAGGAGGAGATTTTTTTTTCTGACTCTGAAGAGAAAATGGTTTTCTACGTTTCTGCTGGCCTGGCAAAATGACGAATAGAAATGTCTTGAAAGCCTGGCTACTTCTGTTGAACTGTCTCATACAGATGCGAGTCTTTGTTGACAAGACGAGTGTGTCTGGGAACATGGAGTATTGTGCGTGCGCTGTGATTCTGGTTACAGGTTTGTTATGCGATTCAGGTGATGTCTTGAGTATCTTGAATGAGGAACTACACTTGGAAGCAAGTCTGTGTGGAGCTGTGACACATATTAATGAGTAATAAACAATCAAAATAAAAAAAGTCAAATTATGTGGCTCTGCTGGTATTTTTAGCTGTGCACATAAAATAATCTCTCCACCAGAGAGAATGAGACAATGCCTCCGTGGCAGCATAAAGCTCATTCTGCTCATGTGCAGATGGTTCATTATAAAGTGTTACTGTTCACTTTCTCTCCCTTTGACTGATCAGAGAAGATAAAAGTTTTGTTTTTTTGGGAAAAAAATACTGGTGCTGGGCTGTCCTGATTTGCAAACCCATCTCTAAAAGATATGCTGTTGTGGTCTAAAAAGTTCCAGCAGTAAAATAAATCCAAAATACCACAACAGAATTACCACAAGATGATGAAATATCACAGTGTGACTTGTATAGAAGAAGTCTCTGTTGTGATTTTTGGCTAAAGCTGAATGGGAGACTCTCCTCTTTTATATCAAAGTCATGGCAACGTTTTAGGTGCCTGGTTGCAAAAATGAAACCGTCATAAGAAAGACGAGAAGGATTTTTAGGAAAACATTGATGAAGGCCATTTAATGGATGAAAAATATATAATTTAGTTGAGGTTTTTAAGATGGTAGACACAAATATGTATTTGGGGTTCAATTCACAGCTTCCAGTTTGGTGCTAAGCTAAAAACATTTTAGACATCTTGTCTTAGTGTGAAGCTAATGTGTATCAGCCTTGTAGATGGATACCAAACCCAGCAGACCCGTAATGGATGGGAGCGTGGACGGACCTTCAAAGAAATGTTTGATTCTTGGCGTATTTGATCCCAGTTTCTTCACATTAAGGCTTAATTGCTTGCCTTGCCTGCAAGTGAAAAGTGTTTACTTTATCTTTTTCCATGTTCTCTATATCTGAACATGGAAATATCAGAGATATAATTTAAAATTTTACTGGGGCTTTAACTCTTCAAACGTTAGTCACTGATATTTTTTTATTTTTCAGTGTCTTTGGTTTTAAGCAATTTGGATTTAAATCTCTTTTTTTTTCTGTTTTTAGAAAACTCTTTATGATTCTGTCCACAGAAACTAAAATGTGGATTTTTGATCCTTGTGTTGCTCTTATTTATCTACATTTGGTGCACCTCCAGTGTTTCTATTGACATTCTTCATGTCTGCCATTTCTGAGAGAAGGCTTCCACATAAGCGCACGCAGCATTCATTTTTCAATGTCTTATGCTGATCGTATCATTAATTTGATGCAAAGCGGTTTGTTTGTTTTTTATCTCTGCTGCTCGACTGTAATACCTGCCTCCTGACAGTCAGCCCTGCTCACCCTGTTCATCACATTTACTCTGACTCTACCCTGCCGTGCTCTACATTCCTTCTCTGTGCTCTCGTGCCTTTTCCTAATCTAATGCTACATTTTGTTCCCCTGTGTTTTTACCACTCTTGATCCCAGTCCTCATCTCTCTGTTTCAGTTTTCATCTCCATCCATCCATGCTCTCCCTCCCTCATCCACCTTTCCTTCCTTTCATCTTCTAATCTAGTTAGCCAGCAGGGCATGTGGTCAGATATTCAGGCCTTGACTTCCCTTCTGTTTGAGACCTACATTGATACTCTGTAAATTAGGTCACAGGAATGTAGAGTGACCCTTAGTGATTTCTTGTTTTGTTTTTTTAAATTAATTTATTTAGTTATTTATTTCACAAGACTCAAACGTTTCTAGTCATTAAACAAGTTTTAATGACAGAAAAACCTTTGAGACACCTATATGCCCCCTGGGCTGTGGGGCCGCTGCACCAAGAACCACTGAAGTTAAAGAGACAAAAACCTCTGAGCCCAATACTGAGCTCATTGTGGGGTTAGGGTTAGGGTAGGGTTATTTCATTCTTCGTGAAATGTAAACAGAAATGGAATGATGTCAGATTTTTTTTTGGGTTTTAGGATTTCCTTTTGTCTTTGGTAAAATCCATTGCACCTGCCAGCCTTGAGCATTTGTTTAGTTTGTATTTACCCACAAATCCCTGCGCTTTAGATACTTTGACCAAACTCAAATCTTGGCTTTTATGCAGACCAGAGTTGTTGTTGTTTTTTTTTTTTCACTTTTTTTGTCCACATCAGAGTTCGATTGTGGATTCCTACCTTCCCAAACAATCCGGACTTTCTAGGCAAACGAACAAGAGTTCGATTAAAGCGGTGTGAGCATGGCTGGTGTGAATGCACCCTGAATCACTAGAAGGTTGAAGGTTTCAGAGTGTAGACATAAATCTGATTGAGAAGCTGTGGCACGATCCTAAAAGAGGGAAGTTCAGGATCAAAACTCGAATAAAGTGGGCCGGTACTCCTCATCAGCAATAAAGTTAGTTAACAGACTCACTGTCAACTAAAAACTATTTAACGGTAGTTTGTGGCATTTATTAGATTCAGAGGGCAATAACTTGTTTGTATAAAGCCAAGTATGACTGCATGACCTTGTTTTTTTAATGAATTGAGTGGAAAACTGCATTTTGGATCTGCACTGTCACTCTGGGAGGTAAGCAGCAGTAGTTCTTGGTAATAGGGACAATAAAACAAGAAGCAAACAAGACTTCCAGCTTCGTTTCTGACCTCTGAACCCTGTTTGTTGAGTGCAGCTTCCTGCTTGGTAGCAACAGCAGAAAAGTATGTCAACTCATTGTTCTTCAAATGGAGCCAGAAAAGCACTCGGAAAAGATCTGTGGTGATTTTAGGCTGAGCCTCACCATGGAAGGAGACTGACGGGACAGTAGGAATTGAAAAATAAGGCAAGATAGAGGGAGACTGATGGTGTGCACAGAAAAAATATCGCAAGTGCTGACAAAATATAATGAGAGGCTAGATAAATTGTTTGCATATGTAAGAAAAAGCAAAGTAGGCAGGGATATTTAAGTCCAGGAAAGCAGAAAAAAGTGCAGATGAAGGACGCAGAGGGAGGTCTAGATTAGAGACGAAGCTAAATGGGGACAGTGTTCAAGCTTGTAACTTTGGGTTTATCTGCAGTTTTCTGTCAAATGACCTAAAAGTGTTCTCCTCATTGCATGGAAACTGCATACTTCACTGTTTTTTCTCATCCCCTTTTGCTTTCTCTTTCCTCCAGGTGTTTGACTTTTCTTGGTGTGAAATATGAGCTCTATGGGTTTTGGATGATATAGATCAGAGGCTAGTTTGCAGTGTATTATCTCGCATTCGTGCACAGTGACCTTGTGTTGCCTGGTCGTCCCTGTGCTTGGGAACTAGGGCATTATTTGCTCTCAAAATGCAAAGGGGTTGTGTGAGAAAAGGTTCCTTCGGTGTTATCCTTGGCAAAAAAAATGGGTAGAGGTGAGGATACAGTTTCTCTAGCTCAGCTGTATCCCACAGCGTGAGCCTGTGTATGTATTTGACTGGGATGATCATTTCTTTCTTTATCTCTGTTTATATGCTGCAGTGAGGCAGAAAGGACATCAAGGTTACTGCTGTTAGACCAGCTTTCTGCAGACTGTGCATAGATGTATATTTCAATGTTTTTCTAACAGTGTCTGTGTCCTCTAGCAAAGATACAGAAACGTTGATGAGCTTCTAGGAATTCTGTCATTATAGTTTTTTGTTCTGGTTTCAATCCTAAGTCGTCATAAATGGCAATAAATGTTTCTACACTTGCAGATTTTTAAATACTGACTTGTATTTATAGGAAGTGTGGACATATTTTACGGTTTAAGTGTTAAGCAACTGGCATTTTTCTACAAATCTGACTTTTGTTTGCATCATGTACCTTACTGTTGACCAAGGAGAAAAATTCTCCAGATTGATGAAAAGATTACATGGTTGTGTGTGCTGCTTGGTTCTAGTAAAACAGTGAACACAGTAAGACAGTTTTCATTCACAAATGTCTCTGTTTTTGACATCTAGCTTTGATTTCTACTCTTGTAACGATCTGATCTGATCTGACGCAGTATTTCACCAAAACAGTGGTAAATGTTAAGTATTTACTTCAGCAGGTCTTTTCTTTTCTACTCTGAAACAAACTTCCAGAAAACTGCTGAAACACTGAGTTCCTTTTACTCAAGGCTAAAAACTCAAATGCTTAGAGTTGCCTTTTATTAATTACTGGAATATTAATCAAAATATTTGATGTATATTTGCTTAATGATTTTGATTATTATTTTGTGTTTCATAATTGGTTACTGTATTTCGTTTTTATGGTGTAAAGCACTTTGAACTGCTTTGTTGCTGAAATGTGCTGTACCGCTGTACAAGTAAACTTGAATAGACACACACAGGGAGAACATGCAACCACAACCACATAATGCACTGAATCGCAGTATGAGTCTGTGCAACATCACAAATGCAAAGGTCTCTAACTGGCGCCCACAGTTAGTGTTCAACCACTCAACCCATTAGAGGCTGAGATGCTAAAGCGCATGGAAATTAGTGGTGATGGTGTTTAACGGCAGAAGGAGACAAAAGGCAGAAAAATGTGGACTGTCACAATCAAATTTGATCATTTTCATAACATTTCTTCAGTGCTGTAATTTCTGTGAGCTACATCCAACGTTTAGCTTTGGGATTAGCATTAGCAGGGCTCGAAAATGTAAAAATTAGTTGGAAATGTTGATATACCAATATCAGCTCAGACTCGTGGGAAACTGTGAGTACTTGCAAATGTCTGAACTGTACCTCCTACTGTTTTTTTGTTGTTGTTGTTAAGCAACCTAATTTTTATCTGAAGCCATCTAATTTCTTCTCTCACATTTTCAGGCTGCTGCTGAGTTCGCTAAGACCCACCTGGCAGAGGCTCTGCGCAGGCAGCTACTGACCTACGAACGAGAGAGAGACCGAGAACGAGACAGAGAAAAAGAGAAAAAGGACGAAAAAAAGGAGAAAGGAGGCTCCTCCTATCCGTCCATCCTGGAGCATCAGATACGGACGTTAGACAGAGAAATGCTGGACAAACTCTCTGCCAACTACAACGAAGCAGGTCTGTACCTTAGTTGTACAGTGGCTCATTAACTCTCAGTGATTTAAATGTGTGCGAAATGAACATTCACCTGGAGATGAGACGATAAAACTGAAGCGCATTAGGATGGATTCAAGCCATGTGTGCTGTTTGCCAAAGCAGATGTAATAAGAAAGAAATAACCAATCTTTTTAGCGTCTCTCGTAATGCTGCATTTAAAGCAGTATGTGCTACTTTAGTGTTTCACTTGACAGGAGTTGAATAGTGACTGTCAACAGCCTGGGGTCTAGCTTATTCAGCTGTTTGAATAAAAGTTGATCTTCACAAAGCTTGTAGTAATTATCTCCGAAGAGATGGATGTGTAGAAGAAGGAGAATTGTGTGTGAGAGAGAGAGAGAGAGAGAGAGAGAGAGAGAGAGAGAGAGAGAGAGAGAGAGAGAGAGAGAGAGAGAGAGAGAGAGAGAGAGAGAGAGAGAGAGAGAGAGAGAGAGAGAGAGAGAGAGAGAGAGAGAGAGAGAGAGAGAGAGAGAGAGAGAGAGAGAGAGAGAGAGAGAGAGAGAGAGAGAGAGAGAGAGAGAGAGAGAGAGAGAGAGAGAGAGAGAGAGAGAGAGAGAGAGAGAGAGAGGCGGAAACGGTTAAGGAACGGGTCAAATGGAGGGACATATGTGTGGAAACGAGCATTGTGCTGTTAAGGTGAATACAGTACCGTGGAAAATGACCACATTACTGAAGTCAAAATAAAATGAGAAAAATATTCACTGTATTATGAGACTGGCGGGCTGCCAGGCTTTAGGATTCGACTGATTTATGTTATTTACTTGAATTGTGTCTCATTGAATTTCATTGTGTTTGCCTTTTTAGGACCGTAGTTGGTGTTTAAGTAAAGTCTGTAATGTAATTACACAGAATCACCTTCCTGTTAATACACAGAAACACTGTGGGCCGCTGGTGGGTGCCCCTACTTTCGGGCTTAGCAATATTTCTGGGTAGCACCCTGATGTTGGTTTCCAAAGAGGAGATGGGGGAAAAAAAAAAAGATGAAATGCTCCAATAGGAGCACGTCCACTGGTTAATAACTTCTATACATGCGCTGACTGAACCAGCAGAGCTGAACGTTTAAAATGAGCTAAAACTGTAGCAAACTGGAACGTCTCTTTGGAAATTAGCTTGGAAAAAATGTGAACGTTAACAGTTGGATGGGACGTCTGGATGGTAGTGTGTAGCTTATTAAAAACTGCTGACATGTGACTCGTATGTAAGTCAGTGAAAGGGGCCGCTTGTATGAAAGAGCCGTTGAGCTTTCATATCCTCAAAATGAAGAGTCATATGATCCAGTAAAGACAATTAAAACGTGCAAAGCCACAGCAGTCTGGAGATTCCTAGTATGACTGTTGCCGAAGATCCATTTTGCTCCAGTTGCAACTTCTTGGCAAAGACTCTCTGTCCTCTGTCCTCTTTCATATATTATATAGGTCAAAATAATATATTTAAATGTTATTTCTGATGCTCATTTTCTGATTGGCATATAAATCAAGATGCTTTGCTCCTCAAACTAGCATGGCAAGCAGAAAACAGGGAAACAAATTCTGAAAAGAAAAGGCCAAATGAACCGTCCAGCAGCCCCACGTTGGAGGACACTGCTGCTAAAAAAACATAAGGGCTGTGGGAACAAAAGAAAATTCTATGTGATTAATATAAAATATAACACATTTTCTTGTAATCAAAGAGGGGATTGGCATGAAAAATAGTGTTATCTGGTAATAAAGTCATAAAATATTACCTGATAGTAAAATTATTCACCACAAAACTCATAGTCATCTAAAATCAGTACGTATGAAGCAGCATTTATGCTTTAGGAATGTAATAATTATCGAAAAGGAATGAAAAACATTCTAAAAGTCGTTTAGTTACATACTTTGTAGCATTGTTTGTAAAGGGAGTTCCCTTTTTCATTTTCCCTAATGTGTTTGATGCACATTACTGAGGTGTTTCTCTTTCAGACTCACCCCATCACACTTACAACCCTGAATAAAGTCTACTACGTCTGCTATCAAGGTTTTATGTTGCCCCTTTACTCTGACGGTCCTAAATAAAGTTTTTAGGCCTGTTGCCTGATAACCCAAAACAAAGATTATCATAGAAACAGGATGTTCAGTGCATTGTGATGTACACAGTGTTGCCTTGTTCCAGTCCTGACCACCCAAAACATTGATAAAACCGACCTTCAAGTGAGGCTCGTTTTTTTTCTCTGCCTTTGAATCTATTGTCTCCAAAAATCATACGTATCTGATGGTTGTTGGTACAATTTGCTACAAGAGCGATTTTCCTCTTTGTGTTTTGATTCCTCTGATTCTTCTGATTGCATAAAAACAGAATATATTACTTTCCCCTCAAAGTGTTTGTTCAAACACTTCAGTGCTTCACACTTGAGCTTCTCTTTTTTTTTTTCTTTTTTTTCTGAGGCAGGAAATTATTCTATTTGTGCTCTGATCTGCGCATATATTTGCTTCAGAGCTCGTCCTAAAATGCACGTCGTTTGATGGAGTTTTTTTTTTAATCACATTTAAATCGTTGTACTTCTTCTTCTCTGAAGTTGAGCTGAATGTTTTTAACTTTTTCATGGCTTTCCTCATCATGACGTTGAAGCTGATGCATGAGAGGGAAGAAATAATAAGGTTAAATATTTTTTCTTTAATCAGACCTCGTCTCTTGACGTCAGCAACCGACTGGCAGGCGAGATGAGATCGTTGCATCTGGGTGCACTTAACTAAATAACCACCAGCAGGTGTTACCAAGTCTGTAAAACGGGGCAATTTGCTGCTCTCTGGAGCATACACAATGCCTGGAAGGACAAGTTGCTCCTGTTCATTAGTTTAGGAAAAAGCCAAATTATTTATTGCATGTAAACCCAACATTTTCTTTATCACCATCGTTTCAGTCAGCACTGTGTCTCCGCTAACCATGAGTTGAAGCCATTTGGGTTTGCAACACATTGATTGATGGGTGTCTCCTAAACCTACATAATAAAAGAGAACCACAGACAACGTTTATGAGTTTTCGACCAAGCTTCTGCAAAAGGAGAAAACGCAGCAAACCACTTCTCCAAGGTGTTTAACGTGCGTTCTGACTCTCTGCATCAGAACTGGCCTTTTCTTACAAAACAGAGCAGGAATGGAATGTGGCGTGAGGATTATTCTGAATAGAGAAAGAAAGAAAAGAATACAGAAACTAAGATCCTACACACAGGCCATTTAGAAAGTATCCCAAGATAAGAAGCACCTGCAGCTTCAAGGTTTAGGGAAAAATCAAGTTTTGTCTTTCACACTGTTTAACAAATTCCTCCTCTCTGAGGTGTGAACACTAAACCTATGAATGAAAAGCAAACTGGTAATCACTTATGAAAGAATGATAACAAAACATAATTATTCTAACATTGATATAGGGATGGGCGATAAGTTGACTTTAGAAATTCAATTACATTTTTTGTTTTTGAAGATGACTTTTTCCCCTTACTAACGGGTGTCAATAGTTCAGAGTGATGTCAGCATTCCCAAGGCCCACCATCTTGTTTGACATGCATGTTTTACAGCTTCTATTTATCTGGACTTTGAATTCAGGTCAACTCTATGATGAAATATAAGAGTCAAGCTTAAAATGTTTTCCTTTTATTTTAATTACTAGAGTAAAGTCAGAATATTGCCAAGAATACAGTTGTAGTAATACGAGAGTAAAGTTGTGTGACAATAAAGTTGAAATAATAGGAGAATAAAGATATAATATTACCAGTATTTATACCAGTATGAAGTCGTAGTAGTAGTAAAATGAAGTAATAATTTTGTAATAACTACAACCAGAAAAAAACAAGTAATTATCCAAGCTTTTTTCCAAATGAAACAGCTTTTTTCTTATAATTTTAAAGTGTTCTTTCGGTAAAATAGCTTCTTTGTTCTGCTAATATTTTGACTTTATTTTCCTAATTAAACAAAAAATGCCCCTAGCCTTCTCTCAGAAGAGACAATAGAAATAAAAGCCACTTTTTGAAAAATTTTTGACATTTGTAATTTTATTTTTAAAAAAGCAAGAAAAAAATAATAAAATTGGTCTGAAAAAATTTTAGATTGATTCTGATTCTATGTAAAACAAAACCTTACTCTAAATTGGCGAAATACTTTTTTTTTTTTTTTCAACCATTGAAAGTGAGTTTGCAGTTTTTTAGGCCATCACTTCTTATTTTTCAGCTCATTAGCAAAACATAAACGGAGCAGCCTGCCAGTAATGGTCAACTCCAAATTAATGGCCACAGTGATGCAAATTAGAGTGAAAGCCAAACTGTTGAGGAGATGTTAATCTGGCTGGAGTGCTGAGGGTTTTCCTGTCTAAGCTAAGCTAATTATTGACATGAGCACTGGGTGCACTGGGACCTTGGAGCCATTCTAATAGGGGAATACTCAAAGTATGCTGGGCATGGCTGAGATAATTGGGGAAGGGTGTGCTCGCAAAGCACCTCAGTCTATTATCTCTATCACCATGGGAACTGGATAAGGATAATTAGCTGGACAGCAAGGCACCATGCTGCTTCAGCTATAAGTCAGTTCAGCAGGATTAAGGATGCATACGATGATGAACCTAAAAGAAACATCAATATTCAGCAAGTCATTTAAATTTTGTGGCATCAGCAACTCCATCAGTCAGTGTAATTTTCCTCTTGGCTTCCTTGTCGCTGCTTTATCTCTGCCTTTATTTAATTTTTTTGCATTCTACTCAGTTGAATCTTAGATAGATAACATAATCATCACAGTTTTCCTTCATTTTTTCTTTAAAGAATTGCCATTTTAGCAACCATCCCCTCTTCCTGTGCTCTGTCATTTGGTTTTATCTGCATCCGCTGCTGCCTGTTATCTCATCTCATTGCTTTCAGCTTCAGGTCCACTGACTCTCGTAATATAAATTGTAATACAGGGAGCTAAACCTTAAAATGTCCCCATTTTACCACATTAGAACAACAACTTTTGATTTATTTTATGGGGATTTTATGTGATAAACAAAGATAATAAACGAAGATGTTAACTTCTTAAAGGATTATGATTATGTAAAATCAATTTTGTTGAGCTTTACATCATGTCATAATGTTATTCCCTCATCAAAACATACCTGGAGTGTTGCCTCCATTCTTTCATGCATGTTTGAGAAATCCTTTAATCTCCCGTGGCAACCATTCAGGACGCAGCTCCTCCTCAGAGCTGCAATTTCTGAGTTTCCACTTCAACTCCCCTACTCGGTTCCTTCAGACTAGCCAGCAGGAATTGGCAAACACTTGGTAAAACTGCCAATAATCATTATATGAGCTACTTCTCCCTGTAATGCTGGTAAAAAAATTTTAATGGTTTCAAGGCCATAAATATTAAGTCAAATTTCTTTTAAGTCATATATGATATATAAAACCTTTTTATTCCAAAAAGATAACATAGTGACTTGATTGCTCTGTAAAATGGCACTATGTGCCTGGAAAATACATAATACCGCCCCTTTGAATTGTTGGAATATTTTCTTCCTCCTGCATTTTGTTCAGATCCTGGGTGTGACTGCTGCTGTTTGTTTTCATTCTCCCCATCTTTCTCTGTCTGGGTGGTCCAGCCCCAAGTGCCGGGACCCCCTGCTTTCATCTCTTATTCTTTTCACCCCTCGCCCACTCTCCAGCTTTGCCTTCAGTCAGAGTGTGAGCACATGGCCAAACAGGCAGATCTGTTCTGTTCCTACAGGACTTTGGATCTAATACAGCAGCCCTCAGATTCTGAGCCTACACTCAGATTCTGCTTGGCTGGGAAGCTAAAACAAAGAGAGGAAGGAGAAACAAAAGTATTTTGGACTTGTGTAAGATGGAGGCATTACTTGACCCCCTCTTGACTTGTTCTTCCATTCTTTTATGTACTTTATTATTTTATTTTATTTTTCTAGCTTATTTTCCAGTTTTATCTGACTGGTTAATATATTTGTTTCACATAGAAGGGGTCTTAAAAAGTCTTAAATTCATGGATTTAAAATGATGGCCTTAAAATGTCATTTTTAAAAAGTTTGCTTTAAATAAGTGAATCACCGGTCTTAAATTTTGTCTTATGGTATATTGTTTGTTTTTGTTTTTTTATTACTTTTTATAAATATATGTCTGTCTCTATTTTTTTCTCACAAAACATTTATATTTCTGGTCTTTGGACAGTTGAGGCTATTGCTAACTAACTGCTAGCATGCCCTTGCTAGCTTTCTAGTTAGTTAGCTAGCTAAATCTTATAGTTAGCTAGCTAGCCTGATAGCTAGCTAACTATAGCAAGGGCTTGTCTGAGTGCACTCACTCCATCTGAAGCTAGCTAGCTAGCTTTTTTGCATCTATCATGTGTAAGTGCAAATTTACTGCCTGTTGGCTGAAAAATGTTTGTATATTTTAGTGGAAATTTTGGTCTTAGGGAGGCCTTTAAAGGTCTTAAATTTGAGTTGGTGAAAGCTGCTGAAGAAAGCTAGATTATCTTAGAATTAAATAGCCGTTCATTAATATTCTGCACTTAAATGGTTCCTGGGCTTTTCCCTAATCTTCAGGGTAAAATGATCCATCCCCAAGTAGGTTTACCAAAATCTACAGTCTGGTATTAATCCCATGTCAGTTTCTCAGCTTCACTTTGCCAAAATTGAAATCTCTCGGCAACAGTTTGATGGACAGCTTGGAAAATTTTGCAGACATATTTCCTCCCCTGAGGACAAGTCTTACACTCTCCCGACTACGATCTTCTGTCATTTTCCCTAACATGCAATGTTTTGAGAAGGAAAATTGGGATATTCTCATCCTCCTCTATGTTTTCGTTTTCTTCCTCCGCTGCAGGAACTACATGTCTTGTGGCTCTGCTGTCTGATAAGGAGTTGATAGTGGCCAACGTCGGAGACTCCCGCGGGGTTCTGTGCGATAAAGACGGCAATGCCATTCCTCTGTCACATGACCACAAACCTTACCAGCTCAAGGAACGCAAGAGGATCAAGAAGGCCGGTGAGAAAGCTTGACCATGACGCAGACGATTTATTATAGTTATTCATGTCAAATACTGAGAGTCATGATCCAGGTAAATATTATTTCGGGTGTATGAAGGCATGTCTGGATGCTTGTTACAGATTGTCAGATTGATTTGAGAAAGCTCAACAGCTCCATCTAATGTTTGAGTTGTGCACTGTAAAAACATTAGGCCCTGCTTTTAAATGATGAGCCTCACTCCAGAATAAATTCCCACCAACAAATTTATGAAGAAAGTTGAAGTGCTGTTTTGAATACTATTGAAAGGTTAAACTGGGGGTCTTCCAATTTGGGCCTGTTAATTTTAGATGCGTCTCTGTTTCAACACACCTGAGTCAAATAATCAGGTCAGCAGCAGGACTCTGGAGAACTTGACTGCATACTGAGGAGGTCATTCGGCTATTAGAGTCGGATTTTAAAATTAATTATTAAAGTAATGAAAGTGAAAATAGAAAAGATGGGCGAAACTTTAATATTCTAACGTATACACATGTAAAAATTTTACTTATCTGTCGTAAAGAGGAATTTTTTTGTAAGAAAAAGGGGATTTTATGTTCAGATTAATATTTTTCCAAACCTCCTGCTCTCAGGAATAAAGAGGGTTTTATGACCAAGTTTGGAAACGTCCATCTTATGTGCTTATTTTTAGAGCAGCTCCCTTTTTTCAGATCCCTAAGCTATAGACGAGGTCCAGCCGTTTTACCAGGACATGACATGAACTGAAACGTATCCAACGAAAACACTCCTGAGAGTCAAAACAGCTATTATGTTTGGACTTAAGGAGGAACGATCAAGAGTCAGCATGCAGCTTCATATATTACAGTTAGAAACTAGAGATCGGGTCTGAAATCTTGATGTGGATGAACTCTGACCTGAACATTCAGAGCCACATAAAGACACTTACAAAGTCAGCCTTCTGTCACCTGAAGATCATTTCCAGGATTAGAGAATCAATTTACCAACAAGATCTTTGTGCTCTTCTTCTTCGCTTTTCTGTCAATCACCCCGACACTCTTACCTGTACTTTTTTTTTCCCGCTGGATCCTCCGCAGGCGGTTTCATCAGCTTCAACGGTTCGTGGCGCGTCCAGGGCATCCTCGCCATGTCCCGCTCTCTGGGCGACTACCCGCTGAAAAACCTCAACGTGATCGTCCCCGACCCCGACATCATGTCCTTTGACCTCAACAAGCTGCAGCCGGAGTTCATGATCCTGGCCTCGGATGGCCTGTGGGACACCTTCAGCAACGAGGAGGCGGTCCGCTTCATCAGGGAGCGACTGGACGAGCCGCACTTCGGAGCCAAGAGCATCGTCCTCCAGTCCTTCTACCGCGGCTGCCCTGACAACATCACCGTCATGGTGGTCAAGTTTAAAGGCAAGACGGGTGAAAAAAAGTAAGGAATAAAGCGAAGAGCATCAGTTGGGAGGCAACTGAGTGAGAACTTCTTGCCACAGATATTTACAGCACTTCGCTCCTCAAACCTCACATCAGCATCCCCCATGGTCTTTGTTTTTTTAAATCACAGACTGGTTGATTTTAGGATAGGCATTACCTATCGGACGCTAATGTGAGCAGGGTTGCCGTTTCGCAAATTAATAGATTACGTTTCGTACAGCTGGGAATTTTGAGATTGATTTGTCCTTTTAAAAGAGAATTTTAAGAAGAAATTCCAGCAGATTTCTCTTTATGTTAAACAAAAACATGAAAATCTCTTTTGTCTTGCTGTTTAAAACCGATTTTCTACAGTGGCGATGACAGCATGTTGGAGTAGCCATTTCAGATTTCACTCTTTTTGTTACGTCTGTTTATAATGGTTTTGGTTGAGGCGTTGCATGTTTGGACAATTATTCTGTTTGATTTTGGATGCTGTGCAGCTGGGAGAATTTCTGCTCCATTGTACTTTTGCACAGTTTTGATGCGTAACTGTGGCAACAAGGTGTTGTTTTAACTACTCGCAGCAGCTGATTAGCATGTTAGAGTTTCAATTCCCTGAGGAGTTGAAAAAGGAGACTTTCGGGCAGAGGGAGAAGGAGGAAGTTCAAACCATCTCTTCCCTCAATCTTGTTAGGCAAAGCTTATATCCCCTACTCCAACATCTCTCTGCCCGGCTTTCTAATCATACGGCAGTGCTTGCTAGCAACTAATTGCATCATAAAGGACATGTTACTGTGGAATATAATTTCTCCTGTCCAGAAATTGAGCTGTTTGTTGTCATGGAAGTTATCAGACTTTCATACAGCAACAGCCTTCGGTCAGAGGCCTCGTCAGATTTGTTGCAAGACTGACTGCTACCGGAGATCCTTCCTGCCCACAGCATCACGATCCACAACCGCTCTTTGGAGATACTTGCATAGGGCTGCACAATTTATAGCAAATATACCACCATCGGAATATGAAGGTGTGCAATATTCACTGTTTGGAACGCAGTAATTGACTGATACATTATTCAGTGTTATTAATGTTAACATAGGAGGCTAACGATGTTACCCGAATGCTAGCGCTCACAGTGATGGAAGCACAGATGAGAAGGACAGTAGAGAAGAAATTAGGTATATATGGCAACTGATATTGTCATCGCAATATTTACCAACATTCTCAGTAGTGCAGGATATTCTAATATAGTGCAAATCTAACAAAAAGATAAACTCCCAAAAACGGACAAAAATTATACTTGTAATATTCACATAAAGAAGTAAGGTCATTGCAGATTAATTGCCAACAAGATGGCAAAACTGCAGTGTAACTTGAGATCTTATTCAAGTCATCTGTTGAAATCTCCTGTATTTTTCCATAAATATATCAGAGGGTTGGAAAAAAACTGCAATGCAAGTTTTTTCCAATATTGTGTAGACTTATACTTGAATGATACGAGTTACAACATTTAATCTCCCTTTAGGGAAGTTAAAGTGTTTTTGAATGGAATTGACAAAAATATGGCTGTCATTTTTCCTTTTCTTAATGTATTTTATATGTTTGATCTATTTTTTCTGATTGATCCAGCATGACATTTCTCTTGTCCAATACATACACACACACACACACGCGCATCACATTCATTATTTCACAAAGTATTAAATGTTCTTGTCATGAACAACACAAATGCTAATTTTGCCTATATGACCCCTGAACCTGTACAGTAACAGATCTGACTGCTTTTATATCACATTTAGGGTATGTGGTGTAAGAATAGATGACTCTTTAGGTTGGGTTTCCCTGTTTTTTTTATGTATTCTGTTTTTTATTGTTTGTTTTTTTAGTGCCAGGTTTCTGATGGATTTTCTTGTTTGCATCTTTTAAACACTGATATTAATCAGCTCTGCTGCTTCAGCACAGCTCCGATCTGTGTGAATAATAATAACATGGAACATCATAACCACCGTGTGTCGGAGAGGAACGAAAGGTCTCTGAGTCAGTCATGCTTCATACACAGTGAATTAGTAATGTAGTACTTCTCATTACTGCTGACTGCTAATTATTTGTCCAGAAAGATTTCTCTTGTTTTCTGACTCTCAAGTACTTTAATAAAGCTAGACATATGTAAATTTGATAATTATAAATACATCTGACAAGATAACTTCATTAATGTTAAGACGTGTATATGAGATGGACATGCTAGTTAATTTTCACATCATATTTTTGTTACATCTACAGTAAAAAGCGATTATGCTGACAGGTTATTGCCATGTGATGTTTTTGGGATACAATTTTACTTTTTACTAAGACAAAGATTCAAATTTTAAACAAGTTAAAATTATATGATTTTTTTTGGGATAATAAGATCTGTTGCCTTATTATTATGTTCTGCTGCCAAAAGCGCTCGTCTTGTTTCATAGTTTTTAAGCAGGCGATCGCGCCGCACACGAGGCTCGACCTTGTCGTCATATCTTGTAAATCCAAACGTGGAGCATTGAACGTCTCTGGGAGACGCAAAGTTGTAAGATGATTGTACATATTGTCAATGTGTTAATATCCATCAAACACGCCGTTTACTTACACAGATTAAAAAAAAAAAAAACACATATGAAAGTTCACGTGTTTTCCTTAATAATAATAATAATGTATCTAACAGAATGTCTGTGGCATTTGTACTTGTTTCTTATTTTTTATTTTAATTAACCGTAAAAATAAAAACACACAATGTTAATTTACGCTGTAAATCATAATGGTGAAATTAAAGCAATGATTGTCATTTTATCTAGTTTTTTTAAAACGAAGATCATTTGTAGATCAAATTACAAACATGATTAGTCCTAGGAAAGCGTTGTGAATAACTACCCCGAAAAACTATAAAATGTAATGTACATTATATCTTGGAAAAGGAATGGAAGCTCCAATAAAATAACAGAAATATAAATATGATGATTTTGAGTCCGTGTGCATTTTTTACAAGTCTAAACTAAAAGTGCTAGACATTTTGTTTTGCTAACTTCCAAAAACTCTGTAAGACTTCACGTTAACTCAAACCACAATACTTCATTTTTGACGTTTTTATTCTCTTGTCAAACTATCGAGTGATTGAATGATTGCACTGCTTATACTACAGAATTTTTTTAACCGTAAAGGCATGGCACCTTTATGTCTTTGCACTCTATTGAAATGAAAAGCAGACATGCATTAATGTGGTGGGGGTGTAAGTCTGACTGCTGCTAATAAAACTGCTTAAAAAAGCACAGCAAGATAATCTTTTAAAAATGAAAAGGAAATAAAATCGTTGTGAAATATAAAAATGTAATGAAGCACAGGTTGATGAAAGTTGTTGCAAATTAATTTGAGACTTTCTTTTCCTTTGAATAACAAAAGCACTTTGAACTTTTTCACATTTTGTAACATTACAACCACAGTTCTCTATGTATGTTTTTTTTGTTGTTGTTGTTGTTTTTTATGTGTGCTTTGATACCCCTAAATTAAATTCTCTGCCACCAACCAGATGACTCTGAACTCACCTGGTCAGTAGACGGAGTCCTCCTCTGTGTAATCTAATCCAGCTGTTCTGTGAAGGCCTCAGAGGATTGTTGGAGAACATTAGCAGACAAACAGCATCACAAAGTCCAAGGAACACAGCAAACAGATCAGAGGTAAAGTTGTGGAGGCATTTAAAGCAGAGTTAGGTTATACAACAATATCCTCAGCTTTGAACATCTACCTAAACCCAACTACAATTTGATTCTGCCCCAGCTGATTCACAAAGAGACATGGGTGAAAGGTAGCGATGGATCCAAAACGTCTTGGAGCTGTAATGACTGTCAAAGATCATTCTACAAAACACTGACGTATCTTTCATAACCACTGAAGTCTATTCATACATTCATTAGATTTCTCAATAATTGAAAACAAATCTTGTGGGAATTCTACAAGATCCACTTCCACAGACATACCTCTCTAAACATACAGCCACTGCCAGACTTATCTCTCACTTAGTGTAACCAAAATATAAATGATGTAAGTACTTTGAGAGCGATGCAATCTTCTCGTTGTTTCAAGCACAAACTTCCTGTGTGTTCTGGTGCTTGATGGCCTGGGACAGGTGCTGGCTGGAAGGCCGCATGCCGTCCCACTTAGTTGCTTCGTCACGTCTGGTATAAATAGCTTTACCGAAAGCAACGCAGTTGCATCCCAACAGAGGGGAGGGATCACCTAGTCCTCATAAGAGACCGGACCTCACTCATTGAGTGTGCAGACAGCGTAGCTTACATGTAAGCCGCACGCTTCAGACATGGGCACGCATGGATCCAAGACAAAGAAACAAGTGCAGGTCCTCCTGCTGGGCCTGGACGGCTCGGGAAAGACCACCCTGCTCTACAAGCTCAAGCACAACGAGAGCGTCGTCACGGTTCCGACTGTGGGATTCAACGTGGAGATGCTGGAGACGGACAGGGGCAGCCCAGGACTTACGGTGTGGGACGTCGGGGGCCAGAGGAAGATGAGGCCCCACTGGAAGCATCACTTCCTGGACACAGCTGGGCTGGTGTTTGTGGTGGACAGCGGGGATGTGAAGCGACTGGACGAGGCCCACAAGGAGCTGCACCGGGTAATGGGACCAGTGAACTTTTGTCCGCTCACTTTTGGCGTTTAACACCTAATTATTTCATTAATGTGTGAATACATTTAAGCTATTTAGTAGGTCAGTAGTGCTGCTTTTTTTTTTACCATTCATTTGTTGTTTATGCAACAAGTTTTAATTCTTAACGACTAAAATGAGAAAATGTTAGTTTTTGAGTGTAAAATCCTAAATATGAGATGAATCAGTGAATCTTTTTCTAAACTATGTTAATGCACAGTGATGAATCAGTCTCATAATCAAACAGAAATTAGTCTGAAGGGTGGCTTTTTTTTTTTTTTTTTACTAATGCTTTCAATGAAATCACAAATAAAAAACCAAGATTTTACATATTTCTCGGGATTTAAGATCCATTTAGGATTACATTTAGAATGACCGGCCTTCAAATAATAATAAAGAATTGTTTTTATTAATTAAATTAATTTCTATTTACTAATTATTTAAATAATTACAAATAAGCACTTATTGTAATTCTACTTGGCAAACTATACTTACAAGTCAAAAGTGAGAGTTTGTGAAAGAGAATTTAAAAAAAGATTTATGAGGAGTTTACAATCTCTTAAAAGCTTAAAGAAGTGGGTTTTATGAGTTACAAGTTATATTATGTTAATTTGAAGAAAGAAAGAAGGTGAAGGATTTCAGTATTGAAATAAACTTTGAACCATCAGTTTTCATCAGAATAACCAGAAGTGGTAAAAGTAGAAACAGTGCTTCTCTGGATTAGATTAAAATATTTACGTTTCCTGAAACAATTAGTTTTTCCGCATCAATGTTCTCTCACGTTAGTCCCTCTCTCTGATGAAAGGACAGCCATGCAGGTGTGGAGAAAAAAAAATATTCAAAACAAACATTGTTGAAGAACAACTCAACACAAAATAAGACAAATGTGATCAGACTGTCACTCTCTGGTTCTTTGTGTTACTATCTCAAAATTTATAAAAGCTCCTTAACAGCTAGAGCTTTCCGGTGAGGAGTCATTAGGGGGGACTGATCAGCCAATCAGAGACAGACCTGGAAAAACAACGAACAGCCAATGAAAAGGATAAAATCAGTTTATATCTTTTTTCTGTTCTAAACACATAAAATGAGATAAGTTATAGCAGAATATTGACATCTATTGACAAGCATTCATGTCAGGTCAAAAATATTAACATGTTGGAGATTCAGGGAGACTAACTGCCAGGGGCGCCATATAGGGGTGAAAGGTTATGACAATTCCAAGGGCCCCTGACCGACAAGGGGCCCTCTGCAATTTTTTCCCCCTCATAGAAATAAAAATAAAATAGGGCCCTGTCAATAACAAATGAATCATAGTGTTTTCTAAAATTGCTTTTGGTAGTAAAAATTCAATGTTACTCCTCCCAGACCAAAAAGCACACATCCATATTTGCCCTGAACCCCCCTTGATCTGCATGAAATGGTTCGTTCCTGCTTGGAGAGCTTGACAGTGACGTGTTCAGCAGCACTAGGTGGAAGACAAGAACAACTGTGGCGGTTACTATGCTGCTAAGAAATTAATAAAATCAGGTTTTTAAAAAAAAAAATAGAGATATGGAGAGAAAAAAAGGTAAGAGTGTCAATCTGTAACCCCGTTTTTCTCCGAGAGGTGGGTAGACTGTGTGAGATTATCAACCATTTAGCATAGTTAGCTTAGCTACTGACTACTGTTTGCCTCCATTTCACTAGCATTTAATGAATTAAGGAAAGAAATTACCAAGATATTAATATATTTAACTTGTCCCTGTACCTTTTACCACTTAACAACAGATGAGTCAGTCAGTCAGCAGCAGCAGCTCTAACCTACGTCCCTCCTGACCCGTCCTCTCCTGAGTGAAATTAAAGCTGCAGTATGTAACTTTTATAAAAATCTTTTTTTTTTTTTTTTTTACATATTTGTTAAAACTGTCATTATATTGTGACAGTATGGTATGAGAGATAATCTGGGAAAAATCTATTTCCTCTTCCTTCTCAAAGTGCTAGAAACTGTCACCAGTCAGTGCAGGATAGTTTTAGTGCTGTCAATCACAATCTCATGTGGTGCTGCTCATCCTTCTTCCCCCTCGCTCTGTGCTAGGCTGCAGCTAGCATAGCTTGTTGTGAATGCTCAGTCTAGTTAGCATAGCTACAAATGACAGTAGATAAACATTTTTCCTGTAATGATAAGTTGTTTCTCTACCATTAGCACAATTAGCAGTGAGTGAATGAGGTTGCAGGAGGAGGCTCCTGCTTCTGATTGGTTGTTTTGGTCGGAATGTTGCAGTACTTTAGCCAGTAATAGTAGTTTAGGAAGGAGGTGGAGGAGATTGATAGTATTCACAGATTATCTGTCTCGTAACAAACTGTCATGACATGGTGACAGTTTTAACAAATACGGAGAAAACATATTTTTTATTAAAGTTATATTCTGCAGCGTGAACAAAATGCAACTACATAGCATTTTTTTTAGAAATCTGGATTGCTTCATGTATATTTTGCATGTTGCCTATGACTGTTGCTGCTGGGGAGAGACCTTTCAGTAAGCTAAAACTAGTAGAAAAATTTAAGCAACCTACTTGCATGAAGTATGTGGACTGTTGCATGTAAAATTCATGAGCAATAAATATTGTGCTAGTTATCAGTAATGGACCAAAGAAAGCAAAGCAGTCGCAAGCCTTTAAAATTGGAACAATTTTAATGGGTCAGATAGACTCAAAAAATTGTAATAGCAGCTGCGTGGGGAGGGGAGGTAAATTTTCTGTTATGGGGCCCAAGATTCCTGGCGGCGCCTCTGCTAACTGCACAGGTGAGAAGTTGTGACTGGATTTAAAAGATTCAGCAAAGGATCTGGAAACAATTCTTCTTGTTTGTACTACAAAGAATAGAAATATATCTCATAAGTGGTTGGATTTTTAAAAAATTTGTATTTTACGTCACAATAATGGTGCATTCTCCTTTACATTTTAGATCTTGAGAAACCACAGCCTAAAAGGAGTTCCCCTTGTGATTCTGGCCAACAAACAGGACCTTCCAGGAGCTCTGAGCCCAGAAACGCTCTGCCAGAAACTGGACCTGAGGAGAGTGTGCGAAGGCAGAGCGTGGTTCATCCAGCCCTGTTCGGCCACCATGGGTGTTGGTCTTGAAGAAGGTTTCAGAAGGATGGTCTATCTAATGAAAAACCCACTGAGACAGACACAAGAGGACATTATGGTGAAGATGAGGTCAAAAGGAGTTTCACAGTAATCAAAAAAGCTGTGGTCTGTGGCGGCTGATGGTTTTTATGCCTTTTTTTTAACAAAATGTTTTAGGTTTCTAATTGCTTTACTGTGCTTGTCATTTGTAAATGGCGATGGACATTAGTTATTCTGCATGGACCAACATTTCATTGTGGTGCAGCCACAATGTGTTCAGCTGTGGAATATAAAACACAAGGATTTTGGGTTATTTGATTTGAGAAAAACTGTGATTAAAAACGTTCGTTGTTGTTTATTTCAGTTCTATTTACGCCAAGGAAATGCTTTGTAACCTCAGTTTTGTATAGTAACTACATCAATCAATAAAGATTTAAGTACATACTTTTGCTGATTTTTATTAAGTTGGTGATTAGACTCAACACACAATATGTAATTTAGTGTTAATGTGTCCTTATGATGTCAGTAGATTGGATAAGAAGACCAAAAAATTTGGACAACTTCCATATAACTTTCACTTTTGAGCTACTAAAATAAATAGACTTTTTAATTTTATTTCAATTGAATGCACGTGATTGTTTTCTGAAGTATTGGGGTGTTTAAATGTTATTTTTTTATATATTAATAGATATTGCGTAGGTATTGCCTGAGTGAGTAAGGTGTGGCGCTCCCACCACCCAGACGTGAGTGGAGAGGCCAATGAGAGTGAGGGGGATTTCCCCACCCTTCCTCTACGCCAGAGCGAGGCTGCCCTCCACCACCCGGCATTCCCAGTATGCACCGCGGACAGCAGCAGTAGAAAATAGTCAGCTAACGAAAGGCTACGAAAAGAGAACCAGAAAAGAGGGTAGCTCACCAGCTAAATTCAAGAGCCTAACTCTATCCAACGTTACCCAGAAGCGCTAACATGGCTGACAACGAGAAACTGGACAACCAGCGGCTGAAGAATTTCAAGAATAAGGGCCGAGATTTGGAGGTAAAAGTTGTCCCGCTGATAGGAGTCTGCGCTAACGGTCGGCGCTGCCGCCGCCAACGCTGCTGAGTTCACGGCCAGCGTTCGCCTCTCTACTCCGCTGTGACGTCGTTTCTAATTCCCACTCATCGGGGAACTCTGGTGCCAGAACCCGGTCGGGGCCTTCACTTATAACCCAGTGGAGACGGCTGGCCTCGCCGTGGAGGTCTCCCCGCTTGGGTTTTTGGTTTCGTTACCCCAGCAGACCGCGCTGCTTGTTAAACATGTCAGAAAAGCCTCCGCTGGGTGAGCTAGGCCCGCTGGGGGCATGCTAGCTCAACTGAAGCATATCATTTCCCGATTCCTTTTTGCTCGGTGTCAAATGTAACCCATATAATTAAAAGTATATTTAGTCAATTGAAATGTTTAATCTACTGGAATATAAATATTCCCCTTATAGTTTTGTTAACATGGCAGTAGATCAACGTCATTTTAGCACTGCAGCAGGCTAACCTGCTTAGCTTGGTAGTAGCTGCAGTTCCACCCATCCCCCGTCCCGATAATCAAAAACAATGGCGGAAACCAGTTAGCGTTTTAGCTACCCTGTTACGTTGCTGTAAAGTCGGTGTAAATAATTACGTTTTGACTACCCGTTTAAATTGCGTGTGCTTAAATCCCAAATATCTACTTTTTTCAGTTGGAATGATTGACAGATGAAAGCTAAACATGCTAGCTGCTGTCGGATCAATACATAGCCAGGTGATTTACAGTCAGCTCGGTGCGTCAGGGTCTCACGGAGCTCCGGTGGGTGTCGATATTCGTTCAGATCGGCTCACTGGTGGTGTGTATGATTCCGTAATACTCATACATCCTGTTTGACAACTGCTTTCTGTCAGTGAGACGGGCCTCAGGGGTCATGTCGTCTTTTAGCGTGGTAACAACTATACATTGAGGTATGTAAATGCTGAACACACCCTTTATCTCTAAAGTAGCACCTGGTCACCAACCAAAACTGTATCTGCTCATTTAAATGCCATTAAATTTATAAGTGTCCCTGTGTTTAGACACACGTGACTAATTTTAATTCTGACTCCAAGTGAAACACCAGATCAATTATCATTGTTCTGAAATTCGCACAACTTGCATTAAAACAGGTCCCATTCATATTCAGAAATGATGTCAGCAAATAATGAAATACAGTCTTCTCATATGTAGATTAAAATTCAATACCCACACCCCTAATCAGTGCAGGCCATTTTGGTTTAAAATGTAGTTTAGTGAAAAATCATCGTGATTAATGATTTAATCAGCATTTCAGTTGATTAAATCATTTCCATCATTGACTTTGAGGCAAATTATTCTCCAGTGGAGGCATGTGGATGGTATGTTGTGCTGAGCAAACTGTTGGCAGTGCTAGAAAGGAACAATTCTTTAAACGTGAAGAAACATCTTAC
This sequence comes from Gambusia affinis, assembly GCF_019740435.1. Classification (NCBI taxonomy): domain Eukaryota; kingdom Metazoa; phylum Chordata; class Actinopteri; order Cyprinodontiformes; family Poeciliidae; genus Gambusia; species Gambusia affinis. Next base: position 23,304,880 of record NC_057873.1, read on the forward strand.
AGAATCGGTTGAGTGTGAGCGCTTGTCTGTCTGCCACGACCGACTGAAGAAACATGAGACTCAAAATATAGACCTTCATATCCTTCAGGGATGATATCCCAGCTTCACATTAGCATCCTTTTCCACCAAACTTTGTAATAAAATGTGCAACATTATGTTACCGATTTTAGTTAAAGCGGAAAAGCAATACTTTTTTCTAGTTTTGCTATAAACATACTAATTACTACACTTACTGTAATGTTTATGTATTTCGGCACTGATGCATAGAATTAAACAAAAATAAGCAAAATTTTATAATGAACGCTCAAAAGTTATTAATGACAGAGTGACACCAATATACCAAACTGATGCTAGATTGTAAATTAGTCCAGGTATTTGCTTGAGTAGCTAGCCTGCAGCTCACTGCTTACTAGACTTGGTTATTTTATTGATTCACTACACATAAAGTGAAATTTTTAAGCCTTCATTTCTTGTGATTTTTAATGTTTATGCCTGGCAGACAATGAAAATCCAAAGATCCCTGTCAAAAAATTACTGTGAAAAGTAAAGCATATTCATTTCTTAGAAAGTTGAGTGAAAGAAAAAATTGTGGAAGGCAAAGGTGCATCAGCAACAAGAATATTTACAGCTTGGATGATTTTTAATTCAAATCTACTTCATAATTTGGGAGGATTCACAAGGAGACGACATCTACAGAGCCTTAAAGAGACAAATCCCACATGGGCTACAAATGTCATATTCCTCATGCCAATACTGAACCAAAGACAAACATCAGGAGCATTTCTCCCGGGCTGAGGAGAAAAAGAACTGGACTGTTGCTCAGGGGTCCAAAGTTCTGTTTTTAGATGAAAATAAAGTTTGCATTTCTCTGGGCTGCCATCACACCTCAGCAGAACCTCAGGCTGATCGCCTTCATCTCATGCTGCACTGATGCAGTAAATTCATGCAAGCAGAGCCCCATTGAAATAATGAATGCATTGAAGAGAACATACTTTTCAGAAGCCTAACATTTCTGTTTCTAATTTTAGAGTTTTATTTTCTGAAAAGAGTAACAACAGATTTAAAATGTTCCCAATATTCCAATTTTTTGAGCTGTACCCGTAGTTCGCTACAGGAACAGTCAAGGACAGTTCCTGTCACCTTTTTGGTTTCTCTTGCTTCACATGAAGACAACTTTAAACCATAGATACATAAAACTATTAAAAGCCTCACGATACTTTATTTATGTTTGCACTGAGTAAATATTAATTGACAACTGTTGTCAATGTATGTTTTAGACTCTCAGTTTTTGCAGTGGAGTCGTGTCTAAATCACATAAATTCATCTGTTATTGCAGGTGAAAATATTTCTTTCCATGTGAAAATATCCCATCTCCTGGTTTTCATATTTTATTTTACGGTATGCTTAAGTTTCTTGCTTATAAAGCCTAATCTAGCATTAGTCTGGCCCATATACAGTTGGACTTTAGCTTTTAGATGAAAGTACATTTCTGTTTTTATATGGAGATCAAGCTCCCAGAGTCTGCAGGACCAGCAGAGAATCAAAGTAAAATTGTCTTCGGGTAGAGACTCCTACTGAAGCAAACGGTACAAGAGGCCACTTCTGCAAACTGCAATTGGCCAGTGTAATCAGTGAGACTCTGATGTCTGTTTTCATCAAGTGTTTTTCCCAAAGCAACACAATATTCACTACATAATGAAGGTATTTCTGGTATGTATTGGTAAAACATACCAGACTAACCCAAATATAATTCTAGTAAAATAACTTCTAACTGAAGCCAAGTTGCAATAGGTCAGACTGTACATTATGGCTATCGTATGCAGTGTCCAGCTATAGAGTTTAACTTTGCTGTCCGATCAGTGATTTTGTATCATTTTTACTTTTATTGGTTGCTATTTTCTTGTCGCCTAATGTTCATATGTTTTCTACAGACCATGAGACGACAGAGGACCGAGGTAGTGGTGGAGCTCAGAAAGGTAATCTCTTGGTCATATTGTATCATCAATTAAAACTACCCAGTTAGGCAGTTTTCGGTGTCTAATCTGAGACCTTATAAATATTCCAGTGTTTTTATTAAGTTCTTACTCTGTTCCTTTCGCCACAGCACAAAAGAGATGAGCACCTTCTGAAGAGGAGGAACGTTCCCCACGAAGACGTGTGCGAGGACTCTGATGTTGATGGAGATTTCAGATCGGTAGGTTTTTTTTGTTGGTTTTTTTTTTGTCATTTTATTTGTTTCTCTGTTGTCAGTCTGGTCGTCTAAAAATCTAGTCACCATTTTTTATCTTTAATATTTGAATTTGTGCTGCCCATGTGAGGCTTCTTTAATACTTTGAGAATTCATCATTGCTCAGAAATAATCTCAGGAGATTTACCGACGTAATCAAAGTGTAAAGTGCAGCTAACCTCGTCCTTCCTGTTTCATGTTTAAGTTATTCCTTTGTGGACGTTGATAAAGGTCTATAAAAACAGACTGAAATCATAGGTATTAATAATCAGTTTTCCTGTTTTGGGTGTTAAGTTTACCATCAGAACTTGAACTATTCACTGTACACTGTTTTAGGGATTATTTTCACCAAATAGTATTTATTTGTAATGTACAATGTTGTGCAATGTATCAAATTTCTTATCATTTTTGCAGCAGCAAGAGGAATCACAAAGGCAGCAATGTTTAGTCAGCTATAATATTTTAAGTCACATTCATTACTATTGGATGCCAATGGTATATTTGGCCAGATGAAGGGGATTTAGCTGCACAATCAGTACAGATTGAAGTGACTTAGCTGAGTAGTAGGGTAAAGAAGAGCGAGGAAAATGGAGATAATTGTAACAGTTTTTGCTAATTATGTGTCTAATTTCGTACTGTTTTTTTTTTAAATATTGCGCAGCCCTAATTTTGCTCTTGCAATATAAAACTGTCCATGGCCGTATTTCAGAACATGCAGTCGGGGCGAACATCGGAGCGGTCTGTTTTACACACTGAAAATGTCAAGGGGGGGAGGCAGAGATCGATCAGGACTCCCACCTTCAGTAAAGGTCTCTGGGTTTGGTGGCATTGTGGGATTAAAATGTCCACTCAGCTGTCCACTTTAGCATCGTAAAGTAGTTACGGTGCTGAAGGCTGCTTTTGCCAGTATATCAGCAAAAGCCTACTTGGTCAAACTCGATGAACGGCTTTAGAGGGGCCTTGTCCCTGCTGTGGGAATATTGAAAGGCGTCTACAGTAATGCCTGGGTTATTTTTTCTGAGACATTTGTTTTCATTCACAGATCTTTTTTTTTTTCAACAAAAAGTGCAATTTCCCCCCTAATTTGTGCTTTTTGATAAGAAGTGTTCCCTGAATTATGAATTACTTAAGCAGATTTTTCTTTTTCTTTTTTTTTTAACTCAACTGTTTTTATATCTGAAGAATGTCTGATAACGATGATTTTGATATAAACTATGGAAGGGTTCCGCACATCCTTAAAAAGTCTTGAATTTATGCATCTAAAATAAAGACCTTAACATGTCTTAAATTTATTAAAAATCTATGTTTTCCTTAAATACGCCAAATCAAGGTCTTGCATTTTGTCATGGCATTACTATTTAACCTTGTAGGAGTTTTTTGTTTCATGAAACTTTTCTGCCGGGCAAACACTTGAGTCACCTGCAAACTTAATCATTGCATTCTGTGACTCAAGGTGGTTGCGGCTTTGGCTAACAAGCCGCCAGTTAGCTTTTGTAAAGTTTAAATTTAGCGCCTTTTGGCTGGATAATGTTCATTTTCTCCATTGGCTCTCTTCTGTCGTCAACTCGTACAATGCTGTGTTCATTTTGTTCTAAAAGGCTTGTCACTACTACTATAAATTTAAGACACAGGTCTTAAATTTCAATGTTAATGGTCTTAAAAAGGTTGGTGGGTTTACCTGAATCTCTTAGCGCAGTGTCTGTTTGAAGTAATGGTTTCAAACGACCAATTTACACCTGACTTGAGGATGTTTCATTTGCACGCTAACAACCAGTAATATAAAATATTATATCTGTCTTCTGCACATAGTCTGATTTAAGGAGTTCAAACATAATAAGAGTTTAGTGCCCAAACGGGAAACATAACCCCAATAAGTGAACAAGGGTCTCATTTGAATCCTCAGAAAACGTCATATTTCTAGATGAAATCACTGGTGATGTTTGATCATTTTATAGTCATCATCATAATTCCTCAGGAATACTTAACTACCACCAGAAATTAACTGATTTTCAGCAGTATTTCTGCTATATGGTTATAAAGGGAGTAGGTGGAGTAGAAATGGAAACACGTTTGTGTAAAATGGGGATCTGAAAGGATCCTAGAACTCTGTCAGATGGCAGCAACCTGACCTAAAAGAGAGAAGTCGAGGTCAGTGGGTGATAAAGGCTGAGTATCCCCGCAGCCTTAAAAAGTATTAAGTTTATGCATCTAAAATTAAGGCCTTTAAAATGTCTGAAATAAAAATTTTAAAAGTTGACCATACGTTAATCATGATTCTTAAATTTTGTATTGACAGAACTACTTAATCGCGTATATTTTATGTATAGTTTTTTTTCCTCGGTGGACTTTTTCATCAGGCAAACATTTGAATTGCACTAAGACGTCTTGATTTCGTGCTGTGACTCAAGACTGTTGAGGCTACAGCTAACTAGCTGCTAATATAGCCTAGCTATCTTTGTGGGTTTATCATGAGTAAGTGCAAATTTATCACTAGTTGGCTGGAAGAAGTTTGTACATTTCTGTGGAGATATAGGTCTTAAATTAAATTCCTAAGTCTTAAAAAGTCTTAAAATGGACTTGGTAAAACCTGTAGGAACTCTGTAAAAAGGAAGATTAAGGTGCCCTCCATTTGGTGAAGTTTGGTGTAGAAAACATCCGTTGAGGCAAAATGTCAGTGATGTGTTTGTTATGCATCCATCTTGCATACCGCTGTAAAGCACCGCCTGCTACATCATTGGCCGTCTATGCTCCTCATTAGCTTGTAATATGCAAAACATCAAGAGGCCTTCTTTGTTCACTATTTGTCAGTAAACGCACCATCATGACCTTTCAAGCTTCACTCTCATTCTGGTGTTTCATGTTTACCACGTTTTTTGTTTTTTTTACATCTCTTCTGAAGCTAATCTCTGTAATCTTCTTTTGCAGCAAAACACCTCTCTTGAAACAATAGTACAAGTAAGTTGATTTCAATATTTCTGGGTTATTCACTCAGACATTTTTAAACATACAGCAACGTTAGAATATTTTAAAACTCTTCAAATCAATTCAAGTAGGAAATGGTATTGTGTCTTTTAAATCGATGTATTTATGCCTTTTAAATTCAGTCCTGCTCATATAGTTGCTATGTTGACTTGCAGAATGCCACCAGCGATAACCAGGGCATCCAGCTGAGTGCTGTTCAGGCTGCCAGGTAAAGAAACGCAGCTCATGTCTGTTCTACTCTTAGCATATCATTAAATTATTCTTGTACGATTACTCAGTAATATATTTTTACCAAAGTAGTCTGAAAGCTAAATTAAGATATTTCAAGATTTATGTTTCTGTTCAGTTGATGTTTGGTCTAAAAAGTCAGATGTTGCTGATTATAGATAAAAACAAGCAGGACTTTACAGTCAGTTAACTTCACTGATCATCCTGCTGAGGCTTTGTTTGCGATGTAAAAAGAGTTTTTGGTCGACTGTAACGTCTGCCACGCAGGTGTATTTATAAGCTGCTGATTCTGCACTTACACACCATCGCTTTTATTTTCAGCAAGCCTTTTGGTTATGGCTGATTGGCTCTTGTGAAGTGATGTTTCAGTGTTGCAGTCTCAGAGAGTCTGACAGTTTTTCCCAACCAGCAGTCAGACTAATCTGTTTAATGGATGCTGGAAAAGGCCATGCATTTCACTCATGTCGCCCTTTAGAAAGGGAGCGGAAAGCTGCCAAAATTCGTAGTCGGATCAATTTCCTTTACATTTCAGGATCTTTTTTTTTTTCTTTTCTATAACGCTTTTAATTATTTATATTAAAGCTATGCTCTTGATGATTTGGTTTTGTTATATTGAGTTCTAAAAACGGAGCTCATAAACATTGTCTAATAGAACAGATGGGTTTCAGAAATGCTGTTAACTTGGACCACACTGCAAAAACACAAAATCTTACCAAGTAGTTTTAGTCTTGTTTCTACTACAGATATCTTGGTACAATTGAAATGAGACAAAACTAACTTACAGGTAACCTTTTAGAAAAAGTAGAAGCTTGTTTTCAATAAATAATTCCTTAATATTGATTTTTAAAATGTATTACTTCCCCTGGCAGATTATTGCACATAAACAAGACGTTTTACCATGTTATAAAGTGAGCTAATCTGCCAGCAGAACCAGTCACCGTGTCAGAGTGTCTTGTGTTAAAGCAGGGCAAAACATTTGCTAAACCCAAGTTTTCCTGGAAAAGCGATCAACCCTGATGATTTCGGTAGCCGTTTCTCTGTTGTGATGTTTGCTTTCTTAAAAAGTTTTAAAGCGGCTTAAATGCATAAATTTAAGCCGCTTTAAAGCTGTAATTTAATAAAAAAAAAATTTTTTTAATCTTTGACTTGCGCGCAGTCTCAACTTGAGACAGTTGTGATTATCGATAAGTCATCTGCTAATAAACCTTTGCTAGCTAAAGGAAAGCAAGGGCAGAGCTATTTGGCTTTTTTACTCCCATTTTGGATAAATGTTGATCTACTGGCTGGATGACGATCTTCTTCACCATTGGCTCACTTTTCTTACCAACCGAAATTATTTATGTGTTTTCCATTTATTATTTTATTTTTTATTAAGGTTGTGACACGGGTCTTATTTTCCATAATGATCTTACAAAGTCTTGAATGTTATATGGTGAAACCTGTTTGTAATTTCACAGGAAGCTGTTGTCCAGTGACCGTAATCCTCCCATAGATGACCTGATTAAGTCTGGGATCCTTCCCATCCTGGTGCACTGCCTGGACAGAGATGACAAGTAAGCTAGCTGCTTTTCTGTCTTCGCATCCGCCTGCAGTAATGACTCATGCTTTATTTTCCTTCCCTCCAAGTTTGTTTTAATTATAGTCAAAGTTAGCCTCACTCCTTGATCCTGTTCGGTGTTATGCAGATGAGCTGCTTGGATTTCGTCTGACTCATCTGAATAGTTCCGCTGTTACGTAAACGTGTTCTAGTTTTTCCAAAGAAAGTGAGCGACGAATCATCCTGCTGATATTGTTGAACTCTGCTGCCTCGTCCCACCTCATCAATCGGTCCATCTTGTTCCCCTCCAGCCCGTCTCTGCAGTTTGAAGCCGCCTGGGCTCTAACCAACATCGCGTCTGGTACCTCAGAGCAAACCCAAGCTGTGGTTCAGTCCAGTAAGTTCAACTCTGCCACAAAAATCAGATACTTTAATTCTCACGTTGTTTGATTTGTTCGGATGAGCTGCGAGTTCAACAATAGGAACGACCCAGAGAAAGTTTGTCTGTGTTGTTAATTCTCCCAGGGTAGAAGGAAAATCACAGTATTTATACGAATATTTGTAGAAACAGTATAACAGATTTTTTTGTTTTTAAAATTCTGCTAATTACGCTCCAAAAGTGATATCCCAACCATATCTAAAGTACTTGAGAGATTTTTGGGACAGTTGTTGTTTGGAATTTAGGTTTCCAACCAAAAGTGAACAGAAGGTTTATTTTTTAACACTTTGTCGCCCTGAAGCTTTTGACTAAAGGCTGTTTCCATGATTTGTTTTATTTCTAGAAACTGCATAAAAAGTTGATTTTCTGCAGGATCTTATAACCTTCTGTTCAGTCATATTATTTTTAAATCTTTACCTTTTCTTTTTTTGATATGTCCATATTTTCCACACTAATTTTTAAATGAATTCAGTTGCTTCTTAAATATGGACGCAAATAAGTTTTTGCTCCTGAAAATTAAGATGGTACAATTCAGGTTTAGAGAATTGAGGTCAAAACATTATAATTCAAACATCAAGTCTTCAAAAATATCATCCACTATGAGCTTCTTGGTTCTGATAAAATGGAGATTTAATATTTACTTCTAAATCAAACTCCACTTTCTGTATTTGCTGTGAAGTTTACTTTATATAGGTAGAAGTTAAAATTGAGCAAATTTTAACCAAGTGTAAATATCATGGCGTCGCATGAAAGATGAGTTAAAGACGTGGCCATCAAAATCATATGGACTTGGCTTAATTTAAGGGATTTCAGTATAATCTGCAAAGTTATTTATTTTCTGAATTAAGAAACTGCGCGGGCTTTAAAGGGTCTTAATATCTTCTATTGACGTCCTAAAACTTGGCGAAAACCTGAAAAATATGCAGTAATTTTCAAATTATGGCTCATAGATTTGATTCCTGGCCTAATGCAAGGGTTTTGAGTTTCTCTTTGGATACAGAAACCTGCTGCATGGATTAATTTTTTAAAAGAACCTCATCGATTTTTTTACCTGAAGAGTTAAGCTTTTTGGTAAGATGTCACAGTTCTGCAGGTAGCGCTGCGTTAATGATACCGATGGGGTTATTAGTCCTGGATTGGCCTGCGGTTCCGAGTGAATCCAATGGGAAAATCTTATGTTGAAACACTGCAGGTGGCTCGTTTGATAATGATTGCATGTCTAAAGGGGGTTGAGATATACTTGGTTTCATGCAGCCCGCTTGAAGTATTTAACTTGCCAGAAGGCACAAGTACCTCCGAGGTGTGGATGGTAAAGTACCGGCTGTTTTAAGAAGAACTTTCAAAAGACATTGAACCCGACCTGAAGTAGACGTCCGTTTATTAACCGTTTGGTTCTCCTCTGCAGAACTATAAATCTATAAACAAAACGTACGTCTTCTAAAGTGCTACTCCAGATTTTTATTAAGTGTTCTGGATTAAGCTAGGATATACTTTTTGTTTTGGGATGCCTTTGTAAAGGCTTGTGTACTCGGACTTCTGTCTCCATCACAATCTGTTTGTCTTGTGAAGATGCTGTGCCGCTGTTCTTGAGGCTGCTCCACTCTCCCCATCAGAATGTGTGTGAACAGGCCGTCTGGGCCCTGGGAAACATCATCGGTGAGTAACCACCGACTTCATCTTGTTCTATGTTCACAAAGATTATGAAGATTATGATGAGAAAACATTCATTTTATATTCGACAAAGGATGTCAGAAGGTGCAGCGTTTCCAATCCGTTTTTGTTGTGCTTGTGCAAACCAAAGCGACCTGCCTGCATGTTTTCTTTTAAAGCAGTTTGAAAACTCATTGTGGTTCCTGAACATGTATCCAGGTGACGGCCCACAGTGCAGAGACTATGTGATTAGCTTGGGAGTGGTCAAGCCCCTGCTGTCCTTCATCAGCCCCTCCATCCCCATTACCTTCCTCCGCAACGTCACCTGGGTCATGGTCAACCTGTGCCGCCACAAGGACCCCCCACCTCCGATGGAGACGATCCAAGAGGTGTGTGTGTGTGTGTGTATGTGTGTGTGGAGATAAAATATGGATTAGGTCCGAGTGATGTCACTTAAAAATAAAATCTGAGCCTTTTATTTTATACCAAATTTGATTTCTGATTTTAATCAGTTTTTTTTCCCCTCACTCTTTTCTGTAAAAAATATATAAATGACAGAAAATATCTTCAAAATGAGCTTTTATTTCAATCATTCTTTTTTTTTTGAGTCAACTTGAATTTAAAGTTGAAAAACTGTAAAACATCCTTGTCAAACCAAATGGCAGTTTTTGTTCACTGGGTGAACTAACATCACTCTGAACTATGGAGACCCAAGGAATTTATGAATGAGTGAAAATCCAGTTTTTTCCAACAATTAAATCTTCAAAAATGGAAAATTCGATAAATTGATATAACCATTATCACCCAATCTTAGTGTGTATATAGGCACAATTATTTTGCTGCTTGTTATCGGGAAGACATAGTTTTTTGTGGAAGTATTTTTGGAAATATCTATTCTATCTCAGAGATCCTGCAAATGGTGAATATGTTAATTTATGTTGCAAGAACTCCTAACTGGTTCATCTGCAGGTTTCAGTCCTTTAAAAGACACAGCAGCTTCATGTAAAAAGATCGAGTTGTGATTATGATTGGTGACGTTATGATCAAAGCTTTATTTATTCTCAGATCCTGCCTGCTCTCTGTGTGCTGATCCACCACACTGACGTCAGTGTAAGTAACAAATTAGTATCCTTTTAGTATCCTTTTGTTTTTTTGTTTTTTTCCTAAACCATTACAGATCAGAAGAGCAGCAGAGAAAAATCATCTATTTTTTGTTCTTTCCAGATCTTGGTGGATACCGTCTGGGCTCTGTCTTACCTGACGGATGCTGGGAACGAGCAGATCCAAATGGTCATCGACTCTGGCATCGTTCCTCACCTGGTACCCCTGCTCAGTCATCATGAAGTTAAAGTTCAGGTATGAAGAAGAACCAAGACAGTTTAGAGTATAACATGTACCAGTCCTGGCCCCTGCTGCTGCCTGGAACGTTGATTGATGATGAACGTTCTACATCCTACATCAGTGTAGGATGTAGTCAAAAGACGTTCACCTCTAAGCCTTTCCGTGACTCTTCCAGTCTCTCAGCGACCTGCTGATGACACTCTAAACTCAGTAATGGCCACTTTCTGTTGATCTCATGATGTCAAAATGTGAACAGCATGATGAGGAGGATTGTTTGAACAGCAAGTTGGGCAAAAAGCACTGAGCAGTTGGACGTAGGCATTCGGGAGTTTAGAGAAGGTCACATTAAGTTCACCTGTAAAGGTCATTTGAGGTTTATTCTAAAATATTGCCTACATTTTATGAATAGTGTATATCATAATTTAGTTCTTCCAGCGATAGTTCTGAACAGTAATTTCTGCTTCTTGACAAACTTTGTAGCAACTTTACTTCTCTTCTTACTGAACTTCTTCCACACCTCCTCATCCTGTAACTTTGTGTTTTCCGTTTCCTCTCCACATTCAGACCGCTGCGCTGAGGGCCGTCGGTAACATAGTGACCGGGACAGACGAGCAGACGCAGGTGGTCCTCAACTGCGACGCCCTCAGCCACTTCCCATCGCTCCTCACTCACCCCAAAGAAAAGATCAACAAGGTAAAAACATGTCTCATTTTCACGCCACACACACACACACACAGACACACACCAACAATCTTTGGGAAAACTCCACCTTTGGTATGGAAGTGATGAAATCTGAGACTTTGTGCAGGTGTGATTGTCATGTGTGAGAGGTTAGGGAGTAGTAATAGATAATAGATAGCCAGTAGACTCGGCAGCAGGAACTTCCGTGAGGATGAAGACTGAAGAAGACCGTCCACTGTAGTCAGTGACAGATCGGGGTGGGTGGGGTTTAGCTGTGTGTGTGTGTGTCAGAGTGAATGTGTGTCTCACGGGTCGGAGGAGTAAAGGGTGCAGAGTAATCTCTGCTGATATCGGAGTGCATCTGAGACCAGTCATTAAAAAAACGAGGCCTCGTTTGTGACTGGACGATGATTAGAGCCTCAAATCACCCCCTCCCCACCCACAAGCACACTCGTCTCAACCAGGGGTCAACTCATCCGGGTTGACCTCTGGGTTCTGATCCAACTCACAAACACTTTTTATAAGTTTTTGTCTTTTTCTGCAAGCCTTCGAACAGTTTAACTTTAGATGTAGCATGTGATCCATCAGGATTTATTCCTGTATTTGAACTCCCTGTCCTGTAGGAGGCAGTGTGGTTCCTGTCCAACATCACAGCAGGCAACCAGCAACAGGTGCAGGCTGTCATTGATGCAAAGCTGGTTCCCATGATCATCCACCTGCTTGACAAGGTGCGGACCGTTTGCTTTGTTGTTCTGAAGACGATTGAAAGTAAAATATGATGCTTATATTGGATCTATTCATTTCAGGGTGACTTTGGGACCCAGAAAGAAGCAGCCTGGGCCATCAGTAACCTGACGATAAGTGGGAGGAAAGATCAGGTAAAATATTGTTGCTCATGTTAATTCTTGTCCCTGTTTTTGTTTTTTTATTTTTTTTTACAAAAAAATGAAGCTTGTTTGACACCCCTGGTGTGTCTCTGTTGAGTAAAAGAAAAGTTATTTTTGCAGAAAACAGCTCACATACATTCATTCTGTAATTTAAGCAGTTTTATCAATTAACTTTGATTATAGCTTGCAGTTTTTCTCAGAAAATGTGAATGCTTTGTACCAATAAAAAATAATTTAGATGAAGAAATCTTACGTTATGGCCTATATCAGGGGTTGTCACTCATTTTAAGATCATGCATGTCTTCAAAGGCCCAGTTGTGGCAGAATGAAACTATCTATTAACAAACTTCAAATATTATAGGTTTATCTGCATAAAAATCTTTTAAAAAAATGCAATTCTGAGAATGAAGTCATATGATTGACTTTATTTTCATGTTGTGACTTGTCGTAATTTTATAACTTCGTTCTCTTATTACTGCAACTTTATTCTCGACTTTATTTTTGTACGACTTTATTCTTGTAATATTCCGACTTTATTTTTGTAATTTGATTTATTTTTTCTTAGTATGGCCCATGTACTCTCTAGAATCAAGATGGCAACTAAAGTATTTATGGATTGCTGGATGTGACACATGTGGTCTACGCAATCACATGGAGGACTGACTGACACGCTTGGGTCAAAGCTGAAAAAGCTACTCCAGAATACTAATTTTGTACATATTAATGCAAAGTTGAGTGGAAGGAAAACATATACACCCAATCGTGTTAACTAAACATTTTTAGATGCACCTGTGTGTTTGAAAAAGTCAGTAAGTATTGTAGTTGCCCATAATACACGTTGAAAGTGAATATAAATGAGTTCTTCGCTTACAAAGACTTATTTCTCGTCTGAAATGTGTCGTCCCACAGGTGGCCCACCTCATAGAGATGCAGGTGATCCCTCCGTTCTGCAACCTGCTCACAGTTAAGGACGCTCAGGTCGTGCAGGTTGTACTCGACGGCCTCAGTAACATCCTGAAAATGGCCGACGACGAGGCGGAAACTATCGCCAATCTCATTGAGGAGTGTGGAGGTACGTTCTGCCGCCGCCGCCGCCTCAGTATGGCTTTTGTTTTTATTTTAAACGTGGGATCACCTTTGATCTTTATGTTCCGCAGGCCTAGAAAAAATTGAGCTCCTGCAAAATCATGAAAATGAAGATATCTACAAACTGGCGTATGAAATAATAGACCAGTACTTCTCATCCGATGATGTAAGTGACACAAGCGTTGTTGTTTTTTTGATTGGTTGCTTCATTTTGGATTTTTCTCGCTGCTGACGCTCCGTTTCTCTGTTCAGATTGACGAAGACACCAGCCTGGTCCCAGACGCCATCCAAGGCGGGACTTTCGGCTTCAATGCAGCCAACGTGCCAGCCAAGGGGTTCCAGTTCTAGACGTCACCCCAGGGGGTCATTCTGGAGTTTTGTTCGCGATGCAGCACCCTGTTCAACATAAACCAATTAGGAGAGAAAGAGCGAGAGAGAGCGAGTGTGAGAAATTCGATCCATTGTGCTTGGCTCGTGGGATCCATGGCTGCATCTTATCTGAGAGAGAAAAATATGTGGATTTCATTTGGCATTCCAGGGGGAAACCAGCCCAAATGAAGTTTGAGATGGCGAGTGGATGCGAGTGAGAATGAGTGGCTACATGTTGCAAAAACAAAAAAAAAAAGAATAAAAAAACAGTGGGGAAAAAAATCTAAAAGAAGCAAAACATCGACAGCGTTGAGAAGACACGCTGACGTAACTTCTGTGTTTATTGGAGCCGCCGTCGACTTCTGGGAAATCTTCAAAACGACAGAAAGAAAAGAAAAAAACCTTGGATGTGGATGGGAACCGTGGACATTAACAAATAGGAAATCAAGACATCTTGAAATATCTCGAGAAAAAAGCAGAAGCGAATATAATTATGAACAGAGATGAAACCTAAATCATCACAATTCTGCAATTCCCCCCATTTGCCACGAGAGGGCGCCGCCTAGCCCCACCCCAACCAACTGGCCACGTTTATCAGACAGAGTGTGAATGGACTCATTGTGTATGAATGTCTGGACTCAGCGCAGAGGAGCCAGGTTCATCTCCTCTAACGAGAACGCCCTCTGATTGGGCGACCATCCTCAAGCCCCTCCCACTCCGCTTCCCCTCACCCGCCTCTCCTCGAATGGGCGGGGCCAGGAGTCCGACTGAACGTATCGCGTGTGCGAGAAAATGGACGGATGAGGTGTGTGTGTGTGTGTGTGTGCGCGCGCGTGCGTGTGGCTGCGGTGTGTGACTGGGAAAGTGCGCGTGTCTGGATGAGAGCGCATGCGGAGGCGGGAAAAGGACACAAACAAAACGACGACATCTTGAAGAGAAACGCAACAACGCAGTAACGCAAAGGTCGCAGGAAACATAATTTCTGCCTTCTGAACGAGGCCGATCCTCAAAGAACTTTGGAAAATGGAAGAAAAAAAAAATCATCACAAAGATTAATATTTTTTTTGTTCAGAATTATTATTTAGTATTAATTGACACTGGACATTGTTTCTGGGAAGCGTGGAGGAGCAGCAGCAGTGCATCGAATCAAGATGCTTATGGGCTTTTCTTTTTGCCTCTAGTGTGTTCCTTTTTTTTTTATCATCTTTTTATTTTAATTATTTTATTTTTTTTTTTTTACTTTTCTGCTTTTAGTCCCACCGCTTTTCTGTAAAGGTGAATGACGACGACCGTCTAATTCCCTCCTTCCACCTGAACACCAGACGTGAGCTTGATGCTGTGAACCAACCAGATCCTCCTGTAACCGCCTCACCTTTTGTTCATTTCGCAGCGTAGATCACTGCTTCGGAGCGCTGCTGCCACAGCTTTTGAGCACCGCCACGGGAGAACAAATCGATGGCCACGTCTCGTAGGATTGTGAATCATAACCCTTGCATGTACTTAGCACAGTTATTTTTAGGGTAATTTTAGTTTCCTTAGGCTGTGAATACAGTGAAATTTTCATTTTGAGTAATACTGTGCTTAAATGTGACATGTGTCCCTTATGCCCCCCCCTCCACCCCCATGTCCCGCCCTCCTTTCTGCTCACTATTGTCAAATTTACTAAGTAATCTGTATGGTTTTGCACATGTACTGCAAAGTGAGGCCTGGGTGAGTGTTGGTGGGCTCCGACCCGCCGCCGACCCCTTTACATTATGCATCACTCAGCCACAGTCTTTGTTGTCTTTCTAAAGTGATCTAATTATACTTTTTAGTGCTATTTGAGAATAGAATTACTTTATTTCAGGAGCAGCAGTTGACGAATCTGCTGATGTGTCTCAGTTTGATTTAGAGGGGACTTAACCTCGCTCCTCTCAAAAGGTCAAAGGTGTCCCATGTGTCAGACTGGAGCTGTTCAAGACGGGTTTACCTGAGTAATAAATAAACCCATGAACAAGTTTGCTGTAACTTAAGTACCTTGCAGAGTCCACTCCCTTTACCCCTTTTTGCTCTTCTACAAGCTAAATGTACAAGCTTAACCTCTTCTGTTTATTTTTTTGTTTTTTTTTGGTTTTGTTTTATTTTTTTGTTAACTTCAAACACTGTAGTAATGATTATACATTGTGCTCATAAATCTTCTGTTGAACATAGGGGTAATATTTTTTTTTGTTTTTTGCAGCATTCCTTGTTAGCAGAGTGGTTTCAAATCTTAAAATTATGACCTGAAAGAATGGAGAAAGCCTAAAAACCTTTTTTTTTCCCAGGGAGAAATGAAGGTTAAAGGACAGGTTGTCTTCATGAAAATAAATAGTGAAACCCAAACTGAGAGAATGAGTGTGTGTGTATATGTGTGTGTGTGTGCGCGCGCTCTGTTTGTGAAAAATCTAAATTAATCTCGTTCCAGAACTATTTGAACCTTTTTCATTCCTGTGTGTTGCCATTTTGCACATGTAGACTGTAACAATATAAAAAAAACAAAACAAAGAAAACTTTTTTTACATATTTGTTAAAACTGTCACTTTGTTGGGACTGTAAGGTATGTGACAGATAATCTGGAAAAAAAAAAAATCCATTTTATCTGCTTTCTTCCTGTTCTACTACCATTTGTAGAAATGCACAGCTTTGTCAGAAACAACCAATCACTCAGGAGGGTCTTCCTGCTGTCAATCATTCTTGTGTATACACCACTCACACGCTCTCCCTTGCTCTCTGGTACACTTACAGCTTCTTCCTTTTAGCAGAGCCTGCCATGAATGCTAAGACTTGGCAGCATGGCCAAGAGGGTGGTTAAACCATTTTCCTGAAATGGCAAGATAATTAATTTATTATTGGTGCCTTGCAACTAAATTTCACTCAGCATGTACATTTTATATGTGCAGTTGAATGACAAAGTCTGTTCTGAGCAACATGTACACAAGCGTGACTGATGACACTAAGACCCTCTTCTTGATTGGCTGTGTTTTGACCAGGAGCTTTGTAAATCTGCAGATCACAGTAGGATTAAAGGGAGGAGGTAGAGGAGCTCGGTTTTTTGCCTTCCCCCACATATTCGGTTTCATGTTATTCTGCCATGACCAAGTGACACTTTTTATAAATATGTAAAAAAAAAAAAAAAAACTTTTGCATACTGCAGCTTTAAATGCTGTACATTAATTTTACAACTTTTGTTAAGTAAGAGTGGGGAAAAACTTGAGCACGTGTCGACTACTCGGCTTCAGTACCTAGCATCATTAATGATGGAAGAGTTTCCAGCTCACTTTGGGGAGACTGCTAAAGGTAATTTATCTGGGCTAAACATAGTATGAATGAGAGGCAAGTACCTTGATTGGATGTGCAGTAAATGGATCTTAAAACGGTATGAAAAGGACCAATATCCCATGATGCAACAGCCACCATGCTTCATCGAGTACTATGGTTTGAATGCTGTGGGGGTTGTCTAGTGAAGCGACCGCAAGAACCAACCGAACTCTCGGTCCGTCTTGTTCCATTTCTCTTTAAGACGGTGGATGTGTTCCCTAGGATGTCCTTTTATTTCAACAATAGAACCTTTTGGGCCACGTCTTGAGTTTACGGTCTCGTTTTGTCACATTTATTCTGGTTCCTAAATGGGAACCAGGAAAATGGAAACTGGAGAGGGGAACGTTTTCAGAAAATAATGCAATCAACGTAACATTGTGACTTTTATCTCCTTAATACATACCCAAATAAAGAAGCTTAATATATAGGTTTCTTTACATAGCAAAGTGCAAATAGTGCC
The DNA here is from genome assembly GCF_019740435.1 of Gambusia affinis. Lineage (NCBI taxonomy): Eukaryota > Metazoa > Chordata > Actinopteri > Cyprinodontiformes > Poeciliidae > Gambusia > Gambusia affinis. Next base: position 23,322,103 of record NC_057873.1, read on the forward strand.
ACCGCTCGTTTCCAGCTACTGGTTGGTTTCAAACGAGAGACAAGACGCTCCCTTATTGGCTAAACTGGCCGATTGACCGTTAATCCGCATGCGCAATAGAAAACGGACACTGTCGGAAATTTATGCTCCATTCAATATGTAATCGAAAATGGGAAGTTCCGAGTTCCAAGTGGGATTGTGAAATTTGACTCGTTTTAAAAAGTTTGCGTTGCGTGAAACGACATAGAATTGTACGCTTAACCCCATTTGTTTTGTGATTGAAAGAATAACGTGAAAATGAATTAATTGGTGCACACCCGAAACGCCACAAAGATTATCTTTGACTTCCGAGGCAAAATAAACGCAACAAATTATTCAAGGAACATCATAACTTGCCTCTAAACTGACGTCTTTGTTGTTTTCAGTACGCTCCGAAAAAATGAGAAACGTTTTATACGTGAGCTAGTATTTTTTCCGCGTTAAAACTACAACTACCTGGTTTTGAATGTTAACTCTCCTTCCGTGTTACGACCCGTCTGTTTTGGAAATGCAAGTTTACTAGACGTGCATGAAAGCAGCACGAGAAGGAAGAGGAGAGGAAAAGCTGTTATGGTCACTTTCCACTGAAAATAGGGTAAGTATGAATGTTTTCTCCTAAAACATTTCAATATTATTCACATTTTGTTACCAGGCTGTAAACCACGAGTTGAGTTAGCTGACTAATCACAAACCATAAATAAGTTAAACAACGTATGCCGTGTTTCTAATTATCCGCAAAGGGGTATTGGTGGGAAGTAACAGTGTGGTTGAAAAGGGGGGAAGAAAAGCAATTTCTTTTATGTAAATAGCTTATTAAACTGTGGTCTAGAGGAGGTGTTTTTTTTTTTTTAGAAATAAAGATGTGGCTGTAAAGGCTATCCTGAAACTGGGATTAATGTTTTGAACAAAGCTTTGTTTATAACGCAGACTTCTCCACCGCTGGACTCCTTCCAGCTGTTCGGATCAGTCCGGTGTTTGTTGGTGTGTGTGTTGTTTGTGGGGTGGTGGGAGCTGGCACTGGGCCTTTTATTGTCACTGTAGCTGCTGGCCGTAACAAGAGGAGACACTAAACAACATAACTGATCGGGGTAATATGAGCTAAGTGTTTTCGGCTGCCTTCTTGTTGCTAAAGCCAAATATTCCCAGGATCAAACTGCTGAATGTGGTGAGGTTTAGCTGCACATTTGCATTTAATTTTCTCTTTTGCAATCTAAGCAGCCAGAAATGTCTTCTAATCTCTGAAAGCCTGGATCAATGAGTTATAAGCAACCTAGAGACACACACAGCTAATGATTTGGAGAGACCAGCTAAGTTAACAATCATATTTTTGAACAGTGTGAGGAATCCAGAGTACCCAGAAAAAATCCACACATGCATAGGGAGAACAAACTGAAAAGCCCCATGTCAATTTATTTTTTTTAGCCAATAAGCTTTTGGGAATCACCTTGTCCGAGCTAAAATACTACCTTATATCTATTTTTAATGTTGTTCATAGATTTAGCGAAAGCAATAATGCATATTTCTATAAGTATGATTGGAAAAGTCTCAAAATATCCTATTTAAAGTTGGTTCTAGAAGATGTCTGTGACCTGTTCATTAAGCTGAGAAGTCGGTTAATGAAGGATTCAATGAGCAGCTTAGCAAACAAAAACAAACAAACAAAAAGCCCCCTGTCTAAATATGTACTGGGCTCAAAGAAAAGATCCTCTTAAAGGTTGTTTGCCTTTTGTTTTCACCTGGGCTTTTTTCCCCTCTAAAAACAAAAAGAGCGTTTATGCATGAAAAGTAAAGACGTCTTCAGTCAGCCAGCTGACTGTCGGCACACTGCAAAGGACGGATAGGAAAGGTCCAATTTCAAAACTGGACCTTTGTTTAATATGTTGATATACCGGCTCACCTGTTGTAGCTGCCATTTAAAATTTCTCTAGAAGATGTCTGGTATGTGTAACAACAATACGGGCCCAACCCGTCAGCAGCTCAGTCAATGAGCTAGAACAAAAACAAAACAAAAAAACACAGCCACTCAATCTGGCCAGGTCCAAAGAAAATCCTTGAGCAATATCAGAATGAGACAGTTTATAAATGTTACAAACACAAGGATGATTTAATGTTCTACACAGTGCCGCATGTAAAAAGTGTGGAAAGATATTAAAATAATATTGCCTAGCTAATGTTCTGAAATCTAAAAAAAACATGTTTGAAACCTGAAAATCACAAGTCCACCAAAACAGAAGTTTTTATGATTGCAAATAATTAAACACTGCATTTTAAAGCCAGTTAAGAAACTTTAAAGGTCACTGCAGTTAAGGGAGAAACGCTTAGGGTCAGCCATTTTGAAAATCATCACCTTGCTAAAGTAATGGCCTAAGCAATTTAGGCAAAAAAAAAAAAAAAAAAAATTACTTCTGGTGACAAAGTGACACTGTTTTGTTTTCATTTTACAAGTAAAAATCAGAACCGAGCCAAAACCTACTTAACGTTCTCACTGTTGTTTTACTAAGCAGCACATTTAGATTTTTTTTCTTCTTTTGATCATGATTGTCAACTTTGTATGACAGGTGTTTTAAATTACACCCACACTCAGATTCTCCTGATTTTATTTTTTTACATTTTCTTTTCTCCAATCACGCATCGAGTTCTTAAATTCCTCCCAGCAGGTGTGACCCCCGCGGCGTGCCGACCGCCTCCAGCGATGGACAGCCTGGAGGAGGACCTGACCTGCTCCGTGTGCTACTCGCTGTTCTCCGACCCGCGCGTCCTGCCGTGCTCCCACACCTTCTGCAAGAACTGCCTGGAGAACCTGCTGCAGGTGTCCACCAACTACTCCATCTGGCGCCCGTTGCGCCTGCCCATAAAATGTCCCCACTGCCGCAGCGTGGTGGAGCTGCCGCCGAGCGGCGTGGACGCGCTCCCGTCCAACGTGTCTCTGCGAGCCATCGTCGAGAAAGTAAGACGCGTACGGGGTGAGACATTGGAACTGAAAAAAAAAAAAAAAAAAAGAAACAAATATTCGTGCTGATTTGTGTCTTGCCCTTTCAGTACCAGAGGGATGGCGAGCCGCGGGCGCCGTCCTGCCAGGAGCACCGCAGGCAGCCGCTCAACATGTACTGCGTCCAGGACCGGCAGCTGATCTGCGGCCTGTGCCTGACTGTCGGCCAGCACCATGGTCATCCCATAGACGACCTGCAGGCGGCCTTTGTCAGAGAAAAACAAACCCCGGCGCTGCTGCTGGCCAGGCTCTCGGAGCAGAAGTGGAGTCAGGTAGGGATTGGGGGGTTGAGCGGCCCTCTGGGAGTCTGTGGGGGAGAGAGGCTAAACCGTAACGTGTTTCAGGTGTGTGAGCTGGCGGAGCAGCTGGAGCAGGAGAAGGCGCACTGCGACGCTCTGCTGAGGCAGGACCAGCAGGAGGTCAACCAGTTTTTTGTCTCTTTAGAGGAGGTGCTGGCCAGGAAGAAGCAGGCCTACCTGGAGGCTCTGAGCGAGGCTGCTGCAGAGGTGGCCGCGACCTACGACCCTCTCATCCACACAGTCAAGGAGCTGCAGGTGTGTAAAGCTCTGGCATAATAATCAATAAATCGGTTGATTTCATGACAAATTAAAACAGGGTTTCCGCGCTGTAGTAAAAGTTACAAGATGTATTCTTTTTAGTGCTTGTTACATTTCTATGAGGGCTGCCAAGAAGTGTTTCGAGAGTCAAAACATCAAAGTTTTACACTGATAATAAATCAAATCATCCACTTTTTATTTTTTTGTTTTTAATGGTTTCGTGTTGCTTTAATTGGTTGGCTGACCTCAGGAGGAGCAGTTGGACCTGGTGTCTCTGGGCTCGTCTGTGGAGGAGGAAGACTCCCCCCTGGTGTTTTTGGAGAAAGTCCATCAGTTCAGAGATCGGGTGGAGAAGTTCATCAGAGCCCCGCTGCCCTCCGGGATCAACCTGTCGGTGACGCCGCGCGCAGCGGCCTACCTGCAGCAGAACTGGCCCGCAGTGACCATCAGCAGCTTGGAGCAGGCGCCGGTTCCCAAGCTGTGCTGCTGCACCAGATGCGACGGTGGGATCGGCACGGAAGACGCAGAGGCAGACCCGCCTGTCCCACCTGCCTGGGACAGGTGGCGCCAGCTGAAGCCCACCACTTCCGTAGCCCTGCTGGGCCTGCTGCTGCTGCTGGCGGCGGCGTTGTGGGCCAACCCCGTCGGAGGCGCGTCGCTCGGGTTCTCCCTCCTTTCCCGCCTCAGTCAGCTGGCCCAGAGTCTGAGCGGCAGCCTCGCCTCGTCCGTGTGGGACACAATGGAGGCGGAGTGCGCAGAGATGGGGGCTGCGGTGCAGAGGTGGAGCTCGCAGCTGTCTGTCTTCAGAGACCGAGTCGTTCAGCAGGTGGCTGCTTTATTTAAAACGTCAACGTCTCGCTGAGGACGGCCCAACTGGAAACCAAACTGTCTGAACGTGGAGCAGTCTCATTACCTCGTTCCAAAACACCAAAACAGCCTCACTTTTGTTACTTTCTAACAGGTATGTTTGAAGTTTCACATAAAAAAACAAACAAACTACGTAATGTCCAGCCTAAATAGCAACAAGTTTTTGTTGTTTGTTTTTTTTTTTGTCTTTTCAGCAAAACAGGAATTTAATTAAGCCAGAACCTCTTCTGCTCATTTCCTGTCAGCACACTTAGGAGATGAAGACAATCAGAGACATGCTGCAGCAGCACATGTGCAGAAGGTTTCTCGTTCACTTCCTGTGTGTTTCACTCTATAATCACACATTATGTAGCAATATTAATTTTTGACAAGTGCTACTTTCTTTTTATTATATTACTTCCACTCATAATAAAAGATGCAGAGACTTGGATCAGATCTTTCTGACATTATTGGGCACGTTGCATGTGGACCTTACCACACTAGAGTGTTTACGACAAATAATGGAGGGATGTGTTGCATGAGGAGTGACTCCCAATCTGTGCCTTTAATTATCCTGCTCCCCGTTTCTTCCAGGACCAGCACTTTTAAAGAAATGGTGCATCTTGGAAATCTGCCTCAGAACAAAGTCCATCATGGCACCTTATTGATCATGTTGGTTTGATGCAAACTGGGATTTTGAAATGTGGAGAAACCACAGCATGCAGCCCTCTGAAAGAAAATAAATGTAAATTGTAAAAAATTTGTTGTAACCTGTAGTTTTTTTTTTTCTATAAACGTTTAAAACATTCAACAATTAACGTACTAAACTTTGCAGAATTTCATCTTTCAAGCTTCCATTAAACTGCAAAATCAGACTTCAGACTATCGCACCATGTGGCGCCACCTAGTGGAAGTTTATAAATGACACCTTCGGATCATCTCGCCGGTCCAATATAAGACGTTTTTCCAGATTGAGAAAAATAAACTAAAGACGTGCTAAATAATTGTTACAATTAATTTCTCCATTAACATGCACGTCATTCATCATTTTGATTTTTTTCAAAAATTGAACATTACAGTAACATTTTACAACTGCAGCAACTGCTTTGCATTGGTGGCATGTTCTACATTTCATTTTGAGTTCCTACTCACTGAACAACAGACTTGGTTAAAAATTATATTCTACCAATGGATTTCTGACTTCCAACCCTTAAAGTGAGCTATAATAATAATAATAATAAAAACTTATGGCATAGCAAAACCTGCTCTGAATCTGTCAAACTAGTGATAAACTGTTATGTTAGAGGAATCAGATTTCAAGAGGTCAAAATATCCTTTTGCCTTTAGTAACATTTCAGTTCATGATAGCTGGAAATGCTAAGGGCATTTAGCCAATACCGTAAAAAGCATTCACATTAAATGGACGTTTTCCCCTGAACATGATTTAGAGAGCTGGAAATTTGTTCTTACGAGTTCTTCCATTTTGTTTAATAATTTCACAAAGAAGTTTATGAAAAAAAAACTTTATTTTTCAGATTAAAGAAATAGCAGCACTTTATTGGAAAGAACAGTACAAATATTTACATGGTTTATGAAGGAACATTAAAAGATAAAGTTGGCTTTTTATGCCGTGATGGCATCGTGTTCTCTGAACACGATTGTTTTGGGATTGATTCCGACACTTTTGGTTGTGTTGTGCGTTTTATAGATGCCGATGAGACGATCGGCGATCTCGAACATGTTGTTCCTCAAGGAGATGATGATGAACTGAGCGTTCTTTGTCTGTTCCTGCAAAAAGAAAAACATGTTTGAATAATTTAGGCATATACAAAGTTACTGTTGAATGATTTCTTAGTGCAGTCGGGATTCTCTCCGTTCACACACAGTAAAGCTTAAGGATCGTCCTGCTGCAATCACACAATGACAGTTTTGTCGCAAAAAGAAAAGGCTACGATGCGACCGTCAAGAACAAATCATAAAAGCTTTAAAAATATTAAAGTAAACTAGCAGCCTGATTGTGCTCACATAAATATAACAGGCGACGATGGAGACGTTCTTGAAGTCCAGCGCGGCATCGATCTCGTCCATGAAGTACAGCGGGGTGGGCTTGTAGTGATGCAGAGCAAACACCAGAGCCAGAGAGCTGAGGGTCTTCTCCCCTCCTGACAGGTTAAAGATCTTTTTCCAACTTTTCTTTGGTGGACGAACACTAAAACGAATAAAAACAAAAGAATACATCAAATAAATAACAAACATAGAGCTGTAACATCACATATAAATCCCAGCATGCACCACTAACGGCTTGACTGCCTTTTTTTTTTTTAAATCCTCCCTTACCTGAACATGATTCCCTCAGAGAACGGATCCAAACTGTCCACCAGCTCCAGCTCTGCATCCCCACCTAGTGTCAGCATCTGGTAGTTCTCCTTCAGCTTGTTGGTGATCATGTTGAACCCGGTCATGAACTCGTTGAGCCGCTGCTTACGGAGGTCCTCGTAGGCGTGCTTGAACCTGTCTCTGTCCGCTGTGATCTCGTCCAACTGGGCGACGCGCTGCAGGTACAGCTCCTCCTGATGACACAAAGTGTCGGAGATGACACAAAGCGTTGCGTCAAGATGACACAAAGCGTCGGCGATGACGCGCGTTTATCTCATCTCGATGGAAAACAAAGTCTGCCTATTAACTTTTGGTGTTAGAAGAACAAAAAGGTACTATGTCCGGTCAACTGGTGATAAATGTCCATTTCGCCGCTCCTCTCCAGTCGTTTTCATGCTTGCGAAATTTTGCGCTTTTAATCGTAGACCTGCACATGCGGGCTTGCCACACGACACACACATTTCAAAATGCACAACTTTTGTTGCTGTCGGGTTTCAACATTAACCTGTCACCGTCGTTCCTGTGTCTGGAGTCGCCCCTGACGGACACACAAAGCTAGCTAGGAGAGCTATATTAGCAATAGAAGCTATGAAGACATCTGCGCAGGACTCAAACTTTTGCCTGACAGAAAAGCAAAGTGAGGTAAAAAAAAAAATATATAAAAAAAACTTGTAAGGCACTAAATAGTTATAACAAAATTTGAAGACCTGTGATTAATATATTTGAAGCCAACTTACAAATTTAAGATTTATAACTAGTTGCATGAATTTAAGACTTTTCAAGCACGCAGAGACCCTAGAAAAATATTTTGTCTCAGGGCAGCAGTGAAAGAAAACGAGTCCTCCTTCATCCCGACCAACCGAGACCACCAGGACACCTTATAGTGTTTGTGTGTACCTTCTTCTTGTACTCTGCAATGGCTCCCAGATTGGGCTTCATTTGACTACACTGGCTCTCCAGCACGCTGATCTTGTTCACCAGGACGTTTGGATCCGAAATGGCTTCCAGCTCAGCAGGGGGAAAGACACAGAGTTCCTCTGCTGGCTGGCCGTCAATGGTGTGAAGGGACAGCTTGGTGCTCTGGAAGACAAAAAACAAAAAAACAAAAAAAAACAGGCATTATTAAAGACAACAAAGCTCAGGGAGCCTGGTTGTTCCCCAGCTGTCTACTGGTTTAGAGTTATGCGACTCACCTCATCCTGCCAGTACTTGATCTTGCCGTTGTGCTTTGTGATGGCGGCGTCTATCTGCTCGATGGTCAGCCGAACGTTGAGCGACTCTTCTTGCAGTGCGTGCTCCTGCTGCTGCAGGGCCTTGATCGCCTTGGAAACGTTCTGATACTCCTCCTGCACCTCAGGCAGAGTGGCCTACACAACCAGAACCAAAGCAGGAGTAAATCAGTTTTATTGATGCTAAGGATGTCCTCTGAGAGAGAGAGAGAGAGAGAGAGAGAGAGAGAGAGAGAAACACTCCCCCAGCAGATTTAAGATGTTCTGATACGAATTACGTAAATGGCAAGCAGTAACCTCTGCCTCGTGACAGCCTTTCATGATCTCCCCCGCCTCATCTTCTAGTTTCTTCAGCCGCTCTGTGAGCTCCGCCATCAACTTCCCGTTCTCTTCCAGCTCTGCTTGCACACGAGCAATGCTCTCCTCACACTTTTTCAGGTTTCTGGAAGACAAACGGGAGAGGATTTGGACGTTTCTCCAGTGGCGTTGACAGCAACAGCTAAAGCAGACAAGATCACACCAGACAATCATTTCATTGGCCTTCAGAAAGCGAGGCTTTTGTATTACTCTGGTTAGGTGCTGCTCACTTTAACATTGTATGTGTTTGCTTTTATATCCAAGCGAAGTTTTACCAATAGGAAAATTCGACTGCCTAAGCACCATCAGACCGAAGGAGGCCAGCGGTGAGACGGTTTAAGGCAAATAATAATGCCAAACTAAACAAATTTGTACAGAAACCTAACAATAGAATGCTAAATAACTTATGTAGACAGTCTAAACTAGACATGTATTGATGTCTAGTTTAGACTGTGACAGGTTTGATACACAAAACAACAACAACAACAACAAAAAAAAGCAAACAAGCAGTTAATAGAAATTAACCAATCATAGAATCTAGACTGCATGAAGTAATGCGTGTCTTGATGATGAAACTTTGCAAAACCGAATTAAAGGGCACGCGGCATCAAACCTCTGAGCCAAGTCTGCTAAACGGGGGAACGTCTCAGGCAGGACATTTTTGAAGCACACAGGAACATGAGCTCGTGTGGTGAAGATTTGTACATCTTAAAAGTTTAAAAGTTACCTACTGCATCTCACTAAAAGTCCTCACTATTCTTAACATTTTGTCACTTTAAGAGGTCTCTTAAAATCTGAGGTCCTCTGTGAATAACTTCTATTTTACCAAGGTTAAATTCTTTGTGGGGAAAGAAAAAAAAAAAGAAAAAGAAAATCACCACTAGTAGCCACTTTCTATATCTTAGACATAAAAGCAACCAGGTCTTTATAACTCTCTTCAGTGTAGAAGTCATTAAAAGATTAAGAAAACTTCATCTTTTCCCCCCCCAGAAAACCCATCAAATCGTCTGGACTTTGAATTGAATAAAAATCAGATAAAGGTCAGGCAGTCATACGTTGATGTATTGATGCACAATATATCTGCATCAACATCGTCTGATGTTAGTCATTTTTTAACATATTGGTCACACGGGAAAATGGGGCGACATTAATAAACAATGTTGGTTTCCATCATGTTGCTGTTTGGATCACGTTTTTGGGAAAGGAAGTCTGGCGGCCATGTTGTATTTGTTGAGGCAAGTAAATAGTGATGCCGCACAGGACGGTGGGGTGCTTAAATAAAGCAGAGAAGCAATGTTAGTAGTGTCATTTCTCAGTGTTTAAAAAGAGTAGAGAAATTAAATATATAATGGTTATCAGCTAAAACAGGGATATTAATAACATATAGTTACCAAAATGTTCATATTGGTGAATCTCTACTTCGATAATCCCTGCTGCTAATCTTTTTCTCTCTTTCATGGTACATACTTGTTGCATTAAACAAACGAGTTGACACATTTTACAGTCTTTACACAGAAAACCAGAACTGACAACCTCAAATAAAACCCAACACTAGTGCCAGCAGGGAGAAGCCGGACTGTTTCCTCTGTAATATTTCCACATCCTTCCCTTACCGATCAGCCGTCTTTATGGCCACTTTGGCCTTGGTGATGACGGACGAGCAGTCGTCCAGCTCTTTATTGATCTTGTCCAGCTTATCCTGCTGAGCCTTCAGTTTGTGGCTGTTGATGTCAACAATCAAGTTGTGGAGTCTTTTCACCTCGTTTTCCACCTTCCCGGCCTTACTGGATGCTGACTCAAAGTCTAATACAGAGAGCGAAGGGGGGGAAGGGGGGTCGGAGAAAAGTAAAAGAAAAAAGGAAATTAAACATTTTGGCATTGAAACCTAAGGCAACATATTTAAATTAAAATCCTACTCTGTCCTGAAGATATACTAAAGGGTAGAGTGTATTTTTCCAGAAGTTAAATCTTAATCTGACATGAGGAAGGCTATAATGACATAAAACAATTAGCACCTCTCTTTACAGTTTATGCAAGTTCCTACCTTTCTTGAATGCCTCCAGGCTCTTCTCCATCTGTTTCTGCTTGGCTTTGTCTGGGGCAGCTGCCAGCACGTTGGCTTCAAGCTCCTTAATCTGAAGTTTCAAGTGAGTCTCCTGGTCAGCCAGACTCTGAGCGAAGAAGAAGGGGAGGGGGGAAATAAATAAATAAATAAAAACTTCTTTAATTAGGTAAAAAAAAACAAAAACAACAACTGCTCATTTGTAAGGCTGGATGTAGGCGACTGATATCGTTCGAAGCATAAATGAAGCACAAACAAGGAGGCAAACGGAGCATAAAGTGTCATACGCTCATGCTGTTTGTGTATTTTTCCAGAGTGTTCTTCATCTCTCTGAGCTGGGGCTGCAGGCGCTGGACGTTCTCCTCCAACTGCAGCCGTCTCTCCTGGCAGCCGTGCAGCTTTGACACTTTCTCATTCAGCTTGCTCTCCATACGGTCGAGCTGTAAAAAAAAAAAAAAAAAAAAAAAACACATGGAAAATTAAGTTTTGTTGTGATGGAGGACACGCTTGGTACAAGCATCGCACGAGCACTTAAGCTGCTCAGTTGGACTTGTTCATGAAGCTTGCACTATTTAACTTGTAGGCGAGTGAAAGGACCACAGTGTTACTAATATATCGTTCTAGATAGTAATAGAGAGAGAGGAAGAAAAACAAAACAACAAATGACACACAGTTTAAAATATACATCTTAATTTGCATAGAAAAACGCAGCTTCTGATTTAATTAAATCCCAATATTTTCAAACTGTAAATACAACCAACAGCATGTACTTTGATGCAAACGAAGGCCAAATAAATGGAGATAACATTATTGCCCTTATTTCTCTTTAGATTCAAAACAACTGAACCAATTCCATTAAAAACCTCCAACATATTTTCTCCGTCATCGCCGTGGTCTTCAGGGAGAGGAAACTGGACTTCATTCAAAATCAGGATCAGAAATTATTCAAACCATTCAAAAGTCAGTTTTTTTAATTTTTGTTTTTACCTTCTTTACATTTTTTTTTTTTTAAATGCCACGTTTAAGTTGAAAATGTGACCTTCATTTATATGCATGTTTTGAACTAACCTCGTCCTGGGACAGCTCTTGGCCAATAGAAGACCCCATCCTGCCTTTCATAACTCTTCCACCTCCAGTCATTGTTCCTGCGCAACAAAAACAAACAAAAAAAAAAAAAGAAGAAGAATGAGAAACAAAAACTTTGCCTGAGAGTTAATTATTAACTATCCTGTCACAGTGTGAAGGACAAGCTGTAATAAGATGGCAAAACTTTGCATCGTGATGGTCCAAAAACGATTTAAAGTTGATTTATATCATCCAGTAATAATCTAGACGAAGGAATATGGGTTCCACGAGTTTAAGAAGTTATAATTACAAAGACAAGGAGAGTCGGTTGTATTGGTTTGATCATCAGGGCGAAAATACTTTAGTTAAACTGCCATGCTAACATTATACCAAAAACACGGAGCAAATACTTCCAGGTGAAATACTTCAGATAGTTCATTTGAAAAAGCTAGCATATCCATTTCTATTTAAATTATGATGATGTAGTTTGCACCAAAAAAATTGTTCATCTTCTGCAACACTTTTTCTACAATTTCATACTGACTTTCATACATCATGTAATTTTTGTTTGTTTTAAGAACACACTCAGATTACAGCCTCGATTTAAAGCCTTCTACTCCTGACTGTAAAATAAGCTACAAACAAAAACCGACATAATCGGATTGTTATTGTCAAAGAGAATGTACAGAGGCTCAGGAGAATCACAAACAGCTCCAGGAACTGTTCGGTTGTTTTGTCAGAAAAGGTTGAAGTTGTAAGAAAAACTAGACTCATGTTTTAGTCAAAAACAATTTCTGCTCTTTCTGCCTCGGAAACTTAACGAGCGCCCCTACCACCGGTAACCGATTCATGTCCCGGCGGTAAACGAGCTAGAAGTAAGAACTCGTACTGAAAAAATGTAATTTAAATAGTAAAAAAAAAAAAAAAAATAAGGAAAAAACAGGAAAAAAGTCAATATTTGAGCTCAGATTATAATATCATGGAATTGCATATTGATGTATATGCTTTATGTTCTGACTGATTGCTTGATTATGATTATTTTCTGTTTGCCCTTTTTATGACACTACAGTTGTGTGTTTAGATATTGTCAATAGTGGGGTTTTTTGTTTTTTTATTTTATTTCCTGTCAACTTTTAACATTTTTTTAACACCAGTACCAGTTGTGGTTACAAATTGACCAAGAAAAAAAAGAAAAAAAAAGAAAGCAGGACAGGAATCCACGTAAGAGTGATGAATCTCACCAACCTGCCATTTCAATTATCTGCCCCTTCAGGGTGACCACCCTCCAGCGTTTGTCCTTCTGGAAGGCCATCCTGGTGGCCTGCTCCATGTCCTGAGCGACCAGGGTGTCCCTCAGGGCGAAGTAGAACGCTGGTCTGACCCTCTCATCGTTTACTCGCACCATGTCGAAGAGGCGGGGGCTGTTCTCTGGCGTTCGAATGGAAGTCATGTTCTTCTCCCAGACCTTCATCTAAATCATTTCAAGAAAAAAAAAAAAAAGCAGTCAAAAGGAGAAACAAAACCCTGTTTAAGTTTATAGAATCTTAAAGGTACGCTGACTGAAGTTTCTAAGAGTTACATTACCTTGTCGAGGCCGATGAAAGTGGCGACGCCGATATTTTGCTCTTTGAGGAAAGTGACGCATTTCTGAGCCGTGTCGATGGTGTCCACCACGATGTTGTCCAGAGCGCCGCAGCAGGACGAAATGGCCACATCGTACTTTTCATCTATGGCTCCAAGATCTCCCTACCAGCACCAAAAAAAAAACACTTGTAAAGACCCACATTGTGATTATGAAAAAACAAATGTAGGAACAACGACAAAAATATAAACAAATGAAAAGGTTTCCTGTAAAGCGTAAACAGCTTCTTTTTTTTTTTTTACCAATCTTCCGTAGATTCCAGGGATTTTGCCGCTCTTCTTGAGCTGCATCAGAGCGTCCAAGACTTTTCCTCGACTGCGATTGGAGGACAGGGAGCTCTTGGCTTCGTCCACCTTTTGCTGCAGTTCTCTCACCACGTGCCTGGTGTCATTATCCACCTTCAGCAGCTGTTCCAACTCTTCCTGGTCCTGGAGTGAAACACGGAGAGTAAGTAAAACAGAAGCTCCTGCAGGCTTCACCAACTCAAATGTAAGGCTTTCTTAAGACTAGTGTGACAGAAATTTAAGACAGGAAAGAAAAAAAAAAAAGGAAGAAGCATGTTTTATATCGAAGTAGTGTCAAGGTTTTAGGAACAAAATGCACACACAGCATGGGCTGGCAACAGAGGTGAACCAGTGGTGAAGATGAGTGCTGTCCTGCAAACTGAGGATGAACTTACACTTTCGCATGATAGACACACACACAAAACAAAAGCTAGCTAGCAATGGTATATTAGCGGCTAGTTAGCGGCAGCCTCAAACGACTCAAGTCACAAGAATGGAACAAAAATGTCAAGCAAGGAAAAAATGAATAAATACGTTGAATAAAGATTAAATAGTGCTGCCATGACAAAATTTGAGACCTGTGATCAACTTATTTAAAGCCAACTTACTTTTTTTTTTTTTTTTAAATGAATTTAAAATATTTTGAGGTCTTGATTTTAGATGAATGATTTTAAGACTTCCCGCTGATTTTGGTTTTTCTCCGGCGATCGTTTTACCTTTCTGAGCTCCTTTTCCTTCAGGGGGATTTGGGCCTGCAGCTCTTTGATGGCGGGCCGGCGCTCCTGCAGAGTGTCCGAGGTCGTCTGGAGCGTCTGCTTGGCCGCGTTCAGCTGCGTCAGAGCCGTTTTGTGGCGGCTCAGGTAGATGTCGAGCTCGGACTGAGCGATGTCCATCTGAGAGCGCGTCTCGTTTACGGCCTTGCTGAGCTCCATGAGCTCGTTCTCTTTTTTCTGGGGGAGTAAAAGCGGTGTTTAAAAAAACAAAAGTACAAGAACAATTGCTTCATTTAACAGATGATAATGCAGAGCTATTCTGGTAACCTCATCCAAGTCGTCAGCACATCTGCCACCACACACACACACACACCTCTTTGTCCTGTTGCAAGCCGCTCGTCTCTTCCTTCAGACTTTCCATCACTACTTTCAGTTTTTCTTCTTCTTTCGCTTTCTGCTTCTCCAGGTCTTCTTTTTGGGCCGTCGCTTCAGAGATGGCTTGTTCGCTGCTGGCCGGTATGCCTCGCACTTCCTCCAGCTGAATGATGAGCCAAACAGCAAATAAAGAACGGTTCAAACTAAAGTAGACTGAGACAATTTTACAGTTCTCTCAATTCAAAATGCGAGCATCAGTTGATTGAGCAGCGAATATTAAAGATTCAAGCCATTTTTTCCTGTTAATTCTCGTTTCTAACTAGGGAAAACCCTAAAATAAGCCTCACAAATTTTGAGTTTCATTTTAAAATAAATAAATAAATAATATACAAGACGAACGAGAAAGAAATTCAATACAGAAATGTTACGGCCTATATAATCCTCTAAAAAGACTCGACTTGAAAGTTGTCCAGTGAGTTTTCACACCTTCAACAAGTAGGTAAGCCACAAGTTCCTGCTGAAGAACTCGTCTCTTCATATTACTGTGTCAGAGCAACGGCAAGTTGAGAGAAAGAAGTGTGGTAAAGAAAATGTGCAAAAGTAACAGGAAAAACTGCCGTCTTGTAAGGACTGTGAACAAAAGCCCATTCAAGAGTTTGGTGGAACCTGACAAGGTTTGGAAAGCAACATTAGAAGCGCGTTACCTGGGATAAGGAAGAAGAAGAAGAAGAAGAAGAAGAAGAAAAAAGGAGTAGACTGTTGCTCAGTGCTCAAAAGTTCTTACTTCATCAAAGTAAATGTTGAACTTTGAGAAGTCAAGCTCCAAGAGTCTGGAGGAAGAGAGGTGAGGCGCAGAAGCCATGTTGCTTGGGGCGCCTGGTCGCCTTCTGCTGTTTGTCCACGGGGTTTCATCAAGGCCATCATCCGCGTTAGCAGTCCATCCAGAAATGCTAGAGCACATCGTGCTTCCCTCTGCAAACAAGCTTTATGGAGATGCACGTTTCATTCTCTAGCAGGCTTTTGGCACCTGCCAACGCTGCCAAAGGTTCCAGTCTATTGACCATATTATGACCATGATTGACCACCAGCAAATTCACCCCCGTCTGAACCGCAGAGAGCTTAAAGTACAGTCAAGAGGAAGAGCCAACGATGGAGGCGAGCTAAAGGCCAAACTGGGCTTCCACTGCGCCACAGCAGACCCACGATCCTTTACCAACTAATTTAACCGTCAAAGAAAAGTAATTAGGTTTTTTGTTTTCTTCTGTTGAAGTGCTAAAATAAATGATAACCTATATATTATTGTGACACGTATAACGTCTCATCAACAATCCATGGAGTACAACAACTCAGATTTGAACACACATTGCACTGCATCTGTCATCTCCATGGTTACCTGCCTATGCATTTTGTAGTCTATTGAATACGCATATTTGCTGCCCTTATGATGCAAAAACTACAAAGGGTGTTTAGTAGCTAGTAGATACGATGTATGCGAGTTCAGCTCAAAGAGGGGAAAAAGGTATAAAAAATAAAAATAAAAAGCACAGGCGACGACAAGGAACCTGCCTGCCACAAATCTGCATATGATGGAAATATATAATATATAACACTGTTCTCAGCTTCCAAAAGCAAGAAAATGTCCACCTAATGTGAAAATACTTTAAAGTACAGTACTGATGAACATAAATAAGAAACTGAATAGATGTAAAGCCAGTAAGGACCTGCAGGTCTAAGATGATAAGATAGATGTAATTCCTATTTTTCATCCGTTAGCTTTTATTACACAAAATTTAAATAATAATAATAATAATTAAAAAAATCATTTCCAAGCTTGTTTCGACTTTAATGAGATACAATTTGAAACCAGGCCACTAATTTGTGCATTTACACTTTGAGGTTTCCAAGAGTGGTGATGACTCATTTTGATCTAGCAACTATGATGTCAACCTTCTCCCCCCCCCACCTCCCTTCACGACGCCTGAGGCAAAAATAAGCAAGAAATTAAGAATTTAGTCATACAACAAGTGCAGTCTGTAGACGTATAGCCAGAGCTGCTATAGATAAGAAAGCCAAAATTGAAAATAAAAACGGAATAAATATTAAAAGAATCAGTTAGATATTTCGAAGACATTAATATCAAAAGTACACTCAAAATTTTAAAACTAATATTTGACTCGCACATATATATATATATATATATATATATTCTTTGATCACACTTCTATTGTTACACATAAAAAGGAAAAAGAACAAAGGGAAATAACACAACAATCTCATTTAATTGTGATAGGATTTCATTTAAGACTTCGCCTGTAGTAGATCTGACTAAAGTCAGAACATCCCATTTTACTAACTCAAATACATAAAGCTCAGATTACTACCTGTTGTGAAAGTGTTATTTCTAAGAAACATGATCAGGAGTCTGTTTAATCGTCTGTGGATCACAATTCGGACCATTAAGCAAGCAAACCACAGGATATGATGCCCCATTTATTCATGTGGTGTAAGACCTGGAATAAATTTGATAGAAGGACGTCCCATTGGGAGGGGAAAGGAAAAAGAAAAAAAAAAAAACAACACAAAACAGACACGCATTAAAAAAATAAATAAATAAAAAATCTATGTAAATCACCAGCTACTACACAATGCATTCTAAAGCAGACCGGGAGCACACGTGTAATCAAATATAAGCACACGAGGACCAAACAAGCTCTGGTTCAGACTGCCACAGCAGTCTGCATTCTGGCAGAGCTGAAACAAAGCAAGAATTGGCATCTGCATATATAGTTTATGTTCTGTAGGGTTAACTGCGGGTGAAATGTGAATGTGGCTGCTGGAAGTGTTACACAAGCCAGGCCATAGTTGACTACCACACAGCAGAACACTGCTCCCCAGAGGTCAGCCTGCCTCTGCCCAGCTCCCCCTCTGACCAGCAGAGTTCCAGGAGAAAAGGCTTTCAGAGCCGGGAGAAAACGTCGGCCACACGTCCCTGAAGCAAATGATTTGGATCGGCTATGTTGCAAAAAATAAAAAGCATCGGCAGTTTAATCCATCGGGACAAAAATAGTCTAGCAAAGCACACACCCTGATTCACTTTGTGCAGCTTCACAGCCCCCTAGTGTCTGATAACTCGTTGACAGTTTCACATTAGTTTTTTTTTTATTTTATTCCTCTGATAATATCACTTAAATGAAATCACAAAAATCATATTTAAAAAAAAAAATCATCTCTTTTTCAAACACTGCTGAAAGGAAAATTTTTCCAAGTGAGGAATTATTTGTACAGTACTTGTTTCACCATTACTGTAATTCATTAAAAAAAGGAACCATTGCTTGATGCAAATATTAGTGAGTAAAAATATCCATATTTTAAGACAAGAAAAGCTGCTATTTTGCTTCTTTTTTTTTTATATCGTAATCAACATGCAGTCAGACAAAATGCTGTCATAAAAAAAGCTTTTAAAAAGGACAAAAAAAAAAAAAATAATCAATTTGTATCTGTTCAGAAGCACATGTTTTCACAAAAAAATAAAGTTAAATTAAAATTACCACACTGCAAAAACACTAAATCCTAATGAGTAACTTTGGTGTAGATTCTGGTATAAACATCTTAGTACACCTGAAATAAGTCAAAGCAAACTTACAACTAACTTAGGAGCTTGTCTTGAAAAACCTTAATATTGATTTAAAAAAAAAAAAAGGGGGGGGGGGGAATCCACTAGCAGATTATTTCACTTGTAACACATTTCCACCCATGTAATCAGTGAAATAATCTGCCAGACAAACTGGTAATTTTTCATCTCTATTCAAGAATTACTGACTTAAAGCAAAATCCTATATCTTGCTGAATAGTTCCTTGTAAGTATGTTTTGGTTTATCTGAGGTCTACTAATATATACGTACTAGGAGCTAGACCAAAAATACCTAGTAAAATTGTATTTTTCAAGTGCGTTAAGAAATATTTTTTCCTTAAAGAGAACATGATTCAGCCTAAAAAAATTAAAATAAAAAAAAAAATACGGAAAAAAATTAAATATTTATCCTTTAAAAAGTAATAATAAATAAGAAGGACTGACAGTTGTATGTCTCATGGGGGGCAACACAATCCCCCTCCAAACAAGATATTTCACTACAAAAACAGTAAACACCAAAATCCTCGTGGCCCCATTTCTGACACATTTTTAAAATTTATTCTATGTCTTCCATAGGCCACAACCAAAAAGACACATACCAACCCCGGTAATGCCAGGGCTGCCTCAACATTACCTTTTAATTAAATGTGTGGGGTAAATTTAGAAAACAAAAGGCTAAAATTACACGCCTCTGTCAGATCCAGTATCTGTGTGCCTCTGAACTGTGCTGCTGCTGCTGCCTGCAGTGATATTGTCAGAGTGACACAACTTATCTATTCCAGAGCAGCAAACACTAAAAACCAAGTGAGATAAAGTCATTGGACTGCATGCTACAGTGGATCTCCTGCAACCTAAAGGCCAACTCACCTTTTTCTGGTCTTTTTCCAGCTGCTTCTGCAGGGCCTTGTTCTTGCTCTTTGAGTGTTTGATCTTCTCACGCACTTCAACATCCTGCAGGTCCAGCTGCGTGAACTTTCCCTTCTGGGTCTCAATATACTTGTTGATCTTATTTTTTTTCCTGGTGGAGGAAAAACATTTTTGTTTAAGAATTAAATTTTAATCAGTTTTATGGGGGGAAGAAAACCTATCAAAAGCAATCCTTAAAAAAAACAAAAAAAAAACAACACTAGTAAATAGGGAAGGGGACAACAGTTAGTTTCTGTAACAATTATTATTATTTTTTTTTTAGTAAAAAGGTTCCTTTAAGAGAATAACAGTACATGAAACTCGGTCATGTTTCTACTCTTTTTTTTTTTTCAAATTCCTCTAAATGTCTGAACAAGCAAATAAAAACCTACATTAACAGAAATGTTACTTGGTACACAAACCAGGTTGCATTAGTAACAGAGGAAACAAGTTAAAAGAAAAAGAAAAAAAAAAAACGAGAAAGAAAAGCAAAGCAGATTTCTTACTTTTCCACATTTTGGAGCTCTTGGTTCATTTTTTCCATCTCTTCCGATATCTTTGCATTTTTTTCAGTGAGCTCCTTGGTTTCCTCCAAAATCTTTTGCTTTTCCTGTTCTTTATCAGTCACACGTTTTCGTAGATCATGACTAAAGAAAAAAAAAAGAAATCAAATTATGCAATAATAATTTTTTTTCTATTTATACACTTCATAATGGTAAGATATCAGCGGAGCATCCCGCAGAGCTCTTGTTGATCCTTCTTTTTGTCATATTTTGTCTGACTGGAGCACAGAGGTGCTGCTGGTGCACTCACACATAGTACTGGTGGAGCTGGCTCTTCTGTTTGAAGATGTCGTTCTCCAAGGTGAGGAACTCCAGGGCTTTATTCTTTTCCCCCTCCAAAGCGTTTTTCTCCTTTTCAACCAGCTTAACTCGATTCAGCTAGGACAGAAGAAAAAACAAAACTGATACTTTAATTTCTAGACAAAAAATAATAATAATAATAATAAATGAGAAAAGTCCTAAATTCTGCAGTCTAATGGAATTGGGCTAGCAGAAACTATACCAGAGAGACATAAAAATAATTAGGTGCAAGCGGAAAATAAATTAAATTCAATAAATGACTCATTTATGAGTAGGTGTAATTTAACTTTTGAGTAATACGTTATATCTGAATATCAAAGTGAATGAGAGGGTCACCTCACAAAACAGACAGAGTGCCCTTATATTTATTTCCATATTTATTATCTCATTTGTTCACCTCTAAGCCCGACTATGCAGTTCTGACACCCCTCGCAAGCGTAACGTACCTTTTCTCCCCTTTGCTCGTTGAGCAGCTCGATGCGGCGAGAAAGAGTTTGGATCGGTTCTTTGAGACGGCAAGAACCGATGATGTCCTCCAGGTACTCCAGCATCCCCTCATCATGCTCCGTCTGACCTTTAGGCTTCATCATGGCAATCTGCTCCACCTCACCCTACACACAGCCCACAAGAGCAGATTGGAAAAGGCACACACTGATTCACGATAGGGCTGCATAAAAAAAAAAAAATTTAAATCACTAAAATTAAAATAATAAAAAAAACAACAAAAAATGCACCAATCTTTAAAAAAAAAAAAAAAAAAAATTTAAGACCGAGAGACAACTCTCTCCCACACAAAATTTTAAACAGAGTACACAAAAGTGTGAATAACATTTCGCAACATAGAAAGACGACCTGATTCCACATTTTAAAATAAATAAATAAATAAAGGAAAAATCCTGTCACTGAAAATCTCCAACTGTGAAGGGACAAATTATATGATTACCTTTGTGGAACATAAAATATGGCGTTTTATTACCGCTAAAATATCACAGCAACCCACCAACAATCATCTCCAGCGATGACGGGAAAAGTCATTTGAATTGCCGTAAAAATAGATATTGTTTTTGCAAAAATAAATAGCGATGCACCGATCTGGCTTCTCCTCGCCGATGACGATTTTTGGTTCATCAAAAGCTCTGGCCTGCGAGTCCGACTCATTTTATTCTGAGGAATATCACTCAGACGAGGCAAAAGATCTGCTCAAAGCTTCCTGATAATTGGAAATGGCTTCAAAAAAAAAATTCATGTATCAAAGCATGCATTTCTCTAACCTTATATTTTAAATCAACCTAAAGATTTTTTTCAAAGTATATGCAGTTGGTGGATTTGTTTATAGACCAAATAAGGGAGATTTCTCTATTTCTGATGCATTCTAAAAATAGAAGAGAGAAAAATAAATGAATTATTAAAATTTTTTTAAATAATTCTCTGTTTTAGCAGCCAAAGAACGGGACCGAGCAACAAAAATTGCCCAATTCCATCCCCTGGCTAATCGGTGAATCTCTAAAAATGAGAGCTGGTTAAACAAAAATGACATCTCTAAAACCACACACACACACACACACTTCTTCAGCTCTCCATTGCAACTCTATTGAAGTGGACATATGCATTTATTTTTATTTATTATAAATAACACATCAATTAATAATATCATTATTTATGATTTCTTTGTGAAATGCTTCTTTTTAAAGTCTCAATTTTTTTTTTTTTTAAAGAATGTATTATAAAATACTCGTCTTAATCTGTGAGAGCAAAAGCAGCTTTAAGAAAGAGTTGGTTGGTGGGGGAATCCCCACATCATCGTCTCCTCTGATAGGCGCACAAACTAGACAGCTTCCCCTTATTTACCAGAAGAATGGAAAAGTGAGGTGACCTTGAAGGGCCAAGTTTAAACCTCTACCCATAGTCATGCAGCCGTGTCACCGACACAAACAAACAAACAAAGAGGAATGAAAATGGACAAGCTCACATTTGAAAGGAAAAACGTTCACCACTGAAATAAAAATGAAGAAACCAAATACAACTACATTTGAATCATGTGCCTTCAGTTGATCAGTAATAACAGTCAGGTCAGATGCAATACACTTTGCAGGGGTAGGATTGTAACATGTGAACTTTTTCAGGGTGACTGCAAAACAACACATGGGAAAAAATATATAAATAATTAAGCAAGAAAATATTATTTTCAAAAATTCAGTTTATGTCAGAGTAAAAATAATAAAATAAAATATAAATATATAAATATATATATAAATAAAAAATTCAATAAAAATGAGAGCCATGGCAGAGGAGGGTGTTTTACCCTGCCACCCTGAAGCAGCACTGCTAATATTGGTTTTTTGTTTTCCTTCACACACCAATATTTACGTGCTGCTAAAGTGTGGCAGGTACATGAGAAAGGGAGGATCCAACCTGTCTGTCCTCCACTGGTGGCTCAGTCCCCCAAAACAAAAACTCTCTCACATAGTGGAAATTCAAATCTGGTCAAATCGGATCTTTTCCTTAAAATTCTAAAGCAGCAAATAATGGTTCGCACCCTTTTCACATTGTTTCAAACCATGATGCGCTGCTATAGCAGTCTAAGGGATGACAGAGCACTCTCCTCTCCTCTCCTCTTCTCGCAACAGGTTATTTCACTCCCCCTCCCTCCTTCCCCCCTCAAACACACACACACACACACACACAGACAGACAGGCAGAGCATAAAATAATATTTTAAAACTTTCACCAGGAAATGGGATGAGGCACAGGGACTGGTAAACAGAAGGATGGTCATAAGAAGCATAAAGAAAAATAATAATAAAATAAAATACAATTACCTGCAAGATCAGAAATCTGTTGTGGTCTAGATCAATACCGTGGCTGCGGAGTAAAGTGCCAACTTCTTTGAAAGTGGCCTTTTTGCCATCGATATGGTAGTAAGAGGAACTGTCTCTGTTGGCAGTTCTGGAAACATAGAACTTGCTGTTAGGGACGACTTCGTAGTCATCTCCTTCCTGGCTCAGGGGGGGGCGGGGGGAGGGGCAGAAGACACAGCAGCAGAAGAGAAGAGTTTAGGAGAGAGTCAAACAGCTCTAAACATCCAGCTTTACAATTCACAGCATTCGCAAAAATCACTGGTTGTTACAAAGGGAAGAACACTGGAGACAATTAAGACTTAAAACTTCCAAAATCATCAGAGATCTAGACAAGCAACTGTAATGTGTTGGGGAAAATAATAATATATATATTTTTAAAATGTAATAAAAATATATTGGTGCAATTTGTCACATTTACAGAAGTTAAACATGTTCAGTGAAATGAGGAGATTTCACGTGCACAACAAAAGAGTTGGCAGCGTGCCTAAAAATTCTTTACTTTTGCAAACAGTGCTTGTATTTCAGGATGTGTACACCACCTTTAAAAATACAATTATTTTTACTTCAGAAACAGCGTTTCTGTGGGAGGAGGAACTCCAAAAAAATTTAATCACGAGTTTAACAATTTGATTTGATTTTTACAGCACTTGTGAAGCGAAGTAAAATGCTCTTTTTCAATGCAAGGTCAGCAAGGGGCAGAATTATTTACACTCCCAAAGGCAGGGTAAAAAAAAAAATAATTATATTTTTAAATGTGGAAAAAAATACTGCTTAGGTTGTTTTTAGCAGAAAATTGTGATCTGAATAGAATCTTCCGTGTCACATATATACCCTGCAGTAAAATAACTTGGGCCATGTCAGCAAATTGTTAATTCAAAATTAAATAAGGTAAAATAATAATAATATTTTTTTTTTTTTAAAACAATTGGAAATACAGGCAGTCGCTAGTGCGATGTGAGGTGAATATAGCATGAGGGGGTGTAAACTGTAACTTTCAAGACTGATTTGAGTTTGTGTTTAGTCACTAATGTTACAAATGAGTGGCAATTATATTATAACAGCTGATGAATAATATTTTTAAAACTCTGACAATCATTTCTGTCCTGGGAAAAAATAAATAAAAAATCTGCCTGATTGAGTTTTTCAGTTTGGGCTGAATATTGAACCGTACGAAATGAGTGTATGTTGTTTCAGTGTGAAAGAAATATAGATAAATATACCTTATCAATAATCTTTTGAAAATGCACCTCCACAGTACAGCTTTGCACATCCTTGTGTTTATCAGAGCTGTGAATCAGCACTGAGAGCTTTTTCGATCTGATCTTTTGAGCTCTGTATCCAAACACAAAGAGCATTGAATCTATCACATTGGACTTTCCACTTCCATTGGGACCAATGATGCAGGAAAAGCGCTGGGAGACAGGTAAGGAAGGAGATAAAAATATAAGAAATCAATTTTATGAAGATACACAACATCTACAACAAACAGTGTAAAGGTTGTATTTTTAGAGACGTGTGGTAGCATTTTATCTAAGTACATCTGTAATACTGAAAGTATTCCATGTGAGTGTAGTTAAGGGTTCATGTGTTAAAACCCAGCCTGAGCAAAATACAGTGAAAAGGCAAAGGTTTGAAGAAAGTCATAATTAAAATGGAACTGTGGGAACAGCAATAAATCACTTCTGGTTGAGAGATTCACTAACAAAATCAAAATGGAGGATTGTGACCCTCTCACTTATTTATTTATTTGTAATTTTCAATATAGCCAAACACTATAAAACTGCACCCTTTTGTAGTGTTTTAATATTTGTATGTATTCAACAACAGGGTCAACTAAAAAAAAAAAAAAAACAGCCAGGAAATAAAATAAGACTAAGACAAAAACAGTAAGGTTGACACTTAACACAAGTGATCTTATCAAACAGATTCAAAGCAGTTTTGCCCTGCCAGACATAAAAAAAAAAGCTTCACATCCATGTTTGGTCATACCTTGTGAAAAGGCCCCAGAATCTGCTCCCCTGCATAAGACTTAAAGTTGCGATTAACTAAATGTGTGATCATCAGGCGAGGAGCGCCCGGTTCATTGGTCATTGCTGGGGGCGGAGGTGGAGGGATGCTGCCGAGAATCTCCTCCAAACTTCGACTATCAACCGCCTCAGTAGCTTCCCCCTGAGACGGATCTGTGGCACAACAAAAGTACAACTTTTTATTCTTCTGGTGCGACTCGTTTCAGGTGGTGTTGGTGGAGAGAGAGAAAAGGGGTGGAGGGGTGGGTGACTGGGGGAGGGGTGGAGGAGCGCGCATACACACACACACACACACACACACAAAAATAAAACAAACAAACACAACACACGCAGCAAGTCTCGAGTGAAACAACGACCGAAGAGAGAAAGTTGACAGGGCTTATTTTCCTTTGTTCTGAATTTAAGCGCAAGGCGAAAAAAAAAATGAAACATACAGAAAAGACCATGAACCCACATTATTACACAAACGCTCCCCACGACAAGCGTTGATACCGGAGTAGATGCGCCACAGTCACTCGGTCGATGATGAATAACTAAAGTGTGTCCCGATCAAAAACGTCACAGTTCGAGTCATTTCTGACTGAAATTAAAAACACTAAGACAAGCAGAAGTCCTCTTTTGGGAGGTAACAATATCGTTCAAACCATTATGTTGCCACCAGAGCAAGCCTCAACGACCTGTCCAAAAAAAAAAAAAATAAAAAAAAATCTTTTGTGCTCACATAAGCATAAACAAGGAAAATGAGTCGATGTTTGTGACTCGAACACAAGCAAACAGGCGCAGAGTTAAGCATTTTAACCCATCCTAACTAGAACTTTCCAAAAGCAACACCGAAATGAGCTGATATTGGTACATTTTTTCTTTTACTTGATATAAAACGAAAAAACAAAAACAAAAACAAAACACAGCATCTTTCGAAATAAACTACCTCGTTTGCAGGAGACATCCGGACAAGAAGCACCATCGTCGTTAACAAAATCATCCCCAAATTATTTATGACGAGCACTTCAGACAAAAAAAAAACTATCAGCCCATTCTAACTACGTGTTCGCAAGAAGAAGGAGGAAAAAAAAAAAAAGCACTACAGCTGAGCCAATTGGCCTTCACCAGTACAGCAACACACGCAAAGCAATTGACTGAGCAACTTATTTGGATTCAGAGACACCAAAACAGCCTTTGTTACTTGCCAGTTGTCGGCGGTGCCTCCTCTTGGCCATTGGAGTTGGTTTCTTGAGGGGGTACATCCAACTCGTCCTCAGAGTCATCCCGAGGCTGCAGCCCTTTCCTTTTTGGCTCCCTTTTGGAGGCAGTGGAGGTTTTTGCTGTTTTAGATGGCATGATATGAAATCTGAAGGGGCCATTGGAGGGGAAAAAAAAAGGAATATCCATGAGCGAGGCTTTTTTTTTGTGTGCATGTCAATCTTCAAACTCCCATTATAGTCGGTCACTGGAGCTATTCTGTCAGGTTTTTATCTTTGCCACAGCCAGATCTTACCGCCGCCCCTTTACTTGCTAATCGCTCTTTTTATTCATATGCCAACACAGTAAGTGAAACAACAAAGTAAAGGTTTCTGGTGAAGATTAGGATGAATAAGGTTGCGCAGATTTGTTTGGGGGAGAAAAAAAAACACTAATCCCTAATGTAGAGAAGGAAAAAAAATCGCAAGTTTCTGTAAAATCTTTAAAGAAAAAAAAACAACTCATTCAATAACGTGTTGTGTCTGCAACTACAGTGGGTATTTTTTTTCATAGCGCCGCACATAGTTGTACAAAGCAGAAAAACTGGGGAATAATACAGTTAATATGGCGAACTTGAAAGCTCGATAGAGTTTCTATGCAAATAAGGTGAAATCGTTCCCTTTAGAGCCTTGTAACGCCTATGTTGCGTGTCCACTTCTGCGCAGCTAAACGGGTTTCTCAAACTGACAGTAATGTTAACTTTCAGTCCCATGAGTTTATATGCTGGGGGGCGGAGGTAAAATACTGAATAACCTAACCTAACCCCTGTGATAAGATGCATATTCACAGAACTAATAAAACCTAAACACAACGATAAATTGAAATTTTAACCACACGTTTTAAAAATAAGCAGCTCGTTTGTGCTGTCTTTTTCGTACTTTTCACATCTTAGCATTAGGTCCATCATGCTATTCAGCAGTGCTAATGGTAAAGTTAGGTTAGCAGCTAAAGCTAATTGATGTCAAATATCGAAGCGGAGTCTAAGATAACAAAATGGCCCAGTTTAACTGCAGATCAGCCTAAAACGACGGTAAATACAATAACGCTAGTTACTGTCAAAAAATATTGCTTACTTTAATAACGCAAAGGTATGATCAAAAATATCTCGCTAAAATTACTGTTCTAGAAAATAACGAACACATTAAAATTCGCGAAAGCCTTCCCGTCAATTTCTAGAGATGCTAATGCTAAAATCTAGTATAAAACGTTGCTAACGGCAAGTTTCCCTTCGAAAAAAAATGTTGTGATTCCAGCAAATAGACGGTACCCACACATGACTCCCCACCAAAGTATCCTTAAATACCTTCTAAGTTATACACACGATCCGTCAGAGGTCCTTATATCTGTTGCAAACTGTGAATTCAAAAAAGTATCAGAAAATCCAAAACTCGACGAAAATAATCCATAAAATTCAGCCCCGTATCACTCCGAGTCGCTTCCCATTTGAAAACTGTATCTTGTAAATGGCGCCTAAACTGCGCCGTCGAACCAAATTCGTTACAAACTGACGCAAGGCACCATGGATCGTTCGAAGGGCAGGGCAGAAAAACGAAATTCAAAAAAGGGGACGGAGCCAACTACGCAGCTCTTTACACTCTTTATGTTCACAAACCGAACACCGGTGTAAGAATGAAAAAAGATAGCAAATGCTTTCTTCAAAATGAAAAGTTTAGTCAAAACTTAAGAAGAGTAAATATTAAAACCTAGTGTGTTATTTTCTGGAATATTCAAACGGTTGCTTGGTTACAGTAGACCCGCCTCTCAGAACAGTTAATATATGCATATTTAAACGCATCAAACTTACTGAACAAGCGAATAATGTAAGAGAGACATTTGTCTGGGCGTAATTAAGTGGAATTACTTAATAGAACTTATCTATATCTTTAAAATAAATGAAAATGAGACGTGAGAGTGTGGAGACGTGGGTTATAACTCTCGCGATAGCACACTTTCTCTTCAAAGCTTTTTCTCCTCTTGATTATATGGCTACCAAAAGTTAGCCCGTTTCGTAAATATTACTGCTCGGTAAGGGATGGGACTGCTTTGTACTGCATTGACTTATCGCATTACTTTGAACAACATGTGTGGCGTTTACCATCCTGGAGTAAATTCGATAACGTCACAGTGATGGCCGTGAGTTTCTGAAGACTGTTACCAGCAGGATACACGTTAGCAACGGTGACAGCTACCTTAGCAACTGCACACCTCCTTCATCGTTAGGGCTGTCGGCGCATACAAACGGCTGTTACAGTATCAATAGGGTATGTTGATGCCTTTATTCGTGTACTTTGTTACTTTCAGAGCTTCGCTGAGCTAACTGCTTCATATGGTCTTTATCTGTTTATCAATAGTACTATCATTCGTGTTTTTTTGTTCCTTTAGGATACAACATTGTAAAAATGAGACTGAAGACGTCGTTGCTGAAGGAACCAAAACATATCCTTTATGTGATGTTATTACATTTATATGTTTTTGAGTTTGTTTCAAGCTGAAATGTGCGCACCGGATGAGGCATCATAATTTTAAATTATTTATACTATTTTTCAGAGAGCATGGTTCAAGACATATCTATAAACATTACTTCTGCTAATGTTTATCTATTGAAATATAATTGCATAATAATGTACATATTCAATAGTTAGGCATGCATAAAAATATTGTCTTTTACGATAAGCATGCTACTAAGAAGTATAATTTTGACCCTCTGATTCAAATGGTAGCAAACGGAAGCAAAGGGTATTGTTGTATCGTTTCTTAAAGTTTTAAATTTAATCAAAATTAGGCCTTTAAAGTAGGTACAGCCTACTGTATAACCAGTATACAATTTGTACATTAGTAAGCTAATCACCTAAGTTGAACATTAGTTGATTTGCTGTCTCTAACTGAATTTTGATTAACTAATTAATTAATTGATAAATCGTTTGACAATGTTATTTTTTTTTTTTACTTGCTGTAGTTCTTTGTGAGTATTTTAGGAAATGTTATACTTTGACAAAAATCTGTAAGGCCATTGATTCAGGGTACTATACAGCCCTGTCGTAAGGAATCTGTAGGCAAACATCCGTTTTTTAACCCCAGAAAAAATATTCCCTTAAAATTTGCCTGTTTCAGTTTCTATGGGTAAATAATATCAAAACATTCTTGTTAGCTTCCATTTCATAAAAAGTGTATATTCTACTGGGTTTATGTTGAATTAATGGGTTTTAACAATTGCATAAAACCCATCAATAAAAGGTTTTAAGAAGGTTGCTGTACATGTAGTGTAAAAAGTCTTGAATTTACTCTATAGCCTACATGTAGAAACCCTGTAACAACCATCTTAACCACAAAAAAGTCTGTATATTCACTGGCATTCAGCAAGGTTAAAAAAAGACAAAAGAAGATGTAGTTATCTTATCCACATTGTCTTTCTATTCATCTATTAGAGCCGCACAACATAGAAAACCACACTTATTGTTGCTGTATCACTCTTTGATATTTTGCTATCACAATAAATAGCCTGGATGAAATATTTGTTTAAATATTTCAAGTCTCAGGCATTCATGTTCTGCATAATAATGACATATAATAAATTAGATAGACTCTGCTATCCAGTAAAACTCTGTATAGTTTTTTTTCCCCGCTGGTTTTTGTCTGTGGTCCAAATGAAAACCTTTAAATAAAAACAAACAAACACTTTACCAAGTCAGTTTGTTTCGTCAAATAAGCCACTCATTCACTCAAATCCTAATGATGTACTCGGGTTGTTTGCTCTTAACAGCATTTCACATAAAGAGCTTGTCAGTTGTGTTGTTTGGACCACAGCAGATGAGCTATATTCTTGCAGTGAGGACCATCAGATCCTCAAATGGAACCTGCTCACCAATGAAACCAGCCTGGTGGTCCGACTGCCAGATGACATGTACCCTGTTGATCTACACTGGTTCCCAAAAACCGTTGGTGCCAAGAAGCAGACCCAGACTGAGATTTCCGCCCTCACCAGCACAGATGGTGAGTCTCTATGTTCTTTAAAATTTCTCTTGCAGGCTGTATAGCTTTGTTTCTGAAAATTAGAATCTGTTTGAATTGGCACAAGACCAACATTAGTACCTGGGTTTTAGTCAGAGCTCTCAGTTGTGACTCAAATTCTTAAATTGTAACTCTTTTTTTTTTTTTTTTTTTTTTTCTTACCAAATATGTTTCGTCTTATATTCATATCGACACTTGCGCACAGCGCGGTTTGTATTCTTTACTATCACTAAATCTGGTGGCATCGATCACAGCCGCCTACAAGACCAAGGTTACATGACTCTGCGTATCTCTTCTTCATTCTATATTACATGCAAACACAAAGCGTGTGGATGCACTTTTATGACAGGCAATGTGTGGTCACATCTCTAATGACAGTGTAGGGTTGCATAAACGCACCCACAAACTGAAGCAGCAATTTTCTCTGGCAGACCAGAGACAAGTTATGATTCATCCCTGTTACCATTCACTTTTGCAACTTTCTTGTAGTCTTTGTCATTTTGCAGTTGCACAAATACTAGCTTGCTAAGGATACTGCTAAAAATGTGAAAAGGGGACAACCAAACCTTCATGCTTCTTTAAAATATTATGTAAATCAGCATTTATTTATTTTTTTGTCAGAGGTTCTCTATTCATACCCCTTAAACGTGTTTGTATTTTGTCACTCCGTAAACCAAGAAGGTCAATATTTATTTATTTTTTTTAGGTTGTTTTAGGTGACGGAGAATTGTGCACAGTTGTGAAGTGGAATAAAAATGATAGTTTTCAAAATTGTATCCCCCCCAAAAGCGTGAAAAGCTTGGCATTCTTTTGCATTCGGGGTCCTGAGTCAGTTCTTTGTAGAAACACAACAACTTCATGTTGGGTATATGTATACCAGTGTTGCACGTAATACAGACTAAATTTTCCCCCCTTTTTCTTTGCAAAAGGAGAAAGGCTCAATCAGGCTAGAGTGAGAGCGTCTGTGAGCGGAGTTTTGGTTGAGAATTTGACTGGTCCATCCGAATGCAGAAATGTCTGTGGATCTAAACCATTCTGTTTTAGATCCACAAAAACAGATTGTTTAATCAAGGTTTTTTGTTTTGCTGAAAGGCGAGTCTTTGCACCAGTCCCAAGACTTTTGAAGCTTCTCACAGGCTTCTAAGATTGTCCTGAATGTGACGCTTTTAGATATCTAACGTTTTTTAGCAAACGTCTGAGCCCTTCACAGAACATATGCATTTATACTGTCAACTCAGTACAGGTCAAATCAACTAACCGTTTTGCTGTCTTTTGAATTCAGTGGATTCCACTGTGATTTTCTTAAGGGATCTTAGAGGAAGGGAAATTAACCCAAAAAAAAATGTTTTTTCTTAATCCTTATTAAAACGAAAAACTATAAATTTCCTTCTGCTTCACAATTTTGCAATTTGTTGTGACACATTTAATCCCAATCAAATACATTAATATTTGGGGATTTTAGGATGTCGAAATGTGGAAGAGTTCCAGGGTTGAGGATATTTTTACTCAGAGCCTTTTGGATCACTGAAATGTTGTAAAAGATCATTTTACACTTCCTGCGCCAAGAATATGGATCTGATTTTGAGGAAAAACACAAGGATTGTCCCTATTCTTTTAAACATCAAATAGAATGTGACCTCTACAGCACTACAGACTCCAAATCTTAGGCTTTTAAGATGTTAATATGGTTCATATGTGAATGTATATGAACATGAAGTTCATAGATATATTTGTATTTAATGAGATGCTAATAGCCTATTGCCAAAAGACTAAAATATGCACCTAACAAATTCAATTTAAAGTCTTGAGTGTACATGGGGACTACCTGCAGCATCAGTAATATACACTTTTGTTGGGGTTTCCAAATTTAGAAATGGTAGAGAGCTACAGCATGCTGATTTGCAATTATAGCCTACCAGAAATTACATATTACATTCAGAATTTTTAATATACACCACCACAAAGTACATGTTGGGTACGTGTCTTCAATAGCAGTCTCCATGCCTGATCACCCTGTCATGTCTGGGGAACAGAAAACTGCTTAAGTTCAACCAGCGGAAACCTTTTGGTTGTACTCATTTGCTTCCTGTTCTAACTTTGCAATGTAGCCGATCGGAGAAATGTGGCCTTGTTCTTAACAACGTTTATTAGGTGTGTTTTTAATTTTCCCTTTACTGAATAATTTTTTTTTCCATTCCTTTTTATTCTTTTCCATCTGTTTGATACAATAACAATGCAATAGATCTATTCATCTTCTTTTTTTTTTTTAAATAAAACCATTTATAGTTCCTCATAGGTATTCTACTGAGTGATTTCCTTTTTTAACAGGAAAGTTCCACCTGGTTTCCAAAATGGGACGCATCGAGAAGAGTGTGGAAGCACACAAAGGGGCTGTTTTGGCTGGAAGGTGGAACTACGACGGAACGGCTCTAATCACAGGTGGAGGCATCACGGACACATTTCTGTTTCGAAAATGGACGTTTAATCTACATAAAACATAAACTCAGTCATATCAGCTGTCGTATGATTCACTTTTTTTATTGTTATTTACTTAGCGGGAGAAGATGGACAAATCAAGATCTGGTCAAAAAGTGGAATGCTGCGTTCCACGTTAGTGAGCCAAGGTAAAGCTTCAAAAAGCCTTTTTATGTACAAAAAAATTTAAATTACACCAGGATTGAGCAAAACGTTAAACCTAATATCTCACAATTACCAGAGCCACATCGTCCTAGCAGTTTGTCACACTAATTGGAGACCTAACAGAGGAGTCTGTAAATAAGATTTTTTGCTACTGAAAGAAGAAACGGGGTTGTTTTTTTTTTAATATGCCTCTTTAAAAGAGAAATTTAAACCCGTGAGGTCGATTTGACAATGGCAGCATTTGACTTGCTGAAAATAATCGCTTTTTGCGAGAAAGCTAATCAGCTGTGTTTTGCTAGACGCTATTTCTGGTCCGGTGACACCAAAATCAGATTTTTGTTTGGCCTAGGTGCAAAGCATTACGTGTGGGATAGGAAAACTAACACATCACCCTGAGCACACCACCCAC
Source organism: Gambusia affinis (assembly GCF_019740435.1). Lineage (NCBI taxonomy): Eukaryota > Metazoa > Chordata > Actinopteri > Cyprinodontiformes > Poeciliidae > Gambusia > Gambusia affinis. The sequence continues at coordinate 23,355,196 of NC_057873.1, forward strand.
ACATGAAACATCTGTGGTGACAGCATCATACTGTGGGAGCTATTTTCTTCTTCAGGGATGGGGGGGATGACTGGGGCGAAGATGAACTTTGAGTCAAGACCCTAAACATGCAGCCGGAGCCATAATACTAATGTTTTGTTTAAATATGTTAGAACGAACTAGTAAAAGTCCAGACCTAAGAATCTTTGGTAAATACTATTCATGCTTAAAGTTACACCTACTAAGCTGGTAGAGACATACTCTAAAATATTAACTTCACTTGAAGGTGGTTCAAAGTTTTGAGTAATGTTTATCACGAATGCATGCCACACTTTTCAGATTTTTACTTTTGAGAAAACCGTAAAAAAAAAAAAAAAAGTACATTTACCCTTCCGTTTCACAATAACACACTAGTTTCAATTGTGCTACTAAGAAAAAAATCTCCATGTAATGAAGCTTGTGGTGCAAATGGGGCAAAAAACGGGAAAACGTTCAACTGCCGTATTTGAGTTGCAGCTATTTGCAACTAAAAACAGAAAATCTTGTGATAAATGTCAATCACAGGAGTATTTGAACTAATAAGAGTTGCTGTTTCTTGGTTTTTCTCTACTGTGAAAAAAAATATATTGTATTACCGTATGCAGACAGATAAGCTTCAACAAGCGACACAGAGTCCTACACCGCAGCCTAAATCTACGTAGCACCACATTTTTTCAGTAAATCTGCCGTATTTGTATGTGAAACTCACTTTTGTGACGCTAGCTGCTCACTTTGCTTTTAATCAATATTCGACTGTCACCGAATTGCTTACTACACACTGAAAAGTAAGCAAATTCGTTTATTTCACGCTCCACAACCATGCCGTTGCACAAAGATCAGTGCGTGGTTGTGTGCATGTGTTAGGTCTTTTGGTTTGAAAGTGAGCTCAGATGAATGAGAGCAGAGCGATTTTTCTCCAGTCATGTGGTTTTCTTTATTAAAAAATGCCTTAAAGTTAAAAAAGTTTTATAGTTTTTTTATTAAAAACCAATAAAGACATGCTCCTCTCTTCGTCATTGCTTCTTAATTGATTCATTATGTAGCTTGACTTATTAGATATTCAGTTTTTTTAATCATGGGATGGACAATAAAAGAAAATCAGTGGATATAATATGCTTTGAGAAACGCATGGTACACCCCTGATTGATGACAGGAGTTGAAAAAAAATAAAATAAAAAAAATCTTGGCAGAAAAACGGCAATATACGGTTAAAGAAGAATTTTCCCATTGGTTTGTTGTTTTTTTGAGTTCAAGTGGCTTGGTGGCTGTCAGATTTGCAGAGCACCTAGATTTAGTAGCGTACACACACAGCCTGCCACATGGCACCGAGATCGCTGCAGGTGTTGCTTCTCTTCACACACTCCCATGCGCGCGCAGACATGCAGAAAGTGCAGGAGTGGGCTGTTCTCTTTGGCTTGCTTTGACCCATTTTAAAATCAAGCTCTAGGAAGAGGTTGGAACTGAGCGAGATGGGGCGTGGAGGGGGGGGGAGAGGAACTTGTCTCAACTCCTCTCATCGACTCCGTCAGATTTTCAGCTCACGTGACCAGTTGGCATTTTTGAGAAACCGCACGCACCTGGAGTGAGGTTAAATGTCAGTCACCCCTCCCCTTCGCACGTGTGTAGCCACAGCTCAAATTGAAGCACACGCATGCACACACTTTCTTGTCTAACGCTACCATAAATTGGGACATAATAGGTTTTATGCATTTCCTTAACCTCTTATCCTTACCTTTTAAAAACCAGGAAGTCTGGCTCTAACCTGAACCAGATTCTAATAGGAACCTTAAATTTAACTCCTAACCTTTGCTTAAGTGACTTTTGGTCTCCTCAAAGTTAGCAAAACAAGCTCACAAGAAAGTTCCCTCGAGCTTGTGTGTGTGTGTGTGTGCACACACCTGCTTTTAATGTGAAAGTTAGACTGATTTTCTCAGCTGGTTTTCCTGTAAAGTGTGCTGCAGAAAGACCGAATGGGGTGAAATCTCAGAGAAAATGTCACGTCGTTTGAAAGGGCCAATCAGTTCTAGTTGGAGACAGGAGGGAGAGCTTCCTCGTCATAGCGAAGTAAAAAGTCTGCATGTGTTGAAAGCCTGGTTCTTTTTTCAGTATTTGTGATTTGGGATGAAATCCTTTGTGTCTGCATGTCTGCGTCTTCTCCAGGGTGTCCTGTTTATTCGGTTGCTTGGGGTCCGGACTCTGACAGAATACTCTACACATCAAGAAGGCAGCTAATCATCAAACCTCTGCAACCCAGCACCAAAGCCATACAGGTTTACAGCCACTTGCTTCTTTGTTTATTTTTTTATCAAATGTATAAATTGGTTGTTGTGGTTTTATGTTTTTTTTTTTTTTTTTTTTTTTTTCTTAAAGAGAGCAGTAAAAAAAGAAACGGTGCACTGCAAAAGTAGTCGTGGTTTTAAACTTTTTACAAGCGCAGACTCCATTGTATTTGCATGCTGGTTGGAGGATATTATGTGATAAACCAGCACAAAGTAGGACATGATTGTTTATGGAAAATGAAATGATCATTATTATCTTTTTCCTTTTTTTTTTTTTTTTTTTTTTTTTTTTTTTTTTTTTTTTACAAATTAAAATCTGAAACATGTGGCTTGCTTTTGTATTAGGTTAAAGTGAAGTAGCATGTAACTGTTTTTCTACATATTTCTTAAAACTGTCGCTATTTTGATGATGGTGGTGGATAAAGTTTTCCTGCAACGTTAAGTTGAGCGGCATGTACGCAGGCATTATTGACATCACTAAGACTCCTGGCTCTGATTATTTTTTGTTGACCAGGAGTAGCGCTTTTTTTTTTTTTACAGCGTGCCCTCTAAAATGTTTGGAGCTATTGTTTTATAACCTAACTTTGCTTTGAATCTCTCAAATTTGTTATGTTCCTTGGTCTTTCCAACGCTGTTTATTTCCAAATGTTCTCAAACAAACCTCTGAGACCTTAACAGATTGAATAAAACACAGATAATATTTAAAGATGAGGTGTTTTTCGAAGCCCATTTGTGGCACTAAATTTAATTTAATGTGTCAGAGTAAAGGTGGTTGGGGGAAAAAATGCCCTCCACACTTTTCAGATTTTATGTGTTTGACATTTGGAAAAGCACAACTTTCTACCGCCTTTGGAGTGATGCAGGACAATACCTGGAGTTTTTTTCTACATAAAATCCCAATAATTTACGCAAGTGTTTGACACTGTGACCAGTTGTAGAAAGAAATTTAGACATTAGAAAAACTGTTGTGTATTTATGCACAAACTGTAGTTTCAGTTGTATATTTATTGCTCAGATTTCAGAAAGTGTTACTTTCTTCCAAGAAAGAGTTTCCAAATAGTCAACTTTTTTTTTAAATGAATTGTGGGAACTATTTAGTGAAGTTGTTCCATGCCAGTGAAATAAATCAACGAATAGAAAAACAATAGCTCTTTTTTTATTTATTTTTTCTAAATTTCTGATTTATTTCAGCAAGTTTTTATTCACTCACACTCACACACATCGCTTTTACTGCTGTGAATAAAATTTATAATTTTTAAAAAATTTTTGGGTTAACATCATGTACAAGAGCGAATATTCAGCAGTGTTATACCGGTACATGTATCCAATAATGGATTTCCAGGAGCTTGAGTGGAGTTGTTAGACTTTCTGTCCAGCTTTCTACGCTGTGCAGCGAGAAAATAAATAGACGTCTTTCTTTGCTGCAGCAAAGTTTCAGCCTCCCCTGATGGATCAGTAAATTAATGGCCATGCACATGCACTGCTAAAGTATTACTCTACAGATGACCTTACACACCTGGGAGAATTTTTCTTGTTCATGTATGCGTTTGTTTATTATTCTTCTTGATGCTGAACAGCACATGGGACCTTAGATAAACAGGGGAGGGTTTAATGTGTGCTTTGCTTTCTCTTGGCCATTACCAGACATACGAGTACAAGCACATACACACACACACACATTGAAAAGTGCCACTTCATCACCTCTCCCTCACACCCCGTCTGAGACTCACTCAGTGATGGAAGGCACCATCAACATTAATAGAGACCCCTGAAAGATCCTCTTTAAAGTCTTTTCCAAGGCAATGACACACATTCATGGATTTGCCTGTGATTTTTAGAATTGAATATTATCTGTAGACTGATTGATACATTAAAATGTACCAAACTTCATAAAAGTTTAGTGATTTAAGACCATGACAGTTTCTCTTGTTTTTAATCTTGTATGTTTTCTTTGGACAAAGTGCAAGCAAAGTTGATCAATGTTTTTTTTTTGTTTTTTTTAGTAGTTGTTCTGGTAAAATAACAGCCAATAAATATTGTATGGATGATATAATACCGTCTGGCTAAAAAATATTGTCTTGATGTCTCTTTTTAGTGGAAGGCTCATGATGGACTTGTTCTAAAGGTGGACTGGAATTCAGTCAATGACCTCATCCTGTCAGGTGGAGAAGATTGTAAATATAAGGTTTGTGGTTTTCATATTTTCTCCTCAATTTTCATAAAAATAGACAAAAATATTGTGTTTAAGTCGCTGATAATGTGTCCCCCAGCCAATTAAACGACGGCTATAGATGGTACTGGGTTCAGCCGCTTTGGAAATAGTAAAATAGCTCTTTAGATTAGTGTGGATAGGATGCTGGGAAGGAGATCCTAACTTAAGCATTCTTAATGACCTACCTGTAAGAGGTTGATACTTCCTTCATGTTTTTGTCAAGTCTGTCAACAAAACTCAAGAATTACAACGTTTCTTACATCAAAGTGTGAGAGCTTAAAGCAGACATTTCAATAGACAATAAGAAGTCACATTAACTCAATACTACTGTTTGAGTGTTTTGATATCTTGAGATGTGTCACTAGGTCTCATGACAACCTTGTAGTCATTACTCTTTTAAAGCAGCAATATGTAACTTTTATTAAAAAAAATATTATTTTTTTACATGTTAAAATTGTCACTACTTTCACTATAATATGAGACAGATAATCTGTGAAAAAATCAATCCTCTTCACTTCCTCCATTTGGTCCTATTGCCATCTGCAGAAATGCACCATTGCCGATCAGAAACAAAGCCAGGAGGAGTGTCTTAGCGCTGTCAATCATGCTCTAGTACGTCCTGCTTACTGTGCTGATGGCAGAGAAACAACTTTTGTCTGACTTTTGTCACAGAAAAAAATGTTTATCCACCGTCATTGGTGGCCATGCTAACTAGCCTTCACATTCATGACAGGCTCCACGGTGGAGAACTAGCTTAACAGCGCATATAGAAGTACTTTTAATGGGGCTATCACCTTCCTCCCGAGTCGTATCGGTTGTTTCTGACTGAGTGATGCATATTTGCAAATGGCAGCAGGGCCACAGGCAGGAGGCAGAGGAGCTTAATTTCTTTTCTTTTCATAGATTATCTATCTCATCCTACTGTTTCCATGTCTTCTGACCAATACAGAGGAGATAGAAAGTTGTTAAAGCTCAGCATTGCTTGACTTGTATAAGGTCAACCTGGCTTCACAAATTCAGGGAGTGATATGGTGACATATGTCAGTTTGTGTCAGTGATGACACGGCATCTGCTTGTCAGACTCTTATTTTGAAGTAAGGAAGGATGTAGTTTTTTTTTCTTTTTGACTGAGTCAGCTAATGTAAACTCCTTGTGGAGCTGGTTGACCCTGAGAATGCCTTGACCTCTTGTTTATGTGGCAGCTTTTTGAATACTTGTTAAACAAACAAACAACTGCACAGAGTGACAGACAGGATCGAAATAATGTCTGACCACAATGCACCTGCTTACATCTAACTAAAAATGTTTTCATCGGCTTTGTGGTTTCCTGTCGATGCTATTTAAAGTCACATTTAACAGTTTATAATGTGTCTGGTCTGCTTTGATTATCTCCAGTGTAAAATTTAAAATGCTTAGACTAATCAGACCTGAAATGGACGTGCACTGATCGGGGCTGCTTTAAAACACAGCTTTAAATTTGTGAAACCTTTCCTTTATTTGTAAAAACACAAAAAATAGATTAGGACCACCTTAGAATTAAACAAACCGAGTACTCTACAGTGAATACCTCAGTTTAAAGTTTCTAAAATCTCATCTTGTTTCAGTGAACTATTCAGTATGTCATATTTTCTCGTCTCATCAGATGCATGTATGTAAATCCTTGAAACTTTTAAAGAGCCTTCACTACCCCGGAATTCAATCCTCTACTTGGTTATAACCTTCATTGTTAGGAACACAGTCGGGGAATGGTATCAAACTGTTGCCGCAATAAAATCCTGCTTGGTTTTAGCCTGGTTTGCACAGCAAGATAATTGGGCAAATTTTTGATTCGATCTTAAGGACGCTTATGATGTCTCTAAAGATAATCCTATGAGATTTTCCTGCGTTGTGCGGTGTGTTCAAAGTCATCTGATCTGGCTAGTTCACCTCTAAGCAGCTAAAAAAAAAAAGCTAAATTAAGGTTATTTTGAGAGGTTTATCCAAAGTCTGGAGAGTTAAATGTGACAGAGCTGCTGTGACATGTTCATGCTCTAAAACCCTCCAAGTTGAAATAAAGATATTCTACAAAAAAGTATGGGCTGAAATTTCTCCATATTGACGTTAAAGTCGCCAGTTATCAGTTGTTGTTGCCAAGGGTGATACACCCAGTTATCGGGGATACTGTCACTATTTTTCACATAGGGAAAGGCTGGATTTCATAGTTAGTTTTTTTTTTTTTTCCACAAGTAAAGTAAATCATTATGTGAGAACTCTTTTGTATTTTCTTTTGTGCAACATTATTTGATGCTCTGACAACTTTTAACAGCACTGGAAACTTTGCCAAATGACCTGCTATAATTTGAGCAACACACTGAATATCAATATTAGTCCTATTAAGCTCCCAGTAAAATCAGAAATGCATTCAGTGACCTGAACTGCACCTGCTTGCATAATGAAGCAGAATGTGAAAAGCAACAAGTTTATTCGCTTAATTAATTACGAAGGTTACTGAGCTCAGTGTAAGTAAACATCTTCTCCACTGCAGAACAAACAAATTCTTATACATACAGCTTGTAATACACCCCAACCTTTAGAAAGTTTACTATTTCTCAGGTTGTTGTTTTGTGTTCTAAAGTTTGCACTCCCTCCAAAGGTTTGGAACAGCTACGGACGTCTACTTCACTCGTCGACCTCTCAGGACTACCCCATCACCTCCTTGTCCTGGGCCCCAGATGGAGAAGTGTTTGCTGTGGGTTCCTTCAACACACTGCGGCTCTGCGACAAGACTGGCGTGAGTCAAATTTTTATACTCTTTTTCAGTTTGTTCTTTTCGTTTTTTCTAAGTCAAACTGGAGCCCCAACTTCGTAAGAACGGATGTAAAGACAAAAAAAGATTCTTAGGTTAGACAGTAGCTCTACGATGGTTATTCATATACGTCTTTTTTTTTTAACAGGAGTAATTTAATATATTTCAGCAGGCACTTTGTGTGACAATAAGAGATTTACAAGATCTAAGCCTTTGCATTTAAAAACTTGGATGTAAAGGCTCGTACCAACTATGTTCATCCTTCCATAAATCAATACTTTGCAGAATATCTTTTTTATGCTTCAAATCTTTGAAGTGAATCCATGTACCAGCTTTGTACATTTGAAGACTGAAGTATTTGTCCATTCCTCTCTTGCAATGAAAAAGGAAGTGTTTGTGTTTACTGCAGATATTAAATTTGGCTTAAATGTGGTCTTTGACTGGGCCATTGTACTACCTGACTAAAATTGGATTCAAACAGTCCTGTTTATAGGTCAGGCTGTATGTTTAGGGTCATTGTTCTGCTGCAAGGTGAACCTCCGCTTTGGTTTCAAAACGTCTGCAGCCTCTTAACAGGTTTTCTCCAAAGAATGTCCTGAATGGAGCGCCATCCATCAAAACATTAACTCTTGATTAGCTTTCCTGTTCATGCTGAGGAAAAAACATCCCCGCAACATGATACTGCTCCATCTCGCATGTTTAAACGTCTCTGCAAACCGTTGAGGCCTTTTGAGAACAGCTGGATTCACACTGAGATTGAATCACATGCAGGAGGGCTCTTTTATTTAGGGGCATCTGAATAAATGGGGACTGAATACACATCCATGCACACACATTTTTATTAGGATAAAATTATGTTTTTAAAAATAAGTGTACACTTTTCGTATAATTTCAGTTTTTCCACATGCTTTAATTTGTTGTTTTGCTCAATTATTAATGTTTTGCTTAGCAATATTCAACTTACATGCTTTACATTCAGCAAAACCCTCGACCATTGAACAGATAAAAAAACCCCAAAAAAACAAACACTACTTTCCCAGTGCGATATGGTTTATATTGTGCAGCTCATTACTGGCCTCACGTGTTTCTATACATCATTCATCACTGGAAATCACATTAGGCTGCATGCCACATATTCTCGTTACCTGGTGCTGATGGTAACTGCAGTAAAGACAGGGGAAATGAGAGAATGATGAATGGTAATTGTTGTTTTGTTATTGCCAAACGTTTGGCCAGCAAAAACATTACCAGCTGCCTCACGGGACGTCCAGAGCTTCGCTGAGTTAACGTGGAGACGTCAGCGTACTGCTGCGTCGGATTGAAGTAATCACAACAAACAAACAATGCTGGGTCTTCTTTGTGCCCTGATCACCCGGCATTTCATGCTCCATTTTGATTTAATAAGGATCAAATGTCTGTTGTTTGGGCGGGGGGGGGGATTTCTTCAGAGAACACATGTGCCTCTTATGTGAGCAGTTACGTTTGGTATTCAGAATCTGGGATTTGTAATATTTTACTGTGATAAATGTAATTTTTAAAAAAAATTTTGGCTTTTTTTGCAACCAAAACCCCCCCCCCTAAATTAAAGATCAAGAGTTGTAATAAATGTATAACAAATCTGACATCTTATCATATGTAATGGGGGGGCCGTCGCGGGTTCGATTCCTGGACCCGACGACATTTGCCGCATGTCTTCCCCCCTCTCCTTCTCCCTTTCCTGTCAGCCTACAAAGAGCCCACAAAAAGACCCTCTGGTGGGGGGAAAAAAAAAATGTAATAGGGGGTGGGGGTGAATTTACAAAATACATTTATTTTCTGTTTTATTTGTTGTAGCGGTATATACAGGTAAGCCTAAATCAATTAAACTCAATGACCTGGGTTTTAATACCTGTTCAATTTGACCGACTTGCTATAACAATATCTGTAATGGAGAAGAAAAAAAAATGGAGTAACACTGACAACATTAGACAAGACTAAAACTAATCTAGTAGGCTGCCAAAAAACCCGACAGCAACACTTCACGAGCTCCAAAACTCTGCCAAGAATCGGTTGTGTTCTACATGTGACAGCATTCTCCTGTGTTCTCCATATGGCTAGATAAAGGAGCAGGGTGCGAGGATGAAACAGTTTTCTTTTAAAGAATTCACCCTGTCTTAATTTCACTTGTAGAAAAAAATGCTGTCTAAAAAAGCCCAGATTTAATTTTTTGGGTCACTACTCTAGAAGGCATGTTGGGCACAAAAACAATATTGTATAAATAAATAAAGAGGAACATTTTATTCACTAAAGAACTCCTCAATCACAATAATATATGGTAGTGGTAGCATCATGATCTTGGGATGGATTTTTTTGCTTTGCTTTGATTAAACTTTTGTTGTTGTTGATGGAACTGCTTTTTGTCGAGATGAATCAAAAAGCCCAAACATTTTGATTCAAGACCTTAGAAAGCGAGGACAAAAACTAATGTTTTGTATCTCTGATTACAAATATACACTCAAATTAAAAATAGAGTGGCTTCGCCAGAAAGAAACAGTTTTGGAATAACAGACAGAAGTCCAAACTAAATCCCATGGGATGTCTGTGGGGTAACCTGAAGAGCGCTGTGGTGGAGAGGCCATCTGCTAGATTTGGTAAAATTCTGCCAAGTAGAGTGAGCAAATGCATTCAAGCCAAGATGTGGACATCTACTACCCTGCCTTTGAGTCAAAAGGTGCTTCACCATAGTAAAGGTTTTCACACCTAACGGCTTGACAAACCTCTCCATGTCCGTGGACATAAACTGCTTGGTACCTGGACAAGCACCTGCCCCTATTTAGCTCAGCAAAACAATCCCGTTCCACTCAAAAATATACGATTTTCGACACAGGCTCTTAGAAGATAACTGAAACAAGAGGCTGAGATAATTTCTCACCATAATATCAGTAATATTTGTATATCAGTCTCCTTCATAGATAAATTATCCACAATAAGGAGGGGGGGGGGGGAAACCAGCATATCGCTCCTCATTGTTGTTATACTTTAAAACACCCTTTGTTGTTGTTTTTCTTTTACTCTTGATCTGTTGGCTTTGTGTTTGGCGCCACCGTCTGGCTGGGACCGTTATTTGAATGGTCCCTCGTACAATCGAGGAGGTCGCAAAACTCTTGGCTGCACTGGGCGAGTTCCGATGGTTGACGTCACACAGGCTCACTGTAGTTGGAACTGGAACATAACTTCTTATTTTTTTCCCTAATGCATTTTTCGCTCCTCAGTTGAATTTTCCAAGATGTATGTCACATTAGAAGTGAAAAAAGACATTCTTCATGTTCAAATTTTTAGGTTTTTGGCATAAACGTCTGACATTTTAACAGTGGTGTGTACACTTTAGGGATCCACTGCATCTCCTCCCATCATGCTTCTGTTTACGCGGTTGGTTCGTTTCGTTGTTGTTGTTTTGTTTTTGTTTTTCTTGTTCCACTGCTTGCTCTGCAGTTGCTTTCAGTGAAGCTATGCGGGGATAATATGCGGGAATGATGATAATTATGATGAATGTGTTTCAGCCCTGCTTTGACAGGAGTGAGGGTATGCTTGCCTCTTCTCCTCCCTGAGCTCTAGAGATAACGGGTAGCGTAGCGTGGTGTGGGAGGCTTGCACACGGAGATGAAGAAGGATAGAAAAATGGAGAAAGTCTTGAAAATAAAATCCCCCTTCATGGTCGCTCGAACAGAAGAAGCATGAATTTAGACTTGTTGAACGTTGCATATGAATTCACGTTGGGGCACTTTAGTGTACAATGCTACAATGTCATTTAGTGTTGAAAATCTGCAAACAATCAAAGAAGCTGTTAACTAATTACAAGGGTTTTTTAACTTGGTGGTTAGTGGTCCTGCAAGGGGTACCCAGTGTGAAGAGTCTTTTCACTTGCCTAGTGTGACTAATGGGAAGGAGTTTTGTTCTGTATCTGCAACAATGAAACCTTGCACTTTAACATATTGCTGCTGCCTCAGCAGGATCTGTCCCTCTTATTTAACTCCTTCACCCCCAGTCCAGCCTTGCTTTTCTCTCAGCCTCTGCTACGCTAACTTTGTTTCTAGTCATTTGTGCTCAAGGGCAGATGTAGGATCCTCATTAACATTGGGTTTGTTGGGTTAACGCCCCCATTTTTCATTTAATTTTGTGTTTTTGTTTGGTTTTATTGTTGTTGGTTTTTTGTTTGTTGTTGTTGTTTTTTTGTTTTTCAAATTAATAGTAGGTAGATCTTTTATAATTATCCTTAAAGTTTTTCTGCACCTAAAATCCTTCTGCTTAGTGGACCACTTCTTCTTTTTATGAGCGATTTTACAGCCTAAAAGACACAAAGAGCTTCACTGTCCGTCTTTACAAGATTTGGGAGACACAATCAGTCAGTGTCTGTCTGAACGCTTGCCATAGTATATGCAAGTGCCCGCATGCCTGCGTGTGCATGCGTGTGTGTAGCCATTGCTGTGCAAATGTCCCTGCGAGACAGCAGTCTATTTACGAGGCGCTGCAGCTGGTGTCTAGCGTCTGGACCCTGTCACGATCCCTGACACTGTCACTGGCTAACAAGTAGGACTCATTGTGCCAGGCAAGCACCCTCTTGCTTCTTTCTCTTCTCTCCTTCCTCATCTTTCCTACGCACTTGTTTTTCTCTCTTCTCTCTACTGGACGCTGATGTACGCATAACTGATTGGATCTACTGAGCTGAAATCATGTTTGCTTGTGTACCTTCCGGTTTTTCTTTGGTTGTAGTTTTTGTATTTGTTGTAAGGTGTCCGCAAAACATATAGGTCCTTGCTTAGTTAAATTTTAAGCAGACTTCAGGATGCTCCCCTAAGCTCAAAAGTCACTCATTGGGGAGATTGGCACAAAAGAGTCAAGAAAGCATGACTTTCTTTTACCTGCTATGCAGCTCACAGAAATAATCAGCCTTTGACTTATTTTACAAGGCCTGCTTTAATCAGAATGAGGCTGCAGACTCATGTCTTGCTGAACTTGGTCATTACTGCTTTTCTCTCCGCCTTTTCTTGATGTACCTGAGCTTAACCCTGCTGTGATCCAGATTCTGGTCACAGTCCGCACAGTTGTTCTACTGATTTCCTCTGTTCCCCACTGTTAATAAATTAGTAAGTAAGACAGATCAGAAGATTTTAAGTCAGGAGGAGTGTCTTTGCGCTGTCAATCAATCTCATGTATGCACCGCTCAATGTGCTAATGATGGAGAGCGTTAGAGCAGGGGTGCCCAAAGTCGGCCCTCGAGGCATTTTTTAGTTCTCTTCCTGGTTTAACACTCCTGCATCAAAAAATGGCTCATTAGAAGGCTTAAGGAGAACATTGACTTGCTGAGGAGGTAGTCACTACCACTCGGGAGAGAACTAAAACATGCAGGATACCGGCCCTCCAGGACCAACCTTGGGCACCACTGTGTTAGAGGAAAACCATTTATCCAACGTCATCTGTGGCCATCCTAACTTTGCTAAATGGTTGATAATCTCACACAGTCTACCCACCTCTCGGAGAAAAACGGGGTTACAGATTGACACTCTTACCTTTTTTTCTCTCCATCTCTCTATTTTTTTGAAAACCTGATTTTATTAATTTCTTAGCAGCATAGTAACCGCCACAGTTGTTCTTGTCTTCCACTGAGCGCTGCTGAACACGTCACTGTCAAGCTCTCCAAGCAGGAACGAACCATTTCATGCAGATCAAGGGGGGTTCAGGGCAAATATGGATGTGTGCTTTTTGGGAGGGGTCACATTTAATTTTTACTGCTAAAACAATTTTAGAAAATACAGTATAATTAATATTGTAAATAATTACAATATTACAATTAATTAATAAATTCATTATTATTATTTTTTTATTTCTATGAACAAAAACAAAATTGCAGAGGGTACCCTGTCGGTCAGGGGCCCTTGGAATCGTCATAACTTTTCCCCCCTATACGGCTCCTCTGGTTGGGTGCACTGCCACCAGATTTAGGTGAATAGAAACATACAAGTAAACTGACCCGCATATACATCCCATTTGTCCAGATAAACCTGAGAAGCCGGTCACAAATGGAACAAAGCAGACAACTCCAAAGATCCTACTAGATGTAAACTGAGTGAGTGGAGCATGTCCAACTGGGCTCATGTCTGAGACCAATCAAAGACTGAATGAAAATGTAGCTGAAACTGAGGCAGGAACAAGACTTGGAAGATGCAATCTCAAGACTGATATGAAGGGGTCCCACATGACTCAGTGGTAGAGGTACACCACTGGCTTTGAGTACCACAACAATACTACCAAGAGCAATGAGAGTCCATCCTATTGGCTATAGATGTAATTGAACTATTGACAACCAGAATGCACCTGCACGGTACTTGATATACTAAAGCATATTAAAGCTGCACAGTATATTGCAAATTTAAATGTGTTAGCCTTGTCTCACAGGCGATTAGTCAAATGATTTCAAAGCTGTAAGAAGGAGAACAGTTTTTCTTTTTTTTAAATGTGACACGGTTTTGTGTCTTGTCCCTGATTAAATACATTTAAAATCAATCAATAAATATTTCAATCAAAAACAGTTTGTTATATTAATATTGCATTGGAGTATCTGAACATCTACTCTGTATGAACCTCAGTCTGTGATTGAACTACATAATTTTCCTTCTAATGGCCTCCTTCTTTCTGTGAGAAGCATATGTTGTCGTTTTTAAGATTAAACTGCCTTTGAAAGATAATTGTAAATCCATTCTTATCTGTCTTTTTTTTTCCTCATACTGCTCTTGTATCTCTCCTCCCTTTGGGTTTGTTGAGCTTATCAGTGTTCCCCCTCTTGGCTCCTTTCAAACTTTTTTCATTCCTCGGGGGCCTCTTTACCTCCCATTTTCTGGGTGAGTCCAGGGTTTCCTTTTAGGCCTTCCTCAGCTTTGAAACGAGTCCATGTTTTGTTGGAATCTCCAACACTTTTTTTGTTCTCCTTCCTTGTCACCCACTCCCTATTTAATTACAATCTTATAATTTATATAATATTTAACGCCCATCTTTGTGGCTAATTAACAGTATTTTATCTGAGATTGAGTAGAACTCTTTACTGACTTTATAGCTATAAGCTTTACGGTCATAATTTAGCTTTTTGTGCATGCTTAACATCATGTCCATGCTTAACCTGAAAACACTATCACTTACTTTACAAGTTATGGCAGTTGAAACAGTCAAACTCCTGTATTTGACTTCTTCAAATACAGGAGTTTGTTTTCTTCCTTTTCTTGAAAAAAGGAAGAAAACAAAATTCACACACTGTACATTCATTTCCACTGCATGTGTGAAGCAAAACAGTTCCATTATCCAAGTTAGAAATATAAGCTTCTAACTTGGAAACTTATATTGTAATAAGTTTGTAGGCCACCTGAAGTCAAACTTCAAACAAGGAAAGTCAAAGGTTTCTTACCAACACTGACTTGAAAATCCTGGATATGTTTCCCATTCCCTTCTGAAGTCTGACATGAGCAAGGCATTTTCATTCACACATCTGCCACTCACTCCATATGTCCTCTGTTTTGAAATGATTTCATATGTAACAGAGAGATATGGCTGTGAGTGTAAATCCCAGTAGACCCACAGCTTCTAAAATACTCAGTCCAGCCTACCTGTCACCAACATCCATGCTACATTCAAGTCCATTGACACTTCCTTTTTTCCCCTATTCTGATGCTAGGCTTGAACTCAAGCAAGTCTTCTCAACCAGTTGTAGGTGATAAATTCAATAAGTTGTTTCCATGTGACTGGCTAATTCACTATTTGTATCAACAACCATTTGAATGGGTGTTGGCTTGTGTTGCTAACTGTAAATGTCTTATTAAGTTAATACAATGTAGTAGGTTTGATGTTGTTCTCAGATCATACTTACAAATATTTACACAATTCATACAAATTAATAGTCTGATAAGAAATCTGTCCCTTGCTCTACGCTTTGCTTCATGTGAAGGTCTGGACACTCAGTAACTGCTAGCTGGAGCCATGGAGTTTTAATTGTCTAATGCACCAGTTCAATTCTAAGAAGCTTGCCGGAAATTGCCCAAACTGCGAGCAACTATTCCCCACTTTGAAGAGAGAAGTGCTGAGCAGAACGAGATGTCAGTTAATGTTCATCCGACATTTGGAAAAGTGTCCAAAACAGACTGACCGGCTTTGTTCACGTCTTCCGCTGACATTGTCGTGTATGGCAGACTACAATTATGAACCACTGCAGAAAATTGATGTCGGTCGATTAACAACTCCTCCTTCTGTTGGTTGTTTGGCCCAGTTGAAATTCAACTGGAGAAATCAAACTCAGTAGGTGAAAGCCCATACCGAAAAGAGGTGGGACTCAAATGGGCTTGTGTCAGAAGACAAACACCATGCTTACAACTTAAATACCCGTCAATCCTTCTTGGTTCAACTTTAGTTTCTGCTGAAGAGTTCTCAAAATACTCTCCACTGGACTTCCCTTCTGAATAGTACCTGTTTGAAGCCAAAATGAAGATGAACTGCTCATCTGTTTTTGGGTTGTAACACAGTTTGAAATTCATGAATCTAAGAGTTTCCCTCCTGCATTACTAGAGAGCAATCCTGGAAATTAGTATTAATGGAAAATAACTAAACATGAGTTTTTGTCCCTGATCACAAGCTACTGTCAGCAGTGCATGGAAAAGTAAAGAACAAACCAACAGTTGAACATTTATTAGAGTGCAAGCCTTTATCTGTTTTCTTCAAAAAGGGGGGATATTTAGTGCAGTACAGCTAAGTCTGAGAGACCGGCACACATGCAGGAATAGGGTTAGAAAAACAAACAAGGGAGAGCTACAGAGGAGAAAAGTTGAAAAGTGAAAATATTGGCAGGGGTCTCACAATGCAAGAGTGTGCACACATTAGAAATGATGGTGACTGAGTGTTTGAGGGAGGGGGAAAAACTGGGAACTTTTAGAGAGAGAGTGTTTCAGAGTGAGAGCAAGGGAGCATTGTCAAACAAAGAGAGTCCTGAGTCAGCAGCAGAGCAGTTTTCTCCCCAGGCAACTGGGCAACTGGGTAGGGCTACATCTCTCCCTCTCCCTTCTGTCTCTCTCTCTCTTGCTTTTCCTTCCCTCCCTTCTCAAATCTGTGTTTTTGCATGCTATTTCTTGCTCTCCACACTCTTCCTCTCTGTTCTCCTGCTGCAGTTAGAACAGAAAGCTCCCCTCCGTACATTGTGAACGGGTAGCCAAAGTCCTGAAAAGAGCAACTGGGGTCACTCTCACCTCTCAGATTTCTCTTCCTCCACCATTTGCCCTTGTTGTCATGGGAATTATACCGACCCCTTTAAAAACATTTTCCCATAAAATGTTAGCAGCCCCGTCGAAACTCGGACTCCAATGTGGGAATAGTGAGAGCCTTTTTGATGCAATACTTGCATGCAGACTTAATCTATCATCGTAAAGAGCTCATTAGCTTCCCCAACAGTATTTGTGTTCTCCTTTGTGTTCTAGAGCCTTTGTGTAGAACAGGCTTTGCTTTTATTTGTGCTTTCACACTTCATTCTGGTACTCTCTGCCAAAGAGTGTATCCTAAAGTCCACCTCGCAGACAATTGACCCTATTTTTTATTTTTTTTTCAGTTTTTATTTTTGTTACTTTTTTTTTAGTTCGCACGTGTGTGAGAGAAGGTGCCTGTCTGTGTAAAGTGAGTTAGAGTAGGAGGCACTTGTTGACATGGTATTACTTTTACACCTCTCTAGAGTTCGGCTACAGGCTCGCCTTGTTGGAAACCAAAAAGAAGGGGAGCATAAAGAGAGCTGAGAAAAGAGAGCAGTTGGAAGGATGGGGGTGGGGTAGTGTGGAACTGTCTAATATATCCTTTAAAGTTGGCCTAGTCTTCGAGGCTTGGAGAATTGGTCTCCATAAAAAAACGGTGGTTTCTCTTTCCCTCAGCTCTCCCTCGCTCATTTGCCCTGGTCTCTCTAGCTTTTTTCCTCTCTATTGCTTAATCCCTCCCTCCGTCCATCCCTCCCCCAACTAGTCGGAGTAAGAGTATGACAGTGAGACAGTACCCTGCCAGCCCCTCTGGCAGAGTCATCATTCTTAGCAGTGCTAAATCACTACCTCCGCTAGCTAGACAAACATGTCACACTCGTAGAGAAAGAGCAGGAGAAAGGGAGAAAGACAAGGTTAAAATGTTTGATAAATATAAACGGTAGGAGTGATGCTTGCTGATGAACTAAAGGAGCAAATAAGGGTTCCCTCTCCTTTCTGCCAGCTTTTATGAAGTTCATTATCTTGCAGTTTATTAGCTTATTCAACAGTTCCTATGTTATAATTTACAAAACTTGTTTCCATCCACAAAAAGTATAATAGTCTTCTCTTCTCATAAGATATGAAGTGTTTTTATTTCTACATTTACTTGTCTTTATGCTAATATGTTATATTGGTCTCATTAATTAAAATTGACTAGTCTTCTATATAAAACAAATTTATCTGAAGGGTTTTTTTCTTTGGCACTGAGCCCTTATTACATAATACAAAGAAGTAGCTCAGATTTATATATGGTAAAAATAAATGTATTTAGGTAATCCCATTGCTTTTTCTATTAAAATTGAATAATTATTGGAGAGATTCACTAATATAGTCAAGAAATCGAGGTAAAAAAATTCACCACGTGGGAAACGTCCAAAAGAAATGCAGAGGAGAGCTCAATACACACAACACACATGTACTGGTAACGTGCTCCTGTGACGGACATGGGGCATTTTACAACATGGTTCCTACACTGGGTACAAGCAGTTCTGGAAACAATTAAAAAAAAATAGTCACACTCTGGAAAAAACCTCACTGTCCCAGACCACACCCTGTTCAAAATAATCCTTACTTGTGATCTTTGATGCTCATAAGGATTTTATTAGCACTTTTATCTTTAAAACTATATAAAAATACTTCCCCTGATTGCTGTTTAATCTGTCTTAAATACTGCAGCAGAAGCATCTGTTCACAAACCTAATGCAGAAAAAAAAAAGAAAAAACATTAACAGGAATTATGCTGACAGGGCTTAAATCCTGAAAATAGGTCCCATCAACGCTCCTAATACAACTTGCTCAGCAGATTGGGCTTGTGACATATCAGCTGAACAATGTTGAGAAGCCACACATATATAAGGCCGTGACCTTAATAATATGTTCATTTTGATTAATTAATTTAGATAATAACGCGTTCAAAATGTTAACATAATTAGTTGCATTTTCATTTTTTACATGCTAAAGTTCAAAGCGGAACCTTTGTATTATGTTTCTGGTACACCCATGAGTCTGTGACACAGGCGACATCTGCAGCCAACAATGCTGGACAAGAAAGACACTTTTCTTGGTCCTGTAGGGGTTAATTTTTTGCTTCTAAATGCTTCTGATAGGACTCTAGAAAAGACTGTTGTGTGAATGTTGTGCTAACAGGAGTTAGCCTGTCACTGAAGGTATTCAGGAATAAATACCATCTCAATGTAAAACCTGTTGCAGCGAGCACAGATGTCCCCAACTATAATGTCAGCATGCATAGTCCACATTTCAAAATAAGTTTTTTTTTGTTTGTTTTTTTTTCAAAGTATTTATGTACCTTATTTTCCGGATTATAGAGCACACCTCACTATACGCCGCACCCACAAAGTTTTTAAAAAGAACTGGAAACGTACATATATAAGCCGCACCAGGCTATAAGCCGTTGACATCTCCGCCGCTCTTGGTTTTCCACAAGGACGCAGCGGAGGGCTGCATCCTGAATACATCTGCTATTAAGGACACAACCCCGCATCTCCAACGCCGAACCATATATTTGTTCATGCAGCGGCTCTCGATCTGTACTCCGAGATTGATAGTCTTTAACTTAAAAGTGGCATCATATGAACGTCTTTGTGTTGTTTACAAATAAGATGTCTTATCAAACTCTCTTCCATAGTTCCTTTTACAGATAATTTTGTTAATTGTCTAAAAGCCAAAACGTTATACTGCAAAAGTTGAAAACATATATGCACAGAACTACATGACTATTTAATGTGCCCCTACTAGTGTTCTACTCCATTGGACTTTCATTGCAGTTTCACATGATGTTAGCTTTAATATGGTGCTTCTGCTTCTTGGTCTCATTGTACATATAGAGTTGCTGTTTTAATTGAACAATTGAAAAACATTATTGATTACCTTTTTCTGTATCCCTATACTAGATTTGTCATCGTATGTTTCTATTTCAACGATGCAGGCTCTTTTGCAGCATGCCAAAACACATTTAAAAAGCCAAATTACCTGTTACAGTGTGCATGTATGTGCATGTGCACTCTTTTGTGTGTGTGTGGGTGTGTGCATATATGTGTGTATGCAAGTGCATATGTGCTAATAGAATTCTGCTGTCCAACTCACAGCTGTGTCCTGCTGATGAGTCCCAGGAGGCCCCAGCATGTGTCTGTGGTTACTATGTTAAGGCTCTTGCATGAAACCATGTGTAGGTCATTACGCTCTCTCTCTCTTTTTCTCTCTCAATCCTGGTATCTTCTAGTTTGTCTTGCTCCCCCCCCCTCTCTCTCTTTGCACTACCCTTCCTCAGCCCAGCCCCCTCCTCTCTGTTTCCCCTCACTCTGCCAAAGCTCCAACTTATACCACTCTGCACCCATCTGAGGCCCGGCCTCTGTATCTCTCTAGTTGAGCCAAGTGAGTATTTCAATAAAGAGATTTGCAGACCTACTTACATTTGCCTCACTTATATTTTTGGAGGATTCTAGTTGCAGAGTCAGGTAATGCATATTGTCGATTGAAAATGCATTGTACAAAAGAAAAATGCTTTTCATTAAAAAAGAAGAGGTTGTATTTTTCAAATAAGAAAGTTATTACCAGTAGTAGTAGTTGTTTTGAGTGGATCATTAACTTTTATGGATGGTCTTATTTCCATTATAATTGCAAAATAAATCTCTAAGTTCCCCAGGATGTGCATTTCAGCAAACATCCCTCTCAGAGTTGCTGCTAGCAGTTTAAGTTCACTTTTAATTGTCCGAACACGGTGAAGCCATTCAGACACCTCACTGGTTTTTATTTTGCCTTTTATTTACACAAAAAAAAATTACATTAAAATATGATTACTTTACAAAAAAAAATCTTCCACTGACTAAAAACTGTGACTGTAAATCTATTTTTAGAGTGACGTCTTAGTTCAAATGGTACCTAGATTTCCAGCATTAACAAAAAAAATTGGTCTTCTTCTTCAGCTGCTTCATGGTCATTTCAGATCAACTTGGTGCCTCACTACCACCTTGTGGTGGCAATAACACATTACAACCAGGATGCACTTAACATCAGGTTAAAAAAACATACTATCTACTATAACAACCATATCATTTCCAAAAAAAAACATATAATTTTCCGAAAAAAAAAAAAATTCTGAGATTGTGTCAGTGTACTTGATTCAGGAAGTTTAGCGTGTTAGAAGTTGTGATCTAATAAAGCGTGCCTGATCAATAGTTGAGGCAGTCCTTCATACCGTTGTAGTGTACATATTTGTCCTTTGGGACATAGAGGAGATTTATGATCATAACTCCTGTTTGGTATTGTCCACAGAACCACATTGTGGACAGGGTGTAAGCACATTTCTTTGGGATTGGCTTGTTTAACTGATTTACCATTTTAAAAGAGAGAGAAAAAAAGACCTGCTACTTTTGGTGTATTGTACTGAAAGCCAGCTCTGAATTGGAGCAGTTTCCACACTCGCGTCTCTCCAAAGTTGGACGCAAGCCCAGCTTGTCCTTATCCCAAAAGTCAACCCATCCCCCACAAAGGGGGTCAGTCCAAACTGACGTTGACAAGGACTCCTAATCTGCTGAGAGACTGATGAGTCCCCTTCCAAAATAACCTCCTGGGTTTGTCAAAAATGTTGTTGAGCACTTTACCATCAATCTCAATTTTACCGTTTTGTTTCTTTTCAGGAAAATGCACACTTGTGTAGCTAAATACTGGCTTTCTTATATAGCTTTCTTGTCCATAAGACTTTAGACATGTTGTGTTTATGGTATTCAGAGAATTATTCTCTGTACCTGCGCTGCCAGGGTCTGCTCTGTATACAGACACATGAGGAAACTAAAGCCAGCTGGCTTTGCAGTCTGCCATCTGTTCTGATTTATGTAAGACTGTTAACCCTGGACTAGGACGGCTCCCACTAGCTCTCTAGCACGGAGTTAAATGGACAGATAAGAGATAGACTAGGTTTGAAATATGGGGTGCTTTAGGGAGCAGAATTTGCAATACACTAATAAGATAAATTACAACTTTTTTTGTAAGCAAAAAAAAAAAAAAAAAAAATTCAAAATTCCCCAAGAAAAATAAACACTGAACTACTGTTTAGAGAAAATAAAGTTGGATGTTGTTTTTGGCAGTGGGGATTTAAAACTTAAATTAAAATTTACAATAAATGGATTTCCAAACAAAAACTGACTTTACTGACAGATGCAAACAAAAAGAAAGAACGAACATTTTATCGTAGTGTGTAGATACATAGATACATAGATCCATATCAATACAATTAAATGATTGTTTTGCCGTGATGTAATTGCATCAAACATATTGATCATACTGTCATCTTCAAGAGGATGCAGGATGATTGAACTGCGTTTTGATCCTGAAGACTAGTTTAAGTGGTTAAGTTCTGTTAAAATGTTTTGTTTGAGACATTAAACTAGGGTAAAGGTTAAAACTCTGTTTTAATGTCTATGAAAAGTGACTTAAGTCTTAATCTTTCAATGTGAATTTACTAAAGCTCCACATCTTATATTTTTTTATTACTGAAAAGCCATCAATAGCACTTCTAAGTCAACTGATTTAAAAAAAAAAAGCACTTAAACATGAGAGATGAACAGACTGTATTGAACAGGTGATCTATATTGTGTGGTTTTGATAGTACACTTGTTAATTGACTCAATTTGATTTAAATTGAATTGAATCAAAAATGTATTGTGACGGCAGTAATGAGAAATGTCACAGCGTCCATCCTGTGGTGAAAGAAGCCCTCTTTATCAAAAGGGAAAGACCAACACCGGACCATGGGGGAGTTCAGCTTTCAGTCATAACCCTGTTTAAAAACTCACTCCAAAGAAATTACATAAATATTTCTTTGGTTGATTCAAGTGACCAAGTACACAACCCACTCCAAATAAAAGACCACGTGGAGACTTGAGCCCCATTTATATGGAGTTGCTCTCCAGTAACATTTTTCTTGCGATCCAGACTCTCGCTGACACAACACCAATGACCAGAGTCTCACATCGGCACTTTTTGAAACCAAGTCTCAGAGTGAACGCTTTCAGTAAACACCCCCCGCGGAGGTGTGAAGTACTCTGCAGGTGTGAACGCGCACAAACGCAGAACACACGGCTGTAGGGTTTATTCTGCCTGAGCACGTGTGCATGGACAGATAAAACATTGTGCTACATACCCTGTTACGATTAGCACAATTTCTGATAAGGGACATTTGTGTTACATGAGTATTTTGTTCATGTGAGATGTTAGACGGGTAACTGTTTACAATGAGGTGGATGCTAAGGGTCAGAAGCACATGCGTGTTTAATGACATGATAAAATCACAGCGCCGTTTAGTGGTCTGGCATGACTACTACAACTGACTCAAGGTGACTTGGGGGGTGGCGTCGAAACATAAATTTTTTTCCCAGTCAGCATTCAAAAATACAGGCTGCGTTTCCACAAAGCATTCTTGTGTAAACGCAGCCTTGGTTTCAAAAAGTGCAGGAACAAAAATGTTACGCTTTTACAGAAAACCAACTTTGTGTGAATGCATTCAAAGACCGCAGGATAGGTGTTGAAACGTCTCCAGCACAGACTGAGCGAAATCCGATTGCCTTCTATTTAAGCCTGCTGTAGTAGACGTGACGAAGGGGCGCACGCTGGGCCGGTCCACGGAGTGAAGTACGCCCGAATAAGTGGGAGCCTTTATTGAGGAAAGAAGACTTCAGGTGTCAAAAACTAAATTAGAGGAAACTTAGATGTGAAAAACTCAGTATGAGATGTGTGAGAAGCACATACACAAGCATGATTTACAGTGCTAAGACCCTCATCCTGGCTCTGATTGGTTGTTTCTGGCTAAGCGGTGTATTTCTACCCATGCCAGTAGGAGCACAGGGGGAAGGCAGAGGAGCTCAGTTTCATTCACAGATTATTTGTCTTACTTTATATTATTACAACATGGTGATAGTTCTAACTAACAAATAATTAATATATATATATATTTTATGAAAATTTACTTACTGCAGCTTTAATAATCTCTAAGTTGCTTTTTGTTGGTTTTGGTCAGTTTTTTGTTTGTGATTGTAGGGCCTTGTGACGCGCACTCAGTCCTGCCATGTATGCTGCACAAACATCAATTGATTTTTAAGTGCTTTTTATTATCACTTTTATCATAGCCATTACAAAATATTTTGATTAGCTTTTTCAAAGATTCCTACTGCATGTTCATTCGTCTTTTAAACAAAAGCCGGATAGTGATGTCATTGCGTAACATATAGCTTTTCAACAGGGTCACGGAGCGAGCTTGACCCATTAACACTAATGGTAGTTAAAGGTTTTTCCTTGATGCTTGCTGCACTGTGTGCAGAGTGTCCAAGATGAAGGGCTGGAAAAGCACAAAAGTCTGGAAAGCTCATGCCCCACTTCTGATTAGCAGGCTGTTGACTTGCATTAGGGCTGGGGGTTGTGGAGCAGCGAGAGGTCAGGGCAGACATATTTAATGCTTGTGAAGTAATGGGCTGAATCAGCAGATAGCTCCGCGGGGAGCCATTAGTCCAGACATGTGTCATTAACCCTTTCCCTGGACTAAGCTTCAGTTCTGCCAAACCCCGCATCCCCAAAACCCCCACCATTAAGACCACAGTTCTGTTTTTGGATGTTTTAAGAAAATAAGTGAGGGCAACACAATACATTTGACACACATGCAAACTTTTTGATTATATTTTCTAAACGTTTGCATCCTAATTCTCAATCTATGCATAACTCTTTCACGTCTTTCAGACTCCAAATCATCTGAGAAGTGTTTTAACAAACCTTTCCCAGATACATTAAGGCTGAGATTTTTAGTAATGCCCCGCTAATTAAGAAAATGTAATTAATTCATCTTACATCACCTCAGTTCCTTTGCATATTTACCCTTTTAGAATATAAGAGTTTGACACTGAACAGTTGGGCTGCCATGATTGAGAGCCGAAACTGAGAAAAGTAACAGGGGCCATAACCTGTCCTTGCCTCGGGGCTAATTTTTTGTTAACATAACCTCTTTGCAAGCGTCCCCCGTATTGGTTTCGGCTGCAGGGCAACAATAGAGTGAAGGGGCAGACTCACAACACCTGCCAGTCTTAATGGTAAACATATGTGGAGAAACGCAGAGCAAGTGAGGAGGAGGAAGGGAGGATGGGGGTGGGGGGCAGCCAGGGCACTTCTTCAGCAGCCTGAGTGTTAATGGATTGGCTTTGGTTTTCAGTGTGTGCAAACATCCCCTTTGTTTGAGGAGCTGACAGTACGTCTGTATATGCCTGGGATGGTTTGCATGGCGTGAGCCAGTCTCCATACGCTGATGCCTAGACCCCAGAGCGGTTCAGAAAGAAATCCAAAGGAAAAAAGGTGAAAGTTGGTGGGTAAAGGCGACTTTTCAACTCATTTACCACAATGTTATAACTTTCTGCAAAGTTACCTGTTCTGTGCCCGGAGTTTCTTCTCCTCTAGAATATAGGATGCAGGACTGTACATTCAAGCCACAGAAATCTGTGCGTGTTAATGCTTTCGTTATCTTGGTTAATCATCTCCAGTCTTGCACCACCGTTTAGACTGCTGTGCTGTGTATATTTAGTTGGTCTGTATAACCTCATTGTGAGTTTGAGGGGGCTCACCCGCTTTCCCCCCAGACCTCTGCTAGGAACTATACGTCATGTCTGCCACCTTCTCCCTGACCACAAAGCTGCCCATTATGGATAGACAGAAGTCAGTGACCAAAGTGGATTTGAGTTTGATGAAGCCCAACTCTTGTTTGCTGTTTCTCTCTCTTAAATCTTATATTTTGGCCTTCGTACATCTTTATGGCTGTTTGTGTTCCTTCTTTCTCTATTATCTTTCTTGCACTAATAATAAATCTCTTTCCAGTCTTGTCTGGTAGAATTCCCAAGTATCCTGTGGAGTTTTATCCCTTTAGGCTGCAATAAAACCAGTTGCCAAATGTTTTGCCAATGGCTGATTCATCTCCTCTTGCTGTTTTGCCTCTTTTCAGCTGCTGCCATCACTACCATTTTAGTAATAGACAACTCCTACCTGCTACATTTTCTATTTATAGAGTTAAATAGTTATTGATTAGTTAAACACCACGTTGAGGGTTTTGGTACCAAAAGCAAAAAATAAAAGAAGCAACTTTTCTACTGTATTTAGACATAACAATTTCAAATTGGCCAATGTGTGTTTGAACAATGATGTGAACTACAAATATCATTTACTGGTGAGAATAAAAGGATAACAGATTAGCAACCTCTATTATTGAATGAATCAGACTCTGACTGTTATCCAGACTCATGATATTTTTGTTAAAACTCGTATCAAAAGATCTTGAAGTTTCATCTGATTTTCTGTCTTCTCTGCTCTTTGAAAAGGTGAAAAGGAAAATGATTGGAGGTTCTTTCTTTCACATCACGTTCACGTTTAGCATTGTTACACAGAATTTTCCCACTCTATGTCCATTAAAGTTTTCTCTTACTGTCTGAGTCTCAGTGTTTCAAGCCCCTTCTCCATTGTCCAAGTCTCTCTCTTACCCAAGTTGACTGCACCTCTGTTATTGTGTGTCCCTCACTATTTTGGGGGTGAATATATGCAGAAACTTGGGTGGGCCATAAGCACTCGGAAGCTGTGGTTGATGTTCCGATGATGTGATTTGTGCAATACTTAGTGAAGAACCTCAAGGTTGTGGTTAAGATGAAGTCCAGTAATCCCAGATGCAAATTTCTCATTGCGCGACTATAACCTGGTCTTTATGCTCCTTCACACTAAAAACCGAGTTATAGTCATGTTTTCTGAGGTTCGCATTTTGCGCGCACCTGTCGACATGTACTTGACATGTACCTTGGTGCAGTATTCTCCAGTAATAAACCCTCATAGAGGGATCATATGAATGCCAGTATGGGTGGACTTGTTTAAGTGAACAGCGGCGCATGCAAAGTTTTGCCGAGCTGCAAAAATTCAGAGGTGCGTGACCAGGCACGGCAACAGCATGCAAGGCCAGTGCACATAAACGTGTTTGGCATGTGCCCCCCTGTGCTTTAGTTAATGTGTGCACTGTAAGTCTAGCTTGAGCTGCTCTCTCATAGCAGATGCCATGTCCGCTGGTCCTCTGTGGTGGTTGAGAGTTTTTGGGGGGAATTTGTTCATGTAATGATGCAAAAAAAAATAAAAAAATGGACCAATTAAGGAAAGCAGTTTGCTGTCAATCAAATAGTACACGGCTTGGCGCAGTTTGCACTACCAATCAAGTGGTTATGAAAAATCGGGAGCAACTGCGCAGGAAACAAATCTGGCTGGAGCGGACTGGTGTAGAACTGGTAAAATCCACGCCTGTGGAGAAGCAGCTCATCATCTGAAGGGAAGATGGTAATCCAGCTCTATTGCTCTTTCTGTGTCAAAGTAGTCACTACCCATTGTCCTTTAAAGAATTACCATGATTACTTATCAATGGTAATCATACAAAAAAGATAATTGTCTAGATTTCTCCGTTATAAAAAATAGGGACACAGTGTGTGTCTTAATACATTTGACGCTTTAACAGCCTGTTTCTCAACTCAAGGCCTTGCCTTTGCACCCTGACTGGAAACAGTATATTCCTCGAAAGTGAAAGTGACAGCCTGGTGAGTTGAGGAGAGAATGAAAGGCTAACTCAGACCTGACATAGAGAGACTTTTTAAAGCTACTGTCAAAATTAGAAAGACTAGAGAGCATGCCATGCACGTTAGATTTGTATTAATGTTTGTAAGTCAGAAAATCGATACAATAAAATAACTGCTCGCCTAAATTTGCAGATTTCTATAGTCAGAACAATACAAGAACTACTGGAAATATTCTTGACAAGACTTGAGGAGGACTTAGTATATCCTGTCGATGCACACAGTAGCTGCGATTCCATTAACCATAAAATTGCGCAAATTGAAAATCACAAAATTAAATTTGCTTAATGGAAACTCGCCAATTTAGAAATTTTTTTTTATTTTTGCGCAAGGTTGAGGTGGTTTTTCAGCCGTGTCAAAATATATTTATTTTTCAAATCTGCAATGAAAACATTTTTTTTCACATCATACAAGTCATGTGATCAACAGCCGGAAGTTACTGCTGGCGGAAACATCAAATAAGTCGACAGACGGCAGTGGGAGGATGACGGTTTCTTTTGTTTTTTCCGGGCAATGTGCAGCTGGCTCCACAGGTCAAAGCTCCCCCAGCATCGCACAGCTCATAAAAGTTCTGTCCTTCGAATATGTTGAATCCATAACTCTTTTGTAAAATTGCCCACTACAGTCTCCCCACACTGTTGCATATGTATCCTCTCTAAGGGGCTTGTCGCTGCAACGCTTGACTAAGACGCTGATGTCTCCTCTGATGGCTGATGGAACGCTGGCGCCATTGCTAAATTATGAATCTCATATAGCTATTTACATCCATCGCTCCCATAGTAAGACTTATCGCATGAACAAGCTGATTCACATGTGATTTCAATGATATTTCTTATTCAATTTCAACGCTGCAATTGTGAAATTGTATTTTTTCCCCAAAGCTAATTTTTACAGAATCGAAGTGAAACAACGGTTAGTTTTTATTGTTTTTTTTTTTTTAATTGTAAATCTTTATCGGTAGTACCAATAACTTTGGAAGATGCTAAACATAATTTTGAAATGTTTAGGCACTTGATTAAAATGCAAACTTTCACTTGATTTCTCCTCGCGGTACGTTTTTTTTTTTTAGTGCTTAAATTCATTTTTATGTTTTCTCGCTCACACCGATGCCGACGTGTTATACGCACACGCACACCCCCACACACACACAAATCAACAGAAACTTAGACACACGTCGTCTCCCGCTGGCTCCAGAAAGTGTCAAATGGCTCAATGTGTTAAAAGCATTAGGTAAGCACGGCTCCAGCAGCGCTCCACAGTCTGATATCGTATGTCTTGCTTCATTACAGTCTGGTGTATACATTCGGCTGCATCTCTGACCTTCCATCTATCCATCCTTCTCACTTCACTCCCTCTGCTCTCTCCCTGGGGTACTTTAAGAGATCGCGGGCCATCTCAAGATGTTAGCAGAAGAATGAGTGAGCCCTCCTGTTACTGTAAACGCTGGCCAAGGCTGCCCAGCGGTACAGGCTGTGCAAGCACACCTCAAACACACACAAAAAAAGCTCTCAATATGGATAATATATCAATTTAAAAAAAATGGTACATTTTCTGTAGATGGGAGAAGAGTTAAAAGTCAAAGTAAAAAAAAAAAAAAGGAGGGAAAAGTTAAAAAGATAGTAAAAGTTCTGAGCTATCCCTCGTCCACATGGGAAAGGGTTTTTTTTTTTTTCTTTCTTTCTTTTTCTTCCCCCTGCAGCTATTTTCGGTTATGACATGACATTAACTGCTGCAAGAGAGCTGACCAAAACCAGCTGAGTGGCATGTGTATGAGGCACACACGAGGACCTGGAGATGGAACGAGATCAAAGCATTTGGCCTGTAACCTGCAGCCTGCCGACTGCTCCCCCACCCCCACCCCCAGCCCCCGACCGAGGCAGCGGAGAGGAAATAACGATACACCTCACATCCCGCAGCTGCATGTGCACGAGGCAGCGAACACACTGAGGCCTTTACTCCAAGGTTCACCGCAGCACTTGGCCAGCTGCACCACACTTGTCTCTCCCTCGCAAGGAAGCCGGCGGGGCAAGGTTAACATTAGCACTTTTCTCCCTTCATAAGCAGTTTACGGTGTGAATGCACGCATTTGTGTTGAAGATCTCGGCTGAGAAATTCCAAACCCGACTCAGGTCGGCCACATTCAGCCGTGGTAAGTGGATAGAAATCCACTATACTTAGCGCACTGATCTTTAAAACAAATAACACTTGTTGGAAATAAACTTATTGTGGCTTATGGAGCCAATGTAGGCTAGTGACTGGTCGTAAGGGGGGATTATGCTTCGGGAAAAGAAATAGACGAAAACCTTTAAAAGTTGGTCCAGTGTACTCGATCAACATGTTACACGCGTCCGGAAGACTTAGGGTGCAAAGCACTGCATATTACCATGTCAAAGCAAAAGTGGCAGTGTGGATAAGATGCTTTTGTTGTTCTAAAACTAAGATATCTGTATGAAAAGACAACAAACTAAATGATCACAAGTTATTTCTGGTATGAAGTGTTTCATCTTGAAACAGCTTTTCTTGAAGGTCAAATTGTTCTGTCTGAACTTTTAGATCTAAAAACAACAAAAGGCTATCACAACAGTAAATCTTTAGTTTTAAAATATTCTTTTACTTTATGTGGGATATCAAAATAATGTAAAAAAAAAAAATCAAAAGTAAGGGAAAACCCTTTAAGTCATCTATTTCACTGTACAGAAAGTGATCTACAATTTGAGAACATTCAAAACGACTGCCAGTTGTGGCTAGGCAAGCAGGTTTGAAAGCAGATGCTGAAAGAAGTCTCCAAAACTCCTGAAATGTCCTCAGATGACCTACATCAGACTTTTGCATGATTGGACAATCAGAATGAAACTGCTCTGGCTCAGCCTTTGTAGGAGGTGTTCAAAGGAGGAAACCCCTTTCTGTCAAAAACGAACTTGAAGCTCAAACCAAAGTTTGCCATAGAAAACATAAAAGTTCAAAACCTCTGGAATAATGTTTGAGTCCAAGCTTGAATTGTTTGGACTCCAGAACAGAAGATATTTCTGGCATCAACCAATTAGAGCATTTCTTTTTAATTGCAGTTAAGCATTGTCATGGATATTAGAGATGGACATACAAAGCTAAACGTTCATGTGTAATTTATTTGAATTCTATGGATTTTATTTCTTACTAAATCCAGTTTCCTTCGATTGTGTTACCGATCCCCATCTGGACCTGTTGATTCTTGTGACATTTGGGAGAATATGTCCCCTGATCAAACCATAATGCCTACGAGGAACCTCCTACATGTAGGTGTTATTTTTTTAAGGTCTTACTGTTGGATTTCTGTAAATAAGAATATTATTAAAATATCCAATATCTGGTCACTGGGTGACTAAGATAGTAGAGCAGGAACCATTTATTTTTGTTGCCATCAATATAACTTTGATGGTAATGGAATGTGAAGCAAAGGCTATTGAAGAGTTTATGGGAGTTTCTCAGGGTGTGGACTGCATCTGGAGTCAGTGCTTCAGCAGCCCCCACACATTGATTTGTCAAGAGTATGGGCTATAAACTGTCTCGTCCCTCGAGTTGAGCCAGTTGTGAAGCGGAAACAAGCTGATTACACTTGAGGTAAGAAGAAAAGACGGTATCACTGTTTGCGTTTTTGTCTGGAAACCAAGGTTCCAGAGCAAGAGCGGTGAGGCACAGGATCCAGGTTGCTTGAAGTCCAGTGGGAAGTTTTAACAGCCAATGATGAAAAGGAAGTCTAAAATCAGCGCAGCTATGTTTTTACAGTGTAGTTGCTTAGAATCGTTTCATGTCAAGCTGCTTTATTTCTTACATGAAAAAAAAAATAAGTATCAAGTGATTAAGACAACAAAAGTACAAAAACATCTAAAGGGGCAAAGGAACCAGCACCTCCATTGAACCTATGAGCTTGTTTTTCTCTGCTCTGCTCCTCTCCCTCCAGTGGTCCTACGCGCTGGAGAAACCCAACACAGGCAGCGTGTTCAACCTGGCCTGGTCTGCGGATGGCACCCAGCTGGCCGGGGCCTGCGGAAACGGACATGTCATCTTTGCCCACCTGGTGGAGCAGCACTGGGAGTGGAAGAACTTCAGCATAACTCTTACCAAAAGAAGGACCATGCAGGTAGAAAGAGTCGTCTTTTTCCAAAACGCTTTCTGGCATACTTGATTTACAAAATGCGCTTCTGCATGTTGTAAAGATGTAGGCCAACCCTGCAGTGACAACGGTCAGTCTGTGTGGCTCGCCACCTCGCATCCTACAGTTTAAACTTGCACTTAACCACAATGTAGCGTTTACACGCAGTTAACACGCCCAAGTGTACACACACACCCACTTTTATACTTTGAGACATGCACACCTACAGAAACACGCAAACAGAACGACAGTCACTCTTCTGCCTCTATCAAGTACAGTTTGGGAAAACCAAACAAAGTTGGGTCATCAGCTGTTTATTTTCAGCCTTGTTGGCACTTTTCTACGCGCACACACACACACACACACACACACACACACACACACACATACACAGTCTTATCCTCTCAGTTCGTTTTTAATAGTGCACATCTGCCAGTGGTTTGTGAATCAGCCAGCTAAATTTACCACCTTGTGGTCAAACGGTATTTATTCCTGGTTGTGTTGCATGTAAATTTGGATAGCTGCAGGGAGCAGAGGAGGAAGATTTAAAAAGCTGTAAAAATAGCCCCACCTTTCACCTGGTGCTGGAAAAGGCTCTTTCATTCATTCACTCGGAACTGGAAAGAAGTATTTATCGGTGCAGGTGAAACAAAAAAATAAATAAATAAAAGTTTTCTTCCTCTGACCTTTGAGTGCTTCTGTGCAGTTTTCTGTTAGGCTTACATGGTTTAGGGTTAAATTGGTAAATATTTTCCTTGTGATTAAAAAGTTTATGCTTGCCATTTATTTGTCTTAAGTCAAAGTGCTTCCCCTCTTTTGCCTTTTCTCTCTGTCCTCCTCAGGTGAGGAATGTACAGAACGACGCGGTGGACGTGTTGGAGTTCAGAGATCGCGTCATCAAAGCCTCTCTGGCGTTCGACCACCTGGTGGTTGCCACTTCCCTCCAGTGCTACGTCTACAAGTCAGTGGATTCCTTCTGCTTTGTTTTTGCCATGTGCCAATAGTAACTGTCAGATGCTGTAGAATCGTCTTTTTTTTTTTTTTTTTTTTTTTAGCTTTCTTTTCATATATACCGGATTTTCTTTTTATAATTGTTTGCTTTTGCACTTATTCTTATTTACTTATTTATTGAATAATTTATTCTTTTTTAAAAATATGTTATATTTTATTAATTGTACTAAATTACCTTATAATGTTATATTCTGTAGACTTTAATGTGTTATTTTCAATTAATAAGTGACTTTGTGCTGGATGCCCAATGATACAAGTTCTACTTTCTTTCTTCAAGTTCTATAATTTTACCTACTTACTGAATTTTGCTTTTGCACTGAGTGTGGTGTGATGTGGTATTGTTTTGTTTTATTTGCCTGATTATTAGTTATTTTATTCATTTTTGTTCTTTTATTCTTTGACTTTATCTTTATTTCTATTCATACTTTTACTTTTCATCCTTTATGATTAGAAAATAATAGCGTTTCTTCCATAACCGTCCTCCTGAATTACATTTGACAGATTTAAATGTCTTTTGGTGCAGATTAATCTCTTTGGACATTGTTCTTAAGCGTCTTGTTTAGTTTTTGGCAGATAGAGGGGAGATCAGCTTTTAATCCTCTCATAAACTTTACATTGCAAAATGCTGTGTGTAATGAAATTCAGATATTGTCTGGTTGATTAATTGTTGCTTCATGTTGTATTAATAAGTACAGAAAACACTGGATTAGCTCTTCTTACTCAAATGTCTCCTCAAGATGTTCTTTTGTAAGGATCATTTTATGCGGATCATTTTACTCTCCTGGTGTATTTGAAGAACCTTTCTTCTTCACATTGTTATTTTCCCAGTATTACACTTCATGTCATCGAATGACATGTTTTTCTTACTTTTCTCACTTTGGATTGTCATGAGTTTTTTTGTTTTGTTTGTTTGTTTGTTTTTGATCCAGCACCAGGAACTGGAATACTCCACTCATCTTCGATCTGAAGGAGGGAACGGTCAGCCTCATGCTGCAGGCGGAAAAGTGAGCCTTTCAACTCCATGAGCTGCGCAACAAGAGACAGAACAATCCGCTGGATCGCCTGTCTGCTTCCCTAATGCTTCATTACTCTCCTCTGGCCGCTCATCAGCCAGCAGCTACACACACACATAGCGAGGGTGTGCTCTAACTGTGCCCCTGTCATACAATAAGACTGAGAGTGAAACCACTGGGGGAAATTAGATTAATATGGAGTAGCTCTTATGCAATCCCCCAGCGCTATCGCCGACACTTAGCATGGAGCTAAATAGATTACTGACTATTTTGTAATCGCAGTTGAATTCGATGTTAACAGTAAGTTAGGACTGTTACTCTGCAGTACGTTTTTAAATGATCTGAATGTGTCAGTTAATTATCTCTTACTGCTCCACCGTCTTATCAGCCTGTCTATTTCATCCCTCTCTGTGATATAAGAAGAAAATGTTGCACACTTGCGCCTCTTGTCTCCCGCACTTCCTTTCCCAGACATTTTCTGCTCGTGGACGGATCCGGATTGTACACCTTCTCTTATGAGGGTCGGCTGATGTCGTCGCCGAAGTTTCTGGGTATGAGAGCTGACGTTCTAAATGCCCAGGTTGTCTCACTTAGCAACGATACAATCGCTATCCGAGACAAGAGCGATGAAAAAGGTTGGGGGACGTCTCCCAAAAACAGCCTTTTTAAAACCCGAACACTTAGTTTAACATTTTTCTCTCCCTTTTTTTTTTTTTTTCATCAACAGTCATCCTTTTCTTTGATGCCATGACTGGAAAACCCCTCAGTGATGGGAAGCCATTGACTCACAAGGTGGGCTATTCTTTTTCTGTCTTTTTAATCAAAGAACATTTACCAAACCAACTGTTTGGTTTTTTTCAATTTTTTAAATAAATGTCATATTTACAGTCAGGCCACATCCTCTTAGTCAAGTTCAAGCCCAGCCTTTGAGTAGGCCACTTCAAAACCTTAATTAAGTTGTTTTTTTGTTGTTGTTTTTTAGCTATTTATATAACTTAGCTTAAAATAGATTACATGTTGCTCATTAAAATTGTAAGATGTGAAAAAACACAAATACCAGACAGTATTTGTGCCAGACAGATTCTATTTAAGCTCACTGAATGTATTGGGAAAAAGCAAAACAGAAAACACCATAAAGGGGGAAAATACTTTTTCACCACATTGTGTTGCATTTGTCTGACTTGGAAACTGCCCAGAGCAGCTCGGATGCCCCATAAAAGCGCATATGTGCATCAAATTAAGAAATCTGATTGAGTAAGCATATCTGCACAATGCAGTTTTTCTGCTATTGTTATTATTTACACGATTTTTATTAAACCTTCACCCAGGTCAAAACAAAGCTTATGAGAACTTGGAAAATTAACCTCTTTATTTTCAGAATAGTACTTCCAGGAAGGTGTTGAGAACAACAATAAATGACCATCCTGTGATCCCTTCACAGCCGCATTGCCACGTTTTTTTTCTTTCTATTTTCTTTATTTCTTTATTTTTTTTACGTTTTGCAAGTTAGATCTTTCCTGCACCCTGTGTGGTCATGTCCACCCTGGCTTTGATACAACTCCGTCCTAATCTCTGGACACCCTGCCTTACAGCTTTTACACAAATCCGGCTCATTTGTTGTGCTTAATGTAGACCCCTCCAACAAACATCTCTAGTCCAGCTGTGTCTTTACAAACTGAAAACCTTTTTAACCCTCCGTTACAGTTTCAGTAGGGCATTATTAACGACCTGATGCAATTATAACGGTCAGTATGTACTCGGTGAGTTCTGAACTGAAGCTGAAGAACGCACATTAACACCTTCTTACTGTCTTTCTTTGGCTACCAGTTGCGTTTGGAAATTATTTTCATATAGACAAGGTCTTACAGTGTTTGCATCAGGATGTTGTATGTTTTTCTGTAAATCTGAAGTTGAGAGTGCAAAACATTAGAAGATGGTTTAATTTGAAAATAGAAGTTAACCAGCTGCCTTGAAAATGCAAGAAAAGTCTACCAGTAAATTGTTTAGGTTTAATCTCAGAAATTAAAGTTCATCAAGTTGATTTAACAACAAGAGATGGTGTGTAAACATTTAGTTTTATGTTCTCACAGTTCATCTCATTATTCTGAAATTGTGAGTTGTTATAGCTTCATGCTGTAGTTTGATACCACATAAATATTTCATTATTCAAGGAAACCATCTTCATCTATAGGTGAATAAGCACAAATGTCTGTGTTGAACAGTTAAACTAATATTTGAGCCACGCTAAACTGCTAGGCTTGTTAAACAATTAGCAGAAGCTAATGCTAAACATTTTCAGAAACGCCAGAAACTAATGCTAAATGGATAAAAAATAGCAGAAGCTAATGCTAAATGGATAAAAAATAGCAGAAGCTAATGCTAAACTGATAAAAATAGCAGAAACTAATGCTAAACGGATAAAAAAATAGCAGAAGCTAATGCTAAACGGATAAAAAATAGCAGAAGCTAATGCTAAACGGATAAAAGATAGCAGAAGCTAATGCTAAACGGATAAAAAATAGCAGAAGCTAATGCTAAACGGATAAAAAATAGCAGAAACTAATGCTAAACGGATAAAAAAATAGCAGAAGCTAATGCTAAACGGATAAAAAATAGCAGAAGCTAATGCTAAACGGATAAAAATAGCAGAAGCTAATGCTAAACGGATAAAAAATAGCAGAAACTAATGCTAAACGTATAAAAAATAGCAGAAACTAATGCTAAACAGATAAAAATAGCAGAAGCTAATGCTAAAAGGATAAAAAATAGCAGAAGCTAATGCTAAACGGATAAAAAATAGCAGAAACTAATGCTAAACGGATAAAAAAATAGCAGAAACTAATGCTAAACGGATAAAAAAATTGCAGAAACTAATGCTAAACAGATAAAAAATAGCAGAAGCTAAGGCTAAACAGATAAAAAGTAGCAGAAGCTAATGCTAAACAGATAAAAAATAGCAGAAACTAATGCTAAACAGATAAAAAATAGCAGAAGCTAATGCTAAACAGATAAAAAATAGCAGAAACTAATGCTAAACAGATAAAAAATAGCAGAAGCTAATGCTAAAAGGATAAAAAAAATAGCAGAAGCTAATGCTAAACAAATTAGTGGAAGCTAACGCTAACCACGGAGATGACTGTCTCTTTCTGTGTCATTTTCATTTTCTTCCAGTTGATGAATGCTGCTAGACTCGTGAACAGCAAAGTCCTAACTTGTGCTACATGGTGTTTCTTTAAACTTTTATGAGTAGGATGACTTGTAGAAAACATATGATGTGACAAAGTTCATCCATGACATGAAAATGCATAACGTTTTATGACAATCATTCGTTTAAAAGGCTCACAAACGGAGGCCATCTTGAAAAATGGCCGTCATCCTGAAATTCAAGCGTCTAATGGGAAATATGAAAACCGCAACTTGAGGGGCGAACATTCAAATTCCACACTTGAAAGGTTTTTATAGTAATGTGCTGCACTATAAAGCAATGTAGCTTGTAAAATGTAGTATTATGAATTTTGCATTTTACAATTTCTTTTAGTGGAGAAGCCCACTAAAAGAAATTGTAAAGGAAAATCCCAACATTCTTTTTATGTGACTTTATATTCAATGTTCCATTTTTTTCCATATTATGCATATGGACTTGGGAGGTAGTATAGTGTATTTGTACCTGTCAAAATTGTGGGCACACTTCATTACTCTTTCAGAATCAATGGGCTTGGTGTGTCCAAACCTTTGGCGGATTTATTTATATGAAAGGTTTATGACAGAAGAGAATTTCTGTATTGAAACATAAATTAACTCATATTTGGAAGATGAGTCAAGGACACTTCCAAATATAGAGATTTTAAAGCCAAAATCCTAAAACAAGAATTAAGAGGGGGGAAAAAAATTAACCCTCCTGCTTGAAACGTTCGTTTCCAGGATACAGCAATAATGTTTGTGGGTCAATTTGACCCAGTGAGTGTTTAATCATGCAATAGTGTCAGAAACCAAAAGATTCCTCCAAAACATTTTTGTATCTGATTATTTACTATTATTTATTATTATTTTTTATTTCTCAGAAATTAAGGATCAATGACGACAACCTACTCATTTGGACATCAAAAATGGAACCTACATTTTTTATGAACAAAACCTAGACACAAAAAAGCACTAATTTCCTTAAAATTGATCTTTGGTAAAAAAAATATATATATATATATATATATATATATATATATATATATATATATATATATATATATATATATATATATATATATATATTACACTTTATTTTTATTTTTTTCCAATGGTTGATTTTTATAGTTGAACTTGAGACACACATACTGTTCAGGGTCAAATTGACCCGCTGATTAAAATCAAGACAAGAGAGTCATGCAGAGAGTATTCATGTTTTCCTCCACTTCTGCTGAGTGTCACTCAGTGTGGGTGGAGTTTGTCCACGGGAACAGAAAAGGTTCCCGTCAAAAGTTGTATGAACACCTGCTTTCTCACAGTTTCCTTGTGAAGTAAAGAGGATAGTGAGAAAATGAGTTTGTGTGCGTCCACGTGCATGTGTGTGTTGACCCATGAAGTGTAGCTATGAAGACAAATTGAAAAAGTTTCATGCAAAATAAATACTTCCAACTATTTAAAAAAAATTTTTTTAAACTTTCAAATGGGTCAATTTGACCCGGAACATAACAGGAGGGTTAAATTTTGCTACTGGATCTCTTATGCATTTAGGCTGGGAGGTTAAAAGCATCTTCTCTTTGTTTTGTATATACGAGTGGTCACACTTGGGACTCTTTTACCTTTCTCGTATGCATTGTTTCTTCTGTGTCTGTTTTTGCGTAGCTGGAGGTGCTGGAGATCGCTTTAGACCAGTGTGGCCCGTCCACAGAAAGGAAAATCGCTCTGATCGACAAGAACCGAGACCTGTACTTGACCTCAGTGCATCATTTAGGGAAGGAGCCCAAAATCTGCAAAATCGGTGAGAAAAGCTACCAAGAACTCCTTCTTCTCCCTCTATGGAGACAACTACTGAAGACCGAAGTGTTTACATGCAAACTGTCTCGCAGGCAGCATGGTTCACAGCATGGCATGGAACGATTGCGCCAACATCTTATGCGGAATCCAAGATATTCAGTTTACGGTGTGGTACTATCCAAGCGTCGTCTTCACTGACAAGGAACTGCTTCCAAGAACCATTTACATAAAGGATGGCAGGTAATCTTTCACAGATTATGTTGCGGACACTTTATGGAACAAACGTCCAAACTCCGTCACCTTACAGTTCTCAACTGGGAAGTTTTGAAGAGTTGTAAAGTTGGGCTGAAACGATTAATTGGATTATCCACGATTAGTCAGTTATTGAAATAATTGTCAACTAAGGTAGTAAACGATTAATTGTTCAATGGAGCGTACAGACTCAAAAAAAAAAGGTAATTTGGTGACAAAAAGCAACATATTCAGAGCAGTAGCTAAATGTGTACAAAAAAGTATATAAAATGTATATAGTATCATTTTACATTTTACATAAAAACACCTTTGTCTATACGTATGCTTTAGTTCCCACTTTTAGCTTCACTCAGTTCAGATTCACCAAAGGAATACTATGGTACTGCATTTTAGGCAATAAAATGTTTAATTTGTTATTTTTTTTAAAATGAGTTGAATTACTTGTTTGTTTGCATATTTTAACTGATTTCAAAAGTTACATAAAAAGGCTTACGTGGTCGCTAGCATATTCCATGGGTTACAGCACACATGACCTTATTACCTTTAGCTTCTTTATGAGCAGCGGTTGCTGTGTGCAGATCTTCCTGCTGAAAAGCCCTCAGCTCCAGGCAGCACAGGAGGGGTTCAGGCAGTCTGAACGATCTCTCTTAAACCACTTTTGCACATTTTCTGCGCTAATCTTGAGGGACAAATAGATGTCAGCTGAGAGGCAGGTGGAAGCCATCTTCTCTCCAAAGAAAAACGTCTGTCTCGGCGACGATTACTGATTTGACCCAGGCGGCTTCTCAGGAACCTCTACGCCGACATCACGGCGCTCGATCATCTGTGCGGTCTGCACCGAAACCGCAGAGTGAGGCAGAAAAAGTTTCATGTTTTTCGAGCAGCCTGGAAGAAAAGTGTGATGAATATGAGGTGGTCTGCAGTTTTATACAAAATGTACAGTGCAGTCATACTCTTTGGGACATCTTTATTTTATTGAGATATAAGGTGACTAACCAAAATAAAGTTGGCTAGAATGAATGGTTTACCAAATTTCTACCAAGTAGAAAAATGAAAAGTGTGGCAGGCATGAGTTTCACCTTGAGCTAACTGAATGCAAACCTTGTGCCTTGAGGTTTGCCTTCAGTTAGCTCACATAAAAATTAGCATTTTAACGGCAGTGTTCCTTAAAAATACAATTTTTGATTATTTTTTTTTTTCATATCAGATTTTTTCTTGCTTTTAAAAAGCAAATGATAAAGAAATTACTACGACAGAAAATATCTTCAAAAAGTGGCTTTTATGTCAATCATCCCTTCTGTGAGTTGAACGACGGAGTATCAGGATCAGGCTACGATCATTTTTGTTTAATTATGAGAATGTTGTCACAGTGTTAGGATAATATAGACGCAATTTTCCCAGAGCATCTTGAAATAAATAAGTGATAGAAACCAACATTTTGACCAGGAAAAAGCTTCTAGTTTTGAGATCTAACACAAACAGCCCAATTCGAGTGGGAATATTTTTCAAAATATTCTCAGTTGTTTTGATGATTTGATAAGATATATCACCTTTTCTTTATCTGTTCTTGCTGGGTTTTATTTGCTTTGGAGTTTAACGTAAAATTAGAACTTCATTCATCTAATTTTTCTCCTGCTAATATCAACACCTTCTTCTCGCATTACTTCAACTTTAATGTCGTACAATTTCATTCTCGAGTTACTGCGACTGTATTCTTGCAATATTATGACGTACGTGTCATTAGAAAATTAAAACTCCTAGTAGCCCATCATGAAGTTAGCTGGAATTCAACGTCACAAATAAATAGAGGCTGTAAAATACGCTTGTTAAACAAGATGGCCGCCTTGGGCGTGCTGTCTAATTTATAAAGAGACCATCTTATTGCATTCAGTCATGAAGTCCATCTCTACCTGCCTTGAACATCTTGACATTTTGACCCCGTTTGTTTTTGCCAAATCATTCTAGTTCAGTCAAAGTGAACATCGAGCGTCTACAAACATCTATCATGAAAATGCTCTGAGCCAAACCATTCCAATTTTGCCTGTACGTTCAAGGTAGTTTTTCTGCTGAAAGATGAACCTCTGCCCCGGTCTCAAGTTTTTATCAAACTCTTAACAGGTTTTCTTCCAGGATTACTCTGAATTTAACCTCATTCATGGTCTGTCTAACTGTGATCACTTTCCATTTCGCTCAAATGAAGACTTGTCAATCTAGGTCAATCTCATTGTGTAACCGATGTGTTGTTGGTGCAAAATGTGAAGCCGGGATAGACCACCGTCTTTAAATAAATGTTGGTCAGAGTTATTGTAACACCTCCCGCTGGATCTCGTCTTGCATTTCAATATTACTGTCATAATTTTTTATGGAATCAGAACCGATAGTCCCTGTATGTTGCTGAACCCTTATATTTTCCACATGAGCCCCTTTTGCCGTTTCCACTCTCAGTATTTTACAAACATGGACTACCTGAGTTATACATTACAAAATATGAAGATATGATGTCTGTTTGCTCCGATTTTACCAGCTATGTGTGTGTTTATGTGTGTGCGAAGCGAGTTTAGCCATGCACCTCACATCCTGAGCTACGTTGGCACCAAGGTGACGCTGCGCCAAGGAGACGGCTCGTTGGTGTACAGCAGCGTCCCGCTCTATTCAACTCTCCTGCATGAGTACAGCGCCTCCGCATGCTGGGAGGATGCACTCCGTCTCTGCCGCTTCGCCAAAGTAAGATATGAACACTTCCCCCATGTCGTTTGTTTATTGTATAAATAAAGGCATTTTTCTGACAGCTTTGTTATTTCTCCTTTTTGGAGAGATAACAAAATAGCCACTTCTTGGCTTTTTGTTTACAAAGAGAAATCTGGGAGCGTAAAGTGTGATGTATATAGGATTTACCTGCTATTGACTTTGAAACCCATAAATAAAGTTTAGTGCAAGCGCTTATTGACGTGAGCTAGAACTGAAAACCTTCTGAGACGTAGCATTTCGTCTAAGCCGAGGAGTAGGGGAAGGTGACGAAAAGTACGTTTCGTATTAATTTGTTAAAATTGACCTGTCAAATTCCAAACGTAAATACAGCCGGGAAACTGTGACTAGAGTTCAAAAGTGAAGGCCTCAGATTTGCGGAGCCTAAAAGCAAGCCAAACTTTTAAAAGTTGAATTTACTCTTAAAGAATGTGCGTCTTTCTCCTCCTACTTCTCAATCATGCTCTGTTGTGTTTTAAAATCACAATAAGAGGCATTAAAGTGTTTGAATGTAACTTGAGATCACATTCTGAAAAGCTAAAGGGTGTAAGCACTTTTTTTTTCCCCAAAAAAAAGCCGTGCAACGTATAAGACGGCTTGACAAAGTCGGCGACGGAAGGTAGTGAACAGGTTTACGAGAGCAGAACAGCAGGGTTGAATTAGCCCGTAATTAGCCCGGTGACAGCATTTACCGGATCAAATCCCCCAAGACTTCACTCATAAATACACGCTTTGCTGTACGAAGTTAAGACCCTCCAGGCGTATGCACTCGGGCACACAAAAGAGGCGGTGGGGGTCGGTCTAAAACCGCGCTCTGCCGGGGAGATGATGCAGTAACCACGGCCATAAAAAGGGACAAGCATAAGCGAGCGAAGGGTGTAGCAGGGGAGATGGAGAGAGACTCACCAGATTTAAGAGGTTTTCCTCTGACCCCTCCTCCTCCAGTTCTGGTAAGCGCTTGGTGGCGGCGTGGCTTTTCCCAGAACCCCAGTCGTTGTTGTCAGTAAACATCCGTCATATAGGAGCTAATGTATACAAACATGACATGTGCCCAGATTTGACATTTTGGGAAATTACCCTCAAAATAATGCCTTCCTTGAAATTGGGCTCTCTCGTGAAGCTGTGTCACGTTGGTGACGTCACCCAGTGGCTGTCCGTGTTATTTGTTTACCGCTGTGGTTTCCAGTTAGAGGCCTTTGTCATGGCAACGGACACGGATTACAGGAGGAAATGCAGGGTGGCGGCTCTGAAGTGTGGTTTGCTCAACCGGAGTTTTAATTAATGCAGCGCCGCAAGATAAACTGGTGGAGTTTTTGTTTGCATTAGCGAGCAGCTACATGAAGGATCTTCATCGTTTCTCTGCAACGCTCAATTTCACGACTTTATGAAGCATGGAATCCTGAAATTACAAAAAATATATGTATATATATACATGGCGTTCATTAGACCTGACCGGATTCAATTAAAAAAATTCAAACACAAAAAAAGTTGTGATGGTGCTTTCTTCTGCCAGGAAGAAAAAGGCAATTAAAAAAAAAGTAAAAAAAAAAAAAAGAAGAAAGTTGAAAAGAACTTTTGAAATTTTGACTTCCTCTTAAAGTATTCGTTAAATAATATTTTGCTCCATCGGGAGATTTAAAATGAACTGTGAGACCAATGCTGTCGTTAAAAGCTGGTCTGTTTTCTCTTCCTCCTGCAGGACCAGTCTTTGTGGGCGTGTCTTGCCGGCATGGCGATGGCAAACAGAGACCTGAGCACAGCGGAAATGGCCTACGCTGCTATTGGGGAGGTAAGAACCTGAGCAAAGGAGGAATCTGACAAAATAAAACTGCATTTAGTTCATCAGCTGTTCAAATGGATTAAAAAATGTAAACTCTTCACAAAAAATCTGTTTTTCTGTTTTTTTTTCTGTTTTTACCTTTTTCTTGCTGCTGTGACACCTGACTTCCCCCACTGTGGGGCAATAAAGGGTGTTTTTATTCCATTCCAAGCCAATTTTGAAGAGATGTGAGAGCTGTGGGACACTACTGATAATGTTTTTGACACTTTTACTTCTGTTCAGGGTGATTTGTTTAAATGT
Source organism: Gambusia affinis (assembly GCF_019740435.1). Lineage (NCBI taxonomy): Eukaryota > Metazoa > Chordata > Actinopteri > Cyprinodontiformes > Poeciliidae > Gambusia > Gambusia affinis. Next base: position 23,398,624 of record NC_057873.1, read on the forward strand.
CATTTTCAGTTTTCCCTTGGTCCTGTTCCTTCTTCTTCTTCTCGTATTTCGAACATTTACTCAGAAATTGTATTTGACGTAGCGGCATTACATGCAAACGCCTGTACGTTTTTGTCCTGGTCTTTAGTTTTGATCAGGAGACGGTTTTCACCTAGAATGACTGCAACAAATAACGCAAGTCAAAGAGGTGAGGTATTTCAGTGATTCCATTACATCTGGGTTGTTTTTTTTTTGTTTTTGTTTTTTTTAAGTTACCAAGAGTGCAGTACATCAACTTTATTAAAGAGCAGCCGTCTAAGGAGTCGTCGCTGGCCCACATGCTGCTGTTCAGTGGTCACGTCCAGGAAGCTGAAACAACTCTCCTTCAAGCTGGTCTCATCTATCAGGCTATACAAGTGAATATTGACCTTTTCAACTGGAACAGGTACCTCCTCGGTTTTTTTTGATGCATGTTTTAGAGAGCGCCATCATCGTTAGCGTTTTTACCTCTTTGCCTTTGCAGTTTCGTTATCATTTATCGCAAAAAAAAAAAATTGCCGGGAGGATTTATCTCCCGGCAAAATCTGTTATTGTGACAGGGCTAGTAAGGGGTCATTTTGAGCTTGATTGTGTGTTTCTTTTTATTATTATTATTTCCATTTACACACTGATAGCACACAGTACCCATTTTCAATCAAGAGAACCGTACATGTCCGTACATTACAGCAATAATCCGTCCGCCTCTGGCATTCCAGATGAGGCAGACCTCTTTAAACACTCTAAAATGTGATATTTGTCCTCAAATCTATTAGATTTTTTTTTTTAAGGATGTTTTATGAAAACGACACGAGTTTTAAAGTTAGTGTTAAGCATGTTTCCTGGTTCTCTGTATGGCTTCGGGTTCAGGGCTCTGGAGCTGGCGGTCAAACACAAAACCCACGTGGACACTGTGCTGGCCTACAGGGGGAAGTTCCTGCAGACGTTTGGCAGGAAGGAGACCAACAAGAGATTCCTGCAGTACTCTGAAGGGGTATGTTCTGTGGTGTTGAATACACTGATTTAGTGCAGGTTACCAAATTGGAACAGAGTGCGCTCTACTAACGCCGCCCTTTTGAGTACGTAGATAACTTTTTTTTTCTTTTTTTTTTTGCCTAGCTTAGGCAAAATGGAGTTCCCTCAATTCACTGAACGGTTGAAATGTAAACACCTACATGACCTGGTTTAGACATCGGAGCTTCCATTGGCGTTTGTCCCAACGTGTTGTTTTATGGTCGACGGAGAATAAAATGCAAGAAGGGAGCACTTTGTTGTGCTTAAATGTCTCCACTGTTATGAATCTGATAGAAATAAATATGTAGGGCGCGCCGTGGTGACGTAGGGAATAGCTCGATCGACTCCCGGACCCGGCGATATTTGCCACATGTCTTCCCCCCTTTCCTGTCAGCCTACCTTCATATAAGGGACACTAGAGCCCATGATAGACTCCCTGGAGGGGAGAAGAAAAAAATAATAAATACGTATAAATTTTAAGTATAAAACTTGTAGGAACCCTGTTGGTAGAAGCTTTATTTAAGGTTTTGAAATCGTAACCTCCATACAGTTTCAGATTCACGTTGAAATCCCCGATGAAGGCACGTGTATGTAGGTGTCTCTGTTATGTACCTTCCAGTCAATCTTGAAATGGAAAGAGTATGTCTTTTTTTTTTTTAAATCACTTTTAGTTGAATGCCTGTTTCCTAAGTGCTCTGCTTTCTATTCACATTAATTAATGTTTAATTTGATCCAACTTTCCTTCCTCTCCTTCAGGTTGAAGTGGACTGGCAAAGAATCCAGGCGAAGATCGAGATGGAGTTGTTTAAAGAGCGAGAGAAAGCTGCAAGCACCTCTGTGAGGGGCAGCGTGGTGTCGCGACATTTCTGATAAGGACTCTCAGGTTTTTGGGTTGTTTTTTTTTTTGTTTGTTTTTTTTGCTGCATCTGAGTGACACAAAATCATTATATGAGGTACGTCCTCCATCCGAACGCGCCGTTTTATTGTGACACGCCTTCCACACACCCTGCTTCTTGGCACCATTCTTCAGCAGCTGTTTTCTGCTGAGCTTTAAACTTCAGTTCTCGTTCTGATTTGTGTGTCACTGTTGAGGTTTTCGGTTATTGTTCTTTCTGTACATGCGAGCAATTTTATGTGAATATATGTTTGTCTTTCAAGCCATTTGCTGGCTATTAACGTTCAATGCACACCTGCTGTGCTCAAACGGTGTGCTCTCTTGCCATTTGTCAAGTGACTGGGGAAAAAGAAATAGACCTCTGTTTTTTGTCATATTAATGTCCCAGGGAAACAGGAAGTCTTCGATTATTAAGGAAAACCTCATTGATACTTTGACTAAATAAAAAAGCGAAAGCTCCTGTAAGATAATTTTAGAAATATATTTTTTTTTATCTTGTTAATTTTTTCCCCTCTGAGCTCGCTTAGATGAAAGCGATGATTTTGTCTGACATTTAAACGGTACATTCTCCTGCAAGCGCCAATGTTTTTAATTCATAAACGGATATTTTTGCACCTGTCTTCTTCTCATTCTTTTAGATTCATCACTAAAGCTACGTGTCCATCAATTTGCCGCCCACGACCGGCTGTAAACAAAGAGATGTCATGTGAATTTATACCATCTGTGCTCCTTCGTTTGGCTTACTCTGGTTCAGCTTTTACGCAGCTCGCGTTTAAGTTGGCAGCTGCAGTCACAGGCCTGTCCGGGGGTCGTGAAGGAGAAAACGGCTCAGTGATTGATGCGTCAGATTTTATCTTTGCTCGTCTGTTCATTTAGCCCGACGGGTTCAGAGTGAATACGCTCATGTTCTAAAACGCCTTTCTTTGTACATCTATATTTTTATTATTTATACAGCCAAAACTCTGTTGTTGTTTTTTTAAACACTACATGGAATATGATTTAATAAAGCAAACACACTTATTCATGAAAAATAAACGTGTTCTCTATTTGACAAGACTTGAGTTTTTTTGGGGGGTTTTTTTGCAGTTCAAAAAACTCACATTTACTTCTGGCTTAAATTTTTTACTTTGGATTCATTTTTAAATTTTTTTTCCCCACCAACTTTTATTCAGTTGTCGTCACGCTGTGACAGAGCCACATTTCTCTTGATGCTGGACTAAATTCAGTCGTTCCCGTAAAAAATTTTGAAAGAATTTTGCTCCCAAAGCTGGTTTATTGTATTTAAAATATTAGAACCAAATCATTGTTGTCATGTTAGGAGAAAGCATATAATGAAAGATTCTGACACAGTTTTGGAAACTCTGGGAAACCTTGAAAGTAGCTTTGATCATTCATCCAGTCTGGATAAGAATAGAAAAAATAAACTCTTTGGTTATTTTCCGTTTTTTTTTTTTTTTTTTTTTTAAAGGACAGAAATCTAATAATCGGTCAAATGGTGGAAATACAAGATCTTGTGGAGTTTATGCTTTCTATTTAAATGTTGTGCTTTTTATGTGTTTTGCTACATAACTATTTGATTTTAACATTTTACTCACCTGTTTTTTAGGGTTTTTGAAATACCGACTGAAGACGTACTCCAAAAATAAAGGTGCATTTTTCTCCCCTTTTGTTCTCTTTACATTCAAGTGGAGCTACTTAGTTGTTTGATTTTATTCTATGTTGTTGTTGTTTTTTTGTTTGTTTTTTTAAGTTTGCCATTGTTCTTTATCAAATCTGCATTTAGTTTTGGAAACCATTCCTTTTATTCAAGACAAAGAGGCCTGGAATTCAATATGATTATTACACGAGCTGTTGTGAGTTAAGGTTTTGTTCTAAAAATATTTAGAATTTTGTAAAATTTTTCCACAAATATCTAGGAATTTTAGGTCGCAAAGTCTCTCTTGATTCAAGCAAATAAATCAAGACAGACCTTGAGAAGCACCATGTTATTATTTTCTAGCGCCTTGCCGCTCAACAGAAACACTTTCCTATCAGACGTCCTCCACTGGTGTTATATGAGCCGACTGCTTGCCATACAACTCCTTTCAGAAATCCGAGACGTTTCCAGCTTTGGGCCTTATCTCCGCCTCTCCGTAACCTACTTCCGTCTGCTGATGTTTTAAAGCTATCGATCTGGATAAAACAGTTACAGAGGGAGCTTTGACATCAAATATTAAACATATAAAGCTACTAAAGACATTTATGTTAAGATTTATAACTAAAGACTAGAATATTTTAAGTAGTAGTATTCAGAGAATGGCCAGACAACAAATCATTATTGCTCATTTTTGGTTACAAAAAAATATGCATGCATGTTTTTTTTTTTTGTTTTTTTTAATATCTATATATTTAGAACCAAATTCTGCGCTACGATCTGAACGATGGGCCTCGTCTTCACAAGAGTGATTTGATCGTTTTTAAACTAGCGCTCACACACTACTCAGACAGTCAAGAGATGCTGCTGGGAGCTCATGTAAAATTTATGAGGAGAACAAGCTTCATTGATTTGACCTTTTCTGTTCTTTTGTCCAGTAAGCGATGGAGTAAATGGATTATAGAAAAAAAAAAAAAAACAACAACAACCACGATCTCTCGTCCCGTTTGTTTCTGCAAAAATATTACAGATCGTTTTGATTGGTGACGGCTGCCTTTAAAGAAAACCGGAAAACAACCAGCGTTGTTGGGTTTTTTTTGTTTTGTTTTTTTCTGGGGGAAGATAAAAACATCTTTATCACAACATCCTAAAAAACCGGAGCCGACGCCCTTTGATCCAGACAGAGTTGAGTTGCGTTCACGCATCGCGCCTCCTGAACCCCCTGCAAGGCGGCTTTTGCTGCTCGGTTTTAATGCTTTTTAAATGTCAGCCATCAGTGATCGCTATCAGCTCGGCCATGGCAGTGTTGGATTACAGAAGCGAACGGCAATCACTCCAGCCTCTTAGTTTCCGCAGAGTCGGTCAGAGAAGCTCCACGTTTTTGCCTTGTTAGGAAGAGATGTCTGAAAACGTCAATGAAATGTGCTACACGGGCATAAATGTACTTCTCGGAACGCATTTGAAAGATTCTATTTTCGTAGTGGGATGATGATGCATCTTTGTTGAAGATGTTTGACTGTATTGTGGGTTTTCTTTTATACCACAGGGTCAAATCTGTACGTGCAGACTGGAATGAATGCGTTTACCGCATTTGCGGGCTAAAATGTCCTTTAGCCCGTTGAAGAGGTGCTACACTTTTCTTTTTGTGGCTGTCAGCAGTCCTCTGGTGTAAACCTGGCTGGTTGCTGGGCAATTCCAGTCAGAAATACCTCAAATAAAATTTTCCTTAAGGCTGGAATATTATGGCTAAAACATAAAATCTCAAGATTTTTAGTTTTTTGTATGCTAAATTCGATTTCCAATTTTTATAGTTTTTTCCCCCCCTCTCTTTCTTTTCTTACAAAGGAATTACAAATGACAAAATTATCTTTTTTTTTTTTAAAAAAAGGCTTTATGTCAACCGTCCCTCTTATGAGTTGACCTGAAGTCAACGATCAAATAATTAGAAGTTGTAAAACACGCTGGTCAAACAAGATGGCTGCCCTGGGCATGCTGACCCCATGTCTTGAACCATGTGGTTAAATGTGATAAGAGACATTTGACCACACATCAGTGAGCATTTTGGATATGTTTGAGGCTCCATGTACAACTTTGACTTTGCATGAATTGCAGAAAATGTGTTCAAACCAGCGTATGCTCAGTTTTAAAAGTCATTGGCCTGTTTTGCACACATTCATTCTCCCTGGACAACACAAGCTTTTAAAAGCTGCAAAAGAATATGACTCTCGCGACAGCTCGACGTACGCTCGTCACTACTGTATTAATTTGAGAAAAAATTAGTTTTTAACATGCATTTCTCACCGTAATAGAAATGAGAATATTGTTTCGAATACATTCTTCTTTGGCTTAACAAGAAAGAGAAAAGAAACACGTGCTCTGGTTCCTCAAACATGAAGCGTTTCAAAGCGTCCGTCGTGGTACCTGACACCTGATATTCGAGTTGTCTTTCCACGTAGCTTTAAAATTCACTATGCAGTGGACTATTCTTCTTTTTAAGTTATCTTTTTCACACTTAAATGTTTCTGAAGCATTCAGTGTGTGAGCATTTCAGCCATCTATGTCTCTGAGCCAGACTTTGACCCGGACGACCCCCAAAACCAAGACAGAGGGTGAAGCTGAAGCAAATGGTGAAGATGATGATGACGTCGACGATCGTCTTCAGGACAAATCTGTCAAAATTCATGCAAGCTAATTATATCTGATTAGTTTCCATGCAATTTCACACCTCGCCAAGTTAGTTTTCAAAGTATTTGACTTGCGTCATCTCAAATATTGACCATATTTTCTAGAGTAGTTCCTCGATGCAGTCCGGACTCAAACTATTTTAGCTTACCCAAGCGTCTTCTCCCTTTCTGACTGCTGACCAAAGACATTTTCCTACTTCTTCCCAGTGAGGGAAATGATTCGGGTTGTCCTGACAGAACAGGGCTCATTATACGCTGCATGCCGAAAGTTTACACAACCTTGTGAAATTGCGATGTTTTTGTAAAAATGAGGCCGTAATAACTTTTTTCCTCCGCCAATATGTTTTCAGTTTTAATGTGAAAATTTCATCCTGTGTACGTCAAACAAGCAATTCTGTTAGGTGGGAAAATGTTGAACAAAGAGGAAAGCTGTGTAAATGCGCAGACCCTTCGATACACACTCTGTTCCATCACACTTTGGTTCAGTTTTTACATTCAGTGTTCGTGGTTACACGCCTTGTTCCGCCGTCCAACCGTTCGAGTCCTTCAGCCAAAAGCCGAAGTTTGCAGAGAGGTGCCAAAGGATCAAAATGGTCCTACCGTCCAAACGTACCAGTCAGGGGAAGGACATGATTAAAACGTTTCCCATTGCATTAATGCGGCACAGTAAAAACAATCATTGGTAATAAGAGAAAATATGCAACAATAGTGACATTACAAAAAGACAAACTGGTAGAGAATGGATGCTAGAGGCCGACAGCGACACTGAAAAGGCTGCAGGACTTTTTTGGATGCACTGGCTGAGATTTAATTGTGACAACATTGTCCTGTGTTTATAGTTTGACATAGGGTTCAAAAACAAAAGCCCTTCGTTTCCAAAGAAAAGATTCAAAGCTGGCTGAACCCGTTCTAAAACATTGTGCGTGGCTCATACACCATAACCACAGTGAAACACGGCGGCAGTAGCATCATGATCTGGAGCTGCCTTTCTTTGCGTGGAAGTGTGGGATTTGTTGAGATGAAATTGTGTCATGATTCTCGATAGCTGTTATATTTTGACTGGTCCTCTGCTAGAAAGCTGAAGGTGAAGAGGCTTCGCGTTTTCGGCAACACTTGTGAGTGCAAGTGTACGTTTAAGTTGCCAGTAGAATTGATCGTTCACTGGGAGAAAATGAAGGTTTTGGAATGAGTTCAGACACGAAGCTGATAGAAAATGAGAGCGATTGCCTGAAGAGAGCGGTGGGGCAAGGGATGTGTCGGCGGAGCTCCTGCGTGTTACAGTGGGAAAATAGTCACATGCTGATGGATTTCAACGAAGGGAAAGAGAACGCCGGGGCATCTGCTGCATCTCCACCCCTTTTCCTTTCACGTCAACATTCAGTACAGAACTGTAGTGCCAAAACTACTTCCCACTAATAAAAGTGTTTCTTAGTTGAATTGTAACGAATATCTGTCACGTTAAAGTTGTGGGGGGGAAAAAAGATTAAAGACATATTATTTTTAATGGTATTATTGTTGTTTACATGCCAAAACCTCTTTACCTCTACCACTTTAACAATCATGTGACAGCCAAGTTTTCTGACTGGTAAGTCTGCGATGGAAGTAGTGGGTGATGCAGCAGTTCTGCAGGAAACAACAATTGGACTTATAAATGAAAAAACAAACAAACAAAAAAACAAGCAAGAAGGAGATGTTTGAATAACTAATCAGTCGTCTTATGTGATGTCATCAGATGCATGGCGGAGGGACAGCTTGTTTATTTTAGGAGGGTATATTTAATCTTGATTGAAAACCAGGACGATAAAACAAAAACTAACCCTGACCGGCTGTTTTATAGGTGACAAATTCATCTAATGCGAGTTTGAGTCTCTTTTGTCTGGCTAGTTTTATGTAATGATCATGGAGGTGATCGGTCTGCTTCATGTAAGCCCGGGTCGCTTCGATGGCTGGTTTCAGGTCATCAGCAAGTGTTGGTTCCTTTGTCTCTCGTCTGCCTCTTGAAGAACTCTCCATACATCCTCTGTGGGGTTAAAGGTCGGGAGAGTTTGCTGGCCAATCAAGAACAGGAACACCGCGGTCATGGAACCAGCTTTCGGTACCTTTGGCGGTGTGTGCCGGTAATGGGAAAATGAAATCGGCATCTCGGTAAAGCCGGTCAGCAGAAGGAAGCATGAAGTCTGAAATGTCCTTGTAAACGGCTGCTCTGACTTTGGACATGGTGAAAGTGGGCCGACACCAGAAGATGACACGGTTCCCCAAATCACAACTGATTGTGAGAACCTACAGTATCTATTATGAGCGTCTCTTTCGAACCTAAAAGAAAAAAAAAATATATATATATTTCCATTTTTCCTTAACGCAAGGACACAGTAGCAACGTCTGTCCTGGATGTCTCCAGCTGCTGTCCACAACTTTTGACTCTCCACGCAGCTCCTAAGTGGGCGCTGCTTTACGACCGCAGCTTTTTCTTCCACTAAACTTTCTGCTAACAATACAGGACAAAACAGTCTGTCACCAGGCAACTTCATCAACAATAACCTTTTGAGCCTAACCCTCCTTGAGGAAACCAGTCTTGGTCAAGATTTTATAGTAAAACGTGTTAAAAGCTTTCAGCATTTTAGGTCATAACAATAAAGATCACGTGGAACATACTGTATGTAATGAATCCATTTCGCACATAATTGGGACCTATTTGAAAGACTGAAATGAACTTTTACACCATATTCTAGCTTATTAAAATCCTCCCTATTAGATCTGATTCCCACATTTCTTGCCAACATGCACCTATCAGCATGCACGCTGCAACATCTGCCGTCCCCCCTCAATTCATGCAACTCCAGGCTACAAAATGCTGCTGGAATTGTTTTTTTTTTGTTGTTGTTTTTTTTATCTATATATATTGTGGCGGCTTATCTGTCAACAAACACATGAAACACGGTTCAGATTACCCATAAAGCGCTTATCTACGGGCTACCATGTGAAAATGAACGGACTGTTGCTTTCATGCTGATAAGATATCATTTAACTGGAAGTATCCCAGATGCAGATGAACCCCTCACTTTAGTCCGTCCACATTCAACTTTGAGGAGAAAGTGTTTTTCCATTTGGTCGCAAACCTCCCCTTCCCTAAATATTCAGAATGTATAGAAATAAAAGGTCACATTTTCGAGAGTGTTTTCATGGTGCCGCGAAAAAACTTAATGTGATTGTCCCGGCACCAAATTAGCTGTCCCATCAACACAATGAGCATCGGTTTAAGGCGCCTCCTGCATGCTCTCTAATCCCCTCTGCCGAGGCGGCATTTGCATACGAAAAGGCGAGCAGACACGTATTATCTTCCAAAACACGTTTACATTCTCAGCCTCCTCCTTTATTCTTTACAATCAGGATTATAATTGCACTTGAGTTTGTATCTCTGCGAAACCTCCTTCACCTCCCTCACGATGATGATGATGATGATGATGATGATGATGATATAATAATAATAAATTAGTAATACTGTCAGGCAGTTCACTGTCCGGATCCTGCTCTCTTTTCACACCGAGTTCCGAGCTGTCCTTGCGGGGCTCACCCCCAGAAGATCCCGACCCTGCTCTCCGGACGCCGCCGCCGCCGCCGGTTCCGTTCCGGACAACAGGTCATCATCGGTGCGGTCCCGATCCCGGTCCCGGTGCATCTCCTGCATGCTCTCCTCGTACGTGGGCAGGTACTTGACCTCGTCGTAGGCCGGCAGGTTCGGGGAGGCGAAGTCCCCCAGGGTGCACTCCGGGTAGGGCTCCAGGAGGAGATCCTGGGACGCCGACGTGGGTCCGTGGAAGAGGGAAGGCTCCTCGGCGTGCTCCTGGTTCTGGTGCCGGTGGCGGGGCCGCGGGCAGATGATCCTCTGGATGAAGTAGCCCATGGCGAAGAGCAGCAGTAGGATCAAGATGCCCGACAGCTTCCGCGTGAACCAGCCGACGTTGTCGAAGAAGACGTGGATGGGGAGCTTGCAGCAGCTCTCCGCGGAGCCGGAGCTGCCGTTCCCTGGGACGGGCAGCAGGCAGCACTGATGGCCATCCACGCACTTGACTCCCCCGCAGCTGTGCAGGGCTTGGCACGCCGAGATGAGGCAAGCCGACAAAAGTCTCCTGGTTGTCCTGCCGCCGCCCAGAAGACGGGGCTTCATCTCTGCGCTGCGTCTTACCTTAGCTCGATCCTCTCAGGTGTTAACAAGGCTGGTCCTTATATCTTTTTTCTTTCTTTCTGTTTTTAAATCTTCCCAGTCGAAACACAGATGATGAGTTAACACAGGCTCCGCAGCGCCGAGTGGGACAGCAGCTGCAACATCCCCCCACGCACTCCCCCCCACCCCCCTGTTGCAGACAACCTGTCTGCTGTGGTGCACGAAGCGAGTGGGGCAGCATCAGAGAGCAGCAGTGATGGAAAGGATGAATGATCTTACATCATTATTACGTGAATACTTACTATTAGGCTCCCTGTGTGTCCTCACTCAAGTGAAGTCTATTCATAATATCCTTTCCCTCTAATTAGATAGATTTTTTTATGACCTAACAGAATCTGAATCCCGTTTTATTCATGTGGACAACCAGCAACTATAGTGACAACTAAACAGAAGTACAAATAATATCGATACCAAGTCGGTATGAGTAGGGGAGACCGGGTATGGTTGAAACACTTTTTGCTCCAGCACCTTTAACTCACAGAATTTTTGAGCTAGAGTTTTCAAACTTTTATACAAAATACCCACATTTGTCTACTACAAATGGCACCAATTCAGACCTCTGCAAGAATATCACAGACCTCATGAGTTCATGTCAAATACATGGTGTTCCTTTGTTACAACCTACCCCACTACCGAGGTGGGTTGTAACACCTGCTGGGGTAAGTTGTAACAATTAGACAAAAGAAGCAAAAACAGAGGCCACACCATATGATATGCTTCAAAAAGAGGTTTACTGAATTAAAAGAACAATACAAGAATAATATTTCTCTCTTTCTGTGACTGACCATAACTCAAATATACTCTGTTTGTGTGTGTGCATGTGTGTAAATTATTCTACTAGAACAAACTTCCTTAACATGCATGATGTATACTTAATGAACACTGAACAAACATGTAGATCTAACAAAAAACAATGTCAATGTGTGTGTTTGTGTATCCTTAATCAGAGTCACAGTGATGACAAATGAATGATGGTAGCCCAGGAGTGCAGGCTTGGTGGGCCCAGAGACTGCATAGGGCATATTTTAACCACACTTCAAATGGCTCCATACAGACAACACAAAAATATTCATTGTCTGAGGTCTCAGAATCCTCAGCATTTGCTTTTAACATTTTCTTGGCAGGCTTTCTCTCCTTCCTCTTTTGCTTGCCTTTATTCTTTGCAAAGAAACTCTTCCTTTTTGTTTGATGTTATATGTTACTGCCAGTTGATATGCAAACTTTCTGACCTAAAAGAAAGAGGAATAGAAAATTAGAGTACATAGACACAAGAAGTTTTTAAATTTGTCTAGCACCTACGCTGGTATTCAATTCTTCTCTTGTCTCCAGTGACTAACTTACCTCACGTGGAGTCAGTCCATAATACAGGTCTGCTGCCTGAGTCAAATAGTCAGCCAACACTTCATCCTGCACCTCAGAGAAGACTTTGTTGCTGCTCCAATAACCTACACTGGGAAGATCACTGGACCCCTGTTCTCTCAGCTTCTGCAGTGATTTTCAGTATCTGCTCAGTGTTACATGGCAGATCCCATGCACCTTTGCAACTGATCTGACTGACTTGCTCTTCTTTGTGACCAAATCAGATGCCTTTTTTAAAACATCTGCAGGCACACCTCTATCAGTCTTTTGTATCCACTGCCTAGGCATTCTGTAAAATTATTAAAATCAAAATGCTCTTAAACCCTCCCGACCCCATTTAGGGAAGAAGGGTGTAAAGAAAATGGATGGATGAATGGAAAATGCTCTTAGTTGTATGTAAGGGGATGGTTGTAACACTTTTTAAAGATGTGTTACAACCCACCCCAACCCTGTCAGCCATGTTTAGCTAGCTGTAGTAGCAAAGTGGTTTGAAATTAGCACAGGAAAATGCATCACATTTTGCCTGAGAAACTACACTTTCATCTAATGTAAGTCATATGGTTTTATCTGCAACAGTATAAGTACCAAACAAAATATAGTCATGGTCAAAAAATTTACTTTCTTACCTCAAAATCAGTTTTTTCTCCTTAGTATCTTCATGTGCCTGTTTCCAGCCTTGACAATCACAATATGGGATTGGGGAGGAAGCGGGTAAACACTGAAATGATTATGTGACTCCTATCTTATCCCTGATTGGTGGAACTGGTGGTGTTACAACTCTCCCTATGTTACAACCAGACCCGGTCTCCCCTATTGCGGTGACACTGGCGTGATAGGAACATCTTTGTTTTGTAGTTTCTCAACTGATTCACTCTCAGATATTTTTGTTTATTCATTTATTTCTACACTTTTTATTTTGGGAAACAATGCACACAAATCAGTTTTGTTTTTCCATTGACTCTCTTCCTCATGTGCATTTGTCAATAATGTGTTTTGTAGACACATATAAAGTTTATCCAAATTTTGTTCTTGGTTTTAGCAAAAAAAAAAAAAAAAAAATTCAATGGAAAAAAAGAAAAACACAAAAATACCTAAAGATCAGAAGTTTGACGATATGTTGGACTTGCTGTAGATACTGACCCTGGAATTATTTAAAATCAGATCGATACAAAATATGCTCTCTCGCACACCTCTACAGAAAAGCACATTTATAGATGGCAAATGATAATTATTAGACTATAATGTTAGATTTATTGTAATAAACAAAAAAATAAAGCTAATTTAGATGGTGTTTTACAGCCTTTACAATAAACATATTTTTCTGCAAACTGATGTATTTTACTGGGATTTTATTTCACAAACCAACACAAAGTAGTACATCATTCATATAAATGTCTTAATTTTTTTTTTTTACAACTAAAAATCTGGAAAGTAAAGTTCACATTTTCTACTCCTATCTTCTGATATGGTTAGGTGTAACATCCACTGTATATAAACACCTAATAAAGTGGCATGGATGCAATTTCGGTGCAAAGCACATCTATTCTGTGAGGCTTGTCTGAAAACCATCTTGTAGAAAAGCTAATTCTACAGTAGTCTAAGGTTTGGACATTTCACAGAGCATTGTTAAAAGTTGGGAGGCGTGTGTCACAGCTTCAAATAAACCAAGATATCTAAAAAAAAAAAAAAACACAGGCCAGGCAACGAGAGCTCCGCAGATCCGTCAAGAGGAAAACGATTAGTGGCTCATTCTAAAAATTATGTGGAGAAGAGAAATCCTGTTTAAAGAACGCCGTGGGAAATCATGCTTGCCGTTTGCTACATGTCGAAGAAGGTGTTCGGCAGATAAAAACAAAGTTGAACTCAATTGTCTACACCGTGTGGAAAACTTGGTGGTGGGAGGGAGGGAGTGTTTTTCTTTTTCTCCAGAAGGTTTATAGGGAAGTTGCGCAGAGATGATGAGAAGATGGATGGAGCTAAATGCAGGGCAGTCGAGTTAGAGCGACTTCTGAAGAATCAGCACAGATTTCAATCTCCAAACTTGTAAAAACAAGACAAAAAAATAAATAAATCAAAAGATAAAATCTTATGTAATTCTCAGTCTTTATTAAATATATGCTTCTTTGCTGTCAGGCATTAAAAAAAATAAATAAATAAAATAAAATAATTGAAGTCTCGGGTTCTAATTGTAGGAAATGGGCTGCGTGAAATATGAAATATGAAAGCTCGTGTGAGGAACTTCGCACCTACAACTCTGCTTGCTTTAAACCGGGCCCCTCGATCCGGCTGCCCTCTCACTACTGGCCCACGTGTCACCAGTGATAGCAAATGCCTCCGATAAGAGGCGCCAATAGCTCTGCACGTCTCATAAAAAATGAATAGTTCTTGCTGTGTGGGTTTGTAATGGACCTTCATTAGAGCAGAAGCTTGATTCCCATTAGCTCAGCATCACCCAAGAGAGCCATGCGTCTGCAGCACTAAAAGGAACATAACCATAAATCTATCTGCCCACTTTAAATAGTGGTCCCCTTGAACAACAGGTTAATTTTACTCCAAAGAGGTTCCCTTGGATATCATCCAAGAATGACAGACGGCTCACAAAGTGGGTCTACTGAACGCAAACAGATTAATTACAACACTCTGCAAACTTTTTTTTTTTTTTTTTTGCATCGTAATGGTGCAGTAACATCAGTCATTTTGTGGCTACAGAAACCGGGCTGCGTATCTTTTCAAAAACTAGCTGGAGTTTAATATGAAGTGAGGGTTTGGACTTTTGTGGCTCTGCTAGGTGTTACTATGAGCAGCAGCAAGACGAATCTACAGTCGCTGACCTTCGTAAAGCCGGACTGGCCCGAAGAGAACCAACTTGTATAAAGTCTTTTGAGGTCTAAATTCCTGCATCTCATCCCGTCCTGTCGGTCCGTGATCAACCCAAAGAAAGCCTAGTGCAGGGTGATCTAACTCTGTGAGGATTGTGACGTCAGATTCAGCACAAGCGGAGCGTTGTATTTCCTTCGCTAGTCTGCCTGGATTAGGGAAACCTGATCGTAGGTTTTGCTTGTAATCAAATAAGCAATCAATATTCTCTGGACAGTGATTCTGAGAGTCCACCGCCGCAGACAACTCCCTTCTTCTGAGGCCAGCTTTTGTTGACTCCACCAGCAGTTGTTTTACCTCATTGCCTTTTACTGGCAATACCAGCAATAATTGCTTTTAATCACATCTTTCTCCCTGCAGGGCCTGGGAAGCAGAATAAAGATGCAGGAATTTTAGCATAAAGGGGGCAAAAACTAAATAAATAGGGCCGTTGGGATTTTTAGTCAACTAAATCCAACCCATAGAAATATCTAGATAAATAGAACAAGAAAAGCCTTTTTTTTATGAAGAGGTAGAACGAAGGAATAAATAAAACAGCTCTATATTCAATTAAAATTGTCACAGTGAAAATAAAACAACAAAGAAGTACGTTCTGTTCTTTTCTGTTCAAGAACTGTAATGCCAAAGAGGAAAACCGTACCTGGTTTTCGACAAAGACTGGTGCGCATTTGTATTAATCTTGCTTGAGTCAATACTTTGTTGAGCCATGCTTTGGAGTACAATAGCTCTCCTTGGAAACTGCCTCAAGCTTAGTCAGATTGAACATCAGTTTTGAAGACCGGGATTGAGGTTGACCTCCCCATCGTCTTCAAATCAAACGAAATTGGTGTCAAATGTTTGTGCTGCAAAATTTTCATTTGTGCTGCTTTTGTTTTAAATATACTACCAAAAGTCCAAAGACCAACGCGCCCTTCCACATCACCCAAATCAAACAAAATTGTCAGTAAACGTTTCTGCTACATTTGTGCCGGAATATTTTAGCAGCACAAAGCAGGACAAATGTAGCCCAGTTGATTAAGACCAAATATATTTGATTTCATAAACGTGGCAGGAATTCACGTTGACCTTATATGACCTCCGGAAACTTTTATCAGCATTCTAAAAATGATGGCACCACAAACGCAGCACAAACATTTGACACCAATTTAGTTTGATTTGAAGACGGTGTTTTTTTGTGTGTGTGTGTTTGGTTTTAAACCGCTCCTCTGTATTTCTGTCTCCGTGTGTCGGGTGGTTGTCCAGCTGGAAGGTGAACCTCTGCCACGGTTTCAGGTCTTCTGTTATCATCTGAAGGGTTTCCTGTCACGATTGTCCTGTTTTTAGATCCACCCACTTTCCTTTGACACACACCAGTACCTGCAGCTCCTCCAGAGACACACTGAGTCTTTCAGGTTAGGTGGACAGACATGTCTTTTGGGTTTGCCTGTTTCTATATTTGGATGATATAAAGAAAAGTACTTAATTAGATTGCTCAGAAATGTCCTCTAACACAGGGGTTCCCAAACTTTTCCATGCCATGGCTTCCCAAAACAAGATTCCCTTCTGTCCCTCTGCAAACCCAAAACACTGCTCTAACAAACTTCTGAGGCGTTCACAGGATTTATACTAACATCATATTACACACAAGTGAACTCAGTTTACTAATTAGGTGTCTTCTGAAGTCATTTCATTTTTTGTTTATTACAACGGCATCAGAGTACAGAGGCCTGAAAACAACAGCGACCTTCACTTTCAGGCGCTTCTTTCCACACACTGACAGTTTTATGTAGTCGCTCAATTCAAATCTCAATAAGATATGCATAAATATATATTTATGACGTGGCAAAACATCCAAAATGTTTGACAGGTATTAACTGTCCATTGCAGCAGACAGAAAATGCTTTATTACTTGCTGACAGATGTAAAAATTAATTGATGTTCCCCTAAATCTGTTAACACAGCTGCTATGGCAACCGCGCTCTTGTTGCATTAGCCTATAATAAGTAGCAGTTCCTCCTGTGTGGCCAACAATTAAAGCCGCAGCACTCGGACTATTCTGTGTTGGTGTCATAAATTTGCCGTTCTCTACGCTTTTATCAGTGTGGCACAAAGGCCCCCAGTGTTGTGCTCAGTAATGCAGTCTTACGGGGTCCATTAGCTCTCTGCACAGATGAATGGCAGCGTTCATTTTTACTTGTCGCAGACGCTGATGAACAGCTCGCCCAGCAGTCAGTGTCACGGTTATCACGTTTGCATTAATTATGAAACAAAGGCGACTCTGTCAGAGCTCTGGACTTTTAATAGGCCCACTGGAAGTTCTGGGTTTCACTTTGTCTGCTGCAGAGCAGAAGTCAAAACCTCAAGGTTACACTGTACTCTGACACAAACTTTAGCCTTTCTTTCTTTATTTGCAACATTTGAGACAAAAAAAAAAAAAGAATAAGAAAAAGAAAGCCTTGCTGTTGTTGCTTGTTGCATTTTAATATGCTGCTGGTTTACCCTGGCACTTTGTAGATACTGTACATGTTTGGGTCACTTGCAGTGCCATGAAAAAAAAATACTCAAATCTCTTTAACTTTTCACCATTTCATCCAGATACAACCACACATTCCTACATATTTTAATAAAGTAGTTTTATAAGATAGAACAATGCAAAGAACAGCATAGCTGGAAATCCAATTTTAGTCAAATCATGTTTCTTGGTAAAGCCAATTTCAGGCAGCAAGGCAGTTTAAAACATGATGCAGCATTAGCCCGTTATAAAAGAAGCAATAACCAATACATTTTGTCAAATACCATCATCAAAATCATCAAGCATGTATCCAGCAAATATGTTGATCAGTGTCACAGTTGTTATTAATCAAGTGCAACTCTAACCAGGTGGGCTGGTGGCCTTCATTTAGAGGAACTCAGTGTTTCAGCTGTTTCACTGTTTACTGGAAGTTTGTTCCGGATTAGTGGAGCATAAAACTGCCAAATTCTAAAAGTGTGGCCTTCATTTCCATTCAGCTGACTTTACTTTGATCCCTCTTAAACAAAAAGTCTGTGCAGCCAGGTTTTCCTTCAGGAGCCTGTATTCAACTCAGACTCGCGAGCAGAAAAGCAGTAACTCTCAAAGGCTAACGAAATGCTCTGCACATCTGGGAGAACCAGACCATATAGTTGTTAAGCGTGCTCTTTCAAAAACTGGTCCTTTTTGGAAGAGCAACAGTTAGGAAGCCATTGTTGAAAGAAACCTATAAGCGGTTCTGTAGAAAGTTTGCCACAAGTCATGGAGAGGACACGGAAAACCTGAAAGAAAGTCAGAAGAGATGCCTGCTGAGTAACGAGGCTATGCACTATGCCACACAAAATATTACGGATTCTTTATAGGGTTGTGACTTAAACATGTTCATTTCTATATGCTCCCACTAGCTCAGGTTATAACAGGAAATAATATCAGCTACCATAACTATGCAGATGACACAACCTCTACATTATGATGTCACCAGGTGATTCAGAACCCATCCAATCACTGAACAGATGCTTAGAACAGATAACTGTGTGGATGTGCTAAAACTTCCTCCAGCTGAACAAAAACAAAACTGAAGTTATTATTTTTGGACCTAAAGAGGAACGATCTAGAGTCAGTGCACAGCTTCAGTTATTATAACTAAAAACCAGCGATCAGGCCCGAAACCTGGGAGTAGTGATGGACTCTGACCTGAACTTTCAGAGCCACGTAAAGACAGTCACAAAGACGGCCTTCTATCACCTGAAGAACATTTCCAGGATTAAAGGACTAATGTCTCAGCCAGATCTAGAGAAATTCATCCATGCGTTTATCTTCAGTCGTATTGATTATTGTAACGGCGTCTTCACAGGCCTGTCCAACAAATCAATCAAACAGCTGCAGCTGATCCAAAATGCTGCTGCTCGTGTTCTCACTAAAACTAGGAAGATAGAGCACATAACACCAGTTTTAAAGTCTCTCCACTGGCTCCCTGTAGCATAAAGAATAGACTTTTAAATACTGTTGTTAGTTTATAAATCACTGAATGGTTTAGCACCACAATACATTAAAGATTTGCTGCTGTTGTATCAACCTTTCAGACCTCTCAGGTCTTCTGGTTCTGGTCTGCTCTGCATCCCCAGAACCAAACGAAGAGAAGCGGCATTTAGCATCTATGCACCAAAATCTGGAACAAACTTCCAGAAAACTGTAAAACAGCTGAAACACTGGCTTCCTTTAAATCTCAACTAAAAACCCACTTGTTTAGAGTTGTATTTGAAATGTAATCAATTGCAAATTTATTGACAGAATCTGACTTGATATTGTTTTTATTGTTGATTCTATGTTGCATTGTATTTTTTGTGTTTGATTTGATGTGAAGCACTTTGAAATGCCTTGCTGCTGAAATGTGCTATACAAATAAAGTTTGATTTAATTTGATTCAATTAATTAATTACACATAATTTAATAGGTTTTGAGGCAAAATGGCTATTTGAATTATAAAGTTCCTTATTTTCTTTATTATTATTATTATTTGTTTAAAATGACATTAATTAATTGCAGACCCAGCAATTAAGTTGATCAAAAATTTTAATCGAGTCCCACCACTATTCTTTTCTTAATTGTAAAACCAAATGCCGTTTTCATTCTGGCTCACAAGAATAAAGTGCTTTTTGTTGGTCTATGACATACATGCCTAATGAAATAAACAAAAGTGTGTGGTTGTAGCAGGATGTTCAAAAGTTCAGGGGTCATAAATGTTTAGTAGGGCATTGTGTATAGGTGCCATTGGGATGTCTGTGAATTACCATAATCTTAAACTCCAATAAAAATCGTGGCCTGCAGCCACTGTGGATTGTGTGAATCCAGAAAGTCCCACGCCGCAGCCATTTCACACCCACATACCTCCTCTAATCTTATCGCTTTGCTGGCTCTGGGATCTCAAGGCGCACAGATTGTGTGCTCAGAGCATGCAGCGACCATGTTTATGTTTTAGTTTAGTTTCAATTGGGTGTTTTTTTTTTTGTTTTGTTTTGTTTTTTAACGGCTTCAATGCTTACCAGGTCCTAGGACCGGTGCTGGTCGCCGCCCTGGCCGAGCCCCTCCTTTCTAGCAGCACACGGAGATTCCTAATCTGTTTTTACAAACGGGCTTTCCCAATAAAAATGGTGTCTGCAAAGAAAAAACCTAAAAACTTTTTTATTACTGTAGAGTAAGTTAGTCTGATGTGTTTAAGAGAACCGGTGTTCAGTTTAGAGCAAAAATGTGAATGAGAAAATGTTTTGTTGTTGACATTAGCAGAATCTCAACACAGTTTTGCACATTTGTAATGGAAAAACCAGACAAGGAAGACCATGATTCTTTAGAGCTGATCGAATATTCTCCAGACTCCTTTGAAACATTTATAAAACACTTTTCCACTGAACAAAAATTCTGCATCAGTGTTTTATGAACATATTTTTCATCCAGTCATTGTTACCAATAAGACACAAAGAAAATGAGGAAAAGCCATGTGGACATAATAATAATAATAATAGTAATAATAATAAAAAAAAAAGTTATCCTTGAAGGTTAAAGACATCCTGAGCAGAAGAGAAGGGGTAAAATCCCTCCTCTGTCCCATGGGATTTAGTCTATGCACTGTTAGAGAACCAAATCATTGGGAGGTCTGCGCTGAGTCAGGCTTTTTGGCTTCATGGAGACGATACGTATATGATTCCCCTCATAAAGAGCTCCAGCCTTAATAGGCTGCTATCATTTATGGCGCTTTGATGGGTAAAAGCAGTAAGTGATTTGACTCAGCATTGTTGCTTCTGCTCGAACGGGTGTCCTCGGAAAGTTTTACGTTAGATGACTGTAAATCAGCCGCTGCCTCTCTACGCTGCCATAACCATCCCCAGGTTTTTATGCTAGCAGCTAGTTTTATAAATTACTCATTTATGAAAGGTATTGTGTTTACAGTGTCTTAAATATGTTAACAACACTGCCTTTTTTTTTTTTTTTAAAAAAAAAAGGTTTTAAATGAACATCTGCTTTTTCATGTGGCATATTCAAGCTGCCTGAGTTCAGAGTACTGAAAGTGCTGACACATTGCTAAAAGTCCCCCGGCCAACCCCATAAGGGAGCGGCCAGACTCATTTTTTGCTTATAGATAACCCATCCAGCAGCCAGCAGCCGGTGACTCAGTTCCTGACACACACAAATGAACGCACCACACAGACACCTGGAGGTTAAACATAGGATAAAGTTTTCTCTTTCCCACATGCTGCAAGTTGGGGTGGAAGGCAGGGGGATTTTTTTCCTGACCCCCACTGCCTTTGCATTTCACGCGCTGAGTCACTCTGTAAGAGGATGGTGGTGGTGGTGGGGTTCTGTATCTCAGAGGGTTATGACAACTATTGCTGTCTTCAAACGCCCACACTGTCCCAGGACTCCTTCTGCAGCTCCCCTAAGGCGCTGCGCGCCATCAGGAGACGGGAAAAGTAATGCATCAGCAACACAGAAAAAGAAGCTGGAAGGATGGAAAATGTGAAAAAATACAGACTGTTGACAGAATTAGCATGGTATGTAGAAGAAGGGTCAGGGCCAAGGCAGTGCGAGTCAAGCTTAGTGCCCCCACACCACCAGGGGGCTCCCAAGAGCAGAAAGCTAGCGTGATACATAACATTTTACATACATTTTACAGTTGGTACACATAAAATTGTTCAATCTCATGCTGCTGTTGGCTGCTGCTGGCTGCTGCCGATGTTGGGGAAATATATTAAACTTGTTAACCTATTTACTATAATTTCAGTATTTTCCTATCTAGCATCATTCCTAGTAGCTTTTCAGGCTACTAGCATCATTCCTATTAGCTTTGTCGGCTAATAGGAATGATGCATCATTTTGGCTCAAAATTTGGCCTTTTAGCCAAATCAAAATAAAAATATGCTTATTGTCCCAAAAAGTTTTCTGCTAGCCCTGGTATGTTTATAAATTGTGTAAGGAGAACTAGAGTCTGTGTGAAGAGCAGAAGAGAAATGGTGAAATCAAAAACCTCCTATCCATGCTCCTTAGAGACACAGACAATGTGCTTTCCATATTTTATGTTTACACAGTACCTTGCAAAAATATTTTATATGCTGGCATGCCACAATCACAAACTTCTATATATTTTTGTGGGATTTTGTGTGTTAGACCAGCACAAAGTAGAGCATAATTCATAAAGTGAAAAGAATAAGGATATTTGGATTTATTTTTCTTTTCTTATAAGTAAAGATGTATTTATTTTTTGCATGCATTTGTGTTTGTGCCCATTGAGAACACCTTTTTTTTGCTTCAATTACAACCGCAACCCTTAAGAGTCATGTCTCTACCAGCTTTGTAACAAAGAAAATGAGTTATGTTGAATGTTTCTCTTGTGAAAAAATTGCTAAAGCTCAGTCAGAGTGGATGGAGAGCTCTGGAGCATCACGTTGTGCCATGGATAATAAATTGATATTATTTGATCTAACCGTAACTAAGGCGTAACGTTCAGGGATGACGAACACTCACCTCAGTCTTTTTGCAGCCTCTAGTGAGTTTTCTTCTTGGAGTTTTCTGTATGTAACTTTACCTTATGAAGGTAGACCTTTTGGAGTGCAGGTGGCGCTCCTAAAAACCTTTTTTTCTCTCTTATTCTTAGATATATTTTTGTCCTTTTGTGAATATGTATGATTCCATTTGCCTTTAACTTGCTGCTGGTTGCACAGATTTCCCCCACTGTGCGACAACAAAGCGTGTCTGTTTCATCCATTTTGTTATTATCTCTGATTAGTTTTTATATTTCTGCTGAAGAGAACCATCCCCACAACCTGATACTACCACCACCTTTCTTCAACATGGCAAGGCAAAGTTTTAATAGTTGTTTGAACAGATATTTGCTTACGTGGCTTGTTGCCGTCTATTAAACAATGTCTTTCTTCTCGCCGCTCTTCCATGAAGGCTGGATTTTCAGAGTTGCGTGATTTTATGTTTTTAACACTTGCTTCCAGATCATGAGTGAACAAAGAGAAGAGATGTGTGGAAGAACTTCTAAATTAGATAACTAATCTAGCAGGATGAAAGTGCCCCAAAGATCAAACAAAATCCGACATATCCAAACGGAAAGCAAAGAGAAACAGAACCAGTACGGACGACAACATGAAAAGTTAAATATGTAAAGATCAAACAAATACAGGACCTATAACATCAGAATGAAGTCAGAGAGAATGAAGTCACAGGTTCAGCTACGAGACGTAAAGAACTGATCCCTGTCCAGGAGCAAATATTTAATCAAGATCAACTGCCCCCCCCTTTCATTTTCCTATTTCTCTTTCGGTTGAGCATAACTCTCAACGCCGCAGGATCCACACTGAGCTGCTTTCTCGCTATGAGTAAGTCCACCTGATGGTGAAGCAGTCCATTGTTAACAGGAAAACGCCTTTCTCCCTCTGAGAGTGAAAAGGATCCCCAGCAGATTTATAATGTTAAATACAGACATGGTTTCAGAGGTTAGGAACTGGCCGATATCTCATTGCAAATGAAAGTTAAACCTTCATTTGCAAATAAAACACAAAAGACGTGTCACGTTTCCTGCTTTTTTCTAACTTGTTCAAAGGCAGCTTTTAATAATTGATATTTAACCTTTAGAGCATAAAAGAAAAATGATGGCAGTCAGCTGCTGCTAATTAAACGTATACTGAGATTTACTGATCACCATCACAAGTGAACACTTTGATAAAAGCAGAAGTGAGTTTTTCTTACAAGCAACACTGATTAAAGTTTATTAGCAGAGACATCAGGAAATGCTGACGAGTCATTCGTAAATTGTTCAAAGCCCACAAGTTTTCAGTAGAAATGTAAGAAAATGGGGAAGTCGCAGAAAATTCATTCATACATAGTGTACGATACGAGTACAGGCCACTAAAAGAGCTAAAAAAACAACATAATATTCACTATAAAGCACATGGGTGGAAAGATCTTGTTTTGTGGCCACCTTGAAGTCACTGAATCAACGATTTACTGTTTCGTTTAATAGATGATAATTAGGAGAGCTGCAGATGAAAACAATGCAACAGTGTCTAAGTGAGTGTTGGCAAAGCTGTTAAGAGTGGAGTAAAAGTCTTCTGGAAGAAGAATAGGAACTTATAGAAGAGACAAGGGTGCTACTAAAGCTATTTGTTATCTGGCCTTTTTTTATTGAATAAGCACATGGATATTTATCTGAAGGTGTATTTTGCTGTTTTACTCCAATTTGTTTAAGCATTTTTGCAACTCCGTGTTCAATAAAACTTAATTTAGCTAAGGAGAACATGCTTTTTATATTACAATGTATTACATACATTGTCTTGCACTGCAGATAAAATTTATATATCATTTTTATGCAGGCAACCTTTCCAGTGCTGATTTAGGCGGTAGACTGGTTGAGTAGCGCCACCTCCAGGTCAGCATTAACATTTATTTTTGTGAAATACTGAACATGACTTGAGATTAGAAATTGATACTCATGTTTTATGCTGATAACTCTGCTGATCTGGTTCATGGATTAAATTAATTTGACTGTGAGGAAAAATAATACATAAACTGAATTTAACATTCAGTATCATTCATTCATTAATTCAGTCATTATGGCCTTTTAACTGTTAGACTTATTGTTGCAGAAGTACTGAAAACGATGTCAGCTAAATGTTTATAACAAAAGGTTAGCCGAGTAAATTTAAAATATTTCTGCTAGTTGAACATGATCTTATAAAAGTTTTTATACATTGTAAACTTTCCCTTTCTTTAGGTTTGCCATGTGTCATGCATAACTTTCTCAAAGTCCCAAACTAAAAAAAACACAAAATTTACTGGACTTTTCCTTCAGAAAGGGAGAAAAGAAAGAGGAAGATAAAGTTTTTTTTAATGTGTCTTGGTAATGTAATGTAATGTATAGGATTTGTAAAGCTGCTTATAGAAAATTCCCTGGTTACCGATCTTTAAAATGCCTGACCTGCCGATTTTGATTTTGGCTGATATGAATGTCTGAAATGCTGCTAAATATAGCAAGAAAGTCACTCAGTTGGCAACAGTGTGGTGAATATTGTTAACTGAAAATTTTCAGACCTGACCTGGTGGGTCAGTCTGTCAGTCAAACCTCTCACTGCAGAGCAGAAGAGGACAGAGACTGACTTTTTAAACATTTGCTGACGAAGATAAGATCAGGGGATAAGATGGGCTTCACATGTAAGTATCAGCAGATCGAGATCCCCCAAAATAAAGGAAATCGGCGCCCAGAAATCAACTGGTCGATAAATCAGTTTACCAATAAATGTATCCTTTTATACATGTATATGATATAAACAGCATTGCCAGATATGCAATACGTTCATAGCAGGTGTGTGAATGATCTAATGATTGGGCTGCTGATTGCAGCCAGTCCACATTGTTAGCAGAACTAGAGGGACCCTACTTTCATATAAGGGACACTAGAGCCCACAAAAAAACCCCGGAGGGGTAAAAAAAAAATAATAATTTGATTATTTAAAAGTGTGTTAACACTGTTTTTTTTTTTTGTTTTTTTTACCACAGATTCTAGAAAGGAGAAACTACTTAAAATTTAAACACAATTCACAATGAAACCTACAATCACCTTTACGTGTCAAGGGAGGCCTCGTTATTTTTTGAAAACGCCATAGAACTGAGTAAAAAATTGTGTTTGAAATATCTTGCAAACAGTGTGTAATAATCTAATCTAGGCTTTAAGTCTCACTGGATTTAAGTTTTTAAATTACAGCAGATTAAACACCCTCAAGCCTAATATTAGTGAAATATTAGGCAGAATTGCCCTTTAGCCATTTCCCGAATCAGAAGCTGCAAATGAGAAGCCACCTTAGCTATGTAAAAACAAACAAACAAACAAAAAAAACCGGAAGCTACCAAAAACTTCGATATTATTTTTAAGCAATAGCTATTGTGGTTAATGACTGTTAAGAGCTCTTTAACCCG
Source organism: Gambusia affinis (assembly GCF_019740435.1). Lineage (NCBI taxonomy): Eukaryota > Metazoa > Chordata > Actinopteri > Cyprinodontiformes > Poeciliidae > Gambusia > Gambusia affinis. Next base: position 23,424,280 of record NC_057873.1, read on the forward strand.
CGGGTGAAAACTGGCATACTCTTTGCACCTCAGCTTCGTTCGGGGAAAAGCGGCTCGATCGTTTCCGATCTATTGAAAATGGCACTTTACACTGGGTAACAATTAATGATGTACATCGATCCGAAGCCCCAACAAGTAAGCTGGAGAAAGTTTTTTGTTTTTTTTTTCCCTCCGAATTGTTTTTGCAGCGCTAGTGGCTCATATTTTTGTGACAGTAGGCAGACAGGAAAGAGGGTGAGGAGAGGGGGGAAGACACGCGGTAAAGGTCGCCGAGACCCGGAGTCCAACCTGCCACGTCCGTGTGGAGGACTAAGGCCTCCAAGCATGGGGCATGCTAACCCCCTGCGCCACAGCACTCCCCTAGAGAAAGGTTTTAAGATGTAAGCCTTGTTATACATTCACAGATAGAAGGTGGGTTTTACCTTCTTTAAACTTTGTGGCTAACATTAGCTTTAGCTTATGCTAGTAGGCAATATTTTCTGACATTTTTCTTGTAGAAATGTGCTACTTAAGTATCTAAACATTGTTCATCCATTCTAACGGACAAAGTTTTTACCTTATGCTCAATTATATTATGTGCGTTTATTGTCGTTAGTGTCAGAGACCAAGTAATGGGGGACTTTACGGTTCGGGCTTTATGCCATGAGGAAGCACAACAACCCCATAGTTTAACAGTAGGGCAGATCTGGTGTTGGAGTTCTAGTTCAGCTGACTGTTCAGGTTCAGAGCTGTTGCTTTAACAAAATATGGCCGTGTTCTTTAAGGTCTCTGTGTTATTTCGTTTTATTAGTTTTGCATGCTTCTTGTGAAGCAGGACGGTGTTTACACCAATGTGTACAGGCGGATCAGTTGCTCGGCTGTCTGGCTCTGGTCTGCTCCCTCGTTCCCGTACACTCGCTCTTTCAGGCTGAATACAGAAGTTTTTCATGTAAATAACACAGGACGACTCCTTTACCTTCTTTAGGCTGAAGAAGCTGATCCGGAGTGAAGTGAAGGCTGTAAACTTTACTGTGAGGCGTTAGCTTTAACTGGTAGCGAAGAATATTTACAAGCCACCACCTTCTTAATTCAGGACCGCTTGGAAATCCATGAAAATTTAAAAGCCCATAATATTAGGAAGACAACAAAGTGCATAGTATTGTTTTATTTGCGTCTGAAATACGACTTTGTCTTTTCAAGTTGTCATTGTAACTCAAAGCGGGCGGAGGGGGGCGCATTTGCGCATGCGGTTGTGACGTCTGCGCGGCAGGTGCATAGAGCCCATTACATGCTAACTAGCTTCAGAATTAGCTTATTTTACGAAGACAGGCAACTGCAAATTAAGCTTACCTCTCAGTACTGCAGTTGTAGGATCTATACACGAGAAAGGTCGTCTATCTTCATCCATGTCCAACCGAGATTAGAAAATTTGCCAAAAGTCAATCTTATAAAAAGTACAGTAGATAATCGCTAAGCTAGGCTAATGCAACTGAATTAACGTTAATCAGTGCAATTCAACGATCTTTGGCGTTGCCGTTAGTGATGTGCGGATTGATACTGAAAAATTGATTCTTCTGATACCAGAACTTAATGCTTTAAATCTGTTTTCAAATCTAAGTATCAATACTTTCAATATCTTAGTCAGTTGAGATAATTTAGCTTTAGAAGAGGACGTTAAAAAGTAACCAAATTATTGAGATCTTGCTTAAATGAGATAGGGTTGATAGGAACTACTTTTTCTTCCGCCCGGTAAGTGTGTAATGTGTAAGGACGTGTTGCTGATGCTCACTTTCTCAGAAATGAACACGACATAGGCAGATCATAAAAGAAGTGACATGGAGCTATTTCGGCTTTCATTTTATAGTAGTTTTTAATAATAAAACAAGAATTTATTTAGTTGGGTTATTTTTTTACTAATTGTCTTTTTTTTCTTGTAACACCGTTTTCACATATTTTGTATGTTTTTTTTACTGACTTAAAATAGTTTAGCTATAGTAAAAGAGATTGCTGTCTCAATGTAATTCTGAGTTAAAAAATGAATACATTAGTGTCATGTTTTGCGGTGGTGGAGGTGAGGCAGAAACGCAGATGGACCGGATTAATTGTAAAATAATGAATTTAATGAAACAAACCAGAACACAGGGAACAGGACGACGGAGTGACAAGACGTAGACGAGGATCCGACAAGACACAGAGACACAGGTGACACTAAATACACATAAGGTAATCAGGGAACGAGACACACCTGGGAACTAATCAAGGGGAGACAGGACAACACAGAGACTCAGACACACAGGAAGCTAGAAATAAATACACCAAAAAACATAGAACCTGACAGTACCCCCCCCCCTTAAAGGGCGGCTCCAAGACGCCCAAAAACAGTCCAAAACACAACAAGGGTGGGCGGAGGGGCGCTGGACGGAGGGCCAGAGTCCATAACAAAAAACACACCCAACCAAGTGGGCGGAGGCCAAGAGTCCAAAACACACACACACAAAAAAAAAAAACTACCCACAGGGTGGGCGGAGGCTCAGGAGGCACAAACCACTGAGGAGGTCCGGGGGGCGTCCGCGGCGGGAACCACGGAGGCGGTCCGGGGGGCGGCGCCGGAGGCGGGAACCACGGAGGCGGTCCGGCGGCCGTCCGCGGCCCAGCAGGCGGGAACCACGGAGGCGGTCCGGCGGCCGTCCGTGGCGACGAGGAGTCTCTAGGGCCGCACGGGGGCGGCGACGAGGAGCACTAGGAGTCTCTGGGGGAGCAGTAGGAGTCTCGTGACAGGCACTAACAGGGGGCTCGTGACTAGGAGGCTCGTGACAGGCACTAACAGGGGGTTCGTGACTAGGAGGCTCGTGACAGGCACTAACAGGGGGCTCGGAACTGGGAAACTCGGGACTGGGAAACTCGGGACTGGGAAACTCGGGACTGGGAAACTCAGAACTGGCACTAGGAAACTCAGAACTTACTGAGGGCAGGAGCGGGGGAAGTCCGGCGAGCCGCCTCGGGGCCGGCTGCGGGGGAAGTCCGGCGAGCCGCCTCGGGGCCGGCTGCGGGGGAAGTCCGGCGAGCCGCCTCGGGGCCGGCTGCGGGGGAAGTCCGGCGAGCCGCCTAGGGGCCGGCTGCGGGGGAAGTCCGGCGAGCCGCCTCGGGGCCGGCTGCGGGGGAAGTCCGCGACCTGCTGCGGGGAAGTCCGGCGAGCCGCCTGGGCCGCTGCGGGGAAGTCCGCGAAGCCGCCGGGCCGCTGCGGGGAAGTCCGCGACCGCTGCGGGAAGTCCGCGAAGCCGCCTGGGGCCGCTGCGGGAAGTCCGCGAGCCGCCGGGCCGGCTGCGGGGAAGTCCGCGAAGCCGCTGCCGGCTGCGGGAAGTCCGCGACCCGCTGCGGGAAGTCCGCGAAGCGCCGGGCCGGCTGCGGGAAGTCCGGCGAGCCGCCTCGAGGCCGGCTGCGGGGGAAGTCCGGCGAGCCGCCTCGGGGCCGGCTGCGGGGGAAGTCCGGCGAGCCGCCTCGGGGCCGGCTGCGGGGGAAGTCCGGCGAGCCGCCTCGGGGCCGGCTGCGGGGGAGATGGCTCCGTGAAGCGACCAGGGGCCGGGTCCACCGGCGGCTCAAGTCGCTTTCTCGGGGCAGGCAGAGGAGGATGTGTTACCGGAAGGCGACGAGGGGCCGGATCCACCGGCGGCTCACGTCGCTCTTTCCGGGCAGGCAGAAGATGTGCTGTTCCCGGAAGGCGGCAAGGGGCCGGATCCACCGGCGGCTCACGTCGCTCTGTCCGGGCAGGCAGAGGATGTGGTGTTCCCGGAAGGCGACGAGGGGCCGGGTCCACCGGCGGCTCACGCCGCTTCTTCCGGGCAGACTGTGGAGGAGGTATCTTTGGGAAGCGACCAGGGGCCGGGTCCACCGGCGGCTCAGGTCGCCTGCTTCCCTGGCGGAGGTAACGGCGGGGACCGTATCCGGGGGGTGCCAACACCAATCTAGTCCCCCGAAAAACCTCCCGGTCCAACTGGACCAAAAAGGTAGCTACCTCACCTCGTTTTGGTCGGATCCTTCTGTCATGTTTTGCGGTGGTGGAGGTGAGGCAGAAACGCAGATGGACCGGATAAATTGCAAAATAATGAATTTAATGAAACAAACCAGAACACAGGGAACAGGACGACGGAGTGACGAGACGTAGACGAGGATCCGACAAGACACAGAGACACAGGTGACACTAAATACACATAAGGTAATCAGGGAACGAGACACACCTGGGAACTAATCAAGGGGAGACAGGACAACACAGAGACTCAGACACACAGGAAGCTAGAAATAAATACACCAAAAAACATAGAACCTGACAATTAGAGTACATTGTGTTCTTTCTATGAAGCCAAGATTTGGACTACAACAATTTTTTTTAGATATAACAATCAAATTAAGTGTCTTTGAACAAAGTATAGCATCAGTATTGCCGACACCAGCTTAAATTGTACTTGGTATTGGATCGGAAAGAAAATCTGTTGTATCAAACATCACTACTTCACTGACATTTTTGGCGCTTTTTTATTTGAATTGTATGGTGTTATAAAAGAGGTGACAAACATGGTAAACAAAATATTGTTAAAACTATTAGTAACTTACAGAGTGAGTATTTGAAATATAAACCAAAAATTTAAATATTAACCATGACATGGAGCTAATCAATGTAGCTGATTCTAACCTCATTGTGTGAAATACCAGCCATTTCAAGTCAGCAAGAATTTAAAAAGATTAAATACAAAAAAATGCTGAACTGAACCAAACTAGATTAGACAGGTCACCAGATTAAACTGGATTAATTTGGTTTAATTCACATGTTAATAGGAATATCCTGTCATATCAGTATCAGGTCCCACATCTTGTATCTTTTGAGGTAGCCATCTGACCAAGGAAGATCAAATTAAGGAAGGTCCATAGCAAATGAAAACAAGCCAGGAATTATCTGGATATACAAACGGCAACTATGAATTCAATAAATAGTTATGGCAAATCAAACATTAAGAGCATAAATCTCTTTTTTTCCGCAAATATTGTATGTAACACAATGTAACCGGACACCTACTCCTGAGTAGCGGAAAGTATGAGAGAAGCTGCAATGACAGAGGTTGAGGCAGCAGCATTGATATATATGAATGACTATATTTTACTGGATTGGACATTACATGACTTATCGTGCGCCACACATGCGTCATTGCAACATGAAGATGGAGATAAAATATATCAACTCAAATTAAAGACGGAAATCAATAATTTTACATATTTTTAAACCACATTTTTGACATTTTAAATTTCTTATATAAAAATAATCCTCGTTGTACAATATTTGTCATTCCTCCCGTAAGCATAATGAATGCATATTAAGGCATCCACTGGTTTGCCGGAGTTCTGTTCAGATCAGAACCAGGACGGTTTGGCTGTTCCGATCCTGTTTAAAATAGTCTTTTTGGATTATAAAACTTTCTGTAACTAAACCTTGATATTTGCTGGATTTCCTCATAAAGCAGTCTGTAGCGTTCAGTCAGTTCAGAAGGCCGTAAAATGATTGATTGTCTCCCTTATATCTCATCAACTATGATAAGAGCTAAACAAGACGAAATTACAATCGCTCGTTACATTGGTACAGTTCCTTTCATAAATGCAAGAAATCATTCTCTTGTTGTTCCCTTATTGACTAAAGCTAAATTTAAGTTCCCCTTGATGGGTTTTTCTGGCAGTTCATTAGCATTTAACTTAAATAAGCTATTAGCTATTTTTGTTACTTATTAGCCATGTTTAGTATACTGAATGGAGTAAGTAAATTACAGACAACATTCTAATGATACCCTACATACTATTGATATATTACTCATAGGTTTACTGTAGCCCTTTAAAATAAAGCTTACTGAAAATTTCAAAATAAATGCCTTCATATTCCTCTGCTGCAGCAAAAATGAGGAAGTGTTTTGAAAAAATCCTGTTTTGGTGCCAAAGACGAGATGACTTTCTTGACTCGCCCAGCACATCGTACACCTTGTTCAAAAACAGCGACACAGAAAGCAGCGACAACGTCGTGACAAAAACGCGCTTCTTGTCCAGAAAACAAGAAAAGCCAAATATTGATTTCAGCACATCGGACACAGATCGCAGCAACACAGAAAGAAGCAACAACATTGTGACGAGAACACACTTCTTCTCCAGAGAACAAGAGAAACCAAAGAGTGATTTGAATGAGGTGAAAGGACTTCTAGAGATCACCTTATTAGAAAACCAATTCTTACAGGAAGAGCTGAAGAAACTTAAACAGGTACTGGAGAAAGAATGTTTCAAAAGAAAAGAGCTGGAATGGAAAGTCATAAAATTTGAAGTTCAGATTTCTCCAACACCAAAACCTCAACCTACGGAAAAGCATAAAGAGATTCCTGAATTGGCTTCACAATCGTTTCGGAGACTTCCACTTTTAGGCAGAAGAGACGATTATGGAGAGGGAGGAGCCACTACATCCCAGGAAGGTAACTGAAAACATGAGACGCCTCGAGCAAGATTTCAGACCTGTGGCACACTTCATGTCTGCCTTATCCAGCTGGTACTCTGTACACCACTGCCATTGTCTTCATTTTGTACATGTACGCAGCATGGCATGGCTGGACAATACCCATCTTCTAGCTCCTCGTAATTCTCCGCCTTTCCCTGAATCTTCTCATTTCCAGAGGCTGGAGGATCCAGTGGAGCATCATGCCTGAAGTGTCTGAGCCATCACAACATCCAAAAGAAGAATTGAATGTATTTGAAAAACTCCACTTGGCTTACGATGTTGCTCAAAAAACTCAGATCCTTTTTGGAAACATGGCCAACAGCCCTGAGAAGATAAAAAGTCTGTTCATGTTGGTCCGGCCAGAGTTGACTAAAAGGTTGTACGTGGGACTGTGGCTGGCCCGATGGAGCAGGGCCCGATGCTCCATCTAATGGAGCATTTTTAATCCTCTTTTCGGTGCCAGACGAAGACGCTCGTTCCCTCCATGATCCCGCTTGGTTGGGGCGTTGGATACGTGGTGACGATGGGTATGGAGAAGATAATGTACCATTACTTCCCTGTAATGGTACATTACAGGAGACGAAGGTGTCTCTCAGGATGATGAGAGCGACTGGTTTTTAAAAGGTGTTTAACTGATGGCAAGGAACAAACCGACCCAGCTGGGTCGGTTTGTTCCCAACAACCGACGGATGTCTGTGAAAGAAGTTAAGAAAAGAAGTCACACCTGACATTACGGTTTCTCCAGCCCCTCCTCTTAAACATGATCAAGGAGCTTTTAGAGAGGAGCCAAAAAGAATGAATTTGGAAGATGAAAAGATTCACAGAAGAGATAATTATTGACCATATTGAGGCTGGATAAATGTGTCCTGATGTGTTCAGTTAAATAAAATTATGGGATTGAAAGGTAAAAAGATTTGACAGATTTCTTGTTTGTAGGTTTCTCTCTGGGCACTCTGGCTTCCTGCCAAAGTCTGAAATCAAGACCGTTTAGTTAATTGGTCTCTAAATTCTGCTTATGTGTGATTAAAACATTTCTTTTCTTTGAATAAAATGTTTGCCTGGGTTTGAATCTCTGCCTGGGTTCTTCTATCTTCATGGGGTTTGAATGTTCTCCAAGTAGGGCCAAAACTATCCATCCAGCGGGGGACATAGGTGACGCAGGAAGCGAATCCCTGGAGGCGGGTCCGGCTGACCACGTCGGTGCAGGGGCCGGACCACCTGGAGGCGGCGAGGGAGCTCTAGGACCAGCTGGAGGCAACGAGGAGTCACCTGGGGCACTAGGGGGCAACGAAGGAGACTTGGAGGGAGCACTAGGAGGCTGAGGCTCATAGGGAGCACTAGGAGGCGGAGACTCATAGTGAGCACTGGGAGCCGGAGACTCTGAGGGAGCACCGGGGGTTGACAAGGAATCTTTACGGGGTGAGAGAAGGTGAGAGGCGTCGGGCAGGAATGGGCAACGTACATCTCAGCGCCTGTACGTTGGGGTTTACCCCGGTGAACGAGAGAATAGCCTCCCTCCTACGGCTGGGGGGGGTGCGGATCCTGACTGCTGTTTGTGCTTACGGGCCGAACGATAGTTCAGATTGGAGAGGCCAAGGAGAAAAGACTTCCTCACGACTTCTAGGCGATTCTGGTCCACCATCTGGCGTCTCAGGAGGGGGAAGCAGTACAGCACCAACACTCTTTATAGTGGGGATGGTGTGCTGCTGACCTCAACTTGAGACGTTGTGGGCCAGTGGGGAGAATACTTTGAAGACCTCCTCAATCCCACCAACATGCCTTCCACTGAAGAAGCTGAGCCTGGGGCCTCTGGGTTGGGCTCTCCAATCTTTGGTGAAGAGAAGCAAAAAGCAAAGCTCTTGATTTAGATGGATGTGAAGCAAGTCAGTCACTGCCTCCATGGCAGGCACCTATCGTTCTACACCCAATAGAACACCTTTTTAATATGATTCTTTAGTTCTTCCGTCACTGTTAAGATACACTGAAGAAAATAAACTTAGGGGCTTATCACATTAACAAAAGAAAATCATGTACTTTTAACCAAATAATTTCATGTTTCAAACAAAAACGTAATACAATCATGTTGGATAAACAAGAAATTCAACAACTTCACGCTTATGAAATTTAATCATGTTGAGATAACATTATTCATTATAGTCAGACTGATCTTGTGCTGAAAAAAACGAGTGAGATCACGCGAGATCATGAGAAATCACGGGATATCACACAAGACCACGTGAGACAATAATTTTTTGACTCAACTTCCAGTGCAGTTCTTTCTTTCAGCATTTAAGAACTGCACTATAATAGTGCAGTTCTTAAATGCACTGATACAGTGCACTGATACAGTGCATTTAAGTACTGTAAAAAAAGTCTTTGACTTTAAAAAAAAAATGTCTTGGAATTAACGTAATTAAATCATGGAAAGGATTTTCACACGATTAAATAGCTTTCTTTCAGCATGAAGAATGTTTGCGTTTTGCTGGTTTGCTGCCATAATTCTAAGACACACCTGCGCAGCTCTGCGTCGCTGCCGCACAGGCGTAAACCCAGCGCGAGCGTCGTAGCGCTAATGTTGCATTTAAAGGTGGCTCGGAAAAACAGGTTACGACGTGTTAACAACGGATTAAACAGTTTTAACTGCCGAAAACAGTGACAGAAAACACAGAAATGGGAAGTGCGGAAGCCCCTACTGTATCAAACTGATATAGGAATAACAAAAATTTGGTAAAAATAACAAACAACTTCCAGTCCAGAGGAGGCACGACTGACTCTGTGTGTGGGCAATAAGTGGGCAATAAGTTCACTTTATTTAATTGTTTCCTGCAATGACCTCTAGTGGCATTTAGAATTAATGCAGCCACAATATTTTCCCGCTCTTACTGACCTAGTTGCGTACTTGAAGTAGAGTAAAACAACTTCCTGTTTTTGTAAAGCGACTTTTCATTCTACACGCTGTCTGAATCTATACAAAAGGGTGCGTTTCTTGGCAGTTCGCCGAGAAGGATCCGGCTTGAAGGGCGGTGTGGGGGGAGTGTTCCTATAACTAACTGACTAACTAACTAACTAACTAACTAACTGAATAGGTTTATTTATTACAAATAATAATAATAACAATAATAATAATATATTTATGATATTGATTGAATGAAAACGCAGTGGAAAAACTATGAATACAGAGAAATTACTTTCCAATCATCAAAACAATGACAATAATATACACTAAATAGCCCAAATAGACAGTAAGTCAATTATATTGGGATTGCAGATTGTAAACTGATTCATAAAAGCAAATATGGAAAACTAGAGGAATTTTAAATAGAAATTAAGAAATAGAGAAAGAGGAACATTGTGTAAATAAAGTTCCTCTTATTTACACATTATGCAAGTAAGAAATATATTATGCTAATGTTTATTTTTGTTTTCCAGTTTAGAAGAATGATTTTATTGCCTACAGTTAAGGAAATTAAAAGAAAAAACAGCCTTTGATTTTTTTGCTGAAGTCTGATATGTCTCAAGAGAGTTGTGTACAATGCACAATTTAAGAAGAAACATGGCTCCCACTCACAAACTGACTTTGCGTTACATTTATTTGACTGTTTATTGCCCTTTCCACCACTCACCACCCATCACCTCTTGGCTAACAGTCTGGAATTCATCATGCAACTTTTCTTTCCTCTACAGGTCTTCCTTCTGGTTCTGGTGGTCTGCTCTGCATCACCAGAACCAGAACCGTGGAGAAGCAACATCGGGTTTTTATGCACCACAAATCTGGAACAAACGTCCAGAAAACTGCAAAACAGCTGGGACACCGAGTTCATTCAAACCCATTTGTTTAGAGTTGCTTTTGAACCATAAGAAATGTTCAGCAGAGCTCTTGTTGGTGGATCACAGCGGGGCCATCAGTCTGTTGCGCTGTTTGAAATGATCTTTTGCTTGATTGCTTCACCGGCTGACAAATGGTGCGCACCCACTGGTTGTACAGGAAGGCTCCCAGCTTAACAGCAAAGGTGGTTTAATTGATTCCTGCTCATTTGCTTATATGTTACAAACCTGGTTTATCCCAGACATCCTTTAACAAGTCTGTAAATCATAAATATGACTTTAAAACAGTCCAGGAAATGCGGGATGATGCTGTCCGCCTACGTCACTGCCCCTCCAAAAGCTGCGCCGCAACTGCGCAGCGCTGCAGCTCTTTAAGGCAAATTGCTGTGGCGAGACTTATGCAGTGGCGCTATTCATATGCTGAAATGATCTAGGTTTTACCCGCTGGAAGCGCGGGGCACTGTTTGCGTGAAAAGAGACAATGCCCCGATGTGTTTCGCAGCAAATCGAAAATCGCCTGCCGCTGAAACGCATGTGCAGGTTTGGATTGACTGCTGTTATGTTTTAAGGCACGGTCAGTTTAAGCGCCTTTAATGTAGATGAGGTGATAACGTTGCCTCCCCTCAGGTGCATTTTTTTTACACGCTCGGCGCAGCAGCGTCAGAGGAGAAACTGCAGCCTGATCGAGGTTAGATTACAGCCGAGGGATGGTGGCGAAGATGGCGAGCTGTGGAGCGGCGTGCCACCTGGAAGACGGGTGAGTTTCTCCCCGCCATCGATTGCCAAAGCAAAACAGATAAACACGGAGGTCTTTTTGTCGCTTTGAGCACAGGAAGTGGGGGTCTTTTGTTTGGCGGTCGAGCCGGGGCTCATCAGTTTGTGTAAAACGGACCAGCAAGCAGAAAACACAAGCTGCGCTTCCTTGTTGTGAAAAACAAAAACAAAAAACATGTAAAACTGAAAGTAGTTACAGACATAAAGGGGAAGGAAGTTATTTCTCTCTGTTCGTTGGCGTCTTCGGAGCACGCTGTTGTGTTGTTACACTAGTTGGATGAGTCACCGACAAAACTGTGTCATTCACGTTGTGCCAAAAAGAAAGTTAAATCATCAGCATAGTTCACGACTCTTTAATAACACCAGAAAACAAAAATCTGACATTTGTAAACACGCCAGCTTCATATTTACAGTTTGGTATTGTTGTTATTTATTATATAATTTGTATATACAAAATATACTTATTTGTATATACAAAAGTCCATATGTACATTTGTTGTATATATGGCGTGTCTAAAATATTGTGTATTTTAAACACTCCAGGTGTGTTATAGTATATATAATTTAAAAAAAATGTCGAGGATCCTCATCAGTCATTTCCTCTGTCATTGTTACCCACTTTATGTTATTGTTGTACCAGCAGGTGAGCTGATACTGATGACTCATTCTGCTCAGTGACATACAACACTGCCCAGGTCCTGTTTGCACCATCAACTGCATGGAAAAGTCCCCATATGACACTCCGGTGTAATATTAAAAGCAAATAGCGGCAGGTTTTAACAGAACAACATGTATATATTTTCTGGAGAAATTTTAAAACAATGAAAAGGTTTTGGTCCAACTTTCCTAAATGTGATTAATCTACAGTAGAAGCAGCTTTGGGTTTTGTTGACTGCCTCTACTTTTAACACTGCTGATCACAGTATGTGAATCAACAGGCTAAAGGTGTTGTTGAGTTTTCTAAAAAAATGTTTCCCTGGATCAGAACACATGCATCAAACTGCAGCCCTTTCTTTTGGGGTTCCTCAAGGCTATGTTCTGGTCCGCCTTCTTTTTCCGTCCCCGCTGCTTTCTTAGGCAGCTGAGATTCACAGAGATTCACAGCTGCTATGGAAAGAAATATCAGAGTGACAATGACTTAAGGTTTATTAATATTGTGATTTGAGAACTCACAAAATCAGGCGTGGTTGTACAGGTTGAAGTGAACAGACGAGGTCCGAGGACAGAAAATTAAAGAAACAAAACAAAAACGGTGCTACATTGCCGTTCTCTGGGAGAATAATGTTAAGTGTGACAACGATTCACACAAGTTCATAAGCATTAAAAATAAAGAGATCAGATTGATAAAGTGAAAAGACATTAACCGGTAATAAAATTTCCCACCACATAAATGATCCATTTTAATTAAAGGTTGGATGCAATTTTTTCCCCCACCCAAACTTTGAACATCGCTTTAATAAATGAGGTCAGTGAATATTGCGCTACAAATTCACGTTTCTTTAACGTTTCCTGCAAATCATCGATATTTGGTCTAATCTCACATGTTGGTTTTTTTCATTTCTATGTTTTGTATTTTGCTTTTTTTCATTTTTTGTCTTAATCTGAAACCGCCTGGGATTTTTTGAGAAATGTTATAAACAAAAAAACTTCACAGACCAATAAACAGCAGCAACAACACATTTTCAGTTTAACGCTGATGATTAATTAGAAGCACAGAAATGAACGATTTGAAGAAAAATAATTTCGTCAAGATTTTTATTATTTTTTTAAATTTCTTTTTCCTCTTGCAGTATTATGGATGCGGCCTGACTGACAGTAGTTTATCTACACACAGATGTCCTCTCGCTGTGTTTACTGGAAGTTGAGAGGAGCATAAAAAATGTTGTGGCCTGTAGCTGTCTGCTGAAACTAAAGGCCTCTGAAGACAGAGGGAGGAGGACCGAGGCACATGAGAGCAGAGAAAAAATATATATTAAAGGAAAAAAAAAAAAAATAAACCCAAACCTCAAGAAGATGGCAGTGCATCGAAAAAGTATACATAGTGCCTAAACTTTAGCTTCACCTCATTTATTGAAATTTCATGTGATAGATGATTTTCAAAATGTATTAGAAAAAGAAATTAAAAGATTTTTATTTGTCCCCTTTTATCTGATACTCCTGATGAAAACCTGTTGCCACCAACTACCTTCAGAAGGCCCCCAATTATTAAACAGAGTTAATTTGTATGTGATTTAAGCTTACTATAAACCCTAACCCCACATTTGTTGGAAAACATTGGTGGATGTTTATTGTTATCAATCATAGAAGGGACGGCCTTGTTGTCTATTGCAACTCTAGAGGTATACCAGCACATATGACAAATATATTCTCATATAGTTTTCAGTGTGTGTAGTTTTTATATTGCAAAGGACATTTTTAGTGTAGTAATTGTTGTGAAATGTATTCCAAGTGTTTGAATATACATTTTACATGCTAAAATCAGCCAGTTGGACAGCTTTTCTCGGTTAGCAGATGTTCACACCTGACACAAATGACGTTGCTCGCATATTCTAGTAAAGGTCACATAGTGGAGTAAGCACAGAAGAGAATGACGAGAAGTAAAAAAAAAAAACAAAGGCATATATCGGAACTGATACCATCACAAATGGTTAGCATTGTGGTGGCACCCTATAGGGATAAAACATGAACAGGGAAGCTGGTTGAAGTTGATGGGAAGTTGGATAAAATTAAATACTGCATAAATCTGGCAGAAAACATGTTTAAGGCAACAAAAAGAAAACATGCAGCTAGAGCTACAATTGAATGGTTTAGCTCGGTGCTTCTCGATTTCAGTCCTCAGGCCCCCTCTGCTCTGCATGTTTTAGATGTGCCTCTACTCCAGAGCAGCTGATTCAAACGATTGCATGACCATCAAGTGCTAGAGAAGCCTGTTAATCACCCACATATTCAATCCAGGTGTGTGGCAGAAGGGACCGGAATTGAGAAACACTGGTTTAGCTCAAATAGTATTAATATGTGGCAAGTTTTGGTAATTGATTTATAAGTGTTCTCCATCCAATTAGGCTGAATTTGAGTCATTTTTGAAAGAACTTTAAGTTTTTAAGGACAGTAATTTATTGATATAGGGACTGAAAACAAATGCACGCCTTGTAATTCAGATTTTATTTGTAAAATAAATGTAAAATATCTATGTAGGGGTTGGCGAAATGACCGACAAAGTATCACAAGAGAATTTCATATCAGTGTATATTGATAATTATTGATTATTTTTTTGTTTTGAATTTTTGAAATACTGCCAAAGTGGGGGCATGAACATTTCTCACAATTTACTAAATTTTCTCATGAAACTGCTGCTGCGCATGTTACTCAACAGGTTGTTGCTAGGTAACCAATGAGTGAATGAGTTGGTGCCACTAACCTTGTTTGTCTGGCCTAGAGAGGTGGAGCGGCTAAAACCTTTCCTCTGCCTACATCCCCCAGAATACTGGACCAGACTTCAGCGAAATTATCAATATTCTATTGTGGTACATATTGTTATTGTTTATTGCCCATCCCTCTATCTGTTTCTTCTTTTTTCACATAATACTTTGTGTCGCACCATGACACGAAATTCCAATTAAATACATTGTAGATTGTGGCTGCAGCATGATTAAAAAAAATGTGGAAAAGTTCAAGAGTCGTCAATAAGACACTCTGCGGTCCAGTGGCAGCTGGTTTGTAATCGAATATGGCATCCTCCCAGTCATGTTTATCATATCTTTTCTTAGACGTTGACCCAGGACGTCAAGCGACAACAACAACAACCCAAACAAAGCCAACCTGAAACTAATCTGGGCCAGGTTTGTTCGCTGTGAAATACTGTGTGGCAAGTTTCTGAAAGGAATTACAGCAGAGTAATCTAAAAACGCACACAGGGTGTTTGCTAGTCTGAAAACATTTAAACAACCCCAAAACCCACATGTCAGAGGAAGCGATGATTACCAAGGCAACCAGCTAATGAGCTCCGCGCAGCAGTTGTGGTGTTTCTATTTGGGAAACGACCTTGAGAGAAAGAAAGAAAGGGAAAGAAAACACTGTTTTTCCCGGACATTTGCTGAAGCCGCAGCTCCTTATCTGGATAAACAGCTGCCTGATGACATATCCCTATTTCCTAATTCACCATTTGGCTCATGTTTGGGGGAGTTTTTACGTTTTTACAGCCGACGGAGAGAAACAGGAAAAGAGACAGATGAAGTGTTTCACCACGCCTCCCTGTGGGTATTTTGCTCTCTGCCTCGTCCTCCTAATAGAAATCAGACGTGTTGCCTCTTGTTGAAGCTCGCATTGTATCAGCAGGCTGTCAAGCTGCTCTTCTTAAAAATAATAATAATAATGAAAAAATAAAATCTGGTTGAACCATTAAATAAATCAGACACTTTATGTTTAGATGAGGTGTCAGGAACAGCGAGCATACTTTTATTTTATTTTATTTTTTTTACTCTTGTTTAAAACATGACCAATATAATACCAATCTAACAAAATCATGTAAGAATACTTATTTGTTTTGACTTTGTTCCACAAGTTTAGGCCTCATACACATTACAATCTGATAGATATAGAGGGAAGGTTTTGTGTTTTAGTAGTCTCCTGTTCCCTGGAGGCGCGACATAAAAGCAAAGTGTTGTTGTAACGGCGCTGTGCTGCCCAGAGATTCATTCCTATCTATATTTTCCATTTTATGCAGACGATGTGGTTCTGTTGTCTTCAATGGCCCACGGTCAAGTTGTACCCCCATTTCTTACCAGTGCATTTCCATTTGTTCCCTTTTTACTTCTGTTTCATTCGTTTTGTGTCCATCTACTTGAAGCATTACAAAGCCATTTATTTTTGTGTAGCGTTTGAATAATCGCAGAGATAAATGATCCAAAAAAAAAAAAAAGAAGCTAAAATCTTACAAAAAGCTTATTTTCGCAGCATATTGTTTTGTAAAAACTTTATAATCAAACCAATTTCTATTTATTTTGGTTGTGATCCATGTTTATACTTATGAAATATGACAAATTGAAAGAACCTGGAGTAACTACCTGCTATTAGATATTGTTAAATAGTCACATTTCCTCAGTTACGAGTCGTTTGTGAGTAGATTATCCTAAATCAAAGGTGGTGAAAGCAGGTACAAAACATCTCTCAGTTTGTTCCATTTGAAATAATTTTGTGTTTATTTTTTCTGTCTTACAGAGACGGGGACGTCCCTGCCCTGGTGAACAAAGGTACTCGCTTTCGGTCTCTTTATTTTATTGCTGTGAGCTTCTCTGTTTACTTTCACTTTGCCGGGAGGCGCATGCGGCGCTACATCTTTTATGCGGCCTCTCTTCTCAGTGCTTTTCATATCATTTGCCTGAAAGGGCTGCGGTATGTTTGCAAAGTCATGTCGACGCGTTTGTTTTCAGTGGTGTCACGTATTGCTGGGTCCATTTTGCCCCAGTTCTGCGCGAGCACAAACTCAACCAAGAAGAAAATGACTTTAAATGATCACGATTGAATCAACAACCATTAAATTGTTACATATTTGTTGGTCCAGTTATATTTCAGAAGTGGAATCCTGAAGACATCTTTTAGAAGATTCTCGTTTACACCCCTGAACATTTTAGCTCGTAAAACACCTTTGTAGTTTAATTTTCTTATAATTCCTATAGATGAAAACTTCAGAGGTTTGTTAGATAACTTTGGTGAAAAAACGCCGTCATAAGGAACTATGAACCCAGCATACAAGTCAGGGGTGAAGTTGTGGAGAAAGTTTAAAGCTGTTAGATAATTAACAGATCTCTGTTCATGGAAGCATGGCACATTTATATGCTTCTATGTTTCCATGAACACATGGCACACTTTTCACTGCTGGGACCTGACTTGATCCTCACCTGAGGTTGCAGAATAACAGACCTGTAACACATCTGGCACCAAATGCCAACTGGTGGTAGCTTCAAATGTCTACCTTTTTTAAATTTTCACAACTATATCTGCATCTTTCTCAAGAAGTCAAAAAAAATCTACACATTCTTTCATTGTTGTAATCAGTTTGCATGCAGGTTCATCTATACAAACGCCTGCATTCATGCAAATTCTTCATACGTCTGCAGCTGGGAGATTAACTATCTTCTCCAAAGCAAACATCGTTGTTAACGTTTGGTTTGTGTCTGTTTGAAATGTAAGCCTCCTTCCTTGCCTGACATCATGGGCGCTCTGGGAAAGACTTTCCACTCAACACTGTTTGTGTTTCTGTACCTCTGTCTTTTAGCTTTATGGCTTCTGATAAATGATCTGACTGTAAAACTTCATAAACCATTAGTTTTCCTTCTGTTAATTGTGCTTCCCTATCTCCCTGAAACACGTCAGACCATTGTCTTGGCGGTTTATGACAAAGACCTTTCATATTTGATTATTCATATCAGCACCCAGCACTAGAAAGTTGTTTACCGACTGCGTGGCCTCTCCAAATCGCGTCTCGCAGGTTTACAGGCAGCCTGTTTGTTCTCATCACTTTCAGACTCTGTCATCTTTACACACATTTCTCAAACATGGACAAAGGTTTAGCAATTTCAACATCTAATAAAAGTACAGCACAACTTTGCAATTTTGTGTTATAAAAAAAAAATTCATATTATCACTGCATTCTTCTTCAGTTTTCATTCAACTAAAGACAAAGTTCATGTGAGAGAACAAAATGGCAACAATCTGTTGATTGACTTGGGCAGCAGCAGTTTCATGTTCTGCCGTTGGGGCTCAGAACTGCTTGGAAATAAAACACACCATGGAGTGAAAGAAGAAAATAAGTACAACCGCTCGAGAAGAAACTGTAGATGAAACAGGAAATGTAACGTCACCAGTTTGACAATATTTGAAGCAAACAACTAAATGACTGTCACAATCAACTGATATAAAACATAAAGTAATTTCCCTCCAACGTCACAATTATGTGCTCGTTTCTGTTCTATTAGACAAAATACTGTGAAATTTGTAGTTTTGAAAAGGTTCAAGGGGCAGTGCAGTCACACAAATGAGTTTTTTTTCTTTTTGTACTACGATGCTTTGACCAGCAGATGGCAGGCTACGTCCACACATTTCCAGCGTTGTCAAACTGCACATTCGTACATGCAAGCATGCATTTTTAAGTGCACGTACAGCAACCGCTTGGCTTGTTTGTTTTGGGTTACAAAGAGGGATGGTTTCATGCACAACCCAGGATACGAGGGCGGGATGAAGGAAACAGGGTGTGGGAGAGGTGAAGCAGGGAGGGTTGAGCAAAGTGAGGGAGGGAGATTGATGAGGGTGGTGCTCTGATGGCAGCATCTGCTTGTTAGTTCAAGATAAAACTCTGGGCTGAAGAAGAGGACGGTGCCTCATCCTCTAGCCAGCGAGGCACTCATCCAGATGGCACTAAATGCTGGAGCAGAGACTCCTCTGGACCCATCAATAAATATGTGCCAGCATGTTAATTCTTGGCACTTTCACATGCCGCTCCGCATGCGTTAACTCTGCATATATAAAAGTAATGACGTCATTTAGCCGTGCTTAGGGGGGTTTTTTTCTGTTTTTTTTTCGAAGGGGGCGAAAATAAAACTCTTAAGAAGGCTATCTGACGAGGTATCTCAGGGTCTGCACCTGCTGTGGCTTTGTTGTTTTTTTTTAAAGAAAAATGTTTTGGTTTAGTTATGTCAGAAAACTGTCTTTTTCACATAAGTTTGCGGTGCATTTTTATCCCAAAGAAAAAGATTTTAAACTTTAAATATATCACAAACAAGATATTAGCATATATGTAAAACCCTGACAGACATCTTGTAGCAGGAAGACTTTCAGAAAATGCGCTGACTAGTACATTATTGCGAGATGATGCAAATGTTTTTGCGAGGGAATTCAAAGGAAAAAAAAATTCCCCCATAATCCCTAGAGAGCCCCGTAGGTTTACGAGGGTAAAAAGAAAAGAATCAAACCTTTTTAAAATGTTGCTTTTCTTTTCAAGTTGAATGTAATTACAAGGTTATAAACATGCCATGATCGTTCAACATTAATATTTTATTAAAATATAAAGGTTTGGCCCTAGTTAAATAAGGATAAAGCATTTTAACCTTAAATTGATTTGTTGTTTGCAGATAACCAGTCAGAGGGCGACAGCAGCAGTTCAGGTGAGCAATCGGCTTTTAGTTTGAAGTTTTAAACCTTTGACTGGGGTAAACCTTTATTTTTTATTTTTTTGTCTTTTTGTTGACCTGTCTATCACAGAGACTTCAGGGGCGTCCACTGAGGAGAGCTCAGACGAGGAAGAGGAAGACGAAGAAAACGACGACGAGCAGGAAACCTCTGGTGAGACGCTTTGCATCGTTCACTTAGATCGTCTGTCTTTGAAGTAATTCTCTGTCAAATTAGGAGGCACAATGATGATACAAAGTTTGAGAAGAAATGGTAGGAAAAGACGTGCGCTTCGTTCGGCGTAAGAAAATAGACAAATGCTAGAGTTGCAAGATGCAAGGGTGTCAGTAAGTGTCAAGGCGTTGTGCATTGTTAGTTTTAAAATAAATAATAAAAAAAAATAACGGCACTGAAACCAACGAGTTTTAACTTCCTCCAAATTAGTCATCCTTCCAGGAACAAATGCAAAAAAACTCCAAATCTACATTTCAGAGATGCTGAGAAGCTGAATTTTTTATTTTTATTTATTTTTTTGACCTTTAGAAAGCTAGACAGACTCCCCCCCCCCCCGACTGCTTCTTGTTTTTATAAAAACACTGACCTCAAAACCCAAATGAAAGGAGAACACAGACGGCTACTCTGAAGATGAACTCTGGTGTGAAAATTGAACTGGAAACCACAAGACGACATGTTGCTTTGAAGCATTTAAAATACTTTTCCACATTTTAAATACAAATCACGTATTTCTTACATCTATTTTTACATACAAACTGTCTATATAACTTTTGACCCTTTTGAGTGGCTATTGAATGTACGATGCCTCCTTATTTAAGTCTTTGCTCTTACGTCTGCAGAAGTGGCATTTTTTGAAACGCGTACAGCTTCTTAAAGGGACAGTAATAATTCTGATGATGATTGTGGAGCTTTGATGAACAGGACTTTGAGACCAACTATAACAAATTGTATACTACTACTTTACTTGTAAATTCAGTCTCTCTTGACTAAATCTTTCCAGTAACTTCCTACAGAATGAACTGTAAATGTAATATAAAATGGCCTGTTTCATAATACAAAACATTTTTCATTAGATCAAGGGTGGACTGGGTTGACCACTCCATAGAGTTAACCTGGTTCCTAGTCTTTCTGGTTTTGGTTTCTGTCTGAAAGCTTTTGGGATCATTTGAACATATTGTTGTTTTTTTTCTGTTCTACCTTAAGTTTTATCCGATCCACTTTTTATCCAGTCTTCTGAAAAATGTCGGCAACGACACATTTTACTCATATTTTGCATAAATAAGAGCCACCTGTTTGTTCAAAATATATTAATGTCTTCACTGATTGAACCCCGCACTAATATTTGAATTGATCATGCACAATATCAGCATCAGTTCTGGTGGTTTTCTATTACTCTACTACCCCAACTAGTAAATTATTTTCTATGTAGAAATTACATCTTTACTAAAAACTCTGATTTGATCTGGTTCGTGAATTAGACTGCTATATTTTTAAAATAATCATGTAAAGTAGAATTGCATTTCTTAGCATCTTTTTTCCTCCTGTGTGACCTCTTTTTTTATTATTATTATTGAATTCCAACTTTCATCAGAAGGGGGCGCTGAAGACGATGAAAAGGGAGACGGTAAGACTTTCACTTCATGTAAACAATTCAAGATTTATGTTGTGCCTGGAATTATTGTGAGCGATTTTGCATTTATCTGCGTTTTTCTTGCATTTTCTCTGCAGACGACAAAGAAGTCACCAAAGAGGAACATAAAAACGGTAAGATATGTAATAAATCTGATTGTTTGCTCAAGCTGCTCCTCGGTTGTTTAGATGCTAATGGCCAAACTGTCTGAGCTGTTGCTGCTTTACAGGCAATTTTACATTTTCAATTTTCCACAAGTTGCTAGATGAGTTTCATTTAGCGCTCAGCGGTGTCACTTTATAATAATACTTGTTGAAATAACTAGATGGAATCAGTAGACTTATTTTATATATATATATATATATAATGGAGAAGTGGGAAAATTAGTTTAATGTCACTTTATCTTTAATGTAAGCTAAGGTCATTCATGCAAACATAAGTAAAGATCTACTTGTATTTTTTCTGGTAAAATAAAGGTTTAATAAATCTTAAACTGTGCTTTAAAGATTTCCCTGCTGCAGGATTACCCAGCTCCGCTTTGATCTGCTTTAGTGTTTTTAGACTAACACTTTACAACTGCCAATGATTAAATGCATTAAATATTTCTTAAATAAATACATAAATTAGCCCTTTAGCGCAGCACTGAAACAGAAACTGCAAACCAGATTCTTTCTTTTTTGAAGGCTTGTGCCTCCACAGGGAGGGAACCTCTGATTTTAGACCAACCAGATTTTATGTTTTATCACCCGTCAAAAGTGGCAGCGTTTCTCGAATGAGCACTAATTACATTGTGTAGACAGTTCTTTACTTGAGCTTTGCTGTAGAGAAAGAGGAACTATGCTGTAATGATGAATTGGCAAACAGCACAGACTAGATGTTGCAGCAGGATTTTTACTCGCAGATTCTTGATAAAGTTAAACAAATGAAGCAGCTTGGTTGTAAATGTTTGTAGAGGAATATACATCTATCCTGGGGGACGTAAATTTTAATCTCAGCCTTTTGCAGCTGCTGTAAAGTGACATGTATCCTATTGAAAACAGGGATTTCTGGATCTGAAGGAGCCAAGCCTCGAGCCGCTGCTGTAAATGGGAGAGGTGAGCGGATCATATGTTGATGTAGCGTTGATGTTGCGCCACTGACTTTGTTTCAGCGCTTTTGTTTATCTATCCTCCTGACAGATGAACGATTTAAGTTATGCTGTGAAAAATGCAAATCCGTCCATCAGGTGAGCTCAGAAACCAGATGTGTTTTATATATTGTTTTGTTTTTCTGGTGCCGTTCTGTGACACTGCACCAGGTTAGAGGTTTCTCCAGTTTCAGCATTTTTGCCAAAGTAATATAAAATATAGATTTAAAATTTTATGTATAAAGTGGAACAAAAGCTATAAAAATTAACCTGGTCTGCAGCATAGTGTCCTTTAACTGAGACCTATTACCTGACATATTACATCAGGTTTTCTGATGGAGAAAATTTATGGTCTCTCAATTAAGTCGTCCTGTTTCGTCTTGAAGAAGCAGAAACATTACCATTACATCTGACTGTCACAGTCTGATGTTTTTGTTTTTTCCTCAAATGCTGGATTAAGTGATTTCCTGATTCAACGGGTCAGACCTCGGTGTGAATGTGGTTAAAACAGTTAATTCATAATTTAACAAGAGGAAATTTACTTTTCCTCGCAGGGTTGGGTGGCTCTGCATCGCTTTCCCCCCCCTTAAAAATTACACTATTTTCGTATTATCTCTGGTTAAATTTTTTTAATTAAATTTATTACGGTCTGAAACATTTAGGTGTGACCAAAAAAGCTAATTGAGAAGAAATCTGAAAATTCATCTAATCAGCAATCTGCATTATGCAGATGACTTTTTCATAAGCCTCTTTTCCTGTTTTATTTATCGTGTTTGTATTGCTGTTATGATGACGAGTTGTGTGTGTTTCTGACAGACCCACGGCACGGAGCTGGTTACTCCTCAGAGGATGTCTAAGGGTCGTTTCCAGTGAGTGAGACGCAGCGTCTCTGCAGCAGATATCGACGCAGTAAAACGCGCCGCCACTCATTCTGTGAATGTTTGTAGGTTGCCGTTGGAAGGAGAAGGAACGTACGAGTGTTCGGTCACCGGCCTGGTCTTCCAAGCAAGCGAGCCGGTTCTGGTGAGGTATTCTATCCTATCTTGGTCCAAGTTTGGCTCCTTCCTGCCGAACTCCTGGAAGTTCGCCGGACCGATCTTCGACGTCCACACCGTCAACAAGGACGCGTCCGTCCTCACCTCTATCCAGTTCCCCCACTCCATCTGCTTAGCCCGTAAGAACATCGGCGCTTTCTTGTAACGTCTTTTGACAAGGCGCGCGGTTTAAACGGGCTGAAATGAAACTGGTGTGCTCCCAAAGATCCAGAGGAGGACCTGACGTTCAGCGTCCTGCACGTTAAGGACAACCGTCCCCTCATTGAGCCGACCGCAGACCACTCAGGAAGCCACGTGAAGTGGAACGTGACGTCCCTCTCGCCGGTCGGCCCCATCATTCAGAAGTCGGGGTCCGTGGAGCACCACGGCGTGGTTCTGGTCTACAAGCAGCTCGGCAGCGACAACAACAACTACAGCTTCCACGTCTACCTAGCGACAAACAGCTCCTCCGACATTAAAGTAAGCACCGCGCAACTTGAGTCAGTCGTCTCTAGTGAGGAACCAGAGGCATTCTGGGAGAGTTTTGGCTGACAGCAGCTCTACAGGTCCAGAGAGGAGTTCATATCCACTCCTTGTCAGTAAGCACATGAGTAATCAAAATGAGTTTGATAGTTAATGATTAATTATCTATTGACTATTATTATTTTTAAGGCAAGTTTGCTCCAAGAGACGTCATCATACATTTTATTTATAGCTTCTGTTGCCGTGGTTTCTACTTCCGTTTTATTTATTTGTTTTTGGTTGTGTTTTATTATGGATATTTAAAATACCTTCGTTACAAAATTAATGTTTATTGGTCTTTGATAGAGTGAATTTGCATTATAATGACATTTTCAATATATTACTTCAAAATGGCCTCAAAACGACAATATTATCGCTTATCGCAATAATTACTGGGACAGTTTATTGTGACAGGCCTGCTTATAAGAGTGAATGGCTCAATTCTGGTATTTTAATGATAAATTTAAGTTATTATTATTATTCACCACAGTGAGATTGTGGTACAATAAACACTTTTAATGAATTTTCATTAAAACATTCCCGATAATAAATCTTAAGTCCACTAATTTTCAGAAATGTTGAGGTCAAGAGGCTTAACTTCAACCTTTTTTCCCCCTTTATTTTTAAAATGTCTATTTTTCTAAAAGTTTGCCAAGCGTTCTGGGTTCCAGACCAGGAACAGCTGCATTGATGACTGCAGCCGCGGCTCTAACACTGAGCCATGTCCCAAAATCAGCTTTTGATACAAGTTTAGGATTATTCTCTTGTTGAACACATAATTGAGTCCAAATTCAACTATCTGTTAATTTCAGGTGAAGATAAAAATTGAGCAGGTAGTTTGTTTTCCTTGTTTGTTATTGTGCTATGCACCAGTACAACGGCAGTTTGCACGAATGCTTAAATGTGTTAAATGAGTTTAAACACATACAAATGGATGCCTTCCATTTAATTAATGTTTTTTTTTGTTTCTATTGTAGGTTTTATGCAAACCACGTTGTGATATATGTCGTTATATCCACCCATCAGAATATATATCATGATATGAATTGACATCTCTATTAATAATTTATTTGAAAATGACCTTCTTCAAGACTACTCTTTATCACTGTGACTAAATGGCGTAATCGTTGAGACAGTACAAGTTTTCTCCATAAAATAATTGGGAGATTTTAGGTGGCTTTTTCATTCGATGAACAATTCACACCTGCTGCTATTTGAATGTAAATTTCACATTACGAATATCCCAGTTCAAGTAAACGATTACTGGCGAGACGATGAATGAAATTCATGCACGTGTTTGGTTATGCACAGAAACCGTAGCCGTGCTGTTATCAGCAGCATCTTGTAGCTGCGAAACAAAAGTAGTTTGGAAATTATCTCAGATTTTTTTTTTTTTAAACATTCTGTAGTTTCAGGATCCTGTTTTATTCGTGATTTCAGTACCTGACTGTCACCAAACTGCCCACTTGACAGCCTTTCTTAGAAAAAAAAAAACCTGGCTTATCTAAGAACTATCCACAAAATGTCAGTGGTGATGCTAAGAAAATGTTTCTGTTGCATAATTAGATACTGTACACGTGCAATTACTGTTTAAACGTAATTACATAAAGTCCCTTGAAAAGCACTTGTGAATGGAAAATTTGAAATAATTACGGTATTTTGGGGGCAGTTTTGTCATAAAATTGACACGTGGGTTTCCAACGTCTTCCACAAATAAAAATCTAAAAGGTGTGCCATGCCTTTTTATGCAACCCCTTTTACTTTGATACCCCTAAATCTGCTACTTATTCCATTTTAAAGCCACCTAATTAAAGTAAGTAAATGGAGTCATCCTGTGTGTTATTCAAGCTCAGTAAAAGTCAGCAGTTCTCTGACAAATTACATACATTTCTCTGTATTTTTCTAACTTAATATATTTCTCTTCAACTTAATAGTTATGCATCACCTTGTTTGTTTGGGCGTCTTACAGATGTTGGTACACTAAGCATTGAGGTTTGTGGTTGTAATTGGACAAAATGTGGAAAGTCTTGAGGGGCGTGAAGGCAGGTTTACACAGTTCCTGTGTCCAGCGACGTCTATTAATTTACAAGTTTTTAAAAATCTTCCTGAGTGACTAAATAGTGTTTAGATTCAGGAATTTTCTTCCCCTTTGTGTGCAAGCACAACCAAAACAGGAGAAGGAAAAACAGCGGAAAGCAAAACCAAAAAAAAAACATACCGTCTTTAAAGGGAGAAATATTCAACTCATCTCAGACTTTTGATCACCTCAACTGTCCATGGCTAAAACTCCAGAAAAATGCCTTTCCTTTGAAACCGCGTGTGGAAACCATAAGAACAGGCGTAGCACTAGAAGTGACTTTCACTTCTGTTCGTGTTTGCGGCCTTGATTGCTTTGATTTCATCATGCTTCACATTTCCAAACTTGCGTCACTAGCGTTACTCTCTGCCTGATCGTGATGCTGAGCTTTTTTTGCGAGGAGGGGGAAAAAGCCAGAATATATTTTTAAAAAGCCAGAGAGCGCCACACACACACACACACACACACACACACACACGCTTTTTTTTGGACGGCTGCATTACGGGAAGCAGAGCAGCAGTGATGTCATTCGGGAAGTGTGAATGTGGCTGCATGAACATGAACGTGTGGGCCTGGGAGGATCCAGCTGATGAATAATAAAACCAGATGACAGATGCCGGTTCTTTAAATATGTTTGGAGTCAGTTTTCCCCTGCGGTTTCTCAGCTTTTGTGATTCTTTTGTTTGGCGGGCTGAACTTGGAGTGACCTCTTCCTGCAAAACACCGCCTTCGGGGTTATTTTTATCCCACCTGTTGTTGTTGCTGGGAAACCGAGCCTCTTCTTCACCTTGTTTTCTCTCTGTGCCGCTGTCATTTCAGGATATAGGCAAACAAGTTCGGGGCTGCAAGAATCGATACATGAAGATCGATAAGCCTCCCACGTGTAAATTGGACGAGGGGACGTATCGCCTCGTGAGCGAGCCGGAGGGGGAGATCAAACCTGAGGTGTGTCTCTTTGCATGTGGATAAGTCATGTTCCTAAAGCATAATTTAGACTGGATCATGGTCTATGCAGTAAAAATTATGTCCAACATCTTGGGGAAACTCTGAGCATTCTTAAGCCTGAAACCTGGAAAATTGTTTAAAACTGTTTTCTTTCAAAAGATTGTTCGGCTTGTTTTGTAATATCACTTGTGATCTGTTTTTTTTTTTACTTATTTATGTCTTTATAAGATTCTCCCAATCAGTGGGATCATTTTGTACCTCTACAAAAAACATCAACAGTTTTTACCCAGCCTCATTTTAGCAGTATTTGAGAAACATTTAGAATGGCCGTTGCCTTCCTATACGATTCTGCTCGATTCTCATCTCTTCAGTGCTCCATCTGGGCTTTCTGCCATTGAACTCGATTTGTCCGGTAGAATTTCAATAGAGCCAATCAGTGAACAGCAGGAGAAGTTGTGACTGGCTGCCGTTTATTTTCTGTGATGCTTTAGAGTCGTAGTTTTAGAGGTGGCAGTGGAGGAACTGAACGAAGCCCTTCAGTCCGTGTTTTCCACGCTTCCAATTTCTGAGCGATTGAAGTCGGAGAAAGAGGAACGTTTAATACATGTCATAAGCCCTCTGCGAACCAAAGCGTAGAACAAAGCGCTGATTGTTGTGGTTGCTAAAAAAAAAGGTTTATTGAAAATGATTCATGTGGTGCATAAGAGATTTTATTAAGACTAGACAAAATTAACATCATGTTTTACTCTACAGATGATGTCTCAGAGTTAATACATGGTTTATTATTAAAAAAATATTTTAGATGTTTGTCAGTTCATTTTAATGGTGCCATTTTAAATATGAATAAGCCTACTCTGTTTTTAAATTGACCTGTGACGCGTGACTACTTCTTCTGGAGCTGTAACTACCGTGAGCCGTGATGAGTGTGAGGTGGTGATCCAGTGACACAAAGCGTAGACAGCTGCTGAAGATGCAGGAGTTCACGGTACGCACAGGCTGAATGGCAGCGCCGGAGAGACAGTTCAGTTTATTCAGAGGTGACCAAAGACCCAGGCCAAAGTAAGCCATTTTGTTTTCCTGGTAGGGCTTATGGGAAGCTGGCGGACCAAAGTTAAATCTTTAGGATTCAAAGGTTTACCATTTGAATCCCAAACTTGGATATTTTTCTCTGCTCGAAAGGTTCCAGAGTAAAATTAAATCAAATGAAATAAGTCCAAATTCAGTGGAAAATCCTTTTCTTTATACTTCGAAGAGATAAGTTTGATAGAACTTTGGATAAAAATAGATTTTAATCAGCTTAAATGATGCTTTCATTTACCCTAAAACTATCTCTACATACAAGTTGTGTTGCTTTTATGTTTGTCCAGATTCGTTGCGAAAGATTTATATGTGAGATTTTAATTGCAAACGTTTGGTATTTTGTTTTGGTCAGCATTTCTGCAGACTTTATGAAGGCCTTTCAGTTGGTTTTCTTGCACCTCCTGGTTGACGTGGAGAAAAATGATCATTTCCTTACAAAAACTTGTAAGTTTTGTGTCTCAACCAAACCACGTTTGTGTCTCTTTAAAGGAGCTGAAGTTCACGCTCGCTGTGACCAAGATGAAAGGCTACTTTGAAGCTTTCTTTGAGGAGCGGCCTCCTTTCAAATTGTCTCTAATAGAGATTAACACGGACGAGACTGTCTGGTCCGCCACCATCAGAGAAGGTGCCAGCGTGTTTATTCTCCTGCTAACATGTTTATGATGCTACACTGGTTTGAAAAAAGTCTTTTTTTTTTTCTTCCATTTCAAATAGTAGCGTTAAATTGTGCCTCAAAATCTGGATCACATTTAATATCCATGTTTTTTAAAATTATTTATTAATAGAAATGCTTCCCAATTTCTAGGATATTTTTGATAACACTGGTTGTGTAACAATGTAAATTGATATGTTAGTGAGTTATTAAAATCAGAATTCGGTGGTTCCATTCAGTGCATCAGTAGGTGGAGCATAATGAACACATTTTGACCACATCACAGCGATCTGTTAGGATTTAGGTGGAATTAATTGTATTTGTCAGTATTTACTCACATGGGAGTCCGATAGCTCCCCGTGTCGTTTTGTTGAAAGCCGGTTTGTCTGCTGAGATTTATAGTGGATGTTTTACTTTGATTGTATTCTGTGTCGTTTAGTTGATGTCTGTTTTGTTTTGTTTTGTTTTTTTTCAGGCGACTGTGTGGACAACTCAGAAAAAAAGCCAAGGAAAAGGACAATCTGTACGCTCCTTCTCGGTCCTTGGTGGGAGACAGATATTCCTTCGTGCTTTTGGCCTCTGCAGTTTGACTCAGATCAATCTTGTTCTTGCAGCTGGCAGACAGAGAAGCAGCAGCCCCTCAGAAGAAGAAACGGCCTGTAAAAGACCAAAGTGGCAGGACGAGTCAGGTGAATCATCATCCGTTTATTTTGGATTACATTGAACTCAGTTTAATTCTGTGGCTCCGATTCGAAACAGATTAAATGCATAAGTATGCGATCAGTTCAGTCTAATCATATTGAAATATTGATATCAGTTGCCTATGTTCCAGTGCTAGAAATTAATGTTGATAAGATGATTATTTAAGACTTCTAAGGAAACATAGCGTATTGTCCCACAACAGTGTGCCTATGGTTGCATTGTGAGGGATTAATTTTGATTTAATCCCTCACATTGAACATGCCGGGACTTTAGAGAACTGAAGTGAATAGAGACACTGGTTTAGGAAAACTTTTGACATAAAAGAAAAAGTAAGTAGTTAATAGCAGCTCCTTTAGTGGCTTCATCTAGAAGAACAACACATCTAAATAATGAGCTGTGAGATAATTACAAAATCCATGGGATGAAAAACAGAGTAGGTGTTGCTGGTTGCTCCAATAGCTTCTTTAATTGCTTTGTCTAGGAGATGAACAGAACTGTCACTGCAACTTGCAGGATAAGCTGAAGGCTTTTAGCTAAACTTTTTAGGTTTATCTAAAAAGTACAATCTGGGTTAAGATATTCCTCATTTTAGTAAATTTAGGGAAGGTGAAAAAAAAATTCCTAAACATGGGATTTAAATGAAATGTCCTCCAGAACAAAAGTTCTCCAAATTACTAAACTGGAGGCCACTTTATCACCATCCAGACTATCTGACTAAGCAGTTTTTGTTCTGTCTTGTTTGAGTTTAAAATTATAAAATTAAACGTTTTTGTCCAACAGACATTCCTAAAGTGTCTCTCAGGTGTAATGTGTAGTTAAATTAAACACAAAGATTATTAATGAATGGACAGAAAAGAATGAGTGTTGATGAAATACTGGTGTTTGTTCAAACTCAGCGCCATGTTGGCACAAGATCAAGAGTTTGAAGACAGGAATGAGGAGGATTGCAAATGTTTTGACCAAACCAGATTCAATCTAAATAACCAAAAGTCAGATTTAGACTACCACTTTCAGTGTCACTGTGGATATTAAATTGCTCAAGATACCTTAAAAATATTTAACACAAAGTTTGGAAAAAAAAAAATGTAAATAAAAAGTCTGAAAATCCGAATCGGAACTTGGTGTACGAGACATAGTTGATGTACTGGCTGGGTAACAGGAAAGAAGCTGCAGAGATGTGTGACGAAGTTCAAATCTGCTTCCTGGTCTGGATCCTGATTTATTGGCATTTTGGAGATTTATATGTATCCAGATTCCTGAAAGGAAGAGCTGGGGATGGATGCCATCTCTCTGGATTAAACCGATATTAAATATCGGTGTAGCCCATGTTTTCTGGCACCAAGAACACAACCGTGTCATCACTGCTTAAATCAGGAAGGGAACCTAAGAAAATTATTCACGTTGCTTTGGCAAAATTACACACCAACGCACCATTCATTTGAGAGAGCTCTGATTGGCGTAATTGACCTTGAAACCAGTCTGAAAAACAGTTTTAGTGTGTTTATGCATAAATTTCAGGTGGGATTTAGTGTTGCCTGCTCTGCCCCCTGAATACTCTCGGTGTGCTGCATCTCTAGTGTCGCTTTGAGGATAATAGAGATGCCATTTTCCAAAGTTTGTCTTTTAGATGGCTTGTGTTATACTGTAGGCTGGGATGTAGGATTACACTTTCCCTCCTTTGTCGCTTAGCCAATCCGAGATCCTGACAGCAATGAAGACAAACTTCAATTTTAAACAACTACATTGTGAAAAACAAGCATATCCAAAACGTCTGAGGTTAAAATAAATAGCTTTTTTTTAATTGCGTCTTTTTTTTCAGATGGAGGGAAAGCAGGGAAGACTCAGGGTCAGGACTTGTCAGAGAAGCAGCTCCTGAAGATCGCCCGTCTACTTGGAAAAGAGTGGAAGGAGGTGGCCATCTTTCTGGGCATAGAGTCTAAATATGTGGACGACCTCCAGGCTGTGGAAAACTGTGTGAGCATGCAAAAGCTGAAAATGCTGTTGGAGTGGAAGAGAAGGCAATCAGGAAAAGCTACGGCATACCACCTGTGGCACAGTTTGCATGATTTGGACTCCTTGTCGGTCGAGGCTCATCAGGCACTGAAAGGTATGACCAAACAGTTCACACATTCTTGTTTATTTCCCCTTCCTAACATAAAGTCTTTCTTGTGCGTGGCTAGAGTAGTTCTTGATCAGTAGTTCCTTGAGCTTCCTTAAGGTCTTTGCGATTTGAATGCTTTTTTACTCACCTTCCTGACCATTATTGCATTTTAGCCAACTTCACCAAGCCTTTGCCAGAGGCCAGATAGATATTTTAAATTTTTTTTTTGTAGTTATAGTTGGGTTGAGCGACAAACCAGACACTGAGCCAAGCAAAATGAAGCAACAAAGTATGACCATGATTATTTAAAGTTTTGATTTTCATGGTTTGGATCTGAAGAGGCTCCTCTGGCACAATGTTGTCTGCCGAAAGGTGCTAGCTAATGACGAGCTAACAACAAGCTAACGACCTAAAGCCCATATTTGATTACCAAGCTCTAATGTGTTTTAATGAAACTACGAACTACTTACATTAAGAGAAAGAAGGTTGTACTTTCTATCAATGACAAGGAAACTGAAGCATCACATCATGTGGCACTGTAGCCAAAACAGGTAAACCTCACAAGATCAGTCAAGCATGTATTAATGGAAGATAAGGCATAGAAAAAAAAAACATTAATGAAATGTTTGTGTGGGGCGGTGCAGTTGTGGCAAGCAGGACTTTCAGTCAGTTTTCTTATTGGTTTTGCGTAAAGAATTTGTGGAGTATTTATCTCATTACATTTGCTGCTTTATGGAAAAAATGAAGGCATGAATACTTTTTCAAGGCTGAAACTGAATCAAATTTATGTTGTTCTTTTTTTTCTTCTATTTTTAGGTATTATGGACAACCAAACTGATAAGTAAAGAAGAAATGTGTTCAAAAACTGAAATATCTGTTGCTTCATCAAATGAACGCAACGAGAAGCTCAGGTGTGCAATGAAGCAGCGTTGACCTGTGGACCAAACTTCAGCTTTTCCCTTTATGTTTCCAGCAACATTTTAAAATCTACATGTAAATAAATTCAGATGTGCGCCTTTGTTTTCTGTGAAAAGTACAGACTAATGATGACGTCTTTGAGTAACTATGTTTATGAATGACGCAGAGGTCCTTGAGAGGTTTGGTAGCTAATTATGTAGCCCAAAGCAAACGAAAACGTAGGTGCTACAGTCCTGGAACTGCAAAAATCATGAACAGTTTATTGTGCAACATATAATGTTTCAGTTTCAGGTGAAACCTTGTGAAATACTTAGTGAAATAATCAGGCATTAGAACGGATCTGTGGGTCTGTTTTAAGATTTACAGACTGAATTTGTGTATTAGAAGCTTTTATACTCATATTCTTCCTGTCCTGTACATATCATTTTTTATAAACCAAGATGTTTTTTTCCGAATTGTGGTTTATTTTTCTACTTCTGTTTAAACTCTATGTTTATTAGTGTCTTATTTTATATTTGCTATGTTTGTGTGAAACTATACAGAAATGCAACGTGTCAAAAATGTCATGTTTTGATGTGGCTCAGGAGTTATTTCCTTTTGTCTTCAGTTGAGAATAATGCATATTGTTTGTAAACCTTAAACGAATTTGTGTATTTCAAATGGGTACTGTAAAAAAAACAAAAAAAAACTTGTTCTACAAGTGTTTGGATTTTAGGCTGGATTTGAGTATAAATCTGGAAAATGTTTTTCTGAAACTGCTTTGGAAATTTGTTGCACAGATTTAGAACCACTAAGGTCAGAAAAACAAACTTGACTGTACAAACTCTGGGAGATATATTAAGTTAAATTACTTGAAACATTATTGTTGATTTGTCAACATTTATTGCAGAATAACTGAAGCAGCCATATTTTTTTTACAACTGAATCATTTCTTATGACGTCCAGATATTAATTAGCATTCAGAAAAGCAGCTTTACAGAACTTACAGCTGATGTTTTTATTTGTCCTTGTTTTTGTCAGGTCTGAATCCCTCCAACAATTTTACAAAAATAAAAGTTGACTCTTAAAGTGAGTAAGACATGAGATGTAGTTATGTTTTAATTTATTTTCTGTGATTATAACCCCATTTCTAAAAAAAAAAAATAATAAAAATTGGGACAATATACCAAATGAGAACTCAGAACTGTTGCTAATGAATTGCTATGAAATGGTAAAAACCATAAACGTTATTCATCCTGATAAGTTATTTTCTAGTTGATTCTCATGTTGAAGGTGTGATTTAACCTGTTTTATTTTTTCTTTTCCTGTTAAATCTGTTAAAAGAGTGACAGCTCTGGCTAAAACTGAAGAGGTTTTATGTATTAAATCATTTATTAATTGATGTATCCTGCAACTACTGCAAATCTCGTTGAAATACTGTTGGAACTGAAAAGTGTGGTGTGGAAGGAAAAAAAATCAGCAAACTTGAGTGTTCAATATTCAAAGCTGGTTTATTAGGCCTCCAGCGTCACAGCACAGTTCAAAATGGCAGCTTTCCCATCAGTCAGTCTGTCTGCAACATCCAGCAGTCCACCTGTATACTGGTTATCCCTTCCTTCTCAATTTACCCCCAGCCAATCAAACTACTGCTCCCTCCATATAAGAGTTGGGTTTGAGGTGGGTCTCCTTCTTAGCAGGATTCCAAGATGGCCGCTGCAACAACACACCCACAAGGTAACAAACATTTCACAGACAAAGGATCATATGCACACTATAGCATTCAAATATTACAGAAAATCTTATTGTTTCTTAATATTTTCTCACTTCCTCCCCCTTCTGGTTCACAAAACTCAGGCAAACGAGAAAGGTAGTCGGCAATACGAATTGTTTTACCTGGACAATGCTGTATGGTGAACTGGTATGGCTGAGGGACAAGGCACCAACGAAATATCTATGCATTCTGATGCTGCTTGGAGTGCAGCCACTTCAGAGGTCTTTGATCGGTTTGCAAAGTAAATTCTCTTCCTAGGAGATAATATTTTAAATAGTCCAAAGCCCACTGTATTGCAAGTCCTTCCTTTTCTACTGTGGAGTACTTTTTCTCCTGGTCAAACAGTTTATTTAAGAAAAGGACAGGTTTTTCTTCACCAGCTTCTCCTTGAGCCAGCACTGCTCCGAGACCAACATTTGAAGCATCCACTTGAACAAATGGGTTGGAAAAGTTAGGACTCTGCAAAAGAGGATCAGTTTCTTTAAAGATTAAAATGCATTTTCACATTCATCCTTCCACATCATTTTAAAAGTAGGCTTTCTTGTTAACTCAGAGGGGCTGCCAAAGTTTAGAAAGGGGGTATAAAACTTCTATACCACCCAACTAAGCCCAAAAATGATCTCACTTGCTTCTTTGTTTTGGGTCTGGGGATTGCTTGAATGGCTTTTACTTTTTCAAGTTGTGGCTTTATTTGTCCATGGCCAACAAGGTAGCCTAGATATTTGACTTCTTCTTGTGCCCATGCACACTTGCTCACATTCAGAGTGAGACCAGCATTCTGGATCTTTGACATCACAACCTTTAAATGTTGTAGGTGATCCTCCCAAGACTCGCTGTAGATCACAACATCATCCAGGTAGGCCGCAGCAAACTTTGAACAATCATTAAGGATAATGCCCATCAACCTTTGAAAGGTAGCTGGTGCCCCATGAATACTAAAGAGTAGAACAGTATAATGGAGTAAACTCATGCCTGGAATGTGAAATGCTGTGTATTCTTTACAAGATGGACCTAAAGGTTCTTGCCAGTAAACTTTGCACAGATTTACTTTACATTGAACACTTTACATACTTTATTTGGCCTTCCCCAGTCTTTCCAGTAGCTTGTCAATGCGTGCCGTGGGATAAGAATCAAAACAAGAAATGCTGTTGAGCTTTCTTAAGTCAAAACAGAAGTGAAGTTGAGTCTTTTTTTAGGAACCACCACATTGGGATTTGACCACTCGCTTCTTGATGGCTCCATCACTCCCATTTCCAGTATGGTCTGGACCTCCTCTTTCAGCAGTTCCATCAGTCGTTCTGGAATCCTGTAAGGCTTAAGATGAACAGGTATTGTATCTATCAAAGTTATTTTGTATTTTATGACATCAGTTCGCCCAGGTACATTTATAAACGGAGATGGAAAAGGTTGTTTGATCTCACTCAGCTGTTGCCACTGATCATGAGTCGGATGCTTTGGAGCCTCTTCTTTAGCCAATTCTCTGCATGGACTCATTTCAGCTTCTCCATCCTTCAACATGGCTCTGTCTTCAGGCTGAACATCTTGTACCAACAGAATCTGCTTCACATCCATTTCTGGAATATTTCTTTCATGATACTCCTTTAACGGATTCACAGAGAGCAGTTGCTTTGACTTTTGTTTTTCTGGACAGATCCTTTCATAAGTCACTGGACCTGCTCTTCTAAGCACAGTGTAGGGTCCTTGCCATTTAGCTAGCAACTTACTTGGTCCACTTGGCAAAAGTACTAAAACTTGTTGGCTAGTCTTCAGCTTTCTTTCACGGGCATGTTTGTTATACCGTACCTTTTACTTGTGTTGTGCTTCCTGCACATGGTCTTTAACTTGTTCTCTGTACTTTTCCAGTTTGTCTCTCATTTGCAGTACGTAGGAGATGATGTTTGTTGTTGGCGAAGCCACTTCACTGGAGTCAGAGTCCACTCCAGCCACCCAGTTCTCCTTCAGCTTGTCCAAAAGGCCTTAGATGTTCTTAGTTGCCAGAGGGACACAATAATCCCCTCGTGAGCTAGAAGGTTCAAATTAGATGAAAAAAGAGGATGGGTGTTCTCTGCTAAAATATTTCTTGTCGTCTTCCATGTTCTTTGAACAAATAGTTGAGACCGAGTAGTTTTTGATTTCTCCACTATTTACTTGCTTTTTTACCTGCCATTGAAATTATTCTCAAAGGTTTGTCTGTCTGCAGCTCATGTGACCAAACCAGCAGAGGAGATGAACAGTAAAAACACTTAAAATTGTCTTGTACACAAACTCCAGATGGCTAACCTCAAGATCACTGGGTCTTCTTAAAAGATAGTCTCTGACAGCAGTTCTTAAAAATATAGCCAGTGTTTTCAGCAAAGTTGAATTTGCCACAGTTTCAACAAGTTGGCCATCGAGAGAAACTGGAACCACTTTCAGGTTTTTTATTAGATCATTTAATTTGCTCCCCCTCCTTACAAAAATGAAAAATTAATAATAAAATAAAAATATTTGTGGTATTCTCATTTAATAACTTGATATTAGTTGTTTTACCATCCCCACGCCACTAGAGGCAGTAGTAAACCTGAAAAGATGCGACTAAGAAGCAAATTTAGAAGTACACAAAAGCTACAGAATTTAAAAACTGTGACGAACGCTGAAGTAAGTAAAAGAGAGATGTTCAAGTACATGCTGAGAGTGGAACTGCTTCTCAAAAATGAAGCTATATCTCGAATTTCATAAGAAAACAAAAATGGGAGACAGCGAATAATATAGAAAATAGCGCCCCCTTATTTTCCGGAGTGCAATGGTCTCACTTCCCACGAAGTCCTTCTCTCCTGAGCGGCTAGTTTCTGCTAGGTTTTTTTGTTGTTGTCCTTTTCTTTCTTTTGTGTTTTGTTCTGTTCTGTTTTGTTTGCAGGCCAAAGTTTGGAAACTTCAGAATCAAACAATGTCAGGTCAGAGAACTTTGAAATTTAAAGATGATACTTATGCTGTGTTGTAGTCAGAGTTAGAATCAGCTTTATTCGCCTAATTTGTTCACAAAAACAAGAAATTTAATTTCGGTTCCGCTTTGCACTGAATACTAGGACAATTGAAAAAAAGAAAAAGTACAATATATTTTTCTTTACTCATGCCAAAGTATGAATCTGAAGTTATTGTCTGATTCGGAACGTTACTAAAGGGCAATTCCACCAAATTTTTCACACGTAACTGAAGTTGGTTTCCGATTCCAGCTTCCAATTCGGGAAATGGCTAAAGGGCTATTGAACCTAATTTTTCACTACCTTCCGCAACTTTAATCGACGCTAGTTTAAAAAATACAACACCTAGACTCTTCAAACCTGGACTGGATTATTCTGCTCTAATAGCAGAATATTTAGGACCATGTTTCTGATTTGTGAAATTGCAATAAAGGGCAATTTTTACCCTTTTTTTGGTCTCGGTCACACAAGATCTGCTCTCAAGCTAGGCCTGTCACGATATAAAATTTTGCTGGATTACAAATTGCTCCAGAAATTATTGTGATAAACAATAACATTGTTGTTTTGAGAACATTTTCAAGTAAAGTAAAAGCAATAATGGCATAAAAATTAAAGAACACATTCTCAAAAAATCAATAAAATCTAAATTCCATTGAACATTTAAACACTGCAACTGGAATACATTTAGAATATCCAAAATAAACTAATAAAGAAAACTACAGAAACAACAAATAAAATAAATAATGAAGTCTCTGAAAACAAAATTATCTTTAGATAGATGAGACCAAAACCAGGGACATTTCTTAAGAACAATTTTGGGGGGGTCGGCAAGTTACAATAAAATGTGGTTTAAACTTTTGTTGTCTTCAAGCTGAAGGACCAAAAATGACTAGCAAGTAGCAATCAGATGTATTTTTCTGAGTAAACAACTTGTTGAGACCCATAGGAGTCAAACTGAGATTCAGATGTTTAGATATGAGTTTGGTTCAGTGTCACTGATCTTCTCTGCTACACCTTTACAGAAATTTAAGGCTCTGACTAAAGACAAGTTTTAATGAGTAACTCCACGTAATAAAATTCCTTATAAACATTGATTTATTGAAGTGGCTCTTAATATAAGTTATGTGTGTTATTTAATTTATAACTTAAGTTGCTTTAAATTTTTTTTTGTTTTGTTTTTCCTTATCCTGGATGGTTGAGAACCTATAAACATGTAGAAATTGAATATCTGGGAGTGTCATAACTTAAACTTAAGGCTAGGCACCAGAGTTTTTCTAGAAAAATATTAAGATTTTGTAGTTTTAAAGGCTCCACGTTGAAGATGGTAAGAAATAAAGGCATACTTTATTATTTTTTACTGTCTGGCTCCCATTCAGAGCTGTCGGCTAGTATGTAAACACTCAGCCCCTCCTGTTTCAAACTATTCTCATTAAAGTAAGACTTGGGGAGTTAAATACAATTGAAATATTGGTTACCTTTGACAGAAAAAAGAGGCAACTATGCAATGTAGCCAGTTTTGCTCATTTTGATTTCTAAGGCCTAATTTGGCAGTTTGTCTTGACTCAGCCGAAGTAATGAAATAACAAACTGCAGTCAGATTTTTATTGTTAATGGGTTTCTTTCTATTGAGTGAAAATAAATACAAAGTGTTGCATGTCCTTTGCTATAAGCTTTTACTTACTAGAGGGTTTTGTGTTTGTGCTGCAGAGCTACAGCTACTTCCTCACTTCAGAGGACTAAACCATTGTTCTAATAGTGGCGGGGGTGGACCTAAAAAATCGTTCTCATTTTTTTTCTTTAATGTATGGCAGATTTATTTTGTTCTTTGTCTCTGTAGCCTTTTCATATTGATATTGTTGAAACACAAAGGTTTCTTTTATGATAATTTTATACTTTTCCAAGATTGGGGGGTCCGAAACCCCCCAAACTTCCTGGAATTTCCGCCCATGTGTGAAACATTTCTCTGATTTGTGAAACTGCAGTAAAGGACAATTTCAGCAATTTTTAGGCATTTGGATCAGGGCCATCTAAAAATTGCAGATTCTGCTAGATTTAACTGTTTAACCCTCCAACAATCTTGGCATGACGCTCAGGAAGAGCGCAGCAGATGTCATGGTTGGCCAACTGGGTGACCCATCACTCTTAGCTTTGCTGAACCACAAAAAACAAAACAGAAGAACCCAAACTGTTAAAACAGCAACCAGTGCCAGAACTGCGCACACGGTTAAAAGCTCAACCCTGGTTCAGTTTTAGAACCACGGGAGGGTTAAAACTCCTCTTATTAATTTTTAGCTTCACTTCATAGTCACATTTAGCCAAGTGCTTGCTGCACCGTCCTTCTCCGTATAGCTTACAGAAAGAGCATCAAGCTGCCAAAGAAACAAAAGTCATCAAAATATTGGTGCTTGTAGTAACTTTTGCACTGCATCTCTTGTCTATTTATTTTTTGTAACTTTACTGTATTTATTGTAACATTTTGCATTATTTGTTTCTATATCTTTGGAATTCCAGATAAAGAACTTGACAGAGTCAGATCCCACTTTGTGAACAAGGTGTCCAAAGAAGTAATAAATCAACTCCTGGACGGCCTTTTGCATGATGGTGTGTTGAATGATGGGGAGAAGGATGCAGTAATTGAAGAAAATGACAGCAGAGCAGATAAAGCACGCTGTCTCATCGACAAGGTGAAGAGGAAAGGACATGAGGCCAGCAGCAAGATGATTACTTGCTTGAAAAGTTTGGATAAAACACTGTACTATGAGTTGGGTCTGTCCAACGTCCAGCCTGCTCTGCCAGGTGAGAGGTTTACACACATTTTCTAAAAAATGATATGTGTATACTGCTGCAATAAGAGATAGTTCAGATTGGAAAGAGCTTTTCACACCTCTTAACCAGAGGTGCCAGTGAGTGTTGATAATATATAATGCAGTCATAAATGTGCTCTAGTAAATGTAATGTAAATGGTTCTTTCAAACCAACACATTTCTATTTATCATTAGCTGCAGCAGGCCCAGTGGATCAGAGTGGATCAACTCCTTCAGTCTCCAGCGTGGAAGAGTTCTGGAAGTCCAAAGAGAACGATCCAGAGGTCAGTAATACGTTGAACTGAATGAGACGTTACTTTTGATTAAAAAAGAACATTGTAAATACAGAAACCCTGAAGGTGAGTTGTGTGAAAGGTTTTTGTTATATTGGATGTATAACCCAATTTACATATATCTTTACATATAATGAAATATATTAATTTTATTTTGGGGTTGATTTTGTTAATATTTTTCTCACTGTGCTGTTGATCAAGTGAAACTAATTTTGAATAATGTAAACATGACATGATAATTACCAACCTTAACTTTACATGTCCTTTGCATATGGCTACAGCAAACAGCTTTTTTTTTTTTTTTAAATCAACGTTAATTTTTTGTTTCTTTACCTCTTTCTTATTCGTCTCTCAGGTCTATCCTGTGACACAAACTTCCTTTAGGAACCGTGTTGCTCTGCTGATCACTAATATCAAGTTTTCTGAGAAATCAATGAACAGAAGGGGAGCAGAGAAAGACGAGGAGAACATGGAGGAACTGCTTTCTAATCTGGGATATGAGGTGGTGAAATACACAAACCTCACTGGAAAGGTATTTTATTCTAGATGAGAGATTAAATGAAACATATTATCATCTGACTGATTAATTAATTTAACAACTGGTGACATGATTTTCTGTCTTCTTCCAGGCGATTGATGAGGCTTTAATTGACTTCACTAAACATCCCAAACTAAAACACACTGACAGCGTGTTTGTGGTTCTCATGTCTCATGGGAAGCTGGGGAAAATTCTTGGGGTTGATTGGAAAGAGAACAAACCAGATAAATTTCCAATCAACAACATTTTCAAACACTTGGGCTCCAAGAGCTGTCCAGAGCTAAGAGACAAACCAAAGGTCATCATCATACAGGCCTGCAGAGGAGGTGATTCAGATCTGCTGCTGCAGATACTAAAGTTCACTGTGAGTTGATATAATGATCTCACCTGTTTGACTTTTTTATGCTTCAGAACAAGGAGGAAGCGTTCCGGTTAACGACAGTCCAAACACAGCGGATCATGTTCTACAATCTGAGGACCTTATAGCAGAGAAGCTTCATCATTTAACTTTGGAAAAAGATTTCATTTGTTTTTCATCCTGTATTTCTGGTGGGTTTAAAGTGAGACATTAGATGAACTTATTGTAATGGTTGTAACTTCATTACTTTTTAATCCCTGCTCATCTTCCTTTAGGCATCGTGTCGTCCAGACAATCAAATCGTGGGTCTCCCCTCATCCAGAAGATTGTGGAAGTTTTCAGTTCAGAGTCGTACCAGGAAGATATTTCTGAGCTTTTTGAGGAGATAGAAATGGTAAGCAAGAAATATTGAGTATGAGTTTAATATATATATATATATATATATATATATATATATATATATATATATATATATATATATATATATATATATATATATATATATATATATATATATATATAAAAAATATTAGCTTAAATATAATCACTACAGATAAGCAGAAAAATAGCTTGTTACTGATTGATGCTGATTTAGTCATAAAATCTTTTCTTCATTGTTTCGTCCCAACAGGCCCTCTATTTCTCTGCAAGCCATTACTATCTTAGTGGAACAAACATTAGCAACACACTGACAAAGCGTTTTTACCCTTTAATAGGCGTCAGGTAAGGTGCATCTTGTTGAAACTCCTACTTTATCAACAGCTCGCTTCAATCCTAGGCTTAGAAAAATGCCCAGTGATTAAATTAATATGGTTAAAATAATTTATCCTATTTTACTTACTATCAACATCGTGCAACATGTTTCTATTTAATGTGAACAGTTCCATGAGATATATTAATATTTCAGTCTTGCCATTAGTGCTCATCTTCTATCAGAGATCTTACTCTGGCTTTGGAATGACAAACCCTCTGTACTTGGGAGTAACTTTGCTTGCAGCGTTTTGGGAAAATTGTAGTCTGAAGTTTTACAGAAGAGTTATGGATTAAACATGTTTGCATGACACAATTTCTTATGAACAGTGCGACGCTGAGAGATCTCTGGTGGAGCACATTGTCTGAAAATGCCCCCAAAACAAACCTTCTACTATTTCCTGTCCTCCAAACTGAACTTAAAGTGGGATTATTTTAGTGCTTTTGTAAAACTAGAAATGCAGCTGGTCGACAAAATGAGGTTGTTTCAAAGTAGTGGATTTTACAAATACATGCTTTTAAGCTTGTATTTATAATTACTTAAATTGACTTAATACTAGTCTGGCTCAAAAAACAGTGAAATATGTCAAACTTTTAACATATTGACTACACTTTTTCCACTGGGGTTGTGTCTTTACCTTTCAGAGATAGAAGTGTCTTTGTGATGAAAGACAAAGGTAAAGTAATTTTCAGTCGCTCCTTATTTGTGTCCTTTAAGCTGCTCATCTTCTTTCATCAGAGGGAAAATGCTTTTCTTCATCTAAACTACAGATCTTACTAACATTTCTAATAAATCTATTCTTTTTGCAACACCGTGCCTCTCACTTCACTTCTTAACAGCTTTAATTGAGATTTAACAGAGACTCTTTATCATTGGAGTGATCACATATACTTTTATTGAAGTATATATATTTTTCTGATGTTGAAAACGTGTAATAATTGCATCTTATTTTTATAGACATAGTTACAGATACATTCTCACAAAGTGAGGGCAGTAGCTATGGTAAGTACAAATATCACATCACTGTGAAGGTTTAATGCTTGGATTATATTAAGCTATTTGTTAATTGTCTGCTACATGTTGATTTATTGAACAAACAGGAACATCCACTGAGGTCAGCTCACAAGAGGAAGAGCAGCAGGCGGAGGAGGAAGAAGAGAATGAGCAGGAGGAAGAGGAAAAGCAGGAGGACGAAGCTGATGAGCTGGAGGAGGAAGATGAAGAGGAAGAGCAGGAGAAGGAGGAAGAAGAGAATGAGGAGGAAGATGAAGAGTCTGGTGAGAAACACTTTGAACTACCTAATCACGCCACTGAACACATTCCTCCTTTGTGCCACCCAATGGGAAGTTTTAAAACCAGTTTGAAGTTATTGTGGGTTATAATAAAACTTCAGATATTTGCTTTGCTTTGCCTCAATTTCGTTTTTGAAAAAGCAGAAAGGGAGAAATAAGTTGTTAAATAAAATCTGGAAGTTTTCTTTTTAATTTTTTTAATTTTTTTGTTATTCATTCATTGAAATGCAATACATTTATAAATATTTACATTCCTCACATTGTTGTGATGAATAGTGTAGGACTTTCATGTAATCTATTAAAAGTTCATCAGTGGAAGTGATGTTGACATTGCTGGAATTACTTTACAGCGTTTTTCTTCCTTTTTCTCCTCCAACGTGATGAAGAGACGAGCAGCAAATCCTGATCAAGCAGGAGGTTTAACCTGCTGCTTGGCTGCAGTCAAATTTCATACATATAGGCAGATGGGCTTGTGCCTGACCCAAAAAACAAAACAAACCATTAAATGAAAAAAAACAACAACAAAAAAAAACATTGAAAAAATTGTTTTTGCACGTTTTCACTGATATTTTGTACAGGTGCACAAAAATCTTGGTACTGTCACTAAATACATTTTATATTCATTTGTCTATATGTGTTTTTCTGAAATATAAACCCAAACCAAAATAAATTAACAAGCAAAATTGCTTGCAAACCTTTTCTTTATCAAACTCAAATTCTTTGACGGTATAAGAAAGTCCCTAGCGTTTTGTTTTTGTTGCAGACATAGACAGCCAAACTGAACTGATGCATTTTGAACTTTTCTGTGATTTCTACAGGTCAGAAAACAAACCAAAGTAGATGTTGCTCATCCAATGAGATAATGCTTGTAGATAAGATGATTTTTTATTTTATTTGTTTTCAGTGGCTCTAAACTTCTTCTGTCTCTTCTGA
The DNA here is from genome assembly GCF_019740435.1 of Gambusia affinis. NCBI lineage: Eukaryota > Metazoa > Chordata > Actinopteri > Cyprinodontiformes > Poeciliidae > Gambusia > Gambusia affinis. The sequence goes on from NC_057873.1 coordinate 23,468,019, forward strand.
ACTTTTTCTAAAGGATCACTGCTTGGTTTTAAAAAAATTTTTGTTTATTCTGACAGCTCACACATTCAAGTTCTGCTGTGAAAAATGTAAAAGCATCGCTCAGGTGAGATCTGAAACCTGATGTTTCTTGATTGTAATTTCACTCCAACTTGCAAATAAATTACTGGATGTTCTCTCCACAGACCCACGGCACAAAGCTTGTTACTCCCCAGAGGATTTCAAACGGATGTTTCCAGTGAGTGAGACACACCGCCTGTGCAGTAGAAATGTACATGTCAATCAGTGCCGTCACTCACACTGTGTGTCTGTGTTTAAAGAATGCAGCTGGAAGGAGAAGGCTCATACGAGTGTTCGGTCACCGGTCTGGCCTTTGAAGCAAGCGAGTCGGTTCTGGTGCGGTATTCGGTCTTATCCTGGTCCAAGTTTGGCTCGTTCTTATCCAACTCCTGGAAATTTGCTGGACCAATCTTTGACATCGACACTGTCAACAAGGAGGCGTCTGTTCTCACATCCATCCACCTCCCCCACTCTGTTTGCTTAGCCCGTAAGAGCAATTAATGTCTTTAATATTGAGCCTCTTTTAAAAGAGTCGCCATAAAACTTTCATGTCTGATATTTTCTAGAGTCTCCTGACAACGCCGTGCCATTCAAGATCCTGTGTGTTGTCGATGAGGTTTTCAGGGAGGCTTTCATTGAGCCACCCTCAGGCTACTCAGGTAGCCACGTTAAGTGGAGGGTGAAGTCCCTGTCCCCCGTGTGTCCCATCATTCCAGCAGACGAACAGGCTGAATATCATGGCATTGTTCTGATCTACAAACAGATAAACACCAACAACAACATCTTCCATGTCTACCTGGTCCTAAATAACATTTCTGCCATTAAAGTAGGTATTATTTACCTCGGTATTGTTATGGAAACTGAGTGATTTCTGGTTTTGTGATTTTTGTCAGCTGACTGAAGGGAGAACTCGTTTTGTTTTTGTTTTTTAAAATGAGACACACTTTAGACTGGGCATGTTTTCATGCATTAACTTTTCTCTCTGACAGTTTTCAAGACAGAGTTAATATTTCACTAATTTTCCCCCCAAAACAAACACAATTACTCCTAATTATAAGAAGCAATTAGTCTGTTAATTGTATTCTTGTAGTTATTTGTTTCCACTAGCGTGCACACAGAAACAAAAACAAACTCCATCCTCACACAGAGAAATACTCCATTCATGAAATAAAGATCATTGCCGACATGAAATCAGCTCGAATGTTCATGATTGAAACTCCAGCAAAATGCCTCATTTTTGAAACCGTGAGGAAACGGTAAGAACAGAATCAGAGCCCACAGTAACTTTCACTTCTGCTCATGTTTGCTTCCATTGTGGTTTTGACATTAACACAGTTCACATTTCCATTGTTGTATATCACCATGGTCACTGCTTTAATTCGCTTCATCAATCCCCATATCTGATAGTAACATTGAGCAGGTGGAAAAAGGGGACGGTTTATATTTAAAACCAACCAAAAATCAGCCGTGATGCCATTCTGGAAGTGTGACTGTGGTTGCAGGAACTTGTGGGTCTGGGAGGATCCAGCTGGTGGAAAAACTACACAAAATGAAAGATGCCGGTTCTTTAAATTGGTTGCAGTTAGTTTTTCCATGTGGTTTCTCGGCTCTCGTCGTGTTTTTATTTTAATTCTCCTGGTTGTTGTTTCCAGGAAACTCATTAACCCTCTGCTTTGTTTTTCATTCAGGATATACGTGATCAGGTTCAGAGCTACCCGAATAAATACGTCAGGGTGACTAAATCCTCCTTCTGCAGACTGGTTGAGGGGATATTTCGCTTTTCCAGTGAGCCGGAGGGAGTGGTCAGACCTCAGGTGTGCATGCCTCCATGTTAGTGAATTGTGAGCGTCACTAGGATTGACTCATAATCCCAGGTGTAAAAATACTAAAGCATCAAGTTGTGTGCAGGATCTTTGTGGAACTAGATGATCTTGGAATATTTGCACTTTATCTTTTTTCAGTGTTTCTGCAGGACTTGTTTTTTTTATCTTGATGTAACTTTTGGTTACAATGGCAAGAATAAATTTCTTGTCTTTTTGCAGGAGCTGGAATTTACACTAGCTGTGATAGCATTAAAGGGCTTTTTCGAGGTCTTCTATGACAAGCAACCTCCGTTTGAATGGTCTGTAAGAAAGAAGAGCACTGATGAGGTCGTCTGGTCTGCCGTCATCAGAGCAGGTACCAGTGAATTTAATTAAAGAGATCCAAAGGAATCTTACAGGACTGTGGTTTATGACTGATTATGTTAAATACATTAGTATATTTCTCAGTAGATTTTTTTTTTTTCCAGGACATATTTATGTCAAATTTATGATCTTGTTAAAAATACAGACAGGGCAGGTAACTATATTCTTTATTTTTAAGTAACTTAAAATATGGTGTTTATTGATGCTATTGACTCCTCTGATGCTAGTTTACCTGTTTTACCCTTGAAATGGGTATTTGTCCTTTTTCCATTTGTCCATTGCCGCTAAAGCAATTTTCTCAACATGCAATTTAAAAAAACAAAAGTTACAAAAATAAACTTAATCAATTTCTACTTGTATGCCCTTTTTTGATCTACATGACAATTTACGTCTGACCAATAATTTCATCCCTCCTAAAAAAAAAAAAAAAAAAGTCTTAAATTTCTACTTTTTACTCATGTTTCATTGTGGCCAAAAGGGTTACCAGTCATACAGGAACGTTAAATTGCCCATAGGGATTTTATGCTGGTTTGTAGTTTGATTTTTGTTAGAACATGGATGATGTCAGTCATTTTCTTTCTTTTTTTTGTCTCCAGACGACTGCCAGGCTGCATTCAAAGAAAACCCAAGGAAAAGAGCCAAATGTAGGCTTCTTTTTTAGCTTTTAGTTACACAGATTTTCCATCATATTTTTCAGGTTTTGTCGTGTTACTAACATTGTAACCATCTCTGTCCCACAGATGATGGTGAGAGTGTCCATCTTTTGATGACTGGACAAAAGATGGATTTAGTTACTAAACAAAGCTTTTCCAGTTAACTTGTCTAATTTTTCCAGATGACTTGAGAGCAAAGATCCATCGGGGTCAGGACCTGTCAGAGAAGCAGCTCATGAAGGTCGCCAAGAACTTTGGGTCAGAGTGGAAGGAGGCAGCCATTTACTTAGACTTACTGACCAAAGATCTGGATGAGATCCTGGAGACGGAGCAGGATGTGACCATGCAGAAGCATAGGATGCTGGTCAGGTGGAAGAACAGCAGGAAACCAGGAGAAGCTACTGCGGCTGCCCTGTTGGAAAGTTTGGAAGATATGGATAAATTGTCCACTTACGTTCGCGGCATTCTGCACGGTAAAGATTTCATCCACTCTTTAAGTTTTCTAAAGGTTTCAAAGTTGTACTTTAAACTTTTACTTATTTATTATCAGTGTTGAGGCATTTAATCTGTTCGTTGTGCAAAGTCTGCTCAAAAATTCATAATATTCCAGTGGTAAATTATTGTTGCTGTAATACGATGAATTATTATTCTGCCGTGTTTACAGCTTTTCCAGTGTTGCCCTCTCATTGACTTTAGCCTAATATTGGATTATTTATCTATCCAATTCATACTTTTGTTGTTTTTCCTCCAAACCAGTGCCCAAAATATTTAACAAATGTCCACAAAATATTGAAAAGAGGCATGCAAGAGGTAAAGAGAAAGTAACTGAGCCAAATGATTAAATGTTTTTTTCTTTTCTGTTGTGTCTGCTTTCAGATTTAATGAAAGCAGACGATGAACGCATGGACAATTAAGAAGATCCATAAAAATGGATTCAGTTACACCCACTCGAGGACGACGTCAAAGAAACGGAGACGCCTGCTGGAGACTTTGCGGGTCTAAGGGAGCCAACCACTGCCATGATTTTAGGGACTGCCAGGTGATAAAACCATATTGGGAAGAGTTCCACAAACATATTGAAAATATATTCAATGTAAACATTCCATTCAAATGTGAAACGTTGTGCTTGGGCTACTTGCAATTGGTCACATGGACCAATAAAGACAAAAAACTGCTGGCTATATTACTGGCACCCAGTAAGAAAGCCATCACAAGGAAATGGCTAAAACCAGATCCACCCACCATCGATGAATGGATTGAAATTGTTTACCAGAATTATGCTATGGAAAAGATTTAGTTTTCCCTCCAAGTTGAAAAGGGAGATTTTTATAAGATCTGGACCAAATGGACTGAGTATGTAAAGCCAATTAGATCTGACTTCATTTGATTGTTCTTGTGAATTGTGTGTCCTGCCCTTTTATATTCTTGTGGTTTTTATTGCTCGAGGCGGTGCAATCCCCATTTTTGTTAAAGTTTGTTCATTTTTCTTATCGTTCACAACTAAAATTTGTGATAGTCTGTAAAAGAAAATACCAGAAAGGCACCATGGACAAAATCACTTGGACTCTCCGCTTCTATCCTCATATACAACCTTAAAGGGGTAAAGCTCTAATTGACGAATGTTATGGAAATCTGTCTTTCTAAATAAAAAAATTTGAATAATAAGAAATGGATTCAACAAACTGTGGAACATTTGTCGGCTGCAGCAAGGATCTCAGGAGTGCAATGAAGTGTCATTGACAAGTGGACCAAACTTCACCTCTCTTTTGTTTTTATTTTCTACTCGCCAAACAACAACTTTTGTGTTTACATTTAAAATGTGCCAAAATCCGTATCCTGTAACATGTTCATGTTGGTTCCATGTGTGAAGCTGGTGAGGTGTGTGAAATGGTGTGTGTACCATATTAGGTAAATTCCTGTGGATTATTTAGTAAAACGGATTCATTTTCTTGAGGTGAATTATGCCATCGTTTGCTCATCATGTGAATGGGACTCAGTGGAAAGATGAATGCAGTTTGGTGAATCTGGGTGCAAAGTGGTTTGTAGAAATTTGATCCAATTACCATTTATGTTCACCATGTTCTTTATACATCTTTTTGTCTGTTACAATTTTTTTTTTTTTACTCGTAGTCAAATTTTATACACCTATTATCTGCATGTAATAGGTTTTCTATTGTGTACCAGACAATAATAAATATGTTGTATTTGTAAAATAAACCTGTCTGATGTATTCATTAGTTGACAGTCTTAAAAACAACATTTTTACACTGTGAGTTTTAGTGCGGTTCAGCTGCACCGGCAAAGTCTGAGCACATTTTGGAAACTTCATTTGGAAAATCTGATGGACAGATTTGCAATAACTGTTAATTAGAAAAAGTGAACATTACTGTAAACACTGCTGTTTTAGTTAATTAATCTGAAATAATGTAAACACTGGTACAAGAGAGCTGAAGATGCAATATTGTATTTCTATTTTTTGTCTTATTTTCAGAACAGTCTTTTGACATTACTTTTGTTTTTCATACAATTAAGACTTCATACAATTAACACAACCAACCATCAGTCCATGGCAGACTTTTGCACCATTTTATACAAGATAAAATTGTCTACATGTACACACACTTTTGTTACAGCTTCCTTACTAATATGTAAAACCTGAGACGTATAAACGTCTCATTTTCTCTATCTGAACAGGTGAATGTTTTAAATGATCTCCAAATCAATGTAGAGTTCTGAACTTAAAAGTTTAGTTTTGCAAATTGTTGTTGTTTTGCTAATAAAAAAAAATGTTGCGATATGAAGCCTGTATTTATTTGACACTTATTTTGACCGCCGAAGCACTGGCACTAGAACTTTGCATGGAGTTTGCTGCACGGCCAGCACAATCACTCTCTACATAACTAAGGGCACCAAACACTAAAGCAGGAGAGAACGGATTTTATAGCTGCAAGAGATGTATATTAAAACTACATTATTGTTCGTAAACACATCAATTTCATAAAGTATTTTCCTGCCCATCCATTGAGCAGTTTGCTAACCTCCAGAAGAATCCATAGATTATCATTTCTTTTTCAGGATTAAGATTTATTTGCAACATGATTACCCCGCAAATAAAATGAAATGTTTATAAAAATCGCAGGGAACTGATATGAATCTGATTTTTTACTAATTGAATTCAATTTGGTAATACTTAAAGCAAAAAAAAAAGAAATTTATGTCATTTGAGCTAAGCTTTTAAAGCATTTTCTGATTAATTTCATTGATTATAAATCCTATTTTGACAAAAGTTGCGAGCAAAAGGAGTTTTATGATCTTATGTTAAGCTGAAACAAACATTAAAGCTACAGTAGGTAGTTTTTGTAAAAATGTTTTAATGTAAACAGAAGATATATATATAAATATACATATATACACATACATACATACAACTATTCACCTGACAAAATATGAATATTTGATGGACTGTATTTAAATCAACAATCTATTTTATCATCCCAACAGCAAACATTTTTTATGAAATAATAATAATTAAAAATTTTATTCATGGCTTAATAAAGGAGACAGTAATATTTCCACCAATGCCAGATTTGCTTGGATAACTTTTTCCCTTAATTAGATACAATTGTCATTTGCAAACTGCAGTTTGTTTTTACTCAGATTATCTTTTTCTGACGTTAAAACTGAATCAAAGGAATCACTGAAGGGTACAAAACCAAAAAAAATAAAAATAAAAAAATCAAAGAAGGAAAATTATTTTTCACACACACACAATAATGTGAAAAGCTAACTGAGAAACGTGAGTCTGGAAAAAGTGCCATTCAACAAATGTGGGGAACTTTATTTGAAATACACATCAGCTTTCTAGAGATTTTCACAAAACACTGCTTTACTTTCAGATCAAATAAATTAATAAGTTAATACAAATAAATAAATAAATCATAAATATATAAATTAAATCGAATACTGGAATATATTCATAAACTGACACCAGGCCAATATGACCGTTCTTAATCTTAGTGACAGACTGGCGGACCCTTGGCTCTTACAAAGAGAAGAGGGTCCACACCGATAGCTTATGCCTGAGCACCACGTTCAGTAGCTTGTGGCGACAGCGAGGGGCCGTTGCGGGTTTGGGGCGGTGAATCATATGGAGGGCAGACAGGACCGACGGTGACGTGGTTGAAGCTTCGGTGTGTCTACTTCCTGTGGTCCCCTGAGGAGATGTAGCCCACGACTCGGTTGATGGTGATGGCGCGAACGTGGAAGCCTCTCATCATCTTACACATCTTCTGTCGGTTCACGTAGGAGGAGTTTCCCCACCGACCGGGTGCGTCCTAAATACAGGACAGACGGGAGAATGACCATCGTGCTAACAACAGAAATGCCCTTTGAAGAATAATTACAAGAAAACACTAATCTCCCTGTAAGGATTACAGGATTAATTTATTTGAAGTAAAGCAGTGTTTTCGTCTAATAAGGATTAGACGAAAAACAAAACCAAAAATAAACAGTGGTGCAAATGGGGAACAAACACAAAAAGTCTAGAAAAAAAATTAAAAAAATTACCTCAGTAGAGTTGTGCTCTGCTGTTTCCATCGGGGAACAGTTCTGTGCAAACCAAGAAAAAGATTTTATCATGCAACTTCCATTTTCCAAATTTCCCCACCGATTCCTTCAGCATCACATGTTTGTCGCGTCGCCGCGCGTCCAGCAGCTCTCACTGACCTTCCTCAGGTCCCGAAGGATTCCCAGAGTCGGACTCAGAAGAGGAATTTCCGTCTCCGGCCTGTGGAGTGGGGACTTGAGGTACGTTTCAATGGCGGTGTGGTAGTAGGCCAGATCCCTCATGATGTTCATCACACACTCATTCTGTCAGGACAAGAATGACAAAAGAAAACATGACTTATGATTTACTTTATTGAGTCAACCTTTTAAAAGCGACTGGCATCAACAACGTACCTCACTGAAGGACGAGTTGATCAGCATCCCGCAGCCGGAGTTCTGAGGGGAAGTACAAGTTTCTTACATGAGTTTTTGTTGTCGCTGTTGAGGAGTTTACATTCCTGGTCAACACAGATACCACAATATAAATGAAACTGTAAACAAAGCTGAAACCAGCTTCATGTGTCTGTTTTTACTTTAATGCAAGGCATTTGGTAGAAACGGATTCTGAAACATATTTATCCAGTCTTCTAATGCTGAACAGTATTAAGTAACAAAGAATTGCCATGTTTTGTTTTGTTAGCTGTTTTATTATTTGGTCTAACAATAAACTCATTTTCATTTCAAATGGAAGAGCCGGATATGGCAAAAAGTGTTCATGCAGCTACCCATTAACAGATTGTTAAAATATTAAAGCTTTCTCAGCATTCAATTAATACTAAGAAAAAAAAAAATCAAACACTGTTTAACACTTAAGTAATTTGGCACAATACAAATAAAAAAACAATATCTAAGCACACAACTGTTATCTTGAAATTCTGTTTCTGTGGCCGCAGAGAAACAGCTACAGCGAGCCGGATTTGGCCCACGAACCTTCAGTTTGATGCATGTGATACAGATTCTTTCTCAATGCCTTATAAGAGTATTTTAAAGTTATTTTAATGTAATTTGGGAGCTGGAGGACAACTTCTAACTCTGATTATCTATAATTAGGACTCCAAAGCGCTTTACTCTACAATGTTTCGCCATACATACAACAACCAGCAGGCAAAGACGAGAAATAGACACAACAACAACAACAACAACAACAACAACAACAACAACAACAACAACAACAACAATAATGTCTTAATTATTTACCTGAGTCGAAGCGGGAGTGCAGACCCGCACTGTTTCGCTGCTCCTCATTGGCATCTCATAGGATTTGATCAAGCTGAAACACAAATCTTTCTGCAAAGCAAAAATTTACATTTATTTTATAAATTTTTTTTTTTATTAATTTTGATGGGGATTATAGTTAAATAATAAGTAAAAAAAAAAAAAAGAAAAAAAAAGAAGTTTACTCACGCTTTTGAGAACCTCTGTGACACTCAGCAGGAGGCTTCTGAAGAGACTTGCGCATTGTGCGCTGTTGTTTGCGCTCGGCTGCGGCTGCGGAAGCGGCAGCCCAGTGGATGTGCGCCAGTTGAGCAGCATCAACATCAGCGGCAGCGCGACGCAGCTGGAAAAGCCTGCAGGAGAAACATCAACACCCGCGATAGCATCGAGTTTTGGGCAACCAAACAAGCAAAACGGAACAATAATAATAATAAGAAAAAACCAAACCAAAAAACAAACAAACAAATAAACAAAAAACAATTTAAAAAGCGCATTTGATCACTCGGTTGTCACTGACTTACATAAATGAACGTGTCTCATTTTTTCGGACCAGACAGAGAGATCTGGGACTTGCAGTAATACTGGTCTCCTGCGATTCATCTCAAGGTTTTTATACAAAGAAGCGGGGAATTCCCGCACAAGCAAGATGTAATTTCCACAATCTCCTTTTACAAAAATATAGTTTAAACCGAAGAACACAACTCTAACACTTATCTTAAACAGCATTTGATAAATAAATGTATTTATATAAATAAAGACAATTGCTACATAGAGAGAGTGGGTGGGGTGGGTGTATTTTTATTTTTATTTTTTTTGGGGGGTGGGGGGTTGAAAAAGAAAAAGAATAATATTGTACCCTGGATGTAGATTTTGTATGGACATAAATTCTGAATATATATATATATAAAAATAAAATAATAAAAAAAAAATAAATAAAGACAATTGATTGTCCCCAGAGACTCAATAGACTGAGTCTCTTTCTCCTCTCAAAATTGCACAAAATTTGAAAACAATCCTTAAAAAATAATAAGCATGAACAAAAATCTATCTATCTATCTATCTATCTATCTATCTATCTATCTATCTATCTATCTATCTATCTATCTATCTATCTATCTATCTATCTATCTATCTATCTATCTATCTATCTATCTATCTATCTATCTATCTATCTATCTATCTATCTATCTATCTATCTATCTATCTATCTATCTATCTATCTATCTGTCTGTCTGTCTGTCTGTCTGTCTGTCTGTCTGTCTGTCTATCTATCTATCTATCTATCTATCTATCTATCTATCTATCTATCTATCTATCTATCTATCTATCTATCTATCTATCTATCTATCTATCTATCTATCTATCGTTACGTCCCGCTACCCTCACCCTAGCTCGTCTTTTATGCCGTAACTTAAAGTGCGTAATGATTTTAAACGAAAGGAAACAGAGTAAAAGAAACAAAACGGGCACCTGATGGAACACAGTGTGGTGGGGGCTTACTTTAGACGTCCGATCAGTAGGTTATGTTCCTCGACCAGATGGCATCCATTGAGAAGGGTGAGCCCTCGCGATCCCTCATGCATCAGGCGCTTCGTTTAATAGTTTTTATGTTTTGGTGTTTCCACCTCATGCATGTTCACATGTTGACCGATTGTTGATTGTGGCCTGTGGGATGTTGGTCCACTCGTCTCCAATGACTACGGAAAGTTGCTGGATGTTGGCAGGAAGTAGAACACGCCGATCCAGAGCATCCAAAATACGAACTGGGACGCTATGAGCTCCCAGTAGCTGTGTCCAGATCCTGGCAACATGGGGTCGTACATCATCATGCGGCAACATGAGGTGGAGGTCAAACTATCGGGGTATCTCGGTGTGTTTAAAATGTCTTCAATAAAATACACCTGTGTTCATTATTGATAACATGTTATTGTCATCCACCGCCATGGGTCACTCCATTTATAACATCAGCATGACACACACTGTCTGCGGCCTGAACAGTGAAAACCGCATAGAGAACTACTCTCCAATGTGTCAGACACAATCAAACCTGAGCATTTTCCATATCAAATCTGTTATAATGACAAAGTGCGGTCAAGTCAGGACTCCAATGAGGACGATGAAAATCCAAATGAGCTTCCCCAAGACTGTTTCTGACACTTTGTAAAGGAACTGTCTGGTTTTACAAACAGATTGTGGAAGCCGATGTCCGGGTGGCCGTCCTCAGACGATCTTTCAGGGGACCAGGTGGAGGTGTGGTCACACGTGGTCTGTGGTTGTGAACATGACAATTGCACTCTCCCTCAAAACCTGCAACGTCTGTGGCATCGTGCTGTGTGACTGCAGATTTCAGAGAGGCCTCATTGTGGCGCTAATCTTAATGTCCAAGTCAGTATCCTGACACACCTGTAAGGCAGGACGGATTATCTTGGCGAGGGGGAAAGTGTTCACTAACTCGGATTTAGGCTGATTTGTGAAAAATCCACACATACGCACATCTCACGGAGCGTTTGAAAGGAAACGCATTTCTTTGAAACTAGTTTTCTCCGTGTGGCTGCAGGAGTTTCCTGCTCTTTGTACACGTTGACCACAGGGCTACCGAACACTCAAAACCCACGGTCCCTGTATGAGTTACAGCATGTGTTCAGGTGCACAACACACCAGGAGAAAACGGTTCACCTGAAAAAAATAAATAAATAAAATTTTTGTATTCATCACAAAACATTCAAGTCATACAGATTTATCTCTGTATGGTTTGGTGCCTCACCACAAGTGAACTTTATGTTATACATTTTAAGATCACCGGTGGTCAATTCCTCATAATGACTTTAAAAGGGGTTGTCCAAATTAATTCGCAGTCACCTTGAGAAGAAGACGGAGAAGAAGAAGGAAAAAAAAAACCCCCAGCTTGCATCAATAAATGACATAGTGAAGTAAGACGAAGAAAAGCAGCAGCTGAGTCACAGTAGCTACGTAATATCACACTTCTTAGAAAGACGAAGCGGCTCGGCTGACGGGCGACGAACTGCACAGGCCAACAGATACGAAACCAAGTTTATTCTTTATTTTACATTTCTGTACATAAACATTTCTTTCCCTCAAATAAAGCATCTGAATACAGCAGGATGAAAATGATATTAAACACACCTATTCATTTGAAATGACTCATGTCAGAAAGATTCAACATTCACAAAATGCCGATAGAGCAATTCAGAGTGAACGTGTTACCAGTCTACAACTCCACTACAAAGCAGGCATGTTTCCTTTACACTCTTTTTAGCACCTTCGGACAAACGTTTCTCAGTTGAAAACTACCATTTGTGCAGAATAAAAACGGTTCAACCTTTTGGAGTCCAACTTAAAAATGTTCTGAAGGAATTCGTTTTCAGTTTTCTTGTCATACAGTGTTTTTCCTTTTTTTTTTTTTTTTTTTTTTTTTTCCTTTTCATGACTGACTTTCTACTAAAGTTTGAACTATTATTTGATGTGGTTTTTTTCCCCCCACACTTTTTTTTTATTTTTATTGATTGATTTATTTATTTTTTTTGCATCTGAACAGGTATAATTTAGTGGCAAATGTAGAAAGTCGAAAAGAAACAGTAGCAAAGCAAGGCCGACTACTGCACAGGAAGCTGGGGGGCAGAATCTATGACGACACACAATCAGTTCTCCTCTTCTCCCAGGAAGTCGGACGCGCCGCTCCATCCTTCGGCGCCGGGAAGAAGCAGTTAAAAGAGAGTGGGTTTTTTTGTTCTTTTTTTTTTTTTTGTTTTCTTCTGTGCTGTTGCTACCAGTGAAGTCAGTGAGTTGGTAGAAGGGTAGACGGCAGGGAAGTTGGGGGGCGGGAGAGGTAGGAGCGAAAATACTTGGGGCAGGCAGGGCGGTTTTGGATAGACACGGGGCTGCAGAGGAAGTGATCCAGGGAGGAAAGGTTTCATCTCGGCAGAAGGGAAACAGACGGGAGCCAGGACAGGGGAAGAACGGGCGTCTTTTATTTGGATAGGGTCCTCTCGGCCAAATGTTTCTGCTGGCTCTCAGCATGCCTGCGAAGAAGAAAGCAGAAGTAAAAAATTTTTAGTAAAATGTACCTTTTTTTTTTGGTTGTTGTTGTTGTTGAAAAGCATAAAAAAATGGCAAAAGATTCAACAAGCTGAACTTTTATGAACGGATGGACAAAATAAAGGACTATTTATCTCATACCATGCTTTTCAAAGACATTGTCACTACACACAGTACGACATTGGGATGTAATTTCATAAAAATAACAGAAAAAAAAAACTAAAGCATAAAAATAAAATTCATGTTATCAAAGGACTGCTGAAAAAGTGGTAATAAAAAAATAGCTTGACGGCAGAACGATACTATGCTAGAGGAGGCTACTTTAAAGACTTTTTATGCTAAAAATGTATGTTTGTCACTTGCTATGCAAGTATTTTGTTTTTAAACTAATTCAAATTTGTGGTTCTTTAAAAGGAACATTCTGCAGGGAAATTTCAAGGTTTTTCCTGGTCTTTAACAGTAATAGTTTATCAGTCGACTGCTCCAAATATGGATAAGGACCAAAATAAATGGAAAAGCTAAAAAAAAAAAACACAGAATGTGGGAACTGGATTTTGCTTTGATGAAATATAATCCTGCTCCACTGGTGACAGTAGTAAAGATGATAGTGTGCAGTCAGGGGAACTCCACAGACTTAACGAGTCAGAGTTAATCAAGTGAGAAATGTTGTAATAAGTCTATAATTATTATATAACAGTTTTTTTTTCTTTTTAACCAATGGTGATGAATCAATCAAAAAACTTATTGCTCTAACTGGCAATGAGTCATTCGTTTTAATTACGCCCCAGGAGGGTTTTTGACCCGCTTAAGGTCACACCACAGCATCTCAACTCTCTAAGATCTGACTTTGATTAGGCCACGTAAAAACCTCAATTTGTTTTGTATTTTTGAAAGCCATTCAAATGTGGTTCTATTGACGTGCTTTTGATTTTCACCCTGCTGAATAATCCAGGTGTGGCTGAGCTTCAGATTTCAAACTGATAACTGAACATCTTCTTAAGTGGCTCCTTTATTTAAAAGGCCAGACCTAATCAGACCTGTATGTGAATGAGAACACTTATAGTAAAAAAAATTGAGTTTTATAGTTTATTTATCAGTAAAAAGTCCCGTTTGGTGTGTCGTCACCTGGTGAGGTCCTCAATGTCAACCAGCATGGCGTCTTGCTCCATGTGCAGCTCATCCCGAATCAGTAGCAACTGTACAAGCTCCTCATTCAGACCTGCAGTGACGTGCATGGAGACACACACATTTGTCAAAAGCAGTAATTTTGAAGTGTATGGTTCAGAAATAGTCACAATTCTTCTTTAATAGTTATGAATGTGGATGAAATGGTGAAACAGGACTGCAGCAATGGACTAGAGAGTTACATTAAACACTTTTCAAGAGGTGAATTTATTCACTCATTATTTTATAAGTTATGTACACATAAGGTTATCAACTTAAATTGGAGATTTTGTAGCTTCATGGTAGGCAACAAGTGACGACTGAAGTCAGTTTTTAGCCCAAACATTTTCTAATGTTAGTTCTCCATTGCAGGATCTTTAATTAATTAATCACAACTGATTCCTTTTTTAATGAGAACTGTGTATATCAACAAAGTAAACACCACCACCCAAAACTTTAAGCTCCTCCACTGATTCTCTATTAGGTCCAAGTCTGCTTAAAAACATGAACTTTATTTCTAGTCATGTTAAATACATTAGTGTAAAGACAAATCTGTCGAGGGTGAATTAAGCCAGATATAGGAGCAGAATAGCCTCAGTTTCCAAGGATACTTTTCTTTTGACGACACGCCTGTTTGCCTCTGTGTTTGATGGGGGTTCTTCTAGTTTTGCAACATTCACAACAACATTCACATTTCTAAGAAAGAATAACTAATCATAGACTAAAAAGATGACGTTCGCTAATTTTTCAAAGCAATGTAAAAAAAAAACATCCAGTGAAAATACCAGAAGTAACTAAATGTCAGGTAGATGCCAGAATGTTACATAGGAATGTATATAATAACACTTTTAGACCTAAAATGTATTTTTATGGTATTTTTTATTACTTTTAACAGTCTGCAGGAACCCCGGGACATTTACCTTACTTTAAACAATGCTTTTAAAAACAAAAACAGTTTGTCAAAAACTGACACATGACACATCAGTGGCATGTGCTCCTCTTCGCATCACTTGTTTTCCCCAGAAAATAAAACAATAAAACGTTGAAGAGGTCTAAAAAGGGAAAAGCTGACTTTGTAGACGAGAACGTTTTTTTTTTTTTTTTTTGTGATTTGGGACTCATGGGGATTTCTGAAAGGGTTTGATGTTAAAATAGTAGATTATTCATCTATGGATACCAGGATCAGTGAGGTATACAGAGCGGTAACAGTAAGTGCTCAGGGGAAGCTGCTGACTGGTACTGTACAGCGTCAAAGTGACTAATATATAGTTGAGAACTTTCACATCTACCGAGGAGGGGCTGGGGGTCAGTGTGTTTGTGCTGGTATTTCCCCCATTTGTCTTCTTGCTCATTTCTGCCAGAGAAAGCAGAGGTCAGCGACTTGTTGTGTGTTCACTTACTTTCAATCTGGGAATGCAGGTCGTTGACTATAACCTGAAGCTGCCCCAGCGTCATGTCCCTCAAGTCGGTGGGTTTCAGGCTTCTTTTCATTAGACACTCACTGATATGAGGCATGTGTGGAAGCTGATGGAAGGGGAAAAAAAATCATTCATTAGGCTTTATGTTTTCTCTTGAAACAATATTTTGTTTAAACCAACTTAATTATTGCAAATATAAAGTTAATGAAATGAAAGCCATAAAAAACTACAGGAGAATAAGTTAAAAGGAGTCTTGTTACATGAATATCGTTAAAGCTGCAGTGTGAGTTTTCTAAAAAAATATGTTTTTACATAATTTTTAAAAATGTCGTCATGTCATGACAGTACAGTGTTAGACAGATAAACTGTGCAAAAAAAAAAAAAAAAAATGGAGCTCCTCCATTTCCTCCTGGTGCTACTATTGTGGTCTGCAGAAATTTAATGCTCCTGGTGAAAAACAACCAGTCAGGAAGAAGGTCTTAGTGCTGCGAATCAATCTCGTGTATGCGCCGCTGAATGGGCTAATGGTGGAGAAACTACTTAGTCTTACAGGGAAATTGTTTATCCACCATCATCGGTGGCTATATGCTTAGCATGGCCAGTGGCTGTGCTAACTAGTTTTGCTATAGCACAACAACATTCACATTTCTAAGAAAGAATAACTAATCATGACGTTAGCTAATTTTTCAAAGCAATGAAAAGATTGCATTCATGGAAGTCTGTGTAGCAGAAAGGAAGTGAGAGAAGCACATATACAAAAGTGATTGATTCTCCTCCGTATTTGTGAATATTGCAGCAGGACCACAGGGAGATTAGCTCCATGTTTTCATAGATTATCTGTCTTATATTATACTATCACAACGTAGCAACTGTTTTAAGAAATATATACATCAAAAAAACCTAATTCTTCATAAAAGTTGCACACTGCAGCTTTAAAGTAAAAGCTGAAAAGAACGATTGTCAGACTATGATGCCTTTTCAATTAATTTCTAGATTTTCTTGAACAGCCTTCTAAGGAAATCTAGGAATTTTCTTAGATAATACTAATGCAAACAGGGTTAAAAGATGAAAATATAACAAAGTAATAGTGGGATAGGCAAACAAACAGAAAGGATTTTTTAAAAAAAATATCTTCATGTAGTATCTTTTATTATTTTTAATATCAAAAATCAATTCCTACAAAACTAAAGGGCTTCTGAACGTGTTTTTTTTTTTTCTGTGTCCAGCGGTATGTTTCGTATTTGCAGTCATCCGCAGAGTGAAAGGACACAAGCGATAAAAATTTACCAAAGCTCTCAGGAACACTCCGGGGAAAAAAACAAACAGTTCCCTTGCGAACCCTGCTGCTCTCACCCAACCCACTGAAATGCTTTATTTCTCTTCCAGCTCCATTCACCTCCAGTGAGGGGGGGGGGGGGGGAAATAGCTCCATCCATCTCCCTTTGTGCACAAGCGCTTCCCCAAACTCTTTCACTTTCACAAATATCGCTAGATTCACTTCTACACAACGCATAACGTAACAGTTTCAGTTTCGGGAAACTGTGGTGACGTCAGGAGAGCTGGCTGTCCAGAGTGAGTGGGATATGTGGAACATGGCGGCGTTAGCGTTGACTCAGCTGTGTTAGTGTTAGTTTCTGTGGTTGGACTAATCATACCGCTGATTGAAAATAACCCTTTCAGAGCTCGATACCACAGGGGTTATACTGAGGAAGTTTGCTCATTTCTGAATGAAGCTGGGTTTATAGAAGAAGTTCTAGTAAAGTGTCTGATACTTTTTTTCTTTCTTCTATTGGTTATATTCTCTCGTTTTCTATCAGTGATTTTTAGTTTTTTTTTTTTTTTTTTTTGTATGTTTAGGAAAACCCAAGATCTCACCACGCAAGCTTATAGTTGACACTCTCGTTATCTGTCACCGAGAAGAAGACAGGGAAATCCAGGCTGGTCGTAATAAAACTGGGAAAATGAAGGTAGTAGACTAGAGGAGAGGGTGATTCCTAAACCTTGTTGTTTGGGTGATGTAAACATCCACAAATTTTCCAGCAGGAATTTTAATTTGACTCAGTCTTTTTTTTTTTTTTCAAAGTGGTTTTTCTCAGATCAACCTGCCACGTGAAAGCATTGATTTAAAAGACCTCTGTTAGAACTATTATGTGTTGTTATCACTCTTATGTTAGTAGTTTTATATTACTATTTTATTTTTTATTTATAGGTTTTAGCTGTCTACTGTGTGTGCGAACCGATGCGGTGTTGAAACTTGTGTCTTCCCACACTTACAGAGTGTCCCTGTAGCATGTTTATCTCTAACAGCAGAATGTTCCCTCGCCCTCGTGAGAAAGAAAACTGTGCACAAGGACAAAACTGGCTTTTCCTTTTTGTTTTTTTGTTTTTATCACTCCCTTCCCTGCTAGTAAAGGACAAACTCTAAGTGAAGGTTTTCAGTTTTCACGGTGAGCAGCTTGTAGAAGTGGTTTGCTGCGTCTTCTCCTTTTGCAAAAGCTTGGTTGGAAACTAGTAAACGTTGTCTGTGGTTCTTTTGTATGTAGGTTGAGAAAATACCTATCAACCCCTACTGCTGCAAAAAAAAAAAAAAAAAAAGAAAGAAAGAGAGAAAAAGAGAGAAAGAGCAGGCAGCTGCAGCTTTAAAACGCCTCAACATTCACCGCGTGATTCGTTCGGATGTGACAGTGATGTCCTCTGACTGCGGAGCACAACTACATCCCCGAACAACCGAACCAGAGCTTTCCGGCGTATGAATTATAGATGGACCCTGCTCTCCTCTGAATAAGTAAATCGGCTCTGGGAAATATTGCATGCCCCGGCGTGACACTGTACGGGTGTGTATGTGGAGTCTTTCGGTGAATGCGCTCCAGAGGAGGAGGCAGATCAAAATGCAGGAAATAAAGGCAAGAGGGGTCGTAGTGACCTTCCCTTCTCTAAATGGGGTGGGACGAAGAGGCAATAAAAGAACTGCAGGACCACTTTGACCGGATGATATTTTACCCAGCGCCCGGGTTAAAGTGTGAGATGAAATGTGTCAATAAAATGTGGCGTCTTAAGGTTGATGTAAAGAGACTGAGTGGCATTTTGAGGAGCTGCAAAATGAACTTGAAAAATCTCACACAAAAATATGTCCGGTCAAAGACTGGATCTGATCAAATACCTCCAGGTGATCTAATCAGCTTAGAATTGTACAATTTCTACAATCAGATGGAAGAAAACATATGCTTTAGAAAACAGATGAATCTTGAATTTGTATGCCCTCTAATGAAAAACATAAAATAAAACATTATGAAAAGTAAAAGCAGCAGTATTTTTTAGGCCTTCATCTGAAACGCTCTCATTCAGATTTAGCACCTTTTAAAAGGGAAGTTTTATTTTATGGGCTAAAGTTGTATGACTGCGTTGAACTTAGGTTTCTAAAGTCTTATGACTAAAGTGAGGTATAACGTTATGTCTTTAAATTATTCATACGGGCTTTGTGTGTAACACTGGCTTCCTTTCTGTTGAGGGTGGCAGAGGGTTGCCAGTTTGAACCCCTGCTTGGTCACCTTGGCCAGGTGGCCAACCTTGCC
Organism: Gambusia affinis; assembly: GCF_019740435.1. NCBI lineage: Eukaryota > Metazoa > Chordata > Actinopteri > Cyprinodontiformes > Poeciliidae > Gambusia > Gambusia affinis. The sequence continues at coordinate 23,486,945 of NC_057873.1, forward strand.
TGCTGGTGACGGTCATACCAAAGAAAGCCGACTTGCATCTGTCGGTGTGACAGAAGCGATGTGAACAAATGACTGATGAAGAGCTTTGGAGTCCTCTGACTTGATAAAGTCCTGCACTTTATTAAGTGCAGGACCATTAACCATTTTGCAGACCATTAACCATTTGAACCACTGTGAAGGTCTCCTGATGTCTGCAGCTGCAAGTTTGAGATAAACAGAAGACATCTCTCACAGCTGTCTGTTGAGAAGCTCGTCCGTCCAGTTTGTCTTATTATTGACTCTGTCTTGTCCTTTGGGTGCAAAATATGTTTTGAACTCTGTAAGTCAGTTGACATTCTGACTGAGTGTTTTCTGACACACTAGCTATGGTTCACCAATTGTCATGTGAATTTTGAGTCAAGCTTTAAAATGCATCAAAAAAGACAAAAGGAAAATGAAAATTAGATGTTTCCATCTTTGGAAGTGAATCAACCAGGTTGCGAAAAGCGTAATTTTGTCAGATATTGACGTGACGCATGGCTGTAATCAACAAAGTGCAGAGGTTGCAAACTAGCGTGGATCACACGTCTCAGGAAAGTGGAGAGAAGTTTTTCAGAAATGTGCTACTGGCCAAGTTGGACCTGATCTGTCGCGTCAACTAGTTTTGGTGACGTTCCAAGTCGTGACATCGAAGTGAGCTAAACGTTCGTTAAGTTAGGACGTATTTGGCAAATGTGTTTTCATCTTTTATGGAACAAAAGCAATAACCACCTCAAATGAGCGTAAAGATGTATTTGTGAAATTAAGGACGTTTTTTCAAACTTTGCTGTTTCTATCAATCTTTTCTAATACGTTACTCCAAAATGTGCGTAATTTTTTTGTAAGTATGGCTACTGTTTGCTCTCATTTTATGCTAGATTTCTGTTAAACTTTAACAAAATTTTTTCAACAAGACACCTTCCTTTGCAGATGATTGTGAAGTTATATATATAGATTAACATTATAATTAGATTCTATGAGCATTAATTTAATTTTATATACTGTTTTTTGTTTTTATTTGTAATCTTCCATATTTGTGGGGCTGCCAATGGAAATTAGCAAGATGATGAATCTGATATGATGCATTTTTTTCCATTATGCAGAGAGATTAGTGTACTTTGCTATATTTATAATGTATTTTGAGCTATATAAAGCAGTAAGTTAGGCTATATCAAACAAATATCGAAGTGACACCACATATTCCATACATGTAATCTGATTTCGATAAATAGTTTCACACAAATCACTTGTTTTTGTACCATTTTTTTGGAGGCCAGGATCAAAAGACCCATCTTCCCCGTCTCTGTAAAACCTTCTATGTTTTTTGTTACTGACCAGGTCGGCCACTGGCGACTTTTTGCGGTTCTGTTTCTCCACCTCCACCTGCATCTTGGCCATGGGCTTGGCCATCGCCAGGGCTAACTTCGCCTCCGCCTGCAGCTTCTTCTGCCGACTCAAAAAGTCCATGTCCTCCAGGGACTCCGAGTCGTCCTCCGTGGTGTCCCTGTCCGAGTAGGAGGAGCTCTGCTTGGACTGCGGAGGAAAACAGGCGGGAGGGAGGGAAAGCAAAAGTGAAAGAGAAGGTGAACGGGAAGTGAAAGAGTGTGTGGGGAAACATGAGAGAGACAGAGAGAGTGGGACTATAAAGAGAAAAGCTGAAATGTTTGCCGAAATGCGTTCCTGTCATTTGACTGTGTGAAATTATGAACTCGGGTCTAAAAATAATTTCTCAAGCTTCATCAGCTACATGGGGCAGACGGAAAGTGAAGCGAAACCCATGTTTTACAGTCCTTTCAAGCAATTCCCTTTTTAAAATCTCATCTGGTGAACGAGCAACAAAGAATTTCAGCAAGCGTTACCATGAAGCAAGCAGAGTGCCCGTTATAACTCTGAGTCATAGTAAATATCTTACCTATTTCACAGCTTTCGTTCTCACTTTGTCTAAGTTTCTTTTCACACAATCTGATCCTTGCTACTTTCACACTGTCGATGACACTTCAAATCAGTTTTCCTATTTTTGGACTCTGAAAAATAACATCAGAATACAATAGTTGTGAAAGGATTGCACCTTCGACTTTTTCACAGCCATCAGTGGTGAGCACATTTCCACTAATCCACTCGTGCACTAATAGCAGTAGCATTTGCGAACTTTTTTTTTTTTTTTAAAAAAAGCTTAGCGCGTTTAGCTTCCCCTGAATAGATTTTTCCAGGTAAATTGTAAAGCACCAAATAAAGTTTGACGTCTGTGTGGAAGTTTTGGTTAGGCGTTTATATCGACGCTCTTATTTCACAGTGGGTGTTTGCTGTTTTTCCCCAATAACGTTATTTCAAACGAGACATGAAGGAACAAAATGAAACATGATGAACAAGATTTTAACAGAAATTCTAAATATATATGAATTACAGAACATGTAAATTATGATGTGAACATTAAATTGGTGCGTCTGTGTTGTAGTCTTTGAAAGGCAGATATAATTTGAATAGTTTTAGGATTTAAACTTGATTTGAAGGATACTAGAATAGAGTCCTGTGGATAACGGACGTTAAAATCTGGAAATCAAGTTTTTGTTGCTGATGTTTGAGGGTGCGAATTGGACGTTTTACCTAAATTATGCAAATGTTGGCAACATAAAGTATCACTAAGATTGCATTTCTCCACTAGAAATAGCCTTTTTATTAGTCAATATCATTTTTAAATATGTTTTGATGATCAAGTTTGTCACATCCTTCCAGAATATTCTTTTATAACAACAATCCCAAAACAGACACTCCTCAGGTTCTCCGCTCCTGTTGCGGCGCAGCAAACAACATTTATTCTGTACCCAGAATGCATCGCTGTAGAACGACAGAGTAAACAGTTTTAAATCTACTGATGTCCTCCCCTTCTGTCTGACCCAAACCCCACTGTGGTCGATTAAAAAAGTGCAGACCTTACAGGTGAGTGTGAAATTACAGATTTGACTCCTCTGAGGACGAATTACCATGTTGGGTCACTGAGACATGATGGGTAGCAACATGGTTGAATTTGGAGCTTCAGCTAAACACCATGTTGGTCTAATGTTTATGATTAATGGAATAAGGCCTGCACAACTAACTTCTTAGAAAGGAGTCCCCAACCCTGAAAGCCACACATCATTTTTCTTTAACTTCACAATTATACAACCCTTTTCATTCAAGCTATCAAAAGATCCTTTAAACACACTAACGTTTAGGGTGATAATGTTACAATATGTGAAAATGCTTAAAGGCCAGGAGGACTTTTGCGCGGTGCTGTGTGTCGTCGTGTGTACCATGGGGGACAGGGGTGTGTCCAGGCTGGTCTCCGTCTTGCTGTCATCCGCATCGCTGTCCTTGTCGCTGCCGCTGTCATTGACAAAACAGATCTGCAGGTTCATGCCGCTCTGCAGCCTGCAGGGGAACGCAAGGAGAGAGACGAGCAGAGGACGACCCGTGAAATACAAACAGTGTTTGATGAGTTCAGTCTAGTTCTTTGCCCCAATAATAAGAACAGCATTCAGAGTGCTGAGAACATGAGAGAGAGAGAGAGAGAGAAAAAACCCAGAAGCTGCTCCTTTTACTGGACCAATAGTGCAGACTGGTTACAATTAAACAGGACTTGTGTTTTTAATCATCCCTCTTGTTGTCTCCAATGCAGATCGATTCAGGAGGCCCCCAGTAGGTCCGATACAATCCGCTCAGATCCAGAGGCGAGGCGGTGTTGGTGGGGAGGGACGGGTGGCGTTTGTGTCGCGGAAGGGCAGGATATCATTAGGGCGCAGATCCGCCCCGCTGCTGATCAATAATCTGCTTATTCGTTGCAGTAATTACAAGCAGGGGCCGATTGATTACACGGCAAAGATCCATACAGGTCCGCTTAAAACAGGACCCGAGTGGCTGACTGTTGTTTCACAGGACAGCTTCAATTACCTAGACTCCTCTGGGCTCAAATATTTTTGTTATTTCTTCAAAGGCCAGACTAATGTGTCATTTACAGTACGGTCATGAGTTTCCTGTTACTCGTCAACACTAACAAACAGTTGCGAGAAATCCACATGATTCAAAGAGCAAGAAAAAGCCGTGCACAGGAGTGCTTACTGGAGACTGGATTCCAGTAAGGCTCGGTGTCAGAGGTGGCAGCGTTGTGCGTGTGCGTGTGCGTGTGGGTGTGTTCAAGGAAGTGAGAACCACAAAGGCCGATCAGAGTTACTCACGCCGACACCCTCTTTTAGAGTCAACCTTTCCTGATTGATTCTGTTCCTGAAAGTCACGACTGCCAAACCAGAGCCAGTAATTTAATTAAAAATATATAAAACCATGTAGCGTTTTCCAATAATTAATCACGTGGCTGCTGAGCAGAGTAAAACCTCAAAGGTCTCACCGTGAGGACAGGCTGGGTTTGCCGCTCTTGCTGCAGCTGGTGTAGATGCCCGGGCCATCGTCGAAGAAACTGCCCAGGGCCAACTTCTGCCTGATTGACTCCCTCTCATTCTTCTGGGCCTGCAAGAGGACAATATGCATCATTTAAGATCATTGATCTGATGACTGGTAGTCTAGTTTTAAGAACAGAATCTTCAAAAAGAGACAGAATTTAGGAATCATGCCCAGTACTTTAAAATCTATTCTGCCTGAATGAACACACTGTTATCCTAAGTATTTTCTTCCAGAACAAATAACTTCTGTGAGCACTTTAAGCAAAGCAGCCTTATCTAAATTTGCAGTAAAGGGTTCAACGTCAAAGTGATACAAAGTGTGGAGCCAGCTGAAGAAATTAAAAAAAGGGAAAGGTGCATTTTATTCCTTCAGTTGACCACCAGGTGGGGCTGTTGTTTTACTAAACTGCAATGAGAAAAACGAGCTTCCCCACATGATGAGATCCACATATGACAGAGCAAAAGCATTTCATGTCTTCATTAAAGCTGCAAAAATCCCAGAACTTCTGCTGCCTTGTCAAAAACAACAATCATTAAGCTTCGGTTTTGTGTTTAGCGTCATAGTTCTTTAGTCTTAGACAGATGTAAGAAGATCATGAGTAAGCAAGCTGGCATTAAGGTTGTGCAAACAAACTCCTGTTTCAGGCAAACTAGAAATAAATATCTACCTGACACGACAGAAAAAGGTGGTAAGCAACTGCAGCAAAGGATTGAGAGTAACATGAACTTAGTATACAATCAGATTGGTTACATTCATAAGTTTGTCAATTTTTTATTTTTTTTTTACATTTTCTGGTTCTATTTATTAAAGTGCACATTATGCACATTAAATGTTGGCATTGAAAGTCGATGTAAATTTCCGGGATTTTTTTTTAGTTGCTCTAAAGCCAAGATGGCGCTGCACTGCCCAACCGGCCGTCTGTCCCGCCTGCTTGGATTATTATTTGCCGCTGCCCTGCCTTGAATCTGCTGCCAAGATGCGTCCGCTCTGCTGGAGTGTCTGTGTGAGCGGTGCAGATCATTCAGCAAACTCTGCACGAAACGAATGTGACGCCCAGGCTAAAGGTGTACGACGATGTTTCCACTTTTAAAAGGAAGAAGCTTCCACAAAACTTTAGTTGTTGACATCAGAACAACCAACGGCAAACCAGTAATACTGGCTGGTCTGAAGTCTTTCTGATGAGATGCAACAGGAAGTGACAGAAGTTTTGTATGGAACACGTGGTATCACAGTGTTGACCCTACCCCACCTGTTGCTGAGCACACTGCCAGATGGATAGTAGAAAGAAAGCGCCCATCTTTGAGCCCTTCTTTACAAAAAAAAAGCAGCAGGTGTATAGTTATGGTGTGAAAACATAACGAGAGCCACCGTTTGAGAATCTCAAACCAACCCACGCCTCACCCAGGACTTGTGTTTGTCTGATATGCTGTCACCATAGTGACAAAGATTACGAGCTGTTCCTTATATCTTTTCCTCACCTTCCAGTTCTTTATGATTCAGTCACATCTGTTGTCTCAGCAACTGACTCATCATCACACCCAGTTTCCCCCCCCCGCGTCCCCCCCCCACCAGCCTATGTCGGCATCAAACCATCATTCTGCTCATCAAGTTGTTTATCACACCTTTTTCCTTTCTCCCACCCCGTCCCTCAGCTCCTTCCCTCCATCCTCGTTGTTTACCTCTCCTGACAAATGAACGCAGCCGTTGTCAGACGGTTCCATCTCCAAGGACAGAATTACCATAATCCCACTCCACAAGAGAGTCGAAAACACACTCTCGGCACACACACACACACCGCTGGATCGAAGAGTGGACCTGACCGCTGCTGCTCCTTTGTGTTTCCGTATAAAAAATTGCCCGGCTGATAAAGATGAACCTCCTGGAAGGTTACCAGTGGTTTGCCTCGGAGGCCCAACAAAGGCCTGCATGGTGAAGCGCAGGTCAAACACTGGCTGATTCACTTCCGTCTCAAGTCGACAACTGGAAAGCTAACGGTGTCTGTGCTGAACAGCGGCTTCGAGCAAAGCTGAAATCTGGAAGAGAAACATTCGCTCAGTCTTTCTGGGCTTTCCGTTACGTTCATAAATAAGGGTAGAGAGAAAACCAAAAGGAAGCCTGGCTTGATTAAAACTTTACAAACAACCCTTTACGCTAAGAGGTTTGACATGAAATAAAAAAAAACAAAGTTTAAACGCGGGATTCAGTATAAATAGGAACATTTTAACCGATACGAATAACAGATATTAATGTTGCTGTTATTGCCGACAACCAGTATTTGCCTGTGTTGTACATTTAAATTACTACTCCTTCAACATTATACAATGACCACCCTGCTGACATTGTTTCACTGCTTCAGTTAAATATCCCACAATCCTTCACTGTCACGTGACCCATCCAGTTCCCTTCCCCTCCAGAAACAAAAATGGCAACAAATACGTTTTAAATAATGTTCTCCAGGTTTTGACTTTGGGTTTAAATGTGAACAGTCAGAAAAAAGTGAACTCTTTTTCCTTTACAATAAATAAATAAAAAAAGACTCATTATCCAGTTTGAGCAGAAATGATTCCAAAAGGTGTTTTTAGTTGCTTGGAAAATGCCTGTGATCCATTATATTTACATTTTCAAGATGCATGTGGGAGACGAGAATGCGAGAAAGAATGAGCGACAACCCCAACCGCCTCCCTTGGCTTCCCGGCCTCTGGCACCACAGCCATCCAAATTAGATCGCGAGGGACAAAAGTGGGCTAATTTGTGTTTTTCCTCAAGTTCACAAAGCAATTTCCTGTGCTGAAAAAAAAACACCTCACTGACAAAGACAGTTTCCCCACCCCACAAACATCCAGCCACAGGCCCGGATTCAGGCTTGGCGCAGGATGACACGGTGCTCGTTTCAAGGCCGTCGAATCTTCTCTCAAAATCTGTATTGGAAACGTGGGATGAATTGAAACATTTGTTCCCTTCCCCCCCAAAAAAAGAAGAGCAGCCTCCTTCAGTGCACAAAAACCACTAGATTTACAATCCTTGATCATCAGGTTATTAACTCGGGTTAATTGTATCTGGATATGTAAAAATGTCTCTCCTTTTCTTATTTTCTTCTTACAATTTCCAAATTCTTCATTGACACATTTTCATTTGACTTCTTTTTATATTTTTCATAACATTCCTTACGAAATACTCTTCCTGTTTCCTGCACAATGGGGGCTTTTCAGCCGCTGAAATCTAACTCTAACAGTGGAGTCCTAGGACAAGAGCCCACTGTTAACACACACACACGCCCACACACCCACACACACGCCGACACACGCACACACACACACACACACGCGCACACGCACGCACACGCCCACACACACACACACACACACACACACACACACACACACGCACACACACACAGCACAAATACCAGGTTATTTAAGCTCACAAATGGCTTTTAAAGTATAGGGTTAGGGTTAGGCATGAAACCTTTCAACCATTTCAAAAGGGAAATATAAAATACCATAGGTATTTTGTTCCATATAACACAGTAGGAGTGGAACAGGTAAACCTTTTATGGATGCAAACTCAACTAAAAACCCACCTGTTTAGGATTGTATTTGAAACGTAATCAATTTCACATTTACTGACGGAACCTGACTTAATGTCGTGTTTTGATTCTTGATTTCTATGTTGCATTGTGTTTCTGTGTTTGATTTGATGGAAAGCACTTTGCTGCTGAAATGTGCTAAACAAATAAAATCTGATTGATTTGATTGATAAAAATACCTTTAATATGGTGATATTTCAAAACCTTGGGTTTATGGTACTTTTTCAAAACCGTTTTGAGAATCAGTGATTGTCAGAATTCACTTTGATGAATGTTTGCATGTATTTGTCTTGGCATGGAGTTGCAAATAAAAGCAGTGGTAGAAATACCTTGCTCACATGTTTCTCCAGCTGTAACAGAAAGATGTCGCAGAGATCTCAGCGTTAAAGACTGGAGGTCACGATCTCTTTAGTTTGAGTGCTATGACTGTGTGGGAATAATCTGGACGTTCTGCAGATGCTTTCAAGGGGCTGCATTTGAAGAAATACACATTCATGGATGTATCATCCAAGGCCGTAGCATTAAAGGAGAGAGAATAAAAAACTCCCTTCCTGTGAGATCCTTAGGAATAGAAACAGGAGGAGCCTGCAGCAGGTGTGGTTCAGTTCCCCGTTCAGCCTTGAACACATTCAAGGTGTCACACAAACATTTCAAAACAACAAACTGTGAAAAACGTCATGAATAATTCAACTAGTTTTCTCCCTCACAGTATTTTTTTGTTTTTAAAAAGGGTAATTACCGAACAATATTCATAAAACAATACACACTTAAAGCGGAGACGCCAGCACTTCTGCTCAGCCTATCTGTGTGCGTGTCTCTCCCCGCTCTTGTTATCTGAGACCTGTCTTTCTACGCTGCACAGCATTCCATCCCAGATAAGGGACCCAACCTTTGGCCCCCTCTTCCAGTTCAGCTGCAGGTCAGTGCAAGACTGCTCCTGTCACTCAGCTCGGAAAAGAACAACTCCCTGAATGGTGGCGTGGGGGAGCAGTGGGGGTGGGGATGTTAGCAGAAAAGAAGCATGAACCGGGTCTAGACATGACAATGGGTCTGTGAGTCACATGTGGGGTTTCTATCCAGGAGACAGTTCAGGGGAAAGACTGAGCAAAGGAATGCTGCTTTGTTTCTCCTAAGAAAAGGGGAGATTAAGGAATAAAAGCCCGGTTACTCACAGGGTTGTGTCATACTGCTGGGCCAATTATGCAAACTCGTTAATGCCCATATTTTAGTCTTGGCTGCACTACTCGTGATATATTTTAACAATTTGGTCAAATATTCTGTGACTGCCATCAACAACAGGCGAGTCCAACTCCAGTCTACACCTGTCAGAGTTCAGCGTGCTTCTGATCCGACACGTCGTCAAGTTTTTGCGATAATCTCTAAGACTCCAATCAAAAACGTCCGATGCTGTGCCAGTAGGTGGCGACAGTGGCGTCTATAACAACATCAACGTCCAAAACGAAGCGGTCTGGAGGAGGATGTTTTTGGGCCTGACTAATGCTTCCCATTTTGCTTTCAACCACAAACTTTTTCAGCTTGCAATCAGAGTCGGGACAGAGCCAAATACGAAGACAACAATGTGCGACGGTGACCTCGGCATCATTATTTAAAAAAAAAAATCTTTGTATTTTCAATAAACACTGATAAGGCGCAAACCGACTACTTGTAAAGCTCAGTTTTTCCCACATCAAAAACAGTTTGTATGTGAGTAAGAAGCACAAGCACAGCAGAAAATCCCATTTTTGTAAACCACAAAACACAACAAACCATTAAAGCATTCAATCTGGAGCTGACCTTGGTAGTTCAGGTTAGCATAAAAAATTGAAAGCCATAACCACTGTCAGAGTTTTGAAGCTTAATAATTACAAAAACAAGCTATGATCTCTAGATGACACAGATATTCCACCAGGGTTTAAAAACCTGTAGTTAAAGAACAACAACAATGCTTTTCCTGTGGTTCAAAGTCATTTTAGGACTAGACGAAATAAAACAAATTAGCTCATTTTACTCGTTTTTCTTTGAAAACTTCCCGTCAATTCAATAAAAATGTTCCTTTTTACTCACGATGATCTCACTGTGAGAATCTAAAACTGGCATAATGCAGTGGGAGTAAATAGAAATGCTCAACTTTCTCTTAGCTGGAAGCACAACATTTTTGACGGCTTGCAATCAATGTGAGGTTGTTAGGGAGATTGTCCAATTGGATCAAACTATCATGTTAAACTATGGTCCTGATTTGGGACTTTTTCGACTGATGTTGATCAATATCCCAGAGACCTGAACTCCTGATTTTCTGTTCAGCTGCTACAGCAACATTCAGAGCAAGTTAATTAGCATGTAGCCAATTAGCACACCAATAAACAAAGTAATGCTCTGGCTAAGTTCAAACCACACTGCCATACTTCTTTATCATTAGTATTTAGAGCTAAAGGAATAAAATAAGTGAAATTCACAAACATTACTGAAGCAGAAGGAGATTTGGGAGACTGTCTGTTTCTTTAAAGGAGATTCTAGAAACATCCAGTGATGATGTTTATGTTTCGATGTGGAATACTGTGATGTAAATGTGTCTTCAAAGTTACACTAAGACTAAACACAATTCTCCTAAATAAAATAAAAACTAAGTTTCTAGGAGCAGCTTCTAGAAAGTCCAAGAATGCTGTTTGAAAGTTGTTAATCCCTGTTAAACAAATCCTAATCCTTTCAGTTATTGATGAGCATCTGATTCATAATTATTGAACACGATCCAAAGCAAACCCGTTCCTTTACCTCCTTGTAGTCGTCACTGAGGTAGATGACGGACGCCTGGCTGATGACATCGTCTCCACCGTCCATTTTATCCGGCGCCTTCCTCCCTCACCTCATCCCTTCATTCCTTCCCTTCCCTCCCCAAACGCAGGTTGGATTCCTTCAGACCGGCTCCAGATTTTTAGCCCAGAAGGTGTGCTACTAGTATCCCACAAGAATCAAAACTGAAGCCAGAAACTTTTCTCCTCTCCCTGATGCCTTCTCCTCTGGCATGTTGTTCCTCTTTCCTCTCCACTCTCTGACTGCTCCACTCAACCTTTTCTTGAGGGACTGGGAAGGCGAAGGTAAGGCCCCGCTGGACCCTCCCTACCTTCCACCCTCTGCTCGGTGTCTGGCCTCTCACAGTCCAGAGACAGACAGAGAGGAGGAGAAACTCACACGCTAGTGGGCTTTTTTTTTCTCTCTCTCTGTCCCTGACGTGGGGACAGCAGCTGGAAAAAGAGACACTTCAGCGATGGGCTCTAGATGGCAACCGTGTGTTTATAAGTGCATGCCTCCTGTAAACCTTTCTGAGACACGAACCTCTTGCTATCTGAGCCAACCCAGGCTCCTAAGACTTGTATCCGTAGGAGCAAGTAAGCCTCCATATTTGAGGCAAAATGAATGCAAAATTGTGTGAGCATGCAACAGAGAGGATAGTGTGCTCCCTTCCTGCCGAGGTAAAAATAGAGCCTCGTCTGGACTCCAAAGCCAACAGCCCCACAGCTCCGGCCAGCTAAATAAACCCTGACTGAGCACAATGGACCATTAGTCTGGCACACACACACACACACACCGTCACTCTTTCTCTTTCTCCCTCACACACAAGGGGATTGCTTGTGGTCTGTATCAGAGACGTATTCTCAGTCCGAGCTCTCCATGGTGTGTGCTGACCTCACCTTTGTAAAAAAATGTGAGCGACCTGTGACTCACGTATTCGCCGCAGCCGCCCAGACGGAAAATGATAACATATGGCCGCAGATTCAGAAATCACACTATGTCAACAGGTTACACTGACCAAAAAAAAAGAAAAAGAAAAAAGGGAGGCATGATAAGGAAACGGGAAACTATAATCGAGGGGAAGTAAAAGTAAGAGGAGTAATTCACATGCAGTTAAACAGGGTATGTAAATGTTTAATGTGTCCTAATTAGGCTGAGAATTAACTCTGTTCTGCAATTTAATTACTTTTATTATGTGGGATTGTAAAATGTATATTTAAACAGCAGCTTACAAGCCTTTTTTTAACCAATAAACTTAATCCATCCTAACAGAGTCGTCCGTACTGAGTGGAGATGCATCCAGAGACAAGAGTTGATCGATTTTCTCTTCATCACATCTGATCAGTAAGAAAGAATTCAAATCCTGAAAAATCGTGTTCTTTCCTGTCCATTGAATGCATCCAAACTAAGATCTCACACCAGCTGCAGAGCAGAAGACCTTCAGCTGCTCTGACTGTTGATGAACCCGTGGCAAACTAAAATATCAGGTATGGAAAAAGAAACGTCAGTCTCAGAACCTTAATCCTTCCAGGTTCTGGAGATTTATTTATTTATTTTTTTACTTAATTAGAAAGAGGAAAACTGACATGAAGCCAAGTTCGTCAGATAAAAGGAAGGCGGACATTTCAACCTGTGCCTGTTATGAATCATGCTGGTTTGCAAATGTCAGCAGAGTTAAGGTAGGAGTTTACGGGGCTAGAAAGTAATATTTTGAATGCTTTTATTTCTGGGTCTTGTGATATCAAGAGTTTGCTGGAATTCATATCGGAAAGACAGACTTTAAGAAAATCAAGAGATTGGAAATAGTTTAGAAAACTCACATCAGTGCTTTTCTATTCTAATCGGTCGGCTCAAACAAAATGCACAAAGTAACCGAGTTTAATCAGAGCAATGCCTTTTTTAATTCTCATTTTCCACATCTGGCTGCTACGCTTTCATTAATAGTGAATCATACAAAAAAGTAGGGTCCCTCATGGAGATCTTGGATAAGAAATGAACCAGAGAGAAAAGAAGAAAAGTGGGGCAAAAAGGGGGATAAGAAGACAGAGAAAAGAACGAACAAAGCTGTCACTGAAATAGACAAACATGACTCACTTTAGTATTTTTCTTTCCGAGACACAAAGGATGACTAATATTTGAGAAAGGGGGACTCAAAACATAACAAACCCAGGGGAAGCATTTGTCTGCAAACGTCGAAAACGCCCTCCCTAAAAAAAACAAAAACACGAGTATGAGTGACAAACAGAAAATCTTTTTGAATTGATGTAATTAAATGCCGACTTCCTGGGATGATGGGTAGAATCTGGTTAAATGTCTCCCTGCTGTCTGAATTTGCCCCAGACAACTGATGATCCAGATGACACACACACACACACACGCACACACACACACACACACACCCATGAAATCAGTGTTTTTCTGCCAGTGCGAGCTGCCTGGGTGGGGCAGGATCATCCCCACCCGATTTTCTGCTTCATTACTGAGGCTGACTTCACGGTGAAGATGAAGTCACCACTGATACAAAGGAGGCTCGAAAGGAAGAAGTTCTCCGTGCACACGCGTCGGCGGGGCGTGACGGGAATCTTCAAGCAGATGCCGACCGGACACGAGCCTCAACAGGACCGCAAGTCAAGGCCACGTTTCCATGATGGCCTGACTGTTGGGTCAGCTGAGAGAGACGGGGAATCAAAGTAAGTTCACAAACAGAATGGCTTATTGTTCCAAGTGAACAGAGGGCGACTGTGGGAGACGGTTCCTGGCACCCCCTGTAAGCCTCCGATCCAAGGCTGGTGGCGTTATTAGTGCGCCTTTGTGTTCGTCTGCGGCTATATTTGAGAGAACGAGATTAGCTTCCAGAATGAGGATATTTTGGTTTTCCTTTCTGACACATTTTCTAAAGCATAGCCGAAGGTTAGCTGTACCAATGTGAGGATATCAGTCAAACCACACCAAACCTGTCCCTCTGTTTTCGCACGCAAGCTGCTAGCTGTCGGCATTCTGCTTCTGAGCGTCTGTACGCCTGGCTCAAATGTACGAAAGGAAAAGCAGAGACTCTTGAATGCTTCTTCTTCGTTTAGCAGGAGAAGGGAGAGAACTGGGGCTGCAGTCCAAGCAGTCTGGCGAGAGTTTCTCCATGGTGATGCTTCGTGTTTCAAACAAATTGGGCTGTGAAAGGAGCACAGGGTGGCGCATCGGGAAGGCCTCTAACTCACACAGAGGCCCGTGTTTGAAGGGGACGCCTGCAAATAATGTAATATTAGCACAGAGAAGATATGCTGAATGGTGAAACAAAGTCCTTCGTCACACTGCACTAAAATAAGAAACAACCGTGGACTTTCAAGAAAGCAATGCTTTCCAGTCTTGAGCACGTAAACAGGACATGTGGCTGGAGAGTGAAATATAAAAAGTGTCAAGAAATGTGAGCATCTATTGTTCAAATTTGTTGAGTTTAGGAGAATTTCTAATCAACCATTGAAATCAACAGAACTATATCAAGTATTTCAGGTTAGATTCATGCTGACAGAGCCCATCTCTCGTGAAGCAGCTCGGTCTCATAAACAGACTTTTCTCTGCTTTGCTGCAGACAATGTCTACAGGCGTCGCCATGTTGAAATCCCGACTTTTTAACTTGAGAGAAATCCAAATCCATGTTTCCAATTATGACTCCCCAGGTAAATGAAATGCAGCATCAGCTGATTGAAGAAAGACGACTGAACGTTAATCTGGACCCTAAAACACGGGCCGGCATGGGGTCAAAAGGCAATACTCTTATTAAGGTGAAACGGTTTTAAAACATGGGGTTGGGACATCAGGGATGAAGGGTGTTCAGAAAATGGATGGATGGGTTTTAAAACAACAGGCAGTTTGTTGGTGAGGATGTCAATTACAAGCTAGCTACCTGAGCTAACCAGCGAATATCACCTTGTACAGACTCCAAGTGCTACTCTACGAAGAGTAGAACAGCAAAAAGATATTTGGTGTAACAAGAACTTAAAAACTTTACATTTAACAGCTGTTTATTCTTATTTACTATGTATTAAAACCCAAGCAAGCATAAATAAATGCTACAGACAACAGGATAATAACAACCATGCTAACATTTTATTTTTGTTGCATTGGGAATAATTCTTGCTCTGCTCTTTTAAGTAAAACTCCAAATCAATTAACTTAGAAATTATTAATCTCATAATGAAATAGGGCTCAAGACTATATTCGATGTAAAGTCACCCAAAGGTAAGATATATAAGAAACTTTACATACAAGTCTTTAAGCATATAAACGTGCTCTGTTCTTCAAACGTGATTTTCCAGTGGAACATGCTGCATCTTCTGCTTCTCTTAGTTGTTCGTTACGCTAAACGTCAATTAGACTTACACTGGAAAACTCTCTCAGCCCTGTCCATCACACTGTATGAGCTTGTCAACATAAACAAAACATAACAAGAGAGAAAGACCCGATGACATGCATGATTCGGCGTTCCCTGAGTGCCTACAGACTCTGCGTGCTGTCAGGACCACACCAGCCTGCGAGGACACACTGTGGCCAAACGTAAATCTCTCCATCAGCGTTCACACCCCTGGCGCTGCTGCAGCTGCTGACAGTAATACAGCTCTGTGAGGCTTGGAGATTTTTTTCCATGAGAGTGAGAAAACAAGATTGTAGACCGAGATGTCAGACCCCATAGCAACCTACTTTATTGCCCACTTAAATGCTTAATTAAGTGAAGTAGATCTGTTATTTTCATGTTCTGATGATGAATTTCTAGTTTATTTTTAGAACTTTTTTTAGAGGCAAGAGTTTAGATTTATGGCCCTAGTCTGACTGAAATTCAAGCTGGGCCTGAAGCAGTGGAGATTGGACCAATCACACGTCCCCAGAAAAGTTGCACTTGACTCACCCTGTGGTTACAAGAAGTGACAAAATGGAGCTGTAAGATGTTAAACAAAAGCTTAAAACGAGAGAAGTCACACTGCTTAAATAAACAGTGGTCTAAAAATAAAAGCAGCAAAGTCAATTCAGATAATATGTTGGGTTTACTTTGGGCTCGGGCTTATAATTAAAGTTAGTCGGGTCAGGTTGGGCTCTGACACAAAGTCTACGAGCGTGGGCGGATTTGTTAGGCCAGATCTGAACTCTACTAGGCCAATATTGAACAATGAATAAACAGGAAATAGGGAGGAGAAAGAAGGGGAAGCAGGAAATGGCCTGAGATAGGAAGTCGAACCAGGACGACTGCATCGAGAACTACAGCCTCTACCAACTGAGCCACCCAATGACTCAGTTTCTACTTATTCCAGCAAAATCGATGGAGACTTTTAAGAAACTATGAGTCAGACCGATGCTTCAGTGGCACATAATCACCAACTCTTTCAGACACCGAGTGCCTTAAAATACCGTGAGGCGCCTGAAGAAACGGGAATATTCTGAGTTATTTTGCCTTTTCTTTGCTCTTTTCTTCAAAGCATCAAAGGCTATGGAGAAACAAATGTAGAACCACGCCTTATTTAAATCAGGACGGGAAGAAACAGTGCGGAGACTCAGAGCGGAGACTCCCTTCAGACGTGGGCCGTCCCAGGAGACCCCCGGAGAAGAAAACAGCTACAACACCTTCTCCGACCTCCTTCATTCAACACTTTATCTAATTACATCTTGACCATTGTAGCTCTTCATTACGCTAATTCCCTCTTCTGCGTTCTGTCATTGCCCTTTGCATCTTTCCGTCCCCGCGGCGGCTTTGTGTTTTATATATAAGCGAGGGGCACTGCCGGGCCTGGTTGCCAGGATACCGGTCTAATTGAGGGGTCTCCAGAGAGTAGCTGTTATCAGAGCCTGAACCCTCTGTTCCTGTCACCGCCCTCATGCTTTCTCTTATTAGCTCTGTTTCTCTTATACTTCCACCCACGCATCAGGCGCTGTTAGACTTCTTTCTGACACCTTCAAGCTTTTTACTCTCCTATATCGAACTGATGTTGACAGAATCTTTTCATCCTTATCTGCTTCCACTGTAGTTCCCTCAAAGAGTTGGACATCAGTTTAATTTCTTGCTTTGCTCCCTTTGCTTTTGGGGTTTGTGGATGAATTTCCTGTTACTCGCTGTATCTGCCCGTTTCATCCGCCGTCTATCCGTTTGTGCTTCCGCTGGTTATCTGCTGCTCTGTTTCTCTACGATCCCACCATCTTTCTGTCACTCTGCCGAGCCTTTATCTACCACAGAACATGGCACCGAGTCTTTAACTGGCATTGTAGCTGCTTCCCAACGCACACAAGTCTAGATTCACATCCCTGACAAGCAAATTTAAGGATTTCTGCAATCAATAATCTGGCTGGAGTGTTAGCTAAATTCAGGATTTCCCAGGTTTTCATGAATAAAGTTAGAGGAATCATGAAAGGTAGAAAAAGGTCCTAAAATGTTATTTTCTACAGATGCACATTAGCTAACATGCTTTTGCAACTGTCAACTCTGTCATCAAGATGTGTTGGACCTTTAGTCAAATCTGTTCATTTAACAGCGGAGCTGTATAATGGCGACTGCTCTCTCGAACACACACAGTGTGATGTCGCCTCTGTTCTTAAGATAACTAGTTAATGATCAGCTGAAGGAAGGATTCTTAATGCTCCTAGTTATACAAGAATAAATTAAATTTTCAAATAAATTAAATTTATTTGATGATCTAAGAGATATACTGAAGTTCTACAAAAATGTTATTTATATTGAATGGAAAATATATATAAAAAATTTTAACATTTTGTGACACTTACAGATTTGTCAAAAGCCCAAAATCTTGTTGCTAAAAAGTTCAATTTTCATCTTTTCAAGGAAAAGAATTTCAGCTCTTAAATCATAACTGGATAAAAATCTATTTCTACATGACAGACAGCTATAAAATTGGTGATCGGTGCTTCTCAAAGTTATAATTTAGACTTTTGGTTACAAAGTTTCATGTTGACGAAACACACATTTGTTTCTCTGAAACTCTCCCCACATCAAAGACGCTCCATCTTCCTTATTCAGTGCTTCTTCCCCAGGCATATTCAGCTCGTTTTCTTGCCTTTCATCCACCTCTCTGTTCGTTCTTACTCTCTTTCTCCACTGCAATGCAGATTTTTCTTCCCTTTATGGAAAGCCACCACCAAGATGCAGAATGCTCAATTTCTCCCACTTTTCTGTTAAGATTTAATGGAAGCTACACCTGCAGAATCACACACACGTCAGGAAAGCCTTTTCAAGCAACAACTGCGTGATTTCTTCACTGGTTTTAGAAATGTGTGAACCTGCCACACCAGGGGTTGCAATTTTTTTTCTAAAAATGTTTGCAAATGCAGTTTTTAGACACTAGGAAAGTTGCGGTGGCATGCAGGCATCATGCCTGGACTGACGAGGCTGCATGGAGGAGGACGTGAATGGGAGGTAAGACATTATTCCCATGAGTCAAGTGCTCTCTTAGCAACCAGACAGGCATCAGATTCACAACACAATCACGTAAGGCAAGGCAAAAGAAAAACTCCCACACGGTCTCTTGCAGAGACACACGTGTTAACAATTGCCCTGTCTAAATGTAGCAGTCAAAGCTTACAAATGCATTGAGGTACAAATATTTTACACTTGCACAAAACCGTCAGTTACAACAGTATATTTATATATACAGAGAGAGAATCCCAAGGAAGTACGTAAATTTCAGCAGTTTTTCCTCTGAGGACTACCTTGTAAGAACAGTTTTCCTGGTGGACCATCCTTCACAGCATCCTAGAACGGGGCTGGCTGAGCTGGACGGAGCAGGATTAAATTCCCAGCCCTGCAGCGGTATTCCAAAGGGAAGTGGGGGAGAGAGGTCCCAATGAGTCCTGGATCCGAACTAACAGGGTGGTGGAAAGAAAAAAAGTCCACAGCTTGTGCCCTGTCGCGAGTCGGGCAAGTCTTCACCCACCCTCTGCTCTGAATCGTTGCTTGTTATCTGCTTGCTTTTTAAGAGGAAGGGGGGAAAAAAAGGGTAGGGTTTGATCTGCTTCCCGAGCGCTGAAAAAGAAGGAGGGGCGCGAGAGATGGGAGGAGGAGGGGTGAGAGAATCGAGAGAGGCTTAGAGAGAGAGAGAGGGGAGAGCTTGCTTTTCTCTCTCTGCGTTGGACTGAAAAGAGGGAGGAGTTGTGTTGAGCTGAGTGTAAGCGGAGCTGGCCGGTTGGGGAGAGGGGACAGAGGAGATGGGAACGGAGAAGGCGGGGTGTGGGCAAGAGCTGGGATGTCGTCCGGCTTTTAATGTGGAGCTACGCCAGAGGAGGAGAGACGAGGAAGGGCAGAGGACCAACTTTCATTCCTCAGCCCTGCACCGGTCATCATCAGAATGAAAATATAACACGAGTATCGACAGAAGTTTACATTTTCATAAGCAAGTCTGTAAAAATGCCAAATATCAAAAGCAGGTGTCGAGTGATATCATATATAGCCAAAGGTTTTCCTTCATGTCTGTCTTTATACATTAAAAACGACAAAGATCTCCACGTCTGTAATGTTATCTGTATATTTCTGTTTCCTGTGCATCTCACTTTGAAATTACAGGTCATGAATGGAAATGCGTTGACTGTGCAGCTTCTCTTCATTGTTTGTTTCTTGTTGTAGGACTATAATCCCTCGGCAGCAGATGGCCGCTCTATAATCCACATCAAAACTACTCAGATAATTCCTCTCTTCTCCATCTATTTATTACTCAGTTCAGACATCTTTTCATTACTGGGAAAAATCCATGTTGTCGTTTTCCTTGTTTGTGTACTAAAAAACATTCCAAGCAATATTACCGCTGTATGCAAAGATAAATGCTAACTCAAAGGCAAAACTTTAAAAAGCACCTAGCTAGAAACGCACGCAGGAATCAGCTGGTGATGGACCACTAAAAAAATATTTAAAAATCATATTTTCTAGTTTGTAAATTTACCATGACCTTAGTGCCACCAGATCATAACAGCAACACTGTTCGGTGTGGATGTTGTTACTGATGAAAGAAGATTCAACGTTTGCTATTTTCAGTTACGTTGACATATTTATCAGTAAGTGGAGGAAGATGTGTGAAGACAATTAAAATGAAAATACACATTGTAAGACATGTTGAGAGAGAAAGAGAGCAAGACTTAAAGTAGATAACAAGAAGGCAAAAAGACGATAGGCTGACAAATAATAATAATAATAATAATAATAATAATAATAATAATAATAATAATAATAATAATAATAATAATGGCAGCTAATGATTTTAGGATTATAAATCATCTTCAGTTTTAGTTTGCTAATTTCTTACAACAGATAAGAAAAAGTGTATATTTAACACTTCAGTAATTCTTGGCAAATACTGATGTAAATAAATGTAAGCGGCTCCACAGCTGGTTGCCATCTTGATTGCTTACATGTATTGGTGAGATTTTCAATGTCCAGTTAGATTTAATGAAAGACTTCATAATATGGTTAGTTAGGAAATTCTTGACATTTAAAAACAATTCACTACCAGCAAAGCATATATATTATATTACAGGCCTGCAACTTCCTTTTTTGAGATGTTCATGTACTTCACCACAGCCTGCTAGCTTATTTAGTTTGGTAGTTGAGCATTTTGATTTTGATTTGAAAATATAAAGTACTATAAAAAAGATGTTAGATTCCATTTCTGTTGATTGTGATTCTGATTAACCCTTTGGTACAGTTGACTCATGAGACATTGAGTTTCCTCTGGTTTGGTAGATATTACTTACTGACGTCACGTTACCACATCTCCTTACTGTAAGCTATGAGTGAATTATAGAAAATAAACTTCAGTCATCAGCTTTAAAGAAATTATTCAAATAAATAACTGAAGGCGGATCCAAAAAGAATATTGTCTGTAAAAGACGTTCCTTTTCCTTTCAAACTGTTTTGGGCAGTAATGCAAAGAAAAACATAAAATTGAAAAAAATTTAATTCATAAGCGCTGATTAGCATTTACATTTCCTCATAATATTGTCTTGGAGAAGCGCATGCAAACTATTCTTGAAAGGTGTGGATGACTTTCATGTCATGATGCAAAAACTGGAATCGACTGAATAAATCACGTTAAATGAGTCCAAATCTGCTCCCTTCATCCCGGAGAAATTGGACAGTGTTCAGATGAAATGATCAGTGTTACTTCATCAAGAGTCAAAGCACTGCATGAGGTACGGGGGTCTCTCAAAGCGGGACGCGATAAGCAGACATCGGTGCTGATTTGAGGCTAAAATAAAAGTAAATAGATTAACAGTAGATGTGACACTGGCAGGGAAATCAGCAACCTGGATCTAATCTGCTGCGACAAATTAATGCTTAACACGCTCCTTGTTTTTCTCCCCCCGTCGAAACTCAAATTAATGACAATGAAAAGTGAAAAATATTAATTAAACATGCATCTATTTCCAGGTTTCACTTTTGTCATCGGCTGGGATGCATACGCCCCGCTCTCTCACCCGTCTCTTTCTCTCGGGCCGAACCTCTCTATCCCATATTGATCCCTCCTGGGTGATGCTGCTTTTCCCAATAAGACCACTCTTGGGTTTAATGACCTGGAAGTGGATCGATGAGCTGCCTCGCTCTCTGATCTCTCCCGGCCCAAGCCTGCGCACGGCTGGCCCCGGCTTAGCCTTCAGCTCGGCTGCCAGCTGGGAGAGACTGGCGCGCTGCCCATCTTCTGACACCGGAGGATATAATCATCTGTGTTAAAAGAAACCAACTCAGCCTCACGAAAGCCTTCTTACTCTGATTCAATGTTACAAGTAAGCTTATTTAAGCTCAGAGAAAAAAGTGGAACAGCAAGTAACTGGACCCTTTCCAGTTTGCTGTAGATGATGATGGGTTTCAAGTGGATGTGCGAAGATGGTTATACAAACTCGTGACTTTAGAAGAGGCGACGCTGATTCAGTAAAACACAGGCAGAATTGTCCAACATTCATATTTCTTCCTAGATGATTGTGAGTAAAAAATTGAAAGAACCACCACATAGTGCCAATGCATCAGCGCACACTTTTCTTCCTCGTTTTTTTTTTTATTTTTTTATTTGGTTTAATAAAAAAATAAAACAAACTTGAAGATGTCTTTACAATATGCTGGTGTTTGTATAGATTAGTATCTAAAGCTAACAAGGCTAGTCACTAATATAAGATGCTAGAGACATTTTAAAAATGTCAACTCACTCATTTTGAAGGGCTTCAAAGAAGTTGTGATCTCAACTATAACTGCAAATTCACTCATCATTCGCAAATGTTGCACAGACTTCAGAAATCATTGCAACTTTTACTGAAATCTGACCGATCAGCTTTGAGTTTTGTATTTCTCTTTCTGATTTAACTTCCTGGTTCATGATATCTCTTGAAAGCCAAACCTGGAAGATAAAAGCATGTGTGATGCTAAAACGATAACATTTGGGATTTTTAAATTGTTTTTGCAAAAACCATTTTTAGATGTTCTGTCAGATTTGTTTATACTGTTTATATAATCCAGGTTAATTTAAATGACCAAGATGGGGGTCTTGTTTTGAACTTTGACAACTCCTCAGGACGGGATTTGATTTGGGTGAAGCAAATATCCAAGCAGGATAATATTTGCACTGTAAATATTAACTATGTTAAAATCCTGTCCTTCTTTGGGAAGGTTGTGTGCAACTTTCTTGTAAGATTATGTTATACCAAAAATAAAGTTATTATTTTTTTTATTTTAACTGTAAAGTTTTGAAAAAGGTGCTGTAAAATCAATAATTATAACCAAACATTGCAACATCCTATAGGGACTTATTTTGTCTGTGTTACAGACTTGCACTATTATACCACCTGTTTCTCCTCCTATAAATAAGTGATGACTCCTCACGGCAAGAAAACTGGGAAAATATGTTCAATTCTGTTCTCATAATATATTTCACTAGGCTTAACAAAAATCAGAGGATAAAAAGCTGCCACGGGGCATCAACAAAGATTTGATCCCAAGAACAGCAATCTGGTGGCAAATGTAATCACACAACATTTGGTTTCTCTGAAGGGGAGTTCGCAGTCTAAGCTAGGCTTTCCAGTTTAAAGCAGTTTGTTTTTTAAACAGCGTCTTGTCCGTTTTTATGACTGCTGAAGACTAAAATGAAACCTAACACACTTGAATGTGACGTTCTCACTTCAGACGCCACGAGTTCAAAGCTGCAGGCTCAGAAAAAAAGCCTGCTGCTTCTGTCTTCTGAATACAAACACGTAGGAAGGGGTGAAAAACTTTGATCTGCACAGATAAATTAAGTCGAGGCAACCTTCCCTTGCTCCTCTGTCGCCATAGCAGCAGTCAGTCCAAAGACATCTCTAACCTCATCTCCTCTCCTCCCCCGCCCCCAATTCTGACCTTCAAATGGTTGTCAGGGTTATAGTCTGAGTCGAAGCACAGGTGGAGACCGATACGCAGCATTATTTAATTTACACTAAATGAGGATAAAACAACAGCGAGAGCTCTGGGCTGTTCACACATCATGTCTAGAAATCACTTTGAAGGCCATCAAATAAGATTCAAGAGCAAAAAATACAGTTTTAAAAACATTGATTATGTAAGAGGCTCAAACTGGCACAAAGGTGACAGAATAAAGTCTATTATAAGAGGAAGACAGCGGACGGCAGCAGTCAAAGTCTCCCACACAGCGACCCTGTGATGAGTTCGCTGTGTGGTCGGTGAAAAGCTGCAAGAACTCTGCGCATACTCTCATCTTCTAAAATGAAGCGTCTACATTAGAGATGCAAGTTTCAGATTAATGAGTTCATCTGAAGATGGTTGATCTTATCCATCGACTGACCACTAACCGATAAGCGTTCATTTTCTTAAAAACCTGAGTTTTCTCTTGTTCCAACAGGGCCGACCGTCTTTCCATAACATAAAAGGCTAAATCTTTCATAATATGCTGAAGTAAAAAAGGACATAATTAAACTTTTACAGTATTTTGTGTCAGCCATATAAAACGTTCAGGGAGTAAACAGGAAATGGTGGTTTTACCACATTAGTAAACGTAGATATAGCTATAAAATATAACAAAACAGAATCTTCTTAATAGAAAAATAAAAGATGGAAAGAATAAAGTATGTGAAACACTTAATCCCCATGAACAGATATTCTTATAGATGTACTACTTCACTCTCATGCTCACCCTCTCACCACTGTATTTCACCACAACATAGCCTGCCCAGAAAGCTAAGGATAGTTAGCATACCCACCAATGACGGCGGATAATTAATAAGTTGTTTCTCTTTCAATACCACATTGAGCAGCATTGATTAACAGCGCTAAGACCCTCCTCCTGGCTCTGATTGGTTGCTTTTAACCGGGAGAGGTGCATTTCTGCAGATGGCAATAGTTGCACAGATTACCTGTCTCATAATGTAATGTGATGGTTTTAACAAATATGGAAACAGCTACATACTGCAGATTTAATTGATTTCAAATAATTTTATTCTAACAAACCGTTAAAGTCAATTGTAAATGGTTTGTGTCCCTAATCTGTATGCGAAATGTTGTCTCTACTTCATTTTTTTAATGTTCTCAGTGCAGCAGAAATGAGCCTGTATCCGTGGAGTGAGGCAGAAATTACTAATGCATAATTACAAGTGGAAAACATGGTGATTCATTCCACTGTAACTAGTGGGATGCAGACAGAAGTAATGCAGCAGATGGTAAAGAATGTAATACGTTCAACATTTCATGGCAAATCCCTGTACTTTTTTTTCCCCCCCCCCCCTTTAATATATTTGGTGCCAACCACCCCGACTTCCTTCCCTTCTCTTTCTGTTCAGCGTTTTAGCGTAGCGACACTTGCTTTCTTTTTCACCACTTCTTTCCATCTTCCCCCTCCCGTTCTCCTGCCCCGCCCTCCTCAGCGGGGAAGGAGAGAGCGCAGATGCTTTTAGCAAGTTGACATTTGGTGCCAGTGTAAAAAACACTGCATAGCAAAGCAGGTTGGCTCAGTGTGAGGGCCAGATTCTAGCGGTAATGAGCTCGCTCTGACAGGGAGGATAGGATATGGAAGGCCAGGAAGTGTGTGTGTAGGTGTGTGTGTGCGTGTGTTGGTGTGTGTGTGTGTGTGTTAACTTCTGTGATCAGCCACCAGAGGATGCTCTAATGAGGGCTTCATGTCTGCAGTTGGTGGTGGGAGGACTCAGCATGTTGGAATCACCAGACTGTTTTAACATTTGGTTTACATTTTCAAAGACCTCACCACACACTATTTGATTTCCAGCTAAGAAAATAATAAACTGACCCCCAGCACCAGTGGAGCAAAGACAAAAGGGTTATGAGCAGGCTGCCACTCAGACACAACGGTTCTAAAAGCTAAAAACAAATCAAAAAGAAGAGCAATGTTTGTTCCCAATAACTTCTCAACTTAAGTGTTTGTTCAAAATCACATTAAAATCCCCCCACTAATGTTAATCAAAAATCACTGAATGCTTATAATGGCACTGTCCTCCCTGTGTTCATGTGACATTTGTACATTTTTGTTCATATTTCGTATTAAATCTACGAATCAACTTGACGTCTCTGCCTGCTGCAATTGGGTCTGCCATCACAACGCCTCAACATGACAGAAGGAACCAGCCATCAGGACCCAGCGGGTCTGTAGTTCGCAGAATATGGACATTTAAGAAGGACCCTCATCATTTATGTGGTACTTTGCTTACAGACAATTAATTAAGCAATTAATCAACACTAAATATTACTGTCTGATCAGATGTTAATATTTAATATCAGACAGGCTTTCAATGCTGGGTTGGCTGGCGTCACCAGATTGAAAAAAATAAAATAAAAATAATAAATAAAAAAAACAGAACAATAAGCTATCAAATTTCTTTTGGAAACATAACCAAAAAGTTTCTTTCCTTGACATGTCATCATAAATGTCTATTCCACTTCTAGATAGATGTACATGTAAAAGGATTTGTCACAAGTACGTTTGCAGTCAGAAAACTAATCGGTATACTTCCTAAAAGAGCACCAAGTATTTTGTTTTTGTTTGTTGTCAGTTTATTGGTCATGGATTATTTTAATTATTGGAATCAATCACAAAGACTAGTAATGCAATAGAGTACATTTGGTGTTGAAATTTAGTTGTTCCTTGACAAAAATGAATGAGAATCCTCTTGAAGGAGTGTCCCTTTTCTCAGTGGAATATTTTAACCACTTCCTCCTTCAAGCGTGAAGGAGTGGAGGTGAGGGTCTGGGGTTAGGATGGGACCTATAATTAGGTGACAACCGTACTGTCATTCTTCTTTTTACAGTACAGTTGGAAGTCTACAAGGTGAATGTCTGCCAGGCAGCCAACTGCAGGCTCTACCTCACTAATTAACCCGCTATTATGAGCTTGTTAAGCTCCCAGTGCCACGCTAAAAGGAGCAGGAAAACAGAAGGCACAATAGTCTGTGCAATAAGCACTTGACAACTGCTACTGAGTGTAGTTGATGCTTGAAATTTATGTCTAAGGTTATCTATCTAAATTAAAACAACTACCAAAGGAGAAGTGGTGTGTGGTGTAATGGCAGAGCATGTGGCCCATTTACAGAGGCTGTTAGTTCTCAACGCAACCAACCCCAACCTTTCCCCCATCGCTCTCTGTGTATTTTCTGTCCTAAATAAAGGCTATTAGGGCCTCAAAAACCTTCAAAAACCTGTTCTTCATCATGCTTTGAGTCAGTGGCAAGTTGTTTATCATATGACTTGTGTGATAAAAATGTGAAATAAATCAATTTTGAAACAACCTCAACCTATCGCATAAAAACCTTTTATCAAACAAATTTCCGTTTTTTCGAAATTGTTGTGTTTCCAATAAGTACATTTATTTTCAAAATGTCAAATTGGACAACACATCTACATGCAACTTATAAAATTTACCCTTCGTAGATGCACTCAAGCCAAAGCGGATATAATGTAGCTGCTGTGATCAATAATGAAAAACAACAGCCAGCTGCACTGCTAAATCAATAATCAATTACTCCCGATGTCATAGTTTGGATGTTTTTCTGCTGTTTTACTTTGGACAATAATGTTGAACAGAGAAGGCATCAATTTAGCACATGGGTTGGTATCTTTTACTGCTTCATGGTGTCTAAAATGTGTTTGTCTCTAAATAATGCAAATACAACTTTTCTTCCAAAATAAACAGATTATTCTTCAGGAAAATAAAAGTGTTCTGTGCTGGCTTCTCTCCAGCAACAGATGAAGCTCCCTGCATGACCTGGCACAATTTCTCTCTCTTTCACAGACACACACACACACACACACACACCCGCGCACGCAGAGTCACATGAACAGGCTTAGAGCTTAGATAACACAAAGTCAGAGGCATGGTGACAAAAATCCTCCTTTTTTTCCCCTCCTTATAAAGACTCTCCCTCTGAGGTTAAACATGCTTTGTGTTGTAGGAATAATAAAAACAGACCTTGTCTAAAACCTCAACCAAAATACGCACACAACCAATTACACACTCTATAATTAGGAGCAGAGAGGAGCAGTGTTGTATGTTTCAGCTCCACCCAAACGAGCGCCACAGTCTGCACACAAACACAGGCCGCCTGTGTTTGAGCGTGGCTCCAAACTTCCTCCAGCAGCGTGCGGGACAGGTGACGGGGCTTGAAATCCTTCGCTACGCAGAAAACACAAACTATCTCCCGCTCGTTGTTTTGGCAGCCGCGTAGAAATAAACTCCTGCTCTTTTTTTAATCTTTATCTTCAAGTCGTGCTTTTGCTTACATAGCCGGCCACCCGGGCGAGCTTGTGTGCTCGCGCGAGCGTGCTACCGGTTGTGTAGTTTGCAGACTGACACGAAGCTGTAATATTGGAGGCCGTCTGCTACACAAATCCCCATTTCCTCCCCAGCACGCTCTGCCACTCACAGCCTGCGCGCCCGCTTTGATAGTTTTCATGAGGTGGAAAAAAAGGGGAGTCAGGCAGCGTGTGGAAAATGGTCTCCTGCTGTATTTTGGCTGTGTGAGAACATTAGGGCATAATGCCTCCTGACAGCTAGAGGAAGAAAACAATTAGCTGGGAGGAGGAGTGAGAATAGCAGTGAAGGACAGAGGATGCGGAACCACTGGGGAATACAGTGGGAAAAGATGAAAAAGCGTGAAGTTCACAGGCTGATGCAGAAATGAGTTGAGCCTAGGCTGACTTCAATGCTGAAAAAAGATATAATATGTACTGAAGAGAAGGTTGACTATTTTGTCCTTCATTCCCAAACTAGGGTGAATCAGAAGTGACTCAACAAAAGGATAGGTGGGTTCAGGTGAGTGGTTTTGCATTTTGCACGATGACAACCAGCAGTGGAATTTACAGCTTTAGGCAACAAAATTCTGACCTCGTTTCTACAACGCCAGGAGAAAAACATCCGGCTCACCTCGGTGAATTCATAAATCCTTTAATGGCCGGTATTATGTACTTTTTAGGCACACAATGCCATTTGATAGCACAATAGAATAACTATGTAATCTTGACAAGCTGTATGTATCAAACATAACTTAGTAGAAATGTGACTTTGCAGATCAAAATTGGGCCTCTGTCGCTTTAAGAAGCTCCTGCTCTTTACGAAACTCCGCCTTCAGGAAGTCATCACAACAACATTCCTCCACTAGGCCTTTTATAATTGTTATTATTTATACATTTTTTTATAGTTCACCATGAAAACATTTGAAACTAAATCTAAACACACAATGTGAAATAATTTACATTAGTCTGTTTTTTAGCAAAAGAAAATATTGCTGTGTCGTTTTATGTCCATAAATTCACCAAACATTGGCATCCAAAGTGTAAAAGCCTGGTTCTTCAAGTGAACTACTTAGGCAAATACCGAGTCCTATAGGTTCTAATAGCAATTAAGCACTATCTGATATTTTAAAGATGACTTGGAACATATTTGCATGTGTGGCACCAAAAACTGTGGCGATTAAACATTTCATCGTCAAGGTTTGCTTATTTTTGCTTTCAACAGAATTTCTTTCAGAATTACCTTCATTTTAGTCACATTTTGCCCTCGTCTTCTATGACAAGCTACCTTGTCTTTGTTGAAGAAAAAAACTCACAAAGGTGAGACCAAACATTTGCATTTTGGGCTACCCTGACAGATCACATTCTCCCCAGCTTGCTGTGCCTTTTACATCACTTGCATCAAACTGAAAACATGAATTTTCCATGGTTTTCTTTAAAGGTTATTTCCCCCGCCCCCTTACCATAAAAGCCACATATTTGTGCTGCACAATATTAGATAATCATCCAATGGCAACAGGATTGGCAAATATGGTGATAATGACATCAGTTTTTCTCCGTTTTCGTGCTTCTCATCTGTTTTCCCATCAATCCCAGTCATATCATAAGCATCTTCGACACGTCATTTGTCTGAGGCGTGACTGTCTTATGCATTGAAACTCCATCCAACCATGTGAATATAAACAGACACTTGGAATACATAACCTAACAACCATTACATTCAAAACAGTTCTTTGCAAGATGACTATTGTGAGCATTTACTTTTAATATATTTCTTGCAGTCCCTGTAGAATGCATGACTGATAGTTGTCCTGTTGTAAAATTTTCTCACCCTAGCTGTGCATCTCAGACTTTCCTCCAGATTTGCAATGGACCTCTGCTTCTGTGATTAATGCTCTCCTTACTAGAACTTTACTTTAAAGGTTTTCGTCTGACATTTCTGCTGCGTTCCTTGATCTTTATTATGTTGTATGTTTAATATCCAAGAAACCTACGAGACCCTGACAGAAAAAAAAAGCCTGATTGGCCTGAATCCAAGGATTTCAATGATATGATGTGGCAGAAAATGCTAAGCTATAATTTCTACAGTTCTCAATCAAATTCACCACTCATAACCTAATTTTAAAAGACAATAACAGACAATAGGCTTTATGAGTGACATGAGTTATAAAAACACAAGCTAACACACCCAAAAGTGACACTACTGTGACTTTCTGTCATGAGGGGGTGTGGTGGTGGCGGTGAGGTAAACGCAGCGGACCCAGATGAAGTGAGATGAGGAGTTTTAATGGTGAATCAAATAACCAGAAAACAGTTCTCAGACCTGGCAGCACTGTAGAGCGGAAGGCTAATGCTCACTACAGGTAGCGACAGGGACAAACGAGGACTTATCAGTCAACTCTAAACTGAGACGTAACCAGACGTACACTGACGTTAGAAGACGTAGGACCCGACGAAGACAGACACACACAGGTGACACTAAATACACAAGAGGTAATCAGGGAACGAGACACACCTGGGAACTAATCACGGGGAGACAGGACAACACAGAGACTCAGACACACAAGAAAACTAGAAATAAATACACAGAAAAACACAGAACACAACACTTTCTCCATCTAATTGTTAATCACACTTTAATCTAAGCAAACCCTTTAGCACATCAGACTTGATAGGTATACTGGATCAACGGGGGCAAAAGAGAGATCATGTGACTGTGGTTATCCATTTAAGGTAGCATGTAGTAAAACTTTGCATCTGCAGTTTTTACTCTTCCATAAAAAACAATCTACAAGTGCAATCCGCTCTGTGGTTCCAGTTGTCGCTTGCATAATTTAGTCGTAATCTGTCGTTTTTTTTCCAGTCTGGACAAAAGGTCCAGTTTTTAACCAGCCGGTTTTTTTTTTTTTTTACCTCTTTGAGCTCAGCTTGGTGCAACATGTAAACTCTTTGCCTTTAAGGTAAGAAGATATTCAAAGCAGCTGCACAGCGGAAGAAAAAGACTGACTTTCATAAAGCCCGGCTCAAATGCACATGACAAGCATTTGGAAAGATATTCACCTTTCACCAGAGTGGTAAAGTAGAGCTTAGAAATGACTAAAAAGAATGAAAAAGAGCTGGCTTGAAAAGTTATTTTCGAAGTAAAGCTGTTGTATGATTCCAGGTCCATACAAGCTGGAGAAACGACATGTCACAGCAGAAGAATGTAGAGCCCTGAGCTATAAATAAATGTAAAACTTTTTGCCAAAAGACTTGTCTAGCTCTGTCTGAACATTTACAACCCGACATCTTCGTTCTAGTAAGGAAGCTGGGCGTTTACCTGTGTTAGATGCCCAACTTGCTGTGAGGAATCCAAGGTTAATCTGAGATTGAGAAAAATATTCCACAAAAAAAATGAAACAAAGATAGGAAACAAAAGATAACTTGTGTAAACACTAGCAGGGTCAGAGTAGATAAGAAGATAAAACGTTATCCCTTCGTCTGATGTGGACAGCTGAGACTGAGCGTGTGTGTTTAAGGCAACAGGAGACACTGGAGCTGAGACCGCTGCAGACAGTTTATGTGTGTTTGAGTTCTGGCGTGCCGCGGGTCGGGCGTGCTTCGGCTAGTATCACTCACACACACGCACACACACACGCACACACACACACACACACGGTGGGGTGATGTTTGTTATATGGAGTTGAATTAGACGAAAAAAAAGCTCAGAAATAGTTCACCGCACCTGGGTGTAGCTCCGCCCTCTCGAGCGTGCGTTCATGCTCTGTCCAAGCAAATCTTGATTGAGCGTTACTCTGTATTGTCAGACCATCATGTTAATCCAATGCAACAGCCCTGAGCCCGTAGTTCTCACCTACATTGGCTTTTAAAGCCCCACAGTCCGACTCTTTCATGACCTCCTCACTCTGAGTGCTTGGACCTATTCATATCCCCTCCACCATGTGTTCAAGGCATTCAAACCCTGTAATTTTTTTCTGCTTCCAACTGTTTGGAGACAGAAATCTTTTCCCTTACGTGGCACAGTGAGTTCTGGGTAAACATGGTAGTTAGGTTGTTAGCGGAGGCTTGTCGATGCAGTTCAGCGGCTGAACATGCCCATAAAGAGCTTCTCTGCTTTTATTTTCAGACGCCATTAAGTGCTTTTCTGTGGCAGAGCGCTGCACACTCATCCAGTTTAGATTGGTTCTCGGCTTATTTGACTGTTTATATGATAATTTTAAACAACACTTGGCTGCTACGTAGTTCTGCTTTGCCTCAGCTGAGAGCTGAAAATGAGAAAATAAGCACTAAAAATGTTTCAGGGTTTTGTTTTAATCAGATAATGTGCGTTCAGAGAATGGATGAACATTTTGTCTCCGAGGCCATGTATGTTATAGCAAATCCGATGGTTTCTAAGTAATCAAACTGTGTTTATATTGATGTTCACAGGGTAAAAAGAGACTTGGTTACAGATTCTTCCTCTCTGTCTAGTCCGTCATGTGACCTGCTCTGTATGCTGTGCTAAGATAGGGTTACTGTCAAGGTTAGGCTGTCACCAAGCCACTCCGAGCCCCTATTATGACATTCACAGCATAGTGCTAAATTTATAAAGCAGGAGGACATTTTACATGAGTTTATTGACGAATATTGCTTTTGAGTCTTATATATCTTTAGCAACAAAGAATGAAGCTACATGTATTGTAAGAGGTGTCCTCACACCTAACAGCCTTTTTGTACTTTTCTGAATTAAGTCGACTCACTATGGCAGCACCATAACAGCCTTTTTTAAAGAATAAAAAACTTTTCTCTCTTAAATCAGCAATGACAAGACTTTTAGAAATGACAAATGTGATCCTGTTGTTCCAGTGCAAATATCATATTTGAACAATATATCTTACATTCTTAACCCTCTATCGAAAATGATCTCTGAGTTTTGTTAATACCTCTAAACCCTACAGCTGGCTGATGTCACAAACCACACATAATCACTACATCACTTGTTTTGCTTGCCCTTAAAGCTGCAGTAGGTAACTTTTATGAAAATACATATTTTCCTTACTTTTATTTTTTTCAAATTCTCACCATGTTATGACAACGGGAAACAAATGATTTGTGAAAAAAAAAAAAAAATCCAGTTTGTTTGCCTCTTTTCTGTGGTCCTATTTCCATCTGCAGAAATGCAGCACTTCTTCCCAGAAACAACCAATCACAGCCAGGGTCTTAGCGCTGTCAATCACCCTCCTGTACATGTTGCAGCTATGAAAACAGCAGAGAAACAACTTACCATTGCCTGAAAACTGCTCACCCGCCATCATTGATGGACAAGCTAACTAGCTTGAGCATTCATGACAGGCTCCGTTGTGGGTAACTAGCTGTAGCGTACCAGAGAACAAGGGGCACGATGTGAGCAAAGCGTACACTGGCATGATTGACGGCGCTAAGACCATCCATTGCTTCTGACCAAGCAGACTATTTCTGCAGATGGACCACAGGGAGGAAGCAGAGGAGCTCATATTACACTGTCAGGACATAGTAACAGTTTAAACATACATGTAAAAAACTGATTTTTATAGAATACAGCCAAGGCAAAAAGAGGCTTTAATTCCCCTCAGAATGTTGTGGCTGTCCAGCGGAAACTGTAGTTGGGACAAAATGTGAGCCACTGGGAAGAAACACCTGAGACTAGTGTCATGAACATCATTTTTGAATAAATTTGAAACAGTCCTAATAAAATATAGCGTGCAATATTACTCCACTTTCAAGTTACCAAGTTCTCAAGCATTTAGATGGCATTGTTTGAAGACCAGCATTCTGACTGAGACATCCATCCGTATAAACTGATGTTAGCTTTTGGGAAATCTAATCAAATCAAAATTGATTTAAAAAAAATAAAATAAAAAATCTCCTTTGGTAAAACTCAGAATGTGAACTACTTTTATTGCACCCTGACAGAGATGTGTTTCATTATTATTATTATTAAATTGTTCTCTCTCTTTTTAAAACAAGGATTCTGATAAAAAGCTATGTTATACCTAATGATTCACAAAGAAAGTAAAGCTCAGATTCAAGTAATCAGATGACAAACAAGAGATGCTAGTTATTGTTATAAATTATGTGATAGTAATGTGGCTATTCAAGAAGAGTCCAATCTAACATTCATCTGAAACTTTTTTTTTGTTTGTTATTTTTGGGTAGTAGAAGATATTTAGAGCTGGGGTCCAAAGCACAAAATCATGTCTCTGGAATAAGGTGAAATCTGTTTCACAAACTTTTTTGTTGTGTGTCTCTGAACAATGAGTCTTCTGTGTGCATCAGGCTGCACATTTCCCTCGAGGTTTTACATAGCATGCGGTGTACACCTTCTAGTAGGTTTAGTAAATGCGTGTCTGAGTGACAGAGGTTTTCTTCTTGGCACATTTTAAGCAGATTTCGTGCTGCAGGTCTCAGCAGAGACGCTATCTTTATAACCACAGTCTGCCCACAGGGCGTTTTGAAATACGTGTACGCGCGTCTGGGTGTGTGAACTCTGACACAGAAAAGTCTTAGCCTGTAGGCAAGAGTTTTAGCGCCTCTGCAGTACATCACTTGGAGGATATACAATAAATACCCTTTTTGAGAATTGACACTGAACATGAAGACCGTCTCTCAGTTTTTCTTAACTTGAGGGCTGGAGAAGAAAAAATATCGCTCTGATTTTATTATCCTGGGTTTAATTAAAGGGGGAGAGGTCATGCTACCCTGGGTATGCCTGTGGTCCCTGTGGAAACCTCTCTGCCCACGTTTCTGCAGATCCATCAGAGACTAGCTAAAAGGTGGGGTCACCATGCCTCCACACGTACTGCTTGCAGGCATGCACTGACTCTGCAGCAACTGGAGACCACACCCTGACCAAACACACCTGCTGCCTTTTATGCAGAGCTGAATGAGATTCAAACAACTGAAGACTTTTATGGTCATTGAGAAAATAAATGCTCTGTTGCTACTGCAGAAGAGTGGTAAAAATAAAAAGCAAAACAAAAAAAAACAATCTCCCAAATTTTGAAAATCTGACGGCGGAATTGAAAATCTGAACATGAAAAGAGCAAAAAACAAATATTAGGGCTTGGCTGGTCACTGATACTGACTGAACAAGGAAGAAGAAGGCCAAACGGCATGTTCTACCTCTGGAGGAGCTGCAGAGATCCACAGCCCTGGTGGGAGAGTCTGAAGTTGCTGCATGATGTTGAGATTCTATGTAGTTTGTGGAAGAAAATTAGATGGAAACAAAACTGAACTTTAAGCCTATATGCAAAACAGAGTGATGGAAAACCAACACTCCATTTCTCCCTCGCTGAAAACAACCCCAAAACATTTAATCATACCAAGTATTTTATCTGGTTTCATTACAAATATCTTAGTGCATTTGGAAAAATGACAAAACTACCTTACAAGTAAATTTTCAACAAGATATAGGAGCTTGTTTTAAATCAATGCCGATTGACTAAAGATGAAAAGTTCCACTGGTAGATTTCTTCACATATAACAAGTCCTTTTTTCCATGTTATAAATTACATAATCTGCCAGTGGGACTAGTCATTTTAATCTATATTCAAATGTTATTGACTTAAAACAAGACTCACACAGGTCCGCTACACTGGCAGACACGTGCCCTGAACAAACTTGCATTTGTACAGGGATGAATACAAATGCACAGCACTTTTTTTATGTATATATATAAATTTGAATGGTAACAAAATTAGAAACTGTGAAGAAGTTCAGGGGCTCTGACTACTTCTGAGAATCATTGCAGTGATCACTGCAGATTAAGAGCCCTGTGTTGTGCTTCTCTTTAGCCCTGATTCTTTCAAAGATCTCCTGATGCGTGACTGTTTCAGTCCCAGTGGAACCCTGCGACATCTCAGACAGACACACCCGTCTGCAAACGAACACACTCAAGTGTCTCACTGGTGGGTCTGGTCTGTGCGGATCTAAAATATTTAACACTGTTTAAAAAGCCATCCCTTTGGTCCTGGGCTGTGTCCGGCAAATTTAGGACTGTCTCATAGCTGCAGAAACAACTGAAAATGCATTTCAGGTCAAACTTGAAAGAAAATCAGACACAAAGCTGATCAGTAGCTTTGTGCTGCTGGTTGGGCAGCACAAAAAGTGAAAAGGTTGCGAAAAAGTAAAAGGAATAAAGTTAATCTAAGTTTTTTTTGTTATCCAGCAGATAAAAAGCAGAACTTCTGAAAAATCTGTCTTTTATGTAGTGATTTATATTGAAGGCCTAATTATCCTCAACGTTAAACAGCTGAAGCCATCTGGATGACGCCATCTGTACATCTTCTGCATTCACTTTGAGCATGATTTAGTCAAGTCTGAACACAACAAATGGAGAAACTTCGGCAGTAATCATGGGAACAGTGTAGCGCAGAAAGACTCGTGCCAAAGGAACAAAGATGACAAAAATGGCGGCATGTTTCCATCTAAACTCCAGAATGTTTCAAACCGTCTCTGCATACAGTCTGTGCCTTGTTTTACGTCTCTTAGTGAGAATAAACATTATCAAGATTTGCTTCACTTTCGCCATGTTCGCTTTTGTATAATACTTTCATCTGAAGGACCAATTAAGGCTTTATTTTCACCTCTACACCCTTAGTGGTTCTAAAACAAGGTCCAGTTTGGATCCCAACCAAAGCGCTGGGACTTCTGTTTCTTTCAAAGAAACAGTTCTAACACAAATCTTAAACCAATATACTCATCATGTTGAAGCATTACGTCTTATCATGCTTTTTGGTCTGTAAACAAAACAACC
The DNA here is from genome assembly GCF_019740435.1 of Gambusia affinis. Taxonomy (NCBI): domain Eukaryota; kingdom Metazoa; phylum Chordata; class Actinopteri; order Cyprinodontiformes; family Poeciliidae; genus Gambusia; species Gambusia affinis. The sequence continues at coordinate 23,523,287 of NC_057873.1, forward strand.
AGCTGTGATGCAGCTCATCGTGCTGCAAAAAAATCAAATACAGACTAAGGACGTGAGCTTTGACACGTATTTGGGGATAATCTTGTAATTCTTTCAATTTATTTTGCATTCAAAACTACTAGCTCTACCAAACACCCTGCAGCAGATCTTCTTTCTCTTTATGATGTGTTCTTAAAATAAAAAAAAGTATCTCAGTCAACTGAAATCAAGCCGAGCAGGTGAACAAAGAGGAAGTTGGTATCGGCCAATCGGTGCATCTTAAAAGGGAAATATGCCCTAAATTATTATTCTTGTCTTAATGTAACTAGGGCATGGGTTTTCCTGGGAACTTTTTAGCCCCAGAATCATCTCCAAGACTCTCTCTGAATCTGATGCCACAGTCTTCAATCCATATGGTTCTACGTTTTCTTCCAGCGAGGTCATTTGTATCATTTGTATGCCTGAAGGAAAGGAGGGCAGACTCTCCCTGTCTAAAGCACAGCAGGGGGTGGTCTTTTTGTTTAAGACAGGTAATGAGCACTGACATAAACACACGGGCCATGCTGCCCTGAACCGCTCGCTCCTCGTTCCTGTCCTTTCCCTCCCTTTCTTCCATTCTTTCATCTCCCACATCTTCCGCTGCATTCCTGACGTGCCTCAAGGAGACAAAGGGAGGAGGAGGAGAGAGGAGAGGTCCGGGACTCCAGGACAGACAAACAGCACACACAACACAGCCACAATGGCTCGGGTCACAGCCATTGTGTGTGTGCACTGAGGAAAAGGTCTTGGTGCTCGCATATCAATAGAGGAAGAGGTGTTGTGGGGGGGAGCATCATTCTGTGTTTTTCAAGCAAACATTTACCCGCTGTTGGTTCGATTTTCCACTGCACATTTTAAGGCTACACCCTTTTGGACCCTCAGACCAACACTTAAACTATGGGAGTGAGTCAGAGTTATGATTCAAGCTGCCATGGTAATAAATATCCAGCTTTCATGCTGGAGCTGATGGGAATGCATCCACATGCCAGGAGATGCTCAACGTCGATGCAACACTGACCTCTCCTGGTGGAAGCGCCACATGGCAACAACAAAGAACATTCCAGTCTCTAGAAATTGGGTTAGACATTAATTCTAGTTGATCAGCAACCAAACTCTAGAGTAAGACTATCATCAGCTATGACATATTAAGAATTATGATCTGGGCTGCTTTATATTTACAACTGTGATCTCAGATTTCTTTTTTAATTTCAGACCCAAAATGACTGATAATGTATGTGACTTATTTTTTGACACGTGACACTCTGCTAGATTCGGTTGCAGCAGGTGCTGTTCGTTTTCACATTGTGCTGTGTCAAACGATCCAAACCCTTAGAAGAATCTGTCCCTCCCCTCGCCTGTGGTGGCGCTGCATCAAGAACCACTGACGGAAAAGACACGAAAACCTCCTAAGAAGAAGACATGAGCACAACTTCCTTCTTTGCAAAATGTAAACAAAAATTAACTGGTGTCAGGTCTTAGTGGTTTTAGGATTTTGTTTCTAGGCAGAAGACCACAAGCCATTTCTCATGCAAGAGCTAGACTTGCACGTTTGTTTAGGTTATATTTACCTCAAATTCCCTATGCTATAGTCCGCTTCCCACTTTTGGAGCTTGGAGCAGTCTCCAGTCTGCTTGCAACCTATGCATTCGAACCACGCCCAGAGCTCATTTCAACCAAACCAAGACCTAGCTTTTTAGGTGAAACAGCATTAGCTGTATTGGTTCGCATCAGAGTTCAAACAAACCACACTTTCTAGGCAAATGCACTAGAGTTGGATTAACCCGGACTAAACAAGGCTGGTGTGAATGCACCCTTAAAGTGTCAAACATCTTCCCCAATCAACACTATGAATTAACAGTTGGCTGTGTGTTTGCTGCTCCTTCACAGCCTCGACTTCCTTCCAGCTGTGTTAGACTGTCCTGATCGTCATGGTAATAGATGCATGGGTCACATAGTTTAGCGCTACATTAGCCAACTAATCCCTCTTCCTTACTCCAGCTGAGTTAACCTTGTGTTTCCAGGGTCTATCTGACATGGCTGACTGCAGGATAACGGCTGCTGGAGAGTTTATTATGACAGAGATGACCTTTGACATGAGAAGTTCAGAACAGCAAGATAGAAAAAAGACGTGTAGACAAGTGCACACTCACCGAGGTGTAGTTGGTCTTGCCCATGTGGTTCTGGTTGTGGTTCAGGTTTTGGTTCTCTTGCTCTCTGCACTGCAGACCGGCTAGGTGTCTCTCCAGGGCCGCCCAATCCATTGTGGGCAGGGGTTCCTCCTCTACGCTCTCCTCCTCCTCCTCTCTGTACTCCCGCATCGGACCCCCAGTTCCTCCACTTCCTCCTCCTCCACCTTCTCCTCCTCCGCCACCACCAGCACCCCTGCCACTGCTGCGGCTCCCCCTGCCCTTACCGGAGCTGCGGTGGCCCGCTTTGGGAGTCTCTGGTCCTCCCTCAGCTGTGCTGGAGGAGTGGAGTTGGTTGCTCTGGTGCAGAATCAAATTCCCGTTCTGCTTCAGTTCATCTGGGACAGTTGCCACAGAGGTGGCGGTGCGTCCTGCGGGGGCCGGCAGGGGCGGGACCGTCTTCACATCCTGGAATTCTTCGGCGAGGCTGCGAGCATTCGCCGACTTCCTGTAGCCTTCTTTTAGACCGCTACCGTTCACGGCGCTCACTTTGCTTTCGTCTTGACCAGGGGGTTGCGGGGAGGAGTATTCCTCGCCGTACTCACTCTCCCACTCCTCCATCACCTTCTTCTTGTACTCCTGGTAGTCCTCATCCTCCTCGTAGTCATCTAGAGTGCCCAGATCTGGGGACGGGGAGGATTTGTAGTCCTCCAGATTGGCAAGGTCAAGAGAAGGAGAGCAGGGTGTAACCTTGTTGGAGTTGGACTCTGAGCTGGAGCGACTGGATGCGTCGCTCCCCAGGTCCATGCCATCCTCTCGATAATCCTGTAAGATAAAAAAGGGAAAAAAAGAATAGAGATTGAGAATGAAATGCCTAAAAGTCTGTACATAGGAAAAGTAAAGGGAGGAAAAGCATAAAAGGAGAATACAGGGAAGTTTCGATTAGTCACAGAAGTACAGAAGTGTTGTGGTTTTAGACAGGCAACCACAAGCACTTCCTGACTTGCAGGAACTTCCTTCCTCCTGCAGTTTTACAGACGTTTGTCTTATTGTACCAACAGCTGAGCCCATGTACTACTTATGCCAGATATTCTGAACAGACTGGCTGGAAACCTGTTGCTGTTTATTGCAGGAAGCTTTGTCAATTAATTTATTTACATATAAAACTTTATGTTATGTTATCCTATGTATATATACCGTATTTTTTGGACTATAAGTTGCTACTTTTCCCCACGCTTTGAACCATGCGGCTTATAGCCCGGTGTGGGTTTTCTGTGGATTTTTCTTCAACCACCAGGGGGCTCTTTAGCAGGAAGTGAATCACTGGAAGTCAAAATTGGAATTCAAAGAAGAAAGTGCTCATTTTCATTTAGAACAAGCATATGCTAGCAGCAGGCATGACGGAGAAATTTCTTCAAACTCATATGATGCAACTTTTAAGTTGCATCATATGAGCGGCTCTATCGATCCGGCAGTACAGGAAGGAAATAGAGCCGCTGCACGTAAACTCGTGAAGGAAACCATGGTTCGGCATTGCAGACAGAAGGCTGCGCCTTAATAAATCTAGCAGATTTATTAGAACACTGCCCTCTGCTGCAGAAAACCGAGAGCGGCGGAGATACCAGCGGCTTATAGCCCGGTGAGGCTTATATATGCACGTTTCCAGTTTGTTTTTGTTTTTTTTGTTTTTTTCAAAGAAATTGTAGATGCAGCTTATAGTATGGTGCGCTCTATAGTCCGGAAAATACTGTACTTTAAATACACACTACGATACTAAATCCAACTGGAAAAAGCGCTTAATGTTTCAGAGCAGAATTTGGTAAAACTATGTTATGTTATTGACAGAACCATGTTACCCTTTTATTCAGCATTTTATTGGTAATTGATTGAGTTGGAGTTCATTAGTTTTTTATATTTCTTTAATTATATTAATTGTTTTGCTTCAATTTCAGTTTCATTCCCATATTTCATATTATGTTCTGTTTTGATTCTTGATTCTATGTTGCATTGTGTTTTTGTGTTTGATTTGATGTAAAGCACTTTGAAACGCCTTGCTGCTGAAATATGCTATACAAATAAAATTTGATTGATTGATTGATTGATTGATTGATTTCATATGACTTTTTTTTTTAATTTAAGACTCTTTTCTCCAGCTGAATGAAGTCTAGAAACCCATTCTAATTCTTTTCCCTCTGAAGCGAAATACACACCCAGCTATTTGGAAAATCCTGGTCATGAAAACAGGGACAGTCCAGATGAGGAAACTAAAAGAGAACCGCCCATCACTCTCATTAAGCCGATATGCTTTTAACGTTACAGTTTGCAAGCTATAAGCCACATGTCTGTAAAACAACTGAGTGGAAGCTGGCTACTGGCACAAATATTCTGTTCTATATGGTATATAATTTAAGTCATGGGGACTCACATCTGTAATTATCTCAGCCATTTCAGAAATTCCTCCACATTTTCCTTTCTTTTCCAGCCAAAGCTAAGTCTTTTACGGCTTTTTCTGTTAGATCCAGAAGGTCTCCTCTGAGACGATCAGTTTTCACTCTTCTTCGGTCCTCACATAAATGGCAGAAGAACTATTGCTGAGCTTTGCTTATGAATACTGTAATTAGGTTTATGTTTCTCTGTTTCTAAATGAATAGCAGATTGCTTGGAATGGCCTTGTGCAACATTTGACACAAACACGCATCGTAAGGGAGGGGTCTTTGTGGCTTAACGTGTCAGAACATCGCTCCACTGCCTACTGCTACATCTGCACAGCAGCACGGGGGACTAAACAGAGTGTTATGAGCGCTGGGTGAGAGCGACGGAGAAATGTTAATGCACAGCAAACTGTGGCACGAACAGGTGAGATTGGAGCTGTTGTCTGACCTTGCCTGTGTTGCACCAGCTGACTGATTGGTGCACAACTAATGAAAATGTCCCTGTTGTTTACAACCGTCCACAAATCTCCACCAAACCGGAGCCTTTGATTGTTGTAATATTTCTTTTTTTTTGTTGTTGTTTTTGTTCTCCCCTTGGACCCAGCGCACCTTCATCAGAATGTCTCACTACTTTTAATACCTAATAAAAAGCAAAGGACACCCAAATTTCTCTCGGGGCAAAGACAAATTAACAACACATTCCTCTGTGAGCACATTATGAGCGGCTCTTCAAACTAATTAATTATAAAGCTTGCTAAATGCCGGTGTAGACCAAGAGGACGGAATCCGCTCTGCTTCTCATGCAAGACCGAACGGACGAGGGGAAACGTAGAAGTGCTTGCTGTTATGCTTATCATAATAAACTTATAATAAGTTAGGCCCACAAGATCACGCAGCTGCTTACTGCAAAAGGAAGTGCGGGAAACGTGTTTGTTGTGGGAAAGCAATGTGACTCAGCATCTTAGAGTCCATCTGAAAAGTGCTGATGGGATGTGGAATCATAAAGCCCTTCTGAGGAACTTGCATTTCCGTGAGAAACAAGTCGAAGGGAATGGAAGTAAATCTGCTGCAGAGATGAGACTGACATGCAAATGTCCAGAAAAAATTGTAAGACCTCTTTAAATGGGATATGAGATTTAGCCTGAGCCAGCTATATGTTGTCAAGTAGTAGAGAAAACAACGGCAGCATTTTACATTAAAGGTTAGGATCTCTAAGAAGTCAAGTGGGTGAGCAATGTGGAAATTGTATTTCAGATTTTTTCATTGATTTTTTAAAAATTCTACTCAGTTGAGTACAAACCATCTTTTGTTTTATTAAAAGGCACAATGTTGAGGTGGTTACTGGTTTAGCAGGCTGGTAAACCAGTAATTTCACTGGTCTGCTTTTTCATTTTGACCAGTTCACCAAATCAAGTGACATGTCTTTCTTTTTTCATTTGTAATACTTACAGAAATGTTGTCTGCTTTTACATGCATTAAGAAAAATGCTTCTTGAATCAAACCATTACGATTAATGCTTTGACTGGCACAGAACCAAAAATCCAATTTAAAACTATTATCTGCGAGGGTCTAGATGCAAAACAAATGGCCTGTCAGCTTAATGACAAAGTAATATTATAATTACAGACTAGTATTTGTTTTGGCACCCCATATTTAAAGGATATTTTCTTTGTAGAAATCAATATAGGTCTTTTAAAATGTTTTTTTTTTCTTCTAGAAATTTTGATTTGACCAAGAAAAAAAAGGGGAAAAAACATTTTCAACAGTGAATTTTCTCTTTTCTCCATATTTATCCAGACCTGGGAAAAAATCCTGGGAGACACCACTTTTTTGTTTTCTGATATTTCTAATCTGCCACTTCCGACCGATAAAGATTGCAGTTTCAAGAGAAACACAACCAGTGAAAGAAATCTCCTGTTTTAGCTGAATTTTTTCCCCTTTAAACTGGAAATGCTAAAGCATGTCAGTTGATATTAAGCATCTTTGCCAAGCAACCGTTGCTAAAGCTGCCAGATTTCATTAAACAATCAAAAACAACAACAAAAATGCTAATACTGCTTCGCGTGTTTCGGTCGATGACATCACAAAAGGCACAAATATCAGTTGACCTCATCAGTCAGAAAACTTCTGAATTTTGAAATATGGAGTCATTTGTTCAATGGCAACCTAAATTTAAAAATAATGATACTGCTGTTCTCGCCTGGAACGTTAGCTGGAGATAGGCACCAGCAACTCCCGACCCCACTGGGGACAAGGGTGTAAGAAAATGGATAGATGGATGAATGGATGGATGGATAGATGAATGGATGGATGGATGGATACTGCTGTTGTTCCAAAAAGAAAAAGAAGAAAAGAAAACAAACTCATACACATCTTTGTCAGTTGATATCTGCCAGTATAACATGTTGTTCCAGTCTCATCCCAAGTGTATCAATCTTAGTTTTGGTTGTTTGGATCATGACAATCAGCTAATTAAACAGAGTTCTGTTAGCCAAGATCCTGATTGTGTATATACACAAGCTCACTGTCATATGAAATTGTAACATCTTTCTATTGCAGATAAAGGTATTAATATTGATAATACATTCACAGAATCTTACTCAAAAGAAAGAAGGAAATAAGAATTATCCCTTTAACCTCTGGGTGGGTGGGTATGGACCCGGAAAGTGCAATTTAGCCTTAAATCCGGCCCAGTACGTATAGAAGGAGGGTAGAGGGAGTCAGAACCTTACCAACGCGCTCATCCGGCGCCCTGCCTGGTGAAACAGTATGGTCACCAGCCCCAGTGGTGTGAGACCCGGTCTGTCATGGTTGGCTTTTCTCGCCCTGTTACGTGCTAATCGCGTCTTAAATCTCGGTCCACCGATCCTTTACGTTCCTTCAAGCGCGACATTCGTAGCCTCGCCGCTCTCCAGGCAGCCTCTATCGCGTCAACACGCCGTGGTCACATGACCCAAATAATGCAATCATTTAAAGTGAGTAGTTCATATATATAGAGAGAGAGCCGCTTAGATAGACGGCGCGAGACGCCAGCGGACTGCACGCGGAGCTGCAGAGCTTGATCCGCTGTGGGATTAACCCAGAGAGAGAGAGAGAGAGAGACTGAACACAGGCTGGGTTCGACCAATAAAATACATGCAAATTGACAGCTGCACCGTTATCAACCCCACAGCCGGGTGGGTGTTTTTTTTTTTTTTTTTAAGTCAGGGGAGGGGGCGCGTTTATTTGCAATGAGAAAGAATACTACGCTCACAAATGAGTCCTCCTCTAGAGGGTATTTAAAGGGGCATCATCGCATACGCCCAGGCTGCTTTTCCATAGAGCTCACTCCAAAAGGCATTCGAGACATGTTATCATTATGTTATTAAGCATCTATAATTAACAGCTTATTTATTTTTTTTTTTTTTAGAGAAGCATTTCATTTGAAAAGGAGTCAAAAATAAATATGCACCATCATGCATATCCTTCAGTCTAATGATGTAATGCCCCCCACCCCCTCTCACCACCAAAAGTCCCAAGAGGAACCCGGCTGAAACGCCCTGTACCACCGGCTGTACCGGTGATAAAACTGACCCCGATCCATGCACCGCTATCGGTCAGAAATAACGTCGCAGCAGCATAAAGTACCTACTCTAAATGAACTGCTACTCACTGTCATCATCTTTACGTCGTCCCCTCCACGTCAAGACATTATAAAGTGTAAATCCCAGCTGTTAGACAACAGTGACGGTGCTGAGTTGTTTCACAGCCAGCCTGTTTTTTATTCTAAGGGCGGGCGGCGGAGAAATTACAGAGAGCCGGTGGATCGTTCACAGCAGTCATCGCTGAGTGAGGGATAGTTGTTTCCACAGAGGAAGCCACCAGAGTGAGCTCTGGTAGAAGAAGAAGGGGGAAAAAACAGGCTTTGAAAGGTGGATATGTCAAATAATAATAACAATAATAAAAAAGTAAATAGAAATCCTGGCAGGTGAGCGCTGCTGTGTCCTCTCCTTCCCGGCTCGGAGACGCGGCGGAGCGGTGGCCACAGTCCAGCGGTCCAGCCTGCGCTCCCTCCACGTCAGCCGGGGGAAATAAATAGCCTCCGTCTGAGTAAACTGCGACTCCCCTTTTCCACTGTGGGCTTGCGCGTAGCTTCAGAGATTCCACGCAGGCAAAGGATGTAAGCTTTCATAAACAAGCCGAACCCAGCAGCGGGGACCGAGCCATGTGTTACCCAGCTGGCACCAGGTCTGCTGTTTGTGACTGGTGGCGGCTCTGTGCGCAGCAGCCCGCCTGAGTGACGAAGACACAACACCGAGTCTGAAGCCCAGCCTTCTGCACCCACTGACCCCCTCGGAACCACGGAGGGACATTTCAAGGGAGAGTGAAAAGTTTTTAAAAATATATGTATTTTTGAAACTTCTAAGTGTTCTGAATTGATAGGTTCCAGTGACAGACATAACGCCTTAGAGGGCATTTTGGCTTAATGGGCTACACCTGTGCTATGACGAAATATGAAGCAACAAGAAGCCAACATATGCTGGCCATAATTTGTTGACATGAGTTTATTCATAGAGACAGCGAAGTTTACATTTTAGAAATAACTTTGTTATTGTACAAAATGTCCCGATGTTTGTCATGTATAGATTCCAGAAGAAGAGATGTAGAAAAAAAAGATCTTACTAAAGACCTCAAAGCTTTTCTCCATTGAGAATTATATTCTGTACAATTCAACAGAAAAAGAAACAGATTTTTAGTTGCAGACTCTCATCAAGCCGCAGACTTAGCAACATTTACCCACTACGCCTTGCAAATCTTCAACAAATCCTTTGGATTGTTAGGACATCTCGTGTCCACAGCCCTCTTTACATGAGTAGACAAATTTTCAACCATTTATTTAGAACTAAAATAATTTTTGTTCTAAAATGGTTTAATTTTTAGTTCTAAAATGATTTAGAATTAAATCATTTTAGTTCTAATCTTAGGGCTTTAATTTTCCAATCACAGAGTCCTTTTTTGTTTTGTAGAGTGAAACTTCTCTTTATAGTCAGCTGTAATGTAGACTTCTCAAGTTTTAGCACTACACTATTTGTAACTGTCTTATTACTTTATCCTGCACAAAATCTCCAGTTTCATCTGAAGAAAAGCAGCCACCGGACATGCTGCTGCCACTGCCGTGTTTCACTGTAGATTTGTCTTTCTCTGGTAATGCTGAGCAGCTTGTTCCAGACCAAATCTTTTGGAACGGTGGTCCTGATATTGACCACCCAAAACACACATTACTTCTCATAGTTTTGATAAGGTTTCAGCGAGGACGGTGTGTTATCTTTGGCAACTCTACTCCTCATGTCAAACATGGAGAACAGAACGACAGATGTAGAACACACCAACACTTGACGTAAATTCCTGCAACTCCTTCAGTGCTGCCGCCGTCCACGTCGCAATCTCCCTGATATGTTTCAGACTTGTTGTTTCACCATGTTTTGGAAAACCATCCCGTTTCTGTATTGTCATCGTTTTCAATGTTTTCTTCAAACATTTTTATATCATGCTGTGGAGCTTTATTTGTGCTCTTCTTCTGACTGATACCTTTGTTTCTTTCTTTCTGACAGCTAAACTTTCTTCCCGATTCTTCAGATTCACAATCATTGGCAGATTTGTACTCCAAAATACTGAATACTAAAATCAAATTAAAATGTAAATTAACTAAGTGACGGGTGTGCCCACGTATGCAGCCAAGATATTGCAGAGCACCACCAGTATTTGTTGGAGGTTAGAGACTACAGGCGCTTGCGAATAGCTGAAATCCCCAAATACTTGAGATCCCTCTAAAGCACAACTGCCTACTTAATAGTTCAAACAGAGAGTATACCTTAATATGCATTAAAACACACAGTGGAAACTAAGCAGCAGAGACTAATACGGAAAGTCATTAATTTCTCACCTCTTGGGTATGCAACCAATCACTGGCAAGAAAAATAAATGGCACTCTTGGATTGGCCAATGGTGTGTGAAGTAGAGCCTAGGTATTTATGCTTCAAAAACGACATTTTCTGTTAAATATTTCAGATATGTGGTACAAAAGACTTTGTAAATAGGTGCACAACCCTTGAATAAATTGGAGTCATGTCCCACAGACATAGCTACGAGCTGGTTCATCTGCAAATACGGAACCAGAAATAGACGGGAGCTCACTGTAGCAAAAAAAGCTAAAGCTACTGCTGAAGCTTCATCTTTGTTGTAACATGCTCCTTGTCAGTAGGAGCTGCTCATTTGGTGTTAAATGCTCCCACATCTGTATATAAAATGCAGATGTTGGTTTTGCCTCAAAGTAGAGTAGCAAATTCTTTACACCAATAACAAACAGCTTAGGCAGTGGGATTGTGTTGGGTGGAATCCCCTGGTTAAAACAACAACAACAACAACAACAACACCAAAAACAAAGCTTGCCATCAGAAATATCAAGATGAGATTTCACACCCACTGGCAGTCTGAACAGCCTGTGATCGAACTCTGTCCACTAAAAGAATCAACACTTCTCACCATTCATAAATCAGAAGAGAAAGCAAAAAAATGAGCTTTTGGAATTTACACTGGCAATGCAAGACCACAAGAAATGTCCTCGACCCGAGAACCCATCCTGCCGTTAAACAAGTAAGATGACGTGGGGTCGTCGTGACATAACAGAGAGAGGCGGACGTCTGCCCTGCTTGCCCTGACCTCAACCACTCCCTTGTGGAATCAGTTTGGATGCGCTGTTTGTGGCAGAGTGATCAAAGCAACCCAACTAGCTGACTTGCCACAAAGGCTGACTGAAGACGGGGATGCCATTCCTCAGGAGCGTATAATCGAGCCGGAGACCAGCATCAGGAGGAGGCGGAGCCAGGATGTTTTGGTTGGTTACCGTTCACCGCAAACTACTGAGGCCGCTGTTTGCTAAACAAATAAATTGTTAAACTACTAAAATGTCTTCTTTCTTCAAGTTTCAGCCATCAGGTCCGATAAGATACACCTGGCTCGCGACATTTTGAAAGACAGAGTTTATAACACGAGAAAGATGATCTTTGCAAAAACAAGCAGGCTTTTTATCATGGGTGTGTGCAGCTTTAAGAGCTACAGTATTAACTTTGAGACAGGAAACAAAGCAGTGATTGCCTAAACAGCTTAAACAGACACACACGCACGCAGACACACACACCCTCCTATGGGTGCCAGATGCAGTGTTAAAGCTCAAGAGGGCCGAACATGAAAATCACTCGCTCTTCTCATGTGACATTCGGTTTCTTCTCTCTGCAGCTGCTGTTTTACATGCTCCAAAAAAATGGAAACCAAGTAAAGAATGTCAAGGATACAGTACCCTAAAGAATGAGCTACATAAAATCATAAAATCCGAGCACAAAACGGTCCAACATTGAAGGAAATTCCACAAATGCGGTGTGTTGCGGTGTTGTAAATACTCCTCGGTTATCTCTGTGTCTCACCAGTTTCTCGGCTCTTTCCGGCCGACTGGGCGCCGCCTAGATTTGTAGTTGTTTGAGGGATGAGAGCTGTCTCAAGATATAGTGTGTTGGATGTATAATAGCGGAGCAAAAGAGATCATCCGTGTAATAATGGAGCAGTACTTCAAAGCCCCCCAGCTGAGCCTCCTCTTCTACTTCAGTGGGGACAACTCTAGTTTAGATCATCCCAAAGAGAGGGCAGCGGGAATCTTGCATGTTGTCACAGCTCGGCTCCTTGTTGATGCCTCCGAGTCTTCATCTCTAAATTATAATCTGCCATTATAAAGTGAGGAAATGGGGAGTAAACTCTTTTTGGAGATTTTATATATGAGATAATATGCTCACAGGGTAATTAACGCCTCTTTAATTTGCCAGCAGGCGCCAGAGATCGGTTCGCACGCAGGTTGCCGCCTTTTGAAGTTTCCGCCTGTCTCTTTTAACCGTCAAAGACTTTAAGACAGTTCTGGCGTGGCACCCTTCCCCTCAGTGGACTGTTCTACAAAACAATAAAAGCTTGAACTGAGCTTTGAGTCAGGAGGGCCAGATGAAGATATCCATTATCTGTCACTTCAAAAGCTCTTTCACTCAAATCTTTATCGCACCCGGAAGAGGTGAACTCCTCCTGCACTTTTCATAGAGGAGGTGGTCAAAGAAGAGCTCCCTGCGCAACACCTCCAGCGCCGCGGCTCAATCACTCCTCCCGTCCTTATCCCCTCCTGCTTTCCTACCAAGCAGAGGACCAGTGTCTGTCAAGCTGCCATTCAGTGGGAATTACCGATCACCGACGGGCAGAGACGTGTGGAAAAACAGACCATTCCAGATCTACAGTATCTTGGAAAGCTTTGCTCCATCTGCCCGGCCTAACGGTCCGTCCACGGCGGATATCTGGCAGGAATCACTGAAGGCCCATTACTGACAGAGAGATAAGGCCGGAGAAAAGAATGCCCCCTCAGATAATACTGAAAAGTCGGGAAACATCTTCCTCTGGCTTATATCTGTCTTCAATGGCGTTTAAAAAAAAGAAAGAAGAAAAAGCAGGGCGCTCCTGACAGTCGGAGAAATTGAACCTGTCTCTGACTTGTCAGAAACTCAGCGGCTCCAAAAAGAGGGGAAGACACTAAAAGTGACCTTGGAGGACTCTCACTCCCACTTTCACTCCCAGAGTGTCTTTTTTCCTCCCTTTTTTTTTTTAGGGACTGAGGGATTAAGTTCACCTTGAAATAAAGAGGCCTGAACTGAATGACAGACAATGAAGCATCAGAAACATAACTCTGGTACAAGGCCAAACCCGAAAAAGAGCAATGTCCTTGCTGGTTGTGGAACACACAGGGCCACAGGGAGACCGGCGAAACATGGCGGTCCTCTCATCAAGACATGCTGTCATAAAGTCTTGACACTTTGCACTATTTATATACAGTAGCCTTACAATGCCTCAAATAACTACTGATAGCCCTTGAACTTAAAGTAGCGCAATCCTTCAAAAGTCACATAAATTGTAAATAAGCAACTTTAATCTGAAAAGGAACTTTTCTGTGAAGGTCTACCAGGTTTGTTAGAGAACTTTAGTAAACAAACGGCATCGTGAAGACCAAGGAACCCACGAGAAAAGGTCAGCGACAAAGTTGTGATGAAGTTTAAAGTAGAGCCAGGCTGTTTGACAATAACTACACATCTACACATATGATAGAGCACTGTTTGACGTATCAGCCAATAACAGAAAAAGTACGGCACAACCGACACTTAGCAAGACGTGGTCGTCTATCTGAACTGACAAGCTGAGCAAGGACAACCTCAAACAGAAGCAGTCAATAGGTCCGTGCTACCTCTAGAGAGACTGCCAAGATGAATAGTTCAGGTTGGAGAATCTCTTGACATGATGGTCATCAGTTGTACGTTCCACAAATCTGGTTTTTATTGAAGAGAGGTAAGAAGGAAGGCATAGAAAGTCTTTTTTGCCCCATTGGAAAATATGTTGTGTTTACTTAAATCAGACCAATTGCCACAAAAGAATCAACAACTACAACATCTAGAAACAAGTGAAGCTACGTTGTGCAATTTAAGCATTGCAAATCTGAAATAACTTGTTAGATTTTGCTTAGTTTTTTGTAAACTAAATAGCAAAAGACATCTTGACGTTATAATTTATATGCGAATATTTGGTCCAGACCTTTCCATGGTAAACAATATTCTTAAGCTGATCTGAAGTGTTATTCTCTGCAAATTTGTTTTTTTCTGCATATATCACCAATAACAACATTATATTTGTTGGTGTCATCAGAGCATTTCTCAACACCAAAATCAGTTGTTCAAATGTTCAAAACTTTCTCTATCTTTTTGCAGGTTTAATTGAGCAGAAATGGAGAAATGTTGGGCATTTCCAGGACCGGAACATTGAGCGTTAAACCTTTACAATCCAAAGTCTTCACCGCTTTCGCTTTCAAATGCTTAACTTTTCTGCAAGGGATCAACTTAGATGGATTAACTTATAAAGCATTTTTTTAAATTAAGACGTTCACACCTCTTGATTAAAATGAGTAACAAACAGGTGAGAATTAAGCTACGTTCACCTGAAATCAGTACAACACACCTGAATCAAATCCTAGTAGGACTCTGAAGTCAAGCTCTTCAGAGTCCTACTACTAACCTGATTGTTTATCTGCATTACGGTGAAGCAGAGACACATCTGAAGGTAGCAGCACACCGGACTCTGAAGACCAAGGACCTCTATGTGTTAGAATGACTAGTCAAAGTTCAGCCTTAAGTATAATTGTAAACCTTTGGTAAAACTTGGGAAATTCTGTCTCACTGAGCTTGAGTTTCTCTGTGAAGGAGACTGAGCAAAAATCTCAGACCCCCAAATGCTGTAAACATAACTGACTCATGGGGAAAATACATAATGTGTGAAATACTCCCTTTTAAATATAAAAAAATCCTTTCCTACAACTTCACGACAATCCTCAAAACTTGCCGCTCAGATACATTTAAGTTTGTGGTTGAAATGGAACAAAATGTACAAAATGTTCAACGGGGTGAAAACTTTTTACAAGGCACTGTGTGTAGCTTCGGCAAAACACAGTGAGAATGAACAGCGTCTAAAGAAAGCGATTTCTTTAATTAGGGGTAAATCCCATTGTTCATTTTTGTGTTTGGAGGATTTTGGCTACAGGGTGAAACAAGATGTTCAGTTCCAGTGATCACTGGAGTGAGAAGTGTTTTTCTGAAGCACCTTCGACAATCTATATTTATATATAAAATCCTGCTTGAGGCATTTTCTTTTCTTTCATTTTCTTTGGTCTAGATATAAACCCGTTCCTACACACTGAAGATGGCTCCTAAAACTAAAACCGACGGAAGTTTTTCAGTAAGAAAAAAAAAATAAATGAACTGAGACAACTAAAAGCTATCTTTTATAGCATCAAAGAAGGGCTCAAATGTGGTACATTAATACTTCTGGGAATTTATAAATGATAACTGCAGTACAGACAGATTCTAAACAGCTTTCATGTTATGTCTTGGAATACACAGATGGTTGGGTAAAAAATGTGCAACTGCTGATTTAACATGCAAAGAGGACTGCACAGGCAGGTTAAAACAGGATGTGTGTAAAAATTTAGTGTTCCTACGACAGGGCTTTCTACAAAGACCAAACTGAGGACAACAACCAGTCCAGACGATAACCCGAGGGTAAGAGCAAAACACCTACAGAAATATCTCCTGCTGGCTAATGGTGTTGATGGAAGGGAATCACAGTGGAAAGCTCTAATCCAGAGCAAAAACACATGTGAAATGTCTCGAGTGGTTTCAGGATCACCTAAATGGACCGTCTTCTTTGAAGAAATGGCTCAAAAATGTATCTTTCATACAGCAAAGAAAAAAATTAAACTTGCTTTTCAAAAAAATTTTCTTTGTCTTCAAACGTTCAAAAAAAGTCTTAAAAATTTGAGCTTTGTTAGATAGAAAAATGTAAATCAGTCCTGCTTAGAGAGGAATCATTAAAAGGGTTTTTTTAGTAGCTCTCTGTCAATTGCCGCTCAGATTTATATTTATTTTTTGCTTTAAGGCAGCAACAGCAGGACGCAGACGATGTTATGATGAATAGAGATGTCTGACGGCAACAAAAGAGGTTAGATGCTTAGCTGGCAGCCCGACCTGGTGTCCAGAATACAATGGGTGGTCCAAAGAATTAAGAACGGCCATCAATCTCAAACACAGTGATGATTTACTCCATTCAGATTACGAAGGACTGGCGAAACAAAGAGCGCCGTGCCCAGCATTCCCAGGGAATCGCACACACGTGCCGGTGTGAACCTTCCTGTCTGCAAAACGTAAAAGATCTGTGTCTTGCCTTCGTAAATTTGTTTGCACAATCTGTCAAAAATCTGTTTCCCGCTACCCCGCTAATACCTGGCTGTAACGTATCGATCTCCCTCTCTATGCTACATACCCCACCAGCAAATTTCACCGGCTAACGAAGTGTGAAATGAATTGCGAGCGCGCCTTCTTGTCCGATTGTACGTACAAGGACTCTCAGCTATTAGATTCATTGAAATGGGAAGCGTGTCCAGTTACAGTCTGCAGTATATTCTGTCTAACTGTGTGCAACAGCTCATCAGCCGATGTGGCCGGACTCAGAAATGTGTTAAACCCAGTCAGGATTATGGGGGTGCAAAAATGGTTAAATATGGTTTCAAATCAGTATCACCAGTGAATCCAAACTGACAATTACAAAAAACTAAGTGAAAGTAATTCATGCTACTCGTGTAACAGGCTGCAACAAACCAGTTAGAAAATGCAATGTTTTACAGCTAATGTGTTAGCTGAGGGAATTGTGAAGCTAAGCTCAGTATTTCTGAGGCGTAAAGGCAGACCGAGTTGCTTTAATAGCGGCCTGCAGCTCTAAGCAGGTATTGGTATTTTTGGCTGTGTGGGCAGCATCAAATGCTAATTTTTTGAAAATTAACATCTTCAAAAAGCTTTTTAGCCCAAAAAACAAACAAACAAACAAAAAAACCCAGAAAGTGTTTTACAGTGTCCTGATTGTTGACGGTTCTGACTTGATAAAAAAACAGTTGACAACAGGAGTCCATGTATATGATATGCATGCATGTGGTGGTTCTTGAAATCAATGATGACAAATTATTATTCCTGATACCAAATGTATGTAAATGTCTGAATTTGAAGAAAGTGACCAAAAAAAAAAGTAATATGTTTTCTCCTATTTACAAAATGGAAATAATTCTGTTACTTTTAACCAACCTCAAGCTAGAGATGTCGAGTCGGATTTAACTTCACACAGTGAGTTTAACAATGTGCGTATTTTTATTTAATGTATGTAAATATCTGGTTTCAACTGCGGGTCCCAACAAGAGAAATGGATAAACATTTGGGCATCAAAATTAACTTCTTATTAGGCTTTAACAATATTCAAATTTCCTGCTAAAAAGTAGTTTTTATTATTAACTTCAAGCCATAATTAACTAATTAATTAATTATCAAAATTAACAGAATTATACGTCTTTGTCTAAAGATGATTTTCCTCATGATTCTGCGAATGGATTCATTTCCTCTGGACAAAATAGAAAACCTTCAGCTGGGAGCCAAGAAAAGCTTTAAGGAAACTGATTCTGTGGGTGAGCTTAAGCCCAAAGGGACTGGCACCAGCAGAGCTGCGAAAAGTCAGCCAAGTCATTAATGAAGTTATGACCAGAGTCACAGCCATGGCAGAAGATCTTAATCGGCTACAAAATTGGTGGACTGAGACTTTTGCTCCAGACCCATTAAGTCCACCGCACACAGATTAGACGGGGAGAACGAAAGGTTTGTAATCTGTTCAATTAGCTCAGCCTGGGAGGCGTCTGGTGAGCTAAATTCACATCCAAGACCTCACGCAGGTACAGACATTTAAATGATGCACGCCGAGGTTTAAGTTTAATGGTCTGTCTGCTTTTCATTCCCTCACATCCTGCGCGGCGGCAGAAACATCCATAATAATTTGACCAGAGACAGAGCGTGGGACTCGCAGTCCGACTCGGTCTGTTTCAGGACTTCCAAGTCGGCTGTTTCTGTGCATCGTCAGCAACGCCGTCAGACGGAGATATGCATCCGCCTCGTCCCGTGCTCATCTCCATGCCGCGAGCTGCACCAGATGTCGGAAAAATTTACTGCCCGCACCAAATTGGATCATTTCTGTGGCGTTTTTTTCGCAGGCCTTGCACCTGCTGTTCCGTACTTGGCCCCATAAACAACTAAACATCCAGAGATTGGGGAGGAAGGAAGAACAAGAGAGGCAACTAGAGTTGATTTAAGGAGCAAATTAAAGGAAGGGCTGAGATGGAGAGGAAAAGGGTTCTGGGCTTTAGCAACAATTGTTTTTTATATATGATTGTGTGTAAAAGTATTTTCTGTTGAGCTTTTAAAAGGTTTGCTAAGTTAAGACCTGGCAAATTTTTAACCATTATATTTTATTAGGATTTTATGTGATAAACCAGCATAGAGCAGAATATCACTGTGAGAAAAATGAAAAAGTATAGATCATTATTATTATTATTATTATTATTATTATTATTATTATTATTATTATTATTATTTTTTTTTTTTTTTTCTTAGAAATAATAATTTGTAAGAGTAAATGGGGCTGGAGCTGAATTAGGGTTGGACTATTAATCGGTAGCAAAAAATATCACAACACACGTGATCAGTATCAGTAGATAATACATCTGATAGAATTTTCAATATTCAATATCTAGAATATTCACTAAATTTTGATGCAAAACTGCACAGCATTCTGGGGGATGTAGTAAGAGAAAAGGCTTTAGCAGCTCAACCTCTCATGGCCAGATAAGCGAGGTTGGTGGCATCAACTTAACTCGCTAGCTCTTTGGTTGCCTAGCAACAACTTACTGAGGAACAGGTTTCGCTACTGTGCTTCATAACATTATAAAAATAAACAATGACATGGAGTGAAAACGGGATAAAATGGGAAAGGTCACCCGTTTTAAAGGTAGTTCAGATTTATAAAACAAAAAACAAACCAATAATTATCAATATAGACAACTATTGATTTCGGCTTATATGGTGATCCGTTTTCCAGCCACATTGTCCAGCCCTTTGCTGAATACACCAGCAGGTCAAAAAATGTCAGATTTTTTTGTATCGTGTATGATTAGCGGTGACGGATTGAAAACCTCATCCTGACGCTGAACTGACAACGTACATTTCATTACAATATCAGCAGAAGAAGAACCGGTGTTTTGGGGCAAAGATGTGAGAGTCTGTGAACCCCGAGAGACCCTGGCAGGTGGTGGCTCACTTTCTAAATCAAATATTGATCTTGTCTGGGCTGTCAGGTGTGAGCTACTGCTGCACCAGAGTTAGACTTGGCCTCATACTTCATCATTCTGCAGATGGCAAGGGAGAAGGACCAATATTGTTAGTGCAACGGTGTCTTCACTCAAAAAGTAACTTTGCTTCGGAGTTTCCTGAGGTCGTTGCCTTATCAGACCAAATTAAAGTAGTGATAAAAGAAAAAAAAATACTCACTGGATTGGATTGAGAGCCTTGATGTTTCTAAATCTGGAGATTTTATTTGGGATGAAATAGATTTTTTTTTAATCTGACATAAAAACGAAAAGTTTAAGAAGCGTCTCAAGACTTTGCTTTAATAGTTCAAACCTGAAGGGGGCGATACTTCCTCCACTGGCGCAGTAGCTTATATACTGGTGCGTCAGGGGGTAATTTAGCTGGAAATGCTGTCATTTTATATCATCTACCAAATGGCCTTTACCTCTTGAAATATTTCATGATGCTGCCACCATTCCTACAGTGATGATGTTCTCAAGTGTAGCTACTCCACATTTCATTTGTTGTCAGCAGCTGCATTAGCTTCAGCAAACATGGAGACTTGGATGAGCCTTGCTTTGTGTTCTTTAGGCAGGCAGGTACAGGAAGCCAATTGGTTGATGCCAACTCTGGAGGAGCAGTAGAGCTTCACTGCTCAGGTGGGAAAAACTGCTGGCAGCACAACTGTTGGTTGCTCACTCCACAAACTTGCCTTCCATGAGAGTGACAATGAATAAAAACAGTGCTCTGATTAGATAAGAACGAAATTTATTGATTTTTTTTTTCTCTACATGTCAGCACCCTAAACACACCCTCCTCACCAATCAAAAATTTCGATGCTTTTTTTCAGCATGGACGTGGAATCTGGATGGATTTAATGGAACTACGGTGAAGCCAAGCTGGAGAAAGACTACACTTAACATACAGCCAGAGCTACAATGGTTTGGATCATGTGTTTGAATGTTATAGGTCAACATCTAATTAAGAGGCTTTGATGCTCAGAGACACTTTCCATCTGATCTCACTGACCTTGAGTTCTTCTGATAGGAACAAAATGTCAGTCTCTTGATATGGAAAGTAGGTAGATACAGACCGCCGCTGTAATTAAAATGAAAAGTGGTTCTACAAACTTTTAAATCAGAAGACTGCCTGCATATTCAGCATGTGTTACTTTGCATAGCTTGCTCTGCCAAGTGAAAACACAGAAGTTTTGTGGTTATAATGCGATGAAACGTGCAAAAGTTCAACCGGCGTTAATGCTTTTACAAGGCACTACGTTTGAAGCAATTATGGCTTTTTTGAGTAAACAATAATTTCCAGCACCTGATGCTAATTATGAGCTTCAGAGTGAAGCTGCGAATGCACAAACACACAGTTTTACTTTATGTTGGATCTGACCATGAGTCATTTTGCAGCAACAAAAGACAAAAAATAATTCACAACCCTTTTTATCTTAGCTGAAGATTTGCCTGCAGTGTTGGATAAATAATTAATATCAGTATACAACTATGGCTTAAGATTGCTTTCATGTAAAACTGCACAGATTCAGGACAAAAGTAAAACATTCATCACTGATTGCCATTGTGAAGGCGTTTTAGTTAATATGATGCATTACAAAGGAAATAATCTCTGTTCAAATTAATATCATGGGTAGATTATTCTTCTCTGTTGTTTATTTAATTTAGCACCATATACAACTAGTGTAATCACAGTCTTTGCTTTTCATTTTTTATCAGGCTCCTCAGCAGATAAGTAGCCATCTTTGTTTACCACTGTAATTATACATAATAAACACGTTTCACAGTGACTCATACAATTAAATATTCATTTACCAGCCTGAAGTACGTTTTTGGTGTCGGTTTCACATTACAGCCATGCAGTGCATGAGCATCTTGTCTGCAATAATATGTTATTTTTTATTTCATGCAGTGAAATGCTTTGGATCACTTTAAATTCATATATAAGTTTATTTTTGTTCGGATTGATATTTAGATGCAGTTAAAATACTGATATAATTCAATAATCCAGAACTGGAAGTTGTCATGATCCTGCTGTGTGGGTGTGTAACTAACTAAATAAATAAAACTAACTTCAAGTTGATGGTTTCCTTTTGTCTTATAATTTTACCTCAGAGGTCTGGAGTATAGCTCTCCAATTATTTTCAAAGTTCCCCAAAGTGTGCAAATCATAATAACTACCCCGACCCAAATTGTCTGCACAAACAGCTTTAATGTCTCTTTTAATATATTTCCTCTTCCTTTTCTCTCTTGGCCATAATAATTCGCCCCCCAACGGATGTTTTCCTGTGAATAGCTGTTTTCTTGCCTCCAATTATTCTGCGAGGGATAATTGGAGGCAACTTGAGCAGATATCACCGCCACCTCCCCTCCTCCCCCAAATAACACGGCCTTCGCTGCACATTGCGGTAACCTTTGCAAAATGCAAATTGAAAACTGAAAAGTAAAATAAATTTTTAGACATCACGAGGAACCACTCTCGCGCAAAATGTGCAGGATTACACTGACGATTATTGAATATTTGTGCATTACAACAATGTAGGATTGTTTTTCTTGAAATTAATCATTTCATATTCAACACCAAGCAACTGCATGATGAAAACTTAGTGTTTGCATTTTTTATTATCGTCTTGAATGTCAATGTAGGGAAGGAAAAAATGCCTGGTTGTGTGTCCTGTATGTCTCTGTGTTGCCCTGCGACAGACTGGCGACCTGTCCAGGGTGAACCCGCCTCTTGCCCGGAACGTAGCTGGAGATTGACACCAGCAACCCTCCTGACCCCATTAGGGAAAAAGGGTGAACAGAAAATGGATGGATGGATGGATGGAGTGATGGTTAAAAGAGGGTTGCTTCATTAATAGGAAAAACTATTTCATCTAATGCACCAACTGCAAAATCACACTCTTGAGATTCGAGCACTTTCTCCTTTTCAAAGTCACTTTTCACAAACAGCGATCTGACCTGGACCAGTGAAGGAGCCATAATGGGAACCAGTCACTCCAGCACAGGTACATGCCCATGTCAGAGGCGCCACCAAAAGCACCATCTTATCCATTTTGGCACCAGTGGGGAGCCTCATCACTTCTATCAGGACAAGCTCCCCCACTTTAATACCACTCATGCGCTCCCCCTTCAGTCGTCACATTCCTCCTTCATCAGAGAGCCTCTCAATGAAACACTCTTCTTTTTTTTTTTTTTTTTTTTCATCAGCTACAGCCAGTCCCATTCTCCCTCTCTCCACTCCTTTGTATTCAGCATCCCTCTTCATCTTTCTTTCTCTCTCCTCCGGGCGCTCTGCACCATCGCTGGGGCTCGATGCGCCATCAGAGATGCTGCAGAAGAGGCTGGGAGGGTAAATAGACAAGAGGGCACGCAGCGCCCGAGCGAAAGGCGAAGGGGGGGAGAGCGTGAGGGGTGGGTGGCATCATCAGCACGATATCGAGAAAACCAGTCTGACAAAAAAGAAATCAGAAAGCAAATGGACCTTGCAATGGAGTCTCTTGAATAATCCTGAGGCTAAATAACTGCAAAGTGCACCAAAATAGCAGCTGATAGGTGTACAGGGGGCAGGAGGGTAGGGTGGGGGGGGGGGGTGACTTTGCAACTCTGTAATGCATTTAACACAATGTAAGCCATCGCCGGGAAATTACCGTGCAGCTCTTAGGCTCTGATTGCTGTAGTTTTAAGAGAATGCGGCTCGCTGAGTGATTCTGAGAAGAAACTCAACCTCTTTTACTCAGGCTAAAGATTTTTATTTATTGTGCGGTTAAGAAAAATCAGCGAACAAACTGAAGTTATATTTCAGTGATGCGTAACGTGGGTGGAGGGTGACGTAAGGCAGGAAGTAGAGCCGGCAAAAGCTTTCCCTTTTTATGTAAACATGCTGCAATTTTAATGGAGTCTAACCTTCCCAGTATGCCCCTCCCACCGTACCCTCCCATGTGAGCAGAAGGGGGGCCTCACAGGGGTGGGGGTGTGTGGGAGGCTTTCAGGCCACTTTGCTTCTTTAAGTGTGTCAATTTTGTCCGGCTTTCTCCAATCCTTCCCCCTCTCGCCTCATCGTCCCATCTTCTTCCACCCGAGGTTCGCTCATGCATGTTATCACTTAGCTGGCAGCAGAAGGAGGCTTCAGAGGAGGTCTTATACCCGCTCCACGGGGGGCGCCGACCTCTTCGCAGCGCCATCCTCATTTTTTGCTACCATCGCCCAACACCTGTCCTCTTCTCTCTCTCTCTCTCTCTTTCTCTCTCTCTCTGCTGGAACCATTACGCTATTATCAAGTTCCAGGATCCAGTTTGTGTGTGCACGGTAATTAACGATCTCTTCTCTCCTCTCACACTGACAGAGCGGCGGGCGTTTTCTGAGCCGGAGAAACTCCGATAAGCGAAGCTGACATCGAACAGGTGTGACAGTTTTGGGTTTCTCCCATCAACCACCTGACTCCCTCTCCTCTCTGTTCCAGGGAAACCAGAGCATCTCATCTCCATCCTCACTCTGTCGCCAGAGACTCATAACGCACAACCCGGAGTAATGGCGTCGCTCCGGGCCGCTATAGTGCCATTCGCCCACAGGTTGTGCTCTGACGGCAGTGAAACCTTGGGCCGCCATCCTCAAGCCATAAAGCGTTTCGGAAAGCAGTCACAAATCAGTGTGAGAGGGCGTCTTAAAACAGGAAATAGACTGTAAAGAAGTTTACGACCACCAACTGCAGATAGCTGCAGACAAATACAGGCTGCTCAGATTGCCTATTTTGGCCAAATGAAATGGCTGATGTTGACCATTTTTGAGCTCCGGTGGATTGCTAACACAGGTTTACTGTTATTTTAATTGCCAGGGATTCAGACGGCAGTTGTTACTTTGTCACGTTACAATATCGTGTTGCCAATTTTTCTGTGGTAACAGAACAAAGTCGTCGGAGTAGGTTTGCAGTTTACCACAACTCTGTTTACCAGCAGTCCAACTTTTCAGCCTGTCTGCAAAACGTGACAGTGAATGTCACCTGACACAAACCGTTTACCATTGGTTAGCATCAACGGACACAATATGAACATATTCTGTCTTTGTTATCAAGCCTTTTATTCTTTGTTGAACAGTCCATATTGAAAGCACATTGCAACTCAACCAGCTGCCAGCAACATTTGTGATTTATGATAAAACAAGAAGCCGATTAAGCGCTTAGCAGAGTTAGAGTTTTTACAAAGTTGTTGAGTTACTAATGAAGAAATTTGATCATTTTTTTTGTTTTCTGATGTTTTTACAAATTCATCTTAAAATTACACTTTAAATCAGGTCATTAATAGACTGCAGACTTTCCTACCTGTTTGAACACCAGAGTTTAAAAATGATCAATTTAATCAGTACTTATTGATTTCAGTTTATTTGACAGGGACAGACACACATCGACATAGACAAACTGAGCAGAACAGCAGGCCCATGTTTGCGTCATAGTGGTTATACCAACAGCTAATCAGTACATCTTAAAACTTGTAAAAATTGAAGTAACAATCATTTAAATTAGCACAACAATAATGTTGATAACATTGACAACATAGTAAATATCTTGGTAAATGTAGTCGGAAGGAATCATGGCCAAAACCCCCCCCAAAAACGTCCAAACAGTGGGTTTTTTCACTGGTCATTTTCAGCTAATGATACTAAAAATATGAACAAGTTTCTTTTTTTGTGAGTCCAATTCATTAAAAATGACCATCAGCTACTTTTTCTCACTTTCTTTCATCGCTAAATATTATCACAGGATTTCTCTCTGCCATTGTGGCAAATAACTGTTGCATCTGAATTGGAAACAGAGAAACGTCCAGCTATACCTTCAGTCTTCCAGTGACCTTTCCATATATGCAGTTTGGAGGTGTGTGTGCTTCACTTCACCTGAAAGCCCTTATGCATTCACAGCATGTATCAATCTATGCACAAGTTTTTTTTTTTTTTTAGGAGAATTTAATGAGTTAAGATTCGCTGCAACAGTCACAGTGCCAAAAGCATTAAAACACTGGAACATTGTGAACCCGTCTGGTCAGGATTAGATGGCAACTTTGGTAAAAGACGAGCAGGGATGCTGCTCTTTCAAATACTGTTCTCCGGATTTCAAGAAAAACTAACATCTATGATACTCTTGGATTTCTGTAGACATCATAAATGTTGTAATTGATTTTTAATGTCATAGTGCGACACTATTAAAGGGGTGGTACTATGTATTTTTTCCGCCCAGGTACATAATACCATTTTGGAGCACAATAACTACACTACCTTCAGTCGTTATGAGCAGGTTTGCATGCTGAGCTCAGCAGACTTGTAGTTCCACCAGGTGTTTGTTAATTGCTGGGATTTAAGAATTTCTCAAACAGGCATGAAAGAGTCAAAGCAACACTCCAAGTATGTTTTTGATGAGGGAATAAAACACGTTGTGAAGCTCAAAAAAGTCAAATTTACATAATATCTGCCCTTTAAGTATAAAGGGAGTTAAAACTGGCACTGCTCTGTTTCTATTTTGTAGATTGCGGTTCGTCTCGTAAGACAAAAACCATGTGCTGTTTAATAAAATAAAAACAAACTAGGACTGTACGGTATTCTATAGTGTGTGTATTTTTTAAGAAGTCATATTGAGGTGTTTAAAAAAGTCACACTGAGTTGTTACAGAAATTGCTTTATGTTCTTACTTTGTTTTTTTTTTGTTTGTTTGTTTTGTGTTTGTTCCAGCATTTTGCCACTTTATATGCTTTATGTGCTGCACAGCAAAGTACTTCCACAAAAACGCACGCCTAAAGCCAATAGAACGCTGCAGCACAAATTACACATCTTGCGATACGTAATACTGAGACGACAGTTCAGCAGAGTGGGAAATAAAAAAGCATTAGAAAAAGAAAAATGCCAGTGAATGGCTGAGGGTAAAACGCAGGACGTGGCTGGAGGAAAAGAATGAGTTTTTAACAACCTCCGGCTTCTCGGCACAGTGTGAACAAGGTGAGGTCATCTCTTTGGGGACTGGGGGCTGAATTCTAATCACAACAATAAGGTCAAGTAATCCCCATCTGCCGAAATGTCACTGTTCCCCTGTTCTGACACGGCTTCCCACGCACTGCATCACAACGACCACCTATCGATCACGCACTAATTAGGAATGGATGAAGCCTGCAGTTTGCTGCGGAGAAGAGCACACCGGTGCAGATAGACCAACTCTCACGTTAACGGCGGAGTTTAGACGTGTCGCTTTTAAGCGCACGCCCGCGCAGATATTAATGCGACTTGGCTGTTTGTCTTAAATACGCTCTCTCCTGGGACAGGAAGTCAGGTGAGTAATGTCAGGCGAGCTGAATCGAGCGCAGCTTGAAAGAAAACGGGGCCGAAAAAAAAAAAAGAGAGAGAAAATGACCCATTTTTAGAAAAGAGAAAAGCAGCAAGAAGGAATATTCGAATGCACAGCAATTTTTATTTTTATTTTTTATTTTCAGGAGCAGCTGTGTCCCCATGAGAAACAAACGAAATGCTACAATCGAATTTTTCTTTTCTAAAGGTTTTGAGCGGACAGGTAGCTGCTGACCTCAGCTCCATGGAAACAGCAGCTATGTTTCTTTACTGTCAAGTGAAGAAAATGTATTTTATTTAGGACAAGCAGAGATAGTTTGCAATTGTATTTAGACATAAATGTTAAATAATATTATAAGAATGCGAAGAGGGTGGAAGGTTGCCCTTGACAAGTTAACTAACTTTGTTTCAACTACAAGATAATATTTACATGTGACTTATTTTGACTTAATTTTAAGCTGACATTAAGTCTGGATAAATGCAAAGTCCTAACATTCTTCCATGTACAAATACAAATGTATAATCTAAACAAGGTAAAGGATTTATATACTGAATGTAATCTAAACAAATGTATTAAAGACATATAATTCTTTGCATTGGTAATAAATCTGTTTGCATGCCTGTTTATCTCCCATGAACGGTGCTGCACTTCGGAGGAAAATGGCTTTGCTGGTTGAGCAGCAGAGTTGAGAATGTGGCAAATCCACTCTGTCAATACCAAACAGCTTTTGGTAGAGGCAGTATGATGGCCTCTACCAAAGATCTCCACTCTCTGGGGCCAGACTCTGTCCTCCAACATGACAACACTCCACCTCACACAGTCGGTTTTATCAGAAAATAACATCAAAGTTTACAATGTGATTTTATAATGAGATTTTATTTCCTGCCCATAATACCAGATCTCAACCTCTTTAATCACTTGTTGGATCAGCTTGGGTGCGCTTTTTTTATTTTTTATTTTTGAGCCAGAATGATCAATACAACCACATGGACTGACAAAGCCACAAACGCCGGCTGAACAGTGGGATGGCATCGCAAAGCATTATGTGAATCAAGCTGGTGACCAGCATGAGTGGGAGGTGCCAGTCTGTTGTGATTAGGTATGGCTCTCCCAAATACTACTGAGGGCTCTGTTTGATTCCAATATGTCTTATTGGTTCTTCAATCATCCAATATAATAAACCCAATAAATAGCAGAATAAGCAATTTGGAATTGACAGGGACGATTTGGCACACTTTCATGGTGCTTGACTGCTCTTTGTTTTTACTCTTGGTTTGATAATCTGAAATATTGAAGCCTCACAAAAAAAGAGAACAAGTCTTTCTTCTTCTCATAGCTAAAATAACTGCCTAAATGTTTTCTCAATATAGAAGAGTGATTATTTGGATAAGTTGTGCGTTTGAACAGAATCAGAATTTTATTAAAGTCAAATCAAGTTTTTTGCACATTTCAGCAACAAGACAGTATTGACACAATATTGTAACAAATTATGAAACAAATACTAAGCATTTACTTTTTGTCAAACACCATCATCAAGCAAATGTACATGAAATATATTGATGAGTGATCCATATATAAGAACTAAAGGCAACTCTAAACAAGTAGGTTTCTGGTCTTCATTTAAAGGAGCTCTCTGTTTCAGCTGTTTTGCAGTTTTCTGAAAGGTTGTACCAGAGCATAAAATCTGAATGCTGCCTCTCCGTGTTTGGTCGGAATTCCAAACTCCAATCAACTAAGTTTTGCATTCAACATCTCAAACTCAGTTTGGTTTCCGGCAGGTAAAACGTGGAAAATATGAGAATGAGAATTTACTTGAAATTCAACGAAATGAAAACATTTCTATCCCAGTGACTTGCATTTTAACTCCAAATGGTAACTAGTTTGCTACCAAATTCATTTCCCCTCAGCATGTGCAAAAAGTAAATAGAAATGCTCAGAGACACACATGCACACACACACACACACACACCCACACGCACACGCACGCACACACACACACACACACACACGCACACACACAGTCACTTCAGCCAGCAGCAAAGAGAAACAGAGAGCTGTAGTACGCTCTGCCATCTTGTTCAGCTCATCTAAACTAAGATCTAGATGGGAATGACAGCACTGTCATAGCAACAAAGAGTGAGAGTGCAGCATTACTGCTAGTGTATGAGCTTGTGTGTGTTTTTTGCATTTGTGTTGTAATGTGCGTTTTGAAAAACCTTAAAAAAAAAAGTCTTCACAGGAGGGCTTGTCAATTACACTACAGTTGCAGCACAAAACAGGGAGGAAGCAGATTCAGGAGGGAAAGGGCAGGAAAGCAGCACAGGAATCCAACAAGTAAGAAGTACAGAAACAGGAAGAACACAAATGATGCAACAGAAAAGAAAAATCTTCAATTTTCTTTTTTTAAGTCTTTAGGAATGATGGTTTCAAAAACCCTGAACTCTATTACAATGGCACAATTAAACTGCCTATGCAGTCCAGCAAAGATATGGATTGACTTGGGTTTGTCACATCTATCTGTGTTCAATTTCAATATCTGAAATCATATTCAAATGAAATAAGAATGTGTCAGACTTTGATGGCATCATCCATATGCGTTACAGTTTTACCTTTTGGTTATTGCCGTCTTTCTCTCACCTGCTCTCAGCTTATTACCCCGATTAGAGATTTATTACCAACACCTACAAGTCTGCTGACTAAGATGTGCATTATCTATGCATCCACAGAGGATCACAAACAGCAGCTTATTGCTCATAAAATGCAGCGAGGCTTTAAATCCCGCGAACACACACACGGACACACACACTCCTACGCAGGGCTTGTTTTTCATGCAATTATCAGCATGTCTGCGCAATCAAAAAGAGCTTAGAGATGGATGGAGCGCCGCAGAAATGGGCCGTTAAATCTGGCCCCCCGTAACCGCGGGAAACAAAAAAAAAAAAGAAAAAAACGCCGGGGCACTCCTTGTGACTCCGAGCACAATTATGCCACCTCGGGCTGTGTTCTGCTGCTCTCGAGCAAAATGGATTTGTAGATTAGTTTTGCAGTTGACTGGTTTTGTCTGGCAGCCCGCTGCCGGTCTCAGTGTCACACGCTGACAACAGGTTCACCGCATCCTCAGGTCTGATCGCTGCTAGACAGATCGGGTTGGTTCTGCAAAAAGTGTGCCTGTCACCGTTCTCGCCCCTGCTCTCCCGCTCCGTGCAAAAGCAACAGACAAAAGAGGGCTCAGCGACGGGAAACAGGGATGTCACGGAGGCAATGTGGTTAGGATGGTAAAACCAAGAACAAATTATAGATATGGAGAAATAAAACCCCCTGAAAATTAATTCATAAGCTGAAAATTTATGTAAAGTGAATGTGGTGTTAATAACATCATGCATATTTTTAGAGATACATTATGTATTTTGTTGGCTCTAGTGGCCTATACTTGAAAGCAGTTCGACAGGAAACGGGGCAACGAGAGAGGGGGGGAAAATATGCGGCAAACATCGCCAGGCAGGGAATCAAACCCGCGACCACTGCCAGGAGGACCAAGGTCACAGCACGTGAGTCATGTTTTGCCCCTGCGCCACCAAAGCACCCCAAATACAATAAAATAATAGAGTTAAAGATAGCTGTCTTTGCAAAACTACTAGTTGAAAAATACCTCATATATCCATAGAACAACACTTATTCTTCTCCTACAGCATGTTGCAGAGAGAGAGGTTTTTAATCGTACTTCCTGCACATGTCTGGGTCATCCATTTCTCTCTTAAGGGCTTCGAACTGCCAGAATTGGTTCTCATTGTTGCAGTTGTGTAATGAAATTGCGTCATTTGGTCTTTCAACAAGAATGGAAAATAGGTTGTATGCGAATCAATGAAGGTCTTTAGTAAAAGTTATTGGATGTCTGTGGTCCCAGTTTCCATGAACTTGACGTGATAGTAAAAAAAAAAACAAAAACAAAAAAAAAAAAAAAAAAAAAAAACAATTTAAAAAAAACAGACAAGTCTGTTGGACATTAGATATCTTCTATCACTCTTCTCTATCCTATTGGATGATGTGATTTCTATGACCTTTCCGAAACCAGCAGTTTGCTTGGCAATCGACCACTTGTGCCCACGTCAGTTTGAAAATATTTCTCTAGACACTTAAAGCAATGCATATTTTATGGCAGGAACTGACATGTCAAATCAGACTAAGACCTTGTCTCGGTTGATCTGATCAGGAGTGACAGCCGTGACTACATCCATCAACACCCGCTTCCCTACAGCGGCCCTCCAGTGATCGCTTGTGATATCAATGCCCTGATACACAGTGCAAGGAAACAGAGATGCTGGCAGCACGAGAACCCTGCAATGTAGAAAAACAAACATGAAATACAAAACCTGAAATTACAACTACCATTGGTGCAAACAATAGACACATATATATCTGTGCTATTGTGCTTTATGCTTTCTGGAAATCACACTTTAAGCTCAGCCTCTTTGTGCTTTCTTAGTCTGCACATTGATTTGGTAAGAAAATAATAATCAAGGACATTAACTCTCACTCACTGAGGGGGCGGTGTGCTCCGGGTGAGTTTTTCAACACATTGTGATTTACCAAACAGCTTAATGCTGCTGGTCTCGTGTGACCAGACCACATCTTCCACATGTGCTCCCCCACACAGCTTGACAAAACCTGCAAATGGGAATTTTTGTGACTTTCTTTTCACAAAAAGTGGCAAGAAACTTTCTTTCCTTGCCACTTTTATAAGAGCGAGATTTGTTGTCCTTAGGACAGGTTCTCCCACCTGAGCAGTGGCTCTCTGCAGATCCGTCAGAGTAACATAGACCTCTTGGATTGATATATATATATATATATATATATATATATATATATATATATATATATATATATAAAATCACAATAAAACACATAGAAACTTGTGGTTAAGAGATAACATAATATTAAAAAAGGAAAGAAGAAATAAATAAATAAAATTTCAAGAATAAAGTAATAAAATTATAAGACTAAACTCATAATATTATAGTAGTAAAGTCACAGTATTACAAGAATTAGGTTGTAACAGAATAAAGGCAAAATAGTGTAAGAGTAGTCATAGCGTTATGAGAACAAAGTGATAATACTATGACCACTTAGTATGAGAATAGAGTTGTAAGAGAATAAAGTCAAAACAATACAAGCATTAGGTCATAATATTACAAGAAGGAAGTCTTATAAGAATAAAGCTGACATAATAAGAGAATAAAATCAAAGCACAACCAGAATAAAGTCCCAGTGTTAGAAGAATAAAGTACTAATGTTAGGAGAATACATTTGAAATGTGACTTTTTTCTGGTAATAGTACAACTTTATTCTCTTATTACGTTGACTATATTCTGGTAGTAATACTACAACAAGAATAAATCTATGAGAGTAATCTCTCATAATTTTCTGTATTTTATTTCTCAACATGCCCCTAGTACTTCATCCATCTCAGAAAGAGGACGAAAATTTTACAGGAATAGTTTTGGAATCATCAGCCATTTTATTTTTACACCAACAACAGTCAGATAGGTGGGTACCTCAACCCACAGGTCTAATTTGAGACTATTTTAGCCTCAGTCAGACTTGCTCTATTTTACTCCCTAAGTCCAACAAATATCTCATCTCTTCCTCCTGCAGTGTATTTTGCCCGCTGGGAGGACAACAGGCTGCTGGGTTGTCAGGCTGCAGAGCCCTTTGAGATGGGAGGGATGACAACATATGCTCTTTTGGGGATTGATTGAAGGAAGAACGGCGAAGGAGAGAAAAAGACAGGCGAGTGCAAAGGTGGGGACGAGTTAGTCTGCTATGTGGTTTAAGCCCCTCAAGGAGCAAAGCTACCTTTCCTTGACACGTTTCTCTTTTAAACAAAGTAACATGAGAAATGCAAAAAACAGATGCGGCCCAACAGAAACCTGCCAACGAGAAACATTACGAGTTATGATGCAAAAGACTGAACTTTCATTCAGAAATGGCTGTAAAAGCAACACGGACTCTTTGTGAAGCAAGCATGCAACAAGCACACTGTGTGTGTGTGTGTATGTGTGTGTGAGTTTATCTGTCTTGGTTTTTTGTGTATGGTTTGCCTCCAGCCTCGGTGCTGGCCGGCCTCTCTCTGGGGTCCATCTGTGTAACCATAGTGATTGAGCGGTCTCCATCTCTGTGTGTTCATCCAGACTGCCCACTGGGTTGTGTCTCTCTCCGCTCCTGTGTGTTTGGTTTATGTAATCGTGTTGCAGCCGGCAGCACACAGGTTGGTTGATGCGTTCATTTTAAGAGCTCATTAATTTCCCTTAATCTGCCACCGGCTAACACCGACTGTCTGGAGGATACTCGAGTCGGCCTGCGCCCGCGTTGCCATGTGTGCTGCCGCCTGACGTGGCGATCAGTGGATCTGCTACACGTTGTGTGGACAGAACTGGGTGACATACAGCAGACAGCTGCTGGTTTAATTTGAGCTTGAGCAATGTGTCATGTGAGCAGAGGCACACATATAGAGACATGTATTTAAGTTTAGCCCAGAGCTATGTTGTAGAGACTAAACCAATAATGGAGTAGTGCCTAGTCAGTCTGTATTGGTGATTTAGTATGATGATGCTGTGCTATTAAAAAAACACGAGAAAAAATTATGACATAAAATAAGGGAAATGCAAAAAATTTGAATAAGAAAAAGAAAGATAAGCCAAAGCAAACAACTTAAATATCAAAACATATAGTATTATCTTGCTAGTTTTATTCCTGGATAAGCTTAAAATTGTCAATATAGCTTAATTTTGAAGTGTAACCCTCTATTTTTGGTTTGCATATCTGACTCCAGTCCAGTTATGAGCCTCGCCGTACGTCGCTGCTCTGAGCCATAACCGTCTCATTAACTACTGCAAAGTATTCTGTGTTAAAGCAAAGGCAGGCGGCAGAATGGCTGTAAAAAACTGCAAAAACTTATGTCAGCATGTAGTAGCAGATTACAGAACAAAATGAAGAGGAGAAAAGGGGGGAAGGCACAGCAGCTTGTTTAATGAGCAGGTCCATCTCTGCTTGCATCTCTGTCCTGCAGGTTGTATTGAAGTGTAAAGTAAAGAGAATTCATTCTTTCTTCAAACACACCACCAGTGCACTGCTTAAAGATGTCTTAGAGAGAGAATTTCACCTGCAGAACATCTTCAGCGTCCTCACCTACCAAAAATCTGGGTGGTGTTTCTCAGTGAAGAGGACAATAAGCACCAACTCTCAGTGTTTCTTCTCATGATTAATTTAGTTCCTTGAACCCACAGAACAGGCGAATGCATTCTGTCTTTAATTCATTTCTACATTTGTTCAAATGCTTCGTCTTGACAGCCACTGTCTTTTGGATCCCCAAATCTCCAACAAATTACATTTCTAGACCCTAAAACCGGCTACTAACTAATGTACATGTCCAGTTTCTATGGGATGTATCACTGTGGGTAGGCTGGTATGTAAGCACATCCGATTCTTAATTTATTGTAAAATGTTCTTAGATAAACCCTTTAGATGGAGTCTAATTCAGCGGTATCCTGACTTTTTGCAGAATGGGGAAAAAGTCAACACATCAAACTCTCTCAGGTCATACTTTTTCCATAAAAATGCAAAAATACATATAATTTTAGGTTTTAAAATGCCAAACAATATATTAATGAAACAACACGTACAGTTTAAAATCCTGTAAGTCTGAAAAATTCTCATGTTTACCTGTATAAAGAAAAGGTTGCACAATTTCCTAATTTTTGGTTGAATGTTTTCTATTAGTCTAGAAAATATGTCTGTTCATTCCCAGTAGCAAAAACAAGTGAAAGAGTTGAAGTGATTGGCATGCTCAAATCTGCAACTGTAATATTTAAATGAAAACAAAAACATGGCTAATTTATTAGAGAACGACACCTTATGTTGGATCTAACATTTTGATTTAATAAGTATACATTTGGAATAAAAGAATCTTATCCGAAACACCATAAAACAAGTCCAAGTGGATCCACCGCATTTAAGAATAGATTCAATCACTGCTCACTCTGAATATGATCTTTTTCAGGTTTGGACACAATGTTGTTTGTTTATTTTGACATAAAATGGATAATTATCGGTGGGAGTGCTGTCAGTGAAATCTCCAGCACAGCAAAAGAAGTGAAACAGGTTCCTGTCGGGGTCGAGTGCAGCTCCTTCATGTGTTCACCCCCGTCTGCCACCACAGCTTACAAATAAGCCTTTGTTTGCTGGCAAATAAAGCTGACCTTCGTACGTGATCCAAAAGTCAATTGTGATATGACTCCCAAAAGTCAAAAAATAATTTTCAAAAAAAGAAAAAGAAAAAAAAAGACATGTTTTCTAGCTGCAAATGGATTTAAAAAATAGAAAGGAATAGAGGAAAACATAGGAAAGGAAAAACAGAAACAAAAAAAGGGTTTGCAGGCATCCACCATTTTATTTTATTTTTTTATTAAAGTTAACAAAAAGTCACGATTTGCAGGGAGCATAAAAGATGTTGGAAGTCACAGTCTGACAAATCAGTCACGCTCGCGCCAAAGGGAAGGGGCTTCTGTGGTGAAAGGCCCAAAGAGGTGGCCAGAAAACTGCCTGAGATATCAATCATTTGAGTCCCAAGGGCCACGGGCTACATAAGAGGACACAGGTGGCTAAAAAGCGAGGGCTGGAAGGCTTAACGCACAAAGTGAAACGGCCAGAAATTGCCTCAAACGCTGGAATTTAAAGGAGTAATCTTCACATAAACAGACAAGAGATAACCACAATAAACAGGCCAGTAAATTTTAGAAGATACACTTTTAACACGTACAAACAGAAGCAACTGCAAGCTGGTCTACATAAAAGCAGGGGCAGGCAGCCATATGCTTCGGGGCTATTCTAAGACATTGGACCCCAGGGAAATTAAACAATATCAGTAATCTCTTTTCTTGTTCCCATGAAATTTGTATGACTTGATGTAAGAACTTTAATATCGCTGTGCATTTATAACTGTAGGAATAAAAAGGTAGAAAAAAAAAGGAGAGAAAAAGGCAGAAAATAAAGACACAATGTATGGGTGTGCCTGTGTGCTCAGAATGCACTTTGTGCTAACAGATGGACTTGCTATCGTCTCGGAGTGGACGCTGCGATTTCATGGGATATTTACATATTTAAATGAATATTAATCTGAATGTTACTGACACATCCAGAGCATGAGGGTGAATAAGGGCGTTGGCCTCACGATCATGAGCGGAGCATCTGCTTGAGAAGTTGAAGACGCTGTACTTAGTGAGTCGCAGTAGCTGTTTAATTTTAAAAATAAACTAATGACAAGTCTTCAACTTTTCAAACTGAAGCGCAGATGATATGAGAAGAAAGGAAACAACAGGCATTTATCACAACTGATACGGTCATTAAGGTATTCAGCAACATTGTCGGCGTCGCAAGATTTTCTAGTACTGTGTAGTTTATTGCATTTTATTAGGATTTCGAGTTACAAAGCAACACAAATTAGTCCATGTATCTGCCAAGTGCAATGGAAATGATACCCAGTTTTTAAACAAATAAGACTCTGACAATATATGATTTGTGTTTCTTCAAAGATCCAAAAGAAACAAATGTTGTGTGCCATCTTTGAATATTGCTCAATCACCAACATCTGTAATATTGCCGTATTATATAAAATCTCATTAATATATCAGCGCATGTGATTCGTGGAGGACTACAAAGAAAAGCAGGAGATTAATAACACGAGCTGAACAATAGACACAATATCTGGTTTTAGTTGCACTGATTGAAACGATCTTACAAGATATTGCTGCTTTAATGATTTTCTCTTTTTAATGAAGAGGAAACTGTCTGAATAGGAGATGGAAATAGAAATTGAACAGAAGGATGTAAGGTATTATGGCTCAATAAGAGTCTGTCATTACAGTTCCCTGTCCTCCATGAGGATTAGTTCAGTGGGGAGAACTCTGCATTTGCATTGTTGCTTAATAAAACAGACATCATACAGCGAGGCATTTAGGAACACTGAATACGAATAAGTAACTACATAAGACATTCAGCAAACTGGTAAATGAAGGCCATGCATCAACGTGACAGAGTGTAATTTATCTGGGAGTTGACTGATGCAATGCCCCTCGGCTTCTTCACAGTGAGACAGGTTTCTGCAAACCATTTAAAACAATGAGTGACATATATTAAAATATGTTAAAACATTAGAAGCATCTTTAAGATTTGGTTTCAGTTTGTTTTTCTTCTTTAAAGCTAGGGATGCACAAATGTTGACACATGACATTTGTATTGCTGTAATGACCAGTCAATGACTTTTACCAATTCCATCCATCCGTCCGTCCATCCATCCATCCATCCATCCATCCATCCATCCATCCATCCATCCATCCATCCATCCATCCATCCATCCATCCATCCATCCATCCATCCATCCATCCATCAATACAAACAGCAGTGGTCTTTTCAAAATGTGATGCTACTGGTTCTGGCAGTAAGCTACACAAAGAGACGTGGTGAACTCTCCCCTTAAACTCATCCAACCTTATTTAAATGTGGCCAAACTGTGTCAACGCAGCACGGTAAAAAATAAATTCACCCTACAGTGCCAATTTACAACAAATGTCATCTTCAGGAACTTTGCAAGAAAAACTAGTCGAGCAGAATAGATAAAATTTATAGAAATGCAATCAAATAGACTCGATGAAACAATCTGATCTTAAATGCAATGCAAACAGTCTACTGTAGTTTTATGATCACGATGAGATGATATTTGATTTGTAAAGTGATCGTGGGAACAGATCTATCTTTTTCTAGTTTAGTTTTTGAATTAGTGGAACAGGGAAAGCTCACCTTTGTACCGATTCAGCACCCGCAAACAGCTTTGTAAATTTGCCAGCGAGTTTTTATATTGCGTAAGTTCAATACCCGATTGAAAGTCTACATCAGTGGCTGTTTCTGTTTGACTCCATTAAAACTCCTCCACTGACAGTCTCCTTCCTGACACGAAGGTAAGAGGGGGTAATCAAAATTGCTCTACTTATTGAGTTTCTTTAGCTATTTTTTTTTTTCTAACAATGCCAGAGACTTTTCATATTTTGTGGACAAAATATGAAAAAAAAGAGAAAAGGAGAAAATCTGAGTGACGGGAGAGAATAATTAAAACTGGATTAAAAGACTAAATTCCACCTGGGAGGGACATCATAAAGCCCCCTGCGGTTTTTTGTCGTTGTGAAATACGTGAACATAATGCAAATCTTGCTCATCCCGTGGCTGGAAAAATTGCCACTGTATACTCATCCATGAGGCTTATAGGGAACGCATCGGATTTAGTTTCAAAGCAAAAGGAGAGACGATGAAGAAACGAGCTGAGGCAGATACCTGGAGCTTTGTCATTCGTTTCCTATACTGGGTTTTTTTCTTCCCCCAGCTTTAGGTTTTGCGACAAAGAGTCTGGCGTTGAATTTTCAAAACGTGTTGAGCAGACTAAAATGTAAGTAATTTCCACTATTACACTGACATACTATTGCATTGCATTAACAATATTGCTTGTAAAAATATTTCACAGAATTATATTCTTCTCATACTGACAGCTTATTTTATTGTCATAAAATATAGTTTTGGTTGACATTTTTTAGTGGAATTGATCTTTTGTCGTAAATTTCCTTTGAGATTTGTCGGAAAACAAACGACTTTCGAGGCAGTTCTGTGATTTTTTTATATGCTTAATTGACTTTGAGTTGCAATTTGTTTTTCTGCACGTTAGTAGGCTGAGGATAAAAATGCCAACAAACATTAAGTCATAACAACGTGGTAAAGGCACATAAAAGTGGTTGAAAATTTGTGGGATCCAATTTCCCTTCTCCTTTGGAGATGATGCAGAGCTTGGATGGTTTAAATTACACAGAAAACATTTGGTATTTATTTATTCATAACGCAGAAAATAATGATCTGCTGGGTTGGCATTACCTCGTTACCCTCAGTCTAACACCGTCCTTCAGGGGAAAGCAATGTTAAAAAAAATACAAACACAAAATGATTGAAAGAGTAAAAACAACATTTCCCAACTCGGATTCATTTGCAAATTAAAAACAAAATTATTAAATACAAAAGTAAAATGACAAACCAGGATAACGTTTGATTCGACATGGGAGTGCTTGATTTTTTTGTGGAAAGTGGCAGGACTGAGCTGGTAACCCCACAGGGGGGCTTTGAGGCACATTCAGAAACAATGCTCACTTTCTTCAAATTGTTTGTTGCTGTTATGAAAAAAAGCAAAGAAATATTCAAAATTGTACATTTGGGTACCAATAACAAATTCCAAATAGTAGTAGTTTGTTTCCTTTTAACACCTTTATGGTGACTCATGTTGTTGTCTTGTGTGCTTCAGTGGCCAGCTTTAAGAAAGATACTTTCTAAAACACTATCAACTATGGAAAAGCTTTTTAAAGCTATTTAGGGTTGGTTAGTCCATGTGTAGCTAAAAGAAACCAAATTGAAAATTAGACTTTTTTACTTCATAAATCCTTTCTAAACTTATCCTAAACCAGTGTGTTTAGCGTGGGGTGCGCCCCCTACGGGCGGTGCAGTGCCATTGCAGGGGGGCACGGGAAGCGGTATGGATGAAAAAAAACAACCAAAACAGTCACACAAAAGTGTTTCACTGTAAATATGGTTCGTAGTGTGTTTTGTTGCAACCTGACGCATGAAATAAACTTCAATGGAGTTTGAAAACAAAATATGTGCATAGGTTTATGTCTGGTTGAATGTTGTGTGTGCCCAGTTGATTTTATTTTTTCTTTTTTGGGGGAGGATTTTATTGTAATCCATAGGGGGGCCCAGAAAATCTTTGGGAACCACTGCCCTAAACAGTGACTGTAAAAGTCAGATTTGGTTAGCGGATGTGAAAACCCATAACCTCTTTTCCTTCACCTTTAGGGTGAATCACACCAGCCTTGTTTTTACGCTGTAACAAAACTAGCCTGTTTGTGTAGAAATCTTGGTACGCACATGTAATCAAACTCTGTTGGGAAACAAAAAAGCAAACACTAGTCCGCCTAAAAGCCTCAATCTCTGTTCGTTTGAGGTGAACTGGCATGGTTCAAATGCATATGTGAACGCCAAGAGGATTTGCCACTCCTAAAGCAGGAGGTGAACTACAGCGCAGAGCATTCTGGGTCAATAGAAGAACAACAAATGTGAGTCTACCAGTAAAGGAAAAAAAAAATGGCTTGTAGTCTTTTACCAAAGACAAAACAATGTTACTACTTCATTTTTATTTTGGAAGTTGTGCTCATGTCTTCTTTGGTGGTTTTTGCGTAGTTTCCTTCTGGAGTTCTTGGTACAGCGCCACCACAGGCTCCTCGCCTAATGTACGCTTTAGTTCTCCATTAGTTTTTCCAAAACTAGTGGAAAAATCTGTGCACCGAAGAGGTGAACAGGTTTGTTTGAAGCAGTGCAGTGTGAAAGCGAAGCTGAAAATGTAACAAAAGTTGCAATTTTGGTCCCCAATCAAACCGAGTCTACCAGACTGCCAGGTGTGAAAACACCCTCAGACGTCTTCTCATCCGTCACTTGCAATGGCAACATTGTGATAATGGAAAAGATGCTTTTTGGTGAGGAAGACGTTGTTTGGATCACATAGACTTAAGCTGCGATGGTGCTGGTTATAATATGATACATGTTGTCATCTCAATGCAAAATTTAAACCTGGTCTTTTTGTTACAAGACAACAAAACCAACATCTGTGCTTTTCCAAAGAAAGCCGATACTCAACCATGGTATCTATTTTTTGAACTGTAATGTGTTGCCATGGATTTGATTTATTTCTAACCATAACACCAAGAGAAAAAAGCTGGCTCCCTCCCTTGACTACCATTGCATAATTTACACTGTAGAAAGAGTTGGATCACAGGCAGACTTAAATTAACTAACTGAGTCAGCTGGAAATAGAGAACATGTGTTATTTATTTATTACATAACATACTTTTGATTAATCTTTCATCAAAAAAAAAAAAAGTCAAAGAAAGAAAAATCACAGCTGACAAACGCACAACATCAAATTCAAACTAAATCACACTGTATGAACAAAGAAAAGTGACTAATCTGCCAATTAAACTTTAAGGCCGACTAATAAATCGGTCTTAATAGCTGACGCTTCTAAATAATGTATCAGCACTCTGAATGTGCTGTTTCGTATGCTTGGCACACAAGGCTGAGTTGCCGGTTTAATCTTCTAAAACTAGAATTGCCACTGATGTGCAACAGAGAATTAGGACAAGAAAAGAGGGATGTCAGTGCGGTGCTGAGAGACTGAGAGAGGGATGATGATGATGATGACTGCCTCAGCTGTGCTAATAGTCCTGCCCTGGTTGGTCATCTCTCCGCCGCGCCGGGGCCCAGTGATTTATAGGTTATTGGGAGATGGCCGGGCCACTGAAGGGACTCCGTCCCTCACATGCAGCCGAGGAAGAGGGAAACACGTACAGGTTGCCCAGCGGTCCCATTAAAGTAAAGCGAGGATGTAGAGATGGAGAGTTGGGGAGGAAAAAAAAATCGAAAAGACGAGGTGATGCAGAGAGAGAGAGAGATTAAAACATTGGGTGCAGGAAAACAAAACAAAGAAAGGCTGAAAGGGAATGACAAGGAACTTAGAGAGGACGAGCAGGAGGGCAAGAGGAGAGCTTCGCTTTCATCTCGTCCCAAAAGAATTCGTTCTCGCCTTTGAGATTACACACGATCCCTCTCTCTCGCTCTCTCCAAAGAGTACACACATCCGCAGCCGCCTTTTGTCGATAACTTCTCTATACAGATTTATATGTGTAAGCTCAGCAGGACATCTAACACCTCTGGAATACAAAGGAGATATTACGCTTTTGTAAGATGTGTTCAGTTATTTAGTCGGTTCAGTGTGCAGAGCTTCTTTTTATGCAGTCTTACATTTTCAAGAGAGCTTACAATTTATCAGCCTGTTTGTGGCTCAGCCCGCACCTAATGTGATAATACTTCAGGCACAATGACTGTAATAAGTCCGAGTTAAGAATAGTTAAATGGTTCTCCACGTCAAGTCGATGGGCTCCTTTGCATGCAATCAAACGTCTCGAATGTTTCCCTTCCAGAAACAGATGATGCCAGAACAAGGAGACCGTCAACTTTGAAAAATAAAAGGTATTATTTTGATGAAAACAGTGGGTGCCACTTTTCCAAAATGTACTTTTCCTGAAAGTCTCTTTTTAAAAAATTTTAATATAAACATGAGCTTCATTGCTAACTTCAAATCAGTCTAAAACAGCAGATTGGATGTCCAGATCTCACTTGAACCGTGTGTTTTGATGCAAGATCTCGACTTGAAGAAGGGAGTCTGGTGGGAGAGGCCCTCATCAATCAATAAAGTTACTTTACATCAGCAATTTTCTCTAATGCTACTAATAGTTTAAGAAAATATGGGTAATATGTTAAAAATAAAAAACATATATGGGCAAGAGTTCAGCCGTACAGTTTTTTTCTTTCATTTCTCACAACAATCAACTGGTCTGAATGGAGAACAGAACAAATAATCATTAAAAATAAATATTGAGAAGATGGTCCTCTTTGTTTTTTTGAACTCCCATCAACAGCAGAAGTCAGTTCATTTTCGCTTCAGGGAAACAATCAGCTGAAGTCCTCCGTTTCTTTTCTACCACACCTTCCCGCTGTTCACAGTCACTCCATCAAGCAGGCTGTCTGAAGAGTTCTCCTGATGGCTCTCCAGCAAGAGCCTCACAGAAACAGAAACCGCAGGCAGAACAGAACAGTGGCAAAGAGAGAGAGAGAAAAAAAAAAAAACATTTCCAACTCACAGATTCACCAGGATTTCTTTTACATGGTTTCATGGCTCCCATCATAAACGTCCGTCACCTGTGACTCTGTTTGTTCTCCGTAAGTTCAGTGATAACTGTGATGCAACAGCACGTTCAAATTCACAAGTGTTCATTAGCGACGCTGTTTGTGTGACAAATTTGATCTTAACTTGTCATTTGACAGTAGTGTGAGAGTACGTGGGTTCAGACTATTATAGACGCTTGCGTCTTTCAAGTCACTTCAAACATAGCTAGAATATCGTCTTTCTTACTATGAAGCTCAGATAGTATTACAGACGTCTTTTAATAGTGTCCCTTTCAGTCAAATTCCTAACATTATTTTGCTTTCTGTAAATTAAGCAGAATAATGGGAGAATGGCCTTATTGCCAACAGGCCAATCGGAATACAGTTTATGGGTTTATGCAACGATAGAAGGAGAAAATTACACAGAATTAAATATGCTGACGAAAGTCATGCTGTAAATATTGCAAAATGACAAGATGCTAAACAGTGCATGAGGTCTACCTATTTTGCCTTCAACATTGTTCCATAAAAGATGATGAATGAAGTACAACTAGTTCAGACCTTAGTCTGGTAGTAAAACAGACCCTTGTTCTACGCTTTGCTTCGTAGAAAGGTTCTGGACCCTCAGCTGTGGAGAAACCATTGCTGGGTGGAGTCTTGGTCTCTGTTGAGGTTTTAAATTTTACCCAGTCGATAATGTTTGCCAGCATGGTATGTAATTCCAGTAAGCTTCATGCTATGAAGCTTACTGGAAATTACCTGCAAACAACCGTCCCACACTGTTAACAGAGAAGTGCTGATCTGAACAAGATGGCTGTTGATGTTATTTCGATTTTGGGAAGCGTGGAAAACACAGGATATACGGCTTTGTTCACTTCCTGCG
This sequence comes from Gambusia affinis, assembly GCF_019740435.1. NCBI lineage: Eukaryota > Metazoa > Chordata > Actinopteri > Cyprinodontiformes > Poeciliidae > Gambusia > Gambusia affinis. Next base: position 23,566,761 of record NC_057873.1, read on the forward strand.
CTGCCATCGCTAACGCTACAGGCAGGCTACTATTCTAAAACATCAAAGAAAATCAACATCATCAATCTCAACTTCTCCTTCTGTTCATTGACTGGCCTAATTGGAATTTTAGAAATCAAGTTCAGTGGGAGAAAGCCCAGAAAGTGCGATGATGGGCGATGAGAATCGGGCGGATGGGAAGGCAATGGGCGCATTGGTTCAAGACCAGGACTGCGATTGAGTTCAGTTTTTTAGGTGGTGAATTTGAACATTAATTTTTCCACTTCTATGCTGTCTGAGCTGATCTGAGAGCCAGTTCTTGTTAAGGGTTAACTTGGACCACGGTGGCAGTAATCCATCCGTATGCCAAGCTTAAAGAAAAACAGATTTCATATATACAGAAGGCTAAAATGAAAATTAAACTTATTACAGGAAGGTGCTTCATTTTATATGTATCATTTTATATTTTATATGGGCAAAAGTGATGGAAATCTAAATAAGGTTTATGTGCGTTGTATTTAACGTCATCTAACTTGACTTTGGTTCTCTAGTCTCTATTATAAAGCTGAGATTTATTTGGCAAAATCTAATTTCTGCAATGCTCCCTCACAGGGTGGCTTCTGCTGTGCAGACCCTCTCAGCCTTTACAGCATTAAAATTATATGCGTGTCTTATTTAAGTGCCAGATGATCCAGATTCGGCGCTGAATTATTTTCAAAACCCGTAGAGTGCAGAAATGTGGAAGTTTAACAAGAAACACAAATTCAAGGAGTTGAAGTGTTTAGACTTAAAAGCTGCTGCTTTTATAGAAATTTCATTCCAGTTTTTTCCGTTACTCTCAGAGCCAATTAAAGCAGTCTTCCCAACTGCATTTTTATCTACACCGATGCTTATTGGTTTTCACCAGAAGTACTTGAGGATTAAACTGCTCACACAAACCGGAGCGATGTGGGCGTTAAATCAGAAGTGAAGAAGCTCCAGCACCACGCTACACAGTTCATCTGATTTTTGACTGGGCAAAACACGGCATGCTAGAGAAACCAAAAGAATGAGCAGATAACTAGATTTCTGCAACAAATATTAAGTTGCCATCACTGGCTACTTAAATCAAGACTATCAGTTTGAATTCAATGCAGATTTTGTATAAAAACAAAGAATTAAACTTACATGCTAACTAATATTTGGTCTAATAGCAAGTTGCAGAATTGCCTCAAACCTTTATTGCTACCAGCAAGCAAGCTTCTGGCATAAGCTTGACAATATATTTGATTACAACTTTGATTATTTAACATGGTTGGGAAAAAATTTTTATTTTCTGAATTATTAACAGTTTGAGTTAAAACCAGCTCCAGAAGCTCGATCATGGTCAGTTTTATCCATCCCACGGGTGTTTTGGATCTTTGTCTCGATGGACCAACTAGCTTTGTGTGCAAGTTTCAAACATCTTTCGAATGATCACCTTTGATGAAAGGCAATCGGCCAGTGTGTTCAGAAGCAGCCCAGGGTCATCATGGCTCAGGCGTTTTATAAACTAGAATATACTGCATCCAGTGTCACTGCTCTTACGGGCTTCAACATCATGAACTGAACGAGTTCAAACCTCTGTTTCGGATTCGGCACCATCAAGCAGAGCCGTCACTACCTTCTGCCCACATGGACAAGCCAAGAGTCAAGCAAGAAACACCCACAGAACTGCAAAAAGCATGTGGTGTTCTGCACCTTGTAGGGACATTTATTCAAAAATAGTTGTATACGTATGTGTCTGTACTCACATGTATAACATTTGAATCCAAGGGGATTGGAGAAACAAAATCACATCTGAAAAGGTCTACACAATTCTCGCTTTTATAAATCACTGATATATAATCATTCCACCCTGAATAGAAAAGGGAACAAAAGAATCACAAAAAGCCCAAAATTACTATGATATTCATGCCTATGATAGCAGTAACCTCTCATGGTAGATTTATTTGCACACCTCAAAAACATAAAATCTCACCAAGTTGTTTTAGTCTCGTTTGTAGTGCAAATATCTTGAAATAAGACAAAATTAATTTACGGCTAACTTTTTAGCAAGAAAAAGGAGTTTGCTTTAGGCCAATAATTCATTAAAATTGATGAAAAACTGACAGCTCCACTGGCAGGTTATTACACTTATTATATTAATTATATTGTCACTTTCCTAAAATAAGTCATTTTTTAGGAAAAAAGATTTTGGCAAAAAAAAAAAAAAAAAAAAAATAAAAAAAATAAATAAACACCTTTATCTTTCCAAAAGCTGTTTTAGGCATGAAAAAAAATCACTTTGGAGAAAAAAAAAAAAAAAAAGAATAAGGCCATTATTTTAAAAAGGTGACAATATGTGGAAAAAATGCTTAGTACTGTCAGTGGAACTACTAAGGAAATTGTTAAGAAAATGATGATTTGTCTTAACTGAGAAGTTACTTGTAAGTTAGTTTTGTCCTATTTCAAGTTTACTAAGTTATTTGCACAAGAAACTAGATAAAATACATGATATTTAGCATTTTTGACTAGAAAAACACTTCTCTCTTCTTGCTAATTCCACCACACCCTGGATGCCAGTGGCTGTAAGTGTTTGCTTATGTTTTGTGTTGCGGGGACGGATGCAGGCTGGTGGCTTTCCCTAACGTGGCTGTAAGGCCAGCAGTCCTCTGTCAGTGTGACAGAAATCTGATGCATGCACTGGTCTGTACAGAGCAGTTAAGTGTGTGCTTGTGCACTGGCGCGTTGTGCGATTGAAGAGTTTGAAGTGTGTGTGTGTGTGTGAGTATGTGTGTGTTTGACACAGGGAAACCTTGGTCCGCCGCCAACAGCTCAGCACCAGCCAAGTTTCCCTTCAACGTGTCACCTGCTGGCCATACATGGACCAGAACTGGGAACACTGGGGACAACCATGATGAATGGTGGCAACCAGGTCTGCGTGTGTTGGCGTGTGCGTCCCATTTGCCCGACAACAAAGACAAATGTGTCGCGCACGCACGGCTTCATCCTGCAGATTTCTGAATGTTCAAGCAGACATCTGCGCGCTCACGCACGCAGGAGAGCGGTGAGCGTGTGTTGGTTCCTGAGGAATTAACAGGCGGCGCCCGTTGGAACGCGGATGAAGAAGGAGGAGGAGGGAAGCCCCAGGCACCGTAACTGCTTCCTCACAGATAACTGATCCTAAATCTGCAGTCTTTTTATGCTTTCATCTGTCCATCCTTCCCATTCTAATACACAATCTGGTCCCCAAACTTCTGTCCAAAGCTCTTCTTGTTTTTTTTCCCTCATAAATGGCTTTCCTCTTTGAATTTGTCTCCTCCCCCCCATTTGCAACTTTCATCAAATGTTTTCCAATCTTTTTTCCAAGAAGCTTCTTCATTTCACTCCTGTTTAACAGTCCTCTATTCATCAAGCCACTTCCCAATATCTCTCCTCTCTCACCTTCATCCTTTGCCCGTTTCTCTCCCCTCTCTTTCTTCCTTACTGTTTTGCCTCTCTTGTCTCGGAGGTTGGCCATTGTTTTCACTCTCTGTGCTAATCTGCAACCACCAGACATTGCTGCACATCCACACTGCCATGCCAGGACACATCCAATGTGCACACATCCACACACACAAGATGCACATACACAGGAGATGCAGCGGCCACAAAAAAGAGCACAGAGTTCAGCGGCCCCCCCGACACAGGGGCTTTAACAGCACTTAATCCTGCAGTAAAGTGCTTCTGTGGTCTTCAAGATCTGTGTTTGTTGACCTTCTACTCACACACATGCACTATCAGTCTAATTTATTGTCCGCTCACCCCCTTAAAAAGTCTTAAAATGTATTTAGCATTGAAATATATAAGTAGCATTAAAATTTGTGTTATACATTTTTGAGTGTATTTATTTAATGGGGAAAAAATGTTAGGAAATAATTATCTTCTATAATTTATTAGGCTTGAAGAATGATAAGAGGCATCTTCGATGATTTTTTGTTGTTTGGTCTGTTCCTGGATTCTGATTTCTGCTCTAAACTCTTCAGTTCACTCCAAAGGTTTTCTGGAGAATTGAGGAGGGATGCTGAAAGAAACCTGTTGTTTTTTTTTGTCTGGTGTTGGTAATGCCCTGTGTTTTGGATCATTGTCCAGTCATGGTTTTTGTATGTGGATGCTGAGGGTTTCTGCCCAGCGTCTGGGTTCCATAACAACGTCATCTGTGAAATCGCAATCTGATTAGCAGCTTATAATTCAATGCTGAACAAAGCTACTTTTTCAAGAGAATCTGGGTAGTATTTCACTATTCAGGGTTAAACTGACCCTGGGTGACCCTAGACTGGGTGGATCTGCGCAGTGGCGCAGTTGGTAGAGCTGTTGCCTTGCAGCAAGAAGGTCCTGGGTTCAATTCCCGGCCCGGGGTCTTTCTGCATGGACTTTGCATGTTCTCCCTGTGCATGGTGGGTTCTCTGTGGCTTCTCCGGCTTCCTCCCACAGTCCAAAAACATGGCTGTCAGGTTAATTGGTCTTTCTAAATTCTCCTTGAGTGTGAGTGTGTGTGTGTGCATGGTTGTTTGTCCTGTCTGTCTCTGTGTTGCCGTGCGACAGACTGGCTGACCCCGCCTCTTGCCCAACCCCCCTGGGGACAAGGGTGTTAGAAAATGGATGGATGGATCTCGGGACGGATTTATCTTACACTAAACAGATATTTCTTAAAGGGGATGAACAGTGCAAAATGTGAATTTTGCATGTTTTTTTTTTACTTCTATCTGGGTCACAACTGTTTTTAAAACAACAGAACTGCTTACAAAAATCCATCCATCCATGTTTGGCAATAAATTTATATTTTTTTGGTGCCTGGAAAAGGAGCCCTTTCAAAAACCTCCTGATTGTTGAATCACATTACACTGTGCCATTACCTGGCCACAGAAGCTGAGAAGCACATTGATGCTGACTTCTTGTCAGCTTACTGATAGTTTTGATCAATTTAGGAGTTTCATTGTGTATTTTCATGTTTTTCTTGCATTGATGATGTTTAGAATTGCTCCAAATGGTGCAGTCTCTGTACATTTTACTTTGCCAATGTGGACTTTCTACCTCAAGTTTGAGATTTCCAAGGTTGAGGAACTTCTAATTGACTTCAATTAGAAGGTGTGTCCAAGCTTTTGGTCTGTACTGTACCTCTTGTCCTTCTGACCTTTAAACCTTTGGTTTAAAAATCAGAATCAAAGATATTGCCCTGAGCTGTCCTGTTAATGTTGACCCTTGGATCATTATGTTTTTTTTTCCCCAATTCAATGGAAAGTTGCCAGGGTGATTTTTCTGTAATTTCCCTTGAAATAGCTTCTGAAAGTGCTTCAGGTGAGTTTCTTCTAAACACCTATAATAATAATACTATCAATACCTTCTAAACAAATAACTTCAGAAACTCCTCTCATGCTGAAGAGTGTTGCTATCAGAACAACCTGGCAGCATTTAAATATGGGGCATGTCTGAGTTTCCACCCGGTCCTCAGTCAGTCGCTGTGTTTTTGAGGGGCTGTTGTTTGAAAAAAATGAACTGCATGAAAAACAAGAGACTGAAATCAGTCCTGGACAAACGTCAGTAAGCATGAGGAAAAGACAAAACAAAAAAAAAAGGGAACAACAGGGTAGGAGTGAAGGGGTGGCGGCGATGGGTACATGTGGATCTTTTGAGTTTGGGCCAGAAAGACGGATTGCCTTCCTTTTGGATCGCAAAACACAAAAAACACAAGGCAATCTGGTCAGTCCCTCCATTCGGGTGTCTATGCAGCTGAAACCATCATCCGCGCTTAAGCCGTGCTCTTCATCGCCTTCCAGGAATCCTTCATCCCTCCTTCTGTCAGAGCAGCTCTTTATGTCTCCACCTATTCTTCCCCGTCTCCAAGTCGAACTCTGCTGAAGCTCAGCTGTCATTTCCCCACACTGGCACACGTCTCTCATTCTACGAGTTAATCTTTTCTGTTTCGTTACCAAGTTTCCTCTCATCCCCTCTAGCTGTTGCTTCACTTGGCTCTGTTGATGGCAGAATGAGGCGTCTTAATGAGTCTGTTCTTTCACCGCCATTAGAAGGTGGACAGTGATTGATGCGAGGAGGAGATGAGAACATGCAAAGAGTGACGGAGAAACCGGGCAGGCAAACACAAACACCCACGCAAGCGCACACTAACCGCCACTTTGCGTGTGTGTGTGTGTGTGTTTCAGTGATGCCTCAGCAGATACGGGTGGCTTGCTACATCTGCGATAGATGGTTACTTTGCCAGAGCGTGGTGGAAAGAACAGTTGGTAAAGAGCAATTGGCGTCAGCATATGCACGTGTGTGTGTGATGGCAGTAGCTGCATTAAAAGCTTTGTCCATCTCTGAAGCGGTTTAGGGTGTATCCCTTGAGAAAAGAAACAACTTTATTACGAAACACACAAAGTAGATGTGCTTTAATCAGCGTAAGATTTCCCATCCTCATCACAAACACACACACACACACCCGCCCACGCACACGCACATTAAGTTAATGACAAACCAATCAGAGTCAGCCTTATCTGGGTGATTGCAAACTGCTAATTGGGTGGAATCATTTTTTTCTTTTGAGGAAGACAAAAGCCTGGGAGTTCATCACAAAGTGTTTTAGCCATAGAGAAGCCCAAGAACATGATCTACAGTGAAATTAACTCAAGCAGACATAATTGGCTGGCGCCAAAAGATGAGCAACAGAAATGTAGAATAATTGCTTTGTCTGCCGTGTGACTACATCAATCAGTCAGGTTTGGTTTAAAAACATTTGATGATGTTTGTCTTGGAAAATAAATTGCTGGATTTCACAGATTCTGTAGTGTACTGTTGTTCAAAGTACAACAGGTTTATAGTACTAATGAATCCTCACACAACTGGTACTGTCTTTGTATTAGTATTTTATAAAGTTATGTTCAAACTACTATTATATAAATATTTATATATGTACAGATAGGTAGATAAATAAATAGACGGACTTGAAATGTCATGAATTTCTCACCAAGAAATTCAAACTGGCCAGAAAATAGAGCTTGAGTTACAGATAAAGTTATTAAATATGTTATAAAGAAATGATCTCCTCCGCTGTTGCAAAGCTTTGACCTTGAGTAAGGAATCAGAAAAATCTTTTAACAAAACATTACGGTTTTATAGTGGTGCTGACCTTTATAGTTTTAGCATAAACCTGTCATCAATTCATCTTTTTAATATTCTCTAATAACTGTGAAATTAAATCTTGATTATTTCGGAAAGTGTATTTTGTGAGGCAATGGCACTTTTGACCTTTGGCCACCGAAGCCCCCTTTATGGTTAATCATTACCATGCAAGTTCACTTTGAATTTTAAGAAATATAAATAACTGGAGATTAAACATATCAAGAGCATGTGATTATGTTTTAGAGGGTGCAATTAAGCACTGTAATTAGCTTGTTTTTGTCTCCAAAAAACAACAAGGCTGTTTCTTCAGAATAAAAGCTGTACTGTAAAAATATTTCCTTTGAATCACTTTGAATTCTGTAAAAAATGACAAGGAGACCAAATAAACAACCAAATAAACTTGGACTCTTCTGACTTACTCCTTATTTTAAAATGTGATTTTATTATATATTAATTTACGTAATTATTTTTTTTTATCCTTCACTCAATCAATCAATCAAACTTTATTTGTATAGCACATTTCAGCAGCAAGGCATTTCAAAGTGCTTTACATCAAATCAAACACAAAAATACAATGCAACATAGAATCAACAATAAAAACACAACATAGTCAGATTCCGTCAATAATTTGCAATTGATTACGTTTCAAATACAACTCTAAAGAAGTGGGTTTTTAGTTGAGATTTAAAGGAAGTCAGTGTTTCAGCTGTTTTACAGTTTTCTGGAAGTTTGTTCCAGATTTTTGGTGCATAGATGCTAAATGCTGCTTCTCCTCATTTGGTTCTGGTTCTGGGGATGCAGAGCAGAACCAGAACCAGAAGACCTGAGCAGTCTGGAAAGTTGATACAACAGCAGCAAATCTTTAATGTATTGTGGTGCTAAACCATTCAGTGATTTATAAACTAACAAAAGTATTTTAAAATCTATTCTTTCACTCGTGCTCAGTGTTAGATTTTAAGTGCTTCTTCATCAATTTATGAAGCTCTAGGTTCTGAATGTGCATGCATACTTCCTTTTTCTACTGAAAATGTTTTAGCGAAAATTAATGGAAAATCAAGACAATAAATGAGCAAAACAATTTACAACCATATTCAATAAATTTGAATATCTGATGAGGCTCTGATTAGGTCTACTTCTCGTATTAAAAGTACCTATGTAAATAACCACTGCGCAGATTAAGCCTGTTTTTTATTAAGTCCACATTTCTGTTAAAAAAATGTTCATTGTGTTGGTCTGATGTAATATTCCTATTTTAAATGTGCTTGTTTTTCATTGCTGTAAACGGAAAAGCTTCATAATTAACAGAAAAAGAAGTCTTGAAAACATAATGTGTTCATAATATGTGTTTTCTATAAAATGTGCTTTATATAGTAAATGGAGTTCCTGAAATGAATACATTTTTAATATTATTCTAAATATAAATGTGAAGAAGCAGCTTGCCAGTATAGAGTACACAACGCAAGTGAGAAATGTACAACCACTTACAACCACTTTTATGACTTTTATTGGTTCAAAAAAGACAAACCTTAGTAAGTTTTATGGCAAACATTTAGCGTCTCCTTTTTTCAAAAGCAGAAGAAATTTTCTCCAATCCACACATGAAAATTATTCATACCAGATGAAATATATATACATACCACCCCAAATAAATTAAGTTAAATATCCTTCAGCAAGTTGCAGAGAAGCCACACGCGTGTTGTTGCCCTGAGCGAGGTCCTGGCCTGATTCTAGCTGAATATTTCCCCACACTTTCTGTCAGAAATGGTGGAATTCATTTAAATTAGTTTCATGCCAAGGACCTGACTTTTAGGCATAATCCATAAATTTAGCATTGAGGTCGGAGGAATAGCAGAAGATTAATGTCGGCCTGGTTCACCCGTTCCTAAGCCAGTTTTGTGTATTTCGGGGATCACTGTCCCGAAGGAACAACCAATAGTGTCCAAGCTTTGACGCTCTGACTCAAACTGTGGAGATAAAACTGGTCAGAACGATCCGAAACAATCCAGGAACCACAGAGGCGTGTCGCTGTTATCGTAGTTCGGCATCAACCTGGCCAATGAAAGAAAAAAGGCCTTACTCAAAAATCTGACACATTGAGGGTCGACTGAAATTTGCAGTCGCCAACAAGGACGTGTCAAACATTGTTTGGAGAGAACTGCTTTAAACTCAGATGAGACGAAGCTTCGCCTAATAGGAAACAATCAGAAGACGCATTTTTGAAGGAGTCAGAATGAGGTGTCCAAACTTCACGACACAGTAACAGTTGTTAAGCATGTCAATGTGGCATCACACCCAGGGTCCTTCACTGACACTCTTACTGGTCCGTCGCACAAAGACGATGAAATAGTAATAGAGGTCTAAATCCTTCAACTTACGATCCATTTTTAAATCGAAACAACAAGTGTCTTTCAAACATTGGACTTTCAGAAGCATTTCTTTCCGTCTTTGCCTGCAGGTTCTATTTAAAATTACACTAAGCAGGTCCTTTGAAAGTCAGACATCTAATTAACCTCAATCACGTCTTAGACATTCATAGTCATCTTTATGTGAAAATATTTTCACTTTATCAATTCATTAGATGAAGCAAACATGCCATTCTCTGTCAGACATGCACAACACTGACAGCTCGTCAAAAATACAGAGAGCACTTCAAATGATCGGCTTCTCTGATTTTATTTTTACAGCATGTTTTAGTTAAGTGAACATTGTTCTTTTGTTCTGTGAACTACTGACGACATGTCGCCGTGATCCCAAACGAAAATTCTGTACTTATTTGCAGAAAATGAAAAATGGTCAGAACAAGGAAAAAGACTCAGCGCTTTCAGACCTCAAATAATGCAAAGAAAACAAATTCATGTTCATTTAGAAACAACAATGCCAATGTTTTAACTCAGGAAGAGTTCAGAAATCAATATTTGGTGGAATAGCCAGGAGGTTTTTAATGGGGTTCAGTGCAGTGGGCTCTTCATTTTTTCCAGAGCTGTATATGACCCGTGTTTAACAACAACAACAACAAAAAGGCTCTAACATTAGGAAAACTGTTTGGATATCCAGTCTGAAATATACCAGAAGCCTGAAGACGGCTCCTCTATGCTTTACTGTGAGATTTTTGACCTTTTTCTATATTTAATCCTGTGTGGATTAGAGATTTCCCTTTATAATTTCTTTTTCTTCTTTTTTTGTAGCTTTTTTTTATTTATTTTTTAATTGCATGCATATTACACTTAATTTCATTATCCATGTGACAATGACAACTTCTATTTTTTTCCTCCGCCACTGTTTAAAGTATGTTTAAAGTATAATCATTTCATCCTTGAAAAAGAACAAGTCCAACGTGTCTTTAAATCAATTGTATCTTCATGCCCAGGGTAAGAGCATGTAAACTTGACTAGGAATAATTGTGATCTAAACATCTGAATTATCCTCAATTATTTGACCCTGACACACATCCTGATATCTGAACGTAGTCCTAATAAACAAAACCAGAACTCGACAGAGGTGAGACGAAGTGAAAGGATAGGATGTAGACACAAACATAAAAAGACTATTTTGGTGTTATACTTTTTAAAAAATCTGTGTTTTTATCAAAGGAACAGGGAGACAGACTGTGGTACAGAGGGAGATACAGTATAGAGGGAGGCAGAGGGAATCCAACATCAGTCACTGAGATGTGAGGGATAAAGGAGGCATGAAAAGAGAGGAAGGCAGAGGGAGAGAAAGGTGAAGCAATGGGGAGCTGTTTGATAAGTTGATCTGCGCCAGGCCCTGGGTGGCCTGGAGTCAAGGATTAAAAGCTAAGAAAAAACAGGAAAAGGTCAATATTGACACACAACTTGGCTTTCGAGCCAGTGTCTATGAGGCTGCAATCTATACGAATAAAATCAAAGATTTGGTTTTAGAATGTAACCAAAAATATGCATTTGTTGGACTACTGTAAACTTTAAATCTGATGCTATTTACAACATGACAGAGAGAAATCCCCTCTGTTTGCTTAAGTATAGAAAAAAACCTAAAATCTATGATCTACTGTTCTGATTCAAGAGAAACGTCTTTTACGTACATATTTGTGGCAACATTGACCCTTGAACTTATGAACCTATTTAAGGTTATGTTAGATAAATCTGTCCCGACAGTCTTGGTGGTCGATTGCAGGTCAGTGGAGACACTCAGTTGGGCAAAGTTATATATTTTCACATCAGGCCCGTTGGCATTGTCCCCCCACAGAATCAGCCATGCCCCCCCCCTGGACTGGAAGCTGTTTGTTGTTTTTACCTTAAAGTGACCAACTCTCTGTTATTCCTATATCAATTTGATACAGTAGAGGGCTTCCGCACTTCCAGTGTCTTTGCCTTCTGTCACGTTTTTTAATCAAACTGTTTTTCCACTTTAAACACAACTGGAGCGCTACGACGCTCGCGCTGGGTTTACACCTGTGCAGCAGCGATGGAGACCTGCTGCCGCCGTGCAGAGCTGCTCAGGTGTGTGTTAGAATCATGGCAGCAAACCAGCAAAACGCAAAGAACTTTGCACAGTTTTTTCCCCCCCAAACTAACCGACTGAGTTGAGTAATGCTGTTGGGTGCAGGTAATGTTAGCTAAAAAATGACTAGCTAATAACAATACAGCACCTTAAGCTTGTTAACAAGTAGCCTGTAGGCTACTGATGTTGTTGTTCATGTTCAAAAGTGGGTAGTATATTCACTTGAGTAACATTTCTGGAAGAAAAGGTACTTATAAGAGTAATTTTACGGCACGGAGCCTTTTTTTTACTTGATTGATATTATTGCGTGTTATTACGAAGATTCGTTTTGTTCATCTGTTCTTTTCAGAATGATCTATTTTAGGGATGTGTCCATTTCATGCAGATAAGCTGCTGCTGATGCCGCTCCAATAAAAAAAAAAAAAACGTTTACACTCAAACGGCACATGTAAAAATGGCTGCAAACAGATGTTCAGTTGTACAACAGTACAAGCTATGATGCAGAAGCAGAGGAAGTGAAGCCTCACCCATCAAGGATGCAGCAAGCAGCTTCTGGATGCTAAGTCATATTTAATCTGCAGCTTTGAAACGAACGGTAAAGGCAGAACTTTTGTCGTTTCCATTCTTCTCTTCTAATGTGAAACTTCCAAATGTGTGTTTAAAAGAAGAAAGACACAGTTCTGCTTTCCATGACCTGCCCATTTCCTGCCTTTAATCCACTGTCACGTTATTGTCTGAAGGGTAATATATATATATAAAAAACTGTGTGCTTATTTTTCACACATTCACACACATTCAGTGTCCTCTGGAATAGATAAATGGCTTTATAATTACAGGCCCTTTAGCATCTCTTTTCACAGCAGACAAAGTTAAGTCAAGATCCATAAAAATGACATTTCATGAAAAATGCATAATGCAAAACAGAGCATGATTAGCTTACCCAGCCAGAACGGTCATCTGCACAAAGCAAAGTGATGTAATGATGGATAATAAATATAACTGCAGTCTTTTTAACCACTAATAACACCATTTGCACTATGCCATGCAATACAACAAACACACAACTGCTGCTCCCTCCTACTCACTCACACTAGCTCTAAGGCATGAAAATCACAATATGTGACACATGAAGCCATCAGATGGTTAGCTAATCCAGAACACTGGTTCATAGTGGAAAAACATACTCAAATCATCAATTTAGCTTCTTAGATGATGCATCTTGTAATTGTGTATTTTCTCTTAAGAAAAAGCTTAACGCATGCTGGAAAGGCAATGATTTATTTAAAAACGGTTTATTTCGAAGTATCAATATGCACTCCAAAACTGTTCCTATGTAAACGGTATAAATATATTATGATCAGGTAGACTAGCCTGGGATGTAAAAAGCATAACAGCCAGGAACCAGTTAACAGAGTTTATTTGTAGCTCAACTGAATTGTACTTTCCTGTCCTTTAGTAACCGTTTCATTGGAGACAAAATAGCACATCATGTCATTTTTCACAAGGATGTGAGGGTAATTTGAAAAAGGCTTTTAAAAATGAACAGTTAGATAATAAGTGTGCTCCCGGGCTGCAAAATGTCATCCTCTGATGAAGAAAAATAGACAACGTGGGAGCTCTTTCTTCAAGAGAAAACTTGTTCACCTACTTCTCAGCTTTTTGTTGAAAATATCTGATGGGACAAAGTGTTCCTGCTCGACAAATGAAATAATAATAATAATAAAAAAATGTTGCACAGTTTACATGATACTAACCAGTCAGAACTTTTACTCACCTAAAAGTTTACTTACCTAAGTGTAAACTGTGACACACAGAAAGCTGCGTTTAAATTACTGCTTACTTACACCTGACCATGACAACAAAATGATCAAATTTATTCGATTAAGTTGTTATTTCTATCAAAATTCCGTATCCATCAAACCTAATTCTCCAGCCATCAGCTGAGTTTCACACATTAAACATATGTATGAAATTATATACAAATGAGTGTGTTTGTGAATGTGTAATATAAATAGTTATACATAATTAATGGTTCTCCGTCAGTCCTCATACGCTGCTCTTTTTCAAGCAGCATGTTTGAGAGAATAACAATGAAAACTCCAAGCTTTTGCTTTTTTTGGGTAAATTTAAACATCATACACATATAAAAAAATTAGATGTGTAGCAAGCAGAAAGCATGATAATTTCGGATGATTTAAAAAAAAAATGGCTCTGCAGAAGAAGTCATTAAGTAGGAAAGTAAACTATATAATATAGTCTTTTGGACAAATAAAAATGTTTTAAACTGATTCACAGTGCAGCATAAAGGATGAGCGGCATATTAATCTGAAATTGTTCTTTCTAATTGTATAATGCCAACCATTTGTCATGTAGGATACTACATGTTCACATTACAGTTAACAAACATCCTTAAATAAAAGTCTATTGGTTTTCCCATCACTATAGCAATGAAAACAGAAAGAAGAGAGTCATGTCAATATGCATAACACTTTTTTTCACTGCTCAATTAAGAAGATTTTTAAGGCACCAAAATTATTTAACAATGAAAGCACAGGGAGAAAAAATATTGCTTTTCTACCCATGGTGTAGATATTAAATTACAACAAAAGGCCAGATGATTTATTTTATCCATATCCCACAGATATAATAAAGTCTATGTTTCATATTAGAAGGTCGGCAGAGGAAACCTACTCAGGTTGGAGTCTGTTTTTTTTTTTTTTTTTTAAGAGAGAGCTAAGTAATGTACTCGCATCGGAAGTGTTCAGAGTAAAAACTTTTAAATCTCCTGCGGCCGACCTTACCGCTCAAATCTCACCGCTAGAGCCGCAATGCAAAGGACACGACCTCACAAATACGGACCGCGTGGAAAAAAAAGAATAAGAAATGAGTGTATGCAGCTGGTGAAGAGTGTGTTCCGTCAGAAAGATAAAGCAAAGCGCTGCATTTCTTCCAGGAAGTGATCTGACCCCGGATTAGTGTTGCTAAGGTAGACGGTGAGGTGGGTTAGATGGACAGAGAGACAAATAGATGCAGTATTGATCTGCTACTGTGTTTTTCCAGTGCAGTCGGTGCAAATTAGAGTAAGCCGTATCAGAAGAGGCTGCTGGAGATGCTGCAGAGGAAGAGGAACAGGTTTACAAGAAACCGAATGTTCGACTGAAGAAACCGAATGTTCATTTGTTTTAGGAGCTCACAAAGATTAGGCATAACATTATGACTATCCGCTTCTGTCCCCTGAAAGTGTACTGTTGTAAACTTTGTTGATCTTTAAATCTTTTACGCTCCGTGGATTTGATTTGTATGTCGAGAGTATCCCACAGCCGCTCGATTGGATTGAGATCATGGAGAGTCTAGAGGCTGGGTCAACAGCTAAAACGTCTTGTGCTCTCAAACAATTTCAAAAAGTTTTTTTTTTTTTTTTTTTTTTTTTTTTCACGTGGATGCTGAAAGAGGGCACCACAATCCGGGAAAATAACTTTCACAAAGGCATGAGAGAGGTCGGCAAAACATTTAGACAGACGGGTTGAGCCGAAGTAACCCAGAGTTTTCCAGCAGAAGACTGACTTTCATAATAAACTTTTAAAATTTCTTTACTCTACTGGTTTTGTCACCTTTCAATTAAGCTTTTTTATTTTTTTTTTTTTTTTAAAAGGTTCACACTGCATCCTGGTCGCGTTTAGAGATGGTTTCCATAGCAACGGCTGGATATTAAAATAATCATCTTGTTTGTGATTTCTGGATTTTTTTTTCCCCTGACGGAAAAAATTAGTCGACAGTTTTATTAGGAATCATGACAGAACACTTTTGAATAGCCAAAGTTCGCCCCCGCTCCAAACCTCTTTTGTTTTTTTTCATTAGAGACACACAGTATTGATCTAACAGTGGAACATCTTGATGACTCACTAAATAGTGAGGTGGAGAATGAGTCAGTGTGAGAGTAATAAATAAAAAGATGTGCTCCTCAATAGAGGAGCTCAGCACGTCTTTGACGTCCTTCAAAGAACCAGCCAATGGCAAAAAATTTTTCTGGCTCTTTCTCATTCTGTCATTGTGCAAACTGATGCTAAGAGTATTTTCACAAACTTAATATATAGCCACGAACATGTTTCTTTCCAGAGTGTGACTGTGTGTCAAAAGACAAAAGCAATTATCATTAAACTTTTACAAAAATATGTTTTTTAAATATTTGTTAAAGCCGTTGTGAGGCTGTAATATGAATCAGATAGTCTGTGAAAAAAATCCAGCTCCTCCATGTCCTCCCAGTGCTGCTATTGCCATCTGCATCAATGCACCGCTCAAGGTCAGAAACAACCAATCATAATGAGGAGGAGGGTCTTAGTGCTCTCAATCATGCTTGTGCGCATGCTGATTAGAGTGCCAATAACAGAGAAACGAGTTAGTGTCCCATCAAAGCTGTTTATCCTATGATTGGTTGTTTTTGACTGAATGACATATTTCTAAATTTCGTTTTCCTATATTTCTAAATCCATCTGACCAAGTAATGCACTGCCTTTACTTTTCTGTGGGATTATTGCTAGATTCGTTTGCGTACTCTCGCTTGTTAGAATAAGATTGATTTTTGTGTTGTGTTCACATGTTGCATTTGTTTCAGCCTTAAAAACAATAAAAAAGGAAACTGACCCATATAATCATGCCAATTTTAGTTTTCCCGATTAAGATTCACGTGGAGGTGCTTATTAAAATAACAAAATCCCCAAACTTCTTTACATTAAGTTACATGTGACGTCTGTTCACAGACTTTAACACTGCTGCTCAAAGTAAATTATTCTTGAAGAAGACACCGCCTTTCAGATAGATCTAGAAAGAGGTCTGACAGGGACAGATCTCACGGCTGAAACATCCACAAAGATGTAAGCTGCCCTCCAACGGCCTGCTGTGGAAAAAGGGAAAGGCTTTAACATTTTATGCCTTCATGTCAGTCACCCCCCTCCTCATTCTCACTTCTCGCTGTCATCCTGTCTGTCACATCGCTAACTGGCTGAGCTGCACAGATTAGGTCAATGCTTTCCTCCCCTAGCACATTGCTGGAGAGGGTGGAGTTCAAATCATTAGAGGAGACATTAAACCTTGGAGAGCGAGGGAGCAGAAAGAGCAGGAAAAGAATGAAAACTCAACAATTAAAGCACTGCACACCTCTGACAAAAACTGTATAAATCAGCCTCCTGAATTAGATCTCCTTAAGAGAAGGCAGTTAAAATAATCCTGACTAAGCATACAACATGAAAACAAACATGCTTTTCATAATAATAATAAAAAATGAACCAAAAGGAGGGAAAGAAACAGTTATTTCAAAGAGAAAAAACAAGAAGTGAGAAACACACGAACTACCCAACAATGCAAGCAATGCAGCCTTTGTACATTAACAGATTAACAGTCCAGTCATTACTACTACGTTCAGCACAAGCATAAATATTATCCCAATTACAAATTAAAGATAACACAGCAAACTTTACATTGTTTGTGTTTGCCTTTTCATTTGGTGGTTTTGTTTATTTATCCGCGACCGTGTGGGGAGAGTTCATGTAGTTAATTGGCTTGCAGAGATAACAGAGCTGTGTCACGGTATTACTTTGCTCTCCGCTGGTTTTTGTTGGATTGAAAATGAAGACAATGAAAACAAAATTAGAATGGTGTTTATAAATACGCCGCTGGGAAGAATGCGTTGGATTAAAATGACTCGTTTCATTAGTCGCTGACTGATTAGTGAGTCAGCAAATAAGTTGCCGTTGGCGCCGTTTTGTTTGTGACGTGGGGCCATTGGCTTCCCGTGCCAAATAACCGAGGAGATGAAAACGTCTAGATGACAGACCAGTTGGTGAGAAAATTGTGAATGTGATTTGCTGATGTATTTATCAAGCAGTTGTCTTGAATTCAGAGACACTTTAACTGGATTCGCATAAATCCTGGATGCGAGTTAAAATCAGATCACTCCAAAATAGTTTTAAAGCTAAGGAGAGACGCTGAATTTATGTCAATTCTTAAGTCATAGCAGAACAAATATGTTTTTGAGAAAAAAACCCCCATACTCTCAGCTTACTACTATCACATTTTGCACCTTGAAACGTCCTTCCCCGACAGCAAAGAAAGAAGGGTCAGTGGGGTAATTAGGCCTGTATGTGAGACCAAGTGATCTGTTGCTTTCTCATCTAGTCTGTTCTGGTGTGAAAGCGAGCAACATCACAGTCCTCTCTCTCTCTCAAAAAGTCAAACCTACTGTTTTGCGTTTATTGATTTATTTTGTATAGCCTAACAGCGTTTTTTTCCCCCACCTGTATAAATTCTTATTTAATGTTGATTACATGATGAAAGTGATTACATGATAATCTCCAGGATGAGACGGAGGGCCGAAGGACTTTATAACCTACCAGTGATTGCAAAACCACAAATCAAAAGATTCACCAGATCCAGTGAAAAAATGACTTCTTTTGCAAATTAATGAGCCAATGCTATTTATTAACGAGCAACTGTGTTGCAAGGTGTGTGAGAGAGACTATGAAAAATGTCACCACTAAGCCCACTAAAATGTTTATTTTTTTTTTAGATAAAGTAAAAAATATATGATGCTGCTATAATTTCTTTCCAACTTTCATTGGATTACTGAACAAAGTTAGGAAGAATTTGACAACTAAAATGCAGGAAATGTTTCTTTGAATGCAGCTTTTCACTGTTCTTCGCTCTACATGTTTGGTGAGCTACTTTTTGAATCAGATCATTTTCATCTGTAGTCAGAGTGGTTATCAGTTGTTACCTTGCCAGAAGAATCTGTTTTTCTTGTATAAACTTCCTTTTGGGTTTGGATCCCATGCCTGAGGCAGAAAGTCTCTACTACACCAGGAGAAAGCAGCTGCTAATAATGATGCGTTGATCATGAAATACTGAGTACGCTAGAGAACGAGTGATGATTAAAAATGATTCATCCCTTGTGTTTGGATAGTATTGTCGGTTGTTAATTTAAAATGCAATCTGCTGGTTTTCCAAAAAAACCCCCCCAAAAACAAACAGCCAATGCAAAATAAAATCAATCTACTGGTAATGTGTGCATCAGTTTGAACGCAACAGATTAGGCTTGAACTGTGATGGCAGTGATGTGTTAATTGGATCAAATCTGATCAGTTTTACTGGAATGTGTCAAAGAACCAACATTTCCAGATTAAACCTAGATTAAAGTTCAGGTTTTTATCACAAACTGGAATGACCCTAGTCTGACAATTCATGTTGGGCAAAAACTTCAGCACTTTAAAGCAAAGCTAAACATTTTCTTAATTGCTTTAAGGTGCCAAATGCCTTCTGGTGAACATCCTATTATCAGATGAGATAAACATTCAGGTTTCCTAGACTGTGTCACAACTGGACAGTTTGCAGGACTCTAAGAAAGACTTTCCAACCAAAGAACAAGTTACAGGTTGTTAAGCATGGTTAGGTTGTGCTATTTGGCTGAGGGTGTGTTTTATGCTAGTTTTGCTGGTGCACTAGATTTATTGGTGAACTAATTTAACAATCAACTCAAGAGCTGTTAAAACTCAGAGACAATTTGTGTCCCCGCAGGTGCCAAACACACTAATGGATAAAGCTTGTGAGCATTTAGCTTCTGGAATGCCTGTAAGGTGAAAAGGAATGCACTATGCTTAAAAGCATGTTGAGTGCCAGGAAATCAACCAATTACAATAAGCGCTTCCATTTCTGGTAAAAGGAATTGCCAAGACAAACTTGCTGATGATCAAATAATGAGTGTGTTAGTAGTGGAGCTACCACTAGAGGAAGATTTGCTCAAATATTAATTGTATTGTTGTGACCTCATATTGTATCCAGAATACAGAAAAGAAACATAACCCGTTATGATGTAGCAGAAACTGATTTGCACACCCTTGATCCCAATATAC
The DNA here is from genome assembly GCF_019740435.1 of Gambusia affinis. Classification (NCBI taxonomy): domain Eukaryota; kingdom Metazoa; phylum Chordata; class Actinopteri; order Cyprinodontiformes; family Poeciliidae; genus Gambusia; species Gambusia affinis. The sequence goes on from NC_057873.1 coordinate 23,586,278, forward strand.
ATTCATGATGCAAAACATCATTATCTATGCTTTGATATAGCATAGATAATCTTTCAAGATTTGTCATGATAAAATCCCCTTTATGTTGACATTTAGGCTAGCATGACACGTTTTTCAGTGTTTCAGCATCTTAGCAAAGTAGGGAAGAGTGAAAAAGTAGCATAAAATCAATGAAGCTGTATGTTTTGTTATTAGTGCTTACTGAATGATTCAAACATTTTAAAAATAAATAAGATATGTATGCTGGTAATAAACTACATGCTAAACTAGTTAACAGGGATCAATGTTTTCAGAAGTATTTCAGGTGTATCAAAATTTTTGTCTGGCATTCGTATCAACTTTAATTCCTTTCATTTAATTCCCCTTTTCTTACATTGCAGTGGACATTTTCTGTCTGTGAGACGAGCAAATATTAGGTACAAAGAAAAGGAAAGGCACCACATAAAAACACAGTAATGCTTAATCTGAAAAAAGAAAAAAAAAAAAATCAAACTAAGTAGCAACATAATGTCTGTTCTCTCTCACCCAAACACTTTCCTTAACCACCTACTTTGTTTTCATTCATGAATATTACATAGCCTGTGATTGGCTGCCAGATCATTACATTGATGAGTGAGAGCAGGACACCTGCTGGCGGTAAGGGGGTTATCACGACTCACTGCTGCAAAGCAGCCCACACTTGTTAACAGGTTTGCAAAGTGCCTCTGTGCATCCACATGTGACTCAGTAAGTACAGAAGGTAAGAGATAAGCCGGTCTCCAGCCTCCCGAATGCAGAGAGTGTGCAGCTGAGGCCCACACCAGTAAACAGAGCTGGTGAGATAGACGAGGGTCTCCGGTAACCCAACAGGTGGTGTGCAGCAGCTTCCCAGCAGGGGGCCACTTTAGACAGCCTGCCTGTGATGGTATCCTGCCCTAAATTTTTGGAGCCCAGTGCTAACACAAGTGTTTGGCTCAGGTGGGCGACTGAACAACAAACTTGGCAGGTATATGTTCAGATGAAGACGTGAGAGCAAGGTGGTGGGTGATGAGGAGACCACTGCAAAAACACAAAATCTTATCAAGTATTTTTAGTCCAGTTTCTAGTGCAAATATCTTAATATGCTGGGAATAAGACAGAACTGATTTTTTTTTTTCTTTTCCCAGAAAAGTTACTTTCTTGCCTGGAGTAACTTTTTCCGAAAAGTTACTTTCAGCAAACTCAAATTATATGAGTTTGTTTTAAGTCAGTAATTCCTTAATATTGATGAAAAAGTATTAGTTATACATAGGGATGCACTGATCCACTTTTTTCACTTTCAATATCGATACAGTTATCTGAGGTTTAGTATCAACTGATCCTGAGCTGATACCAAAAAACTGTGCTGAGTTGACTAAAACCTTTTTTTTTGGATATAGACATAAATGTACAAAAATACAATTGTCTTTGATAACACTCTACCAGTACAGCACTCTTAAATACACCAATAGTAAATAGAGACGGCAACTTCAACACAGAGTCTTAGACTGCTCGGCCATCTTGACGCTGCACAGCTACGTCCCAGTTCACTTTAATTTGACACAACTAACAGATGAACAGTGCTTGCTTGACTAAGAGCTCAGCAAAAATTCATTTTCTCTGTAACTACTGGGATGACTTCATGCCTTACCTGTACAAATAGTCACCAGAATCAGCATCTTGACCTCCACTGCCTGTGCACAAGATAAATTGGCATTCAGCATCATTTGAAGAACACTCACAAGTCTAATGGGGACTTTGTCAAACATTTAGCTTGTAAGAACCTGCAAAATTTGTCACATCTTTGTCCAAATCATAGGTTCTGCTAGTATTTCTTCCGTGCCACCAGTAGGTATTGTGTGCATTCCTGTTTGTATATCGGCGTAGATCTGCGAAGTTGAATGACTGACAATTCAAGACTTTAAAATGTTTTGCTCCATTGGCAGATTATATCACTATTAATTAGTACTTTTCCATCAACATTAAAGAATTTACTGACTGAAAACAAGCTCTTATATCTTGCCGAAAAGTTATTTTTACACTGGTTTTGTTTAATGTCAAGTGTACTAAAATTATAACGCTAGACTAGACCAAAAGCACTTGGTCAGATTTTGTGTTTTTGCAGTAAAAATGAAGAATCTCATGCAGTTGGAATGATCTGATTTTGTCAGCAAATGAACTAAAATCAAATGAGGCTACATTTTCCTGCTTATATAAGTCACCACTAACCAAAGGGTTAAAAAAATAAAATAAAACAACCCCACTTTTTATCTCCTACTTCTTTTTCTGTTTTCTAAAACAAGCATGTGTAGACCTCTGGGGAACACATATGAATGTGGAGAGCTGGGAGGTACTCAGCTTCTGTCCTGCTTTTACATCTTGCACGCAGACACACATTCAAACACAGGCCACATCGCACACTCATTCACTATTTAAAAACTCCCGGTCACAACACAGCAAGAAGGAGACCAAGCACCTCCTGGGTGTCCGTTTGGATTTTTCACAGCACGCCCACGCAAAGCTGCCATTCGTGCTTTAGTTGTAGTGTTTTCCTTCCTGCAGGCCACGTTTGCCTGGACCGTGTTGATCATGACCTATGTCACTGTGCTTGTAACTGAGTCTGAAAAAATAATGACCATATATCTATCTATCTATCTATATATATAGAGAGAGAGATAGATAGATAGATATATCTATCTATATAGATGATATTTTACTGGCCCGTCTAATGAAAGAACCACTAAGTGGCACAATTTGCCCCACAGGTTGCTTCAGCAATATTAAGTGAAGAGTAATAAGCCTGATTGTCAAACAATCAGTGTTTATGAGAATTTACACCAAAAAACATCCCAGGCATTAGTTAGCTAAATCACACAGGTCTCAGAATGAAGCTTTTGTAAAGCTTTTGTTGTCTTACATCGACTTCGTCCATTCAGCGTGCTGAACAGGGGCGCTGCCAGGAATATTGGGTCCTATGACAAAAAATTAAATTGGGCCCCCCTTTCGCAGCTGCTGTTACAGTTTCTTAAGCCTATCTGACCCATCAAAGGATTTTAAAGGCTTGCAACTGCCTTGCTTTCTTTGGTTCAATGCTGATACTGGCACAACATTCACTATAGTGACCTTTACATGATACACTGATAAAACTGTTTTAAAAACACTTTATGATTAATTTTGTAATTGACAGGGTCCCCAATTTTTTTCTATTTCTATAAGAAAAATAAAACAATTTTTTGTGAGAGGGCCCCCTATTAGTCAAGGGCCCTTGGAACTGTCCTAACTTTTCTCCCCCGTATTGTGGTGGAAAAATAACAAATATTGTTATTGTTCAAAAAACAGAAGACCTCTTTTGATCGACTATATATGACTCATCTTACACTACTTAAGAATTGTGCAGATGGTGAATTTTGCAGAAAGGCTTTTAGTTAGTTTCTTTTTGTCACTGGTGGTGAAATATTATAAGACAGACATTCAACACAAAAGTAAAAATCTGATTTATACTTTGTGGCAGTAGGTTACCAGAAAACCGCCCCGTTAATTTCTTAAAACCAAGAGATATTAATAACAAGAGATATTATTGCTTACAAAACATAAGCTCTTTTGAAATGCTGCATATCTGCTTAGTCCATATTACAATAGTCTCTTCCTTGTGACTGCCTTTTTCTCCACTGCTGCATCCGCCTTATGCACACAGAATAACAACTTACATGTCTTGCCTGCTATTCATACCTGGGAAGTTATTGTCATAGCTCCCCAAACAAGCAGTTGACACTTCATTACAACGTGCAGAAAGTTTGGTCCGTTTTCAAGACCAAAGTGAACCAATCTAAATGAATATTTTTCACTATTCTCCACTCCATTAAGCTAAAATCCCCAAACTCTGGCATAAGTGCAGCTCAGTACACCGTACTGGAAAAGTGACATGAGAACCCATAGATAACTATCTGTTTAGTCCATCTGGACTATACTAAACGCCTTCACGCGGTTCTTCAAGTAGGTTGCCACATTGAGCGCGAGAATCTCCCAAATTTACAAATATTGAAACCGACATGATCCGGGTCTTGCGCGATTGTTCTTCACTTTCCCGCTCAGCCAGTTTGGTAGATGGAGCATTGCTTGAGAAGAGTGGTAAAAGTCTAGAAAGTCTGGTGAGTTCAGCTTCTGTGAGATGCAAATAACGGATGGTATATTTCCTCGCCAGCGTTTGGTTATTTTCATGTGTGGTGGGTTTCATGTGCTGTGGGGGTGTTTCAAATGCGGGAAGAGGAAGACAAATGGGTTTTGCTCTGCGCTGGTGCTTCAGCTCCATACCCCCTTCCCGTCCTCAACGTTTCTCTCCCTCTCCCTGCATCAGCGCAGCTGTCTGGCTCGCGAGGCCCTGTGGTGCGATATTGAACATATTGTAAAAGACTCGCCCTGCGCATTAAAGCTGCTAACACACACCCACACACAAGAATACAAGACGCAACAATAATGCACGTGGCAAAAAGAAGATCTGAATCACTGTAGGGCAGTCTGGGGCAGCGGTGCAGAGGACGAAGAAAAGAAGGAGAAGTAGGGGTTGGGGGGGAAGTAAGCTCTTCCGCCCTGCTTTCATTTTCTGTTGGGATGCAGGAGAAACTGGAGCAATGTTCGGCGGATCAATAGTGAAGTTTGTCTTTGTCACGGCAGCTTTTGGCTCGGAATACAAAAGTAACATGAGTAATAGCGATACTAAGTGCCTCTTGGCAGAATGGAGAAAATGGATCTGGGGAAAAAAACCCCACGATTGTTTATTGTAACTCAGAAATCAGAGTGTAGACAACATGCAGATGACAAAAGGGATACGTCTGTTCAAATAGAGACAGAACTTTTTTTGACATTTATTCCCGTTCAAAGTTGATAAAGGGCTTTCTCTGAAATGCTGTGTTCAACATATGCACCAAAGACTACCTACTATTACAAAACCCCTTACGCTGGAAGCTGAGAATTACAATTCTGTTTTTACAAAACACAATTTGAGACACATTACGCCATAGCAGCCGAATGGTTTCCCAGGACACAGCTGGAAGCTACCACGGCCCATCGGTGAGCACTTTACTTGCTGACCTGCAAAACGGATGCAGGCACATAACAGCTGAGTCACCCAACTTAACCTTTCTGTTGTTGCACGGGGATGTCACTGCATAATTAAACAGCTTGTCAATTACTGCCAAGACTCTATTTTAATTAAACATAATCTGCAAAAGTAAAAAGTGCTCTATTATTTTCCCGCCTTTTTTCCCTCACATTGCCCTTGTGTGCGTGTGTGAGAATGTGGAGTCATGCTGCGTATGTTCTAGGTTTTGCGGGGGGCGAAAGGATCTGAATTTGAATTTGCTTTCATGCTGCCACACTCTTTAGCTTCAGCTCCCTTTCTTTCGCTCTGTGTGTTCCACCACCCACCAAGCAGACTGAAGACTTGGTTTGAACTCTGGCATGAGTGCAGCTCATTATTGCAGCATCACCGAGATAGGGGAAGGAGTCGGATGACATAAAATTCAATTTACATTACGCAAAGCAGAGGTGACATAAGGCGATCGATGACGAGATGAAGCATGCCGCCTTGATTCCGGTAATTTCTTGGCCTTTCCGCAGTCACTCCTAATCCCGAGAAGCCAAAGGTTTAGACCAGAGAGATTAAATATAAAATGCTTTTTAAAACTGAGAGGAGCTATCATCTTTCCTTTCTTCCCCTTTTTACTTTCCTTTACGCTCCTTTGTTTCCCTTCCAGTGCGAACGGTGAGCCAACATTTACAGTAAAGATGAGGAGTCGCTGTATCGGTTCGGAGCTGAAGCAGCTTTTTGACTGGCAGAGAGTGTGACATTGATTTATCTGTTACTCATACAGGATAGCATTAGAGTCTATCTCAACAACTTGACGTGCTGCCAGGAAAAGTCAGAGGAATGACTGGAGAATGTGTGATAAATCGGCAGGGGCTGTTTTTGTTTTGAAGCTTAGGCTATGCGTGTCGCTGTGATTGTTTTCTGCATAAATGCAAATGTACATGAGTATGAGTGAGATTATTACCGCACCGATCACATTTAATTCAACAGAACTGAATGGAAATGGTATTGACGCCCCTGAAGACGCAAAAATGCAAAAACGAGAAAAGATCCAACCTTCTAACAAGTTAATAATCCAACCAATTAGAGCACATGAGGAATGCCACACCATGAATTATCCCAGCTCTTGACATCTGCAGCAGAGCGACTTCTTGGGATTGGTAGGTCTGCTCCAAAACTCTAACTATACTGGGATGCTGTCTCCATACAAAGTAGGTATTTGGGAGGCATGTCAGCAAAACGTTCTTTTTTGTCCTTTTCAGGGACATTTAATTTAAAATAAAGAAAGAAGAAGGTGGAAAAGCACCTCATGATGACTGTTAAGTATTGTGGAGAATCTGTGATGCTCCTGTGGGAAACTTTCTGAAATGGATGGCATTACGGTTTTTTGGTGTGTTTTTTTCGGGATAATACCAGACTATATATATTAAAAAAAGAAAACATATGACTCTGCCAGAAATTTGAAAATGTTTTTTCCATGGTTGTTTTTTTTTGTTTGTTTGTTTTTAGAGGAGCACAATAATCCAAAGCAAAAAAAAAAAAAAAATCTCAACATACACAAAAATAACTTTGAAACATTGTAGAGATTTTCTATTTCTCTAGAGTGGTAAGAGGTATAGTCAAGGTTTCCTTTCATTATGCTCCAACTATGTCTTGTTCTACTGGTAAAAGGAAAATGTACAGAGTTTTGACATTAAAAGAGTCAAAGCACATGTATTTGTTTTTTAAAATAAAAAGTGTTTAGTGTTTTTTTTAAAGCCATTTGTTTTTTGAGCTGGCTACTTCTTGCAAATATGTGTCTTGGCATGTATTTCTAAGAATAAAATAATAAAATAAAAATAATCAAAAGCAGTTGCCAGGAGACGGTATTCATGCATCTTCTTTGTCCCTATTAAAGCTGCTGGCTCTATTGTTCTGTGTTTGAACAGAGAACAGTACAAAAAGTGTTGCACCCTTAAATGCTTCTTCTTTTGTCGTCTGAGTTTGAAATCTTTTAAGAAATTGTGATATTCAGCAGGTGACCTTCATAAATACAAAGTACAGTTTGCAGCGGGGTTGGTTTAGATTATTTTTTAACTAATTTTTTCTTTCTTCCATAATCGAATAAAATCAAAAGTTGAGAAAAACATCTAACAGAAAGTTGGCCTATTCTTTTCCACCAGTACATGATGTGAAACAATAACAGGTAAGAAAACAGCAAACGCCAGAAGAAAGCAAATGATTGTGCCAGAGTTTAATCCCCCCCACCCAGAAAACTGTTTGGTTGCTCTGTACGTCTGTATCCTTGAACCATCTTGGGGTTTCGGCTCAGGATTCAGACATCAAAGCGGGACTGAACAAAATGAAAAAAGGCCAGAAAACTTTTAGGATAAGTTAGCTTTGAATCCATGTTCATAAAGTTGCATGTAGTTGTATATATTGTATCAGTCGATATTTTTATGAAGCAAACCTTCCCCCATACTACTACAGCTGCAAGAATGCAAACCACAACGCAGCGCAACACTGAGAAGCAAATTTATTTCAACAAATTGATCCGAAAAGTCAAGCTCATATATCATTTGATTGCACACATGCAGGTATACTTTGAGAATTTATTCCTGTTAGTTGAATTTACTTCGCCAATCTCACTGGGTAGCAGTTATCCCTGTTGTCTCTACAACGTCTACTACTCTTTTTCCTTACACTCAACTTTCCATTCCCCAGATTGGATAAAGCCTTCTGAGTGGTTAGGTGTTAATTAGCTATGAAGTATAAGCTGCAACTTTATATGGATTAAGCATTTTCTATACTGTTTATCACTGAATGCAATAACTCCATGCAGTATATGAAGGGTAATTTTAAATCGAAATTGCAGAAGTAAGCTCATAAATGAAATCCTTATTCATTGAAATGTATCTATGTATGCATCTGAAGAGCTTTGATTTGGAAAATTAAAAAGTATATCGCTCAAGCATTATTATTATTGAGCCACTTGAAACTCTATCAGTTGCACTAATATGTAAAATTATTTGTATCACATTGGTTTAGTTCAAACATGTTAAAGGAAGGAAAAATCTGTGTAACGTCAAGCCATTGCAGGTAAATTATGCTGCTTGACTTAGCTCAAATTTTTAACTTTTATTGCACTTTAAATTAATGAAAGTGTTTAATTAGGGTAATCTGACAAAATTACCTCTGGTGGAAGCAAATGTCAGTGAAACAGAAATGAGCATTTCTTACTGTAGAGTAAAATAGATGAAATAAACATTAACTGAAATAAATACTAGATAAAGAGAAATGGATTATCTGCTTTAAAACATGGTGACATGAAAGAGAAGCTTGACATACTGTAGAATAAGGTCAGAGAAAGCTGATTATATTGGTTCAATATTCTTTAATACATTCAGAGAGACCTTCAGCATCATTTTGGTTGAAAAGAAGAAGAAGAAAAATTTTAATCCGGACTCTCCGGATTAAAATATCCCTAAAAGGGAAAAGTCCAGCTCCATCTCTCCTGGCTCCACTACTCATGACTCTCCATTCTCAATCTGCTCCCTCACAGCAGTATGTGAGCTACTGTAAGTGCCTGTCCATGAGCAGATGAGAGGCTAAATCCAATCTGTTAAAAAGCCACAACTCGGCTCCGCAGCCAGACGGCCACCATCCAGCACTTGACCCAAATCCTGCGGTTGTGTGATGAATTCGTAGCCCGAGAGGAAGGTTTTTGTCTTCTGGGAAACAAATGGGTTGTTGTCATGTATGTGCTCATTTCAGGCACTTGAATGTTTGCGTGCGCATGAAAGGCCTGATAAGAGCTTAATATAGCCTGCATGTGCCAAAGTGCTAATGGACGCACATTTTGGTGTTTACAGCTAAGCCAGTTAGCCATTATTGAAATGCATGCATTGTAGATCTGTTGGCAGCAATAATGTGCACAGACTTCTGCAAGGACATCAACCATGTCACAGCACTACTTGGAGCGTATTGTTGGTTTCATGGCCTGCAACAGATTTAGAACGATGAGCGTCGTTTCACTCTAAACACTGCTTTATTGCAAGACATGTGGCAAACACCAAATGCAAGCACTTTTACCGTACTAAAACGAAACATTAGAGCAAAACAGCAGCTAAGAACATAATCAGTTGAATTTTGCTTGCTTACATCTGCTAATAAATTGAATACTATATACTCCAAGGCAATGCAGTTTGTAAGCAGAATGATTCGAAAGCTTTACTGAGATTAAATGGACAAGAGTCTACGTTTTTTTTTTTTGAGCTCCAAGGACAAACAAATAAACACGGTCAATTAAAGTGAGCATTTTATAAATTCTATTTTTCCTCAGAGTAGAGCCACGGCTCCTTCACATTGAGAAGAGTCAGTTGAGGTGGCTCGGGCATCTGGTCAGGATGCCTCCTGGACGCCTCCCTGGTGAGGTGTTCCGGGCACGTCCCACCGGGACGAGGCCCCGGGGAAGACCCAGGACACGCTGGAGGGACTATGTCTCTCGGCTGGCCTGGGAACGCCTTGGGATTCTCCCAGAGGAGCTGGAAGAAGTGGCTGGGGAGAGGGAAGTCTGGGCCTCCCTTCTGAAGCTGCTACCCCCGCGACCCGACCCCGGATGAAGCAGAAGAAAATGGATGGATGGATGTTTCCAATGCTGTTTGACTGTTTGAGTGAATGTCTAATCTTACCAATTTAAAAACTCAAGAGTATGAATTATTTTTCTCTATTCTTAGCTCAAGGTCATTCAGTCACTTTAATATATTCGCTACAAGACTTAAAACTAGTCATAGACATTGTTGATGTAGATCGTACATTTATTCTTTAACACATATTAAATATTTTATAATGTTTGACTAAAATCTATTCCCAGGGAATATGATTACATATTCCCTGGCCTGGTGTGTGGTGGAGAAAAAAACAACAACAATCACAATTAAAGTCATTTCATCAGGGATGTCTGAAGTTTTTATTAGCCTTTAAAGTGATGATTAAAGATCTGTCAAACTACGATGGCTTCATGTTCTAACGTCCAGCACTGGTAGTCGCAAAGAGCTGTGAAATTATTTTGCACCAACTGAAAATTTGTTTTGACATGAATTAATAATGACGACTCATGTTTGGACAAGTTTCAATTGATTATTCAGAGTCAGAAGAGAAAGTGTACCTGCTAAAGAAAAGGAGACACAACAAAGTAGTTTTGTGTTTTATCAGAAGACAGATCATCCTGTTTTTCAGAGATTTTTTAAATTCTGCGCTAAGTAGTCAAACAGTTAAGACAGAACAACTCTTAAAAAGCAAGATTTATGAAGTAGCTTGTGTGACTCAATGCAACTTCATGGATGTTTGACAAAAAAAAAATACAAATATTTAAACTGCATGAATGAGCAAACTTTATTTCATGGGTGTTTGTGCTTTAATGTCAAGCGAAATTAGTAAGAGGGTCAGCTGCATCAAAGACAACAAATGTGGCGTTATAGGCCAGAGGAAGATTGAAATGCAATCAGGATGAAATTACTGAAGAAACAATTCACATCAGACAAAAACTTCAGCATCTGGGTGTGCAGTATTTCGACAATAAAACCTAAAATTAAGAAAAAGTCTAAAAAAATAAGGCTTTCGCAGAAAGGACAGGCTAAAACAGAAAACTCAGTGAGTTTAAATGAAGAGCCATTTGAGAGGTATAAGTTTTGTCTCTTCTACGGTAGGGATCTTGTGTTACTAAAGCATGCTGTATCAATTCAAATAAATACTTTATTTATTTCAGATGTATGTAAATAAAGTGCCTAAGCACACAAACAGCAGATATAATTATTTACTTTTTTTCCCAGAAATAACAATTATTACTTAATAAACTGAAATAAAGCCAAAATGGAAAAGTGTGGGAAAACAATTACACCTCATAAAACTTATATGTGGAAATTGGTTGTCCTTATTTTTATCTTGATAAATATTACCAGTGTCAAATGTTGGAATTATTTGTCCGTTTATAAATTCACTGAAAATGGGCTGATCTGTTGCAGCAGATGCGCCTGTCGGGTTTGTGATTGATATATTGGTGCATTTTAATTGCTAGATTAAAAATGTAATAATTTTTTAGTGTGAGCTTGTAAATAAAATTAGCTACCAGTGTCTGGGGACCCCTATGTCTAGGAGCCCAGATGGTCGTGGATAGTGTCACAATAAAGGAAGTAAACAGAACCGTTAGTTTAACACATTGTGATAAGTTGGATCGGTCTAATGTTCTGTACGGTTATATATGTTATTGAGCAGCATGCGGCTCTTCAGAATACCCTTTCCTTTCCTTATCTTTTCTCTCTTGGCCCTTGATTTGTTTCCTCATCTCCCTTTAGTTATCGTTTTGGCCCCGGCGCAACCACATTCTTGTTTCCACTCCGGCTCACTCTCTCCTCCGCGAGTCTGTCTTTGACTAGATAAAAGTGTTGTTGCCTCCTGACAGGACATACTTGGTCGCCTTTTCCCCTTCGAGAGACGGGGAGAGAGAAAGTCAGTGAGCGGGGTTTGGAGGGGGATAGATAAAAAGAAGAAAGCTGATATATGCAAGTACAAAAGTTCACGGCGTGTGTGCCGGCTTTGATCAGCAGAGCACCTGTCTGCATCCCGGAGGGCCACCGCGGTTCACAAGGTCAGCTATGCGTTGAGCTGTCACTCTCGTCTGCTACATTTGAAATATTAGAGCTTCAGGGTTTGCAGCAGACGTACTGACAATGTGGGAAAAAACACCTTCATGTGAAATGCCAGAAGTTTACCTTTACCTCCTGGGTAAAAGGTGTAAGATAAAGGTGACATCCAAAACACTGACAAATATACAACAAAGATATTCGCCTGTTTGAATTCATTTTCTTGTAAATTTTCTTATTCGTCCCCTCAAAACAAAACAGGCATGCAAGTGAAAAGTTTTTGCCCTCTTAGAAATTTCCTCTGATCTCATGGTTTGTTTTGGTCACTCTTGAGCGTTTTAATTCATCGATCAAATTTGGACAAAACAATAAGGGGGGAAAAAAACCTATCCAAATTAGCTTGGCCCTATGTTGAAAAGTAATGGCCTCCTATATCCAGTCACTGGTTTTTCCATTTGCTCTTGCGATATAGACAATTAGCGCCACAAAACATTAAAAATACATAAATACATTCTCAAACTTTCCAAGCTATATTTTCTGGAGAATATTTTACATGAGAGCCACAAAAAATAAGAAAAAAAAAGTAAAAAAATAAAATAAAAAATTAAACATAAATGCCTCAATTGCCTCAATTTTGTAAACTGGTGAATTTGCAAATAGGCAGGGGTTCACTGTAGATATCTGTCTTCATAAATGAAATGATAGTTTAAACACTTTTATATTTAAACAAGTTAAGATTTTCTTTGTGTGTGGAATTAAAGTTTGTTTTATCTAAAACATTTAACCGTGAACATGAAAAGAAAGCAAAACAAACAAACCAAAAAACTAAAACAATCTGTAAGAAGGTGATTACCTTTCATAGCAATTTACTGCAAGAAAGCGTTTGATTTGAGAAAATGTGTTCAATTTTATGAACAAATAAAAAATAGAAGCATAGAGACAAACATTTAGCCAGAATGTTGCCTTGTGCTACAATAAAGTTATAATAATAAAGCTGCAGGATGAAGACGGCTGCATCACATACATGTTTCAGACATTATCACTCTGACCAGGAATAAAAAAAAGGAGGCGGTTGCAGCAGCAGAGAGAAAATTGAGATATGGTGAGTGAGAGACTAGTGGTTGGAAAATAAGATGAAACAGAGTGGGGGTAAGAGTGGCAGGGCAGTGAGAGAATAACATGTAGGTAGCCACGGAGGATGAGGAAGTGTGTCGGGATGAGTGGAGTGGAGCGTTTTATTACGGCTCTCCTTCTCCGCCAGAGAACTCGGCAGCAAACGGCAATGTGAAATATTCAGACGGAGACCAGGAATGGAAACACTTGCTCTTTGTGACGTAACACAGCTGCAACCCCGAAACAACACTACACCTAAATAAATAAGTAATAATAATAAAAAAAAAACATCTTGCAAGCATGCCAGGCTATGGTGTTTGCCTCCGATTTTATGAAACAATCAGACAAGTTTCCTTGGGAACAAATTCCAGAAATAACCCTGATGTTTGCCTCTCGGCCTCATTAGCATGTTTGACTCATTTGTGATGCAAGAAATATGAATCATGATTTGACTGTTATGTGAAAAGAAACGAAGTAGCCATGAAAACCTAGCAGAAAGGCTCACCTTTCTAAAGAAGGAAGAATACATTACAAAGTCAAAGCAGCTGTTCTCCGTGAACGATTTTACATTTTGAGTATTTTACTGGGATTTTAAGTGATAAACAAAACGAAACTCACAATTGAAAAGAGAAAGCAAAAATCTAAAAAAAAAAAAAAAAAAACACAAATTTGGATTTAATCTTATTTACCTCTAACTAGGTCAGACGGAAACTGAACTATTCCAAAAATGTGTGGAAAAATGTAAAAAAAATTACACTCTCAGACAATCTCCATCCAAAACTATGGACGGGAGACATAGAACAAAGTTATTTGTTGTATTGTGATTTTGCTCCAATTGCAATGACTATAATGACAATAATAAAATGACATTGCAAATACTCAAACATATACCTATAAAAAGTAAAATCAAAAAAACTGATCAGAGTTGTACATCGTGCGACACAGTTTGTACAACCTACATGGCAACAACAATTTAAGCCATAACAAAACGCCATAAGCAAAAACCAACTAAACTATCTTTGTAAATATGCAAAGCTGAGAGCGACAGACACTAACCGATTGCAATTTTAGCAAAAAAGTGCAACAAGATGTTGATCACATAAAATCTCTTTAAAATCCCTAAAGGTTTTTGGTTCTACCAAGACAAAACATAAGAAAGTTCAAGGACTCTCAATTATTTGGCGAGCAACTACAGCTCCTCCTGGCCAGTGTTACAACTCAATCCTGTTAAAGCCGTTTGCTCCCGCAAAGCCCCCTCCGTCCAACTCCATCTGCCCGTCTCTCATTTCGGTTACAATTTCAAGGTCACACATTTAATCAATTCTACTCATCCAGTCAAATTTCTTTCCTATTAAAGCTCCCGTTTCAAAATGACTCTGTTTCCAATATGCCTTCAGGCAAAGGAAAGGGGGAAGGCGTGACTCCGTGCATGTGCCGGCATAACGTGTAGGTCGCAACATTATGGATCGCTTTGTTTTAGGGCACTATTAACAGTGCATGACTCCAAGCTGTAGACCTTTCATATGAATTCTCCCCGGAGAGACAACAAGGAACCAGAGCAAACAGAAAGAGGAAAACAGAAGAAAAAATCCCGGTGGGCGCCCGAAAGCAGATATGTCCCCGGACGAGATGGGGAGTGTTTGTATGCAATTTAAAAGTAAGATTTGATAACCGTGTCCTGAATAGTGTCCATTTTTCCCCATTGCGAAGAAAAACGTGCTATAAAAGGTCCCTGGGCTCCAGGCAGCAGCCGAGTGGAATACAGGATAAGGATCAGGCCTAAATATGTGCCTGGAACAAGAACTCTACCTCATAACCTTGTATGTGCAAATACCTGCAGTGCGTCCAGATCGCACACTTTAACGCGTGGAAAATATTGCCGTCAGTATTGCAATGTAACTCTCTGCGGATTCGAGACCAAGTGGCACCTTTTTCTCTGTCAGTTTACCTGTGTGAGTGATAATATTTATGATGCTGTGAGGGTTGTCTGACCATCAGTCACATAATCAAAGGGGACAAATATAAAATGAGATTGCATAGAACCGGTCATCAATCTCCGCCTCGCTGTGTGAGCAGGGGCTGTGGGAGGCCTTGTAGTTTCCCGGTTTTAATGTGGAACCGTGCTGCTGCCGCGTTTCACGTCTTCCACTTCTGTTGCCGTTGCATTTTGTAGCTGAGCCAAAGCACACAGCGGCAACGGTTTAAATTGCTGCAACCAAACAATTGGAGGTCAGCAAGTGAGCAACTCTCATTCCCAGAACAAGTGTTACAAACAGGTGTTGAAAGCAAAAATTGGATCAGCTGCTCCAAAATTTTACGAAGCACAATTGCTTTTTCAGTCAATTTTTTTGTGCAATTGTCTTTATTTAAATTTTTTTTATTCATAAAAAAAAGTACATATTGCTATCCTTCTCTAATTCTGTAAAAAGAGCAACTCTGAAAACATTTTAACTATATAGCATCCACTTGTGGTTGTACAGTACGTACTGGTGTTGGTGGGAATGGGCTGCCAAACGTTGAAATCTCCTTGACCATTTTGTAACCCCATTTCACACCCATGTAGGTAAATAAATCAAATTAATTGCATGATAAGTCAAAACAAGCTCAATAATTCCCATTTGCATAATTTATAGTTTTTCTATTTTCTCTCTTGGTTAAAAAGAGAGAAGTCTTCAGACTTCTCTCTTTTTTTTTTGAAGGAGAAATTTGTTTACAGAGACTTCATAACTCATTTTATTTGTCGTTTCTGCTGTTTTGTTTATTAATTTTGGATATTTAAAATGTATTCCAATTCCAGTGTTAAAATGTTCATTAGGACATAAAGTCCATTGATTTTTGAGAACGTGTTCTTTCACTACTATGAATATATATTACTTGAAAATGGTCTCAAAACAACAATTTTATCATTTATCACAATAACGTCCAGGACAATTTATCACAAAGCAAAACCTGTTATTGTGACAGGCCTAAATTTGGACATATGGTTGCCACCTGCTGTCATTATGGACTCATGCAACTAATGTTTGCATATCAGATCATTTCTCTTGATGGGTAAGCCTTTTTGTCAAAATATATACATAAAAAATCCAAAGAAGGTTAAAAATTTACTGAGTAATGGGATTTTTTTTACATAGATTTCTCAGAAAACGCAGTTAGGACGAATGCTTGGGGAATTATCAACAGGATAAAATACTTGACGAGCTTTCACTTTTCCTGACTCAGAAATGAATATCATGGACTCGCCTTTCTGTTCCCGTCTCTCTCCAGACACTCCTTTGCTTTTCGTATTATCTGGGATGTTCTGTTCCCTTTCACTGCCCCTTTAACCAGGCTTAGCTCTCCTTCCCCTTACAGAGTTTCTCTTTCTCTCGTCTTAACAGCTTTTTTCTGTTAAGACGGTGACTGAAGAACACGTTGGAGGGAATGTGAAGTTACACACACAGAAACAGTGAGACAAGTGAAACAGGATTCCAGATGTACATATCAAATGTCTCTGCGATTACATTTGAAACTAAATGTGCGTATTGAGTATTTGATCTGCTGAGGAGCACTAATGTATATCAACTTCTAATCTATTGTAATAGATTAGAATAGATTAGTGAAAGCTTGGTTCACAGATTTACATTTCTTTTCTTTTCTTTTTTAAAACACACAAGTTTGTTGAGAGGAAATATGAATTTTTTCTTACGATATCAGTGTGCAAATAAGAGACTAGGGAACTTCAACCTCCCATCTATGCTGAAAATAACCTCACACTCCAAAACTGGAAAAACAACAACAACAACAAAAAAAAAAACGCCACGAAAAGTGAAACTTGTCATCCAGTTCAAAGAAATCTTACCATCAACTGTTCAAATATGCAATGACTCTTTTCTTTTTTGTGGAAAGGTCCACACTCTGTGACCACTGGGCTCTGAAATGAGCAAAACACCTAAACGAACGGCGGGAGGATCAGCTGTAAAGAGGAGACTCGTATTTCCATAAATTACAGCAGAAAAACAGCTTTTATTTCCTCCAAATCCTGCCCTTCATCTTTTCTCTGCACACATCAACGCGCTCCTGCTACTGCTGTGATCTTTAGTGCGTGATTTTTTAAATTTTTTTTTTCACTTTAAAAAGGAGCAACGTGCGCTCTCACAAATCACAATATGGCCTGTGTTAGTTTTACAGTATAATTAGTGTTCCAGGAGGAAGTCATGTGTGAGTGTTGTTTTCCATCCGAGCCAGCATCACCTGCCGTCAAGGTGTACAGCAAAACTACAAACCCAATTTAAAGCGTTCTGATCGATTTCACTCATAATCTCACTTCGCTTGCTCTCCTGTCTGATCAGCAGACTTATAAAAAGCACAATACTTTGTGATCATTTAGTCATCCACAATGTCCAATACGAAACAGAGCTTTACTGCTTGTCAATATGTGTAATGTGCAGCAGTCTCTGTTAACAAGGGAGATCTGTTGGGAGGCTAAAGGGAGCATTAATCGCAACTGGTAATATCTGCTTCGATCGGCGCTTTAATATTTTTACTGTTCTCTCTCTTCCTCGCTTCTCTTTTAGAGCCACAACACTTATCTCAAAGTAAATGTTTTATTATCTTTTCTCTCTCTCTCTCTCTTTTATTTTGTCCCCATTTCGTTCAGAAACTTTATCTGAGCATGCCGGACAATGTGTCGCTTCTGTCTTCTTCTTCTCCTCTGCCCCGTCTCCATTGTTAGCATCAGCTGAGGTTCAGCTGGCTCTCCTCTCGGCCAAAGCTCACCACTTGCGGGCGATTTCTGGTTGCCCACCGTGTTCTCACACGTCGCACCTACAAGAAATCCCCTAAACTCTTTGTGCGGGGATCAGCTATGGCTTTCAGGTGTTCAAAGCCAACACTTGGCAGCCACACTTAGCTAATCCATATGCTTATACAAATGCCCGTTGACACATTTCTTTAGCCTGCGGATACCGCAGTAACAAATTGACTGCATGTAAGCGGGACCGGCTGCCATGAATCAATGTCACAACAGAAATACGAAAGGGGAACACTGGGAATCTCTGAGACACTGTGTTTATTATTGGGCAAAGTGCTCAAACGTGCAAATTGCAACTACCCCCCCAACCCCCAACACATTAACCCTAACCTGTTCTGTGTTTGAATAAGTGGCTGTGAATTGATGGGTCATTTGTCATCTAACAGCGTTGGGCTATAATTATACTCTACTTCCCGAGCTTCGACTCCACATCCGGTGACTGAAATGTTTATGCAGCACGCGGTGGAGGGGTTCGTCGGCCATTATGGCTGAACGTGAATGGGCTGTTTTGCTTTTGCAGCGAACTCAGGAGAGGTTGGGGAGCTTTGCTCTAACAGAAGCTAAGATGGGATAAGGTTTTATTAATGATTCCCCCAGAGAAATTGGACTGTGGCGGCAGCAAAAAGTGTGAAAAATAAAGGCTTGCGTACAGCAGGATGTAGTGTGGTTTTAGACAAAATAACTTGTTTTTGCTTTCTTCACCGTTACATTTTAGAACAGATATTGGGAATGCTGTAAAAAAGCAAAAACAAAACAAAAAAAAACATTATCTGATAATCTCAAAATGTATACATTCCTGTTTAAATGTCAGTTTTGGGTTATTTTGGATAATCATTAAAACAATGCTTGTTTTGTGGACAAACAAACTCTAGCTTAGAGGGAGAACAAAAGAGCTGTAATCTGCACGAGTGCCCACTCTGAAGCTAATACTCAATGATGCCCCACTTATTTCATTGTCACTATTCAGTCTTCTTGAGTTTACACCTGCCATCAACTATTGTGAATCAGATTAACCGGAAATGAACTTCTCTTTAATTTGAGAGAGCAGCAGTGAAACAGAAACGAGACGGGAACTGGATACGGTGGCTGCCAAGAAGTCGACGGTAGCAGTGAAATTTGCTGGAGGACTTTCAAGACAACACTGTTAAGGTTCTGCAACAACAATGCAACTTGATTTTCTGTTCAGTCTGTGTTGTGCTTGCTCATAATAAATGTCATCTCAATGCACCTTACACGACAAAGTGAATTCAATAGCATAAAAAGTGACAGAATATTTATATATTTCTACCTGCATAGAAATAAATATATTAACGGATGAATACAATTCATATCAATCCATTCCAGTCACTGATAAATTCAAATTCGCTTAGACATTTCAATTATATTTTAATCATGAATACACTACAGCCAAATTCAGTTATAATTCCAAATGGTAAAATATTTTCATGCAGAACTGAAAACTGCAGGCTCACATGAAAACATGTTGGTGGAAACGTCATCGTCAAACGTTCGTTTTCTTGAGGTGGAACTCCGTTTTTGCATTACATTATTGATGGATGCAATTTTTTTTCTGACCCAAGACATTCGATGTGTTCCAGTAAGTCCAAGCATGGATCAAAATCTACAAAGGGCCAGCCTTACCGAGCAAAAGCTTCCAGAACTAAACCAGGATTATCCGGGGGATCACATGAAGAGGACTGTGTGTGAAAGTCTTCACAATAGTTTTGAAGAACATTCAGCTAACAATTCGGCTAACATCAACTCATCAAGAAGTGAAGTTCACAAACTCCTAGCAAAGAAGGATAAAAGCAGCATAAAAGTGCTGCTTTTTAAACAAAAGCAGAACTTGTTTTTTTCTTATTCACATTTTTCTCCCTTGATGACAAATCTGTTTTCATTTGAATTCAAGAGGATATGTTTAGTAATACGGGTGAAAAAGTTTGGAAATGTTTTCTTAAGGTAATTCCTTTCGCCTCAAAAACTCAGCAGTTAGGGTGTGTACACTTGTGCGATGGATGGAAACATGACTATCGCAAATATAATGAAACTAATTAAATTGTATTTATTTCTTTTTTTTTTCCACAAAGAAACTTTGCTGTTGTGGGAAGACGAGCTGACTTTTGTTGTCCAAGGAAACCAAAACAGAAAAATAAATGATCCCACATCTGGATTCCTACATGAACATCGTTGCGACAGTAGCCTACTTTCACAGTCACTGATTCATCTGTAAACAAAAACGCTGCCTTTTATCATAGTGACTCTTAGTTTCATAAGAAAAAAAAAAGCACTGATCTGTGTGGCATTCTTGCGTAAAATCTGTTTTTGGAAGTTTTTGAAGATCTGAACTCAACATCTGCGTAGGTATTTCTACAAGTGTAGGTGGAGGAGTTGATGAAGCAATGGGTAAGTGGAATCGCAGGGTGTTGTAGGTCGTGACGTGATGCTGATGGAGCGAGACAGCAATCATGTGTTAAATCACTGCTTGGGCCTCCTCTGATCTTTGCTGCTTGCACTGCGCTGCCTGAAAACAAGATGGACAGAAATGGGGAGATAATCCCCTCCGTCTCTTCGCTCAAACAGAAATCGCCCCTTATCTCTGTCACTTCCTCCTCTGGGAAAGTGGTCAACACTGCTAAGATTGGTTTGATCGAACCGTTAAAAAAAACAACAACAGCAAAAAAACAAAAACAAAGAAAGTGACTTTCTCTTCTAGCTACCCAATATCTCTTAATGTTTGCCAAGCTCATTTCACTGCGAGAAAGATTTGATTTGAATAATCAGCTTGATTTCCATTCGACACCAAAAAAAGGGGAACAATTTCTACCTCATTAATTTCCATTTGTCAACACGCTCACCCACCTGCCACACCGTGTGAGCCACACACACACACTCCCGTGTACGTGGATGACGATTCGTGGATAACAGAACAGAGCCTGTTGTTGAAACTGAGAAAAAAAAAAACACAAGTGGGACACAGGAAAAAGTGGGTCATCTGCACAGGACGCAGACAATTAGTTCTTAAAGTTATCTGCAGATGTTTTGCTTATGTGTGCACTTTTTCTTTTTTTTGGACTTGCTGACAGTAATGGAAGGAATAGCTAATCATCTCCAAACATTTTTCCAAGCGTACACTCAATGCATGGAGCTTCATACTTCCTCAGTTCACCACTTATTCTTTTACAAGTACTCTTTCAACCCTGCATCATTTTAATGACTTGTAAAGGCAAAATGGGGCTTTATGGGCTGAAAAACAACAGGGAGGTGGGAGATGGTGAGGTTATTTAATTGCTCCACTAATCAATTATGTGTCTGTGGGCAACCGTAATCAACGGCCGACATATGTTGCTGGCCATTCTGTCCAAATTCTTCACCGACACAATCTCTCAACACTGCACAGTTTGTGTCAGGAAAATATCAGCGTTTACATGTACGTGTGGCTAAACCTTCGGAGACCGACTTACAGCGAGTCTCATTATTGCTTCTTGGCACTATTTTGCAGGAGCCGTGTACAATATGAGGGTGTCTATGCATTTGGGCTGTGCCTTTCAAGGACTGCAGGCGGACGGAGAGGCAGAGGAAAGCTTCTCTCTTTCTTTTCTGCGCCTCTCCAGGTAATTGTGCCAGAGCACAACCTCGCCAAGGGGATCAGGCAGAGAGAGCAACATAAATTCACCTCTGCTCTTGTAGTCCGACCAGAGAATTAAAGACAGACAGTGGGATAAAAAATAAAGGCACAACCAGAACAAGAAGAAGAAAAGGACAGATGAAAAGCTCAAAGAAAGGACGATTTGTGGGACTTTTATTTGGAAGCAATACATTGAGCCATGCACATGGTTCAGGTCAGATTTTCATTATTGGTACAAATTCCACTGTAATTTATTGATTTTAACATTTGAACAGATTTGCACATGCATGTTTAATCAGTCAAACAGAATTTGGTACAAGATGTTTTGCAAAAACATCTTTTCTGGAAGTAGTCTATGTAATGTCAACTGAATTGTGACTATTTTGAATCCGGCTTAGATTTGTGTAAATTGAATAATAAACACTGATGAGGGTAAATAGATGTAAACTGAACATTACGTCTTCATTCTTCATAAAGCAATCAATTGTGAAAAATTCTCCGTCTCTTTTACGTCCTGATGGAATCTCCCCTCCTGCTCGTCACTCATTGATCCCACATTCTCAGCGGTCCATCTGTGAGAACATGTCATGCATTTTGATGCTCATGTTGCCTCCATAATTCAGAAAGTTGAGCTGACTGAGGAAAACCATTGGGAGTTGTGATGCAGCACATCAAAATTACCTTAAACCCCAGACAATGTTTTTGGCTGTTGACCAATTATCTGTGGACTGCAATCAAATGCCACGTCCATGCTCGGAAAACAACCAGTTTAGGCCAACTTTATAAATAAGTCCACGAGAAAGCTCAACTATCCAGAAGGTTACAGAAAGTGTGGATTTTCTAAATCTAAATATTAGCGGCGGTTATGTGAACATATTTGAATCTGAGTAGAATTTGAAGACTGCAGGCATTCTACGATAAATTAAAACTTGTGCATCTCTGCCCGAAAGTGTAGAAACAGTTTACTAAAACCTCTTTTAAACCAAATGCCTTGTTTCATTGGGTTCTTCTCTGAGCTGCTTGCAGCCTCTCGGCTCCGGGGAGCTGGCAGCTTAAGGACGTCCCGATCAATACGTCAGACCCCGAGCCGAGCAGAGGTGGTGCACTGGAGTAAGGGCACAGACACATAGTTTAAGGCGGATGTAAAAGTGGAGACAATCACAGTCAAAGGTTTGGGGTCACTCTGAAGAGAGTAGCAGCACCTAAAACTGAGAGAAAATCTCCTGGTAGATAAGATCACCCAAAGCCTTACATAAAGGGAAGCAAAAAAGAAAAAAAACCTTCAGAACACTACGTCTCTTTTGTGCTTTGCTGCAACCGTTCTATAATTTCATTTCCCTGTGGCACCGTGAATGGGTTATAATGTTCTTTTTTTTTTTTTTTTCCAAATACTATCTCAACCAGTTGCCTGTAATCGGCACCAATAATCCTCTTTCATGAATTGCAGCAGTGATCGTAACAGTGCTGATTAAAGCCTCATGCAAAATGGATGTGGAGAAATCCTCTTATGCCCCCCCCCAAAAAAAAAAACAAAACATGCTGATCTAATTCAATCAAGGATCTGATACGGAGGATGAGGACTGAAAAGTGATTCGCGTGAAGAGAAGTGAGCACGAGGAGGAGTCGGCTTCAGGAAGATGGGTGGGTGAGGAATCCACCCAGCGTTCTTGAATTTGTGTCTTTTGATAGTTCGCGACTTCGGTTGCAAGTGGAAACACTGTCATGCATGCAGGCGTGTCACGGCGACGAGCTCAGTGCTGCCGTCAGCGTGTAGAACTGAAGTGAATCTTTGAAAACCCGCTTATTTAAAATCACAACTCCCTGCTCTCTCATGCCCTTTTCTGTCTTGATCCGATCGAAAAGCTTCTCCTGGGCTTCAAAGCACTCACAAGAAAATTACAATACTTTCCTCTCATTCTTTCTTTCTCTTTACCCCTGTGATTACCATTTTTTTTTCTCTGCCTGCAAAGGGAGTTTTGCCTCATTTGACAAACAGCCGAGACATCTCAGAACTCCGATTACAAAGGCAAAGGACACGAGAACACTGACACATGCGAGGAGACGCACAGAGGAACATTTAAAAGAAATTGTGTTTATAATGGGCTCGCCTTCCGAGAGAGACGTCCCCGAGCCTCCGTGCATAAAAAAAGTGTAATCACACAAGTCTTTTGAATCAATCCCCCTTCCACGTTAGATGATGCGTATTCGCCGAAGCGTAAAAAATAGGCTTTGAATTTCAGAGCAAGATTTATTTTTGCTGTCATTTTTCAGGGAGGAAGCTTGAAAACTCAGTTATCTCTCTGAACCCCCCCACACCCCCAGAATGCACCGTAACATAGATGAGTTTTTCTGTCTGCTGGCAGAAGTGTAGCACAAAATTAATACGGTTTGTACCTGATGTCACTTGGATGTCCGTCGCCGTGCCTACAAGAACGCCGGCCTGCGAGGTCACTGGCGTTTCAAGAAGCGCTCTCCTGTTCCTTTGTGTTTTAAATGGCCTCCAAATTACCACAAAAAGCGCCGTCTGCACAGAATCACCAGAGACGATTATAAAACCAACTTTCTGCATACGGACATAGACAGAGAAAAAGAAAAATCTGCCCGACTCTGATTTACTGGAGATTTTAGTGCAAATGAAAATACATTTTGTCACAACACAACCACAAATGTCAAAGTATTGTTGTTTTTGTTTTTTTTTGGAGATTCTAAGTACATTTTTATTCAACCTGGACTAATCCACCCCACTTATTGCCCAGTCTGCTCTCATTTTTAATGCCAGGTGCTTTCTCACCGTCTACTCTATCTATGTCTGTTGAAAAAGCTGCTTCTCCACAGCACTGTAGCGCCACCTCCATGTTTCACACCATACGGTGTGATGTGTGGGTTGATGTTCACAGATAATGTTTTGCATTTAAGCCAGAAAGTTACGTTTTGGTGGTAGTTAAACCGGAAACTCCTACTTTGGCATTATATCTGTCTCCTCCTTGTGGCTTGTGGTAATCTCTACACCAAACCTCTCATGATTGTCTTTCAACAGTCGTTTTCTTCTCGTCTCTCTTTCCTAAAGTCCAGATTTGTGGCAGTGCACAGCTAATAGCTGTTTTATCTCCCTCCTAAGCTGGTGGATCTCTGCAGCTCCTTCTGAGTTAACATTAACCACTTGGCTGCTTGTCTGATTCCTAGCCTCCTTGCCTGACTGGACTCCAAGTTTAGGTGGACGGTCATGTTTAAAGTAAGTTTGGTTGCGCCGTACTCCATTTTCCGACATCAAGATTAATCTTGTGATGTGACAAAATGCAATACTGACCTGTCAGTAACATCGTTCCAGCAGCTCTCTGCCATTCCTGCGCCAAATGCGAAATCTCTCTGTGGCTAATTAACGGTGCTTATGGACACAAACACACAGAGATTACGTCTTCAGAGCCCGAGCCCGTCGGTGCCAGGTGTCAATAGCATAACTTGCCTGGAGCAAAGTGACCAAGCATGAAAGGAATCTATACTGTGCGTGCAAGCCCCTGCGGATCCAGTGTGCAGCAGCACAGGTTGATAAGGAGTCCGATGAGCTAGCATGAAGTGGCTACTATTGACCGCTGTGGCAAGCAGTGAGTGACAAGATGCTTTTTCTGTGTCCAGGTTTCATCTGTGGTTGGGATTAAAACCCAGACGCTCCAAGGGGAAGCTCAGACAGCACCAAGAAAGATGAACATGGACCGTAATCAGTCACTTCACTGTTCATGCTTTGACTGTGCTCGCCGAACGAGCCAATAGACCATTACCTCTGTAATTAGCCGGGCAAAAGCGAAGGGGAAAAAAGGTAACACACAGAAACACTATCTCAGCCACAATTAGCCAGAACACTTTAATTAGCGATGTGATTAAAGACGGAGAGGCAGAAAATCCCTCAGCGAGTTCCTCAGCCTCCCACTCCCTGCAAACTCTGATGAGAGCGAGTCCAACTGGAGCTGCGTTTGCGTTTTTTTTTTCTTTTTTTTCCCCTAAACAAATATGTGTGCTGGCCAGTGGTCTATCTGGGCTTAAACTAACACCGCTCAGCACTTACACAGAGGATGAGGACACAGCAGTTGACGACAGCAAAAAGGGAGCGGAGAGGGCTGAGCTACGAAACAACAGCTTTAATATTTACAAGAATATAATTAATGTTGCTGAAAACCCTTCATGTGCTATCATGTGGCCTACATATACAATTGCATGCATCTCAGCTGAGGTGAGTAGAGAAGAACTACAAAAACACTCATACATGGAAGAACTCCTTTTAAACGAACATCGGCAAATGTGATGAGCATTTACTTTGTTGCAACTGACGTCATGATCCAGTCAGCAATGTTTAAACACTGATTAAGGATGGGAAGAGGAGGGATTATGCTGAAACCAAGTCACATTCATGTAGAGCAGGGGTGTCAAAGTCAAATGGACGGAGGGCCAAATAAAAAATTTAGCTACAAGCCGAGGGCCGGACTGATCTGACGCATTTGGTCTAGTGCATCGTAAATTTCCTGCGGACCGGGTGGGGGGGGGTGGGGGTGCGCGCGTTGTGATGATCGAACGGGGGGGGGAGGGGGGGGGTGCGCGCGTTGTGATGATCGATCGGGGGGGGTGGGGGGGTTCGCGCGGTGTGAGGATCGAACGGGGCGCGGATCGAAGTGCGCGGTGTGAGGATCGAACGGGAGGTGCATCTCGCATTTTTTCAGACGGGGTGCCGGCTTGCTGCGGGCCGGTTCTAATAATAAATCAAGATCATCCCAGGGGCCGTAGAAAATCTTCTCGCGGGCCGGATGTGGCCCGCGGGCCTTGACTCTGACATATGTGATGTAGAGCAACAAAACCATTAGAATATGTTTTTATGGTTCAAACAAAAGTTGACTTAAGGGACTATTTGAATAAGAGTAAACGCATGCAAAATAAGGAGACACTTGAAGACAAAGAAGGATGCAACATCTAGTCACCAGAAGAAAGTCTTCGTGATGCAAAACAGAACAGTGATGTGCCTCTAAACACTTGGAACGACGTTATATGGCGTGATAATATCCAAATCAGACTTCAAGACCAAAACTATCAAAGCAACATTTGGGAGGCGCCAACGGGGCCTGGGAAAGAGAATTACATCAAACCTGTTATGTAACACAGTAGCCAAATATTACTGAGCAGTTTTTGTTGGCAAGGTTTAAAAAAAAAAGGGCAAATGCATTAGTCTGATGATAAATGTCATCACTCAGCCACTTATGAGTGAAAGAAAATACTTTTTTCTTTTTTTAAACATTCAAATTTTCTGACAAGTCATCAAACTAAATGGGAACTTCTTCCTGGGTCTGCAAGCTTATGGGAAAAATTGTATTCTAAGTACTTATAATTTTATAGTCTTGT
This sequence comes from Gambusia affinis, assembly GCF_019740435.1. Lineage (NCBI taxonomy): Eukaryota > Metazoa > Chordata > Actinopteri > Cyprinodontiformes > Poeciliidae > Gambusia > Gambusia affinis. Next base: position 23,612,893 of record NC_057873.1, read on the forward strand.
TGCATTTAAAGTTACAATTTGCTGAAAAAGACACTAAAAATGTCTTTACCCTTTTTTCTGTGTAAAGACATTTTTACATGAAGAACCCATGAAGAATTGGGTTCTTCATGATCAACCCAATTTGTTGACCATGAAGAATAATTACGTTAATAATGTTTAGGTTTATATGTCTTTAAAATAAATGTACTGACTGTACTTTACCATAAAGATTAAACTCTCTCAGGGTCACATTCAAGTAAATAAGTAGATATTTTGCTTATAAGTTGTAAGCAAATTAGACAAAAGGATTAGTTCATCACTAGTAGTGCCGGACCTTTGACCTCATTTAGAATCAGATTTTAACATGAAATCTCACACAAGTTATCATTCGTGTTTTTGATGGCAGTGGATATTTATCTAAAAACACAAAACCGTATCCTCATAATTCTTTAATTTGGTTCCTGTCTGTTTTTGATTTTTTTTCTCAAAACAGTTGCACAGATGAGGTTACTGCTGAACAAAATCTTTAAGGGCTTAAATGCTTTTATAAAATCCTCCCATCAAATTCCACAGTTATATTTAGGAAGCTTTCTCAGGGACAAGGACATGTGGTTGAAAATAATCTGTAATCCCAGGAAATGGTAGACTCTGCATCAAATAACAGGTTGTTCCCAGCAGAACCAGAAGTAAAATTTAAGAAAAGTCCCTCCAAACAAAGTAACATATGGCCATGAAAAAAAGAAAAAAAGAAAAAAACAACAACAACAAAAAAAGAAAAACAGCCTGGTTCAACAGCACTGTTTGCCATCAACAAAGCAGGTGCAATGATTCATGGGAAAATTCATCTAGGGATGAGCTAGAAAGCTATAAATCACTGCTACTGCGAGACATCTGCACCCAGCAGCCCCAGCCTTGTTGCTCTATGGTTGTTTGTGGAAGTTTATGGGTGACAGCTTGCTTGTAGAAGGTGTGGCTGTGGGAGGCGGCCTCAAAAAGCTGTTCATCATTTAAATCAAGCGATACCTGGCCGTACTCTCACTACGCTCAAGCCTATTGATTTCTGACCGGTTCAATGCATATTTAAAACCTCAAGTGACAGCAGGTGGCTTGTGTAACACAGTAGATTTACACTCAAATTAATTTTCTGTCTTTTTTTGTTCTGTTCCATTCTGCAAAAAACATGTCCCTCTGTCTCCTTCCTCGCCGCACTGCGCCCTGCCTCTTAGCAATGTCTTGGTCTTAAAAGCAACATATTTATTTCTGCATCAGCGACATCAGCAGAGGGCAAAGAGGAAGAGAACAAAAGAAGAGGAGAGCGAGGAAGCACAGGAAGAAGACGTGAAACCACACGGTCCTGCCTGCTGTTTGTCTGGCAGAAAAAGAAAACGTCTGTGCTACGCAAGGAGGATTTATTTTTTATTTTTTTTATTTGCTTTACATTAAATTGAGTTTCTTTGTTTTTCTTTTCCCAAACAGGTCATTTCGTGTCATTTTTAAGGTTTCACAGATGAAACAGAAAAGAATAGCAAGTAGCTAAAGCAGAAGCTGAACACAAGACCGAGGATCCCACTGCAGAGCTAAAAGCGGAGACAGACTATATTCTATCAGATACACAGGCTGACCTTCTTGCTGTGGTTGTCTAACAGCAGACTTAATTACTTTCACAACTTTCTTTTGGCTGTGTGTTTTCCTATAACTACGGTTTTTATTATTAATTTTTAAAACCATCTGTTCATTTCTACTTTTTCCCCCCTTTTTGGCATTTACTATAGTCAAGTATCAAGAGTCTAGCTTTAATGGTTATGCAACTGTGCACAGAAACATGTGCAGATTGAAAACCCGATCTTCTAATGTCCCTGGACCAAACTCCTGTTCATGTTTTAGCTGCATGCATTTTCAGATTTATTCGTCAGTCCCCAAGGAACACATTTTCAGTCGAGATTGGCACAGTCGTCAGGCTACACATGCCACAACAAACCACAGATGGTAACAAGGAATAACACTTCTGTGCATTTTTCTTCTTCTAATGCTTCCGTTGTATCACCCTTGTTATGACTTATTCCCTCACCTGTGTGACATCTTCCCTTCAAACATCTACAACAAATATGTTCAGCTTAAAACTTGAAATAGCTGACGTTACGTGAGCTATCAGTGTCCCTTTTTGGATTAAGGCGGTGCTGTTCGCCATCCAGCGCAGCATAGTTTCATAGGACGGACAAGCAAAAGACAAAAAAAGACATTAAAGTTAATATTTGAACCCTGTTCAGGGCTAATCACCTAAATTCAAAATATTTGGACTGATCTAAACTTTTTATAGCAGCTTGAGACTAGTAAAACCAAAACTGGAAATGTTGTATTGAGTATAAAAAACCTCCAATACATTAAATTATCAAGTTTTTCCATAATGATTATATATTCTTGTTTGAAATTTGTGAAATCTCACCATTTGTACAAAAAAAGAGGCTTAGTTTTCTCAAAAACATCCATCCATCCAACTCTCTCTATGTTAATGTTTGTGCTTTTCTTTTCTAATTGGAAAACCAACATGACTTGGGATAACATTGAACGATTTGAAAATGGCATGGTATAAAAATACATACAAATCATGACACTTTAGGATTAGAATTATAGGTTGAGATTGCTATATTGGTGTTTTTTAAGTTAAAACCATTTTGTGAAAGCCATCAAAGATGCTGTAATGTGCTTAGGACACGGCGGGTGGGCAAGGTGCAAGCTCATTTCTTCATACAACCTTTGAAAGGGCACATGCACAGACGCAAGTCATTCACCCATTCATGTACCTGGGCCTTTTTCCTCTGTTAATGATACACATTGCTCCCATTCTGACACCTGGTGCTGTCAGACTTAAGAAATAGCAGCCTGAATGTCAGAAGAGCAACAAAGCTATCAACATTTTCCAGCCTTAGCAATAAAAACGAAGCGGCACAGAGGAACCCGAGCCTCCGAGAAAACAGAAGAAACACTGAGATTAAACAAACAATATTTCACCAAGGTAAATTCCAGCAATGCAGAAGGGGTATGTAGGTATGAAATAATGACTGTGTGGTTGTTATGGTTACAGTACTTCTTAGAGACGACAAAAAAAGAAGAAGAAGGAAAAAAGATTATTCATTTCCACTGATAATTCTCCCAGGTCCAGTCTAATTCAGCAACAGAAGGGTATTCGAGAAAAAACATTGCAGACCCTCAAAACCAAGAGGAGATACTGACATCATTATACAACTACAGCTACAAAACGATAAAAAAATTAATCAAGAACTTGTTTTTATAGCCTCGCTTTGACTTCTGGTGGGTTGAGAATGTGTATTTGTTAAGGATGTCCTGATAAAGATGATTTGTCTTCAATATAATCACTCCAGTAAGATTAATCATTTATCAATTCTGTGTCTAAGTCCTAGATTCCATTAAAATAAAATTTAAAAAAATCAATACCATGCTTTGAAAACACAATGTTAAAGTGCTGTAATATAGCAATAAATTTATTCTATATTTTCAAAACTGCTATGGTCAGCTCTATGCGAGTTGGTAGCTTTATCTTCGGCTATTAAAACATATCAGCTAAAGTTTTTTAATGAGAAAACATTTGGCGCCGGCTCATAAAGGAGCAAATGACCTTACTGAATTGCTATGCTAAGGTAGCAAATGTCAGGTTTCCTCTGTTTTAACGTGACACAATATTTTGTCTTGTAACGTTCATCACAGTGTCCATGTAATGGTTGCCATTTTCTGTTCCATAATGTCCAAATATAGTATATAAAGCTAGTAACATAAGACAGAGTGATTGGAAGCTGAAGTAGCCAATAAAATATATTTTTTTACTGTAGAAGGAGAAAAACCATCATATGAATTGGTACAATACAGTTTTCTGGGGAATGAGTAATAAAATAGTCTTTGTTTTATCTAAATTTGCTGCACAGTATCTGGCACAGACAACAAAAAAAAAGAAAGATCAGTAAGACGAAAGTAACATGGCAAAACAAGTTATTCCCAGCTAGTGCTGCCTGCCAGACTGTGTGTGTGAGAGAGAGTTATTTGAACTGTAATGTATTTTGGCCAAACATTTACATGTTGCTCTTATTTTTTTTTAAAGAATATCACATGGACAAAAAAGAGAAAAACAAACAAACAAACATAATATTTAAAAAAAGGAAATATTATTGCTCCATGTTCATAAAAAGATTCTAAAAGGTCTTCCCTCATTCCTCACATCTTTATGGTAATTTTCTGAATGTTTTTCCCTTAGACACACCCAAGAAGATTAAAATGACAAAATCCCAGGAGTGCTTCACCTCCTATACTTACATTAAATCAAGGGGCACAGATAGCACTGTGTACTTGACACTCTGCTAACAGGCATCTCTGCTATCTGGACTAAATAGAAAATAAAAGACATGTGCAGAGCACCAACCATTCAGCGTCCATTACCCCACAGATAGGCTTCCTCAGTCCCAGGCTAGCCATCAACAACCGCCATTAGCCAACTTAAGCACCCATACAGACCCGTGTTCTGTCTTTCAGCCAATTAAGCAGCCGTTATGAGTCTGGCTACACATATCTGATGTCGGAGTTGACAAATAACTCAAGGAGGTCTGTCGAAAAAAAAAAAAAAAGAGAAAAGATTTAGGGCCTGAACACAAGTCCAGTGATAGTGAGGACCAGATGGAACGGTTGAGTGACTGCAACAGTGCGACTGCACTGTAAAAAAGATTCGATTGAGGTGTGGCGGCTTGAATTCAGGACAAATTAAGGAAGTAAATCTATACTAGAAGTCCCCCACTTTGTTTCCATCTGTTAAATTCACAGCTGGTTTACACACAAACTTCAAGCTGTCCCTCCAGAAAGAAGACAAAAAAAAAAAAAAAGAAAAACTCGGAAAAAGAAGGAACACCAAAGGGAGGATCTCAAGAATCTCAGAGCATGAGGGATTGAGCAGACTGCAACATTTCATCATCAAAACTCAAACATGCAGCTATTCAAAAAAAAAAAAAAAAAAAAGAGGAGAAAAAGAAAAAAATACTGTCGATTTGTTTCAAAGGGTGAAAAGCCAGTAGCGAGATCAAACAGGCCTTTGATATTTCTGTCGTGTACAAAGGGAGCCATACTCCTGGGAGGATACGCTGGTGAAAAAGCTCTTCTTCCATTCACTGTTTATCTTATGCTCTTTTCTAATGTATACATACATCTCAGTGAAGGTTTTTACCAAAAATACATACGCTACACGGAGCTCCTGCCATCTATTGCGCAGGCATTCAAAGCCCCTGAGCTTTTGCCGTATTGTGTTTGTCTGCACTCGTGGGAAGAATTACTTGCCATCCCGTTCTTTGAGAAATTTATACGGCTGCTGTAAAGCCTCCCCACCCAAACGCAGGGGAAAAAAGAGAAGTAGAACGCAGTCATGCTAAAACTACTTAGGAGTCCACCTTCTTTCTTTTCTGCCCCAGTTTTGGTTCACGGGCTAGATTGATGTTTTACGATGATAAAGCGCATTAAGTTCTACAGTCAATCCACTAATGAAGACAAATGGCTGCAGGGTTAATCCAAGACACAGTGGGCAGAGACATTAAAAAGGATCAAGAGAAGTATGAAGGAGCAAAGGGGTTTATTCAAAGAAAACAATTAGCCCTGCTTTGATATTTACAGGCAAAACCTTTTATTAGTATTATACCACCTTCTCTTAACACATTCTGGCCCTCCCCGAGCCTCTGATGCGAACACAACGATGTGGCTGGTAAAGACAAAGCAGGAGGCAAAATACGATTGCGCTGCACCCTCCCAAATGAATCAAGGAAGACTTTTGCTGGGAGTTTGCGGTGATACATCAGCGAATTAGTGGAGCACAGAGAAATCAGCAGGTGGCCGACGGATATTCAGCCTAATTGGGAGTGATTTGTGACTGGCTGGTTGGAATCTCAAAAATCCAATCTTTCTCCGATCAGCAAATGCACCCCAGGCAACTCCTGGTCTAATAGCAAGATTATTTAGAGCGGATGCAGCCAGTGAGGAAAGGGGACTCGCAATTAGCTAATTTCAGTAGCGAGGTGTTTAAACATGAGATGTAAAAAGCTATTAAAAAGGAAAATGTATTTTTAACGACGTGTCAAGTTATGTCGGCGGTTCATTCAGGGTGCCAGAGAGTCAGAGAGAGAGAAAATCAGCAAATAACATTAGCACAGCCTTATTGAAATCGCACAGTGAAGATAAGGATATGGATTTTCCAGGGAGTAGATATTGTAAAGAATATATTAAAACATCAGTGCAAAATCATTACCTCTTTATTTTAAGCAAATCAAACCCAACTCTTTTGAACAGATTCCCCTGACATCCACACTTGTGCTTTTAAAATAAATAATTTAAGGCTGCTCACAGTGCAACGACTAGCAGGTCAGATAGCACACGTGACAGTGTGTAATTAAAGTTTTTGGTTAAGATTGGGGGAGAGGAGGCGTGTTGTAATGAATTGATGACTTCAGTACGAGAAAGGGACAGCACAGCCACGATTTCCATATTTCAACTCCAGGCTAAGAGTGAAAATGTTCAGTTAGTGATGGATTGAACTAAACCATGCAATTTGGCACTGAGTGGTGTCATTGGAACTGTTCATTAAAGACTCAGTCGCTCAGAGTTTCTTCTCAGCCTTTGTTTTGGCGATGAGCGATGTTGGTGTAGATGGAGAGACGATGCAAAACATATGTGCTTTTCTTTATCATTCTTATCCTAAAGCAGAGGAAATGTGCAAAATCAGCTTTTTTGAACTTTATATCATATTAAGTTAATCCCTCATCACATTATTATCTCGTGGCAACCATTCAGGGGTGCCTAAATGCTTGCTCAGACAACGCCCTACCTATTTATCAAAAGCTCCGCCTTGAAGATGCGGTCCCCAGCTGGGCTTCTGCCTCACAGAGCAACTCTTTCGCCATTTAGCTCCTCCAGACTAGTGGCAGCAGCAACCAGCAAAGATCTGGTGGAACTGCGAGTCCACTGAGCTCATTATACGAACTACGACACAGAGCAACACTCCTTTCAGCAGTTTTAAACGGCATAAGGAGAAGCATTGTTGTAATGACATGCTGAATTGTTGGAAAGAGTAGCAGCTTCTTAGCTAATCTATAAGCTAATTTCAGTAGCTCTGGCTCTTTAAGACAGAGGCCCAGTTTCAAGGAGTTTAATTTCTTTTAAGTTATGTTTGGTATAAAGAACATCTTTTTAATAACTGAAGGTTACTTGGTTACTTTATTGTGTTATAAAATTACACTATGTGCTTGGAAAATATATAACACTGCCCCTTTAAGGGCAATTATCTGCTACTCCATTGCCATTTGAGAGTTCTTTCATGTAGTTTAGAATATGTGGAGGTTGTTTTAGGTCACCATTGCTTTAGTATATAAATTAACATATTCACATCATGTAGAACGAAAAAAAACAAACCCAGTAGCTCGTTCTTAAAGGTCACACTGTGAGTAAACACAGAAAATGTTAAATACATAATTTCAATAACAAAAACTGTGCACTGAAAAAATGTCACATCACAGCTTCACATCTGTGCATGTTTGAGACAGGGAGCCTGCGTGCGTGCGTGCGCGGTTGTGTGTGAGGTAGAATGACTGCACTAACTTCATCTTGCCGGATTAATTGATTGCCACTCTTGTGATTTCATTACCTACAGGGAGACAGAGAGATGTGCTTCCTAGCAACAATCTTGCAGGACACACACTGCGCTGCTAGTTAATGTGAATACCTTTCTCTCGCTGTCACTCTCTCACACACACCTCCACACTCTCAATTTGGCATGCAGTGGAGCTCAACACATTTGAGGAAACTCAAATCAATTGTGCCTCCACTGATCAAATTCATCAGCATAAGCATTCGGTTAGAGATTTCAGGACAATGGGAGAAAGACTCGAACATCCGGAGCCAGGCAATAAGGATAAAACGAACATATATCTACATAGTTCTAACTGTACATGTGGATGCATTTTATAGGCGTTTCAGGTGACAAAACAACTATTATACCAATTTTGCTCCGAAACATATAAGGAAGATGGAGACTTTTTATTTTCAGTTAGGAAAAGAAAATTACTGTACAGGTAAAATATTCTTACAATTTGAAATGTTAGGTACAGGAGCTATTTTTAAGTGTAAAGGAATACAACTAAGAAGAATAAGGACACAGTACAGTCCACCAATCATGCCAATCAGCTCCTTCATACAGAATCAGCCAACTAAAACATTAACTCAAAGAAAACAACTTTTTTTTTTTTTTTTTTTTTTGCAAAACACAGTAACACCATGACAACTTTAAATAATTGTTGAACATATCCTGGTAAAACATGAAAACAGAGCTAGAGAAAATGCTCACCTCCACACCACTCGGTTTCATTTCACTTCTACTTTGCTTTTTATTCCCAACTAATATTCCACCATATCCATCAACAAACATTAAAAACTAAAACCGAAAAGCCCTAAAAATCTTCCCAAAGCAACACTTCAGATTCAATCATTATCGTTTATTTGCATGGGGACAAGTGTTAAGTACAAACAAAAACAGAGCGCTAACATTTATAGCCTTAGCTCATTTGCAATGCATGTCCCCAGATGTGCAAAACAATTTAAAAGAGGATAGCAAGATAAAATATCATACATAACATCAGAGGCGGTCCTACACTGGTTGGCGCTCTGGGCGAACCACCCTACCAGCGCCCTCGCCAGCTCCATGAAGTTGTAGATTAGGGGTCTCAAACTCCAGTCCTCGAGGGCAGCAGTCCTGCAAGTTTTAGATGTGCCTCTGCTGCACCACACCGGATTAGAATAATTAGGTCATTAGCAAGGATCTGGAGAACTGATCCACACAGGGAGGAGGTAGTTAAGCCGTTTCACTCCAGTGTTTTGTACCTGTGGCACATCTATAAACTGCAGGACAGCAGCCCTCGAGGACTGGAGTTTGAGATCCTTGTTGTAGCGGGCGGTTGCCCATGTTTTTAGCACTTCCCTGTGACACATATCAGAAACCGCCACTGCATAACATGAATCCTAAAATTAATTTAAAACAGGCCACAATGAAACAAGAGCCATCATCATTAGCTGTCAGTCATGACTGCAAGTCTTAACTTCTTTAAGATACTCCTCTAAAAACGCGGCAGTCTGAAATGAGTTTCATGTCCTGTCATTTTATAGCACAATGAAGTAACTATGTTGACTTCATTCTAAAGAAAATGCTGTACATTTCAAACATGACTAAAGAATTTTGACTATGTAATTTAACCCCTTGAAATTGTGCCTCTGTCGCTTTAAAAACATCCTGCTCTTTCTGAAACTCCGCCTTCAGAAAGTCATCACACCATAGCTTCTCTATTCAGTCTTTAACAATGTTTTTGCTAGCTAGAAGTAGCTCTTATAACGAGCTCACCGTGCAGTGCCGCCACGTGTTTGCTAACTGCTGCTGGCTAGTCTGAAGGAGTAGAGTGGAGGAATCGCAGGACAGGGGGTCCTGGGAGGAGAAAGCTCGGAAACAGTAGCTCCAAGAATGAGCAGCTCCTCAAAGGCAGCGGCAGGTAAATGGTTGCCACAGGAGATTAAAGAATTTCTCAAATATGCATGAAAGAATCAAGGCAACACTCCAGGTATGTTTTTACATACTCTACATAATGCAACAAGTTTTACATAATACTCCCCTTTAATAATTTGCAAATTTGGATGCCCTTTGTTTGACAATCCAAGTATGCAAAACCATTTTGACGTGTTGCATTCGTTGCATTCAGACTGTGGGAAATTAAGGAATTTGTCTCAAGAAATTTATGTAATCAGTACTATATATGAAATCTCAACCATCTGCGGACAGTACGCGTAGAGTCCGAGCGGCTCACAGAGTACGCACAGTACACTCGAGTATGCGGGAGCCTTAAGAGTGAAAAAGACCCAATTAGATCGGTGAACTATCCTGGCCCAAGTGGTTGCCATCAATCCACAAATCAACTTATATTCTCTTTAAGCAAGTTGATTTGATTAGATTCAGGAAATGGATACATTCTCGCATCCTAATTGTTAAAGAACAGCTGGGGCTTTCTAGGCTTGACAAAGCAGGTCTTGCTCTCTCAGACTCTGCACTGCAGCAGTTACACTGATCCACTATTTATCCTGGAATACTGGACCAGTGGGAGCCATTCAAGGTCTTAGCTTAGTGCCTGGCTCCCATCTGCAGGGATGTGTTTTTGGAGGGTTTAATTGGGAGAGGGAGAATGATGACCGAAGAAGGTGTTCTGTGGTGAAACATAATGATCTAGCTCACCCCTCCTCTCTAATACCTTCCTTCTTTAGTCTTCCTTCAACTCTCTCGGTTAATGGCTTCCCAGGTTTCAAGTTTAAAGGCTAATAGAAAGTGAAGCATCGTAAGAAGAAGAAGAAGAAGAGACCACATAAATAAATAAGTAAATAGACCAAAAGATAGTGTTGTTTGCTCCACTTTTTACTGCTCAAGTCACATAGCTGGCAACATTTGAGCTAAATTAAAAAAAAATTATATATATATTTCATTACTGTTGAGGCACCTTTCTGTGCTAAAGGAATAAGCTAAATTAACATAGAAAATGTCTTTGATCTTAGCCCCAACGCAGCTGTGACAAAGTGGGGAAATTGATCAAAAATAAAAATGCATAAAACCGGAGTAATTATCTGTGGATTATCTCTCTAGTTATTAATCACCACTGGCATATGCCTGACACTGATCAGCCCACAGAGCTTTATAAATTATTCTTATGGCAGATCGGCCCGGAGCTATTGTTGTGCTTTGTGTTATCTCTGATATTGGACAGATAACACACAGAGGTGGAAGCAGGTGAGCACAGGAAATATCGTTGAATAATAGCTTTCTTTTCTCCAAGCAGCCCTCCAAATAAATTGAATGCAATTGATTTGAGCTCATTGAGAATTTAATAATTGACTTTTGGAGAAGGTGCACTGCATCTTTATGAGCTACAAGTCCTTCCCCACTGCAAACATTAAACCAATCGGAATAAGCATTCACTACCAGAACTGGTTTGTTGTAGCAAAAGATGCACACTAATGCATCTGTATGTTAGAGGTTTACATACAAATCTCATCAGCATAAGTATGAATTATTTTTTAGTTTGATGATATATGTGAACCATTTTGAAGAGCTTGGAGTTAATTAAATTTTTATAACAGATTTTCTCTAATCCACACAGGGTCTAAAAACTTACAGATCCTATGTGCATAGATCAATTTCGTTTTCTTAATCACAATCCACAAAAATTCCAACCCATTTCAGTCGATTATTATAGGTGGGCTTTATTCATTTTAAAACAATTTTGATGTGTGGAGGTTTTTCAATGCACAAGAATCCCAAACAGTCCTGTTGTGCTAAGCTGATTTGATGTAAAAGTGACAAACAGACAGTCCTCCTTTTTCAGTGTGAAGTTTGTCCTCCTTTTCCATTATTCCTTTATTTATTTGTTCATTTTATACACAGCCATGCATTGTGATGTTACCACAACAATGCTTTACTTTTGGTATAGTGTTTAAAGATTTGACAGCTGACCATTGACCCCAAAGTTTCTGTCATGGTGGCTAAATAGTGAATATTTGTCTTCTTCGACCATAATATTTTGCTTCACAAGGCGTTCATCTTGTGCTGCAAATTCTAGTCTTGCTTACACGTGTTGATTTTTGAGGCAGAGCCTTTTCTCGGTCGTGTCCCTCTTAATCCTTATTGATCTAAAAGTTGCCTCGCCTCGTTGCGGACAGCGTCACTGGTGTTCCAGTGGCTTGAGGCGTATTTGTTCCAGGGTTGCTCCTTAAGGCTCTAACAAATTTCCTTTCAGCTGAGGTTGATAGTTTAGCTGGGATGGTTAAATGTTTCACACTCTTGTCCTCAGCTGGTAATTCTGCCTTTTGATTTTGGTGTGGTGAAGCAGGGATGCTTCAAAACGTTGTAGGACTGTGGAGAAGTGCGGTACTGGAGTTACAGATTCCCATTTTTAACCTTCTGCCTATTGTGGCAGGATCTGTAGGTAAATTTGAAACAAACAGAATTTTACTATATCAAAGTAAAGAGAAGCCTGGACTTGTGAAACATTAAACATCTGCTTTTGCCAGTCCTTGGTTTATCCATCTTTGCCTACTATAGAAACATAAAAGTGAAACTTGAGGGTGTCATAAAGTGAGGTGTGGTGGCGGTGAGGCAAACGCAGCAGACCCAGATGAGGTGAGATGAGGAGTTTAATTATGAATAAGCAGAAAACAGTCCACAAACCTGGCAGCACTGCTGAGCGGAAGGCTAATGCTCACAGCAGGTAGCAACAGGTGAATACGGACGAACACAGACGTAGATTGACGTAACCAGACGTACCAAGACGTTACAAGACGTAGGACCCGACGAAGACAGACACACACAGGTGACACTAAATACACAAGAGGGTAATCAGGGAACGAGACACACCTGGGAACTAATCAAGGGAAGACAGGACAACACAGAGACTCAGACACACAGGAAACTTCAAAATAAACCCAGGAAAACACAGAACCCAACAGTACCCCCCCCTTAACGGGCGGCTCCCAGACGCCCAAAAACTGAAACACAACAAGGGTGGGTGGAGGGGAGCTGGACGGGGGGCCAGAGTCTATGGAAAAAGAACGAAAAACAACCTATCAAATAGGCGGAGACACGAGGGTCCAAAGTCCAAAAAACAAAAACAAAACAAACCCAACTGGGTGGGCGGAAACGCAGGAAGCGGGAGCCACGGAGGAAGTCAGGGGGCCGACCTCGGCGCAGGAGGCGGGAGCCACGGAGGAGGTCAGGGGGCCGACCTCGGCGCAGGAGGCGGGAGCCACGGAGGAGGTCAGGGGGCCGACCTCGGCGCAGGAGGCGGGAGCCACGGAGGAGGTCAGGGGGCCGACCTCGGCGCAGGAGGCGGGGAGCCACGGAGGAGGTCCGGCGGCCGTCCGCGGCACAGGAGGCGGGAACCACGGAGGCTGTCCGGCGGCCGTCCGCGGCGACGAGGAGTCTCTAGGACCGCACGGGGGCGGCGACGAAGAGCACAAGGAGTCTCTGAGGCCGCACGGGGGCGGCGACGAGGAGCACAAGGAGTCTCTGAGGCCGCACGGGGGCGGCGACGAGGAGCACAAGGAGTCTCTGAGGCCGCACGGGGGCGGCGACGAGGAGCACAAGGAGTCTCTGGGGCCGCACGGGGGCGGCGACGAGGAGCACAAGGAGTCTCTGGGGCCGCACGGGGGCGGCGACAAGGAGCACAAGGAGTCTCGGGGGGAGCACAAGGAGTCTCGGGGGGAGCACTAGGAGTCTCGGGGGGAGCACTAGGAGTCTCGGGGGAAGCACAAGGAGTCTCGGGGGGAGCACAAGGAGTCTCGGGGGAAGCACAAGGAGTCTCGGGGGGAGCACAAGGAGCTGGCGGCTCGGGGAACTCACAGGGCGGCTCGGGGAACTCACCGGGCGGCTCCGGCTCCGGCCGCGGAAGCGGTGCTGGCGGCTCCGGCTCCGGCCGCGGAAGCGGTGCTGGCGGCTCCGGCTCCGGCCGCGGAGGGTCTGCTGCTGGCTCTCGAGACGACGTAACGGGGGTGGTGGATCGGGAGGACAGAGATTCGGGTCTGGGAGGCAGCGGTTCTCCAGCCATTACAGCTAGTGCTGCCTCCCGCTCCCACTCTGCCTCCCTCTGCAATTTTAACAGCCTCGGGTGTGGAAAGCGCGGAACCCAGTAGTCCAGCAGCAGACCCAACCGGATGGCAAAACCAAGCCTTCTCCAGGCCAAGTACGGCTTTGCCATGGCCTCCTCATACTCGCGGATGGTCTCCAGTAATTCCTGCGTTTCATCTGGGTCCATGGTGGTATATGCTGCTCACCGTGTGTTGGTCGGGTCCTTCTGTCATAAAGTGGGGTGGTGACGGAATGCAGCAGACCCAGATGAGGTGTTGATGAGTACTTTTTTGGAGAACATTTCCTCTATTTAATTCAGCTCAACAGTTTGAAGAAAATTTAAAGAACATTATGCGACAACAGTAGACAGATCCAGCATTACGTTATTCACAGGCAAAATGTCATGTGCCTGGTCACAGTAAGAAACTGCTGTAGTTGTCATAAAAGATACAATTATCTTAAATTATTGGTAGCCTAAGCTATAAGATACCGGTTGAACCAATTAGCCAGAACTTTTAGTACATTCCCAGTCAAATTTGACCCAAACTTTCACTTCTGCCGAATATTAAAATATTCATTTTCATGCCGAAAAGATAAATCTATGCTCTCGGTGTCCTTCAGACATTCAGAGTCAAAGTGTCACGCGTGCTCAAACAAACCGAGTAAAACAGAGAGAGCAGAACGTGCCTCTCCTCTGCACTTCCCCCGAACCTCCGGGTTTGTGTCCATCAGGCTAAATGAGGAATGAAAGGCTCAGCTTGGTGGGACTTGAATACACTCCTAATGACAGGGACACACAGCACAACAACATCGCTTAGTATCTTTTGATGAAAACATGCAACAAAATTTTGCATACATACATAATTGCACTTACAGGCATGAGTATTGGCAGCTGTCACCTTCAGTCAATGCGTTGCATGTCTGAATATTCGTCTCATAGGCGTCGCAAGGACAAAAACAGGTCAAAGTCTCAATTGTACAAGAGGAACCTGCAAATACCAGAGCAAGGGGCTTTTTATGTGGTGTATTGTAGCTACGCTATAACGCACAAAAGAACAACTTAAAAAAAAAAAAGTACTTACAGTGTCAGCTCACTGAATACTATGCAGTGGTATTCCAGCTGTGACCATATTTGTCTTACTGTTCATGCTGCATAGTTGTCAAGAAAGTCTCCACATGTAAGCACTTACAAACATGAACAAAACTGCAATTAGCTCCTGTTATGTGACAGGCGAACAGGGCCGAGCTAGCTCTACTTTAGCCGACGAAGTGGAAGGAATCCCTGCAAGGTGTTGTTCTGCTTGATTTCCTCCAGCCCTGCAGCGAGGCGAACTCCACCACCAGCTGGCCATTCACATCTGCACAATGTTAATGACAAAGCAGGGCCGTAGCTTTGCGTGAGCTCCGGAGTGCATGTCAGTGAGCAGCATTCATAAGACTCCCCCACACTGCAGATCACTTCACAAAGCACTTTTAATATGGTTTTACGTGAATCTGGTTTGAAGAAAGGATGTAAATTCAACTGTAGGAGTTATTAGAGAGGAGAACTGTACTTTCTTTTTTTATAGTCTGTTTTTCTGGCCAGCACTAGTGGCCAGGAGGCAGACAGAAGGGAGGAAGACATGTGGTAAAAGTATTGAAGTTGGGAGTCAAAACCTGGGACAACCATCGCACAACCCCACCATACCTGGCAATGCTCCAATAGTTAAAGATTTTTAGCTTTACTTGTCTACAGCTTCCGTTTTCACACCAGTTATGATCAGAAAACATGTATTTTTTTTAGACAAACACAATTGGCAAAAACTCTCTAAAGTCAAAGTGGAATATCTGTGATTTTACAAAATAATTACCCTTACATAAAAATATTAATTAAAAAAAAACAACATTGCTTCAAGTCGGTATGTAGAAGATGCACCATTTAGACATCACAGTTTTACTCCATTCTTTCTTGCAAAACTATTTCAGCTCTGTCAGGTCAGCTATGATCAGCCCTTTTCAAACCTTGCAAGAAATTCTCTCTAGTCTGGGCTTTGACTGGGACACTGCAGAACATCCACCTTGTTTGTCTTTAGACCATTTCTGCGTAGCTTTAGCTGGATGCTTCGGGTCGGTGTCATGTTGGGAAATAAGTGCCGTCAGAAACCGTAATTCTCCTGCAGATGGAAACTAACTGTCCTCCAGGATTTCTCTATATTTTGCTTTGTTCATTTTACCTTTTCACCTTTACAAGCCTATCGGACCTGCTGTGATGGCAGCCAGCAATATTGAACAGACAGAGAAGAAACCTTCCAGAGACATGTGTCTTTATAATTCACTCACCTGAGATACAATCAGTGCACTGAAGTGATCTACCAGCTCCAACTGACTGGAGCTGGCAGATCATGTTACATTTTTTAGTTAATTGTGATAAATTTTAGAAAAGATTTTGAGCTTCTGTTTTCAATAATAAAACAAATTCCAATAAAAACTAGCTTTGGCATGAATCAATACTAAGACATGAGAGATCATTTTCAGCATCACATGTCGTAAAGGTAGCTGCAGAGGTTTCTATTTTGCTAACATTATTAGTGATTTTATTTCCCGTTGTACCAAATAGATACATCAAAAGCACCTCTTTTCTAAAGTACGAATGAAAAGAAAAAAAAAAAGCTGTCGAAAGAGAAGTGGAGTTCCAAATGTCACTGGAAGACAGAATAAATATCTAACCCCCCCAGTGAGCAAGAAAATGGCTTTTTGGGATCTGACTGAGTGTACACCAGTGCTTAGAAATGACTTGAGCTTTAATACATGCAAAGAACATCACGGAAAAGACAGCTCAAGGTTCTGACTTTAAAAGCTGCACTTTATGTGTTTGTCTTTCAGAATATATATACAAAGAAATGGATTACTGAAAACCGCATCCCAGTCATGTGATAAAATGCTTTGTGTATTAATGTTTTCTGGATGGTTTATAATTGTGTGTAGGAGCATAGGGGAAAAAAAAAACTACAACAAACAAACAAAAATAAAAAACAATTTATCTCCAAAACAGTGCACTTCCTTTTATGGTTAACAATCAATAGAAAGGATTAAAGCAGACATGCAGTCCTCTATTGATCTTGTGTCTTTCTCTCTCCGTTCAACACGCCAGAGGCAAGTTGCGGTGTTGACTGATCCGTCTCCACTACTTTTCTCATAACAAATAAACTCATTCTATTCACCGTCAGGCTGATTTATCCCCTCTGAATTTCCATTCATCCTAGCGTAGACACATTTCAGGTAATGTGCCATCATCGTGATATGTGCTGATAAACTCGTCACAAAAAATTTTTAATAATAATCTCTGCATCTTTGAACAACAAATGAAGACAGTTGGAAGACTTCTTTGTCAGAGGTGAATTGAAAAACACTTTAAATAGAGGGGATGGCTGGGGGCAAGAAACCCCCTTCAGCATCAAGCTTAAGTTTTTAATATTATTTTGCATAAAACGCACCCAGCCTCATAAGGGTTGGTGTGATAACTTCACACTACATAAGCAGGGTCACACTCTTTTCTTGTGGAGGTGCTCACGTTTATTTTCTGGAACAAGCTTTACACTCAACATGTCTTACAGTCTGCTTCTTTTCTCTTCTTCGCAGCTGAAACTAAACTCACAACTCCCTCTGGTGGTCTGGAGTAATAACAAGTTAACATGGACAGAAACTAAATCAATATACTACATTCCTCCCCCTTTAAGATTCAACTCAGTCAGTGAAATTACATAAGAACTAGCCTTCCAATTATTGTTATTTTTTTTTTACTTACATTGAAATAACATATATATAATTTTTTATTTTTTTTATTATTTTTTTTTTTTTTTTTACTTGGAAGGAAAATCAACCATTGGGTTCAAGTATCCTCTAATGTAAGAAAAAAACTATCCACACACAAAATCACTCAAGTACGGCGGAGTCTTCCTTTGGCGTTCAGAGCGGCGTAGTACAGGAGGTGGATCGGCCCTCCGTTGGTTGTCCACATCTGGCACACTTTCCGTAGGAAGTAGAACTGGGGCCGTGCCGGCAGGATCCACCACCACTCTCTCTCCAGAAAATGGCGCCTCCGAGACTGATGACCCGAACGTCACTCCTTCCTCCGGACTCTGAAGAGCACACCTTGCTTCCATTCCATCCATCTCCTTCTGTATCACATGTCGTTTCCTGACTTGATCCACATGACGCCGCACAACACGTCCATCTCCCATCTGTACGGTGTAAGACACTGGACCAGTGCTCCCCACAATGATAGCAGGCACCCACGTCGGACCATGACTATAATTTCGGACGTATACATCAGCGCCGGGAGAAAAACTCCTCCACTTACTGTGGGCATCATGATATTCCTTCTGTTTAGCTTGTTTCTTACATACTTTCGCTTTGATGTCCGGCAGCAGGAGATCCAGTGTAGAACGCAATCTCCTCGACATCAGTAGCTCAGCAGGTGACAAGCCTGTGGTACTTTGTGGTGTGATTCTATAGTTAAACAGGAATCTTGCCAACCTTGTTTCCAAAGTGTCCCCTTTTACTTTCTTGAGGCCTTGTTTCAAAATCTGAACAGCCCTTTCCCCCAGGCCATTTGATGCCGGGTGAAAAGGTGCAGATGTAACATGCTGTATTCCATTCTGTTTACAGAACAGTTCAAACTCCTGACTCTTGAAGCATGTGCCGTTGTCCGAAACAAGCATCTGGGGTAAACCATGTGTGCTGAAACACTGTCTGAGTTTCTCTATGGTCACCTGACTTGTTGCAGTGTTTGTGGGATACACATCAATCCATTTTGAATGTGCGTCCACCACAACAAGAAACATCTTGCCTGAAAGGAAAGAGGCGTAATCCACGTGCAATCTACTCCAGGGTGACTCTGGCCACTCCCAAGGGTGTAGGGGTGCTGCTGCTGGAGCCTTCCTATTTTCCTGACAAGTGTGGCAGGATTGTACTTCCCTCTCTATGTCAGCATCCATTCCTGGCCACCACATGTAGGAACGTGCCAAACCCTTCATCCTTGAGATTCCAGGATGCATACTATGCAGTTGCTTCAAAAGAGTAGACCTTCCTTTCTGTGGAATCACCACTCTGGCACCCCACAGGACACATCCATCTTCAACGCTCAACTCCAACCTTCTCTGACTGTAAGCCTTGAACTGAATGTCCACTTTATTAGGCCAACCTTTAAGACACCAAGCCCGCACTTGTGACAGTATTAGATCCTTAGCCGTCCATTGCTGTATTTGAGATGTTTTGATGGGTGGATTATCCATCACATCCAGCATGAAAACTTGTCCTGAATCCTCCTCGTCATCCATCTGTGGTAGTGGCAGGCGGCTCAAGGCGTCTGCGTTGGCTTGATCTTTACCTGGTTTATATACAATTTTGTACTCATATGCTCCTAACAAGCTAGACCACCTTTGCACTCTTGGCGATCCCATCTGTGGCACCGGCTTAGCTTCATGAAAGAGAGAGATCAGAGGCTTATGGTCAGTATAGATTGTGAATATTTACCATAAATGTACTTGTGAAATCGCTTGATCCCAAATATGATGGCTAAACCCTCCTTGTCGAGCTGCGAGTAACGCTTTTCTGCTGGTGTCAATGTCCTTGAGACAAACCCTAAAGGTCTCTCACTTCCATCTTCCATCACATGCGACAACACGGCTCCCACTCCGTATGGTGAGGCGTCACATGCAAGCACCAAGTCCTTGTCTGCAGAGTAATGACACAGTACTTTGGCTGATTTCAGCAGCTGTTTAGCTAAGCTGAATGCTTCCTGCTGTTCCTTATTCCAAGACCACGGAACTCCTTTCCTCAGCAGCTGATGTAACGGTGCCAAACGTGTGGCAAGGTTAGGAAGGAACTTGTTATAGTAGTTTAAAAGACCCAAAAAAGCTTTCAGTTCAGTCACTGTGGTAGGAGGTGGAGCTTCCTCAATAGCTCTCACTTTGCTTTGTACTGGGTGCAAACCTTCTGCATCGATTCTGTGACCCAGGTATTCCACCTGCTCCTGCAAAAATACACATTTATTCCTATGAAGTCGCAGTCCAGCTTTCTTCAGCCTTTTTAAGACTTCATCCAGTGTTTTCAGGTGTTCTCTGGTGTCACTTCCAGTCAGCAATATGTCATCCAAATAGACTACAACATTTGGTAGACCTTGCAACAAGCTTTCCATGGTTCTTTGGAAAATAGCTGGGGCTGATGACACTCCAAAAGGTAACCTGTTATAAGTGAACAGGCCACGATGTGTGTTTATAGTCAGGTATTTCTTGGAGTCCTCATCCATTACTATCTGCTGATAAGCATGACTCAAGTCAAGCTTAGTGAACAGTTTGCCTTCAGTTAGAGCATTGAAAAGGTCTTCAACGCGGGGAATTGGGTATTGTTCCAGTGACGATGCCTTGTTTACTGTTAATTTATAATCACCACAAATTCTGACAGAGCCATCCGGCTTCAGAACGGGAACAATGGGCGCTGCCCACTCTGCGTACTTTACTGGAGTTATAATATCCTCCTTTAGAAGTCGTTCTATCTCCTCCTCCACCTTAGTCCTCATTGCATATGGGACTGAACGAGGTTTGTAAAATTTAGGATGAGCGTCTGCCGAAACTCGAATGGTTGCATGCACACCTCTTAACAGTCCTAACTCTTCTTTAAAAACCTCTTCGTGTTGTAAGAGAACGTCCTGTAAGGCCTGTGCCTCTGTTTTCACGTGTTTAATCTCATCCCACTTTAGCTTTAATTCTTTCAGCCATCCTCTGCCTAACAGATTTGAGCCAGTCCCTTTCACCACCACTAGGGGAAGCGTTTTCTTCTGGTTCGTATAGTGCACTTCAACCTGGGCCACACCCAAAACTGTAATTTTCTCCCCACTGTATGATTTAAGAGAGAGTTTACTTTGTTCTATCTGTGGTCGACTGTGTGCAGGCCACAACTCCCGAAACTGGGTTTCATTCATCAAACTGACACTACAGCCTGTGTCAATTTCAAACTTCACTCTTTTCCCATTTACTTCCACTTTCACCTCAAAAGGCTCAACTCTCTGGATAGAAGTCCCAGTTGTTAAACAGGCAAGAGTGAAAGCCTCTTCCTCTTGATTTAACATACTGTCATCATCCTGCTTGTCACATACCTTGTGTGATCTGTAGAAACGTCCTTGGCGTCCGCCTTGACGTGCTCCTTTTTTCATATGACTGGACTCCTCTTTATTTTTATTCCTGGATCCGCAGGCCTTGGCAATATGTCCAACCTTTCCACAACCGTGACATGTGGCGTCTTTAAATCTACATTCGCCAGCACTGTGGCGCTTCCCGTGGCATCGGTAACACACACTCTCCGTCTTTTTCCAATCGGTTTTCCGTCCGTGTCCCTCCGCCACCATGCTGTGACACGCTGCCGACTGGTGCAAGTCCGAAACGTTCTTATTCGCTGCTTCTTCAGCCACAGCAATCTGAAATGCAGTTTCAAATGTCAGGTCGCTCGTCGACAATAGGCGTCTTTGAATCCTGTCGTCAGCAATCCCGCACACCAAACGGTCTCTCAACCTCCGGTCCAGTGTAGCTCCAAAGTTGCAATCTTGAGCCAGGCGTCTGAGCTCTGCCACATAAGCACTAACGGACTCAGCGGGTTGACGGGAACGAGAGTCAAACTTATATCTCTGCACAATCTCACTCGGTTTCGGATTAAAATGCTCTTTCATCCGTGTAACCAACTGACTGTACGTTTTCGAGCTGGGCTTGTCCGGGCTCACGAGGTTCCTCATTAGCTTATACGTGGCTGGTCCCACCACACTAATAAGCACAGCCCTCTGCTTATCACCGTCGTCGATGCCATTTGCCTCAAAAAACTGTTCCAAAATCTCACAGTATTCTTCCCAAGTCTGTTCTTTAGCATCAAATGCTGACAGAGTGCCTATCATTGCGCTCATCGCGGCCTACCGAAGTACTTCTGTCGGAAATTTCTCCGCTCCGTGTGCGACCCTCTGACAACGTGCTTCTTCTCACGTCTTCCGTCACGGAAAAACAGGTGCCTCCTGATAGCTGCCAGTATCCTCGTCGCCAATATGTGATAACTTCACACTACATAAGCAGGGTCACACTCTTTTCTTGTGGAGGTGCTCACGTTTATTTTCTGGAACAAGCTTTACACTCAACATGTCTTACAGTCTGCTTCTTTTCTCTTCTTCGCAGCTGAAACTAAACTCACAACTCCCTCTGGTGGTCTGGAGTAATAACAAGTTAACATGGACAGAAACTAAATCAATATACTACAGTTGGCAACAGAAGTGAGGGAAAACAAGAGTCAAAAATCCATGAAAAATGCAGAAAAGCTAGCTAGCTAGTGGTACTGATGGTTAGCCTTCTTTTTTTATTAGCCAATTGCCTATTTAAGGAAAACTAAAATCAATGCAGTAGTGATAACTATAAATGACTGCTTACTCGAATATGCGCTGCTGTGCAAATTTAAAATGCTTACCCCAAAAACAAGAAGCAGGGAGCAAATAATGTACAACTTGTAAGTGTATAGGGTAGAAGCTCTTTAAATGCATTTTGCAAACTGTCAACTTCACTGTGACTCAGAGACGCCTCACACAAGGTAATGGGAGACAGTGCTACAGTGAGTTTTTGCTGTCTTTGTTTTTGATCTTTTGCAGTCCTTACAAGACAATCTATGCCAGGCTTCATGACTAACGATCCACTGTGCGAGGAGAATAAGGTTGTGACTGGGTCATTCTGTTTCACTCTGTAAGTAGGCTATCTTCTCTCGAGTTTGGAGGTCCTGCGGGGATCGTCACTTTACTCACTCTGTCAAATGAGGTGCACTTATGGCTCTCTTTCATAGCACTCAGCCATTCCCCGCACTCATATTTTAGGCTTTAAAATTGGCCCAACAACTTCAAGGAGAAGAGCTCCACTCAGTCACACGCATGCACTGATAGCAACCATACAGCAGTTTGGACAGTGTATGGCAAATGCAATCTGCTTTACTCGTCCCCTGCTGGCACACTGATGGTTTGAAAATTTCAATAAGAGTAAAAAAAACAAGAATCAGCAAAAATAGCAAGAATGAGCTAAATAATAATAATACAAAATGGGTAAAATTATAGGTATCAAAGAGGGGAAACGTGTTGACAATTGCACAACAACTCAAGGGGACATGACTGCCCAAAGACAAGGAGCAGGAAAGTAGCTGGGGTCGGCAAAGTCTACAACAGTATATGGGAGACTGAGCCAGTGTCTCAGACTCAAAGCTACCTAATAACCCTAAGCTGCTGATCAGGCTCTTTTTGGGTGGCAACATTAAGGGTTCTTTTCAGTCACATAATCCTCTTATCCGAGTTGATTTCCAAACCGCAAAGTTACAAGCGAGTGTTTTGCTGTGGATCAGCCTATGGCAGAGCTGTGATCACTGTCCGTGTATGCAGCTCAAAGGATACAGCCCAGGAAACAAAATAAGGAACCGGATAAAAACAAGTGGACAGGTGTGGTGAGAGTGCATGAAGCTAGCTGAACCTGAACTCATCCTGCTCTGTTTTTCTGAGATTTATCTCGCTCACTTTACTCAGAATGGTTTTACCAGAAGGAAAGGAATTTCTTATATACCGTAAATATATATTCTCTGAAAGGGATCAGCACAAAAACAACACAAGAGTATCAGTACATTCAGTGACGGTATCTGATGTGACCTGAAGTCAAGGACTTGGTAATTTAACTCTTGACCTAAACCTAGAAGCCAAGTGGTACATGTTGTATGTTTCATGCAGTATCTGACCTTTGCTGGGTCACATCTTGAGAATAAAAACTACACTGGGTGAAAACTTCATCCAGGAACATTCATTCATTTTACTGAGAGTAAGAATGAAACTGTTTGCAGGTGGAATAGTGGCTTATTGGTTAGCTGGTTTAAATCTTGAATCCCATTTTGCCTGCACACACTGACAGTGGATGTGTGGAAACTTCAGAATACAGATGATTCATTCGAGGTGACTTGTACTGCAAAAGTGTTTTCAGTGGTTCAAATGATTAGAAAATGTCTGATTTTCCTTTCCCAGATTTTATCATTGGCAGCCAGGTGAGATGTTTCTGTGCTGTGTTTTTTGAAATAATTAATTATTTTTAGCACATAAAAACAGAATTCAACAATATCCATAAAATTACAGTAAACATAACATATTGTTGTATGTGTTATTATAAATGTTTAGGTATTTGAAACTTTAGACATTCCTGTTTTGCTGATGCGCTTGTTTTCTGTTTATAAGATATGAATTCACGACATTTTGTAATATTTCCATATCTTCTTATGTCGTACAATTTAAATGTATGTTTTGCTATTTTTTCCCCTACGTTTGAGCAAGACAAAACTGGATATATGGAAATGAAATTCTAAAAAAAAAAAAAAAAACCCCAAAAAACAAAATGCTTTTAATTCCATTAGATGTGGGGAAAAAAAGCATCCCACCACAATTCTTCATTGTAGTTCTTCCTGGGTATCCTTAGCCAATATCTGCAGTTTTTTTTTTTTTTTTTTTTTGCTATGGAGTAAATAAAATTTTTTGAGGGAAACCTGCTTGGATGCATTGAGATGTTCACCTCATAGAAAGGACAAATGACAACGCTCGCCAGCTAACAGTCATGTTTCTGAAGCAGGAAAATGTAATTGGTTCAGTGAGAGCTGCAGAGATGCGGTGCGTCTTGACTCTGGAACATTCCAGGGAAGATGGATATTTCCTGTTTCTGGAATAAATATACTGTTTCGCCAAACTTCCAGGAACTGTCAAGCAAGAAGTGTGAGCTCTTTGCTCTCTTTGCAGGTTCTTCGTGAGTGGGGAGAAAAAAACAACAACATCCAGTCAGGATCAAGTCATTCTGCTTGATTTTGAACAGTGATGGATCACAGCCTACATTTTATTTAATCAGTTGCTCCACTTAGATGCACACTCCTAGACCTTTAATAGAAGAAACCAAATTTACTGAGTCTCTTCTTTTCACCGATGCAGCACAGAAAAAATCTTGAAGTACTGGGAGGTAAGTCGGAAAAATGAATGAATCAACCATAAAACACAATGTTTATTCTCTTTTTAAGCCCAAGTTACTAACAGAAACTCATTATATGAGTTGAATAAAAAAATTGTTTTCCTGACGTGCTTTTTTCTGTTTAAAGCCTGAAATTACTCTGAAGCAGTTCTTTTTTTTTTTTTTTTTTTTTAAGCAAAAAGGTCTGAGGCAGATGTCTCTGTAAATGTGCTTGTGTCACTTCATGAATGTTATTCGTGCAAAAACAGTAGTAATATTTCAATATGTTTATATTCCAAAAATATTGTGACCTCCACCAGTTCCTCTCTTTTTCATTAAAAGCCTTATCTCACTCATCTATAATTGAATGGAAATTAGGAATGGGCACTATGTCAGATAGCACAATGATACTATGTAATTAAGGCTCTGGAAAAAAAGGGGGGTAATGAATTGATGAGTTCAGTATTAAAAAGGGACAGGTCAGTGGTGGTATTCTCATCTCAGCTTCAAGCTAAGAGTGGAACTGTTCACTTAGTGATGGATTGAGCATAACTGTGCAATCTGGCAGCAAGTGGTGTCATTGGAACTGTTCATTAAAGACGCAATCCCTCACATTTTCTCTTTGACCTTCATTTTGGAAGATGAGTAGGATGTAGATATAGGCAGAAAATTTGAGGCCTGCTTTTCCAAATTTAAAACAGAAACAATGAACATGAGGAATATAAAGAACTAATAAGTATCTGACAGGAACAATCAAAAGCAATGGTGAAGGGAGGGGAGGAAGTTAGTTCTCCTCCTTAACTTAAGAGCCTCGTCAAGTGTTTGTATCTCAAAACAGAACAGCTTAAAGTTCCTCTTACAACCCACCCCAATCTCTGTTCAGACCATTTCTCTTTCCTGCGCTATTATGACAGTGCCATTTTTACTTCACTATCAACTGGCTCCGCTTAAGGATGACCAGTGGCACCTGCTTCCGGATGACGGTGAAACTACAACACTGACAAGAAGGTCAGGAGGGTTGCTGGTGTCCATCTTCAGCTACGTTCCGGGCGAAAGGCGGGGTTCACCCTGGACAGGTCGCCAGTCTGTCGCAGGGCAACACAGAGACAGACAGGACACACAACCATTCACACACACACTCACACCTAGGGAGAATTTAGAGAGACCAATTAACCTGACAGTCATGTTTTTGGACTGTGGGAGGAAGCCGGAGAACCCGGAGAGAACCCACCATGCACAGGAGAACATGCAAACTCCATGCAGAAAGACCCCGGGCCAGGAATCGAACCCAGGACCTTCTTGCTGCAAGGCAACAGCTCTACCAACTGCGCCACTGTGCAGCCCATCTAATGAACCACTAATCCAAAATTAATCATATGTTGATTAATTGTTTGAGTCCATGGTTTTCAATAACCGAGATAAAAATTAGGTCTAAAAGTTGTTTGTATTCCTGCTTTTATTCACGGTTAACCACATTCTTTCAAATAATGTTTTGTGCAGATTATATAAGGCACAGTTTGCATATTATTCCTTTTATTTTACTCATTTAGAATTTTCTTAGAGTCTGAGTATGCTACTCTTATTTGCAGTGTTTTAAAAGTAGTTTGCCCTAACTATAAAGCATAACTTTAGTTTGTTAATCTTCCCTTTATGTATATCTTTGTGCTTCCGTTTGTCTTTCACTTTATTGCTAATATTCTTGACTTTCTCCAGTGAGGGACATTAAAGGTTATTTCTATTCTATTTCTATTTTCATCGCAATACTTGACAGCAGGATCACAGTCAGATGTTGGGATCTTTTTATCTTTAGGCCACCCTGTCATTGAACAAGCTGGATTTGGAAATGTTTTCAGCCTTTTGGAGAGTTTAGAGTGAAAGAAAAGATCTATGTCCCATAGAAAAACACATTACCTGGGCTAATAACCAATCATGAATTACCATGACGCTTAAGACATTTTCTAAATGTCATCTCCATAATGACTTTGTCACCATTTTTATCTTTTATGTTTTGTGTATTGAATGTGATCTCTTATCTGTGTTCTTTTACATCCATGCAAAGCAAATTGAATTACCTTTCACATGAAAGGTGCTGGACAATTAAACTTGCCTCGTTTTTGTTTTTAAACAGTGGCTAAACCCTGTTGGGATGACATGAACTCGAGTTCTTAAACCTTTAAGTCCTAAATGGAGCTCCGGCAACCCAGCCAAATTTGCAGTCCACTTTTTTCTGAAAGGAGAGACGTTGTTATTTCCAGCCAATATCGAGTTCCTACTGTAATTTCACCTCCGCTGTAGCAGGGAGTGATATTAATCTGCGGGGCATTCTTTTAATAGACGGTATATTGCGAAAATAAATGGGTAGATATCAAAAGTTACAGTTGTTGGGGATAAATGGGCAAATATATTTTCTCACAGGACATTTAAAGAACTGCGTACAGTTAAAATAAGCAAAAAACATCCAAGCGAAGTTTTTAAATTTAGGACATAAAGGGTTAAATAATAAATAATGACAACTGAGGTCAAGAAGGCTAGAAAAAAAAAATTACATTTCCTTTATTCTTTGATGGTATGGCTTCAAGAAAGCGCAATTTGCATTGGCAAATGTTTAAAAACATTGGAGTTTGGCCACAAAGATCTACCAATGCATCTCTAACCAACAGCTTTCTGATGGCTCGAGAACAGCACAAATCTTCCTCCTACTAATCACACGCGAACACCTGGTAGGTGGTAAAAGAGTTCCTGCGTCCAGGATTTACATTCCTCAGCCCAGAACATGTTGAAATGCAACAAAACAATTGCGCCATGTGTTCTCTCCAACGAGATAACAAGCTACACAGAGCTGAACGCCGGTTCACTGATACTACAGTTGCTTAAGGAAAATCTCTTGTAGGTGCAATTTCAAAGCACTACAAACACCTGGTTTCCTTTTATTCCGAGGGCACATAATTAACACAAATTCCATACTAGGCACTTTATTATGTGAAAGAGAACAGGCGTTAAAAATACAGACATGCTTTTCATTCTGGTGCTGGAGAACAAGACAGAATGAAGCTTGTGTTCAAGCTGAGTGACCCGCTTTAGTGAAAACTGAATTAGTTAATCGCGGTCCATAATTCAAAGACCCCGACTGCATCAAGGCCAGACATATGGAGGTACACGGTCCAGTGGGTTTTACTTAAAAGCATATTCAGGCAGACAGGGATTCACAAGAAGTAGTGGCTATGAACACATCCAGCACTTAGTCAAGTAAACACGGCTCAGTGCTGTATCCATATTTCTTTTTCACACTTTCCCTGCGCACTCAAGATTTATTTGCTCACCCATATCTCTGAGATAAATATGTCATCAATTTCCTAATGTTGATAAAGATCTGAGTTAAAGTCAAATCATCAGATGAGGTGCTGCAGACTTAATCTTAAGCATTATGGTGAGATTACCTGTAAATTTGTTGTTTTAAGCATTTTTAAGATAATTAAAGCTGCTGGGAAGATGATCCTCATCTTTTTCAGGCTGGTGGTGAATTTAACGTCAGTTTTAGTTGGAAAGAGATTTTTTATTTGTTTTGCAATATTCAGTATTGTCATATCTGTCAATAAGTTGGGACATTGCCACTTTTAATGTACACTTGATTGTGTAATACACAAAACATTGAAATAAGTTACTTTTACAGTGACATCAATGTTTTTTTTATTTTTTTATTTCCAGACCATGTGGCAGTGAAAGGTCAAAATTTATCTACCGTCGAAAGTATCCCACATGGCCACATCATTATTAACTCAACAAACTCACTATATAAATAGTAAGTTTCTATATTTATATATGACCTTGATGCAGGTGATTTTATTTTCGCGGCTTTTTTCTCCAAGTTAGCCCAAGTGATTTGTAGGGGAGAATGAAAAGAGGCATTGTTATTTCCAAGAGGCCTCTTAATATGTAAACCTGTCTTTTTCAAATTGTAAATGCAGATGTGCCATTTGCAGCAGGATCTTAAATTATAAATAAACCCTGCAGCCTGAGACGTGTGGGAGATGCAGCTGCCGTACGGAAAGGCAGCAGGTAAAACGCAATTGCTACTGCATGTTAAGCTTTTTTTCTAACTCTGGTTTCTAATTTTGTTTACGTTGCCCTTATTAAACGCCTTATTATTCAGCATAGCAGCAGCTTTAATATTAAAAATAAAACATTTTCGAGAGCTGGGTTTATGTTCCGTCTCATTTTCATGTAGAGAAAAACAATTCTAGTTGGCAAATTTACATCCTATTAATTTCTAATATTAATATGTTGAATGATCACATGCAGGATTCAGCTGTTATTAAACACATCGAAGCTTCTCTGTTCATTTGTCATGTGACAACAGCTGCATGACTGAAACATAGTGAACAAGCTTGTTTTGGTACCTTCCTTCACTGAACAAGACGGATCTGACCCGACTGAGCTGTGTTGCATGAATGGGGAAAAAAAAAAAAAGTTCTGTATTATGTATGCAGAGCGCATTGCTCCACTCAAACAGTACTTGCAAAAGCACTGCAATGAATTTGCAGAAGACTCTGAGGCATAAGATAATATGGGATTGTGCTATGGAATTGTATATACTGCTTATTGTGATGGATGTTGTGCAATTTGAATATATTCACTGTATCAGTGCGACTCCATTTTCAAGCTGCCAGATGCCAACTGGAAATGAAAGTCATTCAGTGGGTTATTTATGCACGCTGAGCTGCTACTGAAGCAAACACAGAGAAAGAGAAAGAAGGTAAATTAATAACAAAACTGACAGAAACATACTCATAGTAGTGATTTTTTTTTTCATAGTGGGAAAATCATTTCTGGGATTGTGATTAATTAAACACACCAGGTACAGGGAAACATGGCTGTCTCTAAATTCTCCAAACTCCTACCTGCTGAACTTTTTACCTCTGTTGGCCCCAAGTGAGTTTTGCTTACGATAAAGTAGATAAAAATGGCTTTGCCACAATAGTGACGGATCCCTCTCCTCAGCAAAAACTTCTGTTGCCCCCACAGGAGCAGGTATTCATTGAAAGCTTTTCAGAAATGAAAGAGTTCATGAAGAGAAGTCTTTTGCTACACATTCTCCTGTTGTGCTCCTCATACTTGCTCGCTCACACACACTGCAGCTCTCGTGTTCAGCTTTATTCTCTCTCCGTCTTCCGAGTTTTTGTAGTTTTTTTTTCTTGTTCGGTTCATGAACTCGGTGAATGAGCGATTCTGAAACCGAGGAACTCTGGTATCAAAGCTGTCAAGCATTTTCTGTTTAGCTTCATTATAGCTGATGCAAATATAAACACATTTTGTATTGTCTGGGACAGCCTCTGTTGTCACGGAGTTGTACGCTGGGAGTACGCAGGGTTTTATGGGAAACAAGCTCGATATCACCAAATACAAAAAGTAGAATAAAAGCAATGTTTTATCAAGTTAAACAACACATGGTCTGCACATTTTGGCAAAATGTATTGGCTGCCTTGAATGAATCATATTTAAGCTGTTCAGCTGCTGAAAGCATTTTAGAAAAGTTTCAACAGAAATTTTGCAAACTGTTTCACTGTTACTAAATATTAAGTTAGGAGTGGGATATTTGGACTTAATGTTTTATTGGAATATTATTTTGTGGCACTATTGTGATTTCAATAAAAGTGAAAATAAGACCTCATTGTTACTTCTTTCTTGGGTAACTAACTGACTGTGACTGCATGGTACAACAAACACAGACCCATAAATACTGCTCTTAAAAACATATCCTTTTGTAATACGCTTCTTTAGGACCCCTGTTACATAAAGAAGTGCTATTTGTATCACTAAACTGTTCACAGTATCTGCATTTTTATCATATTTTAAAACCTACTGGTATTTGTCCTTAACGAACAGTGGAGAAAATACTTAAAAATAATTCTGACACTATGAACAGTTCAGTTTTTTTTAACGTTGTTGGAAATTGCGACAATGATAAATAAAAAAAAATACAAAATTAGCACGATAAACGATTTGATAAATGCTCAGCCCTACATTAAATAGATATTTTAAAATGAGGTACGTTAAAAAGCAACTATTTAAAGTAGGACTTCCCAGGTCCAATTTATATTTGATAAATTATAAAGCTGAGGATAAAGCTGTGGATGTCAGTGATAGTAAATCTAATCCATCGGTTGTGATTTAAAAATATGTCAGATTGCTACGACAGAGGAGAACGAGAAATCCATGAAATTACACTGAAAAATCACTCAGTTGCTTTCAAAATTACTTTTGGGAAGACAAACACGTTGAATGTAAGAATTGTTTTAACATGAACAATTTAAATAGAAGTCTAAATTGGTCAAACGTGCCACATTCAAAAACAAACTGTGCATCCGTCTGTCCAAAGGGCATGAATATGGCTGGAAGAAAGAAAATTGGATGCTGTCTGAGTCTATCTGTAGGAACAATTGGTAGATTTGAAGCAGATGGTGTAACGTCTGGTTATTTTCATTTTTTACAATACGTTTCAGCCCTTGTCTGCCCAAAGCTCACTGCCTTTTATTCCTAAACATAAATATTTAGGACTTTTTAATAACCCTGTGGTCCTTATAACTTAGTGTTGCATTTCGGGATTAAATGTTGTAGCATGAAGCAAATTAGGCATGCTAACATTTAACTCAAACACTGAATATCTGCATTGTAAATGGGACACACTTTTTATTTAACAACAATTTCGATGCAGGCAGAATTGCAGCTCCCTGAAAGCCTAATTTGCTTTACCAAATTGGATCCATCTACAGTACACATCACGTCCAGGAGATAGGGCAGCTGAAATGAGGACATTAGAAAATAAAACGTCCAAGAGACCGGCCAGTTCAGGTAATTTAAGCAGCACTGACTGTGGTCCAGAGCAGTCTAGCCTTTAATGTATTCTGGCCATGAAGGACTGAGAGGAGACCCCTGGGAAAAAACTAATAGTTGCTTCTGGTAGACTTTAAGCACATAAAGAATCTCCACTCTCTGAGTGACTGGAGGGCAGGAGGGGTAAAAATGGACTACTTTTCCTTAAACATCCACAAATGCCTTTAAATACCCCGCTTGAACTCCGCAAACTTCCTCCTGACATTTGCCTGACCCTTCTAGCGTGCCTCACCTCTCCATGGCACTCTCACCTGCTCACCACCAACACTAGATGACAGCTCGCTTGAAAATCAAAGCACGCCGCATCAACAGCCAGTCTTTGAGGAGAAAATGCTGCCTCTCTTCCCAATTACCATATTTATTTTTTCTTTACGCCTCCAACCCCCATGTCCTTACTCTTGACACACACAAAAAAAACCCAGTTTGCTTTTCCCAGAGTAATGTCACGCATGTGAATGATAAGCCGAAGCTCGGCTGCTTGCGACAGGCACTCGCGATGCCGCTCGACCGATTTCTGATCTTCCAGGTGTCACAAACTGTGACACTTTTCCTCACCCCTATTCAACCTCTACTTATCTTACAACTTCTCCCTGTTGTTTTTTTCCCCCACCTAACCTGTTTTCATTCACAGTTTGCTACTTATTCACTTTTAACGGCGTCTTGAGACTAACTTCCACCTACACTTCTCTCTGCACTTGTCCACACTGATTCACTGCATGAATAAGAAGGCCACAGGGTTGGGCTGTAATATCAGTACGGCGCTGCGTAATGAGTTGGTGATGATTAAGAATGATGGCTGATAACATTTTACTGGCTTAATAAAGCGATAAAGAAGCTCTTTAAGTCTTAGCTTCTCCAGCTTTTCTGTCATCCTGTGTCACAGTAAACCTTTAAGTTAAAAGTTACAGTAGACACCTTGCCTAGTTAATGTGTAACATACAACTAAGGGGTCCTTTAAATGGGCTGGTGCTCAAAATATGAAAATAGCAAATATTGGAGAAATTAAAACAAGGTACATTGAAACAGAGATATATTCATCTTAAAGGGGATGTAGTATGCAAGATTATCTTCTTTTACATTATTGTACTTTCATTTGGGTCTTCACTGCTTCAAAAAACACTCTGAGTGTAAAAAAACAACAACAACAAAAAAAAGTGTTGTCAAAATTATTTCTATTTGCAAAATGCCAGAATGAGTAAAAGATTTTTTAAAAATGTTTTTATCACTTTCATCAAATTTGGAAGTGTGGGGGCGTGCTCCGGTGGCGTAGAGGCTAGCGCGCCCCACGCTTGGAGGCCCTCAGTTGTCGACGCGGCCGTCGTGGGCTCGATTCCCAGACCCGACGACGCATGTCTTCCCCCTTTCCTGTCAGCCTACTATGAAAAAAGGGACACTAGAGCCCACAAAAAGGACACCCTGGTGGGGGAAAAATAAAAAAAATTTGGAAGTGTGTTGCACATACATTAGGATTTTCTTTTTCATTGAACAGTGTGGCAAAGCCCAGATGATGACACCATTTTGAGGATGTGATAAAACTAAGCTAAGTGTAATGACCATTATTACGTTTTGAGTAAAAAAGAAAAAAAAGGAGGAAACTTACATGCCAGAGAACATCAAGACTGTGGAGTATGGGGGTGGCAGTGTCATGTTGTGGGTGTTTAGCTGAGGAAGGGATTGTTGAAATGGAAATTTTAAAGCGGCCTGAAAGTTAAGGCTTGGGTACAAGTGGTTCTTCCAAATAGACAATGACTTTAAACCAATATCCAAATTGTGTTTTTTTTTTTTGTTTTGTTTTTTTTAGGGGGAATAAAGTCAATTTGATTTACAATGGCCAAAAGAAAACCGTGATCCCAATCCTCTGGTAGGTTTGTAGGCAGAGATGAAAAGGGTTTTTACCAAATACAATTGCTAATCTTAAGTGACTAAAAGGCTAAATTTATTTTGACATAATGTAAAATGTAGAGTAGTAGTAGTAGAGAAAGCAGAGATTTACATTACATTGTATCTAGTCCCTTATCATTCCGTGTATGCAGAAAACATTACCCAAATGGATTTTATGGGTGAGAGAGTTAGGTTACGAGGAGAAAGAAAGAGCAAAAAACGAAGAGAAAAAAAAGAGCACAAGAAAGAGAAGAAGCCTCTATTAATCACAAATCAGTTTTTTTCTCAAGAGACGAGACCACTCAGTGGGAGGAAGAATAGTTTTTTTCCCCCTCCTCCTTTTATCTCCCTTCTGTTCAATACATTTTCTTTCTTTGGTTCTTCTCTGGATTTATTTATTTTTTTCCGGCTCTAAACGCCAAGCCAATAAACCGAGAAACAAAATCCCCTCTAGTCTCACTCTTTCCTTTCCTTCTCAAACAGACTGAATGTTCAGTATTCTAATAAAAATCACAGCTTAGATGGTCACATCTGAGAGAGCAAGCGCACACGCGCTCAAACACGCAGACACGCAGCCAGCCCACGTCTGGTAGCGTATGTGGGCTGTCTTTTATATTTCCAGAGTCAGTTTAGTGTAACCCACCGTTCCATGCCTCAGCACTCACTGTGACTATTAGTGGGATCTCTCAGGGCTGAATAAGCAGTGGGATTGTTCAAGTTGAATAACAACATGGAGAACTTCGCAGAAATATGACTTCAGACTTAGTCGAGGAAAATCACAGCAGCATGGTGGGGGAAAAAGCTGTCACTTTGACGAGGAAAGAGCAGAGAAAGTCAAAGGAAGGAGTTCTTTATGAGGAAGGATGACAGGGTAGAGGGTTAGTTTGCCATCGTTCGCTGATCTTTTTGGGGCTAATTATTATCTTGTTGAGACATGCAGTGTTGGAATGGTTAATGCTCTGTGAACTCTGACAGGGACACACACATTAGCTTGTTAAAAGGTACGCCTGGTTTAAAAACCCAGAGATGTTCGTAAACAATAGCGATAAATGGTCCATAGCAATTCATTAAAGTTTGTTTTAACAGTATAATTTACTAATAAGTTATGTAATGACTTTACTTGCCACCAATGACTTTTCTCAATGTCATTATTTAAAGTACTTTCATTCTTTAAAATAAAAGTACTTATTTTTTGATATAAGACATGAACTGGCATTGAATTATTTCTACTATTTTAGACTATTTACATTTGAACCTTATTTACAACCTTTTTCTTTTTGGTTTTTGGTGCTAAGCTGAGGAAACATTTAAGACTTCATTTTGACCTAAAATATAGGTTTAGACTTGGACTTTAAACAGTTGAGACCAGATTTATGTTTGCCACTCACACATTAAGACTTATTTGTACTTGTGGTGAAAGAGTTGAAACTTGACTTGCTCCTCTTAGACCTGTGACTTGACTTAGAATAGATATCTAACTTTGAGATAGACCAAAAGACATTAAGATTATTTACATAACGAGCAAACAATCTCTTATCTCTTCATTTCCAGGTCCTACTATACTACACCTCGATGGTATCAGAACTAAGACACACACACACACACACACCCTCTCATGCACACGAACAGCAGTCCTAACCTCATTTTGTCTTTTTTACTTTTTTGCCACAGGAAAACTGTGGCAAAAAATACTCCGCAAGCACACACTTGAAAGGTAACTATTTTTAGTTCTGTGGTTCTCGTGTAGAAAGAATACAGGAATTCTAGGTGAGCATGTGATATTTCAGTTTTCCACCTTGAGTCCCAATCGGAGTGAGTCAGCCGGGGCAGGAAGTTGGGCGGATAATGATCCTGCTGATAATAGAGGAGTGGTATCTGGTTAAATGAGGCTGGATATGAACAGTGCTGCAGGCTGTTCTTTTGCACCCTCCCCACATTCACAGATCTCACAGCTCTTGAGGTACAATGTGTGTGATAAAAAAAATATATAAAAAATTGTGTCATGAACAGATGCATAGCAACACATTTTTCCTTACCTCTCTCCTCCTTCTATGTGCCTGTGTAAGTGCTGGTGTATGTGAGAGCAATGCACACCACTGCTCTCCCAGTTAATTAGGAAACGTCCCAGCTTGCACCGGTTATACAGGAAGGCAGTCGGGAACATGGAGCAGTTTTTACTCTCACCTGTGTAAAGTGTTGCATTGGTGGCAACACAAATCCACCGGCAGTGCAGAGTTAATGAACTACAGAAGGGCTCCTGCTGTACTTCATGAGATACTTTTTTATCTTGGTAAATGCTACAACAGCATTTACAAAAAAAAAAATAAATCAGTTGTCAAATCAGTAAAAAGATTTCAGAGATTCATAGCAACACCATCTCTAACTAGACTTTATTAATCAACAGTGCTAAAAAGAAGAGACTGATGAGATACTGTTATTTTAAGATTGTAAAAGACAGACCATTACCATCCATTTGATAAAGATGTACAATCATTTTTTTTTAGTTATTAACAAGAAGTAGTAAATTCTGACTTGTTTACCTGAAGACAATGTCGATCTCTAACAGCGTCATTTTGACAATCTTAAAACCTCGGCTAGTCAGACCTGCCACCTCCTCCAGTCTTGTTTGTCACAAGTTTATTTTTACTCACTGCAATTTATTGCATTTTCATGCAGCCATTTCCTAACTTATAAAGTTCAGCAAACATCTATTTTACTCATGACATGTTTTATAGACGTTCCCAATACAATAAGTGGCTAAGAAAAACGAGGATCATATTTATACTCCAGATAAACTGCAAACAACAGGTTACTAATTAAAACCAAAACTGCTTAGCCAAAAATGGCTAATTTAGCTATTTAGCTACATTTGTTTTGTAGAAATTGTTCTAGTGCTGCTATTTTAAAGAAGATTTAGCTAATATCTCAATTGATCAATCAAACTTATTTTTGATTGATCAAATCCATGGAAAATAAAACAAACTGATTTGTTGAACAACTCTTAATTGTTTGAGAAACCATGAAAACAAGTGAAAATCAAATATTAAGCTTCCTAAAAGTGCACTGCGTGTGCTCTTTTGATGTTTTAATAGTATGCACTTTTATTTTTTTGTGCCTGTTGGTAAAGTTTCCCTCAAAAAGTTTATTTCAAGTGAAACAAATTGGCTCTAAATTAATTAGGATTACCGATAGTTTAGATTAATTGATAAACCTAGTATGGATTTCAAATAGCATTTCAACAGAGTGAAATACTGTATAAGTTTTTGGCTGAATTAGAAATTAATTATAAATTTTAATCAATCAATTGCAGCAGTGATCAACAACTTGACAAAGGCGGCTTAAATTAACTCAAGAACCTTATGCTTTGATGTTTAGGTGATCTATTTTAAGCCTATAGCACTGCTAATAATCATATTAATAGTTTAGAGCCAGCAGTCGCTACAGCTAGCTGCATGAGCAGAAAGAAAGTTGTATTTAGAATGACATATTTGGCAGCTATAGCTTAAAGCTCTTGTTGACTTTAAGAAAACGGAACATTTTAGAAGATTGTTGAGCTTAGTGGCCTACAAATAAAACAAGCTCACCTTACCGGACTATGGGCCCTTCGGAAAATAAAAGCATAAATTCAATCTTTTCTTCCAAATAGTGAAAACACCACAAGTAAAATTGTGTCAGGTGGACCCGGCAACAACAGTCTTCAGTGTAGGCAAGTGTTACCGAGGGAAGAAGAGTGAATTTAGCTATTTTTGAAGCTGTTTGAGAAAGATTAGCGACATGAAACAGTATTAACTGAGATGGAGGTGGGTATCTTAAGGTATTTGTTTGAGGAGATATTTGGACATGCTATGTAGTTTGTGTGGTTACACTGTCTCTATGCACTCCAATCCTTCACATAAACACTCAATTAAACAGGGGAAGAGATCAACCATTAAATAAATCAAACTTTTACAATGAGCTAATGATTTGGCTGCGATTGTCAAGTAGTGGAAATGAAGGCCGGTTCATTTGTAGAACCAGTGGAGGACTGGTTCTGGCTGGAAAAGCCCTGTAGGTTTGGCTGCTGTGCGAGACTTTGTACAAGACTGTGGGAAGAATCTCCATGACAACTTGTTGCACAGCATATGTTGTAGCAGAAATGCTCCAATACTGGATATGAATGGCTAACATTATGTACTTTCTCCACATCTTATTTCTAAATCTTCCTTGTTGGCACCACTCTAAATTCCTTACATATTTTAGTAACATAACTGGATGTGAACATGCCTACAGACCAAACTGGAGCTGATTTTGAAATCAAACAAAGCTGAAGAATAAAATGGGAGGGAGGGGATTTATAAATAGAAAGCTTGCTGGAAAAACCCAGCAGCTTCTTTGCAAGTCTGACTGTTGGATTCACTCCTCCCATTCCGCTAGGGGGCGCTGTAGTTGCTTTGCATTTGGGACGGGAGGGAAGATGAAACCAGTGAAGAAACTTACGGCAGGCCAGTAATGTACTGAGACTGTCGTTGGCTGAAACTAAAACGCTAAATATATCATAAAATCACATCTTATGAGTGTTGCCCAACGTGGTAAGTTTTATTAATGATGTTAGTTGTGAGAAGATATGATTTTTTGTTTTCTGTTCGAAGCGTGAGCTCGGTAAATTTGCTAGAGCTAATTAGCATATGCTAGCTGTGTTTGCTGCACTGTGATGTTTGAATGCCGATGTTTATTACATTAAGAAGTGTTCTGAGAGTAAAATTTGTCTTATAACCAGTTAGTTAAGTCAATCCTAGCTCTTAAAACTATGTTTAAGTTGTTTATTGAATATTGCAATACTAAGTATTGATGTTTTGTTTTTACTTTATTTACAGTTTAACCGGACAGCATGTCTGTGTAAAAGCACTGGGCAATAAAAATAACAACAGCTACAACAACAACGACTATCTTATGTTCTTTGTAACATAAAGTTAAACACGAGGCAAACATGTCTGAAACCAAAGATTCTGCGGGAGAAATAGACCTTGCTATACTAAAGAGAAAGAGAGGACAAGCTAAAGCAGCTGTAACTAAGATGATAACATCAGCAAACGAAAAATCAGAGAAAATAAGCCAGAAGAATTAAAGTCAGTGCTGCAGAGCCTCGACTTAGCCCTTGCACAACTGCAGGAGGCACATAAATGTTATCATTCTCGACTCACTGATGACATCGACAGAGAAGAGTCTGATGCTTATGAGAAGCTTATCATAAGGAAGCGTTCACGACTTGCGTCATGAAGCTCTAACCTGGCTGCAAGAAGAAGGAGATGGAGCTAGTGTCAATCCATATGTTGATGATGAGTTGGATGTCACTACTCAAGTTAATTTGTTCAGTGAATCTCCAGCTGACATAAATGATGAAGATTCCACATCAGCTGAACTAGAAAAAATCCAAGCCATAAGAAAGAAAGAGAAGGAAAACTTTGAGCTGTTGCTTAGACTCAACAAAGAGGAATTTGAGCTGGAACTTCAGCGACTACATCACAAGGCTGAGCTGGATGCACAGATGCTACATAATCAGCAAAAGATGCAAGCACTAGCGGCAGATCTCCATTCTACACCTAAAACTGGAAAAATTCCTACTACACTGCAACCCTCGCCATCCCAGATGGCAGATGATTCGATCTCACAACTGCTAGAGTTCTCAAGGCAGCAGTATCAAGCCCAAGTGGACAGTCTCAGGCTCCCACCAACAGATCTAATCAAGTTTGATGGTGACCCCCTTCAGTACTGGAAGTTCATGAGGCTTTTCACTGCAATGGTGGACAAAGAGTCTGTTTCCGCTGAAGAAAAGTTAACTCGTCTGCACCAATACACAGAAGGAAAGGCTCGAGATGCTATTAGTCACTGTCTATACAACCCCAATCCCAGCGCAGGTTTCAAGGAAGCACTCGACCGACTAAAATCAAGGTTTGGAAATCCTCATTCAATCTCCCAAGCTTGGGTTGAAAAGGTTTTGAACTTTAAAGAAATAAGAGACAATATGCAACTCAGAGACTTTGCAGACCAGCTGAGAGGTTGTAAGGACACGCTTGCTGCCATGAAATGTGAGGAAGAGCTCAGTGGTCGCCGCACATTATGTGAGATAATTAGCAAGCTACCATCAGATCTCAAGGCCAAGTGGCTAAATAAAAATTATGACATCACAAAGGAAGGACGTCTACCGAAACTCAACGATGTTGTCAGCTTTGTGGAGACAGAAGCTGAAAAGAGATCTGATCCAGTCTTTGGTGAGTTAATTAGCTGCAAGAAACATGAGAAGCCAAACAACTTTACATCACCTACCAAAGTCTCAAAGAAACAACATCAAAACTACCCCACCACTGTCAAAGTGGCTGCAGTCCATGAGAATAAGTCTGCACGTACCAAGCAGCCAACTTATTTGAAATGTCTTAAATGCTCCGAGCACCATTTCTTAAACCAGTGCCCAGGCTTCCGCTCACTAACAGTGCCGGAACGCCTTATGTTTGTTCAAGAAAACAAACTATGCCAAAACTGTTTCATGATTGGGCACAGTGCTGAGATTTGCACTCGCAACTGGGTGTGCAGCGTGCCTGGCTGTGGACAGAAACACAACAAATGGCTGCATCCTAACCACTCTAACAGACAGATTACAACAGCAGGCCAGGACCGCAGTGATGACAATAAAACTACCCAACAAACACAACCTATCAGATCACCTAATGTCACATGTGGATTCGCTGGCGCTGCAAACGGTAAAGTTTGTTTACCTATTGTTCCTGTGGTCGTTAGGGGCAAAGCTACAAACATCAGTTCTATTACATATGCATTACTCGATCCTGGAGCCAACACCAGTTTAGTGTCAGAAGAACTGACCAAGAAGCTAAAGGTCAAAGGCAAGCCTTCAAGGTTAGACCTTGATACTGTAGGAGGAAGCCAAGAAGGCTTATTTACTCAAA
Organism: Gambusia affinis; assembly: GCF_019740435.1. NCBI lineage: Eukaryota > Metazoa > Chordata > Actinopteri > Cyprinodontiformes > Poeciliidae > Gambusia > Gambusia affinis. The sequence goes on from NC_057873.1 coordinate 23,653,281, forward strand.
GTGTTGATCTTGAGATTGACTCTCTGTATGATGGCAGCATCTACACACTTAATGGTGTGAGAACACTTAAAAAATTAAACATAGGACTTAGCTGTCTCGCGACACCTGACGAGGCAGCCAGATGGGATCACCTAGCAGACATCCCTATTCCCAGCATCAAGTCTAATGATGTGCACCTCGTCATTGGACAGGATGCTCCCCGTCTTCTCAGACCTGAAGAGTACCGCGTAGGAGGTGATAATGACCCTTACGCTACCAGAACAGTACTCGGCTGGGCCATAAATGGACCCATTGATTACAAAGATGTTAGGACAGCTAAGGCCTACTTCCTCAAGTCAGATCAAAGTCTGCATACACAGGTGGAAAGATTTTGGAAACTTGACGACCCCGCTCAAGAGAACAATCTGTCAATCAATGACCACAAGGTGATTAAACTGTGGGAAAACTCAGTTACCAAAGAAGGCTCACACTATACCTTAGACATACCTTTTAAGAATGAGGCAGTGACACTACCTAACAATATCAACTTAGCCACACGGAGACTACAACTACTGGAACGCAGACTAACAAAGGACAAAGACCTGAAAGACAAGTATGTTAAGGCGATGAAGTCAACCATTGATAAAGGATATGCCGAAGAAGTCTCAGTCTCGTCGCTTGACCACAATGATGGGAAAGTTTGGTATCTCCCACATCATCCCGTAACTAATCCTCGCAAGCCTGGAAAGGTGCGAGTTGTCTTTGACTGCGCAGCAAAGTACGACGGAATATCTCTCAATGACGTCATCCATCAGGGCCCAGATCTAACAAACAAATTAATAAATGTGCTGATTCGCTTCCGACAAGGTCCTGTTGCTATAATGGCGGACATCGAGGGCATGTTCAATCAGATACATGTAACTCCAGAACACAGAAATGTGCTACGGTTCCTGTGGTGGAAGGACCACGATCCTAATAATGAGGTAGTTACATACCGGATGACATCCCACCTCTTTGGCGGAGTGTGGTCTCCAAGCGCAGCAAGTTTTGCATTGAGGAAGTGTGCATTAGATCATGCACATCTATATGATGCAGATACCATCTCCACTGTAGAAAGAAACTTCTACGTGGATGATTGCCTGAAATCCTCAGACTCACCCCAACAGGCCATCCGTCTAGCAGCTCAGCTGATAGACCTACTCATGCAAGGAGGATTTCGCTTGACAAAATGGACAAGCAATTCAACTGAAGTCCTACAGTCCATCCCAGAGGAGGAACATGCAAATCAAGTACCATTGTTGGACCTGGATGGAGATCCATCTTTGGAAAGAGCTCTGGGAGTGTTCTGGGACATAACAGATGACTGCATCACCTTCATCATCAAGGTCAAGAACAAACCCAGCACAAAAAGAGGCATCTTAAGCACAATAAGTTCAGTTTATGATCCCCTGGGGTTAGTTGGCCCATTCATTTTACGGGGAAAGGCACTGTTTCAGGCACTATGTCGCTTGAAGCTAGGTTGGGATGAAACTATCCCAAGTGACATTGCTGAGCAATGGGGCCGGTGGTTAGATGACCTACCAAAACTCTGCAAACTACAGGTGCCTCGATGTCTCAGACCTGAAGGTTTTACTGCAGATTCAGTCACCATGCAGATTCATCACTTCTGTGATGCTTCTGAATTGGGTTATGGTGCTGTTAGCTATCTTAGGGTTGTAAGCAACAATAACATCTACTGTAATATCGTTCTCTCTAGGAATAGGCTGGCTCCTGTCAAACCAAGCACTATTCCAAGACTAGAACTGGCAGCCGCTGTAGTAGCGGTACAGCTTGATCAGAAAATCCGTCAAAGCTTCGAGCTACCCCTCCTGGATTCTGTCTTCTGGACAGATAGCACTATTGTCCTGCATTACATCAGGAATGAAGAGAAACGATTCCAAACCTTCGTTGCAAATAGAGTTTCGCAGATCCGTGAAGTCTCACAAGCCTCACAATGGAAACATGTTTGCACAGAACTAAACCCTGCAGATGATGTTTCAAGGGGTCTGTCTGCTGAAGAACTTACAAACAGTGAGCGCTGGCTCAAAGGCCCTGCCTTCCTGTGGCAGGAAGAAGAGTTATGGCCTTGCCAACCTGAACTAGGAAGCTTACCTCCTGAAGCAGAAATAAAGAAGTCAAGTCAGACATATGCAGTGTCTTCCAAGCTCACCATTCAACCAGCAATTGACTGTTTCATTCAGAGGTATTCCTCCTGGTACAAACTCAAACGAGCTATCGTATTGATCCTACGAGCTAAGAATATCCTTCTGAAGAAGTCTGATCCTAGACTATGTGATCCAATAACACCAAATGAAATGAAAATAGCAGAGATTGCTATCATTGACTACGTTCAACGCACCCACTTTACCTGTCCAATGAAAGGTGAAGGCATCAGGAAGTTAACTCCAGTACGACTCAGTGATGGATTACTCCGCGTTGGAGGAAGGCTCACCAATGCTCCAATAGCCGAAGCGGCAAAACACCCTGCAATTTTGCCTCGAAATCACCATATTAGCAAACTTATCATATGGCATTTTCACAAACTCACAGGTCATTCTGGAGTTGAAAGGGTACTTGCTGAGATTAGACAATTCTTTTGGATTGTCAGAGGCCGCATAGCTGTGAAGCAAGTCCTAGCACAGTGTGTACCTTGCAAAAGACAAAGGGCTCCAGTCAGTACTCAGTACATGGCCGACTTGCCCATTGATCGTGTGACTCCATGTAAGCCGCCTTTCACTCACGTCGGAATTGATTATTTTGGGCCCATTACCATTAAAAGAGGACGGAGTGAGGTGAAGAGATATGGTTGTCTATTCACTTGCCTAACTACCAGAGCCATCCACTTGGAGGTGGCGCACAGCTTGGACACAGAATCATTCATAAATGCTCTTCAACGATTTATGGCTCGTCGTGGGACACCTCAACTGATACGCTCGGATAACGGGACGAACTTTGTTGGTGCTCGTCACGAATTGCGGAAAGCTTTGGAAGGATGGAACCAGCAAAGGATCGAGGATCATCTACTTCAGCGAGAAACGCAATGGAAGTTTAATCCTCCTGCCGCCTCACATATGGGGGGTGTATGGGAGAGACAGATCCGTTCTGTGCGCTCAATTCTCATGAGCGTTGCAGGACAACAGACTTTGGATGATGAAGGATTAATGACACTTTTCTGTATCATTGAAAACATTGTCAATGGGAGACCACTGACAAAGTTGTCAGATGACCCGAGGGATGGTCAACCTTTGACTCCCAATGACTTGCTTCTGCTGAGATCAGAGTGCGCTCTGCCTCCAGGTCACTTTGTAAAACAGGATCTGTATCGTCGACGTTGGCGCCAAGTCCAGTATTTGGCAGACATTTTCTGGGTTCGGTGGGTGAAGGAGTACCTACCCAGCCTGCAGCAAAGGCAGAAGTGGAACCACCATTCCAGAAACTATCAGGTCGGAGATCTTGTACTGATTCTGCACGAAGGCACCCCTCGCAGTCAGTGGCCTCTTGGTTTGGTCACAGATGTCAACATTGGAGCTGATGGACTGGTGCGATCAGTGCAAGTAAAGACTCATAGAGGGACTTACACCCGTCCAATACACAAGCTGTGTGTTCTAGAAGGAAATATGGATGAGTAGATTTACTTATCTTCAGCTTGTATGGGTTCTCTATGTTAAAGATGACTTTCACTCAATCTTATGTTCATGATTATGTTCAGCATTAAAATTGAAGAGTTATCTAAGGTTAATACTTTACGCTTACTTCTCGTTCACCAATTTACCTGGGATGAACATCTGTAGAGTTCATCGGGGCCGGGATGTTGGATTCACTCCTCCCATTCCGCTAGGGGGCGCTGTAGTTGCTTTGCATTTGGGACGGGAGGGAAGATGAAACCAGTGAAGAAACTTACGGCAGGCCAGTAATGTACTGAGACTGTCGTTGGCTGAAACTAAAACGCTAAATATATCATAAAATCACATCTTATGAGTGTTGCCCAACGTGGTAAGTTTTATTAATGATGTTAGTTGTGAGAAGATATGATTTTTTGTTTTCTGTTCGAAGCGTGAGCTCGGTAAATTTGCTAGAGCTAATTAGCATATGCTAGCTGTGTTTGCTGCACTGTGATGTTTGAATGCCGATGTTTATTACATTAAGAAGTGTTCTGAGAGTAAAATTTGTCTTATAACCAGTTAGTTAAGTCAATCCTAGCTCTTAAAACTATGTTTAAGTTGTTTATTGAATATTGCAATACTAAGTATTGATGTTTTGTTTTTACTTTATTTACAGTTTAACCGGACAGCATGTCTGTGTAAAAGCACTGGGCAATAAAAATAACAACAGCTACAACAACAACGACTATCTTATGTTCTTTGTAACACTGACGTCATCTTGAAGCTCTCTTTAATATTTCATTCAAGTGTCGTGAAATTAAAAGGTTCAAGGAGGAAAAAAAGCAAGGGAGGAGGGACGGGGAGATGAAGAGAGAAGCTAGAAATAATAGCACCACCTATCTTTTTTTTGGAATGGCAAAGTTCATGCGAGGACATTTTATCCGACAATAAGAGCCTCTTGATTGGTGTTATCGCACTGAAAGAGAAGAGGCGTGCTAACAAATTCCAAGCAGAATAAAGAGTGTGTGCAAGTTGTAGCAATTTGCATCACATTTTCTGAAACAGTGCACTTTAAATTCCAGCTTTATACTGTAATTGATATTCAATAGAGACTGCCCTCCACAGCAGAGAGCAGTTCCAGTATGGCAGAGGCTTTTTAGTGGAGCTGAACTCCTCCCTGCTTGTTTGGCCTCTACAAAGCAGAACAGTGACCTCCTGTGGAGCTTCCAGGACAATGCAGAACCCATGGTGACGTCACTGTAAAGCAAGTGCTGAAACTATCTGATGAACACCAAAACGAGAAGACGGTGTAGATTTCACTGCAAGGGGTTTGAAATCAGATTAACCTGGCCTTTAAAAGTAATTACATTTTTATAATGCGATGGCCGTGACACTGCGCTATTTAAGAGGCACTGTGCGTTTTGGATCTGCACCCATCCGGTTCAGACTCCTACCCATATCACATGAGGCCTGTCGCACAGAGGTAATTTGTTTTACACACTTCAGAGAGTGGATGACATGACAGGTCCCAGGTGTGAAAGGGCGCATGTTGAACTTGACACTTTGCTGGCAGGTGATTAGCAGACAGTCAGACCTCGCTGCCCCCCATCAGACATTATTACACACAGGGCTCCATCTCCCGAACACATAATTATAAGAGTCATATGAATGTCCTTCACATGTCTGCGGGGGCGGCTGAAGACTTCAACAGGGAAACTTGGCGCACCGACGTTCTTTTCAATCAGTTCCGGCTTGGGCGTCGCCTGGAGGAGTTGACGTTCTTATGCAACCATATTTAAAACCCGGCCTGTCTTTGTATAATGTGGTGTGAAATCGCTAATGAATCTGCCGATCAATAACCCCGGTTGGTGTGTTAGAGCACTCTTCCTACATCCTGTCAGGCCTGTCACGGCGCAAAGCTAACTCAGACGAAAAAAGCAAAGACCTCAGACACCCACACCTGCATCAACAACCCGCCGAACGTTTTATCTCGCTAAAAAGAATTCGACAAGAGGGAGGAGGTCAATGAAATCTGCAGCCTACAGACACAGCATCACTCCGGAGGGGCAGATACAGATTACAACCCATGTGTGGGAAAACCTTTCCAATCGTTTGCACCTAATGAAAAGAAATGATTAAACACGTGAACTGCCTCTATGAGGCTTAACTAAGCCCAAAACTAATTTGAGGCAGTCCTTAAGCCCCTAACCTGGGTTTTATTTTGCATTGTCCCCGGTATTACAGTAACAGGATTGTGAAAATGTTGGCTCCAGTTACAGCTATCCCCTCCAGCAATGAAGAGACCAGTGGGGGCCAGCATTCATTTCGAAGGCTTTATGTTTCATTTGCATAAATACTATAAATCATTAATGGGATGTACTGCTCCACAATAAAGTGGAAAGTAGAAAAGGCAGAGGTGGCTACATCCTGTAGCACTGACTTAGTTTGCAATGTGATGATTGAGTATAACATGAAGGCTCTTTAAGGAATAATGTGAAAAAACTGATGGAAAACTAGTTGAGACAGTTTGATTTACATTTTGTAAGGTTTCTGCCACAACTTCCATGTATTTTACGGTGACACGCTGACACAAAGTTAGTTCAAATATGTGGTTTTCAAATCAATTTTACAAACAAAATTACAAAGCAGTCCTTAGAAACCACCAAATATGTAAATACAGACCACCTGCATATTACATACAGTTCTGTGAAGGCTCCAGAGGTTTGTCACACAAAAACTAGAAAATAAACAGTGTTATGAATAGCAAAGCCCAAACTGGGTTGGGAGTAGAGGAGTCCAGAGAAGGGCTGTTTTTTTTGTTATTTAAAAAAAAAAAAAAAGCAACATTAAAACCTAGCATCTGAGAATTACACAACTTCAAATTAACCAGGAGATGTTAGGCAACTTAAACTGACAGCTTGATCCGTGAAGACGTTGAAAAGATCCACAACTATTTGCTGTGCGATTTGGTCAATTTGAAAGACTGGGAAGAGAAAAGCCCTTTTTGATAGAAAGACATAAGAAGTCTAGATTGTAGTTTGCCACTAGGCACGTGTTCACAAGATGAAGAGTGCTGTGACCAGGTAAGACTAAGATGAAACATTCTGACCTATGTACCAAAAGCTAAGTGGAGGAAAACCTTTTAAAAACACTTGAGACTTGGGAGGGATTCACCTTCTGGTGGCACAACAACTCTAGGCCATGTTTTAGAATGGTTCAGTCAAAGTTCAGACCTAAATCCAATTGAGAGCAAGACATGAAAATTGCTCTTTACAGCTGCTATATCTGTGCAAAAAAAGAAAAGATCTAAAAAAAAAAGACTTTAAGACTTTGGCCTCTTCTGTAAATGTGCGAACCCCCAAAAATTGCAGCGATTGTTGGAAGAAAAGCATAATGTTGACCTGGGTGAACTTAATACATGAGCACAGGACACTTTTGATTTAAACCAGGGACTATTTCAATTCCAGTGTAAATTTGCTTGGTGTAGAGGTAGAGTAAGCGCCACAAGTAGAGAGGCTATAGTCCTCAATGCAGCCGTCCTGGGTTCAATTCCTGACTCTCAGACCTGCATGTCTTCCCCCTGTTTCCTATCTGGTGATTGTCAATAAAGGTCTCTAAAGCAAACAAACAAACAAACAAACAAACAAATAAATAAATAAATAAATAAATAAATAAATAAATAAATAAATAAATAAATAAATAAATAAATAAATAAATAAATAAATAAATAAATAAATAAATAAATAAATAAATAAATAAAAATATTGATATTTTATATAACATCCCATATAAGCACATCAAAATTTGGAGTTGCATCATCACAAATTGTGAAAAATGTTCAAGGGATATGAATAATTTCACAAGGCTGTATTTGACTCATATTAGGTGAACACTGTAAGAGCCCAAACTAAAAATTTCCATTTGTCTACTTGACAGTGAAGGGTTCACCATGGGGATAACATACTGTAAATACAATAGAACAGGGGCACAGTGAGCCTGAGGCGAAGTCACTGTGCTATTTCGGTGACAGAAACCTACATGCTTCCTATTTTCTTCTATTTAGAGCAATAAAAATTTTGTATTTCTTTTTTTTTTAAGGCTGCACAGATTAGAAATATGTGTGCTCGTTGATGGAGCAACAATTTGTTCCCCACACCGGATTAGAAGGGGGTAAAACCAGCGTGACAGGTTAAATGCTTCGGCGGAGGGTACAAGCTGCACAGCCTGCTGGCTCAGTAATCTGCTGAACCTCTAATGCATTGTATAGTGATGAATGAGAGGCGGCTGCAGAAAAGTCAGTGGGTTATTTCAGGACAGCTCCACGCAGACCCGGAGGTTAACCCAAGGACCTAAATTTGTGGCGCAATCCCACTGAATGTCTCGTATCTCTGTGCCAAACACAAAAAGAGGGAGGTGGTGGGGGCATACAGTAACCTTGCGAAAGTTTCCTAAACTTTGCCTAACCTATTTTATCTCTCCTGCCAGGCTTCCACAGCTGCAGCCGCTGCAGCAGCTGCCTGACCTGATAAAGCCAAGAGAACAGTGGGAGGGTGAGGGAGTGATAAAGAGACGGACTGAAACACAGCGAGTGGGCGAGGGGCCCAGAGAGAGAGAGGGAGAGAGAGAGCAATATCCTTTATGAAGAAGATGGGAAAATGAGACATTAACTATAAAAAGAGGAAGGCCAGAAATAAGCTCTAACATGTCAGAAAAGGGAAGGAGGGGAGAAGGAGAGCTGCTAGAAATGGGAGGAGGAGATGAACAGCAGCTGGCAGACAGAAGAGACGACCCCACTTCTGCTCGGTCCGGTCTCAAGGCACCTTAGCAGGACAGATGGGCTCCTTTGGACCTCTGCGCCCTTCACCAGTCAACACACACGTCTGTGGGGTTCTGAAGAGTTCTGGGAAATATAAATGCTGTGAAGAGCGTACATTGCTGAGTTCTCAGTGGGGGATTCAAAGAAGTACTGGTTCAAAGAGTAATCCTAGAATTTAAATGTGGTTTAGTATCAAACTCTGCATCTGAAATAATTTTAACCATACACTGTCTCCTTTGAACGCCTAAGAGTTTGTCTGATCCTTGTCTTCTGAAAAGTTGTCTCTCAAGTATGCGTGTTTGAAAGCAGATCAAATTCAATTTAAAGTTCAATACTTTTTTTTGTAAACCTCAGACGTTCTTGTGTGTTTACCTCATTTAACTATCCTATATAGGACAATTTTTGACATATTTACTAATCTTCTGAAGACCAATGATTCTTAAGGGGACCAGAGTTCGGTCCTAATACAGTGGACTCCCTTACTTAGGCTCAGGGTTTTGGTTTAGAGGTATTATGTGCACTAGGTTTTGGTTAACTATGGTTGACTAGTAATGGTTAGGGTTAGGCATAAATGCAGTTACAAAATTGAATGGAAATTCAAACAAAGTTCTCAGTTTTCATAGAAGCACATGGATGTGTGTGTGTGTGGACAGTACGTTTACTTTGCCAAGAGGGAAATCTAGACATTTCTTCATCGATACTCTCTAGCTTATTTTGAGGAACCTTTGATGTTCGAAGGCCTAAAAAGAGTAAAGTTTTTCCACTGATGATGCTTTTCTCCATTGTGGCCCTCTGCACAAAACAACTTTTTAACTACCTCTGCCTTTCCTGTGGACAACATGTCGATTGGATTGACGGATACCGCAAAGAATCCCTTTCTTGTTTTTAGCACTTACAATTGGCTGTTTATGAAATGATCTGCCAGCCCGAGCATGCACAGAGAGATCATCCAAACTCCAGGCAGAAAGGGATTCCAGTGCGAGGCCTTCTTGTTGCAAGGCAGCCGAGCTACCAACTGCCTAAAAATAAACACTCAATTCCAACAAAACACAAAACTGCCTTTGATGACCTGAAGTAATATCACGGAAAATATTTTACGCTGATTCCATGATGGTGTAGTTGTTAACGCTATTTCCTTGGAGCAGAGCAGTCCTGGGTTGGAATCCCGGCCACCTTTTCTGTGCAAGCATGGATTCTTCCCCAGCACTCCGGCTTTGCTAAACTGTCAAGAAACATGCATGATAGGCATAAGTTTGAGAGAAAATGTTGTGTATTTTACTGTCCCTTGTCTCTCTGTGTGGACCTGTGATAGACTGATGGCCTGAACATGGAGTACCTCAAGTCTAGTGACTACCTGACTTTAGGCACCAGCTCCTTCATAACCCACATGAATCAGCAGGCATAGACAGTTAACGGATGTCTTCAGCCCGTTTTATGCACTATGGCTTTTCCATGATTTAATTCCTTTTATATTCCAAACAAACAGGAGAGGAAATCAAGCTGAGTTATGCATTCACATACACAAAGTAGACAAGAAAAGTTGAATGCTTTGTTCCTTTTTTGGTCTTGAATTTCCTGTTTTCTGAAAAATATCAACCATGCTGACAGAACACAGACCAGCCATTTTGAGACAAGGCCTCCCTCTAGTGTCATAACATGGCTATTACACCCCAGATGCACGATCAGCACCAAAGCCATGGACAGCTCCCATACTCACAATGCAAAATGTAGAATGGAATCTTAAAAACAAACTGGATTTAAAACTAATGTCTAGACTCCAAGCATCTCGGAGCGTCCCCTCCGGATTCTCATTCCTCATGTAATTTAGAGGCAACGCTGGCAGAAAAAAAACATTTACCTCACCCCCAAACACAATTTGATTGATGCCTCGTAATAAAAGGGCATTTGTCTTCTCGACAGTGTAAAATTGAAGCTGCAGTGGCCTGTGTGTCCGCGAGCCTCTCATCCGTGCATGAGTGCATGCAGGTGGTCTGGCTGGCTGTGCCGATGTGACACAGTATGATGAAACAATAAAATTTAGACAGCTGATTCATATCTGAGCATAAAGGCCAGAGTTTTGTGAGGTTCCCCCTTTAATGAAACTCATAATTCTGCCTCCCACAGCGGTGCTATTACAGCGCACAGGGATCGATCACAAAGAGAGATATCCAAGTTACAGCGTGAAAGATCAGTTTCGCAGACGAAAGCTGCATGTTGATCAAAGGAACAAACAAAAAGTCCCTTCATACAGACACCAGCATACATGCTTTCTAAAAGTATTCATACCCTTTAACATTTGCACATTTTGGACTGTAATAATCACATAAACTTTCTTGCTGACTTTAACCAGTAATGCCCTGTATTCAGATCACCTCATCTTCTTAGAATTTCTGATGGAGTCTTGTATTTTGGCGCAGAGTTGACCTGAGTTCAAGGTTCAAATAATCAGAAGTTGTAAAACACACTTGTCAAACAAGATGGCTGCCAGGAGTGTGCTGACATCACCTGGCAACTACGGAAACCCAAGAAGTGTACGTATTTTAAAAAGAAATAATAATCCAGATTTTCCAAAAATTAAATCTTCAAATCAAATTAAATCCTACTGATAAAACTGACTTATGACCCAGTCCTAGTACAAACATTTTCAAATAATCTGTTTTCTCCTAATGTAAAAGTCTGCACTACTTCGTGTTGGACTATCACAACAATTTCAGAGAAGAAAAATACAGAAAGGTTTGTCATTGGAACAAGTCAAAATGTGAAAAAAACAAACATCAAACATACCGAGCATACATATTTTTTCCAAGATACTGTTTCAGGCTCTGTTATACAGTCTGCTTTTGTCTAAGACTGGCATTGAAGTCACAAAGGTTACAAATCCAATCACTTTAGAGATGGTTTCTGCATCTTTGTGTGTCAGGGAGAGGAAAAAAAAAATGACCTCATTGCTGGTGAGTGCTTGTGTTTGTGCCTGTGCACACTGAGGATGAATAGCTGGCTCAACAGAAATGAAACTGGGAGAAATTCAAACACGGGGGAGCCGAAAGCATTACTGTAAAGAAATATTTCAACGAGAAGAAAGGGCGAAACAGACAGAGAGTGACAGTTTGTGAAGCGAGGCAGAGTTCATATCGGACTATTGTAATCCATCAACTGTATGGAAGGAAAAAACCCCTGAATCACTCAATATGGAAAGAAAAGCTGAGCCTCCCTTTGATACACAGAGAGGGAGGGAAAGAGAGACAGAGAGAGAGAGCAGATCTACAGGATCAGCACATTCAACCAGTGAACTAAAGTCTGTTTTTCATCTTCTCCTCCTCTTTTCTGCTCCATCTTCTTTGACCTTAGGGTCCTAATGCACTCATACAATTCACTCTGGCTTTCTCTCAGTGATGATCATCTGCCCCTGTCAGCAGGTCTAAGTCACTGAGCTAAGCAATTCCCTGCCTTCCCAAAGGATCTCAACTAGAACCACTGTCTGTTATATTATATAGATATATAGAAAGCTCTATATATTTATATACCATAAGAATGTGTGTACAGCATAAACAATCCTGGATGACTTCATGGACTGTACACCCACTGGGTATCTGTCAAGACATACTTATTTCTGCTGTTCGCCACTCTCAATTGTCTTCCGTCATCAGCAATCTAACCCCTTCGTCATCTACAAGAATCTAAATCAAACGGTCTCCTCCAGCAGCAACTGAGAGGAAAACTGCCGCCTAAATCTCACAATCCTAGCCATCTCTGAGACTTAACCTGCCTGTTGACTCCAGCCTCAGGGATTAGCAGGTAAGTGTACAGACACTTGCTATTCAGCCAGCAGCGTGCAGACAATGCCGGCGTAGAATTATAATGACCACAATAGAGTCAGTGGTGAAAATCCAGAGGATTTATCTACGGCTTCGTGACGTAGCAGGTAGGGCAGTCGGTCTGAATGAGAATGGCTGTGGTACAGATTTTTACTGTCACTGTGTCTTTGCTGGGTGAAAATGTGTGCTTCTGTGAATGTCTTTGATTAAATCCGTTTATATTTACTCTTTGAGAAGGGATTGGATTTGGGTTTGCAATCTGAAAGAATTTTAACTAGAACCTGCTGCCCTCTTCTGGGCAAACTCAATACTACATGAACAGTTTTCCTAGGTAGGACTTAAAAACGGTGAACTCTAAGATCTCCATAAAGGTGTTAGAAACTCATCCTTTAAATGAAAATAAAGTTAAAATAGCGTCATATATTCATCCCACACACACACCTGCACACACTGTTGAGTAAGATGATAACTTAAACATTTGCAGCAAAGGATGGAAAAGTTGTGGCGTATATGAAATTAGATTAACTTCCACTTTCTGAAAAGTTGAAATTAATCAACTTTTAGATTGGCTTTTTTCTTTTCTGTAAATGGTCGCAGGAAATCTCTTAGCTAAACTTAGATTTTTTTTCTCTTAGTTAGCTATTGTGTTGTTAATTGTCATTCAAACAATGTAAAATTTGCCCTCAGTAAAAATGTTTCTAGCCTCACATGGGGAGGCAGTGACTCAGGAGGTAGTGGTTGCCAGTTTGAACCCCTGCTCCATCCGTTGCCGTTGTGCCTTTGGGGAAGACACCTCACCTGCTTTGCTTGCTGGTGGTCAGAAGGTTTGGGCATATTTATTACAAAGTCTTACTTCTACCAATTTGCCCCAAGGCAGCTTTGGCCGTATAGTATTTTAACACCATCACTGATTTTAGTGTAAAGCTCTTTGGAGTCCTCTGACTTGATAAAATCCTACACAACTGCCGTCCACTTAACAGTTTGGGTATGTCTTTTTTTTTTTTTTTTTTTGTCGCGCTTGTTATCAAATTCCTGCTTTAAGCATGTTTACTTTTATTCTGTATGGCTGAAGCAAAATGTTTGAGCTGTCAATGACAACACTGGACAGATTTCAAGAAATCTAAGCAGAAATCAATGCATCTATGCATTTACAAGAAATCTATGCATATATGCAGTTTGTAAAGCTGACAAGGCTAGACCATAATGGACAGATTTTATGATTAGATACCTTCAGGAATCATTTCTGAGGCAACTTATTGTGAAAATCATATGTCTTGACAGGTGGGTTCAATTGCAATTCTTTCCAAGTCTCAGAACTACTGCACCACCAACTTCTTCCATCAAAGTCACCAGGCAGAGACAATTACACAGAGCCCAATCCTATCAGTAAGCACCGCCACACATGTGTTTGCAAGACAATTATCATTATTCCAGACATCACCAGAGGGAAAAAGTAAGAAGAAAATCCTCTCACACCAGGAAGAGACATGTTTAGATTGGCTAAAACAGTAGAAGTTCAGGCCGTGAATCACATAGAAATTTAAGATGATCCAAGTAGAATTCAACATTTACTTATTTAACAAGCGGAGATCAGATTGCATAAGCACAACATGTTTAAACTCTTGCAACTTCAATTCAGCTCAGAAACTTCGGAAACCTTCTTTAGATATGCAAAAATTGGTTTGCCAACCAAAATGTTTACTATGTTGGCTAGTTGACAGCTGGAGCCTTCTTGTTTTTTCGAGGTCTCAGTCCAAAACAGAATGCATTTTGTTATATCCCACACAGGCAATCCATGCCTCATTAGCCAGTTGTGCTTTTATTCTCATTTAGCATTTGTAAGTGGAAAAAGTAATTAACTACTGAGTCTTCAATCAAAAGCAGTGTCTGCTTAATAGTTGCTGATGTGGATAAAACGACAAGGCAATCCAAAGTAATATAAATTTAACCAGAACCACCTTTTATATTCATCATCAAGGCTAAGTACAGGTTGTGCACCTTATGGAGCAAATATTGACATAAACTTAGCAAAAGAAAAACTTCCAACAGAAGCCCATACATTGCAATTTGTTTTTTCTTTAGCAACCTGAAACACAAGGTGTCTGTGTTACCAAGGCAGCGCTGATCAAACCACTTATTTTTTCCACCTGCACTTGAAATGCTATTGCCTGTGTAATTGCTCTGGAGACTTTTTTCTTAGTTCGGCTTCCCGCAAAGTTTATGTAGAAATAAAGCAGAAAACACATAATTTCTTTCAGCATCTTTTGATGCTGTTGAGACTTTTCCTCCAATGCAGAGAAAATAGAGCAACAGCAAGCAGAATGTCACATCTTTGCAACGATCTAATACACACACAGACACATACAGCCGTCCTAAACACATGTTGACATGTCATCTGCATGCCTAATATTTTAATGGCGAGTATGTGTGACACTCGGATGACTTACAGGGGTGCTGCCATCTGACAGGGTCATCATGCTGATCGACATGCTCATCTTGTCAGAGGAGGAGAGCGAAGGTGGGGATGGACTCCGTTTCTCCACTTCCTGTCTCTGCAGAAAGTCTCGCCAAGCCCGCTGGATGCTACACAGCGAGACGAAGACAAAACGTGACTAAGGACGACAAAGGATTATGATGCAAGCTTTCTGCAAAAGGGTTTCACCACTAAAGAAGCATATTTGCTCACGAGTCTCATGAGTTAGAAGTGTTAGAAGGTACTAACACTTCAAAATTCCAGATTTTCTGATCTGGAGCTGGGACTTTCTAACCTTGCGAGAGTGCAGTAATGAAGACTGAGGACAGTCATCAGTGCATGTGGAAACAGCTAAATATAAAATCTTGTGGTAAAGTCATTTTCCATTTAAGCGTTAAAGGGTTTCCATTAATCTATCAACCTGAAATTATGGATGGATGAATCCACAGACAGACCATGGATAAACAAATATTTGGATGGGCTGATTGGCTCACATTCAGATCTATAAACGGATGAAACATTGATGAACTGATAAATAAATGGATAAATAAACAAAATAATGGACATATGCATTGATGAAAGGTGGCTAAAGTGGCTAAATCGACAGATGGATGAATGGATGGATGATATATTAATGGACAGACGGACGGCGGGATGGATGCACTGATAGATGGATGAAAACATAGAAGGATAGATGAATGGATGGGTGAACAGACGGATCAATGGAAAGTTGGTTCCAAAAAGAAATTGATGAATGGATAGTAAATGGAAAGATGACTGGGTAGATCAATGTGCAGTCTGGGTGGAGCAAGGTATTTTTCAAAACTTAGATATGCCTCATCAGCTACAGGAAGCAAGGTCTTGAAAATATAGATGTTTTCTTAAGTTTTTTCATACTGTTCCAGAGATGTAAAATACCTAAATAAAATTATAGGTTTTTTCAGATTTGCTGAAGATGCAAAATGCTGATTCAGATTGTATCAGACCTTCCTTCTGGTTTTTACTGTCACTCGTTTAATTTGATGTTGCTTTGATTCTTTCATGCATGTTTGAGAAATCCTTTATTCTCCTGCGTGCCTCAAGTGTGCCTAAACTCTTGATCCCACAAAGGGCTGCCTGTTTCCAGAAAGTTCCTCTTTAGAGTTACAGTCCCCAAACTTCTGCCTCACAGAGTGTTCTTACACTGCATTTTCCCACTCAGCCCCTCCAGACTAGTGGCAGCACCTGATTGAACTTGCTCATTTGAGGAGCTCATCATACAAGTTACGTCTCAGTCCAACGCTCCTAAGAACAGTTGTAAACGACATAACGAGAACCATTCTTGTGATGAAATTGGAGTTTCAGAAAAAGCAGGAGCTTCTTAAAGAGACAGAGGCACATTTTCAAAGTGTCAAACTATGAAGTCAAGTTTGATATATAAAGCATTTACTGAAGGTAACGTAGTAAACTGATTGTGCTGTAAAATGGCACCATGTTCCTGGAAAATACATAATACCAGCCTTTTAAGGTAAACTTACTTTTCTCCCATGGTAAGAACATGACACAATGCAATGGTAAACATGTGAATGAAAATGTTTACTTTTTTCCTGCTGTAATTGAATCTATTGGCCAGGCTTTTGAACTGTATACTCACATCAACGCTTTAGTCTCCATAGGTGGCAGGTTGATATTGATGTTGTTGTCTAGGTCCATAGTCAGATGATTACTGGCCCGGAGAGGAGAGAGGACAGTCAAAGGACACAGGAATACAGGTTCAATCTGGGTTACAGGTAATTAAACAGTGATGACTGGGTCCCAAGAGCAGAAAAACTGTCTGTGTGTTTGTGTCTGTTTTCTCCACAGAAGCAGAGAGCTCATTCAGTGTATCACATTATGAATGTGTGTGTGTGTGTAGGAGCCAACTCACCTCTGCAGCCGGAGAGCTTCATCATTAACATGCTTGTAGCCTCTCTGGAGGGTCTTCAGTTGATCCTGGATAAATGAGACGAAAAGGACAGAACAATGAGTCAAGGAGACAGGAATCAGACGGCAGCTGACGTCTCAGACAGCAGAACTTCTCCCCTGAATTGGGGGGGGGGGGGAGCCAAAACGCGCTGCAGATGAATAAACATGTTTGGTTCCTCAAAGTAGCACGTCAGCTAGCGGAGGTCAGCGTCGTGTTTTTATGTGGAGCCGTTGAAAAACAAAGAGAACTTCTGTCGAAACTGCTGCCTTAACATTTTCCGAGCAATCAGCCGGGAGGTAAAGTACAGAAGATGCATGAGGGCATCCTTCATGTACGGCACCGTTGCGCAGACAGACAGTTTGAAGACAAAGCCATAAAATTTTATGCTTTACTAAAATAACTTTTAGCTCTTCACTCCTTTCCTCAGTAACTGCTCCCCCTTCCCTTCCCTTCCCCTTTGGCTTGGTTCTTGTGTTTTAATAGCACCGTATAATGAGGCCAGACCTGCCTCTACATAATTGAGCAGACTAATTCAATTACAAAGGACCAGCGGAGTTAAAGTGGAGCGCTTCTTTCAGACGAGCCAAGAAGGTCACATCAGGGCACCGATCATCCACTGGCTTCATCACAAAGCGCTGATGTGTGTCTACAGTCAAATTCTTTATTACTGTTTGACTTTCTGAATAATGGCTGCGTAACAACCTCATCATTAAGAAATATATGACATCAATTAGATGGCCGATTAAGTAATAGAGAAGCCCGGCTGGAGAAACATGTCAGATCTATTAAATGAAGTGCTGCACTAGAATGAATGTTTACTCCTGAAGGAAACATTTTACTTTATGACTTGGTCTCTGAAGTTATTTGTTGTATAATGACAGACAGCGCCTTGCCAGACTTCAGACTGTCACATAGGGGTAAGTGATAGACCAACATCAAGTGGTGCGGCGCTGCCAAGAGGAAAGCAAATGAAACATGGTTTCCAACATTTTGTAGAAATAAAAACCTTGAGATTGGTGTTTGGTGTGATTTGCCCCATTTACTGTGATACCCTTAATAAACTCCACCGCTTCTAACTGCCTTGAAACGTCACCCGTTAGGTAAATAGGGACCCAACTGTATATAATTTAATCTCAGTGTGTACAGTATTGTTGTGGAAAGGCTTTAGGGGTTTGGTGGAGAATATTAGTGAACAAACAGCATGGCACCATGTCCATGTCCAAAGTCCCAGGGCTGATCAGAGATAATTTTACAGGGAAGTTTAGAGCAGAGTGAGTTTATGAACCAATTTCCCAAGATCTGAGCAAAACATCTCAACTGTGGCAGCATGTTGTGGGATTGCCTTTCTTCAGCACTGATAGTGGATGTCGGTCAGAGTTGAGAAGAAAAAGCATTGGTATAAATCATTTTTCTTACTTTGTACTGGTGTATAGTTGGTGGTAATTGGTTAAAAAATGACAAAATGTGAAGGTTTTAAAAGGTATGCTTTTGCAAAACCCAGTATGTAACTGTTGTGTCTTTGGAAAAACGTCCTTTCAAGCAACTGAGGACAGCAACACAATCCTTTTCCCCATAATTATTTTACATGTTTATGCAGACAGAAACGGTTAGTTTGGTCTTGGCTTTGCTTACCAGATGGAACAATAAACTCATTAGACAAAATATACATACCAAACAACGGTTGTTTCAAGGGGATGTTTTCAATTTCATCTTTAGCTTCTTGATTGAGTGGAAGCACAAGTGCGGCTCTATGTGGATTCTGGATAACTAAAACTTCCCCGACCCTTCCCTCCTCTTTTGAGTCAATGTAACTTCTGCCATTTTCTACATCTGTCTTAATATCCTCCTGGACAGACAGTGGTCTCTTTCTTGGACAGTGTCCATTACCCATACACATTCAGGGAAAGGCTTCTTGAATGTGGCCGACTGGGAATATTGAGACAGGCTAACAGAGAATTCATTCAGAAAGATGTTGGTTAGAGAATAAGACAGCTGTTGGGAAACAAGAGATAAAACAGCGCAAAACAGTGGTAAAAAATGAGAAGGTGTGTGTGTGTGTGTGTGTGTGTCTTTGTGTTTTAGGTAATCGAGCTCCAGGGAGACATGAGCAAGTGGATCATTTCAATTTCCTTCCCTTTGTCCTTTTGAATTGATATCAAATTTTTCTGGAAGACTGCAGGATTTGATGGGTTACTTTGATTTTTTTCAGTTAGCAAAAGGATAAGCAGGTGAAGCTAATATCTTGAAGATAGATTACACGACAACACCTTGAAAGTGGTTAATGCTGTTTAGGAGTCTGTGTTAACATTTGAGAATAAAAATGTTAGAATCACTTTGACGTTGTTTTGACTGTTTCAAAGAGAGGGACCGCAGATATACATGCTATCTGGTTGGTGACGTATGTTCAAGCTTCCATTTTTCTGCAGTGTTTAGCTATGATCAGGTAAAAAAGGAACCACCGGAAAAATTTAAAAAATAAAACTGACACAAAACCAAGGTTATGTAGGTTTTCTGCTCCATACTTCTGTAGAGAGGTAACATCAAAGGGAACTTTTCTTTGCTGTGACGTTTTTGCTGCACTACTCCAGACATGCACAAAGATATATAAGGGAAGACTACCGCAGAAAGGTCAGTGAAGAAAAACACAAAAGGAGGCCAGGAGTCAAAGTATACATACAGAAAAGTACCGTTTCATTCTGTTGTTCGGGATTATTTGGATGTTGGAAAATAATTGGTATAAATTATGTATTTGATGTCACATACAATCTCCAGTAATTCTTGAAAGTACCTGTTGTCAAACAAACCTAACAGCTTGTAAAACGTTGCATATCATCTGCAGAATGTAACTGTGGCTAAAAGTTAGCACAAATTTCCAAGTTTATATACTGGTACCATCATGCAACACAATGTAGCAGTTAGCCTATGCTAATGGAAATGCATTTGATATGTTGGCTCATTTATGTAGATGCCAGGGATAAGGGACCGGTGTCGTTGAGAGAACCACGTAGTAAAGAACAGCTTCTGCTGAAAAGACCTAATAGGTTAAAAGCTATTGGGATGCTTTAAAGCTAGAAACATTCCCCCCTCTGACATGGTGAAGGATGTTAGATTTCAACATAATGAAATTACTGCAGCAATGTGAAAGTATATATATTTTATTCCTGCGACGCATAAGCAACATATATTCTAGACTTTACAAAGACACTAAGAAATTCTCAAAGATTTGGCCTGTACCCCTGTTGGCTGACAAGAAAAAAGTATTTTGAAGTCATCATTGTGTCAAAATTCAATGTTTAAAATTGACTCACAACCAAAAACAAATTTCATGGGCAGTTTTCTGTAACATTTGTCCCTCTGCATGCTGCCTCTAACATTAAAAGAAACACATGTCCTCTGCAGGTTTAGGATAATTGCTTTTGTCTATAGGCTAAAATTATCAGCCTCCATGGACAAAATATAGATATGCAGCGTTTATATTGAATTAGATTCATTAATTCTTTACTTACTCATCACTCTTTAGTATTTAGATATTCATTTGTACTAGTCGAGCTGAAATTCTGATAGTATCAAGCACCTAAGCAAAGTCCTGACCTCTGCAGGACATTTATGAACCTAATACCCGGGACTGATTTCAAAATCTATAGAGTAAACATTTGGCAATAATCAGGTATCAAATTAAAAAGATTAACACATTTTTAAAGGCATTTAATTTTCACTTGTACATAACTACCACCTTCCCCATATCCGTACCTGTATTAATCAAACTCTGCCTTATTATAAAATTCTTATCGTCTCATTTGCAGGATGAGAATGCCAAAAAAAGTACTTGGACATAAACCAGAGGTTTGCATAATTTAGTGGAAGGGCAGACAGAAAATCTATAGTCATTTTGGGCTCTGGTAGTGCCAAGAAGAGTTGTATTGATTTGTGTGTGTATATATGTGTCTTGTGTGTGCAGATATGTGTGTTGGTAAATTTATGGTGCAGTCAAACAGAGTAGAGAGAGCAGGATGCAGAGGGGAAGGGGTGCTGATGCAGAAGAGAACTTGAACCCGGTGGATGTAACAGACTAAGGGAAACATCTACACACAGCAAACCCAGGAGATTTAACTGTTTTATTAAGTAGGTGGGTAAGTTAGGTATGCACCAGGGTTCTATAATGGTCTTTACAATTTTAAAACATGCAAATATTTTAATTCATAATATTTCTGTGCTTTAGAGGTAAAAAACAGTAAAAAAAACAGACATCCCTTCCACACCTGTTGCTGCATGATGCAGATCAGCCTACAAAATGAAGGCTGGGACACTTTTCCTTTCCATACTACAAAAAAAACAAAACAACAAAAACAAAAAAACCACACAATTGGTTTTTTTATGCTGTGAAAAGCACAAAGTCTAGTTTGGAAACAGAAGGAGCACAAAGTACCACTCAGGTAACTGTTTTAATACAAATGGTGAAATAGCCCCATAAAAATAATCAACTAATTTAACATATTAGACTCCCAGTGTTCATCTACAAATTTCATTATGTCACAAACGTATATTATTTATGCAATGAAGAGTTCTACTGCCTTTACATTATGTTTTTTCTAGATTTTTTGTAATGCCTCTGCCTGTTCCATGTTTTGGGTTCTACTTTCATCTACAAAAACATGACACTTGATTATGGTGTTGGTTCTAAGAAATAAGGATTTTTGGAAATCTTTGGCCAGTTCTGTAAAATTTTAATGTCAGAATAATATTCTACATTTTAAAGGGATGCACAGATCTTTAAAGAATCCGCTGCTAACATCTTGTAACATCAGATTTGATGAGTTAAAGTCTGAATTAGCTTCAAAATGGGTGTAACACACTCTTTGAGAGGTTTTCATATTTCAAACTGGGATTTTCATGTTTATTACATTTAGTGAACGTGAACCTTTTCCTTAAAGTGGCAATAGAAGAGGTCAAAGAGCTTTTTTTTCTTGTTTAAACTGAAATCTTCAAAACAAGGTTTGCATTGGAAATGTGCAGCAATTTCTTACACTTTTTTTCCCCCTCAGAAAATTAAAAAAAACATGTTAGGTTAATTGAAAAAAAAAGCTAACTCCTCAAATCTCTTTGTGTTTGTGTGGCTTTTTGCTTCTTGTTTTTCTGCCCGCTGTGATTTCTCCCCCTGTCACTCACCAGGACAAAACACGAAAGAAGAAAAACTGGATTGACAGGTAATTCCTTCCCACCTGCCCCCAAAAGGATTATAAATGTGTTTGTGTACAAGTTATGGATTTAATGATTTTCTAATAAAATTCAGATTTTTGTTATTTTTCTAGCATTGAGTTTTATGGTTTTGTGTTAGCTACCTCATAGTGAGTTTTATTGGTATTTTACTGCCTCACAATATGTTTGGTGTCCGTAGTACAAGGTGTTAAAAGTTAATACAGCGCTTTAAAAGATAGCTGCACATCAGATTTTCTATAATAGAACTGTAAAGAGCAGCTAAACTGTCAGGAACCCAAAGATAAAAATGATAATAGATGATAGAAGGTGAGGTTGTAAAGCAGGTCGTATTTATCCTCTATAACACTTTTCATCACATCTTATCCTTAAGGAGACAGCAATCAGATATATAAATTGGCTATTTTCATTACAGATTATTGAAGGTTATACCGCTGACAGTAAAAAAAAAAAAAAAAAAAAAAAAAAAAAAGGCTTTCTTGGCATGCAAATAAAATTTTAATACATAAAAAAAGGACTATGGTGGAGGAGACTGCTGAGTAATTGATGATAGCAAGAGTGATATTCAAAGCTGGTTATGGGATTAAGAAAGAGAAAATGTGAAAGCAGATTCATTGTTGAGAAAGGAAAAGAAAGGAAAGAGGGAATAAGAAGGTGAAGGAACATGCCTGCAGGCTGTGAAGGAATTAAACTGGAACTATGCCAAGGCTGCCAGAGAAACATACAGGCGAGAGAACAGTCCTTCTGGGGATTGGGCCTTCATCTCTCCTGTACATTGACGTAAATCTGTCTCCTCTACCTCGAATAAAACACACACATAAACACACATGTGGGTACGACGCTCAATCCGCACATTATTCAACAGGATCTGCAGGCTTTGTAAATTATTTTTTAACTCAACTTAGAGGTCCAAGTGAAAGATAGATAAGAACAAATGGAAACACACTTGAAGTGATTCAAAAACCAGATAATGATCAGTTTTATGATTCTGGTATGTTTATTTAAATGTATTGTTGTCATTAATTCCAGTATTACGTTCACTTATTTACCATGGAGTCATAGCTGATTTTCTTCTCTTTTTTTTTTTTTTTTACTTGATGTAAAGTGGAGTCAACAGCTCACTGTTCATTCCTCTATTATCCAGCTTTGTTTATGTTCCTGGAGAAATCAATGAGCTCAATTACAGAGAAAAATATTAATGAGCAAACCAGGTAATATTTACACTTCAGTGCAAATGAAAACTAACAAGTAAAGGGAGAAAAACTGATCACAATGTTGTAACATGACAGACAAGGCACATACTTTACAACCTACAGATTCATTTTATTTCAGACACACCAACAAAATATGAGAACATTTGGAGAGCAATGGCTCAGTGGTAAATTGATTTAGTTAATTTAACCATGAAGAATTGAACATTTTTTATTCAATTTCATTTTCTTTCTGACTTAAATGTCAGAGAATGACCCATTAGAAGGATCATATCTGGAGGTGCAGAAATATGAGGTTTCTGTACCTCCACCATCAGTGTCAGTGTTGCTTTGGAAGAGGAAACAACATCAGTATTTACACAATCTTAGCAGCAGCAAAATTAGAGGAAGGAGGTCAGATACTTTTCCAGATTGCTGTGAACATACTTTCAAGGTGTTAAAGTTGATGTCTTAGGCTCTTATTTTAAAGTAAAAACAACAACATCAAACCTGATTTGCTATGTTGCATTGATGAAGTTTACTTTTTTGGCATTAGGGACATCATAGAATAGACCAGATAAGATTTAACCACAATAGACAAACACAATATTGTACACTATCCTGAAAATAATGTTTGAGAAGAATCTTGTGATGCAGGGGCCGCGGCGCCCAGATCATATCACTTTCTATGCTTGGTTTATTCGGGAGATTTTGTTATTTGACATTTGACCTGCAGGAGCAGCTTCGTGACCAAAAGCATTACAGCAGGGGTCTCAGACTCGCGGCCCGCGGGCCAACTGCGGCCCTCGGGACGATAGTTTGTGGCCCCCACCTTAATATGAAAGTTTAATGTTAGTGTGGCCCGCGAGCAGTGATGTCAGTAACGCGTTAATTTGTAATGCGTTACTGACGTCGGACCACTTTTTTCCGTAACGAGTAATCTAAGGCGTTGCTATTTCAAATCCAGTAGTCAGACTAGTTACTTATCAAAATCATTTTTGCGTTACTGCGTTACTATCTTCTTTTGTAATTTAATCATATTTCCTCTACTCGTCTTGTCGAGTGACCGACGTCTCTATGCGGCAGAAATGTAAACAATGGAGGGAGATGAGCATTTTGTTGGTGGAAAAACTGGAACTATTTTGAGATTCTGCCGCCAAGTCCGATTATTATAAGCGGCTTTGGGCTTCATTTTTTAAAGTCGCTTGCCGATTTAATGAGTGGCGGGTTGCGCCTTTTTGGGCTCGTTTTTGAACGTGAAGTTGCTCATTTGGGCTTGGAAATAAGCAGAGACTCATAATAAATCCCAGAATTTGTCCGTCATTAAGGTAGTTTTAGTCAGTCTCTCCCTGTTCATCATTTCCCCGATGAGCCGTCCCGCTGTGTCTTAGTTAATGTCAAGTTAATATATTACCTCTTAATGACGTCGAGCTTCGCGTTGCGCTCCAGAAAACTACAAACATCGAGACCAATATGAACAGCGCAATAAACGTGAAAACAGCCACGAATGAACGTGTCCGTAGTTGCCAATAATTATAATGGCAACTTAATTCTAATTATTAATACTAAGATAAGTGTCGCAAATCTGTGCAGCCATCTGAGCTGTGAGCTGCAGGAGGAGCTCTGTGCGCAGTGACACCAAATGCAGGGCCGTAACGCAGAACCTGGAGGCTGGGGAGGAGGGGGGGCTTTAAAATCCTTGTTAGAGTTTTCCAGACAACAGTGGACCACACAAACTACTCACGTTTTTTATTTTTCTACAATCTCCTCTTCAGTTCAACCTTATCAGTGGAGACACATTGTTGATGTTACCATTATAAAATAGCTTACAAAAAAGTATTGGCAAAGCTCAATGTGATTTTCACAGGAGGCGGAGCGTTGTTGTTAGCAGCTGCTGAAAGTAACTAAAAAATTACTTTTAGTGTAACTTAGTTACTTTCCAAATCAAGTAGTCAGTAATCTAACTAAGTTACTTTTTCAAGGAGTAATCAGTAGTCTGATTAAAGTTACTTTTTCAAAGTAACTATACCAACACTGCCCGCGAGTTTGATATGATTGGCACTTTCAGTGTTGTGTGCGGAGCTGAACTAACTTACCAATTACAGTGCTTCAAATGGAGCTCATTGACCCGCAGTGCCTCTCTGAACTCAAAGCCAAGTTCAGGGAGGTGAGTGGAAAAGCAGACAAGCTTGGGCAATTTTTGAGAGAATTGCCACCCAGCTTCCCCGAGCTTTCCCGAATGTTCAAGCGGACCATGTGTCTTTTTGGGAGCACATACTTGTGCTCTACCTTGAACTTCAATAAGTCCAAGTACAGGTCCAGACTTACTGACGAGCATCTTCAAGCTCTACTTAGGGTCTCAACTGCCTCCTCCCTTAAGCCAAATGTGGCTCAGTTATGCGAGAGGAAGCGCTGCCAGACCTCTAGCAGTAAGAAGTAGGCAGAAGAAACAGTTTATAAACTGTTATATTCATAACAGTTTATGTTCAATGTTCCATTCATGTTCAGAAAGTTAAAGGTTAAAGAACTGTTAATACAGCCATTTGAATCTGAATTATAATAATTACATTTATCTAGTCTTCTATAGCTGCTGTGTTATTATTAGATTTTATTTATTTATTACTGATTAATTTTTTTTTCTTATGAATTGTTAATTTATTTATTTTTTCATCTTATTTTGTGTTTAAAAAATAAAAATAAAGACATTTGATAACATTGGAATGTTTTTGTAAGAGCTTTTCTTGTGGAAAACCCGATGCGGCCCAGCCTCACCCAGACTCTACCTCCAGCGGCCCCCGGGGAAATTGAGTTTGAGACCCCTGCATTACAGGAACTGACCTGGAGCACCTGCAGAGTTGGACGGCCATAGTGAGGTTGTAGCCCTAGCTAGCTCAAGTTCAAGTTAAATTTTTTATTGTCCCAAATGGGAAATTTGGTGCACAGCAGCAGTTAAAGACAGTCAAGACATAATTCATACCGGTCAACACCATGCTCAATAATGTGTGACAGTGTGCCATGCTTGGCTTGACATCAGTATTTCAGCTGTGTGTATTCTCAGAACAGATGGAGAACTCAAGCTCTGTTTCTGTCATGCATACAGTTGCTCTAGAAAATTTGTCTAGATGCTATTTGATATTTAATGCTTAAGTGTAGCTAATCAAGAATCAATTTGACTTTAGCTACAAAAAAATAATTTTTTTCACATACTTTATTGTGGTTTCACTTAAACATCTGGCTGTTATCAAAGAAGATAAGGCAATCAGACAATAAAAAGCTGTGCATAGGGGGAAAAAAACAACATTGCTTGCTGACCAGGTTCTTGCAACTTAATTATAGGATAACTTAGAGCCAACTGAGTCACCTTACACCCTAAATCCTGACCTGGTCCTGCACCTAACTGGTTCGAACACCATCATACCATCTGCCCTGGTGCACATACAGAGTCCTGTGAGTATCAAACACACACACGCAGTAAGCAGTGGGCTTGGAGGCAGCCTCAATCAGTCAAATTTCCCTTGGGTCCTTTGGCCTCGCCAGCCAGCCAGCTAGTCGGCGCCATCTCTACCATCACATTCATATCCTCAATCCTTTCCTCTACCAGGGGGACACAGAGCCTAACGATTACCCTGCATTTGTGTGCGATAAGGATAGCTAAAGACACGCTGTTATCGCAGTCAAAACTGGCAAGAATCTGTATTATTTGGCACCTGCATGTATATATCTGTGTGTGTAAGGGCAGATTTGCCAGTCCCCATTAGGATTTAGTATCCAGACTCTGCCAATGTCGTCCCTGAATGACCCTGCAGTAAGAGCTGGCTGGCGCGCTTGCTTTGGTAGTCTCTCATACACACACAGACACACACACGCCGACGCAGGGAGTCATCCTTTCTGCTGTGGGAGTTTTGCTAATGACTGAAGGTGTCAGAGAGTAGAGGCACTGCTAGATAGAGAGGAAATGGAGCAGAGAGGAAAAACCTAAATACAGCCATGCAAAGCTAATACACCACTATTGAGAACAGACACATCAACACATAAATACTGCATCATACGACTAGCAATAAATGAAGGAATAATTGATACATCATTGAAAAGAGACAGGAACCTTCAGTGTCACAATATGCTATAGATACCAAAGAGAGGAAAGAAGCTTTGTATGTATGGGATAAATCTTTTTTGATGAATCTGGAACTATTTTCCAGTTTTTGTAATACAACCAAGGAAGGTCACAGTGTTTTATTGGAATCTTATTTGCAAGATCAACAAAAGAAAATAGCAATTAGTCATGAAGTGGAGTCCTAACCCAACTGAACTTGAGCTATGTTTGTGCATTTTTAACTCTTATCACAGATTGTGTATGGGCACTCTTACACAGGATATAAAGCAGACCTGGGCATTTATTATGGCATGGTCCATATTCAGTGCTCAACATGTCATCAACAAGGAAACCAAACATACATGAAGTGTTATTCCTGCATGAAAATAGAAATGTGTTTCTTTTGTTTGGAAAAATAAAGGCTTTTATGTCAAAGCAGACTCCTTTCAGTTCCTAATTTATGATTTAGGTTGCTGCTTAAGCATCCTTGTGAAGTCCTCCAGCAGTGCACCACTGTAAGCTGGATCTCTGCTGGTAAACAGAGAAACAGATGAGTTACCCTGAGAAATGTTCAGGCTAAAAAGAAGAAAGAAACGATGATACAAACTGTCTCGGTAAGTACTTATTTAGCGATGAAAAGCACCTTTGTGTTTATACTGAAGTGTTCAGTTTGGGTAAAACTGAGTAGGACTCATTCTGATAAATTACACCTTAAACATAATTCAAGAGGCTAAGTTAGTCAAGTTGACTTTACTTCATTAGCATATTATAGTAACAAGTGCTTCACATGCTTCATTTAATTACTGCAATTTTGGAGTTTTGTGGATATTTGTTTCAGATTAGAGAAGCATGAAAACAGGATGCTGCTTCTCCGTGTTTGGTTCTGGTTCTGTGAATACAGAATTCATCTGCACCAGAAGACCTGAGTGACCTGGAAGGTTGATACAATAACAATAGATCATTGACGTATTTTGGCATTAAGCCATTCAGTGATTTATTAACTGAACTGAGGTCATGTCCTCTATCATCCTGGTTTTAGTGAGAACACAAGCAGCAGCGTTCTGGATCAGCTGCAGCTGTCAGATTGACCTTTTAGGAAGACGTGAAGACGTTTTTGTAGTAAGATAAATCACAGATGAGTTTCTCTAAATCATGCTGGGACATTAGTTCTTTGATCCTGGAAAGGTTCTTCAGGTGACAGAAGGTTGACTTTGTATTTGTCTTTATCTGTCTCTAAATGTTCAGGGCTCAAGGATAGAGTGGGTTTCTAGTCACCTGGTGACACTGGAATGTAAAGCTGTGTATAGTCTGTATAGTCATGGTAGCTAATATCAATTGTTAGAATTTGAGCTATCAGGAACATGTAGATATTGAAAAAGAGGGACCCTAGTGTGGAACTTTGGGGTGCTCCACATTGACTTCTGACCTCGCTGATGAAAGACGAACAGAAAGTTTGAAAGTGAAAATGCACTTGTTTGACTTAAATGCTTAAGTAAACATAAACAGAGTTTCCTAAAGCTACGCCATGAGGATGTCCCGTTTTAGGATTGTCTAACAGCATTTCAGGAAATACTGCAAACACTGCTAGATTTTTACAAAAGATAATTAATATTTATGTTCAGAAAACGTAAATTTAAACCACAGCAGGTCACTCTGTATTTATTTCCAATTTGTTTTATTTATTTATTCATTTTTGCCAGACATGATTAAATTGGATTTTCATTTAATTGGTGATTTAGCTCTTGACACACCATGACTATGTAATTTTTAGCGGTTTCACGCTAAATTGAGTAAATATGCATTCATGCATTACAAAATGCAACACATTCATATAACTTCATATGCCCTCCTGCATGTACTTGAATAAGGCTTCAGTTGTGCAAAACTCAGGAGCGAAACGATTTTCCTCACCACCTAATATTAGATACCAGAAGAGAACAACGCCCCCCACCTGGTATGGAACTCGTTTGGATTTTCTATTAAAACATAAACAATCTAGAAAATGACCTCTCCCCATCATTTACGCTCCCACAATGTTTTTTTTTTCATGTAAAGTTAGCACTTCTTCGTCTCCTGGTGGGCCATAATCAGCACTGTAAAGCCAACCGTTAACATGCCAGAACAAACACACGATAAAGCACTTCCTTTTACAACATCTCTCAATACTACCTGTTCTCCGCAGCAGCCGAGCAGAACAACTCCACACAAACGACTGCACTGCAGGCTTAGGAGCAATATATATGCAAAGAGCTGAAAGTAAATGTATGAAGCTATAAAGTTTTTTTTTATATTGCGCATTATGGTCAAATGGAAGCATCGGCATTGTTGCTTAATAGGATTGTAAAGACGGCGAGGGGAAAGGAGTAGTAAAAGACATGCAGAGCAAAGAATATGAGTTCCCTAGGGGAATTTTTTAGTTAAGGTGACGTGGTACCATTAAAAACTTTATTTTGCTTATGAAAAAATTCTACAAGAGACCTATAAAGTATGCTGAACTATATTTTTGACAGTGCTGTAAAATTCAAACTTTCCAAGCTCCCAAAGACATGACTGACACACTTCTGGGAACACTTTTAACCTTTAATATGTCCTCCAGTGATTTAATTCTGTTCTAAAAGTTAGTTTAGTAAACTTTTAACTGACACTTTAAATAAATAAAAAAAAGTGATACTAATACAGGAGAGACCCACCTGCACGAGTAAAGTCTCTAAAACTAAAGTAGAATCCCTCCAATAGCTCATGTTGAGAATACATTTTGTTTGAACCAAACATTTGAAAGTTTTCTGCTCAACGTGTGTATTATCTCCAGGCCCAAGCTGAGACGCCAAGGAAATGCCTTCTGAGTCGGTTTCCCTGGTGTAACAATGCTTTTTCACATCCACAGAGCCCTTCTGGTTTTTTTTCCCTTTCCCTTTACAGGGTCTTCTGCACTTTCAGTTGCAAGCAAATTGATTCTAACTTGAAAAATAAGTGTGGTGAAACTGCAAAGGTGCAATAATTCCAAAGAAAGCCAACCCAATTTGAAGGCTATTTCTTTGTGAGGCCTTGTTTGTCCCTCCTGTGGCTCAAACACCTCGCAAAAAAACAAAAACAAAAACCCAACATAAATTAAAAGGACATAAAAAAGCTGTTTTCTTTACTGCCTCTGTTATAAAACTGAATGTGTCATGCTCACGTCGCGCGCTCAGGCAACCATTATCCATCCGAGGCGCACGCTTCCACAAAAATATATAAAATAAACAATCATAGCCGGCTTTGAGGTGTGAGTTAAAGCTGTGACTGTCCATTAGCGATGGTCCCGTTGCTGTTCTAGGCTTAATGAAGTGGAAGGGCAGAAAAAAAGAGAAACCCCTGCACACCTGATTAATGAGAGAAGTGGATGGAGGTAATAAGTGGTTAATAGGGATGAAGACAATATGAGAGAAAGGGGACTGATAAGAGAGAGAGATGTAATGAGGTAAAAAGGAAAGGGGAGAGATTTAAAAAAAAGGATACTGCAGATCTTCCTCAGTTTTGTATTGATCTATGCAAAGCTTCTATGTGTAAAAGTGATTAGGCTTTATTCCTGGAACGTCTTTACTAAATGGACAATCACACCTTGCCTCAAAGTTATCGGGGCATCCAATAACTTTTAACAATCATCGCGGTCGTGGTTGTGCAGAAACCCTGGCTTACTTCTCTTGAGCTCAGCAGGAAATGATTAAAGTCACGCTCCAGCCAAGCGCCAGTCCCCGCACTTTTTGCCTTTAGGGTGGGACCGCCCACCTGGGCTAAGCCTCTTAAGAAGGCCCAGGCGCACAGCCATACAGGCACACATTGAATCAGTCACCTGTGCTGGGCTGTAGGGGAAGCGTTAGGCAGTTAGCCGCGGTGGGCTTCGGCTACGCTCTGAAAAGCAGCAGCAGGAGCAGCTCGGAGGGGCATTGCAGGCAAGCAGTGTGGGTGTTCATTAAAACACCCAGCACCATTCACAGGGAAAAAAACAAGGCAATAAAAGCAATTAATCTGCCCATAAACAAGCCATTGCGCCTGTCCAACACACCCACAAACACGTTCTGATGACACAGGGAGCAGCGAAGAGAAGAGGAGCTATGTCCCCGGTTCCGCCCAGCCCATCTTTCTTATCATCTCTCTCTCCCTCGGCCCGTTTCCGTTTCTCTGAACTACTCAAATAAATCCACAGATTTTAATGCTTTTTAATCTAAAACATTGTGACTCTGTAAATCTTCTAAAGCCAAGTTGTAGCAATAGGCCAACACAGAAGATGGGTAAAATGTGCGCCATAGATCATTAGAAGAAGCTTAGAACAGTCTGGCAGAGACAGTTTTTCAGACTTGTCAGTGATTTTTTTTTTTTATGACTGTTTTTTGTGAAGGCTTTTTTTATTCCCTGTGTGTCCCTGTCCCTTTATTGCTCTGAATCTCTCAATGTGCTAATAGTAGCAGAAAGTGTAGTTAAACATAGAAAATTAAATTGGCAATCAAATAACATGCGTTGGGACATCTGGTGTCTCTCATCAACTCTTCATCATAAAGCTGTTTACTTGCAGGAAACAAACTCAGGACTCCCCCTGATACAGTGATATTGCTAAATTACATGTTGCTACATTTTTCTTTTGCCAGATAAAGCTTGTATGTGTGCTGTAACACTGCCTAAATGTAAAGCTGCTGCCACACCGTTGCCTATTTTGCCATGTCTGCTGGCATACTGAATAGCTTGAGCTACATGGGTGAGAATGGAAGGTGATGGATGGGGGTGCTATGGAACGTAAAGTTTTTTAAATGTCTGCAGTATTTGGGTTGCTTTCGGTGTGTTCTCATTCTGAATAGTGCATGTGTGTTGGGATCAGTGGTGGTCAAGGAAGAGCACATTATTGTGCCATGGTGTCACCGTCTCGTAATTTGTTTTTTTTGTAAATGGAACAACTGAATGTATTCAAACACTGTTAGAGTGCCCCCAAGTGGTTGGATATCAACAGGTGGAAATAATTCAAAAGTAGGTCATTTTTAGATCTAAGCATTACGCAAGTCGATGTAAGCTGCAGAGCTCAACTTGAGATCAAGTGACGCTAATATTAGATCATTCATTGTATTTTCAAGCAGTGGCTGTGCTGTTTCAGTACGGGTGTGAAGGATAAAAATTGCATGACAACATGCAGAAATTTTTGACATGTTCAAAAACGTCATGACTGTGTATACTGCAGCAGTCAAGGCAGTAGACACAATGCCAAAATTCCTTTGGCATCATGTCTTCAAACAGTATTAAGACAAAAAGTAAATATTTAATATTGCAATAGGGCTCTAATGATGATATGTAGTATATATAATGTTTACATAAATATAAGGTTATGCCCAAAAGGATTTATACTCTTGGTGGACTGAATTTTAAGTAATACTTAAGGAATACTTTTTTCCAACATGGCCCTTATTACTGGAGTTACAAATAACATTTTCGGGTGGCTCTGCAAGAATGCCAACTTAAATCTAATATGAAATCTGTTGCTGGAGCAGAAACAAAAAAACAACAAAAAAACTTGTAGGAATAATTCAGGATTGGATTTATTTAGACTATGCTGTCCAAATTGTCAAGCAAAGCAGTCATGTGCCAATTAGCCTGTGAGCGTATAGACTGAGTAATGATGCTTCAGTCATAAGCTAATTAGCCATTTGGTAGCAGTCCAGGGATATGTTTGTTAAAACTTCTGTTTGGCTAGAGAGAAAGGAAGCACAAAAAATAGAAGAACAACAAACTTTTTTGTGCTTCTATGACTATAAGACAAATATTAAAATAGGTTTACGGTTCAGCAGGGATTTCCCCACAGACTGTGATTATTGCAAACTAATAAAAAAAAAATCTCTCAGACTATCTAAGAAACACAAGTCAAGCTTCCACTGATGACAATTGAAAGCAGTTTTATCAGTGCTGAACTAAAGAATCTCTCTCTATGCAAACCTGAACATAAAATGAACATTTGGGTTGCATGCATGTACATTCTCAAGTTCACATTCATATTGTTGCCATTATCGCCAGAGGCTGCACAGATGATGAGAGATGAATACTTGCATGCCTCCATCCTATTGACTAATAATAGGAGTGCTGAGAGAGCTAAAAATAGCATGCTGGTTTTAATATTGGAAGTGTGCTGCGTTTTCAGCCCTATAGCTACATTAGAGCTAAAAAAGAAAATAATGACATTTTCTTCTGCTATTTTATTTCTACTACTCTCCAATACTGCAGGATCTGGAGTGAAAACTAAATTAACTTTGTGTTCTCTATATTTTGCCCAATGTCTCTGTGTTTGGCTGAGATATTTTTCTGCAGGAGTCCACTGGCTGAGGTATTGCTGCACATGACTTTGTTTTCTCCCGATCTGAACCAACACATTAGACGATAAACCTGGCTCTGTGCATTTGTGTTAAACAATTTCCCTCTCATGTAGCCAAAGCAAGCAAAGGGCCTTTATCATTCCTGCCACAAGCTAATGTACTCTACTCTTTCTCCCACAGATTTTAATTGCTGATTTGGATCTTATCTCTTCTTCTCTCCAGAGTGAAGCCACCAAAAGAGCACTGTCACCAGCTTTTACTTTTTTATTTAACATGCAGTGCTCCTGCGCCATTATCCTGTGTGTGTGTTTGTGTTTTCTCCTCAGATCACAACTCGGTTGCAGCAGGCAGATGCTCACACTGATCAAGTTCCACTGGAGGTTTCTCCCTCTTGGAATTGTGCTCCATGCTCAATATGAGAGATTGTTGCAACACGAAAGACGTGATACAATTGACTTTCCACTTCATTCGGAAGGAGGGATTGCAGCAAATGTCGTGACGCAACACAACTGGCTACATTTTCTTGGACTTGTTGGATTAATCATTATGAAACAAATGCAGTGTTTCATAATGATTCAATTGAAAGGTATGTAACTGAACTTCAATCTGACAATATGATTAGATCAAATTAATTCTTAATGCTTTAGATGGAGCAAACAAAAAAAATGTAAAACACCTACTCTAATGTTAAACAACAGGTCAAACAAAGTTCAAAGAAAATCCTCAATTTGTCCGATAGGCAAGATTATCCCATTACTTCTGTAGCATTATGATGGTTATACCCATTATGTGAAGTTCTTATACACTTTTCCCCCTTTAATGTTACTTCATGGTGCCTCATATGTATGCTCACCCCATTTTGAATAAGTGAAAACATCGCCATAATGGTAATTGCACATTGTAGTGCTGCAATGAACAAACTGGCAAAATTAGCGGAGAGAACGGTGTACATGCTAAACAAAGATATTTTTATACCTCTTATAAATCATTTGCCTTTTTTTCTTGGTTCAACTACACAGAAATGCTGATTCCCTCCTCCTTTATGGCACCGTCTTGCTTTCTTGTCCCTCCATCTTAAAAACGACTGAAGCCAGTCTGGTAAAACACGTCAGCTAATTGAATACTCCTAAGAATCTCAGTTAATTGCGCTCGCACTCCGAACACCGTTTCACCTCAGCCGCTTGCATCTCCACAAGGAGCTGTCGCATGACTTGTCTCTGCTTTCCGGATCACAGAAATAGAATGAAGCTGAAATTAGTTTTTTGAGATATAGATGCGGGTTAAAAAAAGAAAAGAAAAAGTGCATGCCGTTCAACTGCAACGGATGTGCACACAGACCCCCACAGGGGTGTACACACGCAGACATACACACAGGTTCAATTAGTCTCCAATCGTAGAGGGACTCAGGTGAGGGATAAGTCATGTTTAGTGCACCTGTCTTTCCAGCAAGAGCCATGGTAGAATTAAAGCAAAACTTCTGGTGCTTTGCCGCTGGAGGTCATAAACACACACCTTGGACCCGCGCTCGAGTCTGTCGCGCTTACGTGATTATTCTCAGAGACAGACGCAATAACTAAGTCAGCAGCAGCCACCCCCACACACGCTGCATTAATAAAAACCCAAACAGGCTCATGTAAACATGAATTCAAAGTGTGACTCTAAACACAAAATGCTAAATTATTCCGATGCAGAGGCAGCGTTTAACAGACAACACTGAGGTGTGCACGATGTGCGAGTGTGTAATTGAAGACACCTGGGATTCTGAGTGACAGGTACATGGGTAACTGTCACGAGTACAAAGCTGATGAATATTCACACCGTTATTCTTTCTCTGCACAAATGAAAGAAAGAAAATGAGCATATCCACTGGCTTGCGTTTTACCTGATCTGAACCAACACATTGGGAGACACGTGCAAATATAAATAAATAACAAAAAATAAAAACAAAGCAAGAAAACTGTGGGAGTCGGGGGCCATTTCCATTTCTGCTTGCGCGTATATGTGTAGCTGTCAGCATGTGAGCTGACAGCAGGGAAAGAAATCCAGCCCGCCGGGACGACCTTGACTTTGAGCGCACTCGCGCACAATATTTAACTTCACAGTTACAAGAAAATTTGCCATTGGAGTTTTTACACACTTCACTCTATGTGCCTGTCATTCCTGTATGTTAAAGTCTCTAAGCATGAAAGGAAGTGTGTTTTGATGGCAGAGCAACCTACTTTTATACAAGACAGGTAAAACCCAAGAAAAAAAACGTAACAATTGACTTTGACACAAGAAAAAAAACAAAAACATTATCCTTACCAATATACTGCAGTGTTTCATATGCAACGGGACAACTGAGGCATCATGAAATGATCACAAGCAGCAACAACTAAAGAGGGATTGATTGAGCTGATAAACACACATAGCTTCTTAATTTCAATTAGCTTCTTTGTTGATTGTCTACATGATGAAACTACACAAAAAGGATCTTAATGAACAAAGCAAAGGACTTCATCCATTGTCTCAGCTCATCTGATA
The DNA here is from genome assembly GCF_019740435.1 of Gambusia affinis. Lineage (NCBI taxonomy): Eukaryota > Metazoa > Chordata > Actinopteri > Cyprinodontiformes > Poeciliidae > Gambusia > Gambusia affinis. Next base: position 23,689,296 of record NC_057873.1, read on the forward strand.
TAGGATTACCATCAACAGGCCTTTGTTGCAAAACAAGTTCTACCTATCCAGGTGTGCTTCAAGAGATCCAGGTGAGCTAAATCTGACTTCGAAGATCGTATTTGCATGATACTCCAAAGCTAAAACTTTGCAAGATCTGGTGAAGACGGTGAAGATCTGAGGGGATAGAAAAGGCATCCAAAAGAAGACAGGATTAAAATGACACCCGAACACTGTATGCAACTAGCTTCTCCATACAGAAGATTTCACAAACCTACCAAAAAGAAAGTTGTTTATCATTTATTAAATGTAAGCACATTCAACACATTCCTTGTGCTATTCTGGTTTATTGCATATTACTTAATTTTCAAAGTTACTGATGTTTTTGCCTTAGCATGCACAGACTACTTGGGCTAAAACTGGGATCTGGGGAGAATTTTATGTGAACCAGCTAAGTTGAATTATTTTCAATATGAAAAACTCTGTATGCAAAGAGTGTAACCTCCATTTCCCATATTTATCTCACCTGCTGTAACACTGCCTGCACTTTGTCAGGTTGCATTTTTCACTTTCTTGACGTGTGGTTACTTATTCTTATATCCAGACTGATAAATTTATGTTTTATTTGTACATGCAGGTTCAACTTTAACTACCTTTTCTTCATCCATAGTGAAATACACTCAAAGTTCAGGCTGGAAGTTTGATGTAATACCTTTTGCATCGGTATGTTCAAACAGAAAGAGTAAAGAGGAGAGATTTTAAATGCAATGTTGGGGAGTCGTAGCTGCATCACAGTACCAATCATCTTTACATTAAGGGCCACTGGGTACCTGCAGACGGCAGAAAATCAGGGGGAAGATGTCTGACATTCTCATGGTAGCTATAAAATCTCCGCTCTGCCTTCCTCTGGGCCGAGTAAGAAGTAAAGGGGTGGGACTGTTTAACAGCTTGTGTCTATTCATCTGACCATCTGTCCATGTACCTGTGGGGCTGAAAGTACAGTGAGGGCTGAAGGTGGATCGTGCGCCTCTTCACAAGCCCGAGTCGAGGCTGTGTTTTACCAGCTACAGTTGTCTAACCTTTTTTAATGGCGCTGCAGTTATTTATAGCCAACACATGCTGCTGCATTTAGCTGGTGTGCTGTATATCAGGCTGCAGATGTAGGCATATGACCGCAGAGTGAAGGTAGGCTTTAAAAAAAAAAAAGGGCATAACATAACACAGCATCTCACTGCTCAACAATTTCACACTGAAAACATAAAAACGTTAAATGGTAAAATCATGACGCAATAAAGACATACAGAAACATTTAACAACCAGAATATAATTCTAACACTATAGAGAAAAACTATCGAAGCAAAACACAAAACACCTAAAACCGTTCCTTTCTAGTGCTATTTGAATTAGACATTGTATGCAAAGAGTGTTTAAATACAATGCATGATATAAAAAAAAGAGTAATTTTGACATGTTCTCCTGGTAAGTAGTGAAATATTGAGATGAAATTAAAATAATGTCACCTTACAGAAACCTAGAAAGACCTATCTGTAAAAACAAACTATAAATAACAGAATATTTATAACCCTTATAATAAGTTATTAAAGGGGACCTATTATGCTTCCTGAACAAGTTTGAATAAGTCAATTTCTTGTACAAAATTATTCTATTCGCCTATTTTAAGTCCTTTTCAAAATGAACTGTTTTAGGGTCTCTTGTCACTTTAAATCTAAATAATATCCAGCTGATCAAACACTTTATATACGTGAAAATGGCTGCACACAAATTTGCAATTGTCCAATGGTACATATTTGACCCTAAACAGAAAGACATCCAGGGGTTTCTGGATGTCAATTCAAGAACAAAACACTTGTCTTTTCCAGCAGCCATTAAACAGTAAAATCAGCTGACCAAATATGCTGGAGCTCTGCTTGGGTTGCTAGGTAAGAGACAGAGCTCACCGATTGTGACTTAGCAATCAGGAGGTTTTTAAAATAGCTAGTTTTCCAGAAACTATAAAGCAATTACTTATTGCCAGAAGATGTTTTTTTTACAGCTTGTACTGTTTCTAACTGGACCAGATATCCAAATGGAAGTACAAAAATGTGCAAAAAGTGATTTTTTTGTAACAGGTTTGCAGAATGTTTCAGCATATTGCTTTACCTCACTTTGCTGCATGTAGATGATGCATTTAATGTTAGACAATGTCATCTTTTAAAACCTTTGAAAATTGTATTATATTATAGGTTGGGTTTTAACTGCTGAGTTTTGTACATTTTTTATTTCATTTGTACTAAGTATTTTTAAGCATGTTGGTTTTACACAGTAGTGAAAACCACTTGTAACTATTTTGAAAGGTGTTTTACAAATAAACTTATTATAATTTTTATTTTGAGAGCGGTGTCAATTCCTTATACGAACATTTTTTTTTCTAATTTTTTTTTCTAATTCTAATCACAAGGCAACTCTCGTTCCTAAACAGTAAGGTTTTTTCTTGTCCTAACCACGTAGCACTGAAAAATAAATTGCATTTCACTCTACTGTAGATTATTATTTTTATTATTATTGAGAACACCTGAAGTGGGCAGAACACAGTTTTACACTCTACCTCCTCACCTACAGTTGTTAAAGCTGTGAAGTCAAGGTGAAACCCTGGAGCGTCACCCTCAAGTAATGTAGATTTGTAGAGTGGAAAAGCAAGAAACTTCCATTTTTATGTCATATTTTAAAGCCAGTGGCCTCGTTGGACAGAGTGGTAATCTTTTATCATACGATAAAAACTAGAATCTACATTAAAAATAGAAGCATTTAAAAATGTTAAACTTTTGCTTTGAGCAGAAACTTTAATAATTCAAATGATCGACTTATGCATGATTCTCTTTCCTGTTTGACACATGGAAACATTTTAGTTTAGATGAATTAATAGGATCTATCCATAAGCTGTGAGCAGTGAGTGAACAACAATGCTTTAGAGGCGTGATGAAAAAGTAACAGGCACACAGTTTCATAAAAGGGCTTTCCTTTACTCCTCTGGCAATTTTATTTCAGAACATTGCTTTAACCCCAACGTATCATTAACAAAGCACGGCACCTTTGCGCCCTGTTTTTGTGCACTGCCAGACAGCAAACTCCTTACGTCAAAGTCAAATTTAGCAAGTCTGGAACATTTTTGACTACAAAATACAGACAAAGAGTGGGAACTAAAGAATTGAAATTCATTCTTTATATGACGAGTAATTAAAAAACACTTTACAGTTAACCAAATGCAAAATATTAAACATGTTCGACATATTAAGGTGGACTAAAAATTTCAGGACTTATTTTTTATACTAAGTCTAAATGTCCACAGATATATTAAGCAGAATTACACAGCATAAAGCATGAAAAAGACTAGGTGTGATAAAACTGTTAAAAAGATTACCAAAACATATGTGAGGTAGGTGGATAAAGGGTCAAACAACAAAGGATGTGGTTAATAGTTATAAAGCACTCTAACATTTTACTAACGCACACAAAGGGGACTAAGAAATACACACAGGGAGAAAAGCACATGGTGTGGGCATTTAGCAGGGGTAATGGACTTGCTAATTGCTTAGCAACAGGCAATGGCAGCACCACTACCACCCTCCTCCAAGGTCCACACACACAAGGTCAGTGTATGTGTGTACTTGTGTGAGTTCAGGGAACCACTCTATACGAAGATACAAAAAAACTAAGAAAAATGTATTTATTTATTTATTTTGTTATTCAAAAAATCTACATTTGTGGTCAAATATTTCCCTACGTGTGCATGTTTCTTTTGGTAGAAACTTGTATGAGTTAGAGGGATCCAGCTAGATAATTTGGTAATTTGAGCAATCTGCTGTGATATTATAAATATGCGATATTAGAAATCTTTAAGAACCTCTGAGAAAGAGAACGAAACCCTAAATACTCCATGTAGAAAGTATGTGACTCAGGCCTTGTTGTCCTACCTTCTAACAACACACTATTTTCCATTTTTATTTTCCTCTTCACCTCATCATATCAGCCTCTCACTTTCCTCACAAACGTTTGGTGAGATGGGATTGCTCAAGAAAAAGAATCTTTGGTGCAAGCCTGATTTGTAGGCAACACATGGAATTAGAATTTTGCTTTGAGCTCAACACCGGTTTGTTTGCGTATTAGAAATGAAGGAAAAAAAGCAAGACTTTTTCTATTTTCCTAAAATAGAAAACGTGAGTTTGATAGTGAGAAGAAACAAGTCAGCTGAGATTCCAATCACATAAGTGCAACATCACCATCTCAAATAATATTAGCTATTTCATGTTCAGAACTGCTTTGCCATTGCATGAACATCTTGAAAAATGAGAAGATGATTCCACATTGTCATGATTCAAAAAGCTGCGGAGGATCTACAGCCACACAGAAGGGCTGCTTCTGCTTTCATCATCAGTAATCTGTTATGTGAATAAATATGTACATCAATTAACTACCATGTGTCTCTCTTAGAAAATTAAATTAAATTCTACACTTTTGAGGTTTCAGAATAGTCGACAATTTCTACAGGTCAAAGTTTCTCAAAGTCAGGAGGACTCTGCTCTAGACCCGGACTGAATGGTAAGTCAATCCAGACCCCGTCTGTGGAGTGGAAAATGAGAACACACACTATGTTTTGCCAAACCTGTGCAAGTTTCTGTCTTTTACACATACATGAATTTGAGTGACATCCTATTCTTAATCCAGAGAGGTTTATCATAATGTCGGTCCACCCTGCTCTGCATCGCAATTGGTAATGTAAGGCTTAGATGCAGCTGCTCAGCCATGGAAACTCATTTCTTGAAGCTTTTTACACACTTTCCTGAGCTAATCTGAACCCCACATGAAGTTTGGAGGTCAGTAACAATTGCTTCTTCTGGATTTTGTACACGTGAGTCGCGGACGTAATTAAAACACCTGAATTGCATTATTTGGATGAGCGAGAAAATATTTTTGAAAAAGTAGCATGTGACAGCATGGGGTATTTTATTTGTTCTTTAAATTTCTGTGTTTCATCTAACACATCTGGGGTTTCCTACATTCCAAGAGCTACTTTGATGTTCAACATTTTTCACTGCTGCTCTCCTGTCTACCTTTCAACGTGATATGACCCCCCGTTAACAAATACAATGTTCTGCAAAGAGAACATGTTATCTTTGAGAAAAGATTAGCCAACATTAGGTTTTCATTTCCACAAAATGAGCCCTCAGAAAACCATCCTCAGCAGAGCAAGTCGAACATTTACAGAAAACGTCTTAATCTGACGTCAAGATCAGAATTTTGAGGTTTTAAAGGTAGTTTATTACCTCCTGCTCTGCAAGCTGAAGCATTTAAAACTTCCAAGGAAGGAAAACATTTTTTAAAAATTGGAATTCACCCAAACATTTATGGTGAATTAAAAGAAATAGATAAATAAAAACAACATTCTTAATTTAACTTTCACAAGCCTTAAGTATCATCCCTGACATTTACTGAGGAAAGACAGTAAAAGATGCCACCATTGGTGACACATCTAAATCATCCTGGAACAGGAGCTGCTGATGTAAAAAAAAAAAAAAAAAAGAAAGAAAAGAAAAAAATGTGTTACATGTCAAATATTCAAACTTTTTACTGATAGACAAAAATCGAGATATCTAGATAAAGGACTAGATGCAGATCAAAGAAATACATATTTGAAACATGTTAAGAGAAAATTATTAGGAGCTGCATATGGATAACGTTGTTCAGGCTCGTGTCAAAGCACACCGGAAAGTTCAGATGCGTTTTTGACACGATGTACGAGAGAAGCAAGCGCTTAGAAAGCAAAACCATGTTTTCATCTTTGGGACTGGCTATGCAGCACAGCTGAAAGCAGTGAGTCTGTCTGTCGGATCTCAAAGTTAAACACTGTTGTCTCTTAAATTATACATTATTAACTTACTCGGTAGTTACTATATGATTATGAGAGTCATCTCACGTTTTAAGTGGCTATTTTATTTTTATTTTTTTGTGTAAAAATGTGCGTTAGATCTTAATTGTAAATATCTTATCCAGCAGCATCACACGCAGTGATTCGGATGATTATTGGCCACTAATAGAAAATATTTTTCCAATGAGTGACTCTTTGTCCATTTAAGTCAAATGAGGTCAAAATTTGAACTCTAGTCTAATTGTCTCTTTTTGTGAATCTTAGAATACAATGTAGGGACCTATATCAATGTTAATGCCTGTGGATGCTGAGTTTTAACATCCATTTGATTGGGGCATGGTCTCTGAAGGACCAAAAGATGTTTGTGTTGCATGTGGACATTGTGCAATGCTCTTCTCTTAACATTACCACTGCCCTGCACAAATTTACATTCTTGGTATTATTATGTTTCATCCATAATAAGTCAATAAATTCAGGGTTGACAACTAGTACTTTGCCATTTACAGGGGGATAAAAACACCACTAAGCAGAAAACAAGCGTCTTAGTCACAGATTCACTAAATTTGTTTGAAAGCTCATTGATCCAGCAGCCCTGCAGCACGCTCTGATTTTTATGGAGTGAAAACGAGCATTCACTCCTCGCATTCAGTCAGGATGTTCCAGTCTCACCGTGTCGTCCATGCATATGGATGACCAAATTTGTCTCTTCTTCTTTAATACAAAGCCCTGTCTTTATCTCATTCAATTATTAATTTTTTGTTCCCCTGACGGACTTTCTCTCTTCATATCTCTCCCGTGCAAAGGTGCCACTGGGCTCCTACAGACATTTCGTTTTTTTATTGTTTGCCTCTCGAGGTGACACATGACACACTGTGGAGTCTTGCCACCCTAAGGGAATACTAATAGAAGTGAACCATGAGTGGGTGAGCCGAGGAGACAGAAAGAGGCAGAGGGAAGAGCAGGGAGGCAGAGTCGCAGGGTTACGCAAAATCCAGAGCACAGAGGAAGAAGATTTTCGTCAAAGCAAGTAAAATGAAAGGAAGCTTGATAGAGATGAAGGGAAGCTAAATTCAAGAGCGAAAGAGAAAAATGCACAGGGAACAACAAAGCCTTTCATGAGACAAAAATATGAATGTGAACTGCCTGACACAGGGACAGAGAGGATTTTAAAAGAAATGAAGACAGTAAGAAAGGCAAAGGAAGGGGAGGTTGTAGACAGAAGGGAGGAAAAGTCATAAAAAAACCTCTGTTGAACTGCAATGGGCAAAGAAGACATTGAGAGGCTGGGGGATATAGCGGAAAATAAAAAGAGTTTTCTGTCCAAATGAATTATTCAGGAGAATAAACAAGAGATGCACTCATGGTCATACATGTGAGGAAAAAGTAAGGTACTGTGCTTTAAACAGGACACAACTTCCTTAAAAGTACAATTTTGTCAATTGTCCTCAAACCTTCATGTTTCCTAAGCATTTTTTGTGTCTTCCCCCCAAGATAATAATAATAAAATATGAATATACAGTCTAAATGTTCTCACTGAGCCTTGGTATCTCAACTATCACTCCAGCAGATCCTTACCTGACTTTCGTTAAAATCTATCAGGCCCAGAAACCCCCTGCTGCTTCACACCGGTACTCCTTTCCTCTCAGAGCAGTAACTATAGCAACGCTCATAAGCAGACTGAGAAAACCAAACAGCACGTTGAGGTGTGCATGAAAAAGGAGAGGGCAAAAATAATAATACAGAAAACAAACAACTTAAGTCAACAAGGTAAAGGGGAGAAATTTGAATATGCAGCCTGAGAACGCCGTTTCTGTCACCCAACAAATAATGGAAAAGAATGGGCTGTGGAGGGCAGCAGCACCTGAAAAGAGCTGAAATCAGGATTATCATCATAATCAAGATTATTTAGTCATTTCTGAAATCACAATTGTTTATTACTATTATTAATTGAGTTTGAAACTATATGAAATGGATAGAATCTCAAATTAACTGCCCTTAAAAATATTTTTGCCAAATCGTCCCAAGTTATGGACCTCAATTTTGTTTGTGTGTTTGTTTTTACTTTTTTGAGCAAATACAAAGATCACTACATTCATAATGGGAGAAAAAAATACTCAAAGCAACCTGACCACAAGTAAATGGTAAATGAGCTGAACTTATATTGCGCTTTTCCAATGATTTTTGACCACTCAAAGCGCTTTACACTAGTCACATTCACCCATTCGCACTCACATTTATACATTTATTCACTGATACGCTGATCGCTAGGCAATTTAGGATTAAGTGCCTTGCATAAGGGCACACCAACATGTGGTAGGAGGAAGCTAGAATCAAACCTACAACCTTCTGATCACAAGACGACTACTCTATTCACAGAGCCACAGTCGCCCCCCAAAGTTCAAAAATAACTAGCCACAAAACTTTTGAGAAAGAACTGCTGACAAACGTTTTTGTTAACTAACAGACTTTTTTACTTTATTGTGGAGGAATTTTGACTCATTCTTCTTAGCTGAACTGCTTTAATTCAGTCACACTGAAACATTTTCAAACAATGGTTTGTTTAAAGTTATGACCCAGTTATGATCTAAACCTCCATTTTTTGGAGCCACTAAGAGGTGGCTTGTTCATTTGATATCACATATATATAAAAAGCTTCCAAAAGGTTCCACTTGTATTTGGACAATCCACAGATTTTGATCTCAAAAGATGTTTTTTTTCTTTTTTCGGTAAAAGTGAAATAGCCCTTTGGCCTCTTTTGCTTAGGAGTGGTTTCACCTTGGATCTCTGCAGTATCCACTGTATTTTTTTGTTAGTAAAGCATGAACACTGACCTTAACTCAGGTGAGGTCTGCACTATGGGGGAATTTTACTTCCATACGGTGAGAGCATACTGCAGAAAAGCAGGCGCTACCATATGGGTCCTACAATTGAGAGGAGCCACACAGGCACACCCACTAGAAGGAAACAAGCACACCCTCCAGGAGGCTCCCACCGCCCATTATAACACTTTCATTGGATGGGATGGTTCCCAGGTTGTTTTGAGTGAGAGCAGAAAAGAATTCACAAGCGAGCAGGTTTGCGAACGGAGAGTTAATTCGTGCAGAGAGAAGTTTTGGGTGTGAGGAGAAAATCTGAGCAGGAGCACAGAGATTTGAGAATATTTGAAAGACAGCAGAAGTTTTGAGTGCAAGTGTTACAAGTGTTGAGAACAAGAAATGAAATTCTGCTTTCAAATGGAAAATATGTGCTCTTGACATATGGCAGTAATATTCCCCCATATCAAAGGGCTTAAACTGTTATTAAGGGTTCTTTTGTAACCTCCTAGATAATTAATTGATCCCCTTATGAATAACAAAATATTCCAGTGAGTAATAGTTAAACTTTTGTATGACTCAGTGGATTTTGTTTTTAAATTTACTTCTGGGAATATTTTTCCCAAATAAAGCTGCATCTTTGAAACTGAACCAGTAGCATAAAATAAAACAGCTTCTTGCACTTTGCCACTAAGTCAGACTTGTGGATTTTACACAGAGATGCAACGTGAGGCACTGGCATATTTTCCGGCGACTTAGCACTGTGTCAGCCGCGTGTTTGTGAGTGCACTCCAGTCGACGGCCCCATACAGAATGTCCCACACTCGATTGGCTTGCCAAGAACAGCTAAAACACCACTGATGGTATTAAGGAGCAAAGTGAGAGGCGGTAAAATGGATTTTTCTGCTTATATTTATTTCACTCAGAGTAAGTGTATCGTAAACTGGCACAGAATGAAATCTACATTTGTTTATACTCAGCTGTATTGATATTAGGCTGCCAGAACAGACCGTATATATCAGGCTTTGGTGATGCTAAAAAGTAAGTTGCTGCATGATTACTGCCCCTCTCTACTGTTCGCTTCAACCCTCAATCCATCTCCACACCTGTTATCTGCCACTCCTGCTGGGTCTTGGTTTATCTCTATTATGTATCTTTTTTTATGGTTCCTAGCAAACAAGACATATTCTAACCCAATAGAACTCTTTCATATTTGGATCCATGCACAAAGTGCAGGTAAATTTTGCTTCATAATCCTCCAAATGCTGCACTTGTCCCTATTGATAATGTCTTTTCGACCACACTTCTTCCCTTGAATGAACTTTTCCTTGATCTGCTTGGTTACGACAATCTGAACTGCTGCTCTAGGTGGCAACGACCTTAAATTGTTTTGGGCTGAGATTGTTGGTAACTGTCTGCTGGACAGCGTTTCTTATGAGTAACCATCAAACACCATTTATGTTTGTCTTTTTTTATTGCTCTAGTGTCATACTCACATTTTATGAAAAACAAAATTTTGAATAGTCAGCAAAAGCATCTGGAACAAGTGCCTGAAATATATCACAATTTGTGAAAGACTCATACATTGCACAGTTTCAGTGATATTCTAACTCATTGAGATGAACCCGTTACGCACATCTGTTGTGTCTATTTCCAGCTGTAAGCGAATAGGATAAAGTGATTGGGCGCCTCAGACACTGAGAACTGTTTTTCAGGAAGCCTGCGGCATTTTCCTTTAAGGGTGACATTCGATTTGCCTGTGCATTCTTCAACCCTGCACTTTACAGCCAATAAAAAGCCCTGTTAATCAGAGCGAGCTGAAAACGGGCCCTGCAAGCATTCGGGGTCCCTTACAGCAGGGACTTCCCGATCATCACTCCCACTCCGGCTCTCTTTGTCTCATCTAATCTATCTGAAAGCTTATCTCCTTAAAACGGCCACCTGCCTCTTCTCTCTTCATTTCTCTCGGCTTTTTCTTGGTTTCTTCCCGAAGACTGCTCTGCTGCTTGTGAGCAGACCTCTCTGTCTTCTCACCTGTCTGCCTGCCTTTCCTCATTTCTCTTTCCTCATATCTCCTCCCATCATTCCCTTCAGTCCAAACAGCTCTGCTTCTGTTTGCCTCCATCCCCTCTGATGGATGTTTTTTTTTTTTTTTTTTTTGCTGTCTGTATTTTTCCTGGTCCAGTTCACACTTGGGTCCCTTCAATGTCAGGATCACATCTAAAAGTTCATTTTGTAACCCAGCAGCTCATTCTAATTATTAATAATGCATTATTAGGGGAAAAGCAGTGAGAAGAAGACCCACCTCTGAGGTGAGGTGTTGATCTTTTTAACAAATCAAATAAGTGGGATGAAAGTCAAGGTATTTACGCTTTAAAAAGGTTTGTAGAAGCAAATCCGTCCCATATGCACACTGTCAACAATCAGAGTAGGAGAAGACATGCATTCTTTTTTAATTAAGGAAGTTTAGAAAGATGACTTTTTATGAAGCCTGTAATAAATGCGAAAAAGAAAAGGGGAATTGGGAAACATGACAGGCCACTCTTGAGAAACAGAAAGGATGAGGTCACAGATGGGCGGAGAGATGAAGGACCGGCTCAGGGGAAAGTGTTACAAAGTGGAGTGGCTGGCAGGTGGCAGGTTGGACTGAAGGTGATTGACTGATGTTCAGCCCAGAAGGAGATTAAAGCTGAGCCAGGAGGCCACAAAGGACAACATATACTATACAAGTGAGGAGGTACGGTGGGGCGGGAGGCGGGTATAAGGTAAAAGCAGAGGTGGGGGACAGCAACCAGGGCAGCATGACAGGAAAAAAATGCTACATTTAGTTTGACATTTTGTGTTTTGTTTGTTAAGACTTGCAGAAATTAAACACTTGGAAATTTGCGACATAAAAGATGAAACTGGAGCTATGTATTCCTCATTGCTTCTTTTCTTGAAGTATGGTCGCTACTTTAGAGTAGCGACCAAGATTTTTGAGAGACTTTGTGTCTCTCACAAAAAAAATTGGGATTTTTTAAAAGTTAAATCAAAAGTAAAATCAGTTGGGCGTGCTGTGGTGGCGTAGGGGATAGAGTGATCCACATTTGGAGGCCTTGAGTCCTCGACGCGGCCGTCGCAGGTTCGATTCCCGGACCCGATGACATTTGCTGCATGTCTTCCCCTCTCATGTCTTGTGGCAAACAAGGACTCATTTGCTTTCTTCCAGCTGTTGCTTTTCTTGCTGCATAAACAAGACATTCGCTCACCTGAGCTACAGATGACTGCAGCTCCTCCCGACTTAATATGTCCAGCAGCACACATTTATAATGTTCTGAAAAATTTTGCTCTTCATGTCATGGAAAAACTGTTGACCTTTCTGATATAAGAGAAAACTCTGGATTTTAAGAAAACGGCCGCTTATCAATTAGTCAATCAATAGATTTGCTCATAAATCGATAATTTGTATTCCCATATGTGAAATTAATTAAGTGTTAAACTGTCCACAACAGCCAGAGAGCTCTAGGTGACTTTGGAGAAAATTTTTGCAAGTCAGTGTTAAAGGTGGGATATTATTATGTTAAATGGGTTTTTTGGTTTTTCTTTTAGCTGCATGTCATGTTATAATATCCCCTCCTCAAATGCACACCTGAAGACTTCCTTGACTCTTTGACACATGTTTGAGAAATCACTGAATCTCCTGTTGCAACTGTCTGTTTGTGCTTTTTCCTCACAGAAGACCCCTGCGCATCATCTTTCCCACTCAGCTCCATCAGACTAGCAGAAGCAGCGTTAACAAACACCAGGTGGAAATGCAAGTCTGTCGAGTTTCTCAAACTAAACTGCTTCTCAGTGTGTCGCTCCTAAGAAAGACTATAGGCAGAGAAATGTTAAGGCATGTTCCAATGCTCCTGCTCTTTAAGCTTCTTAAAGAGACAGAGACCAATTATATGGTGTCAATTTGCAAAGCCAAACTTCCTTTAAGTCATGTTTGACATATGCGGCAATTTTAACGATTGAAGTTCTAAAATGACACCATGTGCCAGAAAAACTCATAATACTACTTTATTGTATCCGCTGTGAAGCTTCCATGTGCGCAAACTCCGATCATTTGATAGATCCTTTGACTGTAAGGGTATGAATAATTCTGCACTATAGAATTATTGTTTAATAATTTTTCTACATCCTAATCTAGTGGACTTGCCATGGACGTTAAAATCTGGAAAACTGGTCCCAGTTGAGCCAACTAATGTGGGTGGGATGGAGAACTATGCGCTGTCTTATACTGCATTATAATAACACCGCTCAGTTGTTTTATGCTATGCTGTCAGTTCAGCATTAAACTGAGGTAAATCATTAATCGTGCAGTTGAGAAGATACCTTCAGGACTTATCTGTAGGAGCCGGATCATTTCCTGGATGGGATGTGAAAAACCGGTAAGTTTAACATTTGAAAAGCGGCCCACCTCTGGCACAAAAATTGCGAACATTACTGGGATTTAGGTGCAGTGCATTAGGATTTATAACTCCAAAATAAACCGGTTTTGGGACATTGACGGAATGGTTTTATACGAACACTCACAATGAGCCTTTAATTTGAGACACAGGGGCCCATCTGACCTTCAGATCCTCCCTTCATTATGTCGACAGGCATTTTGCCAGTAGCAGCTGCATTGTGTAAGTAGCTCATATGTTGGGTCTGAATGAAGAATATTCATAGCATAACAGCCAAATATGTGAGTGTGAACACAGAAACAGAAACAAGCTGATTTGGAAAGAATCCCCAGCGTGAAATGAACTTGGTTCAGTATCTGTGGCTGCAACGTTGAATTGGTCATTATTCGGGTGAAGTGGATTTGTCTGCTCTCACTGTCTGTGTCATTGTGGTGAAGGACATGCTTGTAAGTGATTTGAATTCCACGGTTTCTTCCTCGCTTGCATCTGTAAGCTTGCGCAACCACTCCATAAGCTCAACTGATAATCTGAATGAGTGACTGAGACGCATTCATGACCATGTCTCTGTTTGGGTGGGCGTGTGTGTGTGTGTGTGTGTGTGCAGGTCAGTATAGATTGTAGACCTCGGGAAAAGTGAATTTATTTTCGCCAGGTTTCACTCTCTGACAAGCCTTGAAAGAGATGTTTGAAGGCTCGAGCTGAGTTTTAAATTTAAAAGTTAAAAGAAAGCAAAAACTGGAATATTTCAACCTTCAGCCCCACAGAAAGACGCATTTTTCTAAATGGATGTTTTCCGTCCTTTTACCTGGCAGTGGTGGTGCTGGAGGATTGATTATGTTGGTAACTTTTGGCATAATAGTGGCAGCAGCAACAAAACGGTTTGTACTGTTGTGGTAAACTGTAGTTTTCAAGAAATTGGTGACTATTTTAATCAAATTTCTTTTTTGTCTGATGGTAGATTTATATTCAGTTGGATTATTGTCCCCTTAAGGACACTTTGCTTCTCAAAATATTTACAGATTATAAAAAAAAAAAAAATAATAGTTTTCAATTTTAATACATTTAATGAACAGGAAATAAAAATGCTGATCTCTAGTTAATTCTGCCCAAGGGAAAACTGACCAACATGTATGGTGATTCATTAATTTTAAAATTTGACTAGTTATCAATATTTGAACCACGGTATCCCAGCAAAACTGCATATGGGTAGAAGCTATTCGGGTTACGAAAAGGATATTATTGAAGATAATCAATTAGCCACAACAAAAAATCAAAACAAAAGTTACAAAATGTGTGCTGATGCAGATAATAAAATAACAAATTAAAAACAATCATTTCCAGAACGAAGATAAATGTTAAAATTACCTCAGGTGTTTTGGTGTTTTTTCTTCTTAGTGTCTGCAAAATTGGACTTGAATAGAAATGAATGAAAAAACAAAAAAGAACAGAATCACAACAAGAACAAGTTATCAGCAATGAACCAGGCAGCATCTAAGCTGGTTTGTATTGATTTTGGGGTTGCATGTTTGCAAAGATTATAGTGTGTAACAGCATGGGCAATTGGAAAAATACTTTTTATTTACTGAAGACTTTCAGATGTTTTTCTTCAGCTGAGTAGTGTTGTGCAAACTCAGACACATATTACCAGGACAAGTCTATTGTTACTCAAAAATTTTGAGGCAAAGAAACTTTATCCTTAAAATGTAACACACTACAAATTCACCAACTATGTTTCCAGCTCTGCCTATCAAGAATACTGTTGGTAAATTGCTCCCATGACAGCATGCATCTGACCTACGGCCTGACAGCTGACATCTCATCAGCGCCTAATATCCCCTGGGAGAAACCGTGAGACTGGATGAATGTTGATCTAATGACTATTTCTAACCAGTAAATTAGAAAATGCTTAAACTCTCCATCAATGCAGGAAAGGTGAACTAATCTAGGCTGAAACTGCCTCATACAATTCGTTCCACGGAATAGAATTGCTATCGGTGTATAATATTTGTCTATTAGTCATGCAACTTGATGCTGTAGTTAATAACGTAGAGACTACAACTGTGCAGGCGTGCTCCTACAAACGTTTAAAGAGACAACAGATGCAGGCAAAAAAATGCTGCTAAGTAAAACAAAAAGAGCACAAAAACAGAGAACGGTTAAAGCTGGAACTTCAAATTCTGTCAAGGTTGCAGCAGGAGGCAGAAGCTGTCACATGTGAGACGCAAAAAGCCAAACAGAGCACCTACTGCAGTGATGTCTCAGCTTTTGGAGACTCTCTGCTAGAAGAGAATCATGCAGCTAAAAAGTCTTCATGTCTCCACACAAATGCTAAAAAAACAACAACAACAACAAAAAAAAAACTGAGACATCTGTTCATCCAGTCACAGCTTGGAAGATTCGGTTTTCTCTGTTTGCGTCCCACCTGGTTGCTCGCGGTACCCCGAGGAGCATGGAGAAGAAAGGCGACGGGCAGTAAAACGCATTTTCACCCCACAGTGGGAGTGGGTGACAGGGCTCGGCTATCGCATGCTGAGAAATTGTCAGGTATGCATGCCAACATGGAGACACGTTGCGTCATGTCAACTGGCTGTGACCTGCAAGCATCTCATGAGGGAGAAGAAAAGACACAAAATATCTTTTGAGAAAAGTTCAGTTCAAGATTTGATTTTCTTAGTTTTCTGTACTGCTAAGAGGAGTATGAGCTGAAATGAGGAGTCAAGGATGACGCAAAGTATCGAAGCTCAAAGAGGCAAACCGTTTTAGAAATATTGCAGAAGAAAGGATCCTAATCCATGTCATCTAAAAAGGTTTTTGTACCAGAGAAGGATTTTTTTAAACACTAGTGTCATGTCCCTAACTACATTCAACTCATGGCAACTGCTGTTGGTCGACTGTTTGATTCTGTCACCAACATTCCCAGTAGCCATGTGGCCAATACTTAAAAATCACTGCTCATCTTTGTTTCCATGACTTGCAAAACTGTATTACAGGCCATGCATGCTGTTTTGCTAATCTAGCGATTCCGAGATTTTCCATAAACATGCTGTATGCTGATGCTGCAGCTTCTTGTCTATCAATGTCATTTGAGCTTTTCTGCATATATTGGCTCAGATATGTCCAGAGGAACAATTCTCTTTTTAACCACAGCAGCATTAATATATGTTTTAAGGCAAATGATCAACAAGTCATATAAAAAAATAGGGAAAAATGGGATACCACTTTACCACTTCAGCAAATTCATAGTGTTTGTTGATGATTCTACCTGCAAGGCAAGTCATGTCTCTTTAGAAACAAGAGTATTACAGCTTTCAGTTAGCTCTGATATGGACACCTTTAAATAAAGATGGTTGAGATTATTTCTAATTTTCTCAAGTTTTTTACTCCCCTACATTGTCTGTACACTGAGAACAAAGTACAGACAATGTTTCACCCAGCTTTACCTCTATTCTTAAGCAGGGATGTGCAACAGAACTTTATACAATTGTTGCTACACACACACACACGCACAAATAGATATACCATCACCTCTGTTTGTTTATCTCATGTGCTGACATAGGCTTTTTCAGAAGTGTTTCCTTATTCCAACGTCTTCTACCAAATACAGGTCACAGAAAGAACAAATATCCTATGCAATGATGGGTAGACGCATTCTTTACTTCACCACCCTGTTTTCCTGTCAGTCTTCACTTTAGCATTTGTTTACTTGTATGCAAGTAAGGACGCTGTGGGTCAGGCAAAGGTCTCTTTAAGTATACAGAAATATAATCATAACACTCCACTACAACTCAGGATATAAAGGCTGTCCTGCAGAAAATATTTGCAGCTGTCAGGAAAAATTATAATGAAGGTAAAGTATCCTGAAGCGTACTACTCGTGCATTCAATGCTTGAAGAATTGAAGTTATTTTTTTTGTGATCCTGATTGGTATTGGACTGAAACTGTGGTGAAAACACACACCCCACTCCCGCACACATTTCAAATAAATGTGCACAAATAGAAACATTTTCACTTTAAACAATAAAACTTCCCCCTAATGTTAGAGCATTCATCATGCGTCTTCAGAGAAACAATTACAACCACATAAAGACCAAATCCATTCACTTATGCTCTACTCTAATCACATATTTGGCTGCGATGTCTTTTACATTAATTGTGTTTTATTAAAGCTGCAACCTGACAGGTGTCTCCAAAATCCGAATTTGCCATTGCAGGTGTGCAGTCTTACTTTTACACAGCAAGGATCACACCAAACTGTCTGCTGCAGGACGGCCAACATAGGCTTATTAAAGAGCACACGTTTCACACGAGAAACTCGAATTATGAAATTATGCTTTTAATTCAATAATGTCTTTAGAAACATGAAGTCGTGAGACAGAAAATGAGATGAACGTCATGCTGTTAAACCTCAACGCTGGTGTCTGTCTCTGTGCATTAATGAGGCTATGATGTGCTCGCTGCCTCATCACGGGTCAAAGGGCACACTGATAAAACATAAAGCTTTAGAAGATCATCGCTTGTTTAATGCTGTGGGAAATCTTCCCTTTCCGAGATTAGCCACATTTAGAGCAATGACCCAGTTCACCTTATAACGCCAGCCGAAACACGTATTATGAAATCTCGGCAAAGATTGAATATCTCGCAGAATAAGAGAATAATTAGCACGGCTATCAGGATAAGAATAACATTTAGTACACTCACTCAGTAAAAGATAGGTACCTTATCTCGTTTAACAGCTTAATGAGTCAGTAATTTCTACCCGAATTAATGCAATCTGTGTGACTGCTTAGGGCCCCACTGCTAGTTTGGGATCCCCCAGTGAACGTGTATTTGCATTGGAAAGCAAAGCACCAGTTAGAAAAATGCTAAAGTAAGACCGTTAATTTTTGAAAGTCATGAGACATAATTGGAAGCCAATTCATTTAAAATTCTTCTGCTCATGTTTAAGATGAGAAAACATTTAATCCAAACTGTAACAGGCTCTGAATAAACCAGTAAGTGAAGGTTTTTTGCATGATGGCACATGAAGGCAGCATTAACCTTGGCCCCGGCCCCCTCCAACAATCTCATAATCATAGTTTAGAAGCTGTAAGAACAGTTTCCTCTTCAGCTTTTACTCCAATGGTTAGAGAATACATGAAACGGCGACGAGAGCTGCATTAGGAGACTCAGTACTTTTGAAGATTTAATCAAAAACATGGAGGAAAAGAAGCGCTGTCCCGTCGTTCATTGATGAGAACCTTATGTGATCTTTGGAGCTTTCTGAAAACTTTCTGAAAGAAAAATATTAATTGAATCCCGATAGAAATTAAATACTTATATAATGAAAATGTTTAAAAGGAGCAGTTTATCCCGAGAGCCATTTGGT
Source organism: Gambusia affinis (assembly GCF_019740435.1). Lineage (NCBI taxonomy): Eukaryota > Metazoa > Chordata > Actinopteri > Cyprinodontiformes > Poeciliidae > Gambusia > Gambusia affinis. Next base: position 23,707,809 of record NC_057873.1, read on the forward strand.
ATATAATTAATATGAAAAGAGAAAATTTTTTTTTTTGAAACAGACATTTCTTTTCTTTTCACTTATGGATGAAAGAGAAGTTGTGAAATATTTAGAAAAAAATCTATAATATATATTATATGATTTTTTTTTGCCATGAACAAGTATTTACAATGTCACAGAGTTCTTTGTAGATCAGGAATCCATCCATCCATCCATTTTCTATTCACCCTTGTCCCTAATGGGGTCAGGAGGGTTGCTGATGTCTGTCCCCAGGTAACGTTCCGGACGAGAGGTAGGGTCACCCTGGACAGGTCGCCAGTCTGTCGCAGGGCAACACAGAGACACACAACCATTCACACACACACTCACACCTAGGGAGAATTTAGAGAGACCAATCAACCTGACAGTCATGTTTTTGGACTGTGGGAGGAAGCCGGAGAACCCGGAGAGAACCCACCATGCACAGGGAGAACATGCAAACTCCATGCAGAAAGACCCCGGAACGGGAATCAAACCCAGGACCTTCTTGCTGCAAGGCAACAGCTCTACCAACTGCACCACTGTGCAGCCTAGATCAGGAATCATGGATCAGGAACATGTCAGGTCAGAGTGACCCTGTGCACTACTGCCATCAGATGACTGTGATAACAGGCAATCAGAAGTAGAGGAATTTCTAACTCTTCTTTACAGAGTTTGTGCTTATTTTTGTCACATTACACTTTTGAGTATGGATATGTTTTCATACTTAAAATTTTTTTTTTTTTCTATCTTTTATTTCTGGTGGCAAAACCTCTGGCTAAAAACGGTGACAGCAGTGAAGGTCCATAACAGAGCTGGATTCTTTTGAATATCTAAGGTTATATCAGTACATCTCCTGTAAATGAATAAGTCAACTCCTCAGATCCAGAGAAAATATGTCTCCGTCTGTGAGACGGGGAGAAAATAGTACAAGTGACATGCTAAAGATCTGCTGCAGCAATTTTCTTCTATTATGTCAAGTCTCTCCTTTGAAGTTGACACATGTCATCACATTCAGCCTGACAATGAAACACAAGGTCAATATCTTACAGCAAAGGCTAAAAGTTTGACCTCTCAAATGAGTTTTATTTCCGAATGTGTCTCTTGAGGCAGAAAACATTCAACTATTTTTTTTTTTTTCTATTACAATGTAGAAGTTGTTTAAAGCAAAGTGTTTACTTTATGGAGCAGAACAAGTTTTTTGTCTTTAAAGTCCCTGTAGATCATGGATCTAAAAAAGCCACAGAAAATAAACTGTCCAAAAGTTTCACAATCTAATTTTCAGCTGAGCATTATTTATTTTTGAGTTTCTGCCTGCCAGATAATTCAGGATAATTCTCCAATCAGTTTCATTGATCTGAAGTGAACTCAAAGTCACTCTATATTTAGGTCCGAGTCAAATCTGTATGGCTTTTTGTATGAACTGTACTTTAAATTGCTGCTATATATATATAAAAAAAAGTTTTAAATAACATGTGAGACACAACACCAAGTCCTCTATCAAAGTCTTTGTAGATTCTTGACTCGGTTTAACAATTTGAAATACTCATATCATGTTTCTGCCAACAGCTGCATTACTGTAAGAGTCCCTGCCAACCTCCTATGAGGAGAGATTTTATGCTTTGTGCTTCACATAATACTTAGTGTTTAACACAGAAAAATGCTCTCATACCATTTGTTGTTTGCAGTAAAGCTTAGGGCTGCACAACTTTAGGAAAACATGACTTTGAAAATATAATGGTTGAACACTGTGATGAATAATATAAACCTTGCCTCTACGTTTTTCCACAATGTCCTCATCATTTCCCCCTTGAGATTTAAAATTTTGGTCAAAAACATCTATACTGTGGGCACAGAGGACAAAGAAAGTCGATCTTATCTGCAAAATGCAGTTGAGTGTGAAAGACTTTTAGTCTTTATCACCTTCCAAATATTGAATTCGAGCACTTCTTCGCAAATCCAATAATGCTAACAATTATTTTGGTGCTATTTTGATATGCTATGTTTTGCAGCTCTGGTAGAGCTGGTGAATGGTTTTCATGTCATAAAGAGTGTTTAGAGCAAAGGCGTAAAACACAGGGGGGTTGGGAAAAGTCCAGAATTGCCCTCCCCCCCCAAAAAAACCTTCTACAAATCCACTAGTTTTTTTATTGGCAGTGATTTTATGTTTTGCAAAGAAGTTGACAAATAAGGAGTTGTTTCTGCAAGGGTATAAAATAAGAGATGTATGCACACTGAAGAACTCTGTGCATGTACTTTTTGGATCTTGCTGAGTTGCAGTCTTCCAAAGTGCCTTTCAGACTGGAACAGAATCCTACGCTAACACCTGGAGCATGTTTGGCTCTTTAGCAGCCCACGAGCATCTACATAAAACTCCAATTACACACACTCATAAAAACTCACACAGCCACCATATATCACCCCCACTAAACGAGATTGATGAGAAATGGAAAGGTGCGTATATTTCAAAGGAGCAAGGAACACTCTGAATCAGAATGCATCAAACCTTGCCCCCCAGCAATCCTTGGCTACTTGTAATTAGAAGGCAGCATTTATGCCACATTAATGAGCACCCACACGCACACGCACACACCCCAACAGAAGGGGGGAAAAATGGAGAGCAAAGACACCCGGAGAGAAGGACTGAGAGAGCGGAATTAAATCATGACGTCAAATTTATGTCCCGGCCATATTTATTGCTTTAATAAGAGTTGGGTAACCAAAGAGCGCTGCAGGAGGGCACACAAGCCTGTGTCAGCAGATTTTTTCATCTGCGCATGCACACACACGTTCCTGATGTTGACGTGACCTTTCGTACGTGTCAATCACTTAAAACCAAACAAGAAGCGTTTTAACCGCTGACCTTTTTGCATAAAAGCTGCCGCATTTACAGGTGAGCGGTACTCTGCTCTGTTTGCAAGCTCTCACACTTGGCACTATTAGCAAGTGACTCTGAAGACGTGATTCAAATCTGTCGCTATTGTGAAGGACCAGGAGATGCAATCAGTCTACTTGGAAAGAATCTGAGAAAAAAAAAATCAGATTTATTTCCATAATTCAAATTAAAAAGTAAAAATCACACTGGTGCAACAAGAATAGAGTTATTCTATACACTTCAAGTGTTAATTTATGTTCCATTTTGATAATTACCATTTACAGCTTATAAAAACCCAAAATCCTGTTTCTCAAAAATTATTAAGATTTGCAAAGAACAAATTAGCGTTTTTTTTTATACAGATACGTTCTGACGTACAAATTAATGAAGAAGACTGCCGACTTTGTAGCTGACCAGGAGACTGGCTCCTTCCACAGGGAAAATGTGCAACTGAAGGTCAGTGCATCATCCAAGTATAATAACAGAAAGGTTGAGTGGAAGGAAGACTGTTAGCAAAAGCCTATTTAAAGATTCTCAGAAGGGAACAGGAATTCACGAGATACCAGAACTTCAAAAGCCAACGTTCTTTTTCCATTGAGTTAAAAATAAAGCATTTCATTTGGCAATCCATGTTCCAGACCACGGAGGCACAAAATCTAGTGTCCAATGTAAATCTTTCAAATTTAATGATGATTTGGGGACCCATGTCATCTGCTCGTGCTGGCCTCGTGTTTTATCAAGTTCAAAGTCAGCGTAGCCACTTTCCAGATAATTTCTCCATTTAAAAGTTTTATGTAGATTCTGGTTTCATTTTTCTACAAGGCATGTGATGGAAACGCCAGAAAGCTGGAAAAAGGAAATCTATGTAGGTGGGCTCAAGGTTGGAGTTACCAAAGAATTATTGGCCTTTTATTAGCTCTGAAACCATCAACAGAAAAAAAAAAAGAAATTAAAATAGATCAGTTTGTGTGCCACAAGTTTCACTTTCAGCTAGAATTAAAGCAATAAATGCACCTTTTGATTTTATGCTAATCTACAAAGATCTACAAAGACTGTTATTAAATGTCACCTCCTATAAATACTGCATGATTAAAAAAAAACAACAATACACACACACACACACACACACACACACACACACACAAATATTTACATAAAGCAATTAAAAACCATTTAAAACAATCGAGAGGATTTTTTTTACTCCGAGTTCATGGTGGTGGTGCTGCGAGAGAACCAGAGCGAGCAGCTGGCCACCCTGGCAGCTCACAGGGCTCCGGGGCAGCCTGAGCAATCTGACTGCTAGGTTGAGGTGGGAGGATGGAGGATGAAGGTTGGATGAGATAAAAGTCTGCTGATAAAAGCAGCGTGCACTGAGCCGGGCTCTGTATTGAATCTCAACCAGCTTATAATACAACCCTGGAGGGAAATCGGAGGAAGGGGACCAGCGCTGTCTTTGCGTAGCGCCTTGTAGAAGGTAATATCTGCAAATGATGCGTGGCTTTGACTCTGCTGGTCTAAGAAGAGCAGAAAGGGTAGATATGAGAAGGGCCCTGTGCTAAAACAGCTCTGCGTCACTTTGAAAGAAAAGTGTTAATGAAGAAGAAATGGGATCGCAGAAAAAGAAAGTCTGACTTGTTTGTATTTACAGTAAAAAAAAAAATCATACTTTCCTTAAAAATCATCATCAGTTTGGTCTGAAACCTCTGCACTTATTCTCAGAAGTTTCAGACCAAACTGGAAATCTGCATGTCTTTCCACCAAGAATGGTTTGTTGCATCTGCAACAGTCTGCCATCAACATTTGAATTTAATTCAAGTCCAATTAAAAAAATACTTAATTTTTCTTACAGGGAAATTAAATGCTGTAACTCATATCAACTCAAAATCTTAAGAGTCATTGTAGATGGTGATGGCTGTTGGCAGGAAAAATGTCCTGTAGTGGTCTGTATTACAGCACACTTCAAGAAACCTCTAACAAAACACACTGTTTTCCCAACACAGTCTCATAAAGAGGATGTTTAGTCTTTTTAAGTTCCTGGTTCTGATGCTGCTGCCCCAATAGATGGTAGTAGAAGAGATGAGATTCTCAACAACAGATTTAGAGAAGATATGCAGCATTTTTCTTGGCATTGGCATATCTTAGCTTCCTGAGGTACATCCTGCTTTCTCCATTCATTATTTAAGGCTCGCTAAGCTGTCAGAAATTATCCACACATCAGTTTGATTAAATTTATTTAGTGCGTAAAAAATCTCATTCCGAGAAATAACTAATCTTAATAAGATCCCCAGTCTAAGATTTATTGGAAATCCAAACAATTCCTAAAAAAATAAATGCAATTAAAGTCCTTTTAAAATGTTTGCTTTGCCATGACCTCTTCGTTCAGTGGGGGAGATAAATATGTGCCAATCCTCCTAATGGGAAGGAGAGCATGCAATTTAAGTAAAGCAAGAAATGGACACAAGAAAATAGCTATTCACCTAAAGGTGCCCTTATCTAGAGTTAGGCCAATAATTTAAAAAGTTTATAAAAACTGGAAGTGTGGAACAAGGTTGGATTAGGACAAAGTTTATCTAGCCACTGTGGGTGGCAGAAATAAATAAAGCATTGCCTTTAAAGAACTGCTAGAACTTTTTAAATATTTAAATATACTATGGCAATAAAAAAAACCCCACCTATATTACAGCTTTTTGAATATTTTATCAGGGGAGCTGACAGAGGGGGAGTTGCTGTATAGCATATTGATTGAAAAAACAGAATGAAAAATATTTTTTCTGTGGAATTATTTTCATAATTCGTGAATAGAAACTTTACAGAAAAACAGACTGAAGTCGAGGCCCACTTACAAGTAGCTAAAACAGAACTTCTGAGAAATGTCGGACATCAAAGTTTAGGAAGGAGATTATGACCTTTTCCGTAGAACAAGAAGCTTTTACTCCACCCAAATGTGCAGCTTGTCAGTTGCAACACAAGGACACTTGTTTACTGTTACTCTGTTCTCTTGTTCCATCATCTGAAAGCTAAATGACGAGAGAAAATTATGATTTCTTGCGTCCTGTGACAAGATGTGGGTTGTGGCGCCAAGAGCAATTTATTCCAAGTGATTAGACAAGTCGCTTTGTTCTTTCACTATGTGACTACTGAGGGTTGGTTTATTCAAATTACAACACGAGTCTGCATCTTCAACTTCTGTTTCTCTGTGTCATGGATGATTATCTGTCAATTTAGTGGGATTTTATTATCTAAAATACACAAATCTCATCTGCCAGTGAATTCATTAAAATGTCACATTTGTGTGAACTGACGGTTTGAGTTAAGATCAAGTCTACACACCAAAGAAAGCAATTTCAGGAATTATTTTGTCACACACATAGAAAGACAAAATCTTCCTAGCTTTTGAGAGTCACGCCTGTTTAAGGTCACAACATCTGGACAGACTTACAATCTATAAAAGGCCATGTTTGAAACCGTAATCGGTGACAATAAGATTCTTTTCTCCTGCTTATACCTGGAAACATGTTTTAGATGCAACGTGCTACCGGTAACCTCAAAAGCTGAAGCGTCCAACAGCAAACAAGCGACAAAATTATAGTCAGGGGCACATCTTCCTTCTCATGCACTGACAAAACAAACAAACAAAAAAGAAACCATTTCCCAGTCTGAGAGCGTACTCCATATGTAAGGAGATAAATGTCAGCATTCGACCCCCTGTCTCACCGGACAGGATGGACAGAAAGGTGCAGAGGAAAAAAAGAGGTGATGAGGGAGGTCTGACCTCCTGCTAGCCTCCTCCTCCACCCTGGGGTTCCTACTGACAGACAACCAGGGCGAGGGAGTGAGAGTGACAGGAGGGAGGGAAAAAAATAAGAAATGGATGTGAAACTGATAAGCTCCTTCTCCTTGACATTTAGGGTAGACAGAAAACCCGACAAAACAATAAGCTGCAGGGGAAGTGCGAGTCCCCCAATACAGACTTCACACACAATAACAATTCAAACCGGATCACATTATGCAGGTGTTTGTATGGAGCTTTTCTTATGGCTTTGAAGGCAAGCCAAGACAACAGATCCATCACATCAATGACAAAAACTTAAACCAGCGGAATTCCTTTTTGTTCAGAGGCCATTATATGTTTTTTCTTTAGATCAAGGCGTTAACTTTGATTTATCAGATGTGTGCAAAAGTATAACGGCATAAGTAAGGCAACTTTTTTTTGTCCTCACTTTTATTCATCTGAGAATCCATCCATCCATTTTCTTACACCTTTATCCCCTTGGGGCCAGGAGGGGTGCTGGTGCCCATCTACAGCGGTCGACAGGCGAGAGGCGCGGTGCACCCTGGACAGGTCGCCAGTCCATCGCAGTTGTCTGAGAATCATTGATTTCTAATGTAGCTCAGAAAAAAAAGTTGTACTATTGGGAAGCCTTCATACAAGATCTGAACATAAAAGTTAGCTAGAATTTGGAGAATACATTGCAGTTGTCATTAGATGTGAAGGGGATTGAACCTTGCTGGAGGTTTTGAACCTCCAGGAAGTGGCAACATCATCGTGATTCATTCATGCAGCATATCTGGCTCCTGTGGAGAAGCTTTTTCAGATGCAGTAAAAGCTAATCCTTGAGATGTAGCTTTGTCATTAGAGATTTTGAAGGAGGATTGGCCATACTGGGTACAAGCCAAATATACAACCTAATTACACCCACACCAAGTTTGCACCACTCCAAGTAATTTATTGTCAGGCTCTTGGCACTGCCACTGCACTGTGTCACAACACACTGCCGCTTTGATTGCAACAAAACAAGATCACACCATGCGGCTGAAAAGAACAATCCCTGATTTGCACATGACAAAAACAAATGTGTCTCTTGCTCCTTCCACTTTGTTTTGTCTGTGGTACAGTGCTTCCAGCTAACCACATGCACACACCTCCAAATTGTGCAAAGAAATACCGTTTTCAGAAACTAAATTTCAAGGATGCCGATCAAATATAAACTATATTTGCCACAACATTTAGGGAAAGTCCTATGTTGTATTTAGTGATGAGGAGGAAAGAAAGGAAAGAGGGGAGGTTTAGGGATTTGAAACCCAACTCAATCTCCCGTTGTTTCCTCTACACAGGAAGGCTGAAGCTCATGGTGGAGATAGTAAATCCACTCATGATCTATCAAGGTCACAGCCAGCAGCAGCTGAGCACATTTAGGCATCTAGACATGGTGAGGACAACTTTCTTAAGTTCAAACTGAGCATCAGAATGGGGAGCAAATCTGATTTATGTGACTTCAAACATGACAATGGTTGTTGGAGTGAGATAGGTTGGTTTGAGTTTTTCAGGAACTGCTGATCTACTGGGAATTTTACATTCATCACCAGGGTTTAGAGTGAATTTCCCCCCAAGAAAGAGGAAAATCGGAGTGGTACTTGTCTGATGTCTAATGTTAGAGGAGAACGGGCAAAGTTAATTTTAGGAGATTCAAATAATTGAAATAACTCCTGGTCACAACAACCCCAACCCTTTACCTCATGCTGGTTTCTGGAGCCTCACAATGAGTTCACTGTACTTCAATTGTCTCCACTGTAAGTAGATCTTAATCAAACGGAGCACCTTAGCAATGTGCTGGAATGGGAGATTCTCATCACAGCTGAGCCCTTGACAAATCAGCAGCAGCTGCTTAATTCCCTCATTTCAATATTAACCAGAAACCCAGAAAAATGTTTCAGACACCTTGTTGAACCTAGATCACATAGAATTGAGGCCATTCTGAGAGAAAAAGGGGTCCAAGCCAAGAGTAGGTGTAATGTGACTTGTGAATGTATAGAAAAGTAAACTATTGCTAAGAAACATTCTAGTTTAGATATGATATCTGTCGCTGTAGCATTGTGAAGTGGGTATGAAAGCAGTATGTGTGTATATATATGTTTGTCTAGTACTAAGTCCACACTTGCAACAAAATTGATTTCACACTGATATTAGGTTTTCCAGATTTGCCAAGATCCAGCCTTGTTTGAATGGTGACTGAGGTCCCGGAGGCGGCGGGGAGGTCGTAAATTGATGTGAAGGACCCCAAAATGGAGGCACTTCTGAGGCATTCACAAAGACCTCTGTATTACCTGAACAGGCAGATAAACACAGAGCAATTTAGAGAGATAGAATAGCTGATGTCTGGAAAAATAGACACTGTGTTGAGTGTTTATATGAGTATAAGAAATCAGATGAGACGACTCATTTATTATTCCATTATCGTCCAAGATGCCTTCAGCTCGACATAAGTGGAGATGAGAGACGGAACCGAAAACACTACAGTCTGAATGTCACTAAATAAAGATTAATTTTGTTTTTGTGTACATTCATCAAACCCTTGCTGGAACCATTACTAAACATTCAGTAACTCCGCTGAGATAAGATAATCTCACCAAGCAGAATGTGTTCGTTTGACTGTATGCGTGCAGGATAAATGATACCCATTCAGGGCCAAACTATCACTTACAGAGACAGAGGTAATGCAGCGGAACAGTATGTGCTCTTACATCTGATTTACTGCTGATAAATATCACTAAAATAGCTCTGCAGCTCGAGCTCTGATTTTTTTTGTTTGTTCAAAATGCTGAGTTGTTACAAAATCAAACCAACCGAGGGCATAAAAAGAATGTGCTCGGTGTCACAGATCATCGTTTCTGACAAACAACAAAAATTCTCCAGCATGCTTATTGACCCAATTTCCAAGGCTCACAGCTTTCTGTCACTGATATCTTGTTATTGGAGAGTATTTGGGATTGTACCATAAATGGAACAAATCGCAAGTGGTAAAAACAAATGTAAGGTACCTTGAGTAGAAGGATTTAGTCTGATATTCAAAGCTAGAGAATTTCAGATACCTAGGGAAGTATTCTCTGCTTAAAAAATCTAAATGTTTGGCTTTAGGCAAGAATGTCTGTCTTCACCAGGGACTGAGGCCTGAACCCAGTCTTGGGTTGTTTTATTTTGGTCTTGGGTTTGGTCTCAGAATATTAAGCCACAGTTTTGGGTTTAGTCTAATTTTAAAGGCTTTTAACTAATTGGGTCAAGGCCAGAGACTCTATAGGTTTGGTCAAAAATACAAAAACGTAACTATGTTTGATCTTCATTAAAAGCAAAAGCAACCTAAGTGAACAGAGTGCAGCTGCATCCTGCAGTCCCAGAAAAAATACAATGTTTTTATTGCTAATGATGGGATTAAAATGGCTAACACCTTGGTGTACATGTCGCTGAAGTCTTAGAGGAGCAGAGCAAATTAAAGCTTCATGGTTTCTACAACGCTGTTTCCAAAAACATCTGATTTCTGCTTCCTAATACTAACCAAGTACTTATAATACTTTGCAATCAATATGTAATAAACTTTAAATTAGTCATTGAGGTTAGATTATTGATGCTCTACAAAGTCTTTCCAGCATTGACTTTTAGCATCTTCAAATGAAAATCACCTGATCTTTACCGCCTGCATTTGCTGCTACCTGACTGCAAACCCCTCTGACACAGAGAGCATTGAACTACTGCGCATGTTTCTGCAACAGCTTCTTACCATTTTCATTCATAGCTGTACACCACAGTTACTTCTGTCATTTGGCCACTGATGGTCAAAGTGCTATCGTCATGGTCAAAACATACCCTGGATGAGTTTTTCATAAATAGAAAATAGGTAGTGTAAAAACAGCAGCGTCACTGCTGCACTTGAAATTGACAGATACTGTTGTGTTGTTGCTTTTAAAGAAAACTGTCAGGTTATAGATCTGACAAAAAACACACCTACAATGTTTTTATAGTATGCAAATACTAAACGCATGGCAGATTATGTTTTCACGAGTTCCTAGTAGTCCTAAATCAAATTAGCCATGGGTGGGGAGTTCCATCTTGAAAGGTGACGAATAATCATGAATCATAAGTGAATGTGCTGGCATATCACAGTGCGCATAATGTTCAAACGTTTTAGTTGTCTTTCATGCTAAATTGATAGGAAGACATGAAAGGCTAAACAGCAGATTGCAGTTGTAGACGTTCAAAGCTTGCACTGTGCTATCAATAGTGAGAGCTTCTGTACGGATACATGCGAGGATGGGCATCAGAACCGGTTGTAATCCACAGGAGGCCAACCAACAGGAAAGCCTCTCGCTTACAGGGTGTTACTTCCAACACACAAGGGCGGCATGCATTAAAGATGACTGCTGCTCACACCAACTACCGGTAGAGAGCTTCCTGACACTTGTGGACAAACGTCAGCGAATAGTAATTTAAAAAGGGAAAAAAAAACAAAAAAAAAACAAGAAACCTCACATGGTGAGGCTTCGGCTTAGTTTCAGGTGTAAAGAGTCTTAGCTAAAACAACTCTCGGGGAGAGATATGGAGACAGAGAGGAGAGAAATACTTAATTTAGAGAGCAAACAAGCTGTTCACAGCTTCCTCATCTATGATTCAGAAGAGAAAACCCCAGAGTTGAGGTTGCAGTGGCGCATAACCCAATCATCTTGTATACTATCCACATAGCATGTTTTTGTTGGTAGAATCATTCTCCGTTAATGCTCATATGACTGTGTTTTGCACTCATGTATATATGGTGGGAAAGTAAAAAAAAAAATGTAAATAAAAAAAATCAATATCCTCGTGCTCATCTTCGTTCTCCCATATGGAAACACAATGACAGACTGGCTTTAGAGGCAGGATGGGAAAGCCTGATGTAATGCAACTTCAAACACTGACGAGGATAAGAGGAAACATCACACACTGTACCAAAAAACTCACAGCTCTCATTTAGTCCAGCAGATTACTGAGGGAAACATGCTGTGGGAATTAATGGGTGAAGTAGACAACATGAGCTGTTCCCAGTCTGCACAGTTCTCACCAAAATAGCGACCGAGCAAGGATACTGTGTGCTCAGTGGGCTGTCTGGGAGATGCGGAGCTAAATATAACCTTTGCGTAGTTTCTACAGTCTACATGTTGCAGCAGCCACAAGCTGTACGTTCTTTACAACAGACAAGCTACGGATACGGCTGTAGCTTGGTGCATAGTGATCAGGTGCAATGCACAATAATATAAAATGCTGTGCTTTGTTGTTCTATTTACCATTCTGTTTGCGTATTTGACAATTGATCCTGAAGGAATAACATTAAAATACTTTTTATCACTCCTGATAAGAACGAAAATATTTACTTGAATGCAAAACTATTCATTTCAGACAAGAACATTTGTTTTTGTCTGAGTTTGCACTGAACTTTGCCGCTATGCTACAGCCACTTTTAACTCCTACTAAGCATGACATAGTCAAACTCAGGTTTTTATCATCTTAGAGAGTTGTTATTTTTTTATATCCTTCCTGGAATTGCAGCAGCTCTCTGTGGAATTTACCGGAGATGTAGACAGAGGAAACACACAAGAACGCCCATCAAGCATCCAGCAGCGTGGACTGCGTGTGTCGCTCCCGTCTGTCCACCTGGCGAATGATCGCTCCCTGGCAAACAAAACAGACTGACAAGCTGCTCCTTCTCAGCACAAGAAATTCGGACTTTAGTGGATCTGCCACCTCTCTGCTTCCCCAAAAGCCAGCTTGGAAAGCACGTCTCGGACAGATGAGGTGTGAATCTACTTTTATACAAAGGAAGATTGGTGTACTGATGTCACAGTGTTAAAGAAGACACCTAGTTCTTAGCTGTAGTTATAGTTTTTAACTAAATACTTTTAATTCTTTTATTCAGACTTCTCCTGCACAACAGCCTCTCACTAAATGTTCTTTCCCTGCTCTTCTCTGTGAACGCAAAATGACTTTAGCTAAGCAGTCTGTGTAACTCCAGAAGCTTTAGACGACACTGCTTCCATTGGTCTAATCCAGGACAATAATGACAATTTTTGACTGGCGTAATTCAGTGGTTTCCTTCTGCCACATACTTGACCTGAAAAAAAAGTGGGTGATTTACAGGATCCTGCAGCACTTGGGGGCACACGGAAGCTCTTGCTATCATTTGAATCCGGTTGACTGAAGGAAAGACAGAGCAGTGGTACCAGGACCAGGTTTGAGACCCACTGGTCTAATGTCATATTATCCTAGAGAGTAAATTTTAGGTTTTCTTTATCTGTAAGCCACAATCATTAAAATTGCAAAAAAATTAAAAATAAAACTGTGCAATATTTTACTGCACAGCCTATGCAATGAATCTATAAAATGACTATTAAGTTTATGAGATAGCTTGCAAAAAAAAAAATCCACTTTAACGCAATGTTTTTATTATTACTTTTTAAATATTAGGCTTCATATAAAAATGTGATTAAAATTATCATATAGAAACACAACAAACATTTTATGTACTGTACGTTGCTATGTAGTTTTCCTGTATCGCAACAAGGCTAAATAAGGTCATCGCCTATGAGCTCTTCACGACTGGTGTTTCCTTCTGTCTTGTTCTGCCATTTCAATTATATTGCCGAGAAGTTTTAGGGTTGATTGCATGCCTGTTCTGTGGCAGGAAGCAGCCTCTGCTAAACGCTGTGAGTGAGGGAAACGTTTGTAGGTGAATTATATTATTGTTCAGAGCAGCTAAATGCTTTACTGGAAACTGCTCTCTCCCATTTCCGAAGACATGCAGACACATCACTACAATCATGGAGATGGAGTAACTCATGAACAGTCATTAGACAGGAGCCTAAGTGTTTCCTGTTTCCTATTACTTGTCAGACATTGTCAAAATGTCTGACAAGATATAAATCATCTACTAGCATGTTTTATATTGGCATGAAGCAAAATGAAGCAAAAATATCCGTTAAGATGCATTAAAACATCTCTGGTGTTATCTTTATGCATCTCATTTCCTCTCCTCCCTTGAAACATGATCTTGCTACTTACTTGGTCCTCTAGGGGGTCCCTTAAGGTTAATGTCCGATTTACGGTTTCTGTGCACATTGGAAAAAAGCTATATGCAGGATGTGACTAAACAGCAATCAGCTTGCACAAGCCAATACTCCAATTTTCTCATCTTTACTGTGAAATACATGCGACACTCCAAGCAAACTTCTTTTTTGACATCTAACAGAAATGATAGGAACTAACCGCACAATTTAACTTGCAGACGTAGGGTAACAAGGGGAATTTTCATGTTTGTAACCATGGAAAAGTGATATAAAGGAAGCCCTTTTCTTCCCCGCCTACCCCCCAACTGAAGGACGATTATTATCACTCCCTTCCTGTGCATGTGAAGGCTTTTACCATTTCTTAGCATTCCATCAAAGTAAGGAAAGAGATTACTGCAGAAACTATTGCATATTTGCCTTGCATTTCAAAGCCCCAGGAAGATGCATATTGAATAAATAACTTTCCAGGATTTCCTCAGATCCCTAATTTCATACTATTGCCTATGCAATCTAATCTCCTGCTAAGCCAGAGATTTTGGAAATAAGCTTTGGAATTCTGAGACGATATATAAAGCACATAACATGCTATTGCTTCTAATTAATATTAACAAATATCCTAGCAATTAGGAAAGGCATTGCTTGTCTTCTCTACATAATGTTTTTTTTCTTTTTTAATGTTAATGCTTGTATGCTACCAAAACATGATGCTGATAAAGACAGCCTTCTATTGTTAGCCCAATATCCAGTTTAGTGACCCATTTGCAAAGCCTTATTATAGTAATAAGTAATGCAGTACTGCCTCCTTGTAGTAATGCAGTGACAAGGAGTTTGATATTGTAAGTCCAGTATGTAGTTCAGCACACTACATGTAAAGGGTTACTGCTACCACAGGATGGCAGCAATAAGGAGATATTTTTTCTATTGTCAGCACCGTGTTGGGATAATGAGTCACTGGTACATAAAGGTTGTTACAGTGCATCACCTCATATCAAATACTCTCGCAGACAGAACTTTGAACTGCTGCAAATGTATAGCTTTGTGTACATTTTGGTCTTGGAGTCTAGAATCTGTGTTTTTTTTCCCCCTTCGCTTGGACTCACTCCGGTAGAATTTCTAGTAGGCCAATCAGCGAACAGAAGGAGGAGTTGTGAACAATGACGTTGATTTTCTGTGCTGTTTTAGAATTGTAGTCGTTCAGTTCATGTTGGCTGCGCTTCCAAATATTGAATGAACATTAACAGCCATTTCTGTCGGATCAGCGGTGGAGGATTGGTTGTTTACAGCGCAGGCAATTTCCAACAGCTTTATGGCATTGAACTGGCACATTACCTACATCATAGATAAATGTTAGTGATTGGGCAACATTTAAAACCTCAACACAGTCGAGGCGTCCAGGAAACAATCGTTTCTGAATAGCCGAGAGCTCAGAGCCTCCGTGCAAATCAAAGTGTAGAACAAGGGGCTGATTTTTGCCAGGGTAGGGGAGGAGTGGAGATTGGCAAATCAAAAAATAACAAATAATTTATTAAATTTGAGATTAGTATTTTGGCTTGAAGTGTCCATCCTAAGTACCAAGACCCAATAGTATCTCATTTCAAGACACGATATGCGGATGGTTTGCTTAGACTAGTGAAGAAATGGCAGAGATGTTTGAACCTGTTTTCTTATTACTTCAGCTGCAATTATTCGATCACTCATAGATTGTGTAAAGAACATTGAACTTGTATCCCAAAGTGGTCAGGTGACCATGTGACATGGAAAAAGAAATAATAAAAAAAGTTAGCTTACTCCCTCCTAATGCAGTAGCACATGAAACTAGCACTGTTTGTATCAACACAACCTCAGTATATGTAATATCAGAAAGGCACATCATTAAGAATACACATAATTCAAAAACAAAAGCGTAAAACTTGATATTTGACCAAATGTGATTAGTTGCTTCACAGTCGCACCACTTAAAGTATTTTTAGATGCATCAAAAAAATGGAGCATCAATTTAAGCGTGTTGGTGCTTAAGGAACATCTTGCTAAACTGAGTTCAACCCTCTACCCATTTGTTGTTACCACTTACACAAAGGAATTGGTACTTGGACATAAAAGGCAGCCGGCTGCCCACCTAATTACTTTAAATCTTCTTCTGCACCTTAGACTAAGTAGTAAAATAACTTAGTTCATTCTTGTGAGGGGCTTACTCTGAAATGTGCTTGCAGTTTCTCAAAGCTTACACCCGTTTCTAAATGACTGCTTTCTTTGCTGAAAATGCAAGGCATGCACTATGATGATTGAGAGAGCAGACATCAGTATTAAAAGAAAGAGCAATGTATAGCCTGTAATAGTTTATAAAATGTATTGATTGGTAAGGTAACGCTTGGCTGAGATGCGGACAAGCAAGTGGTGTGTAAGGGTTTTTCATTTTTTGGCACAGACTATCATTTTTCACTCTTTCAATCAAAATTTTTACCAAATGAAATGACTGACAACTATGAGAGCTGCAGGAAGTTATTTGCATAGGTAAATAAGAACATCCTGTGCATGTTCACTGTTTCCATGGTAATGGTGAAAGATTGCGAGGACACATTTGGCTGGGCTTTATTCTTTGAGAGAGAACTGTACAGGCAGGTGTACATTACAAATTACTCATATATATGTATGTGAGTATACATGTCACTGAGCAGGTTTTTATACAATCATAATTTGCATCAACCACATATTAATTTAGGTCTTTATATGATGTTGACTATACAAGAATACATTTAAATGAATTTTAATAACAAGAATTTGATGCACAACTTTGAATTTACTGAGGATTTTCTGGGAAAATAAAAAAAGGAAATCTATAGTAAAAATAAAAAAGCACAAAATCAGTTCTTTTTAAAATCCATTGATGTTCCACATTCCAACATAAAAGCCCAAAGATTATTGGTTCAAATGCATTGGTAATAGCCCAATATAATTAGACATTCATGGCGATGATGGCTGTATGTAAACAGATCCTGCACACATTCCATACTTATGCAGATTCGTAGGTTGTTAGTAACTCTGTCTAAAGAAGTTCTTCTGCAGTAGCTTCAATCATAAACAAAACCAAAACTTCGCAGGGCATTTGTCTGGGGAAACATTCCCAGATATGAAAACTGCTTCAACTTCAATAACATTAAAGAGTTTATACCCCATGCAAAACTTAAAGCATTAGATAAATGCCTAACATCTGTCACCGATAATCCTCTACCCATCGCCATTACACATACGTGCTGCTTTCTCTTGTCTGCAGTGAAGTAACAAGTGAGTTCTCATATACACTACAATAAGGAACTTCTGCTCTCATCCCCGACTTATGGGTCAAAAAGACACGAGAGGATACACACAGATCAAATTTACCTGTGAGAAAAAAACAAACCAAAAGAGTTCTCCGATGTCTTATCCAATCCAGAGCTACAACATGAGTACCATAAAAGACAAAAACTGATAGAAAAAGATATACTGGTAGGTGTAACTCTCCTTTGCAAAAGGAGAGTTTTGCAAAGGAGAGTTACATGTGATTGAATGACAGTGATTTTACCCACTCTGCACATGGACCATTTACACGTCTGTATTCTTGCAAACATTATTACCGTATGAGATGTAGGACTGTCGGGTTCCTTGATTACCTTTTAAAAAGAAATACACAAACATTGACTGGGCCGTCAAATTTGTTGAGCACAGGAACACAAACTGTCTTAATATATATCCTTCCCGTCCCTTCTGTTACTCTGTAATAAGACGAGGGGCAATAACTCCCCTCTTGATTTCTCTGAGAGACTTTCAATAAATATTGCTGAGAGAAACACACATTTTTTTATGTGTAATATCTTCTAGAAAGAAGGCTCCTCATCCTCTGCTTTTTTAATCATAGCTGTTTTTGTTTATTTATTGGACTTCACATTTTAAGTTTTGTTCATGTCTGCTTTAATCAGCTTGTTTATGCTGCAAGCAAAGCTCAGGGGAGCTGCAGTTTTATCCTGCGGAGCACCCCTGGTCTTGTCGTCGGAGTGACAATAAAGCTCCCTTTAGTGTTGACTTTCTCTTTGATTACAGAACAGCTCCCTGCTAGCAGAGCAAGAAAACTTATTTAAATGGTTATTTTATAAAAAAAACATTTCCAGGAAATTAAGTGAGTCTAAGAGAAAGACAAAAAACAACCCGACATAAATGATAAAGCATAAGATTATTAACAAAGCCCATTGTAGTGTGTAGCACAGTGTCTCCCCTTTGTTGCTAAAAGATCTCAGTTCGGTCAGAGCATGGACTCCACTAGAGTCCTGAAGGTGCATGCTATGATACATGACACCAAAGAATTAGATCATGTTGATCATGTCAAGTTGTGAAATCTAGTCTTCTATCCAAGTTGTTTTTGCAGCATATTGCACAGATTCTTCACCAGATTGAGATCCAACTCTTGTCTGCGTTCTTCAAACTATAACTGGACCATTTATGCTCTTATTGGACAAACTGTTCTGTCAAAATAGAAAATATTTGTACCACCCATGTGATTTACCAGAACAGAAAATGTGATTCGTTGGACTACATTCTCTTCTTCTAGGTCGTATTCTGGTGCTCAGGCATCCATTGTTGTCAATTTCAGTGGTGGACATGAGTCAGCATTAAACTGAATAAAAAATAAATGTGTTTTATAAAAACATGACTCATTTTTACTGTAGGAGTGATGGTCAAAGTACTTATTCACTGTAGAAAACCTGATGAATCAAGTCGAATAAGATTAACTAACAGCAGAGTGATTTAGCTACGCATGAAATTTTATGTAGCGAAGATTCTCTTACTTCGGTTTAAACTTTGAAGAAATACTTTTCACAAGACACTTTAATAAGCCAAAAATCTAGTCCAAAATAGCTGCTACTCCTGTGGTTGGTGGCAAGAATGGCCAATATGCTAATTTATAATCTTGTTGTTATCCTTAATAAGTTTTAATTAACTTTGTGTTAATACAAGCCTTACATAATGTTGGATATTTAAAATGGAGTGAGCCAGCTATCTGACATTGGCAGACTGTCGGAGCTATCTGAGTCTAAGAAAAGTATTTCAGAAAAAAAAAAAAAAAAAAAAAAGAATCCATTTTGCATTCTTTGAATGATGTGACACAGTTCTGGCATTACCCAAAGGACCTTTCTGAGTGGCTGATCAATTCCTTGTGACATCTTATCCCTCGTTGGCTCCCAGAGAGTCGAGTTCTGACTGAGGCCACAGAAATCGTTCAAAAAGATGTTGCTCAACTGATCACCCTCTTTAGATCCAGTTATGATTATTGTTTTTTGGTTGCATCATATGTACACTTCACAATTGTATGCTAAGACATGCTAGGTTTATTTACAGTCATATTTTTGTTTGTTAGACTAAATAACCTAAATAAAATAACAACTTATTTCAAAAAGCAATTAATTGAGTAGTTAATTGAAAAATAAATCAAAATTGGAGAAACGTACACAAATTTCAGATTTTTTTGCATAATATTGAGTGGACAGATGAGGAATCAATTCTTTACATTGATTTTGATAGATTTTGAGACTGATTTATGAATATTATAGTAGTTTAAGATAGCTTTATATTGCAACATGTTGTGGCATTAGCATGAGACTACACCTTTATCATTATGGAGAGCAACTCTTGTTGCTATTACTTGTCAATTGTAATTTCCCCAGTGGGGGATTAATAAAGTTATATCTTATTTTATCTCCTGTTCATGTCAAAATTTACCTTTGGGCCATTGCTATTATAATATTACAAAACATAGTTGTGTATGATTAACTTCATTTTGTTAAATGCTTCTGAAAACTTTTTCTTTGCTCCCTAAAGTTACAGCAACAGTAAGGCGCTATAAGTAGTGAAAGCATGAATATCTTATGTGCTGTCTGCACTTCATTTAAAAATAAACCATAACCCAGCATGAGCATTATATCTTTTTTTTCCTTCACTGCTACCCCCTGTGCTTTTGATTTTCCTTTCCAACCTAGAAGTCCTTCTCCTCTGAGTATCCTCACTTCTCCTTCAGCCTCCACACAATAGCCAGGGCTCTGTAAGCACAGCAGGAATGCTGTCAGAAAGAAATTATCATGCCTCTGATCTGCTTAATGAACAGTAATGGTACATAGCTAATGAACAAATGGGAGGGGTACTTCATGAAGGGCCGAAGTGATAGTTAGACTTAAAGTTGGATGAGGGGAAGCTATTGCAGATGTTTCCCACATTTGAGTGGGTCAGAATAGAGATTAACCCCCGGCTTTTCTTTCCCTCTTTCCTGCCCTCTACCACCTTTTTATGCCACTCCTTTTTCCTCCAGAGATCTCATTATGGGCAGACTCACTGGCCATGTGGCCCGAGTCTATCAGAGTAGGAGACGGTCTCCACATGCAAACAGACCGTATAGATCTGTGAGGAGGAAGCACACTGAAGTAAATGGTGGAAGAAGGGACAAAGAAAAAACACAAGCGGCTGTAGGACGGGGAAAAGAAGGAGAGAAGATAACCAGGAATGTGTGTGCACGTGTGTTTGCGTGTGTGTGCAGGGAGGGTTGTGTTGAAATAGAACAGGGGAGGATATTGCCTTAGGTTCCAGATTGTTATTACTTCTCCAGATGGTAGGGAGATGCCTCCAGCAGATTTATGCCTGGTTATAGCCGGTTTGTGTGCATAAAGGTGGTACATCCATGTTTATATGCTGTCATATGTAAGTATTCACACAACGTTACACTGGTTTAGTTTAAGGAGTGTCAGCTAAATGCCATGTTTTCTAGATAAATAACCAATTAGAGGCTTGTAGGGGGTTCACGGCCTCCAATCAAATCCCCATGCAGCAGCTGTAAAATATTGGTTTTATTAAAATGCAGGACATGAACTGCTGTAAATTTTCCAATAAACTGCCTAAAGACCCTTGGCTTCAGAAAAAAAAAATACAAAAAGAAGAAAAACCAAAACAACCTTTCTTTTGTTTTGTCTATTTTGTTTTGGTTTATTTTTTGCTCCGTTGTTGTATGACATTGATTTTGTTGATTTATCTTGTAGGAGGTCATCAGATGTGTTTAATGTGCCAGTGGAGACTGCTTGTGGGCGTGTACTTGAGTGGGTTAATGAGTACACAGGCACGCGTGTTACTCTGAACATATAAACATGAAACGGATCCTTTGATATTCACACACAGTGCTTTGCAATGTGACAACCACTACATTGTGGTTTCTAAAACATTAAAATGTGAAAACTTCATTATGGTTTTAAAGG
Source organism: Gambusia affinis (assembly GCF_019740435.1). Taxonomy (NCBI): domain Eukaryota; kingdom Metazoa; phylum Chordata; class Actinopteri; order Cyprinodontiformes; family Poeciliidae; genus Gambusia; species Gambusia affinis. The sequence continues at coordinate 23,728,815 of NC_057873.1, forward strand.
CGGGGGTGGAGGGTTTTCTGGAAAATTGACTTTGAGCTTTACATCAGGTCATAATGTTATTCCTAAATCAAAAAAAGTTGCTGCTCAGAGTTTTTCACACATGTTTGAGGAGTGCTTGAATCTCCCTCGGCAACCATTCAGGGGTGCTTAAATACTTGTTCATACTTAGCATCGCCTACTTACCCAAAGCTCCTCCTTTGAGCTGCGGTCTCCAGCTGAGTCTCACAGAGCTCCTCCAGACTAGCGGCAGCAGTAATTAGCAAGCACCTAGTGGAACGGATAGCCTGCTGAGCTTATCATAGGTACTACTTTTTAGTCCAATGCTTCTAAGGATGGTTGTTAATGGAGAAGCTTTTGTTGTGTTTACAAAAACAAAAAGCTATAACATATTATAATTTCTGGGTTTTGCAATGGTGCTGCTGGAAGATCCTTTAGTTTCTATAACATGACTGTCAGTGCTCTTTGTGACCAGACAGACTCCAATCTTTTCAGTCGTTTAAAAAAAACGAGTAGCATCCATTTTGCGGTAAGTCGACTCACAGTTTTCATCAACAGGTGGTGGAGGAGGAGTTAAGTTACACTTGGTAATTCAGCCGAAGAAGATCCAAGACCCTCATATGGTTTCTCTGGTCTCATTAAAAAGAAGAATGGTAAGGTGGAAATGTTTTACAGTTTCAAAATCTTAACTTTTACAACTTGGTACATCTGGTACTGACATCCCCCTGATACCTTCTGCAGAGAACCCTAGCCTGGGGCAGAGGATCATGTCTAAATATATAAACATAGCAAAAGTGGGATAGTTAAGACCAGAGGTCTTCCACTCCAGCTCTTGAGAGCCGGTGATCTGCTACTCTTAGGTATGCCCCTGGTTCAGCACACCTGAATCAAATGGTTGAATAACCTTCTCAATGGTATGCAGCAGAAAATCCCAATAAAATACAAAGAAATTTGTCATCCTTATAAAAAAGGTAAAGGGCCATGAATATTTTTGTAAGTATCTGTGTCTAACTCTTAAACTCAAACAGAAATTTAGACTCACAGAGGCTCAGACATAGAGTTATGATTCTAATAATCATTTCAAATCCCACCACATCTTATCTAGCTACCATCACTCTCAACATTCGTATTTTCAAACATCCATCATCCTCCCTCCGCCTCCCGGAGACATTAGCTTTATCCTCTCCTCATTTTCCCTTTCTGCCAAATAGCGATGATGAATCTCTAAGATATCTTCCCAATGGGCTCTCTCAAAATCAATAGCTATTTTGGAACTTTACTTTGGAGTGTAGGTTTCCATGCATGCTGGTGTATACACCCATAAAATTCTTATGGAAAGCAATTTCTTTGTTTCAAATAATAGCTATTGGCCTGGATGAATTAGCACAACTCTTGGGCATCATGGTCCACTTACAGCAACATTGCAAGCTTTAGCTGCAATAGTTTGCTTTGTGCAACAAATTCAATCTACAGAAATCTTTCTCATCTTCATTCTTCTTTTTTTTTTAACTGCAGATATTTTGTTGAGCCTCTGTCTGCAAAACACAAAGCTTGCTGCCATTTTCTGGAGTTAAAGGAAGATTTGTAATCTTTATCTCTAACTGAAAGGCAAGAAAGCATGAAAATAGAAGTCCATATTTCAGTTAGCCTAAGGTTACACATCAATAACGTCACAATATTGGCAAAGTAAGGGAAGGCTAGCAGAAAAAGATTATGTTCTGGAGAGTCAAAAGAGGTGATTGAGATTGTTTTGGCATTTTGGGATACACTGATAACGCTTCCTATATCTCAACTACATTTATAAAACAGAGTACTTTTAAGATATTAAACTTTTATAATACAGCACAAATCTACTTGTGTAATTTATAACACACTCAGACAACACTGCATCCATGTAAGAATATTAAACATGCAGTTTCCCATATAACACACCAGGAATGAACTCTAATTCAGCAAAAAAAAATCTGTAAATGTAAATCTGTTACATTTTGTGGCTATTGCCGCTCCTCATCAATCAATGCATAATATGTAAGTGGTACCAGGTCCTGCTGAAGACCTGTGTGGATAAGTTTTTAAAAGGAAAGATGAAGTAGAAATGTAAAAAGCTCTTTAACAACATGTGTTTTCTACAACACACCAAGATCTGTCCACATACGTATGTCCAGAGTCCAGATATGATTGTGGTTCAGTCTGGCTAACGAAGAGTGAGAGAAAGTGAAGGTTAAGACTGATAATAGGAAGGCTGAACAGAACACAGCAAGTTGCTAGTATTCTTTTTTTACCACTTAAATCTCTGTCACTTATGAAATTGGATTTAGAAAAGTTGGAAGAGTTTTGAAAATAAAAGTAAAAAATATATCTTCTCCAGGGAATATGCATTAATGCTGAGACTGTAGTAAAATACAATATAAAAGAAAGTTTATATCTAAACTCTATAATTATTTTGTCTTTCCTTTGGAATAGAAAAATTATGCGGCAACTACTCTGAAATCCACTGCAAAAATAAATGCTTAATAACCGGTCATGCTTAACCGGCATGACCGTTAAGCATGACCGTTAAGAAAATATAACGGTCATGCCCTTATATTTTTATTACAAAAAAAAGAAAGAAAATCCACATGGCCAATATTTTCGTGTCACAGGTGTCAGAAATCGGTCCAAATTGTTGATTAGTGCATCTTTAACTTGGATGACAAAAAACAGACAAAATCAGTTAAAATTATTGTAAAAAGTAAATATATTTTTAGTGAAGATGCTCTCCATAATGGGACCCCCGTCCCAGAAACATAACATAACATAACATTGAAGCTGACAAGCAATCCTTAAAGAGAAACATGGGGAGGTGGGGTGGAGAAGCGAGTCTGATGTCAGCTTTTGTAATTTTGCCATTTTTGCTGTTTTGCTAATACAATTACGGAGTTTATATTGATTTATACATGATGGGTGGTAGCTTTACTACATGCAAGTCCATCTCTGTCTGCTCGCCGGGGCTGAATATTCCTCCGGAGTTTATATTTTGCACAGGCAGTCAAATTTAACTTCTGTGACGGATACAAATGTGAGAGTTACTATCTCTCAGCAAGCCAGCTGAGCTCAGGCCTATTTTGACAGTAAATAAGCTAATAGGCAAATGTCATGACTATTAAATGAGTTAAGCCCGATCGATGTCAACTCTCCAGCAGCGGTGTATAAATTCATTTGAAACCAGATACCGACTGACACCAATAAAACATTTGTTAGCAATCGTCTGCAAATACGGAGAGGAGGGGCAAAGTGTGTGTGTGTGGAAGAGGGGTGCAGGTGGAAGAGGAGTGAGATGTGGTGTGTGTCTCTCCATGGTAGAAGCAGTGGGAGATGTAAGGAGGGAATGACATGAAGTGAGTGTGAGAAAAAGGGATTAAGGTTGGGGTAGTGGTGGCAGCAGGGATGGAGACATCTCTTTGCCTTGTGAGATTACTGGTGTAAGAGATGAGAGAACGATCTCCCACGCAGCCTGCAGAAACGCTTACACTAACACTTTCTCCTCAGAAAGTAAAGGGGTGGGGGGAGTGCAAACAAGTCACAGAGGTAGCAGCAGATCAATGTCTACAAACAAGTTTCGCAAACAGACAGCAAATGGACACAGACGTCCTGCAAGCTAAGCATAGGAACATTTATGTTTGTCTATGTTTGAAGTTTTTCGGCAACAGGATCTTTTTTTTCTCCTCTGTTTTCTTGCTGCACTTTTCTGGGATATCCATCACTTAAATTAATTCATTAGTTATCGGGCTGTTTAGCTTTAGCAAAGGTTCAAAGAAATGACTCTGAAGCAGTTCGTCTGCTCTCTCATTTCAACACGTTAGCTTTGATCCTTGGCTTGTGGCTCTGCATAAAACTAACTAAACCATCCCAGAAGGCCACGCGCCTGTGTAAATCACATGGATCCACAGCAGCACCAGTCAGCACTTACATGGACGCTCCTATGCAAATGCATGCTTAAAGACTTCTACATATTCAGGTCACTCTACAAAGGAGAAGACCTTCAAAGCTAAATGCAGAGCAAAGGATGTGAGTTGCCTACCAATAATCTACATGTATGATCATGAAAACGTAATCACTGTCAAATCCGCCAAGCGCCTATAATGCAGCTTTTAGATCCTTTTCTATAAGTAATCACCTGTTTCAAGGCTAAGATATCTGCAGGCTTCAAGACCTCATCTGCATTCAATATTGCAGTGACGACGTCTCAGTGAGGTAACTTACTGAGATGTTAATTACAGATTTTCAGATAAAAACAAACTCAGCACTGACTTTCTCTGAACTTACAGGGTTTTTCTTGGGAACCAGCCTGTATTCTGACATAGCATACACCCAGATACTTTCTATGGACTTACTTGCACTACGGCTCCCACCACATCCTGGAAAAAAAACATGTATGTATAATGAAGGACATAAGATAGTAGTCCTACTTTATATTTTCCAGACCTGTAAATTCAAGAAAATGCATAGTAAATAAAAAAATAAATAAAAAAAAGTACCCCATAAATCCTGACAAAATAATCTCAATGTTTTTGGTAACCACTTTAAAATATCTTTATTTTAACTTGAAAGTTGAAGAAGGTAGCATAAGGTTGGAAGTCTTCCTGTAAAAAAGGATGAACCCTGAAAGTGAAAAGCAAACTGAAACTTTCACAAAACAACCTATAGGTCCTGGGAAAGTAGCAAGTACTGAATAAACACAAGGGAAGTTAATCTGAAATGAATAATGGAAGTGACCAGCATGACCTAAAACAGTACGGACAAATAAGCAGACAGAAAATTTCATACAACAGGCTGGTTGATCAGAAAACTATGTGTTGTACAATTCAGAGAGCAGCAGGTTATGAATCATAACATAATGCCGCCCTGTCCTTGAAAAATACCCTGTGAGTTTTAATGAAAATATGGGCCATGTAATGGATTGGTGTGATTGTTTTTAAATTCTGCTGCAAATTTGATATTTAATCTGAGATTGATTGGTAATTTTATTAAATAAGGTTAGAATGTAAATATAAATAAATATTTAAGTGTTTTTGAATGTTATTCAATTTATTTTACCAGTTAAAAGAATAATTGATTGTCAAATTATTTCCTCCTTTCGCTGTTTTGCATCAACAAAACAAATTTGCCAATACGGCGCCTGCCAGAGGTCTGCCAACATAAACCAGCAGAATCGCTGCAACAGTCAAAACCATTGATTTACTATCAACAACCCAGGCATGGCCAGAGTAGGACGTGAAGAGTCGAGGCCCTTAGTGCATAAATATTACATTTGGGTCTAGTTTTACAGCAGATCATCATTTCCAGACATGCAGCTGCAATGTCAGCCTGACACTGATGCAAACAGTTGAATTCCTGAGTGTAAATCAAAGAATGTTTTCCAATGGAAGATGAAGGACGTGTGCTGCGGTATCTTCTCCGAGCGTATGGCGTGTGTGCGTGTGCGTGTGTGTGTGTGTGTGTGTTAGTGTGCTCAATATTGGAGTTCCATAAAATATGTATAAAGTATGTTTGAACCTTCCCCACTCCACTACAGGGCAGCGGCAAGGTCCTTCAAACCCACATGAGCCAACATGAGCGCCAACACTCAGAAAGATATAATGTGGCACCCTGGCCTTACACTGATTAATGTCTGTCCTTCAGAGCCCAAACTGCCACAGCAGAGAGGGATACAAGGTGAATGAGGACAGGCGAAGTGAGAAAGACAGAGGGATTAGAGTGTGATAGACAGAAGAAGGAGGAGAAGAAAATATAGCCAAAAGGAGTGATGCAATGGAGTAGAAAGGGTAAAGGTGATGGAAGGAAGACCGGACATTTGTGCCTTTCTGAGTGAAAGGTGGCTTGAATGACGAAAAATAACCTCAGTGGATTTCAACTAAACTTATAAGCATCCAAAGAATAAGACAGAGCTACAGTAAACATGCTTTTGTGTGTTTTTTTTCCTACTTGTAATTATTATAATTGAGTCAAACTTCACACACACAAAAAAACACAATTACTGAGTAATTGCATAAAAAGAGGAAATTCAAGAAGAGTAATGAGGAAAACAAAGTGTCATTTTCCATAATCAGAATTAACCCATCATCTCTCAAACACTGTGGACTTTTACTGATGCCAAGTAATGATGTGATTGCAGATAAAAAGCTCCTAAATAAAATGAATTTTGACTCATAAGGGTAAATGTACACAATTCATCAAAAGCAACTACAGTAAGCGGAAGGACCGAATACAAGAGTTCCCTTAGTTCGGCGAGGCTTTTGGCTTTTTGAAAACATTTCGAAATGTTGCTCTTAGTAACAACATCATGGTTGTAATTGGAAAACTGTCTGATTTTGTTATTTTGATTGCTTTTTGTGGTCTTTCTTTTAAGACTGATTCTATATGTTATCCTGAGCACTTAAGCTTTAAAGTGCCTTCCTTGCACTTTTTATTTTTCAGTTTGTGTGAAGTACCTTTAACCCCTGAACACAGTTTTATACAATAAAGCCCGTGGAAAAAAAGTCTTAAAGGAATAAATCAGATTTTTTGTAAACAGATATTACAATCTACTTTACAAGCACACAGTCATTAAAAATAATTAGTCTATTAGTGTACAATTTTAAGCCAATCTGTGATTAATTCTTTTAATGTGCAACAGTGGTGATCAAACCATTTGCCTAATCAAATTGGTTACTCACAGGCCACAAAGTTTTAAGATTTTTTTATTTTATTTTTCTCCGTTTAACAATAAACTAAACAATATTTTTAACAAAACATACACCAAAGTCTTACTTTTGTAGAAAACTGCTTATTTAGCCATTGATCCAAAACATCAGACGTGTCTCAATATTTTAAATGATTGAAACAGTTTTTTGGATCCATTATTTTCTGTTTTTTTGGGCAACATTTTCTGTGTATTTCCAAAAACAAGAATGGGATATGGATCACTGTTCAAAAAACACTCAGTTTATTTAACAACGTTCAATGAATGTGTTCGCCCAAGTCAATTAACTTTTTCAGTTCCATTTGCAATAAAACTAAAATGAAGAGTAAAAAACGGGCCATTACAAGATGAAAACTTTTATATTTGCATTTGCGCATTTAGTTTCGAGCAAGTAGCATACTGGTGTGAGTAAAAACATCTCCTGAAAGCAGCATGAAGTTAACTGATGTTATTAATGGAACATTCTTTCAACATTTGAGTTGAAGAAAGCATATAATGAGTCAAAAATCCCTCCCAACTACATCCAAAAATACACAATAGATTGACGGGACAACATTTTCATAGACATATTCATACCAGGTCGCATCAGGACATCATCTCACCAACACAGAAAAAAGGAGTGGGTAAAAAAAAAAAAAAAAATCTAACCCACACAAAGCTGCCACAGCTGCTGAGCACGGAGACATGACATCATATTTTTCTGTGCTAAGTCTTTGCAAAGAGCGTGGGCAGGTGTGCACAGGCAGCTCCTGCGTCTCGGTGTGATTACTGCACTGTGAGAGCCAACAGACATCGGGAGAGCAGCACAGCAGAGATTATGTCTGTGTGCGTGCGTGCGTGTCTGAGTTTGTCACTTAGAACTTGAAATGATCTAAAGGAATCTTTTTCACATATCCATATCTATCCTCTTATCTCTGCCTGTGCTTCTCCAGCTCAGCTTTCTTTGTTATTTTCTCATTCCCACCTCTCTCTCTCTCCATCTGCTGATTGTCCCATTGTTTTGTTTTCTAGCTTTTGTTTGGCTGTCATGCCCTGTGAGCACTCTTTAATTCTACACACTGCCTCAAGATTACAAAGTGCCGGTGGAGGGGCGAGGCGGGGGACAAAGAGGGCAGAGGCACTTCATTAATCAATCAACCAGCTTTGAAAATTCACCTAATTAACAGCTAATTACGGATCCGGGCACGGTTCCAGCTGGCCTCCCATCCACCTTAGCCAGTGCGACCCTTGTGGCCCCCCACCAAATGACAGTGGAGGAAAACACCCCTCCCCTCTTCCCTCCTGTTTGCTCTCTTCCCTATTAGTCTTTTTATTCATGCATATGCTCATCCTCTTGTTGTTTTTTTTTTTTCATGCTCCACAAAAACAACAGATGAGAGCTTGATAATTCAAACGGCGCAGCGGATAAGATGCCTGCGCCTATCACTGCTGACTGACTTTCATCTCGCGCCATATGGTGGACCGTTTGATTCGCTTTTCCGCAGTCTTACCGGGAAAATATCTGAAGTCACCACGGGGTTGAGGAGTTTCTCTGAGGTCCTGGTCTCTTCCCATCCATGTCTGGAGCGGTTCTCGTCTGGGACCTCAGTGCTCAGCTTACGGGACATACTGGCTCGCCAGGCCCGCTGGATGCTAAAAGAACACAATTGAGGTTTTAATTTTGCCTTAACCATTAATGTTACCTGAATTCTAAAATTATACTGCAGTTTTACCATTTTCTTTAGGTACACCACTGCCTACGCATGCAGCGCTTTGCATAAATCTTCATTGCCTCTGGCCTTTTCTGCTTTTTAATCACATTTCCAAACAATTTCGTTCCCATTCTAGTGTATATTACAGATTTTATAAGATAGATCAGCACAAAGAAATGGATTATTGTGAAGTGATAGGAAGAGAATACATTGATTTAATCTATTTTTTGGATGCTGTTACATAAGTAAACATATGGGATTCTGGCGCTACCAAAAGCTAAGCAAAAACCATCACACTGCCTCCATGTGTTTCCCTTGTGCTTTTACATTCTCTGGAGTTTCTCTATTTCATGTTTTTTTTTTTTCTTATGTCTACTTTGTTATTCCGCCTACACTTGCATAGCTTTTGAAAATTTAAGATGGCCCTGTGGGCAATCAAATGATCAAAGTAAATGACCAGCCACTCAATCAGCTCGTCTGGGAAGGCTAATACAAGCCTGTACAAAAACCTGAGTGGAGAAAATATGACTACAAACCCAAAGAGGACATTGGTTTTGGCTCAAAATTTGCCATTCGAGAATATCTTACTGGAATTTTACATAAAATTAGCACTAACAGAGATAAAGTGGAGAAGAACACAAAAAAATAAGAGAACTAATTAACAATTTAGCACAAAATGAGGTCTAAAAAGTGCAACACTGATCAGGAGAAAATACATCAGAATGATCTTAGGGTAAATAAAAAATAAATCGACAGAACATAATGTAAACATAATAAGGTACAAAATAACTGTCTTGTGATATAGTCAGAAAAATATACTATCCAAATTAAGAAATAGTTAATACAAACAAGACTGTTAAGAGTTCACCATTGAGTCTGATAATTTTGTGTAAAGTCAGCAACTTCTGTAATGCATATGGTTAAGTGTGAACCCAAACACAGACAGGAGGCAGGTGAAACCTTGAGGAGAGCGAAGATTTCATTAAAACGCAGAGTACAAAACTTAGAAATACAAGGAGCAAAGAACAGGAAATGCATCCTAAAAATGAATCATGAGTGGGCGCAACAGGACAGTTAAACAATGAGTGAATGAAAGCAAGATTGCATTTACTGGGTGTGTCAAATTGACTGAATGAACTGGAACTGTGGGGGAGAAATAAACAGGGTGAAAGGAAACACGTAAACTACAAGTAGACATAGGAGAAAAACACAAGGGAACAAAGTGAAGAGCAAAATAATTATTAAACACAACAAGACCAGACATATGTTGAAGTAAATAATTATATTTTTTTAATTCATTCTCAAATGGAAAATGACTACTGTAAATCTTCCTTCCAACTCATCCCATCAGTTTTTATTTTCTTTCTTTATATTTTTGCAATTTCAGGTTTTGTTGACACTGGTTCACACACGTCCTTGACCTCTCTCCTTGACTTCTGTCAAGCCTCAGTTCGCAACCTTTACAAACAGTTCTTGCTCCATCTATCACTTTCGAGTCTCTTTCATCCATGCAACGCCCCCCTACACCCCAACGCTGAGGTTCATGATGGAGCGCAGGATCAATTACTTGATGGAGAAACACCTTCACCTCCAGTGGAGCAGAGAGACAGGTGAACCGAATAGAACAAACTGAATAAAGCCATAACTCTTCGCTCCAAAACCAATACCTCTCCAGCTGTCTTCGTCCAGCCCCATTTTCTACACTGTTGCTCCCTTCTTGCCCTTTCTTTGCCTCCGTTCTCCCACTCTTCAGACTTTTTTTTTTCTGAGTTTCTCCAAACTTATCTTTTCCTCAGTTTGTTTCACCTTTCTATACCCTTTTCTTGTACCTCTACACAGAGAAAGGTTTTTCTTCTCCATACTCAAACTTTCAAGGAAGTGAAAGCCCGAGGGGAGTGTGCACTGTGTATTAAGCTGTTTGCACATGTTTAGGTACAATCACATTAGATTGGAGTCTACAAAAGTTCATATGCTCAATATTGCACTCTGAACCCAGAATCCAACATCTAATCACTGCAAAAATTGCATTAAAGCCACACATAGACCAGCACTACGTGTGGTTTTGCAATATCTCTGGTGCAAAACCACACATAGTGCTTTCAGGGACCAAAGGTACTGTGGCTGTGAGATGGGAGTGTGAAATTTTGATTTTAGGTCGCAGGTCATACTCACATAGTGGCCTTTATCTCCAAGTGCTGTCGCTGCTCTCGGTGAGACAAGCTTTTGTTGTCCTCCTCACTTCTGCATGTTTCAAATTGACACAAAGGCAAATCCATCAACGCAGCAGATGCAGTGTTTAAAACTCCTCTATCTGAGGCAAACTCATGGGTTTTAAAACTATTTCTTCAATTGGTGGAGGTTTTTTGCTCCTTAGTGTGAAAAACGATTCTGTTGAGCCAAAATATAAGCGATGTTTGGTAAAAACTGAGCTCGCTCAATAGTCCAACATCCTGTTTCCATGTACTAAATGTTTCCATAAAACCGAGGTAAAAATTGAGGCACTTCAATCTCTTACCTCTCAATCTTCTGAAGTGCTGGCCCTCCGCTGTGGCTGCAGCAGCGATGATAGCTCTTCACTTCTTCCTGTGTGGTAAAAATACAGAAATACAAAATACACCAATGATGCAGCAAAGCATGGACATGTAATTTCACATGTGGTCATCATGAATGCAAAGTTGCTCACGTATGTATACCTGCTCCTGTGTGGCATAGCTTTACCAGAACTGTTAGAAATGACCTTTTTTTTTAAGTTTTAATCTGATTACTATTTGAAAAGAATAGAAACACTTGTGTTCATCAGGACGTTACCCTGATTAGGCAAAACATATCTCTGGAGCTATGTGGGCTATTCCTTCTTTGGACTCTTTCAGACAGAGTTTGATGATTTAAAGTTTGTCATCGTAGCGGGACTACATGTGTAAAAAGTTTAAGGGGTGCTAACATTTTTCCAAGACCATACGCAAGGTTAGGAGAATATATTTAGTTCACAGTTTCCCATGATAAAATGTTCAAGTTACTTTAAAACAGCTGATGTCATGGAACTCAATCTGTTGTTCAAGCCACAGATCTTTGGTAGAGCAGAATAAGTCCCACTTACTGCAGCAGTAAGCTGCTATTTCCAAAGATGAGCTCACTGTGCAGTAAACAGTTTTACTTATTACCCTTGCATTAAGTGTCACAAAAGCATAAAGTTACAGATCGTTGAAGAACATTTAGCAGCAGTTTGCTGCTAATAAGCTGAAGGAATTGATGAAACCAGATATACTACTAAAGGTGAATGAGCATACTTGCTATTATCAGGTGTATAAACAAGCAATGAATGCATCATTTGCATTCATCTAGATATACTGCTGTATGTCTACATAAACAAATGCAGGGCTATTAGCTGCAGAAGGGAATAGTAGAGCAAGAATATTTGTAAAGATACAGTAATTCTTCATCAAGCCCATAATGACATAATCACAACATTTGCATTAGAATACCTCGATTAAATATTAAAATCCAAGAATGTAATTAGGCAACAGACCCAGGTGGAGACATTATCACATAAGATTACATACAAGTTTCTACAGGAAGTACAAATATACTTTTACAGTCTTATCAATATTTCATGGCCCTAGTTGACCATTTGCCTTGGTAAAACTCAGACTAGATAAAATATGCTTTTTAGGTACTTAACATTGGTACATAACACTGGGGTGAAATACATTCAAACTTTTTTCCCCCTTTGTGTAGTGATGCCTTCTGTCCAAACACCAGGCCTCTAACATGTTCGTTTTTCTGTTCCGTTACTTTTCCACTTGCTAAAGCAAGTAGAGGTTCTCTATTGATATAAATGGGCAGAAAGCCAATAAAGGTTTCTTTGAAGAGTTTAGATGAATCAACTATTGTAAAGATGCATCGACTGAAGGCTGCATCCAGATGGCGTGGGAAGTTGAGTAATGAGTCAAATGACAACAAAAAGGATCAGTAACAAAAACCGCAAAGAACTATCTTTGTTATAAAACAGACAAATGTGATGATTAAATACATCTGGTGCTTTTATTTCCATAAAACTCCCTTTTAGTGTATTTCTGGATTAGATATGATATAGTTTTGGGGCATCGGACTTTAACATTGGCAACCTGTCAAGGGGATCAGAGGAGTTTCATTGTCCTCTGCACACATATTTTATGGATCTGGAGAAGGGCTACAACAATGTTCCCTGAGGCATTTAATGAGGAATGCTGTGGAAGTATGGGGTATACAATTCTTGTATACTCTAAGCAAGTGCACCATCCAAATTTTCAGCATAAAGTCAAGTGTGTTACTCCTGCTGGTTTAAGTCAGCCAGGCTGACATCATGAGCAAGGGTTCATGATGCTGCAGTTGAGAGAAGGGTGTCTGGTTTGGGAACCTCAGGGTATCATACTTGTTTATTGCTGGTAATGTGCATCTGTTGGGGTCAAGCCAACACATTTGGCATGTTCTTGAGAAGGTAATTGAGTGAAGACTCAGCTTCCTCCTGTCTGATGCTGTGGTTCTCAGCCGGAAAAAGCTGGATTTCTTTCTCTGGGTTGAGGAGCCGTCTCTGCCTGCAGAGTTGTTCAAGTGTCTTTACAAGTGATGCATGACGGAGCAACAAATGGATAGACGGATTGCAGTCTGCTGGTATGACAATGTCAGTCTTTCCTGTACCTTCATATGCTTATCTTCATGTTTAAGGCCTTTGTTGTACATGCTCTCTCAGCCAATTGAAAGGCATAATCCATACAAAATTAGAGTTTGAATAAGGTAAATTCTCAATTAAGCTTTATATCTTCTAATTCTCTCTGCAGGGTCTTCACATTGACTCCTCTAAAGGAAAATGGGTGCTGCTCAGCTCTGACATGGGAAGGAAAGATTCCACCCAAACAGCAAAGCTCTTGATTTACCATTCTATCTATGTTCTGCCTCTCACGTATGGCCATGAGATAAACATGAATAAAGGAATGCGATTCCAGGACACAAGCGGCTTAGGTGAGCTACCTCTGTGGAAGGATTGGGCTCAAAGTTTGAAATAAGATGAGCAGATCCATCACGCCGAGTCAGTTCTGAGTTCAGCAGCTGCTCCTCTGCATCAGAAGGGATCGGCTGAGGTGGTTCAGGCATCTAATCATGAGGTCTATTCGGCAACTCTCTTTGGAGATTTTGCTGGGCACATTACATTGAGAAGAGACCCACAAGGATCCAAGGCATTTAACTTTATTGCATTTTAGCGGCGAAGAAGAGTAACAACAAATTGTGGAAAAATCTGTACAATTACAATAGGATTCCCTTCTCCACTGGGATCAGACGAATGGCCATGCTTTGCATGGCCCGTTCTCTCGCTTCCGTGTGCTAGGAACCATAATAAGGGCAGTCAGGAGATGGCACAGCAAGATGAGGTGAAGGGAGACATTAATTAGCATTAAGCTGCTGAAAAATGGACGACAGAAGGAAAAGAGGAAGGAAGGGAAGGAAAACTGCAAACAGCCAGAAGAAAGCTTGCTTCCGTTTAATTGATGAGTTATTAAAATAATAATTTCTCAGTCCTAGATGTCTCGCAGAGATCGATGGCAAACTTAGCTGAAGAGACACACACACACACACACATTCCTCTGACTGTGTTGGAGATCCTCAATATCCATTTCATCCTCCGCCAGTGGTAAAGCTGACTTACACATACATCTGAATGTTTAATTCAAAAAGACGTGCAAATGTTAGTGCAAAAAAAAAAAAAAGAGTAAAGTCACACATCAATATGTGAGCACACAGACGTCTCCAAGTGACCTCGGTGGATCTGATTGCAGCATGCAACGGACAAGCGGCTGTAACTTGACTTGCCCATCGGCCTGAGGAAATACCCAATCGGAAAGGCTCTTCTGGCGAAGATGCTCATTATTCACCGCATCGGAAATCAATTTACATGCGGATCGTGTGCAAGGAGTAATACGGAGACAACATTTACTCTTTTGCCTCAAGTCCCTAAGCTCAAGAAGGACCTGCTGAGGGACGCAGGTCTCACTCATGCATTCATGTGACTACATAAGTGCCGTTTTCCCTTGCTGTGTATAGCTATAGGGCAATATAGTAAACACTGATATGTTCACGCATTTCTTTTTTAATAAACCTTTTGGCTGAGGAGAAGGAGAAGGACATTCTGGTTCAGTGGCACAAATCTACAGAGTGTATCAATGATCGATTTGTTATTGATAGATGATAAAATGAAACTCATGTTGCTGCACTTGCAAATGGGTTTAAAGTCAGGCACAATGGAGCAACAAATAAGTAAAATCAAAAGGGGACATCTGTACAGAAATATAAAAAATTGTTAATTTTGTCTGTCAAAAACAATCATACCCTTTTGGTTTGTCAGATTTTGTAACCTTACAAATAATACAAGTATATGCGATAGTGTGAATAATTGCGAAGTGGAAGGAAAATGATACACGCTTTTCAATATTAGTTCTCAAAGAAATCGGTTGCAATGAATTTTATTTAGGGATGTAGCAGTAAAGAGGGTTGAACGCCAGTTGGACTTTTCAGAATTTTATTTGTAAAATTTTGGAAAACTATAATTTTTCTTCCACCTCACAATCATGCTATTTTGTCCAATCACATTAAAATTCTCAAAAATATATTTAAGTTGGTAGTTCTAATGTAAGAAACAGCCCAAAGGCTACATATAGCAACACAAGGTACTGCACCTTTAAGACTCACATATTGTTAAGGAGCACAGCTTAAAGACATATTTTTAAAATTCTCCTCCTGATTTCACTTCACTAATCTCCACATTTAATAATCAGAGAACCACTAATGATTTATAATTCCTCCTGGTAATGAGCATGAGGCTTGATCTATTATCAAAACTTATTGCCAATTAATTTTGTGTTTAGCTAATGGCTTGAAAAAGAAGGGACGAATTTCCTCAGGCTTATCACAAACAGAATCTGAGCTGTTCTGAGAGGAGCGGGAGAGCATATCATTAAGGAAAAGGCATCGTGGAAAAGATTAGGAGGAGAACATTTCTGGGTAGATGTGAAGGTGTGTGGATTTTTGACAGGCTGAAAAGGCAGAGGGTGAAAAGATTGATCCAACACACACACACAAAAGACAACAAAGACTGCAGCAACATCATTTCTGTGTTTCTCAGTCCTTATAAAGGATGTCATGCTGAATCTGATTCTTTGAACTTTTGGATTTTACTTCTAAATGTATGCAGATGTAATTCTGTCTTTTATATTAAAGTATCTGTACCTACATGTGAAAAACATTTGTTTTTCTTTTAGAGGGATGTTGTCTAATACACTAAAGTTATTGCAGTAATTTGAATGTTACATACACAAAGCCAACAAAAAAGGGATTTTTGAGATGGAAAGAGACACACAAGAAGGCCATAAGAAGGGAAGAGAAAGATGAACAAAAGCAAGAATGGCAACGCAGACATGGAAAGAAGGACAGATAAAAGGACAAAAGAAATCAAAAAGTAGAAAGGAAATGATGTAAAGACAGAAAGAATATCGGGAGGAAAACAGGCAGGGGACAAAAGACTGAGGAAGGAAGAAAAGATAGAAGCTGGAAAAAAGGAAGAAAAGTAGAGGAAGACAGGAAGGACACATTGAAAGAATAACTGAACAAAGAAATAAAAAGGTGAAGGAGGAAGGAAGGATGAGCAGAAGGCAAGAGGATAAACAGAAAAGGGACAGCACAAGAAAAACAATAAAGACACATTTTACCTAATAAACAGTGGATAAAGTCTGGAAATATGTTTCCAACGGAGAAAAAAGCATTTCTTCTTGATCTAATTGTATTTTTTACAGACCTAGAAAACATAGAAATCAAGTTTCATATAGTTTCATATATTTTTCTCCATAGGAACCCTGTGTAAAAGGTAAGAAAACTATAACTGAGAGCAGCTTCAAAGGACCTCGCTTTAAAAAAAAAAGGTATCAAAGCTATTTCCTTAACATATTGAGAGAAAGGTGCGTAACATCCATTATTGTGAGAGATCTTCTTTAGCTGATCAAAGGCTAAGCTTACACACTGAAACCATTCCAGCTGTAGTCGTAAATAGAGCAGATGGAAATCACTATAGACCTGGCGAATGTAGGTGTGAGCATTCAAGCTTTGTTTTTGCATACGAGTTGGTGGATTTATAGAGCAATTTAACTACACTTTTTTATGGTATTGAACCACAGAAGGAATCTGCACATTCACCACACACACACACACAGATAATATCTGTAAGTCTCCCTCTGTAGTTCATGCTGTACCAAAATGACATGTATCAGTCACTGTGCAGGTTCATCGTGTTCCTGCACAGGTTATTACAATTCAGTCGCATAGCATTTGAGTGAGCCGGCGCAAACGGCACTCAGCACTGCAGCGTCCCGCTGGGGGAGACACAATGATGCACTTCTGAAATATGACACCCATCCCTGGCACCACACGCTCACTGTGTACAACCCCCCTATATGATACACAACACTGCGTCTGAGTGACACCCATTGACGGTGGATCCCTGCTCCTGTGCTGGCAGAGGCAGTTTATTTAACAAGAAACGGCTTCTGCAGAAAATTAGAATTGTGTTCCTAAATTATTTTAAAACAAGAACCGTGCGCGCGCTAAAGTATACATTTCATGCGGAACTCCATTAAATGTGACCGAATTGGCAAGCTGTTTAAATAAGCTCTTGGTAAAATGGTTAACAACACGGCACGGCTGTAAAATTCAGCTGTCCCATTGATTACGGGGTAATAGCTGGATAGATTAATGTGTTTCTCAGGGGGGTTCCCGCCTCGCCAGTGAATCTGAATCACTCATGCAAACACAGTCAGCGGAGCTGCCTCCCTAACCAACAACCCACATTTGTATTCTTATTCACATTTTCTCCTGCCGATTACTGATTAGTGTTTCAGCGAGACCGTTCTTGTGTTTTTGGTTGCTTTCTCTCTCCCTGCTGGTTGACGTGGATCTGATGAGGCTACATCGGTTGCCATAACTTGGACGGATCTAATCAGATCTGGATTTAAATATCCTAAAGTTTAGAGGAGCAGTGGAAGAAAATGAGAGCCTTTTGTGTTTAGCGTGTGCAATGGAGTGTCCCGCCGTCGCAAAATATCGCAGAGTAAGTCGGAAGCTTTGATGGAGCAGAGCTTTCAGACCTCACAGGCTCAATATCCACGGCCAACCGATAATGCGCAGCGCTACATCACTGGCATTAAATACTAAGAAACTCAATGCAAGCCAGGTGAAGTCCCACACCTACACTTAGGGAAGAGAGACAAAAAAAATAAAAATAAATATCGGATACGTCTGCTAAAGATGATTCATGCGAGTTCTCTCTTTAACTAACAGCTGTCTGAGTTTCTGAACTCTTTGAACTCCTTAATGAGATGGGGAGCATTCATTCCAGCTGAGCAGTTCAGCTGTTTCTGCTAAAGATGAGGGTACAAAGTATGGTAAAAGTTAAAGAATTAGTACTTTTTCAGCTATTCTCATGATAGAAACCCTTAAGTTGAACTTGAGGTATAATAAAATTATATGTATCCCAATTCAAACAGATTAATGCTAAAGCACAGTAGCCTACTGTTACATAGTATATTTATGAAAAGGAATAAGGAATTATCCTATTCCAAACTTGAAAGTCGTAATGTGGCAAAAACACTCATTCCTACTCAAAATGGGAATTGGTTTTACAAAAAGATCACACTTTACTGAAGAAGTTAGGAGACCAGCGTTCCATCCCTCGTTTTCCATTGAGCGGTACGACATGGGTCGGTGCGGTTCTGTACACTACTTTCGTCCGGTTTTGTCGTAAAAGCAGCCCATTCCTCGGCCCCGTTCAGTTGTAGGTCCATATGACAATGGCATAGTATGGTTAGGGAAGAGCTACATGGGGGCCACACAATTGGGGGACAGAAAAATGTCAAAAGTTGCGACAAGAATGAGACATACTACGATGGACGCCACATTGAGCATTTGGGTTTAACTTTAAAGTCCAAAGAGAGTCCAGCTGGTGGTGGAAATGCTCTTCTGAACACTGCAAAAACAGCGTCTTTACATGCACTAACCTGACGAGGAAAAGAGGAATTAGAAAACTACGTCATTTGGAAAGCCGGAAGCAAGCCTTTTATTTTCAGAAGTGTTATTCCCTACAATTTTAAATTGCAGTTTAGGTTTCAAATGTGTTTGCTCCAAACAAACTGGTAACTATCGATATAAAAGAGTTGACACTAAAATTCACACTAAGTACATCTTCCCAATGTCAAAAGTATTGAGAAGTCCATTCAGTTCAATTTAATTCAGTTTAGTTGTAAACCTCTAAATTACAACTGGCATCTCAAGGTATTTTACAAAAATATACTCTATCTATATACAAAAATTGATGTCAGCTCAATTTGATCATACAGACAGATTCAAGATCAATTTATGATTTGATCCAAGTTATTGAACTAGACCAGTGGTTCCCAATTCCGGTCCTCAGGGCCCCCCTGTCTGCATGTTTTAGATGTGCCTCTATACCAGAACAGCTGATTCAAATGATAGCATGACATCTTCTGCAGCCACCAAGTACTGCAGGAGCCTGTTAATCACCCAAAGATTCAATCCAGGTGTGTGGCAGAAGGGAAACACCTAAAACATGCAGTCAGGGGGGCCCCGAGGACTGGAATTGGGAACCACTGTACTAGACCATGTAGTCTAGATCGGTTTTCATTCAAAATGGTAAAACGTTTTCTATGTTGAGTTGCATGTTAATTTAAACAAGACATGGCAGTGTTAGTGTCATGCCTTGGTGATCCTTTACTTTATCAGGGTTAGGGGATGGGAGAGAGCTGGCAAGAGTTGATGAGAAGATAGTTACAACTAAACACGGTGCAGTCCAGTAATAATAAAAAAAGGGGGATTGAGATGGAATTTGACAAGCAAGATAAAAATGTATATATGTACCGGTATATATAATGTATGTATGTAATGTATAATGTATATAGTTTTAACATGTCTATGTATTCCAACAGATTCAATGTATAAAATCTCCATGTGTTATTCATTACAGCTCTGTCTTACCTTCCAACTGTCTGCTGCTGATCAGCGCTAGAATGAACTTACTGAATAAATTACATCATCCCTGCAATGTTCTCTCACCAAAAAAAAAGAGAGAAAAAAAAGGGAAACAAATCATTTAGCCATCATCCACTTAGAGCATTCACCCAAAAGTAAAGGAAAACAAACCATCCGGCACTGACACACAATTAAAGCCGTTGACCCTCTTACCTTGTTATTGATGCACAAGGCAAGGTGCTTCCTCTCGCGAGCCAGACTCCCGCTGCGCAGCCTCACCTCCTCCCCTTGATGCATGTTTCTGGAAGGACATCAGTCAAGTTAAAAGACTAAAAACTCTCCAATCAACACGTCCGGCTCGGAGCTCTCAGTACACGAGCAGCGCGTGCTCCGTGTCCAGCTGTACCTAACGTTACACGGGGTTCTTTCTCTCTGTCGGCGCATACCGAGGCAGCCTGTGCACGGAGCTCGTCATACGTGGGAAAACTGTAGCCCTAAAAGCAGATGAGTAACTACAGAGGAGACGCTGGACGTGACACCGACCTGTTCGCGCCGCTCCTCAGCATGACGACCTGTTCCCTCGCAGTCAGACAGAGATGAAGTGAGCACTTTGGGTCGGGAGCAGCCGGTGAGAGACCAGACTTGGAAGATTCTCGCAGCCAATCGGATGCTGAGCGTGTGCGCAGGGCTGTCAGCGCGTGTGTTGACGACATCTCTTAACTTTGCAATTTTTTTTTTTTTTTTTTTTTTAAACGCAGCCTTAGTTATTCTGCATGCTGTCTCTTGGGGAAAATAAGTGGCCACTACGTTATATTCTAATCTAAGAAAAGTACTTTAAATCCAAGTTTCTTGCACGAAAACGGCGTTATTTACGTTGCACATAACGATGTGAGGAAGAGTCCAACACCTGCAATTAAACCTCTCTCTCTCTCTCTTTTTTTCACACACACACACACACACACACACACACACACACACACAAAGACAATAATTACACAAAGGTTTAAGCAGAACTGCGACTTGTAAAAGTATTCATATGAAACTTCCCATATTTTGTCAGGTTACAACAAACGTCAACGCATTTAATTAATCTGAATTTATATGATAAAACAACATAAACGTTAATAATTCCCAAGTAGATTGAAAATAACTTTCTTTCACATTTCAATATTAAAATATTGTAAATTACCCTAAAGATAAAATCCCCTTGAAACATTTCCTACTGTGGAAATTATTTCATTGAAAATGCATATAAACTTATATGTATATATTTTAGCACATTTTATAATTGGTATTTCGACAAAGATAAAATGATACCTGCTTTTCGACATAGTTTTACAAATAGAAATACGTCAAGCATAGCAGGTAGGCGGCCTCTATAGTCAATACTAAGGAAAGTCACATTGACAGAAACTGCAACTGCACTGGAAAAAAACCCCTCCAGCTCAGATTATATGGAGAGCATCTGTGAACAGCAACTGTTAAGACAACTTCTGAGAGCTGTTGGTTATGCCCGTTTCTATAAGAAATAGAGTACGAGAGTCTGGATGAATGAATGACATGCTTTAAAAAAATTATTTAAAAAAAAATTGAGAACTATGTATAATTTTCCTTAAGTTGGTGCACTGCTTTATGCCATAAATGCTCCAAATGCTTTGTGTTTTAAGAGGGAATGCCCTCTTTAGGTTCTGGAAGAGATGATGTGCAAAATGAACCATCCAAGAATAAGTCCATAAAATGGCCAATGTGTCAGTTCCTGACTAAGCAAATATAAGAGTTTAGGGAACATGTTTACTCTGGCGAATGCAATAGTCGTTCAAAAAAAAAACTGCTGACTTTATTCTTTTCTTTTCAAAGTCATGAGTAAAACCAGAGATTAAAAAAACCCTCAACTCTACATTTTAGGCTAAATTAAATTTTCGGAGAAAAAAAATTCACTAAACATCAATTGATTTTAAGAATATTTTTATTATTTCAAATATATATTAAAAAAATCATCAACATATTAAAAGAACTTCAAAATGCTTCAACCAATTCTTACGTGGTAGTTTAGAAAACATGAAGAAAATCAAACTAAATACTGATTGCTCGACTAAAACAAAGCAATTCCATGGTCGGTGGTAAACAGAGTGAAATAGCGCCCTCTGCTGTTTGCAAAGGATATAAACCTAAAAAAGGTAAAAACAAAACAGGTGATCCCCGAGATTAATACTTGGAAGAAAAACATCTTTGGTTCGACTTTGCTAAAGGGCAGCTCAAGTGTTCAACAAACCCAGTACATATGGATACGTGCAGTAGAAACGAGCGTCATAAAAAAAAAAAAATCAAAAAATAAAGTGACCTCCTTAAAGATTCACCTGTAAATGTTAACAGTCGGTAACATGAAAACGTCATAAAGTGCAAAAACAATTCTGTACAAAACGTGACTCTTGAAGCATCGTCCTATTTCAGTGCAAACTTGTCTCGAGCCACAGAGTTAGCTTACTGCGCTGCAGACAGATGAATGGCGAGTGTCATTTCAGAACGCTCCTGTGGGCAAGCGTTGACAGATGGGTAGAGCAGTGATCTGGGAGCTGAGAAATCAAGCAGAAGACAGACCACAGGCCAGTGTTCTACTAAAACCCCCTCTTTAAAAAGATGCAGGCAACAAGAGATTGTACAGCAAATTTAAAGCATTTTTTTTCCCCGTTTGACTAAATGTGATCATACCTTTGCTCCCAGCCTGGAAAGGTACCTGTTACGCAAACCAAAAGCAGACATGGATGACAGTCTAGCTGCACTTCCACCCTGCATCCCCATACTGGGCTGCCTTTTCCTCCTGTAGGAATAATAACAACGTGGGCATAATAAACCTTCCAGCGGCCACACCGACAACAGCATCAACGCAAGCAGAAGTAAAAAAAAAAAAAAAAAGGAGAATGTAGAAGAGATGCTGCAGTAACAAAAAAAAAGAAAAGAAAAGAAAGGAATTCAAAAGTTTAACAAATAATTTATGTTTATTAAAAATGTCATAGCACTTGGTTGCAAGTATTTGATTCTTCAAACATTATATAATCGGTACTTCTCAGATCATTTCAGCAAATCAACAGTTGAATGCAACAAGTGTTAACTCACTAAAACAGCCTCCAAGACTCACTAGTTTTGAGTTTTTATTTTTTTTTTAAGTTATCTTTCTAACCTGGGTTTGGTTCTGGAAGTTTTGTTTTTCTTAAATAGTGTCTTGGTTTCATTTTGTTTACGGTCTTCAAACTCAGTCCAGTTTTTAAATTGGAAAATATTTAATTCATGATGAAAATCCCACTTTAATGGTTAAAAATGTTTTGCTTCAACAAGTCTTGCATAATTCATTTCTCACCCATATTTACACAGATCAGCTGCTAAATTTAACACACGTTAGAAGTTTCCTTCTGGCATCGTGAAGAATGGGGAGCTTATCTGCTACAGATGCAGTCAGTTACCTTTTCATGGTTATTTCTCCAAAATAAAAATAAAAAAAGTGCTGAAACTTTCATTCGTGTCATTGCTTTAGCTTTTAAGTCATAAAGACTTTAAGCACCTCAGTGTGTTGATCTTTTCTTTAGCCTCGATTCTCTTGTGAAATCTGATTCTTTTTTCCATTTATGTTCTAGTCATTTATTTAGATTGAAAGACATTTCATTCTTTATGAAAATAAAGTTTTTCCAAATGGTTAAAACTTTTAATTCCAACAAAAATTTTAATGTTCTAACATTATATCTGCCTATAGTGCTTCCTGACTTCTGATTGAGTCTCAATATTCCAGCTGTCCTACTACTAGTATCTGTTTACTTAACGTTTGTAAAACTTTCATTGAAACTACAGTAAAGTTTGATTCACTGATTGATTTATAGATTTTTGATTTTGAGATAAAGTGCCCAAGTGGTTTAGGTATTTGAATTTTAAAAGTAAAACTTAATACATCAATTCAGTTGGACTGAATCGATGTAGTGTTTCAATAGTCATTCATGTTTTACAATATTCTCTCCATTCAAGTAATTTTAATTCTATTCTTTGTCAGAAATGCTTTGACCTTTGTTCTGCGTTTTCTAAAAAATAAATTAATAGCGTTTCAACATTTTCTATCTTAATTTGATCATTTTAAGTGTCTTTTTTTTCTTCCAGCTATCAAGGTGCTTTGTTACACTTTTTTTTTTGCATTTATATAAAATATACAAAACATTATGACCACAATCAATATGTAAGAAATAGATTTTTCTCCACTTTCAATTTGGCCATGGCAGATATTTTTGTTTCAACCTTAAAGAGCACGAACGCTTTGAACTTCAACTGAATCACCTGAGTTTAAACGACAAAAATCCATGAAACATTTAAATCTTTTTTTGAAGATAAAAAAAAAAAAAAGATTATTATTATAAAAGGTCACATTTAAAAATGCGTCTACGGACGCTAAAGCTGAGCATCATTACACAGTTAAATGCGTTCGAAAGCGGGCCCGTTTTCTCTTTTTATATCTGCGCATTAATAGATGATGCGACAGGAAATTAACTCTTATGAACTTCATAGCTCATTGAAAAGCGGCTAAAGAGTTTAGGGAATAAAATAACCAAGCAATAAAGCTTAAACAGTGAGGAGCCATGCTCTGCTGGAGATTATCCACTAAAAGGCCAATGATGCGTCCGACTAAAGCTTACAGCGAGAAAATAAGTGTGCTGACTCCATTATGAGAGTTTGGTTTGGCAGTGATAACGCTGACATGTCATAAGCTAAACAAGTTCTTCTGGAAATACAATACTCAAAGTTTGCATGAACTGAAATAGGATCCTTATTTTCTAAATTAAAACCAAAAAAATATTAATAAATCAAGGACTTTTTAAGCACCATTCCCCTTGACAGTTTGTAAAAGCTTTAGGTTTCTAGCAGTTAAGAAACTTCTTTCTGTACATACACAAGTTAGTTGTTATTAAGAGCAGGTGGAGCTGCAGTCAGGTGAGAAGAAGTTGTATTTATGTCCAAACTGAGATGTGTCTTTATCAGTGTCTTTATATCAACACAGGGTTAAGCAACAGCCAGTCAGTTCAGGTGCGAAGAGCCACAGATGACGTCACTGGGCGGAGCCAGAACCGCAGTCCCGCCCAATTGGCCGCAGACTGAAAGCTCTGGGGTGGACAGTGCAACCTGCTGGTTCTGAAGCCCAGGACCATGTGTGTTCGCTCAGCATCATCTGGAAAATATCAGCCACAAAAATGAAGCAAATCATATTAGTCAGCCCATAAGAGTCTCATGTCCAACATACAAAACAATTTAGCTTAGACACATTAGATCTTTAGAGAGATAGATATAACCTGATGGCAATTGTGAAATATTTCATGCAATGAATGGGAAGTGTAGAAGTGACATGCAAAATGTGTGAACCTCAAAGCTAGCAGGTTAGCCAGAAGAGAAGTAGACAAAAAATAATAATAATAATAATATTTCCTGAATCGTGTTTGAGGGTATTACATGGGTTTGTTCCAATCTAGTCCTAAGTTTTGGATCTGTGCTCCAATTGGTGCATTTTTGATTGGCATATGAACTCCAAGTAAATAACTTCAAAGACCTGTTGATGTACAGTCTGGTTTAATACAGTGAACCAGAGGGCTCTCAATCAATTAGAAAAATAAAAAAAAAGATGTGCACAGCTTACAAAACTGCATCGTTATGATGGTTGATTCAATTAATCTTTGGAGCTCTTCACTGGATAATGCCTCATCTTAAAAAAAAAAACCTATCTTTTACTTCCATAAATTTATAGGTTTGAAAACTCACCAGCTTTATACTTACTGATGCACAATCAGCACTAATATCTGTATTGGCGATTATGTTAAATATCGTCTAACATATTGCATCAGTCCGATAGATAAAACTGGGCCAATATGAACAACTGACATTTATCATCTTGTTGCCATTTTATTTTTCAAATGGTGTTAAAACAATACAGAAAAACATAAAGTACTGGTAAATGATAGTTATATTCCAATACCAGCAATATTAAAAATGGTTACCGATAATCGGCACAAATCCTCACATCTGTGCATCCCTATTTATAGCGAAACAAAATACCACATTCTTGAAATGGATCTGTGACACCTCAGCAGTCCAGGACTCTCTGGACACGTTAGTCGTCTTAGTCTTCTGTTTGACAATCTCAAAATGTTGCTCCAACAGTAACTTGGTTACAGAGCTACTGTAACGGGTCGCCTCCAACGCTGCACCATCAAAGAGAAGATTCAAAACAAACAGCTATGTCACAGGTCATGTTCAACGGAAAGGACCTGTAAGACAACTGCTTCCTTACGTTTTGTCAACGTGTTTGCCTGGAAAAATGATTTTAAATATTTTGCATGAAATGAGGGCTCCCTGATGCAGAAACATGCTAGCGTTAGCGTAGCACTTTAACTCGCTTCTCTTAATAAATTGTAAGCAAGAGTTGAATATGAATTCATTTAACGCTGAAGCTAATAATGTCCAAGGTGCATTCCTGCAAAACTCAAAATATTATTCTCTGCCAAAAAACAAAGTGCTGGGTGACCCAAGTTGAACATAACCAGAGTATTAATAAAAATAACATATTTATATAGATGTATTATTTTACGACACTTTAAAACTACAGAGTACTTAAGCACATAAATTGCAAAGTTATTAATGATTAATTAGAAGGAACCTCAGACAGGGACTAAAAACATTTGAATCAATAAATACTGTTTACATGCTGAAGACTGATGTAGGGACAAAAACTCCTGCTCAGGACACAACTAGTGTCGCATGTCAGCACGTTTTAATACATCACTTAAGTTAGACATCCCTTCTATAAGGTCATTAACTCCTGAAAAAAAGCGTTTAGAAACTAACAGTTTAAGCAGTTAGCATCTCCAGACATCAGTAAGGCTAAAGTCGTAAGAGCCTCAAACTTTAAAAAGCACAGAGTGCTTACAACATGTACTACATGTACATAAACATTTACATTTATAATACGCATGCTTGCCTTTATAAACAGAAGGGCTATTAGCAAGTGTGCTGTAAAGGCTACCTAAAAGCTCAATAAAGTCTAATGAGTCAACCTGTTCAATGCAACATTTCTAAAGGGGTGTTGAAATGTGCTACTGAGACTTGTAAACTGTTAGTGTTCGATCATTAAACCTTAGGCTGGCATGTCTCTGAATGGGACTCATGCATTAGGGTGTTTGTATATGAATTTGCAGCTCAAATACAATAATATATAAAACTCAGAGGTTACAACTAACCTCTGAAGGCTGCAACGATTAATCGCAATGATGCAGTTACTAAACTATTTGAGGATTATTTCAATAATAGATTAATCGTTAGCTGGAGTGTACGGCTAAAGTAAATGGTCAAGAACATAATCAGTAGTAATTGAGCCTAAAGTGTACAAGCATATATATCTTTTGCATTTAAGATTAAAAAAAAAAACTATGGGGCATGCTGTGGTGTGTAGGGGATAGCGCGACCCATATTTGGAGGCCTTAAGTCATCGACGCGGGTTCCACTCCCGGACCCGGCGACATTTGCCATATGTCTTCCCCCCTCTCCTGTCAGCCTACTTGTGTATAAAGGGACACTAGAGCCCACAAAAAGACTCCCTGGAGGGGTAAAAAAAAAAAAAAAAAAAACCTAAACATTTGTCTGTAGATCCTGTTAAGGCATTTTAGGAAATTAATTTTTATATTACTTAAAGAAATTCAATTGCTTATTGACATCTCAAAGCATTTCTAATTTTGTATAAATGGGCCTAAATGAAAAATCTGAACTGATGAGAATAATTGATAATCAATGAATAATCGTGTGATTTGACTAGGAAATCTTATGAATCTCAGTAGAACAGATGAGGAAACGTTCAGTCTGAATATTAGGTATATGGATGGGAGAGAGGACGGATTAAGGATACTCACTCTGCATCTGTAGACGTCTCCTTCTGGAGTTTGGCTCTGGCTGCAGCTGACCGGTTCAAACCTCCACCTGCAGGAAGAGAGATCGTGACAGAGAAAAGTAATGAGTCTAGCGATAAGCGGTGGAGCTCGCTGAATAAAGGAGGAGAAAAGAAAGAAATGATGGGGGAAAGTGAAGAGATGTCATGAGAATGAAAAGGAAAAGAGGAAATGCACAACAGAAAATAAGTTGAAAGAAATACACGGGTAGAGAAAACTCCAGGCTCCAACTACCTTTAAGAAAATCCACAATGTACAACCCCACCACTGCCATCAGCGCAACTGCAAGACAAAGTGGGGAGAAGTCAGTGCAGGGAACAAAACAAAAATGTCACTCAGAAGCAGTCTAAAGGTTAAAAAAAAAAAAAAAAAACTTGAGGACAAACTGAATCCAACTGACTGCAAATGCAGGAGCAGAAAAACACTTCCAACACCAGGTATCCTCTTATATCCACAATGATTCCGACTAAGATCGCGATGACGGCAAGCCCCAGGTTCTGGATGGACTGCATGCTGGTGAGCAAACCAAGAAGGACACACAACATCAGTACCTTATGTTCAAAATGCAATGAATATCTATATTAATCCCAACAACAAAATATTAAACTTAAAAATAATTTTAAAAAGTACGTACAAGCCATAGGCTGTTCCCAGTTGATGCTCAGGCACCACGAAGGCCACCATGGGCCACAGTGCACAGGCCAGCAGAGAGTACGAGAGGCCCAGCAGGGACTGGAAGACAAGAAATGATTTCTATTAGATCTACATAAGAAAAAAAAAAAAAAAAAAAAAAGAACAGTAAATTGAAGCTATGCAGTCTCAGTTATTTGCACTCAGGATTTAACAATATTCAACAGAAGCTAAAGCATTTGGAGTTGGAAAGTGGCTTCATTTTATCACTCAGAGCACAGCGGGATAATGATGCATATTAGCGGGGTTCATCAGGCATTTAATTGTGGCGTGCTAAATGTTCAAACGCAAAACAATTAAGTTTTGAATCTAGAGCTTTAATTAAAGCTTTGTTTTTGTTCGCACACTCAGCTGTTAAAGTGTTCAATAGTAAGGGAGGAGACATCCTGCAGAGAAAGCTTTCACAGGTGCATCTAAATAATTCAGGCCATCATCTAAAGATTCACTTCTATTGGTAATAAATGGGTGAGGGGGGGGACGTTTAATATGATGCAAAATGGACTGAGAATTTTTCTTTTGTTGTGTGCAATTTATTCTGCAACACAACACAGTTTCTGTACAGTAGACACATTTTAATCGGAGTTTAAAAATTAAAAGCGACTGTGTGTATTACCATAGCAATCCACGGGTTCCAGAAGGTGAAAGCCAACATCATGTGAGCACAGAGTGTTGCGATGACGGCAGCAAAGACCCAGCCGATATTTCTCCCAGTCTTATCGACGATAAAACCGAGAATTGGAGACGCGGGAGCTGAGATGATGTACACGATGCTGGGAAAAAAAAAAATAAAAAAAACAAAACAATAGATAAATAAAATTTACAGTGTTTACAGTTACTTTGAGGAATTGGGGACAACAAAAAAACAAAAAAAAAAAAAAAAAAAAAAGGAGTTGCAATTGGATGGAAAAAGCAGAATGGTAATTGGATATTTTTGTGCAGACATTACTCATTTAACAGTGTTAATGTGTCCACTTCAATCGGGCAACGTTGAAGTCTAACGTTAACTCGTGATTCATAAAGTTAGAAAACTATTTAGCTGGTCTGTAAATAAAGCTAGTTTCTTCACTCAATTCCCTTCGGGCCTCCAGTGTCTCTGTTAGTGAGGTTCTTACCTCATATACCGATTAATATTTACTACGTTTGATTGTTGTTTTCATTGCAATTCAAATAAATAAAGAATTGTGATTAACAATCAAGTCAAATTAAAGATTACATTTGGTTATAAGGTGGTCAAAATTTCTATAGCTTGTGTTCATGAATAATAAAGATATTCAGACATTAAGCCTATACAATAATATTAAACTACTCTACTAAAATAAAATAGTACACATTTCTCTATAAGGACAAAAAAAAAAAAAAAAAAAGTTAATTACCTGTTGACAGCTCTGGCTTGTGCTGGGGAGAAGTTGAATTTTTCAATAAAAAATACCCTGAAAGACAAACGATAAGACACAGAAAGTGTAAGTTCTTCTGCTTATATGAACACAAAGGGAGATAAAAGTGATTTTATTCCCATGACAATAAATCCTCTAAAACGTTAAACATTCTCCCTCCACCTGCGTTTCAAACATTTGTTTCATAAGCACAGCGTCTCAGTGGGAAAGCCCTGGCAGTCGTCAGCTCATCTTTGTCTTTCATTGAGGGCAAACCAACACGTCTTCCCTCCACAACAAAGCCATCCGTCAAACCTATTATCATTTTTAGGCCCCATTGCATTTTCTGGTGGTGTGATTGAACTTGTTTTTCATTCCCAAAAAAAAAAAAAAAAAAAAAAAAAGCAGTTTTGTTAAAACTACGAGCATCTTTGAGATGCACACGCTGCGTTCAGGCAGCCCGGCAATAAAGCACCTGCTGTGGCAGGATTTGATTCCTGGGGCAAATGCCACTGTATAGAAAAGTGATAGTCGGTATAAAGGGGAAGAAGCAAAGGATGGAGGGAAGTTGCTATGACGACATTTTTTTGTAAGGCACTTACCAAAAATAACAAAAAAAATAAAAATAAATACATTTTGGGTACTGTATCTAAGCCAGACATTTTTTAGAGGTTTACTTTGGTTTTTTGAAAGAAAACGTTTTGGGATAGCAAATAGCTTACATACCGAATGCCAAAATCTATTTGCATTGTAAATGTATTATGAGACTTCACATCGCATCAATAAAAAAAATAAATTAAAGGCTTTTTTGGGATATTTTGGTGACACTTGGAATTTAGTATACAAACCCACTTAAAATTATAAGTTTCTTTTTATAGGTATACATTTGTATAAAACAAGCATTGTTCTTTAATTCTATGAACTACTGACATATCTGAATTTGACAAAATTTTGTATTTATTTGCAGAAAATGAGAAATGGTCAAAATCACAAAAAAAAAAAAAAGACGCAGCGCTTTCAGACCTCAAATAATGCAACAAAAAAGTTCATATTCATTTAGAAACAATAAAACCAATATTTTAACAGTTCAGGAATCAATATTTGGTGGAATAACCAGGATGTTTTCAGTGGAGTTCAGTCCAGTGATCGCTTCCTACTTTCCAGAGCTGGATTTGAGGGCTCCAACTACACCACTAGCAAGCTACAGTATATATCATTTTAGAGAAGTGGTTGGTATTCTGGTTGAAATAACAAAAACATACATGCAGTTTAAAAATATTTGTGTCATGGTTTGCCATGTAAATCTCATACTGTCCCATAGCTTTTAAATAACTGTGCTTTATGGTTTTAAACAATGAGGAACTGGGAGAGCTCTTTAGAAAAAAACACAGCAGCTGTGCTTCAGTGGTCAGAGTTCACTAGTGTGTGCATTTACTTGGATTTACTTCTTCATTACAGAAGTATCACTTCATATCGTTACTGATAACTTTTTTTTTTTTAACGTTAGCCCGATGTGAAACTAGAACTCGGCCTAAAAATAAAGTGGCACACCAATAAAAAGGTGAAATGTTTTGTGATGAGGAGAAAAATGACTAGGGTGGTGATTAAATGGATTTTTAAAAAAAGCAAAACAAAAGTGGATAACACCATTTGAGTGATATCTCCAGTATTTTAGACCACATGGTTGAGGACAGATAAGAAGCACTATTCAGACTTTTTTCTTTTTACTATAAACGACACCAACTTGACAGCGATAGATTTGTGCATCTTAGCGAGGGGAAAAGTTAAAATACTTACTGGCCCTGTCCAATAAAGGGGAAAATGGCGACATAGTAAAACACACAAATGATGAAGATGAGCCACAGGGACAGGGAGAAATCTTTCACATCAGTCAGCTTTATAACTTCGCCTAAAACAGAAGATAAATATGGATATCAGCTTCAGCCCTTCATTTTATTTCAACAGCTCATCTGAAAAACACAAACCTGACTAAAAAATTTTTTTTAACACAATCCTGGAATGATCTGGGTTTCAAAAGGAATGGGTAAATAAAAATCAATTTCAGCACATAAGATAAAGAGACTTATCAGTTCAGGTAAAGAAACAAGAAAAACAGAACTTTGTATTTTTTTTTTTGCAATCTGGATTGATTTGTATTGACAGATGAGTGTTAAGCAAGAACAAAGATAAAAACAAAGGCGTTATCTTAACATTACCCGTTCTTCCCTGTTCCTTGTGAAGGATCCTCTCTGCTCTCTTATCAAAAAATGCCAGCACCAAGGCACAGATTAGAGAAAACACACAGGTTCCAGCCGCTAACAGAAAGGAAAAAACAAAAAAGAAAGTCTTAAGACTTCTAGAACACAACACAAAATACTTATTTTAACATTTCCTGACAACTGAGTAATGGTCAGATGATAAAGTTAAACCAACAGTACTTCAAAGATGAGCAAAAGTAGAAGCGCTTCTGCGCGCGCGAGGAAAAAGCTTTTCACACCCCACATGACTCAGCCGAGGTGCCGAGTAGCACTTTTAGTTCCCTTTCCTGCTTCTCTACGTTACCCGAGACGAGCGAAGGGCTCGGTAAGTCAGACACATGCAGCGATAAAACATGCAACCAGAAGCTCAGGTTAAACCCTCGCCTACCCAAGCGAAACCGGCGGTTTTACACACAATTGTGTATTACTTACCTATCATGAGTGATATCCCGAGCGCCGTGTGTCCGGAGGAACCAACAGCCACTGCAACTTTACTGTACACCCAACCCATGATGTTCATGTTCACTGTGCTGCCCTACGGGAAAGGAGAGCGTTTCTTCAAAAGTATTCACACACCCTTGCGTACAGGACAGTCAAATCACTGGCTTAGATGCATTTAATTCGGCTTCTATGTCATAAGTGAACACAAACTAGTACACATCTTTGAAGTGGAAGAAACATTTGACAAAATCTTTAAAAAATTGGCATGTGCGTGTATTCGGCCCCCTTCACTTTGATGCCCGTTGGTAAAACATAGTGCAGACGCTCTCCGTCTAGTATTCTGTCTGCAGTTTTTACAAAAACAAAACAACAAAAAAAGTGCAAAAATGTCCATCTTTAGCAGAGTTTCCCCAACCCTGGTCCTCAAGACACACTGCCCTGCATATTTTAGGTATTTCCTTGCTTCAGTCCAGCTGATTTCAATTGATGACTGACTAATAGTTTGTTGAACTGCAATCAGTTGAATCAGGCACATTAAAGCAGGAAAACCTCTAAAACATGTAGGACAGTGTGCCTTGAGGACCAGGGTTGGGAAACTCTGGTCTAGAGAGATGAAAAACTGGGTGAGGCATACACCAAAACATTTGCAGCTGAAGAAAAGTCATTGAGAGCCAAGTACAATTGGACCAAAACATGCTTCAGATAATTATTTGTAAAATAATCATCTTCTTCCCATTTCCCCAATTTTGAACTACAATGCTATGGCTTGTCATACAAAATCCTATTGAAACACATGAGGCTTTAATGCAGGGGCCCCCAAAGTGGGTCCTGGAGGGCCGGCATCCTGCATGTTTTAGTTCTCTCCCTGGTGGCACCAACAACCTTTTCAGCATTTCAACGTTCTTCTAGGCCTTTTAACAAACCATCATTGGATCCAGCTGCGTTAAATCAAGGTGAGAACTAAAATATACAAAAGGCCGGCCCTCCAGGACCCACTCTGGGGACCCCTGCTTTATTGCAACAAAATGACAAACAATTTAACAAGTTTGCAAACTAATCAATCATCCCCAATGGATACAAAGATTAAAATAAAAATAAAAAATTAAGAAAATGTCCAACCAGTCGAGCCATGCTGAGCTGAAGACCAAAGACCAGATTGAGCTCCTTGCCTTTGAACCAGTTCACCGCGTACGTGTTTTGGGCCACAGCTAGCGACTCTCCGCCAATACTGTCAAAGAAAACAGTTTAAAAAAAACAAAATATAAACAGATAAGATCTGTGTGAAAGTTAAAAACAAGTCAATGTTTGGCATAAATAACTTGTGTATCTGTTAAGCTATGCCTCACTTCGGAGATTTGGATTTAATTGGGTAAATATGAGAATTTAAGTGAGGTGATCAATTGAATAAAGCAATAAAGATGTTAGATTTGGAGCTCGTGTGAAAAACTGCGTGTGAGTTTTTAGCGACTAAAATAGATTCTGAAAAGCTAAATATTTTTACCCAAATACAAAGCGTCCAGCTTCCATTAGCCAAAAATGATTGGCCCATGCTCCAGCTGCAAATATTACCTGTGAAGAGGTTTCAAAACAAAACAGTTAAAAGAAGAAAATAAAAACTTAAAGTGACAATTTCACATCAAGAGTTTAACACAAACCAACCTGTCCAATACAGACAAATAGAGAAAAGATGAGGGTTCCAAGCCTATGGAAACAAGAATGCGTAACAAAACTCAATCAAGACGGCATTGAAAAAGAAGGTTTCACTTCTTTCATTGTAAGGATGCAAGGTAAGGATTCAGCACAAAACCAGAGCAACCTGGCTCTCTATAGTACCTGATGCCAAAAACCCTGTCGATGAGAAATCCTCCCAAGAAGCAGAGGACCACGTTTGGCCAGGAATACCAGGCATACAGCTGCATGAACTCAGCAGTGTTCAAGTTCATATCCTGGAAACAGAAAAAAGGAAAAACAAAACTTGTTCAGTAAGTAAGCCATTTTAAATCAATAGGCATATTAGTAACGCAGAAAATAAGGTTCCTCAGAATTGCGTCGTGAAATTCATTCGAGTCGACATCTCAATTAGGGATAAAAACAAAAGGAAACTAAAATTTCTACAACGGTGTTCAACAGTGGACGCCAAGAGGCTGAATTACCTGTATAACTTGAGTTTGAAGAGCTGCTGGGTTGTCATAACAGAAGTAGCTCCCTGAAATAAACGCCAAAAAGTATCATATAATGTGAACGTATTATTTTTCACTTTAGAGAAACACAACAATCCCATCCCACGCCCTCTGGAAATGTTTCAAGTCTTGCTTTCACTTTATGCCAAGTCAACATCTTCACAATGAATGGCTGGTCAGCTGCTCACCGAATCCCAGGAAGCACATAAAAACCAGGACGACCACTCGGTGCAGGAGGTGGCTGGGGTCGCAGATGGCGGACATTGGTCTTCCGGGGCCACTAGCTTCTTGTCGACCGGCGAGCGGGACTTCATCTTCGTCTCCCAACAGCGAACCCCGCTCCTCAAAGTCCGCCATGTTCGGCTGCTGTTTGAGGAAAGCAGGCACAGAGCTGGAAGAAGATCATATGACCCAACCAGAGAGATCACGTGGCTTTAAATTAAAGCGGGCACGTCGCGGGAGCGCGCGTTGAAATATGAATCGATATTTTTATGTAGCTTTGCGTTGCAACAGATTGTGAAATAATGGGGAGATGTTTCTTGACGTTCTTTTGCCTTTTTAAGTTAAAAATTCACGGCGTCTTTACCATTCTTGATTTAAACTGTATTTTTGGACAGATAACCGTCAGCAAGATATAGGTACACAATAACAGCGGAAAGTGTGAAAGATAAAGAAATAATGCTCTGCTTTTGCATTTTATAAGTGGATAAGGAATTTGGAAAACTTATTGACAACATACAAAACAGGATGTGAGGACCATATATGGAGATGTTCCCAGCTTCTTGATCACAAGACAGGTTTAAAGATGCATGGCTGTTTATTGGCAACATCTGGACAACGGGGGGAGTGAACACTCTTTTTTCAATGACACAGAAAACATGATTTTTGGTCATGATTTCTGAAAAACCATATTTCTATCAAATTTACGTTTGCCCATGAACGTACAAAACTGATTAAGGTGACTTTACCACTTTTATTTTTGAAGCAGGTGGAAGTGGGAGCAATTACAAATGGAAACTCTTATTTCTTAAGAAATGTGCCTTTTTCTGTAGAGACAATATTCTGGTACGGCTATCTCTGCAACTTGTCGTATGCGCACGCATTTACACAAATCAGTAACCTGTCTGACACACCATAACATATCAACAAAATAGGAAAACAAAACAAATAAACAAGCAAAAAAATAAATAAAATAAAAAAAACACCTGTAGCTCTTACAAAATAAGAGCTACAGGTATACTTACAAAATAAGTATTTAATTTACTACCGGAAGATAAAAAAAAAAAACACACAACAGAGACGGTCGGGGACATTACAAATCACAACGTAAATCAGATTCCATCGATAACACGGTAGAACAGAAATCTTTTTCAATGTTCTACTGCCCTCTTGTGGTTGAGATGGGTTTTGGTCGTATGCATTGACTGCATTGGATTATATTTGTCCTACAAATGAGTGAGCAAATCCCTCTTAAACCAAACAGAATATAAATGTATATATTTAAAATAGATTGAATGATAAATCTATTTATCATTAGATGATAAATAGATGTATTTATCATTGAATCAACATGCTAATGCAAATTAGCATTTTAAGTGCTAATTTACATCAGTAAAGCATAGGAAATGAGTTTATGGTGCTTCTTTGCATTTGCATGTTCTTGTTCATTATAAATACTGTTGATTTCCTTTTAGTATAAATGTAATATGTGTAGTTTTATATTTGTTACACCCTTTCTATTTGAAATCTTATCAACATATAAATTCCAAAGGTTCCTGAAATTTGTTCATATTCGGTGTACAACCACATTGTTTATCTAGATTACCTCATAGCTTTTATTATCAGTAGCGGTGGTATATCCAGCTCCAAAGTTGAAAGTGTGCAAAATCAATTCAGTGTAATGTCAGTGTAATGTGTAATTTAGTATGCAGAACCAGCTGTGCAGATCAATTTTCCTGTCATTAAAACTGTGCAGCAATGTTCCTTAAATCTACAGCTTATTACTGTTTGACCCCATGAAGCCTGTTTGTTCAAAAGCAAAGTTTGAAAATAACCAGATGCATGTTAACGAGCTTTTAAGCATTGCTTTCACTGAGCAAAATATATTTTCATTTTTTTGCGTAGATTTTTTTAAACTCTCTGTAACACACATAAACATGGGGGAGTTGTTTTGGAAGCTGCACTGCTGCCCTACTGGGTTCAGAAACTTTCCCCACGGGTTTACCCTGTGGTTGGTTAGGGTGACTAACAACTGCTTCAGCTGAGCTACAACCTAAAAGTCAAGTCCCTTATTTTGTTGCGAGACTTAAAGTGAGGTGGAAAAGGTTTGATACATTTCTTCTTTGTAATTCGGACTTTACTGAGAAATGCTTAAAGAATTTACAGCATATTATCGAATTATTTTTTGTTACTTTTGTCATGTTCATGACTGTCTTCTCAGCGTTATTCAGTTTATCCGTGTTTCTGCGACAATCTGAAACGTGTAGAAACTTCCTGTTTTGTGATTTGCTTATCCAACACTCAGGCACATGGCTGACCAGTCCTCATGGACATTTATTCTCATTCTTCTTACTCTCTGACATGGTGGGTTTAATTTCCGTGAATGTCATTTAAAAATTCTAGTAGTTCACGATTACAAGGTCATCTGTCAGAGAATTTAATCTAAGGGTGACAAATTGCGTTTCCTGTAGCCGCGGTCGGCGCTCTGGTCGCACTGCAGCTCATTAATTTCCTGCCCAAATACCAGCTTTTGTCGTAACTGATAGAGAGTGGGTCGGAGAGAGTTTATATGGCATTATTGCATTAATCAAACTCACATGTACACACTATTATAAGCCATGGGGCAGGTGACATTAATCCTGCAGAACTAGTTTGTGAATGTCTTGAGACCTAACTTCTTGGTAGTGGCAGAGTTGGAGAAAGTAATTTTATTTCACATTTGCATTTTTGTCTCTCCTGCTTTAATTGAACGCTGATGCAATAACGTGACCGGTAACGTCAAAAGCTTGCAGCAATTGTTTGTGTTGGTAAATAAGTTTAATTTTAAATCTTCAGACATTAGACAGTGCTTAAGGGTGGAGGTTGCTTAAACCCTGTAAAGCCAATCAGGAGACTTCTTTTATGCAATGACACTGGTTTCATCTGTGGCTCTAATGCTGCCTTGGTCAGAAACACACAAGTTCTTCATGAAATGCAAAGTCTCCCGGTTTAAGTCTCACAATTTTCTGAGCTTGTTGTGTCGTTGGTTCTGTCATGTGGGTTATCATATAGGATGGAACCTTTTCCATCAACAGATAAGAGGTGCGCCCAGATCAGTACACCACATAACCACCATATTTGAATTCCAAGTCAATAATTTCAATGTGCAATTTACAATTTTTTTATTTCACAAGATTTAAGCTATGGGGTGCTAGTAATCCTTTTGGAAATAATTATGAATTAAAAGGAGTATTATACCTAATTTATTTTCTGCACTTTTTAGGGATTTTATTTCTGGTTGGGCTGCAAAATAGCACACAAAAATGTGATAAATTGAATTTGTCCACATTTACCCTTCTTCTCACTTGTCGTCAAAATGCAGCCATTGTTTCAGTGGCTTTAGCTCTGTCAGGTCACCCACTGCTGGAGTTAGCTGTATGTTTCATGCATCAAACAAGTTCTCCAATCACAACCAGGTCCTTCCCAATGAACTCTTTTCTCAAGATTGTCAGAATCCACAAGTATTTGGGTTTTTGTAATGGTTAGAGAAGATCTTGTCAACTCCACTTGTTGATTATTATCAGTAGGGTTTGGCTATATAAATTCATTACATTTTTGTGTTTATAATTTCATCATTAATTTCTGTGTTTTGGGGATTTCATTTCATTTCTGCATATTGGGTTATTCTATTGTATTTGGGTTTTTTTCTCTTTTTTTTGGTTTTGGATTTTTTTAGCCTTATTTCATCTCCCTTTGTCTTAATCTATTCCTCCTTTTCACTGCTTTCATTTGGACACAGCTGTTCCACATCTCCTCTGATTAGTGCGTCTGGCTCTTTTGGCATTTCGCACCCCTGTCTCAACATTTAAGCTCCCAGTTTGTAATGTGATGTATTAAAAAAACAGATGGGCTTTTTTCATTCTTATTTATTCATTTATATATATATATATATTTTTTTTTAGCTTTTTTGCCACTGTACAATGTTAATAAAAAGTTATGAAAAATAATTATCCATTGACATAAAGAAAATTTGATGCAAACATTAAATACACATGTCCATTACAACCAGAAAAAAACTTTACAGAGGAACAGCTCAGGTTAGAGTGGACTGATAAAACAATGACTTCTAGTACCATGTCCATATCAGTTCTCCATGCATAAACTAGCTTTCCAGAATTTGGGGTGAATTTATTACAAGTAGAATCTTATCTTTGAAGTAAAATTACATTTACTTATAATGACAAAAGGATAATAAATCGTGTAATAAATTGTCACAAAACATAGGAAGCTATTTATGAAAAGGAAAATCCAAAAAAAGGAACATTATCAGTCTTTCTTACATCCCACACTTTTGCAAAAGCTTAAAGTACAGTTGTGCGATTGTTAATGTACATTTTGTTGAAACCCACTTGCATTTAGTCTAATTACAGCATTTAGTCAGTGAAATACTTGACTTTCATTATTTATACATGTTTCCATGTGATAAGAAAAGATCTATCTTTTTTAAAGATAGATCAGACAAGATCAGTTTACCAACAAAAGAGTTTTTGTGGTAATCTTTTCAGAGCACTTGTGGTAGTATGTAAAGACAACCGCTATGAGTTGTCTTTAATTGTTACAACCTTTTACTGTGAAACATAGCAGTAAAAAGCAAAATAGATTTTATTTGCAATAACAGAAAAAAATGTGTGGTGATTGAAAAGTGCTTCAGAATATGATTTAGAATGTACAATTTCCTGCATTTGGAACATTTCTGTGGTAGAATGGAACAACAGTCCTAAAAAAAAAATGTTACCCTCCATAATGTCCACATTACCCCTCTATATTCCCTCCATAATGTTATTATTTGTGATCATATTTACAGTGTACATTACAATCACGCACAAGGCAGATGAAACTAAAACAGCACTGCAAACATACAGAACTGGGTCACTTATCATAAAATCTACCCAGATGAGACCCTATGAGTCTTACATTAGTGCTTACAGAAACCATCTGGAACGTCATGTTATTAAAATTACCAGTAGTTTTGTAAGCGTACTATAGCATGTTTGTTCTTTTCCAATAACATGCAGCCAGCTCACAACAACTGGTAATCTGACCCCTTGTCTCATTAACTTTTTTTTTTTTTTTTTAAAAAAGGTCTATTTATGAGATGCTTAATTCAAGCCCCGAAACTCAGACCTGGAATCTGAAAGCTAGATCTGCATGTACAAAACTAGTTTTGAATAAGATCTGAAAGCTGGTATAGCTAGTATACCACAGTCTTTACCTCATGTAAAAAGTGTGGTATCATCTGCTAAGCTACATAATTATCCAAATGAGCTTTAGAGAAACAAAATGACTACTGTGTGACTAAGACATAAATATATTGTGCTTATACAAAAATATTAGTAATTCAACGATTAGTACCATATTTTTTTCAACATCAGATTGCTTTTAACAAATTCTGGTTTGCTACAGTTATTTTTATTTAGCTCTTCTTTGACAAATAGGTTTTTACAACGTGTCTTATGTCAACATTATTTTTACCCCGATTCGATAAGTCTTAAACTAAGGAAAAGTGCAGTTTGAACAAGATTAAACCACAGGATGCAGAAACTGACAGTAAGCTTTGTTAAGGAAATGTGCGAATGAGTAAGCAAAAAACATTTTTGCATGATATTCGCTGAAATAACAGACACTGAAATTACTGACAGATCCGAATTGTCAGGGTCCATTCACAGTCTGCTTATTTTAAGAGTTTGTGCAGGATTTCTAATAAAACGAACTGCCCCATACGACAACACTAGACGATGAGTCACTAGTCTTTCCAGGTATGAAAGACATCAGCAGTTGAAACTTGAGGATAATGTGCTTTGATTGAGGTGCGATGTGTCATTGTGCGACAGTCTGATAGTGTGGTCCATTTGTGACATCTCCATGTGTGTTAATGAGGATTTGGAAGACTCCTGAGTCTCTTTGCAGAACGTGGTCATGAGTCTCTTCCTGAACACTCTGCACAGGAAGACATAAATAAGTGGGTCAAGGCAGACATTAGTTGCAGACAGCCACAGTGTGGTTTCCTTGGCAATGTAGATCGCTGTCTTTGCTCGGCAGTCGCTGCTGTCGCGGGTTTGTGTCAGTGTATAGGGTACTCGTACAAAATGGAAAGGGGCGAAGCAGATGAAAAATACCCCCACCACCACAAAGACTTTGGCTTTGGTTCTTCTATTTGCAGCTTGAGATTTGCTCTTTGAGGCTTTGTAGGATTCATAGACCTTCTTGCTGATGAACGTGTAGCAAAACACCATCAAGGCAAACGTGCCCCAAAAGATGACCTAAAACAGAAACGTATAATTCATGAAACAACCAATCATCTGGCGCCAAAGCTTTACAAGCTGAGTTGTTAGTGGATTAATCCTGACTGAAAGTAGTTCTAAGGCTATGCAGTTTTGATTCCTTTAAATAAGTGATGTGGTATATAGGTAGAGTAATGCGCCCCATTTGCTAGGAGTTGAAGCAAATGCTTTTAAATGCTTAGGTCATAAGCATGGGGACGACTTTCTATTGGATACATCAAATAACTGTTAAGAATCCAAGTAAAACTTGTTTCTCAAGATATTTGTACAGTGGTTACCTGGCAGAAGTAGTTAAATCCCTCATGCCATTGTTTGCCGGCTACGTCCTTCATGGAGGAGCATTTCAGTTTGCCCCCCGAGGGTTTTGGGGTCTGGTTGCTGAGAATGACATTCGGCAGGGCCAGAGATAGCATTACAATCCATATTGCTGCACTCAGTCTCTGGCCGACCCGAACCTTCTGCAGGGCACACTTTCCGAAGGGCTTTACAATCTTCAGGTAGCGGTCCAAGCTGATGAGGCCCAGCAATAAGATGCTGATGTACATGGTGATGTAGAAAAGAACAGCAGAGAATCTGCAATAGAAGGCCCGCAGCTGCCAGAAACCCACTCCTGCATCACTCAAGATTTTGATAGGGATGGTAAGAGTCATCAACAAGTCGGCCACCACCTGTTGGTAAAACGTGAAATGTATTTTTTTTTAATCATTATTGTTGTTTCCAACTACTCTGCATCAATAGCAACTTATGTTCTTAAGTAAGAGCTTACCACGTTTTTTAAAAAGACCAGAAAAGTTGAGCTGCTGGGAATTCTGAAGAAGATCCACGCAGCCAAAGAGTTCAGCACAAGGGCTACGACACAAAGAATGCTGTAGAGAACTGGGAATATCACAGATGTCACACTGGTATCTCTATCACACTCCTTGGAGACGTTCACCGTGGCGTTCATCTTCTGAGCCTA
The DNA here is from genome assembly GCF_019740435.1 of Gambusia affinis. Taxonomy (NCBI): domain Eukaryota; kingdom Metazoa; phylum Chordata; class Actinopteri; order Cyprinodontiformes; family Poeciliidae; genus Gambusia; species Gambusia affinis. Next base: position 23,770,685 of record NC_057873.1, read on the forward strand.
AGTGAACCTTTGAAAAGACGATAACATACACGACCGGTCACTTGAAGAACATCAGGTCCATTTGCAGATGAAGTGAAAATGATGAAGTGCTTTTGAGAATTTTTGAATGTACCACCTAAACTTGCATCTTTTGACTAACAATGGTTTGTGGTCAATTTATCACTTCCTCAATTTGTCCCCACATTTTTCATAGATGCATTTTAATTTCATTTTGTCCAGCTTCCAGGTTTTATCTGTATAATAACGAACCCGTACCTCAGTACTTGAACCATGGCACATTGTTTTATGCTCTTGTTGTAGTTTAATTTTTCCTTTAAAAAAAAAAAAAATCCAATTTGACTAATGTCGCACGATGGAAAAATGTTATGCACTCCAATCCCATTTGTTAGGTTCAAATCCCTATTTTACATTATGTATGACCATTAAATTGTAAATTCTTCTGCTGTTTACTACATAATAGAAAATAACTTTGACTTGCTTGTTGCCACATTCCACATATAACGCCCCCAGCATTTACTTATTAACAGTGACGTGCGGTGAGGTTCATAGCTGGTGAGGCACTGACGTCATCAGAATCAGATTTGCAAATAGATGCATAGATTGAGGGGCTGCACAGTGGCGCAGTTGGTAGAGCTGTTGCCTTGCAGCAAGAAGGTCCTGGGTTCGATTCCCGGCCGGGGATCTTTCTGCATGGAGTTTGCATGTTCTCCCTGTGCATGCGTGGGTTCTCTCCGGGTTCTCCGGCTTCCTCCCACAGTCCAAAAACATGACTGTCAGGTTAATTGGTTTCTCTAAATTCTCCCTAGGTGTGAGTGTGTGTGTGCATGGTTGTTTGTCTTGTAAGTCTTTGTGTTGCCCTGCGACAGACTGGCGACCTGTCCAGGGTGTACCCCGCCTCTCGCCCGGGACGCAGCTGGAGATAGGCACCAGCAACCCTCCCGACCCCATTTAGGGAAGAAGGGTGTAAAGAAAATGGATGGATGGATGCATAGATTGACAGCAGTTTACAGGTTATGTTTCACTTCTGCATCCTTACATGGGCGTAATCTACCACAACAAATACAAGATGGCAAAGAGAAGCAATGACTAGTTCCAGGCAATCTGTGACATTAAGGACATTTTCATACATGTAAAGCAGGTTGTTCAATACAATAACTTCCAGTAGAAGCAACACAAATAAAAACTTTTTCAGGAACTGCATGCTTTATTGACTATTATTTGTTCCTTTTTTACAGGAATTTGGATGATCTACATGTGCCCTATTTCTTGAAGTACAATATGCAAAAGAATTACCCTGCGGACTGCAAAGCTGCTACTGTTTTACCTGTCCTTCAGTTGTTACGCTTAATAATAATGTCTGTGTACAAATCCAAGATGGTGAAAACCTGATGTAAATCAATCAGTCCTAAAGATAAAGACAGTAATATTCAAACCATTGAATTAAAACACAATTTTTCCACTAAAGGTTTATTTTTTTGTGGAAAAATGAAGAATCAGCAACATAATCTGCCAGCAAATTATGTTGGTTTCATTTAAATGGCATGCAATTGCCAAATAAATGTTACTTGATGAACATATTTGTTTGAAGATACATCTGCCCCACCTGAAAGTGTGTGTGAAATGTAAGGAGCAACGCTGAAGCAGAGAGCAGGCGCTGCGACAGGGTAAATAATGTTTTCAAACAATGGATGGTCTAAGCTTGCTCTGCAACATGATTCTTTGCATACAACCGATATTTTGTGCCAATGAAAAGTCGAGTCTTACCTGCTGTTGTGACAGAGGGCATTGGAAGAATAACGAGAGCGGTGAAAAGTACACGATTTCACAAACAAACAGAGAAGTGAAAAGTTCAATTCCCTTTTCCTCTCTTACTGCAACTTAAAAAGATGCAACAAAAAAAAGGCTGAAACAAAAAGGAAAAAGCTGTTTCTTTTTATCAGCATTGGTATTTTACCAGTAAAAAAACCCAAAACAAAACAGCTACTAATATTAGGACTGAGTCTCCCTGTTACTCTGAGCTTTGTCCCTCCTGCTGCTTTTCTGCTTTTAACTGTGTGTCTATCCGTGTGTGTGCGTGTGTGTGTGTGTGACGCTCTTACAATGGGTGGTCTCTGGAGTTATTGTGAGGCTGTCTTGTCACAATCCCAATGAGTTAGCTAGTCTTCCTCCGGGTGAAAGACCCTTTCCTTCCTTGCTTCCTGTTCCAATTGTCTGCTGAGAGTCTGGTTCTACTCCGTGCCAGTCCCTCTGCCTCTGTCAGCCCCACAAGCTGTCGACAGCCAAATGCTAAACCAAGAGCAAATTTCTCAAGAGTTTAGACCGCCAGCACAATGTTGCACCTCCCTTTACACTACAACATGTGTTTATCTTGGTCTAAAACAGAAAGTGGTTTTTGGTGAGGGCATGAAATAAAAAAGCCACTGACATTTTTTTTTTAATCTTCTAAAAGGCACAACGGAGTTGATCGTATTTCTCAAAATAAATTAAAGAAATTTATATAATTTCATTTTTTTTGGTACACTTTATTAGTGCAATATTATAATAATCAAATGAAAATACATGATATCCTCCAGTTTGCAAATCAAGTTTTGCTTTCACGACTCAATTGCCCTCTGTGTTAAATTTTTGTTTTTCCTGAGAACTGTCCAAAGTGACTTCCTGTGTGATTTTCCCTGGATTTGACCCAGGAATTATGACAGATGGAAAGAACGTGCCTAATAGATAGTATGCATGCTAAAGAAAAAAAAAATGTTGCTCTTCAGCCAGCCTCAACTGTGAGTGAGATTAATATCTATTTTAAATCTGCACATACTTCCAGTTTTATATCTCAGATATAATTTGAGATCCATCAAACAAATGACAAGGAAGTTTATTTTTAAGGGTGTTTATTGGGTTGTTTAAATGTGCAACATTCCAATATAATTTCTCTCACTTTAAGGAGGAGTTCTTAAAGCAGTGGAACTGAAGTCACCTTGCACACGACTTGTACATCTTAAAGTAAACCACACAAAAACCACTGCAGCTGCTGATAGAGACACTGAATATTAGCAGAACGTGACGCTCCTTAACTTCTCAAACCGGCTACATTTTGCATCCTAATATTATAAAGTGATGTTAGCATTTTAGACAAATAAAGTGACATGACCTGCAAACTGCATCGACATCCGAGCTCAAATCATAGCTGATATGAAATGATTTTTTTTAATCACATCATTGTAAATCTGCCTCGTGTTTCTGTGGCGTAAGCAAATATGTTGCTTTACGTTTCTGGTACCGAGCATGCTATTTTATTTACAGCAAAGCCAGGCTGCCTGGTGAGCGTTGCAACTTAGGGGCGCTATATGTAGTGTGGTCAGAAACCACTTGGTATTTATTTCAGAGCAACTAAACTGCTGCCTCAGTGACACAGTTACAACTTTTCACGGAAGCTTTGTCCACACCAACGAAGATTAAGCAAACTCGGCCTGCTGAATGCTTGCAGTGACCCTCAAAGTAAAAATGTTTTGACTTTTTCTCAGTAATTCTATATTATCGAGAAAAGCAAATAATTAAGTGAGAAGGTGAGGTCACATGAAGACTGGGTTTATAACAACATATTATTATCAAAAGAAAGTCAGACGATGTTTAATAACAGAATAACAGAGAAAAGTTGCAGTGTTGTCACAGAAAAAGTACCTGGAGAGGACACGACTCACAAATGCCACAGTGTTTCCTCTTGGGGTTGTGTTATGTATTCTCCAGGCATATTGCACCGTTTCACACCACAGTCAAGTAACTATGTTACCTTCAGCTGTTCTAGAAATGCTGTATATATATCAAACATGTCTTAGAAATAATTTGATGTTTTCTGTCTCTTTGAGAAGCTGCTGCTCTTTCCAACACTCCTCCTTCAGCATCACAACAGTGCTTCTCCATTTTGTTGTTTACAATCATTATTAGGGCCACTGGACTGAGAAGTGGTCCATACGGTGAGCTCAGTAGACTCCAAGCTGTTGGCTAATTGCCTCTGCTAGTCGAGTGGGGACGGCGTGATAGAGGGGTGCTCTGTGAGATGGAAGCTCGGCGGGAGACTACATCTCCAAGGTGGATCTTTGTGGAAATAGGTGGAGCTGTATGAGAGCAAGCGTTTAGGCCCCTTGTGTAGTTGCCTAAACGCCTGTACACATGGTTATAGGTACAATTAATAATAAAATTAAGATTAATTGGATTTTAATTTTGCCAATTATAATCCACATTTTACATTTGAAGTGTTCTTAGGGTCTGAAGCAATGTTTCTATTAACGTTTTAGAGAAGATTGATGGAAATGGTAAAATTGGGGAAAAAAAACTTTTGTTCATTTCAGATAAGAAAAAAAAGATTAAATTGCTTTTTGGCTTTTTCAAAAAAGAGTTAATGACTAAAACAAGAAATGGATATACATTTGCCAAATAAGTTTTGATGTAGCAAACTTTCCCATCCACTGGTCAATCTGAGCGAAAAACATGGAAAAAAAAATCAGTCCATACCTCCAACTCGGAGGGGAAGACTGTCAACACGGAGTGGCCACAGGGGAGGCACTACAGGCTGGGATGGGATTGAAGGAGGTCACATTAATGAAATATTTTCCATCTTTGACTGGTTTGTAAAACGGTGACAGGACAATCTGAAGGTCATCTGTCATTTTAATAGAGGCTTATAAAGGAAGCAAGCAAGGAAAATAAGACACACTACCTAAACGGAATATAATGTTTCACAAAATACTCTTCATTTCATCCCTTTAAGAACCACATAATGACATGACTACATAAAGCTGCAGCTTCAACAAGGCAACGCGTCTTTGAGCTTTTGTTTCTCTGGCGCTTTAAAGCAATTTTTCATCATTGACATTAGTTTTTCCTTGAACTCTCGACAAAGGAAGACATAGAGCAGGGGATCCATGCAGATGTTGGTTGTAGCGAGCCAGTGGCTGAGTTCCTTGGCAAACCTTAGATGTTCATAGGTCTGAGAGCAGTCTGTGTCAGTGTAGCTGACTTGCTGAGAAGTGTACGGGATCCTGATAATGTGGTACGGGCCGAAGCAGATGAAAAACACAATGATGACGAGAAAGACTCGCAGTTTGATTTTCTGCTTCCCCTGGCTGTTGTTGCTGCCGGAGTTTCTGTACGACTGGACGACTCTGTTTGCGATGCAGATGTAGCAAACCACAATGACCACACTGACGAACCAAAAGAATGTGTTCAGGAGGAGAGATGTTTGTTCGTGAAACTGCACTCCTGCTGGGCCTTTCAGAACCATGCACGTGGTGATTAATGAGGCGTTGGCCACGGATTTGTTAGTCAGGAGGATATTTGGCAAACCTGTACCTCCGAACAAAACCAGCCAGACTGCGGCGGATATCACTTTGCTCACGGTCAGACTTTGCCCAAACATCCTGCTGTGTGGCATCACGATCTTAAAGAAACGGTCCAGGCTGATGAGCCCCAACAAAGCGATACACGTGTACTGTGCGTTGTAGAAAATGACGGCAAAAAAACGGCATGTTGGTCCAGCCATCGTATCCCATGTGGTTGGCAAGTCTGCTGCAGCTTTCATTGGGATCATCAGGGTCATAATTATATCGGCAGCAACGAGATTTTTAAGATACACCACGAAGGTGGAGGTCGACTTCAGATGCACAGATACCCACGCTGCCACGAGATTCAACAACAAGGCAATGGGGAACATGAGAAAGAAGAGAGTTGGGACTATGTAAGGGTTGTGGGAAAACCTCTCACAATCCGATTGATTGAGAGATGAATGGAGGGATGGATTCGCTTCATCTGAGGAAAATAAAAGCAAAGGTCAAAGTGGTTAATGTTATTTTAAAAATAATTTCAGTACTAGCAGCTAAATTGAGAATTGATTTTTTGACCCACGTGATGGATGAAGCTTCTCACCTTGGTCAGTATTAATCTGTGGATCCAGGTAATCAGCCATTATCTGTTATTTATTCCATGCAAATTTTGAACTGGAAGATAATATAAAGGAGGATTTAAAAAAAAAAAAAGAAAACAACCAGCATAGTGCTTATATATTTATTTTGATACATGATGATGTTTTACAAACAAAACTAGTCTTTTTGTCTTTTATTGAGTTTAGAGACCAAGAACCAAAGTGTATGAGGTTAAACTAAATTTGATGAAAATATTTTTGGTTCATTTGAGTCGGCAAACAGTCTTTTAATCTGAGTTATCCTCAACAATGACAGAGGTAAATTTAAATTACCATATCTAAACAGCAAATGTTTCGCCTAAATATATCACCTCAGTTAAAAAAATAAAATAAAATACATGAAATGTAAAAACTTTAAATTGTATCAAAGGTATGAAATAATTAGCTATCGATGTCCCTGTAGCGATCCAATATGTTCTTAGTGTGTTATTTCAATAAATACAGACATTACCTCTCAGAATAGCTAAGCTTATTTTATTCGACATAGTCTTTTCTGTAAAATGACATCTGCTTATTAAATTTTCATAGAAACATATGTGCTTTAGGTGCTTTCCGGCAGCACAACAGAATGGCTTTGCATTGAGAGACCTTACAGGTGACAAAGAAATCAAGTTTAACTTGCGCATATCTGCAGAAAAATCCTACTCTGTGAATTATAATATCACAAAACATGTACAATGTCATATTTTCAACCACTTAACACATCTTGCACTGATGTTTACTTTAAATTGTATATAAGATATCACATATATTTATTTATATATATTTAAAAATCCTTTAACTCTTAGGAAAAATTTTGTTTTTCTCAGAACACTTTTAGTAATTTTTTTTAATATATTATTAATTTATAAGGTTAATCACTAATTCTTATGTCGTCAGTTTTCTTTGACCAGCCTAATAAAAAGATATTTATCATAACCAACAACAAGAAAAAAAAAAGTTGCTTTGATAAAAACTTACGACAGCTGAATTCAGTCGCTCATCAAGCACAGAAGTATATGTCGGGTGAGTCTGACAGAGATATGCTATTATAGGCACTGAATAGCCACCTCTGATTTTCCTAGCAAACACATTGAACTGGCAGCTGTATTAAGACGGGCCATTTCTCAGGGCATATGCAAAAATAGGGAAAATGTGATGGTGTTTTCCAAAAACAAACAGGCACTGTGGAGCTGACACAAGAGACAGAAAAGCCTCAAGCTGATAGACTTGATATTTTAATTGCACTTTGACAGATGCTACAATTTCTGTTGCTGATTACCAGAAATGAAATACTAATCTTGGCAATAATATGACATCGGTTTTTGTTTTTCCATTAGAAGACTAAATTACATGTCCTTTTATTAAGACACTGCACTTTCTCTAACCCTGGTTCACAAAAAATTCAAATACTGGAAATGTCTGAATAAAGCTGAGAAGATTACTTCTCCGAGTACGAATTGATTTTATATATACATATGTTTACACATTTTGGATTGTTTTGTAAAGAATAAAAGACTGCCCTGACCTATTAGGTTGTTTCCAATGAGCTGCTAGAGATTTTGAGAACGTCTTCATCTCTTTTCTTTCACTCTGGGACAAAATGGATCTCTGACCCACTTATAGAAGTTAATGTCAATTGAAGGAGTTCTGCAACTCTATCAACTTTGACTTTTCTCTCTTTTTTTTATTCCATCCTTCGGTCTTAATAAAATGCAGCTTGGGGGTTCAAGAAGGAGAAAAGTACAGCTTTTATTTCAGACAAGGCACATTTTATGACTGAAAAAGAATGTGTGATGACTTTATGGTTTCAGCAAAAGCCCTTTTTGTAAGCCAAATGGTATCCTTCATGTCACCTTTAGCACATACAACCTTATCTTAATAAATCCTATGCTGCACAACTGCTTTTAAATTTGTGAAATAAAAAAACTCTATCCCGTAACTCATGTTAAGTCGGAATAATTTCAAAACAGGATTACATCGAAATAACTGATTAAATCTTATCTTAGTTGACAGATCATTCAGTCATCTGTCATGATTCAGTTACTACAGCTTTTACATACTGCACTCTGAAATACATAGTTGTATTAACATGGTGTTCTGTTTTCACCTTAGAAAGAAACATCCCCAATAGGAATAGTTATTTCCTGTTGGTGTAGTAAAAGAAATAAACAAAGAGATAATCAAAAAAGGAATTTAATACAAGTTTACCTCTCATTTTCACAAATTAGCATAAAAAAAATAAAGTCATTAAAGAGAAATATCCAAATATACAGAGAATACAAGTCTGGGGAAAATGATTTAATTTATTTACAAGAGATTTGATATTTGGTCAATTTGAAAGACAAAAATCCAAAGCAATATTTTTCTTTCTGCCTCGTCTTCATTATGATTATTCTGAAGCTTTTTTACAAGAACCACTGACGGCACTAAGTTTCATTTTAGCTGTACTCAGAAAAAAGTATATTGGTATCAAGAATTTACAAAAGCAAACAGAAAGTTTATTAATGGACAAAAAATAATTTGTTAAGTAAGCTCACAAATTTCTATAAAAAAAGGAACCGTTTAAAATTAGAGAAGTGTGACAGAAAGGAACTGAAATCACTGAATCAAAGTTAACTATTTATCTCAGAAGTCAGACCATGTTTTATCAAATAACAACAGGCCCAAATTGATTGCAGTGGCTATGACTATGTTTTAAAGATGTGGTGGTCATATTGGATTTGGGAGTCTGTTTGGAAGAAACCCTTCCCTACTAGAACTGTATCTTGAGGGGAATTCCTGGGAACCTTGTAAAATTGCACTTTTGAATAAAAACTGAGAGCAGAAATGAATTGTCTTCTTCACCCCAAATATGCAGAAGTCGTGGTTTTTGTTGGATATTTGTTTCTTCTCTAATTTTGTTTTAATGTTTTTTGCAAAAAACACAACTCACTAAAAAAACAAGAACAAAAAAAAAAAACAACCCCCGATTTAAAATGTCTCTCAATTGGAAGAAGTCTTCGGTTTTCACTGAGATGATACTTTAAAAAAAAAAAAAAGGTTTGAAAGACACAGTAATCTGTGTAACCAGTCTTTAATCTCAAAAAGATGTCGATCTACGTCTGGTCACTAGAGGGCTGTGCAACATAACACTTAAAACTGACCTTTTCACTGTTTTTCTCTTAAGACATTTTTAAACCTGAGGACGTCTCTCTTTTGGACAATCACCCTCTGGTCAAAACACAGACACCTGCTCCTTTTACCATGTCAGTCAGTTTGTTTTTGTAGCTTTTGCACAGGAGAACATACAGAAACGGGTCGAGGAAGACGTTTGTGGAAGCAACCCAGATGGCTAATTCGTGCAATATGAGCAACCATTCTTGATTGCAGACATCAACTTGCTGCAGATTAAGAGGAATGCGCAGTAAATGCAGAGGAACAAAGCACACGCAAAACACAAGGAGAACCATGAAGACCCGTAGTTTGGTCTTCTTCTTTCCTTTGCCGTTGTTGCTCCCGGAGTTTCTGAAGGACTGCAGGACTCTCATTGTGATGCAGACGTAGCAAGACACAATCAGCACGCTGCAAATCCAGAAAAGTACCTCCATAAAACTCACCTCGTACTTGTGAAAAGTCAACCCAACTGGACCCTTCAGGGACCAGCAGATGTCTTCCGAGTCATTGCGAGGAGTCTCGTCAGTTAGAATCATAGTTGGGACAGCCGTACCTCCGAACAGTACAACCCAAACGAAGGTGGACATTATTTTGCTGAACACTACGTTTTGTCCCAGTGTATTTCCCCAAGGCCTAACAATTTTGAAGAAGCGGTCCAGGCTGATAAGACCCATCAAGGTTATGCTGGTGTACAAACTAGTGTAAAATACGACTCCCGCGTAACGGCATATAAAGACCTTAATCTGAATTTTGGCCCCAGGAAGCAGGCTTGCGGCCACGGGAGGGATGGTCGCTGTCATGAGCAGGTCAGCCAGCACAAGGTTTTTGAGATAAACTACAAAAGTGGAAACTGAGCGGAGGTGGAAAGACACCCACACTGCGACCGCGTTAAGCAATAATGCAAAGGGGAACATGATGAAGAAGAGACAGGCAACGATGACCTTCGTGGTGTCAAGGCTCGAAGGGCTGCAGTCCGAGATGTTTGACACGTTACTGTACATCCTCGGGATCTGTTGGGAAACATTGGAGCATCAAAAAAAATTCTCAGAAGCACATAAAAACAAACAAAGCACTGACATTTGATTTTTATCTCTGATTGACTTGCTAATGTTGCTAATGAGTCCTCGCAACAAATACTTCGACCAAAGCAACATCACGAAATTAGAAGAGTTTGCCTGGACTTACGTCAGCTGTGGACAGGGTCAGGACAGGGTTCCGAAATGAACTGGAACACGTTTCTGATTTATTAAAAAAGGAGAATGACTTCTGCTTTACATCTTATACCTGCTTTCCCTAGCATGTCTGATTTGCAATTGCCATTAGGAAAGAAAACATTTGTTGCATTGTCCAACCAGGTCATTTGAATGCATCCTGAAACTTGAACCTGACAACAAGGAATGGATATTTTGTAATTGCTGTTCTACTACTTCTAGTTGTTACACAGGCACAATCAACTTAAGATGCACAATTGCATTCTTTTCTGTCTTCCCTCATGGGATGTCCCAAGACGCATTGATTTGAAATCATTGACATTTCGACACTTGCCAACACTGAACTGCATTCAGAGTTATTTCATCCCTCCACTTCCTCCATCCTACCCATTCTGACACTCAGTCAGAGCTTCAGTCAGCCATCTTTATCACATCCAGACAGCTGAATGTACTGAATTTCTGCCATGTGGTTGGTTGAGTCACGATTTGGCTGAACAAACACTAACATATCTGGAGTCAGACCACAGGTACTTTTCAGTTTCGTCAGTGTTTAATGAAATATGTTGCAAAATCTACAGAAGACTCGCAACTCAATAAAAAGATGTATACAGTCATTAGAACTTAATCTGATGGAAAAAGCAAAATATAAAGGACAAACACAAACGTAAAACATGTGAGACACAAAAGGTCACCATACTTTTTGTTTATAGATAATCATTTGATATAACAACATAGAAGAGAAACTTCTTGCTTATTATGAAGAGGAAGGGAGAACAGAAACAGACAACTTTTGTCATGGGAAAAAAAGAAATCAAACAAAATTGCAAATAAAAAGTCTAACTTCTCATCACTTTCAGTTGCTTTTTGGTTACATGTTGTATCACATTTGATGCCGTTTCTCATTTTACCATATGTACAATTCTCAACAACAGGACATTTTTGAAGTGCCCTGCAGTCTGTCACAGAAAGTTTACATATCCAGTGCTCTGTCACAAGACTCTACCTTATATCCAGCTGATTTATGTGGTTACTGACGAGTCTCTGACTGTCTCTGACCCTCTTTCTGTTAACCAGCTGCAGGTACCGGGAGGCAGCCGCAGGGTCTTGAACAAAGTGGTCCTGAAGGACCGACAGAGGAAGAAGTAGATCAGAGGGTCCAGCACGGCATTTAGAGAAGAGAGGAAAAGTGTGCTTTCCTTTAGCTGGAAGAAGAAAAGCCGGAGATTGCAATCAAAGAGAACCCCTCTAGTCTGGCTCATTGTGTAGGGGACTCGTGCAAAGTGAAACGGCACAAAGCACACAAAGAACACCGCTAGCACGAGGAATACATTTGCATTCATTTTTCTCTTGGCTTGGGGAGACTTCCGAGTTGCTTCTGTCCTTATCGCTAAAGATATGCTCCCTTCAGGGCAGCGGGACTTAGTGCGAGAGTAGGATTTGTACAACTCTTTGGAAATTAGAGTGTAACATATTATCACGACAACCAAGTTCCCCCAGAAAATCACTTGACAGACGTGATTTACCACTTCATGCCAAAACAGACCAGCCTCTGTCTTCAGGTCACTGCACTTGAAGTATGGAGAAGTTGGGGCTTTTCGTGTAAGGATCACATTTGGCAGACAGAGGATCAGCAAAAAGCTCCAGACGGCCCCCGAGAGGAATTTCCTGCGGGCCAGACGGGCAGAGTTGGTGCCTCTGAACGGCATCAGGGTCTTTCTGCAGCGATCGATGCTGATGAGCCCGAAGAACAGGATGCTGATATACATTGTGAGGTAAAACAGCACGGAGGAGACGCGACACACAAAAATCCTCACGTGTGACGGCGCCATGTTGGAGTCGGACAGCACCTGCAAAAATATAGTGTTCATTCTTTTAGGGTTTGCGCTTTTTTTTTTCCTTCTTACATTCACACAGTTTGAGTTTGTTTGAAATTTACAAAGTTCTAATTATTAAATTGAGGAAAGGCTTTTAATTCCCACTTGATGTTTAGCCCAGATTTATTACTTGCAGATTTTCAGAAGCTCCTGTTTGTTAAGCACTAGTTGAAATTTTTCATCAACTGGGATCATTTTGACAACAGACGTTTAATAGGAGATAGATGCTGAAAACCTAAAGACATAAACCAAACAATGTCCACCACATGCACTGCCACCAATGGTGAAGGTAATATGTTCATTGCATAGAGATCGATATATTTTTCTTTAATTTTAAGCTAGTTGTAACCCACACTTTGTAATGAAAAGCCTGAATGTGCCTTGCTTCACAACTCTGTTAGCATTTCTCCTTGTGCACCTCTTTACTGAAAGTTTTCCTTCCACTCAACTTTCAAATTATATATCTGCATTGAGCACTCCATGAACAACCAGTTTCATTTGCATTGACTGTTTGTGATTTATACTCTTGTGAAGTGTGTCTACTAGAAACTGAATTGTGCATTTTCATTTTTATAAAATAATAAGCTCTTTCTGTTGACATTTTCATTTGGACTGTTGAGATGCACCTGTACTGCTCTGCCTACAAATATACATTAAAGCAGCACTAAAGGTATATTCTTAATGAAGGAATACTATTATAACATAGTAAACTATGACGTTTTACACCATAGGGGTGTTTTTTTGGCCATTTCATATATCATGTCCTCTTGTCTTTCCCATTTTAAATATGGCTATAATGAAACCACTACTGTCATAGAGATACCCAAGAACACATTAAGTTATTTTTTTTTAAAGCTTCCTCATCAATATAAAAGCGTACATTTTAAACTTAGTGTGGAACCAATAATTTAGCAACTAAGTAAATTTTTCCCCTTTGCAACTAAAGATAACCCTCAAAGTTTTATTTTAGTTTTTATCTTTACCAGGAGCCACCAATTTATTTATTTATTTTTACACAAGATACTGCAAATAAATGTAACAAACCTTGAAGGGGAACGTCAGCGTCATGACAACATCCGCGACAACGATATTCTTCAGGTAAATAATGAAGTGTGACCGAGACGGGATGCGAAAAAACACCCACACTGCTACAGAATTGAGAGAGAGTCCCACCAGGAAAAGAAAAGAGTACAAAACGGGCAGAAGCACCGTCTTAAAAATGTTGTTGCGGGAGCAGGTGGCGTTGATGTGGCTGTGGTTGCTGGGGAACAGCTGAAGGGTGACATTTCCATCCATGTGTGTGACTAAAAGTCAGAACAAATCAATGTGGGGTCACTTTAAATGTGAATCAATCAATACAAAATACTTAACAAAAGATGGTGTTTCTCATGTATTTTTAAAAAACATATAAATGCATTATTTGACTTTAACACATTTCAGTCTAAAAGTAGAAAAAAATCTTGAAAAACTACTAAACAAGGCCAACTCTGGCGTTTTATTCATCACTTTCAAAACTCTATCTCACAGCAAAATCACTTCCTCACTAATTTGTTGTTGCAAATTTACTGTAAGCTTCTCAACCGACCTGATTGTTTTGATGTTGCGTATCAATGCAATTTCTTGGTCTCTCTTCTCAGTATTCTTTCCAGATGTCATGCTCCATAGGCTTTATGCCAGTTCGTGTCTGTCTCTGTGTTTTAAACAGAGTTTTGTTTTTGGGTCATCATAGGAGGACACTCTCATTTCTCCATTCTCTTTCCTGAGAAAAGAAGTTGCAAAAAAAAAGAAAAAACAAAAACAAAAAAAAACAATTTCTGGGTGTGCATAGCAGCTAATCAGAAGATTCTTTTGTTAGTTTTTAACATAGGTTTTGGCTTTCTTTAAACTGAATTTGAAAAATGTGAAAAGTGCAACATCTATATATATAAACAAACAAAGAAGATACAATCAGTTACTCTCCTGCAACTTCTATTTTTAAAACATTTGACCTCTGTTATACACATATCTGCTTCCTCTTTGCAATTTTGTTTCTATTTGCAACAGTTGTGCAAATAGGAACCTGCCAAGCCTGCCTGAGTTCACCGAGCCACCGAGTTGTGTAATGTGGATGTCTGGATAAGTCTGTGAGGATTCTTCTTCTTCTTCTTCTTTTTTATGGCGGTTGGCAAGCAACTTTTAGATGTGCATTACCGCCATCTACTGGAATGGAGTGTGGATCGGGACGCTAACTTTAAACACCCCCCTCAAACAAAAAAAAAAAAAAAAAAAAAAAAAAAAAAACCTTATATCTTTTCTATCAATTTTGTTTTCTTGAGATAATTAATTAAATAACTTATATCTTTAGAAGTAGAAATTTTTTCTAAAATATCTTGTAAATTTAACTGTAATTTATTTTCTTGTAACCGACTAATTAATTTCCTTCTCTCAACAGAATATTTTGTACAGGACAACAAAACATGCTTTACCGTCTCTTCTTGACCACAATAATCACAACTTCCAGTTCGATGTTTTCCTATTTTAAATAAATTACTGTTTAACCTTGTATGTCCAAAACGCAACCTAGATATAACTGTTTCCTCTTTTCTATTTCGTCCTGTTCTTCTCATTGCACCAACTTTTCTTTGAATACTGTACAGCCATCTACCAGTTCTATCTTCCTCCCACTGTCTCTGCCATCTTTCCTTAACCTTTTGTTTAATAATAGATTTGATTTCTTCTTTACTAAACGGAACTATTATATCAATAACACTATATTTTGAAGCTTGTTTTGCATATTTATCTGCCAACTCATTCCCTCTTATTCCTATATGTGACGGTATCCATGTAAATACAACTAATAAACCCATTGCTTGAATTCTATAAGTTATTAACTGAATTTCTAATAAAAGATCTGGTCTACTAATAGCGTGATTATTTTTCAATGAATATAATGAAGAACTTGAATCAGAGCATACTATGCTTCTTAATGGACGGACTTCCTCAATCCATCCTAAAGCTAAAATAATTCCCATCATCTCTCCGGTATAAACTGATACTCCATCAGTAATTCTTTTACATTTTTTAACTCTGAATTCTGGAACAATGAAAGACACCCCATTGCTGCTATTTGAGTTTTTAGACGCATCTGTAAAAACTTGGACATATCCATAGTACTTATTATCTAAATATGATTGAACCAAATATGGATCTGAAATGTTTTCTCCTTTCCTTTTCTCCAACAAAGTCAAATCAACAACATTATTATGAAATAGAGATGGATAAACTGGCGAAAGAGGAACTGTTTGACTAATATTTATATCAGATAAACCAAAATCTTTTATAATATTTCCTATCTCCCATCCAAAAGAATTTAATTTCTTCTTTTCTTTTTCCCAACTAGGTTTTAAAATTTCTTGACATGGATGATTTCCATCATGGCCTTTTAAATTACACCAATAATTGGTCTTTAACTGTAATCGTCTGAGATTAAGTGGCATTTCTCCCATTTCTATTAACAAAGCTGAAGTTGGAGTTGTTCTAACTGCTCCTGTACATAACCTCAAGGCTTGATACTGAATACTATCTAATTTTTTTAATAGTGTTTCTGATGCTGATCCAAATACAATACTTCCATAATCAAATACAGACCTTATTAACCCAGTATATATTGATTTCAATGCCTTCCTCTCAGCCCCCCATTCACTTCCCACCAAACACCTCATTACATTTAAAACTCTCTTACACTTATTAATTACTTTTAGAATATGATTTTTCCAAGTAAGTTTTTCATCCAACCATAAACCCAAAAACTTAAATTCCCTTACCCTTTCTAATTCATGATTATATATTTGCAGTTTTAAATTTTCAGTTACTTTCTTCCTTGTAAAAAATAAAGTCTTTGTTTTGTCTATAGAAATTTTAAATCCCCATTTAAATGACCAGTCTTCTATAATACTAATTGCTTCTTGTATCTTTTTAACAATGAACTTTAAATTTTTCCCCCTCTTCCATATTGCTCCATCATCAGCAAATAAAGAACACCCCATTCCACTCTCCAAATTGTCAAACATATCATTAATCATAATAGAAAAAAACAAAGGACTCACTATACTTCCTTGAGGTGTACCATTATCAACAAAAAACTTTTCTGACAGTTGTTGACCTATTCTTACTTGTATTGATCTATCTTGTAAAAAATCTTTTATCCAATAAAACATTGATCCATTAATTCCCATTTTTTTCAATTTAATTAAAAGTCCATCTTTCCACATCATATCATAAGCTTTCTCTATATCAAAGAAAACAGCCACCACACTTTCCTTATTAACTTGCCCTTTTCTGATTTCATGTTCTAGACAAAGTAAAGGATCCATAGTGCTTCTCCCTTTTCTAAATCCACTTTGACATTTTGATAAATATCCACTCTTTTCAACAAAGTAGTTCAATCTTTCATTTACCATTCTCTCCATTATTTTACAAATATGAGAAGTTAAAGCAATGGGTCTGTAACTTGCTGGATTTGATTGATCTTTACCTGGCTTTAAGATTGGAACTATGATTGCTTCTTTCCATGCCAGAGGTAAAATACCCACTTCCCATATCTTATTATAGAATTCCAATAAAACCTTCTTAGATGAATTGCTAAGCTTATTAATCATAATATAAGAAATATTATCTTTTCCTGGAGATGAATTTTTTGATTTTCCTAAGGCATTGTTTAATTCAAATAAAGAAAAAGGACTATTCAATAAATCATTATTTCTTACATTTTCTTCTAATAAATTTACATTTTCATTAATTGTACAAGTTCTTCTGCGGTTTTCTTCTGCGCTTAAATTATTACAACTATGAACTTTAACAAATTTTTTAACTAACATATTTGCTTTCTCCTCCTCAGTCACAGCAATAACATTTCCATCTTTCAGAACTGGATATCCATATTCCCTTCTAATTCCATTCATTCTCTTTATCATTCCCCAGACTTTTGAAATCTTTGTTTCCCTACCTACAGAATCACAAAAATTACTCCAATAAACCTTTTTTGCATTTTTCACCGTTCTTTTAACCAGAGCTTGTGACCTTTTATATTCAATAAAATTCTGAAAATTCTGATTTCTCTTTAACAATCTAAAAGCTTTATTTCGAGATTTAATTGCGCCATCACATTCCTTCGTCCACCATGGTACAATTTTCTTCTTATATTTTCCTTTTTTCCTTTGGATTGTTTCGAGCTGCTCCTAAATGGCATCACAAATAGAAGAATTTACCATATCAACATCCAGCTCTACATTAACTTTTTGCATCTCTTCATCATTTATTATTTTATATTTTTCCCAATCAACATTTCCAAATATCCATCTTTCTAAGGTCTCATTAACAATTTTTCCTATTTCTTTACCAATTTCAATATATATAGGATAGTGATCACTCCCTATAGTTGATTCTCTTAATATTTTCCACTTACTAATCCCGGCCAAATTCTTTGAAGCTAAAGTTAAATCTAACGCTGATTCTGACCCATTTCTAATATTAATTCTTGTCCCTTCCCCATTATTAAGACAAACCAGATGTTTTCTATCCATTATTTCTTCCACCACTTCTCCATTTGCATCATTCCTATTACCCCACAAAGTACTATAAGCATTAAAATCCCCACAACAAATGAACTTTCTTCCTATATTTTTAAACATTTCCTCCATTTCATCTAAATCCAATTTTTTACACGGATTATAAAAATTTAATATTTTAATACTTTCTTTATTAATCCAAATTTCCACAGATAACCATTCTAGTGAAGCTCCTTTTCCTAAAAATCTATACTGTATTCCTTGTTTAATAAATATTACACATCCTCCTCCACTTTCTTGTTCCCTATCTCTTCTAATACTATTATACCCTCTTATGACAAAATCTAACTCTGGTTTAAGCCATGTTTCTTGAATACAAATAATATCTGGTTTATTTTCCAAATAGTTTAAATATCCTTTAAATTCTTGACCATTTGCTAATAAACTTCTTGCATTCCATTGTAAAATAAGCATTAAATTCTTCCTCCACCTTGTTTCCCATCTATTTCAAGCCTTTTATTTATCAACTCCCAAGATAAATCCTTCACAGCTAGAAATTTTTCTGCACCTTTCACTATAATCTTGATTTTTTCAGTTTTCTGTTTCACTTGATCAGTACAATTAATGACATAAGCCATGAATAAAATTAATTTATCCATTGTAATTTCCATTCCTGACATTGTTCTTTGACTTGGCCCAAGATTTGGACTAGAAGACACTTGCTGGTTTTTCTGAACTGTTCTTTTTTCTTGAACACTTTTTGCTGCCTCTGCATAAGTCATGTTTTTAACTACTTTCAGCTGTTGAATTTCTGCTGCCTTTTTTCTTGCTTCACACCCTCCATATGCTACATTATGCTGACCACCGCAGTTACAACATTTCAACTGTACATCTGCTCCACATTCATCATATCGATGATCTCCACCACATCTAGCACATCTTTGCTTCCCTTTACACACTGACGCAATGTGACCATACCTTTGACATTTGTAACAGCGCAAGGGAGGAGGAATATAAGGTCTAACAGAGAAACTCAAGAAACCAATTTTCACTTTATCAGGAAGCACATCACCTTGAAACTCCAGAAGTATCGAAAAACTTTCTATTTTCTCCCCATCCACAGATTTTAACAATCTTTTCAATCTCCGCACTTCACCACCATGTATATTTCTTTTCAGTTTTTCTAAATCTTCCTCAAGCGGAATACCAGTGATTACACCACGTGATACTCTGTTTTCTCCAACAATTATCTTTTCACTCACAACCTTTTTACAAATGTTATCAATTTGCATGCTTTTATTCTTTTGTTCTTCAGACTTACATTTTATCAACATATTACCATCTCTCAAGATTTTTACAAACTCAACCTCCCCTAGTTTCTTTTTTATTTCTCTAGACACTGCTATCGGACTAAGGTTTATGTTCATATCTTCCTTCCTGAATTTAAGTATTACCTTAAACTCCTCATTTACCATTTTCCTCCTAACCACTCTGTTTTCTTCATCTGAACTATATTCTTCTAAACTTCTCTTACTATTTAGGTTAGCATTCTCTCGATCATCTTTCGAAACTTTTTCCTTCCCTCTACCCCTTCCTCTACCTACCGTAGTCCAATCGTCAAAATCCATATCATCTTCATCACCACCCCCATCTACCTTTGTGGTCATCCCAATCCAGTCACACTCCAGTTTATGCCAACCGCCTTTCCAAAAGTTGTTCGAACTGACAGTTCAATTGCACTCTCCAAGCGTGTTCCTGCTTCTCCGCGGTCGTCTGTGAGGATTTGGATTTTGTGTGTCTTTTCAGTTAAATGAGTCTCTGTCTTGTCCGTGGGCCCCTTGGTTTTCCCCAGCTGTCCCTCGTTTTCCTCGATTACCTTCCCTGTGTATTCAAACCCACTTGTGTTTCATGTCATTATCTCTAGCTGTGTTACCAGTTGCTACCAGTGTCTGAGCTCCTTGTCTCTGCTCACCTGTGCTGTCTGGATTTTTTTTGTACAATTCATCATTAAACCATCATTTGCTTTTCACCACCTACAACTACCGTTTCTTGACAGCAGGATCCAACCAAAAGCAACTGTGGTGAGGTTAGGGATAAAGAAAATTTATTTTGGAACCTCCACAGTTTGACCATTCAGACAATTTTACATAACATAAGGCTACATTTTCACAAATACGCTGTCTGGAAACTGCTTTTGGTTGCTGCGTTAATTGGGGGGAAATAAACGTCCCAAAACACTTTGAATCTGCTGTAGTTCTTATGCCAGGTCACTGTGTTTTTTTACCGTAGTTTCCACCTTATTTAGAAACCAGCAACCCACCTCTGTCTCCCATGAACTAGATATTGTGTTAAACTGAACAATTTAAGTAACACACAATGTCATCTGCCATTGTTTTTGTTATTTGCCTGTGGACGCGTAGAACAAACACTGCAGCTTTGGATGAGACGACTGATTCTTCAGCAATTTCTCTCTGTGAAGAGACTACCGAAGACAAGCGGTCGACTTGTAGGACGTTCATTTTGGCTCCTACTCTTCAAGGTCCATTGATCAAACTGAAAACCCGCCCGCTGCAGCATGTTATTTCATCATATCAATCAATCAATCAATCAATCAATCAATCAATCAATCAATCAATCAATCAATCAATCAATCAATCAATCATTGATCAGTTTATTTGTAATGAAGCCTAGGCGCAAATTCAAACTGGAAGACTCTTTAGCCCCACCTGCCTCATCCTATCGGAGCGTCCCGTCCATCGCCGCTGTCCTATCAACGCTGGACCAAGCCACGTCACGTCCAATCACCTTCCAAGGCCCAGCTGAAAAGGACCTCCATCCATGGCGTCTTCCGCTTCCCAGCCGCGCTCAACCCTTCTCCATCCCTCCTCCATCCCTCCTCCACCTTCACTCGCCCGGCTCTTCAGGCTCGCATCCTTCTCCGACCTCCACCACCAGTGTCGGGTCCCGGGGGGATGACATTCCTATCCTTCATCGGGAATGCTCATCCGAGCTTATTGCAGCTTGATGACCACAGCCGGGGCCCGAGCGCCAAAGAACTTTAAATTCATGTCTGTCAATAAACCTTTTTAATCGCTGTTCTCTTTCTCCATCTGAGTCTCTCCAGATTGAATTGCACAATTCAGCAAGCAGACAGTTCAAAGTGCTTTACGTCATAAAAACGCAAAAAGTGTTTTTATGTGTGGTTTTCAACAATACTGTAAACACAGAGATCATGGCAGAGAGGAACAAGTTCAAAGAAGGAGGAAATGAGGATTGATGAGCTGGAATTTCTCATTTTTATTTTCCGTTATGAGAAGCCAAAAAACAAACAAACAAACAAAAAAAACAGGAACAAAAGTGCTGGCTGTGCTTGCTGTGTGCATCCTCCTGGCCTCAGACCATTACTCCTTCAAACCATCTTAAGATTCCAGCGATACTGGAATTGGCGCCCAGTTGGTGTAACTAAGGAAACTTTAACTTGATAAAAATCTCATTGATAATCAATTATTAATTAGTAATTATTAATAATCACACAAGACACACATTGTTGCAAATTTTGATTTCTTACACCATAAACAACAATGTTAAAAAACAACAACACCTCTTTGGTTTAAATATCTGGATGTTTTACTTTCTTTTTCTTAAATTTGATCTGTGTGACTCTTTCCAACAGTTTTATATGGTAACAAACAGCAATCTTTTCTTTTAAGTGAATTACTCATGTCCATTTAAACATATTGAAACTTCCACAAACTGAGTCATGTCTAATAATGTCCAAATGTACCTTACATTTAATAATAATAATCAAGAAATAAACTAAGTAAGCCAAACTACATTTTACTTCAACTACAGTAGAGACCAAAAGTTTGGACACAGCTATGTGTCCAAACTTTTGGTCCGCACTGTACATAGATGTGTTTTTGAAATTTTGGATGGACTGCAGATAAATGTGTGCATCCTGTGACTCTATCACAGATTTAGAGCCACTGACTTACCATGTTGCCTTTCACTTCTTCTTTTTCTTACTTGACCCATGTCTCTTTTCTGCCCTTCATCCTCTAGTGAGCCAGCAGGATGTGTGGCAACGTCGCAACTTCCTGCTTTTATGTCACGAATGGAACATCTAAAATGCATGTATTTCTCAGTGAAAGCTTATTTAAGTGTCCCAGTGTGTTTTGCTTGGTGTCGTGGATATGAATGTCGGCTAAATGGTATTAAACTCAATGTGTTGTATCTGGAATTGGTTTCCTGTCTGTTCACATTTGCTGTACATCCAGTCATGTTTTCCACAGCTGTGATCTATGCACATCTGCTTCAGATCAGAGGTAAATTAAGTGCATATCATATACAGCAGAGGACTCGCTTCATATCAATATTCCTCGTAAAATTTCAAATTGTTCAGTTTAGTCTCAGTTTACGGGACTGGCTTAACGGGCACTTCTTACACTGCATGCAGTCTTGGTGCTCCTACAACAGATCAATAGGGATGAGAATTGGTGACGGTGCTGGTCACTCCATTGTAGACAGAATCCTACAATGAATCCGGTCAAGCACTATCCACACGGTATGGTGTGGCCTTGTGAAGTGGATTTTCACTTTTACCCGGTATAAACTTCCCACTCCACCGGCACCAAAGCCTCCCCAGACCATCATGTTTAATCCTCAATGAATGACATGCAGCATCAGGCACTCCTTTTTGTCCCGACTGACTCTTATCTCTTGGTTATCTTCATCCTTATTTTTACATATGTTCAAAAATTCCAAGATAAACTCAGAGAGTTGGAAAAAAAACAAACATGCCATGATTGTAATCCTGCATCTTGCTTCTGTCGTTCCAATCTGCATTAATCCTTTTTTAGACCAAAGCATAAGCAAATGATTTGCAAATGCTCAGTTTCAAACATATGGGATATTTCATTTGCTGAAATGTTTTCAAACACCTAAGACAGTAAATAAAGCAAGTAAATCAAACTGATTTGACTTAATTTTCCATTTTAAAAGCGGTAAGTGTCCCACTGGCACACACGCTTTCCTTCACAACGTCTGTTCATTGATTGGTCCAACTCCCATGTTACCCCTCGACCTTCATGTGCCACGAGACCAGTTGCTGCTTGCAGAGTCCAAATAATTACACAGAATGAAATCCACTCTCCATTGAGACCCTTGAGTCCTTTCAGAATCCATTTGTGGCCGAAGTTCGGGGAGAAGCAACAAAGCAAGACGCCTTTTGCTTGAGAGAAAACATAAAACCAGCAAGAATTGCAATATAGGACCAATGAGGCTGGCTGATGGAAACCCAGTGTGATGCTAAAACATGACCCCTGACCCCTCCTACATGCAGAGATCGATCTTCTTGTCAGGTTAACTGGCGAAATATGCAGCAGTGAAAGACATAAAGACTAAGGAAAAACAATCACGGTGGCCCACGGGACATGATTTGTTTGCGACTGTCTACGTGTCTAAGTTTATGTGCATACATTTCCTCTGGCAGCTGTTAAAATTTGTTTCTCCATGCACGATTGAAATGTGGAGGCCAATTTTGTTTTGACAGTGTAAGGTTTCTTTAGCTACTGCTGCTGCTGATGTTCAGTCCAGTGTAGGTCTCCGGAGGTCTGCTTTCCATAAGGATCCACGCAGACAAATCCGTGGCGAGTCATATGAAGCAAAGGTTAGTGCAAGAGGTGGGAGGCTTTTTTTTTTCATGTAACTTTTTTTTTCACCAAGAAAATCCCAAAAGAGTTTAAAGCACTCTATTGGGAGAACACCCTGGCCAAGACTATCAGCTGAACACAGAGATTACAGAACATTCACAGGAAAAACGAGAGAAGTTAACGTCTACAGACAGATGATTCTTTCTAAAGATCAGTAGGAACAACCTAAAGAAAAATTGAAACGGTTTCTTTCCAAATTCAGTTCGATCTTTAGGCACTGAAAGTCAAAAATAATTCAAAATCTTGCTCTAGTGCACCATCTAGTGTTAATTATCATTTATATACTTCAAGAATAATTTCAGGGTACGGTCAGTGGCAGCTGCTAGAGTTATTCTTGTGGGCTCCATGTTAGTTCTACATTCGTAATGTCTGATTTAAGAACATTCCTTCCTGTCTTGTTGGTCTCGCGTGTCCACTATGGGTGTGTTGACTCTCTGGATCAAAACGGGATAAGCACACAGAGACGCACGCACACAGGCGCATCAGGGGATCCATCTGGCTCCTGGACTTTTGCATCTTTTGGCAATAAAACCTGATTGATTCCAAAGTTCCTCCAGGTTGCTGCTCACAAAAAGATGTTTTCCTGGCAACAACTTTTCTTTTAGCAGTACTCAAGTCCGATGTCTGCAACACGCATCAGAGAATCCCCCAGGTAACACCACGTTACATCGCAAATTAAGTCATTCTCTAATTCTCCAATATTCAGTGACCTAAGTAGACCTACTAATGGAAGAGCATTTGCTTTTTAGCGTCTACTGTGATTCATTTAGTGTTCTGAACACAATTTTATATATTGTCTTGGACTCTCTTAAGTTTTTTCTGAGATGTATCAATCTGTCAAACATGTTTATTTGTATCTCTTTTCAGCAACAAGTCAGTTTAAAGTGCTTTACATAATAAAAACGCAAAAATACAATGTTATAGGACACACATGACATGGAATCTATGGACATTTGTGAGATAAACTGGAAAGCTAAGCAGGAACTGTATTATACTAATGATGTCTTGCAAAAATAATATTTATTTGTGAATGAAACCAAGACAATCTGACCATGCTGCGAGGATGCATTTCTTTAGATAGGATATGGAAGCTTGATTAAAATATGAATAGAGCTAAATACAGGGCAGTCCTTGGAAAAAACAAAACAAAACAAAAAAAAAACATGTTAGATGTAAATAAATTCAGATTGGGACAAAGTTTGACATTTTTTCAGGATGACCATAAACATCAATTCAGAACAACAGTCAAGCAGTTCATTGGTGAATTGGTGCAAAATTCATACACAGGCCAAAAACATATGAAAAGAGCTGATGTCCAAAAATAAATGCAAATGCACACCAGAGATTTATATTTGTACAAAAATACATATATTTAAAATCCTATATCCCAGTCATGCACTATGTTGTTTTTAATCACAAAAATCCTATAAAAGATGAGAACTTAGATTTAGGGTTGAGAAAATAATATGGAGAGCAGCCAAGAAAACTGGAAAACAGCAGGACAACAGCACTCTTTGAGGCCCGGCCTGTCTGAGATACTGGGCATATTTGACACGGAGTTGATGTGTGCTCGGCGGAGACTTGTGTGCAAACAGCGAGCAGCTGAAAGGCCAAGGGACTGTTCAAAAGGTGTTACAACAACAACTGTGCAATATCAGGAAACCCAGAGAAGTCATCCAGAGCAAAGGATTAAAGCAACAAATAAAGTTTGCAGATCCTAAAAGGATTTTGAAGCCAGGAAGATTTTTAAAAGACGTTTAAGTTGCCTAAACATTTTCTCTTTTCCATGGGTAAGTGTCTGACAGACAAGAAGGTAGCAGATTAGAGTTTGTAATTGTTGTTTTTAAAAAAGCACTAGGAAATGCATCATTTACCGCTCAGTAGTAATGGCCAATGTGTAGAGGTTGGGTTTTTCTTGTGATCTCATCTTACTAACATCGATGTGAGGCAGACAAGCCACAGCAGGTGATTCAAATGATATCATGTAATACGGCTGAAATAAAACCAAGCCTGTTAAACTCCTTAAACGCTCAGTAAAATAACTTTGTTTACTAGGTTGATTGGAAACTGGTAGTGTTTCCTTTTTGTGTTTTTGATTTCCATATGTAAATCTTACAAAATGAATAGTTCGCCACATCCTCTCGTTTGTAGTTTCAGAAGAGAGGTTCTTTTTGTTTTTTTTGTTTGTTTTTTTACTGAAACCTTGATGCAACATGCATGGATTTTAGTGAAAATGTTGAGATGACTACGGGTTCTACTGTGATCTGGATGCATTTTGCACAGAACCCTCCAAAACAAAGTACCATCTTATTTATAGGTGCTCAGTGTTTCCTCAGCTGTGTCTGTCAACTCCTTCAGCTTGCATCTAAATTACAGGCTGGCTTTGCAGCAAAGTGCAAAATGAGATGTTGTTTCCAGAAACATGGAAGAACCTCTGACTGGAGGCAAGCGTCGCCAAAGGGACGACATTTGCCAACATAATCCATTTTAACAACAGTTTGTGTTGTACAAAGTTTCTGTGTATTGACA
Organism: Gambusia affinis; assembly: GCF_019740435.1. NCBI lineage: Eukaryota > Metazoa > Chordata > Actinopteri > Cyprinodontiformes > Poeciliidae > Gambusia > Gambusia affinis. Next base: position 23,796,662 of record NC_057873.1, read on the forward strand.
TTCCCGGCATATAAATGCTAGTGTGTGTTGAAAGTCGAGCAACTAAGCCACACCTGGAGATAATAATTTATTTTTCTCTTATTGTTTGGCGATGATTGCTAGGGTTTTAATTCTCGCCCTCTGCGCCCCACCTGATAAGTTTCTCAGAACAGATAAAGCCGAGAGCTGTTGCAGTCTAATACGACGGCTTTGGCTCATTGAGAAAGTGTCCATAGATGTGAAGCACAATGATTAGGAAGTACTTGTTTTTAAGTACAGTGCCTGAGCGACTGAAGTGACCCTAATGAGATATACAAACATCAGCCTCTACCAGTCCACCTGGAATATGTTTGGGAGCCAAAGAACACATCTGCACCCAATTAAATCGAAGGAACCCCTGATGAAGTGCTTCCACTGTCCACAGGGTCGGGAACAGGCTACATAGAAAAAATAAAATAAAAATGTATTAAAATGCAAATACCATTCACTGCAACACAAAAACTCACAGTGTGTTTTAGGATTTTATTACATGTAATACTTGCCACGTTTACTTTCTGAAAAACATTGAGCTTGCAGCTAAAGTTATGACCGTGATTATTTACTACAGTTCCAATGTGAAAAGGTTTCTGATACTTCATGCTCAACAGTCCAAACCTGGTCTCTAGATTAAGTCAAGGAATGCAATGGAAGGCCTTTTAACAAGCTTGCTTCCAACTTACGAGTAAAAGAAAACACACTTTATGTTTATGTTTGTGTGCTTGTCATTGTAGGTGGCTCTAATGTTTTTACAGTAGAGCTCAATGGACGCTTATCGCTATTGCTATTACTCAAAAAGATTACGTTTCTTTCTTCACACAGAGAAATAAGAGACATAAACCCAAAGCACAACACAACTATTTCATATATGAATAAGTCAGGTTAAAGCTTACAGATGCCTGGAGGCAGAATAACCCAAAGTGGAACAAAAATACCTTCAGTGAGGTGACTTAACCCAATTTATTTATTTTCCAGGAGCATTGTTATTTTCCTTATTTCCTTTGTTTTTGTTGTTGTTATTGTTTGAGAATTCCATTTTTAAAAAAGTAGAAGCATTATTTAACCTACAAAGTATGTAGCTATATGTTTGTGTAAAATGTCATTAATTTCCCACAGTCTTATTATTTTTACTTGCGTATGTACAAATGAAAGTGTCCAGGTTTCATATGAGCGTTTGCGAAATAAGAAAAGCTCTTCAGATGTGAGCTTAAAATTTACGTCATTGTACCAGTGTCACACTGGACTCACCCAATCTGACACACATGGCATTATACAACATAACTGACTGAATATCTTGCTACAGTGTTAACTAATATTTATTTATTATTGCTACATCCTAGTTTTGGTCTCGGACTGGACTTCCATGGTCCTCTGCTTCAGTTCGTACTTTGAGAACATAAACTTTTCTCCACCTCATTCCTCTTTTGAGCAGCTGTTTGACATACAACCAATGTGAGTGCACGACCTTTGTTTCTGGCTCTCGATGATTATTAGCTCTGTCCGTGAGTTAATATGGGTTTTTCATCTTACCAAGTCCCACCAGTAGGACTTGCACCACAACTTGGAATCCATTGGGGTTGTAAGTGTCAGCAAAAGAATTTATTTCTTGAAAAAATGTATGTTTATTTCAAACAGTATTTAATGTGTGAAATGTGTAAAATGATTGTAATTTAATTCGTCTCGATCGGCTTTTGTTATCGTGAGATTTGCACGTGTAAGATAGACTGCGAGATTTGAGTAAACAGAATGAACAGAAGCCTGGATCAGAGCTACGTGCAGCAGCCACGTGTCTCCTGAGGCTGTCAAGGTATTTTGTAATTATGTTTGCAATATTTTGTGAATTTATCAGTTATGATGTTTTAATTACTATATATTTCAATCTAGAGTGGACAAGACAAAGATTGTTTCTTAAAGACGTCCAAAGTGGCAGGTAACTTTTGTTAAATCACCTGTCTGTCTGTAAATGTATCTCTATCTAAAGCTTTGTCTTTTACTTCTATAGTTTTCACGGCGTTTAATAAAGAGCCCGTCTAAAAGAAGCCGTGCCAATGTTGTCACTTTGGAGTTACAGGGGTTCACTTTTTCTCTTATTGAACTTCTTATCACTAAGAAAGTGTCTGGGTTTCATGCAGTTTTTTATGTAAAGTCTTACATCCATAAAAGCTGCTACCTCCAACAATCAACGAACGCTGCATGCATATCCCACGAGCCTTTGCTGACATGTAAATTCTTATTCCCCGTGGTTCCAGCAGAAAGATCAAGACACCTGAACGGCAGTTGTAGACTGACAGCCCCGACCTTGAAGGGAGGTGCAAGAGATCGCTGTTCCCTGTAGCTGGAAGTCGGAGGTGTGGATTCTACACTGCCAGTGAGAAATTCCAGCAGGACCGCTGTTACAGACAAATGCATTTCCTTCATAGAGTTAATGTATGCGTGATATTTGTGTATTCAACAAGCTGAAAGTGACGGAAAGAATCTCTAATATTGTAAACATATGAAACTATCTTCTTGATTTCTGAAAAAAAATAAATAAATAAATAAATAGAAGAAAGCATTCATTGTGTCCTTCAGGGGACTTCAGCTTGAGGCTTTAAAGAGAAAGGGCATCCTGTAATGTTAACAGAAGAGTAGTGTCTGAAAACCACTGCTTGCGATCTCCCAGCGTCTGAAAATATTAGCCTCCAGCTTCGCACAGCCAGCGTTTTATTTCATGTATGGAATTTGTCCCACAAACCAAAAGTATGTCTCACTCTACTGTGGTTTTCCTTGTGTATCCAGTCAAAACTTTTTCACTTCCTTTCCTCTGTCTGTCTGCAGGTACCTTTCTCCTCTTAAAAGTACATTGTAACCCTATTATAACTATTACCTGTTGATTAGAACAGTAGTCGGATATATCAGTTACTAATTGAATGATTAGGCAAAAGGGTAAAGGAGAAACCTGATTTCAAAACCAGGTCTGAGTGTAGAGAAAGGTATAACTAATGTAAGTAACATTTGCAACAATTGAAATTGTTGAAAATGTAAAAACAAAACCTCTGCCCTCTGGATTTCTCGTTTGAGTTGGTGAAATGCTGTAAGAAATGCAGAAATGAACATAGTAACTTAGATACAGCGCTAAAAAAGCATTAAGATCCAGAAGCAAAAATGACTTGGGGACATTGATCTAAGTTAAGCATAAATGTAAATTTAACTTTTTAGACATTTTATGTGCTGATTTTATTTTATTTTTTTAATCATTTACAAGTTTCCTTCTCTTCACAAAATGTGAAATTTAAGGGGTGTAATAATGTTGCAATAAACTGTAAAACATTGCTAAACAGCCTTCAATGTCTGCTCTAGTTAGGAAAAATTTACCTTGCATGTGTTACATGTTTTCCTACAACATCAAGGAGAGTTAGCACTTTAACCTTCCAGCTTATGTCAAGTAAGTACGCCAAGAGGTAATAAAATGAAGAATAATAAGCTTACTTTGCATTTTTAGTGTAGCTTTTCAATAATATCTGAGGCTCTTTGAAGTACATTACACATTCTTGTCTAAAGTTCTCATAAATATTCAACATAGAGTACATCCCGTCTTAAGAACTGAAACAGCAGAACTGAAAAAATAAACTAAAGCTATCCACGAAGGTCCCATTTTGTGAATAATAATCTCTCTTCAGCAAAATGAATAACATAGATTATGTAGTGTTTTAAGAATGGTGATTTTGATTTATTATCATGCAACTCATAAATGAAAACACTTTCTGCAAATCTGCATTACAAGCCAAGTCCCTCTTTCTCAATATTTGCCTTGGTGATTATGGACTGCTCTCGATTGATTCTAGACTTTGAAAAAGTTTTTCCTGACTCATGAAAACTGATTTATTGGAAAATACATATTTAAAGTACTAGTACCAGTACTATGTATTTTCCAGCCTTATGGTGTCATTTTACAGCACAATCAAGTAACTGTTATCTTCAGTTGGTATGAAAATGTTGTACATATCAAATATAACTTAAAAGAAATTTGACTTCGCAATTTGACAACTTGAAATTGGCCTCTGTCTCTTTAAGAAGTTCCTCCTGTTTTTGACACTCTACCTTTAGAACTTTATAATAACAGGAGTGTTGGACTGAGAAACAGTTTGAACGATAAGCTCAGCAGTCTTGCTGTCCTAAACAGTTGCACAGGTCTAACTGCTTCAGTAATGATAATAATACAAGTTGTGGCTGATACAACTCAAAACACTGCCACATTTCTCAGGACAACAGAGAGCAGGAGCTGAATTTCTTCAGGAACGCCTGAAAACAATCATGTACAAATGTTATGATAACTAAATAAAAGGTCTTCCTAATTTTACACAGGTCTATACAGCTAATGCTTTTGCTTCTTTTATATCCCTTTCATGGTTTGGTTTGCAGGAAGAGAGAAAATCGGTAAAACAGTTTACCTACAAAAATAAAAGCTTCTCTCGTGGCTTCCTTGTTACAGAGGAGTTGGGTAAAGGGCTAATTTCACAGCTGGGTAGCTAAACATCAATGTTAAGCAGAGACATTACCTTTATTTAAATATTTTTTATTTTATTTTCTCAGTGTACTACTTTTTAACTTAACAAAACCCACATGAAAGAAAAAAAACAGTCATGTTTATCCTTCAATTTATTGTTATGAGATACTTCGAAGTGATTACTGATTATTGTAGGCGATACTGTAATTTTTGTTGCTGTTTGGTGTGTTATACTTATATTTCAAAAATTAGAAGTTTTTTTTAATCGTCTTGAAGACACAAAACACTCAAAGAAATCCAATTCTGTATTGAAAAAGTGGTCTGTCTGCTCTCACAGATACGTCTCCAGTGTATGACTTACATATGATTTTATATAATTAAAAGAGCTGTGTAATTCATCAAATTGTCTTTAGAAGACTTTTTAATGCATACTTTACCTCCTGTCATTTTAATTTTGCAACAAGTAAAACAATGTGGATTGACTGCGACACTCAGCAGAAATCCCACATTGAAATAAATACAATTTCCATGTGAAAAGGTTGGCCCACACAGTAGGAGGGAATTGCAATTCAGCGCAATTCACTTCCCAAGTTTAACAGGGTTGGTCAACTTATTTCTGCAGCACGTATGAAAGTCCAGACATTTAGTTTCCACTTCTGGCAATGGCAGGCAGGGTTGATGAGTTGATTCTCATGGTTGGTTCTGTATATTTCTGAGGTATTTTTGGCTTCAAAATGCCATGTTTGATAACATTTGATAACAATAATTAAAACTTCTCAATGTTTGACATTGTCTAGCCAAACGTTTTTACGTCAGGCTACATAGATGCTACATCGATGAGCTGCTCTGGTGATAATGTTGTTTGCTGCTGAGCATAATCCTTTTGTGGTTAAAACAAACATTGTTTTTATATCAACTTCTAAGTTAAGTGAAACTTCTGTTAAAATCATTTGAAGTCCAGTCCAGTCCAGTACCAATCCACATTCACAGGTGAGAAAGACTCACCTGGTATAAATTACATTTTTAGCTATTAGAGTAATGCTTAAGAAAAATTTATGTAATCAAAGAACGTCATGAATATGTATGTAGAGCTGCACCAATTGCAGTTTTCTGGCCGATCCCTGGTTACCAATCTTTAGAAAGCCTGACCTGCTGATTTTGATTTTGGCTGATATAAATTTTTCTTGTCTGAAATGTCGCTAAATATAGCAAACAAATCACTCAGTTGGCAACAGTGTGGTGAATATTGTTAAGTGTAAATTTTCAGACCTGACCTGGTGGGTCGGTTTGTCAGTCAAACCTCTCACTGCAGAGCAGAAGAGGACAGAGACTGATTTTTTAAACCTTTGCTGACGAAGATAAGATCAGGGGATAAGATGGGCTTCACATGTAAGTGTCAACCAATCAGAATCCCCCAAAATTAAGGAAATCGGCGCCCAGAAATCAACTGGTCGATAAATCAGTTTACCAATAAATGTATCCTATTATACATGTATATGATAAAAACAGCACTTCCAGAGATACAATAAGTTTATAGCAGGTTTATGAATGATCTAATGACCGGGCTGCTGATTGCAGCCAGTCCATATTGTTAGCAGAACTGCAGGGCCCCAAAACCAAATTTCACTTAGGGCCCCATGGAGGCTTGGGCCAGCCCTGCAGGTGTGGCTTGATCTCTCAGTGTTGACATTTAAATTTACGACCTCCTCTCAAAGTACAAGAACAAATGTGACTTTTGAGTCTGTACCAAGGTAGTTTTTGGCTGAACATTTGTACGGTCCAGAGTCAGAAGAAGATGGCCTCTGGATGACCAGTGTGCCCTGTGGGTGAAGCAGCTCACTACCCGTAGGCCGACCCTGCTCTGCTGTTGAAAGAACTGAATGATCTGGAAGTTCCCAGGTGATTTCTGGCTTTGGGATTCCAGTTGCAGCGCAACTGAGCTTTAACGGTGTTCCAATTATTGCTGTCAGCCTAGGAGGTGAACCCATGGTGATCTGTGGAGGGTAACCAATCACAAGGACAGGAACGGTAATGAGTGCCTCTCCAGCATTGTTGCGAGCCCTGCAGATGTAGTTCCCTTTGTCATGGACAGTAGTGTCACGAACAACCAGAGTACCATTCTCTAGCAATTGGTAGCGACCAAGTATCTGAGGCTGAGAAAGAGTGTGACCACCAGGAATAGTCCAGTAGATTCTGGGTCGGGGACTTCCATCAGATAGACAGTGAAGATACAGGGGTTCCCCAGAAATGCTGCGTACGACGCCTTTAGGCCTTGTGAAGATGTATGGCTTCTGTCCAATGTTCAAAATGATTAGTTTCTCTATGTAGCCCACAAAGTTCCGGGCCCCACAGCGGTACTTTCCAGAATCTTCTTCACGGGAGCCATAGATGACTAAAGTCCCATCATCACCTGGTCTGAGACGAGAGCTGTGGCTGGATCCACTTGTAATCTGTGTTCCATTAGGCAAAGTCCAAATGATCTCAGGCCTTGGTTGACCATCGGCTGAACAATTCAGAATGGTAGTTTTTCCAATCCGAGACGTAATACGTTCATTAAAGGGGTTCTTGAAGATTGGCCTACGCAGCACACTGGTAACCTCCAGTTGCACGACCATCACTGCCTCTCCTCCATCGTTCCTTGCCAAGCAAATGAATTCCGCACTATCAGAAGGTCGCACATTCCGAATCTCTAGAGTCCCATTAGGATGGACATTAATCCTGCTGCCAAAGTATGGTGCTGAAAGAAAGATATTGTCAGGCATAATCCAAGTGACGGTTGGTGTGGGGTCACCTTCAGCCTTGCAATCTAAAAGTTTCCTAGAGTGTTTTATAGCCACATCTTTGATAACTGTTCTGTTCTGTTGGTAGCCATTGATGACCGGAGGATCCCCATCAATGTCTAACTTATAAGTCCTTCGGTTTTCTCCAACAGGATTGCGAGCCATGCAGACATACTCCCCAGCATCAATAAGTGTCACATCTCGTATACCCAGTGAACCATTGGCGTGAATTAAGTGCCGCTCATTTGACACCGCTATTACATCATTGTTAGATAGCCTCCACAGAATTTTTGGTTTTGGCTCCCCAAACGTTTCACAGTCAAAGCGAATAGTTTCTCCAGGCTTCACTCTGGCGTAGGTTTGGCTTGGCGGACGTATTCTTGGGGCAGCTGTCACCACGGTAATATGTACATGCATCTCATCTTTTCCCACCTGGTTCTCAGCGTAGCAGGTATAATCCCCCTCCTCAGAAGTACTAACCTAGAGAAATATAAAACGAAATGTTAAAATTAGCTTGAGTGTTTTTGCACAGATGTGCCATTGGTAAAAAGGTATACCTGGTTCAAAAACAGAGTTCCATTTTCAAACAACGTATAGCGACGTGCTCGTCCTCCTCCATGGCCAGCGTCAGCCTGCAAAGCACTGTTGACCAAGGTGCCATCTGGTAGGCCCCAAGAGATTTCAGGTTTTGGTGCTCCTGAGGCTTTGCAGTCTACTCTCAAGTCTTTGCCATAGTGAACCTGTTTTTTCCTATTAAACTTAGGCTCTATTTTGGCTGGCTTCATCGACACAGTGACCCTCATGAGCTGAAGAGCATCTCCAATTGGACTTTGTGCCACACAAAGGTAATCTCCAGCATCTTTTTCACTTACTGTGTTGACAACGAGGGTTCCATTAACCAGGACCTGAATTCTGCTCCTCATCCTAAAAATACATAATAATTAAAAGAGATAACAGACAACACATGTCACTGTACTGGCTTAAAACTGTGATTTACAAGATTTAAGTCATTGTATAAACATGAGAAATAATGCCAGTGTAGTTTTTCACTCGTATACATCCCTGTTTGTCCAATAATATGACCTGGCTGTGACTAAAGAGCAAATACCAATCAAATTTTTACGTTTGGATTGTATGAACAACACTTGGAGAGAACAAAGCAAGTGCTAGCATTTTGTTGAAAAAGACAAATTGGTTTTTTTTTTAAGTCACAACAGAAGCCGCAATATGTAAAGAACGATAGATAGCATTAATTTGGCTTAAAACTGTCATTATAGGACAAACACTTCTGTTTTGGATGTTTCCTTGAGGAATTGCAATGCAGTTTTAATTTATGTATTTGCTGGAAATGTCTTTATTTTGCATTATATTGCTTTTTTTTTATTATTATTATTTTTTTTACCTGTGCCACTGGTCAACAACAGCTTTTGATGGAAGTCTCCAGAGGATCTTTGGTTTAGGTTCTCCTGTTGCTGAGCAGTTGAGCCTTAACTGATCCCCAAAAGACATTTCTGTCATGTTTTGAGATGTCTCCACTATCTCAGGTGGATGCTCTTGTTTTTCCACTGACAGAGTTACTACTCTTCGCTCTGAACCAGTGGAGCTGGTAGCAATACATTCATATTTTCCATCGTCTTCCGGATTCACATCTTTTATAAAAAGGGTCCCATTTGCAAGCACTGATATCCTTTTTTCACTCATATGTGGATGAGATCTGACCACTGATCCGTCATGGAGGACCCAGTGAATGCTGGGATGTGGAGTGCCGTAGCTACTGCAAGGGAGCCACAGGTTTTGTCTCCACCTGGCTTTCAGCTGCTGCCGTTTTTGCTCGACAATACCTGGGGGTGCCGCAACCACCTGCAGTCGAACAGTAGCCGTATCTGCTCCTGCTGGATTACTGGCAAAGCATTTATAATATCCCCTGTCATAAATAGACACATGGTCAATAATCAGGGTCCCCTCAGACGATACCAGTACCCTTCCTCTCTCCATAGTTTCACCCCTAACTTGGGTCCTGTTTGCCAAGATCCAAGAAATCATAGGTAACGGTCGGCCTTCAGCTTTGCATTTCATTTCCACTCTGTCTCCCGTTTGGGATTTAATTTCTCTCATTTTTGGCTCAAGGATCCGTGAGGGGTAGGCTACCACAGAGAGGGTAACAAGAAGTTTGTCTGAGCCATGATAATTCTCAGCGAGACAAAGGTACTGGCCACGGTCCTTAATATTGGCATTTTGGATGGTTAGGGTTCCGTTGCTCAGCACTTCAAACCTGCCTGTTTTCTCAGTGATGGAAATAGTGGTTCCTAAGACACACACAAAACAAACAAATAAGTTAAAAAAAATATCAGCAACCCATACAAAACCAGTCAAGGAAGTACAAAATAAACCAAAAATGTAACATTTGTGATCTACAAAAACAGAAAATCTAAGATGGTGTTCTATCTCAGTCATCCAATGCCAGGACTGTTGTTCAGTAAGTTTTAGAAGTTTTTCTCATTTAGCACAACTCACTCAAGAAAATCCTTCAAGATAATGTCTCTGCAGAACTTCCTGATATGCTAAGTAGGTGAAACAGCTCTTTGAATATGCAAAGTATTTGGAAGGTGTGCAAAGCACAATCCCTTGAGTACTTGAGTACCTACTCTAAGTTACCTGTCATGAATCAAACTCCTAACAAATACTTGCAAATACATTAAAGATCAACATTAACTATATACCTGACAGATTTAGATTTATAGTTCTATTAATTAAATCAAGAAGTTTATTTCTAATTTCAAATGTGACTGAAGGAGTATGACATTTGGAAAAAAAAAAGTCATTTTAACAGTTCTTTTTTGTTTGTTTTGTTTATACAATTTAACTGTTGCATGTCACACATTAGCTATATTCTTTTCAATGATTCATGGAACCATTTTTAGTGAAATTACAGGATTTATAGAAGACACACAGAAGAAACAAGCTGGTCAAAATAAAATAATCATTTCAATCTGAATCTGCCAGGAGAAATGAAGGGTTTTGAACTTAAGACTACATCTCAAGAAAAACATGTCTTATTCAAAAGGCTTTAAATATAATTATATTTTCCAAAAAAACTAAAGATGTGAGATTTTAATCTTCATTTTTAAACACAACAGACGAATAAAACTGTGAAAGTACCTGTGAATGAGGAGAAGTGTTTCCAGGTTATCACCGGAGGCGGGTTTCCCACAGCCTTACATGGGAGGAAAGCATTTGAGTTGGACAAAACAGTAAAGCTTGCTGCATTTCCTCCAACTATCCTTGGTTTGCTCCCTGTGGGTTTTGCTGTTGGGTTTACTGGAACAGTCCTGGCAGTGGTCTCTTCATTGTCCATGAAATGATTAGGGGCACCAGGGATAGAGTTATGAGTGACTTTTTTTTCTCTAGAAGGAACATAATAATATTCATCTGATGTAAATGTAGTCATTGTGTCAAAAGCAAGACCTTTCTCTGCTTTTCCCTTTGCATTGCTACTGTTTTCTATAGGTTTGATTGTCCTGTGTGGTGACTGGTGAGAAGTGTCACCATTATTTCTCTGTTTTGGAGGTCTGACATTGCTGACTCTGTTCTGAACAGTTACATAAGGTTGCTTTGTGGTTCCAGGCATCAATGTAGTTGTATGATGAGGGTTTGAAAGTGTGTAAGTGGGACTGTAAAATGAAACAGATTGTGTGGTTTCATCATTTGCATTTTTCTTAGTTGTAACCTCTCCATTCGAAACCACATTTGTCTTAGAAATGACTTTTCTAAATTTCGGTCTCTTGAAGAGTCTCCTTCCCCCAAAAGGCTTCTTTCTTCCTCCCTGTTGTCTTCTTCTTCCACCAAAACTCTGGTTGCTTGCGAGTTGATCTGAAGAACCTCCAGATCCTGATGTTAATACTCTATCAGGATTGTCAACTGAATGTTGATCTGCAGTAGGTGGAGCAGGAAGAGTTTGTATTTCTGTTGGTGTTTGAGCTGTGTTCAAAGACCTGGAATAATCAAATGCACTTGTTTTGGTTGGGTAATATTCAGTTCCAAGTGTTGTAAACTCAAAGTCTCCAGATGTTAAACCTTCATCATCTAATGAGCTCTCTTTGCTGTTTGCACTTTTGGATGGTGAGAGAGTCCAAAGGATGCCTTGTGGGATTGTCATGGTGGTAGTTTCACCAGTAGGGAGTGCAGGAACCAATGTAGTTTTTGGTTGACTGAATGGTTTCTTTAATTTGCCCAGCAGTTTTACCCTTTCACTGTTTCCAAATAGTCTGTTCCATGGTATCTTTCCATGGATAACCTTGGGTTTAGTTGTGGTACTTTTTGTGGTGCTAATTTGCTGTTCTTCTATTGGGGTAGGAAAAGGACAGATTGTTGAGTCAATTTCTGGTGTCCCGGCAGATGTTATATATTCAGAAGAGGCCTCTGATCCTGACTGAGCATGGATAACAGGGGTATTTGCATTGTAATGATTTGTGACAGACGTTGCAGTTTTTTGTGTAGAGGTAGGCCTTTCTCTTTTGCTTAAAAATGAATTTGAGGAAAGTGTCGGCGTGACAGGCTGAGCATTAATCGTTCCCGTCTTCCTGTTCTCATTGCAGTCACAATCTGAGGAAAGATTGAAAGATTGTAGATAAGTTTGTGGAAATTGTATTTTCTCAAAAACAGAGTTGGTACACATTTTTTATGAGAGAAGATGAAAAGGTGAAGAGAACTTTTAGACAATGGGATAAGATAGAAAGTCTGCAAACAGACGTTTTATATATATATATATATATATATATATATATATATATATATATATATATATATATGTATATATATATATATATATATATATATATATTATCGAACCTTTTTCATACTGTGTTAGACTGCAGAATCCTGCCTAAAGTCAATATTGCAAAAAATTAAAAAACTGCTGACAACAGCTGAACTGTCTTACCTGTGGTATTTTCTTCCTTCTTGACAGATGGCTGTTTAAATCGATTGATAAAAGACTGTATGTCAGTGATCCTGTTGGGTTTAATTAACCTCCTCCGACCATTCAGGGTCCTCCTGCCACTTGTTCCTCTGTTGCTCTTGTGTGGAATTATTTTGATCTGTTGCTTCGAGATGATGGTGGAGCCGGCAGGCAACTGCGGGGACTTGATTGTTTGTGTAGTGTGGAAGGTGATTATGTCTTTCTCTCTTTCTGTGGTAGTAATTGCTGTAAAAGTCATTTGGCTCTTTGGGTCTGTGTGAAGTATGAACTCCAATAGGTCTGGATCATCCATTACTGGAGTTACGTTGGGGTCTGTAGTCAGTGCGAGGGCTGGTCCAGTGGATGTTTCCATCTCCGCAGTTGGTTGTTCCAAAACACTCAGGTGAGTTACTTGTGTATCATCTCTCCTGGTGACAGGGTTCAGATCTGGAGGTGGCATGCTGGTTCTTTCCAGGGGGTAAATTTCTGTTATCCGAAACTCACATGGTGTATGTGTGAATACAGGCTTTATTGGTTTATATGTTTCCATAGTTTCTGTGGTTGGTTTCACTTTCCATGGGGCCACATTGAGATGCTCATCTATATAACCCCCACCAGAACCAGTTTCCTCCTCAGCAATATAAACTGTGTGTGGATTTTTACTTTTGACACTCTCGCTTACTGTGCTGGTCTTTACTTTTGATCCATCATGAGCTTTTTCCATTAATTCAGCAAATTTCTGTGGGTCAATCTTCCTGGAGGCTTGAGCAAACACCCTACTACTCCACATACGTCTGTTGTGAGCTGCTCCCCTCCTTCTTTGTCCCATTCTACCATGAGAACTTCCTCTCCCCTGTGGTCGCAGTCTAGGGTAGGGCCGATCTGAAGGGACAGTCCTGGATTCCTGACTCGTTTTTTCTGAAGGAGCAGAAAACTCATTCTCTTTGAGTTTGACTGTATGATCTTCCAAATAGGAGTCCATCTTGGAGTCCATCGCCATTCCTGATCCTTCACTTTTCAGATCCGTCATGCCCTCAAACCTTTCTTCGGATAGTGTTACCTGAGACACGAGTAAGTCAATTCCCAGGTGATTAGCAACCAAGCACCTATAAAATCCTCTGTCCCTGGCTGTGAGGCCTTGAATCAGAAGTGTGCCATTCTCGAACACCTTTATATTTGCTTGAGACTTGTCGAGCACTGAGTGGTCGGGGAGAATCCATGAAACAGAGCCCCTGGGACTGCCAGTGGAGCTACAGTCAAGCATAAGCTTATCATCAATTGACTTTGAGAGCTGAAGACCATTAACCTCAGCCTCCTCCACGTCGGGAGAAAGTACAGTTACCCGAAACGTGAGGACATCCGCATCCAAGTAGTTTGTGGCAATGCACCGGTACAGACCAGTGTCAGAGGCATCTGCGCCACGAAGAGTTAGTACCCCATCAGCAGAGATCACTATCCTTCTGTCCTCACTGTAAAAAGGAGCCCGGACTTTACTTCCATCTGGTAAAATCCACTCCGTCAGAGGCTTTGGATCACCTTGGATATGACAGCTCAACTTTGCCACACCACCTATGTTAATAAAGAGACACATTTTACAGAAGCAGAACATTTATTCACAAGAATACAGTAAGGGATTCCTAATCTTTCAAAGAAGGTTACGTAAAAGATTAACCTACCTGCAATCACAATGTGCTCAGTCTTAGTTTGATTGTCTCTTTTGATCATGGTCCAGGAATAACGACCTCTTTTCGTAGTTATAGCTTCGAGCTCTAAACTGACAATTGACTGGTACTTAATATGCAAGGTAGAATAGGTGGTTGTAGTACGGTCAAGCTGGAGGCTCACTTCTCCTTGCATTAGCCATGCAGGAGTTGCTTTAATGTCAGCTTTAAGGTTTGTTGTAACTCCTTCCTCTCCAGGTTTCGCCTGACTGTATCTGTAAATCATTTCAGGTGTTCTGGCCAGCATCACGCCTCTTTCGAGCCTCATAGGAGAGTCACTGTAAGTGGCCAAGATCTGCCAGAGTTGTTGGATGTGTTCATGGTCGACGTTACACACCAGATATGTAGTGATACTGGTGGTAAGACCTGTCACAGCTCTTCCCTCGTCCTCTGTTGCAGTTTGCATCAGGTTTTCAAAAGCAGTAGGCATCTGAACAGTACATGTTAGACTGGCATCTTGGTAAGACTGGTCAGTCAGGTTCATCTGTATGGAGCCTAACGGGGCAATAAAGTCCTTGGGGTAAACAGGAATAAAGTCCCCTTCCTCCAGGCTTATATTTTTCTGCTTAAGATGGGATTTAATCCAGGGTTTGGTACAAACAAAGGCATCTCGGTGGAGGATAAATACAGGTTGACCGTGGTGAAGGGCAGGAGTTTCACAAACAGGACACTGCTGGCCTTGCCTGTCTCGCTTACACTTCAGCACACCTGCAAGCAATTATCAAGTGGTGTTCTGTTTAGTTGGCTACACAGAGGAAAAGAACAGTTTGCACATTATAGGCTGTCCAAGTCAGAACTTGAAAGTAAAACTTGTGACCCAGAAAAGATTATCAACTTGCTGCAAAAATATGTGAGTTATGAGTTCCCTTTTGGTACATTCATTTATTGTCCCCGAATGACAACAAGGACTACTCAATTTTAGCCTGACTAAAATACATGATTTGCCTTTTCAACCTTTCTTGTCTTTGTTTTTTTTTTCTGTACCCGGGTACACTGAAACAAGCATTTTCCTGCATTTCGAAATATTTCTAAAAAGATTTTTCCCTTTAAAAATGTTTCTTATTTTGTTCAGGCATAAAATTTAAGGCATTTTTATGAAGACTTGAAAAACAAGAAAAGATAATTAGAAATCAATAAAACCTCACAGAACTACTACAAAACCATCTTGGCATTCTTAAATCCAAAACATCCTCATATTTCCCCCTCCCACGGTCTTAAGAGAAAGAGTCATTTAGACACCATGTATTTTTTTACTCTCTGCGCGGTCCAGCCGGGGTCGCCCTGACCCCGTGTGCGCTTTTGAGTTTTATTTTTCTTCCCTGCCACACTCCTCTTGAGTGTAGCAGGAGGGTTCAGAGCCAGAAACCTAAAAATCTTAAAAGTGTGGACCAGACATACATTTTCAAGCAAATGACTGATTTGCTATTATTTTATTTTATTTTTTTATAGAAAGTCATTCATTTTAAAACGGACCTATCTAAGACAATAACATTGTTTTGTCTCATGAATATGGAAGATAACTTAGCATCTGATACTGCAGTGTCTTGAAGCCTACTACTGTCTATTGCTATTTACGGAAGATCGCTTCGTCTGACAGGAGGAATATATAACTGGCATGTGCCCCATGAATTTGTGTCAGTATATTGGGAAAAACAGAAAAAAAGGCTGAATGAACACTTCTCTGCAAAGATTATTGATGCAGGCATGGAGCATCCCAAAAGTGAGGGTTGAGAGCATGATGTAGATTATGAGATTCTGCCACAGCCATAGGACAGAAAGCTCAAGCAGGGAATGAACAGCCAGGCAGCTGAGATGATGCTGTTTGAAGTTTATCAAGTGAAAATTTGTTTTGTTTTACATAATTTTTGTTTTTTTTTGTTTTTACTTACATGTTCTCTACTTCTACAAAATGTTTTTCATCAATAAAAATCCGTTCTTCCTGTCTGTTTAATAATAATTAGCCTCAGCTGTGACTGGTTTTTGTTTGTCCTAGCCAAGTAAAATCAGAGTGTGAAGTGTGAGTGAGCAGCTAGTGCTCTCAAAAAATATTTGACCTCTCTAGATAAATCCCTCGTGTGAATCTCCAGTTCATCAGCTCAAGTTGGAACTAGAGACTTTACAAATACTACTTTATTTATGTGGTATTGAGACATGATTTCATCATTTCAAATTCCCAGTATTGTGACATGGAAATGAATGCAACTATTCTGAGGTACAAGCCCAAACATCACTGAAAAGAAAAATTAGACATCCCCCTAAGGCCACATGTGGGCTAAGTTCACAAAAAGTGGTTCGCAAAGCTTAACACTTCTGCAGTCAAATACTCACCAGAGTTCCTTTGCATCCACTCTGAGAACCACTTCATCTGACAATCACATCTCCACGGGTTGCCATGGAGGAAGAGGTTCTCCAACTGACTGCAGCCTAAGAAAATATCAGCAGGCAGAGTGCTAAGAAGATTGTCTGACAAGTGGATGGTTCTTAGCGAGGACACTTTGAAAACCTGGCTGTGTCTCAGTGTGATGAATGTGTCTGCGTGGAGCTGCTGGAGTTGGTTGCCCTCCAGCTGGACCAGTTGCAAGTTTGTCAGGCCATAGAAAGCCTCTGGGTTGATAAACTCTATCTGGTTGTGGTCTATGTGGAGTCTCAGCAGACTGTCCAGGCCTTTAAATGTGTCTTTGCGTAATTCCTTGATTTTATTATGTGACATCTTCAGGACCTGCAATGAACAGACGGCAGAAACGATTCATCAGTGTGATTTCAACATGTGAGAATGCAGGTCTTAAGAATGCCATTATTTGTCATTTGATCATTTGTCTAGTCTGAAAACTGTCACACAGTTTGTTAGTGGATTTGATTTGCATGAAACAATAACAACACAAAAAAAATAAAAATAGTTTTGTTGGAAAAGTCATGCTGCTGTCAAAGTTTGCAAGCCTGGTATCTGAAAGGTACTAAATATTATTTTTCTGGCTCTTTACCTAATAAAGAGATACTATTTTAATCCGTGTTACGTAAAAATAAATGTCCTTGAAAAAATATGTACCTCATGTAAACATTCTTGTTTCTTATCACAAAGAAACTGTAAACTGTGAAAATGTGTGGATGATAAGCTTTCTTATTCATCTCATTGAGGTAAACAACGCAATGTAATTTACAACGGCTTGTCAGGAGCCAATGTTATTTTGACCTTTAAGAACATTTTATGATTGTAATCTGTTAGAACACACATTATTTTACCTGTAAAGACCTGAGATCTCTGAAGGGGCTGTCCTCCAGGCTGTGTATGGTGTTGCTGTGCAGCATCAGCAGTTGCAACTTCTCAAGCCTCAAGAAATCGCTTTCTCTCAAGAAAGTTAGACCATTGTACCTGACAGCAAAGAAACTTCAGCTTTAGTTCATACAGATGGGTATAATGCCTGGGTGGTTGCATATCTACTACATGTGTAAATGAGCAAGAGTGCCAACAAAACACATCCCAACGAAGCACAACACGCACATGTGCGAGCAGGAGAAGGCTAAACAAGAATGTGTTTATGTAAGAGGCACAAAAAGAGCAACATTTTGAATGACCAGTTTCAAAGAGGAGCCCTGACATGAATCGACAGCTCATGGTTAAGATGATAAGTTTTGCCTCGTTGACATGCAGCAACAGGCAGGGCCACACCGTCCTGAGGGTGTGGTCAGCTTTTTCACACCTCTATCAAAATTTCTTTGGAACATGCATCGGCTTGTTCATTACTGTTGCTAAACACAGCAACGATGCTGGCCTTGCCATGGCGAAGCACAGCACATCCTCTGTCCTGAGAGTTCTTACATGAAATATCATTCAGACACAATAGCGAACGACGGGAAGGCGGATAGCTTGGCTGTGTTGTAGAAAGAATCTTTCACAAACTGAAGACATCTGTAGGCGAGCGCCATAGATGGGGATTAGCGTTCTTTTCCCAAAGCAAAACAAAAAAATTGCATCAGTTTCAAAGCACGTGCAACTTGATGAGATTTTGCCTTCTCTATATCAGCCTTCCAGTCTTCCAGAGGTACCATCCTGCCACTTTTTAGATGCATGTCTGCTAAGTCGCACAGTTGAATACCCCCACCAGGATTCGTTAAGCTTTTCAGACAGTTTATTTTATTCAAATAAACTGGAGAGGTGTTACATTTAAAAAGCTGCAGGATAATAGCTTTTGAGGTCAGGGCATGGACGCCTTTGCTCTATATACTTGTTTTCCTCTGCCAAAAAAAAGAAAAAAAAAAAAAAAAAGAAAATGCCAGTCCTAAAAATACTTCTAATATCTCTCAGTCACATACAAAACATAGATTTTTTAAAAAATTGAACTTGTGGATTGGTAATAATTTTTACCCGTCGTGAGAACTATCCAACACATTTGTCGCCGTCATTATAGCCATCAAGTAGTGTTGGTTGTTTTCAATTTATTTCACATCTTAAAATCAATTTATCAAATAATTAGAAACTTAAATGGCAGCAGTTATGTAAACTATTGCAGGACAACCTTTATTTTAGTTCGAAGCCGTTATCTGAGAATGCAGTAGCTAACAGTAGTTTCTTTTTGTAATGTAAATGTTTTTGCCAGCAGTTAAAATTGGAGTAATTTCTTTTCTGATTGCAAACATCTGTGCAACCTGCTGAACGTTGGGAACAAAAAGTTTAAAAAATATAAAAAAAAATAAAAAATAAAAAAAAACATACCCAAGGTTAATTCTTTCCACAGCTGGTGGGAAGTGGTCAGGTACTGCGGTCAGATACCTGAAGGCGCAGTGCACTTCAGAGGGAGTGTGACACACACATGATTTGGGGCAGTCAGCGCGCGACGGCTGCATGGCAGCCAACAATATCAGAGCCCCCAGTAAGCGCCTCCGTAGGCAGAAAGCACTGCGGTCACACGCGCTCATGGTGCGGCGGGCAGTCATGTGGACGGGGCTTCAGTAAGGAGGATGCGACACTTTGACCTGATCCATTAATGAAATCCACCTGAGGAGAGAGAGAGAGAAAGAGAGGTTTGGCAAATTCAGGCAAATCCTCCTGAGAGAATGAAGTAGTTATAAATTTGTTGACGTTAAAGCACAGAAAGGACGAAGTGAACCAGCATGGTTCAAGGTCCTACACTGAGCATGATTTAAAGCACAACGGCTTAAAATATTATAACAAAAATGTGAAGTAGAAACTAAAAGGGAATAATAAAAAACAAATATTGGCATGTTTACCTTTTAACACTGTATAATGATTTTACTTTAATAAAGAATTGGCAAGTGTTGTACCACAATATCATTTTATATTCAGCTCATCATAACATGTTTTGTGTAAAAATTCTGAATTCATCTCAAGTGGAGTAAAATTAACTGTTTTTTTTTTTAAAGTAAATATCAGAGAATTAATGCTGTAAACAAATATTACAATTCTGATGGAAAAATCCAGTTACATCTCATGAAACATTCGCCTACTAAAGAACAACAATGAATGTTACCAAATAATGCAAGCACTTTTTAAAGATAAGATCAACACACGCCACTTTAAGTAAGAAAAAAAAAAAAAAAAAGCATGCAAAAACCTCACCTCAGTCAAGAACAGCGGATGAAAACAGACTCGCTGCGCTTGTGAAGTTGGAGAGTTCCTCATAAAGCTATTTAAGGTCCACATTGAGTTGCAGCATGTCTCCAGCCTGCTGTGTAGGAAGAACAAATCTGGTCATTTCTGTGTCTAGCGTCTGCAGCTGAGCGCACACCCCGGTCTCCTCCACCCCCAGCAGTCTGCTGTAGTGGAGTCCTAGAGCAACTCCAACTATGAAACACCGAGGGAGTCGGGTTGCACAAAATACTCTCCATCCGACAGACCCGATTAAAAAAAGAAACAAAACAATGAATTATTCCCTAACTCGAGGAACTGCAGAGAATAATGCAATTATGAACTCCTGCCAAGACGTTAGAATTTTCTTCGTGCGATTAAGTTTTAGAACTAGGTGCAAAATCTCTTCCAAACAGAAGCAGAGTTATTCAGATTTTATCAGATATGTTCAACACATGTGTTGACATTAAACGATCCTATCTTTTTCTTACAGCAAACAGCTCATGATTCAGTCTAATATCCAAGTATAACATTATAAAACATTATTATTTGCTTAATATGTAATTATAGGCACACTTGTGTTTTCATATGTGCTCCGGTGGCCAGGCGATGACATTTCATTGCCAATTTCACTTACGTTTCTTTGTGCGGTGACAATAAAATACGTCTAAATCTAACAAATCATCAAAAGCGACAACACACGCAATCCTTATAATCAGTTTGCTTTGATCTTTTTATTTAAAATCATCTGGAATTGCCGACGTTTTTATCTTTGTTTCTCCATTGCACATGCAGACGTGAGATTCTGCATGTTCCTGTAACTGAACGCTAATGAAGACTTGGTTCTAACAGCTACAAACTCTGTGGCCTGTAAAAAGAAAACCAGATACGCATGTAAATGATTTACCTGGCATGGCGAGAAGGAAGAATGTGAAGGATTATTTAACAATACAGGGCAGACACTTCTGACTGCTTTGAACTGACAAACACAACCGTGAGTTTGCAACTACTGTTACTATTTATTATAATTTTTTTGTTGTTGTTGTGAAAGCTTGAAAAGGCTTTCATGCATATAGTTTTTTCTTTCAAGTCTTGTCTGTGTTTCTCTCACACTTTTAGGGTTTCAACTGTGGGTGAGGATTTAACTGCAGGCAGAGAGACAAGAGTTGACGAAAAAAAATCAAAAGAACCTTAAAAATCTGGAGCCAAAGTAAAGAAAAAAAAAAGGAAAAGTTCAACAGATCACAACAGACAAATCTTCCAAGTGCAGCTGCCAGGCTTCCATTAGGAGTTGAAAAAAATCCTCCCATAAAACAACCCAGAGTTGTGCGAGTAGAGGGTTTCTTTGAGTTAGACACTGTCCCACAAATAACCTGGAAATTAAACGGGCAGACAAGAAAGTTTTGAGAGAATGGCCCAAAGTGGTGACGGTTCAGTGACGACTGCTAGGAGGGAAAACTAGCGTAAGGACTCTGAAGGACAACACGGAAAAGCACAGAAATACTCCAAAGGCAAGTCTGAAGCTTGTAAGAACCAGCAAAGTATCTAACGCTCTTAATCTGAGGCCCAGAGAGTCGAGGACTTTTTCGGAGGACAAATGTTGATTTGGAGGGTGAGCTGGGGACAAAGTGTTAGCCTCAAAGTGTCAGAAATCTGCTGGATAACTCTGGAGGATGTTGATAATAGTGATGAAAAACACACTGAAGAGGAGGAGGTGCTGATGGAACCATTAGCGATGAAGTTCACATAAAGATAAGGGCAGTTTTGAAAATGATGAGAAAAAAAAGAAAAGAAAAAAAAAGTGAACATAAATGTACAGAAAATAAGAGCAAGAAGACCAAAAACTTAGTGCAACCAAAATAATATCAATTGTTAAGATTTGCCAAATTTTCTGGTCAGACTTGTAACCCAGATTTTTGTTTTGATTCCTTTAGTTTTATCTGTTTTTTGTTTTGTTTTTTTCTCAAATTGAGGACAAATCCATTAATGACAAGTAGAAGCCATGGGTAACACAAAAATATGATCTTCATATTTAGAATATTCAGCTGATTCACTGACCCCATTGGGAATCTTTTTCTTAGACATTTTCAACCTCGATATTATAACTTTTCCAGTTATGCGGTGACAGTCCACATAAGCTGCTGGCACCTCGGGATCCGAACCGTCGTATCCGGCACATGCGCTGACTGAAAAAGCGTGAACATCTGATGTTTACTTGCACATCTGGATACCACACCAGCACATGTTGACAGTGACACGGCTTTCTTCTCTTTGCCAGCTCTGTCAGCGCTGTGCAAAAATTCTTAAGCTTGTTGGAATTTGTGATGGAAGAAAAGGCAAACATATCGGTGGGGCCAAAAGACAAATCTTTGAAAACTACATAAACCTCGCCGCAGGAATCCACAGGCAAGACACCAGTTCAAGACCGAGGCATCTTGGCAAAAGTAAAGCGCGCGACCTAACAAGTGATTGGAAAGAAAACGACCGCACATAACTCTCACTGTATTTCCGTTTAATCCCCGTGTTCAGCTTTAATAACTTGCGCTCTTTTAATGGACTTGTTTTGGTTTTGTCGCACCATTTGTAGAAGCACGATGAATTACGAGCGGCCACGTGCAATTTGTGACTGCTCTGATTTTGTCGACATGTGGAGACCGTAAAACAAACCAAACCAAACCAAACCAAACCAAACCAAAACAAAACAAAACAAAACAAAACAAAACAGAACAAGAAAAAGAGCAGCAGAGAGCAAGATTAGTTTTTAAAACGTAAATTTTTCTGAACACTCAGAGATATCGAAATATTTTATTGTGCTGAAAGGAAGTGTGATTTTTAGCTTCAATCTCCTGCAAAGCTGCTTGAGAGAGTAAAAGTTGGTGTTTTAGCAGTGAATAACAACTGTAAATCTACGTCAAAAGCCTCCCACTGTAAGTCTGACAGCTACACTTGCTTTACGTTCTGACGTCTGTGCCGACTGGAGCCACTGCTCTAACCTTTTACAACTAATTTAGCAGGAGTTAATTCAATTGTGCCAGATTTCTTTCGTACTTCGGTCAGAATAGGTTCGATCTGCTAATAGAGCAGAATCCCCTTTAAAAGCCCGACACATTGTACAGCTAATTATGTCCTGATCCAAGTCATCAGTACAGCAGCGCTAAGCCTCTCGAGATGGAAAATTGCAGTGATAAGAGGATTATGGGGTTGAGGAGAGAAGATGGAGGAGCAAGGAGAGCGTCGACCAGGTTTTAATTGCCAGTGGTTTTATGCTGCGTTTGTTTGTATGCGATTCTGCTGATCAGAAAATTCGACTCCTATCCAATTGGTTTTCTGGCAAATAATGCTGTTTTCATTTTGACATTAATGCGCTCCAGATGATTTGCACCATGACTTTAAGCTACAGTGTTCAAAATACCCTTGTTTTTTTTTGTTTTAAACAGATGTCTTCCATCTTCTTCTTTTTTTTCCCCCTTTTTTTTCATTTTGAAAATGCTTAATCCTGTTTATCCCATTTGTTGAATCCTAAAAAGCCACAGATTATTGCTCGCATGGCTTTTCCTTTGCAAGTATGTTGAGGCTTCTAACTCCGTATATTTTATGCTTATTTCCATAACTTGAATCGAGAAATATGCACAGAGCGTGCAGGTGAAACGGACGCACGAGGCATTTGAGAACGCGGCTGACTGTTGCCAAAGAAAATTACGTTTGAAATGTCAAACTTGAGCAATAATGCATATAGCAGACTGTTAACTCAAGAAAAAAAAAAAAACAGTGATAGCAGTCTGCAGCTGGAAATGGAGCTCATAAAAGTGAAGATTTATATGCTGGTTTATCCACTGAGCAGGAGGAAGTCAGGAGAAAAGCTGCAGTTGCTTGGAGACCTAACAAACTGGCACCCTACTGAGGGATTTAACCTCTTAATACACAACGTTTTCACCCTCAATTGAACAAAGTGGGTAAATATAAAATAATTTTTTATTCTTGTTTTTTCCTGACTCAGTGTCCCCTTGCTTTATCCTTGAAACACCGTTCCAATCATCTGCCTCCTACCTAAATACCCAACAGCAGTCAACAGAAACAAAAAATACACAGAGGGTTCAATATTTACCTCCCCCCTCCACCCCACACTCAGATGAGTAAAACCATGTTCTTCATCAGAAGAGTTGAATTTATTTTGGACTATGTTCTAGATGTTTGTTTAGTTTGTTTTGAAGTTTTGCAGCTGACAAAAGAGATGGTGACAATGCAGGAGAAAAAGATGACATGGAGGGAAATGGCATACAACAGAAAGAAACTGGGGAGCTTAAATGCTCTGAGGAGGAAGTGGAAATGGCAAAAGAACCAGAAGAACTATTTGCATATTATTGTTAATCCTTTATTTATACAGGAAAATCTCTCGAGACTCATTGTCTCATTCATATGAAGTACATCCACAGCAAAGTAATGAATGCAGCCGGGAAAGAGGGGCAAAGGAGGAAATGGCAAACGGCAAGGATGGGGAGAAAAATGGCAGACTGAGGCGAAAAGAAAATACAAAGGTGGACCAAAAGAGAATGAAAATTCAAAACACAAACAATGAGAATAACCTAACTATCATATGACATACACTAGTAGATCTACGAAAACCAAACAGAAAATAGCTGAAGCTAAAAATAGAAAAACACCCAATGATCATAACAAAAAAAGTGCCTTCCTGTTGGTTTTCAGCTTTGAAGACCAATAAAAAGGCACATTTTGATTTCATCATGTTTCACATTTCAAAGGTTTTTTTTTATTTTTACAACAATATGTGAGAATAGTTACTCTGTACGTTTGCATGCACATTTTATCAGGAAATGGTTTTCTTTTTTTGTTGCTCAAAATTTCTGTGAATTTTCTGGAATTATTTAGCTGTCAGAAATCACAGCTGGCTGACAGGAGCTGAGGAATCTTGACACATGAGCCACTGGCTTCAGTTCCACACACCTACTTCTGGATCATGTCCAAGGAGACCAGAAGGAATAGAGCCATTCAGAAAGTACTTGACAGTTTTCCAGAAAGTACTTGACAGTTTTCCAGGTTTCCAGTCCAAAACTATCCTAATCCATAAAGAATGCTACTTGCCAAAACAGCATCAGTTTCAAGTGAAAATTTTTATCGTTATAAACTGATTGGAACCTTTGAGGTTTGAGTCACTATTTAAAATTTGAGGAAAGAAAAATTTAAAATATTCAGACAGAGATACCTGAGGGCAAATAGACAAACACCGTTTTGTTTTTGTTTTTTCTTTAAAGTGTGGTTCAGCCCAGAACTGATCTGATAGATCAGCTTTGACAGGTAAAGCATATTTCTGTGTATTTCAGACCAAGATGTGCTGAGAGGCAACCAGTAGGCATCTATTTTTCATTTTTCTGTTCTGAAGTGATATTTATCCTGTGATTTTACTTGGGCAAACACTCTGACTTCTCGATTGTTGTCAACGCTGGAAAAAAAAACAAAACAGATGCTCTCTATGTTGAAATGACAATCCAGTGAAATTTTAGCTCCACGTTAACAGCTGTCTCTTGTGTGAGAGTCACTTTTTGAGTCAGCGTCCTTCATGTGCACTGCAGAGTCCATGTCTGCTATGTGCAACATTCACCAGTACTGAAAGCTACTAATGAGCAAACTGCCAAAACACCCACTCTTATAAAGATGATCATTCTGGGTGAGGGCCACTTAATCAGTTGTATGTGAATAACAGCACTGGTTGCTACGTTCTCCCTTAAATCCAGAAAGTAGCAGCAGCCAAGATTTAACAAGAGGAACTTGGTGTCTCCCTTGACTGTCAGAGAAATATTAGCTCATTTATATTGCGTTTCAGTTGACGCTCCAACTTGAACTGTCAAAGTTATTAAAAGTCGCAATCAAAAGTCAGTACTGTGAGTTAAACTTTGTTGATTTCATGGCCTCTGTACAGAAGACGTCTCCACAGGATGCTTCTGTTGTATTATTCTATTTTAAACTTCCAAATGTATAACGCCTAAACGCTTGTACAAAAATGTACATTTGGCAATGACATTGTCATTCAGTACCAGTTAAGTGTGTGCTATCTGTTATCAAAATCCCTGCCTCACAATCGTGGATCTGCTTTTTCATTAAATGTAATATGGCATAATATCATGGGGAAATAAATCTGCAGAAATGGATTTCTGCACATTTGATTCCGTAGTATACATAATTTATTCCTCAGCTAAGGATGGATATGATAGATTTTATTGGACTCGTTAGAAAGTTACGACAAGATCCACATATTTCATTCTTTCACTATATGCACAACATGGCATTATTATGAAATATAATGTTGATTTCACTTTACGATATGCTAACTGCATTTAATATTCACTGTGCACTGCTGACAACTTGATTTACTTTGTGATGAATTCAGCTCAAAAATGATCCCACCAGTCAAGAACACTTGTAGAGAATCGCCGCTTACAGACGATTATTTTTAAATATGACAAAAGGGAATGATGACGGAGCAAAAGAAATGTATCCTGCTCTAAAGCAGGATTTCCCCGTCTTTGTTCCCAATAAACATGCCCCGTTTAGACCTGGCATATATCAAAAACTACGCAGATAGTTAAAAGATGTTACAGGACTTTGATGTTACCTCATACCGCCTTCATTTCTTCACTTTTAAACTTGTACAACAACCATTTTTTCCACTGAACAGTAGTAATATAGTGAAAAGTTTAACTGCTGCCTAAGATTGTGTTTTAGAGTGACCGTTAAAAACAGTTTTTGTTCTGAGGTCACGCGTCATCATCCTCATTCGTCAGTGGTTTTAATGCTATTATAACCACCCCATGCCGCTGATTACAGAATATTGGATATTTTTAGCATGCTGCGCAATGACTTTACTTTACCGTAGATCTCTGTCTTCCACTTCTGAGATCAGTGGTTTTCCTCACTAAAATGATTGTGACATGGTGTGTTTCAGTGCAAGTATTGAATATCTTTTGTCTTCAAAACGAAGACAAACTGCAACCAGATGGTTTTGCCTCTTGAGTTAGAATACAGTTTAGAAGTGCTTGGAAAACATTGCCAAAAGACATTAATTTCTTTCCAGCTCATTTACACTCCATGTTCAGTTCTGCCTTGGCAAAAGTGAGCTTGAATCTGAACTCAACTTCAGCTGTCAAAATTTATATTTTTTTCTTCTTCTTCTTTTCTTTTGCTCTTGAGTTCTTCAGACAGTTGCTTCATAGTACATGCACAAATTAAGAAGGGTCCAGGCTATTGACATTTCTGCTTTTTCTTCCTGGAAACAATCATTAAAGTGAACAATGGTGGTTTGGTAAGAAGGTAAAACAGCTGTGAAAATACATTTAGCAGGGAATACCTGTTATTGTCAGTCTATCACATTCTTACTCAAGGAACACAGGCATAATTTAAATATGTTGTAATGTCAAACAAAGTAGATCTCGTGTTTGATGTATTAGATGTAAACAACTTGCAAGGCTCTGGCTGCTTATTTGGGTCCTACGGTATAATTTGCCTCCAATAAAGTTTATGAGATGGCATTATTTACATGTCAGGGACATGTTCATTCAAAAATGAACATGACCCTGACAATATCTTCAAAAAGATGTTACCAAATGCCATCATATATAAAGATGGTGGATTATTTAATATGTACATATCAGGAATTAATAAATATACCAGGTTTAAAAATGTATTCTATTTATCCTGCAGCATAAAATGTAAAACAATTAAAAAATATTCCACACTGTGAGTTTTTCGACTATTTATTTCAGAAATTCTAAGTAAAATTTTTTTTAAAAAGGTTTGAATTTGGAGGGAAAGTAGCAGTCATGTGTTGGTAATCTAACCCACTGATTTGATTAGCTGGTAAAAGCAGGAGTTTTGGCTGTTTGCTATTGTTGAAATTAGCAAGTCCAGCAAACTCTTGCAATGCTCCACTGACGGTCCAGACCCCAACATGATTGAAATGCTTTGATGGAGCTTTAATGGGGGGAGGGTATTGTGTAAAATTGACTTTTTTTAAAGTGTATATCAAGTTATAATGCTAACATAAAACTCCTCCTTGGAGCTGCAGTGTCCAGCCAAGCTTTCTCCCTACACACCACATTCTCCACTCAGCTCCTCCAGATTAGCAGCAGCAACAATTAGAAACTGCTAGTCTGCTGAGCTTACCATACGAGTTACCTCTCAGTCCAACACTACTGTGAATGATTAACGGCATTGTTGTGATGACAGAAAGCGTGTCAGAAAGGAGCAGGAGCTTCTCAAAGTGGAGCTAACGCCCTTCTGAAAGCTAAACCCCAACCATGGCAAATTTAGAAAAATTTCAGCAAAGGTAATGTGTCGCTGAACTAAAAGAATTGCACAAAAATGTCAAAATTCTCACATAAACATTAAGCTATAATCCTAAATAACCTATTTAGACAGTTTGTCAGCAATGGAGGCCAAATTTCAGGACGTCAAATTTCTTTTAAGTTCCACCTATGGTTTAGATTTTCATCTCTAGCTTAGAATACTTCCAGTCCAGTCTTATATAGACGTATAAGTTAAAGATCCAAAGTTTGTAGTGTCCCAGATAATTGACTTCAACTTGTTTTTCTTTATGTCTGCATCCATCTGTGTCCATGCAAAGCCTGCTTTAGTGCTGCCTGGAACTTATGACTCAGTTGCTGATAACGTGCCACGTATTTTTTTTCTTCAGAGGAAGAAAGCCAAACGATTGCTTTCTGATACATTTCCCCGTTGAACATTTGACTGCTTCCTTACTTCTGCAAAGTGAATTATTGTATCAGGTCAATATAATTCGTTTTAGAAAACATAAAAAAAAAGGGCCTTTGATGTTTTTCGCTGTGTTTATGAAGCCAGGATGTCAGCGCATGTTTGGACATGTGCATGCGTCTGACCTCACTGCGATACACATGCCAGAAAAAAAAAAAAAAAAAGAAATCAAAAAGTGGTTTAGGCAACTTGTAAACTGCTGTGTTTACTGCTCTGTTTATTCCTGTAACGGCAACAACCAGCTGACTATAGCAACCCGATAGTGAGGGTCCGGTCCCTAACTCTTTGATGAAAATGATCAGAACATCCTCAGCACAGAGAAATTAGCTTCAAACCTACTGCTACACGTTGCATGTACCTCATTTCTCTGAGGTCAGTCTGAGGTCGTCGGTTGTCAGAGGATTTGAAAAATAGGAACAAGCAAGAACATTGTTTGAAAACTTGTGATTCGGCTGCTGCTGCAAGAACAGGGTGATGTACATAACGTGCAGGGCTTAAGAGCTCTGATGTACAGTAGATAAAACCCTCAGCTGCGCTCAGAACAACTTCCTGCCACGTGTTGCCACTGTGACTCTCGCTGACCTCAATCATAAACCCCCCAGAATGCATCAGTCTGATTTTAATAACTTTCGTCACAGTTCCATGGCTCCCTTTGAGTACTTATGGTCCTGGCAAACACTGTGCATGTCATTAGCGCTTTCAGGGGGATCTGGATGTTCTGCTGACCCTCGTGTGTGTCTTCTTCTCTATCTACATCTCTCTTTCATTTCCCTCTTGAATTTATTGAAAACATGTGTGAATTCCATCCAGAAACAGAGACAACAAAGCTTTCATCCTCCCAGCTTTGTTAAATTTAAGACTCCCCTCAAAAATGTGTGGGCACATCAGCAATAGTCTTATTTTTCAGGGTCAGACGGTTTTACTCAACAAAACGAGAAAGTAAGCTACACTTAACTCCCAACCTCTGTGATGACCTTGCTGAGAAACCTGATGATGTTAGTGCATTACAGCCCCCTTAGGTAACTTGTCCTGACAATATATTGTGTTCTGTGCCGTGCGGCCCTACTGCTATCTGCAGAAATGCACCGCCGGGTCAGAAACAACCAATCAGAGCCAGGAGGCGGGTCTTAGCACTATCAATCAACCTTGTGTATGCACCCTTGCTTTCTGCTCCTTTCCAGCTCCTTCCACACAACGGAGTGAATGTGCAGGCCAGTAAACATGGCCACCAATCATGGCGAATTTACAGTTGGTGAGCTGAGATGCTCTTTTTTCTTTTCTTTTTTTTTTTAAATAACACATTTTTATAAAAGTTAGATACCAGAGTTTTTTTGTATGTAATGTCTGTGTAATACATTTTAAAACATTCAGCAGGCTGTACAGTAATGCAGCAGATGAAAGAGGACATCTTTTCCACAGAAGATGTATGCGGTTGTTTTCATGTTTGGCTATCTGACTCATGGAGATAATATGTAAACACATGCAAACATGTTTAAGATTTTGTTGCTTTGTTTGTCAGAAATGTATTGCCAATTTCCATGATAAATGTATGTTTGAGCAACCAAGTGAGGTGAAATGCTCTAAATAACTATTCTCAGATACACAGGGGCACAAATAAAAGTCAAAGTTCACTTTCACTGGGAATTCATGTAGGAAAACTAAACCTTAAGACAAAAGTGTCTCCTTTCATTCATTAGATTGTCAGACTTTGGATCTGGAAGGGACAGCATGGCAGTGGAACAGTGGACCAGATCTTTACTCTGTTGTTGTTAGGTTTCTGCAGAGATCATGAGAGATTCATTCCTTTACCCACATATGGTTTATGGATCTTGAAAACGCTCACAACTGTGTCCCACAAGGCAATGAGGAAGGTACGGCGGAGACACATCGTACCTGGATGCTTCCTGAACTCTACTGGGGGTTTTCTTTGTCACTGAACACGTGACAAGGAGTTCATGGACAGGAAATTAAGGCAAAAATCATGGAACAAAGGATGTCGGGTTTGGGGACCCAAAGTTCTAGCTTTTGTCTTTTCTTCAGTGATGTGTTTCAGTTGGCATCCTCAAGCATTTGGCCTGCTTTTGTGAAAAAGAGCTCAGTCTAAAGTGAAACTCCTGGTCTACAGCCCCGTCTATGTTTTCATGGATGTGTGAACATTTTACACACAAAAAAACAAAGGCATACTGTAATGGTGTAGAAACAAGACACGTTCTTGAACATCTGTGCCTTTATTTAACGCAGCACATTAAATCCAACTACTGAACGAATACAACGCCATTATCCTTCTCTTCATTATTTCTCTTCACTCGCCTACCGTTCTCTCACACACCCTACCAGCGGCTCCACCTAGTGGCATGGAGTAGTATTACACAACACAACATTTCCTCCCTTGTTAAGGTTTAAACTTCCTCTACAGTATACTTGAACAGAATTTGCTAATACAACCCATTATCCAAATGCACTTGAAATTATCTGCATATTTGTAGCAACAGAAATATGAAACAAATGTACTAATAAGGATTACATAACCCTTTAACTCTAACAAGATTTTTTCTCAATAATTCCGTAATAAAACAAATTAACCCATGTTAGTAACCAGTAAATGAAATAACATTTTATCAAAGAAAGTCAGTAAATATAACTTTCTGAAACAGTTATTTTTCTACATAACTTTTAAGACATAACAAAGTCTCTGTGCAACGGGTTTTGTGTTTTTGCGAGGAAGCTTCCTATGAGGAAGTGAATCAGGCGAACCCTTTCCAGTCCTGTCATAGTAGAGTCTTGTCCAGAAACTGCAGTGCAGCGTGCAAGGTGGGATGCGTTCCAATTCCTTCCGTCACTCAGCGTGAAGGTGTGTTTACCTTTAATCTTTGTGATGGTTGCAGGAGGGGTAAACTTAGGGTGACCTTTTGGAACATGTAATGGATTCCGTATCCTCACCCTCTCTCCTATCTGGAATGAAGGTACTCTTGCACCGCTTGGCATCAGCGTGGCGTTTCATTTTGGTTTGCTGCTTCAGAACTGCGCGTTGTGCCTTGTGTGCAGTGAAGATGTAGCAGGAGGCAAAGGAAGAATATTCAATTTAGTACGCATTTTCCTCCCAAAGAGAAGTTCATATGGAGAGGTGAATGTAGTTGCATGAGGTGTTGCACGGTATACTTGAAGCCATTCTGAGACAGTGTCTTTCCACGTGACTGCTGTATTGCAGTTTGAATGCAGGAGCGGAGAGCACGATGAAACCTTTCAACAGCACCATTGGCAGCAGGGTAATAGACAGAAGTTCTGGTGTGAGATATTCCTCTATTCTGGAGGAATGATGAGAAGGTTCCAGATGTAAACTGAGTGCCATTGTCTGTAACAATATTCTCAGGGTTTCCATGACGACTGAAAACAGTTGACAAGAACTGAATAACATCATTCGAGTGGCAGTATGTGAAAACGCAACTTCAGGCCATTTAGAATAATAATCAGTCAATGTAATAGCAAATCTGCAAGACGGAATAGCTGTGTCAAATGGACCTACAATGTCAAGTCCAAGTTTTTTCCATGGCCCATCTGGCAGTGGCACAGGCTGAAGAGGAGCAGGGCGTGTTTGGGCAGTTTTATCATTTGACTGGCACATTACACATAACTTTACAGCATCCTGAACTTGTGAGTCCATTTTTGGCCACCAGTAAAGGTCTCTCAAACGTTGTTTAAATCCGCACAAGTCCTTGATGACTTTCATGTGCAAGTGTAATCAGAGTATGTCTGACAGAAAGTGGTGCAATGAGTCTCGCACCTCTGAGGACGTAATTACTGTAAGTGGAAAGTTCATGTCTGATCTTGTAGTATGGCGCAAGTGTATCACTGACCGATTTAATGGAGGCAGGCCAGCCTTTTTCCATTTGCGCACGCAGGTCTATCAGTTCAGGGCAGGAGAAGCAAGCTGAATCAAAATCAGTAACAGGAAGAGCGGACAGAGTAGCAGAAATCTCAGCGACCACTTCCGGATCCACATCCGGTACAGGATCTGACGTCGCAGGCAAAGGCAGGCGTGACAGGCAATCAGCTGTGTAGTTTTGAGAACCAGGTCGGTAAATGACATCATAATCAAAACATAGCAGGCGAGCTGACCACCGTGCAATGCGCAGTCCAGCTCGATTCATTCCTTTTGTGCTCAGAAGTGTGGTCAGAGCTTGATGATCTGTTCAAGGGTGAAGCGTCGACCCCACAAATATGTTCTCCATTTCTCTGTAGCCCACACACATGCAAGTGCCTCCTTCTCGACAGTAGAGTACTTCTTTTCGGTTGCAGACAGTGTGCGAGAAGCAAAGGCCACAGGCTTCTCTGTTCCATCAGGCTGAACCTGTGCAAAGACAGCACCCAATCCGTAATCACTGGCATCCGTAGATATAATAATACGTAAAGAAGGGTTAAACAGTGCAAGAGCAGGGCTGTTCACCAGAAGCTGCTTAATTTCTTCAAAACTTCTCTGTGCTTCTGCAGTCCATATATAGTTACTTGTCCCACTTCCACAAGAACGCATAGGTGCCACAATTGTTGCAAAATTGGGCAAGAATTTGGAGTACCAAGAGACCAACCCAAGGAAGGATCTCAATGCAGCAGCATCAGTGGGTGGAGGAGCATTCAAAACAGCGTCAATGTGTGCTTTGTCAGGGAGAATGCCATCTGCAGTTATGACATGACCCAAAAAACGTAAAGATGTCTTTCTGAAATGACATTTGTTTTCATTCAGCACAAGACCAGCAGTTTTGAGCTTTTGGAGAACAGCGTTCAGGTTACCGTCATGCTCATCAGGAGTTTTACCATAGATGATGAGGTCATCCAGGTAATTCTGGACACCAGGAAGATCTTTTAGAATCTCAGCCATCATCTTTTGAAATGCTGAAGGAGCGGAGGCAAGGCCATAAGGAACTCTGCAAAATCTGAAAAGACCCTCATGTGTGATAAATGCAGTTAAATCTCTGCTATCTTCATGCAAGGGTAGCTGGTAGTATGCATTGGCTAGATCGATTGTAGAAAACAGAGTTGCACCTTGTAGACTGACAAACAACTCATCCACATGTGGTAAGGGATAGCAGTCTGTAATAACAGCTCTGTTTGGTTCACGGAGGTCTGCACACAAACGTATCCCTCCTGTCTTGCGTCCTGTCACTACGATTGGTGAAACCCATGGCGATGCATCAATGCGTTCAATGACTCCAGCTTTCAGGAGGCGGTTCAGTTCAGCTGAAACTGGAGCCCTCACCGCAAAGGGAAGGCGTCTAAGCTTTTGTCGTACTGGTTTAACTGTAGGATCCAGTCTTACTTTATGAACAAATGATTTCACGCAACCTATATCAGCAGCAGCAGCAGAGGTAAGTGATGCTTGTGATGCATCTGTTGTCATCACGGGAGCAGTAGGGGCAGTGCATGGTGGCAAAACAGCGTTTCCAGATATGCAAATGTGCAGTGCTTCCATCAAGTCTCGGCCAAGAAGAGGAGTTCCCTGTTTTACAACAAAAAGAGTAGCTGGTGCAGTAGTAAGTCCTCTACTCGCTTCAACTTGTAAACATCCTAGAACAGGAATTGTTTTTTTTGTATACGTAACCAAACGAAGGTCAGGGGGACGTAGCGGTGTACCACTGAAATGTTCTTTGTAGGTTTCCTGTGGCAGTATGGAAACTGCAGAGCCTGTATCGACAGTGAGTCGAAGTGTCTTGGTAGGTGAAGTTGTGGTGCGTAATTCAATGTCACACTGTAGGGTTTTTGATGCATGCAAAGTGTCTCTCAAGTACAGTACAGTCAGATTTGGTAGCTGCACTTCACGGACCTGTCTCGTCTTAGATGAGCAGCAGACACGGGCAAAGTGACCAACTTTTTGGCAGAGTTTACATGTAGCTTTAGCAGCAGGGCATTGGCGGAAGTTAGCCAGGTGTTTGTTTGAACCACACCTAAAACAACTTTTAGCAGGAATCGACGTAGCAGAAGATGCCTTGGTAGGTCGAAGGACGGAATTGTTATTCTTCGTAGCTGAGTATGAACGAGATTGTATGGCTTGGACATGGCCATCACTATTAGCTGTTAACGCTTTAGCTTGGGAAGCTGCCGACTCCATTTGTGCTGCAAGAGTAACAGCTTTATCTAGAGTCAAATCAGGTTCAAGTAGGAGTCTCTCTCTTATTCTGGAGTTGAATATGTGTTCAACTAACTGATCACGGATCATTTCTTCGGTCTTATCATCAAAGTCACATCTAGAAGCAAGGTCACGTGAGAGCAGTCACGTGCTGCTCAACAGTCTCATGTGGTGATTGTGTTCGCTTTCTGAAAGCATGCCTTTCTACAACAATGTTGACTTTCGGTGAAAAGTGTTTTTCTAGCGGCAACAGCAGAAGAAAAGCGTGTCACCTGTGTTCGTTAATGAGTAGAACGTTCGTTGTCCTTCTGCTCCTAAGCAGTGCAATAAAGTCGCTCTCTTTCTGGCGTCAGGCCAAGCATTCCCTGTTGCATTAA
Source organism: Gambusia affinis (assembly GCF_019740435.1). NCBI lineage: Eukaryota > Metazoa > Chordata > Actinopteri > Cyprinodontiformes > Poeciliidae > Gambusia > Gambusia affinis. The sequence goes on from NC_057873.1 coordinate 23,831,481, forward strand.
TCACGAGCAAGTAATTGTTGAACATACGCATCCACATGTTGAATGGTAGAGCAGGTTCTCCAGGGCAGGGCAAAAACGACGGCGGTGGGTGGACGTTAGCAGCCATGCTAATTCAGTAGGTAGAAAAACTTCAGCAGAAGAAAAAAAAACGCACACGCAGGATCCCTCGTCGCCAATTTGTAATGGTGTAGAAACAAGACACGTTCTTGAACACCTGTGCCTTTATTTAACGCAGCACATTAAATCCAACTACTGAACGAATACAACGCCATTATCCTTCTCTTCATTATTTCTCTTCACTCGCCTACCGTTCTCTCACACACCCTACCAGCGGCTCCACCTAGTGGCATGGAGTAGTATTACACAACACAACACATACCAACAAACACAAACAGAATTCTTTATGATAAATAGTTCAGAGTAATACATAATTAAGATAAAATTGAATGTAGAACTATACATATACCCTTTGCAAAAACTCCCAGAAGGGACTTGGTGAAAACATTTTCTGAATATGAAGGAACTAAATCAATGATCCACATCCAGTGGTCCCATGCAGTATTAGTTGTTGCCAAAAGCTCGTCTTATCCAAACATGTGGCTTTACGATGTTCACAGAAACACACGAGATTCTCTGTATCTTCAGTGCTGGCCAAGTGTGCTCTCACAGCAACAAGTCAGGCCCCGTCCATCCAAAAGTCTGTACATTTACAAGGCACCCAAGGCTTAAGTAGGAGAAGATTCGTCATCCTGTTGTCCTCCATGACCTTATATCTGACCAGAAAGAGTTTCTGGGGCATCAGTCACGGTGCTGCATTGTTCAATTCAGATAGTAAGTGAGGAAATATTAAAAACAGCAAAGAAAAGCTTCCAAAGCACAAAACTTTCTTCTCGGTGTTTTATAACCCATCTGGGGCCCCTGAAAATGAAGCATGTTATACACAACAATGGAAAAAGGATGAAAATAAAGTGCAAAACTTGTGCAATCTACGTCAGACAAGACAAGGATTTCAACAAAAAGATGCAAAATGCATCCAAGGAATCAATGAATGTCAATAAATACATCAACTTGTCCCAGCAGAGAAATTCTGCAAAACATTCAGCCATAGCTTGGATGACTGACAGAGTTTTTTTTTGCTTTTTTTTTATTCTTCCTGACTATTGTGCACTTTTTGTGAATTTTTAAAAGCTTGATGTCCTTAACCTTGCATTTTCTCCACTAGTTGTTCCGAAGCACTGGGTTCACAAGGTTTCATTACAGATTAGTTCAGAGAAAATCCCAGAGTCTTTTAACCATGTCTGCATGTAATATACTTGTTGTGTTAGTGAGATGTTGACGTGGACCGACAAGGTTGCAACTGCATTTAGTGTTGATTTACACCTGTTTGATCTGTCACCTACAGGGGGCCAGAAAAACACAAACCTTAAGTGATTTTGCAGACGGTGAGTCAATATGAGTTACTGCATTCACTGCATTTCTAGCTCAGGTGGCAATGCGTTTAAGGATGTCGTGCCCTTTGTTTTTATACCATGCGAGGAGTTGCAAAAAACATCTGCATCACCTTTTTGACCAAACAATTGCTGTGTGTTTTACGGTGCATAAACTAAATTATTGAAGCAGTTCTTTTTTTTTTTTTTTTTTTAGGGCAGAGCACCATCTGCTGGAGAGGAAATCTTAACAGTTACACAATGATTAAATGAATCGACATGTTGGTAAAAATTCACTCTATATCCATACAACTGAAGATATCAATGTTTTATTGCTCATAAGAGTTTAATAATAATAATCATGTTAAAGTAAAATGGTAAGAACTATTACATTTCTCCCTTAGGCTTGATTATTGAGTTTTCTAATATTTAGAGCTGTTTGAAAGAACAGCAAGAGCAAAAACAGTTTTATCTTCATCAGATATGCAAGGGACAGATACTGTGCTTAAGCCTTGAAGGCAATAAATTATTGGATGATTTTGTTTTATATGAATGTACCCAGTAAACATTCCAATTAGACTTGGATTTAATAACGGATGGAAGCTCCTTTGGCAGCAATAACCTTGTGTAAGTGTTTCCAGCAGCTGCAGATAAATGATATCCAAAGGGAATATCGGAGCCTTTAATTACAGAACTGAACTTCAGCTCTGTCTTTAATACTTTATTCAATGTTTTTGTTGAATGCTTTATTTTATGACCCAAGTAATGCAAATAAATTACCAAATGTAGTAACATATGGCAAAAAAAACAAAAAACAAACCTGTTTTTTACCACATGTTACTGCGGGTAATTTTTATTGCTATTTTTTGTCAGAAATATTTTGCCAATTTCCATGAGCTCAATTCTTTTACAGTTTATAAACAAGTGCCCTCTAGTGGTGGGTTTGAAAACTGTAGGTGACAAACAAATTAAGTTGACCCTGGGGCAAATAAAGATAATAGGGCTTAACAGCACGCAGTAAACTCTACTAATGACCTTTTCAAAACCTGATCCAAGTGTTCCTGCCTCTTAAATAATAGATAAGATTAAAACATGAGTTCAAAAATGAAATTAGGCTCACTATTGAAAACAATCACAGAAGTTTGTCTTTCTTCAAGTCCATTTATACCATCAAAGGTGAAACCTCCTTACACGTCTAATTTGTTACTGAGCGTTATGTTAGAGGTGACGCAGGAAACCTGTAATGACATTTATGCTGGAGAAAATGTCAGTCCAGCTGTCATTGTCAATATTAGCATTCCTGTATGCTGACCTTATCGAGTGTTAAAGCATGTTTATGTGCTTGCAAGAGCCAGAATGGTAGTAGACTCTTGTTTGAATGTGCATAACAATGCTAGCCAAACCGTCAATATCGTTCAAAGTTTAACCAGGCTCACATAAAAGCACCATAAAATGTTTCCACACAGACCGTGTTTAAATTGAGTTTATTTTTACTGCTGCTCAGTTGGCTAATATGTCATTCTAAGCAAACACCCTTGAGTCTATTTGGATCAGGAGATAAAACAGAGGGAAAAAAAAGAAAATTCATGCAGTTATGGGGTTAGAGGCCAACATTACTTATGACAGATTTGTTGCAAAGGCACAGACTGAAAAAGGGTTTGTCCTTTGTTTTTTGTTTTTTTCCTACATAACCCCATGATCATGAGACACAGTGTGCAGTGATAAATCTCAAGACTCCTGCTGGTGCTTCATCTGACAGTCAAGTAAAGAACTGCTGGTACTGCAAGACATTAAAGCTAACATTGCTCAATCTGTAAGGCAAATTGCTTAAACATTATGAAACACATTGGTTCTCAAATTTCTGGTTTTTTTTGTTTTGTTTTTTTGCATAGACTGGCACTCCCCCAAGATGTGTACTAACCTTAAAATAATTTATCTTTTCTATGTAGTTGCATAATTTGTGTACCTGTAGTTACTAGTGTCTCAGTCTCATGTAAAGAAAAAAATGGCTTTTAACTGAATCAAAATTTCAGCTACACCCACTCTCAATAGACCCAGTCCAATCTATCTTGCTTGCTTGCCTGCTTTTTTCTTCTGGCAGGCAGAACAGCTCCACTGCTCTTTTAAAATGGCACACAAGACTCAAAGAGAAGTGAATGGATACACTGAGTAGGCTAAAAACTAAGACATCTATGAAGAAAAATCAAGCTTAGATTTTATTATTATTGTTATTATTAATTATTATTATTATTTTGCCAAAGTAAAAAAAGTTAAGTCTATGATGTGTTGTGCCAGAAGTGGGTTAGTTTTGGGTCTGAGTAACTTTTAAGAATTGCTTTGGGTAATTATTTACAAAATTAGTAAATCAGATCAAAATTACCAAGTCGGTGCATCGCTTGATTATAAGAAAATAAAACAATAGTTCAGTCTCAGTTATTGTTTATAAATATCTGCCTGATAAGGTTTAAGTTTTAAAATAATATATGAAGACAGAGCAGCAATGGCCTTATCTGAACAACACAATACTGCATGAGTAGAATAAATAGAATTTCTCTCCAATATTTTATGTATTAACAAAATTAATTTAACCTTACAGTTAAACACTTTGATAATCGAGCTCCATAAACTGATAGCACTCAACTAACAGCACTGAGAAACATATGGGAATGATGAAACTAAACTACTACAAGTAAAAATAGAAGAAGAAGAAAACCAATAAACACATGTTATGCAGTCGCGACTTGTTATGAATCGTGCATGTTGAGGAACCAGGTTTATTTATAAAGCTGGAAATGAAACCGGTTCAGTTTTAACTTGTTCAGATTGACAAACTTTTTATGGATTACAAAGAACCATCTCAAAATGCGGAAGATAAAACATCATCTAGGTTGCATAATGTCATTAATTTTTGTCTGTATTAAAAATTAATATCCTTTTGGAGAATTGACTGTTATTAATCTATCGATCATTTACTGCATTGATAGACGATTTAGAAATTTGCCACTCACAAAATAGCAGCTTAAACAAATCTAAGTAACTGAAAATTAGCTTTTTCAACTGTTTATTTTAAGACCAAAGTCTTCTAAATCACAGTATTATTGCTTATGAGCTAACTGGACAAGCAATTAAAAGATATGTTATGGATTGAAATAGCAGCGAGCTACACTTAGCTTAGCTTTCATTAGCTTTTAGAGAAAGGGACATTTTAGGATGCAATAGCTATCTCATAGTATACTGTCAGAAGTCGCAACATAGTGACAAATATGTATATAAAAGCATGATTTCTTTTGTGAAAGTGGCATACTGCAGCTTTAAAATGTGCTGAAAGGTCCCCCATTTCATTGTAAAACATTGCAAAAGTGTGTCTTTGAAAGTCTATCTGCCACAACAAGCTGTTTGTCTGGGACATCCTCTGCTTAAATGCCGTCGTCCTGAGGAGCAGTCATTGGCAGTGGAGTGGTACGGCATCAATGTCATTGAGGTTAAAAAGTGTAACCAATGAATGGCTTTTGGTCAGTGTGAATGGTTGTCCAGGCCACACAGGAACTTTGAGAACATTTCACATGCCCAGACTGCAGACTGCTTTTCAATCTGTGCATTTCTTGCTCCTGCCTCTGCCGGGGTATGAGAGCAGCATGCAACACTTCTTAACTGTCTGCTGTGGTCTTGAAGTAACACACGTCCCAATCCATAACTGCTGACGTCAACGCTTACTTCTGTAGGCATGCTGACATCATAAAAGGTCAGAATAGGGGCATCTGATATCAGCAGTTGACATTTGTGAAGGCCTTGTCTTGTTCTGGATGCCAACTCTTCCTCTGTGTGCTCGGAGTTGCTTTGAGTGAATGTGTGTCATCTGTGAGGTTAAAAACAAACCAGTCCAAAACACAAACCTTTCCCATGATGCATTTAAGGCCAGTTGTGTAATGTGTTGAGAGGTGGTTCCACGCTCTTTATGGCTTCCATCTTTTTGGCGTCGGGTCTGAGGCCATGATTGTCCTAAAGATTTTGGCTCTAGGCCAGCTTCTTTAAAAGTTTGCAGCATCTTTTTCAAGCATTCGTTCTGTGCTTTCCAGAGGTACTGGAATTGGTGCCCCTATAATCCAAAGTCAGAGCAGCCAGAGTCTAGAACAGGGGTGGGCATTCCTGGTCCTCGAGGGCCAATGTCCTGCAACTTTTATTTATATGCTTTGCTCATCCACTGAAATGGGAAATTTGGGAATTTTTTCTGATACTGTATACCCGTGTGCTGCTTTAACTAAAATCAATCTCAAATCTTTAGCTGGCATCTTATTCTTACCAGGTCTCTCAAGCTGACGTAATACATGCCAAATGTGATCAATGTTTTGACAGAGGTTAGACAACGCAATGTTTTCATTTCCCAAAATGCAATGTAGTTTCTGGAAGGCAACATCTGTTTTCCCAAAAGTTGTGTTTATTGCAGGGCTGCCTTAATGATTCCTTAACACGTTTCAACGTTTCCCAGCGCTCTCCCACGGTTTTCCACACAAAGTTCAGCCCCCTGCTGGCTTCTCGTAACGATTACAAGATGGATGGTCTCCTTGCTCTTTTGCCCAGAGAACAATTTGTTGTGGACATCCAAAGAGAATTTCAGATAGTGTTTCATAAGAATCAGACCGATGGGCCGTTCTCCAGACTACCTCAGTCTGTTCTATGTGATGGATGGCTCCCCCTTCTAAATCAATTTTGTTTCTTAGCAAAACTGTTTTAACCTAACGCAATTGGTTAGGGTCTTTTGTTTTGTTTAGTTTTTAGAGCTAGTATTGCTAAGTTTAATCAAACATTAAAGATAATTTCAGCAAGTGCAATAAATTATGCTTTATTTTTTAAAATGGGGGGAAAAAAATCTAAGACAATCTGGTCTTATGTAAAAAGTATCTACCTCCTTGGTAATCTGTAAATGAACTCTGTCTACACATATTTTTATTTTTTGTAAAGCTCTGTTTAAATTCACCAGCTGCACCAAGTTTTGATTGCTTCCAGACTTATAGAATTAAGATATCACTTTCAGTAAATATAACCTGACTGAAGGCACAAAGTTTTAAAAGAAAGTCAATATGCTGCGATGAGTTCCTGACATTATAATTAGAATATTATTCTAATTATAATGACGACATTCGCTGGTTCAGAAGGTTAGAGATAAAAACAAAAATAAAAATACATGTTAAGGCATTAAAGTCCTTACACAGTTAAACATAGGGTGATGGCTTCAGGCTGTTTTCGGCTTCAAGGCCGGAATAGTTTGCTACAATGGATGGAACCATAAATTCTGCCTGTCAGTTCTTCTGCATAATCCAATCCTTCTGCATAACCCAAGTTGTTTTTAGGTTACGCAGCAGGAAAGCCGTCTGAAGCACACCAGTAAGTTCATGTCTGAAAACCCCAAAAGACACAAAAGATTCGGAGGGGGCTTAGAAAAAGTACAGGCTAAAAGCTGCAGCATGTAATTTCAATTAAAAAAAATCTGTTGGCTTTTTTGTTTTGTTTCATTTTAGATAAAGGTAAAAATTTCTTTTTTGCCAAACATCATAAAATGTATCCACACACACGCGCAAACAATACAAAGATGCAGACAGAGAGCAACATCAACATCCTTCAAATATAAACCTGTTTTAAAAGTGCCACACTTTGGAAACATACTGAGCTCTCCAAAACACACAACAGTTCGATAAATACTGTAGCTTATCTTCATCACCTGCATAAAACAAAAACAAAAGCCACATCAAGGACAACACCAAAGAATCCATACCTGAAAATCTTACACAAAGGACAAAGAAAACAAATAGTTCATTTCATTCTCAATTTGATTTAAATCACACGGGGATCATTTTCAACCCTCTTCTGGGACTTTTGAAGAACACAAAAATGTATTTCGGGTGTACACATTTGTGAAAACTGTCACTACATCGTAGAAGTATCGCAAGAGACAGATAATCAGTGAAAAAACTCCTCTGCCTTCTTCCAGTGCTCCCAGTACTAACTTTAGAAACACATCATTCAGTTAGAAACAACCAATTAAAGTGAGGAGGAGGGCCTTAGCACTGTCAGTCGTGCTTGTGCATTCGCACCTCACACCCTGCTCCTCGCTCTTTGCTACACTACAGCACCTGCCTGACAGTAGAGCCTGCCATAAATGCTCAGGCTAGATGATGACGGCTGATAAACAGTTTTCCTGTGGGGGTAAGTTGTTTCTGCACCACTGGCACATTGAGCAGCGCATACACAAGCAGGACTGACAGCGCTAAGACCTTTCTCTTGGCAATGATTGGTTGTTTTTGACCAGGAGCAGTGCATTTTTGCAGATTAGAAGATGAGGTGAAGGAGCTAGATTTATTTATTTTTTTTCATTATCCGTCTCATACCATATACTGTCACAGCACGGTGAAATATATACGAAGTACTTTGATTGGATGTGTTTAAACCAGGCGAAAATACCTACAGTGCATCTGCATTTGGCCTGTTTGGTGTTTTTAATCACTGGAATCAACAGAACTCAAATACTTTATATAAGATTATCATGTTGTTTAGCTGACAGAACTGTTCATTGGTATAAGTGTGTACTTTCTCTGACTTTTTCACCCTGAGAGTTATGAAACAGGGCATTTCAAAATCAATTGCCTGATCACTATGTCAAAAAGTGGGCTTTTCTTTTTTTCTGCTCATCTCAGCCTGAATAGGAATGCGTTGCCTTCAGATGCCTCACACTATGCAGCTAACTTTGCTCCAGCAGGGGTTCTGCAAATTAAAATGTGAAAAGGTTTGCCGCTCACATCCATCATTAGCGGGGGTTGGGGGTATGAACTGAGCTCCCTAATTATAAGAATTTGACGTGCTTTATCAGATCTCAAGAATGTGCATCACCAAAAAAAAAATAAAAAAATTTAAAAATTAAAAAATAGAAGAAAAAAAATGGCATTACCTGCCTCCTGTCTGCATTTATGTACTCTATACTATATATACACTGATACCACAGGAGCACATGTTCATCCTATTCCTTGTTTTGGTCCTGTGAGTTATCCGGACACGCAGCAAGGTGTTGTGCTGCCACGTGGTGCAGCAACAGCACAGCAGGTCCCTACAGAGATGTAGTCAACATTCCCACCCACTCATGCTCCGAGACCAGCTCCCACCACTAACTAGTTGTCAAAAGCGGAGAGAAAGCCATGAAAGATTTATAAGGTGGTTTCCCTCAGAAGCGGAGAGAGATCTGTATCTTGGAGTGGAAATGAAAGGAGGGAAATCCAGGGAGAATCCCTCTGCATCTGAAGTGTAATTATGCATTCATAATAGAAGGGATTTGGTATTCTGCTGCTCAGCCTGATCAGCCTCCCAGAGCGTTTTACACTCCATAACGAACGGAATCTGGCAGCGTACATCTCAATAACGATTTGGTGACTGGTGGAAGGAGGCTCTCGCCGGCTCCGAAAACCCGCCAGCCAATTACAACTTTCGACTTGACAGAGGAAAGAAAAAAAAAGTTTTAAAAGGTCACTACACAGAGGTTAGCTTCGAGTCACGTGCGAACACGCGGCTCTTCTGGTTTGAAGCATGCAGAAAAACCTGACTGACTGAACAGCATCTGGTTTAAACCGACTCACATCCCTTTCCATTAAATTAGTCCCAAAAATATTTCATCTTCAAAGATTAACATGGCGCAAGTTATTTATCTAATAAAGCGAGGAAGATAGCTCACAATCAAAGTCCTACACTACTTCCTTTGCGAGATAATTTTTTTGGGGTCATTTATTTCCGTCAAATGTTTGATTTTTTTTCTGTTAGGGTAAAAATGTTGCACAGTTTTAAGCAAAAATTGGATCACAAATTGTTACCAATTTTGCAATAAGCCTCATTGTTCTTTGCAGACCTCCATTTTGAGCTACCCGATAGGACTTCAGTTCACCGCTTCCTCAAGATGAAAAAATGCTGATGAAATGACGCTACTTGGAGTGGTAATGCTAATATCAGAGGTTGTGGACTGATCGCTTTAGTTGACAGTAGAGAGACATGTTTGTTTGAGGTAAGAAGAACGTTTATCATTCCACTTAGGCACCACTTTTCCCAACTAATTCAACCTGGTGCTAGACAGAGAGCCTGCACAAAGTATTCACCCCTTTGGATCTTTTACGCTTTTTATCACAACAACAAAATGTTGGTTTTCCAGTCCAGTTTTCACTCAAGCCAAGTTTGGTGCAGCTCGGTCGAAATATGTGGGGTCTAGAGCCAAACATATGGCAATGGCGTGATAGGTCACTTCGCCACGCCCACCTACTCCATCGAAACCGGTCAGGATTGGAATACATATCACACCCACATGGCTTCTGTCTCTGGTCAGTTTCATGTTGATTAGGTCAAAGGGGTCAGATAGAGACCGTTCACAATAAAACGTGACACTCCTGTTCTCAGGGGGCGTGGCTTAAGTGATGTCATCATTTGACCATTGAGTATTGTAGGTCACCCGATGATGACCAATCACTGAAAGTTTGGTTCCTCTCTGAGTTTTTGGGCAGGATATATAAAAGTTTTGTTTCATGGCGAGAATGCAAACTTTGACCCCTGACAATGCCCCTTCAGCAGGCACAAAAAGTCACAGTTTTTAAATCTTTGAATCAGACATACCTTATGAACAATCTGACCAAGTTTGAAGCCGATCGATCAAAATCCTGAGGAGGAGTTCGATCAAATGCGGGGGCTGTAAACGGCCAAAATGGGGTCAAAATCAGACCTTCAATCCAAAATGGCCGACTTTCTGTTTGGTGTAGATCATGGTTGCAGGAGACTTTTCTGTGCATCTTGGGGAGTTGTACAAGTGTGCCAAATTTCATGCATCTACGATAAACTAAGCTCAATGGGGAGGGTGTGAAATTTTCTATGGGGTGCCATTCCGATTTTTCTGTCAAACAAAAAATATGTAAATTTTGCGCAGTCTTCACATGAAATTTTAGCTAAAACCAAACCGATTATAGTTTTCTGGCAAATCGCCATTTACCAATAGTAAAAAACCCTGACCTGCTGATTCTGATTTTGCTCTATATTTTTTTGTCTGGAACGTCACTAAAAATTGCTTTTGGGAACAGTGGGGTCACTATTGTTAACTGCAACCTGGTGGGCCAGTCTATCAGTCAAACCTCTCAGTAGAGCAGAAGAGGACAGTGGCTGATTTTCAGACCTTTGCTGAGGTTGATAAGATTGGGGGATAAAATTGGCTTCACAATGTAAATATTAGCCGATCACCGATCTCCCAGAATTAAGAAAGTCTGTGCTGATAAATCAACTGGCCGATAAATCGGTGCACCCCTAGAAGTCAGCGCTCCGTCAAAAGAGACTGCTGCTCGATTTTGTGTTGGTAGTAAAAATATTGTAGCGGTAGTAAAAATAGGTAGTAAACCCTGTTTATCCCCCTCTCCTTCATTTAAAAACTGCATTTTGTGTTTACTTTTGTTGTCTTTGACTGATATTTACACTGATTCAATGTTCTGAAACAGTGAAGTGTGACAAACATGCAAAAAATGGGGGAAATCAGGAAGAAGACAAACGCTTTTTCACACCACTGTAAATACGGACCTGAAGGGGTTGATTTTATACAGCATCTCTTATTTTAGGTTAAGTTTTTTTATTGAATTGTCATTAACTCGCAGAATACAGTTTTCGCTTTGGTCATGAAGTCAGTTAGGAGGAAAATATTTTATACAGTGTAGTATTTTGAGTATGAATTTTCTTATTTTCCCCGATTTTCTAAGGGCTTCTGTTTGCGCTGTGCTAATAAAGTCATAACAAGCCAACATCGTACTTATGTCTAAATGTTATTAAGTTATAGCCTCAATAGCTTTATTGCATTACTGGATTTATTGCATTTAGAATGGCCACTTATTATGTTATTCATTAGTGTTTTACTGGATATTAATACAATATTAGTTGCTTTTCACTTTTAGATTGTAGACTCCTACACACTTGTTTATTTAATTTTTTTCTTCCTTCAGCCATGGGATTCAGGACATGACCTTGAGCTTTGCACATCCCTGAATCAAAAACAGAACAAGCTGTCATTAAAAGTACAATTATTTACCTTGAGGAAAACTCCTACTTGTGTTTACTCTTCTGTGTCCTGCAGCTCCTGGCTGCTCTTCCAGTAGCATTTTGAAACTTAAAGCATCAGAGTCATGTTTCTTTTGACTCAGTCATGCCGGGGGATATCTAACACCAATCGTATAATTAGCTTAGGCTGCCTCGCAGCCACGTATACTAATCTGGACATTCATTTAACGATAGCTGCTTGGTTAGAAGTTGGGAATACTGAGAGCTTCTCTTAGAAATTAGACGGAACCGCAGAGAATCCGAAGGGCAACTATAACCGGCGAGGAGAACACAAGAAACAAGTCAGACGTTAATGACATTTTAGATATTTCAGAGAGCGGGTTGGAAGAGCTCACTGCATGGAGTTCTGTTGTTTCAAAAGCTTTCATATCTGCGTAGCCGCTTCATTTTGGCACAGAGCTCTGTCGCTCTTCCTCTCTAATCCACAAACGATTAGAGAGCATCCGAGGAATTGCCTTACGGGCAAGGTGGGACGGTGTTGCCTCGTGAGCGCACAACGTGCGCGCCCTCTCCACACCACTGAGACCTCAATTAATTCCGCTGCTGCACGAGACAGACATGCTCTACGGAACGCGCGCCATCAGCGAAGAGAAGCTCCGAATATGCAGGCCGATAAGAACCAAATGACACCAGCCGCACGCTGTAACCTTTAGCTCGTCTGGATCCGAAATTTATTTTTTTTTCTTTTCTTTTTTTTTTGGGGCGTTCGCTCTGCGCCGGAGTGACTCCCTAACAAGTGCACACAAACAGTCCGTCCGTGTTTGCAGCTCGCACTCGGTGGCCGGCGGACGCACGCTGTAAGATGAGGCTTGGAAGCGTCATTTTATTCGTCGCTTTCTGCTCTTTCACAGCTTATTATGTTTACGAGCCAATTCCTGAAAGGATAGAGGAGAGATGGAAACTCATGCTGACCAATTCCTTTTTCAGAACTCTCAGTCACCTGGTAAGAGAAAACTTTTCCTCTTCTTTTAGTTTCTTGATTATTTTTTTTATTTACTTTATAGACAAAGCTTTTATCACTAAGGCTTTGCAACTATTTTCCGGTTGTCTTATGTTTTGGTATTCATTATTGTTTCTTCCTTTAGAGCAAGTTAAACTTAGTTTTTTATTTTCTATTATTATTTTTTGCTGATGTAGATACGCATACTGGTTACACCAGATTATGTCAGATGCTAATCCATGTGTTGTATAGTCCTCACCTGGTCTAATAATAGATCCTATTATGGAAACTCTCCTCCATTTATGAGGGCTGGACACCTGTGGTTTATAATACCTAACACAGTAGTAGCAAACTGGACTTTTCATAGTTTACAGTTACGTTTGAGCACGTGGTTATAACCTCAAATAATTCACAGAGTATTCTTATTTTTATTTCCACATTTTTGGCCTGTAACACTGAAACATCAGACCTAATTTTTTTAGATACTTATATTACAAGCTTTTTTTTCTTTTTTTAAAAAAAAAAAAAACAACATGTGCATGTCTATAATTTATCAGAGATGATAGTGAAGATGTGTGTTGGAGCAATCACCTATACATAATTACATTTAAGATCGCATCGTTCACTTATTTGGGGGAATAATTTGCAGACGGGCCCAAATAATAGCGCAGTTACATAAAGTACTCCCTTTAAATTATGCGAGGCTGACTGCAGGTTGTGATCGTTTTAGTGTCATATAGTTTTATGGGAAGCTGTTAACGTCTTTATTTGATTTTACAATAAAATAAGCCCATTTGTATTTTGACTTAAGTTAATAACCAGAGATCTGTTTTGAGCTCAAACAAGAAGAATGTCCCAGTGTTGTTGCTTCAGGCTCCAGTCATCTTTCAGTTTTGAATTCCTCTTGGTTGTGATTTCTCCTAAGAGATCTTCTTCAGTTGACATTACACAAAGCTGCATTCATGTGACTATTTCGTTCCCTTTCTCACAGACTCATCTCCTAAGCATGAGGCTGTGAGCTTAAATTTTCTTCATTTCACGGTTGGGATGTGATGATGGTTCTCTTCATCTCTTATTGTCCGTTTCCCTTTTCCAGGCAGACCTTTGTGAGTCAGCCGGTCTGAAGGACTACATGGATGTAATGTATGTCATTACTCTATTGGAAAAGATCGTACCCGTGTCTGATGAGCACGTCAAGGTGACAGAGGAAAAGTTTGACGGCGTGGAGGTGGTGCTTTACCAACCGAAGCGCCAAGGCGGAGACGCTCGCCTGAGGAGAGCCGTCATTTATCTGCACGGGGGAGGATGGTGTCTAGGAAGCTCCCGTAGGTTGGGTTTTGTTGCATATTCACAGAAATTAAATCTTTTATAGCTTCAATATGTTCTAAAGAAAATCAGTTTGTCTGACAGACAACTTTTTGAGTGCTTGTGCAGCCCCCAATATAGTGACCTGGGCAAAGAGCCACACTATCCATGAACATAATAATAACTTTATGTTGTATGCTCAGTCTGTTGAATGAATAACTTTCTATTTTGTTGGACAGAATCCCTTTTTATTCATGCAAGTTACTGTACAGTTAAAGAAATCCATTCATCTATTTAGGCTTGTCTGACATTGGGTTGTCTTTCTGTACAGGCATGAGTCCATATGATCTGCTGGCCAGAAAGATTGTCACTGAACTTGATGCTGTCGTCCTCTCTGTAGAGTAAGTGTCGTGGTGTTGTTTTGGAAAATGTAAATGCAACAAAATGCAGAAAACCTCAATATGAAAATTAGAAATGGAGCTCTTTTCCATTTGTAAATGAAAAAAAGAAAAAAAAAACATTTTTTTTAAACTATTGCTTTGATTCTGTTCTTTGAATTATCTCAATTTTTTCACTGACCAGCTATTAGAAGAGGAGAATATATAGGGCTGGAAGACTTAATTAGGATTGAAATAATCATAACTGAATGTAGTATTGATTAAAAATGCCATTTTGATGAAAGAACTCTGCAGTAATGAAGCCAAAACTGTACAACAAATAAATGTTGCATTCAAGATAAGACAAGACCTGAACTTGTAAATACATTTTACCCATTACTCCACAAGTGGCATAGGTTTACCTCAACCCTGTTAAAATTCTGTAAAAACAAAACAAATCTCTTGTTAAGCACCTTTTGCTTTCCAATTATTAATCTGTTAATCCAAAACACAGTCAACAGATTGGCCCTACGCTGTATTTAATGTTAAGTCCAGCAGAAAGGCCTGATCTTCTGACATGTTGATGTGTGAAATATTTTTTAGCTGCCGATGGGTCCCTTATATTAATGATCAAGCGTTCACTAAAGTAATGCTGTTATTGTATTTTCTTATTTAAAAAAAGGGAATTGAATTGTTTATTTGTATATTTAACATATTTTTAAATTTTATATAAAAATGACGTAGGTGGTTAAATGAGAAATCAGCAAAATGTTCCAAGTTTATTTTGTCCGATTAATCGGTCACTTGTCAGAATTTTCCACAGAATAATTGATTACCAATTATTATGTGGATAATTGGGAATCTGCCATATTGTTAGGGATGCAACTAAAAAATATATGCTAGCAGGAACTTTTGAATTTTTTGTCTCTCACTCTTACGCTCACTGTTTGTGATAAAAAAAACAAAAAACTTTTTTTTTCTTAATATAGCTGCTGTGCTAGTTATGTGAATTTCTTCAGAAATTTGAGTTGTATTTCCAAAGCATATTTGTTGTGGTATGAAATATCTGGGTAAACGACTTTGTTCGAATCTAGAGGAAGTAATGCTACTGAATATGGAATCGCTTCATCAGAAAATAAAATCTAGTCTTAATGAACCGGCAACATTGCAACTCTCTTCATGGGGAAAGGTGAATAAAAATGGTGATAGTCCATGATGGTGCCTGTTGACATCCCATCCCAGGTTTACAAACAGTATGAGACTTATGTTAAGGACTTCCTTTGGGACAAGAAGAAACCCAGAATTAGCATTAAGAAAATCTGGTGTGCAAGTGGTGTGGCCCTCCCTAACGTAAGGCTATATAATCTCGCATTTGAAGTGTCTAGGTTGTCCAAATATTTTGAAAAGGGAGTAACAAACCTGAGTTGGATGAATATTGGATTAGTGAATTAGTGAACCCTTTCAGACCAATACATGTCCTTTACTGATTTGACATGCGCTGACCTGGTTGTTTAGTTTTGCTTTGTTTTATTTTTGTTTTGTGAGCGGGTGGGGAGGGCTGGGAGGAGTTATACATGAAATAATAAAAACTTTAACAACAAAAAATGTATGATTTCATTAGTGGTAATAGTAATAGGTAAGGTTCATGGCATCATCATTAAGGAGAAATGCATATTACTTTCTTTAGAATAGCGAACATAAAAGTTAGACCGAAGTAGACGTTTACAATCTTAAAACAACTCCAGTCTTAAAATTACCGTTGTCTTTGCTTGTAAACATTAATATCTGAAACTTAAAGTCACTGTCATGTTTCCATTAGTGTGTTATTAAGACAGAAGACATATGAAAGTAAGAGGTACGATTGTTTTAAGATGATATACGTCTTTGCCCTTCTTGGCATCAGCTTAAGGAACGAAGCTCATTGGATTTTTCAACACACAGAAAAATATATGCTTTTCCTAAAATATTAGCAGGTTATATCCTTTTAACAGAACATCACTTAAAAAATTCAGAGATATTCTATTCATGAATTATTGTTTGTTATATTATAAGTATTAAAATAGCGTGTTATAGCTTTATTAAAGAAATGTTAAGTGGTTAGATCTGTGCTCTGACTTTTACAAAGCACTTACAGTACTTATGTTCTGAAGATTTTCTTCACATTTCCATCAATAACTTCTGTTTACCTCTACTACTGAACAGTTAGACAAACAAGCTCATTCCAGTTTGAATTTTTCATCTAACATGGCGCTCATTTAAGATAACAACTTTGACCACAATGTGAAAAAAAACAAAACAACAAAAACCCTTTTGCCTAGTGACTTATTTGCTTGTCTTTGTCGTCTTTAACTCTGAAATTTGATCGTGTTTAAGTTTCCAGGATTAAAGTTTTGTCTGTGAGCCTGACCTCCAAAGCCTTTGTTTTTACTGCAGGAATAATCTGCAAACTCTTATCTGTTTTAGGTACCGCCTCGCCCCTGCTCACCATTTCCCCGTCCCATATGAGGACGTGCACCGTGTGGTCAAATACTTCCTCCAGAAGGGGGTGCTAGCCCAGTACTCTGTGGACCCCGGGCGTGTTGCTGTGTCAGGGGATAGTGCTGGAGGGAACCTTGCAGCGGCAGTCTCTCAGCAGGTACAGAGTCTGCTTTTGCATCTGAGGGCATAAGAAAAGGTGGATTTAGCAGAAATTTGAGAAATTTTCCATAGCTTTATTAGTTAGAGGTCACTCGTCTAATTTTTGGAGCGTCAGCAAAGAAATGAATATACTTCTGAACACTGTTTAATGCCAGAGAATGCAGCTTGGTATGACCTTGACTGGTCAAGAAATTTTTGTAGCTGTTTTAAGCTGCTTCAAAAATGCAATTGATGTGACAAATCAATCGAATTAATGGTCACAAGACAGTTAAATAATCTATCAAATAATCATTTGAAGGCGGAGTCAGGATTTTCTGTATTACATTAAATGGATGCAGAAGAAGATTTCAGTATATTGTTAAGAATATTTTTTTGATTTCCAATCAAAACAAATAATCTGTACTGGTAATAATGATTATTAGGTCTATCAATGACTAGTATTGCCACAAACTAAGTCTATTATAATCAACCCACATTAGCTTAAATTAACAGATAAGAAACACACAGCAAGCAAATACTCATTTAGATAATCACTCTACGAACACAATTCTTATGACAGTGAAATGAAGATTCAGAATTTGACTGAAACAATTTTAAAGTTTTTTGTCTCTCAGAAGCTCAAAGGAAGAGATCGTAAAGTTCTACTGTCAACCTTAATTCATAAGGGGAAAATGTCCAGAAAGACAATGAAACGGAGATTCAGAACTACCTTTTGTCTGTCATTTCTCTGCACCAGAATTGCAGAGAAAGGATAGTTTTTTTTTTATGATATAATAAATGCTGTTTTACTTTAGTCCATAAACGTCTGTTGGCTCGCCTTTTTTTCAGCAAAACTGACTAGGTTTTTTTTGTTTGCTTGCTAGGTAGACAGGTTCTGTTCCAAAAATATGGTTCTGTTTCCAAATTGTCACTCTAAGACTGGCAGGTGGTTCGGGTCTCTTCTTGTTCTGGGCTTTGGATGTCTGGAGGTTCCTCTGAACAACTCTTTTTAGATGTCACAGAGGCATTTTTAAATTCAAAACGTGTCAACAAACTGTGACCTCAGCTTAGACCAGTCTTTCTCAAATTATGGTCCCCGGACCACTTGCAGTCCACTGGCGCCCTCCAGAGGGCTCGCAAGGTGCTGCATGTAAACAAATGTTTATTTGCCTTGACATGAACTCAAAGTGCGACACTACAATTAGCTTACCAAAGGATTGTTTTTAAAAATAATAATGGATAAATGGCTTAAGACCCGGTCACTAAAAAGAAAGCCTGAAGATACCGGTGGAAAGTTTCTCAGGCTGAATTGCAGAACTTTTGCTTTTCAACACTGTTATTATACATAGCGTGCCACAGGCATGAATATCTAGGCTGTGATGAATCCGATAAGCCAGTGGTGAAAAGAGCTGCACCCCACACTGACTTACTGCACCTTAACACCTAAAATAAAATTATTTATGTTGGCTGAAACAAAATGTTTGATTTTGCCAACGCAGCTCAAGTCTAGATTTTCCTTTATTGATCTTCTGAATTACAAAATAGCCCTAAAACGCTACGGGTGCACACAGCACTTGTAGTACTGAGCTTTTTTTTTTTTTATTTTCATGTGTTTTAGATCAATGGAAAGCTTAGAATCCATACTTCCAGAATCTGTAAACAACTTGAACCCCCCTGAACAAGCTTGTTCAAAGTTTTATTTTGGCCAGTGAAATTTTCAAAACACCCCATAAGGAGGAATGTTTTCATTTAATTTAAGATGTTGTGTTTCAAGGGTGGTCCTTGGGTGTTTGTTAAATGGGGTGAGTGGTCCTCGGTCTGAAAAAGTTTGAGAAGCACTTCCTTAGACTTATGTAATAACTGTGTCAGGACTGCGGCTGTTTTACCCTATTTTTGTCTAACTTGACAGAACTTCTCTAAATAAAAGATAGCATTAACATTCATAGTCTGAAACATTTCCAAGACATTTCACAGTATTAATATTTAATGCTTAAAAAAAAGTTCTATTTTTGAGTTGGGGAATTAGTAAAAGTGAATTTCCCAAACGTTACACCAGCCTAAAAGAGCTTGTATCAAGCAGCCAATTGCTGACAGGGCTTCTCAGCAATAACCCAACTTCTGTTTGTTGGGGCAGTGCTGCATTTTCTGCTGATTGAAAATTGAAATGGAGAATACCTCATTGCACAAAACAAATAATGCTCTCATGATACGGAGAAGTAGCATTTATGGTTTTGAGGCACGCATGAGCAATTTGATCAGCAATTAAGCCATTTTACCTGATATGGGACAGGGCAATCTTGTTTCATAAAAGATAATCACATAATAAAGCAAGAAAATTTGCTTTAACTTAATAGCATTTGGTTGCTGTAGAGAGGATATGTGTATTTCCATTAGAGAGAGCTCATCACACAGGGTCAGAGGAGGCTCAGGAGAAAACTTTAGGCTCCAAACTGTACAACAGGCATATGAACAGACAGAACCGCGGCTCAAGAATAATCCTTCTGCATGCAGGGAGTTCCACAGATAATCTCCTTGGAATTTAATTTTGTAACAGTGATCTGGGTTGAGGTTTGGGTGACTTCTCAAGTCATTTCCTTGGGCTTTAGCAAAGTTAGAACAAATCGCAAACGCCGTATGACGAGCAACCGTCTCCGTTTGAAAGTTTTGCGTCGCAAAACCTCAGCTAGAAACACGATTTCAAATGTAGTCGTGATGCAACGTCGTGTGCACCTGTGTTTGCGAGTGAAGGTGAAATGAGTCATCCTTTCAAGCATCCTCTAAGATCACAAAGGTTTGTGTAGGAAATTACCTGCAGAGCTGAGAGGTTATGTAGATGAAGCTCATATAACAACACCAGCAGTTACTCATCTATGATAAAGAGGGAGGTAGGTGTTGAGAATCCAACATTGTTGTTTTGGATAAAGCAAGTGAAACAAATGTTAATCCTGTTATGTAATAGTGGCCAATGACTTAATGCCTGCCGATGAAGTAATACTTTTGGTCATCTTAAATGTAACAAAGCCAATAAAGTAATGATGATAACATGTCATTACTTAGAAATCTTTGAAAACTGAAGCTGAAATAATATTTTATTTGAACAACACATAATTAGGAGTGTATTTCTTAGAAACAAAATATTTTTTTGGGCAGTTTTGTGCAGTTTGGTAGTCGTACGCGTTCGCGAAGGATCCATGTTAACCCTTTGTGTCCTGACTTTAAAATCTCTGCCTGGATGTTTTTTTTTTTTTGCTTATTTCAACTGTACGCAGTTCTTTAAATGTCCTGTGAGTAAATATATTTGCCCATTTATCCATAACAGCCAGAACTTTCAAAATCGAGCAAGGTATTTCCGCAATATACCAGAGTGCCCCTCAGATTAATTTCACTCCCTGCTATGGCAGTTTAGTATTGCGGTACTGCAAATTTGGCTGGATTGTCACCGCTCCATTTAGGACTTATAGGGTTTACTGACAAATAATTACATGATTGGGTCTGTTACTTTTGTAATGACCAAACTGTTGCATTATCAGCGTGTACTGCCTGATTTGTTGCCACGTGTGCATTTTTATTTATTTATTATTTCACTGGTTCCTTGGACCCCTTGGTAAGCATCCCATCCCTCATGCATGCTGTTTAAGGGGCGGCACCACAATTAAATTAGCCTGTGTCCACAGTCCAGAACATCACGCTACAACAAAGTGAGAAATTTTCAATGTGAGATTGTTTTAGATGATACTAAAACATTCTTCTTTCTAGTACATCATAAAACATTTGAATGTATGACGCTTTTTGAGCTCGTTTATCAGGTAACAAGATTTGTTTTGTCGGTCAAAGGTGAATGTCTTGAGTAAAAAGACTCATTATGGAAAAAGACAGGGAATGAACAAGGAAACTGAGCTGCAGCTTTAGAAAACCGTAAGGGAGCAAATCCCCCAGGTCTTTCTTTTTTTTTTCAAAGACTAAGAAAGAGGGGATTATGTAAAGGAAAACATAAAGAAATGAGAAGAGGCTCGTGATTTTTGTGCAGTACTGTTATCTGGTTCAGTATCACAGTGACAGATCTAGAGCTGTGTCTTTGTAGCAACATAATGCTCCTACAAAGAACGGTTTTGTCTGCACATCCATTTTCTTCTTCCACGTTTGTAATTTTCCGGCTGAAGAAATTCTCGGAAAAATCTTTTAATGACCGAGAGGAGTATTGATTGGGGCTTGGTAAACTGGTGCGCTCACAAATATGTATATATTTTTACCTGGAAGTTAAGATGTGTGGGGGGGAGTAGTTAATAGCTCATCCATTTGTCATTTAAAGGCTTGTTTCACCGGGCCGGGGGATGACGAATCAGCGCACGTCTTCTTCAGAAATCAAAGTGAATAGAAAACAATATTTGTACTGACTGCTTTATAGGATAGTTAAGCAAAAAGAGAGAAAATCAGGTAAGTAGAGTCATTGTCTTGCAGTGGAAAGGTTGCAGGGTCAACTACAGTTTCCTCCTGTCACATGTCGAAGTGCCCACAGGCAACGCACTGACTTGAAAAGTACTATACAAACAACTCAGTTAATTTATAGACAACCCAATAGCTACAAAATTGAAGAGACTGATAGCTTAAAAATATTTAGCAGTGATGGCACAAGGATAACCAAAAGTATGTCATTGTCAAAGCGCTGCTCTTAACTTGTGTGTCTTCATTGCTTCAGACAAAGGAAGAACAAAGCCTGAAGTTAACTATTTGACCACGCTGGTGTTAGTGGAGCATTTAAGAGAGGCGCAATTGTCAGTTGTGACAGTATTCCGAGATAGAGATACTTTAAAAATTAAAAAAGATTTATTTTTCAGCGATTGCTTTATACCAAAATTAACTTTTTATCAGTTATTATCTTTATTATCGGTGTAAGGACTGATGCTCTTATTATGTATAGTTGAGCCCAAAAATATTGATATTATTGTATTTTCCTTAACTTATACATCAGTACCATGACAGTAAAAGAGAAATGTTTTTTTATCTCTTTTTTTTTTATGAGCCATGAGTATCACATTTAGGGCGTCTTCAGAAACCTGCTGTTTTCATCTTATGTCACTGAGTAATGCCCCGACTTTTTTATCAACACTGTCTGATTTACTTATGTCTGCTCCACAGCTGCAAAAAGAGTCTGGGCAGCAGGTCAAGTTGAGGGCTCAGGCACTCCTTTACCCCGTGCTGCAGGCGTTGGACCTCAAAACGCCTTCATATCAGCAGAATAAAGACATGCCGATTCTGCCACGCACGCTCATGGTGCGCTTCTGGAGCGAGTATTTCACCAGCAACAAAGCCCTCTTCAGAGCCATGATGGCCAACTCGCACAACAGCCCCGAGTCGTCCAGGTTACTGAAGTTCGTCAACTGGAGCGCCTTTCTGCCGGAGGCATATCACAAGGAGTACAACTACAGCGCTCCCGCTGTTGCGCAGGGAACCGAAGGGGAGGCGGCCGGGGTGGACGGGCCGTCTCAGTCGTTCGCCGACCCCAGGGCGTCGCCCTTACTTGTCCCGGACGCGGACTTGCACTCTCTACCCAAGGCGTACATTCTGACGTGCGAGTACGACGTCCTCAGAGACGACGGGATCATGTACGCCACACGGCTCCGGGCGGCTGGCGTTGAGGTGACGCACCAGCACTATGACACGGGATTCCACGGAGCGCTGATGTTCACTGTGTGGCCGACTGACTTTCTCATTGCACGTCGCATGACAGACAACTATGTTAAATGGCTCAAGGATAATTTGTAAAAAAAAAAAAACAAAAAAAAAAAAACTTTTGACTATATATGTGGGTATTCCAGTTTGGTTTTTTTTCCACACAATGCACTAATGTTTAGTTGAATCTTTTTTCAGGTCGTTTTTAACTTTTGGTGGTGTACTTCTTTGGTCATGTTGTTTTTGTTTAAATATGCTAATTTCATCTGTTTTCTCCTAATGGATTTTGCCTAATTTTGAAACTGTAGTGAACATATTTTTTTTTTATTTTAAGGTGACAAGTGAAAACTGACACATGTATCATCATATCATTGCGCTCGCTGCAAACGTAATGCTTATGTAAAATAAAACTGTGGCTATCGTATTAGTTTGATGGACAGGGTTCTTTTTTGTTTTTACCCTGAACAGAGCTCTTTTTGATTGCTTCCCACCGCATGATCTTCCATCAGATCTTGTATTTATTGTATCAATATTAGTCTTAATAGTCAGTAATGCATACCTCTGGAAGTAAAACTTTCCCTGCAGAGATTTGACAAACTCATTATAAGTCTTTGCGAGCAGGAGAGAATTTTTCCAGATGCTTTTTTGGCCAAAGTTAACATTTATCACAGTATGAACCGCATTCCAAAGAGTTACAAATGAGTTCAACTATTTGTGTCTCGTTGACTTATTGTAGTTTCTGATTCCAAAGATTGGTAAAATTGGATTATGTTGAAAAGTTTTATTGGCGGCGGAGTGAGGGGGACAAGAACAACAACAACACATCATGAATTTGACACACCCTCAACTTTTAATTTTCACTTCCTGCAAGTAACCAATGTAAAATGTTTTGGTTCTCTTGTATTATAAGGTCAGTGAATGTTGATGTTCCATATTCAATCTAACCATTCCTAACATTGTTTGAGAAATCATAGCTGAGATTGTTGCAACAATAGGGTAAAAAAAAGAGGGATGGATGTAATGAAGGAATGTGGTAATGATTGTTCATGAAGCCTTAATCTTTAGTGAGCACCCTAATTTGAAAAGCATAACTTATAATATGTAGCATCAACATTTACATTTGAAGCACATATGACTCTACTCACCCCTTTCTAAAAACAAAACTTTTACGTTTTTACACAAAACCCAGATCTGTTGAAAGAAGTTAATAGAAAATGAAGCAGTAGCATAGGACTCAAGTTTCTGGCAGAAGATTTTAGGGTTTTAATATATTTATTACCATTTATGGTTTTCACATTAACATTATTCAGAAAAGACAATTTTTCTGACTAAACCCCAGTCATTGCAAACACTGAACATAACTCATTTTCATTTTAGGACTATTTCAGTTATTTAATTTAATATATGAAATGAATGAACAGCTTGAGAATCATATTTTTATTAACGCTATTAATGACAAAATGTCTATAATACCACTCCCTCTGCTACTAATAATGTAACTTTCCACATTTGCCCTGTGTCGTGTTTTTGCGTCAACACTTTTACGTTTTGTTTTTGCAGTTGGAAAATTTGTGGGCCTCGTGCAAGTTTAATGTAAAACGACAATAAAATCACTTAAGCTCTCAACTGCTAAAAAAATTGTTGTGTTTTTTTTTTTGTTGGTCTTATGTAATCACATGTTTCATTAATAAAGTATGCTGTACTTTAGGAGTAGAAATAGATAGAAAATGTGATGTTACTTTACGCCTTTTACAGACATACATTGAATAGAAAGTTCAGAGATGTGTTATTCAATAAAACACGGACTGCTCCAGGGTGCAGAGTACAAAGACATACACATTTATACACTCATTTTCTCATCTTAACCTGGATTTATTCCCATGAAACATAACATTTCTTGCTATCTGTAAAACAACTGGCTTCACGAGGTGAAGATAAAACAAAGTACATGTATATTTCATATTTGTCCTCAGATATTTTTCTATTGGTTTATCCTTTCTGATTGCTCATAATGCAACTCTCGTGCATTTCATCATGTGCTCCAAAAACGTCAGATCAGACATTTTCTATTTGTTTTTTTCCCCCCTTGTTATTGGCTCCATTTGAGATTCCTATCTAAATGCAATGATGGATCATGGTATAACTTGTCCTAATAGAATCAAAGCACAAAGTCCCGTTCATTTTGTTAAAGTTATGTAACATCTTTACAATAATACATTTAGCTCTCTAGCGACCATCAAAGGTCAAAAGCTCAGTGGTGTGACAAAAAATAGCTTCTATAGCAGATATAGGTATTTCTTTTACTTCACCATTAGTGGAAAAAGGTTTGGTTTTAATATCAACAGGGGAAGCAAATGACATAAAGGGGCATATATACTGTATCAATCTTACATTAAGACAGTCTGTACAATGTCCCGCACAGACTGACTCAGGCATACAGAATCTATGTGGCGGTCAACCTTGTTGCACCAGAAGAAGTTTAAAGTAAAGCTGAGTGGAGTACAGTTCATGCCCACACATACGTGTGTGTGTTTTTAAAAATGTGCCCAATAAATCTACCTCTAAACACCTCAACACACTTTCTGACCTGGAGGTCAACAGTCTACTGCCCAGGGGGTATAAAAAGTGTATAAAAACATATTTGTATGCACATTTTCTTATTCTTAAGCTGGGTCTATTTCTGTGAGAAACCAGGGTTTTGTTTTGTTTTTTTGCTGTCGGTGCATAAGAATTGCACCTGATTGCTGGTGCTCCATCTCCAAATCCAATCTGGTACGCTACAACTTATATGGCTAAACTTGAGTACAACCCATTTGGTACGTTATGAGTGATTTCTCTATTCCCCTCAACACATGTAGGAGCCTTTCTGTCAAACTGCAGAAACACAAACACTAAGAATGCCCACATGGACAACTGTAAACGTGACAATTTTATACCTTGCCATCATAATTGTAGAATAATAGCATTTGACTGAATTCCACTTTGAATAAGTGGCATTTTGTTTGTTTTTTTTAAAAAAAAGGAAAACAAACAGTAAAGTAGAAAAAAAATCAATGCCATTGTTTTCTGATTGGCATGTCCGCTGACTGAACAGATAAGGCACCGGGATTATTCCTGGCTCTTAGCCTGGTCTGGAGCAGGCAAGCTGCGCAGGATAAATCGCCATGGTAACTTATGTCCGACTGCTTTTGTGAAACCAAGTGGAGGCTTAATTCAGCTAGGATATCTGGAAAATCCCGGTTTTGTGACACAGCCCTCTGGTGACCTGCCCAGGGTCTGCACAAAAAAAAAATCATCATGGCAACATGTGAGGATGGTAACCAATGAAACTACACATCCTCATGCTATTGTCTTGCAAAGTGTTTACCTTAACTGTGTATAACTGGACCTCTTGTGTTTTAGCAGTTGAATCAGAATTGTTTGTTCAGCTCAAAGTTGCAAAGCCTGCCCAGTTCTACAAAGGGGTCGACATTTTAGTTGGACTTCATAAAATCAGCTTTTCAAAATGTGAATGCGCCTGTGTCCCACATCCCCAGGTAGCATCTGAAAGATGAGCGAACGCAACAAGTAATCGAAGAATGAAAAGACAGGAGGTAGCAAAAATACATGAGCCTAATAATAAAATAATGTGGGTTAAGCTTCACACTAAACACCTTCACACCGTCACTCCTCAAACTACTGTAAATGCAGAACAAGAATAAAAAAAAAACAACTAATAATGAGATCACTAAACCAAACAAATGCCTCATCTGAACAAAGTGTAGCAATCAGTAGGGTACTTTTTCTTGAGTAGAGTTTTTAAATACTTTACACTGTAAAATGTAAAAGTAAAGTGTACTCAAAAAGAAAAGTGACCTGAACTCATTCCAGCTTAGTCTGTTGACTATACTAAATTAAACTTAGCAAAGACAACTTTCTACAGAGGCAAGTAATCAAACTCATCAGCAGCAAGTAACCCGAACTTGGAGTTATGAGTGAGCAAAACGCATCTGCATAACCAGCAGAAAACTCGGCATCATTCGGCAGCTCTCGTTGAACGCACATGCGCATTGGACACTGACGAGTGACGACGTGTTTGAAAGAAGCGCCAAACTGTCAACAATACGGCGGTTGCTGCAGCTACGTTTGGTCACGGTAAGTCCCACTGTTTTTTAGCAAACTTATATTCGTTATCTCGGCCGTATAATTCATCCGTATGAGTCCAGGTTTTGAGGTTAACTTTATGTGTAATGATTTAGCGATGCCTGGGACTAATGTTAGTCGAAAATATCATGTTTATTTAGTGGCAACAAGATGGAGCGGCAGAGCAAAAAAGCTGTCCGGGGCGCAAAACAAAAAAAGGAAAAGGGATAAGGATAAAGATGTTGGCGGGTTAAAAGAGCCGCTGTACTGTTATAGAAGGCTTATGATGAGTAGACTGCCATAGGTAGAACAGCTGTAAACTGTAGAAGCAGCCGTGATGAAGAAGTGTTATGTTGATATGTAATTGTGGTGTTGCTTCTATTGTTTTTAGGACTGCGAAGACCCAGACG
The DNA here is from genome assembly GCF_019740435.1 of Gambusia affinis. Taxonomy (NCBI): domain Eukaryota; kingdom Metazoa; phylum Chordata; class Actinopteri; order Cyprinodontiformes; family Poeciliidae; genus Gambusia; species Gambusia affinis. Next base: position 23,858,461 of record NC_057873.1, read on the forward strand.
TGTCTCACACCCCATTGGGATCCTGACCATCATTCCTGAGGACAGGCAGGCCTCCACTGACTCACTGCACCTCCAGTCTTCAAGTACTGACATCATTTTGGAAGGAAGTCTTGTCATGAATGATCTTGGGAATCTTCCACATGCCATGTGCTTGCTCTTTGGACTTATTTATACTCTGAATTTGGAGTACCCTCAACAACTGAAGTACACCTTTGACTTCATCCAAAGGGTGCTTCTCTCACTTGGACATAAATCCCTAAAACCAAAAATACAATCACTCAAAAATCTTCTGATGCAATGAGTGAATGTGATGTGACATTATGGATCAACGTTGATACCTTTACCCTTATTGGAAAAGTGATTTTTATTTCTTGTTTGATTCTTTTTTTGTTGGAGAGAGCATCATTGCATTTGCAGACTACTAAATTGTTTTATGTTAATGAGGAGAAACATTACTTCACTTCACTACTTCATTATTTACTTTATCAATGTTATGATAAATGTTAGGCTCTAGTATTGAGAATTGAGTTTCTGTTTCACACCAGTCAACTAAGACATTTAAGCAGGGATTCTCAAAGTTTTAAAGACTGAGGGCCATTTGAAGGATTCAATATTAGATTGAAGGCTACCCTAGAAAAAAAGTCATGTCATTTTTTTTCCCCTAAAAAAGTCTATGAAAAACTTTGTTTCCAGGTTAGTGTGTATGTAACCACACTTGAGAACCTTGTATTTAAGGTAAACTTGTTTAATTATTAAACATTTTTTTCCATTCAAACTGATGTCTGTTGGCTCTTTGTTCCAATAACTTAACACTTTTGGTTCATCTTACTTGAACATATCAAGGCAATTGGTTTCCTGATATTTTGCAAGTAATGTGAACTCTTAAACGTGTAAGTATAACTTATTTTTATGAGTACTGCTTAATTGACATAACTCACAATTTGAAGTAGTCATAATTGACATTTTATAGTCAACTTTACTAATGATTTTGAGTTAACTGCACTCAAGTTTACTGCCATTGCATGAGTTGTCTGAATGAATATTTTACAGTTAACCCAATTAATGATTTTGAGTTAACGGCGTTTAAGTTTACTGCCTTTATCTGAGTGGTCTAAACATAGTTATTTATAGCAATAACACCTTAAAATGAATTAGCTACTTTACTTGGAGATTTTGAGGCAATCGGTTTCCTAACTTTTTTAAGTAAAGTGAACTTATTACATTTTACAGTGTACGCACTTCTGCTTATGTCCATAAAAAATATCTGCCATCTTGACATGATTTGTTAGATCAAAGAAATAACGGAGATAAGAAAAAAATCTAAATAAATGAATGAATACATGTTTAGTCTTGACTCAACTTTTCTGGTAACATTACTTATTATAAAATTACTTAGTACTTATACTTCTCTGGTATATTGATTTTTTTTTAGATATTGTGTCACTCTAGTGATTTGACAATTAAATCAGGATCAAAACATCCTCTTGATTCAACAAGTTTCAATGGCAACAGATTTATAACACGTCTTCCGTTAATTGTGTGGTGATAAAAATATTACATTTTATCTTAAAAATGAAAAGCCCTTTATTTTTTTCCCCACAGATCCAATGTTTACAAACAAATAACACACTGCAGTTGTGTTTTAGCTAATATATATTTAAAAATGCATATGTTATATACAGATGTACAAGTTCTCCTGGAAATCATTGTGCCTGCTTTATCTATGTACAAAAATAAAGGATTATTCCATGTCACAGGCCACCAGACATAAGTTACACATTAGACTATAAACGTACAAAGTATGAAATCTTCATGCTTTTTGCGCTTAGGAAATGCCGCCACATAATTAGCATTTTAGAAATAAGTGCTAAGATTCTGACATCTCAAGAATTATGTGTTTACAACACCAGGGTTTGTTTGCATGTGATGATTCAAGACTTCTGTGGAAAGCACGGTCAGGCTGGTTCTCGTCTATGCTTGGTTTTGCTGCTCATGTTTCTGATTTTGGAAATGAGAAGCTCTCTGAACTTGTCTCCCATGAGAAAGTAGAAGACCGGGTTAATGACGCTGTGCAAAAACGCCAACGGTCGGGTCAAGATGTACATGGCTTTGATGTAATCCTGGGAAGAACTGTCAACTTGGGCCCAAGGCTGCTCAGATGCGATTCTGACGTTTCTAAGAATGTGATACGGGGTGTAGATGATGAGGAACATGACCGTGGCTGAAGCAACGACTCTGAGAGGCCTCTTGTAGGACGTCCTGTGCTGTACAGCTCGCTCCTGCCTTTGGAGGAGATGGGAGATTTGCTGGGAAAAGGCACAGAGTGCAAGCAGAGGAAGGATGTAGCCGGTTACGGTTAACCCCAAGCTGTAGCCCAGTGGGTTAACATCTCCTTTAAGACTGGCGAAATCTTCGCAGCGGCTCCAGTTCTTTTTCTGCAAGTCCTGCACCAGTAGGGTTATGATCGGACAGACTTCCACGTTCACCACCAGCCAGGTCAGGCCCGTGACCACCAGGGCCGCTCTCGGTCTCAGCAGGCGGTGGTTTCTCATCGGGTACTTTATGAGCAGGAAGCGATCCATGCTGATCCAAACCATGAAGAGGATGGAGGAGTAAAGGTTGACGTGCAGGATGTAGCGGTTTATGACGCAAACAAAGGGGTCGTTGACGGCTTGCTCGTTTGCGTACAGGTGTGAGAGGTGTGGCAGAGTGCAGAGGAAAACAAGGTCGGAGATGGCCAGGCTGAAGACGTAAATGTTGCAGCTCTGCCACTCCTGCAAGCAAAATATGTAGCCAAGCACGACGACGAGGTTGCTGGGGAAGCCGACGCAGAACTCGAGCGCGTAGAGCGGCGACAAGTAGTATCTCTCCAGCACTTCGTTTGTGTTTGTGGAGTTGATCACCTGCCAAAGCGAAAGGGAGAAGAAACATTGATGAGGAGGAAGGAATTATCAAACAGAAGAGAGGAAGCAAAAAGGGTAAGTGATGATTAAAGGAAAATTTGTGGGCTATAAAAAAAAAAGTCATTCAGGGTTACATAATTCTTGTTTAAGCAAGCGTATTTTTTTTAATGTGTGATGATCAGACTTACCATTGTGTGGTTCCTGCAGTTTCTGCTGGCGTGAACTGGGGTGAGACAATGAGCCGATGCCGCCACTATTTGTGCACTGCAGAGAGTAAACAGAAAATAGTGCCTTTCATACAGAGTGACAAGGCGTCTGACTACAAGGGCCATTAACTTTATGGTGATGAACACACAGGAGATTGTGTAGTTTGCATCTAAAGCATATAAAGATTCCACAAGCAAAGTTGCTGCTTTACATCTTTCCCGTATTTAACTAGAATGATGTTGCTCTCTTATCTGGTCTCCCATTCCAACTTCCACAGATCATCTGATAAAGAACTGAAGTTTGTAGCACATGATAACATGAATTGAACCAACAGAGACATATTAGTGGAAATGCAACATTATTCTCCTGACTACAGGTTTTCTATTTTATTTTGTTAAAAATAAAAAATGCATTATTCTGATTTAACTTCACAGAAACCCAACATGGTTATTTGGAAAAGTAATGCGCAGCATCAGGTTAGATCAGTTATGAGATTCAAGTATGCGATCTTCAGATGCGAATATGTTTTATTTATAGACAATCTTAATTTAATCCTCTGCCAAACGAAACTATGAGTTAATCTCACTTCCCTCTGCAGCTGCCTTCACAGAGCTTCTAAAAGTGTTTCTGCTCAAACTTTTACTGATTTGCAAGTCTTATTTTGTCTGACACGACAGTTAAGTTTATCAGTGTTTGCAGTTTTTCTCAGTCACTGTGGTGCGTTTCTCAAATCCCGCACTCACTTCATCCAAGTCAGGTTGTTCAATCGTCAACCTCCCACTCTCACCCCGGGTGTTCCCCACGGCTCAACACTGCAGGAACCCCTCTTCTTCATCATCACTCACATCCTCCCCCTTGTCACAATTCGGGTTTTAAGGAGGACCCAAGTGCAGAGAGCAGGGGGAAATACTTTCTTTATGAATTTGCAAAGCTGAACTGAACAGGCAACCAGTTCAGTTCAGAGGGAGGGAGGGCAACTGAGCCCTGCGACAGACTGGCGACCTGTCCAGGGTGAACCCCACCTCTCGCCCGGAGCGTAGCTGGAGATAGGCACCAGCAACCCTCCCAAACCCATTAGGGACAAGGGTGAACAGAAAATGGATGGATGGATGGAGGGCAACAAAGAGAAGCAGTGTAACAGAAAGATTAAGAGATTAAGAGTAATGAGTGGGAGGTAGATATACAGAGCAGGGAGCAGACATGACAAAGGAACTAATAAGGGAAACTGACTACAGCTGGGAAGGGAGTGAGTCAGGTTTGATGAGGTAAATAAACAGCTGCTGGGGAACGGGGAGTGAACGGCACCAGAGGGAAGCCTAAACACAAATTCTAACAAGATAAATTCAACACCTAAAGTAAGAATCTAAACTAGCAGAAGGGACGAACAAGAAGATCATATTAACAGCAAATAAATTCAAACTTGCGGAACTAATTGAGGGAATAAACTGGGATGAGGAGAAACAAGTAAAAGGAAATGAATACAAGAAAAACAACAAAACAAAGAGTCCAAACAACCAGGGATATGACACCCCTTAGTAATATTTTCTAGTAAATTTAATATCAGTTTCCACTGTCTTGTGGATGACACCCAGCTCATCCAAACAACCAAACACAAAATATATGACTTCTATTGCTATCTTTTTATAGCTGGAAATGTGAACGGTTAGACTTGACACTTCGTACATTGCACAAAAATAATCTAGCCAAAATCAATTAGCAAACCAGATTACTTACATTATTACCTACAAAACTTAGCAGTCTTTTGTCCAGCATCCACACCTGAGTTAAAGTTTCAGCGTAGAGTGATGCAGCGTCCGGAGTAGATGAAGTGGGAATCAGACTGGTTCTCTGAAATGTTTTCTCTGTTTCCTTCCTCTTTCATAGTGTGAAGTGATGCATTTTCCATTTAAAGGGGTGTGTTTTCCTTTAACTTGCTCATGTAGACATGTCCCGTCCACCACCTATGCATCTTAATGGATCAAGGTAACTTGAATCCAGTTTCACTGAAAGGAGATGTCTAGTTCAAGTGAATCTTCTCAAAATGAAGAAGATGGGTTTTGTTTCCCAGAGATAAAGATGATGACTGAATTCGGTAACAGAGGGTGTCCCGTAGCAACATGTGTTAAAGGCCATTCAGCATGGGAAAAGCCTAAGTTGAATATATATATATATATATATATATATATATATAAAAGACTAGATTCCTTTTGTAAATATTCAGATTAACTTTAGTTCTCTGAGAGTCTAGGGAATCTGGAAACAAATAGGAATAGTTCGTTTATTACTACTTTATCTTACATTTGGAGAAAGTATGAGAAATATTTCCCATATAGAATACAGTTTTTTATTCCAAATCAGTATTGACTGAGGATACAGCCAAAATTATTACAAAATGTCTTAAGGACAACAAAGTCACTGCATTTATGTCAAAGGCGTTTTTTTTGAGTGTCTTAGAAAAGTAGTGGTCTGAAATGATGTGTGTGTGCGTGTGTGTGCGGGCGTGTGTGTGTGTGTGTGTGAGCAAGGCAACTTGCATGTTTGACTCAGTAACCACAGAACCGAAGTAAAAATAAAAGTAAACAAGTTCTGCAGAATTAAAAAGGAAAGAAAGCACAGTTGGAAATTTGGAAATGGGGCAAAACCCTGCTTGCAGAGAAATGAAAGCATGATAATGACGTTATCATGATAAAACTAAATGAACTAAATAATGAAAGTGAAAGTAAGTAGAATATAATGCAACAGAGCATAACAACCAGACTCTTCTCCGGCTCTGATTGGTTATTTCTGTCGTATTTCTGCATACAGCAGTAGAACCACAGGGAGGTGGCAGAAGAGCGTCATTGTTTCCCCGGATTATCTGTCTGCTATTATGCTGTCAAGACATAGTGACGGCTTTAACAAATATGGGGAAAAAACTTTTTTCATCAATGATAATGCAGCTTTAATATGTAGCTTATTTAGTGACTGCAATATGTTTGGATCCAGTGACTTTAATATCACCCCATTATGCGCACATAATTTTTTCATTGGATTGTCTTGTCTCAAGAAAACTATTTATTAAGTCTTACTTTTGTTTTTGTGTTTTGTTTTTAACTATAATTATTTTGTCTTCAAAATTTCACAGAAGCCAAACTTTGTTTTTTTCTTCTTTTTTGTCTTTTTACTCTCAGGTAAAAAGAGAAATAGGTATATAGCAGAAAGTATACAGAGACAGATCAGGACTCTTGTAAGTCACAATTGGGCTGTTTGGTGCACAATTTGTTGCACAATTGGGTTTACCTTGAGCAATGTCTGTGGTAATTTTCAAGCGCAGCAAACTATTGAAACATAAGCCTTTACGGAGATGATTATCTGCGTGCCGAATGTCACACAAACTTTGTTTTTTTCCAGGGTAGTATGTAAAACAGTCTGAGAGGTGGTAAGTAATAGATGAGTTATCAAATTCTGCTGCATGAAGCTGAGAATTTATTGAAGTGATGGCACTGTTTACAATGACAGTGTGTTTTCAAAATTACCCGTGGAAAAGTGAGGTGATGCTGAACAGCTGATCGACATAAGATAAATATTGTACAGAAAAAAACTAAAGCATTGCTGGATTGTGTTATTATTATGAATATAATAGACAGACAGACAGACACAGACAGACAGACACAGACAGACAGACAGACACAGACAGAGGGCTTTATTGGTCCCTTTAGGGAAATTGGTTTGCAGCATTGTCAAGAGGACAGCCACATGCATACACAATCCTGACATTAACAGCAAAGAGGTTTGAATTTATGGTACCATTTTTACTGTTTACCAGTTTAATCACTTGCACTATGAAAGAAAGGTCTATCCTGTTTCTTGAGAATAGAAGAAGGTGCTACTTCCGACAGGAAGGCAGCAGCTCAGGTAATGAGCTGCTGCTCATAACTCTGTCCATAACCATAATACCAATCTGTAAATGGGTCCGGATTTTTTGTTTTTCTTTTTCTATTGTGTAAAATGCAACACTTCTTTAATAATTTAACTCAGAAAGCACTCAAAAGCCTCCAGAATGCACAGACATGTACTGCTTAAGAACACCAGGCCACTAAAAATTATCAAAAAATAAAGGAGGAGCATATTTGCCTGCTTAGATGGTCAGTTTTTGTAGTCAGGGTATTAAAAAATCCATTTTAATGAAACTGAAAGAAAACATAGTGGCCAGGCTGCTAATAATTTCAAATGCTACTCAAGAGCTCTGTCACTATTAAAGCAATACTGAAACAGATGAGTGGCTAAATCTAGCTTCACTTTGGTTTATATGGATGCGTTTCACAAGAACAGACATTATTTTTCGAAATGACTAGTTCTGTGGGTATTCTAAGAAACTGTGAGTGAAAGGAGGATTTCATGAGACAGCAAAGAGTTGATTCATGGCAGGAGTTAAGAAGGCTGACATGTTTCCATTGTATCAAAATAAAATGAAGAACTTTAAGAACTTGAAATATAAGAGGATTTAATGTGTGATTGTAAATAAATAATTTTCTTAATTTCAGTAAGTGTCTTTACAGATCTTGCTTTTAAGTTTATTGTATTATAATTCAGGTCCAATCTAGTGGTTTAGATGACACATTTAATGACCAGTTGAAGTTTGTTAAACGAGTCAATTGCCGAAAAACTGGTTTGTCGTAATATCTCACTCTGTTTTTGTCACAATCCTTTGTTGTTTGACGTTTGGTTTTCGTTTATGTTTGTGTTCAGAGCTTCTCTGATAATGCTGTCTCATAGTTGTCTCATTACAGGAGAGGACAACTCAGAGTACAGACAGTCAACTCAGGATCTTGTGGACTCTGGCTAAAACAGCATCACTGTTGTACAATGTGCCCAACTTCAGGCTTGATGCAGTTTCTGAGCTGGTGAGCTCCTTCGTCGACAAGCTGCTGCATCCTAAATGCACAAAGGAGCGTCACCGTAGATCCTTCCTCCCACCAGCTGTTAGACTTTCTAACCATCACTGATCCCAACAAACTCAACCAGTGTTTACATCCCACTTGGTATTTGCACAGTTTGAATCATTTTAAATAACATTTCTGGTGGTGTTGCACATCTCTGTTATTTTCACAGTTTTTATTTTTCATCACTGTACATTTTTCAATGCATCATTGTACATTGTCCTACTCAGTTTCAAATTGCTAAGATCGTACTGTTATTTCTGGTAGTATTTTTATTCTATTATCTTGACCTCACAATACAGTATGTCAGTACTGCATTACATTTGTTTTTAATGTAATTTTAATCCTTTTTATATCTTTGTGTGAACCTTCATGCCTCGATACTGTTGGTACACCTGAATTTCACCACTGCGGGACTTTGGGGCATATTTCTCTTTCTGTTTCTACTCTCCTTGTTATTGCTTAACAGGCCTTCTAGTTAACTCTTCAATTCTGTTTTTTGTGTTTTGTTTTTATTATATTTTATACCCTTTTAGATTATTTGTCAGACATTTTTCTTTCCTGTGCTAGATTCTTTCAGGCCTTTGTTCAGCTTATTTTTTTTATTTTTCATCCTTCCTTCAGTCTGTTTGCCTTCTCTGCCAGCTGCACCCTGTTATGAGTAATCAACCACCTGCATGTTGTCAGTTATGACACTTCTCAGTATTTAAGCTCCTGGATGTTCATTGTCTGTCACTGAATTCTTCTGACACTTTACCTGTTCTTCATGTTCCTCTTACCTTGTGGCTTGGGTGTAAATTGTCTTTATTTTTGTCAATAAAATCTCACCATTGACGCCCCTCATATCTTCTGTCTGTATTTTGGTCCTGTATTAAATCTCCTGTGTTAAACATCTTCTTGACAGTCAAACTGGGTTTTGTCGTGTGAAACATATTTTTGTGCTTTACAGATAGTCTTGATTTATCTGCTTGCTAATCAGAAACTTTGTGCATTAATGTATGCATATGCATGTATAGAAGAACTACCAAGAAAGCTCAAAACTGGTAGCTTTTTTGAAAGTACAAGAATTTTGATTCTATCATTTTTATCCGGTCTCCTTTAACAACGCCACATTGTTGTGACTTTTAAATCTGTCTCCAAAACGGTTTTTCTGAGGTTGCATAACATTCTGATCTTAACCATGTTGATTTAGATACTGAGCTTTGAGTATATTTTGGCAATAAGGCCAACAATGTCTATCAGCCCTAGAAAGCACATGATGTGCTGCTGAGAGACATGTGAGACAAAGTCTTGCGAGAGACAAAAAGGACAAGGGATCTGGGATTGTTAGTGGTTTGTTTGGTTACTAAGGGATCAGGAATAATCTTTTATCATCCTTCATAGTGAAGAGTCTTGTGCCAATGAAGGTCAGCTTTGGGGCGAGTCTGTTTTAATGCTGAATTTTGATAGCTGTTATTTCTTTAGTTCACAAACAATATGTCATTCTCTGAAAAGAATGTTTAATTATATTCTTTTCAGAGAATGTTATGAATTGTGTTGAGGAAATAACTAGAGGAATCAGATAATGCTAAGTGAAACACCCCACTTGTTTATATCTGACAATTACTTGAAAATATTAAATCATATTTTCATTTAAGCTGTATTTGAAGCAAGAGCGCTCTCTCGTGGCAAATTGAAAACACTGCAAAAAAAAAAAAAAAAAAAGATCAAAAAAAGAATATAGAATAAAATATTTTTGAATTCATGGGGTGTGTTGCCACCACCACTACTGTCAAAAGCAAAAATAACTACGGTAAATAAATGTCTATGCAAACTTTGCTGTCTTCTATTGTCCTGCATGTGTATAAACATCACTGTGTTACATAACTGGTGCATTGGCAACAAGAACCACACAATAGTGGTAATAGAAAGTCTTAGGGACAAAACACAAAATAAGCATTTTATGCAATCTTGTATGCAGATCCTAACACATATCCATCTTTCTCTAGAGCTGTGTGACTCAATTATTATCCAGCAGAGGGCAGTGCGATCAAAGCCAGCCACAAGTGGAAAAACTCCAACATCGTCTGGTATCTTATTTTGATTTAAATGACCAAAGGATGAGAAAATTCTTTGTCTAAGTACTGAAAAGTTCTAAAATTCAAAATAATTTGCTTAACCTAATAAGATCACAGATTTAGATAGTCTTTTAAGTTGAGTCAAATTAGTAATTTCACTAAGTACTGAAAAAGAAATTCAATGTAATTTGACCTAATAAGATCACAGATTTAGATAGTCCTGTTGGCAAATCTAGGGCAGGACTGGATTTTGAGTCAGGTTCATTTAGAGAAAATCTTATCAATCATATGGTAAGATTGCCATGCAGACCATGGAAATGAACAATGTCGGGCTGAGGAAATGTTTGAGGACTTCCTTTCATGTTCAGTCTAAAGCAGGGATGCCCAAAGTTGGTCCTCAAGTACCAGCATCCTGCATGTTTTCGTTCTGTCCCTGGTGGCAGTAACAACCTTTTCAGCATGTCAGTGTTCTTCTTCGTCCTTCTAACGAGCCATCATTTGGCCCAGGTGCATTGACCAGGGAGAGAACTAAAACATGCAGGATGCCGGCCCTCAGGGACCGACTTTGGACAACGCTTGTCTAAAGTCATGCCACTTCATTTCAAAGAGATCAGAATGATGGGGCTCGTTTATGAAGTCGATGTAGGCAAAAAGAAAAACAAGATCTGAAAGGGGCATATGTCACTTTTCACACAAAGGTCGTGATCTATAAAAAAAAAAATGAACAAAGTCTGACACAAAAGTATGCTCAGATTGGAGACAACTGCGAAGGCAGATGGGGAGGTGGAGAATTGAAGCAACTCTGCATCATGATTCCTCTCACACATTTCATTTTACCCCATAGTCAAACTTTAATCATAGATTCACTTTATCATATGCTTTCAGAACAGCAGTGTTATCAATGCTTCATCTGGTGGGCCATAACTCACCAGAGGCCTGTAAGCCAAAATAAGTCCCAAGCACACACACAAATTAGTATTAACTTCCATTCATTTTGGTAACTGCATCTGTGCCTAAACCTTAGCTAAAGCCTTATTCAAACCTTACCTCTAAATGTCATCAAAGATCCTATGCAAGGGGTTCTCTGGGGTTTGGTCCCCATAAGACCCATTGGTCTTCAGAAGGTTTGCAAATATGCCAGAAATGGTCCTAAACAAGTACACGCTCACACACACGCAAAGCTTTCTCACAATCACATTCCTTATCGTCAGGGTAACTTGTTCCAGAGTAACATAAAATGACTGAAAACTATTTATTTTTTAAAAGTAATTTTCCTAGCACTGCTTCTCAGAATCATAGTTGGCAATACTATTTATTCTGGAGGCCTCAGGCTGCTCTTTTAAATTCCTGCCTAAAAAGTCACGAGTGCACCAAACTAAAAGCATAAAGAAAATGTTGCTTGTTGTTAGCTGTCAGTGAGACACTTATTATTCACTAAATATCACATCTACACTCGGCTTAAAGTGAGATGTGATGCAAATCATATTCAATTTCTACTATTTTTTAAAAGCTGTATTAAACATACAGAAATAAAAACAAACCGTATGCGCTGTCATACGGCGTTTTTACTTTTTTGCATGATTTAATCATTTTCAACAACTGGAGGGCAGAAGCACAAAACAGAAGAATGAGGAATGAAAGCCAATAAGAGTCTTGATAGCATATAATAATAATAATAATAATAATAATAAGAAGAAGAAGAAGAAGAAGAAGAAATTAAGCTACTGCAAATGAAGTTGACAATATATCTTCTCATTTTCAGAAAGAGGAAAAAAGAAAAGAAGAAAACCACATGTGACTTAGAAGAAACAAAAAATCATTTCTATTTTTTTAATATATTTGTTATGTGACCTGACAGCCATATATGTGTAGCCCCTGTATTTTCCCTTTAAAGACTCAGTATAGTGCCTCATATGCTCCGTCGCTGTGAGCGACGGAGAGTCCCATTAGCCTCTGTAACTTACACTGATGTCCTAGTTCTGGAAGGTGACACACTTAAGGCTTTATCACCACAATTCTGTGCTAATTATCAACGTGGTCTGCGCTTGACGGTGAGTTAATTGCATAGGTGTGTGATCTAGTCTGTGGCTTCAGAGTGCTTTAATGTCCATCAAAACCACAACTGTGGCTCAGAGATTAAAAGATTGGATTGTTTTCCTGCAAAACAGCTCAGTTCTTTTGTCGACTAAATCTAAAGCTGCATCAGGTTTCCATCCTATCTCTATTTGTCCTGCTGTTTTAGATTTACACTCCTTTAGCATCTAGCGTCTCGTTTAGCTTCTATGGTTCATAATCATTCCAACATTCTTTCATGACTCTTTTCAGCGTTATCTTCAAGAGTTTTTTTTTTTTTTTCAGTAACAGAGCAGAGAAAAATGTTCTCATAGAATTGAGTTTATCAGTTTTTCGATATCCAGGAATTTGCGAGCAAAACCTAAACAGCTCTCGGACAGAGGTGAGACTGAGGGCTTTATCTGATCCTGTTCCCTCACCGGGGTCAAAATAAACACCCACCCACCCCCAACTTGTCAATATTTTGCGCTTTCACATTCTGCACCACAGATATTTTGTTTTCAGAAGTCAAAAATAGTTGCGGGTCGAGTCTGTGGTGCCCAAGTAGGGGTTAGTTGAATTATGGCAATGGAAACTATTAACAATGGCATCTTTTTATTTTTATTTACTGCAACCCTTAAAAAGAGATTTAAACTGCGGTCTAACGCTTATAAAATTAAACAATATCATGTCTTGCTGGGTGAAGTTTATTGGCTTGGCATGAATATTTATACCTTCAAGAGCAATAGGGAATAAAAATAGATCTTGGCTGCTGCTGCTGTTTTTCTCACAGTTATGAGCTATTGGAGATTTCTGAGCAACGTTCAGTCAGAGAAACAGTTGAGGAAACGATATTTGTTGCTGAAACTCCTCAGCTGTTTGGAAAACACCATCGCTTACAAAACACACTGTATTTAAACATAACCTTGTGGTAGACAGCATGCTTCTTATTTGTGTGACAAGCTTCTCCAAAACGTCTTGACCAACAGGATGTTGACTGCTCTGGCAGTGACAACACAGACAGAACAAGTTTCGCAACTGAGGGAGCATTTTAACAAAAATAAAATTTCAAAATTGATTTAAGGACATCTTAAAAAAATACATATTAGGGTCTTTTTAGGCTAACAGCTAAACGAGGTTTGGAAAAACAACATCCCAATAGCAACCAGACTCATAGTGCTAAATATTCAAGTTGATCAAGGAAATCACCATGTTATATCTAAAGCAGTGGTAAAATTGGTTCTTTTTTCTTTTAGTTACTAAAGGAGAGATGCTGTTTATTTTCACTGTCAAACTAAACATTTACTACTTTAGGTCAGAAAATTCATAAAATTCAAAAAACTTACATACATTACTAATATTTGGAAGAAATGCGTTTTAAGCTGCCTGACTTAAATCCTGGCTTCCTGGATTTTTGGCCTGTATACCTTTTGACAGAACTGTTGCTTGCCATCTTGCTTTTCCGTACCTTCCTTTAAAACTGCACACACACATTTTCTTTGGAACTGAGATAAGGATTTTGTGATGGCCGTTCTAAAAACAACGACTTTGTGATTCCTAATCCTCTTTTTTTTTTTTTTTTTTTTTGCTAACTTGGCTGCGTGACTGACATAATTTTCCATTCAGTTTTTGTCCAGGCTTTAACTTTGCTTTTGATGCAGAATTTCTTCATAATGTTCTTTTTCTATAATGCCATCTATTTTGGGACATGCTCTCATTTTTCCTGCACCAAGCCCCCATTTGATCTTATTGATCATTTGACTCTAAAAATTTGGTCAGTCTCCTTCCTGAAAAATATGAAAACAAGGGAGCAGGTTCTCTATCGGGAAACGACCAACCAGAAGCTTACAAAGCCGGCAACATCCTCTGGCCTCACACAAACTGCACAAAGGCCGGGGAAATCTAGAGAATGTGGAAAAATGTGGTCTTATTTGTCAATGAGAGAAAATATGGTTATTTGTACACGGTTTTTACAGAAAAACAAGAACTGCAGAAAAAATAGATTTGACAGTATATTAAACTGATTTACCTAAATGTTTCATCTTTAGGAAAACCCTTCTAAACTATTGGAGAGGGATATGCTTGTAACCATTTTTTTATTAATATTCTTGCTTTTGGTTAATAAGATCTTGGACATCGTTCTGTTTGGAAAAAGAGATCAGTTTGCAAATTAAGGCTGTTGCTGTCTGGGTGACATCTCATGGTTTTTATTTTGGATTTTATGGGGATTTCTATTTAGGTCTGTTGGACTTACCAAGCACAATGAAAAGGGACGCTAACAGGGCACCTTGTTGGTTGAAATGCGACACTTGATGAATTTAGACCAACCACCGACACGTGTCAAACTGGAAGTAAAATTGGGTTGTTGTGATGCAAAATAAAATGATATTCCATAGTGCTGTGACAGGATTTTTTTATACCGATGTGATTGCCTCGTCTACCTAGAGAGAGAGAGAGAGAGAGAGAGAGAGAGAGAGAGAAAAAACTAATTCCAAACCATCTTCAGGTCAGCTAACTGGCAGTCGGACACAGCGCACAGCCAAGGCTTTGCAGCCTCAGTGGGGGCTAATATTGAACTCTGTTCCTGTTTTCAGCTCTTTGGGTCATTCAAGCACAACAAATGTCAAGCTGTGGCTTGATCCAGACGCCGCGTGTTAAGCTTACACAAACTTTGCGCCTTAACACCGGCCCCGTTATGTTTTTGACCCAAAGCAGATCTTTAAATGAGACTGTCCGAGGATGAGGCTCACTCCTTTCCCCTACAGCCAACTCGCTCACACGCGTCCCCTAAACAGTAGCTTGAGTTGAACCTTTGCACATTTTCCACAAGTTGAAAAACTTGTTTTCTGTGATACGCTGGGCAGTACATCTGGGTTCCATTTACCCATTCATGTTCGGTTTTCACGTGGTTCATCATCCTTCATTTGGCACTAGATGTTTTCTGTGAAGGAGCTGATTTCCAAGCACAGACACACACACACACGCATGCACACCCCCACCTGTAGTGTTCTCTTGTTTCATTACCGGCGTCACCCGGTTTTACGTAGGTGAGCATTACAGCACTGAGCAGGAAATAATGGCTCTCCTGTTCTTTGTCTTGACTTGATGACATCATGCCGCTCCTGATGGGGAACCTGGGAGCTGTGAAACAGTTTGCGTTATGTAAAGCTCTCTGTAACGGTTTAGTAGGGTTTGTGGAGATTGCTTGTGTCTTGTAAACCTTGGGGGAGATTGTAAAACATAATTCGACAGAGGAAAAAAAAAGGGCCAAAGTACCCATGACTTCTCAGATGTTCTGGGACTGAACACATGAGCTCTCCTGCCAAACCTTTTGCTGCAGATCTGAGTCAGTAGTAGAACATCAGCTGTTGTGAAATCGCCTGTAGTTTTTCTCTTCTTATTTATCGCAATTCTCTTTTCTTTCGATCATCTTTAAACAAATATTTAGTCCCATTAGAGCTGCATTCCAGACATGAATTTTTTTCTACAGCATTTATTTACTTATGTATTCATTTATTTATTTCGTCATCTCTGATCTGACCACTGAATATGACTCTTAATAATCACATACACAGCTCTGGAAAAAATTAAGAGACCACTGCACTGAGCGCCATTGAAAACCTCACGGTTTTTCCACCAAATATTGATCTCTGAACTCGCCCTGAGTTAAAACATTGGTATTGTTTTTTCTAAGTGAATGTGAACTTGTTTTCTTTGCATTGTTCGAGGTCTGAAAGCGGTGCATCTTGTCTCATTTGGACCTTTTCTCATTAACTACTTAATTTTTGCGTGGAATTTCAGAGACATGTTTTCAGTAGTGAACAAAATAAAAGAACAATGTTCATTTTCCTCAAAGATTACCTATAGAAAGTAAAGTGAAAGTGAAAACTGCATTTTTTTTTTTTTTTTTCAAAAAATGCTTTATTGTCTCAAACAAAACAAGACTCTCAGCTGTCCAGGTTTTTATATTTAGGAAGGTTCAAATGAAGCCATTTTGTTTTAAGCATTAATTTAGAAATGTCCCTCTCCAGTGAATTGCGGACGAGCTCCCTGTGGAAGCCGTGTGGTGAGGCAACAATTGCTTGTCCTCATCCAGATCAGCGATCAGCGTAATTCGTGCACGTGAAATTTTGAGCTCGTACAAGTGGCTAGCGACGCAACACAAGAAAGCTGAAAAGGTTCAACTCTTGTTGCTCCCTGCTGACAAGAGTCACTCCCTTTGTGTCGAGTCCACAACTCGACCTGGCTAACCCAACGTGGGAGAGAGACTTTTAGGTCAAAATAGTGGTTTTCATTAATCTGCGTTATATGATATTAATGTTTTAAAATCTTCAGGTTAATCTCATGGGTAGACGTGTCAACATTGATGCCTTTAAACAGTGAAGTGGTGCACTGTGCCTGATCTGTGGAAAAACCTTTCATTTGACTGAACTGGTGAACATTTCAGCCTCTGGATTTGCAAAGCTAGCGGAGGCTGAATACAATTGTGAGCCACAGTTTTCATATTTTATTTTCCAAAAAAGAAAACAAAAAAAAAACAAAAAGGGATGCTGTTCCACCTTACTATGCGGTTGTTTGATTTGGTCCAAATTGCATTAAAGTTCATGGGTAAAACAATGACAAAGATGTGAAAAGGTATAGAGAGTATGAATTCCTCTACAAGGCAGTAAAAGGCGTCTGCTGTCGATTTGTCTGACTTCTTATTTTTTTCTATTTGTTGCGATTCCTTCCTTGATTGTTAGACATTTCCTCAACTCACCCGTCTCTCCTTTCTCTCTCTGGGGGGTGATTATGAGTCACAAGTTACAAACTTGTCAACTTTGCACCCCGCTGCACACGGACAAGGAATACAAACTATTTGTTTGGATAAGGTGAGCAGTCTCCTGTTCCCACTGTGGTTCCCCTTCTCATCAGCTCACTCAGCAGGAAGACGAGGCGAAAGTTTCACCCCACTGACATGCCGGCTGTTTGCGTGTTTCACAGCGCCTTAGATTTCAGCGCCGGTGGATTCGATTAGGCTCGCATTCCCTTTGCTGACTCTGTCCTTGAGTTATGCTGCACAACGAGCAGGTGTCCATATAGCAGGTATGCGGTAGAGAAAGGATGTATTTAAATTGGATTTTCTTTTTGACTCGGATGAAGCTAAAGCCTGACATGAAACTCCTCCAACTCTCTGCCGTGTCCCTCTTTTGCTTTATAATTCAAAGCACAATTTTTATTTTTATTTTTATTTTTTTAATCTCTGAATAGATAGAACCAACAGTACTTTGATTGGAATCATCTCTGGGTCAGACAGTGTGGCTCTGTGAATACCATTGTCATTCAGATTAGATTTTTTTTTTAAATGTGAACTTTATGTAAAGTTGCAGTAATTCTTGCCCGTCGTCTCAGAAAGTGAAGTGGTCATTTTACAGACCACGTTGATTAAAATAATTCAAGCTTTATTTTTATGTTTATAAAAATAAAGTTAAAGAAAACCAGAAATTCGATTTCACAGGATATCGCATCGAAGCAAACAAAGCCTGTCGTTTTAATTAATTTATTTTTTTTATTTTTTTTCCATCAGGGGGTCTTTTTGTGGGCTCTAGTGTTCCTTATGTGAAAGTAGGCTGACAGGAAAGGGGGGAAGACATGCGGCAAACGTCGGCTGGGTTCGGGAATCGAACCCGCGACCGCCGCGTCGAGGACTGAAGGCCTCCAAATGTGGGTCGCGCTATCCCCTAAGCCACCACAGCACGCCCCAAGCCGGTCGTTTTAAGCACAGATGTCAGACATTCTATGAATTTCCATGCGCTCAATACTTGGTTGGACCTCCTTACTTACTGCAAGGTCATCTGATGTCTCTCATCTTCCTCTTGACAACAAGCCTGTAGATGTTCTGTCGGGTTCAGGTCAGGGGAGTTTGCTGGCCAACCAAGAACATGAACACCATTAGACGTTTGACCAGCTTTTGGTACTTTTGGTAAAGTGGGCATGTGTTGTTGATGTCTCTGGTTCTGGAATTGCTTGACATAAGGAATTTCACATTGGAGCCCATGTCTAGTATTTATCTGTGTGTGGTGACTCTACTGGAATGGGCAAATAAACACGGTTAGAAAAATAAACACAAAGAAAGCTTATTTATACCCTGCCATCTCACAGCAAATCTCGTCTTGAGTTGCTTTACAAGATAAAGTCCAAATGTATATCGGATTAGATCAAATGTGATTCACCTCAAACTAAATGGAGTCCAAATTCACTCATCTAGTCAAATTCGTATTGAAATACGTGCAGTTCGATTCTATCTAAATGATAATACGGTCAAATATCTATCGTTCTAAAAAAGATTGGACTGTTTCAGGAGTCGTTTTTGCAACAATCTCTTACTCCCAGCTAGCATGTGGCAACAGTGGAAAATATCCACCTCCATCAAACAGGAAGAATTCTTTAGGGGAGACAGGATGAGCCACACAATTTCTCTTTCTTTTTTGGGAAAGAGAAATGCGATGTATGCAGAGTTAATGATGATATTTGGGTTTGTCTTTTTCCGGGAGAGATACAGAGCTAAACAATGAGAAACTGAGCAAGGCCTTCTTACACTGTAGAACAAAAATAACTAAATCACTTGGCCAGGAGTATTTTCACTGGGAAAATTAAACAGGTTGCATCAAGTTATCTTCAGCAGTACCTCCATCGATGGTCTGTTGCACACAAGTGGAAAACGATGTGTAAATGAAGATTGGCGGTGTAAAAAATAAAAAAATGGAGTGAAAGATAATCAGAGTGACCTCAAGCAGTATGAGTCCTAGAGGAAGAAAACAAAATAAATAGTACAGAAAAAGCTTTGTCGAGAGTCAAGTTTGAAGCCAAGTAGATGCTTTGTAAAATTCGAGTTTACAGGGGAAGAAAGATTTGCTACTTTCAGAAGCTCCAGGATTCACAGTCCTTCTGGTTTTTGACAAAATGTTCATAAAAAAAAATTCCAAGTCATGGTCTTCCTTTATATTTATTGCTAAATAAATGTTAAATATGAAAATTAATGCCACAGTTATACTTGAGAAATCAATTTTTGTTTTATTTTAAGACCCCTTACACGGTGGAAATTCACACCTGCATGGCTAAGTCTATGCAGATAGATGTAATGTCCCAAATTTTTATTTATTATATCTCTGGAGCCACAGCTAATGCAGATAAATACGGACAGTTGTGGAGTAAAAGCTATTGCGAATATTTTTGTACTTTAAATTCCAAAGAAGGTCGAAGGTAAACTGACATGCAAATAATTCATTCAAAACCACGTTGACACGAACATATCAAAGCACTTTTTTTGTTGTTGAAATGTGTGGTCGTCGTCTTTTCGGTAAGGAAGGGCTCTGACTCGCTAACCAAAGCTTGTAACCAAGACAACTTGTTAAACGAACAGCTTGCAAGAGAGAATAACCAAAAAGAAAAATCCCTTCTTGAGTCAGAAAGACTCCCGGAAGATTTAGCAGACTCAGCAGTGTTTATGCAAGGTTCTGTTGTGCTGCCATCTG
Source organism: Gambusia affinis (assembly GCF_019740435.1). NCBI lineage: Eukaryota > Metazoa > Chordata > Actinopteri > Cyprinodontiformes > Poeciliidae > Gambusia > Gambusia affinis. The sequence goes on from NC_057873.1 coordinate 23,878,113, forward strand.
CTCAACTTTTACTTTCGGTGAGTTGTCATCAAAACAAACTTTGTGGATTTTCACCTGAAAAAAAAGGGTTAAAAATCTGCTGAATACTGAAAACATTGAGAATTTTTATTTGTTTTCGAGGCCCAAAGCAGGAAAGAGCAACAATTTAATGTCGTTCTTCAACAGAACTTCTTTGCTCTGTAAAAAAAATGCTAATTGATTATAGGAAAGAAATATTTCCTATGTGATCATTAAGTATTTAAAATGGGCAGAGAGGCCGTTTGACCACAGTTCGGATCATTTCGAACCCTCACACAGGGCTCGAAGAATCAGGAACACATGTTTTCTTTTTTTTTCTTGTTTAGAAGCTAATCATGGAAAAATAAAATGGAGTACTGGAAAATATTTGTGTTTTTTAGGTGGGAGTTTATATGTTTCTCTTTCCCATAGGTTACATAAAAAATATGGTTAACATTAAGTTCCTCTAACCATGCAAACACTTGCATGGAAAGATGATGTATCGTCAAGTCTTCCTTAAATGTACGATGAACTCTCATGTGTGTACTTTATAAATAGATCAAAAATAATCCCTAAAAATTCTGCAAATTCTGATCTGAAACAGGATGGTGTTTTGTTAAAAAGGACCTTGAACATATTCAAAACAACAACAAATGTGAATAGACTTGGAAACAGTAGAGGAGAAAATATTTCCTACAGTCTCAACAAACTAAAGAGCTTTTCTTGAAGAAAGTGGCAAAAATATCTTCAAGAAGAACAAAGAGGCTCTGATCTGCTACAAAAAAACTCCTTCTAAGTGCTGATACTTGCTAAAGGCGGTGCTTTTTAACACATTTCTGACCTTTAGCTTTCAAAACATAAAAATTAAGGGGATAAAAAGTTCACGCTACATTAAGTGACCTATAAAAATGTGTTTTTTAAATATTTGTTAAATATTAACAAATATGTCCTGACTATACAAGATGAGAGAGATCATCTGTGACACTCAAGCCCCTCTCTCTCCTCCCAGTGGCCATTTGAAGAAATGCACTTTCCCAGTAATAAGCAACCAATCAGAGCCAGGAGGAGTGTCTTGGCGCTGTCAATCATTCTTGTGTTCTCTCTCTTCCCCTGTTTCAGCATCCACAAGCTCAAGATTGCTGTTTTTCCACACCTATGCTAACGGCTGAGAAGCATCGTAACGTTACAGGAAAACTGCTTATCGATCGCCATGCGTACCAGTCTGGACATTCATGTTTGGCTGTCCTTTGGGGGCGGAGCTGTAGCACCTCCCCGGGAATGAGCGGGAACGCAAGAGGGACTGATTTTGCTGATGTCTTCCTCCTGGCTCTGATTGGTTGTTTCTGACCGGGAGCGATGCATTTCTGAGTATGTAGGCCCACTGGAAGGGAAGTCAGACCATCTGCCTCATGTTACACCACGAGGACATAGTTACAGCTTTAACAAATGTGGAACAAAAATACATTTTGTACAAGTTCCTAATTTCTGATTTAAATGTATTTTGAAAAAATGAAGCAATGTGTCAACTTTAAAAACTTGGCTTTGGAAAACAAATGTATTATTTTAGCTTTTAAAAGAAGCAGACTTGTGGGTGCATGCCCTGTACACATTCTGCAGCATCTTTATTGCTAAAATGTTCCACCTTTAATGAATCCCTGATTTTGGCAGCCTTCCTTTAAGATGAGCGTTTGGAAATAAGGAAGTCTTATGAGGGAACAGAATCAGGATCATTAGGGTGTATCAATCTTAAACTAATGTGACTGTGACTGACTGCGGCCTTCTCTAAGCCGATACACTCACTCACTCACGCACACGCTTGGCTCTCATTGATGTTATGTGTGAGACAGATCTGTTCCTGGGAGAAAACATGAACCAAAGAGGATAAAAATAGTTGAAACAGTGTGTTTCAGCTGGAGGGATTCTTGATCTTATTCTGGGAAGATCTTCCAGGATTTCTATTAACCCGAGACCAGATACTCATGCAATATTAATGTAAGACTCTCCTCTACGGACACCACACATTAGAAATTTCTTTATGTATTCCAGTACCTCCTTCTCTTTTTTTTTCTTTTTACTTTCTTGGTCTCATTTTCCCTGGCATCAAATATTTGTCAGACATCCAGAATCTAAGCCCTACCTTTGGCCCTCTGACTGTACAAACAGCTTTGAAGCCTTCCTGAGCAAGAGCCGTGCCTCCCACTCACCTCTGTGTGCACGCCAACACCTTGCCCTTCAAAAATCTCTGAATCTCAGGAGCACTTTAAGCCGACGACCTCCCCGGATCGCCCTTGACGCCCGTTGTCGTTTCTCTGTTGCTGTGCCATATTTGACAATAGGCGCACACATCATCGCAGCCTTATTCCGGTCCGGTTCCTGCGCTGTTTCTTTATCCGTTCTGTGGCAACGTCACGCGCACACAGCCATGGTAGGCCGCGCTCTGTTTACATGAATGGGAATGGAGGCATGCCGGTGGTTTGAACGCTGTAAACATGTCTTAAACAGATGTCTGCTGCACGGCGTGGGTGATGTCATCCATCCGCCTGAGCCAAGTTCAACACTCTGAGCATGCGAAGCGCGCAGAGAAACTATGACAAAAAGAAAGAAAAAGGAAAATTCAGCATTGGCTCTTGCATCAGTAGTCTGGAGCAAACATCATTAAGCTAAGAACTGTGACTAGCAGAGCAAAGAATTGAGTTAGCCCAGACAGTCAGCTTTCATCTACACTCATTAGCTCACAGCTCATTCTTAGGTCTGACAGACACGTCCCCCTTTCCTTTTCATTTGTTTGTAGTTTCCCCTTTTTGTGTGTGAGAGAGAGAGAGAGAGAGAAGGGGAGAGAGTAGCATTATTGACTCTGCATAGCTGAATGATTGCTTGTAAGCCGTGGATGTGGTAGACTGCATCCCAGTTTCAAGTCAGTGACTCAAACGTAAGCAATTGGTAACGGCTGAGTGATGGAGCTGTAGTCAAGACACACAGTGTTTGGCACCACGACTTATATCACATGGAAGAAGGGGCAGATGAGAACCTCTGCCGGTTTGGCTGGTTTGCTGGTCTGCCTTAGGAGGCCTGCGGTTCGGAGGTTCTTGACATCTGTTTGACTTGTAAAACTAATGGGCCATTTTCTTTCCCATTGAAGGCAGAAAACACAAGAGACAGATGGGGGGGAAAAAAACAGTGCGTGCCGCAGACTAAGACATGGATGTGCATACTTTTTGCATGGGCAAATAGAGAATACATGTCAAGGCCTCGTGTGGACATGAATAATTCAGGAACCATGCGGCAAATCCAAACAGAGCTCGTGTAGGGGGTATAGTGAACGCCAGTCTGAAATATTGTGTCAGATTTGAAACATGGTGTATTGATTCCAAACATCCCTAACAGAGGTTTGAACGTAGAAAGAGGAGTAAAAACAAGGAAAGGTTTTATGAGACGATTCCCCAAGCTATTAGCTTAGCTTACTGGCCATCTCAGCAATGGCTAGTATGTTTTCTCTACAATTCGAGGTGGCTCAGTTGGTGGAGGGTGTGCACCACGTGGAGAGGCTGCAGTCCTCAACGCGGTCTCATGCCTTTTGCTCTAGAACTTGAAATAATAATCACTCTCCAGAACTCTTGGCAATAAGAAATTAACTCAGCTGTGTTCATGCTATGTACTGTTTTTATTACAAGTTGCAAAGGCCATGAGAATGGGACTACGACCTCGAACACCCAGCCAGAACTACAAGGTGGTGATTCAGAATGGAGACTTTTTGTCTGCTACCATGACCCAGTCAAAGTATTTACAGACATGCTCCGTTCAATCTGACTGAGCTGTTTCATTTTGTAAAGAATTGTGGGAAAAAATTAAGTTAAAAACTCAATCTAGCAGGAGTACGAGCAGTCATACCCAAAATGGCTTTCAGCTGTAGCAGCTGCAGTGAAAGGTGGCTCTACAATTAATGACTTACTCACAAATGCTTAGCAGACTTTTTAGGTGTTTATCTCTGAACAAGACAATTTAAAACACAAACAGAAAAAAAAGAAAAATAAAATGTGTGTTTTTCCTTTCACCTCACAATAACCTGCTGCTTTGCACCGGTCCGCAAAATACAATCCCAATAAAAATACAACGAGGTCCACGGTTGAAAAGTGGCCAAATGTAAGTTGTGTGGATACTTTTGCAGCTTAATGTATTGTGTGACATTTGCTTGTCTTTTCCCAGTTCTAATTCAATATTTGTTTCATGAACTCAGTAACGAGCTGAGGAGAATGCATAGATCAGGCAGCATGGGTAGTGTAGTCCCTCAGTGTGTGTAGGTCTGATCTCTGAGCTCCATGTAGGGACGCTAAAGGGATTGGATATGCTCTTCTAATGCTATTAGTGCTGCAGCGGGGGATTACTGTCTGCTGAGGAAAAGGGGGGGAAAATGATGTGAAAAGGGGAAGAAAAAAAAATTTCACGAGTGTATTTGCGTGTGACAAAGATTTGCATGTTTGTACACAAAAACAGAGACATCAAAAATAGTATTCATAAAAAAAAGTGTTGCACATCAAGAGGAGTTAAAAAACAACAACCCAAAAAGTCATGGGGTTTTTGCAAAAATGAGATTTTCTTTTTTAATTTAATTTGGTTGTTACAGTACTCCAGGGATTTGTGTTAATTAGGCTATTAAGCTGCCCAGCACCTCTTAAAGTTATTTTTAGCAATAGAGAAAGAAAAATACAGTACAGGATCATTTTCAGAAGACTGAAAATTAAATCTAATAAAGAGCAAGTGACAATTTGTTAAGAAGTGATGGCACTTAGGTATTTATGTTCCTATTTTCACTTGTGTGAAAACAGGAACTCTTAGGCAGAGGTATTGCTTAAGAAATGATGAGAAAATCATTTTGATTTTGTTTGACGTGGATTAGGGTCATGGATTAAGGGGTAGGGTAATCAAGCAAGATCGTACAATTTCGATTTAAAATTATATGAGCTTTCACACATGGAGCAGAGCAGGCATTACTTCATACAAGAACCCAATCCCTCTGTCAATCTCCTGCGTCACCCTACGATCAAGACACCAAGATAGTTGGAACTCTGCTCAAGATGAAGACTGAAATCGACTAAAACTGATTAGTGAAACTTCACTCCATTTATAGTCATGAGATATGAATGGCTATGAGGGGTTACCTGCGCAGTAAGAGCTGCCTTTCAGCAAAGACATGGAATCGGTCAAAGTGAGTTTGATCGGGACGTTTCCGCAGTCCCTCCCCTTTCCAGGTTTTCCAACAGCGCGTCACTTAAGGAGATCCTGGATTGACCGGGAACTTGTTTGAAAGACTTCTCCACCCCTGATCAAAAATCTTTAAGACCAGCGACAAAGGTTCAAGTACTCACACTTTGCTTTTGAATACTTGAAACCGGGCTTCAAGCAAAACCTAACAATAATAAAAATAGAAGAAACTACACGTTCAAGAGGCAAAGAAAATAGGCTAATTATTACAAACTGCCACTGAACTCAAGCAAGATGTTACTCAGCCCGTCAAACTTCAAACCCATGCCTCAGTTTGGCTTTCGTTTAACTTTCTGTCGGGTATTTTATATTTTTGTCTTGACCTCTTGATGGCAAAGGCAGAGAAGGTTTCTGTCTAAATGTAGCAGGATTGTTAAAGCTGCACAACAAAAAGGACTCTCACAACGATTTATTGCTGCCAGATGTTTTGAAATTCTTTAACAACCCTAAAGTTTATGGGAAAAAAAAAAAAATCAATTAGACCACAAAAAAAACTCACTTGTCCTGAGGCAGAGGATCTGCGAGCAGAACATGAAGGCCAGTCCTCAACTGAAGAGCAGAAGAACTAAAAAAGAACTAAAAACGCATTCAAAGGCTTCCTCTCACGCAACAATCCCTATCAGCCTTTGCCGGGACAAACGACAAAAGAGGGGCATTAAAAGAAAGAAAACATTTATTATGTGACAAGAACAAAACTTTTTACGGATATTCCTCATGAGTTTTATGCTTACTAGAGATCTCATACAGGTAAACAGTACAGGCCTCCACAATGATGAGGGAGCTTTTTTTTTTTTTTGAACAATGGATCATCAGGATCCATTTTCATTTCAACGGTAGCCAACTCTGCTGCCAAGAAAAACATCAAGTGATCAGACTGATGGGACACAGAAAGCCTCTTTTTTATGTATGGGGAATATTTAATATTCTGTGGTCAAAACCCTGAAATAGAAAGGTTTTAGTGCTTTACAGAACATATTTAGTTAATGACACACTTTAATGTTGACCTGTGCTTTTGGTGTCTTAAAAACCGTTCTCTAAGCAAACTGAAATGTTCAACAAATATGGCATGAAGCCCCTATGTTAGTTCCTCTATAAGCTACATATGATAAACAGCAGCAATTACAACTTGCCTACATGCCCGCTAATTTAAGATTCAAGACTTTGCATGCAGAGGGCACATGTGCAGCTGAGTCTAGTATCGTAAACTCGAAGCAAATCACGTGACCACCGCACAGCGTCATTGCAGCATCTCCGACTAGACCCCTAGAAAATTATTGACAAGGGTGGAAAATGTTGTCCATGAATTGGAATTTAAAAAAAAAAGAAAAAGAAGTCAAGAAGCTCTGTCCATGCTCTCTCATCTGCAGACATTGCATAGCATTTGCATTTTCGGGACCTGCTTTTCGCCTTACTGCGGGCGTTTTGAATAACACAGTTTACAGATAAGACAAAACTTCCTCAAGCTGGTCTCTGCTTGTTACTCATATCTTATAACTAATAAGAGCTGTTTGTCTGTTAACTTAAATAATTGCACCTACAATAAACTAATTATGTCCACTGCTCATGAATTCATGATTGTGTTATGTAATCTCCGACTAATTTATATTTGACAAAAAAAACCAAACAACACAGACATTGAGCTTAAATATTCTGATATTGTATGCCCACAGCCAGCAAGAGCTGTGTTTAAATCTTTGAAAAAAAAAAGGAGAAAAAGTTTGTTCCTCAATGCAGGTTGGACTCCACTAACGTTGACCTTTGACACCGATCTTGTTTGTTATGTTTGTTTGTTATGGTTAGCCAAAGGCGTAGTCATGGAGAGAAGTGACTGGTTTAAAAAACCTCAGGGTCTCACCTTTTGCTTTTTAGCAGGTAATGAGGTTTTGTTGGCGGCCTTTAAAGTGAAGTCTGAGGTTTAGTACCTCTAAGCGTGTAGACGTGGGTTTAGAACCAGAAAAGAGGTTCACTTGTGCTTTCAGGTCGGGGATCACCGTCTTGTACAAGAATGGTGGCCGGCTGGAGTAGATGGTTGAGCCAGAAAATTAAAACGTTTACTTTCCTAATCGGGCTATGCTCCAACTTTCATATAGCCCTGAAAATATGCATCAACGCTAAAAGAACAAAATACTGAACATTCATTATTCGGCATTATGTAGTAGCAGTGTAACCATCCAGTGTTGGACATCTTTGAAGGGTTAAGCATCTTTTATAATTTCTTGGATATATCCTAATTCTCACTAAAGCCGACTTTTTTTCTTTTTCTGTTTGTTCCACTGTAATCGGTTTTCTTTCTGGCCCTACAGCAGGTGCAGTCAAGTTCAGCCTCCTCGTCAATACTCATTACTTCTTCATGTCTTTCTTCCACTTTCACACACGTTTACACATTCCTCTGCTGGCTATGATGAGGCTAGAGCTCCTGCTTATAAATATTTACCGCCAGCAAGTTACCAAGGGACATCTGCTGAGATTTGTTCACTCCCACTATGTTTACCATGCATGCAACCATATTTCAGTTGAATGTGTGTGTGTGTGTGTGTGTGCGTGTTTTGTTTTTCCAACACTCTGATCTCCGAGGCAGCCTCAGGTATTCAGTTAACATCCCAGAGAAATGCCTGTGTTATTAGAAATGTCAAGACCTCCCTCGTTTCACGGCATTCAACGGGTTTTCATGTGTGAAGCGATTTAGACAAGTATTTTGTAAACACTTGGGGTAACTAAGGGTTTTCCCTTCATACGGTAAAACCCTTAAGTGAGGCATACCACTTAATGCCTCACTTTTTGAGGCATTAAGTGGTATGCATTTTTGGATTACAGTACTCAGTTACTTACTCAGCAGTCATTTAAAACCCCTCAGAGGAAAATAATTGTAGATTGTGATTTTAAGCTGACAAACGATGTAAGAATTGAGTAAATGGCAGGTTTCAAAACTTTGTTATTGAATTCAATTTGTTTACAGAGTAAATCTGTGCCGTTTTAGGGGTGTGATTGATGTTTTGATGGGGAAAATGAAGAAATTGTCTAGTTTTCACTGAAGTCTTCCATTTTGTAAATAATCTGATGTATTATGAAAATGCAGGTTCTGTTTTCAAAATTGCGCTTAAGCATTTCCAGACAAAACGTGCAACGTAACACCTTTATTCTGGTTGATTCTTTCTCTGTCTCTCCTGGTGTTTATTAGGCTTCTAACGCCTTTTCTCATTCTGTTTGAATTCCACTCAGATTCAATGTTTTCCAGGCCAAACCTTGACAGGGGCTCTATATCTTTGCCTCCAGTTTCCAAGCACAGATTAGCCTCTTAGCGATCTCTGCATTTTGATTGAACCTCAGTGCTGACTTTTCCTCAAAGACTCTAACAGGTAGTTCTAATTAGTAAAATTAAGCCCCTACACTGCCGTAGGAAAAGAAAACGTTGCTCAGATTAATCATGTAACAACTGTTGAAACGGAGAAAAAAAAAAGTATCTCAAGGACGCCTAGTCGTGGTGATAGCATCTGGTGTTGGTTACTGAATGTCTCATTGCATATAAAAATCCTTCATTTCTTCTTGCTGCCACAGTCCAGAACATTATTTTCGTCACGTGGAAAGGTGAATTTGGAAGTGACTTTTGCTTTCCTTTTGCTAGTTCGTAGTTTGGTCTGAGGACGCAGGTTAGTAAATCACATTTAGGCGGAGCTCTTATTGGATGATGATTCGATTTCGTAGAAGATTTCATGGGCTCTGCCAGCTTCATTGCGCTTAACCTCTTTCCGATGGCAATAATAAAAGAGTGTGACGCTTGATTTAATTTCGGCTGGCCTAATGTAACTCTACGATGGCATCAGGCCTGTTGACGGCTATTAGGGATATGCTCAGAGCATAGATGGGAGTCTGCATGTTGGGAATTGTTAAACAGAAATCAGCTTGGTGCTGCGGTGCTTGGTCATTCTGTTCGCTGTGAGTCTCTGCAGGAGCAGGCTGACATTAAGCCTCTGTATAGACAAGGGAATATGTACTTGCAAATAACTTGGATTAGGTTGTGCTTAAGGGGGATGCACAGGTCAGAATGTTTTTGGTCCAACATACCTATCCGAGTCTTTTGAGAGTAAGCAACAGGCAGTACTGCATTTCTGTCTAATTCTACAGTAATGCCATGTGTGAACAGTAAAAGGAAAATATTATATTTCATCAGCTACACATGTTCTACATGAGTAGCAAATGTTTACTCGCTCACTGTGGCTGCTGCAGACTTTGTTTTCCCTGCGAGACCCGTTACATCCAGCTGCGGTTTCAGCACGGCCAAACACGGGTTAACCCTTCGGAGTCTTGGGTCTAAATGGAAGTCTTTTAAATGCATGACGTCATGCCCGCCACAGGGCAGGCGTAGACCTCAAAAGGTTTTAACTCGATTCAGAAAGCTCCTATAATGTTCTCACAAGTGTCACTTAAAAACAAAAAACTTACAGCTTTATGCAAGATCAGTCATAAAGATTGGTGAGTACGTACAGCTGCACTCCTCAATGATCTCAACGTCGTGCTCCTGTTGACGCTTTCAGCCAGAACGGTTTGTCTGATGTGCTTAGGCTGAAATGAGTTATCGATTTGGCTTGTAACATATTTCGTTACTATGCTAGTTAATCATGTCCAGACAAAATTTACTGAGGATAAAAAATTTTTTTTTTAAAAAAAAGACAGGATAGGGTTATCACACAGGACAGTCCTGGAGCCAAGACCTGGGACCAGTTCAGGAAATCCTCAGCTATTGCTAATATTGTTTGAAGAAGAGCCCATTTTGAGACCCTCGTCAAAATTGGAGCCACAGAAAAAACCTTTGCCTTGCTCTCATGTCAGTAACAAGCAAATTGAGAAAATCAGTCTCGAGGACTTAAAATATTACCACAATTTTGCGATAAAGCACTCGTTTTAAAGTACAACTAAAAACAGAGCTGCTCTTCACGAACTTTCTTTGTAAACGCGGATGTGCTAGTTCTGGTGTTTCTGGGTTTTGTGTGGCCGTTTATTTAAACACATGCTGGACTTAACAGGTTGATTCTGAGCAAAAGCTGCTCCGGCCTTTATTAGTTCAGTTAAAGAAAGCTACTGATTGTCCAAAAAAGGAGTTGTTAATTAGCTCCTAATGAAAACTGCCACATGATGTTTTATGTGTGAGTGTTCAATTTAGAGAAGTCTGTATATGAAAACGCTTTGTAGTTAGTTGTTGATAAGCAGTTCACTAGACTAGAAAAATGTAGCAAAGCATCATTTCACTTGCAGTAATTTACTACTGAAGAAACACCAAACTGCCTTGAATAACGAATAACCTGTAAAATAATAAATCTAAATGAAACAAAGACATAAGAAATGGAGCCCATGTTCAGTCTGTTACATCTGCTTCAAAAATGGCAACAGTGTTAAAGTCTCTCATTCTAAAATAATTACTCAACTTATGTTCTGCAAATTTTGAGAAATTTCTGGCTTTAATAAGCTAAATGAATGTCTTAATGAACACACATCAAGAAAATAAAACCTGCCATGATCATATGGGTCTGTTGATTTTGTAAAGTCAAACATTTTGGATGCTTTCGGGGCTTTGCATCAAACAAGCACATTATTGGGATGGAGGACCAAAACTGACATAATCCAAAATAATATCTAAAAATGATATATATATATATATAATATACATTTTTTTATTTGGATGGCTTTCAAATTGAATTTCATCGTTTCTTGTTGCCAATTCCAGACATCAATATTTACTTTTACTTATATCTGCTTTCATTTTTATAATTAAAACAATAAAAGCAGAAACATCCATAGTTCTGCTTTTATTTTTAATTAGGTCAGTTTTGGTCCCGCATATATTTGAAGCTTTATTCTTCAAATAAAGCTTCATACCTTTTACAGTATGAGTGTTAACTCTGTATCACATTGTTACATTTTTCATCGCACTTCATTTGTTTCTTTATTCTAACTCTACTAAAGTCTGTTGTCGTCTTGAACCTTAACTTTCCACCACCAAATAAGAAAGAAGAGAGACGCAACGAAAAAATAATGGATTACTGGTTTTTGGTGGTTAGCAACACAAGTTATTTGTGTTCAGGGCAACCAGATATAATGCAACGCTCCTAGGTTTAGGTTGAGGTGTACTACAGCTATCCATGTCAGGGAGAAGTATTACACCTTCACTGCATGTTAGTTATAAAAATCTAAATCCATATGAACAGAAGTCAGAAGGCAGCAATAATTACACCAGCAGTTCCATCATTATGCATAAACCTAATCAATGGTCGTTGTGCTCAAGGGCCACTGAAATGTCATTAATGAATAGTTCCATGAACAGTGAGGGGCTTTTTGTGTGTGTGTGTGTGCGTGTGTGTGCGTGCGTGCGTGTGTGTTCGTGTGTGTGTGTGCGTGTGTGTGTGTGTGTGCAGGTAGTTAATGTTAATATCCCTAATGAGTAGATGTGGCACATGGAGCCTGTGGACACCTGCTATTGTCATTAGTCCCAGTGAGCAGACTAATCATACTGGCTTTCAAATCTGAGCAAGTGGCTCAGAGTCCCTCAAATTCAGCAACAGTTCATTACAACGACCACAGGAGTCCCAGCTGGTTTATGCTTCCTGCAGAAAGCGAAAATAGATTGAAAACGTCTGCCTTACTGATCTGTTTCAGATTTTGTCTCCCCCAGAAAGCAAAAAATCAATCTTACGTTTGAAGTAGGAACCAGGAACATTTTTTCCTGGTGTTGTTACTTTATGATGCATTAGAATGCATTTTAGGTAAAACCTGTTACGGATTTTTGAGTTTTTGTTTCCAGGAGGGCACACCTAACATTCCTTAATACAGCTACACCAAAAGTTACTGTTGTAACCTTCCTAAAATAATGTCATTTTATTGACAAAAGTGATTTTGTCTGGAAAAAACTAACAAACAAACAATAAACAAGTAACTAAATAAATAATCTGCACTTCTTTCTTTTCCATGTCATACAGTCACCTTCCTAAAATCAGGAATCACTTTTTTGTCTAAATTATGTTTTGAAAACGGCCATATCTGTTGAGTTAAAACAAGTGACATTCATGTACTTACTTAACCTTAGGAAACTGAGAAAGTAAACATATCTGACAACACAGTGCAGTGATTTTTTTTTTAATTTCCAGGTAGGTCTCCACAAGTTCAAATTATCTCGAAAACTTGAAAAACCTTCAGTCACACTCCTATTTATCTACTTTGCCAAGTCTTTTGGCTGAATTCTCGTCCCAACCATTTAGGCAATGAATCGAAAGTGAGCCCAGTTGCCAGCGGTTCCTGCTAACAACTGGGAAAGAGGGAACGCCACACGAACGCAACATTTTCCCCTATTTGCTTCTAAACTTAGTGTGAGGATTTCATAAATGGTGAATATCTTTACAGTTATAAACAAGAGAACCAGACAAAGCTGGTTGAGTGGTCAGATCACATCTGGAGAAAAGTGGGACATCGCGAAACTGAGCAGGGGAAACATAAAGGAAGTGGGCTCGTAGCTTTTAAACAAAACAAACAAAAGGGTCGGAAGACTGAGCGTCAAAGACTTGAAGTCGCTCTGTTGGGTTCAGCTGTGTATTGGTGATTTGCAAGGCCTGAAGGACATCCTCGGCTTCCCACCCACTCTGTCGCCAAGGGAGACACGAGAGAGGATAACTCAACTTTATTTCTTAGTCGCTCTCTTTCCCTTCCGTGTAATTCTTTCACTCTTGTGTCATTCTTGCATCTCTGACCCTTCCGCCCACCGTTTGTGCCAAAAGGAATAAATGCTTGCCCCTCTGGGTCTCCTTTTCGTTGAACCAACCCAGAAGCCAGATGGCACACTAATGAGATGATACTGAGAGCCGCTGTTTTCATTACAAATGCACACAAATTATTTGTCAATATTCCGCTAAATGTAAAAAAAAGTCATATATTTGGTGTTTCCATTAAATAATTTGAATCTGTTTTTTCACGAGATAAGCCATTGAAAAACACGCCTACTTCCTGTCGCCTTCTTCAACCAATTGTTGATCATGTGTGGCTCGTGTGATACGAAAAAAATGTTTGCGGAATAAGCCGATTTCAATATGGCCGCAAAAAACGTTTTCTTAAAAAAAACAAAAAAACAAACAGTGTTCTTCAAAACTGCCGTGTTTCCATCAAGCAAATTTATTTTCGAAATGTCAAATTCATACAGTCACCGGAAATGTACTGACCCCACATGGTCAGAAGGTAGATGAGCTAAGTATATGAACGATCAACCATCCTGTTCTTCTAGGGATCCAGGCTCTCCACACCAGAAGGAGGAAATAAAGCACTGGATGGAACTGTACCCAAATTCCTGTAGCTATTGCACACACAGACACACACACACACACACACGCACGCATGCACCTGCATGCACACACACACAGCGTCTGCAGCTATCTCTATTCCCTCTTACGCCATAATCCCCTCTCTTTATCTGAGAAGGCAGAAGCAACAGTTGGTTATCAACATGTCAACACAAGTCTTTTGTCGTTTCTCTCTTGCTCAGCTTACCTGTAAAAACACAGAGCTCAAAAACAAGTGGAGAGGAGCAGAATGTTTATCTGACAAAAAAAAAAGAAGTTTTAGTTTCACTTTCTTTCTTGATTTAAACAGAATACTCTTAACTAAGAGAGGCTCAACTACATCAGAGGAGCAAAAATGAAGAGGGGATGGGTAGTAGGGGGGGATGGAGGGAGGCTGTTGCCATGGTAACCAAAGCCGCGGCAGTCATCTTCACCAGTCTTCTTCTGCATCGTGCTTGCGTGACCGCGTGTGTGGGCGTGGGTGCGTGTGTGTGTGTGTTTTTGCCCTCCTCTTTCCAGACAGGAGGTGAGGACATCCCCCTCTAACACTGCCAACAGAGAGAGAGAGAAGAGAGTAGAGGAGAAGAGAGGAGAGACCGAGAGAGCGACACCCCATAATGCACTGCACGCTGCAGGGCTCAAGTCGTGCAGATTCATCAGTTCCTGTTTGAGGGGTTGTGTGTGTGTGTGTGTGCGTGTGTGCGAGCGTGTGCGCACGCATATGGCCGGAGCGAGCGCAGGAGAAAACACAAACACGCGCACAGAGTAAGAGAGAGAGCGAGAGAGAACCAAGCAGGTAAGGAGAAACTGAGCTGCAGACGGCTGCCGATTATGCGAGATCATTCCTTTTGGTGTGTGTGTGTGTGTGTGTGTGTGCGTGTGTGTGTGGGTGCGTGTGCGTGTTACTGCCCAGTGAGAGGAGGAGAGCAGAGAGTGGCTCTCCGCAGCTCCACACATTTATTAATGTTTGACACATTATGATTCCGACAACTTCCTTGCCTGTTGCTCCAGACGGTTTCCGTTCTGCCTCGCTGAAAAGCAATAATCCTGGGAAGAAGGGCCAATCGAAATATTTGGCATGAATTTCATATTTCAGGGTTTTTCCTTCTTGTGTCACTTCATCTCTTTTAAAGGTTTTTTTTTTTCTTTACTAGTGGAAATCCTGTTTAACTGTATTCAGATTTGAACGTGCTATGCAGGTTTTGCGTGAACATTAGATATAAGGCCAGTTCAGGTCACAGAATAACGTTTGGGAAAAGAGTGAATTCTGTGTCAAAGGGGAACAGTGTTTACATAGTAGATGGTGAAAAGAAATAATTATCTGAGAAACTGAAATGTATGGCTTTTAACAGTTAAGCACGTCTGATTCAATGACACGTTTTAAAGTTTTACTTTCATGTCAGAAATCATAAGGAGTCGCTTAGATCAGGTTACAGAAGCAGCATTAAATCGTCTGATAAAATACACACTTTCTCTATTTTTCCTTTTTTTTTTTCTTTTTTTTTTTTGGAGGCTTAGATATCAAGCCAGCGTGAGCTAATCAGTAAAACCGCGCCATTTCTTTTATGGGTCATTTTGTGGTTTTAACTGCCACAGAGGCTCGTGACCGTATCAGTTGCACCAGAAACACAGACGGGCTGGGAAGTGCGATTGCAGCAGCTTAGGGGAGGGTACACTTGACTTTTATTACTCTGGGACACAAATGAGAAAATTTCTGGTCTCCTCCCCTGTGGGACGGTGTCATAAAAAATGTGCTTCTGCACTGTAATGAGGAGACTCAGCAGAAAATTAAAAGTGGGATTAGTCGGAAATTAAACCAATGATTCCTAAATTACAGATTTACTCCAGTTAAACATTCGCTTAAAAGTGACACGCCTGCAAGTATTCTGAGTTTGCTCAGATTTTTTTATTTTTTACTAGACTTGCATTCGGTGTGTTTCATATAGAAGCTTTGAGATATTTATTTTCACCTTGGATGTTTCAGCAGATTGAGTCATGCTGACATGGGAAGCACTTTAGTAGACAAAAACCCTTTGTGTCTAGAAATTATTTTTTTTTAGAAACCATTCCTTGTTCAGATCAGCCAAACAAAAAAACACACATCTTAGCATGGATATATTGGATATTAAATTAAAATTGATTTCACAGTTTCCATATTGGCACACTATGAACAATTTGCTGACGTTTTATAAATTTTCTTTGGATTTTTTTCAACTCTGCCGCCATGCACTTATGAGGTAAAGTAAACATGCGCTTTTGTTCGGTCTTGTTTGCCAAAGATTTAATTTTAACACATCAGTTTTTGCGCCGACTGTAGATATGGGTACAATTTAGTGAATGGTTTTCATCTTGTTGACATTTCCTGACTGAGTAACAAATTTAGCTAGCATTTAGATGTTAGCTAAAAGGTATGTTCTTTTGTCTTTCCTATGTTGAAAACGTGGTGTTCAGAAGGAGCAGCCTGGACCGTCCGTCCATCTGTCGGTCGTCAAATGAGGGTTCGTGTCATTGGGCGAATGTCAGGGTCTTCCCAGGACAGATCGCCGGTTCATTTCAAAGACAGATTTTTCTTTTTCAAAGGAGCTGTTCTGTTCACCATAAAGTTTGGATTTTTCTAGAATGATCCCCATTTGTTACGCTGCTGCAAACAGTGATAACAATTGTATATCACAAACCTCTTTACACATACAGGTTACCAAAGACGGCGAAGGAAGCCATTTATGTTTCTGAACAAAACATTGTTAGAAAACACAAGTTAGCTTATCTGCTGATAAAAGTTAAGGAAATGCAAATTGAACATGATCTTGACAGTCCAGCACTCCTCCGGTAAACAATATTCATGCCAATTATTGCTAACTGATAAGTTGTAGTGTTAGATTTAGCATGTTTTTGAATCGTTTTGCTGCTGTGGTTTAGCTTGGGGGTTAGCCTATGGACGGACGCCATGATTCCCCACTACGCTCATGAAGCAAAACTGCAAAATACTTTTGATTTCAGCACACGCTGCAGACACAGGCAGCCTATATGATCATGTGTGTATTATTAGAAACTCAGGAACAGAGCGTTGGCCTGATGCGAATGTTAAAAAGCTGTCAGGATCACACCAGGATTCCCGGTAGGAACTTTCAATGTCATGCGATTTGTAAAACTCCCTCGGTGGAACTTCTTCTGCTCTTTAGTCGAACTCTGGCTTTCCTTAGCGCAGCGGATTGGGGATGATATATGGAACCAGATTTCCTAGCCCTGCCTTTGTGCTTTTTCAACCCCCCCTCACACACACACACACACACACACACACACGCACACACGCATGCCTGTCTTTAATGGTGTGGAACACAGGGGACATATGTTCAAGAGTCCATGTCTTTTGTTTTGCTATGAGCAGAATGAGGGCCACCAACTCGTGTAAATGAGAGAAAGTCCTTGGTTTCTTACACAGACATCAGCGGAGCAGTGAGCGGGAACCTTAGTGTGCATTAAATTATCTGCAATTGCAGCAATTATCTGCAAGTCCAAAACCTTTCACTGTGCCTCGGTGCCTTATTACCATGTCTCTCGCTTTAGACTTAAAAACCTGTCACTGGGAGAGTACTATTATTTAACTACACATTTTAGAGCACAAATAATATCAGTTCACGTAGGCATGACCACAGACAACCATCATTATTTTTTTACACATTACGATCGTTGCATAAAAATTTTGAAAAAAGTGCATCTTCCTGCATTGTTTTAGAGGGGACAAAATGACAAATACAGCCAATCCAAGTGGATATAAAACTGTGGTTGGTGTGTTGCAGTTTTTGTGGAAGGTATTGCTAATTAGCGTAGGTGTAATGAGAATTTGTATTATTAAATCTCAGCAATAATTCTCAGGAGAATGAAGTCTGCAAAGTGTTGCGAAGCACTCTCTAGTTCCTGCCAAAATCATTTTGTCCGATGACGTGAGCGAAAGCTGTTAATGTAAGCCCTTTCTGTGAAGCTCTGTTTTTTGACATTTTAAGATTCATTTCTTTGTGAATGAGGAAAAAAGTTGTTCCTGAGTCAACAAAATGAGACTTTTCTTTGGGCTTGCCAACAGCGCTCCAGTTTACCTTGCAGTATTTTACGCATTGAGGATGTGTACGAAACTGTGACGGACGAGTTAGAAACAAGTTGTAAATATAGTGCTTCCTGCCGGCATGTCCAGTTAAAAATCTAAAAGCGGAGCAGAGATTGAGTTTCTGTCAAACCATATTTTGTTTGTGAAATCACATAATGTGCTTTAGAATTAAACAAAAAGGAAAAACTGTAACTAATTTTGATTCTTCAAAACACACTGTGAGAACTTTACTCTGATTGTTAAATTAAATTTAGGGCTGATAAACTTTTTGAATCACATTGTTCCACAGTTTGAAATCCTTTGAGATGCTAGACTCGAGAAAGTGTCAGAGTGTGACCCAAAGTAACACACCTCTGCCCTTCACCTTCCACCTGTTGCTGCACACTACTAGTCAGCTGGCTGAAAGAAGGCTACTAAACAGTTTTATGTCTTTATAAATCTGGAAACGTCAAATGAAAGGATTCATTTTTAACATACAAAACCCTAAACATGCAAGACGGTTTAGATAGATTTAGTTTACAGAATCAGATTGACTGATGTAAGGTTTACCGACCTTAAATCATTTGATAAATAAATAGTGAATAAGTTGTGTGTTCACTCTGTTTTTATCCTGAGTATAGAGCATTAGCTCTGGCAGATCACAGTGTGCCTTACAAACACCACCAGTCGATCAACAGTAAATTATGACTTATCATAAATATCTGTTATATTCTATTTAGCATGGATTCTACTAGCATATTCTTTTTAAGTTCTAGTCAAAATGGAAACTATTTTACTATCCGGAAATATTTGAAGTCTAAAAGTTGGGTTGCTCTGAATAAATTTAATCACAGATTTCAAGTTTTAACATCTATAGTCCAAGCGAGAGGTCACCCACTCTCAGGGGAGCCCAAGCGGCCGCTCTGTTTGCTTATACTTTGGGCTGGCTCTAAATGTGACTTAGCCACAATTAAAGGTTTAATCTACTTTATTGCATTTGTGTTTTTATATTATACTGTAGCTTTGGCACGGCGCCTTCTCTAATCTGCATGAATCGCTGAGATCTTTATTCCATGGTCACTGACAATAAATTAACTATAATAAATTTTGTAGCTTCTCTCTGAATATTATTGCTATTATTGCTGCTATAGATAAGTGTGTATTTTAGAATTTGTTTTGTTCCTACCAACACTAAAAAACAACAACACACATTTGTGAACCTGTTAAAAGTTCAGCACAATCCTGCTAAGCAGCCGCAGGACCTTTTTAGGGCACAAGACAATGCGGGGCGAAAATCTAAATTTCCACACAAGCGGGGGGCCCACGGTGAGTTGCTCTGGCTCTATGAGCGAGCTGATAAATATTTATAGTAGCCGGAGCTAAACATTAACATGTTGAGCAGCGCAGAGATTCATCATAGGTGCTTTTGAGAGGCGGCTGCAGGCTGCTGTTCAATCAACACCTAACTCTTCCACTCTCTCGCATACAATCTCGTGCACACAAAAGCCAACGCGGTGATAAATCCCAAACAAACCTGATATATTGCAACCGGTGATGTGGCTCTGAATCACTTGGCAGCACCCACATGCAGCTCGTACACACACACACACACTTTGATCAGCTGAAAAAAAAACAAAAAACAAAAAAAAAACGCCGGCATGGTCACAGATGCTCACACACATACACACGCACCTGACGTAGCGTTTGATGGAGTTAGACGCCATGGCAACAGAGCTGTGACTCTTACTGTCCTGTGAGTGGACTGAAGCTGTGAAGGAGGGAGGAAAATACCAGACAGAACCACTACTCAAAGAGTTGCTATTATTCTTTTTTTTTTCTTGCTCTCCATCTGTCTTTTTCTGCAACTCACCGCTTTTTGTTTTCATCAGTTTTGCAACTGCTGTCTGAATGGTGTTTTTTTTTTTTTTTTTTTTTTTTTTTTGTCTCTGTGAGTGTGTTAAAGAGAAAGAGGCGGAGGAGAGGTCAGCAGGATTTTTTTTTTTTTAGAGCAGAAACTGAGCCATCATTACAGATAGTTGCGCTGATGCTCACAACCAGGAAGCACTCTGCAGGGATCTCGTTTGTTGACACTTTTATTTCATCTCACCTTCTCTTGCTGCAGTTTCCCGTTTCAGTCACAAAACAAAGACGTTTAAATCCTCTTTAAAAAAAAACAAACAAACAAAAAAGAAAACATACTGCTTGAAGGGTTATTTCATTTTATTCCTGTCAGTCAGGTTTTAAAGGCAGCAGCGCAGACAAGAGCTTGAGAAAAAGTGGGTTTGTAGGTGGACACAGCTTTTCACAGCATCTGCAAAGATTCACAGATGGGCAGGGAGGCAACGAGGCGAGGAAACAATCAGGCACGTGCAGAGAGGGGGGTGCAAAGGGGGCTGAGCCCCTGCCTCTTTTATCCTTAATGAATTTTTTTTATTATTATTATTTTTAATCTGTATGTCAGGAGGCCTGCTTGTCCCTCCAGCAATAATATTTAGCGAAATATAATAATTTAGTAAAAATAAACTAGTCTGGCTGCCCTCAGTCTAATAATGACTCTCAGTTTCTGCCTCCATGTTGTTCAGACATCGGGTCCATGGTGAGGAGGAGGGGAGCGGGTCTGTGTCCTCTAACTATCAAATTATGAGCAAGAATATTTTTTCATACACTGGTTTGTGAATAAAAATGTAGGTCTGATGTTGACGTTAGAAAAACTGTTTCTATTTATATTTTCAGAATCGTCCTTGCAATAGCAGGACAAAACCCGCCTGGTACCACCAGCTGACTGTTCGCTCTGCTTCTCCCTAACGTCACTACCAGGCAGCTTTAAGCCGCTGCTGACGGGATCTGGGCTGGAGGTTCGCGGCTGTAGATAGAAGTTATTGCAGAACCTCAAGTGTTAGAGGAAGAATCTGCCCATTTAGAGTTCACAAAATAAACATCAGAGAAAATACTGGAGCAATAATTAGAACCGCAGCAAAAAGCCAAACATGCCACAATGAAATGAATCAAAATGTCTCCAAAGCATCGGGGGACTGACAGGGGCCACCGGGGGATTCCAGGTGGATTCCAGGTGGATTCCAGAGATGCGCATTGCAGTGGCTCTTCATGTAGTGCCGGCCCAAGGTAATATTGGGTCTTTCTTTTATCTGTAAATCAGTCTGCAGCTAAGTTGTTCTAGAGGTTAAATAGATATTATTAGGGCTTAATTAGTAAAATGGCAGCAAATGTGCTTATTTCATAACTTCATAACCTTTGACTTTCTCTCCTCTGGTCTGTTTAACAGCTACAGTCTCAGATCAGCTCAGCCCTCCAGGACTGTCAGCAGCAGAAACAGCAACAGTTTACCTGTTGGGGAAAATATAGACTACATTTGCTTTGCATTGTCCCCACATGATAGCAATGATATAGTAGGGTCCAGTTACATTCTTGATTAATATGGGTTGTTGCTATGTTGTTGTACGGTGTTTTAAGATCTTGTTCAACGTTCCCTTTTTTAACTTTGAGCCCCTGCCCCTCCAAAGGTCTCTGCACGGCCCTGGAAACGATGTAAGTAGGTGAACCGCGTACTGGTCTCCAGGTAGCGTTTTCACGGTCTGACTGTTAGCATTTGTTAACACACGCGCGCACTCAAAACAGTTGCGCGCGCTCCTTTACCGAGTGTGAAATTTTGTGGAACGTGGCTGAAGTTGGACAACAACACTCCGTCCCACTTCTCTCTCTCTCTCTCTCTCTCTCTCTCTCTCTCTCTCCCTCTCTCCTTTTTCATGCGGTCCAAGTGTGAGCTGTGAAAGGTGAACTTGCAGCCTGCCGTGGATAAATTATGTGCGACATGTTTAGCGGGGCCGCCTTATATGGAGACTGGTGTTGCTGAATACAGTAAGGCTCTGCCAAGAGAAGGAGGGAGGGAGGAAAAGAAGAAGGAGGACGAGGAGGAGGAGGAAGGAAGGGAGGCAGGGGAGGGTGAAAGCGAAGGGAAAGAAGAGAAGGAGGAGAGAGGGCAGTAACAGAGGGAGTGAAAGAGCGAGGACTGCCGCGAAGCAAGCATGAGGTTTTCGCTTTCCATTCTCCCCTCAGCAGCAGTCAGATGAGTCCTTGCAGAGAGGCAGTAAGTCTTTACTGTTTACTATGTTTATGTCTGGGGTTATGTGCTTACTTAGAAACAAAGGTCTATGTCAATTATGTTTTGTTTTGTTTTTTTGTTCATCCTGTCCTGTCGTATCTTTTATTCGCGATGCTAAGGGATGCGTCTGAATGAATTAGTTCACAGCCAAAATCTGTTAGTTGGACTTGAGCAGTTTTAACGGGTCAAAGACCTGAGCTGACAAACAATAACTCAGTAAAGGTTCTTTAAAAGAAAAACAACAACACAAAACCAGCAGAGGTTAGCATGAGTTTCTCCAGAAAATACTTTAATTTGTGCGTTTGTTGTAATTTGGATTAAATCCTCATTCATGGAGGAATGAATGAAAAAAAAAAAGAGCACAGTTTCATTCTCACTGCATTACTCCAACCTACCAGCAAGACTTACTCAGGAAATGATTCAAAATCTAGTGTCATTCTGGCCGTCTGCTATACTCTGACATGGCAGCAAGCCCTACAGAGATCAAAATGATAAAAAAATAAATTGTTGCAGATTTGCTCCCAAGGAAGCATAAATCACTCAGTTAAAATGTAAAATAATAATAAAAAAATGATTTGGTGTTTCTCCAATTAGGGAAGTAAAGTTATAAAATGATAAAGCTCCTTTTTACAGATGATGTACAATCATTACTTTATTGAAAAACAAGAAGAGGATGTGGGGCAAGGACATCATGGCTGTAGAAAAGGTGTATCTTGTTTTGTAAACTGGCCCCTCCCAGATGCTGTTAAGAAGTCATAGCAGAGGGTGTGCTACAAATCTGTTGTTAGACATTATTAGTTGGCCCCTCTGGTAAGAAAAAAAAAAAAGCTAAATTACATTTATCTTTTATTGCAGCTATGTAATCTAACAGCTGAGATTTTTTTTACCTCTTTGCCATTTTGGTTGGTCCTTATTTCAATTATTTTAAAATTCCTAATTATTCCTTGAATTATCTTTATTCAACCAATAAGTTTGTTTCTCTCGAAAGATAAGCAATCAAGTTTAAGTTTTCTCTTTTTCGGACACCTTGTTGAAAACGTACATCCTAGCATTGCAACAACCAAGCCCTTCTTTCATTTACTGACCGATTATTTTAATGTTGGTAACTCGAACCAACATTAATAATCTTTAGTTTTCACCAAAAATTCTTCATCAGGTTCAAGTCAGAACTCTGGCTTGACCGCTGCAAAACAATAAGATTGCTTCCAGTGAGAAACAAAAACATGTTGGATGTTTACCACTGGCTATTTTTCCCCTTAATGGATGAATTTACTCAAATCAAAAGTTGATTTTAATGATGGCACTTGAGAAAATGCGATAGATAGAGAGATAGATAGATAGAGAGAGAGAGAGAGGGCGCTGTTTTTCCAAATATTTAAAGGTGATATTGATCAAAATGTAAGAAGATGTGAACTCGCTAATTCTTGAAGAAGAGAGAGTTGATCTAAACAAAGAATGTATTTGACTTCCAGTTTCTATTCTTTGGGGAAAATAAACAGTCTATTTATCTAACCTTTAAGACTTCCTAATATCCGCTGATATTTTCAGTCACTTTTACCACCATGCTGTTGCCTGTGATGTTTCAGGTTTTTTTTTTTTGCTTTCATTTGAACTGAAACAAAGGCCTGGTTCATCTTATTTACTAAATGCTGTTTACCAGTTGCTAAGCTTGGTTTTGAAACTCGAACAGTCTGGATCAACAGGCTGGCGAGGTAAAAGCCTCATTGCTTAGAGCCACAGATTCTTATGTTGTGAGGGAAGAACTTCTAAGTGTGCAGCTCCAATGTTACAGAAATCAAACACTGAATCTGAAAACTGTACTTTCATTTGTATAAGAAGAAATCATGAAGATGTGTGGGTGGTCCACCCACTAATATGCATGTCGCTGGAAGCACAACAAGTCTTCTTTCTGTCCAAATAATCTTTGCAACATTTATTTGTGCGGTTCCACGTTGTGCTTTTCAAATCGATGCATTACACTCTGCTTTTCATCTGTGCCATGTCCGTTGTTATTGCGTACGCGTCCTTCTCAGCCTCTGATCTCAACACCTCTCTTTCTGTTTCACAGTTTTGCATTCTCACAAATCCTCGCCTTTGTTGTTCTCTCTTTCTCTCTCTGTAGCTTTCTGTCTGATTCTTTGTCTTAGGGCTTCATTACGGTTCATTCAGCGTCTCTCTGTCTCTCTCTCTGTCTGGCCAAAAAAAGAAAATTCTTCTCTGCAGATCAGGGTACAGAGAGCCACAAGGTCATTAGAGTATAGGGTAGCAAGAGCAAAGAGACACTGAGCGTGTTTTCACGCCTGATGGTGTGGTGGACTCGGTTCAACTGGGGACCAAAATTGAAAGATTTGCTACATTTTCAGCTAGTGCGACTCACTTTCACTGCTGCACTGTGTAAAATGAACCAAACCCTTTGAAAAACCTGTTGCCTGTCGCCTGCGGTGGCGCTGCACCACGACCCGCTGAAGGAAACGACATGAAAACATCTGAAGAAGACACTGAGCAGACAACTTTGCCACATTCTCTTGAGCTGTCCTGTTATCTACTGATGTCTTGGAAGAGTAGTTAGTTTGGCACAGATAGTTTCCCACATGTCTGTGTTTCGTCTGACTTTGTTTTAGAAGACCTTACTAATACTGTAAATAGCTAACTTTTCAACAACATCCATTCTAAAAAGAGACCTGCTAGCGGCGAGATACGACACATTTTTGCAAATTCAAAAAAAAACAAAAACATTTTTGAGGTTGTGACCAATGAAAAATGCGTCAAGTAAAAAATTGGACAATTCAAGTGATCAGCCATGTTCTCTGTGCAT
Organism: Gambusia affinis; assembly: GCF_019740435.1. Lineage (NCBI taxonomy): Eukaryota > Metazoa > Chordata > Actinopteri > Cyprinodontiformes > Poeciliidae > Gambusia > Gambusia affinis. The sequence continues at coordinate 23,902,697 of NC_057873.1, forward strand.
CCGAACATGCATTTTCTCAGTAAATTCGCTATAATTTCTTTTATTCCTCCTTCTAGGTTCCTTTTTTTTACATGTCGTATTGAAGTAAAACAACACAAATTCCCTGCTGTTTCTAGCATTTGCTTGGTGTGACGGAAACTAGTTCACATGTGCCATTAAATGAGCACATTTTGGAGCCTTCATTTAAGTTCTTCAGTTGTCAAAGATAGAGAAAACAGGGAGGATTCATTGACCAAGGTCACATTAGGAGAATGTCCCTGAAAGTAGGAGTTCCATATGGCGCTTTAAAGCAGCAGATTGACAGCCACTCACACCGCCGATGGGTTTTGGGGGTCCCGCAAGGCCATTCACTGAGTGGCAAAAATCACGAGGAGTTTGTCAGTGGCATATGATTGCCGTTTTCCCTGCAGTCTGCAAAGCTGTCACTGGACTAATGCACACCAGTGGAAGATGTAATCTGTAGTAAATACAGTTGGCTCCATGGAGGAGTCCTCTGCGATTTCCACAGATTAAGGTGTCAAACTGAATCACTGGTCATAGACGACTGAAGAGTACAGATTATCCCCCCGTTGTGCCCGATGCCTTTTCTGATGATGAGAAAAGAGATTTTGTGCCGCTCCGTTCGTGTGTGTGTGTATGAGAGAGAGAAAGAGGGATTTTGGAAAGCTGGAGATGTTTTCTTTCACGGAACATCCACTTCTTTGGTATTTCCTGATTGGATCTAAAATTCCAGACTTCAGAATGTGCAAAATTCCCACCGTTTAAAAAAAAAGATCTACAATATATTCTATATTATATTTATTGATCTTAATGGCTAAAAGTATTTCAGCCGTTTGGCATCTTTCAGCAAGCCTCTTGCTTTTAGTGATCCATACCCTGCCAGAGATTTTCATTGCCTCGATCGCTTATGAAATATTTCTATCTTGATTTATGTTCCCTCTCTCTCTGAAACCTCTCCGTTTCCCTCTTGTCTGTTTGGGCTCCTATCTCATTATTCACCAAATATCTCTTCTTTGTTTCTTTTTTTCACAGGCCATGCTGCTTGTGCCTTCGCACCAGTCTACCTGTCCGTCCATCTGCCTGTCACTGTCTGCCTTCTCGTTGTTTACACAACTACCTTATTCATGGCTACACGTCTGTCCAGGTTGACATGTGCTTTAGTGTCAGAGTAGGAGTGACAAAACTAACCTTAAAAGGGCTTTCTGCATGCTTCTATGCAGAAGAGAATGTGTGTGTGTGTGTGTGTATGAGTTGCTGTTTGCAATTTTTCATGAGTAATAACAGCCTATGTGCTTGAAATGCCACATGCCGATGTGGTGAAATCAAACTAGAAGGATTTTTTCTTTTTTTTTTCTTAAGTGGGCGGTTTTTTTGTCTCTCTCCCTGTTGCCTGCAATGTTTCTATATCCCCTGGACATCTATCACTCACTGTCTTTTCTCGAGAGACTGCCTGTCTGTCCATCGATCTGTCTTTCAGCTCCTGTGAATCCTCCTCTTCTTTTAGCTGTTTTCCAATCTTTTTCAATCTTCCCACCCACACTCTTTTTTTTTTAAAACACTCACAAATATTCGCGCACACACACGCATGCGCGTACACGCACGAACACCTCAGCCATTGCTATTCCTGTGAGGAGCAGACTCGTCTAGCCCTGGCTTGGTTTATGTCCATGAACTCAGTGACACCCTCCGCTGGCCCTGCATTACACCACAGTGGCATCACAAGCCACACTGCAGAATATAGACCCTACACAACAATATCCATATATGCACCGCACACAAATCATTTCACTACCTTTTCTGCACCGCACACACCAAGCAGCATATTCGTGTGTTTTTGCGTCTCTTGTCTAACTCGCAAGTAAATGCTCCTTCTTTCTGTTTCACCGTGCACGCAGGGCTCTTTAAGCAGTTGCGTTGATATCACGGTGCAGACAACAGATTGCGCACGTGCCACTTGGCTGCACTTGTCGTCTGTCCTCCCCTCTGTTTGTCTTATCGCCGAAGGAGCGAGGCATAGATTGAGTTTGTTTATGTGTGCGTTTGTGTGAGAGCGAGAGAAAGATATGCGTCGAGAGAGCACACGAGAAATGGCGGGGCACTTGTGCACATGCTACTCACATGGTTGGGTCTTGAACAGCAACACCCTGGTTTCTTTCATGCATGCTTTTTGGTGTGTTTCTTCTGAAATTGATGCAGATCTGACAGTTTGTTCAATCAATATGTCTTCGTGGCATTCTTTAGTGAGAAAGAGGAAGTAAAATAAAGAACTTCAAGAAGATTGTTACAAAAAATACCCTAACATGTCAGTACCACGTTTTAAAGACGTTGAACAGATATGTTCTGCGTTCTTACTTGCTTGTGAGGTGATTGATTGGTAGAAGAAAGGTAATGTATCCATGCTCTGCGGTGTTGCTCATAAATCCTTCTAAAGTCTAAAGTATTTTTTCAGAATCATGGCCCTTTGTCAAATTTTAATTGGAAATGTATAGAGGAGATGATTTTGTCCTCTGTCTAAGCAAGGAGAAAATGTGTTCAGAAAGAGAAAGGAGGAAGGCCGTTCTCATAAAGATGTCTAGTGTTTGTGATTAACTTAACCCATTTCAAAAGGGCCAACCGAGCAAGGCTTTAAAAATTTTTTTTTCTATAACTGAATACAATTCAGCAAATAAGAATAACGACTGGCTAACCTGGATTATTCAAAATAATATATATATATGCTTGTCCAAAAGGAGGAATTGCTGCAAATTCAAGTTAATGTAATCAGCTGGGCTTTCTCGCACAAATAACTTTTCAGCAATTTGGATTTTCAACTAAATTTGACTTTGACTATGCCTGAGATCGAAGTGGATTTTATGCATTTAAATTTGAAACTATATGGTATACATTAGACAAAATTTATTCACGTCGCATTATAATCCATTGATATTGCCATCCTTTGTTGGAGTTGTTACAAATGGCTAACGGCCGTGAAAACAAACAATGTTCATCTGACCAGTTTGTTATACACTGACCTGTTTAATAACCATCCAGCTCATGCAGATATGTAGGAAAACTATTACCAATAAATTCCCAAAGTTTTACTTCAAGAAGTCCAAATCATCCCTTTCATGCCAAATGAAAAGTAATTTAAGACAAATGTTTTAAATAGCTGTTTGGGTCCAGGATGATGGAGCAGAATATCTCAACAAATTTAAGGAAGTCTCCAACTAATTGACATTTTTATTAGTTTTGCATCTTTTAATGGTGGAACATGATTATCACGCTAACTTTGGTGGATATCTGTAACCAACTATTTATTTATTTGCACAGTTTGGAAAATCTGAGGTCATTATGTGATCTTTTTTTACAAAATTTTAAAATAACACATTTCAGCATTGCACCTTAACCTCAACAACTGCATCTCACACTGCTGCTGCAACATCTAAGCTTGTTGCTCTAGACTCAGCAAAGGCTGCATCGATGGCTCAGCGTCGTTTAAAGAAAGCGTCTTTCTGCCGTCCTGACCATATGGCCATGACATGAGGCTGGAGCTGACACCATTAACCGCTTTGTCCTTGCTTTGAGCGCCGTTGACTCCGTTGCTGTGGCGATGATGACCTTGCAGCACTTTACGGTGATACTGCAGCATAAGGTGCTGCGTGAACAAGAAACGGTTTAGAGACAGCGTGAAGGAGAGGTAGAGGGAAGGGCGAGGCGTATAGGTAAATAAAATGAGGATGAGTACTTTTAAAAGAGGGTTTACGTTCACAGACTTGTTTATGTCACACGATACGACTAGTGCAGCCGGGAGACGTTGAAACAATTTTTGATGGGAGGAAATAGCTGAATAGAGAAAAAAAACTAAAACAGAAAAAAAAAAAACAGAAGACGAAAAGGGGGAAATCAAAAGAGATAAACTGTGATAAGAAGTGTCAAGATGGTAGAACAGAAGCAGCAGCAGTCCATTGAAATAAGGAATCAACTTTTCTCCTTACTGCTTTCCACTCTTATTTCTGGTGGTTTGTGCCCAAGGGCGGAACTAGAGCAAAGATTGTTACAATCCACCCAAATGGGGAAAGAAATAAAACAATATCTATAAGGGATGCAGAGAAAAGGAAATGGAACATGTAGCGACATTTATATGTGTGTTTTTATTATCCGTGGATTAGAAGGGGCCATGTTTTCTACCTACGTCTCTCAACCTGAGACCAGCCCCTGTCTCTCACAAGTAATTCCTCTGGTTTGTGTCCCATCACTCTCAGTCTGATAGTTCTACCTCTCTCTTAGGCTCCACTCCCCTATCTAAGTTTTCCTCAATGTTTCTCCCCAGGGTCAGCTCAGGTCGTTTATAGACGATATCCTCGTCAGCTGGCGATGCAATGTAATACGAAGCGTCCATCTGCTGCAGTCAGCGTCCTTTAGCCTCTCATTTTGCTGAAGACGCTTCCCTTGTACCATATTTACTTTCTCGTTTTCATTTTTTGTTTTCCTCCTCCTTTTTTCAAAAAGTCCACCTCCCAAACTCTGACACTGTGAGCCATTGTTGGTCAGTCAATCCTAGATAGCACTTTGTGCATCCGTTTTGTTTTCGAGAAGAAAACAAAAAAAGAAATAACCAGCAATCCAACAGCATGAGCAAAGGTTTTAAAGTAGGCAATAATTCAGCTACATGCTGTTGTCATCTTGTTACAGATATCTTTAACACAATGTGTCTGCATAGAGGTTAAAGGGCATCTAAGCCAATCAGAATCAAGCAGTGCAATCAGCCCCCCCAAAAAAGATGTCTGACAAGCAATAATTTACAACATTCTGTGGCTGTTGCAAATGAATATTTTAGTAATCGAGTAATCTATGGATTATCCTTACGATTAATCGAGTAATCAGATAAAAAATTGATAAAATAATATATTGGTAAATCTGGGGTAACAGCAGTGTTAATATCGGATATCAATATCAGTCCAATTTTTCACATTTGAGCTTCCCTTACAAAAACTTTTATGTAGTTTAGAAAATTAACCTGTAGCAATCATAGCTCACTTTCTGAGTTAACCTGAAGACAAGTTATACAAAAATCTGAAATTTTATTCAATTTAATAATAAAGAGGCAGGCTCACAAATACGCTTATAAAACATGTATATACTTCAACTTTTAGTTTATGTTTTCGTCTTCAGTCAGTTTAATGGATGAACTTGAAAACTGGACGTTGTCATGGTAACACTTTGTATTCGTCAACAACTCAGGCGGAAGTCAGAGCTCCGCGCAACGCAAATAATGTCCCGACCAGAACACGGTGCGCTAAATAATAAAACATAAATTAACAAAGCTTCGAGGCAGGTAAATTTCCCTCGAGGAATTTTAATGTTCGAGGGTCTCGAATCATTCGAGGAATCGTTTCAGCCCTACACCCTTCTATATGATGTATGCACAAATAAACGCATAAAATCACAAGCAATTTTTGAGGCATGAGCAATAAAGCATAGAGATGCAGTGCACACATATATGTGTCACGTAACATAAAATAAAAGCGGTGCAAGCTGAGCATCACTGACCAGACATTCACGTTCTGCAGATGCTCTGTCGTCACTGGTGAAAATTCAATTATTCTCTCGTGGTTCGATGTTCTTTCTTGTGTTGACGTGTGTAATTTTTATTCTTATTTTAGATGTACCAACATGTGGCAAGATAAGAAAAAAATAATGTGACAGGAAATGTCTGGAATATCATATTTCCAACCCTTTTGATTGCCACACACCAATTCCCAGGACATTTAAACAAATGATAGTTGACGCAGTGACTCTTGGGGAATCTTTTGTTTTAAATCAAACAAAAGATTCTCATTCGCCGTCATGCCTGTGTTACACTGTGTCAAAGATCATCAGACTTTCTTAACCTCTTTCCGAAGCCTTTCTTGTTTTCCTGTTAGGGTTTTTTTTTGTTTTGTTTTTTTGTTGTTTTTTTTTTCTCCAAAGGGAGTTATTCAAGGTGAATAGGCTCTTCAGATCTCTGGCTTCTGTTTGCTACACTTTCAACTCATTCTTCCTTTGCACATTGCTCTCATATGCATGAAGAGTCAAATGTGGCTTCAGTTAACTGTGGAATTCCACATGATTGGTGCCAAACTGTGCACATTAATTTCAGGATTTGCTGCTACCTCAAGCAAAAACCAGAGAAAGCGTGGCTTTAATGCAAAAACTTAAGTCCTTGAGGATTCCTGATTATTGTAACTTTGGTTTTATTTTTTTGTTAGTCACTGTTCATCTAATTATTTGAAATCACTCGTTTAAACTTAATTTTCATAGAACTGTGTTATTTGTTGTTTTTATCATTTCATATTAAATTGTCACTGGATACTAACACATGCAGTGTTACTGGTCCATTAAATGGCTGCTAGCCTTTTTGTGCTTTGTATTTTTGCTCAAGAGGTTTTCTAGCTGAGCAAACCCAAACATTTATCCCATAATTGTGTCTGACGTTCATTTAATTACAATGCTGTTTTCTTGGCCAGACAATGTGAATTAATTTAAAAATAGAGCAGAAAGGATGCCAATGTGTGGGGTCAGGATGCTGCGGTCCTGAAGTGAAAAGATAAAAATAGAGATGTAGTGTTCACAGTATTCCATCTCAGTTTCAAGGGTCTTAAACTTTCTTAAAGTGAAGCGACAAAATATGTATTTGGAATTTCTTACAAACGTATCCATCTCTCTTAAATCTTTTCATGATTGTTTTTTTTTCACATTATAGCTGCAAACTTAATATATATATATATATATATATATATATATATATCTGAATTTTACGCAACCCACCAACACAGAACTGCATAATTGTTAAGCGGTGGGAAAAGTTTCTTGGTTTTTCAAATTTTGACAAAGAAAAATCAGAAAAGTAGTATATTTAATAATGAAACAATGAAACAATCTTGCACTGCAATTTTAGCTGTAAATCTTTTGAGGTGCCAACTTGGTTTTTGATTCTTGGCACAAAATTTCAATTGGATTTAGATGTGGACTTTGACTAGGCCTTTCTAACAAATAAATGTATTTTAATTCATAGCAACCTTCAGTTTCGCTCTAAGATTGCACTGTGTTCAGCTCAATCTGTCTTCTCAATAACGCTTCACATCCTCCATTTTCCCTGATAGGTTGAGGGTGATTTGCAATGTTAACGTTCCTCCACTCATATGATTTTGTATGTAGTTAATAAAGTGGTCTCATTTGACCAATTCACATGTTTGTTGTATCCACTATGACTTCGGACTGAACTGTGTATGGTTCAGCAAAATTTTCCGTACAACATTTGGTTTCACATTGTATGAATTTCTAACATTTTGAGCAAGCGATAATGATGATTAGCCCCAAGAGTGTTTGCATCTCAGAAAACTGTTTATTAGACAGGCTTGATAAACTTCTGCTGCAATTTATGCCACGTCATCTGCTGTGAGTGTGTGCAAACTGATCCGTGCGCAAAGGTCACGATCAGCAACAGGAAGCACGGAGACAGAATCTGTATCAATGCGTTTACATTTTGCCCTGGCTTGTCTGGCGCAGGGGAAATCACTGGGGAAAAATTAGTAAAACAATGCTTTAAATTCAGAAATTGGTCTTCATCTCTGACAGGCGTGTGTTGTTTGGGTTCGCTGCAGTCAGTCGAGGCTTGTGTTGACAGATGAGCTCAAGATCAGACAACTTTCTTCAACTGAGGGATTACCTGACCCTCTGTGGCACTCTTGGCGTTACACTCTGTTCTAACAATGTGGCACAACTACACTTGTGCCTTGCAAAAGAAAAAATATTCACGCCCCTTAAGCTTTTTCACAGTTTTTTTTTTTTTAGTATTATGTTTATTAGGTATTTTGAAAACTTATACAGAAAGAAAAAAAGACACAAATGTACATAAATTACAGCAGTTATTTGAGAAAAATAACTAATTTATACATAAACTTAAACATAAACATCTTTTTGTAAAGTCTTCATTTAGCAGCAGCAATCTATTTAATCTCCATGAAGCTGTGCGATCCAGTGGTCCTAACAGGAGCATGGTCAGAGAGGGAAATAGTTCCCATCTCTGACTCTTCCACAAAGTGGACCAAATGATTCAACATAAACAAATAATCAATACGTGCCATCGTTGAATGTGGCAACGAGTGAAAAGTGAAGCTTTTTGTGAATGGGGTCGAAATGCCTCCATATGTTTATTAAATCCTGTTCCTCTAGAATATTTTGTACTGCCCTAGAGTTTTAGGCTGGGTGTTTTTCTGTCCACGAGAGGGCATAAAGAGCAATTAAAGTCACATGTCGAAGCTTACCACAACTACTGTTTCAGCTCTCACGGTGGGTTGTTGTCTTAAATAATAGATTTACTTCGACCCAGAGAGGAGACGAAAAACACACGACTATTCTGCAGCGTGCATCAAGTGATCCCCGCTTTTTCACATTTTATCATGTTGTGCAATTCTATTTGGATTTTTGTGAGATAAACTCCAAAACAGCTCTCGACGTGGTGGGGGTGCCTCTGCCTGAAACCACATCACATGTTTCTTTCCACTTGAGTGTGGTACTAGTGTTGATCTGTCACTTCGAATCCCAGTAAATTAAATTTAGGTTTGTGGTTGTATTTTAGTAAATCATAACCAGAATGTTAAAGGGAAACATTTTGCTAGTATTTTACTGGACTCTTCTACATGCTAATGTGCACACTTTAAGGGCAATGGGGCATTTACTGTTGCATATGATCTACATCTCTCCTGAGCTCACCGTTAACCCCACCTTATTACCTCGGCTAGTGGATCTGCAGGTATAATAATATATTTAGCCTCTGGCTCTGGGAAATGACCACATGCATTATTCACAAACGCTAAGATGCTTATTGACGAAGCCTTTATTTATATATTTCCCTCGATGCTGAAGTCATTTTTCACATGTGATATGACTTTGTGCCCATTTTCTATTTTGGAGTAAACCTCATTCATTCCTCCGTGTTGAACAACCACTAATAACACACAGAGGTGGAGCCGAGTTTATTGAATTGGCTGCACTGACGTAGCTGTTTTCAGCACCGCATTGCACAAGAGCTTCTGAGCGTCCAAAGAAAACAGATCTCCTTTGAGCAAAAACAACTAACACCCAAACGCCCCTAGACACAAGGAAAAGTTTGTCTAATGAAATTTGTGAAAACTTTCCAGCTGTTTAAGCCCGTCACTTATTTTGAACGGACTATTTTCTCTTTTGCTCTAGTGCATGAGACTGCTACTGGATATTCTGTGGGCTTCTGCTCTGATCTCACATTTCCTCTCTGCTTAAATGCATGACCTCAGGAAAAGCAATAGCAGGGCTGTGGTGGGAGCCTTGGGTGCATTTTTTAAAACTGTTTCTTTCTGCTTCCCTATTCTACTGCTAAGTTTTGAGTTGACTTTGTCTGATGGCATACAGAAGGGCTGAACTTAACTCTAAATTTAATTCATTTTCTTTGGAAATATGAACAAACTAAGTAAGCCAGCAAGCATTCATCATTAAAAGCAGCACATGTGGGTACTGTATGGTAATATAACTTAACATTACACACACACACACATATATATATATATATATCTGTGCACATCTTGACTGGTTAAGCTGTTCTTGTTTGTAAAATTACCCACTGGAGAAATTTGGATATATTTAGGAGTTTTTGTTGGTCAAAGGTCATGACCTATCCATTTAAGACTGCTGCTGCTTCCAGTCACTTGCATTTGATTAGGTGTTCTTACAAACTGAGTTACTTTGGGTTGGAGTTTAAGTTGCTTGCTTTTTCAGAATCCACTGCTACTTTCTAGATTTAACAAAAGCATGCCCAAAGTATAGCTAATAATGTGAGAATGAAAACTTTGATCATGTATGAACATGTATGTACATTTTTCCACCACTGAAGCTGTTTTTTCTTGGTAACACTTTATTTGAAGGGGTGTGCATGAGACTGACATGACATTAACCCATAAACATGACATGACAGCTGTTGTGAACATGAAGTAGTGTTCATGAATGTTTATGTCTGTTGTCATGAAGGGCCATTCTGTAGATAGTGATATTTTGAATGCAAAGTTGACACTTTTAATGAAAGCTTTAATGAAACTTTGCATTAAAAGTGCAAATATTTACCCAATAATGGAAAGGTGACACTTTTAATGGACATTTAATGCAACTTTCAGTTGTTTTCGTGGGACATGGAGGAATATAACTCTGCTTTTGGCTAACAAAATTACGGTAGTCAAAGTGCTAAGCTTTGTTCTTTTTAGCCTTCATGTAGAGTTGGAACATTGAAAAAGTTTTTTTTTTTTTTTTTTTTTCAAATTCCACTCAGTTTTGCATCACTTACAAAACACAGCATTTTGTTCCATGACATGCGTTCATCTGTCCGACTCATCACTATTCATCTGGTGTTTTGCAGCTGCTGAATGTTTGTGCTTTCCACCAACACCAGAAATCATAAAAACTAAACATTGGCTTTGTCAAAATGTCAAACACAGAGCACTACAAGGTTGATTACTTGCAGGGTTTGCTACACTTATGTCATCTCATCAGAAGTATTTTACACAGAAAGAAAAAAAAAATCAGGCTTTAGTGAAGTCTGATTGGGCTTGTGTGCATTTCCAACTGTGGGACTGTGAAGGACAACAAGACTCGCTTTGGCCTCCTACCCAACATTGGGTCAAAATCTTTGACCCAATGTTCATTTGGAACTAACCAACATCTGCCCTTGCAGCACAAATCCAGCATTTGGGTTAAAGAAATAAAAAGCCAGCTTACTGAGTCCTTTGTAGACTCCGTGCTACTAGCTACATGGCTATTAGCTATGCAAACAAATGAAACAGCTAAAGTGGCCATCTTTTAATCTCAACATAAACAGATTGTGCATATATTTGAATGTAGTATGTTCATTTCTTTGGTGAAGGAACACGTTTTCTCCTCACACACACAAAAAATTAAACAAATGTAATCAGCTAATGTACAGTGTCAATTTTTTAGCAAGGCATTTATAGTGAACCGGGAGAATATGTTACAGGTGTACACTGAAGGTAGTCCGTCTCTGTCTCTTCTTCTCTCCTTCATGGTGACCTCATCCCGTCGAAATGGCTCTCTCCCATTTGGCCTGCAGCCAGCAGCATTGCTGGAGTCGTCAGGCTAGCTGACTGGCCGTTTGCAGTCTCACCAGGGACAGGCTTACTTACAGCTTACTAATCTTTACATTTCATGCTCAATTGCTCTCGGTGTGGTATTGCCATCTATGACTACATTATTAACTATTACAATATTACAGCGGGGTCGCTTTTAGGACTGTCATTAATGCTAATAAGTGAAATCGAGAATTCCTCTCGATTGCATGAATCTTTCAAGTGCATTACGCATAAATTAAAGCTGTACTGTAATGAACTTTGATTCTGAGTCAGAGTTCTAAATATGATTGCCCGCTTCCCACATTTTCTCATATCTCTCTTTTGTTTTTCTTCTTCAGTTTAAAGTTATGAGTAGATTTTTCCCCGAGCCGGCGGCGTCTCCTATTGTGTTCTCAGAGGAAAATGTATAGGAGGATAAATTGACTGAAGTTTTATACGTGATTCTGTCTTGTATGTGTTAACCTCTGACCTGTGCCTCCCTGCAGAGAGAAGTGCCTTCATGTGCTGACCCTCCTGGCTGTCTGGCTCCTCTGAGGCCGTCTGCGCCTTCCCAAGTCCGCTGGAGCCGCTGGGGCCACACCAAAAGCACCAGGGCTGCCATGACTGCCAGCTCCATCCGCTAAGGCCGTCTCTGTGCAAACGACACCTCCTCCCGCCCCGCATCCTGCTCTCTTCACCCTCCATGCCACTCAAGCCTCCTCTGTGAAGGCCCAACTCCCTCTCCCCCGCAGCTCCTCAGCAGACAAATATTGAAGGCAAACAGCTTTTATCGGCTCCTGCTAGCTGAAGAAAATTGTTTCACTGCTGCTGTCTCCGCTGGCTCTCCTCTCCTCCAGCTGCTTTCCCCCCCTCGTCTGCTGGCCCCTGCGTTCTGTCGTCGTGGGCCGATCCTGATCGATACCGCGTTGTGCTGTTCATCTCGTCTGACGGTTCAGCTGACAAGTGAGCAAATTGAGAGAACTGGGGAGGCGTGTGTGCACGCGTAGGCGTTAAGAGAGAGGTTACAAGACAAAGCTGTATGGTCATCGGTGACACAAGCCCTGGTTGACAGGCTCTGAAGGACTCCTGTTTAAGCCACAAACAGACTGCTGGGATGGACCCCAAGTGTTAGGAGAGCCCCCAACAGGCTTCTTTCAGATCACAACCTTGGAGCACAACCTCTGAAGCAGTTTTCTTTTTGTTTGTTTGTTTTGTTTTGGGTTTTTTGTTTTCTGATGTTCTCAACCTATCCCTTCTCATCATTTGCCCCGGTTTTACCAGAGAAAAGCAAACTTGCTGGTCAGCTAGCTCTCCCCAAACGACCCCTTCCTGTTTCAGTTTGAAATGGCGGTGAATGTGACATCGATGCGGGACACGAAGTGGCTGACGCTGGAGGTGTGTCGGGAATTTCAGAGAGGAACGTGTTCGCGGCCGGACAACGAGTGCAAGTTCGCCCACCCTGCCAAGAGCTGTCAAGTGGAAAACGGCAGAGTCATTGCCTGTTTTGACTCACTCAAGGTGAGTGTGACAAACACCTGTGATACTCATTCATCACTCCCGCTGGGTTTCTCATTCTTTGAGCGCTTGCATCATAAATCAGCATTGTCAGAGGTTTAAATACGGCGTCTTGGAAAAGGTACTAATTTAATCGCATTACAATCACCAACAAAGATTTTTATACAATGGATCAACCCAAATCACGTTAACTGTGAGCAAATAGAAAGCAGTAATGAGCAAATGGGTTTTTATTCTTTTTTTATTTGTCTTTTGTATTCAGTTCAGAAATGTTCCAACATACGAATAAGCTTTGGTCTAAGCCACTCCATTGTAGATATGGTTTATGTTTAGAGTTGGTATCCCCCTAGAAAGTGAAGACTCCTCTGAATTCAGATCCACATAGCTTCCCTTGAACGCTGACAAGCTTTGCTGTCAATTTCCAAAGAAACAAGTTCCCACAACATAACGTTGCCACGATGTCTGATTCTGGTTTAATCTGACCGGAGCACCTTCTTCTGCTGATCTCCGTAGCTCGTTTCTTGGCAGCTGCTCTGATTAGTGCTCTTCCTCCCGGCCTGAACAGCAATAGCTTGGTAGGTTTGCAGTTATGTCATGATTGACGCTTTCCATTTTCAAACAGTGCTCTGCCAGACGTCCAAATCTCTGGATATTGTTTTATAACCTAACCCTGAATTAGATTTCTCTGAAATTGCACTGGCACTCTGTCAGCCTTGTCTCTTGGTCATAATGATGGTGTTTGCTTACTGATATTCCACAACAAACCTTCAAAACAAAAAACGCTTGTTGAATTGAATCAGTCGTACGCTGGTGGACACACTAGGAATTAATTATTTTGAAGCCATTTTGTAGGTTTTGTATGGGTTGTGTGAGCAAAAGGGGCTGAATACAAAGGCACAAAATGTTTTTTTACAGTTTTGAAAAACGTATAACTTCATCGTTCCACTTCACAGTTACATCACTTTCTGTTGGTTTACTACAAAAAGTCCCAATTGAGGTTTGCGGTTGGAATGTGACAAAACTCAGGGACGTTGCAGAGGTATTGCACCGCATGCGACAATTTACAGTGAGAAGCGTAGCTTTAAATCTTTTCCTGCTGGAAAACAGTCGTTGTTCTGAAGGAAATAGCAGCGACAAAGTTTGACCTTGGCAAAGGAACCAATGCGATCAAGTGTAACTACTTTTAGGTGTGTGGTTTTCTGAAACAGTGCGCCAAGATGAGGCTGTAATCACACTAACATCTGTGAATGAGACTCAGACTTTCCTCGGGAGGCACACAAACTCAAACACAGCGTCGGACTGCTGGTTGGCACGTCGCAAAGGGTTCTGTGCGACCGTCACGTCAAGCGAGCAGAACCAGAAGTAGGACAGCGTAATGTGTACTTCGCGTTTCTATGGGACTGTACGTCTGGCTGTGTTATTTTGAGGTCATGCTGCATGGTGGGGTGTTCTCAGAAGGCTCTGTAATTTGCCGTCTATTTTTTGCCCTGGCACTCAGACAACACACTCCCACCGTGTCGCTCCTCTCGCAGACGGGGGAAGAAGGGAGTGAGGGAAATAGAAAGAAGAAGAAAAAAATCAAACGGCATTAAAGATGGAGGGAGGTGGGGGAAAACAGAGTGGACCGAGCCGAGTAGTTAAAGAAAAAAGAAATTACATTAAGGGATTTGACAAGACATGCAGTGAAGTGAGCCAATTGCACATCTGATTATGATGTTTATGGACTTTATAGGCTGCGGATGTTTGAGTTCATAATAACTCATGGTGAGATTGAATTTTATACTGGCTTCCATTTATGTGGCTGCATATGTCACTCCTGCAATCTTATTAAAAGTCTGTTTATATGCTGTTAAATTGTTATACAGTGGCGTATTGGCAGATGCTGAGTCTCTACAAAATGTACAACCCCTTCCTCCAAATGTGTTTATTACATTTTCCGTTGTTTTAAGCTTTTGATTGATCTGATTATCAGTGTGGAAAACTTTCGAAGCTTTTGTGATGCATCCCTTACAAACAGTAACACACACACACGTCTGTCTTAATTGCTGCTCTCACATGTTCTTGTGCTTTCCATTTTGAAGGTCCGATCAAATTAAAAAATAAAAGATCATTAAAACTTTTGAAAGATGGCTGTCGGTTTGGTAAAAGTGTCAAATTAAATTAAGGTAGTTTTTTCTTTTGTTCCCATTTTTTTTTCTTCAGAGTTTTTGCGGCGCTAGTGGCTCGCATTTTTGCAACAGTAGGCAGACAGTGAGGAGGGCGAGGAGAGGGGGGAAGACATGCGGAAAGGGTCGCTGGGACCAGGAGTCGAACCCGCGACGTTCGCGTCAAGGACTAAGGCCTCCAAACGTGGGGCGTGCTAACCTCCTGCGCCACCACAGCACTCCCCTTAAATTGGTTCCTTTATCTAAATTTCCTACTTTAGATTATACTAGTGCTATAAGACGAGGAATTCTTTCTAGGATTTATTTCAATTGTTTTGTTACTGTCTTCAATTGTGCGTTTGCATGCAAACTCTGCTTTTGAAAACTGAACGGCGGCTCAATCAGAACTAAATGGAGTCTGTGAAAAATATGATGATGCTCCAGGTTTCACAGAATGCAGGGACAAAAACCCCAAATCTGCCAAAGTTATCTCGATAGTGATGCGATTGAAATATTGGATAATGAATGTTTGTAATATATGTTTTACATACTGAATCCCATAATGTCGGTCACAGTGGTGTAAAGCCCTTTTTTTTTCTTTTTTTTTTAAATAAATGAAGACTCTATAAGTGTAATTATTTTTTATTTTATCAACATAATACCAAAAGGACATTTTGCTTCACTAGATTATGTTTTACGTGAAAGTGGCAAAACTATTATTTGCTAAAATACCGTCTCTAATTCACTAAAACAACTGAAATCACTCAATGTTCTTTGAGGCTCACTATTCAACTTCTCATTTACTCCCTTTTTTGACTATTTATAAAAGAGATGATTAACAGCTACATGTCTTTATTGATTAATTGTTTTCCTCTTTTAGCTACACACTAAAACACATTCATTGTTCATAATTTATTCCTATAAATTTTTAATAAGCCTCCTTCATTTTGGTTTGTATTTATTACTTTAGTCATTATGTCATCATCTATTATTTTGCCTTCTTCTCACTTTACACTTTGCTTTTACATCGCTAATTGACTGTAAGGACGACTTAATTATAATGCATTTTTATTATATTGTAAAACTTCAAACTCAAACTACTAACTCCTGATACTTGATCATTATATTTTTTTCTCAGCTGGATCCGTCTTCTGACAAACCAGCACAGCGACAGACAATCAAATAAAATAAAGTACTGGCCTTATTAAGACAGATTTCCTTGCAAATTCATGTGGGTCTTGTCTGGAAATGAGAGATATTTAGAAAAGGTCTCAAAATGCTTCGTAGTACACAGGTCTCCACCCACAGCAGCAAGATAAAAGGTTTGGGTTACAATTAAGCCCACGTTAAAACTTTCCCTGCACACCCACACCAACCAAGCTAAGCTAATTTGTATGTGTTTTTGTTTTAATATTGCAAGTTGAAAAAAAATAATATATATATATTTTTTAAATGGACGAAAGGAAATTTATTAACGGTCATGAGCCCCACACATGTCGAAGTGGGTAAAAATCCCTTTGGCAAGTAAGACATATTTTATTCAGGTTCATTCTTCCAGTTACAAAAGTGAAACTGAAATTGTTTTGCTGACATCCTTTCTAATAACTTTTAATTTTCAGCTTAGTAGAGTATTAATGCCTGGTCTCACCCTTCATATTGTCTCTATTGCGGAGTAATCTTCTTTTCATTTTTAGAGTCATAAGTAACAGCTTGAAATTTCTTTTTTCCAAATCCAACCATATTTTCTTGCATTTACCGGTGAAACCACACTTACTCTCAATTAGGACTGGATCCTGTGTTTGGTTAAACAAACACTTCTTTGGCTCGGTTCAGTTAATTAGACCTTGGCCTCGTCCTGCGGTGCTTTGGTCAGCACACTATTCTCAACATTTGAGAAGTGAATTCAAATTTGGGACAAAATTCTTTTCTTCTTTTGCAAATCAGTGACTCAAAAGAGGAGCAAAAAAAAACACAAACATTGAATGTCATCGTTTCTTCATCAGTAAGTGACACAATGTTGGATGTTTAAGAATATTAAAAACTGTTTAGTAAGTTTAACTCAAATTGTCTTAGTGGAAATATGCACACTGGTGGTTTTATCAGCTGAACGGGACAAATAAGAAGTTCCCAAAGCGTGTTTTTTTAGCAGTATTAACATGTTACAGTGTAAAACTATAACTACAACATATTTTATTAGGATTTATGTGTCAGACCAACAAGGTAGCGTTTAACTGTGAAGAGTAAGGAAACGGTTACATGGATTTTGGATTTTTCACAGTTAAGATTTTACGATGCAAATGTATTCAGTTCCTCTTGACTCAGAACATTGTTACTGTTTTTGTTAAATGGCTCAAGCCCAGGAAGATTAGACCGAAAAGCAAATTTTCAGGTCTTGCCGATGATTCACAATTTTATTTGCTCTGGACCTGCCCTTGGTTTTTTAAAAAGATGAATATGTTGGGGTTTTTTTTCTCCCCTTTTTTCTTTTTATCAAAACCCTTCTGTTGTAATTCCTGCTGAACGTTTTTTAGGGTTGTCGTCCTGCAGTGAGACGAACATCTTCCTCAGCCTTTCACCGCAGACCTTGCCGTGATTTGGATCTACTAGCTCTATGTTTTTCGATGGTGTCCTATAGTTCATTCTTCCATGCTCTGCACACACTCTGTAATTTGCCTCTTATTTGATGGGCAGGTAGCTGCCTTTGGCAGCCGGATTCCTTGCTAATCCAGGCGCCAGCCTTGCTGGCTGTTTGGCCGGTGCTCCAATGACATGGGTGGGTACGGCTGGTACAGGTACAGCAGGAATGGATAAGTGCGGTTGCCGGGATGTTGCAGCCACGCTGAATTATTGGAGACGGGCAGGAACAACGGGGAATGTGCGGGGAAGCATGGCACTTTGCACGGAGCCATTCCCTGCTCCCCGTGCCAGGGCATTCCACAGTCTACCTCCCTTCCCTGCCTTTGTGACAGGATGATAGATCTGCTTTATCTGCATACAAATTCATAACACATATCTGGCCCGGAGAGAGCGAGGCAAAGGGGATAAGGAAAGGGCGATCAGGAGGTTGGTGAAGGGAAAAGAAAAAAAAAACTAATGTTGGTAGACGTGGCTTTCCACTCCTAAGAATTTGTCATGCCACATGGCCCTTCATTACGTATGCAGCGCACAAAGAAAGGGAAGCCTAAGCATAGCTAATAGGAAATCATATGAACAGTTCTTTCTCCTTTTTACTGTCTTTGCCTCTTTGTATGAAAATGCTCTGGCACAGATTTTATTCTTCAATATATTCTTCAATAAAACATCTAATGTTTCAATTCATCTGATCACAGATGACAGAAAAGTTACGATTTACAATTTTGAATTCAGTAAGCTATCTCTGCACCCAGCATGTTTTGTAAATGATAGGATTCTGATTCGTGTGCAGAATTAACATGCAAACTGTATTAAGTTTTGAATTTTCTACACACAATGGCTATTGCTGAACATCTAAAGGGCCGGAGACGGTCTGCAAAATGCCCCATTCTGCCATTTGGGGAAAGGAAAAGAAACAAAGAGCTTAGTTTACGCCAACAATGGCTCCTTTTAAGGCTTTATTCAAGTTATCTTCAAATTGGTCTTCAGTGGAAAAAGGAGGAGTAGTCTAGAGTCCTCTAGGTTTGATGGATCCTGAAGAGATCAGTGCTATAGTTGGTTTGATCAGTTTTTTTTTAAACCACTTCTCTGAAAAAGTTTTTCCACCAACCTAGTATTTTTAGCTGCCTTAACCTCAAAGCATAGCACAGCGACTCATCAAGAAGAGTTTGTGCAGGTTGCAGAAAAAAACAGTTTTACACTTAGAGAGGATCCTGCTGAAGGGATTTGACAGCTTGTTGCCATAAACAGGGAGAGCTTGAGCTGGTTTGAATGAAAATGAAGAAAACGTCAAGCTGTTAGTGTTTAGTCTGACACAATACAATAAATTCACACTTTGAGGCTGCGACAGATACCGCAGAGAGTGTGCCAAGGAAATGCTCGGCTTTTCACTTGCTATTGGGTTTGTTGTATTAAGACTGGGCATGATTTATAATTTGCAATTTCTGGCACATTCAGCTTCTATATTCTTCGTAATCTAGGCCAAATTCTGCTGAAAAAAAGGCGAGAAAATTATGTTAAATTTACTTATTGGAAAATGTTAAAACTGTTTTTACTAAATCGTTCAGAAGAACTCCACAGAGAGGTGGAAGAGATTTGTAGAATGCATAATGTTAAGGTAAACTTAATTTATTTAACTTTTTCTTGGGCTTGCAGGTGTTAGATAACCTATATGTTGGATTATGCTGTAATTCAGTTTGTGCTGCTGTTCACATAGGAATTTAATATTCCTAAAAATCTAATTTCCTTGCAGTATTGCCTCCTCTCAAGTTTTATTCTCAATGTGCAAAGTGTTTCTAGTTCTCCTGTTTGCTAAATGATCTCTGCAGATGTTTAATTTTTAATTTTACTTCAAGAATACATTCAATTCAGATCACAGGTGAAATGTTTAAAACAGCTTGCATCTTTCTTTGTTTCTTGTTCAGCCAGAGACTTTGGGGGAAGCTCACGATATAACAATATTGTTAGGATAACTAATGGAGTATTATCTGTTTTTCAGCCTTGATTCACATCAGATCTTGTAAAACAAAAACAGCAGATCACATTTTTAACAAGCTGTCACTGAGAAACTTTGATTTTATTCAGATGTCAGTTAGCCTCATTGCTAACTACTTCCAGTTGATTAAAGAAAGTGATTCTTCAGCCTTCACTTCTTTTGGTACTGTGTAAAATCTAGTTACTGGAATTTTCTAAGGTATTTAATCTATGTTTGTGATGCATTTTATTATTTTCTTCTGTTTTTGCAATCTAGGTTGCGATTATGGTACCTCCTTATAGATAATATTTAATGAAGTCAGAAAACCTAATTTCCCTAGAAATCCAAAATTTCTTGAAATTGTCCCTTGTCAAAGTGGTTCTGTAATATACTAGATATGGGTAGGATTCATGGTAGATGGATAATTTTTTACATCAGCATCTGCATAAAAGGGTCCATAGATGGACCTTTACTATCTAACTCTGGGCTGCTGTTGTTACGAACAGGCTTGTTAAAACAATAAAACACCATTCAAACTTGTATTTAAACAACAATACATGCATGCAGTTGTAAACAAGCATATCTTATTCTTCGGTAAGTTAAAAGTCGCATATTCCTAGCTGCGTAAAAAATGACATAGATAAAAAGTTTTTATTTGTAGAAAACTGTGTTTGCATTTTTCTTTTTTTGGAGGAGGAGGAGGAGGAGGATTGGGATTCATTTAGATAGATGGGGAGAATGAGAAACAGAAGAAAAGCTTGATTCTTACTTCACAAACATGAGGACTGGAAATGACAAATCCTGTAAATTAATGGAATAGAAAAAGAAAACATAACTTCCTGAAGAATTAAATTAGCGACTATTTTGTATTGTGCAAATCTTTCACCAGAGAGATACTTATTACCTTGTAGCACAGATTTCTTTCTTGTCGACCTAAGTTCAGATCATGTGGCTTTCACTTTGCATCTTCTTTGTAGATGAAAACACACGTTTAAAGTCCACTTCCATTCCGCATGCAGTTTACATTTCATTGCATTTCACCCATACACCGTGCCGAAGAAAGAAGCCACAACTTTTCAGCGCATGATCTTTGTTAGGATAACTGATCCTGGTGTACATCGTGGTGTACTTTAGATGTTCAAAGAAAATGTACGTAAAAGAAAGGCAGGTGTGAGTGCACCGAGAAGGAGATGGAGATGTGAAAGCAAAGAGAAAAGATATTGCAATGCATAGGGATGGGAGCCCCAGCAGGCGTATGTGTGAGTATGCATGTGTGCATGCCCTGCACAGAGGGATACAATATAATGGATAAGAACCTCTTTGAAAGGAAAACACACTCAAATTCAGTTAATCTCCTCTGTATCTGTATTCCACCGTCAAGCTCCTGCTCTCATCGTCCTGCCTCTCATTACCTCTGTTAATCTATTTTTGCTCAACCCATTCAACACCCCAGTGATCTCCTCTCCCCTTTTCCTCTTTTCCAGGGATCCCAGGCACTTTTGACTTTTATTTTACTCAAGTTGATTCCTATTTTTTTTTTGTTTGTTTGTTTGATTGTTTGTTTTTAAAAGCATTTCTTGAATTTTTGTGGAAAGTTGTTTGCTTTTAATCTCTTCTTTCACTGGCTGACAGGAAGACTTATTTTATATTCTATGGGTAGATATTGCTCACCCTTCTTTGGGTTCATTCATTTTTGTGTTTAGGTTTGGGTCTTAGCTCTAATAGATGCCATCTTAAGTTATTGCTTCAAAATAAACTCTGAGCAATAAATCTGAGCAAATTTACTACAGTCTGCATGGAATTTTCTGGAATTTTCACTTGGAATGAGAATGAGAAATTCACGATTGCCGGTTTGGATTTTCTTTGCAGGCTCAATGTCTGTGCAATTCTTCAGTGGATCAACCTCAGTCAGGTTAATGATCCTTTACACTGCTCTAAGTGTTTACATGCACTGCTGATGTAAAGCAATATCTTCAAGGTTTCTAATTAGTTTTTTTTTGTTGTTGTTTTTTTTTTAAATGTTATTTCAATCTTACATAAGTAGTCATTTGTGAACAAAATATTTCAGAAGAATTGTTTCTAAGCAACATATTTGCTTGGAAACGTTATAAGACACAAATAAAGGTTAAGTTTGGCTTAGCTTCATAATAATGCTAATGCTCATTGACACAATAGCAAACCGATGTGACTTGAAACAATAGCATAGTGCAAAACATCAGAGATAATCTTAATTTGCACCAAACTGCTTTAAAAAATGACCAGAGCATCCATTTTAGGAGAAAAAAAACAACATTTATTTTGTGTTTTTGTGCTAAAGTCAACAGCTTTTTCAACAATGGTAAAGAATAATAATACTGCTCTACCATCAACAGCTTTGTACAGATTTTTTTATAGCTTATCATTTCAAAGAGAAGCAAAACAATTTCAAACAACTCAACCATTTTATCCCGCAGATACCCACACAGACATACTTCTATTAGAACGCTGCTATGATGGAACCAGTAAAAACACCACCAGCAGCTATTAACTTTGTCTGAAGCGTATCCTCTAAATGTCTCTGTGTCCTCAGAGAGACCATCATTTCTACATCCATTTGTGGATAAGCTGCATCAGCATAGACTTGCACACATCCATCTTTAGACATGCTGCATCAGCATGGAGACGTGACACGACAACACCAGGGCCGACGAGCATGCAAGGGCACTGAGACGTTAGGCCGCCGCCATATGCAGTCATCCTTTTCCTACCTCTAAGCGCCCTTCAGCCTATGACCTCGACGTTGGCTCTGAAACCTTTGCTCAATATGACAGATCTCTCTGCACTTCTCCGCAAAGCTGAAGGACCTTGGAGGTTTAGACGGTCTGATTTTGCGATGCCTCGTTGCTGTTGCCGTTCCTGCCACAGCGATAGGTGCATCGGTCCCTGTTTGTTTGTGTCTCCCACCCATTACCCGTATTAGAAGATAACTTCTCGCGTCTCCAGGAGTGGCAGTGTCTTCAGGGGTCTTCATCTGCTCTTCTGCTCTTGTCTTTTATGTCACAATTGTCTTATTGTTGTTGAGGCTCACCATTCATCAAATTGTAATACAGCAAAACAAACTATTAAATAAGTGAAGATGTGAAAGGACCTTAGCAAAAGTGAAGAAGCTCAGAGCAAGGTAACATTTTTCAACCTGGATAGAGTTGTCTTTCATTGTTTGGCAGAGGGTACTTCTTACCTTTTCCTCCTCTTTCCTCCTTCTCTTAGAGCAGTTATTAAACCTTTCTCTGGATTTCAGTCAATTTAGCTTTCCTATGTGCAATTGTCCACTTTCAACCTGAAGGACATTAAGAAGACAATAGACAGAGAAACCTTCTCTTGTCAATGGCAAATACTAAGATAGAGCTTAGCAAATGTGAGAGTCACGAGAAGTTATGAGCTATCACTCCATTTTGGGTTTGGTTGGAAAGGCTATTGTAATGGTGTTGTAGACTAAAAGAGGAAGGAAAGTACATCTTTCTTTGGGGTCTTATTTTTATTCGTATTTCTTTTTAAATCGATTATGCATGCACATCAGCATTTACTTCCTGAGTGTCTTTTTCGGAAAAGAATTTGAAGGGAGATTTGGAAAACAGAAAGATGTCTTTTGCAGTGGACGGCCTGTACCTGACATGACAGCAGTCAGACAGACGTGGAACTGTCAGTAATATGTGTGACACAAAGTATGTGCCACCACAAAATACATGTCACTACAGGAAACCGTCTCTGTCAAGTAAAAAAAAAAAAAAGAAGGTTTCCAAATGTTCACACTCCTCTTGCAAAAACAGACCTGTGCAATGTCTCACTCCAAATAATATTCCCATCCAGTGTACCGTTTGGATATCTTCGTCAGGCCTTCTTTCCTTCTTCCACAAAATTATGTTATGCACTATAAACAAAGGCTAATTTGAGGTCAGGCATGAGTTGTGCTAGATTTCCCTCCCCAACTGCAAGAACAAAGGAGCTTAATTCATTTACAGTGAGGAAATGAATATAGTTAAATAACTTACTTCACTGTAAATTAATTTACAGTGAAGTAAGTAACTATCTGAACATCATACTTTATGATTTCCGGATATTTTTATTTATTTTTTTTTTAGCTCATGTCTCTCACAGTGGACATGCACCTAAGATGAAAATTTCCGACCCTTTCATGATTTCTAAGTGGGAGAACCCAAGTCGCAGGGTGTTCGAAATTTTTTTCTCGCTGTAGCTCACTACTCAGTTATGAGTGTGGTTGATGATAAAATAACAAATCAGCTTGACATTGTAGGATTTGCACTCTGGCCACCTATCATTTAAAAGCACCTTCATCAGACCACATTTTCTCTAAAACAAAATCCAACACACTGACAAATTCCACCAGAAATATTTGACTTGGGTATATTCCTACAGTCTTTAATATCCAATCAGATATAGATTTACTATTAATATTAATACATTTTTTGTTGTATTACACTGCATTTTATGTTAGATTTGTAATTGGTTCCGCCAAGTGATTTGAGCTCTCAAGAAAGGGAAACAAACAAACAAGGTTCGACAGAGTATGATTACTGTCTTTGTGTTGGCTCTCCCCGCACCTCTTCACAAACCCCACAAGCTATAAGCATGCGTTCATGAATGTCGTCATTGCCCCCATCAGTCACTTCTTTAATTAGAAAATAATCAGAGTTGGATGAGAGCTTCATTAAATCTCGTCCTTGAGACCCATCAGCCACAAACGCAGAAGTGGGATATTTATCACGCTTATGAAAAGAACTCGGTTACCTCCTCTCGACTTTGTTTGCACTGCACAGAGACAGAATATTAGATGGCATAGGCAGACCAAGGATAGACCAAGTGTTGAGGCCAAAGAAAACATGTTATTAATGGAAGAGGGAACAAAGGGGAAAGAGTTACGTGGACAAAAAGATAGACCTGTAAGGAGTGCTCATCAACATAAATTCACACTGTTGGGCAGCACTTTCCATCCAATATTGATCCTACATGACCATTATGTCTGCTTTCAACATTTCTTCTTCTTCTCACTCCAGTGTCTTTCTGAAAGCTGATTAACTAACCCTAAATTACATTTTAAAAAATATTTTCACTTCTGCTTGCATGCAAAGCTGCAGCAAAGACAAGTCTGTCTGTCAAAAGACCCAACGGTCTGATGCTGTGTACGTAAATGCCTGAGTCTGTAATTAGATTGTCATGACATATTTGACGTGAGGCAAATAATATGATCTCTTCAGAGACAGACGGGGAAAAGTGCTGTGTCATCCAAGCAGATTAATGACACATTTGAACAAAAAAACGCTCAACAATAGGGGCGATTGAGACCCAAAAGAATGATATATGAGGGCGTGGACAGTGACGGACGGATGGAGAGGAAGGGATTGCTGATGGATAGGGTGTGCTTTGACAGAAGTAATAACAAAAGGGGAAAGGTGCGGAATTAAATGGGAGTTGTGTCAGTCGTCAGCTAGAAATATTCAGGGTTGAATAATGTCTGTAATATTCATTTTATTGTTGTAGTGCTTGTTGAAGGGCTTGCTGTTGGTCATTGTGATTCCTCACAAGGCTCTAACTGGATTACGGCGGTCGCAGGCTCAGCTGAAATGGCAGCAGCAGCTGTGTTGTGCAGCATCTGTCCGACAACTCACTTTCTGTTACAGCATCCACCTGTAGACGTCTTTCTTCAAATATTTGTTCAAAATAGAGATTTTAAGCGGTCCTTTAAGTCACTTAGGCTGAATTTTGTTGGGGATTTTGACAATGGGCATATTGTTAGAAGCCCAAGGGAAGGTGATAACCCTGACCACTGATCCCCTGCTCCCCGCTGAAGTGGTACAAGCCGAGGCTGATCAATGTGGATCAATGTGGAAGAGTGTGCTACCGGAAGACACTGCATGATGAAGATGGGCAATGGCCCTCTGCTCATGTTGTCTGTGTGGGATCATGTGGTATGCTCCATGATCTGTATTTTTTTATTCATTTCTTTCTTGTAATTGCAAATTAAGGTCTCATTTTTGCTTATACTGTCTTACAGTCAAAGACCACTTTATTAGCTACACCTTGATAGTAACCCAAACCATTTTAGAACGACTTAAATGTCTGAAATAATATTTTTGGCAGATATATTTTTCTATAGTCATGAGACAATTGTTAAGTAGTTGCTGATTTGTCGCCTGCACATCCACAAAGCGCAATCCCCTTTCCACCACATCTCATAAGGGCTCTATTAAATTGCGATATGACATCTACGGACGCCATTGGAGCGTCGTGAAGTGACTGCTGTGACAACTTTGAAATGATTTGTGGCAATCGTGCTTTAGCTTGTTTAATATATCAATAAGATGGACAAACTGTGATAGAGGGATTTATGTCAGCTACAGTACAGAAAATATATGATGCTTAAAAAATGCTTACTTGGTACAGTTCTCATTCGCTTACAATCATCGGCGTGTCAATGTGTGCGTGAAAGGGAGCGACTGATTTCATTGTAAAGTGTCTTTGAGTGTCCTGAAAAGCGCCAAATAGAGCTCTGGAAAAAGTTAAGAGACCACTGCACTGAACTCCATTGAAAACCTGGTTATTCCACCAAATATTAATTTTTGAACCCTTTCTGAGTTAAAACGTTGGTTGTTGTTTCTAAATGAACATGAATTTTTTTAATTTTTAATTTTTATCTTTTGCATTGTTTGAGGTCTGAAAGCGCTGTGTCTTTTTTGTTATTTTGGCCATTTCTCATTTTCTGCAAATAAATACTAAATATGTGCTCTGAATTTTCAGAGACATGTTGTCAGTAGTTCATGGATTAAAAGAACAATGTTCATTTTACTAAAAACATATAGCTATAGCTATAAAAAATGTAAAATCAGAGAAACTGATCATTGTAAGTGGTCTCTTAATCTTCCCCAGAGCTGTAAGAAATGTGGCTGTTTGGAAACATTTAATTATATTAATAATTTAACAAATTATACATTTTTGTTCAAACTCAATTTCATCGTATAATGAAGATCTCATAGCTGTCTTGGTTGCTCATCCTGAGTGGACTCTCATACAAACCACTAAAAGTGACTATTGTGACCAAATGAAAGAGTTGCTACAGAACATAACACAAATTCCTGCTTTGTGACTCTTTCAGTCTGTAGTCTTTACACTGTTCTGGATGGGTTTGCTCTAGGCTTACCATTACTTTATGGAGTAATGAATGCTAATCCTCTCATATCTGCTTCAACCTCAAGGCAGCAACATTAGCAGCCCAGGCCGGTACAGTGACATCCTTTGTTGAACTGGAATTGCAATGTGTGCTTCTGTTGATGGGTCCATGTAAGAGGAGATGTCTCCTTTACCATTTTTCTGATCCTCGTTTCTTGGGTGTGATCTTTCGAATGTTTGCCTTACCCGCGTGATTCATCAGAAGTAGAACTTAATAATACATTCCAGCACCCTGACAAAAAGGCATCTGATCCTGACTCATTTCATCCAGGGGGCACGGATTGAGAAATAAATTAGCCATTTGATACTACTAATTGGGGCTGCACAGTGGCGCAGTTGGTAGAGCTGTTGCCTTGCAGCAAGAAGGTCCTGGGTTCGATTCCCGGCCCGGGATCTTTCTGCATGGAGTTTGCATGTTCTCCCTGTGCATGGTGGGTTCTCTCCGGGTTCTCCGGCTTCCTCCCACAGTCCAAAAACATGACTGTCAGGTTAATTGGGCTCTCTAAATTCTCCCTAGGTTTGAGTGTGTGTGTGAATGGTTGTGTGTCTCTGTGTTGCCCTGCGACAGACTGGCGACCTGTCCAGGGTGAACCCGCCTCTCGCCCAGAACGCAGCTGGAGATTGACACCAGCAACCCTCCCGATCCCTCTATGGGACAAGGGTGAACAGAAAATGGATGGATGGATACTACTAATTTCTTCAGAGGTCAATATGTCAAAGAGCCCACATAATTATTTTTTTTTTGTGCTCCTAAGCAGCTGTGATTATTTGCTTTCAAAATCACAGTTTACAGAGATCAGCGTCCTGACTGTCATCAAAAGCATCCTTTGTTTTCACTTTGGAGACACTTTTGTGTGTATGCGAAAGATTACAACATGAATCAAAGGCGGCTGCTAGGCTTCGTCAGCTTTTGTTCCTTTTACAAGGACAACTTCACATTTTGTATCCCTGCACATAGAATATCTACAATCTTCAAATAGAGATGCAGGCAAACAATTTAATATGTCTTGTTGGCCCGTCTCTCGGGTCTTCTTCACAGTGACTGCAGAGCATGTTTCTGGATTACCTTTGGGATTAAATCACAAGTTTATAAGTTATAAATGAAAGAAGTGTATCTTCGGTAGACTGTGAAGTCAAAAGCACCGCTCAGTCGTTTGCATGCATTTTTTATTGCCGTGAATGTCACATCAATTTTGCCCTTTTAACGACACGGTGGACCCATTTTTTTCAGGATGTTACAATTGTACAGCAAACAGCTTGAGTGAATTTCAGAAAGTGGAATTAGTTGCAAAAGCTTTAATTCATTTAAACCCATACTGGGGCATAAACATGCACTTACCCCAAACCAGGAAATATTAGATAAGCATTCTTTAGTGAGCTGGTATAATCCTGGCTAGATATTTAACCACTAGAGTTAATTTTAATTGGCTGTTTTTGTGGGCAGTTGTTAATTTTAGGTGTTAGATTTTTTGCTCCACATACATATTAATCTCACTCTTCCTGGAAATTCTGACGATCTTTGTATTCATACCAAGGATGAGTGTACTGTATGCAAACTTATGAACACCCCTGTACCTCCAGGTACTTCAATACTCTGTTTGTCATAATTAGGCCCAAATGCTGTTGCATCCTTTTGTGCGTATTCACTCGTCCTCCGCCCAGGCGGCTTTAAATGGATCTCCTCTCTAGCTGTCTCCTCTGCCCGGTGAATGAGAGATAAAGCTGAATTGCAGTATACTTTGAAGATTGTGAATAGAGGGATGGCGTGAGGCTGAGAGCAAAGAACAGATGAAGAGAAAAGATGAATGGATTGAGGCTGGAGAAGGAAGGTTAATTGAAAACGAGAGAGAAGAAGAAGAGCCAGATCTCGGGGGCTGTGTGGTGGCCTTTCTCTATCTCTCTCTTTCTCTGTTTTTACACATGTGATTGTGAATGCGTGATCGCGCACGTGTGTGGGGTTTTTTTTTCCCCCCCGTCTGGGGGGAGATAGGTCTGTAAACCTAATGAGGACAAAGCTAATTAGAGACTGCCTTGCACAACTCAGCGTGACATTCTCAGAAGACCAACAACAGCACTTACTACCTACAAGTATGCCACATCCTCTGGAGAGGAAAACTCACTGCAGAGGCTTTTTTTAGTTGAACTTGGATTTTTCGTTTTATTTCATTTTATTTTTTTACAAGCATAAGAGGAAAAAAAAAACAGATTTCTGTGCAACCACGGCCAGGTCAGGGAGTTTATTGAGCAATGAATAAAAATATGTCTTGCTGCTGAGAAGAGGACGTTGGCATTGCACTCAACCCTTCCTTTTCTGACCACCAGGATATTCCTGTTCAAAGCAGTCAGCAACACATCCTGATTGGTTCAGGCTCAAAGGTGTCATGTGACCCCAAAATCACATGATATGCAGCCCTACATATTGTGGCCCATTTCCCTCATCTGCCAGTTTGTTCAACTGATTTCCTGTGCCATACCCAAAAAGAATACATCAGAGAATTGCATCTCCTGGAGCTCTGCTGCAGCGGTTTCTACCTTCATGTGGAGTTTAGAGTCTGTTGCAAATGCAGCAAGATGGAGGGAAGCTAAGTTGACAGAATATGTTGAGGACATCTTATTCTGTCTTGGTAAATGAATGGTTTACAAAGGCATAGCTAGTGATGGTGAGATGAAGCCTCATGAGGCATTGTACCACTTGAGCCAATTGGTTCGAGAAAGGGTTCATTTCTTGAGGCTTCATGTGCACACGAAACCACCTAGTGGCCAGGTGTACAATCACAGCCCGCTGTATCTTAACACATGTGATGCATTGAATTTTTGTCTATTATGGGTCTTGGGAATGACTTCACAAAAGGTGTACATATGTGTACAATAAAATATTGTTTGAACAATAAAATATTGTTTGAATGTATTCTCTGTGTGTAATTATTCCCAAAATAGTAGTGTCATGTGATATGGCATGTTGTGTAATAATGTTTTTCTGTGACTCTAGAAAAATGGCATGAGCTTAATCAGGCAGAGGACAGTGAAAGTGCTTGTGGAACTAGGGAGGGGGTAGTGAATAGGCTAATGCTTGTGTAACTTGGATGATTTCATTCATTTTTATTAAGAAACAACAATTTCTCCACAGTTTTAGGTTTCAAATGATTTCTCTTTTTTGACACTACTTCTCCAGCCTTTGAAAAGACAGGCACACATGATGCCGGGTGCATAAATAAATAAGTGCAAGTTTGTACAGATTGGGGTACAGTGACCGATGATTATAGTATAGTATATAGTATAGTAATGAAATACCTTGGCTGGGTGAAGCTCCAGTTTCCTCCCTATTCTCATGCAAGGCACGGTAGTGTCTTAGCATGGATGAGGTGTTATTATTGTACCCCAACTCCTTGGTGCACAATAAACACCTCACCTTTACAGAAAATAAGAAACAGTGAAAAATACAGTTCCTCATAAGCAAACCTAATGCATCTGCAAATGTTCAGTTCACCTTACCTCTCGCTGGCTCCATCCTACTCCTATCCTGTCCTCACGCTCCTAAATCTCCTATCTATCTATCTTTCTCCTAAACTCTCCAAACACCAAACTAACTGTCTCAAACTAAATAACCATTATCCAAACTCTGCTATCCAAACTATCAAAACTCTATCCACTCTCTCAACTGACCGCAACTCGCCTACAACAACCCACATTTTGAATGGAGCCTGTGGGGTTTATAAAGCTGTCAAACCGCGCGACAAAATCTGAGCCATTTCCCGAAGCAGTCACGTGGTACAGCCGGGCAGCGAGGCCTCGGACGTCATCGTTTTCGGCTCCTCCCCTAAATGAAGCAAGCCTCGATACGCGCTTTACGGAAACGCCCCCTCCATTACTTGACACACGCCTCGAAGCCTCGGCTCATCACGTAACATCACTAGGCATAGCTAACAGATGCATCTATGACTGCTATCATAAGTTTACTTTCAAATTAACTTTTCTCAAGCGTGATGAGACATGATGAAGTGAGAGGACACAGATCCACGTAGATTCTGGGAAGCAGGAGAAGACCTGGTCATTGGATTAATTAGTTTCAATTAGTGAGCTAAAGGTAAAAATTCACCAACAAACCAGGAAAAATATGTGGCAGCTCATAAAAATATCTCACTTCACCAGGCTCAATATACAGTGCCTAAAAATTGTGCTCCTAACACTCAAGCTTTTCCACAATTCACCTCTGTACAACCAGAAAACAAACCTGAGTGTTTGGTCTGAACTAGGCCTGTCAGTTCAGACGAAAGGCAAACAGTATCCTTTGAGGGGGAATGTTTGGAGGTACTCTGGGAGCATGAGCACTTTGACACGGGTTGTTAGGTTCCTGTAATCGGTGCCAGAGCAGTTGTTTCTAGTGATAGCTGGACTCGGCCACGGTTACATTTTGCCACCGATTCTCTTCGTAACCTTAATGGACATAATTTCTAGTCACAACCAATTATGCTGAGGTGATCTGCTTTGGTGGCCTGTTCTGGTTTTTGCAGATGATGTCGTCCTATTATCTCGTCCTGATGCTTTAGCACAGAGCTTCTCAATTCCAGTCCTCAGGCCCCCCTGCTCTGCATGTTTTAGATGTACCTCTACTCCAGAGCAGCTGATTCAAATGATTGCATGACCATCAAGTCCTGCAGCAGGCTGTTAATCACCCATATATTCAATCCAGGTGTGTGACAGAAGGGAAACACCTAAAACATGCAGGGCAGGGGGGCCTGAGGACCGGAATTGAGAAACACTGCTTTAGCCCATGATTCATCACTGAAAAGGACATTAGACTGAATATGTGCTAAAACAACTGTATACAAAACAGGTGTAACGGCCAGCGAATTAGACTCGTGTGGGCGTGTGCGTGTTTGTGTGTGTGTGTGTGTGTGTGCGTGTGTGTGAGAGAAGAAGCTGCCAGTAAACTGTGAGTTGTTACTTCAAGCAGAATATTGTTTCTGTGTCAATATTTGCTGCTGTTCACACAGCATATAATCTTCATCTCAGCATTATAACTAGGATGTTGAGAGGAACGGCTGCCTCAGTTCACTCGAACATAATTACAGTCTAAACACACTGCTGATAGAGATACTCCTAAGCTGCTACTGTTAATTTCAATCAAACAGCTGACTTAATTACACATGTAGCTTCTTGTACTTGTAATTTAGTCTAGCTACACATCAACATGTCACATAAATTTGCTTGCAGGCCAGAAGGCGTTAACATGCACAGAAAAAAAAGCCAAGACCAGTTTATTATAGGGTTGATAGGATAGCATTCCTAAACATTAAAAGAAAATGTTTTAGAGTGGTGGAGTTTCTGTTGCATCTCATAGAAGTGTCATTTATTTATTTGTGTCCATAAGGAGTTGTGTGGACTATTGTTCCCTGGGTGAGAAGCTGCTGTAAGGTTGAAGTTAATCTTTTGTTTATAATTTGTTTGGAAGCAGAGACAATATTATTACAAATGGCGACATTTTAAGTCTTCACCACCGTATATTTGTAAACAGTGCAGTTAACATCATTTCCCCAGAGAATGTGGACCTTTACTTCAACTGCGACATTTCCAAAACGTTCAGCTCCGGCATGTTCCATATCAGACAGCAATGGGCATCTGCAAATTACAAGATTATTCATAATAATAACTGCTACAATAATAAGACTGTCCAACACCTAAAAGCCTTTGGATGGAAATTGTGACGTTGTTGTGCACAGAGGAGCCTGTCTGCAGAAAGGTGTGTCGCTCTCTCTGTGAATGTTTCGCAAACACAAAACAGAAGATGCAGCCTGTTAATGGCTGTGACTTATACTGAAGTGGGAGGGGTGTCCCCCAGGTTTTCTGCACTGTTGTGTGAAAGGTGTGTGCAGAGACAAACAGTCTGCAACCACTTAACCAAGCGCCAACTGCTTTGGATGAAGTATGTGGGAGCCTTGCCCTTATCAAGCCCAAGTTGTGACTTGGATCTTCCCCTCAATGCCTTGAGACAAGATTCAAAGTTTCCCCATAAAGAATTTAGACTTTACTTGTTCTCCCTCTCTCAAAACTTGAAGCTTTGCTTAATGGGAGCTTGAAAAGAGAGGACACTGGATTTTGAGTTATCCTTAAAGACTTCAGATTTGTCCTTTTAAAAACTGAAGTCCTGATTTTTATTTGTCATTTTGTAGAAATTAGACTTGACTTGAGTTTGTCTTTAAAAGCTTAAGTCATGACTTGGACTTTGTAATATCCCTATAAAAGGTTTAGGAGAAAAAGACCAAGAGAGATGAGCTACAACAGTGTTAGAAAGCTGGATCAGAAATCTAGAACAGTTCAGCTCCACTATATCAGAGTGATGTCATTAGCCATTATGGTTAATGATTTTGCCCCAGCATTAGCTTCCTGGGCTAATGATTTTTTTTTTTTTTCTACCCGCACCCAACCCAAACATGCTAACTCTGCCAGGCTAAGTGATGCAGTTGGGGGCTGTAATTGGTCTTTTTTGCTAATTGAGCACTATAGCTAAAAGCTTTTCTCAGACGGTGTGTCATTTGCGACACGTAGTGGATTTACTGTCGGGAGCGGCGTCCGTCTGTGAACCCGTCCGCTGTTTCATGCCAGACAGCTTCTGCTTTGCGCGCAGCGTCACTTCGGTCGTTCACTGTGATTCTTCTGGCCGTGGTTCTATCTTAGTCATCCCAGCGGCGTATCTCTCTGCCCACTTAAATGAGATTTTTAAGGTCATTAACTGATCCAGGCTATTATATTGGTGCACCAGGGGTGTTCCAGATTTGATAGACGATTGGAAGGAGATAATGAGACTTATATAGACACCTCTTATTAGCACACACAGAGAGACAAAGAAGAAGAAGCCATAGAAAAAAAGCTGTTTATGGCCAGATCTGCTCCCTAATACACTGTGTGATTAACCACTGCATGAAGGCTGGAGTGTATTACTAATAAAAATATAGCCTCTCTATTAGTCTGCATGTGTATGAGTGTCTGGCAGCAGTCGCCGTCCTCAGACAGGCTTGTCTTTGTGTCGTGTCTGATGTCATAATTTGTCTGACGTATGCTTGCCAACAGGAACCTTTAGTTAGGAAATCACTGTTCCAGCATGTGTGCGTGTGTGTTTGTGTGCTCAAATCTGTGCTTGTGTATTCCCATCACAGCCTTTATCCAGACGGCTCTTAGTTGATTGAAGGTTGTCTTTGGGAGCAGGGCGGAGGCAGAGCTGCTGAAAGAGAATTAATAATGCACAAGGGTTTGGGATGTCCAGAGTTGAGCTCCACAGTTGTCACACTGGTCACGGTGCTGACGGTGTGGCAGCAGCCAGCTCAGACAGAAGGGAGTGGAAAAGGGCGGGCAGGGGGAGGGGATCCAGGAAAGATCAGAGGAGTTGGATTTTGTAGTTTTTGTCAGAATTAGTCATTTTGCTTGGGTAGATTAAAAGATCGTTTTGCATCAGTGGGCGATTAAGCCTGACAGACGCGCTGGAAAGCAAAGTGCCGGTCAACTCTTTGAATGGTACACCTTCAGAGTCGGTGCTGAAACCACCTGCACAGATGGTCTTTGATTATTACCAATAGGAAAACACATTGGGTATTTGTGTTTCTGTCTGCCTCCCGCTGGCTTTCTGTCTTTAAAGTCTGCTCAGGATGTTTTTGGTTTGATCAGTGGTACTCTTGACTTTGCCTCTGTGTTTAGCTCACAGAAATTCTGCTGCAAGTTTTGTTCTTTGTTTTTTTATTTTTGGTTTTCACAGATAAAAGAAGTGAAAAGTAACACAGCCTCAAAGTGGATTTTGATAACACAATTGATCATCATGCAGATGAACAGACCTGCAGTATTGTCTAAAGGTTATGAGATGCCGTTTTTTTTATTATTCTGGTGGTTATTGTTTAAATAAATCTTGATCTTATCTGAGGGCAATGGCATCTCACAAGACGTCCGCTTGTGAATTAAACAATGTTTTCATTTCAGAAATAATTATATTTACAATAGTCCGAAAAAAATATTTGACTGCAAAATAGATAATAGTCAACATATATTATATCCCTGTACTTGAAGGAAAATATTCATAACTCTTTTCTGAATATAATGTATAACTTGAAGTTTGTCCTTGAAGGTTTTTTCAGTTTTTTGTGCAGCCACTCACTGCTAAACTGAACGCTATATCAATCTTTCACAATTAGCTGCTTTCAGTTGTTTTTTCTCTCTCAGAGAAATAACAACCTTGCTAAGTTCAGACCTTTCTAAAGATTTCAATGTCAATCATTAAACACACTCTGCAAACAAGGCTTCAACCTGGCTAGGAAGTTAGCTAACTCTAGCACCAAGAATGCTATGAATGCATTTTGATTGTGTGACCAAAACTGCAAAAAACAAAACAAAACCAAAAAAAAAAAAAACAATGCCAAGCTATTTATGTAGTAATAGTATTTAAAACACACAACATGGTTTAGTCCTCAGGGAACTAAAAGTGAGTATACAGCACTAATATAAGCAGAAAACACTATGCTGTTGCTATTAAAGCAATGGCCAGGACATTGTTATTCCAAGTCCTTCTAGATACTGGCAGAGATTGCTGAAGCCCTCGTTCTTGAAGCGCTTCATTGGGTACAAATGGGTAAATTTCCAAGAAGAACATAATTGAACCAGTTTCTGATGCTGGGAGGCGGTGTAATGAATTGTGGGGGTCAATACACCAAACTACCAAATATTTTGACTTACCCACTTGTAGCTTCAGTGTCCTTGAACTTGGACTGCAAAATTGTTGCGAGAAATAAATTGGCATATTTGCAAAATTTGTTAGCAAGAAGTCCATGATATTGTTTAACAGTTTGGCAGCAACAAAACTGAGCAGATCTTTAAAAAAACGTGACCCAAACAAATTTATGCAGCATTGGAAGAGACTAATATCAACTTCTCTGTACTCTTTGACACTCAAACTATATCACAAAACGTATTTAATCACTCTTAAAAAAAGTGGATTTTGCATGATGTGACCACTTTAACACATTGTTGCTGAAGACTCCAGCATTAAGTATGGAACATTTTGACAGATTTTTCCACATTTGTCACAATGTTCTGAGCTGTAGATACTTATAGATACCCGTATGAAATTGTTGGCATGTTTAAGGCTCAAAAGAGGGAGAACATGAAATACATCGGCGTCAACGTCAAACAAAACAGGCTTTCTTATTACAATAAAATGACTTGAACATGAATGTGTGCACATAGCCTCCAGCCTGCTGTCAGATGACAACATTTACCCTTTGTCGTCCAGACCTTGTACCAGATTGTTGCATGTAATTGCAACTTCACCAAGGGTGATGTTTTATTGGATAATAGGACTTTAAAATAGCGCTGTCAAAGTTAACAGGTTTTCTGCACTCCGTAGGGTTGAGGGATACTGCAGACGTTGAGTAGAAATGTGGTGTTAACAGGAGTACCCCCTTTCAATTTGTATGGTCATTTTATTTAGTGCGGATGTAAAAATTCTGTTTATCGTAATTTTAGAAACACTTTGTCTTTCAGGCGGCAGTGCAGAAAGGGGTCACAGTGTTGACTTTGTTCTTCAGTATTTCCTTCGGTACTCATCAGTTTAGATTCATGTTTACATTCAGATATGAAAGTTTGCACAATGGCTTCACCGTGATATGGTTTTCAGTTGCTTGATCTGGTTCTGGTTGGATGTTTCTTGGAAATTTGCACGTCCTCCTTCTTCATGCTTTTTCCCTAAACTTCCAAAAACAAAAGCAGTTGTGCAGGTGACATTCAGAAGAACCTAGATACTTAAAAGAACACCTTAACATTGAGACACTTGGTTCATTTTACTGCCATTGACATATAATTTTGCATCTTTACTGATTCTTTACTAAAAAAAATCAAGATCTTTTTTTAATATTAAGAGATGTTTCATAAGCTTTAAACCTTAAAGTAACATATAAAAATGTGTTAGGTCATCTGGATTCGAATGTGATATAAAAATAGCATTTTTTAAAAACCTCTTTCTGGTAGATTTGACATGTTTTTACAAATGCTCTGTTATTTTACTGACATTTCAACTAAATGAGCAAAGTGATGCTGCTCATGTTTAAGCAAAGAATTAGTGGAAATAACAAATGAATCTCTTTTAGAAAGTGTTTGTTAAGGTCTTGTATCAAAAATGCACTTATAAATTAAACTGTTCGATCTGAAACTCAGGTGTTGCTTGCTCTGGGACCTTATTGTGAAGGACATGAGGAAATAGCTTCACAGTAAAACAAAATAAAAATCACAAGTTCACTTGTTTAGCTTCCCTCCATCTTCAGGGACGCTATCTGAAGCAGGAAACAGACAGAAAGTAGCCAACGTGATAAGACAAGACGACGAGAAGATAGAGCAGTTGGGATAATGTGTGAAAGACAGTTTTAAGTGGCCTGTTGGCACATTAGCGTGTCACGGGACAACAGGCAGACAGCTGAAGGCAGAACAGAGTCAACTTAAGCAAAGTCTGGCAGTTAAC
Organism: Gambusia affinis; assembly: GCF_019740435.1. Classification (NCBI taxonomy): domain Eukaryota; kingdom Metazoa; phylum Chordata; class Actinopteri; order Cyprinodontiformes; family Poeciliidae; genus Gambusia; species Gambusia affinis. The sequence continues at coordinate 23,939,783 of NC_057873.1, forward strand.
AAACCTGAGAGGAACTGCGACTTCAGATCAGACAGGTTCACCATTAACCTTCACTGACACTGTCTAAAGAAAAGGTGAGAGAAGGGACAGGAAAATGCCTGGGCATTACCATCTGCCATAATTGCGTGCCCCGACAGAAGCAAGGTCACAAATAATAGTTAAACCTGAAGGGGTATTCAAATATTCTGAATTTTCTGAGCTGCAAATTCAAGCAATAACTCGAGTTAAACAGGCAAATGTGCGACGGTGCTCTGTGTCAAAGAAACTATAAAAATGATCAATTAATTTAAAATTTCTTTATTTAGTGCTATGATTTATAGCAGTCACTTTACTTATGCTTTCCCTTTTGATTTGGACATGCCCAAATGATTATTTAAGATATGTACATATATGTATTTTTTATTTTAATTTTGGTGAGCTTCATCGCTCATTATGTCCTGAGTAGCTATTTTTCATCATGATTCTTTAAATAAAATATTCTGAGTGTTTCAAACCTGCTAAACTCTTAATGGCTGAAAATACAGTTGAAGAGCCAACGGAGGACTTTATGTAACAGTGATACGCACTGGCAAACGCATTCAGGAGATGACATGCTTAAGTTTAGTCTGCCAGAGGGAATGCACTTCGAAAATCAAACGACATTAACCAATTACCCCCTGATCAATAGTCACAGGAACACACGGGGATGAACTGGACTCGGAGCTCTGATAATGTGTTCCTCGAGGCCAGGAGGCAGGCTCTGAATACCTTTCCCGTCTCAGCGCCGGCCAATGGAAATGTCGGCAGTACCCCCAACACGCTGCCGCTCTCCAATGCGAAGTCTGTCGCCAGGCAGAACAGCCGGCGCGAAGAAATCTGAGGCGCAGATAAGGGAGACATGGATTGAGATGAAACAGAAGGGGTGGGGGTGAGAAAGAGGAGAAGCGTCAGGAATAAAAGAGGAGCTGGAAGAGTGGATGTGTTAGGTTGTGAAAAGCAGGTGTTGCAGCGGGTCGCAGTGAGCTGCAGGTAATCTCACCGAGATAAAGCAGCGGGCCCATAATTCCCCACGAGAGGTGGCACTGTAGTGTTGTCAGGGCTCGCCCTCCGCCTTCCCCCACTCCTCCCTTGGATCTTTCTTTGAAATACTTTTACTTTAACTTTTAAAAAAAAAGAAGAAAAAAATCAGTAGTGCTACGAGAGGCTAGTCGGTACATTCTGATGAGGTAGCCGGAGGAAGAAAGAAGGAGAGCAGCAGGACTTCTGCTGTGCGCCTTCTCCACGTTTACCTGAACAGATCACAGCAGCACTGCAGCTGCTCTGTTCTGTAGTCATGATGAGAGTAAATATCAGCACCGGGCTCAGAATATTGAGGTGATTGAAGCAGAAAGATGGGAACAATGAGAGAGAGAAAGAGAGAAAGGTAGAGTCAAAAAGAAAAAGAGGAGGAGACATCTAAGATATTACAGCTGTCTGGGGGAGTATTTGAAGGAGCCGGCATTATGAGAGTGTAAATTACACTCTCTCCTTGTCCCCTTAGGCTGCTGGGTGAATATAATCACCCACAGCAGCAAGCACCCAGACACACACACACACACCCACACACACGCATGCACATTACTCTGTCTATAGACACTGGAATAATATTAGACTGCTGTTAGTGTGCTTGAGTTTGCCGCTCTCGCAGAAGGCTTCAATCATGTATCGATCCCACGTCAGTTCTCCAGCCTGCTCTTTTCCGCAACGATCTCAAATATTGACACATAACTCATTTGGTTAATTCGGGGGGCAATCAATAGTCACTTATGGAGCTTTTGCAACACATCCAGCAGTCTCAAGGGCGTTAAAGTAAAGAGGGATTAGGACGCGTTATTACGACAATACTTTTTCTTTTGATTGTAGCCAAAGACACAGAACTTAATCAAAGTGGTGGTTCGCTGTCTTTCTACTCTGTTTGAGTTTGCAGAGGTCTTCTACTCATCGCATTTTACGATCAGATGAATGAATTTATGAATTTCATTGGTATGTCATCGGTACCAACTTAGGTAGTACATATTTCCTAAGTAGAAGAAAAATGATACACCTGAGACATTTCCTTTTCTTTTGCACTTACCCTAGCTTTAAAATTATGGAGGCACAGACAAAGATTTTTGGTGTGCATAACATTTGGCAGCCTGGTTAACCTTTGCTGAACCCCTTTTAATGTAGGGCTGGGCATTTATCGCATGTTCGACATTTATTGTGATAAATTTCTTACTATGATAAGAATTCTGATTTATCGTTGTCATGATAAGTTCTTGATCATGACAACGTTTAAAATCCCAAAAGCTGTCCGTATTGTCAATCCCGACAATATTATTATAATTCATAATAATATGAATTATTATTCATATCAATAATTATTCATGTGAACAAATATTATATTAAGGTATCAATAAAACTGAATCAGTTTGAAAATTTGATCATGTGCAGTTACAAATCGCACTTCATTGTGTGACTGGTGTCCTAAAGAAGCATATTACAAACGGATACGTTTACCAAGAGCAGTGTTTGTGTTTGTGAGGCCATGATTGTTGTCACGCTGCGACTCCCATTCAGTTGCCTATAAGAGAAGTAATAAATAGTTTTATTTTTACTTTTACCGTTATCGCAATATTACCTTCAAAACTGAAGTCCATATGTTTTGGACTACCACCACCCCTTCTTTAAACTTCAAAAAATGTCAACTAATAAACATCTGAACATGCATTTGTGTTCACTTCCCTTGCTTTTATCTTTGAATGAAATGAGGGAAAGTGGTCTGTTGCCCAGGTTGGGCAATCTGTTGACAGCTTGCACACCCCACTGACTTGGTCTTTATGGAGAAGTGGCAAAATCAAAACCTGAAAGTGATTTGACATCAATTTAAAGTTTGCAATAACTCAATGTAGGGGACACATCAAACATCTAGAGGAATGAGTACTGATCACATGAAATGAAAGTTAAACCTTCTGGGCTGCACACAAAGTGCTTTGTGGTGGAAAACTAAGACTTCATCAGCCTGAGCAGAGCGTCTTTTCAGTGTAACATAATAGCAGCGATCCCATGCTATAGCGATGTCTTTCTTTAGCAAGAACAAAGAGTCGATAGGAAGATGGATGGAGCTAAGTACAGGGCAATTTTGGAGAAAAAAAAATAGGCAGAACCACAATCCTGAACATACACACACAGTTCCAATGTAATAATTTCAATCAAACATATTCATGCATCAGATAATCCTCAGAACCTAATCTGACTGAGAATATGTAACCAGAGCAAAAAATAGCTGTTCACAGATGCTTTCCATCCAGTCTGAGCTGCTTTCCAGTGGCGGATGTGCAAAATACTGCCACGGACTTTGTAGCTGTAATTGCAGCTAAATGTTATTCTCAGAAAGTATCGACCCAAGTGAGCCGAATTTAAATGATCAGCACGCTTTTAGGTCTCTTCAGTAGTAAAACAAAATAAAGAAAGCAATGTATCATTTTCTTACCACTTCACAATTATTCGCTGCTTTGTTCTGATTACATTAAATCAGTAAAACAGATTGAGAATTCTAGCTGCAACTTAAGGAAAAGCAAAAAACGTTTAATGGCTTTGATTCCCCCCCAAAACAGAGAAACCTCTGAGAAAATTATAACATTTATCTATGTGAACCTCTCCTCCGATTTTCCTTCCATTTCAGCTATTGATGACAGCTGAAAGAGTAAAACCATTCATAATTTCAAAAACTCTTCATTAAAAAAAAAAAAAAAATTAATCACCTGATTGTTCTATGTTGACATACTTCATTATGTCTAGTTTGGCTTTGAATCATCTTCTTGCATTAAAAAAAGAATCCCCAAAAAAATAAGCGAGAGGGATTTGTGAAATCACCCAAAGTCACTTTTTTATTCTCATAGACGAAACCGAAAAAGAGCTAATACAGGCCATTTATCTTCATATATATATAAGAGAAAACGACAACCCCAATTTGCTTCCTAATTGATAACTTAGGTTCAAATCTCTGTTGCAGTGTTGCAACAACTTGAGTCAAGGGTCTTTCCTTCTGATACTTAGCCGCAATTAGGAGACAGAGTTTTCCAGTCGGCCATACATTTGTCTTCATCCTCCTCACCCCTTTCTCATACCTCCTTCCTCTCTCTCCCACCCAACCAGGGTCGCTGTTCCAGGGAGAACTGCAAGTACCTGCACCCTCCTCCCCACCTCAAGACACAGCTGGAGATCAACGGAAGGAACAACCTAATTCAGCAGAAAAACATGGCCATGTTGGCTCAACAGATGCAGCTCGCCAACGCCATGATCCCCGGAGCACAGCTACAACCAGTGGTGAGAACGAGACTCATGACTTCAGACGTTTCAATATTTGCTAATTAAAAAGTGTTTTTTTTTAATATATAAGTGCATAACAGGGTCAGATTTTCCTGTTTTGTTTTGAGTTTTACTTTTTTCCTCGAGGCATGTAGAGCATTTACTGACATTTGTAGTTACTAATGACTGATCTAACTAATGAGCAAAATGACGGGATCATTAAATCAACCAATGACCAGAATCTTTTTTTATATATATATATATGTATACACCTAAGAAGCATTACTTGGATCAAAAATAAACCTGCTCAAATGTGAATTCACTGAAAAATTTAGAAAATAATCCCTAAAAATAAGCAAAAAATAAATAAAAAAGAGTCTCTGAAACCATCCTAAGACACTTTTTTGTGCTGTAAGTAGAAAATGATGCCATGTCTTGCATTTAAGATAAAACAATATTATAAAACAACTTAGAAGATGTAAGAAAATTCAAGCAATAATACAATTACATAGTTAAAATAGTTTTTGATGAAGTTCTGAAACAATTAAAACTTTAATTTTTATTTATTTATTTTTTATTTTATTTTGCTTTTGCCAGTTTTGCTCCACACCAAGTGAAGCAACAGAAGTAGAACTGTACTGGAGTTGATTCAAAAGCCTAAGATTTATTTAAATTATTTTTACAACATTGATATATATTTTTTTTTTTATTACCATCGCAGTTTAGAGTTACACCCCCCAGATCAGATATATGTGCCAGTGCAGCAAAAATGACACAAACGGCATACAAATGCCCCTTCCAGAAGATAGTTCTCGTTATGACATAGCCCTATCCTGCACTAATCTCTTTGGACTGATGCCTGCCTCACCTCAAGATGTGGAGAGCTTGAAAGGAGTGACATTCCAAAGGAAACTGGATGTATTTAATCGAATAATTCCGCTAAGAAATATTTGACCACTTGGGACACATGGAGGGAGGGTGGAGAGGGTATTGCACTTCCAGATGGTTAGTTGATGATTAAGATTTTTTTTTTTTTAAGTGCTTAACACCACAGCAAGATGTAACTTACTCCTTCTGTCCTTACAAAGCATCACCCTCTTTTTTCCAGAGTTCATACAAATTATTTAGCAAAAACCTGTAGTGTTGAGAGCAGTGCAAAGCGTTTAATTTCTTCATATTTAGACCCACAAGAGTCGTTGTTTTTTAAAAAAGCGGCGAGATAAAAGAACCAAGGAGCTGCTCAAACAAGCAAAACGATTTAGCCAGCGCTACAATTCTGTTACAAAATAATATGAACTATCTGTCGATGCTTACTGTCTAATAAAAAGTATCATGAGCCCCATCACTCACTGCCAGATGTAATGGATCCCTATTATCTCCCTCTCTGGACAGTTTCACGAGTGAAGTGAAAGCACTTTTTTTTTTGACACAAGTGATGAGACAAGTGGTAGTCGTGGGAGCACAGGAAAAGAAAAACAGCTCAAGAGATGCTGGGATAGAGAAGCGAACTTTGCACTCAGAAGAAAAGGAGGAAGGAAGGAGGAAACCTAAAGTCTGAAAAAAGGGCCGTCCACCTTTGTTCCTTTTACACACAACAAGCTCTCTTTTTAACTTTTCTTTGTAGGCTAAGTCTAAAGGTCTGCTGACATTCCATTACCTTTACTTTACCTGCCTGCCCGCCTTTTTCCTCTGTCCCTTTATCTCTTCCTGCCTCTTTCCCTTACCGCTTTTCTTCTGCTGCTGTGTCCATCCCTGCCAGGCTGTCTTCTTCCTGCTCTCTTTTCAATACTTTCTCACCATGACATAAACAACAACGAAAAAAAGAAAAGAAAAGGAAAAGAAAAGGCTTTGCAGTTCCAAGATGATCTACTGCTTCTCTAAGTCCTGCAATGGATTCTTCAGCCTTTGTTTCTCAGATTTTGTTGATAGGCTCTGGAAAAGAAGTAGGAAAAAAAAAAGACTGAATGAATACAGTTTTACTGCGTCACTGAACAGAGAGAGTGGGAAGCATAAATTTCAAGAGGCTGACTCCGGTTCTGCTCGTTACATTTATTGGCATTTATTGGCACCACTAAATCCCCCTGTAATCTCTTGAGTTATTGTTATTGCCACAAACTTTAATGCAACTTTTTAGAAGCATTTCTAGTCAGGCGAACCTGAGGCAGCTGACAAAACTACCCACGTAAAACCTACTATTCAGTTAAGATGCGTTTTAGAAAGATCATAAGAAAAAGTGGAAGTTTGCCAGCCTGGATTTCAAAATATCATGTGTGCCGATTTGTTAGGTAGTGGCAGGACAGACTGCATGAGAATTATTTTAACAAGCAAAAATCACATTAAGCCGTCAGAAACAAAATCTCTTGGATGAGAACACAGGCGAAACGTTTTCCTTTGAAAATGTAAAGTGGGTTAAATGCAATAAAAAAAAAAAAATAAATAAATAATAATAATAATAATAATAATAATAATAATAATAATAATAATAATAATAATAATAATAATAATAATAATAATAATAATAATAATAATAATAATAATGTAAACTGGTTGAATTGTGATAATTCCCACAGTGAGGTTGGGTTATGCTTTTTTGAACTAGCACCAGATAAATGCAGAGTGAGAATTTGGACGTGTGAAGTGTGACACTTTGCAAAAAAAAAGAAAACAAAACAAAACAAAAAACTGTTCTTTTCACCCTGTTTTTACAAATGGCCAAAGCTGTTTGAAAATATGCTCTTTTTTTTTCTCCAACAAAATGTATTTGTTTTGACAGTGATGCTGCATTCCACCTTTTTCTAATACAGAATAGGATCGCCTATATATTAAAATATCATACTGAATAAGCTCCAGATAGAACATGCACTTCTCCTTAACTCAAGGCCAACGCAGAATACATTTGGTTCCATAGTAGCAAGGTTGAATGTTTTAAAGTGCAAATAACCACATTACTGTTCCAATAGAGATTATAACCAGAAAGTATTTCGTGAGAAAATATATTCGTTGCATCATCACCACCCCCCTCGCTTAGTTCGGTGGTTCCAGGCTTGAGAGAATCTGCGGTATCGTATATAGAGGCATTCCGAAAAAGGCTATAAGAGAGGTCACAGCTCCTTGCTGCATGACTTCACTGCATTATTAAAATATCATGACTGCGAGCCTTTTGCAGTGACATCATGTCTTTCTCCACTGCTCCAGTTGCAAATACCTCGAACGGAGACCTCAGCTACGTCCTACCTACCCAAATCTGGACTCCTCAGGCATTCCTGACCCGGAGGAATTTGACGCTTCAAAACATCATATCTTACTTTCCTGAGAAAAAGCAGAGCGGTGAGGCGGCTTCGAGGAAGAATGTAGCTGTCCGGCTCTGTCTGCTCTTGCTCCTCCATTACTCACCGTGTCCTCCCAGCTGACAGTCCTCGGTCCGGGGGCCGAGGTCAGGAGCGTGCAGGGAAAACTTTCGGTGCTCTGTGTCAGTCTGTTTACACCTCAGCCTCTGTTTTGGAAGATTGCGAGGAGAAAGGAGATGTGAGGAGGATGTTTTCTCGGGTAAATTTCTGTACAGCACAAACAGGCAGAGCAGAGAAGCACCTCTCCCGCATCACACAGATTCACGGCTTGACTTCCACCATTACTACTGCTGCGATGTGTGTGACTCTAGTCCAGGAAAGCTATGATCAAAGACATAAGACGGCAACACGTGCTTTATTTGTCAAACGCTTGCAGATTTTATTTATTCACGTTACAGTACGCAGTCTGTTTGAAACATCTTCATGAACGTCACTATGTGTTACTAGGATATCATTACAGATAAAACACAAAGTAGTGAAGGAAAGCGAAGTTGGGTATTCAATAACTTTATGCAAATAAAAATCTGGGAAAAGTTCGTGTCAACATATTTTCGACTTGATTGGTCAATGCTTTGTAGAAGCATCTTTCGCGTATGCAGATGTGATTTTTGAAGTTAACGGAACAGTGGATCAAATAGACAAAGAGAGACAAAATTGGAACCATAATTTTAAAACAAAAGAACTTCAGTAGCGGTGTATGTACGTATAATTATAATTAATAACAAAATCAAAAATTAGCCCACAAAACAAGCAGCTCATAAAAATCTAATCGTCTTTTTGTGGTTCCTGTTTCACTCTCCTGCTTCTTAAAACCTTCCTCTTCTCAGTTAACTTTGATCGCCACATCTTGGTACGCTTGCAGATATCTCAAAGCGTTTCCATTTTCGGTGTGCGTTCAAAGCTTGGGGTTTTGCCCTCCAACCCGACTCAACTTGAAACCTCGTCACAGCTTTCTCCCTCACCTGGCTGGTGTATTCCTTGGTTTCCATAATGTAATGCTTTTTGTGTCCACTGATGTTCTCTGACAAAACCTCTGAGGCCTTCGCAGAACATCTGGAGCTATAGTGAGATGAATTCATGCAGATGCCAGCAACTGGAATCAAGCTGCGTTAATGTGTCTTATTTAGGTGTAGTTAAGGAGAAGAGGCTAAAATGTGCGCACTTTTTTAATTTAGAGTTGGAAATGTTTTTTTTATTTTTTTTATTCCATTCAGTTTACGTGAGTGCTACTTAGTGTTAACCCATCAGAAAAAATTAAATTCTGTTGACGTCACGCGATGGAAGTACTGTACATCTGGAAAGGATGTTTTTGGTTGATTTTGCTTAATTTTATGTATTTATCCATTTTTCTTTTTTGTGTTGTGCAGCCCATGTTTTCAGTCACGCCCAGCCTTGCAACGAACGCCAATGCTGCGGCGGCAGCAGCCGCTGCGTTTAACCCCTACCTTGGCCCCGTGTCACCCGGCTTGATGCCCGCTGACATCTTGCAAAGCGCGCCCGTACTGGTCACCAGCAACCCCAGCGTTCCAGTACCTGCTGCTGCCGCCGCCGCCGCTGCACAGAAGCTCATGAGGACAGACAGACTGGAGGTGAGAAAGACCAAAAGAATATAAATATAAAAAAAAAAAAAAAGAAGATATTTCAAGCTGTTGATCACAAAGATGAAATGGATTAGCATTATTAGCTGATAGTTCCAAATCAGCCCCAGATTAGGAAATAAATTAGCAAAGCTCCAGTAAACGTCGCGCTCGCCAAGAATCATATTTTTTTCTCTCTTTTTGTCCGAGTTGCGCAAACAGACGAGGCTTTGAAACGTCAGCCGTCGCTTATTTTGAATAATAAAGGCAGGCGTTGGAAAGTCTTGCCTCAACAATGTTTGTTTGTAGGCTTTAATTATGCATCTTGTATACAGTTTTTGTCACAGTAACTACACCTTATTATCATAACTCAGTCACTGCCAAGAACTTGGCAGAGGGAAGAAGAAGAAGAAAAAAAAAGACACTAATGAGATTATCTCTCAATAAACATTAAACTTGTTCTAATTAACAGGCTGCAGACAACTGTGTTTGGCAAAATCTCAAGTAGTTCGGCACAAAAACTGTGTTCCTGTATAAAAAAAAAATACTTCCAGTCTTAGATGAAAAACAATTAATCATTTGAAACCTGATGAGCGCCCCTCCCCTTGCTCACTAATTGGACGGTAAGTCAATCTCATCCATTATGTAAGCTGCACTCGGGGAAACACTCGCAGCGGAATAATGGCCAAATCGTTGGAGGGCAGGCAGGAGGCGTGTGAGGACGCTGGGAAGCTTGCATTTTGCTCTTGTGATGTTTGGTGGCAGGGTAATTGACAGGGGGGACAAGGCCGAGCAAGTCGCCAGATTGCTGTGGACGAGCGGGTGACGTGTGACACGGAGGCCTGGGTCAATGACGGGAAGGGAGAAATGGAGCGGGCAATCGGAAATCGATCCTCAGACCTGTTGTGGTCGTCAGAGGAGGGTTGGAGGCGAGCACAGACACGGATAAAAAAGGAAATGGCACAGATTGGATGTCACAGACAAAGGAGTGGTCAGGCTTGATTGCAGGCTAAAAATGGTGTCATTTGTGTCTAAAACTGCTTTCTTGAAGTTGGTATTTCACAGGAAAAAGTGGAAAAATACAGCTCCGTGGAAAGTATTAATACCTCTTGGAAAAATCTTTGCATTTTGTCATATAGCACATAAATGTATTTTATCAGATTTTTTTGGGTCAAATGCAACACAAAGTACTAGATAGTTGTGAATTGGAAGGGAATTACAGCACCTGATTTCACTTTCTTTTGCAAACAAATTTGGAGAATTGTGGCATGCATTTCTGTTCCGTCCTCTTCACTCTGATTCCCCGTAAATAAAATCCAATGCAATCAAATCCCTCAATAAGCTACCTATTTTGTAAACAGGGGCTACAATTTGAGTATTTCTCAGAACAGCTGCGCAAAAACCGGATTACACAAAGGTCTGTTTGAGAACATTAGTGAATAAAAAGCATCATGCTAACCAAAGAAAATAGCAGAGAGCAGGGATGGGAGATGGGAGATTGTGTTGACAGGAAAACATTTCGTTGAGTTCTCTGCAAAAAAAAAGTGTCAAGAAGAAAGCCACTGTTGAAAGACAGGAGTCCAGTTTAAAAGTTTTCTGCATGCAGTGCAAGGGACATGGAAAAAAATGAACCTGTTTGTGTCAGAAGAGACCAAAACCGAACTTTTTGGATCTTTAACAAAAAGTTAAGTTCAACAAAAAGTTCAACAAAAAGTTCAACAAAAAGTTGAACCAATCGTCCCAACCATGAAACACAGTGGTAGAATTTTACATTTAAATGATTGTAAGCGGATTTTTTCCACTTTGCAATTTTGTGCTATCAGAATAAACCCAGTGAAATGTGTTGAAGTTTGTGGCCATCATGTGGCTTTATTCAAGCGTTTGCACCGTATTTATGAGTTTAATCAAGTGCCAATAATTCCTGTTTATTTAACTTAAAAAAAAAAAAACAACAGTAACAAGAAAAAAACATGCCTGTTGCTGTACTTTTGCACCAGAATTTCTTAAAAACATCTTAGAGAGACTTGCCTGCCTTGACTTAGATTCTCTAGTGTGTCGTCTAAAATAAACATACCAGAAATTCCATGGAAAAAAAAACAACAACTCTCATACCAGTCAGTAGATAATTCATTGTGGCTGGCAGAAGGTCCAATTTTAGAAGACAATCTTGCAGACCGCTTTCTTCAGAAATATTTCTTTGTCGTCTCTCAGACTTCTCTTCCTAATCCGCTTCACTACATCATTATCTCCATGTGCATTAAATCATTTGTTCCCTACCTGCAGCCCAGGTGATGCAAATGTCCCAGAGGGACAGTTACTGTGGGGCCAGAAATATGATTAAGGGCCCCTTTGTGTGTTTGTGGAGTGAATTAGTTTTACTGATTTAACTCCTGCTAATGCATAACTGTAAGGAGACGCTCGCCGGTTCACACCTGCCGCCCCCGAACGCCTAATCTGTTATCGTTTAATCGTCTCTTGCCTTCTAATCTTTTTCGGCGGCACCTCTGTCTCCTCACTCGCCATCTGTCAGTCGCTTACTCTTAATTCATCAGCCCTGCTAATATCTTCTGTTCTCCCTCGCTCCCTCGCCTGCCTGCCCCGCCAGCATCAGCCCGACAACAAGGCGATCTCGCTTTAGAAGAACGACAAACAAACTAAGAAAAAACCAAAACAGAAAAGCCAAGGAGGTGTAGCAAGGGTAAGAGGAATAAGATGGATGTAATGTCAGTCATCAACGTTAGTCGGTGTTGGTGAACGGGGGTTTGTCTTGTCAGGGTTGTTTTCCGGATAAAAGACTTGTAAACAGGCCTTGTGTCGTCATAGAAACGCCGGTTAGTTCAGCCCGCCATGAAAATATGTTTCACTCTGCGAGGGCTAATGGTGAAAATGCAGCTTAGAAAAACAGCCAGGTGGAGACATGCTTCTTTAGGGTAAATCATTGCTTTGAGTCACCGGAGAAAATGTTTTTCTGTGTTTGTGTGTGTGTGTGTGCGTGTGTGTGTGTGTATTCCCTGGTTTTGTGCGTCTCTGTGTTATTTATTATGTGTATTCAGGTGATTGCGTCAGTTAAAGCCTCCCCAGAGGCCAACCAGCCGCATATTTCCCATGGGCCTCACTTAAGCTAGTAAATTTCATACTGAAGCAATTACATCCCTCCTTAGCTTCCTTCTGAGGTCGTGGAGATGCTGCCCCCTTCTGTCCATCATGGGAACAACAACAAAAAAGCTCACTGAACAATAAAAGCAAGTCGTTGTGTCAATCAACAAAAAATGGTCAAGTTTGTCACAGTTTGGATGGTTACTGGGATGCAAAGTTCTGAAATCAAATTGATGCTAAAATATTTTTCATATTTTGTCCTTTTACCACCAAATTCTTAACTAATTTTATTGGAATTGCATGTAACAGACTACAAATTAGTGTTTTTCTTTTTCTTTTTTCAGCAGTGTAATCAGGCATTTATAGACACCCCCTTTACTCCGACACCTATAAGTAAACGGTTTTCCTGTATGTCGTTTAATCTCAGTATAGCTCTTTTCACTCTATAAAGTTTGATTATACAAATTTAGGGAACAATTATCATGACAGGTCACAAAACTCACCAAACAGCTCAGGGTTGAGGTTGTGAGGAATCTCTAAGTAACATTAGAGGTTACAATGAAATCCCAGCTTCTGAACGTCTCAGAGAGCGCAGTTTAATCTGTAATCTGAGAAGGCACAGACTATGACACGACTCCAAAGTCACAGAGAAACGGATGTCCAGATAAACTTGCAGGCCAACTAGGGCATTTCTGATCAGGAAGCAACAAAGACGTCATTGTTTCAGAGGAGCTGCAGGAGTGTGCAGCTCACGTGGGAGAATTATTTGTTGACAGGAAAACTGTTTGTTGTGCTCTGAACGAATCTGGGAGGACAGACACTAAAGAGTGGGAGGAGATCCCCCGGTCAGATCAAATTAGAAAGTAACTTTCTGCCGTACAATTTCAGCGCATTCAGGGTGATGCTAATCATCATCCTGATCCCTGATCCACTCCTCTAGTGGGCATGCTACACTGGAAAAGTTCATGTAAAGATGAGGGAACTAATAATTTTTTGAAGGCCACCAGAACTTAAAAGACTTGAGACAGAGGCAGAGATTCTTCTAGGGCCTAGAAGAATGTGAATACGTGACTAAAGCCTAGAATCTAGGCGGAGGACAAAGACTCTAAACATACAGCCAGACATACTAGGACGTGGTTTAGATCAAATCATTAATCAAGTCCACTCCACAACCCAACTGAGAAACCTGTGGCTGTACTTTAAAACTGTTGCTCACAGGTATGCTCAATTGAGGTTCTAACAAAATATTAAAAATTTCAAATCCGTGAACTCTTTGGCAAGGCATTGTAAAAGGAGCAGCAGTTCAATCACTTCTGTCTTGTCCTGATGTGAACGTCTCTGGATGAGAGGCAGTGACGTGTTCCCTGTTCTGTTTGTCTCCCAGGTTTGCCGGGAATACCAGCGAGGTAACTGCACTCGAGGGGAGAACGACTGCCGCTTTGCCCATCCGTCAGACAGCACTATGATTGACACAAATGACAACACAGTCACTGTGTGCATGGACTACATAAAGGGCCGCTGCTCGAGGGAGAAGTGCAAGTACTTTCACCCCCCGGCTCACCTGCAGGCCAAAATCAAAGCCGCCCAGCACCAAGTCAACCAGGCTGCTGCCGCCGCAGCCTTGGTAGGTATCTGTCCGATAATTACATTGCAAAAGCAAAGGAGCGTATGGAAGAGATAAATTCAGATAGCTATTCCCAACTCATTCTCGATTGCTTTGTGAAATTTTGAAATTCGGAGCAAGCGAAACATGCCACCAAACCTCTTGCATATAGAGGAAGACGCTTCTGTCCTACTCATGAAAATCTCCATTACATCTGCAACTGTGCAATTAAAGATACACATGCTTACTTGACTGTGCTAGCATGTGACTGAGCCTTCTGCTCCTCTCTTCACTCGCCCTTGTTCTGCTGCTTCATTAGCCGTGTATTTCGCTGCTCACAGTCAATAGTTAGCCTGTGCAAAATTTTTTTGCTGAGAGGACAATTGTGTGGAGACTACTGCCCAAGTTAGTGTAGTTTCTGCAATGCAGAGATCGCTTTCTCTAGGGACACACAATAATGTTTTGCTTAGCTAAGTGCTGTAGATGACATTGTGCAGGTAAATCCAGAGAGGAGAATTAGATTTCATGCTGAGATGTTCCTGCATATGCCTAAACAAAAAACAATACTGTGTTTACTGCTGTTTATTCATCGAAAAAAAAAGAAAGAGTAGAAAGTGAGACTGACATGTAGATTGTGAGGGAAATTGTGAAATATTTCAAGACTTTATTGCATGGGATTTTGACGATTTTGGCTTGCAGGTAGTAACAATCCAAAATTATGTGTCTTGGAAACTTAAACTTTTACAACAATTAAGAAAAATATACAAACTTGTTTATTGTATAAATGTTATATAGCGATCATATTATGGCCCTCACAGTCATGGGGAAGACTGCTGACTTGATAGAAATCTAGAGGAAAGTCACTTCATGCTTCCTTCTACAACCTGTATGAAGATTTCATTTTAAATTCAAAATCATGCACACAAATACGGCTGCAGGTTATGTGAAGCACAATAGGCCAACCATGTAAAACTCACAGATTAAAGATGCCAGTAAATAACCTCCAGTGGCATAATCAGTTTTAATACTTTGCAGTAAATAAAACACTGAAGTACCTAATTAAGATTAGAGCACAAGGTCAAAAAGATTGTCATCGGGACAAGATCCTAGTTCGCAGGTAATATGTCACAAGTTCGTAAATTAAACATAAACACCGCCAACCACTCTTATGGACACCCATAAAGATGTGTAAAAAGACAGATAAAAAAACATCCACTGAAAGATTTAGAAAAATACAACATTGGTGCAAAACAATAGTAAGTCCTGCATCAACAAGAATAGCTTGAATAAACTTACCGGCACCCTGAGATGGAATGACGACTTGTCCGAGTTTTACCCCACTTCTCACCCTTTGACTGACAATAGATGGATGGATGGAAACTTAATAACCGCCATAATTGTTGATTTTAAGGTTTTCTGCAGGTTTTGTGAAAGCAGATGAGACGGACAAACAAAAAAAAGGAGTGTGTTCAGATACAACTCTTCTTTGGGTACAATAAGACAAAATAAGGCACCCAGTTTATCATTCAGCAAAATAAAATACACTACACCAGTTTCTTCCCACTGCAGTGTCTGAGCCTAATGCTGCTTTATATTATATAAATTAGGGATCAGTGATCAGAGCAGGAAGCCTCGGCTTTGAGGGATAACTGATGGGTTTTGCGTCTTAAGCAGACAAATACCAACTCTAGTCTGCTGCAAGCCCAGTCAATAAACTTCAGCTTCAAATACTGTCATCAAAATATGTTCTGGTTAAACCTGCATTGATAGTGACTGATAGTTTCCTTTTCCCCTTCATTAAACTGGAAAAAAGAAGGTCAGCTGATCCTCCTCTCTCAACAGAAATTTAATTTTTTCAGCTCCGATTGACGAACGTGAATTTTTGCTAACACTTTATTTGACGTGTTGGGAATAAGAACGTCATGACACAGTCATAAACATGACATAACATTTGTCATGGGCATGAGTAAGTAACTTTAAAAATTATGTAGCTTTATGTTATTAAAGCTAAAGTTTAATCAGTAATACTTTTATAACAAATTCATGCCAGATCACGATTTCCTGGTTAATATCAAGTTGTCATAACATAGACATTTTGAATAATGTCAACTTTGTGTTAAAAGTGTCATGATTTAAAGAATGACACTTTATGACAACAGTCATAAATATTCAGGAAGACTTACTCATGTTCATGTCAGATGTTATATCATGTTTATGACAGTCTTATTCACAACCCGTCAAATAAAGTGTTACCAAATTTTCCTGCTAACTGTGAACGGGCGTTTGTTCAGTCCAGTAACCCTCTGCGCATGCTGTAGTCTTGTAAGTGGTGGATATTGCATTCAAATGATTTGTTTATTTTTTTTTTGTTTGTTTGTTTGTTTGTTTTCCGACCCACACTGCACTGCTGCCCCCCCTCTTCCCCATGATGCACCTTCGCTTGCTGGTTTATGTTATTGCGCTTGAACCCCATTGGCCCATTGCCGCATCACGCGCTCGCTGCCTGCTAATTAAGACTCAGTCGGCTGTCAAATCACTGAAGCGACCCCTCGACGCAACTTTTGACCTGGTACTATGACCTTTCACCTTTTAGCTTGGCATGTCGCCATGGTGTTATGCATGTCATTAACTGATGAAACTGTGGGAGCGCCGATTGGGGATGAACTGATGTGACGCCTTAATTCTGTTTACAGAGCACTTTCTCGCTCGAGAAATTAGTTCAAAACACCAGAAATATTTGATTCACAAATCAAAACTCACAGTTTAGTTCATCGCCTTTTGGTGAGCCTTCAGTTACGGCCTTTAATAGTGTCTTGGTAGTCTTTGCATGTTGGTGTTATTTTTCATTTTGCATGAGTAATTGGTAAGACAGATGTCATAAAAATATTAACATGTCCCACGCTAAATATCTTATTTCTCTTCACTGACCAATGATGAGAACTAGATCTTGTACTATCAATGTTCATATATTCTTTAATAAAATTATTATGTCTAATCCTTTACATAAGGCATTAAGCTGTTTAGCATCAATCACGTGGCTACGTTTATTGCTAATGTTGCTGAAGTAGCTCAGTAGCACCACATTACGTGCTGCTCTAACTTTGATGTAGCCCACTGCTAATTCATTTTATTTGTATTAGCTCTAGCAAGATGAAAACTTTGCTTTCTAATGGAGTTTTCTCTTCTCTCTCTTCTGACTCTCGCTGTCGCCACTCTTTGTTTTTCTCTCACTCCCGTCCCTTTCCTTTTGGTGTCGTCCCCCTTATCAGGGGCTTCCTCCTGTTTTGCCTCCTTTGCCAAAGAGACCTGCACTTGAAAAAGCCAACGGTGCCAACACTATGTTCAATGCTGGCGTTTTCCAGTACCAACAGGCCCTGGCCAACATGCAGTTTCAGCAGCAGGCTGCCTTCATACCATCAGGTAGGACCTTGGTTTTTTTATATATGCAAATATCGTCATAATGCAGGCTGCTTTATCACTCCTGGATATATGTTTTAGCATCACTAAAGAATGGCTGAATGTGTGTGTTTTTTTGTGCGTGTGTGTGTGTGTGTCAGTGTCAGTGCCATGCTAAACAACTTGCATGATCTTTACTGCATACAGTACTTTAGTCACGTATTCACACACCTTGAACTTTTTTCAAATGTTGTCATGTAATATTCACAAACCTTGATTTGCAAGACCAACACAAACTAGTGAATTATTGTGAAGTGGAATGAAAATGGAATTAAAAGGCTAGACTGGAACTATTTGACCTTTTTGTAGCCAATGCACAGTCCGATTTAATAGAGAGAGGCTTGACCTGAGTCGTTCAAAAATAAAAATAAAAAAGAAATAAATAAATATGTGTTGATATAAAGCCTTTTATTGTTTTGGGCCGATCTCCAGCCAGCAGGAGAACCTTCATTAAAGCCCAGACTTATTTTTCTGCTTCTAACAAGTTTTCATTTCGGGAATTTTTTATTTTTTTTTTTGGCTCTAGAGGCCTTTATTTGAAAGTCCTATGACACAAAAGTAGGAAAATGAGAGAAAGGAAAGACAAGCAGCAAAGGTCACCATGATGATGATGATGATAGGTATTTTACTGGATTAATGAAGCTCTCAGAAGGATGTCGGTTTTCTGCGGTTTTACAAGCTGGGAGTTCTTACGGCTTTCTTTCCACAGTGGTTTTCATCTTGACACCTTTTCATGAATGGATTTGTGGATTGTAAAACTAATAGGTCCTGCAGTTTCCATGAGTCATTTAACTGATTGCTGCTTTCTGTCCAGTTTAGGTGGACATTTATGTCTTCTCTTGGTAGATTTGCAGTTGTGCTGCTCTTGTTTTGTTGTGGGATAGTTGAATATAATGAAACAGAATAGAATAGAATAGAAATACCCCTAACTGTCCCACAGTGGGGAAATTTTGTAATTAACCGCATAGTGCTGAATGAGATGTTCCAAGACCTGCCTGGTGCCTTCCTTACTGATGCGGCTTGTTTACTAATGCTCTCCATCAAACCTCTGAGGCCAATCAATTAAATAGAGATTGATTCTATTTGTGATTTAGGTGCGATTGGGAGCAGTGGATCTGATCTGGGAATATAAAAGTGAAAATGTTTCAGCGAAAAAATGCAGCTCTCGGTTGCAAAAATCAGAGTAGGTTCAAGGGGTATGAATGCCTTTGCAAGTCAATATTTAGACACAGCATGAATTTAAGTTTCGAGGCAGATTGGCAAATGTACAAACATTTGCCCTGGAGGCTATTTTAGACCCAATCTAGCAATTAATGTATCATCTTCTTTACAGATTGCTTTCTGTTGAAACCCCCCCAAAAAAACAGCCAAGCCATCAGACAATCAGGACACCTAATTGGCTTCTAGCTTAGTTAACCAGATGTCGACGTTTGACAGACAGGATCTTACTGGAATCATCAAAAGTAAGAAGGATACACCCTCCACCTAAAGAGTGTGATATAATCAAGTACATGGATGCACACACACACACACACACGCACACACACACACAAGGACAGCCTTGTTGCAGAGTACTTCTCTAGACGTTGCAGAGTCATCTTACAGTGTGGCCGGTGTTCTCATCTGACACCCTAAGAATAGCTCGCCATCGATTCCCAGCAGTTCCTCATATGTCTCACTCCGCTGGGCTGTCATGTCACCGCGGCGCACTTGGGGGGTTTCAAAAAAAGGAGGTCACTCAAATATTTCATGGTGCAAACAGCTGCTATGAGGCCGCTGGTGAAATGAGGCTACAGCTAGTATTTAATTTTAATTCAATGGACCAGCAAATTCAGGCTATTATGTACGCTATTATTTCTCATAATCAGTATCAATGGCCGGCTGAAGCAATTCACTTCAGCCCGGCTGTTTAGCCCACTGTGAGTGTAATTGTGTGATTCTAAAATATTTTTTTTTCCTTTGATGTCTTCTCCCCCGGCCCCACATTCCCCTCCCATTCACTCCGACCCCCTGTTGCAATGCATGATGGGCAGGCTCGATTTTGTGCATGACACCTGCAACAAGTGTTGGTAGGTGCCAGCTTTCCTTACTAATCATGTTTGAGTCCTTTGTGGTCTCTCCTGTCACTTTTAAGTCATCCTGTGATTTTGAGCACATTATTCACCCTGCGAAACGTTTGACTGAAGTTACTGTCTCTTTACGGCAGCTCCAGCTTGAATTTCAAAATTGTAAATTAAGTGGGGGGGGGCTTATATCAATTAGTAGTTTTACTGTACTGCTCAGTACATCTTTAAGAAATACATTTCTATTCTTTTTAGCTCTTAAATCACCTAATGCTTGTTGCAGTTTTAATTGCTCTGCTTCATTATGTCTCCATCTGAAGCGCTCTGACCTCTGCAGTACTTCATTTTACTGTCAGGCTGTGAAAAGCCACTTAAACATGAGAGAATTTTTATTTGGACCAGAAATACTAAATTTGCTACAACAGTAATGTGAGATTTATTTTATTTGGCACTTAACATTTTGGATGAACTTTTGTTTTTCTATATATTATGCTTTGAACTCCGTGTTGTTCAAGACATAAAATAACAACTCACTAGTATTTAGGAGAACCTGATCGTAGCGATGCACTAATCAAAGACTTGTAACTGTAAGATCAGTAACTGCTAATGTGGATTTTATCCAATTTTGAGACCCATAATTAAACAGCATTCAATATATCTCCCTCTCTCATCTTTCCGCAGCGTCTGCTCTTTAATTATTCAGAGTAGAAGCCGAGGCAATATCCTGCTGTGCATGTGAGATCTTTAGCAACTTAATATATTAACTTATTTTGACACTGACATAAAAAAAAAGAAGTAAAAATCTAGCATTTTCAATAACAGTTGCAACCTCACATGAATAACAAAGAGCAAATTTACATCTTTGTCAATTCTACCAAAATGCCCTAGGCGGGAGCAAATATTGATACGTGACTCCAAATAATAGAAAAATTCAGTTTAAAATCACCAAATTTTCAAAAGTATGTGGTAGAGAAGGAGCAGAATGAGCAGCCAGAATGCCTCAGTAGGAAAGAAAAAGGTTGCATCTTTCTGCTTCTTCATTTTTCCTGAGTCTTCTTTAAGTTATCTCATCTGCACCGAAGAGTGTTGTTCTCAGCAGAGCCGTGTAGGGCTTACTTTAACGGATTTAATGAAAAGATCCTGTTGTGATTCTAGCCTGACTGAGGGTGGAAATGTGCATGAATAAAGTGACTTGGACAACATCCTCTCACCCTTTGTGTCCATGTTTCTGACCAAGCTAGGCTCAGTGGCAGATGTTTAAATTCACTCACTAAACAAGAAATTTAAGACGTGCAGCTACTTTACAAAAAAATTAATAATTTAAAAAAAAAAAAAAAAACTGGAGACTTCTCTCATGTTTATTAGCAGTCCGAGCACAGACATGAAAATGAGGTGCAAAGCATGAAACGCTTTAAATCTCGTATGGTTCATCTTGCCTGTGTGATCTTTCCTTTAAGTACCCATGATGCACGGTGCTTCTCCAGCCACTGTGTCTGCAGCCACCACACCTGCCACAAGTGTTCCCTTTGCAACAGCAACAGCCAACCAGGTTTGCTCCTCTTCCTGCCTCCTCTCACTTTCTGTCACATTATTACTTAAATTATTTATTTTATTTTTTTTCAAATCTGCTCATGCTTTTCTGTTTTCCTGTAAATGATGTGATTCTGTTGCGCTTCCTCATAAATAATGCACGAAGAGAAAACAAAGGCTTGTTTCTGATCTCTTGCTAGTTATGTGTGGTTTTGTTTCTGCACGCTCCCCATGCTTATCTTTCACATGAAGTGCTGTTTGTTCTGGTTTTGTTCGGCCCATTTGCTAACTCTCTCTGTTTTTCCTTGTCTTCCCGTTTCCTCTTCTCTCCTCTCCATCAGATTCCAATAATATCTGCGGACCATCTGACTAGTCACAAGTATGTGACCCAGATGTAGGAGTCTCTGTCAGAACAGTATGTATTTCTTCCCATTACGGTGTCTTGCACAATTCCTGTCAAAAACATCGCAGATGGTTCACTGGAGTTAAATGTTTAGCTGAAACGGAAGGGAAAGGATATCAATTGTTGTCCACACTTATTGGCATCCAGAGTGAAGGAACTGGAAGCAAATAATTTGGTCAAATGAGGCAAAGAATTAGGTTTTCTATGGCAAACTAAATCCAGGTTGGCTTTAAAACATAGAATGTATTATTTTACAGAAGTGAGAAGTAAAATATTCGATCATATTTCATAGGACAGTACTGAAAATGTGACTTATACAATGTAAATTAGTGTACAGCTCGTGTAACAGCGTTAATCTTCAGTTCCCTCAAAATTATTCGGCCCACGCCTTATAACGTCTAAATCGTGAGTGACAAAAGTGAGCACACAGTGAAAATGTCCAAATTGGGCCCAATTAGCCATTTTCTCTCCCCGCTGTCATGCCACTCGTTTGCGTTAAAAGGTGTCAGGAGTGAATGGGGAGCAGGTGTCTTAAATTTGGTGCGATCGCTCTCAAACCTTCTCTTTCCCGTCACTGCAAGTTCATCATGGCAAGGAACTCTGAAAAAAAATACATTTTACTCCACAGAAAAACAAGAGGTTGAAGGAATGGGTGGGGTTTAGCCTTTTAGTGATCTCTACTGCATTAAACCTCACTGCATCCACTATGGTGAAGAAACCTTTAAGCAGTTGACCGGCTTCTCTTCTTTACGCTCTGGGAACTTCGTGAAACCTCAAATTTGAAATACCAAACTACTACATGGTGCCACTTGTCAAGAAAACTGATTATGATCGGGTCTTTTAGCAGGATACTGTTGAAAAATATAGATGTCCGTCTCAATAGAGAGGAGGTTTCAATCCAACTTCTTCCAGACCTTAAATTTATAGAAAACTTTTTCTTTTTTTAAAAAGTTAGCAACATATTGCACTCATTTTTGTTATGGTCTGCAAATTTGTCTGATGTTGTTTTTTTTTTTTTTACTTGAAATTAAACAGTGTGGGATTCACAGAAAGTGACTTTTTTTATTACTGTAAAAACAAATTTTCTTCTTATAAAAAAATGATCGCTGTATTGAGTCCAGACTTGTATTGTTTATAATTAAAGAGAGTTAATCTACATTTAATTACTTTGACGTGTAGAAATAAAGCCCTCAAAAATCTTCTGATCTTCTCAGCTCCTTCTGTCACACGAAAGGAATAATCGCGCAGTTTTATGAATCTCGGGATTTAAGGTTTATTTGGAATCAACAAAAGATAATCAAAACTTCAATTGAGATGAAAAGATGATGGGATGAAAACAGAAATGTTGGGAACTAATTAGGATGGAATCGTGCATCAAATGTTTTGGAGAACAGAGAACGTTTGTCCGCACATCGAATTAAGGCGTTGATTTAAATGAGCAAAGTCTAAAACACTAGTTTCGAAATGATGACGGCCTTCACGTTAGCAGGAGCTGTTTTGGTTCTCTCAAACCTCGACAGAATAAAGCAAGAGAAACTCTTGCTGTTCCTGCCCTCAGCAACAGATCAATCTATCATTTTCAAACATGAACTCCTTAATCACTCATCTCTGAGCAGCCGTCGGTGTCTGAACCACCAATCAAGCGCAGATTCGGGGAACACAAGTGAATCTAGCTCTTAAAGTTATTCTAAACATGTAATTAATAAAATGCTAACATGCTGGAACCCGTCTGACAGTCAGCATTTATAGTTACAATTATTCATGAATCGATGAATAAGTACAAGCTTTCTAAGTTGATTATTCATATGACAAAGACTGTAATATCTTGGGTTATGTAGTGTTAGCATAGCTAAGATAATATTTTTCCCATGTTTTTAAGCCCTGAACATGTTATGTGTGTGGGTGGGAATTTACTTTGACTAGATTAGAGATGGAGACTGTTAAAGTGTTCACGCCCCAAAAAGGCAGAACTTCAAAACGTGTAGTAATACATAATAACAAGAAGAGTAAAACTAATCAAAATGACTGGAACTATTTATTTATTATTTTTTTTCTTCTTTTAACCCGTCCAGATGGAACTGGAGATGGAGCGTGCTGGTGTCAAGTCCAAGATTAACGGTCAACCTTCATACAAGTAACAGCGAGAGCCGAGATTCCGGTTTGGAACACAAATCTGCATGTTAGCGTGGAAGGAACAACTTGCTAGAGAGGTTCTCATGTGACATTCATGCCCAGTTTCACACGACGACATGCAAAAGAAGAAGAATTAGGAGAGCGTTGTTTGTATTTCAAGACTTGCCCCTCGTTTCGCAGAGGCGACTAACCTTTATTCACCAGACACATTTTGAATGTCAACACAAGGTTCATGTGGGGGGAGCAGTCGTCGGGACGGAATCGGTACGTCCGCTGACCAAGAGTCACGTCTTGCGTTGTCTTGTCTGTTTATTGGTTGTTGGTTTTTCGAATGTCAATATGTTCACTTGTTTACACCAAGATGCACCTTGTATCTCAGTTAAGGTAAAGGAACAGATAATCTGACTGAACCACATATGCATGCACAATGATTTTCTTTTCTTTTTTGTTGTTGTTCTTATCTGGTTCTGTTCTTCTAAGGGTGATGAGGGAATTTGCCCGAGCAAGGAAGCAACTGAATGTCTGTGATGTGTCTTTCAAACCTTTGTAGCCTACCTTTTTATCTCTTAAGCACACGTCTTTAACCTTACAGGAGCCCCTGTAAAGTGCCATGCATCTCAAAATATACAGGAATTGTATTCAAGCAGTGTTGCAAAGTTTTAAACTCAACAATGCCCTTTAATTCATATGTGTCTGATTTGGAGTTTTGCTTTTTTTTCAGGACACCATGTTGTGTCCAACCACATGACGTGTCATTACCTGTAATTCCCGTTAAGCACCGCTGATTGTTGCACCCCGGATATTCTACTGATTGAAACCTTTTCACGATCTGTCTTTCTGTGCCAGCATGTGCTTTGCAAAAGTATTCATACCACCTTTTTCACATTTTTTCACTCCGCAACTGCAAACTTAAATGTATCGCTTGTTCATCTTTTGTGACAGACCAACACAAAGTAGCGCATCATTTTTTAAAATTTTTTTTTCACTAATGATCTACTTTGTGGCACCACTTTTTGCTGCGACGAGAACTGCAGTTGTTTTGTTGCGCATCTAACGACTGAAACATTTTGCCAATTCTTAGCTATAAAATGGCACAACTGTGAAATAACCTCATGTTCTCAGTTAGATTTAGATGTAGGGCTTTGCAACGCACGAATTGAGTCGTTCTCCTGGTTTGCTCATGACCTCCGATCAGCCTTCCTGTTCCACTAGCGAAAAGAACCCCCCTCCCCCAAAGTGCCGCCTGCATCGCGTCTCATCGTCGGGACGGTGTGTTCAGGGTTGTATGAAGTGTCGGTGTTCTGCCACCGACACTCCATACAACATTTTGCAAGCAGGTGACTTTCTGAAAGCCGCTGGAAAATCTCGGGGTCATCAAAGTTTGGACTTCACACACACACACGCCCAATTTTTCTGCGCTACTTTGTGTTGGTCCGTGACAGAGCTAATTCAGTTTAAGCACTCTGGAGGTTTGTGGTTGTCGTGTAGCAAAATGTGAAAAAGTTCAGTCGAATAATAATAGTAATAATACTTTTCCAAGGTAGCGCAAGTTGCATGCAGGCCTGTAGAATCTCTCTCTGGCATAAAGACGAAAACAATGAAATAACTGCTGTGAGGCCAAACGGAAATCTGTAAAGAAGAGTCTGCTGGTGGAGGTGTAATGATGTTCGTTTTCTTTAAAAAAAAGAGGAAAAAAAAGACATAACCTTGTTTTTCTTATACATGGTTATGCGTACTCTAAGACAGGTCGTCGAAGAAAAGTCGGTGTAGTGCGTGCGTGTATATATATATGGTCAGACATATTTAAGAGCGTTCGTTTAATACCTGAGAACTGTCTTTCGGATAGTCAGCCAAAGTCTTTTTGTGAGTAGACTAGAGGGTCTGACTTCATAAGGACGCCCAGCCCAAAGAAGGTTCGGGTGTTTAGAGTAGATCTCTGAAACGGCTTGTTTGTTTTGTTTTGTTTTTCTTGTGGTTTTTCTTCAGGCATATTTAATTGACGGACAAGGACAGCTGAAAGGCGGCGAGAAAATGAAACCTGATTGTACTACTCATCCAAAGCCTTAGAATGTACCATTGGGTCAGCACAATGCAACACGCCATTCTGAACCATGCAGCTGCCTAATCCATGCCATAACGCAACACACACAGAACAGTAAGTGGCTGTCATGTTCGTGTTTTCCTAAGCCCCTCCTTCCTTCTTAGACAAGGAGTGTTCATTTTGTTTGGAAAGTACATTGATATTAGTTCTTATTTTTTGGTTTTGAGGATGATATTTATCTTTATAATAATGAGTATATTAGGTACAGTGTGTGTGTGTGTTTCTGCGTGTGTCCTCCCATCCAGAGTTTTCCCGAAGGTTCCACATAATGTCTTTTATTTTCTTTTATTTTTTTATTTTTGGTACAGTTACGATTGTAAGCTTTCTGCGTTTATGCATATTGTTGAAGCGTATGCATTTTTTTGTTCGTGTCTCTAGTTGTTTTTTTTGTGCGTGTTCTTTGAACACACATGTTTTATGAGTATCTAACAGCGTCGACACAACAGAAACAAGAGAGGCTGAGTTGTCACTGTGGCAACGTTCGTCAATAACTGACTAATATTTTAACGATTGTAAGGTTTGTACCTAGTCCTATAAGCGTAAAAAAACAAAAAAGAAGAAGAAAAAAAAAAGATGTTATCGAAAAGTCTAGTTCATAGATGTTTAGAGTGACGATGTTATTTTCTATCCATTTTGAATATAAACTATTGTTTAAATATTTCTACTCTCCCTGGAAATTGGGCCATGTTGGAAAACAAGCTGCATATTTTACAGGCGGGGTGAAGGTGAACATGGCGAGCGGCGGTCCGACGCACTCGTCTCCAACTTCGCCCGCTGGGGGGGGACAGGGTGAGGGGGATACTGTGGCGATAAAGAGGTAATAAAGGTCGACTTTTTTGCACTTCTGTACATAGTAAAAAGAAATTAATAAATAACAATAGAGAGTATCGTGTATATTGAGATCTTATTTTGAATAAAAAAGTAAAACGATGACAGGGAATTTTGCTAGGACAACAAATAAAAACAACAAAAAACGGAAAAAAAAAAGATCCTTTTTGAAAGGCTGAACAAAAATTGCTTGCATTTAGAGGGCCCTGAGTTCTCACTCTCCTGCCTCTTGACAGAATAATAATAATAATAATAATAATAATAATAATTATAATCAGGGTTTCCCCCAGTGTTTTATAAACCTGGCGGGCCACCAGGCTTATAAATGCTTATCTGTTTAAGTATTTTTTTTAATGTTTGCCTTTTTGAAAAACTTGATGTGTTATTGGACGATTGGAAGATTAATATCTGAACACCATCTACAATCATCAAGTGGTATTTTCCAAGTTCCTGCAAACTTTAAACATTTTTTTAACTCAAAAACCCGACGGGCGGCGGGATGGATGACTGCCAAGCGACCCGACCACCAGACTTAGCATGTTTTCTGGGGGAAACCTTGACAATGATAATTATAAAAGGCCAATTGTTGCTCCCTCTTTTTTGTCAGCAGCTTGTAGTTTGCCCGGTAAAACTTCTGGAAGGAGGCGTCCACGGCCATCCTGCGACATAAGAGCCTGACGGGGGTCAGGAGGGGGTTGAGGGGCTCGTCTGGCTTCCCTCAACCTGTCTGAATCGATGGGTCAGCGCCATGACCGCCCCCTCACCCCCCAACCCCATCCCAGGCCTTACCTACCACAACATGCTCTGTCTGTTTTACCTTCACTCAGAGTGGAATGCATGTCAACGGAAATACATATAATACACTGACGGAGAAAAAAAAGATAATAATAATAATAATAACCTTCACAACACACTAATACTGAATAAGAACTCATTTACACAGAAAGATGTATTTACAGTATACAATATTCTATCAATGTAATGGATTAAAAAAATATATATATAGAATACAAAAACATAGAGTAGTGGTTTTATTTAAAAAAATGGTTTTCAGAGACTATACTCACTAAGATTTCACAACTTGGGGAGATTAAACACATGCAACACAAACACCATAGCTATAGGAGTCATTTTTGTTTCCGTTTGTGTCAGCTGTGCTTGTGGTCGATGGAACGGATTGGACAGAAATGTCAGGGCGACGTCAGAGTCCTAAAGAAACCGCCGTCAGTAAGGCTCCCCTTCCGCAGACATTTGATTCCAAATACCTTACAATTATTGCAAATGGAGTCCTTATCGTTTCAATGTGTGTGCTTCATCCTTGAATCCAAAAGAACCCCCTCCAAGAATTTCTGGTCTGGTCAAACAAAGCTTTCCCCCATTAAATGAATGTGAAACGTCCCAAGTCTGCAAGTTTTATGACAACGTATTGGTGCTTTCTGCTTTGCACGGCGTCCCCCAGGGATGTTCACAAAAACTTTAAAAACTGAGTTCATTTCATAGGAGGTTTTATAATTTGTACTTTTTTTTTAAACTGCTCAAGAGGACTGCACCATAAATACACTGATGTCAAATTATTACTTCGATTGTCAATCAATGCCATTAACTTCTTTTGATTGTTCATTATTTCTTCGTGTCATGCAGTAATTTGAATATTTTTGTTTTTGCCCTTAAACCAAGACGGAGGTGCACATCTGTGCAGCTCCTTTATTTAGCTCTGGAGGTCTATTGTTTTGTTTCTTTGGTTTTTTTTTTTTTTTTTTTTTTTTTTTTTCCTGCCGTGAACGACAATGTCATTAGCAAGTCTTAGGGAAATCTTGATAAAAAGTGATAATTTTGAGACCTGACAAACTGGCATCCTACGAGGAAATCTGTAGAAAACTCAAAGGATAGTCTAGTTACTGGTAAGAGTTTATGTAGTAACAGGAAACAGGACACTAATACAGGATACAAGTATAGAAAAACGTAAAAAAAAACAATGGTGAAACTCTACTTGAGTTATCAGATGTCTCCGGAACGAACAATGCAGTTGTTCACGTGCTTTCTCTCAGAATCGTGTGATGTTCTCTCCCTTGCAATCTTATGCAGAAATAACTCTCACCGTCTTCTGAATAATAGATTTCGAACAGACCGAACACCCTCTTCACGAATCAACTTTCACAAACCTTGCTAACCTTTTTCTGCACGGTTTTGGTGTAAAGTGCAGATCCTCACTTCATCGAATTCGCGTGTTGCCAAAAAAAAGAGGATGTGTATCTATTCTATTTACTTCCATTAGAAAGGGATTTTTTTTTAAATTTATGAATGTATTTTTTGTAAGCAAGTTCAATCCTTTTAACTGGACATTGTTCTCCAGACATTCCAGACGTCCCTGCAACGTTTATAAAATCTCGGATGTTCATTTTGGGGTAAATTGTGACTACCGTAATTTCCAGACTATAAGACGCGACTTTTGTCTCACGCTTTCGACCCTGCGGCTTATACAACAATGCGGCTTATTTATGAATTTTTTTCTAACTGCCAGTAGGGGCGCTGGAGCAGAAAAGGTAAGCGTGAGACAGCTGGAATATATCTGTAGAGGAAGACTAATGTAACATCGTGCTTTGTGCATGGATAAAATTAGCTTGAACAGACCCTCATCATGGAGAATGCAAGAAGAAATGCATATGATGCAGCTTTCAAGTTAAAAGCAATCGAGCTGGCCGATAAAGAAGGAAACAGACACTGAGGAAGAAGACTTCCATGGTTTTCAGTGCACAGGAGGAAGAGGATGACAGTATGTTATTTAAACCAGCCCTGTTAGTGTTGTTTTGCTATATTGCTGCTGTTCAGAAAGAAAAGCTACGGCATATTATTAAAACTTTAAAAACACCTTCTGTGTACCGTCTTTCTTTGTAAATGTATCATGTTTCAATGTAGGCACATGCGGCTTATACACCAGTGCGGCTTATGTATGTACAAAATGTGTTTCCTTTAAAAATGTAGGGGGGTGCGGCTTATAATCAGGTGCGCTCTATAGTCCGGAAAATTACGGTATTTACATCAGAACAATTGAAATTTGTAGACTTCTGCGATCTAGAACGAGACAAAATATGTTCATTAGAGACATCAGTATCTCATTAACACAAATGCAAAAAATAAAATAGAATTACTTACCAATTAATGTATTCAATTAATAATTTCTATTTCTGGAGGAATTTTACTGTTTGATGATGAGCCTTCGCAGGATGCAGAGTGAATCTGTGATCAGTTTAGGTATCTGCCCTCATCCTCCTGCTGCATCCGCTTTACACAAACCACAGACTTTCTTGTTCCCACACGCTTCATCTCCTGGAGCCTGTTGTACGTTTGCAGTGTTAACGCTCCTTCCCAAACCGAGGCGTAGTTCGTAAATTTATCACGCAGTCGGTTTCAGAAGACGTGTGGCATTCTCTTTAAATTTTCCAAAAAGATCCATGAAGATTTTTTTCTTATAAAATAAGTATATTTACAAAGCCAGGACAAAAAAAGGCCGGGTAAATCAACTAAGTCGGACTGATCAGTGTGAGCCATGTAACCACGCACACCAAATTCTGCTCTGTTTGAATATTAAACGTTTGCTCTGAACATTCGCGTTATCCTTCCTCTTCTACAAGCACACTCTTCTTATATTTAGGATGTAACGTAAACTGATGTTTTCACTTTTGTGTTTTGTTTTTCTTTTTACGATTTGTATGTTTGCTTTTTCTGCTCATAGTGCTAAGATGACGTATCCTGTCCTCTGCCGCAGTTTGTTTCTGCTTGTTTTGCTGTTCCAGGCCCCTTGGAAGAATGCGTTACGTTGCGTTTGCATGCTGGCCGCCTCGTTTGGGAAAGGCGCTCACAGGGAACGGTGTGCATAGAGTGCAACAGACTTAAGCCATAAAACTTCAATCATCAGAACGAAATAAGGAAGGAGCTCACAGACGGGTGGGGCGCGGTACTCTTTTTTTTTTTTTTTTTTTTGAGTTGACAGAAATGCCTCGGTTTTACTGACGACGACATCATGCACTAAATCAAGAAGACGTGTAGAGTATTTAATAGAACCTCTGGAGTGATGTTTCAACTTTACAGGTTATGTGGTGTTATGAGAAAAAGTTTCTTTTTGTTTTTTTGTTTGTTTGTTTGTTTGTTTTTGTTTGTTTTTTTCTCATGGGGCCTGTATTGCTATATATTCTTGCTGTTATGAATTTGAAAAATGTAATAAAATTTACAACTCATGCAGATTGTTTTGGAGTTATTTCATCAACTTGATTTGCAGCAAATCGTGATTAAATTGACTTTTACTTGGGACATGTTTCTGTTTTTTTTTCTTATTATTTTTATTTTGGCTGAATATTTAACATTTAGTACATTAACCACGTAATCAAGCAGAGACTTTCATGCATTTGTGCATTTTAAAAAGCTGGTTTAAGTTCTATTCTTTTCTTACCTCAAATTGAATGTGTAAAAATCCAGTTAAGTCGAAATGAAAATGTAGATTCAGATTGATTTAAAAAAAATGTTTACTTAGAAAACTACATATTCACATATCACAATTTGGACATTTTAAACTTTACAGCATTTGTACTCTATGTGCACTCTATATGTTACTTTCCACAATCTTATTTATCTTATTCTGTAAATAAAAGAACACTTTCTGTTTCTTTTCCAGGTACAAAAACGTAGTAGTAAAATCAACACTTCTGCACCATTTTAAACAAGAGACTTTCAAATGAAAGAATTGTGAAATCGAAAGAAGCCAGCTCAATTATTTTTACCTTTTTTTTCTCTACGTCTCTACTTGATTACGTTCAGCTGACGTATTCAAAGTCAAACTACAGCAAACAATGTGGCAAACATTCACAAAAACATAAACAGAGTTATGATTTTGTATCCTTCTTGTTTATTCGGCTTATAAAAATCTTGCCTGTTTTCTTGTCTGTTAATAATCTGTATTGTAGTTTGGGTAAATATGTCTTGATGTATCATCAAGTACAAAAAAAAGCATCTGTCAACATCTGTGAATCACAGAAGGAAAATGTAAATGAAAGATTAGTAGATGAAAAGAATAGACCCATTTTTATTTTTTATATTAACAGGGCAGTCTATCTCAGGATAGATGCAACTGCAATTTGTATCTTTTTGTTCCATGTGCCTTCTTTTTCTATTTTTTTTGGGGGGGGGAGAGTTGTCTACAGTTCACCAGCTGCCAGCTGCTCACAACGCTCCGTGAAGTCTATTTTAGAGCAATCTGCCAGCACGAAGTAGAAGATACTCTGTTCAGACCAGGCCAGAATTTAATTTATTGGGCTACCAGCTGAACTCACACTGCACACTTTCACACAAAAAAAAAAAAAAAAATGCAAACCAAGAGGCAGCATCATGCTGTGGAAATGATTATTTGGCCTTTAAGTCACTGTAAAAGCAGAAGCGATTCTGAAATCCCCTCTACTGTCAGCCTACTTGCTTTGACAGGATGCTGAGTATTTTTGTCCCTCACAAAATTCCTCAGTTTCCCCTTTTTTTCGGATGATCAAACAGATTTTATTTTTTATTTTTTACGAGACAAATATTAAGTGAAAAATACAAAATAAGTGTGTATAACTGTGGATGATTGTGGATTACCACAAACCAGTTTGATCATTCAGCACCGATGCTGACGTGTTAAAAAAAAAAAAAAAGAAAAAAAAAGTTTTATTGCTGAAACATTTATGGTGATCGATGCGGACAATAAAAGTGCTTCGGTGCGCGATCATTTCACAGGAGTTCTTTGTTTATTTTCGCGGAAATAACGAGCGTAATTGATTTCTAATTTTATCAGCCTAATATGTTGCAGACTTGTTTTTAATCTTCTCGCGGCCCTCGGAGACCTCGCTCCGATTGTGTTGTTCATTAAAATGCTATTTGAGATAACTCCATGCATGACGCATCATTTCGTCTTGGCCGGCGAAGCTTCTCGTTTGGAGCACAGATTTTAATTGAGATAGAAACTTGCGGCTCATTTAGCTGAGCAGAGATGTCGGAGCTTTTTGATAGGATCTAATTTGGACCCAGTTGGTTAAGGAGACACATTTCAGCGTGCTTTAACCAGATCTTGCATGCTTTGGGATTTGGGTTTGCGCGACTTGGTTTTCCATTAGGCCTATATCCTTTGTGTTGCAGTTTATCATAGAATTGGTTGAGTAACCATAATCCAAAACATTTGTGTTGAGCCTCCTGGGTTTGTCCAGTCGGTTCAGCGGGTCCATGTGTGGGCAGGCATGTTGGGAAAAGATGCGTCTCCAAGCAGCGCCACTAGATGGCACTGCCGCCTTGTGAATTTCGACTGCAAACTCAACAGTTAATGGCAAAAGCAATGAATTATGATCATCTGTTAATACTCAGGTGAACTTTGTTTGTAAAAACCTGATTCTGTAATAATTTTTAATAATAATAATAGTTGATTTTTTTCATTTTTTATTATTTTTATTGAACTTTAGTTACTGGTTTGGTGGAAATATGTTTATGGAGGTTGAGCAGCTGGAAGGACTGCCTTCGGTAACCCAGGTGGAATCTTATGGTAATTGTTGTATTTTCAGCGTAATCATATTTTCCTTGCTGTCTCATCATTTCCTCGCTCCCATCAATTAAGCGTCAATGTCTAAAGGTATCATAGGACTTCTAACTAAAGGTTTTCAGTGACATTAAAGTCTACACAATCGCTGGACGGAATGCTGAGTTCAGAGATTTCAAACAGTCCCTGACGCCCTGCACAAGGTCACCGGGTCACAAGGTCAAATAGATTCAGCTTCTTTACGTAACGCCAATTCACAACAACGTTCTTGAGGCATTTTACAGACAGACTTTCTTTAACTGTACAGTTTCCCTTTACTTACTGGGTAATTTGTTGTGTTTTGTTTGATAATATTCAAGTATGACTGGTGCTTCTTTATGAGCAAGGTAAACATAAACATTTGATGTGTGTGTGTTACATGGTAATATCTGTCATAAATCTAAGAAACATGACTGGCTGACGTTTACAGCACAGTTTCTCTTTACTTACGGGGTAAGATTTTATTTTTTTATCGATGCATGTGCATCAGTAAAGAATTGCATTAGCTGCTGCTAGTTTATAGACAGGTTAACATAAGCCTATACAAGCCAGAGTTATAGGTAAAGGTAATTACTGTTGAAAATCTCAGAAGTTAAACATTTTCCCTGTCTGTTCAAATTTAATGGCAGCATTAATGTGTGACAATTTACCACATAAGCAATTGGTAAATATGGGGCAACTTATGTATTGTTAAACATTAATTTGATTGTAGCTACCTTGTAAAATTAGTTTTAATTACATAGCAATACACTGTGTCTTACTTCTTAATTACATCGTAATACTTACTTGGTAATATTTGGTTATTTGCTGCCAAAGCAGTTTGTAAACATTGTGTAACATAGGCATTGTTAAACTGTTTTAATTGCATAGTATTACACCATAACTTACTTGGTACTTACTTGGTAATTACATTGTAGTTAGCGAACTGCAACAAAAGTATGTACAGAGTGAACTCTGTACATACTTTCAGGTAGGCTGATGTTTTGGATTTTTAACATTACATTTATTACTCTTAATATTCCAATTTTTATTTTATTTTTTTTTAAAACTTGTCCAGGAGTTTCTTGTTCCCTGAAAGCCTTAATCAATAAATATCTTCTAAAAATCAAACCACTTTTCAAATGCATTCAGATGAACTGAATCTCATAATAAGCTCCATAACTAGTTAATTAATAACTAATTAAAATCACTGAAAGCTGCTTCCATTCATTACATCACATTCAAATTCTCCCTTTGCCAAACATTCCTTGTTAAGTCCAGCAGTTTTGTTTTCCTTTTCTCCTGTCATCATGAGCCTTTCTGGTGTTTGGCCCGTCTTGCCCTCCCTCTCGCCTCCCTCCATCTCTCTGTCGTTAGAGGGCGAATATGTCCTGCGGAGGCGTAATGAAGCAGTTCTGATCCAATAGCGTCTGCTGTCGCAGCCCGCCTAACAAAACGATGATGTACGACCTCGTGTCTGCAACACGTTGCAAATCTAACTCCCCTTCCTCCCAAACCCCCTCCGATCACGGCTACTTTTCCCCAATCGGATTGGTTTTTTATATATATATAACAACAAACAAGCCAAGTCATTTCTTGCATGGGAATTTTATCCTGCGAGGGCTCTGAACCTCCCAGCCGAGTTGTCACGCAGCAAGAAGGGGAAAACGATTAGTCGCACAGACGACGCTCGGCCGCCGCAAGTGTCGCTTACAACGCAATAAAAGTCATCTGATGGATTTGACCTCTTGGGGGAGAAAAATGTGTCTATTTTTTAATCTGTGGATTTGGACTGAAATGTGTTTCATTAAGTAGAAAGATAAGGAGTTCCAACCTCACTTTTAAGGTCGTAATGCAAAAAGGAAAACAGGAGCACAGGACGACGACGACCAAAAACAAAACCTGTTTAAGTTGCATGCTGAGTCTTTTTAATCATCTGTGGTGCAAGAAGCTGTGAAAGCGTAATATGGGGCACGTTTCCTCTGAGATTCAGGCAGACAACATTCTGGAGAAACGCACGCATCGTGTGTTGTTTTCACAAACGTGCAAGAAGAAATAGACTTCTGGGGGGATTCTGGGCTAAATAACCAATAACTCTGTTGGTCATTCTGACAGTTTTATTATTACAAGATTATAATTTTATTACTCTTGCGTACCGCCGTCCCCCTCTGTCTTGGCTTCAGCTCCTTCCTCTCTCGCTATCTGTCTGCTGAGTCACTACTTGACTTCCCTGAGTGCTGCTTTAATCATGGCCCAGAGATCCCATTTTCCCCGAGTATGTCGGTATGCCGGCGCGTGTGCGTGTGTGTGTATAACTGTATCCATCCAGGTGTGTGCAATTACAATAAGTGTTTGTTTACAATAAGCGTTTGCGAGAGTTTTCCCTGGGTTTAATGGAACAAGAAGCAGAAGCAGCAGCAGCGAGTCAGGCTAATCGCATTTCCTGTTGGAACAGTGGAAATATTGATCAGGCGGGTTGAATTTAATGCCAGGCAGCTTGCTGCGCTGCCGCCGACAACGGGAGCCTGGGATTCGGTTGTTTTAATGGGTTCATCTCGGCTCCAGTCGATCCAAAGCCGTTGAGGACTTCATTCCGGCAGAGCAGTTCACAGCACTCTGTAAAAGGCTGTATAAAAAAAACCCAAAAACATACCTATCATATTCATTTCCCCGGTTTTGCGTTTAGAATTGTTTTTGCTTTACACGCCTTTGTGGAACCAACAAACAGACATTGTTAAAGTCCACTGTGTGATACCTGCGTAAGAACGACGGTTTGTTTGCAAAGTCAAGTCGACGCGGTCCGCAGTTAGTCAGTAAGAGGAATAACTCCAAAATCTAAAAATACAAACTGCTGGGTTTCCTCAGAAAGGACGGTGAACAAACTTTGAAAAGACTGCAAATTTTCCACCTCACTTTGAATCTGCCTGACGGTTTGACGGCGTTGGCGGTTGCATATTTGTGGGCATGAATTGAACCCGAACGCATCGTCAAGCGCCTTGAGGATCATCTGTCCATTCTGAGTCTGGGCCGTAGAAATGAACTGAACCGATTTGAATTCGACCTCTGTGTTTTCTTTTTGAAACTTCTTTGTAACTTCTTGAGCTTTATCCGCCTCTTCAAGTCTGTGGGGTTATTATTTTGTCTCATTTTATTTACTCATTTCATAAAATTAGACTCCTGATGCTCTCAGACAGCTCACGTTCCTCGGCTGTTGTGAAAATGAAACCTGAAAACTATTAACCTTTTCCATGAAATCAAAGTATAAGGTTGGGTTTTGTAACTTATTTTTGCGTTTATTGATGCTTTAAGCAAAAAGGAAAAAAAACATTATTTAATTAGTTATTAGTTATATGTTATTATTATTATTTTTTACCAGAAGGGTTATTATGTCTTTAGGCCCTTCTTATCATCTTTAGTAGCTGTATAAAAACACAATTAAAGGAAGACAAGTATTGGCTCGAAACAAGAACTTCCTATGTGAATCAATCAGTAATTTTCAGAAGTGAAGTATTGACCCTACTTTTTCTTTTCTTTTTTTTCTTTTTTTTATTTTTATTGCATTTAACTGAAAATCTTTGTTCTCCAATGATGGAAGAAAGACCACTCTGTAAAGCACATTAACAAGTTTCCAGGCAAGTTTCTGGAGGAATATGGGTCATACTGAGAGGGTACTGAGGGCACAGCTGTACTCAGAGATGAACAGCCACTATTCAGTCGGTGACAGGATGTCCCTCGGCCCTCCGCGCCGAACTCAAAAGCAGGACCAGAGCAAAGACAGAGGAGGTCAGAAGGCGCGCTACATGGCCCGATTAGCATGCTCTGAGATTTTCCTGTGTGCCAGCTAATGGGTCTGTCTTTTTCTTAAACACGGACGGCGACAGGAGAACCTGGCAGAGAATGAAAGCTGTCGACTGAGAGGGCCAAACAGGGATCTCAGTGTTGTGTCGAAAGGAGACGCCACCGCCTCGGTCTCGCCGAAGCTTCATCATTTTTGACAGCAGGGCTGCGTCGAGAGCTGGAGGGGCGGATCGAAGAAATGGGAATGAAAAGCAAAAATGGAACCAAGCCAGTTTTGTCAGCGTGTGCCGCCGTAGCCGCTGACGGCTGGGAGGAGATGAAATGGTTAGCAGAATTACACAAGGAGTCAACCCAGACTTCACCAGTTTGCGCCGTTAAATCGCCATAAAGATCACTATTCAACTCGTTTTTTTCTCAACTGTGCCGTCTTTCATATTGCTTTCCACATTTCTGTCAAAAGCTTCCCCACAAGTAGGTTATCTATATAGCCCGTCTGCACGGCAGTAGCTGGTGACTAAATCACAGTGTTGCTTTTAACTTACTATGATTTAAGGAGAGTGAGTGGACTCGCTGCTGAGACGGGCATATTGGCGTAAAAGAAGCCGCTCAGCAGCTTTTCTTCTCCTCTCCTCTTGTTTCCGTTTCATCGATTTTATCTTAATGCCGTTCATTTTGTCCAAACGGTTCATCTACCGCCGCTCCCGTTACTGTCGCTTTTCAGAAAGGCAATTACCCGCCATAAATCAGCTTCTTCATTACCCAGCGTGCGCTCTCGCCAGGGTTTTCCACGAGGAATGATTCACACATCCTCAATTTCCTGTTGTGCAGACGGGCTGATTCAATACGTATTTATTTATTATTATTATTATTATTATTATTATTATTATTATTATTATTATTATTATTATTATTATTATTATTTATTTATTTATTTTTGAATCCGGATGTGCTTAGCAAAAAAAAAAAACTGCCGGCCCAGATCTGTCTCTACTTTGTATTCAGACTGAGTTCAAAATGTGTTACTCCAGCGGATGCAGACTGTAGTTCTGGTTACAGTCAAGACGGCAACTACATGTATTTTAGTTTGGTAAATTATCTTGTCATCACTTTGTAGATGCAATACATTTCATGAAAAAAAAAATATATATATATATTGTGGCAGTGAGTGACAGAGGCTGAAAGTCCCACTTTTCTTCAGATATTCAGTTTGCATTTAATTTTATTATGCAAGGGTCTAGGTTTACTCCAGTGACCCAGCTGCCGAGAAGCTATTCCATCTGTCATTCCACCCAAACTATTGCCAAACAACAGATGACAAGCACTGTCTAGCGATATGACATGCGTGTTCGCTGAAAAATGAAACGGTGTAAAAACCCATGTACGGAATAAAGTTCCGGCAAGCCTGTGACAAATGCAACGTCAACTCTGGACACCAATGGACGTTTCCTATTTTAGCAAATCCAAAAATTGGACAATTCAGCAGCGTATTCTACTGAGAAACTTGACACCGCCACACAATCGACACCTGCGTTGGCTCATCTGACTGGCGGCCCTCCAGAGCGATCTGTCATGATCACTGAATTGGCTGCGTGCCATTGTTGTCCCTAATCCTCGCCTTTTTCCTCCTGCTAAGATTCGATCTCAAGTGGTAACAACACGACGTGTCGAGACGGATCTCCACCGACGCCTCAAACCACGGGGAGTTTAGGGAATATGCAAATGAAAGTGAAAGCGTCGTCCCAACTGCCACCGATCGCTAAAACGAAAGTGAGCCCGTGTTCAACAGCGGATGTAAAATAAACTACAAGCTGACGGATGGCTTGAATGCCGCCACCTCTACTGGGCAAACCGTTGTAAGATTATCCTGAAAATACCTCCATTAAATTCAATGATCTCCTAATATAAGTAATTTCTTGTCAACAAAACAAGTGGCTTTTCCAGACTGAATGTATATTTTGATTTTCTTGGCACTTTTAAATGTTCTCCTCATAACACCGCTCTTACCAATACAGTTTTTCAAATTAAAAAAAATAAAATCACAAGTCCTCAATCGTTTTCTTTCTCTTTTTTTTAGTCAGAGGGACGTTTCTTGCACATTAAAGTCTGATATTTCTTTTTCCAAAGATGTTTTCTTTTTCTTCGGCGGCCCTCGACGCGACCTTCAAGCTCGAACAGCTCAAGCAGCCGGACCCGAGTCGGGCGGTTTCTCGTGAACCTGAGTGTGAATCATTTTCAATAGCGTTCTGACTCAGACAGTTTATCACAGCAGGGCGAACGGATGCTGGAGAAGTGTTATTTTTATCTGAAGCACCGCTGGCCCGAGTGAGGCAGCGTTGTCGATGCAAATGTTTGCGATAAATCTCTCTTATTCCCATCATTTCTGCCTTGGATTCCTTTCTGTTCACGGTTTATGTCAGTTTCAGGGATTTTTTTTTCCACTCGTTTTTTATTCTTTCTGCTTTGTTCATTGACCTTTCCCTCATCCTGCCGTTCTGCTTCCCTCCCCAGATGTTTCTCATTTCCCCCACTTGCCTCCGCCTGCTCCCTTCTCCAGCTGCGCCTAGTCACCAGTGAATAGCTCTTCTGTTTGCTGTGTCACTTCCATCTCAGTGTTTAAGCTCTTCAGACTGCTTCCATCTTAGCAGGTTACGTCCATTTGTCTTCTTATCTCTCTTCTCTAAAGTTTCATTCATGTCCCGTTCTCTCTATTGTATTTTCAGGGTTTTTTAAATAATTTTTTTTTTAATTGCAGTTTGGTCCTGTCTACATTTCGTGGAAATTTCAGTTTATTATACCCAACCTATTTCACGGACTAAATTGTTTAAATTCACATTTGTGGATTAGCGGGGTTTCCCCTGACCTCTGGTGTGGATCACTTGCTGTCAATCTGATAGGAAAAATATCCCTTTGTAATGTTCATTTATGATATTTTCGCAGCTATAAATCAGGGATCGCCACGGCATCAGACTACCGGGCTGATTCAAGTCAACCTCAGGCTGCTTGTTTATGTAGGCAAGCCGCCTACATAAACAAGTGTAGGTGGCATGTCATTATATGTAATTTGTATGACAGATTACATATTTATTATGTAATCTGTCATGTAACATTATTTTTTTAATGAGTTTTTTGTAAGGGCTATGACAACTTTAAACAGGTTGTTGCATGATGATGATGATGATGATGATGATGATGAGGGTGTGTGTGTGGGGGGGGGGGGGGCTATGGGGGGATAAATCTGGCTCATGCTAAAAATGAAACAAATGAAAGAAAAAAAAATGCACAGGAATCAAACCAGGGGAATGTCTTTAATCTCGTCGTTAACAAAAATATATCTTACGGCGCTCCAACATATACAAAAACATCGTTAAGCCCACGTGTGCGTGAGAGAGGCACTGATTAGGTAGAGTTGGGAAGGATGTAAACTTGTTGCGTCATGCCGATCCGACTTTTCCTCTCACACTTCTTTCTTTAACTCTTTGCCTTCCCGTTCTTTTCTTTCCTTCATGCAGTTTACGCTGGCAGTGCGGAGGCTCCGTAGCATGTTTTGACAGGCTCATCTCCAGATCAGACATTTGATATTTTCCTCTTGCTGTTTACTGTTAGAACTTTCAGTTTTGTCCTCAAAATCACCAAAAATACCTTTTAAAAAATTTTTTTAAAAATGTGCTAATTTGCTTTTTAATTACAATTTCCATTTAATGTTTATTTTTCATAAGTTGTGAGTCAATCTATAGCATCAGGAATATGTTGATTCTGTCCGGCTCTTGGGTTGCTTTGAGTTTTTCTGGGCTTGTAGTTTTGTTCATTTGTTGGTCCATAGTTTGTTATTGTGATTAGATATGCCTTGTTCAGTTTTACTTAGTTAAGTTTGCTCTTAAGATAGTTAGATTATGTCCATTATTTATTCCACGTGTAATAATCTTTTCTTAGTTCT
The DNA here is from genome assembly GCF_019740435.1 of Gambusia affinis. Taxonomy (NCBI): domain Eukaryota; kingdom Metazoa; phylum Chordata; class Actinopteri; order Cyprinodontiformes; family Poeciliidae; genus Gambusia; species Gambusia affinis. The sequence continues at coordinate 23,980,528 of NC_057873.1, forward strand.
GCTATTTATGCCTGTTAGCCAATGAGACCCAGCTTTTTATTCCAACATCCACTCTTTTTCAGTCTCTCCTTGCTGGATCCTCTCATTATTCTCCGTTTCTCTTCATATTTCTTGTCCCCATTTGTTTCTGCTCTTGCTCCTGAGTTCCTGTTTGCATTTGTCCACTTCACTCACACACTCACACACACAACCCCACACACACACTCACACAAAAGTCATGACAGATTCCCCAAAAATGAGGGGGAAAAAGATGGGAGTTAATGGTTATCCTGAAAGGTAATAAAAGTTTAGTTGGCACCAGATATTTCTTCCTCATTCAAAGCAGCATATTACAACTGCTTAAAGCTTCATAGTCAGTAGTGCTTTGTATGAATTAACTTTTAATCTCCATTTTCAGATTATGGGTGTACCAGCAGAAATGGGGTCGATGACTGGAGTACATTCAATGTCCTGAGTGTTTGTGGATTGATCATCATATTTTGCGACCATATTGGTCACAAAATATGGTCACTGGAAGAGATTTACATTTAAGTAGCCATTAGCATGTTTTCTACCACTTTGTGTGCCTTGGGGGTCAACTTTATGGAGAAACAGATGATCATTTCCATTACATGACCTGAAAAGCCTCCCAACCTCTTTACTTACCCAATTTGTCCACTTTGGAAAATGTTTTAATCATTTATCACAGCCACTCAACAGGCTTGGTTGCTCAGCCTCAGTTTTACAGCTCAATAGGTGGATTTCAGGCTATGCGCTTGATTTCTTTAAGTTGAAGGATTTTTTTTAAAGGGTATCCAGCCTCGACTCCCTGAAATAATGAAAGACAGGTCGAATTAGAGATTCGCTTAAAAACAATTTCAAAGGAGCGGCTTAGGAGTCTCTGACTCAACTTCTGCTACTCATCACCGGGCACCATCTGTGATTTTATGTCGTCTGCATTCCCAGCTAGCTGTCAGATTTTATTAGCATTTTACTAGTACTCTGTGGGTCTGAGCTGCAAAAATCCCAAATAAGCATAGCAAAAATAACCTCTTACAGGTGTTTACAGGACATTTCTTGCTTTTTGGATCTGTGGTGGATTTTTGGTCTCTGGTGACAGTTAATGTTCAGTTTCACTTTTTTTTTTTTCTTTTGCTAAGTAACCAGGCACAATATTTATGTTTGTCGTTTTGGTTAAAATTAATATATACCGTCAGCATTTCGGTGGCGGTAATTTGTCCGATGTAGATATCCTTTTTCTGCTAATTCTATAGTGGATAAATATAATCTGTCCCACCTCTCTATGTGGACGGGCTCCTCCAAAGCATCAACACACGGCAGTGATTTGCCGTCGTAAATTGATGGTGAGGTGGGATTATTCTGTAGTCCTGCAGCTCAAAGTTGGCATTGCTGGAGAATATGTTCATTCTATATTTTAGATTTTTTTAAATGTTATTTAAATGTTCCAAATATTTGACAAGCAATATCTTCTGTCGTATCCACGTCTCCTTGTTTCCACGGTTACAGCAGACATTTTTTTTTTGCGCGTCAGTTTGCGCCTGCTTACAGATTCAAAAGCAGCATGGGCAAACTGGTTTAAATAAGTCACAATGCGGGTGCTAGATCAATAAAGTTGCAAATATTTCTGATGATGAGTATATGTATTGCATATCCATCAAGGCAGACGTGCAAAATGACCAGTAATGGCCTGGCTGTATCATAGAGAGTTTGTTTCCCTTCCAATGTGCCACATGTGTGAGTTAAGCGATGTGAACTGAGTCCAAGGAAAACATGGCAAAATTTTCTCTGCCAACCCGCTAAACAAACAGGAGCTCCTGCAGTGGACTGGAAAACTTTGTCCAACAAGAGCCTTGGTCCTGCTCACTGGCTTGGTCACACACTGTTGTGGGATACCATCGCAACTCACCCAATTCACTCCTTCTGGTCGTTCTGGCACAAAAGAATTTGGTTCTAAAAGCGTTCTGTAGGGCTGCAGGTAGTCTCCTCAACTCTGCCTCCCAAATTCTCAAAGTAAATAAACAGCTTCTAAAATTTGTCAGAGAAAAATTATGGACCTCACAAAACTGTATTTACCTTTCAACCTAGTAGGTATCAGGCATGGCTTAAACAGCCCTGCTCATCCAATGAACTCATTGTTGGTGCCTCATGGATGTTAGAAACCGACATTTAAAGTGAGGCAGCGCAGGTTGTATAAACATGAAGTGACTTTGTGCCAGTTATAACCTGCTGCTCAACATTTGCCTCACACAGAAAGACTGGGAGAATATCTCTTTATGAAACCGAACATCGCACGGCCTAATTCATAAACGCTATCGCAAAGATTTGTTGAAATGCGTCGAGTAAATCTGCCCAGAGCAATTTTCACCTTAATTAAATTTAGCCGAGCAGCTCGCTCCATTAGAGCGTTCATTTCCTTAACTGCCAGACTGACTCCAGCCTCCTGGGAGCTACGCTCATCACCTGCTGTTACAGACGGCTTTCTACAAAACTGAGAGAATCAGATTTTTAAAAAAGAGGCCATCACAACCATATCACCTTTCACGCAACTTTATAAAAACCCAATCCTTCCACTGTTATCGGCTCAACCTCTGCAGATGTGTGAGGTAATCGAATAGGTTTGTCTTGTATTGGAGTAGCGTAGTCTAACACTGAAAAATCTTTGGGAACTCAAGTTTTTGCCTCCAGTTTGGTATTAACTTTAGCAACAGAATGGCCTCACTGACATTCCTAAAAACCTAAAGTAACCTAACTTGACTTTTTCTAAGTAGAACAGAGTGACCATTTCAATAATTCATGACTTCTTGTTTGTCGGCAGTATAATTCTGATGTAGCTTAAAGGCCAATTTCTCTAAGAGCCTGAGCGCGAGGCCGAACGAGGATCCATATTCAACTTTCACTGAATAAATCTCTGAAGCTCACTGTTATGAGACCTGCAGCCAAACGTGGTCATCTTCAGGTCACCCAGTTTCCATAACAACCGGCAGGTGCCACACATGCCAATCAGTTGGCATGTCAGCGAAACCTCTTTTCTGGCCTTGCATCACAAATGTCTGACAAGCAGAAGATTGAACTTTTTGTAAACGCAGTCCAAAAAGTATGTGTTTTATGTTATTTTAGTTTGGTGAGAAAATGAAGTCTATCTTCTTTGTCATGTTTTGACTGTTACCCTGATATGTTTATCAAACATATCAGGGTAACAGCTAGCATAAACATATTAGCCTTGTGCTCTGGATGTTGGGAATCGAGAAAGATTTTTATTTATTTTATTTTTTTTGGGTGAGTTTAGGAAGACGGTAATAGATTCAGAAACAAAAACATAACATCATTTCTCTGGAGGCTAATGTCTTACTGTCTGTTTCCAGTTACTGAATCGCAGTCGACCTACTGACAAGAGAACGACAGAATTTGCAGCGGCAACATCAAAGTAACATTTACAAAACAAAGCAAAGAATCAAACAGGACAAACAGGCGGTGAGCCATCAAAGAATCATCAAATATCATAACCATTTGTTTTATTAATCATCAAAGTTAGGCTTTACAGTCATACACAAATAATTGTCACTGTTAATTACTTAACTAGCAGGATACAACATCTTAATATCAGCACATATATATATATATATATTTTATTTTCTATAGGGTTTTACATTTACATTTTGATTAGATATCTCTGTAAGCCTTTGCATGAATGGATCATGATTGGGGCAGCATTTTTCAAAATGGGGTCCTCAGTCCCCCACCCCTCCCACACACACACACACACACACACACACACACCGCTTTATGGCATTGTCCTGCATTAACCATGTCGGATAACATCGATGCAGCCCATCAAAAGTAAGCAAAATCACGTCAGATAGTTAAGACTGACCTGCACCTGTAATTTGCAGATAGCGACGAGATTTGGGAATGAGAAGGAAGATTAAAGGAGAAGGAAAACATGTGGCAGAGGCCGCATGTCGGGTTGGTCATAAGGTGCAGCCAGTTGATCACAGCTGCAGTCAGAGGAGCCCCGGGGAGCAGCTGACCTTTGTGTGATCGAGCGTGTATGCGCCCAAACAGTTTACTGAAAAATAAATAGCACACCTGATTTGACTGACCTTTCTTTTAAGGTCTTGCACTTGATGTGAATGTGGGGCAGGGATAGCGGATGTCCCTGGGAAGCCGTTCTAGCCGCTGCAGTGACCCATTTACCATAAACACACAAAACCTCCCTATTGTTCAAAGTCCTGTTACAGAAACTAAAGTGATCGGTTTCTCCATCTAGGAACTCTGCTGAAGGTTCTGTTCAGTGAGAGTGTGAAAAGGCAGCAGCATCTTTATTGATCTAAGTAACAGGAGGGCTTGTAAAATATGCTGTTTCAGTAAGTTACAAAAAAAAAAAGTCTGAATGTGAAAGACCGTAATGCTACCAGTGACCCTACACTCAATATAGAAATTTAATGTCCAAACTAGGCAAAGAAACGGAAATTTATACGTCAGGGACATCTTTAAACTCCAAATTGAGTTCTTTTAAGCAAGGTGACATTCACATCACTTTATGATGCTCAGGATGCATCCCCTAGCTGTCGTTTGGAAGTTAAGCTGTAAAAAGATAACCACAGTCGAAAGTTCATTTAGTGCGAGAACGAAATCATCTCCGTGTTCTCCTCAAATAAAAAAAATAAATGGTCTCCACAAGACGGAGCCCGTGAAGCGACACGGACGAAACGATTTCACTAATTTTGAAGGATTTAACGTGACAGATAATATTTTAGTCACATTGAAATGATGGCGATTATTAAAGGCGTAACGGTTCAGGTACTGTCACTGCATTGACAACTGCTCAACATCACTCAGGCGTGAATGCAGTCAAAGAGCAGCAGATCGTCACTTTGAAAAGTCCTCCACATTAAAAAGCAGAGAAAGAACGACTCCAAACCCGGACTGGAAGACCCATGTGCCTGGTTTCATTCTGCGGAGAGCAAAAGTTCAACCTTGCGGTATACGGCAAGCGGTATGACAAGCCAAGCCTCACACTTGGCAACGCCCGACAGAATCTGATGATTGAAGCTGAGCGTGTCACCAGGGATTCATCAATTCATGAAACAACAGAACTGTTTGGAAAAAAAGTTTCATCCTGAGAAGGAAAAATTAATTCGACCAGAGATCAGGGTTAGGGTCTTTGAAGTGATTAGCAAGAGTGGTGGAGCTATTCAATACTGACACCTGATACTTAGTGCTTTCTGGGGCCATGATTTTAATACTCAACTTAAGGCTGATTTTTATGGATTTTTTCCCCTCTCCTTTTTTTGTTGTCTCTTTTCCATATGGAGGCTCAACTTACAACCTGCTTTGGGTATTTCGAATTGTTATTAACCTTTTTTGACTGTGGTTGACATTTTGATCAGATGTGTGTATCCATCACTAGCCACCATGACCAAATAAATTATGCACTGTTTTTTTTTCCCCTCCTATATTTATCACGTATGTTTAGTTTGTTGCAGACAAGAAACCTTGCACTTTCGCAATCATAAATTAGTCAATCTCACATAGAAAAAGCCAGTCGAACAAGGGAGTGTGACTTTAGAGAAAAGAGGAAGCCCAGCAGCAGAGTTGTTTTATGTTTTTCTCTGTCTTTCTTTTGGCAGAGGCAGGAAATAAGGAGTGAGATCAGGGGGAACGATAAGCGCCGATTGTCTGTGTCAAAGCCCAGAAGTAAGACCGAGTTGGTGGTTAACCGCACTGACTGGACGGCGACCCTTAGTTCAAACACACTGCAGTGACTTACAGACCAGCCAAAGTTTAAATTCCCAAAGTGACTCATTGAGAAAACTCTGAAGCCAGTCACATCCTCAGACTGAGCAGAATTTGGCTGTGATTAAATGCGCCCTCAAAACGTCTGACGAGTTTCAAGAGGATCTATAGAAAGTGATGCATTTTGATGTGGGAAAAGCACAGGTTAGTTAATATTTCTGTTTCCTTGTTCTTCTGTTTGCTTCAGGTTAGAGTCACCTGGCAAACGTCCACGATCTAAATAAGAAGGAATTCATTGTATTTGTGGGATCTCCTCCGTGTATTCCAGCGCGTCATTTACTTTTTCTGGCTTGCAGTGAGTTTTGCATGATGTTTAGTGAAACATGTCATTCCCAGATGCAAAACTCATTTACTTTGGGATTGACCTTAAGTTGCTCTACAAGGCCTAGATTTCATTTCAGAGCCCGTCCAATGACGCCCGACGTTCCCGTTCATGGACAAGCAGTTAATATCATTTTGAAATGGACTCTTCAGAGTTCTAAGGAATATTTGATTTGATTTTTTTGTTTTTTTTTTTGTTTTGAATCTTTGCAAGATTTTTCAGATTCACTTTGCATCCTCTGGTTGACTTGTGTTTTTTTGTGTGCGATTTTTCTTTTCTTTTCTTTTTTTCGTGAACAGTGTACAACAGTTCAATTAACACCTGTTCTAATGCAAGACAATGTCCAGGAAGTCCATTTGACAGGCTTACCTGTATCATTACATGACTTTTGGGAACCGTAACAAATGTATTTTGATCTATTTTTACATCTTTCTGATCAGCAGCCATGACGCTCCACAATTTGTCGACCTCCCATGGCAGTCGACAAGTCGCCACTGAGTTTTATGCGCACCATGAATCCCACAGGAAAAGAGTCAGTCAAGCTTAAAGAGGGGCAAAGATTCAGACATGTATCTAAGTTTCTCCCACCGACCTCCTCCAGGGAACTCCTCCGGCACCGAGTTTTCAGGACAGAAAGTAAGCATTAGAAAGTTTATGGTGCTGGGAATTACAACGCCGCTAAGTCTTATTATGTAAATTAAAGTCACCGTCTCCTCCCGTCCCTACAGAAGACAGTTGAAGAAAGTGATGGAAAGCAGGAGGGAGGGAGGCAGTGTGAGAGTAAACCCAAAGAGGGGGACGGGAAAGATGCACGATGGCAGACTGATGCAGCGTGATGAAAGAGAGGAAGCAAAAGGAAAAAAATATATATTATTTTCCACCCTGGTCTGGTGGAAAGCTGATAAGACAGATCAAAACCAATGAAGATGCTCATCAGAAACACGTGTGTTGGTCTTGTTCTAGACGTGCGACTGAGCCTGGAAGTGGAATTAAAAAGAGAGAAAAAAAAACATATTAATCTGTGTTGGTAAACTCAGTCGAGAAAAGATGTACGAGAAGTGAGCAGGAGGATGGACAGAAGTAGAAAGAGAACAAAATTAGAAAAATAAATTAGGTTATGTGGACTGGAGCTCAGGAGATAAAAAAAAAAAGAAGAAGAGGACTTGAAAGCTGTGTGGAAAATTGTTTTCTCACAAAACCCTCATCTGTCAAATTAGATTTCCCCACTTAGAGGGAAGCGTCTTCAATTTAACAAGCTAATTCGTCTTCCGATCAGAGGCCCGGTTTTCACATAGTCGAGGAAAATTAGCAACAGCTGGGGGATTGTTAACCATGTCAGTTCAGATGGGGAATGGATTTAAAGGGAGGTCAGACTCTAACAGTCAACCATCGAATAGTCAAACGACGTCCAGCTCCCGCTAAAGCCCAGAACTTTTCAACGGTAAAGATAGTGTCCGCTCTCTTGGCCGCATCTCATGTCGGGATTCCAGAGCAAAGCCAAGCAGCCGGGTTGTTTTGTGTCGTTGAAAGCACAGATCCATGAGCTGCACTGGGAGCTGCAGAAGGTAATTTCAACTTCATCCTTATCTGTGTTTACACCTGGAAGCATGTGCAGACCGGCGCTGCTCCTCCATATGACATGGATTAGTTGTGATAGGAACACCTGACTCACCAAAATGTACAACAGCAGGAGCCGGGTGAATGAGAGTCACACACAGTCCAAGTACAAATGACGTTCAGTCACAGCAGCACTATGGTACTTATTTTTAGTTATTAAATTATTATTTTTTTATCATTCCTACACTTTTAGTAGTGCATTTGCCTTCACCCACATATTCTGGGAAAACCTTTTATAATAAAACAGTGAGGGTAAATGCCAATCGACAACGTAACAAAAGCAACAGATTTTTTTATTCCTCCTCAAATTTTGAGATTCTTGGAAAACCTAAGAGCTACCAGTTACATTCAAGCCAGTGCAAAGCTGTTATTGGCAAAAAAGCTGCCAGATAAGCAAAAAAAAAAAGTCACAAGGAAGTAGCTCACTGCTATGTAAGAAATGGATGTAAAAACTACATCATGGGGGCGTGCTCCGGTGGCGTAGAGGTTAGCGCGCCCCGCGCTTGGAGGCCCTCGGTCCTCGACGCGCCCGTCGCGGGTTCGATTCCCGGACCCGACGACATTTGCCGCATGTCGTCCCCTCTCTCCTTCCCCCCTCCTGTCAGCCTACTATGAAAAAAAGGGACACTAGAGCCCACAAAAAGGACCCCATGGTGGGGGAAAAAAAAAAAAAAAAAAACTACATCATGAAAACACAGTAAGGTCAGTAAAGAGCTGAAAATGCAGCTCTTTACTGTGATCTGAAATGCGTATGGAAAGTATATGGGATGTGATTGGACCGCTGGATCACGTTCGGAAATTTACAGCTGTACTGTAAATTTTAAATGAGAAAAACTTTATTACAGTAAGGTTCCTGTAATTTTTTATTTTTTTTTTGCTTTAAAAATTACAGTAACTGGCTGGCAACCCTGCTGTCAGTACTTCCCTGTAAATTCTACGGTGATTTTTTTTTAAGTGTATGTTTGTCAAAATGCTAATTATCCATTTTCTATTTTGATTCTTCCTCAGAGTAACCATTTCACACCTACCGTTTTGTATGTAAAGGCTTGTCTAAAAGGTGACCCCCCTAAGGAGGAGACAAATTGATGCAGAGGGATTTTTTATTTGAGCAGATTATGTTCATATAAAAATGGCTGAGCAGAAGATAACCTAAGTGGAAAAAGTACAAATTAATTAAAATACACAAAAACCACCATCATGTTTTATGATATGTTATATATTTTTAATAGTTTCCTGTTTGATTTCCCTACATTTGACAACTTCAACAATGCACAGCAACACTGAGAAACAAATGTTTAAATTAAGGTACAAGGGGAAAGAAAACAGAAACAAAAGCTGAGCTTTAAATCAGAAAAAAAAATGCCTAAATGTTAGAGTTTTTTGGCGCTTCTTTTCTAGCGTTAGCCAAAACATTTTTTAACGCAAAGAAGAGACGAGGACCCAATTTCAAAAATGACGGGGGGAAAAAGAATTCCTCCGCAAAGCTGCCCGTTCTGACAGGTTGAGGTGCGCTGACCTTGCAAATGTGAATGGTTAATGCATTCATTAGTGTTACAGGGAGCATCCAGCCGTGTCCAATATGTCTCAAATCTTGTCAGCTTCTCCCGGGCGGGGGGAAATAGAGGTCAGACCTAAATAGGATAGGGTCTTTCATCGGGAACTGTAGCGGTGAAGTGCTGAATCACGTCTTCGTCTAGCTCAATTTATCTCGAAACATTTAATTTTAAAATGTTTAGACGAAACTCCTGTTCGGTCGGACTAGGTTTCGACAAAAGCCACATTGCAGATGAATGCAGAATCAGTATTAAAGCTTGTCAGAGCTGCTCATGGTGCCCGCAAAAATCAGATTTGATAGGAAAATATTCACAGTGCTTCGCTTCTTGGTCTGTTACAGACTTACTCCAAACTGTAGTAAACTGCTATGCTTCCTTAAAATCCTTAGGGAACTTTGAGGAAAGAGACTGATTTAATAAAATTTGGAAAAAGGCTACTTAATAACTTTATTTGTTCTTAGAGCAACAAGAAAATGCATGATACGTGGATTTTACAATTCAACTGTGAAAGTGAAAGAAAAAAAATATCTGGCCCTATTTGCTATCTGAATAAGTTAATGCATTGCTTATTCTCCCTAATAAAAGAACAAGGACAGAAATTGTCACTGCAGTGGGAGAATCCATGCATCTGCTTTTCAAGCAATGACAGCTCCCGGCGTAAACACCTCCTTTGTATTCCAGGCTCTCCTTGCCATCGCTTATCTACGTTACCACATCATTCATTTGCTTAATATCTCCCATGTGACTACTTTGGCACAGCCTAAACAACAATTGGTCTTCGACTTTCTCTAATGCGAGTGCAGCCAACAAAAACGCAATAATGGGAAACGGCTGTAGCCATGAAATTAAAAGAAGAGGAAATCAAAGCAAACAAACAAAAACAAAAAAAACATTTCCAGGTAGGATGATGTATCACGGAAAAGCGGGGATGATCTGCCACGCTGATCCAGGTTTATTGTGTCGTTAGTCTTTGAGATAAATATGTCACCGAAAGTATACCAGTAATCACCCCTCTGGTTTTCGAGCAGCCCGAAATGCAACAAATTCGCTAAATTGAGTGAGTTTCAGACTACAGTACACCGTTGTGTGGCGTTGCAAGGGGCCGAAAGTTTTCTTTTGCGGAGCGGATAAAGTTGCTGCTCTCCATTTAAAAGCCTGTTTATGTCTTTGTGTTGTTCAAGAGAAAAGAGAAAGAACCTGCATCGTGCCAAGCCTAATCTATATCTTTGCCCACTGACCACTTTTATTTTTTATTTTTGCAAGTATTCCCAGCAGGCAAACAGGCAGAGAAAATGCCCCCGACTTGGCTAAGCAGACATGGAATCAGTCATTTATTAATACAACTCCTGGATCAGACTAACTTCTCAGAACTCCTGTGCTGCCCTGAGGACTGTCTAAGTCGACACCCACTTAGCTGGAGCTCATTTCATCCTCCACCGCAACAGCAAAAGTAATGCAAAGGTTCTCTTCTGAAAGCATGAGAGATAAATGATGACTGGTATTACTTTCTGAAATCTTTAGTTGGTAAGAGCAGCTGTGTTGTTCCAGGGTTTGTGTGTTTCTTTCTTCATATTTTAGGAGCATATTTAACGTTTGGTTAATGTATTCAAATGTGGACGCTTTCACTTTCTGAAAACGTCCTTCTTTGATTGGTTAAAGAAAATAATAATAACAATAATTAAATTTGACCTTAGATGTACTTTAGGTGTCCCATAAGTCTCCGTGCTTGAGCTGTTATTGTTTACTTTGCGTCACGGAAATGAAAAAGAAAATCGAGGAAGGGTCATTGTAATTCATACAGCAGCTTTGAATCAGGCACAGGGATTTACTTTTAAAATCTTTTAGGTTATTGGATGCCAGCAGCCCGTCTGTGTAATGTTTTCAACAACCAGGTGATTCATTCCAGTGAATTTCAAACGGAAGAGGAGATTAATATCACAAGCTGCCTTCGAGGATCCACTGTTATTTAAGATTCTGTTTCGGTAAGAAGTCGCTGAAATTTGATCTCATCTTCAAAATTGTAGACATCTAACATCTCATCTGTAATTGTGACTGAATAGATTTAGAAGTGAATCTGGTGGTGATTCACTTCACTTGCTGGTGAGTATTTCTTTTCCAGTAACCTCCTTAAAATAGTGCCGTGGACACTGCCTTGTATTCATAGCTCTTAAACTTCTACATGTTTTAGTTTCACAGCTAAAGAGTTTAGTGTGTTTTATTACATTATAGAAATTAAAGCCAAATTTAAAACTGGAAGCGAGATCACCTTTAAACAGGATAATGGCGCAAAACATACAGTAAATATTTCAAGACATGTCAATCTGTACATCCTGAATGAGGCTTTCTCAAAGGTAAATTGACTTAAAAGTGTGCGAGATGTCTAATAGTTTAATGATCACAAATACATTTACTGTGCTTGAGCTATTTTGCATCCAAGCTTGTGTAGATTGTGTAAATCTTTAGCATTTGGGTGTCCAAGGCTCATAACCACATTCTCCAAAATTCTTGCACGTACAATCAAACGTGTTTGTACAGAAGGGGCTTAACAACTAGCACACAATCATTTAAAGATCAAATCAGTGTAGAAAGTTTATAACTTCAGCATGTTTTTGTATATTTATGTCTGTATGGACAGCTGGGTCATCAATATATCCAACTAATATTTCTTAGTTGGATAAAAGTGTTTAGCTTTTGTAATGTTTCACAGAAAGCCAGTGGATGTTTAGGCTACTGGTAGTGGACCATTAAAGGGGCCCCGGGTCAATGCGTAATCCTCTGGCTGCCCAGTGTCCATTAGAGGATTGCGAAACTCTTGGCTCACTCTGCCAAACACTATTTTAAGATGCCTGACCATAGCAGCATGTCCGGATCCCTTCACTATTCTCCATCTCCCTCCGCCTGTGGACCGCTTGTGCCAGGGTCGCTTTGTCCTTGGCTGCACAACACAAAGTCCGAGCTCTGTGTTTTAGCTTCTGCGGAGAGATTAAATGTCTGTCTTGATATGGAAGACACAAGAGTTCAAAGGATACTTGATTGCTTTCCAATGATACCACATTATTCCCCATTGCAATGACAGTCTGACGTTAAGTGTTGAAAACACGGCCATTAAAAGTCACCTGTCCAGTAATAACATTTGATATCAGCAAGACAGCTTCCTGTTCATGACACCTTCCATAATGGGGTGGCACATAGACATTGTTAAAATAATTTTTAAAAAAGAATTTAAAAAATATCTAAGAAAATACAACATTGTTTGTAAAGCTAAGAATGGTCACCCCCCCTTGTTCTGGGAGCAAATGAAGCCCAAACAAAGAAAGTGATAATAATGGATAATTAGTGCATTGGAAAAAAAACTAAAAAAACACAACGCACCTGGATATTTGTGCTGCACTCCAGTTACCTGAGAAGTGGGAACTCTGAGTTGGGTTTGACCTCCGACCCGAGGTAAGAGCGTTCTAGTAAAGAAGTCCGAATTTTAAAATGGCCGATGTCCATGAACATTGTTTGCAGTAGCTCTTACAAACTGAACACCACTTTCAATTGGTTCAAGTTAGAGTTGCAGGCACTCCACGTTAGCATTGATTTTTAGACACGCTTTTTCATGTGTGTCTTGTATTTACCACATCTTACTATTGTTGATGTGAAAAGCGGCCATATTGAAACAAAAAGACTGCTTTACTGGTCCCAACTGGAAGTTGCCCCCAGTTTCCCAATGGGATATCTGATTCAGAGAGCGTTCAAGTTCATCTTTTTGACTGGGAAGTTGGAATTTCCCAATTCCAGCCACAAGTGGAATGCATTTCAGAGAATTAAATTATCCACCAATTTTTTTTTTTGCTCTTTTTCACTGCTTCAAAATCTATTAATCTAATTTGATATTATTTAATACTTTGATCAGATTTGAGCCGAATTAACCAACACTAAACATAGATAGCAACGCAATTTGAGTATTACTGAAACCTTTGTTCTATTTTGCTTTATTTTTTTATTCAAAGACAGGTGTTTACTATTTTGTGTGTCGAAGGAGGAGGGACTCGCCCTTGACGAGATTCATGCAAACACCGCCTCTGACTCCAATCGATTATTAACGAGAACGCGAACTGAACCTGGCTGCTTCAAAGTTGTTCACGTGTCTTTTGACAGTAAAGGTATAGGATACGTGCAGGTAGATGAGTCGAGCCACGCGAGGGACAGAGAGGATTTGTGAGCGAACTCACTTTCCCTCCTTTTTCTCTCCTCCCCTCTCTTTTCTTTTCCTTTCCTCTTCTGACTGAGGCGCAAACAGTCTCTGCTCTCTCTCTCTCTCTCTCTCTCTCTCTCTCTCTCTCTGTCTCTCTCGTTTTACGGAGGCAGTTTGCAATTCCTGCTCTTCATGCCAGAGCCTGCAGCTGTCTCGGTTGCGTCCCACCGCCACTGGTGTGGGAAAGCTTCGCAACGCATGGAGGAACCGACAGCAGACTTAATAATATTTCCCCCCCACCTATAGAAACCCAGAGGATTTTTTTTTGTGTGTAACTTTCTAAACTATTTCCTGCGTCGTAAGGAGACCGAATGAAGGGATTTGTCAGCTGAGACGCCCCGTCCGCGATATGACGGAAATCTTCTTTTTTGTTGCAATTGTGAAGGACACTATAGGAATGTGGAATGTAAGTCTCTCTCGACGGTAAGTGCTCTGAAATGTCCATCACTGCGTATTGTTAATCTCTGATTTTTGCCGCCTTCTTGTTAATAAAATACACTAGCAGAGTTCAAGAATTTTGAATGCGAAGTGTAAATTGTATGAGACTGAATCGAGATTAGATTGGTCACAATCCCCCACTCCCTGTTATCTGTCTAATAGAACAAGCTCCCGCCCCTGAAACCATGACCACAGAGTTGAACCTGACCTCCTTCCTGAATGAAACCTCCCCAAGAGGATGCAACCTCACCAAGACAGGTTTCCAGTTCTACTACCTGCCCATTGTTTACATCATGGTTTTCCTCACTGGGCTGGTGGGCAACAGCCTGGCCATCTGGATGTTCGTGTGCCACATGAGACCCTGGAGCAGCATCTCCGTCTACATGTTCAACCTGGCCCTGGCTGACTTCTGCTACGTCCTCTCTCTGCCTTTCCTCATCTTCTACTACTTCAACAAAACCAACTGGATATTCGGGGACGTCTTGTGTCGCCTCCAGCGCTTTATATTCCACGTGAACCTCTATGGAAGTATTCTGTTTCTCACCTGCATCAGTGTTCACAGGTACACTGGCGTGGTGCACCCGCTCAAGTCTCTGGGCAGACTGAAGAAGAAGAACGCCGTTATCACCAGCGCTCTGGTGTGGTTGATAGTTGTCATAAGTATGTCCCCGATTCTTTATTATTCCAGGACAGGTCTGAAGCGTAACGCGACCACTTGCTACGACACGACCACTGAGGACGAGCTGCCGGGTTATTTCATTTACAGCATGACTTTGACTGCGTTCGGGTTCTGCGTCCCGTTCATCATCATATTTTGCTGCTACGGCATGATTGTGAAGGCGTTGATCTACAACGACATGAACAACGCGCACCTCAGGCAGAAATCCATCCACCTGGTCATCATCGTGCTCGCGGTCTTCGCCGTCTCCTACCTGCCGTTCCACGTCATGAAAAACCTCAACATGCGGGCGAGGCTCTACTTCCAGAGCCCTGACATGTGTGAGTTCAACAACCGCGTCTACGCCACATACCAGGTGACGCGGGGCCTCGCCAGCCTCAACAGCTGCGTGGATCCCGTCCTTTACTTCCTGGCCGGGGATACGTTCAGGAGGAAGCTGTCACGGGCCACCAAGAAAACCTCTAGGAAGGGGGATACCGTCCTTCAGTCCAAGAGCGACGAGACGGCTCTCAACAGCCTCCCCGAGTACACGGAGAACGGGAACCGCAGGAACTAACCGAGGTGTCCTTTTAGTTACGTTAACAGATGGACTAGGAGTAAAGAAATGCACTGTGTGGACTAAAGACGATGTAAAAATGTATCAGATGATGGTTAACTGCTCCACACGCTGTGTTGACCGTCGCTTGTCATCATTGATAAGCTATCGTACTGTACTGCCTTGTATTGTATCGTACTCAAAATACTAGAGCCATTACTTTGTTTTCCATCATTTAGCTTGTGTTGCTTACACTTCAGACTGAATGAGCACCGGGAAAAGCCTGGCTGAGGGGAAACAGATTGTCGGATAGGCAATAATCCGTTGTCCATCAATATCTTTGGCTATGTACGGCTTAACGTGAACTGTATTTTCTCAAGCCATTTGCTGCTGTTTAATCAATACCTATTTAGCAGGCTGAGAGATTGCGCCTGAGGAGTCGTAGGCGGTTGGAATGGCTTTTAGACGAGAAAATGATTGCGCTGAGCTTGTGATTGCTGAACCGATGTGCACAGCAGACATTGCAATGCATCATGAGCTGAGACTATCTGCTCTTTAGCCGTTAATCTCTGAGGGTTTTTGTTTTTCACCCAGTATGTATCACTGTTGGAGGGCAGTGTGTGGTTTTCTCTGAGGTCAAAGTCTGCAAAGGCTCTTTTTACCAAGCATTTTTCCCTTCCAACTTCTGTCACAGAAAACATGGGTAATATTTGCAGTATTTTTGTGCATCTGAGGCTACAGTTGTTTTTCTTTTTTTTTCTAGGTGTACTGTACAGGATGTTGTGACTGTTGAGATTACCGTATTTTTCGGACTATAAGACGCTACTTTTTCCCCACGCTTTGAACAATGCGGCTTACAGCCCGGTGGGGCTTTTCTGTGTATTTCTCTTCAACCACCAGGGGGCTCTTTAGCAGGAAGTGAATCATTGGAAGTCAAAATTGGAATTCAAAGAAGAAAGTGCTCATTTTCATTTAGAACAAGCACATGCTAGCAGCAGGCATGACGGAGAAATTTCTTCAAACTCATATGATGCAGCTTTTAAGTTGAGGGCTTTTCATCCGGCAGTACAGGAAGGAAATAGAGCCGCTGCACATAAACTCGGCGTGAATGAAACCATGGTTCGGCATTGCAGACAGAAGGCTGCGCCTTAATAAATCTAGCAGATTTATTAGAACGCTTCATCATGTGTATGTTTTTCTTTTCTTATTTTACTAGTTCG
This sequence comes from Gambusia affinis, assembly GCF_019740435.1. Lineage (NCBI taxonomy): Eukaryota > Metazoa > Chordata > Actinopteri > Cyprinodontiformes > Poeciliidae > Gambusia > Gambusia affinis. The sequence continues at coordinate 23,996,928 of NC_057873.1, forward strand.
GAGCTTTTCTAATGCATAAGTCCAGGCTGAAAGCAGTCCAGCAGGGTGAAAGCATGAAAGAGTGACTCACCTCAGCATGTTCTAACTACCCTTGCATTCATTGCAACATAGAAACTCTTAGTCACAATTCTTCGCTCGCTTTACAGCTCCATCAACATGTTGAAGATCTATTTGTGTGAGATACCTCAAAAGTGAATTGTGCACTGTGTCTGTGTTTGGCAGATAGTCTTTTAGTTTTTTTTTGTTTTTTTTTTGTTTTTTTTTATTTGTTTCATATCGGTTGTAAGCCTTCTTGAGAAATGATTGTGAAAACTCTCTTTGCATGTTGTAGTGTAGATGTTTGACGTTCGAAGCCTACTAATTCCTGTGCCGTGGCCCGTTTTCAGTATCAAAAAAAGGAAGTAAATCTGCTGTGCGAGTCATTTCTTGGCCACATGCATCTTTGTCAGTCTTTTTATTTTTATTTTTTTAATGAGCTTAGGAATTACCAGCTCGACATAGACCTGTATGTATTCTAACAATATAGAAACTATGAGAACAATACCACAGAGTAATGCTTTCATTGTATTTGCACATTTTTGTAAAAAAAAAAAAAAAGAATGTGTATGGTCTAACAGTTTATGATTAATCAAGATGTAAAACGAACCATCACTGGTATAACTGTGAAAATGATACAATTTATAAATTGCAGTTATTTTTATTTAGGCTAATTACAAAAGTGTGTGTGTGTGTTTTTTTTGTGGGTTTTTTTTTGGTCAGCTCATTCTACCTTTTTTCTGTCATTGTCTTTTGTAAGGATAAAATCAATATAGTAAGCTGTTACTTGTTGCTTACGTACCGTAACTAGTCAGACTATTTGCTCTGCTTGAACATGAAGTGGGCTCAATAAGCTGTTCAAAGCTTGTCAGCCGTAGATTTAAAACAACGTTGCCATAATAAGGTAAATGAAATAAGCGGTGGTGCTCATTTAATTTCCTCTTGAAATATGTCCAGAGAGTCAGAGTTGTCTTTACTTTTGTCACAGGAAAGCTGTGATGGGAAATTCTGCGTTTTCAGAGATAATTACCTTCTAAAACCTTAAATCACCTTGATACCAGTAACTGGCCCAATGCCAATATTTACAAAGTAAGCAGGAAACTTAATAACAGTCAAAAAGATGAGCTGTTCAAGCACCTTGACCTTGAGAATTTGAGTATGGAGTATTTTCCAAGAATTTCATTTTATAAATTAAGGAAAATAACACTGGACAAAGAAAACCAAATAGCTACTTTACCTCTTTGATCAGAATGTGGCTCTGAAGATTCCATTAAACATAATTTAGCCAGGTTAAGAAAGCTGTGCAGTATATTCTTTGCTTGGAGACAAGCTAAAATCACTTAGCAGTACTAGCTTGTCACTATATATATATATATATATATATATATATATATATATATATATATATATATATATATATATATATATATAACGTTTTCAGATACTTAAGAAACATGTAGAAAGAAAACGTGGGATTGTGTGCTAATGAAAATTTGAAGGGGCAAATCTCCCTAGAGCATCTAAAACAGCAACAAGATCAAAATGGCAACTTTTAGCTTTATATAACGGCTTTAAACAAACTCTAATGAATGCAAACACATCCCTGAAGGTTACAAGGACATATTTGTGGAGCTTGGTGCACCTCTGTGTTCTTCCTCCCACTCTACCTCTGCACCGCCGCTTGACTTTCTCTTTCAAGTCAGCCAAGAGGAAGTGAGGGGATTAGGGAGGAATAAAGAGTGGCACCTTTTTCCTCTTGGCATGTACTAAGACGGCCTTTGTGACCATCACAATGGCACGGAACTATCGATGCAGACAAGGGTGTGAAGCTGTAGCCAAGAGCCTGCGGCTGCTGCACAGTCTTGTGAGCACAGGAAGCCAACAAACTCTCTTCTTGAGTTAAAAAAAAAAAAGCCCACAACTACAAACTGCTTTTGATTTTCTGGCTTTAGGCTGCAAAACTGCATTGACTTGCCTCATTGAAGGCATGTGTATGTGTTTGCCACCGCGTTAGGAGATCTTGGGTGCAGCCTGGACCTCGTTGTGGTGGGTGGCCGTTATCTCCGTTTGTTTTGGGGTGTTTCGTGTTCAGAAGCATGCCTCTGTGACAAGCTAATTATTTGTGCAATAGCTGCACTCGGTCCTCCTTTGTGAACCCGAGTGTCGAATTTTGACTCGCAGAAAGTTGGGATTCTCGCCAGTGTCTCCTCCCATGCAGCCTTTCACCTCTTTTCTCTGACATGGTTCTCTAACTCTTCTGAATGAAACATTGAAATATGAGCCTTTGTTCGCTGTACTTTGGGGGGAGGAGGGATGGGAAGAAATAAGTAACACATAAGCACGAGTGGGAAGAGCCATTGATGAAATTTGTGTGTTTTTCTTCGGCCCCGTGTTGGTCATGGGGGTGACTGCATCCAGGACTGCTTCTACGCTAAAATGCTGATCTTTGTTCTGAGAGATTTACAGTGAATTCCCCGGGACCACATCCATATCGATTGTAGAGAAACCGCCCGCCTGAGCTAAACAACTTCTGATCACCTCAAAAGAAAAAAAAAAACAAACCCTACCAGCATTCAAAACACTAATGTGTGGTCTTGATGAGTAACCCAATGTCAAAATAATCACCAGGGAGCCACTTTGATGCGGCGAGGAATCAAATTCTAATGCATCGTTCAACTGCGTGCTAAAAACTGCAAGCTGTGGTTTTATAATCCTTTCAACTGTAACGCAAAGTACAACAGCAATCAAACATTTCCACATGTAATATTGTAACAACATATCAGTTGCTCAATGGGTGTCCAGTCTGCTCCTCTGAAGTTTATCCTTTTTTTTTTCTTTTGCAGCTCATAGTAAAGGTTTTGGGAGAATGAGTTTGGTGCTGTTCCTGTGAGACACTTAATTGCGAGCGGCTTCGTCCTAATGGGAGAGTAAGACGTTGTAAAGCCTCTAAAAGCGACATTCAGCAGTAATGGTTTCCTCACAGATGGACAGGTTGGTTACTCGAGCCTCTGTACCAATGCAGCCGCGTGCCGTCAGGTTTAACAACAAGATGCTACTCTCTTCTCTCTGGGGTAAGGTGCACGACAACGCATCTATACCGCGTTCCAAATTATTATGCAAGTGACATTTTCTCAGGTTTTCTTAAGGGGTCAATGCAAATGATGGTCAGTATAATTTTCAAGTCATGAACTATTATAGTATAAATCAAATTTTACTGAACCAAGCTCCCCAAGAGAACAGTATTTTATTTCCAAAATAAAAAACTCAAAATGCACTGATCCAAATGATTATGCACAGCAGATTTTCTAAACATTTTATGGGTTATAAAGAAAATTTTCACACCTTCATGGACTCTGAAGGGGCTGACCAATGATTCTCTCCCCATGATTTCAGCCCAAATAATGACTCCACCACCTCTTTGCTGACATCACAGCCGTGTTGGGACGTGGTGGCCGTCCACCACCAATTACTGCATCCATCTGGACCATCCAGGGTTGCACAGCAGTCATCAGTGAACAAGTCTGCTTGAAAATGAATCTTCATGTGCAGCTGGTCCCACTACCACCGTTTCTACTTGTGAGCTCTGGTTAGTGGTGGCCCAATAGTAGGTTCATGCACCACAAGCCTCTGGAGGATCCTCCACCTTGAGGTTCCAGAGGCTCAAGCAGCTTCAAATCACTGTTTGCTGCTTTGTAAGGGCATTTTAACAGCTGCTCTCATAATAAAGGTTTTGAAAACCATAGTCAAAGCAAGCGGCGGAAGCATTCCATCTGGGAACGCGGGGATTCTGCTAAATAACAGATTCGCTGTGCTCTCTCAAAGTTCGGTGTCCCTGAACGCAATATAAAGTAGCATTTTCTCAGGGACAAACTCAGCCGAAACATTTAATCAAGTTTACATTCCCATCTCACATTCATCCTCCAATGGAAAAACAAGTTGAAAGATGGGTTTTATTTTTAAATTTCGGACATTGTTAATTCCACGGATGCCGTTAGGGTGGTTGGAAATGATACAAAAGTAATTTTGGCAAAAAATAATAATAAAAAAACTACCTCTTTCTTTCCAAAAATTTTTTCAAAAAATCTAATTTAATCAAAAAAAAAAAAACTCGGGCCATTATTTTAGGAATGTTGTTTTTGTTTGTAATGGGTAAGGCTCATGGAGCATTATTACTTTTGCACTGCACTATATAAGGCTCCAAATTAAGTTTACTTTTTTTGTTTTTATTACTTTAACATTACCAAATAAAATTCTTCTCAACTCCATGTAATAAGCGGCTTGCACCCTGTCTGAGGACACTGAGTTCAGTATTAAGACTAATAAGCTCTTAGAGCCATTTGTAATGTGTGTTTACACAAACTGGTTTGGTGACTTTTAGGAAAAAAGTCACTGGACCACTTTGCGGTTTCCAGCTGCAGCAGCTAAGTAAACATACTGTAAAACTATTTGAAGCAACTTTAGCTTCCATTAAATCAACACGCTGCGCTGCTTTGATAGATGTTACCGTTTGTTTACTGGCTATCTGCAGAAATTGGACCGAACCAAACAGTGCAGTGAGAGGTCCAGCAGTGGTGATGTGAGACTGAAGCAACTCGTTTTGAATATTTTACGCAAACGTCTTTTCGGAAGGCTTTTCTGAGTTAATAGTTTGCTTCCGAGACAACCGATCCAGACTCCCAAAACCGAGACTCCAAAAACTGAGGCCCACACCTTATTCACTATCAAAACCGCTGAGCCTGGTGATGCAAAGAAGCACGTCCATATCCCGCCTGCTCTTTATAACTATCATGCCAGTCAACCGTTTCCGTGCGATAAAATGCAGTGTTTGGGATCTCTACCGCTGGCTGTAAACACCTGCCGGATGGACATACGATGCCATCAAACACGACGCCACAGTCGCTGTCAAAGCCAAAGTGAAAGAATGACAGGTTGCAAAGAAGACTCGGCCGTAGGAATAGATTGTTTTCCCATAAACCTGTCTTCCAGGCGACCATATGTCAGGAAGTTTGTGTTTTGGCCCATATGTCTGTACCAGCGGCAGATTATTTGGAATTCCAATGAGCAGGAATAAATTACAATACAAATAGCAGCAAAAGCTTCGGAGAGCGGACAAAATGTATATTCTTGTGATAAACTGCAAGGATCTTATCTTTTTTTTTTTTTTACTTCTCAGTGTAATTTCACCAGTAATAAATAATATGAGACATACAGTACCTCCCAAAAGCATTGGCAACATTTGAATCTTTACACGTTTTTGACGTGACGGAACGGCAAATTTCGATGCGTCTTTCATGACTGACAAGAGCATGTGGGATTTCAAAGTGGGATGAAATCGATGTGCGGGCTTGAATTTTTTAAAACATATTTAGGCACACGCTGCCTGGACAGACCACCTTTTCATCACACGGCAACACAGAGACACAAAGAACAAGCAACCAGAGTCCAGGCATACACAGATATTGTACTTCAATTGGGTTTTAATATTTGTAGCTTTATGATTTGTAATTGTTGGTGTGTTTTGCTACTTTTATTTTATCTCAATGAGACATACCTGGTTGCATAAAGGTTGCATACAAACAAACATACTTATGGTTTACTTTAAAATGTATTTAAAGTAAAGCCATCTACAGTGTGTACATAAGCAGCAGATCAACTTTAGACTTGATCGGCTGGTTGTTTTTGTGTTTGTGTGTATGTGTGTGTGTGTGTGTGTGTGTGTCATCACTGTCAGTTTTATTGTGCTTACATATCTATGTTGTCATCGCATCATAGCCGTCGCCGCTCCTCAGAGGGAGTAACAGCTTGTTAAACCCACTGACGGCTCCAGGCTCTTCACATTAAAAGCTCTTTGAAATGAAAACTTTAGATTTTCACGCTTGCTTTTCGCCCGTGGCGTAATCTGAAGCCATGGAAATGGCATCTTTTTAATGTTGTCAGACAGGCATGATCACAATCCGGGTTTTACACTGGCATGAACAAGCACAAACAGCTCCTCTCGTTCCGAGTAAAGCGGCAAAAACAACTGGGAATCGTTCCCGTTTCTTTACTGTACCGTCACGCTTTGCCATATTTCGAGTTCTGGTCGCCAGAAGCAACACGCAGGAGGCCCCGCCAGAGCAACAGAAAAAAAAGGGCCTGTGAGAATGTGGCTGTGTTTTTGGCTGTCTTTCAGTTTATGATCAATACCTTCGCAGCCGCTGTTGACAGTCCTCATCGATCAGCGTGAGCGATCGGCTTATTCCTGGCCGTCTTTCAGCGAACCTAACCCTGATATTGCGCGCTGTCGGATCAGAAATGAGCCTGTCCCAACTGTTCAAGCCTCATGCGGCATCCCAAGGTGTTTTTGTTGACGTTGGACTCAAACACGATTCTTTTTTTCTTTCTTCTTCTTCTTCTTCTTCTTCTTCTTTTTATGATTTCCGACTATTTTATATTCATAATGAAACTGCTTTGATACACACGAATCAAAGTAAAAACCCAGTGATTTTCAAGGATGCCGTTCTCCACACAGCTTGGCGGGGGTTTTGTAATGAGAGTGTGGCGAGACTAGATTGAAATCGGGGAATTGTAAAGTTCTAAACCCAAATAAAATTGCTCCACAGCGCCACCTTGGGAATTTCACCCAAGGAATATTACTCCCCTTTTTGATAGGACGCACAAGTTCACTCATGCATGGATTAAGACATCTGAGACAAGTTTAAAATGTACAAACAGCTTTTTATTAGATTCTTCTTAAAATATTCTTTTTAAAACCAATTCTTTATAACACTAAAGGAAAACAAGAAAAGTAACTACAGTAGCTGAGGTTACCGGCGGAAGGGGCCACTATAAGACGGTATCCATCCAAACACAGCAAACAAAACCCCTGTAAAGCACCAGACGCAGTGAGACAACCCAAATTCAGGAATCACGGCACACAAAAAAAGAAGACACAGTCACTACACCAACACCGCCGCCGGGCCTCAGCACTGCCAACAGAGAGAGAAAAAAAACAATTAATAAAGACAACAATCCAAAATATACAACGAAAAGAAAACAATATCAGCCTAAATGTATAAATAGTTAGATCACACCAAAAAGGCTGGAACAAAAATAGAGAAAAACAAATTAAAATGTCCGAATCTGGTGCGACCCTCTGGCCACGCCGCAACAGGAGGTGAATTGAGCGCGCCGGAGCCGCACGCCAATGCCGCACGCCAAACACCACTTCAATTAGGGCGTGTAGCCGCCACCACGATCCGAGGTTGATAATGCGCAGAATCCGGGATGTCAACAGAGCAGCAATGGTAATATGGGGAGATCTGTAAAAGTTAGTCACTATTTAACAGAACTGCAACAAATTGGCGCTAACAATGAGCGTTACTTCTTACCTCCCAATCCAGACAAACTCATGCATGCGCGCACACACACACACACACAAACCGACGACGAGGAGGAGAGCCGCACAGTAGCGTTTTGCCTATGATCACACCTGGATTTAGATCTTCTGTGAACAAACAGCAATAGTGCAAAGAGAGGGGAGACCTACCACCACAAGATCAGAGCAGCATGCACCTGATGTTATGCCTTTTTGGCTGTCAGTCCCTGAGACGCAAGTCACAGCCAAGCTTGAGGAAGACATGTGTGTCCGATTGGGCGCAGCGGCTTCTTATATACCACGCCCACTTTGCCCAACCGGAACCCCGCACCTGAAAGCTATTTGTATAGCAATATATATATATTTCTATACCACTACAAGAGTGCAGATGAGCGATAAGAAAGATGGGAGGGTCCCGCTGCTTTGGAAAATAGAAAAGATACAAAGATAAGGCCTGACAACAAGAAGCCGAGAACAAAAGTGAAACAAAATGAGAAGAAGGCATTTTTTAAAATAACTCTTCAGATGAAAGAAAAAGCAATCACGGAAAGAAACTTTAAAAGTTGAAGCAGTTTGATTGAATTTAATCATTCAACCCCCTTTGAGAAGTCTTTTTTTTAGCACTCTGCGCAAATGATCGAAAAATTAATATTTTTTGTCTACCACCGTCTTTAGGTGACCCTAAAGTTGTCGAGTTTATGTCTAGTTTCTGAGAATGCAAAATTCAGAAACTTTTTAATTTTATTTAATTTTATTTTATTCTTTCCTGGTGAAGTTATTCTTTCTTTGTGCCAATTTCATGTAAAAAAACAATTCCAAACCTTTTCAGAAGGCTTTTGAAGAAGAAGGGAAATTTACTGTACATGAACTGGTTTTAATTTCATGCTCCTAATTTGCATAAAAGCTGAAGAAAAGATGTGTCACCGCTGGCATGGTGGTGTTTTGTTGAAAGATTTCATTTTCTATTTCGTTCTTGTTATTTGTTTGTTTTGGGAGGTGACGAACGTTTGTTTCTACCATAAAAAATAAAAATATGTAGCTATATGCATATTGCACTGGCTTTCTCAGGCAAGTTTTTGGAAAATTTGAACAAGGCCTGGATGTTTCCTTGGGAAGGAAATGCTTCTGTCATTAATCAGACACATAGGGAGTAAACAGTTTATTGTACCTCCATCCAAGCAGTGTGGGATTCAAGAGATTAGCCCCTGGAAACAGAAGCAAAACGCAGAACATGGACGAGGACATGACCTCCATGTCCTCCCATGAAGATTCATTTCTGTTTAGATCAGGCTCTAACAGAGTCCAATAAGCCTCTGCATTTATAAGCACTGTTTATGTTTCAACATGGAAGACCACTGGAAGTTGTCGAGTTCCCATTCGCAGCCCACTCCACTATCGCTCGTTAGGCATTCAGAACGGCCTCTCACCGGAGAATGTTGACTTTTAAATTCCCATTAGTGTCCCTGGGAAAGGTTTGGGAGAGCGTAAATTTCCCCTGCACGTTTAAACGCTTCCTGTTAAAACAGAAGGGGAGGAAGTATTCCTACTGGCCAGCACCGGTGGTCTGAACAAGTAACGTCCATCATTATAGATCAGCTCTGGATACGTTTTTACAAATTCAAGTAGAAATTCAAGAAATTATTTTATGTCCCACTGCTGAAAATGAAACCCTCTGTTTTTTTTTGTTTTGTTTTGTTTTTTTATTATTATTTAATAAAAAAAAACAACACATAGAAAACATAGACACTGATATGTGGAGTAATTTCTAAGTTATTCTCTCATGTAAACATTCACAAATAAAACGTTCGTTAAGGCTAAATCGGGTGCTAGCATTACGCAGGCTGTAAACAGTGCAAAACAAATTCAAATAGCAATAACCTGATAGTTTTTATTTTTCACAAAAACAACATTAACATGGTAATAAGTCAAGTGACTTTGGCAGGAAGTTGTCCAGAAGCCTCCCCTTCAGCTTAAGTAGTCGATTTAGGAAGTCACAGTTTATGTAAGGAGTTTATAAAAGCCAAGATCACGATTCTAAATTTTGCAACGACGAGATCTAACATTTCACAAAGTTACTGGGAGAGGTTTGAAACGGTTTTATTATGTATTGTTTTATCTCCAACACATTAATCCATACATGATGTTACAGCAGAGCAAAATATGGTTTATATTTATATTTTAACCTTGATTAGAAAATGGCAAAAGTAGTTTGGGAGCAAGAAAGAAAATGCAATTTTTTTTTTTTAAGGCAAGAGTGAGATGACTTCACCATTTATGTAATCTGATATGTTAATAAAATGGTTTTTACAACGTACACTTTTTATTTAGAAATGATGATGTAATTAAACTGTCACAAACTGGCTGTGTTCATCCTAATAAATATACTTCAAATAATAGTCATCTTTGTAGACTCTACGTGCATTTAAATTGAAACTTTGGTCCATGAATGCTGAACTTTTGGTCATTTAGTTTCCTTTTCATACTCATAGCCAGAAAACCTACACGTCTCAACAAAATCCCAAGAATTTTATTAAATTTTTATATCCAATATTGCACTGTGTGGCTTTAATTATGTGTTATTACATTTTCAAGCCCAATTTTATTACATTTACACTTATTGTGGCATTAGATACACCAAGGTTTACCAAACCCTGGCCTGGAAATTTAGCCACACAGGAGTTTTCAAAAAAAAAAACAAAAAAAAAAACGATCAACTTCATATTAAATCAATGTTTTCAGGTTGTCCTTCGTCACTTGTGGGACTTGGAAGAGAGAAAAAAACCCCAGAAGATCAGTTAGTTGGATCCTCTAGGAAATGTGTGTGGCAAAATTAGTAGAGCACACCAACATTTAACTGGTGAGGGGTCAGAGAGGGTGCAGACCACACAGAGCTCTGGAGGGCAGCCTGCATCAGAGGGAGAAAGCGGACCCAGTCCACCACACTTCTTTTCAGTTTCGTGTAGCACTTTCAGTCATGAATCATCTGTGCAGAGGTCGTCCTCACCAGACTTACAGTCAGGATCCGTCACGGGGCAAGGCGCACAAAGGGCAATCCGGGGACGCGAACCGGTCAGACGCAAGCGTCCCAAGAGAAGTGAAAGAGAGAGAAAGAGAGGGAAGCAGGTTTAAGCAGTGAACAGCACAGCTGACGACAAGGAAGGATAATCAGGCTGAATAAGGCTGATAGAGATGCAGCCTGACAGCACAAGGAAAGAAAAAAATCAGGTGGCATAGAGCAAGGCTTCAAAAACTAATCAATATCCTCAACTTTGAGACGTCCGACTCTCTTGGGAGTAAGCGAATAAGCATTTTAGTTTAGCTTTTGTATTTCAACACACAAACTAAATACAATGAAATTATGTGTATGCCCAAACTGAATACTTCTGATCCAGGGGCAAGCTTACTGCACATTCTTGTACCCAGTCCCAAAGGGTTTAATATTGTCCCATCATGTTCTTTACAATTGTTAATGATCCACCAGCAATAAAAGCTGATTATCTGGAGCTGGGCCTCCTGTGGGAGACCTTCTTCCTCCACTGTTTGAATGCTTACCTCGTGACTCTTTGAGGTGGAACTCTTTTATCGCTGCTGCTCCGCCATTAGTTTAAGTGTGTTTAAAGAATAAAATGTACCAAGGGGGAGGGTTTTGCCAACATCAGGATACGATTTCATCAACTTCCTGGCGCAGAAACCGAGACAGCTGCGGGATTGGTATTGATTACATAAGGAGTCAACTCAGATAAAGGCTTATCAGATTTTCTCTTTGCAGCGTTTCTTTTTTTTCCCTTTTTTCCTTTTATAAGTGTTTTGCTTTCTTGCATACCTTGTTAATATCAAGTAGACTATCCTGTAAATGCATGCCGGCCTCGTCCATTAGCAGAAAGAGACAATTAGACAAGAGAGTGCCTTTTGCCTTTTAAGAAGAAGCTTACACCACCTTTTGTTTTTGCTTTTATTTCCAAATCTGCAGAACAACCATCATCATCACACGGCCTTCGCACACAAACATCTGAGGATCTAGCCTTAGTCAAAGAAAGGCAAACAATGGCAGCAAATATCATATTAATGATACACGACGACAGGATTCGTTTTGCCAATTTCACCGCTGGCCCCCCTTCTCTTCCACTTAAATTCTCTATTTTTTTTCTAATTTCAGTCGCTCAGTCTTCAGGCGCCTCCTTTTTCTCCTCCCCTTCTTCCCCTTTAGCCATGTTGTTTAGATTCTATTATCCTGTGCTGCTTGACTGCCTCCCTCCATGACTCTTAGCAGTGCGGTGTGTGTGTGTGGGTGTGTTTGTGTGTGTTTGTGTGTCTGTAAGCGTTCATGTAGTCGAAAGCGGGCGTGAAAGTGCGGTGATTCCGACAGCTCCAGGTGATTAATGTTCTGGGGCCGGCCAAGGTGAAGAGTGGCTACACTCACATCTAAGTGCGCCACTGCTAATGTACACACACACACATACACACGCACGCACACGCATTCACCTTGCACAGGTGTCCTTTTTATGTCCCGTCATGGCGAGGAGGAGGGAGAATGTCAGTCTGGGAGGTTTGTGTCTCACTCAGCAGACTTTCACTGAAAGAGGATCCAGCCGAACAGAAGTGGAAGTGACGCTTAAAAGAAGCTGCTTTGCTGTTAAGAGAAATTGAATGTGAAACTACTGCAGAAGAATTTGTCGCCTTTGACATCTCCCTCATCCCCTTTTCTTTAATGTTACAAACACTTGCTTCAATGTGTTTTCCTTGGAATTGTGCAGCACACCCACTTAAAAACAGGGCACATGACATCTGAAACGTAAGAAGTATTTACTGACTTTACTCATCTTCACCCTGTTGGAAGGTGAACCTGAGCTCCAGTCTCAAGTCTTTTGCATCCTTTAACATCATCTAACAGGTTTTCTGACATTTGTTTGGTCTCAGTCAACTTCCCCTTAATTCTAACCAGCGTTTCTGTCCCTACTGGAAGAAAAAGTCACCGTATAATAACGATTTACATGTTGGTCAAGACGTTTATTTTTGTCTGATCTGACCACGCCACTTTTTTTTCCACATTAGCTGTGTAACCTCACCTGCTTAGAAACTCATTTGATTCATAACACTGGGTTACAAAAAAATATTGTCCATGTTTCTTCAACTGAATTAGGACTATTTTGCATTTCTGAATCCAAAAATGACAAACACTTTTCTCAATCAGGTCAGGTTTTTATTCTAATTTGATTTGGAGAATCCGATCTTCTGACAATAAATTATTTACATTTCTGTGACATTATCAGTTCATTTCAGTTAATATTTGTCATCCAAAAAAAGGGTTTTTGGAGAAAAGAAAAATTGTTTTCTAACAGAGTGTATTGACTAAATGTTACAAAGTCGGATTTCTGTAAATTGAACAATAAACTAAACAGATGTAAATTCAACATTTACGTCTTCATTGTGCAAAATTCTTTGTCTCTTTTACATCTTGATGGAATCTCATCACTCACTGATCCCAGATTCTCAGGAAAGTGATCCATCTGTGAGAACATGTCACGCATTTTGATGCTTATGTTGCATCCATAGTTCAGAAAGTTGACCTGATTGAGCAGAACCAATGGGATTTTTGGATTCAGCACGTCAAAATGACCCGAAAACAGTTGAAACCCCCCCAGACAATTCTTTGGCTGTGGACCAGTGTAATAACCGGAACACTGATTATTGAATTAGATGTAAATTTGCACAATGATTTTGATGATGTCATTTAAAAGAAAAAAAAAAAGTAATGTTTGTTGCCTGTTTCATAATTGCTGCTGTATTTTGTTTTCATGGAGTAAATCACTTTGCACTGCCTCGCTGCTGAAATGTGCTATATATATAAACTTGACTTGATCACTTCACAACCATTCAACAAGTTGAAGGCATATGAATAATTTTGCAAAACACCAACTGTTTTATATTAAAGCTCCCTATTCTAAAACCTTTACACAACAACAGTATTTCTTCTGAAACACATCGTGTGTGTGTTTCCTTGCACACACTGTGGGTGTGTGTAAGTGGATCCACCCGTCCTGGATTCTCTGCTAAACTTAGACGGGCCACCGGGGTTCGTTCACGTTTTAGGTTTTTTTTTCTCCCCAGATTGGGCCGACTGGTGCTTTATCCCGGCTCATCCGAAAGCGCACGACCTCGCCCGTCAGGAGACTATCGATCAAGCAGCGGTGGGAGGCTTCGACGTGAGTCACAAGCCGCTGAGCACACAGTCAGCTTAAGGTCATGTCAAACGCTAATGCAGATGAATTCGGCGTCTGCCATGTGTGAGCGTAGGGAACCAAAAAACGTGTTCCGTAAAGACTTGTTCCTGTTGAAAAATGCTTCTGGTTCTATTCCTCTTTCCACAAAAAAACAACGTTGTCACTCTGCCAAAGAAATGCAAGGTGGTCAGAATGAGTATCGGCTGCATTCAAGTTTTCACTTTCACCTCAAACGCCTATTGTGATGTTTGAATCAAAACTCTGCTGTGAAAGCTCACACCAGTGAAAACATTGTGATCTTATTAATATTAGTGTTCTGTGTGATTACAACAATAAAGCTACTTGTTTAATAAAGCATTTCGGTGACTTTACCCTCCTGTTATGTTGCAGGTCAAATTGACCCATTTTAAAGTTTAAACATTTTTAAAAAATACTTGGAAGTATTTTATTTTTTTTTTTTGCAAGAAACTTTTTCTATTTGTCTTAATAGGTACACTCTACATATAAATAAAAAATTTGCAACCCCCCTCTGCGTCTACTTTTTACATAGATACTGTTCGGGCCAATTTGACCCGGCAGTCAAGTTGAAGGGCAAAAAGGGTCAAAAAAATGTCCAATTCTGTATTTTCTTGCATCTATGAACCATAATTCACACACGCAACTACACACATACATGCACCCGTGCACACCAACAAGCCCACTTTCTCACTATTCTCTTCACTAGGAAACTGTGAGAAAGCAGGTGTTCATACAACTTTTGACGGGAACCTTTTCTGTATTCATGGGCAAACTCCACCCACACTGAGTGGAGCCGCCACTCAATGTTGACACCCCCTCCACACACACACACACACTGAGTGTGTGTGTGTGGAGGGGGTGTCAAAAATACTCTCTGCATGACTGCATCTGTGTTTTTCTCTGTGTTTTTGAGCTCTGTGTGTTTATTTTGAGTTTTTCTGTGTGTCTGAGTCTCCGTGTTGTCCCGTCTCCCCTTGATTGTTTCCCAGGTGTGTCTCGTTTCCTTGATTACCCTCTGTGTATTTAACCCCACCTGTGTCCTTTGTTCCTCGTCGGGTCCTTGTTGTTTGCTCCACTCAGTTGTTAATGTGTTCTTGTTCATTCGTGTTGCCTGTTGCTGCCAGTGCTGAGCCCTAGCTTTCCGCTCAACTGTGCTGCCAGGTTTTTAGACTTTTGGAATTTATTTCGCCATTAAACATTCTTTACTCACTTCAGCCTGGGTCTACGGCGTCTCCCTCACCATCTTCCACCACCATTTCATGACATCATTTGCCTTGATTTTAATCAGTGGGTCAGTTTGACCCAGAACAGAATATGTGTCTGAAGTTCAATCAAGACTGTTTTATAAAAAAAAATCTACAAAAAGTCTATCTCAAGGATAATTGGTTTTTGTGTGTAGGTTTCAAACGAGCAAGTTGTCGTCATTGGTCCTTTATTTTTAGAGAAATAAAAAAAAAAAAACATCATTGCACAAATAAAGATTTAAATGGTCAGTATTGGAGTTAATAATCAAATATAAATATATTTTGGAGTATTTTTTTGGTTTCTCACTCTATTGATTGATTAAACACTCCACAGGTCGAATTGACCCAGGAACATTATTGCTGTACCTCAGAAACAAACATAACAGGAGGGTTAATTAGCTAACTTTCTCATTTCTGATGCAGTATGAGCAAGTACTGTAAACATCTTATTTTACTTTACGCTTTACAATCAAGAACTCAGACTTTCCCTTTGAAAGGTGGAGGTGACTTTAGAGTTTTTCATGCTTTTAGATTTTAGAGTTTTTCTTTTTCTTTTCCTGAGAGTCATTTCTCTGACTATAAAGGCATGACAGAGACTGAAACGTTTGGACATGAGAATATTTAAAAAACTAAGGTGTCTGATGTAAAAACTATCTACATCAGATAAGCAGTGTCTGAGAAGTCAAACTATCAGCTGATAATCTCCCGTAAACAAAGTTTAGACTATCTGATCTTGAAAAGAACTTAAATACCGCATGCTCTGTGGAACTGTGTTTGATCATTTTCTGAATTTGACCCAAAGATATAGACATAAATAGTCTCTTTGATAAACAGTTGGTAAAAAAAAAAAAAAAAAAAAAAGCGTCCCAAACACTGGGTCTAAAACAATTTGTCTGTTGTACAAAACTCAACACTGACTAACCTTGTGAAACTAAATATTGCAATGTGCTCGTAACTGCACAGAAAATCGGTGATAGAAAATGGGAAATCCTTTAAAAGAAATTATGGTCAGAATCAAATTTTAAAAAAACATCGCAAGGACGCTTCCTTATAACGAGGCTAATTTTAATTTAGAAGACCATAACGACAGATGGTTTATGGAGTTTTGCACAGCGTTAGTAAATTTTTTTTCTCAGCATATTTTTTTTCATCTATACATTTGGCCATCACAAGGCCTACGTGCCTTGTGACGAGCCAGACAAGACTTTGTGTCGTTTGTTAACAGTTCCACAGATTCCAGACACGTGTTGTTTTTCTCTGCAGCTCCTCCAGAATCACTGCAGGCCTCTAAGCTGTTTCCCTGAACACTACTCTGCTTGCCTCACCTGTCAGCTTGCAAAGACAATCTGTCTGTTGTCTTTATAGTGCTGTTTGTGAAGCATAAGTACGGTAAACTTACTTTCTATTATGTTCTTGGGGGGAGGGGTTGTAAATACCTCTATTTGAAACTTCTATTTTTAAAATAAACCTCACCTTTTAAAGTATATTCAATATAAAGTGCAATTCATTAGTTTTTGAAGTGGATGTTTTTACATGGAGTAACTGCTGATTGTACAATGAAAGCCCTTAACGTAAACTCAGAGATGTAAACTAAAGCTGATGGATGAAGAAGGTTTGAACATGACCCGAGTATTTATGTTACGAGAAATCAAAACACAACATTAAAGCACCTATATGCAAATTCGTTTTAAATTGCTGCAGGCCAAACCATGCAAGTCTGAGGTGATTTCATTTCCTTTCTTTCCCTTTTTAAAGAGTCCCTCAGGTTTTCCGACCGCCAACAGGAAGATAATGTCCGGGAGAGGAAGCGCCTGACGTCTTATTTTGATAGATGAATTGCTGCCATTGTATCAGCGGCAACAGTAATTGCATTGCTGTTGGCAGTCGGTCATGTCCGTCTTGGCACAGCCCCAAGTCTCTCACTTCCCATTCCCACACGATGACATCTGCTTGTCATAAGAACATTCACGTTCACCCGGAGAACTTTGCAACAAAAGAGAAAAAAAAATAAATTAAAAATGCTGCACTCCTCACACCCCTCCAAATTTGGAGTTCCAAACCGTGAAATGAAAACACTCATCACTGCTCCGTATGAAGACATTGGTGAGGAAGTGAGAATGTCACTTCCTCACCACTTCGGTGTCGTGACTCGGTGCACTTGACTGCCGTGACTCTCCACCCTAACCTTTAACCCCTGGCTCTCAGCTGTACTGATCTGTCCACCGCTGTATGTATTATTAATGACTGCCAAATTCCACACATGAAAGGCCGGCTTTGTGGACTGGCATGAAAGACCCTGTGTCCACTCCCTCGCTGTCCTGCTGATCGCCTGTTTTCTGCTCTCGGCCTTCCAGTAGGTTTCTCTCTCTTGCGCCATGTTTCCTGCTTCAGCTAGGAGTCTAGACTTTAATATCCCTGTCAGCTTATCATCATGATGTCATGTCTTTGTTTGTGTTCACTCCTCCTGAGCAACACTGTTGTCTCATGCCGTCAATTAAAACCTTACATTTATTTGTGCTCCGTTTTCCTTTTCTTGTACGGAAAGAACTTAAAATTCTCAGAAATCAAACTAGAGCCCCTTCTTGCTGGTATTTCGTACTGTAGAAGTTTCTGCTCTGTGTGAGGAAAATTACATGAACATGTGACATTTCTTGCACCTCTCTGTGGAGCCAGTGGCTCACATGGGCTGGGATCAACATCAACAAGTTATGCAGGAAATGCCAACAGTGGCGGGGTGTAGGTCTGCTGCCCTCCACTGGACAGAAAACGTTACTGCGACAATGTTTATTGTTGAGCTTCTTCTGAGATTAGAGGTTAGTTAAACATTGCACAGATGATGATTTGTCGGATAAATGCATGTTCAGGTTTATTAGTTTGTTATTCATCAGACCTTTATGGTGTAATATTGATAGTCTAGATCTGAATCCCACTCAGAATGAATGAAAAATTCTGAGTGGGATTTGTGGAAAAAAAATAAACAAAAAGTTAAAAAATGTTGTCCATCCACTCTGATCTATTTTTTCCCCCTTATTTCAGACAAAGTCTTTACATGTACACAACTGATAAAAACACATCTTAAAAAAACCCACATAGTTCTACAAAGTATTGATCCAGAGGGGGGTCAATACAAAGACAAGGCACATCTTTCTGCTTCACAATTATGAATAATTCTGTGTTGGTCTATCATATGAAATCCCAAGAAGATGCGTTGATGTTTGTTTCTGTAGTTTGACAAAATGTAGCGAAATCCAGGAGGTATGGAAACTTTTGCAGGATACTGTATTCGCCCCCCTTTTCTAATGCCGGTAGCAATTTCAAATATAAATAGAAAAACACTGGCTAGCCACAAATAGGATAAGCAAATATAAACAATGGATGAATGTAACTATGGAGTTCGTCCTGAGTCTAATGTCAAGATAGCTTTGTGTATCCCTGCTTTAGCGTCTTATGCTGCCGAAATGATTAATGAGTCTGTCCTTGCAGCTAAATTCTTAACACAAAAGGTGAGTGGGGATGTGGATGATTAAAGTAAAGTAATTATTTCAAAGGGGGGCAGCTGTAAACTGCATGTCAAAATATTTTTTTAAAAAGTCCCATTTTACCACAAGCCTTTCTTCTTGTAGCCAGTTAGATTTTAAATGCCTCAGTGGATTGTAAACATTAGAAGGGAACTTTCCTTTGTTAATTAGCGGATTGGAGACTTTTTAATTCGTCTGCCATGAGTTTCACAGGAAGAGGACTGAGAAAGGAAGGCTTGTCTCTTCATAACGTATTGTTTGGTGAAAAAAATGTGCCTTTACCTTTATATAAAGTTCATGCACTGAATTAGACTCAGACACAGTTGAGATGAAGAGTAACAAACATGTGATCTCTGATTTAAGAAAGAAGGGAAAAGCAAGTATCTTTAGATTTCGAAAAGTTTAGGAAGCAAATCTAAACAAGCTCAACGATTAAGCAAGTCTGCCATGTTGAAACACGTAGTTATTTATCTCAGTTGCACCTAGTGTTGTTTTCTGTACTTAGATACAAGGCTCTAAAAAAGAGTCTCAGGCAGTATTTTGAAACCGATAAATAAAAAAACAAATATGGAGTAATTCTCCCAGAGACTTGATGCGGCCAATCGAAGCCTGAAATGAACCCGCAAAGAACTAGGTAAAGTGACACATCAGGTGTGAAACAGCTAAAGTGCAGTTACGCAATAAACAACTGAGATACTCATGTTTCAAAAAAGGTTTCGAAGAGTTCACAAACTGTAGTAGTTCTGGATTTGATAATTTACTAGTTATTTCCCATCTAAGGAACTATTCTAAATTATCTCAAAGTTTCTAAGGATTTTTTTCATCTTGTTTTCTTTTTTTTTTTTTTTTTTTAGAGAGAGAGAGAATTAAGGCTGTCCTACAATTACAAAACAAGTAGACAAAGTGTTGACAATAGTGCTGTCCCATCCTCTGCATTTAATCACAGGCATTAAAAAGTATGATCCAAGTCACATAATACAAAGTTGTTCACTAAACTGATATGTTTTATAAAGATTCAGATACGTAGGCTCTTTTTACTTATTATGTAATTTGGCATGCAGTTTTACTGGATTTTTTCTACTGTCACCTGAAAGTCCAAATAAATTATAACTGTAATGTAACAAAACATGAAAGGTGTAATGAACCTTAGCTTTCCGTGTATCAATGTTTTACTTCCAAAATAATGTCAAGTAAAAACTGGTTTACTGTCATTCCCCCTGGAGCCTTTTCTAACCCTGGTTGACTTTTTGTATTCTTTAAAAAAAAAAAAAAAAGAAACTCCCACAGACGTTTCTTTTGTTCAAACAGACTTTCCAGTGAAGCCAGGAGGCCTCATTGCCATGGAAACCGTGTGAAAAGTCACACATCCCTCACTGTTGCACTCTTTGATAGTGAGTTGTTGAGTACTCTCCAGGGGGTAATTGATAAGGTGACCGTGTCTATCTAATTATCGGCTGCGCGCGAAAACAAACTGTCGGTCTTTTCTGGCGGGACATTCAGAGTGATCACTCTCACATATGTGACAGTCCACATCACAAGGTCTTAGCTCACATTACCCATCACTCCCCATGCTTGGAGAGTGCTGCTTGTCCTCAAGCCTTTGGCTTGTTTCCTAATGGGATAAGGGGAGTGGCTAAGCTCCAGGGCAATTGGAAAGTCCAATGACGACCCAATCCAAACATTTCATCTTCTGTCAACCCCTACAAGCTAAAGAACTTTTTTAAAAAATAAATAAATTCTCAAAATTCCTGTGTGGCGTCTCCATCTTTCCACCTTGTGAGTGGGTGACGATCAGCTCTTACAACACGTCGGTGACACACGGCGATGACTCACTGATTGTACCTGCATTAACAAGGCTGATCGACGCCACATGAGTATGTGCTGCATCACCGCAGAGGATTTCTGGTTAAATTAGGCTTCCGATATTCCAACAGAGTTTCCTCAGTCGTCCCTCGAGGCGATGAAGTCAAGGCTGCAGCTTAATCATCATATCTGTCTGCTTTCAGGCGCTGATTGGAAACACAGTGGCTGCTTTCCAATAAGGGTTTTATAATGGTGAGCACAAAGCAAAAACAGAAAAACAAAAACAAAAGGAAATTAGATGATATGCATAATCAATTCTATATTCTAAGGTCAATGCATTTGTTTTAATGCCAAGTGATGACAACTTCTAAATCAATGGAAAAAGAATTTCTGTTCCTGGAACTAGTTTAAAAATGGTTCCTCATGTCAATGTGACAAGAGGGTTAAAGTTCATGAACAGGGAAATAATGAATAATCTCATGCCAGGTGGCAGCGCAGAAACGAAACATGTACATATTTGAAAGCTTTGACTCGGGTGTGGCGATTGTGTTCTGGCAGGAAAAGGCATGCTTCGTTGTTTGCTCTCCCATCAGGTCTTGTAACGTCACACTAGCATTTCTCCTGTTATATCACAGAAAACACCACGTATTAAATGATTCAGCAAATATTACTTAACATTGTCTTAAAAATGACCTTTATTTTGTGAGGGATCTTGAATCAATGTCAATCTGTCAGGCTTTATTCATAGACGACTTTTTGTGTTCTTAAGAAATAATCGCAAAGAAACAAGAAACTAAATTTATAATCACACATGACAAAGCTTTTCTTTTAAAGATAAGAAGTTGTTTTTTGGGAAAGTAGAATAAAATAACAGTAAAACTGAGAAATGCAGTCATAGTTGTATTGTTAAGATGGCTTAAAATGATCTTCTTTTTAAAAAAATTATATAGCTAGCTTTTTTTGCTATCAAAAGTCCGGCACTCATTTTTACTCAGTTGTTGCCGAAATGAGCATGCCTCAACATGCTCTGGAAAATCCAATTTTTAAAAAAAATAAATCTTATTGTTATCCCTGACAGACTCTCTTTAACTAACTAAAAGCTAATTTTGAGTGTTCTTCAGTCAGTAGCAGCATGCACGCTGAAGAGTGTTGTCAGGGTGGCAGGTATTATATATTGGGTACACTGTTAAGCAGAATACCGGATTTTTTTTAGTTTCCAAACAGTCAGGCAGGACAGGTCAAACTGAACATCCGCCAACTCCTGTCACTAACTGATTTCTATCTGCTTCTCTAAATTGCGATGGTAACTGAACATGTGAAAATCATAACATTCTCAGTTTTAAATGAGTTCTTTATAACAACTGCTCTCATTTAATAAATAATGTAAAATAACAAATTCAACTGTCCAGCAAAATAAACCCTGGCAAAACAATGCCAATTTTTGTAATTTTGTAAATAGTAAAAAGTACGATGAAGTATTTAGGCTAAGAAAATAAAAATAATAAAAGTATGATAATAAAGTGATAGAAATACAATAACAAAGTCATATTACTATGAGAATAAAGTCAAAATAATATAAGACTTTAAGTGATAGTATTATGAGGACATACTCATAATATTATGACTTTAGCCTCATAATATTGTGACTTTAGTCTTGAAATATTATGAATTTATTCATATTATTGCATCTTTATTCTCATATTATTTCAACTTTATTCTCATATTATTTCAACTTTATTCTGTTAATACTATAACGTTATTCTTGTACAAGTTTATTTTCATAATATTATGACTTTATTCTTGTAATTTTATTTCTTTTTCGTCCTAGAATTGACCTGATACTCAAGTGAAGGCAATCCAAGAAATGACTATGAAAGCTGGTTTGAAGCAGGCTTCATAAGAAATGTGTGGACCCCCAAATAGGATTTTCAAACTTTGAATGGCTCTAATTAAAAAGACACATATGTAAGACCTTTTGACCCAACTAAACAATGCAACAAAGCCAAACAAAGATAAAATAAGAATCTTTGTTTGGGTTTAAAGAAACACATTCATTTGTTCCACAGAATCATCTCATGCTAGAAAGTGGGAACCCCCAAGCACACATACAATTCCTTGTTATATTGTGCAACAAACTGACTGCAGGTATCTCTACAGGTAGAAGTTTCCAGTAAGCTGTATAATGACTCAAACAACAGTAAACCCAAGAAGCAGTGATGTCGAAACTAAGGTGTGGCAGGTCTTCGAGAGGACTGGGGGCAGTAGCTGTGTTGACTGTGCGATAACAACGGCACTGTACCTTTAACTGAGCAAGGCAGAATCCCTATTTGGTGACGTAGGACGCAAAATGCGTAAAGTGAGAGCAGCAAGGCCTGAGACAGACTGGTGTCAAGTTAACGAAAATGAACAAGAATTAAACCAGAAGTTCAGGGAACTACCGCCATGTACATGGACATTATTACGACAATATAATGCTAGTTAGTCAAAAATAACAGTTTATATCTGCATTAAATTTTATTTTATTTTATTTTATTAGGGCCTGAAATGCAAACCAGTATGTATTTTTGAAGATCAATGTTTATTTTATAATTTAGTGCTTTTATTTTGAAAGTGAGCAACAGCGCTATGGCTCGTGCTATGGGTGACTTGACGTTTGCCAATGAGAGCAGTCAACGCACGGGGGCTGCCTGCGTGAAGGAAAACGGGGGAAGCTCGGACAAGAACCGGCTGGGCTGTTGTCGGAAACTCAGCATGCTACAGTATAAATGCTGAGCCTGGAGCCGAAATACCTGCATTTACTTCCCGAACGGCGACAGTTGACGGCCACACCCCATTTTTTTAACCGCCCCAGAGCTCGCGGAAAACTGCTGGCGGCTGCGGTTTGAAAGCCAGCAGGGGCGGCTAACGGGTGCAACAGCGGAGAGGAAGCAGGAGTGTCGGCTGCTTTGAGAGAGCCATGAGAGAGTACAAAGTAGTGGTTCTCGGTTCCGGCGGGGTCGGGAAATCCGCGCTCACCGTCCAGTTCGTCACTGGCTCCTTCATAGAGAAATACGACCCCACGATAGAGGATTTCTACCGAAAGGAGATCGAAGTGGACTCGTCTCCGTCCGTGCTGGAGATACTGGACACGGCAGGGACCGAGCAGTTCGCCTCCATGCGAGACCTCTACATCAAAAACGGACAGGGCTTCATCCTGGTCTACAGTCTGGTGAATCAGCAGAGCTTCCAGGACATCAAACCCATGAGGGACCAGATTATTCGGGTCAAAAGGTATGAGCGGGTACCGATGATCCTGGTCGGAAACAAAGTGGACCTGGAGGGCGAGAGGGAGGTCTCGTCCGGTGAGGGGAAAGCTCTGGCGGACGAGTGGAACTGCCCGTTCATGGAAACCTCAGCCAAAAATAAAACGTCGGTGGACGAACTATTTGCAGAGATAGTCCGACAGATGAACTATGCCAACACACCAAATGGCGACGACAAGTGCTGCTCGGCTTGTGTGATTCTTTAAGAAAAAAAAGGACAATCATAAAGTTTTATTCTCCACTCGGTTTTAGGTTTGCAATGGTAAGTCTGCACACAACCGAACACCACAGACAGCTGTCACATTTCTATAGCATGTGATTCGTATGTTATTGATATGTTTTGTTACGTGTAGCTTTCTGAATCGGCTGGTAATAAAACCTTATAGTATAATCAATTTTTTATTGACAAATGCATAACATGTTCGATCTCCTATCATTTTAAACCAGAAAATTAGGAAATATCCCTACAGCTCCTTTATTTGTAGGTGTAATGTATTTGTAGATGTAATATACAATTATTAGAGATGTACTGTTCCAACTTTTCCTGCATGCTGATACTCATTTCCCATTTTCTTTGAGGTCTGACTTGCTGATTCAGATTTCTTTTCCCCCCTACTGTCCGCAATGAACATAAAATAAGACATGACTTATCACAGATATATAGTCATAGTTCCACCAGAAACTTAAAAGATCACCTGCATTTATGGATCAAAAATACATGTCCAAACTTTTACAGACCTTTACTGAACTCTGAAAAGTGCATCGTAGCATAGCTGGTCGATTTACCAACTATACTTGTCCAAGTCTTGGAATGATGGAAGTTTTTTGTTTGTTTGTTTGTTTTTTTTCATGAATGAGATGAAAGTGGGGGATTAGGTATTCAACTAATTAATTGACTTTCCAATAAAATGAAAATTGGAGGATTGATCCATAATTTAGGTAACTAGCCTGCAGTTTTTGGAGATTTTGCTAGGAGATTACCAGCTGAAGTTAAAAAGCGGCCTTTCCCCAATTAGAGTGATGATCATCACGCTGATGTAGCCCGGATGTAAAATGAGATTAAGTTTGAATATCCCTGTTTCATTGTTTCAAAAAGTTGAACCAGATCTAAATGACTTAATTTCAAACTGAAAACTTTATTTATTTTTGGTTATTTTGATTTTGATTTGTACAGTAAAAATATACAAGAGAACTCCTTCTATATTTAGCAAAGTGTGCATAGTCATAACTTTCTGCCAGTCTGCTTTTAATCTAGATTACAAACAGCAATGCTAGTAAGAAATACAAAAAGTATTAATCAGAGAACCTCTAGATCACCCAAATCATGTGTGGAGGTTAATAATTAAGGGGAATAAATCCTGAAAGTATCTCAGATCTAAATTATGTTCCACAGTTTATATTAAAGGGTTGCAAGTTGTGACCTTAAATCTCCAAATATGTCAGTCAAACCCGATGTTTTGGATGAGATTTCATTACTTTTCAAATATTCTTTTTGACTTTTTTTTTTTTCTCAACTTCAGGTAAATCAAGCTGTGTTCTTTAGACCAAAACTTAAACCACAAATCTTGGTATTTCACAAATAGGAATGACAATAATAATACATAAAAAAATAATAGTAATAATTCAATTAAAAAGGTAATGCATGATAATCTTGGTACGTTCTAGATTATCACTTGGAATCAATGAACGTGCAAACCCACTACAGATAACGGATGGCTGTTTGTGAGTGGATGATGACGCAGCTAAGAAGCTGAAGTGCAAGCAAAAGCTCCAAACTTGTTAATGGTAAAATATCTACTTGGATCTTACCTAAAAAGTGGCTTCAAAACAACGATACCTTAATGGAGGTGAAAGGTCGCGCTCCTTTAGTTTCTGTGTCATGACTTGGGGGTTTTTAGAGGCCAGGAAAAAAAAAAGGGTAGTAGCTCACTTTCAGCCAGCTGACTGGTGCGTGAGTAATAGAAGCGTAACTTTTAAAACTTGGCATACCTATTTAAAAAAGAACAAAAAAACCAAGTAAGATGCATTCAAACTATGGATTGTGGTATTGGGTTCGATTTTTTTAAAAAAATTTTAATTTTTTTTTTTTTGCCAGTATTTCCTAATCGAACGCCAGGATAGTTCTTACTGGAAGGCATATGTAGCTTATTGTTTTACAAAGCAGATTGGAGAAGTTTGGAACTAATTTGCAGAACTTGCAAGAGCTCCCTGACCTAATTAGCTTCCCAAACCTGTTTGCTGAATTTGTTTAACATAGAGAGGAGGGAGTTGCCCAACTAGTCAGCATGTGTAACTTCACGAATGAGGTTAAGCACAGAAGTTGGGTCCCATTTAGAGTTCACCAAGAATAAATTTATTTACATTCAATATCTCAAAAATAAACCTGGAAAGCAAACGTACTTTGTCAATATTTCATGTGAAGTTGTGAATTCACCACTCTCTCGTGTCTTGTTTGGTGGCAGTGTGTTGCAGCGAGTCTGTACTGTCGAGCTCTTCTTCGTGTCTCACCCCTGCCTTGGAGGGAAATGAAGGGAGGAACGCTGCAGGGGACAGGAGCAGGAGGAGGAGGAGGAGGGGAGCGACTGAGGCGGAGGGAAGGGTCCCACTCTTCAGGAATTCTGCTGGGTCGGAGTATCTGCACAATCAAAGCGTCCGCCGTCGATGTCAACGCAGAGTCGGATCAAGAGTTTCAGAAATCCCAACCCTGCTTTCCCACCGGAATGAACACTCCCAGCGGAAAACAAAACAAAAAAAAAAAAAACAACAAACAAAAAAAAAAGATACAGAGGTTAACACTTAAGAGGAACTCGTAAAATGGGTATTTCTGTATGTGAAGAAGACAGGGAGATAGAATATATATTTTGTTAAATGACTGCACAGTCGATGAGGACAAATAAGTTTGTTTGTTTTTTTTTTTAAGGGAGAAATGCTCCATGACACTCCAAATCCTATGTTTTCTCTTCTTTTCCAAAGTCAAAAGAAAACCACATATCTGCCGGTGGAGTATATACGACGAGTGCCACTCTTTTCTTTTCCTTTCACCTTTCCCTTCACACTAGCCGAAGCGCCATGGAGACGCTGACCTGATCGCCCCTTGTGTCGAGTGCCTTTCCGAAACAAATCAGCTGTTCAGATTTTGTGCCAACCTACACACGCATCACCAAAAGAACCCTGTCGACGTGGCCATTCACAAGCTGGTGAACTCTTCTTCGGGATGATTATGTGAACCTGATTAACGACAGCAGGTTTTTATTTTTGTTGTTAGTAGAAAAACGGTGGAATTCTGTTTGTATTATGTTGACCGCTGCCTTTTTTTTTTTTTTTTCATGTGACGATTTGCAATTTTTCAGCGTCTGCTTGGTCTGGCCAGATTTCTTTTCTGTTGAAATGCACAGGTACTGAAACCAACCTCGGTGTCGTAACAATGCACAACACTTAAACCTTTCAGAGCAGTTTGTTCAAAGAAATCCAGTTTGTTCAGTTTTTTTTTGTTGTTGTTGTTATTGTTGTTTTTAAACAAGAAATGTGATGATGTACCGTTGACGAATCTAAACTGATTGTAAGTTTAATTTCAAATCAGCCATACAACAGTTGGCTGTTTTTAAAGACAATTCTTTTAATACAATTTGCATTTTTAAAAAAACAAACAAAAAAAGAATTGAGGCTGTGCTTTTTTTTTTTTTAAACATCTTCCGCTATAATTTTATGATGTTGATATTGACCAGTTGGGGATAGGGCTAAAACTCTTCTTGAAACTTCCATAAACACTCAAAAATATCCGGTTATGACCATGTTTAAAAAGGTGTTTACAGCTTAAACTTGGCTAACCTCAACCCAAAACCGCAGAATTGTATGAATGGCATAAATCTTTACGTTATCTACAAGCTTACAGAAAGTAGGCTGTGGGGGGTAAAAAAAAAAAAAAAATCCTACACCTTTTGTTGTTGGTACACTGCGTTTTGTGTCCACAGACTCACGTCGAACCTTCAAGCAAACTAACTTGTTGCTTTAAGAGAAACATCAAGGCCATTAGTTTTTTCTTTTTCTTTTTAGTAACTCAAAACTCCAATTTTCTCACTTTTCATTCTCGTGCTGCTGAGCCACGCTGTCCTTTCTGCTACAACAACAAAACTCTCTGTGGCTAACGCTGAAACCACTCTGACGTAAAATGCCTATCTGAAAAAAAAAAACAGCCCGGGGTGTATCTGTTATGAGTAGTTCGAAAACAAGATGAGTATCTTGGCCTTGTTCGTTTTCACAGTTCTAGATGATATGAGTATTGTGTGTGAGGATGTTCCAGATGTAAAGATGACTTGGGGTGCACAACAAGCTTGTTGAATATCGCCTTTGCTTGTTCTCAGGTTCAAAGTCTTTCCATCCACCCGGCATCTCCTGATGCATTTCTAAGACATGGCCAGACACTGCAGCTCTTTGGGTAAACGTCTCTTTACCCCAGCTGGGATGTTACGGTGGGATGCGGAGAGGTGGGTGGGACTGATTAGCGCCGCTATTCAGCTTCTGTTTACCTTCCAGCGCTACCTAAACCCGGCAGACTGGGCCGACCGCAGCGTGGCTGGAGGGGTGAGGAGTAAACAAACGCGAGATAAGATCCAAATAGAGTCCGGTCTCTCTGGGAGCAGATGTGTCTGCCTGTCAGTGTCCTGCGTTGGCTCAGATTGCTGCGTGGGACGCTGCATGCTTGGGGTATCTGTTAGCCCGGCGTAAGCAGTAGTATCGTGTGCACCGTGTGACTGCGGTGCTCTGGGAGGTTTGGCTTATGGCGAGAGGCTCAACTGGTCGGATTTTTATGGGCGCGATTCTGATCTCCAGTTTTTGTGTAGGTTTGATCTGCCCGTGCCTATATTGGACAACTGCAATTTCTCTTGCACAGCTATAGCTATGAAAAGGAAAAGTTTCAAAAGAATTTTTTTTGTTTTAGGACCAGAGACAAAAAAAAAAAAGTTAAAATAAGACAATCATTGTGGCATTTCAAACCGCTGTTTTTAGCGATTAGTGTGGCTAGCATTACAAAAGGAAAATGTGGACAGGAATCTCCAGAAAACGGCTTGCTATTGTTATTTTGCTAGCCAGGTAAAATCCAGTCTGGATTCTCGATTATTGAGACACGATTGCTAGCTAGAGGCGTGGACTCTGCTGAAGTTTTAAATGTTACCCAATCGCTAATGTTTGGCCCTGACTTGTGTAATGCGCCAATTCAGCGTTATGAAGCTTATCGAAACTTGCCTCCGTCGTAAACAGCCGTCCTCCACTGCAAAGAGAGAATTGCCGAGTCAAACAAGATGGCTACTAATGTTGATTCAGTATTTGTAAGCCTGGCTAACGCGGACTGAATGCTTCCTTCACTTCCTCCGCTGCAGTTGGTAAACTACAAACAGTGCAGGAAAAAAAAAAAATCAATGTCATCATTCACAACTTCTGTTTGCTGATCGGCCTGATTGAAATTTAACTGGATGAATCCAGCTTAATGGGAGAATCCCAGACTGAGCACTGAAGGGAGATGAGAATCGAGCAAGCCAATGGCCAGGCTAATATTTGTACCAGAAAAACCTTTTGATTTTTGAACTGGTTGGACTGGCGGATCCACCTGAAAGTGGTCTGATTTTGATCATCAGCTGATTTCTCCATCCTTCTGTAGGATACACTGTGAAGTGATTTTATTCTGCGTTGCTAAATGAACATCCATAATGTGTACACAAGGATCTTGTACATTTTTTGCCAACCGTGTTTGGAGTGAAAATAGAAACAGAGTGTGCAGGTTCACACATGCACACAGAGTTTTTTCTTCTCTCTCTCTCTCTCTCTTGCTTCTTTAAGCCAACAAGACACCCTCGCCACCTAATGTTCGGTTTCCGTGCCGAGGATCTTCGTTTATTTTGTCAAACTGTTGATAGCAGTTCACAGATCACATCCCCTCTCCCAACTCTGCTTAACATCCAACTTTCCAGCTCCGTGAAGCCAAAGCTAATAGCATGTTTCCTTCAAGGCCATGATAGAGATTGTGTAGTCAGGCGAGGACGGCACTGAAGTCAGTCTGCCTTAAAAATGATAAAGCCAGTCAGAGAGGTAAGTGGATGAAAGGGGGAAGTTTTCTGCAGCTATGTTTCCCAGTTGCAGTAAACGCCAACCTCTCTTCCTCTCGTCTCTCGGTGCTGCTGCCTGTGCCGTATCCCCGTTTTAGTATCTTGCTGTGGCGTAAACATCTGATAGCAGAAGAATGTGCCCATTTGGAGAAGAAGGGTGCCTTTTTTTGAGTTCCTGTTTCTTTTGATCTGTCTTTTCATAAAGAGGAAAGTGGTCAAACTTTCACTTCCCAAATCTCTTGTTGCACAACAGTAAAAACCAAAGTCCTCTGCGGGCTGTTTCAATCCCTTCCAGGCCCCCAGGTGACCTCTTTTATGCATTATTTGAGTGTTTTTTGTTTTTTTTTGGGGGGGGGGTTGTCTTTTTTTATGCATTTGCTGATTTTTATTTGCTGACAGAAAATCGCTGAGGCTGACGTTCTCAAGTGACCCAGCATGGTGGCGGTTGCTGGGTCATGGGAAATGGTCATGTGATAGTGGTTGCCATGGTTTGGGGGGGGCGGGGTTGGGGATGTGGTATGGGTGTTCATGGTGACCTTGTGACCTATGGGGGCGGGGGATCAGACACTGCTGGAATGGTGGCTGGTGTGTTTCATCACTTATTATTGTGATAGGCGGATTAACAACATTTTTAACAGTGAGGCCCACGCCTAAAAAGTGAAGGTTAAGTTTGAATATTGCTGTCTCAATTTGAGTGTTTTGCAGTTGCTCTGACAGGAAGAGGAGCAACACAGACAGCATGAGTGGGTGAGGTGTGTGTTTGCATTTTTTTTTTTTTTTTTACATGGGACTTAATCACTATACAGGCTCCTTGCTGAATTACAGGTTTCTCTTTCTCTCCAAGCATCACAGGGCTATTTTTGAAGCGCTCTTGTGTTCAACAGATTGGTTTTGCTTTCCTTATTTTTCTTGGCAGATGTTCCTGTTGTGTGCCGCATTTGTCGCAGTGAGCATGCTCTTTTGAAATCCATTTGCTCCTATTAGTTTTGTTTTCGCTTCACCATCCATCGGAGAACCTCGGATGACCCTCTGCAGTAATTTACCAAAGACTCCGTGTGTTGGTGCTCGCCTTTAGTTTATAAGTAGCAGGGTTAGCTTTTTAAAAAAATAATAATAATTTTACCGTCTTCTACTACTGTCGTTTCCCGTTGCATCACCGTAACAACAACAGAAATAGCCATCTTTGACTTATTTGTCCTGCCCTTTAAGGCTGGTTTAGCTTTGGGTTTGTTTAGCTCTCACACATGAACACGCAGATGCACACACCATAGTTTGGCAGCAGTATGTGTATCTAAACACAAGTGCAATGTGGGCCCCTGCAACAGTCCAACATCCTACTGTGTCTCTGTCCAGATGCCTGGAGCTAACGCATCGCTCAGCGTTTGGGTTTGCTAACTAGGTTCTTTTAAAGAAACAGCGTTCTGGACTGAAACCGACAGATTTTTCCCTCCAGTATAAACTTTAACCAGTAGTTCAGGACAATTTTAAGGTGGTTTCTTAAAAGGCCACTATCACGTAATACCAGCACGAGATTGGTTGTGTCTATTTTTTTTTTTTTTTACAATTTCGTACCTGCATCCTCCTGTATAGATAATTATCTGATTCTATGCAAACGACTGCATAGTGCAAATGTGACAAACTATTCTGAGTCTGCTAAAGTCGCAGTGATTATTTTGAGATTGGTGTTTTAAACATAGCGAAGGCCCACTGCGGTCCTGGCCCCTCCTGGACTTGTCGTTTAGCTTCTGCGTCTGGACCGACACCAAAAAGCAAAACAAAGAAGAAAACACACAGAGAGACAGCTGAAATATTGACTCGTGTTTCAGCAGAACCTCACTTCAAAAATCTTTAACTATTTTCACCCAATCCATATTACAAGAATCCACAGAAGAGAGGCCGTGACTGGCAGTCAATTGTTCGCTTCATCCAGTGTGCTCGAAAACCAGGGAGTGGCTTTCTCTCTCTGAGCTGGCTGTGCCAAGACGGGAATGCCCCAGAATTCCTCTCATTCCCACCATTCCTTCAACTGTAATGTCTGGGCATGTCTTTAGCCGCCGCTGCAGAAGGGATTGAAGAGGGACGGAGAAACTTGAGCTCGAAGTGGTTTGCGTACGATCACATGCTTCGGCCTTGCACTTGCCTTTTGTGAGTTGGAATTAGTTATGCCTCTCATGGTCCTCTCTGTTCTTTGTTTTGGTTGTCACAATCACGTCAAAGGGGGGAGATCATCAAAAAAAAGACAAACTGCAAAATATAAAGAATAAGCTGCTGAGAGAGAGGGGAAAATGGAAGAAGATTAAAACAAAGAATGAGTTTGTCTAAACAGGCCCCACGGACGCCGTCTCACTGTGCTGCGCCACAAACTGCTCTTTATTGCCCGTCTTTATGTAATTATAGCACCGTTGTCTTGGTTCACACCACAGCTCCATCTGAGTGGAAAACTCGGCCACAGAAGGCAGGCGGACAGAACTACTGATTTATGGTCTTAATAGGTTTTGTTCACCGGTGTCGGTGAGAACCACTAACACTTAAGGGCCTGATTTGTAATTGAGCTGGGCCACCATCAAAACGGATTGTTGAGTCTGTAGGGTTGTGCGCACCAGTAACTGATGTTTGTGTTGGTATCGATGTAGTTCTAGACTGGCTACATAAAAATAATCAATTTAAAATAAAACAACCTGTCGTTCCTCTGAAGTCCCATCACAGGTAAAAGAAGCGTCGTGTTTAGGTAGTATGCAAAACAAGTTTCCGCCGCGTGAGCCGATCGGCAGCAGGAAGTTACACACTCGGATGTATTGCATCATTTGACTTTTATCGGCCTGTCGTCTGAACAGGTTTGTTTTGTATCTTTTGGTGAGTCAGTCTGGTTTTATTTCAACCACTTTTCTTGTTTTTTATGTTTAGTCCGACAAATCAAGCGTGTGTTTGAAGGTGCTCCTGCGTCCTAACAGCCGAAGCACAGGCCAACAAATGTTATGATATTAAAAGCAATGCTCTAAACTTTTAAGCAGGGGAACTACATTTTACTTCAATTTTATTTGCGCATGACGAATTGAAGCGGCACTGGAACGTGGGTCCATATCGAAACAGAGTAAAACCACGTTACACCTTACCGCTTCAGCATTCTGCGATAGATGAGTTTGTTGAAGACTACGGCTTCATGTGTGAAGTCAGACATAAAAGAAAAAGATATAAAGGAAAACTTGATAAAGACGTTGCATGTTTCAAGTCTCATTTGCTTTCTCTAGTTGACGTGCGTACTGGAGCGGCGTTTTCAATCAGTGTTTCAAAAAGTTTATACAGAAGCCACAAAAACATTTCTGGTGAGAGAAGTAAGTTGGAACCAGTCAAACTTTAAATAGAAAGAGTGTCTAAAAGCAATGAAATATAATGTTTTATAACACTGCGTAGCTGTTGATTTTTATGTGGTATTGAAATCTCCATTTTTAGGGATTAAAAAAAGAGCTAATTTACTGATGAGACCACGGTTACGCCTTCTGGCTCGTCCTTCAACTTTTTCTGCTTTTTATCTATTAGATCTGTCGTCACTCGTTAATAAAAACACAACAAAATGACGCATCATTGCGGTACCGTGTATCTGAGAATCAAAGTGAACGACGCCAAAAAAGACCTTAAAATACTCAGAATAACCAATTATACAAAAACGGTCAACGTAGCTACAAACTGACACACATCAAGGAAGAGAATCTATGATTTAATGAGTTACAACAATATTTAATTTCCTTTGGAGATCAACATTTTTATTTGTCCATGCCGTTTGAGGAGGAATATCCATGAGAAACCTGTCCACAACAGAGATGTGGTGGGTAGTGACGTATGGAAAGTGAATAGTGCCAAAATTGAAAATAAATAAAAATGTTAAAAAGGCCATTAATTTGTTGAAACTGGAAATAAATACAGAAATAGTTTATTATAGATATATAATTTTTGTGCATGCTTCAATTAAATGTAACAATTTCATTTTAGAAACTAAATCCAATTATTTCATAATTTATACAATTATTTTATGTTGTTCCTGTGTAAAAGCATATTATGCATAACAGTAATGACACATTCAGATAACTGTTTGATAAGCTAATTATTTGTTGTAATTTGGCACTATTCACTCTCCACAGCTGCGCTTGTGTGTCAGTAGAGTTAGCTGGAAGGAGGAAGGGCACGAACTGCAACAGCCAGCCTTCCATCAGATCAGTATAGAGGGACTTACAGGTTCTTCTGGCTCCCTGCCACATTTCAGTAGCTCACCGTCCTTTTAACCCAGAAAATGTCATCTGGCCTGTTTTAGATGAACAGGACCGGTAACATGCCATCATACTACTGGCTAGCTAATTCAAGAAGGCCTTTGTCAACTGTACTTGTGTAAACATAAGGATCAGACAAATGCATACATACATATATCCCGTAATGTGCATTATTTGTACATCTGTTGACATTCATATGCATTTTCATCATCAGCAGTTCAAAATGCAGTTTGACTTAAGCTGCATTTTAAGTTAAACTAAGCGTCATATGAATACTCTGCAGCATAACTCACAATTAAATATCTGCACTGCAACACAATAGAAAAAGAAAAAAGCATTGAGCCCACTAAGTTAAACTCAATATGAAAGTTCTGATAAAGGTAGGCTAATTGAAGCTGAGCCATGTTAGCATTAGCTATATGCTAATGCAGCTTGTTGATGCTAATAAGCACCAGCCATCTAAAAGTGACGTCAGGTGTGCAGTTTCTCACCAACCCCGATGTCTGAAACATGTCAAGAAGTTTACTGACTGGTTTTAGGAGTACTGATGCGGTATTGCTGCTTGCATCTAGATTAACGGGGTTTTTAAACGTTTTTAAAATCTGTAAATCTGCGTCCTGCCAAGTAAGAGGCAGCTTTACTGGAGGATTACTGCTACTTTCTGCAGAGTGAGAAGACGTGCGGTCGTGTGCAAGAAAACACAAAGTGCCGACTGCCCGGACTCCATGTTTTCACTCCATATAACACTGTGGCACAAGCTTCACCAGAGTATCTGGTGGGCTCTGCAGAAAGTAATTTGAAACATATAAATCGCATTCCCACATCAGGCATTTTCTGGCCACATATTGTTGTGCCATTGCTGTTTCATTTTGTTGATAAAGATTTTTTATTTTTTTAACTAACAGCTGTTCCTCGTTACAAGAATAAGATGTCACAGTGTTGGGAAAAAGTTGAGTTACCCTTTGTATCCTTAATATTTATATTCCAAGCAGATGGAGCTTTTTTTATTTTTATTTTTTGGCCATGTTTTAAAGTGATGTTGTTCAAGATTTAACTCCTATCTATAAATCACACAGTAGACCCGATTAAATAAAGTGTCCCTTTATAGTTATTTATTACAGATGTTAACCGTCATGTATCAGTTCAAATCGATTGCTGATTTATTATTATTATTATTATTATTATTATTATTATTATTATTATTATTATTATTATTATTATTATTATTATTGCATTTCACCTTTGTTTTAGCCATTCTGCATCTTTTGACATGACAGAAGAAACACTGTGCACTTACATAATCCACTTTACTGCTCAGTCTTAAAATTGTTGACTTTCTTTGATCTGTCTGTCTGTCCGTAATGATTGAAATTACATCTGATTTCAATCCTGTTGCAATACATTTTTATTTACAAATGAATAATTACATAAAAAAAATGATCTCCCAGATGCCCGTAGACCTGCTAACTCAATGATACAAAGCACTACTGTATCATCGATATTTCTAAAATCTATCTCTATGTCTGTCAAATGAAATAGTTTTGACTTATTTTTTTCTTTGTCAATTGTTGCTCTGCTGAGTCCTTCAGGGAAAACAGCGTCTTGCTCTGTTTGCTTCAGTGGGACCGGGTGAAGTTTGTCAGTAAGGCCTTGAACCTTGAACCCCCCAACCCCCTGGGGTGAGAGAAATCTGTCTTCACTCATTATTGGATCCTGGCTCTCCAGCGTTTGGGGCTTTTAAACAAACAGAGAGTTACTTTTGTGAGACGCATTTAAAGTCTCCATCAGTTTTCAGCTCCAGTTTTCCCCGACCTCGTTTCCTCATCACCTCAGCCAATCCGGTGTAAATGTGGCCGGGGGAAAGAGGGGTTTTAGCGGCGTCCTTCTCCAGGGGCTTCAACTGCTTCCGGCCACCCTTGGGTCGCCCTCCTGACATCACGAGCGACTTGATTATATTTTTACCACTTTATGTCCTTTTTAACAAATTTTCACACCCTGACAAAACATGATTGTTCACCTGTGATGGACTGGCGGTCTGTCCAGGGTGTACCCCGCCTCTCGTCCAGTCGCAGCTGGAGTTGGACACCAGCAAACCTGGCAACCCTCCAAGAATAACAAGAGGATAGAAAATAGATGGATGTTTCTCCCAAGTTCGGATTGAGTGTTTTTTCTTTCTTCTTCCGTTTCTACACCTCAGCCTCTTTCTCTCCCAGAGTCCAGATTTATCATCGAGCTGCTCTCCTGACAAATGTTTACGCAACATTCCTTTTATAAACCACAGGCAAACCACAAACATTTTTTAGGTTTATTTTGTGCCTTAAATGTCCGTAATATTGATGGTGATGAAACAAAAAGGACAAATCATAAATCTCCCCGTGAATTTATTTTTCAAATGATTTTGATTTCTCATTTGGTAAACCAGAAAGCACCTTTTTTTTTCTCCCTCTATATTTGGTCATGACAGGAAGTGCATTCAGCTACATCAGCATGTGGCACAGCTGACTGGTCACATAGTTCACTCGGCAAAACTACACAGCAGCCGCACCCACAGTTTCTGTCTGACTGACAACATGCTTACAGGAATATAAAACAGCCTAATCACTGTCAATATCTCTTAGGTCCGACTGCATGAGTCATAGTTTCATTTGCTCCAAACTCACTGCTATGTTATTATGGTTTTTTTAAATTTTATTTTTTATGTTGACAAGAGTTTTGGCAACGCAGCCGGGGACAGATTGTACTTTAACGGTATCCGTTATCATAAAGTTGTTCCAGATGCCCCACATGTGACCCAGTGAAGTGTATAGTTTTTCTCAGGATTTTTTGAGGGCAGTTTTTGGGAAAATTGCTCATATCCTGCATGCATGGAGCTGTGAAAGAGGAAGTGTCCCATGAGACGCCGAATCCTCCGTCTACTGACCCACATTACACTCACGCTGTGGACAACCATCATGCTGCCTTGCAGTGTACTGACGGAACGTTGTGATTTTGATCTTAAAAAGTTAAAAAGCTGTTGTCTGGTGGCGCCTGTTTTCACAAAACTGTCCTGTTGGAGTTGTCTTGTAAGCATCAACCAGTTGTTCACGGAGAATTGGGCCAAAAAATTCTCCAGCAAATTGTTGTCTTTATATGAAAATAATAATAATAATAATAATAATAATAATAATAATTATGTAAGAGGAGTATACGCAACGTTTGCCTAAACTCATGGAGTTTGAATGTAATGATTCTAAATCTTAGGGATATTTTTAGAAATTTTTATAAACGCATTACGAAACATTTTTGGAGTTTAGCAATTTGAAAAATCTTTTGGCTACTCTAGCTGACCTAAAAAGTTAATCTGCTTTAATCCAAGACAAAGAAAAACATGTTTAGCTTTTCATTTAATTTGGTTTGAACTTTATTATTTATATTCCCTGAATATTCTTTTCTGAAAATTTCATATTATGGGCTATTTCTATGAATTGTACGTCTGACTACGTATTCGTAGTCCTTGAACATTTCTACATTTTGCCGATAAAAATATTTTCAGCTCCATGTGAGGTTGTTCTGAGGAGATAAACTTTTTAACATCCAGAGTCAATCATTAGACTTCAAAAACATTTTCCCCCACATGTAGTCCAAATAAAATCTCTGGTGGTGCAAAAACAACAATATAAAAACAAGATGGCTACTGTCACATGGGGTCAGAAGTCCACATTTTGGAGGGTCTTCATCCACTGTATTCCTGGAATTTCGAGTTTCGCTTAAGTCTGCCACTTTAGGCACACGCTTTATCATTACAGGAACAACTCCAGCCACACATGCGTTGCGCCATAATTCCTGTCACATGTGTCATGTGATGTGATACTGAATGGTGTCCAGTGTTGATGATCGGGGTGCTGACAGGAAGGAAGGGTGTCTCCCTGTAAGACTTCCTGTCTTGTTGTGTGACTCAGTGTTGCTTCTTCTGCTGCTCTTGTCCTTCTTCCTTCACTTCTCCTCCACTCTGCCCTCCCGCCCCTCCATTGCATGTCTCGGCCTGTTCCCTCTTGTTTCTCCTACTCACATTTTGCTGAATTTACTTTATCAACTATTCTTGGACCATCTGACCGTGTTGTGATCGAATGCCAAGAATCAAGGAGGTCATTTTTTACCAGGTTAACAAAAGTCATTCTTAATAATTTAGCATTATTAATAAAATAATGCAAGCCAGGGGCGTGCTGTGGTGGCCCTGAGCCAAGAGAAGGGGGAAAAAACACACACACGCACACACACACACAAGGAAAGGGACGTGGCAAGGCTGCAGGTTTCTCATTCATAATAACACAAGAAGTGTCGACACATCGGAGGGCACAGAGTCATCATTTGGTCTTATTTATTTTCCCTGACTCATGGGCTCACATAAATTTCATCATGTTGCTTATCTTGTAGAGCTAGTTTAATCAGAAAAAAAAAATAGAGAAAAAACTCTTTAGCCTTGAATGCTGGGAAATAAATAGCTGTCAAGTGTGCACATAAACATGATTCTCCTGGAAGACTTTTAGAGCGCACATCTAAATGCTCATTCAGACTTTTCATTGTTTCTTCTCTGAGGCTCCAGCCTCTGGGCTGGTTCCCCTCAAGTCGTTTCGGGGTGTGTATGCCTGCACACCATATGGGCTCTGGGGGCTTAGCGGACTCCCAGCCAAACCCCCCCCAAACCCCCTCAGGGCTCCTAATGTCTGAGAGGAATTCAGGAAAGGCGTCCTGTCATCTTTTCAGCCGGTTCAAACATCCTGTCATCTTTTCTCTTTTTTTTGGAAGCAACCATAACCCACCGCTTGTCTCAGCACAGAGCTAGCTGGTTCGTTGTGTAATTATGTGGCTCATGATTTTCGTGGATCTCAGCAAAGATCCAACAACGGGGCAGATGGCTCTATCTCGCTTACCAGTGTCTGGCTTTCTCAACTTCCTCCCTGTCACATTTTCTGCACGCGAACTCAACGCGTCTGTGTGTGAAGCGTCCACGTGCGGCGTCCCCGCATCTCGTTGTGTCAAAGTGTGAGCGTCGAATGTGTTTTTTTAGGAACATCTACTCGGTGTGAACCAAATGGTTTACCACTGCCTGCTGGGCAAAGATAAATCCTGCATGAAAAGACAGCAGTGCACGCACACACACATGCACACACACAAACACACCCACAGACCTTTCTCACAATCAGACCAACTTCAGTGTGGTTTGCATTGTGCGTTATAATTAGTCTGCACCTTTCCGTCTCTTGTTGCATAACAGCAGAACCCACCGGGCCTGTATAGTCGTCATCTGTCGGTCTCTCTTCGTTTCTCACTCTGCTCCAACTCCATCTTCCTCCTCCTCCTCTTCCTCTCTAGCTGATCTGATTCCTGCCTACCTGCCTATGCTTGTCTATTTCCAGGCAAATTGCCATGAGCCAACCTGAGTCATGGAGCCTCCCCTGAGCCATGAAATCAACTTTGTGTATTTCTTTTTTTAGCCTTCTTTCCCCCCAACCCCCTTTTTTTACCATCTACTTTTCTGACTCTATGTGTTTCTCACCTTTCTCTCCATTTTTTTAAAAGACTATTTTTTTTAATACATTTTGGAGGCAAAGGCAAAGTTTGACACACTGATTATGAGGAAGAAGTGCATGTGCTTGACTCTGCAGAATGGGTGTGACTTTACTGTGAAATGTTTGCAGGTTCTTCCAAGGTCTGCGTGTTTCCTGGGTGTTTCTGGTTTTCTTCCCACACTATCGGGTGTCTTAGCAGACATGGCCCTGAACAGTCAGTAAGTAAACTTTATTTAGGGTTGAAATATACACTCTCTCTATGTTTATTATTTTCCTTGATTGATAGCTAAACCTATCTTGTTTTAGGGCATTTAGATCTACCAACATTATGGCACACTTTCTAAGCGTCAAAGAAATGATGAGATGATTTTATTTTTTTTTTTTTTTAAATGTACTGAGACTATTATTCCTTTGATAAGATTTTGATTTGGTCTGGAAGAAACTTCCAGCAAAACACAGAAACACAGAGTTCCTTTAAATCAAGGTTAAAACTCCACCTGCTTGGAGTGAACTTCGGTTTATAATAACTGGAACATTGACCAACACAATTTGATGTATATTTTCTTGATCATTTTGATGATGCCATTTGACCAAATGCAATGTTTTTTGCTGTTTCATAATTGGTTACTGTATTTTTTATTTTATTCTTATTTTTTTGCTGTATAGGTCACTTTGAACTGCTGTTTTGCTGAAATGTGCTTAACAAGTAAAGTTGACTTCATTTGTTGATGTATTATGGTTTTATTCACATAATTTAAGATAAAAACAAAAAAGGGGAGATTATAGGCTGATTTTAATTCTTGGAGACCTGTTATGTGGTCTGATTAAACAAAAAATGAAATTATTTGCTCATAATAACTATTGCTGTATGTGTTTGTAGTACAACAGTAGCAGCATCGTGTTTTGTTCCGGTGCAGGAGGGACTGTGGAACTTTGCAAAATACATCATAAAGGAACCGTTGGGTGTGAGTTTTCCAATTGGACGGAGGCCCTAAACACACCACTAAAAGTTAGAGTTTAGAGACAACAAAGTCAAAGTTTCCAAGTGACTGACACAAAGTCAACCCCTTCGCCACATCAGTCCTGGCACAATAAACAACGGAAATAGGGAGAAACAAAAAAAACAACAACTCCAAATGTGTTTGAAGATATTCAGTTTATTTTTCAGACACTCCTCCAATTTTGCTACTACTTACATCAACATGGAAAAACAGACCTGATGCCTGCTGTGCACAAGTCTACCTCTGCGTCTGCAACGGTCTTAGCTTAATACCTGCCTAGTGCCGTGCAGCAGAGCCAGACTGCATTAAAAAAGAAAAACGGAAAAGAGGAAGGTCGCCGGAATCAAAACACTCCAAATCTCCCACACATCTCCAGTCAGGCTTTCTCTCTCGTATTAGGCGGCTCGCAAATAAAGCGATTTACCTTGCGTGGTGTCTCTCCACACACCGGGAGCAAAACAATGCAGCACGCCATTTCCTTTAGAAATTTGTGTGTGTGTGGGCGTGTGTGTGTGGAGAGGGGGAGACGGACTGTAAAACCCGTGTGGCACAAATCATCCACCCCCACTGCCGCATCTTGTGCCACAATGTGTCTCCTAACTGTCTAACATGGTAACATGGATGAGGGCACAGCTGGGAGAGATACAGAAAGAGACACAAAGACTGGTGGTGCTGCTGGTGGTGCTACTGGTGGTGCTACTGGTGGTGGTGGAGACAAGCTGGTGAGCTGGTGCTGCTTCTGATGTTCTTCTACAGACTGATGGAAAGCGGGGATGACATAACAGCCAGGCAACCTGAGGAAGGGGAGGTTAAGGATGCAGAGGCACACTAACAAAAGCAGCAGCATTTAATATGAAATAGAATTTCAGAGTTTAGTCGCCATGACAACTACACACTTACACCGCCGTTTAATTGCTGCTGGCTGCAGTTGTCTGTCGTCTCTCAATCTGCTGGCAACATGTATAACCTATTATTACTGTAATTTGTGGGTATGTATAAGCTGGCATTGGGCCGCTCAGCTTTGTATTTATGTGTACTTGTATATGTTGCTGACATAAAAGGGCAATCAGAGTTTTTACGCAACCTGTAGTCCATCTATCTACAACATGAATGTTCGTTCACCTTATTTC
Source organism: Gambusia affinis (assembly GCF_019740435.1). NCBI lineage: Eukaryota > Metazoa > Chordata > Actinopteri > Cyprinodontiformes > Poeciliidae > Gambusia > Gambusia affinis. Next base: position 24,038,470 of record NC_057873.1, read on the forward strand.
AGCCCACTGCGAAATGTCTCATTGCCATAGTGTAGCTGGACGAGTGGATTGGATCTTTACATTATTTTGCAAACTATTTCTTCACCACAGTACACCAGAGCAGCCCCAACCTGTCCAACCACCAGCATCCCACCATCACTTGTGAACGACTTAAGCTAAATGAACTCCTTCACTCGAGGCGCAGGGTGACCCCCCCCGTCCCACAGGGACTGATTCACCTTACATCCATGTGGGAGCATTTCTCTTCAAAGAGCTGAGTATTTTTACATGAATTGTTTTTGTGCATCAAGACAATTTCCTTGTGTCTTGATGAATGTCTTGGTCAGGATTTCAGTACAAGCGCTACATAATAGCATCTTGTCAGTGATCGTTTTGCAGCACTGAAAAAAGCCAAAGGAGCTCCAACTTTAAAAGGGGAAAAACAGTTAATTTGTTGCACGTAGTCAATTTATTCTGAAATTACATGTTTTTTTGGGGTGGGGGTTGTCTTCTGGAAAACAATGCAACGTGTCGGCGATTCTGAACCTGTATTTATTTTGCATCGAATCAAAATAAATATTTGAAATATTTGATCAAATAAATCAAATATTTATTTTTGATTTATTTATTTTTGAGGCACATTTATTTGATCAAATAAATATTTATTTGATCAAATAAATGTGCCTCCAAATGTGCAAATTTGTGCACATTTTGAGGTGTGCCACACTGCATGTTTCGACATTCAGTGTGGCACACCTCCAAATTTGACACTGAAAATTGATTTCTTAAAATGCAGAGAGATAAATGTCACTCACATTATTTTCCGTAACTTGTTGCTTATGTCAGAACAGCAGCTTGACCGTTTGTGGCAGTAGCCCCACTGTTTGGGGCGATATGGTTTTGCACATGATGGATGCAAATTACCCTCTTCCTTTAAAGGGGGCTTTGAATATTCATACCAAAAATTATTAATGGTATAAAGTACATAAAAAATTCTCAAGTCTACATTTCAAGCATTTACAGTCAGTATAGATCCCTCTTTTAGATGTACAGTACTGCACTGTAGATATTTAAATCTGTGAAGCTGAGAGCAAAATAAGAGAAATTACATGTGAGTGTCCAAAATATTCCCCTTTTCATTACAGAAAGCCACACTTTCTTGATCTATATATAACCCTTTTAATTACAGCCTAGAAACTAGAGGCATTTTCCTCACAGGATCCAGTCACTCTTTGATGCCACACACTCAAAAAAGTAGTAGGAAAAAAGAAAAAAGTCAAAACAGTAAGGATGGTTTCCCTCTGCAGATCAGGTTGAGTTCAGATGATGTAACATAACCGATAGGTCTGACACACATTTAACTAAAAAGGCTCCGTGCTGCTTTGACCGTGTCTCATCTCACCACTTTTGTCTCTTAACGCTCTTCGTGGGTTTCGTGTAAACACATGTTTGGCCGCGCAGGGCCCAGAACATGTGTGGGGGTGGGGGGGAGCAAAGTGGGGGATGATCGCAACACGCTTGGCGAAAGGCAATTTACTGTTTCTAAAGGTGCAGAGCTCTGAGTGTGTCTCATGCTCCCTGTGGGTTATTTGTCTATTTTCAGAGAAGTGTAGGCGGTGCGGGGAAAGTGTTCAAGCCAGGACAGGATGGAGATATTCTCCTAGGCTTCAAACAGCTGGAATGAGAAGCAAGACGAATGTGCAAAGATTATCAGCAATCGCAGGCTGAAGTGGATATCTGACACGAGGCGAGCTGAGCTCACAAGGAATGTTGCATCTCTCTTCCCATCGCTGCATGTCTTTGTAGTAGATTTCAACAAGAAAAAAAAGGGGACAATATCAACTTTTATGACAAGATGAAGCGTTTTAAATATTGAAAAAAGCCCATAAATGACACTAATTTCATCCTGTGTATGAAGTTGCTAACAAAATCAATGAATATTTATGTTTTTCATCAAATATATTAGCATGTTTACGGCAATGGTTGTGCGTTATTAGAAAAAACAAATGTACTACTGCTTTTAGAACTGATAAAAACAACTCTAGATCGACATTTGGCAAAAGTAATAGAAACAAACAACTAAATATGGAGGTCATCAGAAGTTTTTTTTTTCATCAGAAAACACTCAGCTGTACATTCCTGTACACTGAATTAATTTGCCTATACCCCCGGGGATTACACACACACACACACACACACACATCAACGTTCTTTCTCTTAAACCGAAACACACTGCAAACCTCTGGCCATGTCAGAGCCTGCTCTGGATAAGATAGGCATGGGTTGCCTGATAGCATTGTGACCGTTGACAGGAAGCTGAAACAGGGCGGGACGGTTCAGGGACACAAATTTGCATGCCTGTTTGTGCCGCTACGTACGCGATTTGTGGTTGGACGTTTGCCCTCTCACCCTCCCGGCAAACGCAAGCCAAATGCTTCCCCAAATTCAATATGTTTTTGGGTTTTTTTATCCCCCTCTTTCTGAATGCTGGTAGTCATTCCTGAAATGACTGGGCGCTTGTGCTCTGCATGAATGACCGTGTCTCCCTAAACACAGAAAAAAAGAGAGAGAGAGAGCATACTGTAGAACGGTCTGCATTCTGCCACTTGGCCACCAGACGGGACAGTGGGGAGGCTGTACTGGGTGGCGTTATTGTATTCTGGTGAATAGAGAGCCTGACACAGACATACGAACACAGCAGCCTAGTAGCTGAGCGTCTAGTTTCAAATGCTATCTTGTTTAATATTGTTATGTGCCGTGTTTGTGCAACACTGGTAGGATTTCTGCATCCTATGTAAAAAACATAAAGCTCCAAAATGAAATGTCCTTCGCTGAGTTGATTAACAGATCTTGATGCTACTTCATAAGCGCTTTTTCACATTTTGTCAGACTACATTGTTGTTGTTGTTTTTTTTTATTTGACATGAACCATCAAGAGGGTAGCACACTAGTATGACGTGGAAGAAAAAACTGACATGGCTTTTACTCAGCAAAAAAATCTTCAAAGTGTGGCATGCATGTGTTTTCCACTCTATATGTTTAATTTTGTGGTACAGTCAGCTTCTGCTACCATCACAGCTGCAGTTCTTTTGAGATACATCTCTACCGGCTTTTTTATGTAGGTAGTAGGATTTGGTTTTGGTTAAAACCATTGGAGTGACAAGTTTTATAGTAAGCTACAGTTGAGTCTGAATTATTGTTAGCTGCTTAAATTATACAACAATATAACCTACTGAACACGTCTGTCACAAGCTGTTTCCATCAATGCTTTTTTTTTAAATTGAATGCACATTTTGAAGTATTGCATCTGGAACAGTTGATGGAAACTGCAAAATCCCAAAATACTTCCACAGGATTGGAGTGGACATTTTCCATCCACTGGTAGATGAGGGGAGGCTTCTCTTTATTTTGTGCTTCATGCTAGTTTTCAACCTCTGCATCTTGTCTATTACAGCCATGTGTCGCGACAACCTAGCCTCGTTGCTTCCCTCCGAACCAGCAGATGAATCTTTCTTCTTTCTCAACCTTTCAAAAGTTCATAATAGATTACTACATCATTTTCTGTGGAGTTGCATCCTGTCCTGTGGATGCATTTTATTTTATTTTTTTCTTGTTTACCAGAAACATTCCACTCTCTTGTCCACGTGTACGGGACCTCAGTTAAAGCAGCTTATTTATGAGTTCAGTTTCACTGTATATCTTATCCACATAAACATAAAACGTAAACCTTTATTTTAAGCGCGAGCTGTCTTCCAGAAATCTGTGTTGCGTCTCACCCAGGAGAAACTAAAGACCAACGCCTCCTCTCTATAAGAGCCCCACGGATTTCCCAGTTCATCGCTAAACGCAACAAAAGAGGAGGGGAATTCGGTCACCTGTCTTGCTTTGGCAGGTTTCAAGCTGAGAAAGTAATCGGGTGTCGTGTTGAAGAGCTCCATTAGCTTGTGTAGGTGACAGCCAAACAGCTCGTCTGGGAGTGGAGGCTCTCTTCCAGTGCACCATCCTTAAGCGAGAGGTGGAGGAAGGAGGGGTTAGCTTAGCGTGGCTAGATGACTCACAATGTGTAGGAGCAGGAAAAATAGATCTGGACCCCCAGGCTCTTCATTTCATCTTACAGAAATTATTATAGAGAACAATAACTGTGACTATCTATCTATCTATCTATCTATCTATCTATCTATCTATCTATCTATCTATCTATCTATCTATCTATCTATCTATCTATCTATCTATCTATCTATCTATCTATCTATCTATCTATCTATCTATCTATCTATCTATCTATCTATCTATCTATCTATCTATCTATCTATTCTCTCTCTACCACTGTGTGGGTGTAGTAAATGTAAGTCAGCAGAGGTTTCATATTGTTCTCAGATGAAGAGCAGCCATCTGCATTATTATGGCACAGAACATTACATTAAATATCCAAGGGGATGAAAACACACAACCATCAATGTGATGCACTCCACCTATGAAAAAAAATAAATAAATAAATAAATAAATAACTTAATTGAAATGTCCATATAAGGTTTTGTACGTGCCAATGAGACTTCAAGTTACAAAATGATCAGTACAGCTGGCAAATTTAGACTAAAAAATTGTTGTTGTTTTTTTTTAAGTCAACCAGTAATATTAGATTTGAGACAGACTTTTCTCAAAAGAGTTTAGAACAATAAAGAGGAGGTTCTGTTTATTACTTTATAGTCACATTACCTTAAAAAGATATTTACACCCCTCCCAAATATGAGTGAAAACGGCGTCAAACTCTTCTGATATTTTTTTTTTCTTGAAGATTCCTCTTATTTGTTGAGCTCAAATTATTTCAGCTGCAAGGTCCCATTGGCATTACCCAGATATTCCCTCCAGATTCATTCATTTAATCAAGCAATAAAACTGTCTTTACGCCCAGGAGTGGTTTTGAATAACAAATTCAATTTATTAGTTAAAATAAAAAACTAAATAAAATAAATACAGCAACAACAACAACAACAGCAAAAAGAAAATGTAGTGTTTAAATATTTGGAGAGAGAGAGAGAAATAGCTAAAACAGAAAGGGTCTCGCCTGAGAAGGAGATGATATGAGCAGATGATCGGGATGCTGCCAGATTTGTCAGCAGCAGAAGTATTCTGGGAAACTCAGGAACAGTGGATCTTTGGCAGTCTATGAGGTGTGGGATGAAAAAAAAAAATGAAAAAATATGACAAGGAGCGACATCTATATTCAGAGAAGCCTGTCTATCCATAAATGACTGAGTGACAGGGAGGTGGGGTGTGTGAGATGGATGGATGGGTGAGCGGCTTTGTGAGGCCAATCAAGTTCAACGTGATGCACGTCTGAATCGGGCAGCTCGACAAAGTCAAGCTGGATGATTTCCTCACTCGTCTCTGACTGAGAAAAGCGTTTTTGTTTGTAACGTAAAAAAACATTTGTTGCTTCTTCAGTTGTTGTTTTTTTGTGTGTGTGGGATCAGAATGGACTCGTGGCATGTAAATAATAATAACCTGTATCAGTAGACTTAATCAGTACCTTGAAAAGAATGAAAGGGAAGGAAAATTGCCTAAGAGCATTTAACATGGAGGAGGGGCTACAGCAGCCTTTGGTGTGGTATGACTAAGATTTCAAATTGCAGAGGGGCTTAGAGCAGGAGTGTTGTATTTTTGCTTGTCTACAACACGTAGCTGTTTACCTTCAACTGAGAGACTGAAAATATGTGTGCCATGACTCTGTGTTGTTTAATATGTATACTACACTGCCAGAAGTAATTAAGAGACCCATCATTGAATTTATAAATGCAGCCATTAGGAGTTACAGTCACGTCAATAAACAAGTCAAGACATCTGCATAGCACAAGGCAACGAGGCAATTCAAAGTGCTTTACATCACAGAAACACAAGATCAAAAGTCGTAAAAACATAATATAGTCACCAATTGAGAAACTAGTAGCAGAATCCTAAATGTTTTCGAGTGCCGCCATCAAAATCAGCAACACACGTCAAATATGATGGTCAATGTTCCAAGAGATAATGGGTCTAAGCCAACTGTAAACAGCCGGTGTTTTAGTCCCGATTTAAAGGAACTCATTGTTTCAGCTGTTTTGCAGTTTTCTGGAAGTTTGTTCCAGATTTGTAGTGCACAGAAGCTGGATGCTGCTTCTCCATGTTTGGAAGAGCCTTAGAGGCCTGGAAGGTCGATACAACAAGAGGAGATCTTTAATGTATCGTCATGCTAATTCATTCAGTGATTTGACACTTTGGAGTGGAAGTCAGTGCAACTAAAGATAAAAGCATGGATGAGTTTCTCCAGGTCTAGCTGAGACATTAGTCCTTTGATTGCAGAAATGTTCTTCAGGTGATAGAAGGCTGATTTCATAACTGTCTTTATGTGGCTCTAAAAGGGTCAGGTCAGAGTCCATCACTGCACCCAGATTTTGGGCCTGATCAGCAGTCTCTAGCTTTCTAAAAAAGGTGTATAAAATCAAGAAACTGAGTGTAAAGACTGCTCCAGCTAAGGATTGGGCCTGTCTGGAGAGTTAGGTCAATTAAAACGTGGCACACTGAGAGCATGTCACCTGCGCTCTGCCCCCATTTGTAAGATATCCTTTGCTAACCATTCCATTATCAACTGGGAACAATAGCAACTCAGCCAGAGTGGCGGGACGCTGAGGAGGTTAGTGTGCAAAAGTTGCCAATCGTCTACAGAGTCAGTAGCTACCGACCTCCAAACTTTGGATGGCCATCAGATTAGCTCAACAGTGCATTTGGGACTTTATGGAAGGACTTTCCATGGTCAAGGAACTTCATCCAAACCTTACATCACTAAATACAATTCAATATGTGGTTGGGGTTGTTTCTGAGGGGTTAGTGTTGGCCCCTCATATCTTGTGCACAAAGTAAGACCCTTAAAGACATGAAACAGAGAGAGGGTCGGGTGTGGAGGATCCCGATTGACATTTGGGATTAATTAGAGAGGAGACAGCGAGCCAGGATTTTTCATCTGTCAGCGTTTGACCCCAAGCTGCTGTCCTGACAGAATATCAAGTATTCCCATAAACACGTCTTGACAAATTTCTTATAACCAAGTGTTTGGAAAAAAATAACCGTGCTGGAAGGGAAAGGCTATAACAGTTTTGCTTCTATACTCAGCTATCAGGAAGAAACCCTGAGAATACTCACCAATACTGGAGATGGTTTGGACAATGTGGACACTTTGGAGTTCAAGCAGTAATATATGTATATACTTTTCTTGAAGCAAACAAAGATACAGTCCTATTTGACAACCTTTAGTCTGAACATACAGTCCCTTTACAGCCAACATTCCTACTTCCTTTGTTTCCTTTGATTCCCAGAGCGGCGCTTTTATGACGTGACTCGTTCCATAAGCGCGTCGTCCTCTTCCCCCTTCCAGGTCAACATTTGTCCTGTTTGCTTCCTTCCAGTGGATGACTCAGACGGAAGCTGCAGGTTACATGCTGCATCCTTGTGTGTATCTGATGCCTAAGAAAAGATTGATAAATCAATTAAACATAGGTGCGAGCCTTGAGAGTTGCGTCTCGGTTGTGAGAAACCCCCAAAACAAGCCGTTATTTTTAATTAGCGCCCAGGGTCTCTGCTCGTTCTGCTAATTCCCCCAAATATAATTACAAATGTGTAGCTGCAGGGTAAACACCTCGGATGTGAGGCCCCAGAGATATTAGTATTCATCGTCTCACTGAAAACATTTTTGCTTTGCAGTTTTAGTAATCATCTAGTGTTAATTTACTGGCGAGAAGGAAAAGCAGCAAGAAGGGAGTCGTACCCATACGTTTGGTTTTCGCTTCCCGCAGTCGTCGTTCGTCCTATAGTCCTCCTCAGGAAGCGATGCCATCACTGCTTCCTGTGGGGTTTGCTGGATTGTGTTTACGGACGCTGGGTTTACTTAAAAGCTTACAGAGATGCGCCTCGGGGACATCTGAATTAAATCCTGTCGGTTGTAATCTTTGGTGACAGAGGAATAATTGTAGAGCCTTTCGAAACTTGACAGATTAGAGGAATGAATGGTTTGTTTGAGCTGGGAAAAGCATTTATGTTCTCTCTAGTTTATTTGATTCATAAGCACTGGCTGTGAATGATGGCAGGGGTTCAACTCATGGTGAGACTTACAATAAGTACATGATCATATGGTTTTAGAGACTTTTGGGGAGTTCTGAAGGTTTAGGAGTTTCACAAAAGACAACAATCAAAATAAGGATGCGGACTTTGAATTTGCAGCACAAAAGGGAAACGTTGATGGTACAGTTTGATATTAATTGAATTTGTCGGCTGAATTAGCATTAAATTTCTAATTGTTGTCTGAAGGAGTTACAGCAGCGATCTTAAATTTTTCTGTTTATGTGAGCAAATATTTTTACGTTGATAGAACTCATCAACGTAACCACATAATATCTGAAAAAAGTGGGACTTTTTAAAAAAAAGGTTTTTTGGAAATGTTTTATTTTTACTTGCTCGACGAAAAAAAAAAAAAAAAAACTAAAAATATATCAAAATGTGATTTGAAAAAAAAAGTTTAAATGTATATCAAAGCAGAGTGATGCATATAATTAGACAGCTCCAAATAAACTAATTCTATCTTTTTTTCTTAAAATCCTGCTAGATTCAAAAGCTCCTCTCAGATTTTAGAAAATATCCTCAACTTTGTCCGTGCAAACAAGTAATCATTGTACTGAATAAAAGACAGGTTCACATTATTCTGCTTCACATCAATAATTGATTCTTAACGCTAATGATGATGGATGATTATGGTGAGAAGGGTTATGGACATTCAAAATTGAAGAAAAAAAAACCAAATCATTCACATAGGAAAACATTCATGTAAATATGCTGAGCCCATAAGCACAGATTCACTATGGGACAAAAATGCCACATTCAGAAAGAAGGGCACAGCTATTGTTTGAATCTGCAATCTTTATTCTGAGGCACAAATTATTTCATAAACACTTTGTAGTTACTGGCTGAACAAATATTAGCCGTCTCAGGAGTGGGATGAACCTGCGGTACTTCTGGATCCCGACAACGCCTCTGCTGGAGGGACGGCAGACCGGCGAGAAGACGAAGACAAATTCCAGTTTTGTTTCAATAACGGCTTCATTGAGCAGCCTTTAGAAGAATAATTAGATGCCACAATTTATTAAAGAGAAGGCGAAAACTGGGGACGGGGAGGAGGGCGTAAGAAAGTGGACAAGGCAGGGGGATTCGGGAGATGACTCAGCAGCAGGAAGAAGGGAGAAAGGCGTAGAGAAGTTGGCATGAGATAAGCAGAGCATGCAGAACCAGGAATCCATTACTCATCTGACTTTGCTGGTTAAAGCTTTATTTTATCCATCGATTCCACTTTGGGTGCGCGTTTGCTTGAGCTAAATTTATGATGGCTTAAAAGTCACACAAATACTTCCTGTTATTCTTTGATAATGTGTATTGTTAGTCAGAAAGCTATCTGATCCGTAACGTGCATGTCAATAGCAACATCTGTGTCTTTATAAAGGATGACGAATACATTATTTATGCACACTTGATTTAACAAGGATTTCTCACTCCCCCAAAAGATGAATGATTGCTTCATTCTTTTGGTTTCACAGAGTGCCTTTATAATTACTTACACAATTACCATGTCAACACCTTCTTTACAGCCTATTGCTAAATCTGTGCAGGCAGTTGTGCTCAAACTAATACAGTATTAGTTTGAGGAGAAAGTAGAGGTTATTAAAAACAGCAAAAATTGGATGTTGAACCACGTTTTGCAGCATGCAGCTCACAAAAGGTGGCTCTGCAGCTCAAGGGGGTTGAGTATATTGTTACGCCCCACTTGTCATATTCGCTCTTTCAAAGCATGTTGGAAATTAGGCATTGCTCTGTGTCGCTCTAATAAATCTAACAGATGTAATGTTACAAAAGGCCAAAAAGTTAATGGGCTGTGCATACTTTTTGTCTGTCTTTGGAGGCCTGTTCTAAATGTGAAATTTCCTGCAAAACAATTAGCTTTGCTCATCAATTAGCAGAGTCTGACTCCCCAACAAATTGGGTCCAAATTGTCCCGTGCTCTCTCAGCGCTAACCTTTTGATTTGAGCGAGCCTCCATTTAGTCACCATTAATTTGTAGCTTTATCCATCAATATGTGGTGAACAGTTGGGGCCTTGTCCTAATGGACTACCAAAATAAACGAGGACCTGGAGAAATCAAGAGCCAAGAAATAAGAGTTATTGTTGGTAACGGGCCCTTTGACCCTAGACTTGGGGGGGTGAGGTGGGGGTTCGTTTATGTCGCTTTAATATTCCCTGTAGCTGTTTTTCATCTTTCTCACTTTCTCTTATGGCATTTATATGTCCCAGTGTTTGGGAGCTGAGCAGCTGGCTGGATAAAACCATTACCTAACCCATTAATCTCACAGTTGTTGTCAGCCAAACATAAACTTTAGATAGATTAGAAAATCACCTGGGGTGTTGTTGAACCTTAAAGAGGCCGACATACATGTAAGTCTTATCTTTTATCTAATTCTGCATTTCCCCTTCTTGCCCACTTTAGCGTTTATCTCGATGCCACATCTACCACAACTAGCCAACCACATCACCGATCCGGGGCGCACAGCCAATGAGAATCCACAGGGGAGAGTCAAACTGGGGTCACTGCAGCCACATGGGCCAATCAGGACTAGCCAAAAGGTCGGTAGCCATGGGGATTAGCTTGGGTTCAAACGTGTGCATAAGTGCCCCACCCCCCCATTGGTCCCATATGTGTTCATAGATAGGCAGTGATGCAAAAGTTTGGGCAGCTAAACTTTTGTATCAATTGTTTTCGGACCAAAGTCCCAGCACAATTGATAAATAGATATAAAATGTACAGCTCCTCAATCTGCTTTGCATTTCCTCTCCGGCGCATATTTCAACCATTCAAAGTAATGGTAATTAAAGTCGTTAGCTAAGCTCCACATTGTTCTGTGAGAGGATGGATGAAGAGACGCGTGGGTGGAAGCAAAGGGTAAGGGGAGGTGTGTGTGTGTGTGTGTGTGTGTGTCTGTGTGGAGGGGGGTGTGGGGGGAGAGACAAGAGACAAACGGCACTGCTGAGTAGGAGAAGTACAATGAGCCGTGAGTCAGAGAAAAAGCAGAAGCGGGAAAAAAGAGAAATAAGCTGAGTAAAGGTCAGAGTGTTGAGCGCGTTTTTAAAAGGCCAGAATACTGACTATGCTCAGGAATGTAGTGTATAATGCAGAAACTCAAAATGGACTACTGAGCAGAGAAAACATAGCAAATTATTACACAACATACAAAATATACTGGATTTTTCTACTTGTAGAGTGTGTATATATATATATATGTGTACCTTACTCTGTGGTACCATTGTCATAATGTTGAAAATGCTGGTAAAAACTATTTATTGGTTTTTTTTTAGGTAGTTGTATGGTTGTGATTGCATCAATATCACCAAAAACACAAATACAATAAAATTCCCATCTGCAATAATCGTCTTTCAGCCACCAGTCACATGAAAAAAAAGTGTGATTTGTATCACAAAGCTGCATTTAATCCTATTTTTGAATTTATTGATATTGATACGCTCATTGAACAAACAGTGGAGAAAATAGTAAAAGTAACAATTCCTGCAACATGGACAGTTTTTACAGCTTTCAAACTCCATTAATGGGACTTTATCTTGACAACAAGGAATCAAAGTTCTCACAGCGATGAGAAACGTATCCACGATAAACGACAAGCGATACGATAAACGCTCACCCCCAGCACGTGGCGTTGATTCCGCCTCTGAAACCAGCGCAGTGGAGACGGCGAAGCACGGAGAAAAGCTCTTCGGTTGGTTCATGTGTGAAACCCGTACGCACTAATCAGTCCCTCACTTAGAGTAAGACAAATGTTCACTGCAGCTTCTCTAATTACTGTAAGGAAATCAGAGAACTGTGCCTTAATCTCTAAGTTGCTTTCTTTTCTTTTTTTTTCTTTTTTTTCAAGAGATTTTGCTGATTTGTCTGGGGGTTCGCAACATCATTTTATAGTCAACAGTGAAAAATGCAAAAGGGAAAATGTTTTTCGAAGCTCGGTTTTATGCAAATGCCCATTGCAGGGGTGACCACTTTTGCTTAAAGCCTCAGGTTAAGCAGCTTACTCATACAAAAGAATGAAGGCTAAGGCAGTAATCCTTGGCACTTCGAAGAACAAGACGGTATTATTTTTTTTCTCTCGTTTTCATAATGCAGTTATAAGCCTATTAAAGCGTTTGCTGCACAAGTCTCGTTTGACTCGTTTGAACAGGAACCTGGACCCAACTTCACTGCCGTTGATAAGAATGCCTTCAGAGCATTAAGTAAATCTAATTATTCATATTTCGTCGAGTGTTCTACGTAGGAGGAAATTAGCGAAGGTGAGCTAAGAGAGAAAATGTATCCTCCAGGTCAGCCATTCGATGACCCGATATGAATAGTGGTATGGCCTTGCTGCATTACCAGGGAAACTGCTGGGTATGACTCATTTATTGGGAAGGTGGAACTGTTATCGAGTTAAAATAGATTTGATCAGTTGGAGATAAATCCCTGTACACATAAGCATCAGTAAAGGTGGTATATAAAAACGTGGAGCACCATTCAGAACCACACAGTTTCTCCTCTTCCAGTCTTTGCCTTAAGAAAGTCCTTCTGATGTCAATAACAGGCAAAGATAACAATCCCGGGCAAATGTGAAGTGGTATTTTTATTTTCCACAGCCCACCAGAGAAAAGGTGAGTCAATGCCAAACGAAAGCCGCTGCTTCTTTTTATTTCGTGCACAGAAAGAGAATGCGATGGATTTCAAAGCTCCTAGAAACGGCGCTCTGGAGAGCTCACTTTATTTCTACACGCTCACACCAAACATCTCTTTTCTCGCAAAGTAAGAGGAAAAAAAAATAATAATAATAATCACAACTGTTGACATTATGGCATGAGGAGGACACCGGGCTTATTTAGCAGACCTGCGAAGCAAAAGTGAAGGTTTAAAAGGAAAAGACAGGAAAGAATAAAGTGGAAATTTCCTGCAGTAAGTTGCTACTGTTTGTCAGCAAAAGTTACAAAACTCTACGAGAAAAGAATACAATACATTTTATTACAATTAATAAAATCTTTATTTTTGAATAACTGATAGAAAAAAAAAGCATCGAGGTTTGACAAGAAACGTACTTTATAGTGCCTTGTAAAACTATCCACATCCCTAGAAATACTTTAATGTATTTTCACCAAGTTTTTTTTTTTATTTATTTTATTGAGATTTCATATGTTGAACCAACACAGTTTTGCTCATAAATGAAACAGAAGCAAATTTGTACATAGTTTTCAGGCCTGTCTTCTGGTTTGGCTCTGAACTCTTAAACGGCCCTCTTAATGTTATACCCCTAAATAAAATCCGGTTCAACCAATTGCCTTCATGACTCAGTTAATCAGTAAGCAGAGTGTACCTGTGGGTAACTTGATGAGATGTTTGTGGCATGGAAGAGCACCTTGAACCCGGGATAGGTAATGAAACCACATAGTTCTTACAGCTCTTTGTTCATCGTGCAGAAACGGACCAAGACATGATCGTTCAAGTGAACTGAAAAACCAGGAAAGCAGAGCAGTAATCGTTTGGGAGCCTAGAGGCCCCAGGGTCATTTAGGATGAGCTATGGTGATCCACAGCTCAGGTCAGAGAGGTCTAGCGATAACTACGTTGCAGCAACTACATTTCATTATGCATCTTAAAGTGGCAAGAAGATAATAAGTCATATTTGAAGTATGCCACAAGACCAGAGTGTAACTTCTCTTGACTTGCATGCAAAATTCAAAGTGTGGTGCAAAAACCAATTCAGCATATTCAGTTTTACATGGAACAGCAGCAGCAACGTGTTGCAGGGATTCCTATCTGCAGTTGGGAGAGGAAAGGTAAGAGTTCATGGGAATATGGATGGAATATTGGATTTTTTTATTATTTTTTTTTTTTAAGTTTCAACTTCCTCTCTTTGCAGCATTATTTGCTTAAAAAAAGAGCTTGAGAATTGATTTGTGTTGATCTATCACATCAAATCCCCAATACATTGAAGTTTATGGTGGGACCAAACTGTCAAAAAGGAAAATAAGAAAGGAAAAGTTCAAGAACTATGAATAGTTTTGTGGAAAAAAGAAAAGAGGTGAAAATAAATACTTATGTATTTATAGCTTCACCTTTGTGTTGCTTTGCCTGTATTTGCAGACAGCAATTTGACACGGCTGGTTGGTAAAATAAGAAGAAAGCTATTATTTTTGGTCTACATGTGCTAGTAAAACACACACAATAGATGTTCCCGTGGTGTGCTGCCTGGACATGTGAAACCCTGCAGGTGTGAGAGTTGAAACGTTCAAACGGAAAAGCAGACATGAAAAGAAATGGCTGAATCCTTCTTGTTGTTTTTGTGCACAGGCTTTTCCCAAGGGTGTGTGTTGTGGCTTTAGACGGATGGACAGACAAACGGAAAGGGCAAATGGACGGATGACTGGAAGATTAACCACACTGAAGCATTACCCTCACTTTACTGATGACACCATTGTAATCAGCTCCCTGCTGTATGAAGAAACTAGCCAGCTGTGACAGATACTTTCAACTTTATTTGCTCTTTATTTATTTATTTATTTTTTTTTACCTCTTCCTACTTCCTAGCTTTGGATTTCTGATTGTATTTCTTGTTTTATTTGTTTTTGTTGTTGTTGTTTTAGCTGTGTGTCACTGCCACGCTAAAATCTAATTTTCTCTTAAAGGGAAAAGAAAATCTCTGAAATGAGTCTTCTCTGAAATCATCAGGTTTTCCCTGGGCTAGTAAACGGGAAAGAAGCGCCCCTTAGTGGCCGAAAGCATGTAACACAAGCCAGCTCACGGAGTAAATATATGACGTAATGGGGCTTAATATTACCATAAGAAGATTTAAAACAACAACAACAACAAAAACAAACAAACAAACATGCAAACAATTTGGCATCTACTTTGAGATTCAAGCAACAATCTGTTTATGGAGATGAAGAAGTGCCTGCCTTCAATTTAACAGGGACATTCGTGCCACACACAGAGTTGCACAATCTGTCATTTGAGAAGTTGCACAAGACATTTTATGAGAATGCAATATGAAAACCGTAAATCCATCAAGATTTCTTGGCTGATTTCTCTGTTATATTGGTGAGATGTTTATAAGAAGGGAACAATGAGGTCGTTGTACCTTTTATAATATCCCTAGTTGGATTGTAGCACCAAAGATGGTGCTGATGTAGACACAATTTTATATAAACTACAAACACTCTTACACTTAAAAGGCTCCTTCCGGGCGTGCTGTGGTGGAGTAGGGGATAGTGCAACCCCACATTTGGAGGCCTTCAGTCCTTGACGCAGCGGTCGCGGGTTCGATTCCCGGACCCGGCTGACGTTTGCCACATGTCTTTCCACCTTTCCTGTCAGCCTACTTTCAAATAAGGGACACTAGAGCCCTCAAAAGACCCCCTGGTGGGGAAAAAAAAGGCTCCTTCCAACTACACTGAGCTGATGTTGGTTTTTTGAAGCAATAGCCTTGGATTTCCTGAGGACATAACTGGTGCTTGACTTTTTTTTTTTTGTCCTAAATCTAAACTCTGCCCATGTTTGCAAACTGGGACAAACAGTGAATTAATTTTGTTTCTTTGAGTTTGCACGCTTGGAAGTAGATAAAAATCAATCCCATGAACGATTACCAAGCTCTAACCAGATGTGGATCTGGTTTTCGCACTTGCCAGTGCGAAAACAAAAAAGTGAAGACGTGGTAACAGGAACAACAACATCAGTTCAGCACTGGAATGGTTATGTCCTGGATGACAGACGATCCAATGCATTCATGAATGGTCGACATTTTCTCGAGTAAAAATACAAGATTTGGTTTTAACAGCCTATCATTACTTAGAAACTTCACTCAACATTTCATAAAAGCACTGTGAGTGATCATTGTTTATGTTCCTAACATTATGCTCCTGACAATGTATTCTCAAACTCGCCCAGTTTTGGTTGGCCTGTTCAGCCATTTTCAAAGCAGAGGTACGACAGTCGTTCTCAATATTTAAGAATGTTTTGAGTCTTATCAGATTAAAAGGACTGTTGTGGCCATTTATGCTAAATTTTTGTAGTTTATAATTTCTACCAATTTAGTTTTGTTCTTTGGGTAGTTAGAATATGTTTAAGTTAATTTGGAACCAAAATTTTTAATTAATTTTTATATTTGGAATTGTTTAGATTACGTTGCTAATTGTTAGACCCTCCCATTAATTTGTGTAATTAAGAACACACCAGGTGCTTGGTGGATGATTGTTTGGCATCTGGTGTGGACGGGAGGTTTTGTAGAATGATTTTTTTTTTAACACTTTTTATACCTTCAAATCACTTTTCTGTACCTTCAAACATTAAATTGAGATTATTTTTCGTTTCGACAAAGCTACAGGACGTTTTTAGTAATTATTTTGTCTCTACTTTTACAATAAGTAAATCAATTCAAAAGTGCGTACAAATCCAAAACCTACCTGTTACCACCCATGGCCTTAATTTATTTTTATTTTTGGAACAGAAGGGTGCAACAAGGACCTCTAGAAAATAATAATCTTTAAGTTTCATTAAGCTCACATTCCTGTTTTCAAAAGTAGAACTTTTTCAATGGTCTGATGCGATACTCTAAATGTCACATTTTTATTAACCGTTTGAGGAAAATCATCACAATTTAACAGAAATAAAGGATATCAAACATCCATGTGTAATTAATATACATAACGTGTTCAATTAATGATAAAGTTCTTGAAATAAATTAGCTTTTCAATAATATTCAAATTTATTGAATGAGCCCGTATAGCCTAAAGTACATAACAAGAACTTAACGCGCCGCCACCAATTTTCAAAATAAATATCTTTAAAAGGTGAAATTGACATGAAATTCTCTCAATGATGATGATGATGATGATGAATACTTTATTGATCCCCAAGGGGAAATTCAAGGTCCCAGCAGCTCAAGACATTACACACAACATGCACTACAATTCACACAATATACCACAAAAACACTAAATCACCAAATTAACACAATTACCAGACCAACATTACTAAGAGCTAAAAATACTAAAAAAACACCAAAAATCCTAAGTGCTAAATTTAAATTTAAAACAGTTGCCAGAATGGAGGAGTGCATGTTGACTTATAATGTAGCCGACAGAGTCAGTCAGAGTACAGTCCAGGCATGCAAGGAAACTAAACCCTAGGTTCATGGTAAGAAAGTAAAAAATATTTTTGTTCTTTTCAAGAGATCAAAAACTGATCTGGTCTTAATTTAAAGTTAAAATCAACTCAAGTGCCACAAAGGACTGGCAAACTGATCAGTTACACTTATGCTGCTACTTTTAGTGTGTTTTATTATTATTATTATTATTATTATTATTATTATTATTATTATTATTATTATTGTTATTATTATTATTATTATTATTATTATTATTATTATTATTATTATTATTATTATTTTATTATTATTATTATTATTGCAAAGTGCTTAATAACGCAATAGAAAAAAAACCAAACTCATTTACCCAAAAATAACCAGGAGAGGGCGACAAAACGCAACTAAACTGGAAGAAGAACAGTAGCTGCTCTTCCAATGCAGTCAAAAGAAGCACAAAGACTAAAATCTCCATTCCAAATGTTTTGGGTAGGGTGTCACTTTATACTGCAGTAAACAGACGATTTAATGAAGGGGCGATTCATAAACGCTCAAAACAGATGTGGGCTGAGATAGTGGGCGTTAGAGAATAATAAAAAGTAAAAATTAATAAATAATTTTTTTCTCTCTTTTTTCCTTTCTCCTTCTGCTTATGTAGGCCTATTTGGCTGTTTGACTATCAATAGACTGTGTTATTATTTGGGGTGGATGGGGGGGGGGACGCTGTTAGAATGTAAGGCAATGTATATTTTGATAACAAAAAAGTCATTTTGTTTTGTTCTCCAATGAACAACTTTTAAGAGTAGTTTCACTTTCAAAATCACTTCAGATCAGTAAACCGATTAATATTCCAGGTTTTTACTTTATTATTCTTTTGGACGGTTCCATAAACTGTGCTAAACTTTGACACACATGGCGTTTTATACTCCGCGTTTCCTTTGAATCGACTATTATTAAGGCTTCACGCTTCCTTGATATTGCATTACAGAATGCATCTCGTTTTCTCGGAAATCCACTTTGATAAGCAGGCGGGGCAGAAACTGGACATACCTAAGTTAAGTCTCGAACTGGAGTGCTCGTTCACGCACTCCCTCCTTTTCCATTCCTCCTCCTGTCACTCTGCTCCTCCCGTTCCTCCTCCTTCCGGGGATCAGAAAGTCCTCTGCTCTCAGTGGCGCACAGACGCGTTTGGAGCGGCGCGCTCGGGAGTCTCCGTTCGATCAGATAAACTTCTGTAACTTTAAACAACAAGATCCGCTTTGAAAGTGTACCGTTTGGACGCTTTTGGATTTTGCCTTCTTGGTGGGTTCACTCAATAAAGGTGTTTGTTTCCCAGAGCGCTGGCACAATGAGCGCGTTCTGCCCCAGATCGACAGATTAGAGGTGAGTCGGACTTTAACCTGCTGGAGAACTTCGTTGGATTTACCTCCTCCCCCTGTGGAAAGTAACTATTTGCTTTTTGCCTGTATGTTTTGAGAAGATGTGCCCATGATTAGAACAACTGGAACCTCATTTAGTTAAAAATCTACGGAGATTTAAGAAACCTCTAAACTCTTGCCTCGTACCACAGTTTTTCCTTGTGGCATTACCGTAAATGCTTGGTGCTAACATTATTTTGCCAGATTGGAACTTGTATTTGGGCCATTTCACCACAGTGAGCAAGTACAAAAGGACTGTCAACTGTTCTCACATACTTTCCTTCAGTTTCAAGCAGCTTGGTCACTGATGTGTCTTGACTGTGGTTGCTGCTGGTTTCTCCTGAACCTTATTAATAAGTAATCCATGTGAATTTGGACACTTTCTGTGCCCTTTGACACTGACTGGTGTTCCTCTCTTTTGTTTTTCTCAAGGGTGGAAATCTTGACTCTGAGGGTGTTTTTTTAAATAAATAGAGAGAGAGATAGAAAGAACAGCCATGGATTTGGGAAATGATGTGGATTTATCTAACAACAACATCACACCTTTGTGGAGGCGACGTACAGACCTCAGTGAAGGTTCCCAAGACTTGAACAAACTCAAGCCACGACCTGTGAGCTACCACGTAAACGGGGTCACAACTGCAGACTTCCCTGTGGGGGACGATGGACGTTCCTTCACTTTGAGCCAGCCGCCCCAGCCTTTAAATGCAAACACTGTGGTGTTAAAGCATGTTTTGCACAGACCCTCGGAAAAAAAGCGAATCGTTCGGAGCATTAGCATTGGGCGCCTCTACAATGGACGCTTCTCATTGTCCAAGTTTAGGGCTGAGGATAAGAGAGCCACACTGGACAACAGTGTGTGTAATAGAGGTAGCATCAGAAGAAATAACCAGAATGGAAGTGTTTGCTCTGAAAATCATCACCAGGACATGCAGAGGTCGACCACAAACCCTCTGGACCTTGACTTGGAGAAAGACCATATCTCCTCTGGGACAAATACACCCTCACCTGAAACTCCTACTGACAATTGTTCTTCACACGTCCATTCTCCACACTCGCCAAATAACTGCCACTACGAGCTGTCTTCACAGTCATCGGCATCCAGCTCCTCATCTCCAGGGTACGGTACCCTCACCCCCTCTCACAGCTCCTCTTCAAGCATCCCCTCACTTTCATCTTTAACCTCCTCAGACCCTCCGACGCCCCGCTCCCCGTCGCCAGCTGACAGAGGGAATTTATTGCAGTCTCAGACAACCTCCTCAGCATCCTCATACGACACCCTGTACGCCTCCTCCTCTTCCTCCAGCTTCTCCACATCACCGTCGCTTTCCCCAACTGCATCCCCCTCTCCCACCATTGTCCTTAGCACTAACAGCCCCGCTGCCTTGAAGATGGGCACCCAGCAGCTCATTCCCAAAGGACTGGCATGCGATATCCGACAAACCAAGGCGCCTCCTACTGGGACCCAACGGCTGGGATTGGACCATTCCAAACGAGCAATGAAAGTTCTTAGCATGGTGGAAGCAGGAGGTTACTTTTCTACCGGAGGGGGCCACACCGAAGAGGCAGAGGGAGAGAACGAAAGCCCAGGGGCATTACGGAGAGGTTTGAGGAGTACGTCTTACAGGAGGGCAGTTGTGAGTGAAGTAGACAAGGACGTTACCTCGGTTGAGTTAAAGATGCCTGTCATGGAAGGGCTTGAAAATCCTGGTTCACCCACCAGCTCAACCAACCTTGCCACTTTAAGTCCAACAAGTGCCGAAGCACCAAATGCTGCCAGCCCCAGGATTTCAAAGTCTTCTAGCCCTCGGATGGATAAAACTAAAAGCAACAAGAAAAGCAAGGTGGGCCAATCTATTCATGAACTGATAATGAATATATTTGGGGTGCCCTAAAGAGGAAAAATGCAATATGTATGTTAACTCTTAAGAGAGGGGCACGCAAACAACACTTTGCTAACAGTGAATTGTTGTTTTAGTAGCAGTAGGTAGAGGGTTTCTTTCAATAGAAAGAAGGATTTGGAAAAATATTACCAAGTTGCATAGACGTGCTAAAGAAGACTTTAGTAAAAAAAAAAGTGTTGGTTTTTTTATTAAAAGATACTTTAGCAAGTACTGTTTTCAGGATATGCACATTTATGCAAAAAGGTTGTTCCAATAATTACTTGTTTTTTTTTCCCCTGTGATATATTTGTCTTCTTCAGTTGGACTGGATATTGGACACAATAGGAGAAGAAAACTGTGTAAAAAGTACATTTTCATGTATGCAGCGAAAACCTGGCATTTTAACAGGTGGATGAACATTTAGGAGCCACTCTAGTTAGATGTGTGCAGATCAGACGTGTCACAAAACGCCCTTTACTTCGCTCTGTTGTCAACAAGTAGTAGTCCCTGTAAACTTTGGTAATCTCTTGAATACTTTTTGTTTCTTTGTTGTAGCTGGTTGAGATTTATTGACTGGGTTAATCGCTGCCTCTCTAACGGCTTAACATACTGTTGTATACAAAGATTGCTTTGACGCAAACTTACATGATCAGGAGGGGATAAAGTCTGAATCACAAAACCACAACACAGACTGACCATTGTGGTTCAAGCTTGGATTAGGACAAAGCCTTGTAGGAAAACAATTAACTCGTTTGTTGGCAGTCATGATGTAATAAGACACTGTGTCCACACTGTAGATACATGTAGATACATGCTTCCTTGGTACGCCACAGTTTAAGTTGATTGTGGTTTTTTTTTTTTTTTCCTCTTTCAGATTCCAAACAGGAAGAAGTTGACATCTCAACGGACATTTGACAGTGACGGTAACACCTGTCTTTTTGGGTCATTTTGTTTTTCATGCATTCCGCCATTTTAATGTCAATTTACCTTGAAATCAAACATCTTTTTTTTTTGTCGCAAAAATAAACACATTTCAGCAGAGGAGCTCTACCAGAACTACCAGGAGAAGGCCCTGCATAATGACTCCGATGAGGATGCTGATTCAAGGGGACCTAAGCCCGATCAGGGCATCGTTGTGCAGTACAGACCCATACGTACCTCTTGGAGCCAACTGAGCGTGGTTAGACATAACACACACATACACACACACCATCCCATAGTAGTTGTGTGTAACTTATACCCCGTCTCTATACCCTGAGTAGTCACGATCCAGTTGCTGCGGCTGCAAAGTGTTGGAATCCTGGTGCTCCAAAGAATGCTGTCACAACCAGTTGAGCCTTATTTCATACCCATCCTCCCACTTGGCTCTGTTTTTCTCTGGGACTCGCTGTTTATCAGTGAGTGCGCTCACTCTAGGACACAGAGGCAGACAGTCCGTCAGAGTCAGAGGAAGTCTTGGAAGCACTGCTGCTGGGCGTTTTGCCAGGGAGCTGGCAAACCCTTGATACTCACGCTGCAAACATGCTCAAAATGTTCCCCATAGGGATATGTGGGATGATCCTCCGTTGCATAATATGGTTACGGATTGGAATCTTCAGAGAGGGATATCGGAAGTGAGTCGGCTAATTTATTGGCTGCTTTTTTTATTATTATTATTAAATCATTCCAAACCCATTTCATCATCTGTTTTTTGGGGGGGGGGTTTTCGTTTGTTGCGCAAGTTTGGGATGAAAGCTGGGTGTTGGAGTTAATTAGTATCAGTTTCAAAAACTGCTGTGCAGACTCTAATGAATGAGGAATTTCTGGCAAGTTAGAAACCAAAACGGTTGCTGGCATTTGAAGAGCCACCACTCTTCAGTGTTCCCATATTTCAAAGCTGCATTTTCAAGAATAAATTTTTTCAAGAGTTTGTTAATCCGGGGGTTATTAAGTATTTACACCCAAGGAATAATACAGTATTATCACACCTCTACCAGCACACTGAGCCTTATGTCTTTTGGGGTATGTGATTTTTAAGCTCAGCACAAATGTTTTGGAGCATCCTATCAATCAATCATCTACAGCTTAGTCTGGTTGAATGGGCAGTGTATCTGCAGTGTTTTTAGACCCTTCCACAGATGTTCAATTGTCTTTAGTCTTTAATGATGTCTTTAGTGCTGGTGCCTATCTAGGGAGAATTTAGAGAGACCAATTAACCAAACAGTCATGGTTTTGGACTGTGGGAGGAAGCCGGAGTGCCCGGAGAGAACCCACGCATGAATCCCCGGGCTGGGAATCGAACCCAGGACCTTCTTGCTGCAAGGCAACAGCTGTACCAACTGTCCCACTGTGCAGCCCAAAATCATATCCATCTGTGCTTTTAGTTGTGTATTGTAATGAATTTGAGAAAAAGTGAAGGGTTGTAAATACTTTCTGCTGGTCCTTAGTTGTAATTAGACCTAGATGTGATTTGAGCATAAACCATCTTCACCAGGCTGGCCTGTATTTTTCTGAACTAAGAGTTTTTTTTCATCACAGCTTCAGTACAGTTTTGGATATCGTGCTTGTTCGGTTTGTGTTTCTGTAAATCTCTCATTGGAGAGTCTTATTCATGCCTTTTTGTTTTTTGTTTTGTTTTTTTTTGTTTTTTTGGGGCGGGGGGTGAAACATTACAGTTATTGTCAAGGTGTTAATGGAAAGCTTAGTCTGGTTTGATTCCAAGAACCAGACGTACAGGTTGTCTTCAAGTGAGTCACAGCTCATCGGAACATCTCACTCAGCCCTGCCTTTCTCTTTCGCATCTTTTCTTTTTTTAAATTTAAGTGGGACATCAAATCCCAGAAATTATGATGTTCCAGGACTGTTAAAAGCTTCAGAAGGCGTGGCTTACCTGGAGTTTAAGTCCTGCGGTGTAACCTTGAGCAAATAAAACAGGTTCATCTTATATGATGACACCTAATAGATTGTGTTCCAGTCACACCCTGTACTGTACAAATGACGGTGAATTCACAATTTACCTTTGCCCAAAGAATATTAAAACGGGGAAGTGGAGAGTGGTCAAGACACACAGCATAAACAATAAATCATGAAACTGATATCTGTGTGTGTGAAAGGAACTGAAAGATCGCTGAAGATGTTTGACCATCTACGGGATTGTTTGTTCTTGTTGGTTTGGCTCAAAGACTGCAGGGCAGACACTACCACAGAGTTGACACTGCTTCTGGAGGAGGTGGTTTCGCTTCCGTTCACTTCAGATCCTAACAGGCTGAGAAGTTAGCGGAAGTAAGAGAATACCTTGTCAGGAATGAGGCCTGAAAGGAAGTCTAATGCTTATTTAGGTGTAATGTTACTTATATGAAATGAGGTGAAAGAAGAGAAGGAATCATGCTTGCTTTGGTTGACCCTATAGCAACCTCGGCATTTGTCTAGAGCTGGTAGCTACGATATAGTGAAGCAGTGTTGAAACCTCCTGCACCTGTTGCTGCATTTAGCCGGTCAGCTGCAGGGTGTTTTTGTACTTATAGAAAAGTAAAGTATGAATCGATTCCCCACACAAAGAAAAGAGAGTATGTTTGTGCATCACTCATGGTGTGGAAACTACCCACTCTGTGACCTATAACTACTTTAAAACTACAGCTTGCAAGCAAAGAGCTGGTGGGCAATGTGTCTTAATGAAAGCAGTCCCATTATGGTATATGTTTTTTCTTTCTTTTTAAATCATTGTGCTAGTGAAACCATAGTGTTTTTTAATGAGGTTTTCAATACCATTTAGAGTGTCGTTGTGGCTGAGGCATCACTTAAGGCTGAAAAGTTCAATACTATTCCACTATTAGTCCATTTCAAGATACTAGTTTGCTTGTTTTTTACTAAATGGTTAAATTAAAAAAATATATTATTAATTAAAAAATAGGATTGAGTATTAAATGAACCCCTAAAGACGGGCACCAGTCCACCCACTAACCCCACAAGGACAGACAGGTATGGACAGATGGATGGATGAAAATGTTTATTTATTTGTTGGATTTGTTGCCATGGTATTTATTTGGGTCAAGCCATTTCCTTCTTTATTACTGATTGTCTTTTTGTTGTTTTCTTTTTTAGTTTTACAATTGTTGCATTTGTTGTATTGTAACCACAGTTAATACATGTGAAATGTATGAATGAATGAATTTGTGCCAAATACTCCCATTTTAACAAAATGGCTCTCTCGTGAATGCACCTTGCAAACCCCAGCCGACACTTAACCATTCAATCAGAAGGGTAATAATTGAAGAAGAAACACCTTCTAATTGAAGAATTTGACTTTTCGTTAAGGTAAAGAAAAATGGCCTGGCTGAACAGCTGAGTCAGGAGGAACGCAAAAGACAAGAGGTAGGACTTGTGTTTTATTCTCCAAACCACAAAATGATCTCAAGTGTTCTCAAAAACTGGGATAAGATGTCCGTTTGTACCCGTGATTTGTGTCACGACGACAAGAAAAGTAGAACATTAAAGTAGAACAATTAGAGAGACGCTCCATTAAGCTGTCATTTACCTCAATGAATTATGAGTACTGGAGTCAGTTTTAAAAAAAACACAACTGGTTTGAAAGTCTTCTTGGGTGAATATCGTTTGCTTTGACATTCCAGACGTGACTAAAGTCTGCAGGTATGTGAGTCGTGCCGACGACAGAGCCCAGGGGACGCTGTGCTCGCTGAAACTCTCGTCTTTCATCCCGTCAGGTTTCATCTGTGTTGCTTTTCTCTCTTTCTCTCTTTTTTTTTTTAAGGCCATCTTCGAATTGATCTCATCGGAGCACTCCTACCTCCACAGCTTGGAGATTCTCATCCGTATGTTCAAGAACTCACCGGAGCTCAGCGAGGCGATGACCAAGATCGAACACCACCACCTCTTCTCCAACATCTTGGACGTCTGCGAGGCTAGCAAAAAGTACGTCCAGCGTTGTTCGTGGGAATCGATCGAGAAGATGTTGTTTTTGCTTAAATGAGTATTATTTCCAGGGCAGACTATCCAAAAATTGCACTCAAGTAAGAGTAGCACTACTTCGAAATGTTTCTGCTCAAGTGAAAAAAGTACAAGTAGCCATCCAAGAAATTACTCAAGTAAGAGTGAAAAAGTATTTGGTAAATAATCTACTCAAACTCGATCATTTAATATTTAAACATTACATAATCAGACCGACCAAAATATGGAGTTAAGTGTAAATGTTGGTATTTTAAGGATGAAAATTACAATAATTTAAATAAGTAACAACAAATAACGAAATCAGCCAAAAGATCTTTTTTCAAATCAGTTTCTTTCAATAAAAATAAAAAAAATAAAAAAAACTTAGGAAACTTTAACAAAAACTGCAGGTGTGTGTTTTGTCTGGTGAGTTTTTGGTTCAGACATGTTTGTTTTCCATCCAGTGGGATGAGAAAACATCCCACTGGATTTACTCAAGTAAGAGTTGTGATACTTTGTAATAAAGTGACTCAAGTAGAAGTTTTTACTTCTAGTAAAAATACTTTTTCAAAAAAGCTACTCGAGTAAATGTAATTGAGTAAATGAAACTAGTCACTGGCCAGTTCTGATTATTTCATGCTGCAAACATTCTGCTTTTATGTCATCGCTTGCTCTTTTCTCATTTGACTCGGAACCAGGCTTTTAGTGACCGACAGAAGGCTGAGAACTCAAGAGAGCCGGCTTCCATTTTTATGACCCAAAGTATTGACTACAATTAGCTGCGAGGAAATATTTGGGTTAAGCTGTCTGTTATGGTTTATTAGCTCATGTGTTCAGACCGGTTTTGAAAAATTCCTGGCTGAGGTCACGATGAGCTTCCATTTATCTCATAAATGAGAGGAAACACTCATCCATTAGAGGCTACGAAAGCTGAGACCGTAGAAATCTTTGCTCCCTCAGCAGAGTTATTTATTGTTTGTACAAAATGATTCTCAGAGAGTCACTTGTAGATGTGATCTCTCTCTCTCTCTCTCTCGTGGATTTCAAAATGGAAAAAAACAGGTTCTTTAAAGAAAGAAAGAACAAATGAAGATTGGTAATAGCAAAACCCTTAACTTTCCCATTGGATAAGATTTGCAAGTGACTTTTTACACAACTGTAAGGACCTCATGACACTAATCTATAAAGCTGTGTAGTTTATGCAGCCCCATTGAGTCCGAGTGCTAATCTCAACATTTTTGGGGCCAAAAAAAAAACAAAAACCTTTGTCGTTTCTTTATTAAATTAAGTGCATTCTGAACTGGGCCTGTCTCAATAAACAATAAATCAATTAATTGTATGACAAACACAATCATTTTCATTTGTTTGATTCATCGTTTTTCTCTTTTCTCTCGCTTTTTACCAAAACTCGTCTTCTGTCTGGTGCTTTGGTTTCAATTATCCCTTTTTTGAAAAACAATTTTGTCTACAGAGACTTCAGAACTCATTTTATTTGTTGTTTCTGTTGTTCTGTTTATTTATTTCGGATATTCAAAATGTCTTCCAGGTCCAATAGTTTAAATGTTCATCAAAATGTAAAGTTTATTGATCCTTGAGAATATGTCTTTGCATTATTCTTCCAGTGTTACTATCATATTAGTTGAAAATTGTCTCAAAACAACATTATCGTTTTATCACAACAAGTTCTGGGACAATTTATGGTCCGGCAAAATTTGTTACCGTGCCAACCATCAACACATTGATTTTTTTTTTAGCCACTCATTCAGCGACTCCAATGGACTGCCTAATGGTCATGTAGAGCGCAGACAGGTAAAGTTATGTCACTGACATAAAAGTGTGAGCTATGACGACAATGATGACATGAAATAAAAGAGGGTCTGACAACGGAGCCTTGTGGAATCCCATGTTGGATTTTTCTTTACTCTGTCTTATAACTAGCAATTGTCACACTTCAAGTATATCGATTAGTATGTTACAGCCATTTTTACAAGTTTAGTGTTAAGTGAATATTGTCAGAATGTCATAAACCTGAACTCTAATATACACAACCAGCATTTCAACCTTTGGTTACTGGGTGACTTTACGTGACCATTGAGTTGCCACATAAAATGGAAAAATGGAAACTTAGGAGGTGAAAAAAAAAGCACACCATTATGTAAACTCTCGTATTTTGTTATTTAACACATCAGCTTTTCTCTTAAAGTTTGTAATTAAGTTTTGGTCTACAAATTTACCCATGACACGCTGCCAAAATATCCATCTGCTAAAAGGCCATTTTGAGACTGATGGTGCAGACAGACCATTGGATCTTTCTTTCTACATCTTGTCAAGCAGATCTGCAACCTGCTCATCTTTAAAAAAAATTTTTTTTACATTTTTTTCCATGCATGAAGTCACACGAGTTAAAACTGCCTTGATGAAATTTATTGCCGCAGTTTTGAATGACTCAGTATCACTCCATCTACTGTGTAGACACGCTGCAACCCATCTCACTTCTGTTCGTCATACATATTCGTGGCCCGCACACGATAATGTGCGTTCGCTCCCTGCAACACCGGTTGGACAACATCTTTTACCTCGAATTTGAATTTTTGTTTTTCAAAACAAGAGAGCAATATCTGTCTGCAGCCAGGATGTTGTGTAGTCTGTATCATGGGGAGTGTGTGCATGCGTGTGTATACGTGTGTGTGCCTTTTCCCCCTCCTGCTTCCTTCACACACAGGCGGGTTCCTGTTTGTGTATTTTTCCTTTGGCATGGCTTACTTAATAAAAGCTTTACATGAAATCTGAATGTTTAACTGGGACAGGAACATTTCATGTAATTCAGGATGTGGTTTAATTTGTGCTCTTTGTCAGTAGTGGTTCTGCAAATGTCTCTGTTCTCGTGCTAATTTCACTCCAGCAATTTATTGTAGCAGTTTGGATTTATTGGTCTCATTTTTTGGAACTCTTAACATCCTTAATTCAGGACGTGGGGTGCAGAGGGTTAAGACTCATGGCCATCAAGACATCGTGGAAAGAACAAAATTAGACATTAGCAAACGGCCACATAGTCACAAGAAGTACTGTTTCCCATATATAGCAAAAAAAAAAAACCAAAAAAAAAAACCTGCAATGGGTCTGTTGAGTGAAGGAACTGGTCTTTGCTCATCTGCTTTTCCAGTTGAGCTCCGACATGGTCTAGCAGGTCAAGGGCAGCATCCTGTGTCTGTATCCCCACTTCCTGTTTGGCACCTAAGCTAGTAGGGCGAGCAAAAACACTCACTCTCTTGAAGTCGGACAAATGGCGTGTCATTAACCCGGCCATCTGTTGGTGCTTAAGGAAGAGGAAACGCATCTATGTAATGGTTACTGCTTAGCTTTTATCTATTTTTAGTGTCCGCTTCGTGATCTTACTGCAAGTTTTTATAGGCAAGACGTCGGCAGGTCGTCTCGGTATCCTGACTTTGCGTCCATTAGTGCGTCACGTGTTTTCCTCCCTTGGGGTCATGACTCGATGCCATTCTGTCATGGCAGCTCATGGCCTACTAACCTTTATTCTATTATTATTTTTTTTACAACCGTATCTCAGGTTCTTTAAGGAGCTGGAGGACAGACACCAACAGAGCATAGTCATCGATGACATCAGCGACGTCGTTTGCAAGCACGCCGAGTCAAACTTCGACCCTTACATCAAGTACTGCTCCAATGAGGTGTACCAGCAGAGAACTCTGCAGAAGCTGGTGTGAGTGACCAAACTCAAATGTCTTCCTCAGAGACGGTCTCTCTTTCTCCCCTTCTCCTCTCAATCGGCCTTCTTACTTTCAGCGGCGCCAAGAATTCTGCTTTCAAGGAGGTGCTGACCAGGTTGGAGGCCCACCCAGACTGCAGGAGCCTCCCAATGATCTCCTTCCTCATCCTGCCCATGCAGAGGATCACTCGCCTGCCTCTGCTCTTGGACGTGAGTGAACCGAAGGCGCACAGTAGCCCAGGCTTGAGGAATTGCAAGACTTTCTGGGGCGTTACGCAACGCTTTGTTTATTTGACTGCGCGCAGGGCGCGTTCTAACCGCAGAGGCGTTTCAGTGGCCTCGCGTCATTCTTTCATAATCCCCAGTGATTCATTTTCACTTCTTCGTTTGCTTGTTTCTTATTGGAACTGAGTATTTGAGTTCCCTGTGTCTGCCTTTTATCTTTTTTTCTCATCATAATTTGATTTTCCTCCCCCTTTTTTTTTAAGTGGCTCCCAAAGGGGTTTTGGGGTTTATGCTTGTACTATGAGATAATTTTGGCTCCTGAGAAAGTTTTATTTTTGTTTATTTTCTCCCACAGTGTTAGAACTCGGTCCCTGCTGATGCAGTGTATTGAACACCCAGTGTTGGGAAAGACTTCTCTACAGATTTCTTCTGTTTTCTTTTGTGTAACACTTTAATATTTCAGATCAGCAAACATTTTTTCCTCAAAGCAAAGATAACTGTAATAAACACACAATGGAGTTAGCAAACAATTCCGTTTTACTAGGGAAATAATCCTTCCAACTCGACCTGGCCTTGTGTGAAGACTCAGGAATCAAGTCAAATCGGTCTTTTTATGACTTTCCCAAGGAGGAAGTTTGGCAAACTCTTCTTTACAGAATTAAATTAGAACCATTAATGGGTGTTTGTGTAGGAACTGACTTTTTGAGGAGAAGCCACAGCTTCTCCATATGGTTTAAGTCTGGACTTTTGACTTGGCCACCCCTCTCTTTTAGCCTTTCCGAGTTGGACTTGCTGATGTCGCTGATGTTTTGACAGTTTTCCTTCTGATAGTCAACCATCCCCTTTCAGAATTTTCTTGCAGAGTGAAGCTAAACTGTCTGATTGAACCAACCCCCAAACCACCATTTAGGATTTCCTTCTTCTGAAATGTCGTGTTCGTTTCACACCGGATATAACAGAGTGTGGTTTCTCTTGGGACTGTCGATGGTCTTACAGGTCTTGGGAGTCATTTTTTGTAGGCCAACCCGCTCCGACGTTCACGACTGGTTGATGAGTTGTGGATCGTTCTCACTAAGATTCCCCAAGCTTTAGCGTGCTCACACACCAGAACTGTCTGACCCGCTTTCAACAAACGAGAGTTTGCATGCTCTGTTAAGTCTGCTTTATTTGAGTAGGTGTGAAAGCACAGGCTATGTAACCCTCCCTAGACTGCAATTATGTCAGTGCCTTTCCCTATTTGTTCTGAAATTCTTTAGTGCAAAACTTCTTTAGCGTTTTTGCACTTTTAAACTTTTAGCCTACTTCATTATGTTCTAGTTGAGTGATTTCTTGATTTTGCAGGTCTTCTAATAACCAATTCTGATTTTGTCCAATGCAATTGTGATCAGCTTTCCAAAACAATGTTTTTGGAAAGCTGTTCACAGTTAAGTCTTCGTTCAATATGAGTGGATGATTACTTATTGCTTCAAATAGCTTCAGGCTGGTTATTGTCACTTTCCCCCCCTTGACAAATAAAGTCTTAACTTGAAAACCCTGTTTTGTATTTACTTACCTCTGCATTTACTGAGGTTATGTTTGATATCAAAATTAATTTGATAATCTGAAACATTTAGGTGGAACACAGAAAAGCAAAAAACAGAAAACTCTTTCAGAAGTTTTATTTTATTGCTTTGCATGAGCGTAGTGGAGAGAGTGGGCTATCGTCCACAACTGTTTCGTTTTTAATGTAAAACTTGTGTGTGCGTGTGGGCGTGCGTGTGTGTGTGTGTGTGCGCGTGTGTTTTGCAGACCATCTGTCAGAAGACGTCAAAAGACTCGGCACGCTATGAATCATGCAAGAAAGCCTTGCAAGCCGTGAGCAAGGTTGGTGGTTTTTTTTGTTTGTTTGTTTTTTAAACCGTTTAATATCTGGATAACGTTGCAAAATAGAGAAATGAAATATATTTACGCCTTCTGGTGGTCTGTTTATCTTTTCATTTTTGTTTTTGATAGTTCTACATCTTAATCCCACTGGAATTTAGCTATCTGTTTTACCACAATCAAACAAAGACATATGCTTTTGTTCTTTTTGTAACTCTTTGCTTAATAGATGGAATCTATAAAAAAAAAAAAAAAAAATTCTTTACTGAAGATTGTCTTGATTGTCTTTAGCAATGCAATAATCTGTTTTCTTGTTTTTATTTTATTTATCTATTTTTATTTTATTTTTTTACTAATTTTTCCAGTGTTGTGGTGTGGCACAATAACACGCTGCTCAAAAAAAACCAAATCATCGGGATTTGGAAGAGTCTGGCTTGCCAGGGCCTGATGATTATGGAAATATCAAGAATTAATAAAGTTAATTTATCACCACGACACTGTAATGGAAAAATAGATTGGTTCCTGCGGCTCCTGGTCTGGCAATAGACTTACAAGATCCTGAAATAATTGTGAAGAAAAATGTCAAAGAGCTCTATCAGATTCTCGTGTGACGATGAGCTTGAGTAAAAAAAAATCCTAATTCACAAATTGAGAAGCTTTTATTTAAAAGAGTTAGGAAAGCAACCTATATGACTGCAAGAATAAGTTATTATTGGCGTAATATGTACGTGTACTTTGCTGCAATTTTGATATAAACTTAAGTAAACACATAAAATACACACATTTGTTATAGTGATGGTTTTTAAGTAAAAAAACAACGAGTGAATTATGCATTTTGAGTCTTTATCTAAAATACTTTCATACATTCATTTCAGTTAGTTTAAAGAGTACCTTAGTAGCCTCTTTCAGCCAGCTAACTGGCAGTGCACAGAAAAAACAGTAGGAGAGTCAGAGCAGCACTGGTCTGTTCTCCAGTTAAATTATTTCTGCGTCTTATCAAATGTACTTGAAAACATTTTTTCTTTCTTTTTGTCATTATCAAGTGACTTTTTTTTTCCTCTCTTTTCCTCGTCTGTGTGAGCAGGTGGTACGGAAATGCAACGAAGGCGCCCGCACAATGGAGAGAACAGAGATGATGTACACAATCAGCACTCAGCTGGAGTTCAAGATTAAGGTAACAATTTGCCATTAGAGTAAACGAGTAAATTAAATAAAAGCCTCCTGCAGGTGGTAATATTTTGTCTTCAAACTGACGTGTTTTGTTTGAATTATTAACTGAGGTGACGCTGAATCAGATTCAAATCCCATTCTGTGATAGTTTTACGTCTTACTTTGTATACAGTTTAGTCATTTTTATTACAGGAAACGAGGCAAACGAATTGTAAAACTCCAATTTGTTTGTTGTTAACTGTTTCAAAATGCAGTTGCCTTTTGCTGATATCAAGGTGAAGGTCATTTCCTTTTTATTTAGCTTTTTTAATGTGCTGCTCCTCTCCAAACGCTGGATGTCCTTGAACACTTTTTCCTGATTAGTTGAGGTTGGCCAGAATTTGCTTTTGCTACGCTGAGCAAAACAAGTTGAAAACTAGACTTTAGCTCCCACACATTTATTTAAATTCAGCCCCATAAAAGACAGCAGAAGTCCTTCTCATTGTTCACATTGGAGCAATTCTCAAACTCTTTTCACCAAACTGAAGCGTTAATCGAGACCTTTTTCTGGACTTTTTAGTCCCTCCCAGTTTTCAACCACACTTCATATCGTTTTGACAGAAGGTATAGTGATTTTTTTTAAGTCATCTTTTTATGACAATTTGCCCTGAGCATTAATTTCTGCCAGGAAATGAAATAAGGAGAACGAGTCTACTTTCATGCGTTATCTTTTTCTGTGGTCAGCCAGATTTTTGTCACCAGCGCTGCTCCTAACTAACCAGACAAATCAGTGTGAACAAATCAGAGCAGGTTTACACTTTACGCCATGTGCAACATCTCTGCCATCATCAGTCAATGGACTGTGACGTTCTTTTATAGGCAGCCTTTTTTTTGTCTTCATTTTTTTTTTTTTTTTGCAACATGTTTTACAAAAACATGAAAGCATAATTTACATGACTTGTATAATTGAGCACATTTGTTCACTTACTTGGAAAATCATGTTTGTTTGCTCTGCGTCCCCTTCCTGCTGTTGCACTTCTTTCTTTCTTTGTTTTTTTTTTTTTTTTTTTTTTTTTTTTACTGAGTAACAAATACGAGATTATCCTCTCTGTTCTATTGGACTTTAAAACATGTTTTAGCGCTGAACTATTGCGTGTTGCTCCGACAACCATTTGGCTCATATTTAGTGGCTAAATGTTGCTCATCCTCTTCCCTGCCTTTCAACAACTGGCCTAAAACGGCTATTTATGTCGGGGGGCAAAACGCAGCTGCACGCGCACATGTAGCCGTGGCAACGTAAAGCATGCACACACCACTGTCGTCCATTTGGCACAGGTCTTCACACTCTCTAAACACACAAGGCTTGGCAGGCTCATGTGTGTCTAACCAGTGTGGGAAAAAAAAAAAAGCTATTGGAGCCTCTTGTGTCGACAACTGATCCACCATTGGTCCTCCTTACCATCTTCAGAATTGAATGCAGCTTTATTAAATTTGTTGTTTTGATTTTTCTTTCTTTCTTTTTTTTTTTTTTTTTTTTTTTTTGCTCTTCCAGCCTTTCCCGCTGGTCTCGTCCTCCAGGTGGATGGTAAAAAGAGGCGAGCTGACTGCATTCGTGGAAGACAGCGGCATCTTCACGAAGCGGAAATCCCGACACCACGTCTACTTCTTCCTCTTCAACGACGTTCTCATCGTCACCAAGAAGAAGGGGTGAGCGAGCGAACACGGACGACGTCGGGCTCTGCGTTTTGATTTACCGGCTGCGAGTGTGACCCGGGCGCGAGGGCTCTGCTCGTAACTCACCTGCTGCGACGGCAGAGGGTTTTCCCAGAAGCCTTTTGGTTTTCAGGGCTTGCAGCTAAGGATCCCGAAGGCGGCGGTGGAGTCGGTTCGGTCGTCGTGTTTGAACTTGTTTAGGGAAAATCCCTTCAGAAAGAAATACAAAAGATATCCAAACTGAAGGATGTAGACGACGTTTGAAAAAAAAAAAAAACAACAACAACAACAAAAAACACCTACTGGTGCAAATATTTTAGTACAATTAAAATAACATTTATAAATAACTTTTTATTGAGATATAGAAGCTTGTTTTAAGTCAATAATTTCTTAATATTGATTTTATTACTGGCAGATTTCTTTACTTAAAGGAAGGAAGCTATTATATCTTACTGAAAAGTTACTTGTAGGTTAGTTTAGTCTTTTTCTAAGTATACTTGCACTGGAAACCAGACAAAAAATCTTTGGTGTTTTTGCAGGTGGATTATTTTTTATGACTCAGAAGCAATGCCATTAATACGAATCAGTCGTTTCAGGTTTATAAAAACCTCCTGACAAATTAAGCTTTTATTTCTTTTGGAAAAAGTGACGCTTAAATGTTTGAAATAGGAAAATATATATATTTGTTCAAAATTCCTTGTAAAAACAGGTGCATATTGATTAAAAACATTCTCCCACGGTTGGATTTTTTAACCATTTTCAGTGTGACGACGTCTGCTCTGTGCAAGATTTAGAAGTGGAGGCATGATTTTATTGTGTTTTACACATTGTTAAGGTTGCCAAGCAACGTGGAAGGTGCTTCAGGCTCAGCGTCAGCGCTTTTGTGCTTGTATAACTTGGCTGGAGACCTGGCCAGCCCAGATTATTTTTGAGATAAGAGACAGAGATTGTAAAAGGAGCCACATCCCTGACGGGTGTCTCATGTAATGGAAAAATCTGAAGTTAGTGGTGTTTTATCACACAGAACATAAGCATTCAGGGTTTATTAGAAGCCTCTTAATGGGAGAAAAGAAACAGCTTTAGTCTAAAGCGGCTAAGTGAAAACATTTCCATGCTCTGACTTAATCTGTGTCTCAGTGAACTGCTACTACTGCAAAAAGCCCAAAGTTATTCAGACTCTGGTTAGATTTGGATTAGAAGTAAACTTTTTGATTTTAAATAAGTAATACAATTTTTTTTTTTGTTTTTTTGTTTTTACAGTGGTTCAATCCCAACTTGAATTTGGTGAAGAATAGTTAAAACGTGTAAAAAAAATTAAAATAAATGTCTTAGATCTACTTCAGCAGCCATAAATGATTGTCCATGAATTGTTAAGAAGAGTGTAAATCCTTCTTTCCATTGTCATCTGTGCTTTCTGGTACATAATCATGCCTCTATCTTTAGGCAACAGCAAAAATAAGCATTCACAAATATGCAGAGAACGTCTGCAAAACTGAGTGTTTTTCATCTGCGTGCGGTTTCAATCGCATGCTTGTAAAATTTTTTCCAAAATGTCCTGTCCTTTCTTGTCATGTGTCTGGATTCGATCGCCATGCTTTTCGCAGACTGAGAGTTCCCAAGAATCCTAAAAAAAATAAGAGAAAAAGAAAAAAAGAAACACAAAAACACATTCCTCCTTGTGTTTTTCTGAGAATCTGATCTGGACCAGCAGACTCCGGCAGTGAAAAGCATCAGGGCCTGTGTGTTTGGGAAAGGGGATTTGGTAAAGGAAGTGCTTTGGAATCTGTGTGTGTGTGTGTGCGTGTGTGTGTGTGTGTGTGTGTGTGACTGAGAGAAGCTGTTATAATATTGGTTTGTACCGTTTGGAGAGCCGCGGCCGCGCCGTGGCACGCCACTCCGCCGCACTCCAGCTGCCGCGCTAAAAGCAGAAATGCGCTGGAGGTTCATGAGGCCAGCCGAATAGCAGCAGGTCACACACCCTCAACAAAACAACGACTGTCTTGTTGGTTCTGACCCGGAGCGTGGCCCATCGTGCGGCTAAATCCAACGTTGCCTCAAAAACCTTTCTGCTTCTTCTCGTTTTTGTATTTCTCAAAATGCTAACGCTCGGAAGGCGTAGCAGGGTCAGAACCGTGACACTTAAGCATTAGAGAACAGCGAACTTTGACCTCAGAAGGTTTTCAGGATGAAGGTAGTGTTAGATAATGATACTGGTAACAGAAGTGATGTATGTGCTTGTTACCCTGTACTTTATTCTGCTAACGTTGCAAGAGCTGTGTTAGTTTCACCCAGATTTTATGTGTTTAAAAGCTAGCGCTTTGCTCAGCTATTGCTTTTAAGCATTTTTTTTAATACTCAGTGGAAAGTAATGACTAACTTCTTGTGAGCAGATTTCGAGGATTTAAAATCACATCTCATGTCAAGACATTATCTCACACTCTCTAAAGAGTTTTTGATCAAGGTAGTGTTTAAACCCCACGCGTTAGCTCTGGCTGTGCAGCTTTACATGAACCGCAGGAATAACTTGTAGAGAATGATTTAAATTTGTGGACAAAGAATTTTGGGCGGCTTCTCTATTTCGACACACTGCCCAGCGCCTGGCTCTGTCTTCCCTGAAAAGTTTATGTACGTGTTCCCGGTTGGCCGGTGGGTCAGTGGTTAATGAACCAGCGCTAACCTCACCATGCAGGTTCAGCCCGGTGAGGAACTCTCGCGGTCGCCTCGCAGTCACTCTTCACACTGGTGTTATATTATTTTATTAGTAGTGGTAGTATTGTTTTATTGGAGCCGCTGACTTAAATTGGATAAAACAAATAATTGATACTCATCTGAATTGTATTTTTTGATTTGTTGTTTTTAAGACAAGTTGTGGGTTTAAATAGCGTTGCACTGACGATGGTTTTCATATTTTTACATTTCCTGTGATTTTAAAACAAAATCACGGTGAACCGCCTCGGCACCTCGACCAGCAAGTTAGCAAGTTTTCTGGGGGAAACCCTGCATAGGCTTTTCTGACTATATTATTTTCACTAACATTCGTCTTCAGCATGCGTTGTTGTTATTGTTGTTGTTTTTTTTTTCTTGGTTAGATTGATTATTTGTTCCTCAAATCATGAAAAGTTCCCAGAGGCCCCAAAATATTGCATATTACTAACAGAAAGATCGACTCCGTTTTTACACCGGAAACGGCTGCAAACTGACGGATGCTGATTCTTTAAAATCTCCCACAGTTAAACGTGAAACCTTTTTTAAACACATGTGACCAAAACAGCCGGTGTGAAATGCTGAGCATGTCCACCCTGGTAATCTGTCTTTACTCCTGGACATTCAGTGGAGATGAAAACCTCCCGGGACGCCATCAGTGCTTTTCTCTCCCGGTTTGTTTGCTAAAGAGCAAAGTGTTAATCAGGAAACCAGAAGCCAGAAACACTTGGCTGATGTCTGAGCTCCCTTAATCCAGAGCAGTGTGTTTGTTTGGTTAAACCTTATGGTAGTTTTCATCCTACATCATTTTCCGTGTTTATAATCCTCCGCATTCATCTCAAAATGTGATTGCAAATGTCTTCCACTTCCCTTTAGCTGCTATACAGCAATTGCTGGGCATGATAATCCCGATACCCGATTCACTCATGAATACTCACCGTACAAACGTAACGTTCCCCACCCATCCTGTTCATGTCACAGGAATGGCATTCCTGGACTTTTCCCGGTAGATTTGTCCTCAGGGAGGCAAAAATGCTGGTAATCCTAAAATCTGGTGAGGAAGACCAGGAAGAGATACGTTTCTAACTCTCCTTCTGCATAGCTTGAGCCGTGTTGTACTGATTGATGATCAGGTGCTTATGAAGTAATAATAAAAGAAACCTCCATGTTTTAGGGGTTAGTGGTTAAAAATGAAATCGGAGGCAATTTTCAGAAGCTGTTTAAAAGGAAGCAACGCCTCTGCAGTTAATGCTACAACAGGGCGCTAATCATGCTCACCTTAGAGATGCTAAATATAGCCTAAAAAGTCAGATCGTTTTGTCTGTTTCAAATGAGTAAAAGGCAGTTCTAATGAGAATTTTCTCACACACTGTAGTTATTACAACTGATAATTTTGACAGCTGTTTTATTTGTGCTTATTGAAGGTAAATCAGATGAACAATGAACCAATCAATCAGTGATTGGAGCATCTCCGCTTCATTGGGTTTGCAGTAGATAAAGATTCCATTCATTGCTGGTTTTAGTTTTCATCAAGTCATCTTTAAAACTCACAACTAACTTTGTGTAACATAATCAAAGCGTCTGTTTACTCGTGTCTAAATGTCATATTTAGTTTCTAGGCGTCGCAGCAAAACGGAGTGTAAATATAGACCTGCATTATCCAAGCGTCCATGTGTAGCGGTTAGCGTAGCACATCAAAACTCTGCCCTAACCCTCCTCTTTGTTTGAACAGTACTCAAAAGTTGGAAACTATGGCTTCATTACCAACATGTGCATCTGTTTTTCTGTGTTTTTAAGTGAATCTTGGACACTTGTAGCTCTCAGACTCGTTCTCAGGTGTTTCAGCTGGTAAAATGGGATTTGGAGATTCTCCTGTCATGTCTTCCCCTGACTTCTGCTTCAGAATCCTTTCTGCTGATACTTCCTGACTTGCATAAAATCATGAAGCCTGCACGCAGCTTAAGGACAGACTGTGTGTGTGCGTGTGCGTGGTTGTCGGCACCTTCTGTACTTTGAGAGTGAGCTTTCCAAACGTAAAACCGTGGTTCAAGGAAATCCTCACTTAAAATGTTAACAGTTCTTTTTGATCACAGAGCCTGCAGAGATGGCTTTGTTTGGTATTTTTCTCCATTTCAGCCTTGGCTTATTTAAGCGAACGACTTTCAACTGTTGTATTTATGAACGTGTTCAACAGATTCAGATTCAAGGTCGCAAATCTCACCCAAGTAGCACCGTCCTCTCTGAATGTGTCCAGCTAGCTGGTGCAAGACCAAACTCTAAAACGATAAATGTTAGTTAAATGTATCCATGCAAGGTTGCAAAGTACAACGTATCTACATTAGCCAAAGGATATTTAGTTATCTTTTAAAACACTGGGCCGTCTGACAAAAATAACTAAATTATTCAGCTCACAGTATGGGTGCTCGTTCAGAATAAGAATATCGTTTTTCAACTGGATTGTGGAATAGAAATTAGACTCGACTCCAATAAAATGTCGTTTTGACATTTGTATTTCGAGACCTGTATTTGTTGCTCTGCTTAGACATAATTGAATGATGCAAATACTTCCGTGTTAGTGAATTTAACATTCAAATCAAGCTACTAGATCATTTTTTTCTGTTCCCATGCGCTACTTCCAGGAAGGAAACAGTTTTCCTTCCTGTTGTTCGCTGAGCGTATTCCTTGTTTGTTGCCATTAAAAATAACTTTTACCTGGC
Source organism: Gambusia affinis (assembly GCF_019740435.1). Classification (NCBI taxonomy): domain Eukaryota; kingdom Metazoa; phylum Chordata; class Actinopteri; order Cyprinodontiformes; family Poeciliidae; genus Gambusia; species Gambusia affinis. The sequence goes on from NC_057873.1 coordinate 24,078,003, forward strand.
AAAATTTCAATGTACGGTGGGTGGCCTTTTTTCCCTTTACAGTGTATGGGTTTTTTTTTGGCGTAACAGATTAAATGACAATTTAATTAAAGTTTGAAAAATGCAAAAAATAAAATAAAATAAAAAATAAATATTGGTTGCATTGCAGACAAAAGTCTAACTTCACTTTTGTTTCCTATCGAAGAACAGAAGTGTGTGGCTAACTTCTTCGCCTGTAGACAGATTCACTATCTTGAGTCAAAAAATGTTTTTATCCAGCATTTTTTTTCTTTGTACCTCTTTCTCTCCACCAGTGAGGACAGCCACACGGTCATAGACTACGCACTGCGGGATCAGATCCAAGTAGGCAGCAGTCAGCCCGAGGACGTTCACCTCTCCCCGGCCAAAAGTCCCACGAGCATGCTGAGCTCACGGCAGGTCGGCGCAAACCATCTCTTCCGGCTGTGTTTCCGTAGCAACCACTCCAGCGAAAAGGTGGCGATGACCCTCGGAACGGAGTTGGAGTGAGTGCCTTGCTTTGTTTTTCCTGGGGTTTTTTTCTTCTTTCTTTTAATTAAGCCATCTTCCCTGTTCAAATTTCACTTAAGCATTTACAACCCTTAGCCTTCAGCGGGAGTGAATAATTTTTGCAGTTAATCTAGAGTAATGCCACTCCTTGTTGAAGGCTCGTCGAACGGTCTGGGCTGTTGGTTCAGACAGCAGAGGGAATCTGAGCTCTCTTAATATTCTGACTGAATTTCTGTGTGAAAAAGCGCAGGTCAGATTTTGAGCTCCATCGTGTGTCTGTCTGTCTGCACCTTCTAACTCAGACAGACAAAATACCCTCGTGGTTTTAGCTACATTAAAAGTAACACAAGTCTATTTATGAATCTGCTCTGAAAACAAACACAAGGATGGAAGGGAAATTTGTTGTCATTTTATACAAAGAGTAAACCCCCCCCCTCACAAAAAATCCCCAAAAAACTGTGTGCCTTTGCCACTTGTTTTCAAGTAATTTAGGCTCAAGTTAGCAAGTGCCAACCAAAGTCCTAAAAACAGCCTGTAAGCTGTCGCTAACTCAACCCTGAGTAACTTCATCTCTCCTCATACAGTAATTAGAGAGTAAAGAGAGGATGTTCGGATTAAATAACCCAAACAAAGGAAAGGGATCTGCTTTACGTCGGCCTTCGCATTCGTTCACATGCATGGATGGGCAGACACACAATGCCGTAACGCTGTAATCATCCGTTGTGGTTCAAAGCTTTGCTAAAGAGAGTCTTCACTGTTTCTCCTCACTCTGATGCCGCTGGAGAAACTCCCTCCGTCTTCTGACGGGAGAAGCTGTGATTTATTTTGTGGAACATTTCAAATGTTTCTAACACCTTCCTGTCTTTGCTTTTGCCAGACATTGAAGCCTACCTAATCAACTAAGCCTTAAAGTACATGTTACATTTTTCACTATTTTTTTATCCTTTGCAAAAAAAAAAAAATAGCTTCAATATTTAATAAATCTTCCCTCCTAATGTTTTTTTCCTTTTAATAGCTTCTTGCATATCATTGCCGTCGTTCGTTATTTTTTTAAATTCGACTCCAGTGAAAATATGAAACTCGACAGGTACTGGTTTGTGTCGGTGACATCATCCGAATGCAATCTTCCTGCACAACCATCCTCTCTGCTGCACGAGTTGTTGTGGAAAAGCCTTCCACCCCACTTCCCTTCATTTGGTGGCGTCTGCAGCAGTCAGCTTTGAATGCCACGGTGTGTGTCGCACAGCTCACCGAAAACCTGAACGAGCCGAGAAAAACCAGTGTGGAGACCCTGGCAACAGTCCAGTGTCATGGTGGTAGCCGGGCTTTGTTTAAGCCGTTGTTTAGCAACAGACAGCAGCTAAAGCTGGCTGTTTCCCACGACCGTGCCCCCACCCACACACCCACTCTCTGCTCCTTTACTTCTCCCGATCCTTCGACGCATCGCCCAGAGTCTGCGTGCCTCTTCTTTCACAAAGAGGACTGTGTGAGCTCTTTGTTTTCTGATGACCGTCCCGTCCGGTCGTCCCAAGTTTAGTGGAAAAAGAAAAAAAAAAGAAAAAAAAAAAAGAATTGCACAACATGGAGTTTTGTCTCAGCAGGTTGGGAGTTAAACAAGGGAGGCTTTTAGCAGCTCCACCTAAAAATAGATCAAAAGTTTATCGAGAGACCTTCCTTTTCTCCACCCTCCCCAGGACTGATCCGAGCCAATATTTAGTACACCAGCGTCTAGAGATAGCTTCTGCAGGCTAACATCTACTCCAATAAAGAAAGCGATCATAATGTTCTGACAAATAAACCGTGAATAGCTTCAGTTATTTCTAAAGACACATCTGACCCGATACATACAGCCAATCTTAAGTAAACTCATCATGATCTTGCTGCTAATGCTTTCATGCTGAATAATTCATTAAAGTCTTAGGCAAATGCTAGCAAGTTTACTCTGTGTTTTGATATGACTTGTTGCTCATTTTTTTTAACCAGCTTCTGGCGCCCCATACGCTTTTCACAAATAGAGAATGACAAGCTGCTTTACAATATTGCTAATTAACACACACACACACACACACACACACACACACACACACATGCATGCATATGTATTTCCCAGGCACTCCAACAGACTGTCAATCGTTTGCTCCAAATTGCCCTTAGGTATGAGCACGTGGTGACTTTCTCCAGCAGAAAGAAATTTGGCACAACTGTAGAATATGAATTAAGATTCAGTTTTCTGTATATTTTAGAGCCTGTTTTCTGCAAAATCCACATAATGTTTTTATGAGTTTACTGTCCAGTAAAGTAATCATATGGATTAAAAGTTTTCAGCTCATGTGATTTGAAATGATTTGGTCTTCTGGCCCAGTCGAAACAGACTAGCGATAGATTTGCAGGAAACCTTCCTGTATGATACCTGATGTGAAATTTTTGAAGCGTTTAATAAACATATAGTTGTTTTACGGCACAGTAGGAAGGTAAATTAAGAAGAAATTGAGTTGATTCCAAACTTTTAAAGCCCTTTTTTTGGTGGACCACCGAGCATTGGAGAGCAAAGGTGACAAAAACTGCAAGTTTTCCCCTTCAGTGAGCACAAGCTTTTGTATCTACGTCCCTGGAAAAGGAATGATTCTCATCTTAAAACATTTAAATGTCCATTATGTTTCCTTTTACTGCTGACTTTGAGTGCAGCGAATGTTTGGCGTTCCAGGGTGAAATTCTTCACATTCTGACTTTAGGCTCGTCTGTTTTTCTTTCGGAAACAAAACTGCAGAAATGGGTTTTGGTGGGTTTTATTTTTATTTTTTTCTTCCCATCTGGAAGTTTTTGCTTTCATTTCCACTCACTGACATTACTCCCGCTGCCCTGTCCGTGTCTGTGAACCTCCGTTTAGCGTCCCAGAAGCAGATGTATATGAAGACGACCTTTGATGTCGACGGTGGTTTAATGCATCAGGAATTCCAGCTGTATAGAGATGGATCAGAGAGAGGGTTCTCTGTGTGAACTTCTCCTTTTTTTTATCTTGTTGCTGTTTTCTTTCCGCTCTGCTTGCATGCTGGGATACTTTCCCCGTGACCTTGTCGCTGTGTCCAGTGTTCAGAATCGGTGAATAGCGCTCGTCTATTAGTGGAACAGAGCGGCTTCAGAAGCCTGCAGGAAAACAGAACCGATATTCAGCTGTGACAGAGAGCAGCGCCGATTATATAACGGCTCTGACCAGAGAAGGGAGTCGGTGCTTCTGTTCTGCACACTGGATCGTTTTGGAAATTTTTCTTTTCTTTTTCTTTTACCCCCCCTCTTCGTCTACTCTGTCTGCTTTTGTTTAAATGCGATAACGGGAAAGCTGTTGATGGGAAATGGAACGTGCAAGTCGCAGATGCTCGGGGATTTCCACAACTGCGCTGCGTTTGTGTCTGAGCAGTAATTGAGAAGTCCCAGTGTTCATGTTTCTTGTTGGAACGATGACCTGAGCTGAGCCAGAATCGGTGCAACGTCTCTTATTGAAGGCACAACATGCTGCTTTTTAAAGATCTCCTTCAGCCTACCTCGTGTTGTCTGACAGGTTCTGTTTAAGTTCTGAAGGTGTGGCTGTGATGGCGTCCGGGGTGTGTCAACTTGAACTGTTGCCAAAATGTGGTTCAGAAAAGTTAATTCATTATTTTTTATTTTATTTCTTTTTTATATATATAAAAGGGGGATGAGTCTTTTTTTCACATAACGCCCATCTAGGTTTAATTGATGCTTTTATCCATTTAATAGGTTTTTACCTGAATGAATTTTTTAAAACAGTTCGATCCAAAGATCCACTGAACGTAGTGTAATAAAAGAATAGTTATATACAAACTACATACAAAAGAACAGTAGTAAAGTATGTTTACACATCAAGATTTTTTTACACCCACCTCTCTTACATTCGTAGCATCATCCAATAAATTACTATTTATGTTAACTCGGTTTTAAAAGACTTTCATACTGTTTTCTATAGCCATACCTATTGTAATAATATTGATGATAGCAGTAACAACAAAAATTATTTGTCATATTGATATGCAGTGATGGATAAAAGCAAAAAAAAAAAAAAAAAACTGTAGGGTGGGGGAAAATAGTTTTCACAGCATTGCAGCAGCAGCGCGTGGACGGCCGAAAGAGCAGAGAGTAAACAAACCGGTTGGAGGGAAATTGAGTTGTAAGACAAAGCAGAACACCCAAAGGTCTGGGCGGTGATGTTGGGGTCATCCGACGCAGGAAGGAAGGTCAGAGAAGGGGCTGTCATCACTCTTGAGCAGCTTGTGTGCAAGAGGTTTCGCCATCCGCCCGGCGAGACTCTCTTCTTTTCAGAGGTGAAACGCGAGCCTTTCACAATGGATTTATGTATCTTGGCATTCCTTTCTCATCGGCAGGATGAATGGCTGAAGCCGGAGGAAGTCTCGCTGCAATGAATAGACCGATTCTCCACAGGCTTTTCGGTCAATGGGAGGGGAAGAGGAGGGTGGGGGACATGGGATAAGCACCTGCTATCAGCGCGCATACCGCGCAAGTCTAAGTACGTCTCGCATGCGTTTGCCCTGCCGATGCCTGCGCCTGTATTTGTTGGTTGTTTCAGCTGTTTGGAGCGAGAGGTCGACCTGTCGGGACGTTTGTATGCACGCACGCATACGTCCGACCGTTGGCATGCAGGCCCGGCTGTCCAGAAAAGCAAACAGCTGCCTCAGCCACAGGAGGCACATGAAAAAGTCCATGAAATTGAATGAGAAACACATGATGTTTGTAACGCTTCTAAGTGTTGACCCGAGCGATTTAAAGGGATTTTTAAAGGATGGTTGTGTGTAGTTGTCAGTAACAGTTTCTTTACTTACAGGAGACACGTATCTTAAGAGAGGCCGTTATGTAAAATTCACTTTTTTGAGCTTGACAAAGCAACCCTCCGTACCTGGAAGGTTGCTTTGATTCTTTCATGCCTTTTTGAGGAATCCTTGAATCTCCCATGGCTGATTCAAGCGCTTGCTCTCTCAAACCTCCGCCTATTTCCACCAAGCTCCTCCTTGGAGCTGCAACATACAGCCGAGCTTTTGCCTCTCCTCTTTCACCCCTCAAGTCCCCCCTTAGCCTATTGTAGCACCTGGTGAAACTGTGAGTCTGCTGAGGTCATCAGACGGATCACTTGTCAGTCCAATGCTCCTAAGAACGACTGTAAACGGCGCAATGACAATCAGTGCTGTAACGGCATACTGGAGGCGGCGTGTCAGAAGCCTAATTTCAAGGCGTAGAATTAGGAAGTCAGATTTCTTCTATGTAATGTTTGATATGTACAACGTTTTTATAATAACTGAATGTAACAGAGTTACTTGACTCTATGTGACAGTAGGTGCCTGTAAAATATGTAATGCTGCTTTAACGCAGTAAAATATCTGTCTTTTGCAGTCAGAAATATTTAAATCCAGCTATGTTAATCATTTTTGCCAAAAAAGACATAGAGCAACCATCTAACACAAGCAGCAGGTGTGGGAGGGGCACCACTGTGTTAATCAAACATTTCCTCTGGCTTTTTATGAACAGAACATAAAAGTGTAGGATAGTGTGATGGAGCGTTTTAGCAGTTTTATCAGTGACGCCTCAACCCGGGTCATCGGTTCAAGGACAGCCAGTCACCATTTATCACTTCCTTACATAATGACTAGCTCGCACTAACGGTGCAAAAGTAAACATTTTGTTATATAGTTAAGCACACCTTTGATAATTAGAATATAAGTATCTTTTATCTGATTAAAGTCTGATCTAATAAAACAAAAAAACAGCAAACACAATTTTTTGGAGTCTGAACGGAAGTGTTTTTATTTTTATTTTTTCTTTAAGTCATCACTAAAAGAAAACCGGTCCTGACGGCGCAATTAAAACCCAAAGGTTGCTGCTCTGATTACTGCTGTGTGGGCAGCTTGATGACCAGCACAAACATAAAGAGCTTCTTTACAATGAAAAGTCTCTCTGGTGATTATTTTACTCGCTGCCGTGTTTTGCTGCTTGTGCGACCTAAAAAAAAAACACCAGAACTCCGTGGGAGCGCAATAATGAGATCTGACTCACGTCTGGTCTGCTACTGTTGTGCAGCTGTCCATGTTTGGAGGCCACCAGCACTTGAGTCTCCGAATGAACCATCCTCTCCTTCTTTTTCACCTCCTCCCCCCGGTTCTCTTTATCGCTCGCTCCATCTCTCCCCCCCTCGCTTGGTGGGAATTCTTCGGAGCAGGTGAGATGGTATCTGGTTTCACAGGATCCGACCCGTTCGGCTCCACCTACTTTGTTTTCCCACGGAGCGCGCGCACGAGGGAGTGGAAGAAAGCAAAAGTAGGTCTGTCCTCCACTGAGAATCAGCCCTTTGTGCTCGTTTCATCTCGGCGTTTTCTCGCTGAATAGGGGCTGAAAAGAGGGAGGGGAGGGAAGGGAAAACTTCCTGCTGAAAACAAAGGCGTCAAACATCCGTGGTCATGTTTTAAAAGTGAAACTCTGGAAAAGTTTTTCAAAGAAATGTTTTTTTGTTTGTTTGTTTAGGAATGAGCGTGCGCGCTGGATCAGTGCCCTTGGCCAGAATGACAACGATGAGAGGAGACACGACAGAACCAGTGAGTTGTCTCCCAAAAAAAAAAAAAAGAGCTGATTGCGCCACCTTGTGGCCCTTCATCGACACTGAACATCAACGTGGTTGTGAATTCTGGAATAAACTTTAGGCAATGTTTTTTTTGTTTGTTTTTTTTTCTCTCGCTCTTCCAGATGTTATGCAGGTTGAGGTGATAAGAACGTACACGGCGAAGCAGCCAGACGAGCTGTCTCTGCAGGTGGCCGACGTGGTGCTGGTCTCCCAGCATGTGGACGGTACGTCGCCTCTCGTTCGCTCACATTTCCTACGTAGCCCGGATACATTTTTGTCCGTCTCAACAGATTGCAACAGCGTTGGGAAGTCATTATTTCAGTCGATTAAGTGAGGGCGAAACTCATTTATTAGATAGATCACGCACAGATTTAGGTATTTTAGGGGCTTTTTTCTGTTTATTTTGATAATTACAGTTTACAGCTGAGCTCCACTTAGAAAATTTGAACTATACACGCACACAACTAATATTCTCATTTCCAAAAAAAGAAGAAATATATTTTTTTTGCTGTAATCTATATTAATCAAAACTGACCTAAATACATTCTGAAATTGTATCATGGTGGTTGCAGATCTCCGTAGTAAACAAATTTGACCCACTGAATTAAATTACTGAAATAAATCAACTTTTTAATGATCTGGTTTATTGAGCCGCGCCGCCGTTCCTCTGAGTTTCCACCATCTCGCCTCAATTTCCTGCCATCATGCGCTCACACTCCTCTCTCTTTTGCTACCTGTCTCTTTCACATAATGGACCTGATGTGTTTGAAATCCTCCCCACCACAGATCTCAACCCAAAAGCCTGGAAGTTAATTGCCGCTTCGGTGACCATAGCAACAGGCTTTCTCGTCAAAGGGACACAACAACATAAAAAAAAACGAAACAAAAACACAGAAACAACAACAAAAAAAATCTACGCTGCGTAAGTAGAGGGTCGACGCGAGTCACTGTAACGCGAGCGTGGTTTTCTCTCCCTCCCTCAGGCTGGTACGAAGGCGAGCGGCTGCGCGACGGCGAGGCCGGGTGGTTTCCTGCAGAGTGCGGCGAGGCGATCACGTGCCAGGCCACGATCGAACGCAACATGCAGAGGATGGACCGGCTGCAGGGGTTGGAGACGAACGTGTGAGCCGCGCCGACCCAGAGACCGTCCCACTGAACTTTTCGGCTGCGGCTTCAGCACCTGCCCGAGTTTCATCCTGTTTCGCACCGACACAGGGGGAGAACAAAACCAAAACCGGATCCCTTTAATTAGTTATCGCTCTCCGGCCCTGACAGTGGGGATACGTCACACTGATTAATCCTCCAGCTTGTTGAGGAACAACTTCACGCCCACCGCCGCCGAAGCAGCTGCTTTCAACACCCTGCCACGTAACAACTGTTGTTGTTAAATTTACAAATGTCTTCTTCTTCTTTTTTTCTTGTAAACGGCATGCCGAGTAATGAGTACAGTGGCACTGCAGGAGGTAAAGCAAATCCAATTAGAGGGAGTCTGACAGCAGCCCGTGCGCGCGCCCCGCTAACGAGGCTCCAGCCGGGCGATAAAAGGCTTTTCCCACCCGGTAACTTGTGTCGCTACAAGTGTGTTCCAAGCAACAGCCGAGCAGAAGATCAGATCGAAATCCATATGTAAATAGAGCTGTAAATACTCATAACTGATTAGAAATAAAAAAAAAAAAAAACACAGCAAAAAAACAAAAAAACTGCAGCCATCAGGGAAGAAGGGATCTATCACGGCATCCAGTTGAGGAGAAGGGCCAAGTATCTGCTCTCCAACTTGTCGTTTGTCAGCGGTTAATGTCACCCTCGTGAATCAGACTCTACATTTATGTCTCAAGCACCACCCCACCCCCACCACCACCCTACGCCTCATCAATTCTGCAGTTTGAACAGCGAGAAATATCACTATTGATGCAAGCCAGACATGGCGATGTATAAATAATCCCATGTATGTATATTTTATGAATGCATGGAACGCTAAAGAAATTGTGCGTCTCCCGTCGGTGAGACCAGACCCCAGCCTGGCCCCTGCTTTTCATGCGATTGTCCAGTGTGTGAGTCATCATTTATTGTTGCCTGGCTAAAGGGGGGGGGGAGAAAAGAAAAAATGGCCTGACCAGCGGATGACGGTAACACAATTTATCAAGCCAACAGCTCTGGACCCAACACTGATGTTGACCACAAGCTGAGGTTTTGTTGTACAGAATAAACCACTTCCTCCCTCCACCCCGCCAAATGGACACACACCCCTTGGAATCGTCGGCTTCACGTTTGCACTGAGGGAAAAAAAACAACAAAACAAAAAGAAAACAACAGAAATTGATGCACGATGAACTTCTTTTGCTTCAACAAATTCCTCCCTTTGTAATTATTATTTTTTTTAAAAAGACGAAGAAAGAAAAACAGTTTTGCATTGTAAATATGTACAGTAACATTTGTGTTTTCTTAAATGCAGATTTATATTGGAAGAAAAGAAAAAGCCATTTTAATTAGTCTCTTAATAAAAGTGTAATTGCTTTCCATCTTGTTTTCCAAGTGATTCTTTCATTCTGCATATTGACAGACTGAAGCTCCTGCAGTTTTGCCTTGCCATCACCATGTCATCAAAGAGCGAATGTTCAATCAGGTGCTCTCGCAAACGTTACACATGAATCTGAACAATATATTGGAAATTAAATTTATTGCCATAGTTCAACATTTTAAATAGATGAATACAAAACTTAAAACAAAAAAAAAACAAAAAAAGGTTAATTATGATTGAAGACTTCTGAGACAACAATTGTCCAGTGGCTCAGATGTTTTGCACGGCAGGTGTGTAAACATCGTACCTTGTGCGGCACGTGAAACCGCCGGCTGCCTTGGTAGTGCGAGATTTAGTGCAGGCACAGCTTGAACACCACATAATAAACTCATTACAAATCAACAGCCGTATATTGTCTGATGCAGATGTTCAATAATGTCTACAGGTTGGTCTCTCTAACTAATTGGCAACAACAAAGTGTAGCAACACCACATTAATGTCTACAGAACTAATAATCGTTTCCAATCCACACATTTACACATATTTATTTGTACATGCTTAGTGCTGCTGATAATACATGGTGAGAGATCACTTTAATAACCAAAAACTGTCTTACTTTGTTTAGTCGGCAAATACATTTTGAAATAAATTTGTTGATTAAAGGTGATGGGTCACTCTTAAATCAAGTGTTTGCATGAGGTGGGATCCAGAAATGCTACATAATTATACATGGAGGTAAAAATAAAAAAGAAAGAAAAAAATAAATTTCAGAAGGACACTTTTTAGTCCAGAGGAAGGCCCTCTTCCACCCCCTAGTGTTTGTTAGGAGAGATTACACCCTCCACAACAGACTTGCGCAGCATCTTGCTGCAAACACTGAAAGAGCTAAGAGTTTCTGTCCTGTCTTGTAGACATCCTCACCCTTGAGTCTCCAGTTCAGTTTGAACACCAAGGTGTTTATACTTCACTTGCAAGCTAAGGAACTTGGCAGTTCAAAAGGCCGCATGCAAGCATATTAATGGAACATTGAGTGGAAGGACAAATTGAGGTATGAAAAGGAGCACACACAACTGGAATAACTGCTGCCTAAAGAGGACAGCTAAGCTCAGGCAAGAGTTTGAGAGAGATTCACAGGATGGGACCTGCGACTGGAGTCTGTACTTCAAGAGAAAGTACACACGGTGGTATTGAAGAAATGGGCTGCAACATTTGCATTCATTGCATTAAGCCCAATTCTGGACAAAAATGTTAAAAGCCCAAGCTGTAGAAATGAAAGTGGATAGCAACAGCAAACTTTCAACTAGTATTTCTGGACCCATGTTGAGCTGTGAAGATGTGAAGAAGACCATCTGTTAATGTAATCCAGGATTCCTGGGCAGCGTCACCAGCTAAACACCTCCGTGCTACAGAAAGGTCACTGCTTACGAAGCTAGCTGAATTGATTCAGGAACTTCAGTGACCCATCCAAGTACATACTTTTTTCATGGACATTTGTAGTGAATTCACACCAGAACTGTTTAGTCCGCTTTAACTCTATTTTGTCTGTCTATTGAGTATAAAAGTCGATTGGGGAAGTGAGAATCTCTGCAATCGAACTCTGGTCTGGGCATCAGTTCAGTTGAAGCGAACTCTGGCGCGGTTCGAATGCGTATGTGAATGCCAAGAGGACCGGAGACCACTCCAAAAGCAAGAAGAGGGTATTCTGGGTAAATAAGACCCAAAACCACCGTGCTGGCTCATTTCTAGTAGGAGACAGAAGAGAAATCCTACCAATTAAAATCTGACATTACTCCATTTTTGTTCACAGTTTGCAAGAAAAGAAGTTGAGCTGATGTCTTCTTCAGAGGCTTGCACAGCGCCACCACAGGGTGAGCAGGTTTTTCACAGGGTTTGGATCGTTTGACACAGTGCAGTTAGAAAGTGAACAGTACCAGCTGAAAATGGAACAACTGTTGCCATTTTGATCCCTAATCGAACCCACTGTACCAGACTATTATGTGTGAAAACACCTTCTCTCTAGGCACTAAACTGAACAGGTGGCAGGCGTCGCACAGAGTGATTTTAAGTAGCTTCTTTATTGCATAATCAGTGATGTGGACGAATGGTGAAATTTTCCCAAACATAAAATGTACAAACTAAACAAAAAAAGGATGCATGCAGAGAGGCTGGTCCTTGAATAACCTTAAAAAGCGAAAGAGAAGCACGATTCATTCAGCCGAAGAGCATTTTCATTTTTTTCAGCACTCTAAGCCTTCCGTGTTTGGCCTTCAGTATCTAGGGAGCACTAAAGTTTAAACCAAGCAGAAGCATCAAGGAGACCAGCTGTCTATCATAAATATTCCAACAAACTCGTGTCTGAAGGCGCAGTCAGTCCGAAAGCCTCCTCTCTTCATTGCCAGCCAAATGCCAGGACAGTTTTAATCATCGTCGTCGTCATCATCATCATCGAAGTAAGAGTGCCTTCCACTGGGGGCAGACGCCCACGTCCTGCCGTCGTCCTTGCTGCTGCCTGCGGGCCTTTCCTGGGTAGTGATAAGGTCTATGATGGCCGTGATGACAGCGCAGTCTTTGGACTGGCGGTTCTCCCAATCCACAGGAGCCGGGTTACTGATTTTGTCTTGCAACAGCGAGTCCAGCTCTCTCTTCAAACTCTACAAGACACAAAACAGAGAGCGGTTTAAAAAAAAAAAAAGAAAGAAAGAAACGACACTTTGGGGTAAAATGAGCATCTGGCGTCTGCTTTGCTTGGATCACCTTGACGAGATGAGCGATGCGCGCCGGGGACCTGAAGACGATCCAGCGGTCGACCGCGACGGTCTCCTGGCCCTCGTCTTTCTGGATGGTGATGTCTCCCCCGAAGAACAGCAGCGAGAACGGGGACACCTCGGTGCAGTCGTACAGGAAGATCTGAAGGGAGACGGCGACATCGCGTACGCGCAATTACGGCATCATTACAACAGATTAACACGTTTCGTTGACGGGGAGCGGCGTCGCCGAGGCCGACAGCTACTCGGCGGTGTGGGCTGAAAGTGTCCCATTAGTGAAGAGAGAGGCTGTGCCACAAATGTGTTTTGGTGCCTCTGGTGTGAGGAGAAATGTCATCCTGCCCCATCTGTGAATCTCCCTAATGTGCTGCACTCTTTTTATTCATTTCACATCCTTAGCCGACAGCTGCTTATGTAAAGCAGTTCGCTCTGCGAGACCCGAAATGAAGAACTGAAAACTCTGAAGGCTAAGTGCAATACTCCCAATTTTTACCCAAGTAATAATAATAATAATAATAATAATTTTTTAAAAATGGCTTTTAAACATAAGACAACTGAAATCGAAATAAAATCTTATTTTAGAAGAATGATAACGGAAGAGAAATAACTGATCGTTTCATATAACCACTGCAAATTACTAATCAATGTATTGATACTGACTGAAATCAAAATAATCATAACATATAATCATTAACTTTATTTTTACTTCACAAATGTGTGTGTGCGTTTGTTTCTAATACCTTGTGGGGACCATTTTCCTGACACATACTACATTGTGGGGACCCACTGGCCCTTGTGGGGACGGAAGCCTGGTCCCCACAAGGGGAAACGCTGTTTCTGGGTCAGGGGTCAGATTTAGGACTAAGGTGTGAATTGAGTTTTGGTTAGGGTTAGGTATGCAATGGATAGGGTTAGGATAAGGGTAAGGGTAAAGTTTAGGCTGTAGAAATTAATGGAAGTCAATGGAAAGACCCCACAGAGATAGCTGAGCGCACCTGTGTGTGTGTGTGTGTGTGTGTGTGTGTGGATCATCAGTGCTGTGACAGTGTTATTGTCACAAATCAACCAAATAATCAAGTCTAATAATGTGAAAAGCTCAGCATTTAACACTGCTTAAATGAATTTATTCATTTATTCTATTACACAGTTTGAACCAGGTGAAGCTAAAACTTTGCCACTTAAGGAGTTCTGGGTATAACATATTTAGAGACAAAGATGTTTTTTTTTTAGCTTAGCTGAAAAAATGTACATATTTTTGTATGGTTTTGGCTAAATTACCGCTCTGAATGTGCTGCTCTTCAGCAAACTTCCTTTTTTTGAGTCTGTATTCTCCAGTTAACGATTCATTACTACATTAGTTGACACTTTTTCAACAATCAATTCATCACAAATAGGCCTACTATTACTATTACTCAATAAGTTCGAATATTTTTGAACAAGACAAAAATAGAAAGAGCCAAAATTCCAGTCAGAATAATGCTCGGGACTCAACGGTTTCAGAAAGCACAAAGTGGTTTCTTTCACATTTGCTCAAGGACATTTATCCCAGTGTTAGTGGGTGGTTTTTGTTCAATTTCAATCTTATTCTTGTTTCCCAGTCATGTTGTTTGCTGCCTTATCATTCCATCCAGCAAAAAAACAACAAAAAACAAAAGTAATGTTATGTTCATGTTGATCCCTGACTTGTGCTGCATATTGCCCAACAAACAACCTGAAGCACATTCACTTAACTCAAGTTGAAAAAAACAAAACCTACCGTGTCCTTTGAAAACACAAACTTTCTGACAATAAATTAAAAAGACAAAAAGGTCAAACAAAGTCTATTTATATTCCAGCGGTAGAAAAACAAGCTGAAAATTAAGGGTCAAGTCAATGGGAAGGAAATAAGCAGTGAGAGAGCCGGCACACCTACATTCACCCTATAAATCTGTGATGTAATGGATCACTGGGGACAAGTGCGTCAGAGAAGATCAAGTTTAACGTCATCGCTCATTTTCCTCGTCCTCCCCCCACTCCCTCTTTCCTGCTTCTCTACTCTTCTGCCTCCTTCTCTCTTAGCGAGCAAATAACCTTGGAAATCTCACGCTGTCTGAATACCTCACTCTGTGAACGCAGAAGGGCGACATTGAGTGAGAGAAAAAGCAAAAAAAAAAAAAAAAGAGAGACTTAAATGCGACACACAAAGGTACATTACAGCCAAACGTGTTTACTTCGTCGACACACAGAGGCGGGACGGCGAGATGACGAAGATTCAGGATGCAATCAGAGCAATTTCTCTATGAAATGTGGTTTTGTGTCCTGCAGAGCAGCGGCTTTCGCACAAGATGGACAAAGACAGATGGATGAAGAAAACAAGAGTCTGAGGAAAGCTTTATTTAAAAAAAAAAAAAAAAAGACGCTTTTGAGTGTTGTGGTCAGGAATCGGCGTTGACCACCTCTTGCATTGTGCCTGGAAGCTTTGAAGCCCAACAGCCTTTGAGAGAGAGTTGAAAGGCGGCGTTTTTAATCAAATATTCATTAAGTGCAAAGCTGGCGTGGCACCGCCGCCAACCTTTAGCCACTGGCACTTCCAATGCTCTCACAGGTGCTCTTCAGAGGAGGCCAGGCAGAATCCCAAAAGCCGTTTTCACTCGCGAGCAGAAATGAGCGCGAGAAAACATAAACACTATAGGCTCGTGTTTTTAGCGGCTGCTGTTGTTCACGCCGGGGGTTTCACAGTTGGAGATTTTTCTGCCAGCGATGCGCTCAAACGGCTAGATATTTGAGGAAAAAAACAAACAAGCAAACAAACGCAGCACAGGAGGTGGAACGTGATAAACCAAATCTAGACGAGTCACTGCTCTGCTGCTTCCCAACCTGTAAAATCAACATGTCGCTTAAAGGACACCTGCCTGGAAGCACAAAGTACGCAGAAAGATATATATATATATATATGTAAAAAAAAAACACATCAGTCACCGACCTAAAGACCTTGGACAGCAGCAAGTCCACGTATAAATGGCTCAAATATAATAATAATAATGAAAAAGGAACTGACCTAGTCAAAATCTGGACATAAATCCAATTGAGAAGCTGTGGGATTACCTTAAACAGGCTCTGCAGTGAAGCTGAAGTTAATTAAGACAGTAAAGTTTCTACATGGTGAAGTAAAAGACAGTCATTTGCCATTCATTGCAAATTCTCGGCTTTTGTAGGCAAGGGTGGGACAACCAGGTGTTAGGTGAAACAGGCAACTTTTTTTTTTTTTTTTTTTTATAAAATAAGGATGGTTTGAATAGGGTCTTTTTGACCTTCAGAAATGAAATAATGTTTTGGATCATTTGGATTTTTTTTTTTCTATTTACAGAAGTAATCTTTGCTATATATTAAAAAATATATATATTTCCTTTATCTAACTAGGTAAAAACTCCATTGAGATCTAGATTTCATTTTCAAGAGTGACCTGAAAATGGGAAATTTGTTTGATGTGAAATATTTCAGAGTGACAGAAAAAAAAAAAAAAACCTGAGAAAAGCATGTAGAAAAGCAAGTCCATTCTCATGACGCTGAGCAGGCGAGGAGAGGAAAATAATCTCTGATGCTCCGGAAGATTGGCTAGTATGTCCTCACGTTCCCACAAATGTTAAACCAAAGTTTGCAGCCGATCTGAGATCAGAATTTCCTCCAGGTGTCGGCAGACGACACCCTTCGCTCTCACATGCAGTTTTGTCACAAAAACAAAATGTCTGTTTACTTACGCTGCTGGTTCTCATCTTCAGGTGGTAAATGAGCCATGTGTAGTTGAATTCCCTCTCTTCAGCATTGACAGATTTGGGATGGATACACACCTTTCCGTCGGTCTGGGTGTACACCTTCACCCTGAGTTGGGCGAGACGTAAACAGCATATTCACGCTCTAAACGTTCTTAGTGGATTCTACTTCCCATGCCAGGCTCCATTGGGAATACATCAGTTTCTGTATTAAGGTATTCTGTGCTGCTAAATTAACCCATCACTGAGCAAAGGAATACTAATTAAAGACACATATATAGGTTTACAGAAGTTGTGAACATTCAATTATTCGAGTCATTTTCAATCTCAAGTTCTCCAACGGTGGTAAAGTACGCCTTGCTGTAACGGTTCATAAATGTATAGAGGGTTTTCAAAGGTTGCCTTAAGCCCAAAGCTAGTAAAACAACAACACTGGGGCTCCATGAGAGTCACTAAATACTATCTGGCTCAGAAGCAAGAGCAAGTTTCAAGGTGGAGGAAGAACAGCCATTATTGAATGTCGGTGAATGAATCCCGCCTGACTGCAGGGCAACTCAGTCTGACTCATTGGTAGACTGAAGCGGGTTGAGACCCTAGATGCGGGTCGTCAAAAGGTCAGGCAAGCCTTCCTGGATAAAAAAAAAGCCAAATAGTTTTCCTGCAGAGGCTGTTCAGGGTGAGATTCAGCAGGTTTAGAAATCACAGTATCCGATTGGATGGACGGAGTTAATCTCTCAGAGTAGGAAGTTTGTTGGCCGTTTACGTCTTCAGAGAGAGAAAGTTGTTACTCTAAGACCCCAATGAGAATCTCTGTATGATTCTATAAACTGCGACAATTTTGCAGTTTGCTGCAGTTGGCGCCTACACATTACTTGTAAATACTCCACACAACCCTGCTTTTAATGAAAGGAATAATAAAAAAATAAATATAAAAAAACACTACTTAGTCAGAGGGTCATATGAAAACCTTGGGCTTGTTCCTATTGAGACTCCCCTCCATAGCAGAAAGTCTGGAGTTCATTTGAGATTTTTTCTGATTTATATGTAATGCATTTTTCCTCTACAAGTAATATGTTCCCAGGGCCACATAGGCAGCAGCACAATCCCCAGGCATGAAAAATCAGGCTTCGCATACAAAAGCTGGACTGGGGGACTTTTGATGAAACATCACAAACATTCGCTAATTATTTCTCAGCTCTTTGTGACCAGAAAGTTCTATTTATGCTTTCATCTTTCACAGCAAAAGCCGTTTCCTGGGGCTGGAATATGAGGTGAAGTTACAGGACAGATTTGCTTCTTGTGACTTTCTTTTTGTGTGTGTGTGTGTGTGTGTGTTAATGTCACTTTGTGTGAAATTTCTAAACCTCAACTTAGCCATTTCTATTGCAAAAAAACAACATTACAACCCGAGGATTTTGCAGCCTAAGACAATTTATTTGTATAGTTTTCTTCTTTTCTTTTCTCAAATGCCCTGAAATTTGAAGTTTTCCACCACACATTGCATTTCTCATCCACACCAAAAGGCCAAACACTTCACTTTGGGATGGCCTCTGAAAATAATTATTTACTAACACATCTAAGCCTTATTAGCTGTGTTAAAGCGAACAGGGTTGAATACAAATACAAACAAAGTGAAGGTAATGCACAGGCTTATATAAAACAGCGTTCATATGACGCAGTGTGAAACTGTTCAGCTCTACTTTGCTTCAACGCAGCAGGAATGTGCCGAGTTGTTGGCGTCGCCGTGGCTCGTCTTTGACTCGCGTCGTGTCGTCAAAACATCCTTTTATATCCACAGTGACGGTCAAATCTAACGCAGGATAATATCTCAAAGAATACCAAAGATTCTTTGGCCTTTGACCACGGCTTTACGGCAGAAAAGTGTTTGTAGCGAGTTACGTACCAAAACGCGCATTTTGACCACTTCCATTCAATGGATCCTCTTTCTAACAGGAAAACCCTGCCATGCCACGGTAAAGTGGTAAAAGCACATTACAACACACCATTCACAGAATTCAAATGCAAGGTTAAGGCGGCTTTGTTCGACTTTTATATAAAGTCCATCACTCAGAAACACTTTTTCTTTTGAAAAGTAGGAAATATTACGTTTTAAGCCTCACATTCAAGGCCGCGTGTCTGCCTGCACATATTCTGCTCTCGGTGGTACGAAAACCGACAAGAACAAATTTGTTGGAAGAAGAAAAAAAAAAACAAATAAATGACTGGATTTTAGCATTTAGCTTGTTATTCTCGGAATGCTTCCTTTCATGTCTGCTGGAGAACAGAGGAACAAAAGAAAGCCGAAAGTCTGATAATCATGTCCAAGTTTAAAGTGACATCCAATTCCAAATGTGTGTGTGTGTGTGTGTGTGTGTGTGTGAGCCAACAAAACAGAACCGACTGCTGCACAGCAGAGAACTAACTGCAGATGGATTTGGTAACAAAGGAAAGAGCCCCTACACAAGCAATTACACCCTTTTATCTTACAACTGGCAAACAAAAAGGACTCGGTGAAAATTCATGGCATTCATAAAGGTGTTGCTAAGCACTAAAACGAAAGCGTGATCCCTTGATTATGACAGCTATTGTTTAAATACACATGAAAAACTATTACCCCCTTTGCAGATTTCTTTGGCTTTTGTTTTGCTCAAACAAGATTCAATCTCAAACAAAATCACCGTGGATACAAAACGGTGTCCGCAAATGATGACTTAATCTAAAAATAGGAAAGAAAACAAACTATGCCAAGTTCACCCTATGTGAAAAGGTCATTAAAAATGCTTATTAGCCAAACCTGAATTTTCAGGGCCTGCAAGTCAGGCTCTGATTAGCAGTAATCAGGGCCTGATTATTGCTAGCCCTCACTTTGTTAGGACCTGTCCGACAACACGAAGTAGGCTAAAACATCTTAAAAGGCAAGACGTTGTGAACTTTTTCTGGAAGATGTGTGCCAAGATACATCTGGTGTACAACATCGAACGTCAAATGGAGACATAAACTCTGATCCTTAGCAGATAACCCCGAAGGAAAAACATGCGGCTTTGCAGCAGGTCAAAACTCTTGACGC
This sequence comes from Gambusia affinis, assembly GCF_019740435.1. NCBI lineage: Eukaryota > Metazoa > Chordata > Actinopteri > Cyprinodontiformes > Poeciliidae > Gambusia > Gambusia affinis. The sequence continues at coordinate 24,097,246 of NC_057873.1, forward strand.
AAAGCTCGACTGAACAACTAAAAAATTTTAAAAATGAATATTTTTGAGTGGCTTGGTCAAAGTCTGGACTAAAATGCTCAAATCTCATATAAAGAAGTTGGATTTAGACAACTGTGCAAAAAGAAGATTGGAATAACATTTCTCCAGAACAATGAAAAGGACTCTTTCCCAGCAGTAGTCGCCCCCAAGGGGAAAAATTAATTTATTTATTTTTACAGAGAAAAATAAACTATGACTGATTATTTGAAAACTGTATTTTGTATTCACTCCTGTCTGACATTCAGCAAGGCAAAAACAGAAGAAATGTGTAAGGGGTTAAACTCTTTTTACAGCACTATCTCGTATATTGCTTGTAACCTGAGTTGATGTGTAATGAAATGTGATATATAAATAAAACTGCCATTCCCAAAGCCATTTGTCTTTTGCACACAGGTCAAAGCTGCGACATACGACAGCTGCCTCAGGGCACCTCCGTGATGAGCGCATTGATCTTGAGCTGCACAAAGTGCCTTTGTTTCTTTTTTTTTGACAAGTTTTGAAACACGGTTGCCGCACAGCTGTGACTGTCACAGTACCCTTCCAAAACTCCTCCTAGAAGTGTGATGAGTCACTGTAGCGCTAGCACCATTTGTCTTTCAGGGGGAGGAAAAAAAACAAAACCAAGGACACAATGGATAATTTACTTCTGAACTGTGAGCTTCCTCGGTCTGACAGACTCACCCAGGTCTCTTTTTGCTGTAAGAGGGTCGGATCATGGCCACCTTAGGGTACAGTCCAGCAACAATCACTGCCTTGATCAACTTCTCATTATCTGAGAAAATGTAAGACGGTGATGTTTAGTTACACACTGCTCTATTGAAGGATTCTCTGGTTGAAAAAACACACTGCTCGTTAATAGCGGGGGATGTTTGGCTTTCAGGCGAAATCTATGGAAAACTTAAATAAACTCACGCCAGGGCGTTAAGGAGGAAGCATTCAATGGTGATTTCTACATCTCAGATAATGTGTAGAAACAAAAGGCGAATAATCCCCAACGTTTTGAGAGCAAAATAGTCAGAGTGATAATTAAAAGAAAACTCCTGTAGTTACCTGAGTTGATATTGGATTGAGCGTCTTTGGGATCCCGGCTGCTGACAAAGCCAGCACTCATGAGATGTTCGGCAAACTGACCTTTCATGTTGTGCAGCATCTAAATAATAAAAAAGGACACGTTACTGGGGTGTAAGTTTACAGTTTACAAGCTTCATGTGCAGAGTATTAAACGCCTTTTTGTTTTCCATATTTTAGAGAGTGGCTACATGATTTTACCTGGGTAATTAGTCAGGATATCTGCTTTAATAGCCAACCTGCAGTCGGCCGATTAGCAGTCACTTGGATACTGTCATTTTTAAACAAGGTTGCATTTGTAAGTGTGGCGAGTGGCACTCATTTAGTTCCCACGCCTTCTAGAACTTTTTAAATCTTCTGCAAGTGAGGGGGGGGGAAAAAAAAAAAAAAAAAAAAAAAAGTCCCTCACGGAGCCAGAATCAGCTTTATGGGCCAAAATAGTTCATGATGTTCATGTGGTCACAGAATTTTATGTAAACTTAAAGAAAAAAATAACAATATGTGCATGTATATGTGCGTGCTCATCCAATATTTATTTTATTTATTTTTTTTATAAAAGCAGGTCATAATATTGCATAGAAACATGCGGGAGCCAGAGAAAATATTAAACTGCTGGATTAATAAGAAGTAAAAACTTCACTGGTTTCAAACCATAACTTTTCATTTTTCATTTTCTTATACCAGCATCTTACTCTTGCCGAGGGCACATAAAATAAAATAAAATTATGTTATACAAGATATGAACTGTTTTGTAAGCTCTGTAACTGGCTAGCACTTAGCTGCTAATCATGCACAAGTTTGCATCTCCTTCTAAACTAAATGGTTAATTACTTATTAAATTAATTAGTTACAGTTTCTTTTCATAAGTCTGGACTGTTTGATCGCCTCAAAGTTCAAACTTTACACCTGAATTGATCAATTCTACACTCAGCTGGGACTATTTGATACAGTTTGAGATTTATTTCACTTTGTGTAACATTTTCTTATTTGTGAAAAAAAAAAAAAAAATAGGAATTCTTAGTTTTGTCCTGAAAATGTTACTTAAAATCTCATCTTTTTTAGCCTAATAAAAAGAGGTTTGTTTGTTTGTGAGTTAAATTCGTTGCTGCTCTTCTGCAAATTACTTTAAACTGAATTACATTTTTTATTTTTTTTTTCCAAATCTGTCAGATGCAAAAAAAAAAATAAAGGATAAAGAAACACTTTGCAATCAGCCAGCCTCACCTGGAGTGTGTTGGCAGACAGGAAGTTGTCCCAGCAGTACTCCCTCTCACACCTGGACCCCCGCTGCTTGGCATCCTCCCATCCCTGGCAGCCGGTGGCATGAGAAATTAAGACACAATTAAGCCATCCAACAGTCACAGCGAAAGAGACGAAGTCAGGGTCACAGCTGTTGGATTTGTTTACCTTGAAGGCGTAAACAATAGTGAGGTGGTCACTCTTTGAGTTTCTGGACAGAGTCCTTCTCCTCATGTCTGCCATCTTCTCTTTACCCTAAAAGAGAGACAGGCAGTTCCAACAAAACCCCCCCAAAAAAAAATACTTCTTAAATATTCAAGATGGATAAAAAAAACCAGCCAGGAGGAAGATTGCAGCACCGTGCTGAAGTGTGCGACCTCGCCTCCGCTCTTGATGTCGGCTTTCATGTCTGTGGTCGCGGCGCACCTACCAGGGGTATGAAGAAAGGGTCTTTGAAGCTGAGCGAAGCGGCGATGGTGAGTACGGGGTCGAGGCATCCCAACAGAGCGCCGAACAGGATCAGCTTGCCGATGTGCGGCTCCACGGGGAGACGTGCCAGGTGGAAACCCAGCGCCGTCAGATTCTCTGCAGGGTCCAGAGCGTTCTGGCGCACCACGTCACAAAGACCAGAGGGAAATGGTTCATGTCACCTTGAGCTGAGGACGACGCGTTTCTAACGCCACCCGTCAAAATCAAGCGGTAGAGGTTTGACTTACAGTCAGTGGTTTCTGTGTGCCTAACATGTTTTAGGAGTGGCACATTGAAAGTACGTCTGAGTTAAATAACAGGAGCTTTGCAATAAGGTTAACAGCATTACATCATCAAACGTGAAACTTAACTGGCCGATTTTAAGAGAAAATGGGAGCATTTGTTGTTTTTGTTGTTTTTCTGTGTTTTTTCGATCTGTATTTCATTCTAGGTGACTCTGACAGTTTGCTGATTAAGTATTAGACAGAGTTTTGCAGTACATCTACAAATCTCAAATTTCCCCTCAGACAAGGTTTCCAAACTTTTTCAATAGATACATAAAGTTTTCTACAACTCAGGCTGCATGACGTTTTAGAGAGTCTGTATTTAAACGGTATCCATTTCTCTTCAACTATTTCATATTTTATCACTTTGCCAAAACAAGAAAACACAACTGTATGGCAGTGGGACTTTATAAGACTGACCATACAAAGTATGATCAAACAGTGAACGTCAAAGAAAAGTAATGCATGGTTTTCCAATATTTTTTAAAATAAAAATTACGGTCCACAGCCTGTGGCTCCACTATGGCTCTGAATAACTAAAAATGATAAAAAACCTGCTGATGTTTTCAAACAATTACTGGTCAGGATTTTTAATGGGATTTTCACTCAATATTCCTGGGAGGAGCCGTCTGTAAAGTGAACTTGGATGACAAATATTAGACTAAAATAATATTAACAGCTAATAAAAAAGTTAAAAATTACGAGGAGATATGGAAATAAGGACGCGCCAACAAATACCCTAAAATAAATTTATGAACTGGGGAGGATTACTTCTCCAGTCAACTTAAGACTGATTTATTATAAATTAGAAGAAATGTAACAAATAATTTCATAGATAGGGCAATTTTTTGTCTTTGAAACTGTGTATACGAAGGGTTCAAAATGTATTAAGTAGTTGTGAAGATAAGATGATTAATATTTCTCTTTTCTCTCCTGCCCTTCCTGTAACATTGATATGACTTGATTTTTTTGCGTCTTGTCTTTCAATCGTCTGTTCTCATCACTTTCCTCCATGTGCAATGTGTGGAAATGTTTTTCTCTTTAAAGTTAAACTGCTGTTACAAGGATTGGTCGCATCTATTCATCAATTATATCTGTATATAACCCTACCAAGACAAAATTTAAGACAACATGAGGCCAACAAACCTTTTTTTTAAAAATGAATTTAAGACATTTTACGGCTTTATTTTAGACATGGCAATTAAGACATGTTAAAGATGTGCAGACAGCCTGACTAAGATGAAGTTACAGAACTATTTGATCCCTGTTAATCCCCTCCTCCCCCTGAAACAAACTATATGTAATCTTTACAGTTTCCTACCAGGTCTGTGAGGCTCTTGATGGCGAGGTTAACTGCCTTCTCGCTCGGCGGGTCCAAGGCCTTCTCCAGAAATCGACTAATGGAGCCGAGCTTCAGAATCTAAAGGGCGTACATCAATTTTCATCCAGTCAGCCGAAGCATTTTATTGCACACTGCATTACAAGCCAAACTGTTGGGTATTGCATGAAATTAGGGCTCGTGTGCGTCTCTCTCTGTCCGGCAAGCTCACTCGAAAGGCAGTTTGGATGAGCGCCACTCGACACACATTTACATGGAGCCGCTTTAATGCGATTCCCTTAGTGCCAGGAAGAGCGAATTTGTCATAAGAGCTGATTCTATGAATGTCCACATTCACTTAAAGTGCATTCATTTCCACATGAAAAAAAAAAAAAAACCCACAGACTTTTAAATTCACCAAAGAGTAAAGAAGCAACCACATATCCACTCTGCAATTGACAAAAAGGTGGGGTGTGGGAGAGATGTTGGAGTGTCTGTGCATTAGAGATTCAGCCGAGGGTCTGCATGTTGTCAGAGTGTCTCTCACTCTGAGGTTAGTCTGACGCATTAGTCAGCCTCTCACCCACCAGCTTTGAAAAAAAAAACAAAAAAAAAAACATATTATACGCGCACACACTCGAATTTATTGAACTGAGGCTGAAGGAAGGTGCACACGCTTGAAATCCCATACAATAAAGCTGCTGGTGAGAACAACCTCTGAAAACACCAGAACTGAATGAACTTTGGCTTTATGTTCCATTAGCGATGTTTTAAACACTTTTGAGTGCGCTACGAGGATTCAAAGAGACAAACAGCAGCGAGCAGCCAACCGAGAAAAAAAGAGAGAGATGTTCATGTCTGAGAAAGAGGCAATAAACAGATGTGATTACACTGTATTTAAAAATAAATACACCAGAAACAGTTGGAGAAGGGGCGTGAGTCAGTCTGGGATGTCCTTCCTCAATCCTCATTAACAAAAGAGAACCAAAACCCACCAGTACTGACTAATCCTTCACGCTCGGTTGGAGTACTGATACAACAAATAAAGTAGGATAAATGTCTCTTAGAAAACTGCAAATGAGGGGATTTCTGTAGACATTAATACAATTTTTGTTGCATAATTGTCATTGCAAATCTGATTGCTGTAATTTTGTAGAAGTGGCAGCGAATAAACTGGCATAGATGTAGCCTGTAAACAATCCTAGAAGCTTGATGTTGGCGTGCTTTATCCACATAAAAATTAGCTGTGGTGTGTGTTGGGGATCAACACCCAAATGCGGCCGAGGTTTATTTATCCGACCCAAAACGTGACCTCTCATAAATAGAAGTTATTAAGATTGTATCGGAAAAAAGAAATATCCACGATCCATCAAGGCTGAACCTTATCACGACTGGAAGATGAGTTTAACATTTCCATGAATGAGACGTTGCAAGCTGCGAAAGAAACACTGTAAAGATGTAAAAACTAAGTCACATTTAAGACTTTTTAAGATCTTTTTAATGCCACCTTGAATGAAATTTAAGCCAGAAAAAATAATAAAAAAAAAAAAAACTGCTGACGTGTATGGGCTGGCAACAGAAGTGAGTCAGTGGTAAAAACAAGCGTTGTCCAGACAACTGGTGATACATTTGCACTTACCCATTTTAGAAAAAAGCTAGCCAGCTAGCAAGATTGTATTAGCAAGTAGCTAGTGATGCCTAGAGTGTTCGGCAAGAATTAAACAACTACACACAAGATTAAATAGCCATGCCACGACAAAATTTACAATCTATGATTAGTGCATTTAAGGTCAACTTACTTTTTTAAAACTAATTTAAGACTTTTTAAGGATGTGCAGACACCGTGTGCATTTCAAAAGTGAAAATTGGACAGAACTGGACAGTGATTCTGTAATGACCCAATCCTTTGTGGACTATGTTTAAAAACAAGAGATATGGCAGAAAAGCCCGATTGATGTGTTTAAACAAGGTCCACAATTTTAGACAAAAGGGTGGTCAGATATCCAGCCAGAATTATGCCAAAAGATTAAATGAAAGCCATGTGGTCAGACTAAAGGACAACATTAATGAGGATGCGTGTTTACATTTGAGCATGTATGCATATTTTTAACCTTGTGTGGATAAGAGAAGAGTTTCATTAAATTCAAACTTCTACATTCACGGGAATAGTTGTAAAATTCTAAAAATTAAACATTCACATGCTTGGGGGGGGGGAAAAAGCGCAAATGAATCACATTGATTCTTATGCTGCTTGTACATTTCTGTGTGGTGCTGAAGCCAACCTTCCCTTAGTTCGGTTCCTAAGCCAAAGCCAATCTCTTTCTCCCCACATCCATCACCTTTATCTGCAAGCAGAGCTCCTCCAGCGGTGTCCTCATAATTTCAGGTAATTGATAGGCTTCCAGCAGGCTGGCCCTAAGCCCATTGTACAGATGATAGCACTTTCCTGGCTGCACCCTGGATATATATATATATATAGGTGAAAAAAAGAACCAGACAGAGAGAGAAGGGGGAAGAAAAGATTACATGTTATATCAGTCCTGTGACAAGGGCTTAATTTGAGAAATCAGTGGGATGAAACTGCACACAGTAAGCGGCTCCTGCTAATTGGGCCATGCTGCACTTTGATGTCAGAGCAACTGAACAGAACCGACGTCTCAAGTCGCAGAGTTGAAACAACCTGGGTGTGTCTGAACTTTGCCTCTCTGTGTTTGCAGATGGGGAAGCAGTAAGATGTGGGCTGCTGGAAGAGATCTACCGAAAGCTCGCAGGACGAAAACGGAGGCGCGGTAAACCTCCTGTTCTAGTGCGCGATGCGTACAAGGATTAATGGGAAGTGTCTTCGTTCAAAATGTTTCAAAAAAATATCTAAATGTATAGGACAGGGACGTGCACAGATAAACACTAGGGGGTGCTAGAGCACCTGCCCTATTTCCTCCGGATAAAAAAGTGCCCTTCTGAATTTTTTTATTTTTATTTTTTAAATGAAGTGCATCATAGGTAGTCCAAAGGTAGCTTTTTTAATTTTACCCTACAAGACTCCCCTGGCCCCAGACTCAAACCTGCCTCTCTCCATGTAATGTGTTGTGCTTACACTGGACTCCTTCTTCATGCTTACAAATCTGCGGATTTGAAATGGTGATTTAAAAAAATAAAATAAATAAATGGTATATTTTATAGACACTTTTGTGGCATTGCTATACTTTGTTCTCTTGTTGCCAATTTGAGAAACAAACCAGAAGCACGTTGAACATTATTAAACATGTAAATCAGGCACAATGTGGCTCTTGATTTGAAACGGATACGATGTTGAAGATGTGCCTGTAATAAACCCAAGAGTTCCATGCGCAGCACAAAGTGTCCATTTTTGCAAGTACCTGCCAGCACGTCCTTTCCTCTGTTTGGCGTTGGCCAAGCTAACCCACTCGGCCGTCATGGTGCTGATGTTGTTGTCAGTGTCGAAATTGGTCTCCTTAATCTTTCCTCCATCTATCACAAAAACGACATCATCTATGGTGATGCTGAAAGGACGGGCGGGGAGATAAGTCAGGAAAGAAAAGAGAAAAACTGATGAAATCATTTTTTTTTAAAAAGAAGGTTTATGCATATTTAGCAAGAAGAGTCTATATTAAGTGAGGTGATGTTAGGCGGAGCAGCTTCCTAAATTGTTCAGTTTATGTGAATGCGGCGCTGTGTGAACACTAAATTAAATATTCTCATCCAGGCTGCAGAGACAGTATTTGTGATCAATCCCAGAAAAATATGCTAGTTAGCGTCCAGTTAGCTTTTATCGCGGTAATGACTGGCACTCAGCGCATCATTACTGGCACAAAGGGGAAAAAAAAAAAAAGGCCAAAGAGAAGTACTTAACTTGAGATAATCATGGAAACAAACACACACCTGGTCTCCGCGATATTGGTTGCGATCACAATCTTTCTGACTCCTGGCGGGGGTCTTTTGAAAACCTGGAGGAGGTTGGGGAAGGAAGATGAAACAAGATGTTTTGGTCGATCCGAGGATGATCAGAGAACAAAGAGAAAGTTTACCTGCGTCTGATTAACAGTGGGCATGAGGGAGTGCAGAGGGATGATGACAAATCTATCTGAAACATAGGGTATAAAAGCAAAGCTGAGATAAAACAGGAGCAAACAGAATAATAGAATAGGTGGATAAATTAAATGTAAATGCATGCCCTGTGCTGTATTAATTACATCTAAGTACAATAATTGGTTGTGTGTTTTGCAAACAGTGACATTTAAAAACATGTAGCCCATAAGCTGGAAATTCACAGTTTGGTTTAATAAACTCGACAAATTTTAAAAGTTGAGTTACTCGAATTGTCCCTTGAATGATTGCAGCCCCACTCCAATTAGGTAAAATCTAAAGAATTAACCAAAATCAAAAGCTTATAAAGCCATGACTGTCTTACCTGGCCATTTTCAAATTGTTCAAAGGATGAAATCTGTAAATCTTTTTCATTCTGGAGCTTACCAAAAAGAAATAATGTTGTTGGTGTATCAAAAAAAAAAAAAAACCCTGTCTATTCTCTTGTGTTAAATGAAGTTATAACCAATAACCATTAAATGAAAAATGAGCGTACCTGATCGGAACATTTGCTGCGCCATCAGGAGGTCATTGAGACTGCTAATGTTGTCCCAGCCAGGCAGGAAAACCAAGATTGCTCCCTCCTGCCAGAAACGATTACAGAGCCATTTTTAAACAAAGGCTATGGTAAAAGCAAACCTGCAAAACATCCATTAAACAGTCATTACAACACTGAATGAGCAGGATGCCCAGCAGCAAGGAGCTGACGTGAGCCAACAAGGCCAACGTCCCTTCGGCCTCTCAAGAAGAGATGGAACGTCTTGCCAACATCGTTCTGACAGCAACATCCAGTTATAACGGGGCTGTCTCTGCTGCACATCAGCTCACGTCTCTCTGACACCGCGAAAGAAAAGCAGACCACCAAATAAAGTCAGCAACAAAAAAAAATACAGACGAGTGACAGCTGAGAGATGTTTCAATGTTAGGAAACCATGAACAGAGTCTGTAATTGACAATGTTGGCCAAGCTGGCGAGAAACCAAACGAATGCAATAACGTTACAATATCTGAAACAAACCAATAATTCCTAAATCACATTTGTAGTTTCCTATGTATGTTTGGGAAAGCTACTGAAAGGTGAAGAAAAAGCCTTTCCAACCTAAATACAGGTGATAACAAAAGCATTGAACACATAAATGAAGATGCATTTAATGAAGTGGATCGAAACGGGGAATAAGTATCGAACACATGATGCCTTTTTATAAGCAAAAAAGGTATAAAGACCTAAGGAACTAGCTGATTTAGGAAGCAGCAGCCACTGAACGGCTGTAATAACAGAAACCTGAAGTTATCAAAACCTCCAGTGTTTCCATTTGTAACTAAAACGCTTAGATTGTCGTTTCACACTTTGAATTTATTGCATAAGGGAAACAAAAAATACTGGACTGGAGCGAAAGTGTCTACCGCAAAATAATGTACCCAGATAAAATATGGCAGTTTGGCTTTTAAACATAAATATGATTTGTGTCTGTGGTTTTAATAAAGCCTTAAGCCACACTTCATGCAGCTTTCAAAACACCACCTTTACTGGCAGACAACAATCCGTCTAGTTGTGCTGCGTTAGGACGTAGACACTCCTCTTTGTGCATTTCAGCAAGCAGACAATCTCATGTGAGGCGAATACTTTGTTGGTCGAATAGGAGAGGAAATCCAACACTAACGAATAAAAACACATGGTCTATTAGTGAAGAGATCCACTGCTGAAGTCAAAGTAATGTGATTACCTTCAGTTTATGCTCTACCTGCTGACTCTCTCTTACTGAAGCTCTCAGTATCTTCGTTTCACTTTCTCAGCACGCTCTAATGCGAGCTAAATTAAAACATCCCTTGAAAGCAGCTGTAAAACATGAAGCGTTCAACCCTATGCAGAGAAGATTTTTGTGCGAGGTGGTTGATTTGCCCCACCACCTCGTCACCGAGTCAAAAAACATGAACCGTACTGAGGATGAAGAGGATGAAGAGCCAAACAGCTCACACGATTTCAGTTCGTTTGATCACAATCACCAGGATGCGCAATGAAACATTTTGGAATTGGTAATCATCAACAAGTCACATCAAAACAAAGAGGAGAGATGCTAATGTTAGCCTAGCATGTCAACAAACAGCTTTATATTCAGTCAGCCATATCTTCAAAAACAAAAAAGAAAAAGAAAAAGAGAAAAGTATTCCTCTATTTTCTTCCCATGCCATCAGAACATTATAGTAGCTTTATTATCAGACTTAACTGATGTTGGGTATGCGTGAAATGTATTGGGAATGGACAGATTTGAACATTTTGATCAGTGCAAAATCTTGACCGCAATGCTAAAATCCGTCTCTTCTTAAAGTAAACGCACAGCCAAACATGGCCACCCACTCCCCTACTCCTGCTGCAACACGAAAACAAACTGTAATAACATGAGAATTAACAGTTTTATATATAGGACAGATAGTAATATACTGACAAAATATATACAATACCCTTAAAAAGTACTGACCACTTTGGATGCTCCATCCATTTTATTGTCGTTACAAATAAATCCTATTTAGCAAAAAGAAATAACTTGAGGAGAATTTCACAAAACAACCAATAATAGTCTAACTTCTAAAATCAGTGCAAAGATTAGCTGGACAAGAAACCTGAAATTAGGCAAAAACGGATCTCTCTAAAATCAAGTAGTCAGAAAAATAAAAAGCAAAAAAGAGCAATTATTTACCACCTGAAAGGAATAAAAATAAAATATTCAAAGTTATTTCCTGGCATTAACTACCTCTGCCTTTTAATTGCACATAATTATCATTCCCAAAGGCTTGCACTCACATGAAAGTGAGTGTGTGATGTGGAAATTGTGTATATACAGTAGCTACAGTCAGACACAAATGAGGCACACAAAGAAGTGGATTAGTTCAAAAGGAAAAAAACTGAGACAGTTCAGCGGTGTTAGCCTACTATTTGGCAACACGCACACCTATCCTCCCACATACAGAGCGTCACCTAGCAGGCAGTCATTATCGCTCGCATGTCAACCCCCTTAACGTCTAATCATAGACCCCTTCAATATAATTAACCAATCATCACAGGCGAAACCCGACAGACGGGCCATATCCTTGGTGCGGAGCGACGTCATGGCGAATCAGTGCCCTTCCCTCTCAGCCGTTTGAATATGCCACGGCAAATCAACTGGTCGAGTGGCTGAGTGGCGCCGTGACAGATGGAGATACGGCTACACATAGGAAAGGGTAATTATTCTGTCTGTCCGAGTTAGTCAGTTTCTTCTCGACTCTTTCGCACTTTTTGGCCAAAGCCGCCGGCCGCAAGCAGGCATAAATAATACGACTAGTTTCACGCTGCTTGGAGAGAAATACGTTGGAAAAAGCAACCGAGTTCCTTTTGTTTAATTTCCTGAATTGCTGTGAAATGTTATACTCGACATTTTTGTTTCAATAACTGGTGTCTCAATAACGTCTCTCATGTCCCACAAACTCTTAAATGAGCTTTAGTTTGAAAAACTTCCTTCAAACCTTCTTTGAAAAAAGATTAAATTAAACGTATTTTTCCACTCCTTTCTGCAATTATATGCTTGGATAAATAGCCGTGTCAAGATAACGCATTTTGTAGGACGATAAATTGTCCTAGAAATTATTGCAATAAAAGACATTATTTTTGTCTTGAGGCCAGTTTTAGCTGATTTGATGGTAACGGCGTAATAATTCATGTTCCCTCTCTCAAAGACAAATAAACTTGAATTTTGTGCACAAAACTTCAGACTGGAACTGGAAGACATGTTAGATATCCAAAATAAAACACAACAACCAAAACACAATAAATAAAAAACACACTCAACTGAAACCATAAGTAAATCAAGCTTATTTTGATTTATCATGTGATTAATTGGTTATTGATTGACAGGCTTATGGATACTGCTCTCTATGAATCGTCAGCTTCTTTACTAATCACTTTTTATTTTAGCTAGCTCCGATCGATAATGACAAACATCAAGTCAGCACTCTTCCATGATAACACATATATTCATATTTCTGAATCAAAAATCCTTTGATGTTGTTCTTAAATAAAATTTCAATAATTTCTCATTAGATGCGAGCGACAATTTTCTAAGCTAGCAGATACAGGCGCTAGTTGAAAAACAACGTGTAAACAGCGCGTGATGAATCTAAAAGGAGCTTCATTTCTAGAATTGCACAAATAATCATACATTCAATGATAATCTAATTGAGGAGGCCGTTTAAGCTGAACTGATTGACGCCGTTAATAATCTGTAAAAGCAGCAGTGAAAACATGCTGACATGAAAGGATGAAACCTGATGAGAACTGGAAGGAGGAAGGAAAAAAAAAAAATAGGGGGTGGGGTGAACTGGACTTGTAGTGGGAGAGCATCTGCTCCATCACTCATTAGCACAGATCTGCAGCCAGGATCTGTGTCATTTTCTCTGATCTAAAGTCACTCTGTGTTTGGAAGCTTGCCCCGTTCCCTCCATCTGCTCTCCTCTGCCTCTCTCCTTTTCCAGCTCAAGCAGCCGTGTCACCTGTTAATTCTTTTTTTTTCCCCACAGTGGATCCGTTTTCCACGTATTCCACTGTGGACTGCCAGTGCTGAACGTGTCAGGAGAACAGCTAAAAATCCTCCGGGGCATGTTCGAGTGGAAGATGCCTGTTCTGCTCTGATGCAAGAGGCTGCCTGCAAAGTAATCTTCCTCAGCGCAGATTTACTGTACTTGAGAAAAGGAAATCCTATTCCTGGCTGCGCTGAAACCGGTGACGCGATTACTCTCACCCCTTCGTTGAGCACAATGTGCCGGATCAGCGCCAGGATCAGCTCCAGATCAATCTTCTCATCAGTGTCTAACATCTCCACCGCCTCGATCGTGCCGTCAGAGTATCTGGAAAACATTGACAGACATTGAACGCGCCGCCACCTCTCATCTCATCACAGCCCTTCTATTGTTCCCTGACTAGTTGCATCGAGGCCAGAAGGGTTTAATTTATTTATTAATTTTTTTCCCATTTACCGGTGTTTCTTATCCATTTGTTTTCTGATGGATATAAATTACGGATTTCCACCAGAAACAACCTGTAGAGCATTATTTTTCCTTCTCAGTCTGAAGGGCAAAACCCGACGGCGGTGTGAGCTGCACATACAGACATATATTAACAAGCCCTGTTGACAGTGAACCGTGTTCACTGTAAGTTTCTATTTTTATATTTTTTGTTAATAATTTTACTTCTGAATAGGTTTAATGCTTGTTTTTACTACAGGCGATACACAAATCTCCCTGCGGCGCTCAGACAAGCCAATCCCGCCCAGCGCTGAGTGCTTTGAAATTGAATTTCAGGCCAGCAATTCAGATCATGCGCTGACCATACAGGATTAATATCTTGAGACTTCTGGGCAGCAGTGGAACAAGCCAAACTGAATGAGGAGAGGAATTGTAATTTTACATCTACAACCAGTAGCTACAGCATACAGGGTTTGTACATTTTTGTAAAATTCAAGCGCTGGCTGCATTTTTAAGGTACGTTTTTGCGCTTTTTCCAGCGCCACACTTAGGAGAAAACGACAATACAAATTAACTACGAATAGGCAGTTTTGATTCTGTGCATCACTGTTACTAATGACATCTTGAGATGGTATTCTACATGCTACAGGAGGAACGAGGTAAACCAGACATATACTGTTTGTTGTATAATACACCCTATTAACTCGACTGGTCTGAGCACAAAACAGTACAAAAATATCTTCCAATTTATAATTTATTTACCAAATTATCTGTGTAATATTTCAATTACACAGATCAATAGTCATTGAGCCAATAGGAAGAATACATATTGATTATATTGAAACAATCCATACAAATCATGTCAAGGTAAGAAACCTTCAAGATTAAATGAACACAATACACAGAGAAAGCCACAAAAAAAATTCTATACGTTTTCTGGCATTTTGCAAATAGAAATAATTTCAATAATTTTAACTAACCTAAAACAAGAAAGGTTTAGTCCGATTTCACTTCAGACAGTGTGGAAAAGAAAATTGTCTTTTTATTTGGGTGCATTAAAATTTCGGGTTACAACTGTTGATTATGTTTTCCGTAATCTGGGCTTTTAATCAGGCGCTAGATTGCTCTGCATTACAAAACTGTGCAGTTTGCATATCGAGCACTTTCAAGGAGTTCATACAGAAATCAAGCACTTCCCAAACTCTGAAGACACCCAACTGAAATTCAAGCAATTTTAAGGATTTCAAGCACCTGCATAAACCCCGACCTCACAGCAAAAATAAACTGAAAGAAATGCTCTTCACAGATTTCCTCTACCTGAATCCATCTTAAACCCTGGTTGTACTGTTGATTCGGATGGGCTGGTAATGTTTTCTGGCTCTCACCTATTGACCTGTAGGTCACCCAGAGGTCACCTACTGGGGATGGTCACCAGCCTGAACCCTAAACAGGACTCGGCAGGTTAGGAAAACGAACAGATGGATGGTGTGTTGCTGCTCAACTCTGCCTGCCAATATTCAGCACAAAGACGAGACGCCTCCTCAGACTTTTAGATGCAATCACACTGATTTAACCTCCTCCAGTTACAATTGAATGCCTTTGTTCACAAAACAAAAAAAAGATACAATCCTTTAACTTACATCTGAAAAAATAAAATAAAAAATCGACTTCTGTAGAAATAGAGGCTGATCTTTCATTTGTCTCTTTAATCCAAACTAAACAAAATCCAGACAATACAATAAGGGCTTAAGAGAGCTACTGCTGAAACCAGCTAGGTGTAGGAAATGAGCTACATCTCTACGTGCCAAAGCCTCAGGCAAAGCAAGGCTGTTTTTTTAAATAAACTTTCAAAGGGTAAACTGTCGCGCAAGCAATTATGCTGACAGTCTCCTCACTGGAGACTGAGCAATTATAATGAAGGTAAAGAAACGGTTTTGCCCTCCAACTGTCTGGAAACTATTTGTTCATAAATGGCTCCAACACAGCCGCTTTATTATACTCAAAGAAACACAGTTGAAACCGGAGATTTACATACACAGAACAAAAAAAAACTACTTTTTTCTTTTTGTGTGTGTAAAGTTAAAACAGAGAACTGCTCTCTTGTTTTAGGTGAGTTAGAATTACCAAAATTATTTCCATTTCCTAAATGCGACAGTACTGAGAGAAATAGTATGTCGGAGATAATCATTATTTTATTAAATAAATAAAAGCTGTCTGTGTCTTGGTTTCAGCGGGTAAAAAAAGATAACAGCCGTACTGGGTAATGAAGCAGTTTGAAACGCCTGGTTTCAACTGCGGCCAAACAAAATAACTCACCTGCCCTGCAGCGTTCGTGCGTAACATGGCCAGCTCTCCTTATACTCCTCCTCCTTCTCCTCCTTCTCCGATCTGGATTGGTGGCCCTGCCAAAAGCGTCTCTTCCACGCAGGCCGACGATCCTGATTCTGCGGACGATATCTGGCAGAGAAACAAAAACATCCGGCTAGTGCGCACATAGTTTAAGACTGGATGTATTTGTACCTACCTGTTTGGCACAGGTGGAACAGAATCACAAGCTGTGATGCTGGAACTAAACACTGAAGCCCAAGTATGTCTATGGAAGTGTCTGACTGCCTAGGAGGTCAAAGCTACTATGTTGAGCCTGTCATCTGAAGGTGCATGCTTTAAAGAGGCAGTAGTATGCATTCTCCTGCCACAGAGTGGCATTTTGTAGCACAAACAAGTAATTATGTCACCTTTAAAATGCCGTATGTATCAAACAAAGCTTACGGCGCGTGTTGTGGTGGCGTAGGGGATAGCGCAACCCACATTTGGAGGCCTTTAGTCCATGACGCGGCCGTCGCGGGTTCTATTCCCGGACCTGGCGACATTTGCCGCATGTCTTCCCCCCTTTCTCTCTCCCCCTTTCCTGTCAGCCTACTGTCATATAAGGGACACTAGAGCCCACAAAGACCCACTGGTGGGGAGGGAAAAAAAGAAAAAGCATAGCTTACAAGTAATTTTGACTTTGCAATTTGATGTTTTGAAATCGGCCTCTGTCTCTACACAACATTGATCATCCATTACACCGTTTACAAACATTCTTAGGAGAGTTTCATTGTTGACTAGTTTGTATGATAAGTACTCGACAAATGAATCTTTGGAACATTAACGGGACATTTTCACAGATTGAGGTTGTGCAGTTTACCGGTTTAACAAGACACAACCTGTCGAATGGTTTATATGGGCAACTTGTGTCGCGTTTCACATCAACAGCAGCCATGCTGGGACATTTTGTGTGTGCGTGTTTGTTGTTTTTTTTTCACCCAACATTTGGAGAATATTGACAAATTTGTGCACACATTTGTAATGGAAAAGCAGCTTATGACTACAAATTCTTTAAAACACAGTTTGTGAGAATTTTTTTCCGCAAACAGTTTTTGAAATATTACCAGAATAATTGCAATAATTCAGGTGTTTAGTAATAATACCTGGTCATCTCAATGATGTCTTCAAGTAGGAACTCTTCCACTGGGAATGCTAACCCAGGGATGTGGATCATTGGACATTTGTCTTAAAAAAATAAAATGGGAAAAGAGGTGAGGATAATTGTTCCTGTGCAACACAACATTGCGTAAATTGGAGGTGTCGTACCAAAATATTTAGAGAACTTTTCTGCGTTGAGAGTGGCACTCATCAGGATGACCTTGAGGTCATCTCGGAGGTTGAGTAATTCCTTCACGATGACGAGCAAAACGTCTGACTGAAGGTTTCTTTCGTGGATCTCGTCCAGCACAAGGTGACTGACACTGGATAACAACCTAAGGAAACATGGGAGATTAGATTAGGAGTTTGACTTTAGGTCAAGGGATGGGATCATCTGGAAGGATTATTATTGTCAGCCTTTCATCAGGGTTTGTACATTTTTTTCCCCACAGTAAAATTCAAAACACTTTTCAAGCATTTTCAAGGTGAGTTTTCAAACTTTTCCAGGACCTTGGAGACTTTGGAGATAAAAACAATACAAATGAACTAAAAAGAGGCCGTTTCAATTCACTATCACATGATATAATTTATTACTGTTATTCACAGTGTCCTGCTACAGTATTTTACGTTGTACAGCGGGGACAACCTCAACTAAAATATGTGAAATTTTTATGTTTCGGCGTATAAATTACGAGCCAAATTTTAATTTAAATTACACAGATCAATCTCATTGGGACGTTAGGAATAATAAATATATTGAAACAATCAAAAGAAATTCTGTTAATGTGTATAATTGTCCTGCTCAAATTAAACGCTTGATCACAACATGCAAAGAAGGCTACAAAAAAAATAAAAAAAATCTCTAAAAAATGTTCTCGGCAACATTTTCTGGCAATTAGTGAATAGAAATAATTTTGGTAATTGTATCTGATCTAAAACCAGAAATGTTTGGCCTGATTTTACTTCAGACAGGGAGAAAAAATATATATATGTTTGTCGTTTTATTGGGCGTGTCAAAATTTCTGGTTTCAACTGTAAAGAAGCGTAATCAATCGTTAAATTATTATAAAACTGTGCGGTTTGAATATCAAGCACTTTACAAACCTTGAAAACACCTAAATCCAATTCAAGGACTTCAAGTATCTGTACGAACGGGATTTGCTACAGTTTGAAGGTTTTTCTTTGCATATACAATCCGCAGATTAAGCGAGAGAAATTCTTCATCAAATGTTTTGGTCTCTTAATTATAGTCTTCAAATAATTCACTAAAGTTCAACATCAAGGAAAAGCTGGCATTTCGCTAAGACCCTCTTGTTAATCTAAGCAGCTCAGAATGTACTGAAGAGCACGGAGGGATGAGTCAACACAAGATCTCAGTGTGTGTACATGCGTCTTTATTTCTCTGTCAGTATGGAGACTCGTGCTAATGACTTTGGCAGGCGGAGATGAACAAATCAATACAGGTAAAAATAATATAAAAAAAATATAAAAAATCAAGACAAAGAAAGGATGTGCGACAAGCAGAAGCTTGGAGTGGATGACGACGGTGAGAAAGTGAAAGATGGGATCAGACTTACGGATCAGAGCGGAGCCACTGAAGAATAATTCCTGTTGTACAGTACAGTATTGAACCTTGTCTCCGTGGTAACCGGCTGTGAAATGTGAGGAGGAAGAGATGAGAAAGAAGAAATGCTTTACATTTTCCAGATGACACAAAGGAGGTCTAGTGCATAGAGGAAGACAAAACAGATATTTCTCTAGTACAACTTCCTCCAGTAAAATGCGAGTCCTTTCACATTAAGTCGAGTTTGTTGTTCTATGAAAATTCACAAGTTAGGTAACTGCTAACCACAACAAAGGGGTTTTGTAAACTTATTTATTCAAAATTGCCAGAACAAACATTATATATAATTGTTATAATGCATATACAGCCACTTGTACCCTAGCGCTCTATATAGGGTCAAAAAGAGGGAAAAATATAGAGGAATATTTCCTCCAGGATTGCAAACACAAGTCATACAGACTCAGTTGTTGTTTGAAATAAATGTTTGAATGGGAAACTTTTTTTTTTCTTTGAATATGTCACGTTCACCTGCAGTTTTGCATTTGTTTTGTTTTGTTTTTTTGCTCCATATAATACACTTCCCTCACCCTATTCGTCCTTTGAGACTGTTTGGGCGGTTTGCAGCTTCAGCCAGGAAATGAGAGGTAGTTTTTCTTTTTAGTTGAATTTTTAAGAGATACAATTTAACATTACAGATTTTATCGCTTTGTTTGTCATTGTTGGAGGAAAAAAATTAAATAAAATTTTCAGAATGTTTTCTGTTTTTTTCAGAATAAGTGTTAATATTTTTTAACCTTCAAATGACAATGTTGAGAAAAAAGGAAAAGGTTGAAATAGTTTTACTAGATTAATAATTTACTTTGTGACATGATCTCTAATGGGAACTTGAACTGGGATGAGGTAAGCCAATGCTAATTATGCACACTGGTTTGATTTCAGAATTTCACCAGGATATTTCTCATTGTTTAAAAGTTTATCCTTTGAACGGCAGAAGGAGCTCTGATTCATTTTGTCTCTTGAAACATAACCGCCAACTGCATCTCCTCGGCAGCTGAACTTCACTGACGGCTTTGTTGCATAATTAATTCAAGTCTGACATTTAAAAACACCAATAACAAAAAAAACAACAAAAAAAAAAGATTTCTGACAATTATCTAGGAAAAAGTAACACTGAAGTAATAACCTTGAGTGCAGGAAAGAATTGAATATTCACAGGGTCAGAGCAGAACGAAAACAACTGAGGCAGTGAGCCAAAAAGAAATTAAAGTTTTTTTTTTTTTTTTTTAAAAACATCATCAGACAGATAAAAATAAATAAATAAATAAATAATCAATATGCACATACAGAAACAGGGGTATGGCGAGATTTCTCCCCATTCAGACACGACAGACTATTTAGCATTTAGAAGGTCCTAATAGGCAGCAGAAACGCTGCAGGGAAAATAAAGGCGGCTGGGCTTCTAAGAGCCTCGACACTTGGAGCTTTGCGCGGTGCCACAAATTCATTTCTACAGCACAGACAGCGCTGCCCTGTAACAGGTCTGCTGTGAGGTCATCTCGTTGTTCACACTGCAAACAATGAGCCGCCCTCATCCTCCAAACACACGTCTACTTTTCCTGGTTGGCAACTCAACCTTAACGGAGACTGAGACAGTCCAGTCGCCTTTTATTTTCCAGTGAGCCTAACCTTGTTTGTGGATGTTAATGTCGCTCCATGCTACCTCATTAGCTACCCCATTAGTCACATTGTTTGCTTTTTTCCAGCGGTATTTAAAAGCAGTGAGGAATGCGACAATATTCCTTTAGTAAAACGGAAAGAGAAGTGCTGTCAGCTGCGATGCATCAATGAAAGACCTGTCACTTGTGTGTTATTCATGGCATTCTGGTTCATACAGCTCCTTTCTAAAATATTTGGGCTTTTTCACAATCTGTCACAGCGCATGGACAAAACTTTATAACAATTTGCAATTTTATGACAGACAAGCACAGCGTGGGGCAAACCTAATCAGCGAAAAGGAAAATGACCGTTTTTGAAGTTCTCAATGTGCTTTCGCAGGGTTTCTGCAGGTTTTAGCAAGTCAAATTTAAGACTTTTTAAGAATTCCCCAATGCCACTTTGAATTAAATGTAAGATTTAACAAAAGAAAATAAATGAAAACAGTAAATATAGGGAATGGTTGGGGGAAGATGCTCCGCTGCAATCAAGAAAACGAACATCGTCCGGCCAAACAGTGACAAACTTGCACTTACTTATGATAGACGCTAAAAAGCTAACTAGCTTGTAGCAAGGTAAGCACAAGCAGCTAGTTAGCGATAGCATCAACCACCTCCAGTCACAGAATGCAGTGAAGATGTCTGCGAGATGTCAAGCTTTGGCCTGACAGAAAACTACATAGCAAGATTTAATAGTCCTACTAGGCCAAAATTTAAGGCCTGTGATTAACAAATTTAAGACCAACATGTAAATTTAAAGACATTTTATGGCCTTAATTTTAGATGCATGAATTTAAGACTTTTCAAGAATAGTAGAAAACTATGTAGAACTGGCTTTAACTGTGTTTACAGATGTAAACTCTTTACTTATCCATTTTTGCAAGCCAGCTTAAGCTCAGTCAGATTAGACTCAGTCATTCATTTTCATGTCTTCTCAACTGCATTACAACGAATAAGTCTGGCTGTAAGTTTTCTCTGACTTCACACTATGTTGTAATGTAGCTGTAAGCAATTTGTACATCTCCAAGAAATTCCAAGATGACAATAAATGTCGGATGATTATGAAATAGCATACGTTCAGTCTCTTCATTCTATGTAATTTATTTGGTGACACTTGTTTGACGCCACAGGTGGTCAAGCCAATGACAAAAGCATAAGAAGAAGAATAGATGTAGGCCAGAAGAGACCACAAGAAAATTAAATGTAAGAGAGAAAATATGCTTTTTTTTTCCCCCCAGCTGATGGAACGACTGCAAACACACACCCAGATAGTGAGCTATGAACATCAACACTGCTTAAGCATATTTGTTTAATCGCAAGTCATATCGTTATTGCAATTTTATCGTCTATGCCGTCTCATCAGCTTTTACCTCCAATATTGTTAGAAATAATTCCAAATTAAGTGTGTTTTAACAACCCTTAAAGCAATGAACATTCAGTTTGCAGCGCAGTCTACTTTTGCAAATGGCCTTAAATGCACAAGAGTGTGTAGCAAGGTTTTGGTTCTGGTAACAGAACTTGATTACACAATGAGGGGAAAAAAGGAGCAAGGCTATAAAGTTTTCATGTCAGTTTCTTTTTTTTTTTTTCTAAGTAAACCTGGTACATCATTAAAGGATTAACAAAGCGGTATCACACTGTTCACCGCAGTCGGAGCGCAGCTGCAGCTTCACAAATGTATCTCTAAAGAATGTCTTTTTAAACTCGCCTACAATTTAAGCTTGATGGTGGTACAGATGTAAAGTCATTTTATAAGAAAAGTGGATGAATCACAACTATATATTTTGGTTAAAAATACCCAAAACAATTATGTCTCATTTACTTTAGAAAGCTCAAGTTTCTGTATCCTGACTCACGCCAGATAAAACCGCTTTCTCCTGAGATTTATCCATTTGTTTTTGCTTCAATTAGCATTCACCTGCAACAGTCTGTTGAGAATCCTCAGCAAGCAATAAAGCCTCAGATGAAAGCTTTGACGTCTTTCTTTGATGCTAAGCCAGACCTTAGAAGAAGCTGTCTCCAGTTTTAAAATCAATTTTTATTATTATCATTATAAGTATTATTCTCTGGCTTTTGTTGTTTTGCTTTTCAGCTAGATGAGCACAGCTCTGTTCGATGCCGGAATATTCGATGCCGGAAGAAGCTGAATATTAATCATAGCTTTATCTGTAATTTAGGCATAAGATTTATGCTGCGGATTAAAATAATTATCCGTTTATGAAGTCATGATTGGCTTTGGTCTGATAAATGAAGCTGGCATGAAGTTTAAGTCGGGAACAGGCTAAGAATCACATAATCAAAGGACATAAAACCTGTTTTCTGACAGTTAAATACATAGCGAGCTTTTTAAAGTCAAATCTATTACCTCCATTTCATGCATCAGCAGTCATTAGGGAGAAAAATCTTACCTCTGCAGGCGTATTTGGTAACCACAGGAATTTCCATTTCCTACACTTTCTGCTCTCTCTGCAGCTACACGCTCTGCTACCTGAGAGGAAAACACGCACACACAAATCCACTGATGAAAAGAGCCTGCGTTAAAAAAACAATAACAACCTGTTTTATCAGGACAAGTCACGCGTGAAATTTAGCAGACCGAATTTTGCGTCACGACGACATTCCTCAGTAGAAGACAAACCAGAACATTTGAGCCAACGTAAGCAGGGCCGCAGAAAACTTACGGAGATGGCGCTGATGCGGCGGGGCTGCGTGCAGACCACGCGGCACGTCGAGCCCCGGCCTCTTCTGATGTGGTCGTCCAGGATAAACTGGGTGACCTGAGTGGTCTTTCCGCACCCCGTCTCCCCGCTAACCACCAAGACGCGGTTAGAGTTGATGAGCCGCACCAGATCCTGTGGATCAAATCAGAGATGACAGAAGGAACGCAATTATGAGGTTTTGGAAAAAAAATAAACAAACAAAGAAAGAAATATGTGCGTTTTTTTACATAAGATGTAAAGTAATTGCTTAAAGTGACGATAAAGCAGCAATACTTGCCTCTTTCTTTCCGTATGATGGTAGTTTTTCCCTGAATTTCTGGAGATGAAAAAATGAAGAGCAAGTTTATATTTCTTTATAGTTGTACAATTTTAAAATTTTACACTTCACACCTTACATATGCTGCTTTCAACTTCAGTTTCTTCAGGCAGCAAAATTCAGCAGTACCGTTTTGTCAACAATGCATTTTGTTCACTTTGCACTTGAAAATTAAACTTTTAAGCCTGAAATTTTAACATCCTGCTTGCACAATGTTGGTGAAACTCTATACCAAGTTATCTGTAGAAAATGTCTCTACTCTAATATATTGTACTTTGAAAGAAAATGAATTTATTGGACATAGAACTGCAGCGGAAACTCCTGCTGTTGACAGCAAATTAAAACTTCATATTTACACACTTACCAACATTTCGTTGTAATTTCGATCCGTTTTTTTGCTTTGCAAATCTCTTTTCAAGTCCTCATCCACTGCTGCGTCTCTGACTACTTCCTGAAATAAGAACTCCAGATCCTTGTCTTCGCTCAGCGGTTTTTCTTTCTCCACGTCATCCTCATCATCTTCGTCCCAGTTGTCTGGAGGTTCATCTTTAGCTGCTGTAGAGGAGTCACTGAAAAAAGAAAACATTAAATAACACACACATTAGGAACATGGTTGATGACAAGGGTTAGAGTTTAGTTATTCTTTTCGTATGATTGGCCAAAAACTGACTTTCAAAGGTATATTTTAATATAAATATGACAATATAAAGTCTGAATGATGAGTCAAATTCTTTTAAATTCTGAATGAATTTGCTATTATTGCTCACAAATAAAATCTCAAATTTTTTCACACCAAATAAAATGTATGATTTTTCCTCATTTGTTTCCACCCACTTTTTAGTCCTTAAAAATAAATTAAGAATGTTAGAAATTACCTTTTAAAAAAAACTGCCTTTTATTTCACTAATTTCTCTTATGAGTTGACCTGAATTCAAATGCAAAATAAATCCAAACTTTATTAAAACAAGCTTGTCAAAACAAATGTGCCTCTAAACTATGAAAACCCAAGGAGAGCGATGGTGAAAAAAAAATCTACATTTTCCACAAATTAAATTTCAAACAGAAAATTTGATTATAAAGTAAGTTTATCGCCCAGTCCTCGTTAAATCCATTCAAAGCCAACATACTTTGCCAAAACGTTTCCCTTCCTCTAAATAATTCTACCAACCACTTTGTAAAAACATCAGCGACAAAAAAAGAGAAAGTTTTCAGATCAGTTTAATCAAAATATGTTTACTTTATCCCCTATAGCAGGCAGTCTCAGAACATCGGACAAATATTAAATATTTACACTTTGAGAACAATAAAAAACAAAACAAAACCAAAAACGGTCTTGAATATGTTGATGAAGAGCAGAAATGCAATTACTGGTTACTATTAATATGACATTTGTATTGTATGCAGTCATTTTGTGTTAAAGTGGAGTATTAACCCACAAGCACCAGGAAATGTTTGAAACTCTGGACACAGTTACCGTTGAGAAGTGCGGCTCGTTTTCTTCTGTTTCGAAGAACCGTCTTCCTCTTCCTCCAATTTCTGCTTCTCTTCTTCAGGCATGTCCCCATCAAAGTAACTGAGTTCACAACATGGTAATAAGACACAACATCAGCTACAAACAGCCAAATAATCTGACTTCATACATCCTTTTACATTGAAAGCTTGGCAGTGAGCGAGTGCACAGTGGAAGTCACACGTAGCTCTCACCAGTGGCCGCTGCTGCTGGCTGCTGTCCGCCAGGCGTCAGACACTGAGGACTGTGCGTCCCTGTTGTCTCTTGTTGGGTCACTCTGGACAGAGTTGAGGAGCTTGGTGATGTGTTCCTCTCTGGCTTCGTCCATGTGGACCACGGCCCGCTGCACACATATGAAGAAAGGGAAAAAAAAAAATATATATATATATATATATATATATATATATATAATCTTGCTATTGCACTTTGTGTCGCTAAAAGGGTCTACTTGACAGCACCACTCGGGCATAGCATCCTAGCTTGGAACAAATAAATCTCATCTCGCAGTAAATCTCACATTCTCTTCTATAAAGGTGTTGAAAGGGAAGCGACATTAGGCCTGTCATGATAACAAATTTAATAAATAAGGCAGTAAGTAAGAATTTGGTCCTAAAAGCTAATGCGAAAGCAATGGGGAGAAAAAGGCGAGGATAATGATTTGAGAAAGTTTAAAGAAAGTCCTAAAGATGAGGGTTTCAAGACTGAAAACACATCAAATCCTTTGGTGTCCAATGTCAATACATCACCACTGTTAAGGCAACAGAAGGGGGTTTATGATCATTTGCCTAATGGCGCACCATTAGGCAAATGATCATAAAGCTGAGTCAAAACGGTGTAGGAGAAAACATTACAGAGCTCAATACTAATAAAATTGGAAAACAGATTACATCAATGATGTTCCACTAGTTATTATGAATAAAAGGCAACTGTAAACAAATGCACAAATCATTGTAGTCAAATCCAAAAACTGTTCTTCTAAAGTTACAGCGACCAAGAGTCAATCAGCAAGGGTCATACCGATCTGCGGTCCGCTTGTTTCCTCCTCACGGCTCCATACCGCGCGTACCACAAACCAATCTCCCGGCCCCTCAGGTGTGAAGGAGGACGGTCCCGCTGACCTCCTCCTGCTCCTCGGTCCTGGTCGAAGTCGGAACCGTGTCCTCTGAAACCTCTCCCACCGCCTCTTCCTCCTCTGTCCAGTCTCTCTCTGCTCCCATCCCTGAACCCTCTATCTCCTTTTCTGCTTCTTCTTCCACCTCCACCGCCGTAGCCATAACTCATACCGCCGTGAGCAAGAAAACGCACTAAATGTAAAACCTGTCACTGTCGCAACACATGTAGGAGCACGTTAACGCAGCTTGGATTAACTAGCACCGGGTAAATTGGTGCATTTCAAGCTGTAAAAGGAACAACCTACCGCTATTTTTATCAGTTCACTGACTGGTAGAGGTACCAAAACGCATTCACTCGATAAATAAACAAGACGCAGCAAACAAAGTACAAAAGCAGCCAGCAATTGCTGTTTTCTGTCCGGCGTGTCGCATGAATATGACGTTTGAAGTGTACAGCCGCTGGATGTTGACGTAGCGCTCACGCCTCTGAAATGTTGTGAGGGGGGTGCTACTACGGTGAAAATCACTCAGTCAGGTTTAATAATATGCTACGCAAAATATTAAGAGCT
The DNA here is from genome assembly GCF_019740435.1 of Gambusia affinis. Classification (NCBI taxonomy): domain Eukaryota; kingdom Metazoa; phylum Chordata; class Actinopteri; order Cyprinodontiformes; family Poeciliidae; genus Gambusia; species Gambusia affinis. Next base: position 24,123,728 of record NC_057873.1, read on the forward strand.
CATAAATTATACACTGTTGAATAGCTCAAAGTGAGAGCTATGCGAGCAGGCAAACACATCCGGGTTTTTTTTGTTTTTGTTTTTTTACAAACAGTAAGGAGAAAAAAAAATTATAGAGGCGGAACAAAATGTGACTGTCTGGGTTTTTCTTCCGCGAAGGTCATTTCTCCAGGAAAAAACAGTAACTGGCCCAGACAAATATCCTACTGGAATGCTTATAAAGATTAAACTAGACATAATATGACATAGACATCAGATTAACAAAGTCCTAAGACTGAAATAAATTTGGCCACATTCCACCCCCTTAAAAAGGAAGTCAGTTTTATATTAACTAAATAACAAACCTAGTTATTTTACACTGGCAATCATTACAATCTAAGACTCCATAAGACAACACAGCGGACATTGAAACATTTCACAGAGAATTTTAGAAAACATAATGCTAGAATTTTATGTTATTTTTTACGAACAGTCACCATATGAAGATGTCTAATTTACAAAGCCAAGGTTAGCTGTCCTGGAAATGTTTTTTGCACCTGCAAGGGAGCCTTGCTGTCTCTCCAGTGTATTTGACTCTTTGTCCTTGGGGTATAAACAATGTGTGGACTGTGTTTTCCTGAGCTTTTACTCTGGCCTGTTCATGAGTGTGCTATTTTGTAAACTCTCAAGTTATGTGCGTTGTATTAAAAAACCAAATGAGTGATTTTCATCTTAATACCTTGGATGCATTTTCAGTCCTTAGCAACTAGCAGAGGTTTTATAAAGTACGTTCAACTGAAAAAGATGAACCAATATATGTTGACTTTGGTTAAGGTTTCGTTAAAACTCAAAGTAAGCCCACTGAACTTTTAGGGGCAGCGCAGAATCTCATCAGGTCGTTATTAATTCATCACAGGGCAACACAGACACACACAAGAGAAACAGCCAGGCACACAAACACTCTCACCTAAGAACAGTGCAGAGAGAGTAGCTCACCAAACAGTTATGTTGTTGAAACGAGCCAGGGTGCATCAGGATCACAAGAAACTCAAATTAACCCAAGATTCTTTTACTTTTGCATTTGTAATGCAAGAAGATGTACAAAGATGCTAAAAGCCTCATATTCTCTCCCATTAGGAAGGTATTGAAAATTTGTAATGAAAATGTCTTCCTCTAGTCTACTTATGTCACTGAAACAGTTCATTTCTTTTCTTTTTTTTTCTTCCATACGAATGAAAATGGGAACCGAACACACTTGTCTGGTGTTTTTCTCATCTTACAGAGCACTTAAAGCACTTTACACTCGACACATTCAGGTATTTGCACTCAAGTTTACGATCTTATTTGCAGACCGCTGGAGGACTCCTAGTTGCCTGGAAATGTCTGAGCTGAGTTCAAAATGGTGACCTGATTAGTTTTCCCTGCCAATGTGTGGCACTATCAAATTTTAAGCGTTTGGTAGGTTGAAAAAAAGATTTACTACATAAACAAATGAACACAAGGTGTTAAACAATCCAATAATTATTTTGTTGTCTTTGTTATTTTTTTAATTTCAAACGACTTACAAGAGGCCATTTCGTCTTCGGAGGAGCTGCAGTGGTCAGCGGCTCAGGTTGGCGATATGAAAAAGTTGAATGAAGAAAGCCATTGTCAAAACTGTAAATAAGACAAATATTTATGAAATGAAAATGCAAAACAGCAACCTTTAAAAAAAGAAAAAACTCTGATTCATTCAGTTAAAAGAGGCAGGAAGTGTTTTTTTTACCCTACTGTAAAGACATTTAAAACACTTCTGCAGCATGAACAGTTTTTCTTATTATTAATCAAATCAGTAGTACCAATAGTAAAAAAAAACTAAAAACAACAAAACATTTATATATCCAGTCAGTTGTACTGATCTCTTTCAGGCTTTTTTTAAAGCTGGCTTTGAGTCCTCCAAATTAAATTGAACCCCTCAATATGCTCACCACCTATTTTATTGGTTTGACTCCTTAATTAATGCACAATTCTTTGAAACGTCTTAAAAAAAAAAAAAAAAAAAAAAAAAAAAAAAAAAAGCTCATTCATCACCAAAAAACAGTCAGATCCAGAGTAAGGCAGCTCTAAAGGGAGAGCAGTGAAACTATAAATTTCAAACATGAGTTTGTGAAGACGCCGCCAGTCTCCTCAAATATCACCATTTAGGAGAAAGTAACTGGAAGTGTAGAGCTATTAGCACTGATTAATATTGCGGGAACACCAGCGCCAACAAGCTGTTTTAAAAATAGAGCCGTCGAAGCGTCTTAGAGTGAAGATGAAGGCTTAGTGTCCCTTAAGTGGTACATAGACACAGCTTCTAACGTGTCCCGGCAGAGTTGGGGCATCATAATTTGGAGAGTGGCTTCCATTAACTTGACAAATGGCGTCTCAGATCAATAATTTTGCCTGTGAAAAAAGGACAAAAATGCTCCTCGTGGTAACTGGATTGAACCTCAATGACTGGACTACTTGCAGAGGTTAGTGTTATTTTTTTAAAAAAGGTTTAAAGTAATGCTTTTGTCAACATTTCAGACATTATTATATTTTTAAAATAAAATTTCAATTTTCTCTATTCCCAAATTTCTTCCCAGTGTGATTTTACTTTTAAATTCGGTGTGTCCGATTCCGCCAGCAGACAGTGAAGCTCTCTCTGTGGTTTCCGTGTATTCGGCTGATGCACGTCACCTTTAAATGTGCTTTAAATGTCACCGTTTCCAGATGCTGCTGTCTTGTCTGTGCATGTTCCCACACAAACACAGTTGTGGAAACCCCAATGCTCTTCAAATGTAATGAGCCCAAAATGACTTTCCGATCCTTCGGTGAAATAGGCATTGCCAGGTATGTTTTCTTGATCTCGGAGGAGATCCCTGCCACCGTGTTTCACCTTTCTTTCATAATGAGTTTCACAATTCTGATGCGATTGTTTGAGTCGGTCTTCTTAAATCTGTTAAAAAAAAAAAAAAGCAAAAGTATGAAACAAGCAGATTTTATAAGATTCATCCCAGGTGAAAAAACATAGTCTAGATAAGTGTATTTTAAATAGGCTGCATTTAAAAAAAAAAACAAAAAAAACAAAAAAAAAACAACTGGACATACTTTTTAAGAAAATATCAAAAATTGGAAATAAATAAATTTTTAAAAACACGCTTCTTGTATTGAAATATTTTTTTTATAAAAAATAGAATTTAAAAAAAATATAATTTTCATTAAAATTTAATATAATACTAGAATTATGTGTGTGTACGTATAGGTTAGTTTGTTTTTTTAAACTGAAGTACATAAATGTTACTGTTTATAAGCACTCTGTGTCTCATTATATTTCTATGAATCACATATACATATGAAATCGGTGCACCCCTAATTTGTAATCATATTTCTCTGGGCCACAGTTAAAATGTGACACATCAGAACCTTTTAATGACGTGGAATCCAAAATGTAGCATTTCTTGATTTACAGCATCTTGTACTCTAATACAACTCAAGTATCTAGAAACACATTATGTGTGATATGTGCTGTTATAAACTGAAATCAACTCACAACAAAACGGGGTGCAATTAAAGATCAACATCTGGTTTATATCGCAGTCGTTGCCACAGAATCATCTAAAGGGATGACACTGAAAAGGTTCATCCGTCTCACAGCAACATTAGAAGATGACCGCCTGCCTGGACCTTAAGGATTGCAGCATGGTGAGAGAAATTCATCTTGACTGGTTTTGGTCTCTCACCTTTCAGACTCCAGCTCTGCTGCGCTGCAGCTCCATTACTTTCTACTGACACATTTGAAACGTTTACCTCAGATTGTGTTTTGTAAGGAACCTTCACAAAAACAGCTTATTAAACTTTAACTGAATGTGAGGTCCGTTATCAACATTAACAGCTCAGGCCCTGATTTATAAATCTGGATTTTTCTTGTTTAATGGATGAAATGGCGTGAATAAATCATGTTATGGAAACAATTCAGTTATGGAGAGACATGATTATTGGGAAACTGGCAGTAATTTGTTATGGTTTACTATGATCTGTGGGGTTTAGTTAAATAAACTATTTTCTGTTCCACTAATTCTTTCAGTAAAATTGGTACAGACACATGAAAGAAAAATATTTTCCCCCTATATTTTTCTCTTTCTTAAATCATGAATTCATTGCAGTTCATCCGATTTTGGGTTTATTTCTACCTGCCACAACCCAGTTTGATCACTGCCTGACATGTCAAATCAAAGAATCACTGAAAAGACATTAGGCCTCATAAAGCAATGCATTATGCCCATATCTTAAAAAAACAAAGAAGAATAGATGAAAAGCAAACTTGGTGACATCTGTCAGCCTTGAGAGGGTTACAACACCATTCCTAAGAATGGGGGTCATTATGCACGAATGGTGAAAACATGGAACAGTGGATAACATTCCCAGAAGGGATGCCAAAAACCTGTGAGAAAGCAGTCTGTGGACAGATAAGATAAGAGTGGCATCTCCAAAAAAGAACATCATGCCACCAGACAAACAAGGTGGTTGTGGTGTGAAGGTCTGGGACTGACTTCCTTCCTCAAGACCCGCATCTTCTGCCTGTTATTGGTGGGACCGTAAATTCTGCAACTTACGAGAAAGTCCTGAAACACAGTCTCCTGTCAAGAGCCCGAAAGCACACCATCAAGTCCACCACAGAACGGCTTAGCAACAAAACAGAGGCGTTGAAGTGGTCTTGTCAAATGCAACATTTAAATACAACTGAGATGCAGCATTTTAAATAGTTTCTTTACGCTCGAAAGCCACTGAATCTAACCATTCCTGCAAAGAAGAGAAGGTAAAAACAGTGTTGTAGTCAAGACCACCTAACCCGAGACCAAGACAAGACCAATACAAGAGTGTATCGAGACCGAGACAAGACCAAGACTCTTAGGGTCCGAGACCGAGTCAAGACCAAGACCGAGGGAAGTCGAGATCAAGTCAAGACCAAGACCAGCGCCCTGCGCTACATGACACAATAAAATGTGAAATATGATCAAAATTGCTAATCAAATTGATCTGGAAGATTCACATTCCCATAAAAACTCCTAGATATTAAATACTTAGAGCTAAATATATATAACCAACATTAAAAGCAGAAGAAACTCTTTGTTCTGCTTATCTAAAAAGATAATGCCCTGGGCCTTTGCCCATTTCATTCATGTCAGAAATCACCACTGTCTGCACCATTGAACACAGCAATTGAGGCAATGCCCAGATGGTAAACAATGCTCAACTATGAACACTGACCAAAGAGCGACAAGCAAGATGTAACCAAGCACAAGGCGTTCACCATGACTTTTCTCACCCTCTCTCCCACTGCATGAAGCCAGGCAGCACAATGCTGCACATCATGGCAGATATTACAGCTGCCACTTTGAGCGAAAACAATCAAAGAGCAATGCTCATGCTCTACGTGCTCTTTTGTTCCTGTGTTGTATTTACTTGCTAATTAAATAAATATCAATGTATATAATAAAATAAAATAAAATAATGAGGTGGAGAATTACAAGAACAAAGAAGGGCTCCCAGTGAGGCTCCAGTCCTATCCTCTTAGTAAAGAGAAGTTCAGAAGATTCAGATCGTTCGTGAATGTCACACAGTGACGTGCGGTGAGGTTCATAGCTGGTGAGGATTTACAAATATAGACCCCCTGCATGTTATTGTTTATATATGGAGATTTCACGCATGTGGACAACGCTAGAGGGTAAAAAGACAATACATACGTCATCCAAAGCCGCGCTGCAGCGGTAGAATAATTCCGTTTACTCAATCAAACTTGGACATGCAGATATTATTAATTTTGTGCTGTGATCCACAGCAAAGAGAAAACCCGTTAAACCACAACTCGAAACCACTTATTTCTCGCTCTCTGCATCAGGGCAGCTACGTGCAGACTCGTTGCCATAGCAACTGAGAACAACGCCACATAAGAAACACTGAAATATTTCCCACACAAAGAGCAGGACATTCAACCTGTTGCAGTAGTATGGTTTTAGACTTAGGTTTATTTGGTGATTATTAATAAGTGATTGCTGTGGTAAGAGAAAACTCTAAATATATCGCTGAACTTGACTGTATGGCTAGCTCCAAGGCTAGCTCGCTGTTACTGTCTCTTACTCTGCAGTCACAATGTCCGGGATCATGAGCGCCCCCTGCCATGAGGCAAGAAAACTGCCTGCCTCACCTCGAATCTGTTCTCTTCCGTTTATGATCGCTACTCAGCACACGAAACACAGTTGGTGACAAGAAACACTTTACAGTACATTATATTAGGCTATATAAGCTAAATTATGGAAAATCAGTTTATATATTAAATGTTTTTTAACCATTTTATTGGTAATATTAAAATTTGTTTCATCTTTTGAAGTATTAAATTGTGACAAAACAGCAAGGGTCAAGATCAGTGAGGATCAAATAATTTGTCTCCAGCACTCTCCATGCTTACTTATTACAAATGTTTTAATGTGGCACAAATACCATACAATATAAACCTCTTTTAGATGAAAAAGTAACATGATTAGACAAAACAGAGATGACCCATCCAAGCCTAATACCGTTATGATAACACCCCTCCCTTTTAGATGAGCTTCTTCTACTCACATCCTCCCTGGTAAATCATATTAAGGGGGCATTACAGCACGTAAATATTAAGACAATATATAAACTGTCAAAATAAATATCCACAGACCAGCCAAAAATTGATCAGTTTTTTTTCCAACGGGAACTGAGTGGTGTTTTCCGAGATGCTGCTTTAAACATCTGCTTGTTGGAAGGTTTAATCCAGTCAAACGTATCCCACCAAAACCTTTTGCTTGTAAATCTTAGAATATCACAAACAAACATTTGCACCTTAAAAACAAACTGCCGAATATGCTGTGGCCCCTTTTCTCAGATTAGGAATAACTTTTGCTTCGGATGCAAATATTTAAGACCGTGACATTTTTAAAAGATTTTTTTTTGTTTTTTTTTCATACTCTGCAAGTACAATGAATATCTCAGCTGGCTGCTTCAAAAGAAACAAATTATAGATTTGAAATGAGCCAGTGTGAAAGAGAAAAAGCAATTTAGGCAAATGCAGAAGCACCGAAGGAGAAAAGTACCAAAGGGCTACGCTGAAAAATTAAAGCTGAGAAAAGCCTTTTGAGTGGCAGAGAGGTTGCGTAAACAACTGATATGAAAGGGAGCGAGGTCTGTTCTGTTTTGTCGCGAGGCTACGCAGTATCTTCGGAGCTGTTGCAGATATTCACTTCACCTTGTTTTCAAACCTGCACACAAAGGAATCTAATTAAACATTTAACCAAGAAGATATCCTGAAATTAAACGTCTTCAGCTTGCTTTGATGTCACTTTCTTTTGGCCTTGCCTTGTTTATTAAGCACTCCATGGTCACTAGAGGTAAGTTGTAAAAGCATTATCATTGATAATACAGATGCAATAAAGGTGCAGTCCAGTAGAAATAGAAGAATTTAGCTTATCTGAACACCTGAACCTGGCTAGAGGCTATTTTAGGCAGTGGAAGCAGTTGGAGTTTGGATGTGTGTGCAGGTGTTTTTGTTGTCATAATGTCAAGCAATCTACAGAAAAAGTCTGGTAGCACTTTATTTGAAGGGGTGTGCAAAAAAACTGATAATACACTGTATTAAAGGTGACATAACACCTGTCATGAACACGAAGGAGTCTTCATGAATCCTTATGACTGTTGTCATGAAGTGTCATTCGGTAAATAATGACACATTTAATGCAAAATTTACACTTTTAATGCAAATTTTAATGCAAATTTTAATAGAACTTTGCATTAAAAGGTTCAGTATTGACCAAATAATGCAACGTTTACACTTTTAATGGACTTTTAATACAACTTTTAGTGCTACTTTCCATTAATAGTGTCATTATTTACCGAATGACACTTCATCATGACAACAGTCGTAATCATTCATGAAGACTCCTTCATGTTCATAACAAGTGCCATGTCAGGTTTATGACAGTCTTATACACATCCCCTTCAAATAAAGTGCTATCAAAACTTTTTTTTTAAAACTCTCTTTTAAATGTATATCAGATTGAGGAATCTGATGATTGAAAGGGAGAACCAGTTTTTTTCATACCTCTTATATGTCGAAACATATATTTTAATGTCTTTCTTTTAATTTCCACAAACAACATAGAGCAAAAAAGAAAAAAACAAACATTTTATTAATAAACATTAGCAAAGCCATAGTTTATCTGCACATGTTATAGTTTCTTGCAAACGTATTCCTTCTGTCTGAACTTTTTCACATTTATCACATTGCAACTTCATGCTTGTATGTATTTCATTCGGATTTTAATACTTACAGAATTTGGTGCTAGATGATGCAATGGAAAGAAACGAATACTTGATTTATGTTTTCACATGCATTTTTCATGTATAGAAATTTAAAAAGTGTGGCCTTAGATTTAGTTTGAATTGCCGTACCGTGATGCAAAAGACTTGGAACCAGTGCCAGTGTGATTGAACTTGAGATGCTTTTTTACAAGACAGTACAAACATTTTCCTCTCTGGACATGCAAAAGCTGGTGAAAATCTTAGGAAAAACAACTTTCTGCTGTAGTTTTGCAAACGCTACAATGTACTGAAAACAAATCGCACTATTCAGATTCCCATTTCTAAAATCAACAGTCATTTTCCTTCCACATAATATTAAGCACTAACTTTTGTGGATCTATCGCATAAGTTCAAAATGTGTTAGAGGTCAAAAAGGTCAGAGGCACAAACAGCTTTTAAAGGCATTGTATGTGTGTTGTGTTATTCATGAAACCCGCCATGGCTTTGATGTCTGTTTCTTTCGTTTTAGTATTATTTTTTTCTTTCTGGGCTTCAGTTTGTTTCTGCTACTGTTGGCTGCTGTTTGTTTTGTTTTTCTTAGTTTATCTTAAATTGCTCTCATCCTATCTCATTCCACCATGTGGCAGTTCTGTTTCACATTAGCTCCTCAACATTTCCTCATGTAATTACTCCTCCTATTATATAAACCACCTTGATGGTTTTCTCTGTTGTCTGTCGGATTTATTTCGCCACTTTCAAATATTCCATTTCCTCCTGGCAGCTTGATGTTTGCTTTGCTTTTCAGTTGTTGCACTCAGTGTCAGAGTAACGTCTCCCATTCAGGCTCCGAAAAATTAAAGTGTAGGTGTCATTGCGGTAGTGCAGCCTATTTTGAAACAGATTAATCAAACAAGAACTGGATGGCCTTTCTTATTTTTCTTCTCTTTCACAGGCAAATTTGCTATGGTGCATGCTGGCTACGGATATATGGTTTCTTAAATTACTATTTGAGAAGACATGTCTGGCAAGGACAAAAATCTGGTGCCAAAAGAAGTGCATAGGACTGATTTGGGTAATTAAAAAGTAAGTGGAACATGGAAGTTAAACTTTGTGACTTTAACCCAATTAAAATATTGTATGTTTCAACTGACTGCGTGCTGGGACTTTTCATTCCTGTTTTACATTTTACATTATACATTTAAGGTTAAAACCCCCCCCAAAAAACCTTGTCGGTAAATTTGTTGTACCCAGAACTCCTCAAGTGGCTCAGTTTTAGCTTCACTCGCTTCAAATTCTGCAAAAACAAAATGTCTTCTCGAGCCATTTTTAATTATTAACTGGTTAGTATAAAAATGAATCAATTCGTCTGAAAATGAGCAAGTATACACTGACGGACTCCTATGTTGCTGCATGTTTGCTATTAAATGTTTATTTTCTTATTTGAACAAGAAATTGAAATATTTGTTTATGTGCATCTCATGACATTGTACAAAGGCAAAAAAAAAAAAAAAGTGATCAAATGAAAAATCAGCAGAATGCAGCAATATTTTAAAAAACCAATATGTGTGAATAGCCAACAAAAAAACTGTTCACTAAAATAAGCATGAGTTGCATTCCTACTTGTAACAGTCCTGGCTTAGCAACCTCAAGTCCTTTTTTATAATTTTGCAGTGCATCGGTATCTTTAGGCTGCTGACATTACCATGCGCAGGAGGTAACAGCTGAGCCGAAAGCGACTAGGATGAGTCGGTGCGTCTGAGTCTGGGCTCATGGTTCTCAATCAGAAAAAGGTGGGCAGGTTTTGGGGGTCGGCATCTGCCTCATGCAGAGAATAATCGCGGCGTCTTTTTTCAGGAGTGATGTGACGATGAAGTGGTAGATGGACAGACGGGTTCTGACTTCACCTGCGGTCATGTGAGCTCTGCCTCAGTGGGTGGTGGTTGAAGACCGACAACTCGGGAGAGAAGCTCAGAGTTTAAGAGGAGGTCTGGACACAGAGTCTTTGGAGGTATTCCAGGACCGACTGAGACGAGAACACCTGGCTGAAGATGCCCACACACCCCCACCTTCTTCTGCAAATCAGACAAAATTGGTGTGAAGCGTTTGTACAGCAAAAAGTTTTGTTTGTGCTGCTTTGGCTTTAAAGATATTAATGAAAGTCTAAAGATTAAAAGGTCACCACTTTTATTAAATCAAAGTGACATTTAAACTTTCATTAATATCATCAAAGCCAAAGCAGCACAGACAAAAAAAAAATTGCAGCACAAAAGTAGTCAAGTTGATTGACACCAATTTTGTCTGATTTGAAGCAGGTGAGTGGGGGCGGCCGGTTGACCTTTCATGACGTCTGGAAACACCAATTTTGTCTTCAACTTCACTCAGGTGAGGAGAACCATCCAGAACCCACTGACCGGACTGTACTGTGTATCCATTTCGGATATTCTTGGGATCTCCCAGGATTAGCTGGAGAGAGATACTGGGAGTAACGGTTACCCCGAGTAACCTGATGTTGGATAAGCAAAACACAATGAATGGGTTCCCAATGTTTTATAAAAAAAAATAAATAAAATAAAATCACTCTCTTCTTAAATATTGTACACGCAAGAAGATCCTAACACAAAGTGTGGCAATTGCTGTTAATTTTCATACAAATGTGATGCTTTTTTTACCCTGGGGGTGTTCAGCAGCCAGAGATGTTGCACGCCAACGATGTCAACCTCACAACAAGTTAATTAGAGCACCTAATTTTCTCTGTTTTCTCTGATAAATAATTCAACGGTAAGAGTTTGTATGTTGTTGCCAAATATGCCCAGAGAAATGACATGAATAAATAAAGAAAAGCTGGTGCACAGCCCACAGTTCTTTGAAAACAAGTAAGAGTTTATTGATCACGTGGTTTATGATGACGCTTGAACAGCAAATGAACCGTAAAACACTGAGCAACACAGATGATGGACCTAATTAGGCTGCAGAGGTGAAGGGCTGCTCAAACTGGCAACCTTTGGCACAATTAACAGTAGAAAAAAAAAGGTTGACACTAAACACAGCTCTACATTCATCATTACTTGTATGCCTGTACATTATTTATTTATTTTTTTCCTCTTACAATCTGCTCCCGGAGCAGTTGAAATAGGAGATCTCAGAAATTGGTGGAGGTAATTTCCTGGAATGAATCTTTAATGGCAGTTTTCAGGAGGAAGGGAGCTATATTTCTTTTTTTCTTTTTTTTGTAGGCTGACGCAACAAGCGACTCAAAAGGTCTGCAAACGAAATCCACACACACACACAGTCGGAGTGAGGGTGTTGAGTCAAAGCTGAAAATACTGGAGACGCCATGGTGAAATGAAATTAAGAACATCTGAATTGTGAGAATAAATTACAATGTCTAATTTACTGCTGGAAATACAAGGGAATGTGCATTGAAGTAATAATGTAAACACTGGTATTACCTATGAGAATAGATAATAGCTTCTAAAACTGTCTTTGCAGTGATTCAAAAATGGTTATGGAAGGCAGCAGTGCCTTTCTCCAGTACTAAATTTCTGCATGTAGATAGTGAGAAGTCTCACAGAGTAGCTGATTGGATAGGAAGTCAATTAAACGATTCCACAAAGTGGCACGCGGATGTAAAGTTATGCGCTGCCCGCAGAAATAAAATACACAGTCACTCATTTGAACGGCAGAGAATCTGAACGAGGCAGAAAAGTGTTCTGCATACAAAATCCCTTTTATCTAATCTTTAGTTATCGCCTCGTTCTGTTCATTTCTCAACCTGGCATGGCCCTCAGTACGCGACGCTGACGAGCGTTGAAACGTTTGACACCGCGGCTGGGTTTAAAGGAAAATACGTGGACGGAAAAAAATAAATAAATAAAATTTTAAAAATAGCACATTCCTTTTCTCAGTGCGACGTGGATACTTTCGCTGCTCGTCTGTCTGACATCACAGCAGATTCGCTCTCCTCCCTAAGCCCCCAACAGACACTCGAATGAGTCAGACAGATGGGTCAGGTAGGCCCTCCCCTCACCGCTGAGTCACCGGTGACGTAGGCCACGTGAGCTGCTTTTAAATGAGATGTGTGATCCGACTACAGCTTCTCTGAGTGATGGGGTTTTTTCTCTCTCTCTCTCCTGCTGCTGAATCTATTCCACGGTGACAGTCTGTCAAACGCAAACCCCCCCCCAAAAAAAACAAAGATGAAATACTGATGATCCTGATGCCTAGTCTGGTCTGTCTTTCTATATCATCCAAGTCATCACACTTCAGTGCCTTAGAAAAGCATCCATACCTGCATAACTTTTCCACCCTTTGTCGTCTCCCAACCACTGACTTCAGTATCTTGTGGTTGTAGAACATAAAAAGTGTTGAGTAGTTTGAAGAAGGAAAGGAATACATTCTATTGGAAAATCTACAGCAGAGGTGGGCGGATCAATCCAAAATATGGATAATATCGATATCTAGTCTGTATCAGTATCAGATCAATACTAACATGATAACACTGATACTTGAGTTTCAGATTCTGTCTAGAAATTTGAAAGTCAATTTTAAAGTCATGATATGGGTTGTCACTTGGGAGAGATGTGGTTTTAGACAAAATGTGAAAAAGTTTGAACTGTATGAATACTTTTAAAATGCCTTTTTTTTGCAGGCTTATGTTTCTCCATTTAGTTTACACATAAAATATGTATGTGCTTTCACCTTATTTTACCTGAAGAAGGAACACAGGAGTAAGCAAAGAGGTTATTATAACACTATGAGCCTCTGTTCACATCACCTCTACGCTCTGTTAAAGCTCTGATCGTAAAGAAACAAAAAAGATGTGAAACCATTAGGATATTTGTCTTCATGACTTTACTGCCTGAGTTGCTGTTTCAGCCTCCCCCCTGAGTGGCCCCTCCTTTGTTATTGTGTACATATCTCACTCTTCCCCCTCGCCTGCCTGCTTTCTGTAAGCCTCATTAAGTAGCTGAATATCCTCATGATACCCTGAGCTCTCCTGCGTCTGCCGCCGGCTGTTCTGCCGGTGTGCTTCCACCGTGTCAGGAATAGTGATATTGATGGTCTCTGCCTCGGCGCTGCCGCCGCTGGGGATGAGCAGGGAGTAGGACGCAGTCTCGGCCAGGTCGCACGAAACGAAGCGGTTCTCCCGCCGGGAGTAGCGCAGCGACGGCGAGCGGGCGTGCGTCGAGGACTGGCTGATGTTGGAGACGATGGAGACGCTGTCCATGGCCTCCTCGTTGTCGCAGATTTCCAAAACCTCCAGGTGGATTTTAACGTTGGTGTCTCCCACCCCGGCTCCCATGCCCATCCCCACGCCGATCTCCATGCCGACGCAGCTGACGTTCGTGTCCTCGGCATGGGATCCAGACGCTGGGTCGTCTGCGCTGGGTTCGTGGCCGACGGACTTGGAGCGATACACTTCCACCTTTAAGAGACAGAGATTATTTAGGCTGTTTACAAGCAGTGCGTCATTTCTAGCTGCGTTTCCGTTGACCATAAAATTACGGCAATGGGGATTACAAAAACAAATTTGCGTGACGGAGATGTGCCAATTTTGAAAAAGCTCCGGGATGAGGTGGTTTGGAGGCTGTACCAAAATTAGTGTATTTCGCTAAACTGCAATGGAAACACTTTGTTTTCGCATCACACGTGTCAGGTGATCAACAACCGGATGTTACCACTGACAAAGAAGATGACAGAAAGCATGTTTTTTTAACGACTTATCGACTGAGAAAACTTACTCACATGTGACTTTAATTGCATTTCACGTTTAAAAGGAAACACCACAGTTTTGAAATTCAATTTGTTTTTGTTCTTTTTGACTTAAGTGGAATATTGACAAAGTTTTGCACACATTCGAAATGGAAACGCTGCCACTGCAAAACTTCCCCTTCTTGTTTAACCAAGAATTCTTCTGATGCTTTAAAGAAACTGCTGAAATGCTGGCTGGAGATTGAGAAAAGGTTTCCGAAGGAAAAAGATACCAAGCATATCCTTTTATTCAATATCCAACTAGTGCCTGGAGACAAACAGCTATGTTTCTATATTTAAGACAGGAATTAGGGCAACTTGGTCTTATAAAACTGCAGATAAACAGCAAGCATTAGACAAAAGAACAGTTCAAGCATTATGCCACTCATGAGACATTTTATTCTCGTTAACAAGAGTGAATGAGGACTGCGTTTGAACATCGGAAAACATGGTTTATTACTTGTTAGTGCCACAAAAGTTACAAGATTTGACAGTGCTAATATAAATTATTCCAAATCTACCTGCAGACTGTTCTTTTAAGCAAATCAGTCATCTTCCAGACACAATAGGAGTCTTTGGAAGAAGAGCTTTAAAAGTGGAAAGTGTGGAAAAGAATTTGGAGCAATTTGTGTTATCAAAAACACAAACGCCTTAAATATGATCTTTTGGGGGTAAAAAAACAAAAGCTTTTTTTAAAATTGAAAACTAACTGTAGAAGGGCTTACAGGGCTTGACTGGCATGCAAGTCATTGTCCTCTGAAAGAATTGGCCGCGGTGTGATTCTCTCCTCAAAGGTAAATCCAAACAAATAAAGAAAGGAAGAATTTCAGCTGCTTCTATTCACCACTGCGATATTTTACACAGCTACCACACGGGACGTGGAAAAAGAAAACCAGGGAAAAGATCGGAACATCTTCCTGAAGGTGGGCACAAGTTCTGTTTTCTCCAACTTTCATTTTTGTCACCAGTGATCGTCGTTATACATGGGTGGCTGATTACGTCACAGCCACGCGACGAAGGATGACCAAATTCGAAGACTCATCCAAGTTGTTCGGGATTTGAAGGATGGGTCTGGTGCATCCTTTGCAGCCCACCCTATCGTGGTGGGCCAAACAAGAGACTTTTTCTTCTCGTAGCAATGTTGGGCAAACCGAGAGAGCGGGAGAGGAGCACAGTTTTAAATTTAAGCACGTTCAAATCTGTTGGTACAGAAATGAAAACCTTTAAGCCGTTGGGTTGCTAGGATTGTGTCATATGCATAGAAATGTTTTTATATGTATACAGTGTTGTAAATACCAAATATTAACTTTAATTAATGAAAAAGGATTAAAATATATATATATACATATAAAAAAAATACAGAAAAAATTATTTCAAGCTCAGTAGTTTCCTCTAGAATGACCATGGATGTGTGTGGGTGGCGTCCTCATAGTTTAGCAACATTCAGCTGTGCTTAGTTGCTCTTTTTACTCTCTACAGATTCCTCAACTTCACTTAATGTGGCAAAAAATAGAATTACCGAGAGCGGAAAGTTCAACCAGGATTTGAACGGAGAGCTGCAAAACATGATGCAAGCCCTTTAAGACCGAAATATTAGCTCACACTCATGGATGGGTTAGCCAACGGACGTCGTCCCAGTTGTTCCACTATTTCTTAAATGCCAAGTTGATTAAATAAGTAAAGAGACTATTTATAAAACAAAGCTAAGGCTAAAGCATATACCAAGTAAAATTCATATGAAATGTAACACATTTTCTGCAACAAACTGCTGAGAAATGGGAAACGAAACGAAAACGAGGCTGGATTTCCAGTACGAGACCGAGCCGAGACTCTTTACCTTTTTGGCGTTGTTCGGGGAGATCTTGAGGCCGTCGCTGCTGATCTCATAGGTGGAAAGAGAGAGCGTCTTGCCTGTGGGTGCTTGGAGAGACACAGTGCCCTGAAAGGCGCACAGAGGTATAGAAAGACCACCTGATGACCTCTGCGAAGGAAAACCACAGAAAACGGTGAATGTATTTAACATCCTCATTACACTGGAAGAGGGTAATTCAAGGAAAAAGCTGTAGATTCTCTAACTAGACTCTATTAAAATGAGGTGAGCTTTTTAAAGGGCGTATAAGCTGAATTTAGGTTTTTGTGTTCATTTAAAAGATTTTCTTCAATGTACTCTTCAGCTTCTGAGAAACGTCACAACAAAACACCAGACTTGGCTTTCTGGGGTGTGTGTTTTTATTGATTGGTTAAATATGACACCGCATGGGAACACAAATTTAAAAATTACTATCTGTCTTTTGATGGAAGGAGTTTCTTAGTCCGACTGTACAATGTCTTAGTTCAACACCTTTACACAAACTGGGAAATACACAAAGCGGTGCAATCTCCTCCATTTTTGCGCCTGCCTTGGCTGCTGATATTTGCTTTCTTTTTGCACTGGAGCCATAAAGCAATTCGCAGTGAATACATGCGGGAGCGACTCACTTCTTCAAGTCAAGAAGTGATTTGCGCCTATTTTTTCTATCATGTCACGGCTGTTCTCTAATCAGCACTAAACGCAATCGGATGCAGAAGTGAAAGAAAAATAAAATATATGTATATATTTTAATAAACCCTCCTTGTACACCTTTGAATTTTTTTTACATATTCTTTTGCTTTGTTTGCTTTATTATTGAATAACTCTGGCTGGGTTGATGCGAATGGGGGAAAAAAAAAAAGTCATTCAAATTTATTTTTTACTTTTACTGTTATGCTCTCTAGAACAGACATGAATAGAGAAGTTGACAATTTACAGGTAGAAATTGTTGCCGAATGAATGAATAGTTGCTTTGTGTGGCGGCAACTAAATGGGATAAAGAAAATCTTACTAAAAAATCTTCAAAACTACGATTTACAATACTTTATGCCCGCATTTAAATGAGCATGTTAGGTCCAATAGACAAAGGTAGAGCAAAATCCAATTCATACATAATTTATTAATAAGAATCTTTGAATATGTTGCATTAGTGACCCTTTATGCACAGTTATTAGACAGGAAACAGGTAGAAAGAGAAGGAGATGAAGCAAAGGTCCAGCTATAGATGAATCAAGAACTCTATCCTCATAACGCCTCTACATGACAGTATGCAATTAAATGCAAACATCAGCACAGAGTGATGCTGGAGTTACATTTAATAGTACGATTACATTTGACATCACGTAGAAACAAAAGCAAGAACACTGAGGGGGATTTTGAAGGCGGTGCAACCTTCTCCGGTTTTCTGCAACTGCCGAGCATCAACAATTTGCTCTACTTCTCCAGTGGACTCATGAAGGAGATGGAACTAAATGTGTGCCGATCGCCGATCGTTTTCTCTTCTCAGTCACAAAAACAGCTAAAGGATATAATGAAAATTTGTTCTGCTTGAAAAAATAATAATTTCTTTTATTAAAAAACCCCCCCACAAGTATAACACTGCAAACAGCTGTGTAGCTCTGCCAAATCCTGGAGGAGAATGTCAGTGAACGAGTGAATACGAGTTTTGCTTTTTTTTTGTTATTGCAAGCGCAGCAACCAACTGAGATAAGCATTTTAGTTGACATACACAAGGGTAAAAACAAACACGCAAAAACACATGGCAGGGTGGCCAAAGAATGCAGGATTGAAGAGTTAAAAACTCTAATGCATCCCAACGTTACAGGACAACGGCCCTTGAGCCGGAACGCCTCTCCTCTAATGTGATACCAAAATTGATTTGGTATCACATTAGAGGAATTCTGATAAATTCAAGTTTACCTTCTGCCATCCACTTAAGAGATCTAACTGATATGAGTCATCGTAAACTAAACAAACACACAAAAACATAAAATAAAAATGTCTCACCGATGCCTCTGCTTCAACAATAAATCAAGTCGTGTTTTGCCATCACAGCTCAATAAGAACAGCAACCAGTTCACATTCGCACTTCATTCCTGCTGTTCAAAGTGACTGAAACTGGACTGTGGAAATGATGTCCAGTAACGGTAGGTGAATGTGTTTCAACTCACATCAAAACCCTCATTGCTGCCAAAATGAGATTTAAGACCTTCAGATATTGAAAAGACTGGACCTTGCAGCACAAATCAGCTGACGTCAGATTTTTACAACTTATTTTACTATTATGTTTACGGTTTTATTCAGGTTTGATTATGTTTATCCTTCCTGATTGTTTAGTTTGGCAGAAAATTAGCCCCTAGTACATGAAATTTTAAAAGAAAAAAATTTTCCAGATAATTTCTCTAAAAAAAAACAACACACAAGGTTAGCAGGGAGAAGGAGATGAAACGCGTGATCAGAGAGACGTCTACAGGTCTCATTACGGCTCTGAATTATTAAAACAGATGCTGAATGTGGTTATCTGACTGAGGCTGTGATGATCAACAGAAAACAAGGATGTTAGTGATCACATTCACTCAAATGACAAAGCCGTAAACACACGGGGCTGCAAATTTTACAGGCCGTTCTGAAAGAAGCATAAGGTTATTAGAATGTAGCGTCGTGTTTTCAAAGAAGGTCCAATGAGGGCTGGGAATGAGTCCAAGAAATTAGCTTTTGTGGTGGAAAAAAAGATTTATTTATTTTTTCTCCCCGAATATTTTAAAGGGAAACATTACTATAACTGTTCAGTGAATATTTACATTTAATCATACAGTGCAGTCTTAATCTTAACCTACTGCAGAAAGTATTAGAAAACTTTGGTTTGGTTTTTATTGAGATGACGATAAAATACAATAAAATCACGTCGGTGGTAATAAATCCAAAACTACGTATTGGCAGAGACTCATTGAGACATTCCTTTATGTCACAAGGAGTCCTAATTTTGCTCTACAAACAAAACTTACCTATTATCAAATATGCTCCCTCATCATACCTTCTACAATAAGTAATGGAGAGGTGCCGCTAATAAAACAGCAATAACTGTTCAGCTAAATTTAGCATTTAATTATAGAGACGTCTTTTTCTTAAATGACAATGTTTTCAAGCGGAGCAATTTGCTTACGTTCTAAGCTAATTATTACATGATCATGCTTTGGTTTGGTATGAATCACTGGTGATTTAGTTTGCAGCGCAGGGTTTTTCCAGTTGCAGTCGACAAAACTTTAAGACATAGTTGTTTGACCGCTTCAACACTTTGCATTGAATGTCATAAATTTTAACGGTAAGTGTTTCAGCTGCTCTTTTTAAGCCCCTCAGCTTTAACAACAGCCTTCTGGGAAACGAGCATGTCATGTGAAGCAGTTTAGCTTATCTAACCATTTTTTTTATTCATGTATGTGCAAAATTGGATTCCACCTAGCAAAGGGACAAATAAATATTTTTTTTATTTTTATCAACGTTATTTTCATACCCTAAAGAAACACATTGCTCCAATTTTTTCTGCTGAAATAAGAAAATAAAATAAAACTAAAGAAACCTTATGTGGCTTTGTCCACATTTCCTCTTCTAAGCACAGTTACAATATTGTTTTGGTCAGGTAGAAGGATAAACAGGAAATGTGTAAAACAAAGACAAACTTCAAAGAACGAACTCTAAAAAGACGTTCTGGAGAAAGATCGATCCAAGATTATTTTAAAAGAGTACAAGAACATTTGGTGCCATGGAGCCAACAGTTTTGGTTTTCTTTTGTCTCACAAGATTAGGACTTTCCTGACTGAAGTGATACTAAGCCCATTTGTGTTCTTGTGTGTGTGTGTTACATTCAAATGTTTTTAGAGGAGACATTTTTTTTCCAGGTTTGGATGAATTCTATGAAGAGGGAAACTGACTTTCAGGACCTAACAACTGCATGCACATTGGATCAGCACATCCCCTGAGGGAAAGGGCTAGTAAGTGTATTTTAAGCTTTGTGCTCGGTAATAGAGCATAAAGTCACAGAGGGGGTAAATATGTCTTTAAGCTCCGATTCTAACTCTCCCTTTGGGGGCTGAAGGCCACAGGCTCTAGCAGTGAGGGGGGCGGAAAGGTGCCGGCTAATGACATCTTGCCTGCTAACAAGGAAGAAAAACGCAGCCAACACGGGTACTGCATGTACCGCTGTGGGTAGTGAGTTTGTACTTCCACATGTATGGGCTCCAATCAATGATTAAACCTTACGGACAAAACAAAAACACAAGATTCCCTGTTAAAGAAGCCCAGAAGTAGGACACACACTCGCGCGCAAAGACCAAAACGACACACTGAGACGTACAAGTCAGCAGTGAGAATCTGTAACTTCTACATGATGCAAAGTGAGTGCCAGAGCCAAGCTGCAGATGCGCGCTCCGTGGATTTCCACCCTCTGGTGATTTTCGAACCAAAAACACATTTCATACTTGCAAGTGGAACAGAGACAGAGACTCTGAGATAACGTGTGCTCGTGAGGGTTTGTACACGCATGCATGCATGCATACATGCCCGTGTGTTTCCACAGTCTTCGAGCCGTCCACACACACAAAAAACAACAGGCTAATGGTGTTACTTTTCCCCCCCCCCACAAGTTACGAGTCAATTTCAAAGGGTTGCGCCTGGTGCTGCTCTGCTATTTCAGGAGCAGATCGAGGCTGATCTCCCATCTGTTTCTGTTACCGCCAATGCCAAGGTGCATTAATCATCATGCTTTTACCATTCTGCCCTCGTTTAACTATTTATTCGAGTCTCAAACACACAGAGAGATTTAAGCTTTCGCCATTATGAGAGCAAAGCACGCCGACAACAAAGCAAGAGAGGCATTCAAAATTTATAAGAGGAGGAGGAGCAGACTGGATGTTCGGTATTTACTTCTAGGTTACTATATATACATATATATATATATGTATATATTTATTTATTTTTTCTTAACCATGGGAAAGAGTTAGGTATCAATTAACTTTATAAGCACAGGGTTCAGTGCTGCAAAAAAAAGCGAAAAAAAAAAAAAGCCGGTATTAAACATACTGCTTTTAAGCCAACATCTCTATTTTTTTCTCTAGTGCATCATGTTTAGATAGGGAACCCACATGCAGAGACTTAACAGAGTTATTTTAATGATAAACAGCAAAATCACCGGGACAGAGAATTGCAGCCTTGAGAAGATTGTTGAGTGAAATCCATTCCAGAAGAGCCACCAATTCTAGACATATGCTATAAATGTTGCATTCCTTGAGTCAAGCCACTCCTGAACCAGAGACAACATCAGAGGCATCTTACCTGGGCAAAGGAGAAAAGGAACTGGATTTTTGCACAATGGTGTCCAGAGTCAAGTTTCCAGATGAAAGTTAATTCTGCATTTCATTTGGAAATCAAGGTCATCGAATCTGGAGGAAGAGCGGAGAATCCAGAGAATCCACGTTGCTTGAAGTCCAAAGTGAAGTTTCCACAGTCAGTGTCGGTTTGGGATGCCCGTGTCATCTGCTGGTGTCGGTCCGCTGTGTTTTCTGAAAGCCACAGTCAATGCGGCATCTACTAGAAAATTTTAGAGCACTGCACGCTTCCCTTTGTTGTATGGAGATGGTGATTGTACTTTCCAGCTGGACTTAACTGCTCACACTGCCAAAGGAACCAAAAGCTGGTCCAATGGCAATGGTGTTCCTGTTCTTGATTGGTCAGTCAACTCCTCTTTCATGAACCCTTTAGAACAGGGGTGTCAAACTCCAGTCCTCTTCTTCTTCTTCTTCTTTTCTATTATGGCGGATCACAAGCAACTTTAAGGTGCATACCGCCACCTACTGTACATGAGTGTGTAGCTGCATTACTTCACATCTATTAAATTCTATTTTTTAATTTTGTATTCTTAAGATAAATAAACAATGCTTTCCTTAATTTGTGAATATCTGTTATGTTTCCTTCATTTCCTAATATACCTTTTAGATTCCATTCATGCCCTATACTTCTAACTATTCTCTTTAATTCTTTCCTTTTGTGTTCATATGACTTACAGTTCATCAGAATGTGTTCTACATTTTCTTTCTCTCCACATCTCTCACATTTATCATTATTTTTCCTCCCTATTAAATAAAGCATGTCATTTAAGTAGGTATGACCTATTCTTAATCTACTAATTATTATTTCTTCTCTTCTGTTTCTTTCAATAATGCTTCGAATTTGAACTGACTTTTGTACTTCATATAATCTTCTTCCTTTCTTATCTTCATTCCATATTTTTTGCCATTCCTCCATTTCTTTACTTTTAATAAGTGATTTCCCTTCCCCTTTCCCAAAAGGAATTAACATTGCTATTTCTCCTCTAAAGCCCTTTTAGCTAATTTATCTGCCTTTTCATTGCCTTTTACTCCTTCATGTGCTGGCACCCAACAAAACCAAACATCAATGCCACCCTATATAATCTAAATAAAATATGATGAATTTCTAATACCAGATCTTTTCTATTATTTCCTTCTCCTTGATACTTTCTACTACTGCTTTGGAATCTGTGCACACCACCACCCTGTCTGGTCGAATCTCCTCCACCCACTGTAAGCTTAATATAACTGCCACCATTTCTGCTGTAAAAACCGACAATTGATCTGATATTCTTTTAGTAATTCATTTTTTAATCTCTGGAATTTATTTTCCTATTCCCACTTATCCTTTTAAATTCTTAGAACCATCTGTATAAATTTTAAGATAATTATTATATGTATTTCTTAAATAAATATCAGTCTTTATCCCTATTTCATTTAAATTCCAATCATTTTTCATTATGCTAATTTTCAAATCTACATTAACCTCTGGTATTAACCATGGAGGAATAACGCTAGTTGGATTAAATTGAGCTATTTCCTTGTCCTCCAATCCATACATTTTAATCCATTTCCTAACCATCCATCCAAATCCATTACTTTGGAACTTCACATATTCCCAACAATTTTGTAGATAATTGAATTCACATATCATCTATATTACTTTTAATTTTCATCCAAAATGCTAAAGCTAGTTTAATTCTCCTCATTTCCAGAGGAGTTTCACCAGATTCAATTAAAAGATCATTAATAGGTGTTGTTTTTATTGCTCCTATACAAATACGAAAAGCACAACACTGTAATCTTTCTATTCTTTGTAATGATGTTTTAGCTGCTGCTCCATATATAATACTGCCATAATCTATTATTGCTCTCATGAGAGCCCTGTATATGCTTAATAATGACTGTCTATCTGCCCCCCAATTATTTCCAGCCACAGCCTTTAATAGATTAATAACTTTTTTACACTTGGTTTCTAATTTATCTATATGTATTTTCCATGAGTAAGAACTGTCCAACCATAAACCTAGATATTTATATTCTGTTACTCTTTCTAAAGTCTGTCCATATAATGTTATTGTTTCTATATTAATATTTCTCTTCTTTGTGACAACCATATAACAAGACTTGCTTGCTGATAATTTAAAACCCCATTCATAAGACCATTTTTCTACTTTACTAATTGCTTTTTTAATATTTTCTACCACATGTTTAATATTTTTCCCTTTCATCCATATGGTCCATCATCTGCATATAGTGCAGATTTTATACATTATCAGTATCATAGAAAATATCATTGATCATAATATTAAATTGGACTAATTACACTACCTTGAGGTATTCCATTTTCAACATTAAATTCATTTGAATAGTCATTCCCAATTTTACTCTTATTTTTCTATCTAGCAGAAAATTTGCTATCCAATTATACATTCTCCCACCTATTCCCATCTGTTTCATTTTTATAAGTAATCCTTCTTTCCATAGTGAGTCATATGCTTTTTCTATGTCAAAAAATACTATAATCATTATTTCCTTCATTTTTAAAGCTT
The DNA here is from genome assembly GCF_019740435.1 of Gambusia affinis. Lineage (NCBI taxonomy): Eukaryota > Metazoa > Chordata > Actinopteri > Cyprinodontiformes > Poeciliidae > Gambusia > Gambusia affinis. Next base: position 24,147,550 of record NC_057873.1, read on the forward strand.
TCTCTATGTCATTACTGACTCTAGTTAGAGCATCCATTGTTGATTTTCCTGTTCTGAAACCACATTGGTATCCATTAATTAGATTATTCTTCTCAAGGAAGTATCCTAATCTATTAACCATTATTTTTCCATCCATTTACTTAAATGAGAAGTAAGAGCTATTGGTCTGTATTATTTGGACAGGTAGGATCTTTACCTGGTTTATTAAATGGTAAAATTATTGCCCTTTTCCAACTATTTGGTATCGATCCTTCTTTCCATATTTTATTAAATAATTTTAATATTAATTTCAGTGTTACTTCCGGTATTTGTCGAAACATAGCGTAGCATAATTGATCCTCCCCTGGAGCTGAATATCCTGTCCCTTTCAATACTGTTTTTATTTCTTTCATGGTTATATTCATATCTAATGTTGACATAGATTTTTGACATTTTTCTAGTGAATTTTTATGATTTCCTAGTTTTTGAATCATCTGCCTTCTATGAGTATCTGTCAAGTGATCACCACTATGAACTGCCGCAAATGTCTCTCTCCTAATAACTCTGCCTTATCTTTATTTAGAACTAATACCTCCGGTCCTCTAACTAAGGATGGAATATTAACATTGTTCTTTTTCCCCATCATTTTTCTTAACATTGACCAAACATTCTGTAAATTTATTTCTGAACCTATTGATGAACAATAGTCTCTCCATGTTTTCTTTTTTGCATCCTTTATGGTTTTCCGAGCCTTTGCTCTTTTCCTTTTATAATCAATAAGGTTTTCGATTGTTAAATTTTTCTGTAATATTTTAAAAGCTTTATTACGATCTTTAATTGTTTTACTACATTCATTATTCCACCAAGGAACTACTTTCTTCTGACCTTTCACTTTTATTTTTGGAATGCTATAATTTGCAGCATTTAAAATATGTTCTACTATTTGATTTGTACATTCTTCAATATTACCTTTTAATGTTACTATATGACTTGTTTCTTCACATTTTGTTTTAAATTTAAACCAATCAGCTTTATTAAAGCACCATCTTATTAATGTTAACTCTTCTTGTCTATTTATATTATCATTAATTATTGTACTCACTGGAAAGTGATCACTCCCTAGTGTAGACTCCCATTTAACATCCCATTCACATGCACTAACTAGGCAGTTAGATATTAATGTAATATCTAGACATGAAACTGTATTTTTATGTATATTTACTCTTGTACCTTTTCCATTATTAAGACAAACTAATGACCTTTCATCCATTAATTCTTCCACTATTTTACCATTATGATCTGTCTTCTTGCTACCCCATAGACTGTTGTGAGCATTAAAATCTCCACACTTCTCTTCTATGAATTTTCCCTATTTCCTTAAATATTTCACTATCAAGATTTTTACATGGATTATAATAATTAATGATTTTAATATTTCCGTGTTTCTTTAAATTAAATATTTCTATATTAATACATTCTAATTGTTTATTTAATGAGTCTTTCTTATAAGCTATTCCTTCCTTAATTAAGGTGGCACATCCTCCACCACTACCATTACTTCTATCCTGTCTTTCTATGTTATATCCAGGAATTTTAAAATCTAAATTTGAATTTAACCATGTTTCTTGTATACATATTATATCTGGTATTATTTCTAATTCATAAATATACTTTTTAAATTCTTGTCCATTAGCTATTAAACTTCTGGCATTTCATTGAACAATATGAAGAACCATTAGAAAAGCTTGTATCCTATTTCAAACCATTTTCTGTTATTTCAGTGGCACTCAAAATAGTTTGTATCTGATCTGCTTGAATTTCTTTCATATCTAGGAACCTCCCTGCTGCTGTTACTATTGCTTTTATTTTATCACTTTTCTTCTTCATTTGGATTGTAACATTAATAAAATAACATATATATGCTACAAAGTTTTCTTTTTTCACCATCAATGTATTTTCCTCTACTTTACATTTATGCAAACATGTATTATATGTATTTGTTGTTGGCATTAGTATTTGTCTCTGATCATTCAGTCCTTGATTTGTGTTCCGAGAAGTGTAACTTTGATCTGTTTCTCCCAGCCTCATTCCTCTTGAACTATCTTTCTTTACTCTTTTTAATGCTTCTGCATAAGAAACTCTTTCTGTTATCTTAATTTTCTGGGCTTCTCTGGCTTCCCTTTGAACTATACATCAACCATAGCCTGCACTATGATCACCTCCACAGTTACAGCATTTGATTTTACCGTCTTTGTCACAATTTCCAAATTAACGTGGACCTCCACATCTTGCACATCTAATTTTTCCCTTACATTCTTTTGCAATGTGTCCCATTCTTTGACAGGTAAAACATCTGAGCGGTTTCGGGATGTACTCTCTAACTTTATAGTTCATGAATCCTAGCTGAATATTTTCTGGCATGTTATTTTCAAACTGTAATATCACAGCCATAGTATCTTTGAGTTCCCCTTCTCTTTTACTTTTAATCCTGGTGGCATTTGTTATTTTCCCTCCTTTGATTTCATTCTTCACCTCCTCCATTGACATTTCAAGTGGAACTCCTGAAATTACTCCTCTCAACCTTGCCATATAACCTGGTATATATGATTTAATTCTTTCTCCCATTAAAGTTTTCATATTTATTATCTTCTGTTGTTGTGCCTCACTGATAGCTTGTATTATCACTTTTCTGTTGTTCATGATTCTAGCCCGTTTTGATTTTTCCTATCTCTACCTCTATTGCTTTGGTTATCTTTATCGGATGAATATAACCCCTTTCTTGCTGAAATTCCACCACAACTTTGTATTCTACTTCTGTATTACTATTATCTTGTTCTCGCGAACTCACTCTTTGGTTTATTTTTGTCCTTTTACTGCCTTCCGCTCCTGGCTCACTTTCATCCGACCAACTTCTTGCTCTTTCATGTCTCTTTCTGATTGTTCTTTTCATTTTTGCTGACCTCGCTATCATCCACTCCATTTCATTTCCACTATTTCCTCCTGATGTAGAAGTCATGCTACTACAGTCAATGTACAGCTTATGTGATCCACCAAATCAGCTCCTACCGCCTTCTTTGTTTGTTGTGTTCAAATGTCCGCCTTTCCGCCTAGTCACCGCCTACCAAAACAACTCCAGTCCTCAAGGTGTCCTGCAACTTTTAGATGTGCCTCTGCTGCACCACACCTGATTAGAATAATTAGGTCATTAGCAAGGCTCTGGAGAACTGATCCACACAAGGAAGAGGTAATTAAGCCATTTCATTCCAGTGTTTTGTATCTGTGACACCTGTACTTTAGAAAATCAATAAACTGTTAAGATGAAGATTAGAAAGGCAACTATCAAAGCAATCTGGGTTTCCACAACACCTACATAGCACCACAAGCTGATCATCTCTATGCCACGGTGCATTGATGCAGTAATTCATGCAAGAGGAGCCTCAACTAAATACTGAGTGCATAGAAATGTACATAGCTTCCAGGAGGCTGGCATTTGTGCTTAAAAGATCCATTTCTCATTGGACCAATTAAGTATTCTACTTTTCTGAGTCACTGGATTTTGCGTTTTCTTTTGCTATCAGCCAAGTTCCTTTAAAATGCAACAAAAAAAACAATAAAAGCTTGGAATATGCTATGCTGTGCAATAAATCTCTAGAAAATCACAGTTTCACTTTATGAGACGACTGGCAGGAAATATTGCTCTTTTACGCAAAACAGTTTTTTTTCTGAGATGCACTATGTTAAATTATAGAGGCAAATAGGGAACAGCAAAGGCAGAATGCAGAAAGAAGATTATGATATTATAGGGTAGTGTTTTCTAAAGATTTTCTTCGGGGCCCCTCTATGGATTACAATAAAATCCCTCCCCCCCCAAAAACAAAAAAAACAAACAAAAACAAAAAAACAACTGGGCACACACATCGTTCAACCAGACATAAACCTATAAACATATTTTGTTTTCAAACTCCATTGAAGTTTATTTCACACTTCAGGTTGCATGAAAACACACTACAAACCATCTTTACAGTGAAAACGTTTTTTTTTCTTTTGTTTTTTTCATTCCCCCTACAATGGCACTGCTCCCCCGCTAGGGGGCGTGCTCCACACTTTGGGAACCACTGTTATAGGGAATGGCTGTGAAGGAGAGTGTAAAGCAGACTTGGGAAAGGTGAATGAAAAACACTGGAGAACAACTTAGACACAAGGAAACTACAAATGAAGTTAAAAAGAACCATTTCAGAAAAATCAAATCCAGTCAACACAAAGGACAGAACTTAAAATGAATTTCACAACAAGTAATGAACAGACAAGGACATGATCAGAATGCAAAGAAGAAAACTTAAATCCAAACCCAGAAGGATCATGACAAAATGTTGTATTTTGTAAGTAGAAAGTAATCCTGTGTGTAAATTAACCTATATAATGTCTCATTTGGGGAATTAAGTTACTGAAATTAAATTTTAATCTATTTTATTGAATGCGTCTATACAGCTTTCCACTTTTAAGATGAGTGAAATTCCTCAATGAATCAGTTTTTTTTTTGTTTGTTTGTTTTCCTCACTTTATTCAACAATCACAGATAATTCTCAGGTGAATTCAGGCACGTACATTTCACTGACAACAATCCCAAAGCCATAAATCGGAATGCTCCCTTCCTGAATGAACTCCCTTGAGTAAATCAATGAATTGAGCTGAGCCGTTTTGGAGTCTCAGAGCGGTAATGAATTCAATTCTGCCTTTGAAAGACAGGTTTGCATCTGATAGCATCTCAATCAATCGCTCCATTAGTTAGGATCTGTTGCCGCTTGCTACAGACGAAGATATCTTGGGAAAACCATGGCTGAGAAGCATGGAAGGGGAGAGAAAACAGGGTAAACAAGGGAGGATTCAAGCCCACTTTTATCTAGATCGCAGGCACAGCAGCCCGGCTGATCATCTACAATTTCAAAAGGAGTAATTGCAGATTTGAAAAACGAGCCCAAAGACATATGAACCAGGCCAGAGAAAGACAGAGGCATTCACCAGAAAGATTGTTTGATTTCCTTTTTTAACCAGCCTTACAAAGCCTTGAAAACTGATTAACATGCCTTGAACTTTTCTATGTTTTGCTACAAAAACTGTAACATGCATAACTCAACCTCATAAACAAACTGCAATAAGGAGTTTGTTGTTTATTCTCTCTTCTGAAAAAGTAAAATAGCACAACTCCAAACTGAGCAAAATCCGTCCATCCAACTGAACTGACAAGAGCAAGTGAAGAAGCTGGTTTTAAGGAAGCAGCCCAAGAGGCACATGGTATCTCTGGAGGAGCTGCACAGACACACAGCTAAATCTATTGACAGGACAACTATTACTTATTAACTCCTCCCCTTGATGGGAGAACGGGTCGAGGTAAAAACAATGCAGGGCAATCCTCGATGAAAATCAGTTTGAACCTGCAGAAAGTTTGACAGGAAGTCAAGTTTTTGTCATCTGGGTGGTTGTCCATGTCGCCCATATCAGAAACCGCCATTGGTTTTGGAGCGAGATGGCGAAACATGAAACTGCTGCTGTACAAATTACTCAAAAAGTTGTTGCTAAGGTAACCAAAGAGAAAGTGTGTTACTTCATGCCGGAGGTTGAGCGGCTTAATTCTTTCCTTTGGGAGACTGACATCTCCCAAAATGCTCTACGGTTCTGGAATGGAGTTCAGTAAAGCGATTGAATATTCTGTCAAATCTATTATCTACTGTTATCTACTGTTTATTCATGATATAAATTGTTACGAATTTATTGTCCAGCTCTAATAACCACTTTTTTTTCCCCACACACTTCCTGTTGGTCTGTGACAGAAAACACACACACACAAAAATACATAGGAGTTTGTGGTAGGAATGTGACTTTTTGCCTAAATACTTTTGCAATATGCCGATGTCTGAGCCTTGGAACGTTAATCAATAAGAGATGATGACCTCACCATATTTTGTGAGATAAAGGTTCCTGTGTGTGTTAACTTTAGGAAAACAATAGCCTAAATAATAATAATAATAATAATAATAATAATAATAATAGGTTAAAAATCAAAACAACCAGCCACTCTGTACCTGTCTGGGCGTTCTCTCTGATTTACTTCGGCACCACTCCCAGTCCGTCAGCTCGATTTTCCTGCACTCCTCGTGCGAGAGCCTCCTCTCCGGTCCGTCGAATACCGACGACGAGTCGTTCAGAGGGTGATCCTTTTCCCGCAGGTGGGAAGGCAGCGAGGGGACGCAGTGGAATTCCTCATCGTCCCTGTGGTTGACGTGGGGGAGAGCAGGATGATCAGCCAGAGGCCCCCCTACGCCGGACTCCAAGAAGAGACCGGCGTGAGACGAGCTGTTTGCCGGCAGCGGGGTGCTGAAATCAAAAGTGGGGCCCAATCTCGAGAGCCCGCCGGGTTCCAGTGCGTCGAGTCGTGCATTTGGGAAGTCGCAGTTAAAAAAGCTGTGATAAGTGGGTTTTTCTATAGGAGGGCTGCTTAGAGACTTGGTGGCATGTGACAGCTTATAGACTCCATAGCCTTGCTGAAAGGAAAGGTTGAACTCAAATCTTCTTTTCATCTCTATAAGGAAGACAGCAGAAACATAAATAAAAACCACACACACACACACAAAATGAGAAACTTGAAGCTTTCTTTTTCTCCTTTAAAACCTACTATGAGTCATGTTTAAAGTTTTATTGTGCTCGAGCAATCACAATTGCTAGATTGCGTCTTTGTACCTGAAGGTTCCTGTGCCGGATCCCGCTTGCAGTTAATGAAGCAGCCACACGGCATATGGATCCAGCGCTCCGACAGCACGAACAGGGGAGTGACCGCAGGTGCAAGCAGAGTGAGAAAGAAGCTCAGGGTCTCCAGAGAAGAGCTGCGCGCGTTCACCGCATGCCGTATGAGGACCAAAGTCTGTGAAAGCGAGAGGGAAGACGGAATTGATTCACCCAGAAGTGAGACATACAAAATGCATGAGGAGTTGGAAGGGAAGGAGACACAAAACCTTCATCAACAAAAAAAAGGCTTTTCATTTATTTTTTTAATTGATTGCGTTTTTGTTCATTCTACCTGACCAGAAAAGAGTCACACATTGATATGTTGTGGTTCCGTTTTAGCTTTTGGAACAGCTTCGGTTCTTTGTGGCATGTAAACAAAAACAAACTTATGTTGTCTGAAGTAATTTTTCTCAAGGATATTGTAATAACTGTTGTATTTGAACAGTCCTCTCAAGTACATCCCAATTATTCTAATTGTTTACATCATCATTTTTACTATAAGTATATGTTATTTTATTTTATACTTTCTTAAAAGGGACTTTGTTAAATTGTGTATGGTATGGTTGGTGTGTGCACTTTCTATTGGCCAATCCATGCAGGAAAATGACCTCTTCTGCTCACCAAACATTATATGACCTGGCTATAAAAAGGATGAAGCACATGATATTGCAGAACCTGAATATGATAGACTGAGTAAACTACAGATCACGATTACAGGCTTATACAGATGCCTGCAACTCTTTACCTTACAAACTGAAGCCTTTTTTCATTAATTTTTCTAATAAGTGTCACATGATTATTTTTGCCACATGGGTTTCGTTCACTTTATATACACATTTACAGATACGTTACTGAGATGCATTCAATACTGCAGCACTCATAATTTTATCTCATGGAAAATAATTCTATGGAATATGTAATACAAGTTAGAGCCAGCCTATATCATGCACATACATGCCACTGCAATAGAATTTGAGTAAGTGCTGCTTAAATGTCATATTCCTGAATCTCAGGCTTCTCTGTGCAGGTGCTCTGTCTGCGCTGATGAAGATTCATTCACCTTAACAAGCTGAATGCTCTAAGTGGATTTGCCGGCAAGGCGGTCTGATCTTTTTTCAGCTGAATTGAGTTAATAGATTTTTGACAACTTGGGAGACGCTCTCAGACTCTACATAGGTCATTGAACTTTCAACCCCAGATAATCAGACAATTGTTAAGTAAATACAGTATTGCCAAAATATTGGCTCAAAGTGAACTGAATACATTTGCCCGTCCAGAGATGGTCTGAGTTTCAATGCGGCCCTAATCATAACTTCACTTGGGGCCTCAACTCCACACAAACATTATAAACATATAGCAGAAGATAAATTATGGAATCTATAGGCCATTTCTCAAATTTACTAATTTGGTCCGGCAGTTCTGTCCAGAGTGTAATAGGAAAGAAGATAGAAACTTGTGTATTGAAGAGCTTGCAGTTAAATTAACTATGACATATGACTCAAGCATAGATAAGCAGCAGAAATTATTCAAATGATGACAAGTTAGCAACAACTGTGAAACTAGGGGGGCTAAGAATTACACTGAGTTATGCTTGGACCAACACTGTGCACCAGACAGATTTTGTATTATTTTTTAAAGAATTTTGGGAGGTTATCAATTTACTTTTACAATTTACTACACAAAATTATATGAAAATACACTGATGTGTGGGGGGTTTTAATGTGACAAAATGTGAAATGTTTCGAGGGTTCTTTTGGGAAGCACAATAGTTCTTGGTAGAGCAAGTTCCAAAGATGTTTTATTTTATTTTTTGTTTCTTTCTTTTCTTTGGTAATGCTGCTTACCATCATCGGCATCCATAAAATCACTCGAAGAACCGCCAGAATCATGGAGAAGCGCTTCTGCGCGAACACAACAGGTGTATCTCCGACGGAAGCCCCCCTACGCCCGCCGGCGGACACGGGGGAAAGGCCGCTGTCCTCCTTCTCTCTCATCCCCGTCCCGCAAGAACTCGGGCTCAGCTCGTTGTACGCTCCGAAACTTCTGTCCAGACTGTCCCGGGAGAACGACGACGGGAGCTCACAGAGGTGAGCGGAGCCGCTCAGTCCCCTCGCCATGTCCAGATAGCTCGGGTAGAGTAACGTCCTCTGGGGCTCTCTGGAGCACAGCAGCTGATACGTGAGGGGAATGAAGAAACCCAGAAAGCCACAGAAGCACAGGAGATACAACGAGAAGAGCAGCAAGGTGTAAAAGCTGTCGCTCTTCGGGAAACAGCCGAGAGAGGCCGGCGCGAAGCTGCCCCATCCGCACAAAGGTAGCACGCTCACGGTCAGGCTCACCGCCCACACGCCGCCGATAGCCCACATGACTCTCAACGGCCGGCGGACGGACTGGAGCACCCCGAATCTCTTGGTGACATAAAAAGTATAGGCTGCTATGAGGCACGCCTTCATGTTGCTGGAAACCCCCTGGAACACGTAAAGAAGTCCGGACAGAGTGCACAGACCGCCAGACCCCTCACCCCGCCGGGTCTCCCACTGCAGGAGCATGAAGAGGGAGAGGGGGACCACGCTGAGCAGGTCGTCCACCGACATGGAAGCCACTATGACACACAGCGAGGTTTTCCTCCTCATCCGGAGGAGCGAAAGGAGCGAATACACGCCTCCAATTAAGGTGGCGGCGGCGATGGTTACGCACAAGCCGAAGAGGAGAATCTGGATCCGTCTCTCCATACCGGAGGGGTCCGCTTTGTCCGAGCTTGCCGTGGAGAGGTGGCTCTGGTTGGGCGAAGGGGAGCTCTCGTGCGTCGTGGACATTTCCCTCCCCCTTTTTTTTTTAATTTAATTTAATTTTATTTTTTTGGGGTTGATTTTAGTTTTGACTGTTAAAAACAGTCAGGTCAGCTTGTAAAGTTTGTCTTGCAGCTTGTTTAAAAAATATATATAATTTTTAAAAAAAATCACAGTGGTGTCGGTGGGAGGAAGATCAGAAAGCGCACTATCCCCACTTGCGATCCACCCGGGGACGCGCGCCTACCCAAACCTCTCCCCGTCCTCTGGATGTGGAGTTCCGCTGGTTTTACCGTGTCGGCTGGCAGGAAGGAAGGCGGGCAGGCAGGCACTTGTCTTCACCGCGCACACAGCGTAACCGGAGCATCTCTCTGGTTTCCAGCAGCTGATTTACGCGCTGTCGTCATCACCGTTTCCTATCACGGCAGTCAATTGGGGAGGGAGCCTAACGCAGCTCCACTACCAGCGTGGAGCCGGTGCATTAGACAGCTGTTTCATTTATGGCAGGAGTCTGTTCTCGGGTCAGTCCAATACTGACACTGCAAGCTGGCTGAGAGGCATTTCGCTACATCTGCATACTAATGAAAGAGAAACATGGACGATTTTTAAAAATCTGTCTGCACATGAATAGATAAATGAGTTTGAATTTGTGTTCAAGGTGACCAACATTTTGCCCTTTTAATCCATGTGAACTCTAACAAAACTACTATATTTTTTTGATCATTTTATTTAAAAGAACAATGCAAGGTACAAGAAAAGGAAGAGGAATGCTCAACAGTTTTCAAATGTTTTTAAGAATCACTTTTAAATAGTGTGGAAAGGCTTTCTCCCCCAATTTACCATATCTAGTCATTACAAATTTTACCCAGTCTTCTTTGCAAAATAGCTGAAATTCATTCTGATTACAAAAAGCGCATTTTTTTTTCTGTATGTTTTCAGTTTTAAATGAGATTAAAATCTAGACTTTGATTGTGTGAATATGGATCTAAAACATTCAGTTGCCCCAGATGGACAGTGTTTTCACTGGGACATTCAGTGTTTGTTTAATTCCACAGTGTAACAAAAAAAAACCCAGTTTATTCTCATCTGACCCGAAGACCTTTTTGTTCATGTTTTCTGAATCTTCATGACTTACAGGAAACAATAACTTCTTATGACATTCTGTCAAGAATATAGATCTCTTTTTTTGCAACCCTTTAATAAAAGTAAAACTTTTTGAGTGCACATAATAGATTCAGCCACCCGAGCTGTGGACGTTAAAGGTGTGCAACACACCATATAATTGGCATCAATCCAATGCCATGTAATCGGATAGATCCAATATAACTAAGATACCGATACGTTTTCTTAGTTAAGTTTTATATATTCTCAAACTTCTGTCATTTAGGTTCTTCCTTTCATCTTGTTAAAACTTGGATTTTAACAAAATGATTACAATTTGGATTCCATTCATTGGAGTTTACAACATACTTTATTAACATCTTGACATGACAAACAAACAGAAAGAGAAAGAACAAATTTGCGTTCATCTGTTCCTAAATAAGGTGCTAAGAAATTTCATTTGAGGTCAAATAGACACTATTTTAAAAGCCGTGAGAGAAACTACAACAGAAAAAAGAAAAAAAAGATTTGATATTATCATGCTAATGTTGATCTAATACGGACACCAACTTGGTATCGATGCCGTCGATATTTTAGATTTGATCCACCTCCTCTTAAGAAGATGTCTCCAACAAGTCAAAGCTGGTGTGTTCCTCCTGGTTGAATCTCCATTTAATCCTCTCTCTTCACACAACCTGTCAGATTAAGTTTGATGATCAAGTCTTGAAAAGCTCAAACGATGCTCCTTTGGGATGCTTGAAGCTCGGGATGTGTTTTATCACCTCTGTTTTAGATTTTGCAGCTTTATTCCCGGCCTGTCCACTGCATTGATCTTGCTCTGTAACAAACCTCAGGTGTGGTGTTACTGTAGTGCTCTTAAAAGTGTTTTCGATGGTGAGGAGATTACATAACCAAGATTATTCTTTTAATTTAATCTAAATATGGAAAGGTAAGTGATTAGCTGTTAGAGATCGCTGCAAATTAGATTAGGACGCTAATGGAGATGTTTCTAGGCCGCAGGTTGTGTGTTCACGCTCTTTAGTAGCAGTTCAGAGATGTACTGCTGTATTCTGAGGAGTTTGTAATCTACAGGCATGCCTCATTACAGTTGTAGTGAAAGGACAAATATGATTTAGATGGGATTTAAAGAGTATTTGTCACCAAATAGAAAAAGAGGTCAGCATGCCGGGATTGGATTTACCTCTCGTTCGCATTTACTGTCAGAAAGGAGAGGCGCTCGCAAAGCACGAGCACAAAAGTACACGATAATGAAATTAAAAAAGAAAGTTAACCTGGCTTCACCCGGCCTAATGGAAGCCGTCCTACAAAAGGTCATCATTATCTTGTTTGTCACCGAGACACAGCAGTTCGATGAGTTATTAATAAGCCTGATGTTCTGTGAGCTGTAGGTTTAAGAGGGAACACCAATGGTGGATTCAGCCAACCAAAATAAAGCTCCTAGTGGGGGAAAAAAAAAAAGTTAAACTATGAGAGCATGAGAGAGAGTCTGCTTGTGCGTGTAAATCCTCGTCTCATCTCTCCCTGTGGTGCTCAAGGATTTTCAGGCTGAAGGACTCCTCACTCTGCCCAAAAGGGTTCATGGGTGTTCATTCATCGACTCTGAGGTCCAAAAATAGTGACAGGCTTAGTGTGCTGTGTTTATTCCTTTTCTCCCCTTTTCAGCAGGACACATTCAGAGGTTTTCATGCATTTCACAAAACCCCTGTGTTATTAAATTACGCTCATCTGTCCATCCCGTGCTCTGTGTGTGACACGACTGCAAAACATGAATGTGATGAATGCACCTGACCTAAGGCCTTAGAATTACATCCGAGTCGAGCTAAGTGACTTGCAGCCGGCCTAATGATTCAACTCTCTCCGGGGCCACGAGAACACACGCAGAGGAACATGAGAGGACGAAAAAACCTGACCCACGAGCATACAGAATCACCAAAAACTCACAAACGCACACGCCGGCACACTCGTACACGCACGCACACACCGAGAGCAATTTCACACATCAATGTGACCTACTTTGCGTGAGCGCGCGTGTGTTGACGTGCGTCGCATGCATGGTTCGTTCACGTGGGGTGGGGGAGAGAGAAAGGTGAGAGTGCAAGTCTGTAAGGTTGTCACAGAGAAGTGCGCTGGGGAAATGTGATGAAAACGAATCCGTTAGGAAATATGAAAAGCTAACACCCTGACAAGTTGCATCCAGTGATCTATTAATAGAGGAGAAACTCTATGTGTATTTCATGTGGATATTGAAGATGAAACGACAGAGGTGACACACCAGCAGATAAAAAAAAGAAAAGAAATCTAATTAAGACAGCATTAGATCATTTATTGACGTCATTAAAATGCAGAAGAATATTTATAGAAAATGACATAAATATTCACTTTTATGAATATAAAAGTTGCAGTTATAGAAAAATGCAGTATTTATTTTAGGAACATTATTACCAAGTGGAACACACAGTAGATTAATTACACACTGGTTTTGAAAGTCTTTATTTCTGTAAATTATGATTGTCCATTTAAAATTAGTGAAAACGTGTCACTTAAAGCTGCAACATGTAACTAATTAAAAAAAAGTTTTTCTTTTTTTTTTTTTTACATGTTTGTTATATGGTATGATAAATTGCAGGATTCCAAATGCAGGAGCAGCAGAAGTGGAGAGTTGATTATGAAGAATGTTTAATGAAAAAATGCTGGACAAACTTTCAAAATCCCAGGGAGCCAGAAGTGTTTAATTACTGGGAGAGTGAATGTGGAACAATGGACCAGGGCTGATTGGCTAACTGATTGCAGGTGTGAAGGGAGAGAGAGAGAGAGAAAGAAAGTGTCACAGGGGGGCAAGGGAGAGCATAGGAGGAATTAGGAAATAAATAGGACACTAAAGAATAACTAGACCTAAGAAACATTAAACATAATCAAATCACCAAAATAACCCAGAATCTGACATAAAACTGTCTTGATGTTGTGACAGCACAACTTGGGATCAATAATCTGAAAAAATCCTGAGCTACAAAAAACCCCCCATAGTTTTGTAAAAGTTACATACTGCAGCTTTAACATTAGAACATTACATCAGACGAATCAAAAAGACAAAAATTATTTAAAAAAAAACAGAAATGTTGGTTCAATAAAAAGTATGGTTATCACATTCTTACAGGTGTAAGATGAAAGACAAATCTTTTCTTATTGCACTGCAAGTTCTCTGTCAGGTGAACGATTTAAACGTCTGGTATTTTGCAAAATATGATCAATTTAATGAAACATATTCTGCAGCAAAAGGCTTAAATATGCATACATTCTAGAGTAAAAGTTAAACACAACTTACAAAAAGCACATTTGTATTAGTAACTTTGTCCACTACAATATACAGATTATGTCAAGTTCTGAAAAGAAAGTCCTTACTGAAGTCAGAGGTGACAAGCCTCACTGTGACATTTATAATAATTAGGAAACATGTTCTGTATCCGTCGCTACAGCCATCTGCAGTTGCCTGTTTCGAAGACACTCTGCGGCTGGTGCAGCGCGTGATGGAGAGACCGGGGAGTATTTTCCATAATGTGTAATAGTTTGAAAAGTATCCAGTTTGCAGTCAATTATGAAGCCAGCCTTAATTATCAGTTCATTTAATCTCCTGCTGTCTCTTGCTCTGCAGAGTAGCACAGTTAACTACTCTACTAACAAACCACAGCAAAGAAAAGTGCAACCGGCTACATCAGACTGCTCCAAGAGCTCCTGTATTTTGCTGCACAAGATAAAGTGGCTGCATGCATGGAAGGGCCAAGTCATATTAGCAGCAATAAATTAAGTAGCTGATGATATCTAACACCTTACACTGTTAGATTAGTTAGACTAAACCAAAGTAGCTAGAATAAACCAAACCTATCTCCAATTATCCGTTGCTGATTGGAGATTGGCACCAGCACCCCTTGTGACCCCGCTAGGGATAAGGGTGTAAGACGGATGGATGGATAGTGAGGGATACCAATAGTTAAGCCACTGAAGATTTTGTTCAAAAGACAAATATTTTTCAACATGGGATCTTTTATTTTTTTTTTCCCCCAACTGAATAAATGTACCAATGCTTGTCTGTGTTAGAACATGCGACTGTGAATCAAGGTTAGTTTCATTTTTTAGACGTCTTTACCAGGAGTGTCCTGGTAAAAATTCAAATGCAACTGAATAGTTGCATTTTCCAAAAATAAACCGTGGGTACGTCTTTTCAAAATTAATAGTTCAAGGTTTCCAAGAAAGTGTTTGCAGAGTTATGTTGCGTTCAGCTGCACTGTGGGAAATTGAGCCTTCTCTTATAGCATCAATTCTTTAGGGGGCATTTTAGTCTACTTAAATTAACTTTCAGTGTCTCATCAGGTCAAAAAAAAAAAAAAAAAGACCAAAAAAAAGTTACATTAAAACTAATGGGCCAAGCTCTTGATTTGAGGATTGCAACCATCTCACAACATCACAGATGAAATCATTCATCCGTGATATTAGTTTGGAAATGAAACCATAGGGACGATATTAAGTAGAAACTCCTGATAACTCTCCTAAATTTCATCCAGAACATAAAATAGCAGCGGTTATTGTATGACAGATGATTGCGCTGTGTTGTACAAATAGCCTTTGGAGTCATGATTAATGCACTGTGTTGTGTGTAATGTGCTCTGTGGTCATACCTTTGAATAATGTTTCCGCATGAATCACGCTGCTGTTAGCCTGTTATTTACTGGCCCCTGGTGGTGGATCTCAAATTAACAGTCTGAAATTTTTAAAGCGTAGCATTGCCTGAGTGCACTTGGTGTTTTTATCAAATCTGAATCCACCCACACCTGATTTGTAAGCTCACACAAACACACACACGCACACACACACATTCAGATCGACGCACAGAAAAACAATAAATAATAAAAACAGGACGATCGGTGTCTGACTGTGAATCATTATCCCAAGTTTCATCAACTATTAATGAAGCAGCACTTGACAGAAAGCCCCAGAAACAGCGATAGGATGGAAGATTATATTTGCATAAAAGAGGGAATTAGAAGTGAATGAGGAAAGGAAAATGAATAGCTAGTGTCATGCATTTTTAATGACTAACCTCTAATTCTTCGCTGAGGTGATCTTTAGGGGAACGGCACATAACACATTAGTACTTGCAAAGCTTTTTATAACATTTACATGTGTGCTAACATTGATAGACAATGTTGATTTCAAGCACTGATTAGTTTTAAAAAGCAACATATTAATATCTGCAAAATGAATGAATACAGAAAAGCATGCAGCATCTATTAGTTGAAGAGGTAGTCTGAAATGAAGGTTATCTATCATCCATCCATCCATTTTCTGAACACCCTTCGTCCCTAATGGGGTCAGGAGGGTTGCTGGTGTCAATCTCCAGCTACGTTCCGGGCGAGAGGCGGGGGTCACCCTGGACAGGTCGTCAGTCTGTCGCAGGGCAACACAGAGACAGACAGGACACACAACCACTCACACACACACACACTCACACCTAGGGAGAATTTAGAGAGACCAATTAACCTGACAGTCATGTTTTTGGACTGTGGGAGGAAGCCGGAGAACCCGGAGAGAACCCACCATGCACAGGGAGAACATGCAAACTCCATGCAGAAAGACCCCGGGCCGGGAATCGAACCCAGGACCTTCTTGCTGCAAGGCAACAGCTCTACCAACTGCGCCACTGTGCAACCCCGGGATTCATCAATAAAAGTATAATCTAAATTCTGACTAAGTACCTCCCACTCTGTTTGTAAAGTTCTTTTGTTGTTTTTCAAGCTTTGGATCATGACTGGATGAGAACTAATTCTCAGCTTACAGGAAGAGTTCACAATGTTTATTTTTTAAAACGCCCTGCTACTTCATCATGCCATACGCTAACATGGCTCCCCGGGAAGCGAACAGACCTCCAAAAACAATTCTCATCCGCATTTGTTTAAGCTCAGTTAGACTCTTTTTTTCCTTTACATAAAAAGCATAAAAAAAGAAGGTAGACATGGTTTATATATTAGCAGGCATATGGCGCAGGATGACAAATCATTTGTCAAGGCTCATTTTTATATTGTTATGTATTTGTCCTACTTGACTTTGATTTTAGAAAAAAGAAGAAAAAAAAATCAGTCTTTAGTTTGGAAATCCAAGTTTGCCCCCTATATTGGTAAGTGTATTCGCTCTCCCATCCAAACTTTTCTAGCATATCTATAAAACATGTAACATAAATATGTAATCAGTGCAAAATATGAAGTGTGTCCACAATCCAGCATTCCAATGGGAAAACAAGCAAACAAAACAAAACATTGAACCCACAGTCTTATTGATCAAATAATAGATGATAACACTTCCACCAACAACCGACACCACCTTCTAGCGTCGGCTGTTTATAATTTTCACATCTTTTTCGAGTACAACCACAATGTGTTTAACTGAGATTCTACAATGAACCAAAGTAAAGTGGAACATAATTCCATATCGTAATATAATCGCCACAGTAAATCAATGTGGAAGTATTATGTTACGGGATTGCTTCTCTTCAGTAGGGACAGGGAAGATGATCAGAGCTGATGGGAAGACGACTGGAGACGAACTCTGAAAGAAAACCTGTTAGACCCTGACAACGTCAGTCTGCACAAATAAATCTAAAATTCCATTCAAAACAAGAAAAATACTTTTTTATATATATATATATATAATTAGTTCGGGCTCACAATACTGTAGTGATTATATGTGATTTCAGTGTGTGAGTGTGCTTTGAAATTAAGGAGACAAATATGTGAAAATGTTTTTGCACCGTGTCACAAAAAAAATAAAATGTTTCTAGTCATCCTACAGGAGGAAGTGTGTATGAGATAACCACATATATGTGGTTATCCAGGTGAAGTAATATACTAATTTAAAGTCAAAAACTGATTTTTTTTTCTGAAAATGGTTACAGGGGACAAAATAATAATAATAAAAAAATAAAAAAATCCCTGTTTTTATGTGAATGTGTCAGAAATTCTTGTCAGGCTGCACTGAAATCACAGCACCTGTTTCCAAGGAAACAATGTTGGAGTTTATGGTCTGAGACAAACACCTTTTGCTCTTTGCTCTTTCTCTTGTCCTGTTCTCGTTCCTTCGGATAAATACAAACACAGTGCTGTGCAGTTTTTATATCAAGAGCAACCGGGTTTTTCAGCCACTGAACCAAACTAATTCATCCCTCTGGCTTCTTATAAATAGAATATTTTTATGAATTATACGCTGTTAATTCATAACAGTTCAATTTAAAACATTCTAAATATAGTGGAATATCATCTGAAGGTATCCAGATTATTATTTTTGGTATTAGTGTTTCTCGAGTGGTGACAGTTTTCAAAAAAAGAAAAAAGAAAGAAAGAAAAGAAGAAATGCTATAGGCCTTTTCTTGAACTGGGACAAATTTAAAGCACCTGGTGGAAATGAATCTGAGAACAAGCAAGTGGACAGCATGTGATTTGCAGGCCATATACAGCCGTCTAACCACATTTAGGAAGGTTAAATGAGTGGAAAATGTACCATTTGCTCTCTGTAACATCTCCCTAATGAGCGTGTGTGTGTGTGTGTGTGTGTTTGTGTGTGTGTGTTTGTGGGCTCATATCTGATACACTCTAAAGACCTTTTTTTCCCAACAAATACTATGTTTCGGAGAGTGACTGCTCCTAATGGGCCCATAATAAGCGTTTTGTTTTTAGTAGTATGGGTTGGGGGTAGTTAGAGGATAGAGTAATCTTATTTCCTACATTTGACCACCATTAAATCTGTGTTCACACTATGTTGGCCTGATTTTCTTTTATCATGTATTTTCTTATACAAAGTACCCACCAGTATTTGCATTGTGCCACAATTGCCCATGAATATGTGAGATCTGGAAAAAAACATGACACCTTCTCTAAAATAGCTTCTAACTGCAAGGTTTTAATAGATCTGGCACCAAGTATACCTTAATATGCACAGCGAAAACCATCTAGGGACTTCTGCAGTCTTCTTTATTTCTATGCTTACGGGTACAGCCAATCAGCACCACTGAAAATTAACGGCACCACTGGACTGGATTTGGCAAACAAAGGTCAACGGTATGTTAAGTACCATCCCATCTAGGTATTTCAGTTTCGTGATGAATATTTATGATATGCTTTCCACAAATAGGTGAATTTTCTACAGTCACGAAGGACTGAATACTGTAGGCAGGTATGACTACTGATTCAACAATACACTGCATTTTGACCCACTTCAGTCTGAGCTGCAGGGACAGGAGGAGTTTTACTGTCACGGGGACCCTTAAAATCCCATAACTAGGAAAAAGACTTCATATTGGAAAGGAGGCGGGCAACATTGTAGAAGAGACATGCTGCTTGTCCAGGAGCTTTGGGCCCAAAATACAAGCGACTGTATTGTATTGAACTACTGAAAGACTAAACCTTGACCTTGACATTATTCAGAATTCTGCAGGAGGAACCTCATGATCACAGCTTCTCAAAGATTGCTGGCAACACGTTGAGGCTGACTGCGTTTTACTGCCTTTCCTTCAGTAGTTTCAGTTTCATCATTCTTTTATTTTCTTCTCGCTAGGTTTGCGAGTTTGTCGAATAAAGTTTTTAACTGTGAAGTTGAACTCCTTTTGCAAACAGTGTCTGTATTTATCCCATGTGCATCTGTTGGTTAGTATATTGATATTCAAGCAGAACCAGTGTTGGACTCATGTCCTCATCTGTTCTTTTACAACCCGAGCCTCGTCAGGCACATATTTAAAACGATGTCTGACACTGAACCATTTAGCTATTTTCTTGACGATCAAGCAATGCACCGTCTTACTCAATTTGAACTAGTTATTCGCAGCCAAAGCTAAACTCCTACCACACACAGAACAAATAATCAGGATCAATGTTCCACAGAAAAATCCACAAACAGATGAACCTGTGAGAACCGAACTGCAAACGGGCAGAGGACGAGTGTAATTGGAGACGAATTGGACCTGTTTTTCTTGGGAAGTGCCTTGAGATGTCATTTGTTGTGAAGTGTTGTGGAGCAGTAAAAGGAAACTGAACTGAATTTAATAAAATTGGTTTGCGTTTTAGAGGAACAGCACTTTTCTAAGGTGCTCTTGTTAAAAGTCTTTAAAAATAAATCAATATGCAGTGTGTGTTTTCTAAGCACACCTGCCCCGCGGCGCGTCTGATGCCGCGTGTTTGCAGTGTTTCGCTGAGTGGCCGTGCTGCATGCGTGCTCTCACTTTGCTTCACATCAGTTTGAGAATCTCTACCGTGGGTTTGATTGTTTTGCTGCATTCAGTGTCATGTTTCTGCATTACTTACAGAAAGCAGAAAGAGGAAAAAAAAAAAGGAAAGAATCAAAGCTGAGGTTGAAGTGCTCATGTGACGGTGATGCAAAAAAACACACACACACTGTGGCATGGTTTGTTTTTTAAACAGCAGATTGCTAAAAAGGATATTTTAATTAAACTTATTTTCATTTTGCTATATTTTAACTTATGTCCTTGGATTTTTTTGTTGAGAACCAAAGAAAGATTTTCAAGTTCTTCAAGGGGAAAATTGGGAAGATGTGGTGTTTACATTTGGTACTTCAAATGCAAAGTTAACAGTAAAATTGTTATTCCAATAAGTCAGAGATATCAAAACTAATGCAGAAATTATTGCTCGCGATGCAAAGATCAGCAAAACCTAAATATGTAATGTAATGCTTTCAAACACACCACTGACATCCAACATGAATGAACCATTTTTTATCTTCTAATGCAAAGAGAAGATGCCGAAATATAAAGGCAGAACTGAAACTTGCTATAAAGGGTCCAAACGATCACTAACAGGACTTCTCAAGATTCAGAACAAAATATAAACAGATGGTTTGAAGGAATGTCACCCAGTACTTTGCCTCCTCTAATATACTGAAACCCTAAAGCCATCTTTAATCCAGAATCTTTTTATTTGCCAACAATGATGCAGCCGTAATTTTCTGTAAAAGAAGGAGAAGCCTCCAATGTCAGCAACATCGGACAGTCCATCGTGACAACAATCAACAACAACACACAGCGAAAAATGGTGAAGAAACAGGCAGGAAAAGTCTAAGATGGAGTTCTGACTTTTTAGTTATTGGTTTCCCCTGTCACAATGATGTGCCTCACACATTGACTTGTTGTCTATAGAGAGTCATTTTCAGTCAGAAAACAACTTAAAGCTTTAAATAAAAATAAACCTTAAAAGTCGACCAGGGGTTTGAATAATGTTGGCCTTAAATATGTGACAAAACCCAGCTAAATATCAAAATTTTACACTAGCAGCCCCATATTTAACTCTAAATTAAAATAGTATAAGTTCAGTTTGCTTGGTGCTCCAATACGCTACCAATCACACATGTAAAGATATACAAGGAGGATGCAACATTTACAAATATTCGAGGGGTAAATATTGACAGAAACCGATCAGATGGTGTAATTGAAACAATGTACATACTATCCTCATTAGAATATGTTTGCAAGTGTGAAAAGGCTTTTGTGTAAAGTTGGATTTTACAGGAGCCGTGGCACAACAGATCACCTAAATCTTCAGTTTCCAGTTTGTCCACCAGGTGGCAGTGTCGCACTGTGGGAAGGCAGCCTTGTGTAACGAGTCGGCTGAGTCCTGGCTCAAATATAGCTCATAATTGATAACGCAGGACTGGACATCTAAAACAAAAGCCCGAAGCCAATATGTTAAAACAAGCAGAGATAGCTAACAGCGTTTCCTTGTTGACCTAATTTATGCCTTCTGGCTGCTCGGTTTTATTTTATTTCTTATTTTTTTTAATGGACTCTGGAACAGCTCTGTAAAGCACCTTAATAATCACCATCCGGGAGGGTTTTAGACAAACCACAGATGAATTCCCACAGGGACAGCAATTGCTAACAAATGTGTAAAGTTGGTCGTTTGTTTCATTGACCACCTCGCTGGAAGATCTTCGAACTCTTTGCCAACATGCTTCTCTGCGCTAATCGGCATAATGAATTCGTCTGGCGTAGCTGGCTTAATGGAAGCAATTACTAGTAGAGAAAGTATAAAACATGTCAAGAAAACAACCAGCGGAGAGTAATTCACCTGAGAGGATGGGGAAAGGCTGCACCTGTGCAGCCTGTTTCAGCGTCTATGAAGCCAAGCTGACTCTGGTGGGCTGTTGTTTTGTTTTGTTTTGTTTTGTTTTCTCTCCCATCACACTGAAAGACCTTAATATGTGATGGGAGAGAGCAGAGATTAAAGAGGAGCATTAAAGTGACACGACGTGAAAAGCCCATCCATTTTTTCCTTTCCAAGTGTATCTTTACACTTGCATGTTTGTTGAGTCTTGCCCTCCTTTTCTCGGCCGAGTCCCTGATGTGTGTATGCATTTACATTAATGAGTAGACTGGAGGTTTTCATTAAGGACCCATTAGTACCTGCTTTTTACCTCCTGGCTCTATCTCACCGCTCATGCGTTCTTCTGATGAAACAACCACAACATGGAAGACATGCTTGTTAAGTCCTTTTGTAGCGGGTTTGGCAAATAGAAAGAATTGTGACAAAATTTATACATTATTATTATTATTATTATTATTATTATTATTATTATTATTATTATTATTATTATTATTATTATTATTAATAATAATAATTATTATTATTATTTATTTATTTTTTATTTTTATTTTTTATTTTTTGCAAAACAGCTCAAGCTCGTTCAAAATTGGATGGAGAGCGTTTGTGAATATTCGGTTGAAGGTCTTGGCATAGATGTTCAGTAGGATTTTTGCACGTCCAGAAAAATACATTTTTACATTTTCTAACAAAATAGCTTCTAATCAGTCTGGGAGGACAGAGAGCATCTGCAAACAGCAAGACACAAAATATAAATAAATAATAACAAATAATAAAAACAATAATAATAATAATAATAATAATAATAATAATAATAATAATAATAATAATAATAATAATAATAATAATAATAATAAAAATATTAGGTCTGTACTCTCTCGGGAACCAAGTAAGTTTGAAGGTGAGTTCACACAAACCTCCAATGTCCCCCTGTTCCTGATCAAAATAAACATTCCCACTGCATGATGCAGCTACCACCATGTTTTACTCTATGGATGGTGGGATCAGGGTGATGAGCAGGGTTGGTTGAATACCATCCTTTTTTCTCACCCGATCAGATCACCTTCTCACTTTTATTATGACCCCTACATGTCTTGTGGCAAACGTTAAACAAGATCTTTTTTCTTTTTTTTTTTTCCATTCTTTGAGCAATGATTTTCTTCTCACCACTCAGTTGCACACTTCAGATTTGCTTTTGTTTCCCTGGACCATCCAAACATATGTCTTGTTTTGTGCATAGCTTTTTTTTCTTTTTAATTTGTTAATTAATAAGCAAAATATCTGACAACTGATTGTTATTGAAACCTATGATTTTCTCTTAGCACGTCTTTTAAAGTTACAGATCAAAACCGGCGGGCAACATGACGGCAGAAATCAGCTAAAGTGAAATTCCTTGACTAAAATAGGCTTTTTTATTTATTTATCTTTATATGGTTTGTATCACTTAATAAAAACACAAATCTTGCCGTTAACTTTCCAGCTCACTTCCTGGGTTATTTAGATGTTTTACTCTATGTTGTTTAGATGCTCTGTTCCTCTGTGCTGCCAGTCTTGATAGGTTTGCAGTGCAATAAAAGCTCCATTTTCAGTGGACTGTACGGTGCTGTGTGAGACCACCTAAGACTCCCTTACACTCCTCCACTGGACTTCTGAAAGGAGTTGATCAAATTCAACTTTATTTTGGGGGTAAATCGTAAAAAAAAAAAAATAATAAAGAAAAAATTCCAGAAGCACACATATTTCAGATTGGTTTTTAAAAATAAAACCAACAAAAAAAAGTCATTTATTCTTTTTTTTTCCACCATTACCTTTAAGTCCCAAATGAAACACATAGATGTTTGTGCTTACATTGTGTCAAAGAAAAATATTGGGGTTTAAAAACTTTTGCAACGAATTGAATAACAAGCTGTATTTGAGCTTGTTTATCATATTGTGGATGAGAGGGATTTTCAATAAAACATTTATCTGGAACATGGCGGACGCTCCACAAAAAAACAAAAATGATATGAGAGTTCTCATCCAACAAAAACAGCTAATATCACGAGAACCAAATAGCTCAGTTATGCAAAAACCAGCTCTTCATGTTCAGATGTTTTCTAATCTGACTTCTGCGTGCCAGATGGAACTGTTTTTCCTACCACTGACAAGCACGACGGGGCAAACTTTAAAAAGAAAAAAAATCTCTGATCCAACTCCATTATCAGACTGAAGCTCTCTTCAAGACGCCGCAGAAGGGCAGCGACGAACCATAAACCTTGACTGGGGGCAGATTTTATCCCGAGAAGCACATCTTTAATCTTGGGTTTTTTTTGTTGTTTTTTTCCAATTTGTTGCACCCTCACACAGGCAAACAGTTTGAAAAACTTAGCTAAGGTAAAGAAACGTCTGTCTCAAAAAAAAAAAAGGAAAAAGAAAATCACTAAAAATAACAAGTGTGCTTTGCCTAAGGGTGTGACAGCTATGAATAGATGTTTCTGTGCTTTCTTTGCATGGAATTAGATCGCAATAGCTCTACTCGTAAAGCAGATTCCAGATCAACGAGAAGCTTTTTAAAGTGCCATGTAGAAATAGTCAAGCAGAAAGTGATAATTATCTATTCATGCAGCTTACTGTGCGTTTTGTTTTTACCCTTAGGCTGCTCTCTTCTTATAATTCTGCCTATTTACAAGCTCACTTGCTGTTTGGGAAGATGAAAAAGGAAAATAGCAACCAGTCATAGCTCATGCAGATTTCTTGTTTCCACAGTTTAAAGTCAAATAGAGTGAAGTATTTCCTGTCAGAGAATTCTGGCAAGAAGCGGAGACAGGAGAGGAAACAGAGTGTGCAAATCCAAATAGAAGTGCAGGAATGTCGGAGGTGGTCGACAGATCATGTTGGCATGTTAAGACAAATAGTGCTTGTAGCAGTTACAATGCCCCAGTGCAGAAACCAGAGCACCACAGTGGGGTGTTCAACTCAGACCTTTGTCAGAAAGTAAAGCTGTTCGTCCAAATGATTAACGCAGGCTGCCACGATTCTCCGGGGATAATTGTCTCTGAATCAGTCTGGACCTGCGTGACGTTTTAATTCAATCGAGATTAAGAGGAATCTGCTTGGTTGGCTGCCCACAGCACACCGGAATACGAAACAGCGTGTAGAGACAACAGTCTCGTGCAAATACAACCTCACTGAAATTTAGAAGCAAGAATTGAGTTGAGCGAGATAGAGTTGATTTGATTTGGTTGATTTACTCCCATGGACTCAGCTTCAAGGCAGAAAGTATGTGGTTTCAAGAAGGCTTGAGCTTTAACCCTCCCAATGCTCAGGAAAAGAGCAGCAGATGTCACAGTTGGACAGCGAGGAAGTTTGGGGGTTGTCCCATCAGTTCCCGAAAGTACACACACACACACAACCCTCATAATAGCGCATGCAGGGTCAGTGGGGCTTCGCCAGACTGTGCACAGTGTAAAAATACTGCCAGAAACTGCCTCAACTAATCAATCAGTGTGTGTTTTGGATCAATGTCCTGTTATACAACCAAAATTTTATTAATCCTACAGATGAAGTCCTCAATTCACTAACCCATCTATATCTGAAGCCTGGAACAGACGGGCGCCATCTTCAATGTTTTCCTACAAAGTTGAAAGCATAAATGTGCAAAATGTCTTAATACGTTGAAGCATTAAAAATCTCGTTCACTGGAAACTGGGTCTCTGTCTCTTTAAGCGACTCCTCCTCATCCTGACGCTGTCTTCAGGAAGTCATCACAGTCCTCCTCTACTAACTCTTCAGTGATGTTTTTACCAAAGTTGCACTGAGAAGTAGCTCGTGTAATGAGTTGAGTTCATCATACACAAAGTGTCAACAGGTGTTTGTTAATTACTGCTGCCACTAGTCTGAAGGAGCTGAGCTCTGAAGCTTGGAAACAGCAGCTTGGTGGAGGAGCTTCGTCCTCGAAGGCGGCACTTGGTTGCAACAGAAGAATAAAGGATTTCTAAAACATATGTTTTTTATGAGGGGATTGTTTAACATGTTACTGTCCCTTTAACACACCCTGACACTCTACAAACAGTCCAGCATGATGGCGGTAGCATTATGCTAAAAGTCTCCTGTGTGTGGTTCTGGTCCACCTCCAAAATTTGCCAACTTCATCTCAAATCCTCCACTAGATTCTTACAAGTGGATGTTTCACCAGGGCAACGAGCCAAAACGCACATCGTTGTTTGACGATGAGTGAATCAGCCCGACAGTATTAAACCCTGACCTCAAACCTTCTGAAAGTTCGCAAAGTATATTTTTAGAAATGGTCGGTACAAATAAAACAAAAAACATTTTCAATGAACTCGTTTTATTAGGGGTTTTTTTCTGATAAGAACAGCTGTCTGATGAGAACTCATGACTCCAAAATGTGCGAAGTCTCTCCGCAACCTGCTGAGGAGCCGTCATTCAGAAACTGGTAGGGACGAATGTTTATCCTTAAAACTCACTGAGGCTGGATAGATGGCTGCACAGTGTTATTAAAACTCATCTTCCTGTCTCAAAAAAAAAAAAAGAAAACACAAACAGAAAATTCATTTATTCAGTCTTGCACTTACATATTTTTCCCCATTTTGGTGTGGTAATGGAGATGAACATAACTGCATAGAAAAATCCAGTGTCATCACCTCATTTCCTCAAATACTCCCAAAAAAGCTTTTAGTCATACAACCATGCAATCAATAATGGTTGAACGCTACATTACTTTTGAAATGCCTTTTCTGGGTATGATTAGCAGTTCCACTAGATATTTTGCTGCTTTTTATTCCCCCTGCATCAGACATGGCAAAGGAGCAATTTTCAAAATGTTTCTGTTGAGGTTATAAATGACTTGTTATGAAACATTCGCAACCCATTATCATTCGACGATTGTCCTAGAGCCAGGATGATTGTGATTATTTTGCTGTTATGTCTAAATCAAGAGCTTTTGAGTCTTTTTTTTTTTTTTTCTGAGAAGTTGGGCCGAGGAGGAAAAGATCAGTAATCAGTTGTGATATCGTCGCTGAGTTGGAAAGATAGTAGTGATTAAATGTCGTGGGATTTAACAGCGACTCTTCCTCAGTCCTTCTTTTATTTATTTTTCTGAAACACGTTAAGAAACGTCTCCTGCTTTGAAGCGCTTGTTACTCACCACAAATGCGCTCACAGCTTTTTAAGGGATGTAAACCCTGCAGAAGAAAAAAGAAAAAAGCTTTCAGGTCATTGGTTAAAGCAATCAAACCATTAGTTATGCCGGAGTATTTTTAGTCAGATTCTCAATTACTATCATTATTGTTATTATTTTTTTAATAATTCCCACTGAGAAGTTCTCTGTGAGAGAAATGTGACTTTTTATTTCTTGAATTTCGAAAATTCCCACTTTCAAATCGGCTCATCATTGCAACACGTTTACCTGCTAAGTTACTGACAGCAAAGTCACACGAGGTTTATTAAACACTGTGTAATAAAGATTGAGACGTCGAATTGAAGTAGAGTATCTCCTAAAAATAGGGCGGGAAAAAAAAACTGATTTTTTTTTTCCTTTCAATACAGAATTTAAAATAAAAATATTCTTCAGTTCAAAAACTGAAATGTTACATGGATTCGTTGGACAGAATGACGAGTTTCCAGTGTTTTGTTGCTTTTTGACCATCTGAAAGTCCTGCTGAAGCTGAAATCAGCATCTCCATTAAACCTGTCAGCAGAGAGAAGCATGAAATGCTCAATGATGTCCTGATAAAATGCTGTGTTGACTGTGGACTTCAGAAAACCCTTTGGAGCAACATCAGCAGATGACACGGCTCTAAAATTTATTCAGACTGAACCTCAAGCAACTGGGATGTCGAGCCTTTCACCTCTTCCTCCATAATCTGGAACTTTGTTTTTGTGTAAGGAACTCAACATTTACTTTTATTTGAAAAAAGAACTTTGCTCCACAGAGCAAAAGTCCCTTTTTTCTTTTCCCCCCCTTTTTTTTTCTCTGTAGCACAGGCAAGATGTTTGTGATATAGTCTCTGGTTAAGAAATTACTTGACAAAATAAAAAAAATAAAAAAACAACAACAAAGTGACGGTGTATGTCCTAGATGTATATGTGAGCATTAGTTCTTGAAGCACTGAGACTGCAGCTGCAAATCCTGCTGTGTGTTTTTACCATTATTTCTTGTGTAACTTTTTCAGTTTCAGTTTTTTTTTTTTCTTCCACTCAACTTTCCAAGCAACCTCGCTCGACAAGAGTTCTTAAAACTTTGAGATTTGGCCTTGCTGTGATCCACAGGACGCCCGTAACAAAACCCTTCACATCTTTGTGAAGGGCGTCTATGACAACTACAAAGTCAACAGTCGTCCGGATGAGGGCATGTAACATAGCACTCATACATTTTATTCTAAAAAAAAATAATCTTAGGTCTAATGTAACATCACGACTTCTGAGAAAATACACTTTTACTTAGCAATTTGTCAATTCATCCAACTTACTTTTGGGAATCTTGATGGGCTTCCCCGTGTGATAAATTGATTTAACACTTCGCTTTTAAATTTCGAAACGAATTACTGAAATATATCACCCTCCACATTATTAATCTTGATTACCGAGATGCTCTTGAGTAATGGTGACATTGTCATAAGGCAGCTCTGAGCGTCCGTCTTTCTGTTTTGTTGGGAGCTCATGAAGAAAACACGCTGCAGACCAAACCGCAGACATGACAGGGACGGGCGACTGTGATCAATCGCATATAAATTTAATGCTGTCCGCCAAATTCCTCACAGCCGAAGACCCCTTGTTCCTGCTGAGGAGTAACACACACCGAGTCGGAGCAGCACAAACCGGTCCAGGAAATAATCGAGATGAAAGCTGTTGCTGCAGCAAACAACTTGACCTTCCCGACCTCCAGCGCTCACCATGGGAAGAAGGACCTTAAAGGGACAGGAAAAGTGTGTGTGTGTTTGTGTGTGTGTGGCTGACTGTACTTGTAAAAAGGGGGAAATCAAGTAAACAAGCCGACAAAACCCTTCCTGATATGAGACACCTGCGCATCTGAAACACATCCTCTCAGTTTTACTTGCACCCCTCAATCCCTCCCCCCCCCTGCATGTAGGCGGATCAACAGCAGCAGCTGCTGCTGCGGCGCCGCCGCCGCTTCCTGTTACGTTCTAAAGCAGGTGTGAGGGGACGTACACACCGAGAGGAGGCAGCACATTCGTTTACCACCTGTGGGCACCTAAAGAAGGAGATTTAGGACGAGTGGCACCTTTTAGCAAGGAAAAGAGGAAAAAAAAAACAACAAAAAAAACACATCTATTACTTTACAGAAAGTCCTTTACTTTAAAATTGTTACAGATTGGAATATGTACTGCATGAAAAGATAGACCGATATTTATACAGCTAGTTTATTTTCAAAGCTTGAGTGCTGATGGCTCATACTGTGGCTGCCTTTTAAGGCTGAAAGGCCCGTTGTGCCAGTGGAAACACGGGCGTTTGGAGTCTGCTCATTGAGGCAGAAGATCAGCAGTAATTTGATTTACATTATTACTGTGAACACACGTCACTCATCACATGTCCGAGACAGAGTTTTCATCCTGCTGAAATCGTCGACCGAAGATGGAGAACTTTAAGCTTTTCCTAAATCGACGTTTGGTGAAGGATCTTTTCTCTGGGGCTTATTGAACGGCATCGAGTACGAGGCGAACAATTTTAAACAGGAAAGAAGTGAAAAAAAAATATCCGTATTTGAGGGTTGTTTAATGGATCAAAAAGAATCAGGTGAAACATTAACATTTAATGAAATATTTCTTTCCAACTGCGTCTCATTTTCAACAAATTTTCT
Source organism: Gambusia affinis (assembly GCF_019740435.1). NCBI lineage: Eukaryota > Metazoa > Chordata > Actinopteri > Cyprinodontiformes > Poeciliidae > Gambusia > Gambusia affinis. The sequence continues at coordinate 24,177,186 of NC_057873.1, forward strand.
TGCCTGGTGCTGCCACCACAGGACAGGAGGGGCGTTCGCAGTCAAACGCTGCCCTTGGTTTCCCTCCACTCGTGTTTCGCCACTCGGTGGAAATGTTTGTGTTTGGATTCATCTGATTACTCCACCTTCATCCACATGTTGACCTACAGCAAAGCACAAGCAAGACATCTAATTTTTTTGTTTTGTTTTGTTTTCTATTCCATAAAGACTTCAGTTGTTTGTTTGGTTTTTTTAGGACCATGACTAATAGTTGTCCTGCCAACATATTCTCCCACTTGTGCCCCTTGGCTGTTTTTCTGATTAATTCTCTCCTTCCCCAGCCTCTCAGTCTAGGTGGATGGCCTTGTCTTGGTAGGTTTTGTGGTTGTTTTGTGTTCGTTCTATTTTTGGATGACGGATGGATTGAGCGGTTCTCTGCGGGATGTTCAAAGCCCGGTGTCTTATTTTATAACCTCGTCCTGCTTTGAACTTGTCCACCACTTTATCCCTGAGCTGTCTCCTGTGTACCTTGACTTTTTAAAAAATTGTATTGTGCTGTCTGCTCACTGGAGTCACGTAAGAAATGTCTGAGACTTGCGCATACCAGCCGATTTTATACCGGGATTACATCTCACACATGTGGAATCTGTTTGCTACTTTTACGTAAGGGTATCAAAGTAGAGAGGGCTGACTCTGCCTCAACAGGTCGAGTTTGTGACTTAAGATGATTAAGACTCATTGATATGCATGGGTTTTGTAGAACCACATGACTGAAGGCAAATAACTGTGGACCACAGGAAGGAAAAATCTCAAAGTTTTAAGAACTCTGGTGAAGTAGAGTTTAAATTGTTTAATCTACTTTCATACTTCACATCAACTAAAGTCTTTTTCTTCTTCTCTTGTACACCCAGACAATTAACAATGTACTCAACATAACTCGAGGTGACAAAAGCAGTCATTTGATCAACCATTATCGAAAAAATTCACACTTTTGTAATTAAATTTCTTTAAAAATACTGTAACCACCTTCATGCTGTCACACCTTCTTTTTTTTTTTCCAATTCACTTTTTTATGTTTTACACAGACATAGTGTTGTAAGAAGTGTGAGATCTGGCATGCATGTTGAATAATAAGTCAGCATTTGTGGATTACTTTCCGCCGTCATGCGCCTGCCTCAGTAACAAGGGCATTGCAGTGTTTTCTTCCAGGACAATCATTTTTCTCAATCAACTAAGGCATACCAGATGGTGTCTAACAAGATATATTAAATATGTTTTCCTCACTTCCTGGCATTTAGTTTTAGGCCAGTCAGAATGGATAATTTCTTAAAAATATTTTCGAAGTAGAACACTGGTAAAACACACACAGCTGTATTAATCGCTGTACTGAAGTATCTAATGTTAAAGCAACAACAAAAATGTGTAAAAACTGCAATTAGTTTACGAGATTCTTATTTTCTTATTGAATGTGCCTCCATCAGTGTATTACGGTAATTATTGGCAAAACATTATGTTAGATTTGTTTTTGTAATATCAGCCTATTTAACAGTTTCATCTTCAAGGCAACGTTACTGTTTGATTTAAATATATATAGATATATATATATAGGCAAATTTTCATCTTGTAACTCTTTTTCTTCTTAATTGTGTGTGTGTGTCTGTGTGTGTACACCATCTATTGTTAGAATATGAATGCAAGTTTTTCTTTTTTTGACCAGCAAAATCTAATCTGAGTTCATCGGATTACAAGATATTGAAAAGGAGAAACGAGCACATCAAATCTTTTCCTGCGCCAGATTCCTGCAGACGGTCGCTGTGAGATCTCAGCTCATTCCCTTGTCTAGGAGAGAGAGAATTAAAAGAGCAAAGTGCTCTGCTGGGAACATGTAGGACAATATGATCGCTGATGTAAAACTGAGCTTGGTAATTGGGGGCTTAATGTATAAGAAGGATTCTTTTATATTCTGTTCTGGATTTATCGGGGAGCTGAATAAGAGAAGCTGAAAGAGAACCAAGTTCTCTGTTTTAATTCTTCTTCAAACTCTTGCTGCAGCGTTCTGGATAAACTGCAGACTTTATGGTTGTTTCCTTACACTAAGGATTTCCTCAATGTAACAAATTACAAGGTTGGATTTACCAGTCCAACCTTCAAAAGAATAAGCAAAAAGTAATTGTATCCCTCTAATCTTTGCACTTTATCTATTTAATAGGGATTTAATGTAGTAGACCACCACAGGGTAGCTCTGTTTATGGCTGTAGTCTTGCTCAAGGTTTTCTTTTTCTTTTCTTTTTTGTAAGAGGTTTTCTTACAGGGTTTCCTGTATTTAAGTTTCACTGTGGGAGACGATATTTCCAGCTTGATGGGCAGGGTTAGTTTTATTTATTTATTAAACTTTTTTACTGCGTAGCAATGACTGTGGGCCAAATAGGTAATGTTTATTTTCCACAGACCAAAGTGAGCAAAAATCCAGCGCGTTTTAGGACTAAAACCCTCTGAGTTCGGGTGTGCTTTAGTTTCTAGACACCAGTTAAATCTGCTGAGGCTATTAGAAAGCGGGCAGCGACGGCCCGGGTAGAGTTTGGTGCAGTGGCCTTCTGGAAGCTCGCCCTCCAACTGATGGTGCTCCTTAATCATACTTTTAATATGTGTGCGCTCTAATTTTGCATCAAACGTTGATCAATTATTCAAGTAAGCAATAAAAGCAGTAATATTTGCAACACGAGTTTTATTAGCACCACCATGTTGTCCTGTATTCACTCATATCATTATTTTCCTTGTTCCGTTCTTCCTGGATAACTAAAGCATAGGAAAAAGCAGACAAAACACATGGGGATTTATTGTTGCTTTTTGTTTAAATAGATGTTTTCCCCTGAACATCTATTTTTTCCACCTTCTGTCTTCCCCTTCTTCTTCTCCCCTGGTAGGTACACACAAGAGTCTAAAAGTCCCTCTGTCTGAGTAACAGCGTGGCATCTATTAATACATGTACTATCTGAGTCCTTCGCTTCGTACGTTGCAGCGAAGGTGTGTTTGTCTCTTTGCGGACACCGACTCAAACCGGAGAATCCCACCTGACCGTTTCCTGGAAGGAATTGCTGAGAGGCTTTCCCATCCCGGCGGCCTTGATCCAAACTCATCTCAACTACCTCTGGCAACGCGCATCCATCAGCCGGATGCCTCGCAAGGCAGAGATTTAAGTTCCCGAGTTTGTGTCAGACTTGCTTCTCCGGAGTGATTCACAGACATACGCGGAGCAAATGCGGAACTGCTTCTTAGTCACGGGTTTTCCTTCCAGTTCGCTGGGACACTTGTTTTAACCGCAACGCTGTCATTTGAAACTTAGTGTCAATGAGTCACTTTTATTGAAAAGGATTAGTAGTACCTTCCAGAAGTGGACAACAATGCTTGTTTTGTTGCCCAATTGCCGTCTGAGCCGTGTTTATGGTGGTAATTGATGCAGTTTTTGTAGTCTCGCAGACATGACTCACACTTGTTGGTCATAACCACGAGGCCGTCTACCGAAACGCCGATACCAAAGAGTTGCCCCACTTTAATGCATTTATAAAGACAAAGAGTGTTGTGCTGTATGCACAGTCCCCCCGCAGCATAAAAATGTTATCATGTTTCGTGGTTTCGCAAATTTTTTCACAGGTGAAAATAAAAAAAAATTAAAATGCATGCATATGTCCCTGTGCTTTGGCTACTGACGACACGTTTTCTTCAAGAATTACTCTGTTTTTTAGATCCATTCCTCCCTCCATATAACACAATGCTAACACTAATGTTTTACCTTGGCGTTGTTGTGATTAGGGTAACGAGCAGCGTTCATTTTTCTGTCACTTTCCAGTCAAAAGTTCATTTCAAACCGTTCTTCTTTCGGTCGCTTTTGCTTCTTCCTGAAAACGTCTAGGTTTCTGTCCTGCACTACCAGTAGTAGTAACCTTTTAACTTTTCTTGAGTTGTCACAGTGTTAGCACAAATTAAAAAAAAGGGCCATACACCTCTAGCATCCCCCCCAAAAGTGGCATCAAATTTGTACTTCCCCTTTTCTTATAAAATTAAAGGGTTTTCTCTACTTTCAATACAGCATGGACGGTTCAAATTATGCAATACTTACACTGGTCCCGGCTCAGTGGATATATTCTATAGTCTACAATATTCCTGGGGTTTTTTTTCTAAATAATTGCCTTCTGCAGTTGTGCCACACTTTTTCTAGTTTCAGGGACTGAGCAGCTTGAGATCTTAGATATTCATAAGCTAACCCTGCTTTAAACTTCACCACAACGTTATCTCTAACCTGCTCGCTAAGTTCCCTTGGATTTTGTGATGTTGTTTGGTCGCTAATGTTCAACAACACACCTTCAATACTGCAAGTCCAGAATAGCTGGACTTGCAACCTCTATTTACCAACCAGCTGACTTTGAAGGCAGGAATTTGCATGACACTTTATTTAGAGGCATCGGAAGAAAGGGGTCCAAATTTATGTAAATGTAGACACCCTTTCTCGATTTTATTCCTAAGAAATTCCCATACAATATGTATAGAATTTCATGTGATTCCGCAAGTATGTGCCTTTATTTTTTTTATTTTTTTATTTTTTTTTTTACAATTTCAACAAAATACACCGAAGCTTCACACGTCGAATCACTAAAAATGACAAGGAGAGAAACGGCTCAAGAGACACGACCGCTTTCACGAAGCTCTCCACAGAAACAACACGTTTGGTAATGTCTGCGTTCGTGCAAGAGCCTTTTTCTGCAGCAATAGGCTGTTTAATACCGGCGTCTCCCCAAGCACAGCGCAATTAAAATCCAACACTCTCCAGGAGTCCATAACATGCTGGGTTTACTGACAGCAAGCAGCACTCAAATGGCCAACAGAGAAAACGGGGGTAGCGGGGCCTTTTATTTTTATTTTATATTTTTATTTATTTTTTTTTATGTTTAAAGCAAAGAAACACAAAGATGGAACACACAATGGCAGAGAGGCTGCATGTCAAACAAATCTTTTAGATGCACGCACGACGCCGGATCTTAAAACGTCAGTCACTTCAGCGCCTCGTGGATATTCACTCAGAAGAGAAACTCCTTGGTGGGGCTCTGACGTCGTTCAGGATCAAAGTCTGTAACATAAAGCGAACGATATGTAGGCAGTGGTGCGCACGCTGTCATGTCGTTCATATAACAGTAAGTCTTACATTTTTCAGTTGTGTCGCAAAGTTTTCAGACTGATAAAAAATAAAATAAAAAAAACAGCTTCAGTTGTTGCGTGGCGGTAAATTCCAGTGAATCAAGGCCACAATTTTTCTTTTCTTTCTTTTTTTTTTTTGGCCTAGAAGTGTGGCTTAAAACTAACGGTGCACGATAACGCTGAACGCAACATCGCCTCTGTGAAACACGGCGGTGTCGGAATGTTTTCTTCATAGGGAGTGGCGCTTGAAATCCTTCTTTTGTCAGCCGCGGGTTACCTCAGAGGCAACACACGCTGTAATCATTGTCCTGTATCAATCGCGGTTTTACGTAAGGAGATTTTTCTCTTTTTTTTTTTTTTTACGGTAAAGTTGCACCCACATAAAAAAAATAGATTAAACCGTCAATAACTTGAAAGAGGTCAGGTTGATCCGGTCAAAGGAAAGGACCCACACAAAAACAGACCAGCAACTGACTCCTTAAAAGTAATCAGAAAAAGAAAAAAAAAAGGTCATGCTGAACGCAGTGCAAATATTTCACTGCTGTGGCATCATAAAGGAAAGTAATGAATAGTTGGAATACAGACTAAAGTTATAGGGGCTAAATGTGATTTAAAGGGAACTCAGTGTTTTTTTTAATGATTTTCTGGACGTTTGCTCCAGATCAGAGGAGCATAAAAAACTGTTTGGTTCTGATTCTGGGGATGCAGAAAAGTCTGAAAAGTTTATTCAATAACAGCTAATCTTTAATGCATTTTGGTTGCTAAGCCCTTCAGCTATTTCTAAACTTGCAAAAGTATTTTAAAGTCCATTCTCTGAGAAGACTTTAGAATTGGAGTGATGTGCTCAAACCTTTTTCGCTTCAGTGAGGAAGTGAAGAAGCACTGAAGCTTTTGGACTCTGAGCTGATGTGGTCAGCAAATTTCCCTTCAGAATAGAACAAAATAGACCAGAAACAGCCTTTAGTGTCCAGCAAGGGGGGAATTCAGGTGTAACAGCTGCAGCAGATATATAAGTTCACCCAAAGGGTTCTTAAGGTGTTAAAAACAATAAATAAAGACATAAGATTAAAAGAAGCATTAATAAAATGCTGCACAAAACTGCCTTTCTTTTAAACACACATGTCCAACCGTGTTTTCAAAAATGTGCATAATGTGCACGAGTACTGCACATCGAAAAAGAAGATTCTGCTGAAGGATTGGGTTGCCACCAGAGCAGAGCTTAGTGGAGAAAAGCGGCTGAGATGTTTGGACGGTTGCCAGGTTTCCTCCAAGAAAAGAAAAGAAAAGAAAAATCAAGGGCAGACTGACATTTAGCAAGAAGCACTAGAATTGGATGGCAGAGCAGGTTATTTTCTCACAGCAAGCTTTATTAGATGAATGGAAAAGGCTGGATTCGCTTACAATGGTGTACAAATCCACATTTTGTGTGTGTGTGTGTGTGTGTCTGTGTGTGTTTAAGTGACTTCACAAGATCCATAGCCGTCTTCTCGGCTGGACAAAATAAAACTCCCGTCACTTCGACTCTGATCTTGCTTTATTTGTGAGTTGGAACGGGGTTTCGATCAGCATTGGGTCCAGGCTCAGGTCACTCTTCGGCTGTTGTGAGTATCGATCGGCTTCAGCCGTGTGGTGTTTCTGTAGCGACAGAAACACCACACTGCATGGCCTGAGAGATGATTGAAAATCTTGTTTGCGCTTGAAGCATCTCGCATGAAGGACCCGAAAACCTGGAAGATGCAGATAGGAAGAGACCTGACAGATCCGTTTTTACCACTTGGGTGCCGAAGCTGACAACACACAATCAGTCCTGCTGTGTGCAGCTGGCTTTAGCTGTCGCAACCAAGGTGACGAGGAATTTTTCTCACTGTTATTCCTATCAGAAAGCATTATCCCACCGCAGCCTGCAGGACAGTTTAATCCCCTCCCTTCCTGTAGTGGTGATATTATTTATTTATTTATTTTATTTTTTTGTACAGCAATATAAATGAGTTGGACCAGATCACAAAAAATAGCACATCTTGCTTCAGGCCTGCAAGAAATACCCGTTCTTTGTGTCATTACTTGAAATAGTATTTTTTAAAACAGAACAGATAGAAGATAGGTGCTCTCATTTAAAATTAAACAACACACTCTGAGAATAAAGAAAATATCCAACTTTTTTTTCTTTACAAACCACCTCTGAGGAAACATGCATTCTAATTGCATATATATCTTAGGAGCTATGCCTCTGATTATTTACCACTAATACAAAAGCATAAATTCTTTATTAATTTGTAGGTTAAATATTTACCACTCCATCAAATTCTGTGCAGCAGAAATGCAATATTATTGTTTCAGCGCCTGATGATGTCTTTGACATTTATGGTGTGCTGGAAATCTGTCAACAAAAAAATGACTGTCTCTGTGTGAATCTTTTTTTGTTGTTGTTGTTGTTTTATATCTGTCGATGAAAGAAACCTGTTCAAACCGCACAAAACTGTTTGGCTTTTCTCGATTTGCGTTCTGATCTGTGCTGCAGGTTTTCACCCCCTTCATGTTCATGTTTTGTGAACCGTTTTCAAATTGCAATTTTAAAACACGCTTGGCCGCAAGGTAGCAAAGTAACTTTTTTTTTTCCCCTCAAAAAAAGTTTTATTTAATCTTATGGATTTTGCAACCTTGAAATTGTGGATTTTATACCTCTACAGCCACAAGGGCTGCAAAAATAAACCACCTTTGCAATTTAGAAGCCTCTAAAGTCAAAGGTTGAGGAAATCATCTTCTGTGTACTGAAAAATTCACCTAATAAAAGAAGGAGAAAAAGAAGAAAGCAGAAATGTTCATTCACTTCTAACTACGGGCTGTGTCTCCTCCGAAAACCTTCGACATATAGACTGAACGGCTTCATAGAAGTAAATAACACTCCCTAATGTGAAAAAATAAGCAGGCTATGAAATGTTAAACCACCACTCATCCAGTGTGACATGAGCCTATTTCACAAAACTGTTCTGTCATCAAGGCAGAAAGATGAACTCCTCTGTTTACTCATAAAATACAAACGGAGCCAGCAAGGCAGCGCAAACTCTCATAAATGAGCAAATCGCAGAACCAAAGGAGGCAAGAAGTGGAGCTGGGCTGCTTTCATGCATGAAATATTGTTACACTGAGAGGTGTGGTGTGGAAGGAAAAGAAAGAAAATCAGCAAACTTGGCTGTACAACAATCAAAGCTGGTTTATTAGCATCACAGCACAGGTCAAAACGGCAGCTTTCCCATCAGTCAGTCTGTCTGCCACATCCAGCAGTCCACCTGTATATTGGCTATCCCCGCCTTCTCAATTTACCCACAGCCAATCAAACTCCAGCTATCAATCCTCCCTCCATAAAAGAGCTGGGTTTGAGGCAGGTCTCCTTCTTCTCAGGGATCCAAGATGGCCGCTGCAACGACACACCCACAAGGTAACAAACATTTCGCAGACAAAGGATCATGTACACGCATTCTAGGATTCAGACATTATGGAAAACCTTATTGCTTCTTGACAACATGCTTTGGACTTCTCCCATTCTTAAGCCGGAGCACATCTACTGTAGGCGATTCACGGCATAAAGAAATACATCTCTGCAATACTTTATGCAGCAACAACAACACGCCGTAGGTGTTTGGCTGTTGACCGCTGCTATCTTCTAAAGCAGACCTTCTATTCTTCTTAGCGTAGATAGTCCAACGTTGTAGCAGCGGTGAGAATTAAATGACACCACGCAGTGTTGGGGTGTTTTTTTTTTTGGGCACTTGTCACAGAACTCCAGCTGCCCTGCAGTCTCATCAATTCACCAAACTTTGGAAGCCTAAAGCAGGCTTATGAGTCAGAGCTGTGAAAAAGTGTTTTCTTCACTAAACATTTCTCTTATTCTTGCTTCTATTTTTTATTTTTTTTTACTTAAATGTACGGAGCCCTCAAGGGGACATGGGGATTTTTTTTCTTTTGCGTTAACTTGGCAATGTTTTTGCGTTCCCTCGCTAAAGATTTTGCATTCTCTCGCAATAATGTACTGATCAGTTCATGTGGCATAATTGAAAACTGTAAGCCTTTCCCTGTACTTTCTGCTTTGATATAAGGTTATGTAAGGTTTTTCCATGAATGTTAATATCTCCTTTTGAAAAGTCTGAAGTTTTGTATCTTTTTTTTTAGTTAAGGCACAACAAACCTAAGATATAAACACAAACTTTCCAGACGTAGGAAAGAAATGAAAATGCATCCAAACTATTTGGAGTATTATACGTCATCTTTAACTAACATTAGCTCCTCATTCCTCTTTAAGATTGTGGTTTTGATTTGGCTTTACACGGACAAGCACCAACTTCCTGTACATAGAAAAATGGACTTTTGCACACTTATGTTACCAGCAGGTCATCAAGGTCCTGCAATGAGAGCCTGATGGATTCAGGACTGAAGCCTGAAGGAGTCGGAGCTTTAGCCACTAGAAACAGTTTTCTTGAAAATGACTTCTGTTGACTTGCTGATCCCTTTCAGTTTCCCTCGATTTTTGTTACTTTTTACGCTTTGAATTACTTACTTTAATGTGAAACACTTTGTGAAATAAACCTTAATTTACTTAGTTGCTAATAAACAAACATGAAGTTCCATGTCATTTTTTTGTAGGGATATAATAACTTATGTTCTGCCTCTGTTTCATGACTTACAGTGAGATTTGGCTAAATTACGCATAACAGAGAGAGATCATAAATCATCTTCTACCGCGTCTGCATCCCTCTTGCGGCTGAATGTACTCTGATTGTTTTTTTGTTTTGTTTTTTATAAGAACTAAACAGCATTATGAAAAATGTTCACTGCTTCCAACACATTCACCTATATAAGCAATCTAAGCTTGATACGCATTCATGACAGACGATCATTCGCTGATCTTGCCGTCTCATCCAAACGCCATCGCTCCAACGGAAATTGGGTCGTTTATTCTCTGTGGCGTCATAACTAGCTTTCTTCTCACTTTGACGCCGACTTTTGCTGTAAAACCAAAAAAACTAAAAAAAAAAACCCCCAAAAAAAACCTCCTTGTGTGTTTGCAGAGTTCGCTGTTAGCACGAACGCGACCCTGTTGGTAACTTTGTTCACCGGCCGGGAGCCAAAGGTCACATGTAAAGAAATAAAATATGATGGTGGAGTGAATTAAAATGTTCTTTCTAGAGTAATTTTTTTTTTGTACTTTTATAAATGAATACAAAACATGCCAAAAAGGCAACTGATGGTTTCAAGCAGCTCTGATCTTTGAGCGTCGGATCCTACTGCAGCGTTATCGTATGCACACGGATGTTGCGTGTGGACTTTGTGAGCTGGATCTGCGTTAAATATTTACTCCAAGCATAAATTCTGTCATTTCCTTAAACAGAGTTTGAGGCACATTCACATAGTTAAGACACGCATGCTGGTATGTAAATCAAATAGGAATTCTTTGCTCATTTAGTGCTAAAAATAATCCGACAAATAGCTTGTTTATATCAAAGAAAGGCCTGGTTTAAAAAAAAGTCAAAGCAGCTGAGTGAACGCGCTTTTACAACATCCGGATGTTTGGAGCTGCCATGGTTTATTATCCATTGTTTCAAATATCAGTGACAACTGTACTCCCCAGGCTGTTGCACAGTACAAGCTCTAATAAGCCCACAATGCAATCCTTATCGAACACTGTCGAGTGCTGGCAGTCTGTGTTTAGTGAGAAACACTTAGTTGGGTTCACTGACATTGAAGCACAACCGTCTTTAACGCACCAAAGGACTAATGATGTCACCACTTACTTAAGCGTCCATCCATCCGTCCATCCGTCCGTCCATCCATCCATCCATCCATCCATCCGTCCCATGGTGTTTACAGGCCAGAAGGAACATAGAACACATCTTCTGCTTTACTTGCTCATCACTCAAGAACAAGACACCAAGTTTTCATTTTATTTATTTATTTATTTTTGCAGTTTCTAGCCAATAGTGTCTGGACTTCCCTCTGTGTTGGAAATATGGCCAACTCCTGATTCTGGCCTACAAAAAAAAAAAAAATACAACCGATTTGTAGATTCCATTTTTTGAAACTGTGGACTTTTGATCACCTCTAGTAAAATGAAGTAATAAAATAGCTGATCAAACCTGAACCCGATTATTCTGAACAGAAGTTGTTTGAGATTTAAAAAGCATCTGTTCTTATTATTCCATTAGTTGTTGGCATCAAGAGAACTTTAATTTGATGCAAGCCGAAAAGCTACATACCGGCTGAACATGCGCTGACATATCATACACTGTTTCAAGGAGAGCTTTGGGGCATAGAGAAACATCCATCCATCCACCTTCTATCAGCCTTGTCCCTAATGGGGTCAGGAGGGTTGCTGGTGAGAGAGTAATATAGACACCCTTTAGTCAAATTTTAATCGAGAGTGATTAATGACCCTAATCATTTTAATTTCCGGTGTATTACCGCCCCTCCCCCCTTCCGGTGTCAAGTTACCCATCCCCCATTTCACCCCATCTATTATGACATCTGAGTTTTAAGAATAATGCAATTAAAGAATGAAAAACATGAGTTTTAAGAGTAATATAATACGTGTTAGATAATCTAGAATAATATACAATACAATATATTTAAATAGATTTGGGATGTTGTAGTTACCTCTAGTTTAAGCAGAATATCTTCCTGAGACGTGAAGCGGGAGATACGGTCCTGTTTTGAGGCGGGGGGACAGAAATCCCTCAGGATAGTTCTCCTGACCTCTGGGTCAACACACATGGCGAACAAGGAAAATGTATGTCTCAGAAAAAAAAAAAAAACATTTTTCAAACCGTTGGCATTTCTCAGCTCTCACGATTTGCGCGGCAATTTATGTTCCCTCTATGTCTCAGAAAAACACATTTTTCAAAAAGTTGGCATTTTCTGTAGCTCTCAGAATTTGCGCGGGAGAGGGCATAAGACTAGACAGGGGCTGACATCGTCCCCACCATGGGCGTGTGTGTGTGTGTGTGTGTGTGTGTGTGTGTGGCAGGGCTGACCTCTAGGCTCTGAAAGTAAGGGTTTGACCCCCAGTCCTTGCCATCCGTCTGTGTGTGTGTGTGTGTGTGTGTATGTGTGTGTGTGTGTGTGTGTCCCTCATCTGTAAATTTATTTCTGAAGAATATCCTACAGATACTAAACAGGCCTTGGTGAAGCTACTCACATGTATCTTTCAGCTTTCCCTAAAGTTGATTTTTTTTTTTTTTTTTTACGTTGCACAACCACGCTCCGAGTTGCTCCAACATGGGAATTATTTTATTTCTTCTTTTTTTTTTTTTACCTTTAAAATTATCCACTACTTTCATCTCTGAGTTATATGCTGTATGTTTCTTGGCCTAATGATGTTTTTCCCTTCATCCATTATCGACACACTTGAGTAAACTCTGTGAATATAAGAACCTGTAGTAATTTACTAGCAGTCATATCACCTGAGTTGTTCCACCTTGGTTTTCAGTCAGGTCACTCTTAACAACTACTTAATTCAGTTAAACCTGAATTGATTATTACAGAACCAGTTTAGCTACCATCTGAACTGTTCTTGAAATCATACATAACAAACTGCAAAAACATGAAACATTTTTCCAAAACAGGAAGTTTTTAGTATTTGCAAGCTGAATTATGTGGTACAGAATATTATGAATGTCTCTTTGTAAATAAAATTTAAGATCATGATTTTGACAACAGCTTCTTATTTTACCTTTACCTGCTCAGACACCAGGCAACGGTATGTAAAAAATGCAATTGGAAAATTTCTGTTTTAATTTCTTAGTTTTCCACGAAAAGCATAAAACATTGTTCATCATTTCTCTCCAGTCCAGTCAGTCGGGCAAATTTCTTAATTCGATTCAGTTGATTTATAAAACGTTAATTTACAATAGGTAATCTCAAAACCATTTACAAAAAAGTCACTTCTATTCTACTTATCAAACAACGCAGCAATTTAAATATATTATTTAAGTCAGTAAAAAAAAAGTTATCAAAGTTCAAAATGCAGATTGCATCATGTCATTGACTTGTCATTGACTTGACTTGTTTATACGCTTCTCCCTCTTCAAATTACTTTTACCCTGTAATGACTGATTTGATCCATATTTTCAGGTAAGTCTGTGGAACCAACATGAACATTTGCTGCTTTCTATCTTTGTTTCTTTCTTTCTTAGACTAGGATCACTACAAAACGCTGATTGAACTCTGAAATTAATAAAATGTCATTCGGTTAATTATTCAGTTACTCAGAATCAACAGGACATTGACTCTTGCCATCTTTAAGATGACTAGAACAAACTCCTCACAGCTGAATCTGTGGTGTTGATGTTACTTTATTACAAATGATAGTAAATAATTGGAAATATAAAAATCTACCAAGATAGAGCTTAATCCGTTATTACCGGACACAACTGGAGTTCCATAAAGTCTCGTAGTAAAAGTCACATCAAGACACAATCAGAGAGCATCATGCTAAACCGATCCTCCGCACAAAACCATCCTCCAACGTTTGTTTATCGTGTCAGTTTTAACAAGAAAGAAAAACACAGAGTACAACGGGTAAAATTGTTGCTTTATAAGTCAGTTGGAAGTGTACAATTTATGTTTACGGTTTTATGTAACAGCATACTAATAAGCTACATTATTATTGATGAATAATATCACAGTGAACACAGATCCTAATCATCCATCACTACTGGATCTGCTCTTCCTCTGCAGCCCCTGGATTAACAGGAACAACTGATGTTTGTCTGTCCTGTAAGGAGAAAAGAATCAAAGTTTAGTTTGCTTTACATTGTTGTTCTTTAGCACACGAAAATGATAGAGCACTTAATAAATTCAATAAAAGTTGTTCATTTACATTATACTCATTTAAACCAAAAAGGAAAGGTATTATTTATACTTTACAATTCAGTGTAGAATTCAGTTTTTAAAGAGATACAAATTTTTTAAAGTTTTGACAAACCTTAAAGTCTCTTCAGCTCGTGGAGCCGTTTCAGTGAAGTTAGAGTTCATGGAGAGAAACTTGCTGTTCTGTTCGGTCAGCATGTTGCCGATGTCAGAAAAATCTGCTGTCATGTCATGAGCTGGGAAAAAACAAAAAAAAACAAGTCAACAAACATGTTTGCAGAAAAAAAAGAAGTGGCATCTATTTTCAACTAAGACTTATAAAATAGTTTCATGATTTTGGTTACACCTGTAGAATTTAAACTGAGGTAACACTGAAAAATAAATTGTTTGGTAAATAGTTTGAAAAAGAGGAGATATTAAAGACACGCTAAACGGCTGCAGATGCAACCATTACTGAGAATGAATCAAACTCATGTAACATGGTGTAATGTTTCACCTCTCTGCAACACTTTGAGTCACCAAGCTTTATTCTTTTTTTTTTTTTTTTAAACCCTCGCTATTTGATCAGTAGAAAAAACAGAAACATAACATTTACTCATTTTACATCTGTAACATGACTAGAAGAAGACTCACTGTGTACACTGAGGCCTATGAGTTCAGCCAGAATTAAAACATTCAGGATTCCCAAGCATACGACCACACCAAGGCCGAGCCTCTCTTTGGAGCTGCTCCAACCTTAACAAAAACCTTATTAGCAAAAAATTGAATAACAGACATACTAGATTTCTCTGTAACTTCATTCTTACCTGTGTGATTAGATGCAGTTTGTCCAACAGGTTCCATATTGACGTAAATTTCCTCCATCGCTTCAGATTCTGCGCTGGATTTTAACATTGACTATAAAATCCACTGCAGTCGTGGAACTAAGTGAAAAAACTGTGGAAAAGATGTTCAACATAAAAAGTAAACGTAGTTTAGAGATAACAACCAAATAAAGAAATTCATGAGTTCACAGCTTCAGTATTATTTTCTTAAATATCTTACACAACATAAAATTCTTGTTCTGTATCAATGAATATTTATTTCTCTTTTCTCTCTGCTTTCCTTCAGCTTGGTTAATCCTACTTGTAATAAACACATTACACTTGTCTATGGGTGAAAAAATAATTGACTCTTTCCATCTTTAAGATGATGCAAAATTAAAAATAGCTTTGAATCACTGATATAAGGATGAACAATACATCTGATATTGTTATGTTCCTGCTCCTTGTGTCCAAAAATATTTCCTAAAGACTAATAAATTGTTGGAGCAGATGACCGGTTCCCTCCTTGGTCATGTGGACCCAACAGTTTTTCAGTTCTCATTCTGTCCTGATAACTAGTCACAGCCTTGCACTCAGTAAATACAAATATCATCTTTGCATTTTTCTTTCTAAATCCTCTTTTAACACTATTTCTTGTCCAGTAGCAGAAATACTTACATTAAGAAAGCACAATGCCAGAATTGCATTATTACCAAACTTCTATAACCGCTGGATCAAATAACTATGGAATTGTACGTATTTATTCATATTTTAAAGACATGTACTTTTAGGACTGCCATCTAGTAAAAAAAAAAAAAGCTACATGAGCAGCTACAATAAAAAGTACTGTCTAAAACCAGTACTGTCTAAAACTCAGTCACCATGTTTCCTCATCTTCTGAAACAGCCATCAGGCAGATCAACCATTTGACACACAGTTTGCTTTGTGAAGCACCGCCTCACTGGGAGGGAATCAAAAGGCTAACATACCAATCAGGTGCAGGTTGGGCAGGTTAAAGTAAGAGAAACCAGATACTGCATTCAAAGCATGCTGAAGAGCAGCAAGCCAAACATTCACATATGTACCGATATGTAGAAGAATGTCGGAGTTCAGGAGAAATAGGATAGAAGGTTTGACTGAATCAAGACGTTGCCCAAAAGTTCAGACTGGGAAGTTAATTGGCAAACTGCTAGCTAAGTATGTGGAGCAGGAAAATAGGTTGCATTTACTTAAATTTATGCAAACCAATTGCCTCAAAAGATTCAATTACTGCATCATATAAAAGACAAGTGTAGTTACACTGTGTGATTTTGGCAAACAATATTCTTCAACTCATCCAAAATGAGTTCTTAAACTCATCCAAAATGTTATTCTCCGCAAAACTTCTTTTATTTTCTGCTTACAGGAGCAGCAATATATTTTGTTACATAGATTAAAGACACACGGTCTCATTATTTGACATAGTTATGCTATTCAAAACGTTTCCGTTTGCTTGAGCAGAAATGGCGAAGTGTCTGGATGTAAGATGTTAAACTTTTACCACCCAAAATCCTCACTATTTTCAAATACTTCACTTTTTATTTTATTTTATTTGTTGCATGGACTCAACGTAAATAACTTATCAAGCTTTTTTTTAAAAAAAAAATATCCAAACGTTCCTGCCACTTGTTTAAGACGAGTACAAACAACAAATTGATAATAATTAAACGATGTTCACTTGAACTTTTTTTTAAGTGTAATGTTTTTATTTTACAGTGAGGAAGGCCGGAGTCTAGCTTTAGCAGATGGCTGAAGACGTCTGATCCACGCTTCACACTCAGTACCTGTTTGCTCTAAGGCAAAACTTTGGTAAGGTGAAATTTATTCGGCTACAGAAAGTCAGACGGTTCAATGTGAGAAATCACTTTAGGTGGTCAAGTTTCTTGTTTGAGAAGATCTTGTTAGTCATTTACATAGTACGATTACTAATTAACAGTTGATTCTTTTGTGTCTAGATGCAATGTAATCATTCAATTCACAATTGAAGTTTTATTATGGGGATTCTGCAAATTAAATATTTCATAGTATATTTCATTGATTCCTTTCATACAGTCTAAACTCCCTGAAAAGGAGAAATTACCTTTCAGATAAATAGTATTTTAATTGCTTTGAGTTTGATGATATTTGACTTAATCTGACTGATATGATCTTAATTAATGCACACTGATGCTTCACAGTGATCATTTATAAGCTTATCAATTACAAGAGGTGCACTGTCTGTTAGTGAACATTAGTGAACAGACGCATCATTAGGACCAAGGAACAAAAGCTGTAGATATTTTAACGGTAACAAAACAATTCACCATGTTGTGATCAACTCTTGGAGCGTGGTTGTGTAATGAGTATGTTTAATTTTATTTTCTTAATTTTATTTTTAGGTAAAGTGTACCAATAGCAGACTTAGTCAATGTTATCATAAGTTGGACTAGCTGTCAGAAGATGTAAGCAAGTCTCCGTGAGAGGGAGTATTTAAGAAAAATCACAAATTGACTGAATTGTTGGTTGATAGTCTTCATATATTTAAATTTGTGCAACAAACACCAAAAGAAAAAAACCTAAATAAAACCTGAATGGCCATTCATTTTGATAAATATTTACACATTCAATAAATCGATAGAAATCCAAGCTCACATATCAAAACACTTCTTTGTGAATGGCAGCATGACCTATAATGTGCTTTCTGCTTTATTTTTAGCTTAATGAGCAAGAACTAGTTCAGATGGTAGCTGTGAAACTGGTTCTGTGAACACGAATCAATTCAGGTTTAACTGAATTAAGTAGTTGTTAAGAGTGACCTGACTGAAAACCAAGGTGGAACAACTCAGGCGATATGACTGCTAGTAAATACTACAGGTTCTTATATTCACAGGATTACTCAAGTGTGTCGGATAATGGATGAAGGGAAAACATCATTAGGGCCAAGAAACATACAGCATATAACTCAGAGATAAAAGTAGTGGATAATTTTAAAGGTAAAAAAAAAAGAAGAAATAAAATAATTCCCATGTTGGAGCAACTCGGAGCGTGGTTGTGCAACGTAAAAAAAAAAAAAAAAAATCAACTTTAGGGAAAGCTGAAAGATACATGTGAGTAGCTTCACCAAGGCCTGTTTAGTATCTGTAGGATATTCTTCAGAAATAAATTTACAGATGAGGGACTTTTAAGGACATGTATCACACTAGCAAGTGTTACAGGAAAAATAAATCTATGAGTTTAAAATTTAAGTGATGAAGGAAATCACAAACTCAGTCAGCACTGACTAATTCTACTACCATAAATAATGCAGTAAAACAGTTAAACTTTAGGTTTTCTTTAGAGGTATATGTTTACTCTTACGCAGGGACACCCATGCGCACACACACCCACATACACACACACACAGACGGATGGCAAGGACTGGGGGTCAAACCCTTACTTTCAGAGCCTAGAGGTCAGCCCTGCCACACGCACACACACACACACACACACACACACACGCACGCACGCATAGGGAGAATTTAGAGAGACCAATTAACCTGACTGTCATGTTTTTGGACTGTGGGAGGAAGCTGGAGAACCCGGAGAGAACCCACCATGCACAGGGAGAACATGCAAACTCAGAAAGACCCCTGGCCGGGAATCGAACCCAGGACCTTCTTGCTGCAAGGCAACGGCTCTACCAACTGCGCCACTGTGCAGCCCTTAGAGAAACAAACAAGCAAAATAATAGTAATTCAAATAACTTCATATTCTTACTTTTCTTTTAAAGATAGTTAAACATCTCTCTTCCTTTCTCATTCTTGTCGAACCAATTTCGTGCACTTGAACATCAGACAATGCAGAGAGGCTCGCCCAGGGCAAGGACTGCCAGTCTATACGGTGCCGTGCTGCTAAACGTCTATTAGAGCTCTGTGTGAAACTAGTTGAGAGTGGAGCACATCCTTTCATCCCGCTGCCGAGCTGAACCTGCGCCCTGAAACCATCAAGGCGCAACTCATCGCCGCGGAGCCGCTTGACAGGGTCGCTCTTTGACATCGCACCAACACATCGAGGTTCCGACGGTGCGCAGAGGGAACTTCGGAACCTTTACACTTCTTTGTCTAAGCTGTCTGTCACGGGCTTTATGAATATGGGACCCCTCTTCCTCTCCGCCCGCGTGTGCGTGGATCTCACACTTGAGCGGTTGCGCTGCGCCACGCTGCTGATGGATCATTCTCCTTCAGCGAGCCTCTCTGGGTAGATAGATGCACGGTGCGGCTTTGGTACTTGTGGAAAGGGGATCCGTGCGCGGGAGCGTGTTCGCGTCCGTCTGAATATGCACTTCTAGAACAAAGAGCTGAAGGTAGAAGGACGAGGAGAAGAAGAGGAAGAGGGAGGCGGGAACGGGCTCGCGTCTGCCTCAAATCAAGGGTTTTAAGCAGAGGGCTCATCAGTGGCAGACTGCTCAGCATTTTTTGCGCTCCCTTTGAGGATTTGATGGATATCTGATCAGTGGATGTGATGCCCATATATATTATCGACCGAAAATTTCCTGACATATCTGGTAAGTCGCCGCGTGCACCCCGAGCCGGACTCGCGACGCGGTGCCATCTGCGTTGATTGGTGTGTGCATGCGAGCGAGCGCGTGCGCATACATTATTTATTTATTTACAATTATTTATTTATTTTATTTATTTATTTTATTTTTGGGCGTGCGTGCTGTAACCGGATGGGTGACACGGGGCAGCGTGCACCAGTTGATCATGACACCCTTCCCCTCCTCCCCCCCTCGGAGTTCACAACGTGCAACAGGAGATGAGACACTGGCACGCATTTGGTGCGCGCGCTGCATATGCTGGATATTTTTATCACTGGAGTTTTGACAGTTTAGTAAATTGGCTCCAGTTGGAAAGCGGAGGTCCAGCTGGGCATCCTCTCCGATTACTTTATCCGCACCAGTGGGTGCAACATCCCTTTAAAAGTTATTTTTACTCGCATTCAGGAAAGCAATTTAGGAGGTGTACTTCTTATCTAGATCACATCACCTCTGGGCTTCATGTCTCTTCTCTCAGAAGTGAGGGGGTTTTTTTTGGAGTTAAAGGCCCTGAGCTGAGAACTCCTTTCTTTTCTTTTCTTTCTTTCTTTCTTTTTCGTTCTACCTTAATGCAAAGTAGGCCGCGTTTCTACTGACACTCATTTAGGTGCACCATGCGTTCAGGGAGTCGCATGCAGTTTGCAGAAAAAGTGACTTCGCCCTGTTGATTTGCTGACACGTTTGGCGTTATGTCTCGCTGAATGATGGGTTTAATTTCAAAGCGGTGTGTGAGGTCTGCGGCTCTTAATGTTTTAGATAGATCACGTCGGAGAGACCGTATAGATGGAGAGCGTGGAGAACAAGAGTTTTAAGTCTTTTGCCTTTGCCTTTTTTGGAAGCCATCATCCAACACCAAACCTAATTTTAAAGAGCTACAATTAAAAAATAAAAATAAAAAAACAAGGTGCAGACTTTATCTGAACACTGCAAGTTCTGAGTTTAAAGTCATAGATACTCCTTTCTCTCTGTCTGGGGTAAAAGTCCTTAAAGACATCGTTGATATGCACTTATGATGGTAAAACTCAAAGCAGGAATTAGAACAAACATAGAATCTCCTATTGGCTTATCTAGAGAACTCATTACCTTAGATCAACATTATCAGAACAAGAATCCAGAGAAACTCCTATTAGTTTATAAATCACATACTACTTATTCTTAAACATGGGGTTATACCTTTTTGTCTTCTTCTTTTGCGTTTTCCTTTGGTTTGTTGCTTTGTATTTCCTACTAATTCACATAAAGCACTTTGAATTGCCGCGTTGCTGAACATGAGCTGTATAAATACCTTAAAAGGTTCCACAGCAGAAGCTTTACTTTGAGTGGGACAGTTTCTGATCCCTAAAGAAGCATCAAATAGTAACAAGAAACAATAAGTTGTCAATAAGCAGTTTTTATGCTTAGTTTTGATATGCCCCTTAACTGGAAAGGCAACAGGTTGGTGTGCTTACTTTTCAAAAACGCTGCATTTATAATAAAGACCAACAATTCACAGTCTTGATACACATGTGGAAGCATACAGGTCAATTCAGTTTATATATATATGTACATATATGTATATATATATATATACGTACATATATGTATGTATATATATATGTATGTATGTGTATATATATATATCTATATATATGTACATACATATATGTACATATATATATATACGTACATATATGTATGTATATATATATATATATATATATATATATATATGTATGTCATGTCAATGCGCTTCACAAAAGAAAAAAACTCAACTCAGTCCAATCATCCACAGGTCTGAAGTCAATTGCATACATCCCAGTTAAATCCTACTCTAACAGTGCTCTCAAGTTCAGATTATTATTCGAATGGGTAAAAGATTTTCCATTGAAGGAAATCAGATGTCATACCGGTAGAAAGAACTGACTAGATGGGGGAAAAAGAATTATAGGAAACTTCTAGAAGGAAACTTCAAGAGCTCAGGTCCAAGGTGACCCAGCGATTTTATTTTATTTTTTTTAATTATTATTATTTTTTTTTTGTGAGGCCGGTGCTAGACGGGAGGCTCACCACAGACTCCAGCATGGCTTCACAGATTCATCCAGTTTTTTTTTTCACGAGAAATACGGATTTGACAGATGGACGATGCCGGTGACCTTGAGAAGGTTCTGGTTATAATCCCACTTTGCCTCCTACATCTGCAATTTGGGTCACTTTATAATATTTTTTTTTTAAAAAGTAGCTTTTTGCCTCAGCTCATTTCATTCTGATCATGCACCAATTCAAACCTGCCTCAGGAATATTTTGTACCTTTCTTTATGACTGGTGATTTGAATTAATCTTCTATATTGTGTGCTTGGCCTACTCTAAGCAAATTTGGTCAGATGACTTCAGTAGAAATGATCCAATCAGCAAGAGGTCATCTATAGAGTTAGTTTCATCAAGGTGTCACAATCCGTCACATAAAACCCAACTGGTCCCAAAAAAAAAAAAAACAAAAAAAAAAAAGATAAACTGACATGCTGCGATTTAAGTACTTCGCTACAAGATGGTTGATTAACAGGTTCACAATGGAAGAAATGAATGAAATCATAATTTCTTTCCTCCTTCAGAAAATCCTGATGGAGAATGTCTGAACATTGGTTTTAAGGCCTTCAGCTTAAAGCACCTGAATTATGCAGCAGAATAATGATCAGAAAATCGCTAGCAAGTCCACCGCCTTAAAGGAAATAAAGGGTTTGAACTGTAGTCAAAACCTGGACTTGGATCCGTTTAAAATGCTGCAGCATCACATTAAGCAGAAACCATCCAGTGTGGCTGAATTCTGCCTAAGAAACCTTTTAGGAGTACAAATGCTCTTTTTTACACCACTGTACACAGAGCGAAGAAATCGCAAAGGCACATTTCATCCAGTGACAATTGACGATGAGGTCACCAAGTGAAATTGAAAAAAAAAACTGACTGTGATGTGTGCAGCGTGAGTTTCACTGACTTTAAAAGCCAAGTCTGCCCAGTGTGTGTAACCTAGCCACTACTCCTTTTTAATAAACCCCATTGACATTCAGTTGTTTGGCAGTGTCAGAGCTGGAGGGGATAAAGATCAGACATAGTCTCCAGTGCTGACATGCACGCACTTTTATTAGAACTGTGGGATTGCTGTCACAGAAATCTGGGATTTTTTAAAATTTTTTATTTTATTTCCTGCCCTCTCCTGCAGACACAGAGGAGCTGTCAGGAAGTCAACTTGTACTCCCACTGTCTTATCACTGTGTTTCTTCTTCTTTGTTTGTTTTTTTTAAATCCTCTCCAATATCTCCTACTTCACTTCCTCACCTGCCGATTGTAAAGCTGCATTCAGTCGTCACTCTCCTGTACTAAATCTGGTGACCTGCGGTGATGTCATCGCGTCTGCTTTCGGAGCCTGAGGGAGAAAAAAAAGTCGCCGTGTGCGATAATGGGGTTGGATAATGACCATAATCAGGGAAGTTTACTTTACGTCGGTGTATTGTTTTGTCATGCAGAGGAATGATGGGGCAATTTGACACTCGGCAGGAAAATATTTTCCAGTAATAAATGCACGCGTGCGCCTTAAATGATGGGCCTGTTCCTTCGGAGGGAGCAGAGAGACTTTGGTCATGCGATGTTCTCATCTTGGGCTGCTCACACTGGGACCCACCCATCTGCGCAGACACCTCATGGCACTGGCTTGTAAAAAGTGTGCCGGAGCATGGCTGTGGATGCGTGTCTGTGTGCACAAGTCCATGCAGTGCTGTTGAGGGATTAAGGATTAATTGCCTTCAGACCTTCACAGATAGACTTAAGTGCTTGCTTGCATGAACTTTGTGAAGTTCTCTCCTGGCCCCTGAGAGGAAAACAACACTTGACTGTAAGGAGCAGTGGAAAAGTCTGGCTTTTTGTCTGCTGCTGCTTATTTTTTAAAAATTTTTTTCCTCTTTCTCCCTCTCTGCTGTTTCTTGATCTGGAGTGCAGAGCCGCGAGGGTAAGAACTTCAGTTGTTCTCACCTCTTGCTCTATTTTCCTCCTTTTTGTCCTTTTTGTGATGACTGCAGCTCGTCCTTCATCTCTTCTTCCCACTTCTTGTTGTCACATTTTTGTTAGTGTCAAAACATAGGCGGGCTTTGAAAAAGTGTCCACTTTTGAACTGTTAAATATATTTGTTTCTCATTAGGAAACCAGTCGATTGATCAAATCAAATATTGATAACAGACTTGGGTATTTAAATGACACTGGCTAAAAAAACAACAAAAACAAACTAGATTTAGCATTCAAGTTGCATCAGTTATAGATTTTATTTTAATCATCTCTAAATCTCAGTAATCTCCTATTTAATTTTTCAGCTACTGAGCTAATGGGTCGACATTGACTTTTTTATAATAACAAAAACCAACCCATTCTCGGTTCTCCTCATAATTCCTCACAAGCCTCCAGGTGTCATGGTTTATTGGTTTGAAAAGCCTTTATTTGCGGAGCCAGACGCTCCATTTTCAGTAGGGAGGATCTGAGTCCCGTCGTCTACGAAGTACCTTATGGTAAACTCAATATCTCAAGCTGAAACGCAAAAACATCTCCCTAGAAAATAAGTTCAGCATTGGATTAGATGGCCACTGTTGGCACCTCTTTGACAACATTCACCAGGATTTCAATTTTATTCAGGCACTGACTGGTATAAAATTTTCCTGGTATGCCATCGAGTGCAATAGAACAATTTCACTACATCGCAGTTTCCACACACTAACTGAGACGCGAATATACACACGATGGTATACTTGATTTTATTTAAAACAGAGATGCAACAATTGTTCCAAATTCCTATGAAATGAATATTATGAGTTGATTTTTTGCGATTCGAGTAACGTTGTCCAGGAAGATATTTGTTTTATGCATGTGCGTTACAGTAGATCCATGGACCAAATATATTCTTACCCTTAATAGAGTTAGGATTAAAGTAAACTTTTAATTATACCAGCATCTTTATTCTGACTGGAGGCAATGATTGGTCCAGTAGAAGTTCAGATGGCAATTTGATGGAGAATTTGTGGATGACAAGTAGACTTTCATCCTCGTAGACTCAGAGCCATCAGCTAAGATAAAAAGGTAAGTCTGAGAAATGTTTGCTTGTAATGCAAATACGGATTTTTTTTTTATTTATATTCATTATTGGGAGGTGTCTAAAGAATTTATTGTGATAAAACCGATTCTCCCTTTACGTAGTGTGATTCTATTTTGTCTCATTTCCTGTCAGAAACAACCGTCTTGGATTCATTGTATTTTTAAATCTGGGAAGTTAACATTTTATAGTCATCATGGTGATATTGTAGTCACACAACCGAGAATAAGTTTGTATTTTCAGTGATGCAACAACCTCTGAGAAATCTCTCAATTCGTTCCATTGTCATTTTCTCCAAGCGAACAGGGAAGTTATAAAAATCCGTTTTGTCTGTGGTGAGACTGTCGATGTTGCCACTGCATGTTCGTGCTGCTGGAGAGATTACAAAATAGAGGTCAGGCCACATATCACCCAGTCTGCAAGTGGAAATCCACCCTGAAGTCCCGGTTTGTCTTTGTTCCCATCCATATTTCGTGTTACCACAGTGATAGTGACCTCGCCGTTTAGTTACGGTCTCCTGGTGTCTATTGGAGGCACAGAGACCCTCGTACTGAGCTTCTTTAGAGTTTTGGAAACTGGCGGCTGGTGGTTCTGGAGAAAACAGGCGCAAACAGGATCTTGTTCAGTAAGAGTAACAGGAAGCTGTGACTGCAAGAGGTTTGGTAATGAATTAACTAATGGTTTATTCCCCCATTAGGTGAGTTGATACAGCCGGCTGGTGAAAGAGGAGACCTGAGAATGACAGAGACCAATACTCCAAAATCGGCAAAGAAGCCCCGTTGGACCTCTCTGGAAATCGGCCTCATTACTATCGTCTCTCTGCTGTTCATCATCATTGTTGCCCTCGTCATCCTGTTTGCCACCCAGAAGACTGGTGAGTGTTTTAATTAAGGCTCATCACCGATACCGATATGTTTTTGTATTGTTTTTTATTTTTATTTTCTTCTTGTCTTTAACAAACTCGAACAACAAGAACTGTGTAAGCAAAACAAGTGAATCATCTAGCTGAAAGGATTAGTCAGGGACGTTCATTAGGTTTCACTTCATGGTTAACGGTGAGCACAAAAGAGCAGGCACAAGTGCTGCCCTTTGCTCAGATACGAGACACTTGCTCTGTGTGCTTTTATCCACTGTGCTTCAATACAGTCTCTGGCACAGAATTAAAAAAAAAATATATAGAAAAATATGTGTATGTGTTCAAACGTCCCCCTTAAAAGGTTTTCATGATTCAAAAACACTGTCTCAAATTTCTAAATGTAGGCCTGATTCTAGGAACTGCATATTTCCTAGAAAATGTTTTTCACAAAAAGATGATGATCTCAGAAAAATTGAGAAGCGAGGCCCAAGCCTTTTCTTTCAGTTCAAAGTCCAAGTTTTAGATTTTCACTCCTTCAAGCTTCTGCTTTAAAATAAGCCGTTAAATAGGGTTGGAGTTATCACAAGCAGGTGATCTATAGTTTAGTTATTGCCAAAGTTCAGCAGGTCATGATGGCAGATGATCCTGGCAGGAAAGGTCATCCAATTAAGTTTGATGGAGTTCGTCTGGCTTTTGTGGCCGTGTTGAGCTATTATTAATTTTTGCAGTCTTGTGGGTTATTAATGTGTAAGCTGCTTTGTCAGGGAAATGAACACTGAACGGCTTGGCTATGCTTGCAGCCATGTTTACACTCAGCTGTGTTCATTTTCTGTGCTCTTACTCGTATAACCCACAAAGCGCTGCATTAAAGGTCAGTTTGCCATCTGCTGGTCTGTCTGTGCATCCAAGTGTCACTTGATTGACACATTTCAGACAGCGAGAAAGTGACACTTGAGGGGAGTTTTGCGTTGCGTATGTGCAACAAATTCATTAATAAAAAGAAATGCAAAAGAAGTAACTCATTTAGACATAATCACCACTGAGTGCTGAGAAACCCTCTGAGTAATGGAAATGTGTTTTACGTTGTCTTGCAGATGAAATCTGCACCACAGCTGACTGCACACAGTCAGGTAAGCAGCTTGTGTTTGTTTGTTTTCTCTCTCTATTGTTTCATCCTGAAGGCTTTGACTTTTCCCAGAGGGAGCCGGCATGGGAGAAGTGAGGCTGCTGCAGAGGCATTTTAGACATGCTCACTGAAAATGGCGTCTTCCAATGAGACATGTTCTCTTTCAGTCAAAACCACAATAACACAGATATGACCAGCCCTACTACGTACAGGAATGTTAGTTCAACCAAGAAGTTTGTTTCTTGTAGAAAACGGAAAAGCAATAAATTAACGTACAATGAGATTTGGTTTAGAAAAAAAATATAAATCTTTCTACTATGTACATTTAGTTAAAAACATGCCGGGTTGAAAATTATTTGTATCCTTGATAAACAAGTTGATGCAGGTCCACGTTTAAAAAATATTACGGTAAATACAAACTAACTTAGTTTAACGAATTAAAGACTAATGCATTAAATGTTATTGGGGAGCAAAAATATCCTGCACATTACATTAAGATACATTTAATAAACTTGGCAAAATACAACAAAAGTAAGGCACATCCTGTTGTTGGTGGTGAAAATACACAAAATAAATCTAGAGAAACAAATGATCAAGCTGAATAATTCACATCACAATTTCTTGTTTCATCTGTCCAATTAGCAAGACTTTTTCTTTTTTTTTTCCTCTTTGTTTTACGTTGATTTACTGCTCCCTTTTCAAATGAATCCGACTGCTTTGCTTTTTTTATTTGGGTGGGGGTGAAGTGTTCAGGCTTTTGCTGGCATTGTTTATTTAGCAGGTAAAATAAATTTAGAATTTAAAAGAAAATACACTAATAGTTTTGTGTATTTCATCTTGACATTTTTTGGCCCCCCCCCCATGCCAGAAAGTTTAGATTTTGTGTACCGGCACCGACATAGCAAAGGTGGAACTTGTCTGTCTTGTTCTGTCTTCTCTAAAACCAGCACAACAATCCCCCCCCCCCAAAAAAAAAATAAAAAATAGGAAAAAATAACACCAATTCATCATCCAAACATGGTGGTAGTTCGCCGTCGGAGCTCAATGAATTTTTACAATTAATACAACCTCGATGGGCAGAAAATCGTTAAAGCGAATTTCCTGCTAAACGTTTGATCTGAGGGTTACTCAGCAGAAAAATGAATGGCTCCAGAACGGCTTGGAAAAAGTCAGAAATGTTTAAAGATTTGCATAAGATATACATGGTGTCTGGTGATGAGGAAGAGCTTCTAGCTTTCATCACATAAACGAGCAGAAGGGAACCTTTGTCAAATATATATATATATTTTTCTCTTATTCTCACAGTCCAACTGGTACAAATAAAACTGATATTATCCATCATCCCAGCATTTCATTTGATAAAGAGGCACCTCCTATCCTTCCGTCAATCGTATCCACGACGACAAAGTACTTCATCGCCGTGTCTCCTCCTCAGACGCATATTGTGCGCGGGAGAACAATGTGTTGGTAGGGAAATGAAAACTACAACGATAAGTGAGAGATGAACATCTTTGGTGCCAGTCTTCAGCAACAGATGCCAATTTATTTCGGCAGCATTTCTGCAGTGTCTGTGTCCCAATTCAGTCAGATTTGATAGACAGCCCTGTCACAAGGGATCTCCCAGTGAGCAGCCGTCTGTAATTTAATTGCTGCTTAACAGAAAAAAAAAAAAAAAAAAAAAAGCGGACATATTTTCACTGCTGGTGCCTGAACAAAACCTAATTACCGCCGCTACGGTGTTTTATCTTTGCAAATCTCTGCTAACGTTAAGATTTTACTTGTCTGGGAGTGGCACCTAAACAGAAGTGGGACGAGGGGCGGAAGGGGAAAAACAATCCATTTTAATTTTTCTCTTTGTGGTACTGTCAGTTATTTCTTGGCAGAAAATATTTTTACAAAGCTTTATAAGCAGGTGCTCCACAAAAAACATATTTCCCAAATTCTCTATTTAAACATTCAAACAGTTTAGTTTCCACTTACATTGTGAGACCTACAACTTCACTTCACTGAAAAGCTCTTGCCTTGCAGCAAGCTGTGCAAAAGTATCCCGAGTGCAAACTTCTGGGTGCTCACTGCGCATTTTATTTATTTAAATCCGTGAAAATAATCAAAACAACCTCAATAAATTGTTTGAGCGTTTATCCCCAACTTAGATAATTTAACCTCACTTTCCAGTGAGGCTTAAATAAATTAAGTTTTGTGTTGGTATCTGAAGTGAGCGTTTTGGCCCTTTAGCTTTGTAGGAGGATTAGATCACTCTAATCACAGAGCTTTGTAGCTGCTTTCCTTTTTCTAGCATTCAGCTAATCAGCTGCAGCCTTTGTCCTTCAACAGGTTCTTAGCTAATCTTCTCTTTGAACACTTTGGTGTAAGATGATTAAACATATTTCCCAGAATGCCAGAGTATTAATTAATGACATTGGAGCATCTATAATCAGGCGCCCGTAAGTAGTTGTTGAAAAAGACTTTGAATTAAAAGTTGTACTTGTTTCGACCTGTGATATTGGATTGATTTGGGATTTTTTTCATGTGTGGAGTTTTTATTTGCAGTTTTTGATTATCAGAGTCTTAATTGAGGCGACTTCCTGTTTTATTTTGAAAGGCCTTTTGTCTGGAACACTTCTTGGTACATACCTGAGCACTCTTGTCAATACTCAGACTTCTTTCTCCTCAGCTAGATCTGCATTATGTTCTTCTGTCTTGCTTCTGCTTTGTGGTTCACTAATTTATTTCCCTGCCTTCCAGTTCTCTCTCTTTTAAGTCTTACAGTCCTGACA
Organism: Gambusia affinis; assembly: GCF_019740435.1. Taxonomy (NCBI): domain Eukaryota; kingdom Metazoa; phylum Chordata; class Actinopteri; order Cyprinodontiformes; family Poeciliidae; genus Gambusia; species Gambusia affinis. Next base: position 24,206,471 of record NC_057873.1, read on the forward strand.
GTCTTTCTATCAGGACTAAATTGTATTTCATCTGCATAATTTGACAGGACTTCTTCCAGCTCATACTATGTGTAGGAAGTTCTTTTCCCATCTCCTTAAACCTAAATCTTGCCTTCTCAATTTCCTACAGCATCTCGCCTCATTGAGAACATGGATGCTACCGTGGATCCTTGTGACAACTTCTACCAATATGCCTGTGGAGGATGGCTGAAAAAGAACATCATCCCAGAGACCAGCTCCAGATACAGCACGTTTGACATATTACGGGACGACTTGGAGGTCATCCTCAAAGGTCTGGGACCTGCATGAATTGATTGAGACAAAAGCAACCTGACGACAGTATTTGAAAAGATTTTCACTGAGGCTTTTTTTTTTTCTTTTGACAATTAGGAGTTAGGAAATAACCCATGTGAAACTGAGCTTCATTAAGAGAGGTATATGTGAAGCATTATTCTCTCCTCTGTGAGTTTTGTGACCTGCACAGTCCTGCTGCATTGACAGTTGTCCAGCAGGGTCATTGACATCTTCAACAAAGGAAGCCACAGACGATTGTTTCTAAGGAAGCGTGCTGCTTGTACAGTGATGCACTCGAGCGTAATAAAGTTAGATGGTAGAGGGAAAAAAAAAACTTGCAAACATAGCTTTAAGAAAGTGAGATTAAGCTCCTCAACAGGTGGTTTTCCTGGCCCTGGTCCTCCACACCTGAATATGTTTGGCAAATATTTATTTGTTGTTTTTCCTCGACACAGAAAAAGTTCCTGCAGATAATTTGATTCTTGTGTTTTGAAGTAAAAAGCCGCCGTAAGATACAGGACAACGTCCCCCTGAGGACTGGAGGTCGAGACCCCTTACTTCAGGGGTCCCCAAAGTTGGCCTGCATGTTTTATTTCTCTCCCTGGTTTAACGCAGCTGGATCAAATGATGGCTCGTTAGAAGGCCTAAGAAGAACGTTGACATGCTGAAAAGGTTGTTGGTGCCACCAGGGAGAGAACTAAAACATGCAGGATGCCGGCCCTCGAGGGCCGATTTGGGGACCCCTGCATTACTTGATTGTGAGGCAGAGCCTGCTGTAGAGTTTGAGGGATATTCGCAGGGTGTGAACTGCAGCTGAGCAGAAGTCACCAATGTTTGGAGGAAGAGTGGAGATGGATGGAATCCAAATTGCTTAACGTCAAGTGCAAATTTACACAGTCTGAGAAGTTTTTAGTTTTCTGGTGGGGAGTCGGAATCTTTGCGGTATAATCAAGAAAAAGACAGAGGGCGCAGATCCAACAATGCAGATAAACTAAAGGCCACAATTAAAGTGAGCTGGGCTTCCAAAACCTCTTGGTAGAGGCACACGATGGTCACCTTAACGTCACGTAGCGTTACAACTTATGCAGAAGGAGCCTCCGACGAAGTACTGAGTGCAAATACTTTACGGTGTGAACTGCAGGCTGAAATACCTGCATTTCTGAGAAAGTGCACTTTGAGCTTTCAGTTGCTGCAAGGCAAAATGTGCAAAATCAACAAAAAAAACAAAATTCTTGAAATAGGGTATAGCATTGTGTTTATGAATCTAAATATTAAAGCAGGGTGTTTTGTGTTTTTCACTGACATTGTGCCATTTTATAGCACTTTATATGCAAAGGACGACAAGTTTTCCTTTGCATCATTACCATGTCTGATGCTTTGAAATTGGCCTCTGTCTCTTTAAGAACCTCCTACCCTTTCTGACACGCTCCCTTTAGCAGATCATCACAACAATGCTCCTCCATGCTGCCCATTGATGCCCTTTACAACCGTTCTTGGGAGCGCTGAACTCGGTGAAGTAATGCAAGCTCAGCAGATTCACGCAGTTTGCTAGTCGCTGCTGCTGCTAGTCTGAAGGAGCCGAGTGGAGAAGGTTTGGGGGAAGGTGAGCTCTGAGGGGAAATAGGCGGTGCATTTAGGTCTAGGCACTCCATAGTGGCCGGAATTCAAGGATTTTCAAACATGAATGAATCAAAGCAACACTTGATGAGGGGATAACATGATATGAAGCTCAAAAAGTGGATTTTACATTTACTTTTTTTTTTCTTTTCTTTCTTTTTCAGGCTAGCTTTGTGAAGGTGCTGCTTTTTTAGTTGTTGTTGCTTATAAGTCAGATTTTTAAAGAGCTGTCCTTCAGGGATTGCAGCTCTGTAGATATTTTAGATGCTACAGGAGTCGGGCTTCACTTCTACCATGTGGGACTTTGCCAGCAGAAAGCTGAGTTGGGGAAATAAGTGGGTGTGCATGTCAACATGGAGTTTAGGCAGTTTATATCTATATATATTAATTTCTCCTAAAAAAGAAGGAGAATCTTATTTTGTTTTTTTGTATGAAGCTCGAGTGTTTCTCTGTTTTCTTAGTGAGCATTAGAGCCTTGTTGGTTCTTGTGATATACAGAGGGTCACATTACTCTGTGGCTGCGTTTGTGTGCTTTGGGGATTTATGGGTTTATGAGTTTGTGTGAGGTCCGTATTTCACCCAGGACTGTCTGCAAGAAGGCCGCTCGAGTGCTCAGCTGAAGGCACTAAAGCTTTATGGAGGACAAAGCCTCCATGAACGACAGAAACTCCTCATGTGCCATGAATGTTCAAATGAACAGGCAGTACTTTTTTTTTTTTTTTTCCATGCATTATGAGGACTAAGTGAAGCTTCGGGGCTAAGAAAAGCCATTGAGGGTGTCGACAATAACTGCTTAATGAAATAATTTGTGCCAGCACTGAGTTTTTTCTTTTTTTTTTTTTTCCTCTTTCCTTTCATGATGGCGGATAAAAGTAAAATCAATGCAAGGGGTTTTTGAATCTGCTCATTCTGCCGTTAGCCCTCTGAGTATTTCTTGGAGCAGAAAATTGGAAGATGGTAGAAATGTGGAGCTGGGATTTAGAGTTGTGGGACTTTATCGATGAGCGCTGCAAAATTTCTGGCACCGCACCAGGAATTCAACCCGAGACTCCTTCACAGTAGAGATGTTAAAGCAAGACTTTTGCTCACGCTGCAGAAACGTTCTGCCACACCTGCAGAATCTTGCAAAAAAACACAACCCTTGAACATTTTCCACAGTTTGTCATCTTCTAACTACACGGTAAAAGAAAAGGGACACACAGCTGTCAGTCTGCCCTGCATTTGTAATCATTTGCACTTTAGTGAGTAACGTTTGTAGAACCGCCCTACGGTGTGATCACAGTTGCACGGCTTTTGTTGACATCTGGTGGACCACTTTTTTTTTTTTTCTTTTCAAAATAACTGCAGCTTGGTAAAACTGGATGAAGAGCAACTGCGAACATCAGTTTAACTTGGATTTTTGACTTGGACTAGGTCATTCTAAAACATGACCTCGTCATGGTTATGCTGTGATCAAAATTGTCCCATGTTTTTCTGCCTGTATGTTTGGTGTCACTGTTGGTGAATGTCTGCAAACTTTTAATGGTTTTCTTCCAGGTTAGCTGACTCTGTCTTCCAGGGCTGTTGACGAATATTTTAGTAATCGAGTTCTCCATTGATTATTGTTACGATTCATTGAGTACTCTGGAAAGAAAATCTCTCTCCGTCTGCCTCTCGCTCTCTGAGCCGCAGCGCTCTTCGTCCCAGGAGGAAATTCTCCACGCATCGCACCAATCAGTTTAGGGAGGTTTATGTGTTCCTTCTCCCTCCTCCAAAAAAATTTATTAAAAAAAAGCCCAGAAAATTTGACATTATTCTGCTGGCCCTCTGCAACAACTCATAGGCTAAAGGGACTCAACTTCCTTCGGTTGCGTGTTTGGATTGGTGTTCAGTCGCTGCTGTTGATATTCCGCTAATGTTGGGGGGAAAAAAACACTGTTTTGCAATTGCGGGGTTAGCATTACACTAGAAACACAATTAAAGTCCCACAGGATTAACGTTCTTTTTTTCCAAGCGACAAGTCATTCAGAAAAACCTGCTGCGTCGTCCTCCTCCCGTCCCTTCCTGTCGTTTTCTTTGCCTTTTGCGCCAGTATTGGCATCCGGTTGTTGATCTCATGACTCGTGTGATGAAAAAAAATAAACCCCATTTCAAAACAGCAAAAAAACACACCTCATCCTACGTATACAAAAAAAACAGGAGTCGAATTTATTTTTGTAAGTCCAATTTGTGCATCTGGTCTTTGGAAACACGGCTACTGTTTTCTGCCACATAAGTTTATTCATGAACACTGGAAGTTTTATTTTGTCCCCATTTGACCGGTGCACCTTTTCCCCCACAGTTTTCTGTCTCCCATGTGGCCAGTGACGAAGAAAATGTGAACCAGTCTGTTGGCACAACTGTGCACATTTAACAGCTTGTCTTGTCAGCAGAGTTCCCCTCATGAGTTGCAGCACTGCCATCATTGCTGTGGGCCTGTTGGCACCTTTTCTGATCAGTGCTCTCTTTGTCTTGGTGAAGTTACGGTTTAAGTAGCGATAAGGATACTCTGGTTTGAGATATTCGAAGTTCGGCACAACCAAACCCTGTTTCAAACTTTTCCACAGCTGTTTGCTTGACGCTCTTGTGTTGGTATTCACGAACTTCACTAACGTTCTCCAAATGTCCTGTGACTTCTTTAAAGAACATTCATACCGAAATGAACTGATTTCAGCTGCTTGGACTGGATTTTATGTATCAAAAAAAAGTGGTTGAAGGTATAATCACACCACCCTTGATACAATCGTTTCCATTTCGTGAATGCATGCCTCTTTTGGAGGTTCTGTCGCATAAAATCAAAAAGTTGCAACAAAAAAAAAAAATAACTGCATCGAAGTTTGATGACATAATATCAAATTTTCATGAGTACAAGTACTCTTGCAAGCTTCTTTCGTGCGACTTTGGAGCCGCTCTCCTCTGCCCTCGCTCCTACTTGGCAGGCCACAGTCATAAAAGTGGTGTGGAATAAGAAAAATAAACATTTATTTTTTGCATGGCCACATACATGGCATGGCTCTGTGTGAAACCCTGTCATTTTGCACTCCTTGTATTTTTTTTCTTCCTACATTTCAGCCACTTTTATAAATATTTTTTGACAGCAAGATGTGCTGCTACGGGAAATAACCAGAGAGAGAGAGAGTAAAAAAAAATAAAATAGGAAAAACTAAAAAAAAAAAAAAAAAAAGCAGAACTGTGGGCAAAGGTTGACACTGTCAAATTATTAGCTTAATTGCTCTAAATGCTGTGTTTACCACAGAAAAGAACAGGACTGCCAGGGGACTGTTCCTAATCATTCACCAGCTTGATCCCCTCTGACCGTCGGTGTTGTGCTCATTCCTCTGGGCGGTGGAGCTTCACCATCCGGAGATGGAATGTCTCAGTACAGTAAACACATGTGCAGGTTTACTGTGTGTGCGTGTGTGCAACTCCATGTAAAACTCACTTTTAAAGACAAATAAAACAAACTGCATGCCATGTTGTTTTGGACAAACTTCAAGAAGGCACGACGCTCCTCAAAGGCTAAATACGTCATCAGCTGATATGGTTAAACAAATGCTCGGTAACTACAGGGTGACGGGCGCGCTAATGCCCTCTACTTTTAAGGTTGACATCAAACAAGCAGCCTGGCGTCCCAGGGCTCGCCACGGCTGCTTGTTTGAACATCGCCCCCCTGCTGATTGATGGATGCTTTTGCTCTCAACAGCTGCATAAGTCTGAAAACACCTGGACACTGGAGGGCTTTGCCTGAATCACAGCTGTAAAACAACAGCAAAAACAAAAAAAAAAAGAAGTCTGCTTGCTTGTATGTTCAAGTAAATAGTGTGGTTTTGAGTTCCTCGTAAATGCTTCGGATGGTTCTTTACTCCCGTAGAACGCCATAAATGATTTATTTTTTATTTTTTTCCTCCCCGATACCCTCAGCATTCATGCACACAAGCTTTTTTTTTTTTTTTTTTTTTTTTTTTAAATAGTTTCACTTCCTACCTCCCTCTCAGGTGTGGCATACTGTGCAATAATTTGCCCAATTGACCATGAGCATTTTAATAACTAATTAGTCTGTTGTCCCAGAAGAGGAAGGCAGGAACTGTGTCGCGTATGAGAGGATAAAAGGCTTTGTTTAAAAAAAAAAAAAAAAAAAAAGATCTTGAGTTGAAGTTAATAAACCAAAGGTGGATGACAGGTGTTGAAATGTAGCCCACAAAAAGAGAGGCAGCCTGGGCGTGAAGTGCAGTTTGTAACCAGGGGAATCGCAGCGTATTGCTTTAAATGATGGGTCAAAGCACATGAAACAGCATGCGGTAGTCACCTCCTGGCTATAGCCTGTGTATCAGTGACTGCACTTTAAAAACCGCTGAGGTCCTGCTTTTTGCATGACTTCAGGACTTTATGGTTTTTTTTTTGTTTTTGTTTTTTACTAGTATATTTGAGTCTTTCTCGTTGAAATTGCACATTTCTGCACACTTAAAGCCCATTTAAGTAGCCTGGATATCGGATGTAATGCAACTGTAACCTGGTTGCATGTTTCTTTATTATAATTACACAAAATGCATTTGTTTTGGTTATTTGTATCTCTACCTGACTGAAAATTTGTCATCGCTTTAACTGTTACTTTAAGAGCAGAAGCCCCTCCTTTTTATTTCTTCTTCTGTGGTATTGTCTTTAAAACGTTTGCGTCCTGTAGGCCTTCCCCTTTTGTCATGTTGTCCTGCGGGAGACGACATGGTGGCGATACTTGGTTGTATATAGCTGTAAATGGTGATGACTTCATTCTAGGGCTGAAACAATTCCCGAGTGATTCAGTGCCTCGATCATTAAAATTCATCGAAGAAAATTTACTTGTCTCAAAGCTTCGTTAAGTTATGTTTTATTATTTAGCGCACCGTGTTCCGGTCGGGTCATTCACTCACAACTCACTTCCGCCTCTGAGTTGTTGACGAAAGCTAAGTGTTAGCTTAATATAATCTTTATTGAAGCTGCACCTGGCCTGTTTATCTGAAACACCTTTCAAGACCCTGTCTGTGTTGAACTAACAGAAAGAGCTTCAGCAGCATATAAACATACAACTTCCCCCACAGACCCAGGTTCTGTTGGCGGGCTCTTCCTGTCAAATGGCTCTTCTCTTTCACAGGAATCAGTCTTGATGTTATGGTGTGAGGTGCTTGGGATCACTGTATACTGAGTAACTCTGCCTGGTTACCTTAGATTGAATGAGAGTTGATTTGGATGATTTAAATGACGCTAAGCATTTTGCATGTATGCTTACCAGTCCAGTTAAGGTGTCATGTGACCAGAGTATCTTCCTCCCCATGTTCACTTCATAACCCTGACATGGTTTGCAGTAAATGTCATGGATTCTTTGGACTATTTCAACACTGACTCTTTTCTTATTAAGCCCAGAACTGGAACGAGCGCAACTTGTAACTGTCTTGTCACATGGTCCTAACTGAGCTGTAAAGTAGCTCATCCAGCGTTGCCATGGTTGCTTCTCCAATTGATGTTCTCCTTTCCCAGCCGATCCGTTGATGCCTTTTATGTATCAAATTGAAATCTGAAAATCAAAAGGTTTTATTATCTAACTTCTTCTCTGCATCAATCCCTGATCTGCCCAACGTGGCCTTTTTGAGATCTCCACAAATGGCAGGGCGTTTATGCTGGAATTAAATTAAATGCAGGTGGACCCTATTTACCTATATATATATATATATATATATATATATATATATATGTATATATATATATATATATATATATATATATATATATATTGTGCAAAGGTTGCACTGGATTTTATTTAGAAGATTTTATTTTGCTCGTCTGTTAAAATAATTTTGAAAACGCCTTACTTCCAACTCCTCGTCTGTCTCGCACTATATAGATGCTTAAGTTAAGAATCAACAAGGGACAATCTAATAAACAGGAGGGACACTAGCAAAGTGATGTGAATGGCAGAATTTTGTTTGACTCCAAGAACGGATGCACCTCACTAAAAGGTGTCACTCATTCTTTTAATGATGATTGCATACAACCCGCTCACCCATAAGTGCAGATTACTAGAGTTTAATAGATGCCTTAATGAGCCACTGACCACTTTTGTCTGCACCAAGGTATGTCAGAAGTGAAAATCCTTCTACTGAAACAGAGCTGGTTCTGTCATTACAATGTGGAAAGGATTCTAAGCTATAGTTTAAAGTTATTAAAATATCAACTTGAATCCTAAAGCTTTCTCTTGGGCACGGTGGCTTTCCCCTGCATTCCCTCAATGTGTGTCGCGCATGCTAAGAAACCGCACCGCGTTTTAAAGCGCCTGCATCCCGGAGATTTATTCTCGACACTCATCCTGAATTGCCTGAAACACCTCATTTGTTGTCCAGGATTTGAAACGCATTTGCATAATATGAGACGGAGACTAAAATTACGCGTTTCACAGAGATAAGAGGTTCCGCGGCAGTGCGTGAGACGCTGTTTAACGTTGTAGCGCACAAGAATTATTCTGGTAGACGTTATAATCAGGGTTTTATGGCGACGGCGACTCCTAGATGAGCATTCAAAATATTTTCTGCAGAGAATTTGCAATGCAGCACGACAGTCGGCTCGATCATGAATGCCAGAAAGGTGACGCTGGTTTGAATGACTAAAGTTTGTCTACACAAACTGAATTTAAAAAAAAAAAATTACGTCTATTTTTGCTCATAACTTCACCTTTCCTAGATTTATGTGTTTAAAAGATCCATTCAGTTTCTCCACCTGCTTAATCCTTTTGTCTCCGGGGGAGCTGATGCCCGTCTCGGCTCTTATTGGGCATAAATGCTAAAGAGATCAAGTCAACACACACACACACACTCTCTCTCTCCCATGGGAAGTTTATTTGAAATAACCTGAAGTGCATGTTTTTGGACTCCAGTAGAAAGAGAGACATGCACAGTCGGCACATAAAATGTAGATGCAAGAAGGCCCCTGGTAAGGACTCGAACCGAAAACCTTCTTGCTGCAGTGCAATCAGCCTGACGATTGCATCACTATGCAGCTCAAGCAGCCCAACAGCGGCTACACAATACGGGGTAGAACTTATAAATGAATAAAAATGGAGTTCAAAAGAGTTTCAGAGAATACAGCGGTAAATAAAACTCAAATAGGATGGGAGGGGGGGGGATTAGGTTTGAGATCAGCTGAGTCATTCATATTAATGGTGTTTTGAGAGGTCGGTCTTTAATCTTTAAATCAGAGCGTCTGCCTCCCAAACCGGAACCGGGAACAGCTTTCAAAGAGGGACCTGATTACTGGAGGTTCTGCCTTGCATTTTCCATTTGGGGACTCCAGGATCCAAAATAAGTTCCTGTGTGTGTGTGTGTGTGTGTGTTTAAAGATATAGCGCTCAAGGGACTGTTGAATATTATTGAGCCCAGTTTTGAAGATTTGACTTTTGGAACTAAAATATTGAACTTATAGATGTATATTTGTGTTTATGTTTCCTCTCTTTCCGTTTTATTTAAAATGACACATTTACCTTAACTGATGCTTAACAGGATAGTTTTTATTCATGGAATCGGCGCCTAATGAAAACGAACGTCCCGCATATCATCGGCAACAGTTTAACGTCAAACAATACAAAAAGTCAATTCTTGTATACAATTTCTAGGTACCTCTTGGTTAAATAAAACCTCAATGAAATGTTTATATTTGTCAGCAGTTCAGCCAAGTAGGGTCATTTCTAAAGAAACTAGCTCTTTAAAGTGTCATGAAAGGTAAATGAATGAGTTGTTTCCCATTCAATCAGTCTGTGGGAGATTCACAAAGGATGAATTGCAGCTGAAGAAGGTTTTTCGTAGCACGGCGGTGCATTGGCATGTTGCAATAATGCAGCAATCAAATTATTCTCATGTAAGACTGTTGATTTCAAACAAGATGTGCTTTTGGTTGTTTTTTTTTTTTTTTACTAGTTGGAGGCCAAGGGGCTCAAAATTGATCCACACTCGGCCTGTGTGACTCGATTCGTGGAATGTTAGGATATGGCCTCTCCGTTTCTAAAACCACCTTGCGTTTTTCCAGCTGTAGCCAGATTTAATGTGAAGGTTATTGTAATTTCACCCTACTAAAACCCAGGGGAGGGTTCAGATAAGAACGGAAAGCTCCTCCAGGTTTCGAAGGTCTTTAATGATGGTTCCCAGACTCCCTGTGAGAAACTCTGATTGCTCTGGTCTGTTCACTCTGCTCGAGTTATCACAGACACCGGGTACGTCTGCTTGCTGTTCTCATTGTTGCAAGGATGAATAACGTGGCGTTTGAGTGAAAATGAACAATCTCCGCTTGGTAGCTAATCCTGACAGTTCAATAGGGAAACCTCTTCCTTCATTTTTATTTTTCATTATCACTCAACATAACTTGCACTTTAACTGCGTTTCTATAATTTTCTTGAAAATTCAAATTTAAGTCTTTATTATCAGTTCAATCGTAATAAAACTGTGATCCTGATTTGTGGTTAGGACAACTCCTTTTATTTGTGCTCCGTTTGTGCAGCTGAATCTTTCATTTGTGCCGCTATCATTTGAAAGACATTGAGGAATGCTTCCAGAGGTCATGAAAGGTCAACTAGCTGCCCCATACCGTCTTCAAATCAAGCAAAATCGATGTCAATCAACTCGACTATGTTTGTGCAGCAACAATTTTTGTTTGTGCTGTTTTACTTTGAAGATATTAATAAAAGTTTAAAGGTCAAAAGGTCGTCCCCACCCCAATTTGACTAAATCAAAATGACCTTTAAACTTTCATGAATATCTTCAAAGCCAAAGCAGCAGAAACAAACGTAGTCGAGTCGATTGATGCCAATTTTGTCTGATTTGAAGGTCCTCTGGAAACATTTCTTGATATTTTTAAAATGATAGCGGCACAAACAAAAACTTCTGCTGCACAAACATTTGACACCAGTTTTGTCTGATTTGAAGGTCAACGTCACTCAGTTTTTCAAGAAATGTATAAAAAGAAAACGGTATTTAAAAAAAAAAAAAAAATCCTGCTCCCCAGCCCTTCTTGCCTTTGTATGTTTTAGACACAAATATTTAGCTCAGGCACGACTGACTCTATTAATTGCAATGCTGACCATTAAAGTGCTGCAGAAGCTTGTTAATCGCCCCTTCACTTCAGGTGAGCAGGACGGTGGTGCAGAGCCAGGAGTGAGAACCACCGGCCCCTGTGTTTTTGTTTATCTTTGTTCTCCCTGAAAAATGTCAAAAAGTGGTGGACTTTAAACCTTATAACGGAGTATGTTGAGAGAGACATGCAGACTCTGTGTTGAATGACCTTATGCAATGGATTTGGAGCGCAAACAAATCAGTCGAGCTGAGCTTTCTGTAAGACCAAGATAAATGCAGGAGTCCCACAGCTTATTGCAGCAGCCCCTATATTTCCCTCTCCCTCCAGCACAATTAGTCCTTCCTGTCTGGACTAATTCTGTCTGTGTGCACTTCCAGCTCATCTGGGGGGGGGGGAAAGATTGTTATCCTGAGTGGGAACATCTTTTGCAGCCTTTGCCCTCCTCGTTTAGATGTGTGGCTTGAGAAAATTGTGTTTTTACTTTTCAGCCATGACATTTCTAAGTAAGGATCACAGCAGTCGTCCTAGAGCGACGATTCTCTTGATATGTAGTCAAAAGCACAGAAATCAAGTTTTTTGGGCAAAACTTGTGAGAATGAAATGATTATGTAAAATGTATTACTGCTACTGTGGCTGAACAGTGCTTACGCCACCAAAAGAATCCTCATATAGGCTACACAAAATCTATAGCGTTTTAAAAAAAACGACCTCAAATGATAGATTTCAACTATAATGAAACATAAAATTAAAGTTATACAGCACAATGGAGTAAATCTCTTAAATGTATTCTTTTCCAGTGAAATTTTGGTTTAACTTTCAAGCTTTTTGCATTTAAACATAGAAATGTAAAGCAGTATAGTAAAAAAAAATCTCTTCTGCTGGACAAGGTGACAAATTTTGGTGGCACAAAATTATCAAATACAAACTTTATGTGTGCGTATGTGTGTGTGTGTGTGATGGCTTTAATTTGAAACCTTTGCCGTGGTTAAACACGACTGTTTCTGCAGCCTGTAATCCAATCACGCACACATGATCCGTGCCCTTTTTGCGGAAGGCGCCCCGTGAAGGGTCTCTGGGTTAGGACTTCATTACAATTAAACGAGCGCATGAATAGTGCATGCGTGGTAATAAGTTGAAAAGGAGGATTAGGCAAATAACCGCACGTATAATCTAAAGCGAGATGCATTCATGCACGACGGAAAGAAAGAAAGAAAGAAAGCAGATTTAAAGGAGACAGTTTATGCCCCTTTTTCAAGAAGCTGACACAATTTCCAGAGTTCTTAGTAAAATGTATGAGATGCTTCGGTCAAACTACAACAGGATTAAAGTTTCAAGCCTCTCTTATCTAGCCTGTCTTCTAAAGTCCTTTGCATCTTATTCAAAAGGGGGCATGGTGAGACACTTGACTCCAATCCGCTTTTCTATGCATAGGGGAAAAAAACAAAAAAAAACAAAGAAAAAACAAAACCAAAAGAAAGCGGTCAGCCTGACCCATTCAAAAGCACAAAAATGAAGCGAAAGAGAGACTAATTTATTTTTCCAAAAATGCTGACATTCACATCTTCTGCTGTTTGTTCAGAAATGCCTCCGTATCTCACTTTGGGACCAAACGACACAACTGGTGACCAGTGGGGAGCTGGGATGGACCGTGCAACTTTGAACATCCTTGGAGGGTTTTTGTTTTGGAGTTGTGTTGACAGTGAAGCTCAAATAGAATTACAAATCAAAAATTTGAAGCATTAAAAAAAAAAAAAAAAAATTATAAGCATGGCTTACAGCTGAAATGAGTCCAAAATACAGTTTTAGATCATTTAGAATATTACTGAAATGATCATTTATAATATGTTCTGCACTATTATGTGGGATGGAAACAGCTGGATTGACTCTTTCACCATAAGCAGTCATGGATATCTTCAACAAGGGTTGACCGCAAAAGCTCATTGTTCAGGAATTGGATATCTGCAAAGTATGAGCTAATGTTTTTGTAGATCTCAATCATAATTACTCAGCATTTTCTACATGCCACTGTGTGCATCATTATTGATTACTTTGTATTAATAAACATGGTTCATTTATTTGAAAGCTTACATAAACATTCATGTATTTGGATTAAATTAAAAGTCTGTTTACTGTACTCTCCTCACCCCTCCAGATAAGTTCGTCTGGAGCCGCATCTGGTTCAGTTTGCTGTGGCCTTATTTATGGAAAGTTAACTGAAAGAAAGCATAAAAATGCACCCATGGACAAACCGCTGGCTGATCATAACTAAGCTAAAACGTGTCGACTATGCACCCGAGAGCATGTGGACGTGGCGTTCAATAAGCTGGCAATAATTTAGATTTATATTTTCTTAGTCTGCAATAAAACAAATTTTGAGTTTCATTAGCTGGTAGCCGTAATCCTCAAATTAAGAGCCACTTGAAATCAATTTGCAGTGAATGTTAATTTCCGTTCATATTGATTCACTCTCAGATTGGTTCTATATGTAGCCAAGCTAATTCTCAACAAATGTTACCTCAAAGCACTGAACAAGAGCAATAGTTTCGATTTTATATACTGATATTTGTATCGGTATGTACCAGTTCAGGTACATGCATTTAAATGTTATAAAACAGGGCAGACAAGTTCAGTTTATGCTAATTGGTGGAAATGGATACATTTTGAATTCTGATTTATTGAGGTGAGCCTCTATAACAGGGGTGGGCAACTCCAGGCCTCGAGGGCCGGTCTCCTGCAACTTTTAGATGTTTCTCTACTTCAACACACCTGAGACAAATAATGAGGTCATTAGCAGGACTCTGGAGAACCTGACTGGATTTAGGAGGTGATTCAGCTGTTGGATTCAGTTGTGTTGGACCAGGGAGACATTTAAGAGTTACAGGACACCGGCCCTGGAGGACCAGGGTTGCCCACTCCTGCTCTATAATCACTCTCTGGAAAAGTCACTGTCACTGCTGGTCCATTCAGCTGTTTATCTGAGGCTTTAGCAGCTCTTGAGTTGGTCTGAAAGACAGATTCACATTTACTCGTCTGTGCCTCCTTTTGTTTTTAGGGCAGGCGTTTTAAAGGACTTTGAAGAAAAGCAGGGAACATAAATCACGTTTGCTTTGCTTCTCGGTTTTATTTATCACACAGTGTTGTTGTTTTGGTCCCAGACTTGCAAAGCGGAAAAAAGGGTTCAGTTTCCCTGTCTTTCCTTTTTGATCTCAACTCAAAGTGACGTGAGTGATGTCCTTTCTGGACTCCAGGGAGAGTTCCTTTTCAGCTCCCTCTGTAATTTAAGACCCACCCTCTTTCCTGTATTGATCCCGGTGCTGCTTTGAGATGAAGCGAGTGTGCGATGCTGTGTATCGGTTGATGCAACATTTGAGATGACACTGAGTGACAAACAGGGCTGACGTCACGTTCAGATGGGTGAAGGCTCGTCAAAGTCAAAGGGTTGTTCTACTTACAACATAACCCATTTCAGTTGGTAAACTTCTTAAAAAGTTTCCATTTTTCCTGCTTTCACTTTAAGACTTCTACTACGTATATGGTGGACAAGGAGAGTTCTCTGTATAGCTCCATTACTTTGATTTAGCCCAGCTTGAATAACAAATGAAGGCATAATTTCAAACATCTTGTGCACTATTGCTGCAGTAGTACTTTTTTTACACCAAAACAAATGATAGAAATGCATATTTCATGCTTCACACTGCATGTATTTTAAGAATATTTAACAAGGAGGTCTAACAAAGGCCATTCTAATGCAGAAAATAATAACTGCTTAGAAAAGCAGTTTCTACAAAAGCAACGCCAAATGCCTGATTAGTTTCTACACACGGAGCTAAAGACCTTCAGGGTGCATTCACCACCAGCCCTGTTTAGTCTGCTTTAATTGAACTCTAGTTTGTTTGCCTAGAAAGTCTGGTATGTTTGGGGAGGTGTGAATGCAAAATCCAACTCTGACGTGGAGCAAACGTTGGTCCGCATAAAAACCGAGGTTTCAATTCGGTTGAAGTGACTGGCGCCGTTCAAATGAGTCTATAATTGCCTAGGAAACATGGAGACTGCTGCAAAAGCAGGAAGTGGACCAAAGCACTGAGCATTCGGGGTAAATATAACTAAAACGAATGCTAGTCTAATGCTAGCAGGAGAAATGGCTTGTAGTCTTTGTGCCAAAGAAAAATCCCACAACTGCTTAAATCTGACACGACTCGATTTCTGCTTAAATTTCAAGAACCGTGATGCATTCACGTAGTTTTCAGAGGCTTTTGCGTCATTTCCTTCAACAATACACAGTTTCCTTCAGTTACCAACACAGGTTATTTCCGTTGGTTTGCATCGTTTGACACAATGCAGTGTTTAAGCAAACTGCACCAGCTGACAAGATCACAAATGTTGTGATTTTGGTCCTCAGTAATGAACTATTGGGTGCAAAAGCACCATTAGCTTCAACTAAACTTGAAGTGCTTGATGAAGATGACCACTGGATGTGGGGGGAGAAGCTTGCACTGTACAGGAAAGGATGAGGGTTGGAGGACAAATGGTCACCATTTGGTCTCCTCTTTATGGACCTTTTGAGAAGTTTCCACTGAGGGATTCCTAAAGTAACTTCAAACGGCAATAGAAGCGGTTTATTCACTGTGACACCAAGGCGCAAGTCTAAAATTTACTCTCTTTTTTTTTATATATACATAAACACATTTCTGACACTCTCAACCTGTACGTTAAAACAAATTGGCGTATGATTGCATCTTCCCAATAACATTCATTTTTAAAACGCGACACGCAAAAGGTCTTTTCCTTTCTTCTGCACTGTCATAAACAATAGCTGCTACAACCATGAGTTCAGTCATTAACATACATTTTGCATGTACTGAAAGTTTATTGCAAGGCAGAAAGACTTGAAAGAGATTTACATTATGTATAATTCATCACTGGCTTCATAATGAATTCAAATGATTAATGATTAAAATTCACAAAAGGTCCCCACGCTGTAGAAGGCAACAGATTAAAAGACCTAAAAGTAGCAGACGAATAAAGGAAAAAGAAAAAAAAAAAGAACATGCCATTTTCTGTTTGAGGGTCAGGGACACAGTGTCAGCATTATAGATAAAAAAAAAAAGAAGTATCAAGTGAGTTAGTGAGAATTGCATCTTCCTGACTGAGTGGGTTTTGTTTTGAAAGGGCTCATTGGGGAGTGAAGCGTTTCAGTTTTAACTAGGGCCTTCACTTGCTTTTTTTTCTCTCTTTTACTTTACATCTGCTTCATTTAGGACAGAATAATCAAAACACTAAGCAGAGACTGGCAATAAAATCCCAGTTAAATTAATATATGCATGTTCTTTTTTGAAGTAGATGTTTGTTTTCTTGTTTGCAGTCGTTATTGCTGCCTGGTGCCAGCAGGGGGCAATGATGTGGCAGCAACTACTTAAAAATTCAAAGAAGTGAAGAAAAATGTCAGATTGTTGTACAAGGTAAAAGCAGGATTAGATAAGACTCAAGAAATTATAGCTTGTTCTTTTTCTTCCATCATTTAGTCTCGACTGCTTACCTTTTGTTTTTAACTTTAGCTTATTATTGAAGTTCTTCACAAAGTTGGACAAAACAAATTCCTCTTAGTGAGGGTGTGACAACACACAAAAATGAAGACTTTGTACACAAAGTCCTGGATCAATTTCAATCGAGCAATAAATGTCGAAAGAGACTTTGCTCACTCAGTTCTTCACATACAGTCTTCATTTATGTTTTTGTGCGTACCCAAACATTTTCTCTGTGAATTTATGTACTATTAAACCACTTTCTATAAGCGTTTTGACACAGAAGCAGATTGTGGGCGTGCACAAAATTTGCTCCCAGATAATCATTCAACTCCTGACATGCAGATCTACATTTCAAACCCTTGTGAAATTTTAAGTCTCCACATCTTACAAAACAGTCACTTTAAGCATGTGCTGACAGCACTAGCTTAATACTTCAGTAAAGATAATTTACTGAAGTATTAAGTAACTTAAAACTCAGTTTAAACACTCGTCCTGAGACGCCAAATTCTTCTCCATCTGACAGCACTAGCTTAATACTTCAGTAAAGATAATAAATGTACTCCCATGTTAGCCTGTCCTTTGTCTTCTTGCATAGTTTCGCTCTATTCTCTTTTTCCCTTCTGTGATCCTTGTAGGATTTCTCCAGTAGACTTTCAATTAGGCCAAATGATAAAAAGAATTTATGAACAATGTCAATTTTCTGCACGGTTTCAAAATTGTAGTCTGCAATGCAGTCGTAGTTTGCCCAATGGCAGCGGAGGAAGTGAACAAAGTCAATCGGTCCGTGTTGGTCACTCTTCCTTAATATTGAATTGGGTTTAACAGCCATCTAGTTCAGCTCTGTGCTTCTGTTATCGCGGTGGGAGATGGCGGTTTACAGGCCAGGCCGTTTTCAGTAAGCTGCATGGCAATAAACTCGCAGGCAAAACCTGAGCGATAGCAGACGGTCCAGACCTTCTGTAAGGAGCAAAGCGTAGCACAGGAGTCTGCTTATTGCTGGTGTTGGAGTTCATTCATTTTTTTGTCTCTGTGCTTCTCCCAGGTTCGTTAACCGGTTTCAGGACCCGACCAGAACCCCTCGGTGTAAATTACCTTGAAAAATACTGAGATTTATTTATAAATAAAAACAGGCTTTAATGCCGAAAAATGATCAAACGTTACAAGCCATACATGTCATACAAATGGAACAGATGCAGAGTTTCATTCACCGTCCAGGGCTGGGCGTCACTTAGAATGACACCAAGTGAAGCAAAGATTGAAGCGCAAGTTTATTTTTTATTCTTCTCCGCAATCTGTACCCTCCCCAAAGGGTAGTCTGATCAGTTTCAGTCTGTTTACGACTGATTGGCGGCAGTCACACTTAAATATGGTTATGTAGGCTGCAGCGTGTGAGTGTAGGCAGATAAGAGAGGAACACAGAATCCATAACACTGGGCTACTTCGATGTATTTGCTTAAATGGTTTTTAACGATGCACTAAAGTAACTCGCTACATTTTATCAGGTTTTCTCTTGCTACAGCCACTCCTGGTTTCCTAACGGCAACTAATATTCTGTCCCAATGGGAGTTTTTTAAAAACGAACCTCGACAGGCCTCAAAAATACTAAACGGGTTGTGAACGTTTGGAACACTTCTGTGTTTTATCAACCTTTTTCTGTTCACCTGCACTGATCTTCATTATGTAGCGTCCTACTAAACGAATTGGCAGCTCCTGTTGGAAATGCTGTGCAAACCCAACCATGCAACTCTGCACAGGCAAAGTCCTGCTGTCCTTCCCCCTCAGCTGCGCCGGTTTCCACCGCAGCATTGATCATTCCTTTTGGTTGACTGCTGGAAAAACACTCGCCCGAGGCAGATGTAGCTGGCGTTTTTCTGCCCACAACAGGTCTTCAGGAGGCAATGAACCGAGGCAATAAAATCAACCACTGGTGTTTCCGCTTGTTTCTAAATGGCCTTTTACTGTCACATCTGTGGCGCTGTGGCTCCCAGGAGAGGGGAGCCCCGTCTTTCACTTGGCTGAAATGCAAACACTGCCCTGTAAAATGGCTTGTTTAGAAATGGCTTCATTTTTCAATAGATGGCTCTGGTACTGGAATAATATCTTGTTGTTTTTTGTTTGTTTGTTTTTAATTTGTGCAGAGTAGACTTTGGTGCTCCAGGCTTGTCAAGTTAATACAAGTTTACTTATTTAAAGGGAAATGCAAAATCATTCACACCTTGAACCCTTTGACCTTTTGCATGTTTCTTTGCCATATTGCATACACTGGGGTCTTTTACTGGAATTTTATGTGACCAGCAATGTTCTCTCAAATGTTTTATGCATCTTGGCATACACACAGGCTCCCCGAGTAAACCGAGGACCACTGTGAGCAACGTCGGACGTGCACGCCGTGGCCTCACACCAGTATTACACCGGTTATAAACCTGAGATCATAGCAAGTTGCATGGCTTTATAAAAGAATCAAATTACATCAGCAATTCCCATTAGTTTGCTTCTTCTATGAGATTTCCCTGTACTTAAAATGAAAACAAAAACCAAAAAAAAACATTGCTGTTCATGAGATGCGTAGTGTGTTATATGCAACAGTCCCCAGGATGAGAGATGAGACATTACACCTTTCGGACGGAACCTTTTGTTCACATTTAAACATTCACGTTTTGCACAATGAAATGTGTGCTGTCGCTTGTGATTCAGTGTAAATTCTTCTGAAATATTTAATTGCACAGTTTTTTTTTCATGTCTGTCCTTCTCACTGCTCCAATGGTTGCACACTTTGTCCAGGTCGATGGCTCCATCTGCCTGTTGCTTTGACTTTCTGCGTATCAGCTGGTCCAAATGTGTCACTTCCAGGCGATTTCTAGATGCCCTTTCGATATGATTCATTACCCTAAATCCCCTTTTACAACTAGAAAACTTAGTTGGAAAAACTTAAACATACTGTTTAAGTTTTTGCTTCATTCTGTACTTGAATTCAGCAAGACTGTTAATGGCCTCCCATGTACTGTGGGTGGGGGAGAATAGCCTGGTACTACTTTTAGTGTAGAAATGTCTACTGATCCATAGTCAAACCTGTTGTCCGAGCTCAATGCTTCAATGTCAAATGCAGACCACTCCTTTTAATTCGTCCTCTGGAAAACGAGCATCCATGTGATCGCAGAGCTTTCTAATAAGATTAATCTCACCAGTCTCTCTGCCATCGCCTGTTGAGGTCCCCATTGCCTCCTTGACACGGTGACTCCACTGTACTGTTCTCCTATTTGCTCAAACTCCGACAGCCATTCCATCTTAAACGAATCGCATTTCTTTCTTACATTGGCTTGGTGACTGGGTGTCCCACTGTCCGTCCGCTTCTAGATAAGGTATTAGCTTTCACGTCTCTTCTCACCTAGCCAACCTGCACGGTGCCACAGTGCATATGGCCAAGGCACGTACACACAACATCATGCGACGATTGGCTGCGTGGCATAAGTGAACCGTATCGTATCATTGGACTGATATGATACGGTTTGACTGTTATAAAGGTAAATAAGTTCACTTTGTCTCATATGAGCAGATACGTTTGCTGTTTAGTCAACATGACTTGAAGCCCACAAAAAATATGCATTTTTCTAATGTCTTTCTGAAAAGCCAGATTTGTTTGAGGACCATCCGTTGTCTCCCACCCGAGTGGTGGATCTTTTCAGCTGCTCCAGAGTCAGATTACTGATTATTGCCCTCCATGGCTGGCCAGCTTATGCAAACAACTACATCTTAGTAGGCTCACAGTTGCGCCACACTTTAAAAATGTTTTCTGAATCCTGCTTTAAACTTTCCCCAGGCTTATCCCTGAATCGCCTGTTATATTTCTTGTTCTCCTGTTTGTCCATCAATCTAGTCAACAGCTAACCACTGAGTTCTTCTTGGAACATCTATATATTTACAGTTAAATTTACACACAAATAGACTTTAATTGCAAATCTGAAGATGGCATACTCCACCTGACTTTAGGGTATTGGTGTAAAAAGGGGACTGAATGCAGATGTATGTCACCTACTTCAGATTTTTATTTGTAAAAGTGTTTGGTTGCAACTTAAGAGAATTGGAAAAACTTTAAGATACATTGCACTTTTGCAGGAAACTTTAGTTGGAGCTTTTTATTTTAGGTGAATGACATCCAACTCACAGTACAGTAAAAAACAAAAGTACAGGTTAGGCCTCTGAAACTGAAGGCAGAACGATGATGCTGCTCTGGGCTCTGGAAGCACTTTGGTAGCTTATTTCACCCTTCTTGGATTCAGAGATAAAGATGGATTGAGAATGCTTGGAGGATTAGCAGTGCCAGACAAGGTTTGTGAGGAGCGACTGGCTGATGAAAGGAAGCAAAAAAAAAACCAAAAAAACTGAGTGGGTGCAGTCCCAGAAGTCTGAAGGGGCTTTTAAAGTGATGGGAACATCATCAGGATGAGTGTGAATTTTTTATTTATTTATTTTTGTCCTCCCTCTCATTTCCCTAAACCACCAAAAGCACTGCATCCTTTTTGACCGTCCAGAGTGCAGCAGATGTCACGGCCGGACAGCAGGGAAGTGGTGGGGGTTTGTCCCGTCACACAGTTAGTTCCCAAAACGATAAAAAAATAACAAATTTGTTAAAGTGCATGCGGGGTCAGTGCGAGACCACCGGGCCATTCAGAGTAAAAAAAACCACATCGCTTAAGATCGCGGGAGAGCTAATGGTTTTAAATCTTTACAAAGCATAAAGTTTACTTGGATTCATGACATGTTTATTGTTACAGGAAGGTGGAAATTAAAGCATTGTCTTTTTGTGGAAACCTCCACTGCTTTATAATAAGGCTTTTTGAATCTTCAAGGCTCCCCATCTACAGCAGTCGGTATGTCTTTTAAGTAGATAATTAAAAAAACAAAAGAAAAACCAAAACCTGGATTGAGAAGTTCAAATTTGAAGTTGTTTTTCCACATCTTTTATAAGAAGTGAACCATGTTTTTATTTCTCTGCCGTTTAAAAATGACATATCGTCTCCTTTGGCAACAACTGCAATCCGTTGCCAGGGTTTTGAATGACTGCTTTAGTTTCCAGGGCTCTTAGTGACACTGGGACAAATTGGCAACGTAAGCGCCATCATTTCATTTGAACCCTCACACGTAAAAACGGCTCTGCATCTTCCTGCAGGCGTATGCTACTCCCACTCTCCCTCTACTCCCTCTAAATTTCAACAGGTACACTGATTTCACCTTTATCTTTGTCCTTTTTTTTTTTTTTCATGTGTGCTTTTGTTTGTGCGTATATGCAGGTGTCCTTGAAAAGACGGTGGAGAGGGAGGCTGCTGCTCTCACCAAGGCAAAGACCCTTTACAAGTCCTGCACAAATGAGAGTGAGTCAGCAGACATAAGATGTGAATGGACTAGTCCATTTTAGATTAACTGTTTTGTTTAGGCATCACTTTGTGCAGCTGTTGAAGGTTGTGTGTTTGTTGAAGATAAAAAGTACAATATTAGAGATGTCAAACACTGTCATCTTTGTATTTTGTACAGAAGTTGCACATAACATATGTATGCATGATCTGGATGTTGTAATGATCGCCCAAAAGTATTGAAAATACTTTTTACTTTATCTGGAACTTTGAAATCTTGCCCAGAAAATGTTTTTCAAGTTGTGGTAGTTTATTTGGAGAACTTGAATACACATTTGCTATCCGACAGTATTTCAAGACTGAACAAAAGGGTTCAATCTACAAGTAAAAACCAAGAAGACAAATTTACTTTTGTATATTTTTGTTTGAAATAGAGATGTAGTAAAATTACAACGTTTTCCAGGGGGTAAAAATTTCAACTTCGAAGGAACGAGCCTGAAACCGATTAGTGAATGTTGCCTTTTTTCAGTTTTTGTAAAGTGACTGTATGCTAGCTAATTTCCATTTGACTTTCACCAATACTGCACTGTAGGCTTAATAGAGCTGAGAGGAGGATCTCCTTTGCTCGACATGCTGCCAGACATCTTTGAGTGGCCCATGGCTGTGGACAACTGGGAGGATAATTATGGTATTGCATTTTTACCCTTGTTCCCCTCGCTGCCATCATGCTCTAAATCACTTATTGCAGTTCTTCCCTCGTACATCCTCCTTCCTCCGATCTTATTTCTTCAGGGAAAACCTGGAGGTTAGAGGATGTCATTGCCAGGTTAAATTGGAAATATGGAACTCAACTTCTGGTCAACTTTTTCGTTGGCACCGATGACAGAGACTCCACTTCCTACATCATTCATGTACGTACAAAGCTTGCGGCTGTAAAACCCCTTAAGGCACATCTCTGTGTATCTGAATTCAGCTTTACTTCATTTTACTAATTTTGACAGAGTGAGTAAACAACTATTGAAGCTTTTTTTTTTTCTTGTCGCAAAGATCCACAAAATTTGGAAAACAATGAAATATTTGTCCTCAACCCTTACGTTTATTTCCATTCTGTGTGCTAATTGATGGCAGTCAGGCAGTTGATAAATCAGATGTACTAAATGATTTAGAAATCATTTTATTTAATACTTGGCAAAGTCTCTCTTGTGAACAAGGTATTTAAATCTCAGTTGGACAAACCTGGTAAAATAATGGTCATTATTCCAGACTGTGCCAATCCTTGCTTCTTCAGTTCATTTTCCTGATGCACCTAATTCTTCCACTCAACTTTCTATATATAGATGGAAGGGGCTTTTAGAAATTTATATATATATATATATACATATATATATTTTGTGCATTAATTATTTTTTTTTTTTGTTTTGTTTTGTTTTTGTGGTCTGAACACAAACTTCTGAGTTTTTACTAGCTAAAATCTACAGTATTTAAAACAAATTAAAATGAACTGTTAAACATCTAAGGGATGGATGCGTTAGCATATGTTATAACGGTCTACTGTAATTTTGATTAAATTCTGTTCAGATGTACCTCTGTCTCTTTATCCAGCAACTAGAATGTTGTCTTGATTTTGTTTGGTGTTTTTTTTTTTTTGTCTTTGCCAGTTTGACCAGCAAACAACCCTTGGCCTCTTGTCCAGAGATTACTATGTCTGCGAGGGTCCCTATGCAGAGGTGTGCTGAAATGTTTATGTAGTCGTGTGTGATTAACTCACAGCCAAAGTAGTTAAAAAAGTTAATTTGTGCTTGTGTTGGTTTATTTTGAAAGGTTAGTTAACATGGAAAGCTGGTGTTCCATAAAACCTGTGGCTGAAAATGAAATCAATAATATTTATCATGATGGACAGGAGATCAATATTAATAGATAGTACATCTGATAGAGTATCCAATATATAAAATATTCCCTGCTTCTTAACCTCTTACAGCTAGCCAATCAAGGTGGGTGGCATCAGCTAACTCACTCGCTCTTTGGTTACCTAGCAACAACCTGATGAGTAGCTTGCGCAGCAGCCATTTCAGGTTTTGACACCATAACTTGCCTAAAATAGTATTTTATTTAAAAATGAAAAGGAACAGTGTGAAGTGAAAACTGTGGATAAAACAGAAAAGCTCAGGCTAACTGGCAGTATGTCAAATTATTGGAACAAAAACAGTTGGTGAATAAATATATTGATAATTGTCTATCGACTGATATGAACTGGTTTTACAGCCATATCGCCCAGCCCATGTAAAGCATCACTATAACAAGTTAACTGTTTTTGCACTGCTTAAAAGCAGTAGTAAGAATGTTTGGGTTAATCTGCAGGGAAATATATTGACTTTCAGAGGTTTGTTGTGAATACAAAAATGGGAGGGAAACGGTATTATTAAGATGGACAAAGTGTTGTTACTGGAACAGATATCCTTTGTTCTGGTTTTATTTTACAGCTGAATGTGAACAGTCGATTTGATAAACAGAAAACGGCTACAGCAATAGTTGGTCTGTGCGAGGAGACACTTTTGGTTTTTATGAAACAAGTATCACTACCAATTATTTTTCAGGCATGTCGAGCTTACGAGCAGTTCATGTTTGACCTGGCTAAGCTGATTCGCTCTGACCGGGGACTGGAAATCAACGAAACCCACATAAGAGAAGAGGTGACACGAATTGTGGATTTGGAGAGGGACATCGCCAATGTGAGCATGCCTCTACTCTTTCAGTTTACTCAAGTTGAAATGTGACGCACATTTTGGTGTTTGCTCTCGTCTTTGTCTAACTAAAGGACTTTCACAGCATGTTTTTTTTCCTCCATTAAGGACTGCATGCTAATAATCTGTTGTTCAAACCAAAAATACAGGAATTGGTCAAACCAAAGCTGAAGAATTTTGCACTAAATTAAGGACGAAGATTTAAAAAAAAAAAGCAAACTCTGGTTTATTCATCAGATATCTTCATTATTCAACACACTAAGTTTCCCTTGTTGATGTTAATTAAGTAAAAAGAGACACAAACACTTATTACT
Source organism: Gambusia affinis (assembly GCF_019740435.1). Taxonomy (NCBI): domain Eukaryota; kingdom Metazoa; phylum Chordata; class Actinopteri; order Cyprinodontiformes; family Poeciliidae; genus Gambusia; species Gambusia affinis. The sequence continues at coordinate 24,231,415 of NC_057873.1, forward strand.
ATCATACTGGGAGGGGGAGAAATCTCAAAATCTCATTTAAAGTCCTATTGGCACAGGAAAAGCTTTGTCTCAGTCAGGACCCACCCTGTGAAATAAATAAATGAATCCCCAACAGCTGCTTTTTATGTGGCACATTCACACCACTTAAGCAAAATCTCAGGCTTCAGACCAACTGAAGCCTGAGATTTACAGACCTCTCCCAGATGGACTGCTCAGCATATTGTGTAACATTAAAGACGGTAAAGCTACTGTTCAGGCCACGGCAGCAGCTTGATGCTGTGTTACTGCCAGCGTCAGCCAGCTGTATGGCAGAAATTACAGAGGAAAATTATTCTATTACTTTGCATCTCCTCTTCAGCCTTTTGTTTTTTTTAATGCTGTACATTACAGGTCGACGCGGTCTTCATGGCCTGGCACTCATTCTAGAGAAAAGCAAATAAAGATGCACCCAGGAAACCAAAAAATGCCTAATTACGTACCAGATCCCATCTGTTTCTGTCCAGATCACAGAAAAGCCTATTCATTCACATTGGACCTGTATTATCACAGGACCTCAGAGCTCAGTGGGAATACAGGAGGTACTTTTTACCTTACAAATTACTGACGGGCCAATCCGCACACAGGGTTGAAAACAGAGAATTTCTGTAATTTGTAATTACTACAAATATTTTTACCTGGGGACCATATGCAAATTCCTTCAGAATAAGGCTTAGGCTGATTTAAAGGTTCAGCTTCTATCTAAAAATTAGCTAGTCTCCAAGGTGTAACTTTGAGAGCTTGGTTTCCAAACCATGTTTTAACCCTTCAGCTTCTCACATGAGGACAACCATGATTAAAACAAAGAGATTGTACCTAGTTCAAGGTCGGTTGCCTTATATTTTAAGAAAACATGTCAAAATGTCAAAATGTTCCCTTACTTTGGATTTGGAACTCATTTAAAGACACTTACTGACACTGATCATGTCCAAAGTAACCAAAATCCTTTGCGGTATTCAATGTAAAACATGTATGGTTTGGGGAGTCAGGTGGTCTTGATCAGTCGGCTTCAAACTGCTCTCACAAGTTTTCCAACATGTAACTATTCTACTGAGTAAAAAGGCAGGTTAACATTGTAGCATTACACATTAATTAAACATGGATTATTTGCCAAATGTTTCTAAATGTCTAATGTAGCAAAAACTAAATTATTCTTATACAATTTAGTTTGACATATTGCATCCAGGAAAGACTCTGAAATATAAATGGTTTCAGGATCTATGACTATTATGCTCAGAGATTCAGACTCGATGTTGATGTGATACGGTTGCTGTGACTAAATTGAACCCACCGTGGTCTTAAGAGATCAGGTCATTTGGACCCCACAAGCTTTTTACCGTGTGGGGTCGCACTGAACCTGCATGTGCTCTTGAGCTTTTCTGCCTTTTTTCGTGTGTATTTGTGGTTTCGGGAATTGACGGTCTGATGGGATACCTGCTTCCTGCTCCCCAGCTATCTAACCATGCCACTTGCTGCCCTCCTCCTGAGCATTGTGCTAAGACTGCAGGAGGGTTAAAAGATCTGTGGACTTGGCTAAGCAGAAACACTGAGCCTGTAAGAATGCACAAGCTGCTTTGTTTGCGAGATTCACCGTTTTCAGCACAAAAACGTGACTCGCTTATCGGTAGCTTGTGTTCCTGCTGTCTCTAGCTCCAGGGGAGAAGGGATTTGCCACGGCTGTCATGTAATACAAGATGTGCCCCGCTCGCGCTATAGATCAAGAAGTGCAGACTTAGACACAGTCGAACATTTTCTTCCTTCGGAAATGTAACCACAGTTAAAGATTTAAGCGATGTAAGAATAAAAAGTCATGCTGTGCAGCAAAAAGCAGGCAACTTGCAGAAATAACCCTACAATATACCTTGTAATATAAATCCTGTGATATACAAGGTTTTTCACAAGACATATCTTTGCTTTAAAAGAAATTAAGAGGGTCTATGCCGGAGGTGTCCCTCAAGAATCGATATCCTGCAGGGTTTACTTCTCTACTACCTCCTCAGCATGTCGGTGTTCTGCAGAGGCCTGCTAACGAGCCATCATCTGATTCAGGTGTGTTGAAGCAGAGAGAACTAAAACATGCAGGATACCAACTCTTGTTGGCTGCTTTTGGAAAACCTGCCTCTCGTTTTACTGCTGCCACAGCGGGTGGGGGGCTCTGTGTACCTGTTTAAATTCATGCAGGTCCTTTGAATATAAACTTTAACAAATTGCACTTGCTGCAGCTTTGTGGACCATTGACAGCTCAAATGTTTCAAGTCATAAAACCGTTGGCATCCAATATTTTTTTTTCTTCTGCACTACACCTCTGTGGGTCCTTTGGGAAATTGAGAAATGGACACTTTTTTTTTTCCCCTCTGTGGCAATGCAGTCTTTAGTTTTTGGCCTTCGATGCCTCTTCGGTCAAGACTTTGTTCTGGTCCCTGTAGGCTGGACGTATTCCTTCTCGCCTAATTGTAACTCGAGCTTAACTCTATTTGTTAAATTCACAGCAAAAATCTCATGTATAATTAAGATCTTGTTTGAAAACGGACATTGTCCTGTAAACGGCTCTTTCAGACCATCTTCACACCCAAATGAGTTCTAAGCCCCGGTAAGCAACTCCATCGTTGTACGACTTTCTAGATTTAAATTATCTAGACTTTATTAGTTTATTATATTGAACTTTGAATGCATTGCAATGCACTGGGCTCATGTTTTTGTGTAACTCAAGATCTTGCTGTTAGTGCTTCACAAAATATTTGCAGGAAATATTAAGCTGAGGTGTTTCTATTTCTATTGAGGCATAAGACTAACCACAAACAAGAGGGCTCCCATCTTGTTTGGGTTTTTTGTCGTTATTGTTTAGCTGCCGTCTAAGAACTGCTTTTAACTCATTTTCTGCTTATTGCTACAAGTGCAACATTTCTGTAAAATGATTCATTACTGCAATCTTCTCAATTTCTTCAGCAGACATCTTTCTTGATTTTATTGCTGTGGATGTTTGCAGTTTCAAGGAGCATAGTCAGGGGACTGAGACTGATAGATGGTGTGACTTTCACGCTTTTAACTCTTTCCAAGCTGAGGCATCCTGCACAAGCTTGCTATAAAAAGCATCATGTATCCAGGGGCTTTTCAGACTGAAATATGTATTTTTGTTCTTAAAGGTACCGACGTATTATCAAACTACAGTTCTGCCTCTAATCAGTGGTATTATATAGCAGTTTCATTATGTCCATAATAAGCATTTTAAATACTTGAGCAGTCTTCTTTAAAGCAGCTTGTGTTATCACTCATTTATATTTGGCTTGTAGCTCAAAATATCCACATTCACAAATTCTGTCATTTAGAATAAATTTTATGGATATTTGAAATAGTTTTTGTTTTGTTTTTTACCATTATTTCTACAACATAAAATGCAGGCTATTAGCAAAATCTACATTGGAGTTCTGTCGTTTATTTTGGCTGAAACCTATTTTATGTTTTATGGTTGGTTGGTTTATGTCACTTACTTGACTTTCTTTTTATCTGTATAATGGATACTCGATGTTACTTTTTTAATAATTAGTGTTCTGAGCCCGCGGGAGCGAGCCAATGTAGGGCATGGCGGTTCGTCTGCTCCCAGCAGAGCAGGGAACTCTATTGTTTTACTCCCGTTTTTCCATTCTTCTGATGTTTCTCCACTGAAACTTATTACAACTTTGATTTGGTATCCAGGTTCAGTACCTGCACCACATCTCAGGTACAAATATTCAGCCACATTCACCTGTAGGAGTTGCTGTGGTAGAAAATAAATTTTTCATCTTGACTCAAAAACCAGAAATCACACTACCAAAATTGAATCTTAGAAACATTCTCCGACAGATGAGCCACTGTGCAAAACATTTTGGCCAGGATTTTTAATTTTTTTCAGCAGAGAGCCATTAAGGTTGCCTTAGTCAAAACCAATCTCACCCCCTAGGATCAACTCTGAAATAAAGCCTAATACAATATATACTAAAGAAGGAACAAAACAAGTAATTGCAGAAGATTTTTAAATTTTTATTTCCCCCAGTTAGAACCTAATGGCTAATTGTATATTGACGACTTTCAGGACTGTCCTGCATTTGGAAGCTCTCAGGACCGAACTGTCCTGAAAAATTGCAGACTGTGTTGAGGCACGCAGTGTGCCGGCGAAGCCCAGGTCAAGGGACGAGCATGTGGGGAGCTGGTGAAAGGAGGTGGACCTGCCGGGTCAGACGAGGAACACATTGTAACTGCTTGCAGTTATAGTTTTGCATCCATCCATCTTCTTCGCTTATCCGTAGTCGGGTCGCGGGGGTAGCAGCCTGAGGCCCAGACTTCCCTCTCCCTAACCACCTGGTCCAGCTCTTCCTGGGGAACCCAAGCTGTTCCCAGGCCAGCTGAGAAACATAGTCCCTCCAGCGTGTCCTGGGTCTTCCCCGGGGACGTGCCCAGAACGCCTCACCAGGGAGGCGTCCAGGAGGCATCCTGACCAGATGCCCGAGCCACCTCAACTGGCCCCTCTCGACGTGAAGGAGCAGCAGCTCTACTCTGAGTCCCTCCCGGATGACTAGCTCTAGTTTTGTGTTGTTTTTTTCTTTTGATATTTCAAATTAATCAAAGGGTTTTCACATCATAATTAAATTTTTATATTTACATTTTAAACACTATTAGCCATAGTATTGCAGACATTGGTCAAGATCAGATTTGCCTTAGATATCCACAGAATTCAATAGAAATGGGATATGTCAAACCAAATGGATAAACATGAAAGTTGAAACATTAAATATGTTTTAAAGGTCCTATCTGTTATGATAACTTGGCCTGTCATCTTCCCTGTGCACTGTTGGTTTGTGTTCCTGATGGCAACTGTTGCCATTAGCAGCAACAGTTAGATTCATTAGCATGAGCTAACATTAGTGTTTGTGTAAACAGCAACTGTGTTGTAGCCACTTTTTTCTTGTCAGCGACCTCTGTGAGGAAAATAATATTAACCTTTTGTGGTTTCTATAAAATCCTACCATTTTATTTCATACATGCTGATTTTCTTTCTTTCTTTTTTTTGCTGTACTTGTGCAGCAAAATCATGCTTTGCTTCCTCTCCACTCTGCTTTTCAGTATTACAAAGCAGTTAAACCATTCAAACTCTGACATCTACAGACATGAGGCCTCCTGGGCTGCACATGCTTGATGCTTCTGGAGATGTACTGAGAGCGTACATGTGTTGGGGAAACAGGATTTTTGATGGACTTTTTAAATTCCAGTCTTATATTTTGTTTTACTGTTTTTGTTTTCTTCCAGGCCACTGACACGCCGGAAGATCGGAACAACCCAGTGTTGCTTTACAACAAGATGGAGCTTGGGGAGCTGAACAGAAACTTCACTCTTGAAATTGACTCTCAGGTAATGCTAACATCTTAGCTTGCGAGCATTTGTATTATTTAAACTTGGTGTTAAATATTCGTAACTTTTTTTGTGTGTGTTTTGACTCAATCTGAAGATATTCAACTGGAGTTACTTCACAGCTAAGATAATGGACACCGTGAACATCAGCATTCCTGAATCAGAGAAAATCATCAACTACTCCCCCAACTATTACAGAAGACTCAACTTTGTATTAGCCAAATACACCAAGAGGTGTGTAAAATTAGACAAATTAGTTGGAGAGATTGCTTACCTTTGCAGTAATTGTATGCGTTTCTGTCAAGATGAGTCACAGGATGCGATCCGAAAAATCTGGTCACGCTGCTGTTGGATCCTTGCAGGATTGTGTCGATCTCCTTGACCTTGATGCGTTTCCTTTTTTCAGAGACCTGCAAAACTACATGGTTTGGCGGTTTGCTATGACCATGGTAGTAGGGCTGAGCCGAGCTTACAGAGACACCAGGAAAGCTTTCCGCAAGGTACACAACCTGACATCACCTTGACATGTTGACTTGGAAAAACTACTTTCATGAATGTCCTTGCAATGTCTTTATACCAATATCAAAATGGAAAGTATTGTACAGTGGTTAAATTGTGCTTGTAGTTATTAAAAACAAAAAAAATATGATGGAGTTTCATAGCTGTTGAAATTAATAAAACATTATTATCTGAACTGTTGTTAAAACAAGGAACATGTCTTTCTCATAAATTAATATGCTGGACTGTTTTTTTTATTTTTATTTACTGTATTTCATTTTTCGATTTTTTTTCGATTATTTCCGATACAAGTTGCATTGAAGTATTAATGATGCTAGAATCATGTTACCTTTTATTAAAACCTGTCAACAGCTTCTCATTTTGATGCTACACAAATTTTAATGAATAGAAAAACATGTTAGATGTGTCTAAAAATCAGGAACACATTCTGTATCTCACAACTGTCTTGCAAAGGCTTTCATAAATTTTATCACATTGTCACATTAAGAAAGAAAATAGATTTTATGTGACAAACACAAAATAGTGGAGAAGTGTAAAAAAAAAAACTATACATGACTTGTACAATTTGAGTATGCATTTTGTATTCGACCCACTTTACTCTGACCCCCTCACCCCAAAAAAAATATCCAATATAAGTAATGACCTTCAGAAGATGCATAATAATGTGAAATATTAGTTAAAGACGCAGAAAGTCCATGGTATTTCTAGCAGAGCAACAAAAGTCCATTGGCTCAAGTGGGAGAATCTGTTGAGAGACTATTGGCCTTGAGCTCTTTTGAGGTCACTGAACCTCAAAAGATCGGAACCAGGGGATGCTGGTTAAAATCAACTGAGGAAAGTACAGGCCATTCCTAGAATAAATCCCAGAAAAGGAAGCAAAAGACTTGAGCTTGAGGAGGAGGTTTACCTCCCAGCAGGACAATGACCTTAAACATAGCACCAGTACTGCAGTGGACTGGTGTGGATTCCAATCTGTCATGGCCAGATTCTCGTCAACTTTTATGTGTATGGGTTATGAACTTTTCCATAACCCATTATTTTTCTTTTGCTCCACTTCCTAATATGGAAATCAATTTTATTTGAACATGAATAAGGCCTTGCCATAAACTTTCTCCTTCATTGACAAATTTTCTGACTTTACCTTCCAAATAGGCTCTGTCTGGTACGACGTCAGAGGTGGCCGTTTGGCGACAGTGTGCACTGTATGTCAACAACAACCTGGACAAAGCTGTGGGACGGCTCTATGTGCAGGAGGCTTTCTCTGAGAAGAGCAAAGAGCTGGTAGGTAGAGGCTGAACAGGACCATTTTTTTGTCAAATTAAGAAAAGGTTTTATTGAACAGCTTTCTTTGGCAATCTGAACTGATGACATAAAAATAGTGAGTGTTTTTATGTATTCATATACAGAACGAGATCATTTAAGAGACATCTGTGATTTTGTCACCTGTCTCGTGTCTGTGCCTCAGTGTTATCTTGCTTGCATCCACTGGAAGCAGCTGAATGAGGCGTCCTTGTTATCATGCTCACACCACCTACGCTGCAAATCTCAACTGTGTGCCTCTGTGTCTGTACACACACAGGCTTTACCGCTATACTGTTTCGTGTACGAGTGACACCATCGTAACTCTTAAGCATCTCAACTTCCATAAAGATGTTTGCCTACTCAGAGAGATCCCATTTTCCTGCTGTGTGTGTGTGGGCGTGTGTGTGCGTGTGCATGCGTTTGTTTCTAATACTTACTGGGACCATTGTCTTGATGCATACGACGTTGTGGGGACCCACTGCTCCTTGTGGGGACCGAAGCCTGGTCCCCACAAGGGGAAACACAGTTTTTGGGTCAGGCCTTGGATTTATGACTAAGGTGTGAATTGAGTTTGGTTAGGGTTAGCTATGTAATGGTTAAGGTTAGGGTAAGGTTTAGGCTATAGAAATGAATGGAAGTCTAAGAGCGTCCCCACAAAGATAGCCATGCAAACGTGTGTGTATTTGGTTAAGTGAGAAGTGACACGTGGCTGCTCTGAACATCCAGCAACGTATCTGCTTCCCCCATTCCTCAAGTACATGACCCAGCATAAAGTGTGAGTTGACCAACAGCCGACACATATTTTAGTACAAACATGTATACTTCATGACAGAGTCTCTCAGCAGGGAGTGCTGTTATGTTAATAAGCAACCATAATGAACTTGATTCTTGATCCAACCCTGTTTTAAATCTTTTCATTTAAATAGAGTATCTGTACAGAGGAGGATTTGAGCCTCCTCTAATGTTAATCTCAAAATTTTGACTTTTTTTTTCTCAAAAGAATCTTTAAAGCAGATGGGCACCAGGAAATCATTTTGCTCTTCTATTAATGAAAGGCTGTCTTTGGAGATTCCTCAGCCATAAAAAAATGGCTTAATTCCAACATGTTCCTCCAGAAAGTTTGTTTTCCTCATCCACAATTTGCATCTTGGTGATTGAGACGGTTTCCTCTGAGCTGCCCATCTGCTTAAAAGTCAGAATTGAGATAAAAAATCTGAATTCTGAGATTAAAGACATTAATCTTTTTCATGTAGATGAATATATTATTATAGGAAGAAATTATTTCCAGGAGGAAATTTGTACATCAATTAGATCATAATTTAAAAAGTATATATTGTCCTGCAGGAAGTAGTTGATCAGTCACCCAGATTATCACCAGACCATCTCCATCTCCTTTGTCCACTTATCAGCGGTCAAGAGACATTCAGTGTACTATAACATTAATTAATAAATGAAACAGTATAAGCAGCATGTTTCTTGTTTAGCTCTAGTTTCAGCTACTCACATGGATATCTGATATAAATACACCCAAGTGGAAGTTTTGACTGTAAAACTGAGAAAAAATCAGTGATGGTTTATTGCAAAATTTGTACAAACTGCCTGCATCCACACACAACAATCTCCCCTAAAGGCTTTTCGGAAAAATCTCTGTGTGGTCTCTGCCAGTTTTTGGCAAACCACAACGTTTTAAAAGGGTTGTGCAATGAGTAAGCAAGGGGTCCACTAATGTGACGAGACATGGGGTTTTTGGGTTTTCTCTTACTGTGGTCTCAGAGTAGGTCTCAGTTCATTTAATTCTTTGTGTGTAGCAATGCATTTAAAAATGTGGAAACTCTTGGGGGTGACATTATAAAAAGGGTAGACTTACAGAAAAGCCTCCAGGGGCGAAAAAACAAAGAAAACTCTCCTGAACTGGGTTGGCACACATTTCTTGCAATGCTAGTTTTAAAACGAGGTATAATGACAATAGCGTCAATTAACATAAGTTTTATGTTTATATAAAGTTGTTTTTCCTTCTCTTGGTTGCAAGATTATGCATTTTGCTATTCTATCCCCACCCTATTCTTTCTGGAACAAGAATGGTACATTCAGAGTACATTCATGTTTTTTTTCTCACTGTTTGAAGTTAAACTAGACCAAATATCTCGTTTCAGATCATTTAGAACAGGGGTCTCAAACTCAATTTCCCTGGGGGCCGATGGAGGTAGAGTCTGGGTGAGGCTGGGCCGCATCGGGTTTTCCACAAGAAAAGCTCTTACAAAAACATTCCAATGTTATCAAATGTCTTTATTTTTATTTTTTAAACACAAAATAAGATGAAAAAATAAATAAATTAACAATTCATAAGAAAAAAAATTAATCAGTAATAAATAAATAAAATATAATAATAACACAGCAGCTATAGAAGACTAGATAAATGTAATTATTATAATTCAGATTCAAATGGCTGTATTAACAGTTCTTTAACCTTTAACTTTCTGAACATGAATGGAACATTGAACATAAACTGTTATGAATATAACAGTTTATAAACTGTTTCTTCTGCCTACTTCTTACTGCTAGAGGTCTGGCAGCGCTTCCTCTCGCATAGCCGAGCCACATTTGGCTTAAGGGAGGAGGCAGTTGAGACCCTAAGTAGAGCTTGAAGATGCTCGTCAGTAAGTCTGGACCTGTACTTGGACTTATTGAAGTTCAAGGTAGAGAAGAGCTGATAAGTATGTGCTCCCAAAAGACACATGGTCCGCTTGAACATTTGGGAAAGCTCAGGGAAGCTGGGTGGCAATTCTCTCAAAAATTGCCCAAGCTTGTCTGCTTTTCCACTCACCTCCCTGAACTTGGCTTTGAGTTCAGAGTGGCACTGCGGGTCAATGAGCTCCATTTGAAGCACTGTAATTGGTAAGTTAGTTCAGCTCCGCACACAACACTGAAAAGTGCCAATCATATCAAACTCGCAGGCAGTGTTGGCATAGTTACTTTGAAAAAGTAACTTTAATCGAACTACTGATTACTCCTTGAAAAAGTAACTTAGTTAGATTACTGACTACTTGATTTGGAAAGTAACTAAGTTACACTAAAAGTAACTTTTTAGTTACTTTCAGCAGGTGCTGACAACACTCCGCCTCCTGTGAAAATCACATTGAGCTTTGCCAATACTTTTTTGTAAGCTATTTTATAATGGTAACATCAACAATGTGTCTCCACTGATAAGGTTGAACTGAAGAGGAGATTGTAGAAAAATAAAAAACGTGAGTAGTTTGTGTGGTCCACTGTTGTCTGGAAAACTCTAAGAAGGATTTTAAAGCCCCCCCTCCCTCCCCAGCCTCCAGGTTCTACGGCCCTGCATTTGGTGTCACTGCGCACAGAGCTCCTCCTGCAGCTCACAGCTCAGATGGCTGCACAGATTTGCGACACTTATCTTAGTATTAATAATTAGAATTAAGTTGCCATTATAATCATTGCCAACTACGGACACGTTCATTCGTGGCTGTTTTCACGTTTATTGCGCTGTTTAAATTAGTCTCGATATTTGTAGTTTTCTGGAGCGCAACGCGAAGCTCGACGTCATTCAGAGGTAATATATTAACAAAGACACAGCGGGACGGATCATCTGAGAAATGATGAACAGGAGAGACTGACTAAAACTACCTTAATGACGGACAATTTCTGGGATTTATTATGAGTCTCTGCTTATTTCCAAGCCCAAATGAGCAACTTCACGTTCAAAAACGAGCCCAAAAGGCGCAACCCGCCACTCACTAAATCGGCAAGCGACTTTAAAAAATGAAGCCCAAAGCCGCTTATAATAATCGGACTTGGCGACAGAATCTCAAAATAGTTCCAGTTTTTCCACCAACAAAATGCGCATCTCCCTCCATTGTTTACATTTCTGTCGCATAGAGACGTCGGTCACTCGACAAGACGAGTAGAGGAAATACGATTAAATAACAAAAGAAGATAGTAACACAAAAATGATTTTGATAAGTAACTGTAGTCTGACTACTGGATTTGAAATAACAACGCGTTAGATTACTCGTTACGGAAAAAAGTGGTCCGACGTCAGTAACGCATTACAAATTAACGCGTTACTGACATCACTGCTCGCGGGCCACACTAACATTAAACTTTCATATTAAGGTGGGGGCCACAAACTATCGTCCCGAGGGCCGCAGTTGGCCCGCGGGCCGCGAGTCTGAGACCCCTGATTTAGAATAACCAAAATTATTTGCATTTGTTACATTACAGAAAACTTAGCGGGAGCATTTTGTCAGTTATTTTGTGACTTTCTTGAAATTCCAAAGTTTTCATCTTTTTAAAGAGATAGTCCTTCCCAACTCTTGTAACACTAAGGGAAAGCCCAGATTATTTCCTGGCTTTAGAAAACTGACAGGTCAACTGACAATGACATTTCTGGTTATGACCTGAAAACGGGGTCCACTGACGTGGGAAAAAATGGAAGAAGTTCAAGAAATATTTGTTTTTAGCCAAATCTATGGTCAAGTCCTCAGAAATCCTGATCAAAATATTAACATTTTCAGAATAACATACTAAATAAATTGCTGAACTTTCAGAATTAAAAAAAATCTGTAAGACATAATGCATTGGTCTAGTTCCTATACTATTTCTCAATTTCAATTTTATGCATGTTTTTCTGGTTTGTATGCCTATTTTAATTTGCACAGTTCTACAGTGGTAGTAATCTTTTTTTTTTTTCATTTGAACTCTATTTCAATTGGGTATTTTTAAAACAATCATGACAAAGTCACTAATTCCAAATTAATGAACATTAATATGCAAGCCTGAATTGTTCTAATATTTGGATATGTAAAGCCTAATAATTTTAGGAAATGTGTTAATAGTTTGACAGAAGTTATATTTGTCTTATTTCTGATCCAATTAGAGTTGATGAACAACAACAACAGAAACATCAGAACAGAGAACCTTTTCATAATGCATTTTCCTGTTCTTTCATTGGCATCTTATGACATTTTCTCTCTCTTTGGTGTGTTGGGAGATTAGATGGAGGAGATGATTAAAGATATTCGGGAAGTTTTCATTAGTAACCTTGATGACCTCTCCTGGATGGATGAAGAGACCAAAAAAGCAGCTGAGGAGAAGGTGTGAACTTCAGTTGCAAGAATCACCTTATTTCTATATAGAACAACAAGTAAACTAGATTTATTCTCATTTTTCTTTTTTTTTCTTTCCAGGCCCGAGCTATCCGTGAACGCATTGGTTATTCTGAAGACATCATGAATGACAAATATCTAAACAATGAGTACAAAGATGTGAGTATTTGTGAAAAACAACACTGTTATCCATATTTCACTAAGTTCTTTGTAACAGAAAATTCTTTAGGAAAGTTGCATTTCTTATCCTTCCTAAAACATCCCTGTGAATATTTGACCGTAATGAGTTTCCCTCGTGAATACATGACCAAGTGTTGACAGCTTTCATCACTGCTAATCCTCCTGATTTTTTTTCTGGCTGTGTTGCTGTTAGTTGAGCTACAGTGGAGAGGAGTACTTTGAAAACATCCTGCAGAACCTGGAGTATGTGCAGAAGAAACGCCTGCGGAGACTTCGAGTCAAAGTCAACAAGGATGAGTAAGGTTTCTTTTTGCGGGGGTGGTGGATTTACCAGCTTTACTCCAGATGTGTTGTAAATGAAAAGTGCATTGTTTGGTATTTAAATCACCTGTTTTATTTATGGTCCTAGCAGAGTGAACTACTACAGTGTTTATCTCATTTATTCTTTGTGCAGTGTGTTCACTTTATACCACACAAACTCCCACATGCATTTAGAGTTCAGCTTTAACAGCAGATAGTCATACATTGACCTTGGGTTTTAAAAGCTGTATGTTAATTTTCCATGTTTTTACTCAAGTAGGCTTCTTACTTTGCCTCAGTGCTCTTTCAGAGTGTGATCGTTTAATACAATTTTTTTTATTATTATTTCAAGGTGGGTAACTGGAGCTGCTGTTGTCAACGCCTTCTACTCAGCCAGCAAAAACCAAATAGGTACCAAATAAGCACCGGAAATTATGTTCAGCCATAAACCATAAAGCCTACGCTATTTTGAAATTTAAAAATGCTTTCTCTGTCTGTAGTGTTTCCTGCTGGTATACTTCAACCCCCTTTCTTTAACAAAGGCCAGCCTAAATCTCTCAACTACGGTGGAATTGGCATGGTAATCGGTCATGAGATTACACATGGCTTTGATGACAATGGTATGAATTTTCTACTTCATTGTTCTTCCTTACGGTTTTGATGGATTACATTAGTCTGTGAACAGACGGATTATACCTCGTTTTAAAACTGTAACTGGTACCACTTTAGAGAAGAGCTTTGTTTCACCTTATTATGCCTTTGGCCCCAGGATGTTTTTTTATATATATACAATCTCTTGTGTTTGAATTGTACTCTAGGTTTAAATTACACATAACAAATTCTAATATCTAATAATCACTTTTAAGCCATAAGAAGCTTACAGTTTCAAAACGACAAAATTCCATCATTCTATTTTTACAGTTTAGTCATTTTAGTATAACGGGGGAAGTGCAGAGGTTTCTTCTGGCTGTTTGGAATTAAGGTGTAATGTTCTTTCTTACATGTTACTTCATGCTCCCTGTCAGCTGACTGAAAGAAAACTACATTTTTAACTTGCTTACATGAACAATGTTGCAAATAAATGAGACAATCCTATTTAAGCAACAGTTTTTAAAACATAATCTCTCAAGTTGATATAAAATGTAATGTAACTACACGATGACATTTAAATTGGAAATGGTGTCATACCTGTAGTATTTATTATTTGATTGTTTTTGCAGTTGATATTCCCACGCCTAAGTGCCCGACATCTGTTCTGTGTCTGTAGGTCGCAACTATGACAAGGACGGTGATCTGAAGGAATGGTGGACTCCTGAATCTATTCACAGATTCCTGGAACTCTCAAAGTGCATCGTTGACCAGTACAGCAATTTTTCTTGGGACCTCGCTAATGGTCTACATGTACGTTCACTTCTTTTTTTTGGAACACTATGTGAAAAATTCCAATTAACCTCACTTTTATTGACTTTACCGGAATTGCTATTGCCTATTCTCCACAGGTATATTTAGTGTTTTGTGTTGACGTATGAGTCTTTCCTCCTTTTATCCTTCCTCCTCTGTACTGCTCCTTTGAACAATGCTTCTTTTATTCCCTAGGTAGTTCATTCTTATAACCCAGAAACTGAAATCTGCAATTTACTGAAAATATGGAGGGAGAACTTTCAAGTCTTTTATTCCCCTTTTGCACTCTGGACTCTTTATTTTCTCTTTAGTTGAATGGCAACAACACCCTCGGCGAGAACATAGCTGACAATGGAGGGATCCGACAGGCATACCAGGTGAAGAACTTAAGAGATGCTGTAAAAAATATGTTTTTGTCTAAATATGTGACCTGCTTCATACAACTTGAGAAGTTTGTCAGGATGTTGACATGTTTGTTAGGTTGTATGAAGGTGTGATTGCTGGGACTGTGACTCTGGATCAGCAGAGGGTCACTAATCAATCCTATAAAATGATTTAAATGTTGTTTAAAAATAAAAGAAATAAGTATTTTGTTTGTAAAATCCTACAGTAGCTAAGAACCGGAGAGACAACAACTGATGAGATGAATTTTGGATAAAAATTGCTTCAAGATAATTACTCTGAACTAGAAAAATTGCTGTTCCTAGAGAAACAGCTGTGAGAATGCATTTCTGCAGAAAGAGCAGAACAAAGCATAAGAAGTAGGACAAAAAGCAGAAGAAAGCTACAGTCATACATGGTAGAAATATTTTTGCTAAATAGTGAAATTTAGCTAAAGATATAGCATAATTGAACAGAAGCAGAAATTTGTATACAAACTGAAATATTTAGAAAAAGTTGAAAAGCATACTGTAGCAAGAGAAATGGCAAAAATGTTGTCTTTTTGTAGGCATACAAGAACTTTGTTAAGCAGCACGGAGAGGAGCCCCCACTGCCTGGGATTGACCTTTCACATGATCAACTCTTCTTTCTTAACTTTGCTCAGGTAATCACTCAAACAAAACAGGAAAAATAGGAATTAAGGTGTAATAAAGTTCAGAAATGTTTTTTAATCGTTATTGCTTGACGTAATTAATTCTGAATAGCTCAATAGTTGCTTGGAGGCTCTTTACTGTAAGTGAATAATGACCTGCTTTAATTTGTAAAACGATTTGCCTTAAATTGAAAATCAGTTTAGTAGCAGGTGTATATGTTACGCCCCTTAGGAGTAAAAACTCTGTAGGGGAATAATGAAAACACGGACACAATGTTACTACTTCGTCTCCAGTGTTGTAATGGTAATATTTCAAAACAGTTTCAGACATTACACTGTCACATATTGAGTCAACATTACACACATTCCGGTTATGCCAACACAGTAAAACAAACCGAACACACAAGACGCAGCTAACCAGGAGGTTAAGGTGAATATAGTAGCTCTTAGACTATAGTTATCACAGTCACCACAACGCTCCCTGTTCATTAAAAGAATGTAATCGATAGCTTTAAAGTTACACCTTATAAATAAGAACTTTACCTGTAGGGGAATAATGAAAACACGGACACAATGTTACTACTTTCGTCTCCAGTGTTGTAATGGAGGAGCAGAACCGTTACATTAACGTTCCCCTACATTCGATCAGACAAAACCAACCGAAACCCGAACGATTAACAAACTGTCATAACTGAAAATCTAAAAGGTTGAACTTTTCAAGAATTATAAACAAACATAGCCGGAAAAGTAACATTAAAGAAAATACATTGTTTTTAGACTTCATTAAACTTAGGCTACCCTTTAGCATATCTGTCTGTAGCACCGAACTTGAAAGACCAAAACAATCGATCGCAGATCACTAGATCTTGTTTTCGCTTTTAGTTGTCTAAAATAGTTTTATAACCACTACACACTTTTGGTGGCTCGCCACTAAAAGGTAAAAAAAACTGCACCACTGAAACTCAGCTAACTTATGCTTTCTAAAATTCAAATTTTCATTACAATAACAAAGCATGATTTGAACATACTGCACACAAGACATCATGTTAACTACGCTAGGCTAGGTTGGCAAGCTACAAAAAATTACTAGACAAAATTTTGTTTCGGTAGGTGTGTCTTCAAGATTCAGGAACTGAGCTCACAACATCTGGCCGGTTCATCCAGCTAACCCTCCTCTCTTCAGCCGATTGAATGGGTTACTAGCTCAACACAACAGCATAAACTATGGAGTCCCATATTGGTACAATGGTAAAACACTGGTCATCTTCTCAAAGTGGATTTCCGAAAGAAACCTTTTCCCGAACGTGTCAACATTTTATCTGTAGATTGTATGGTGTGTGGATTTCATCTTTCCAGGTTTTCTGGTTTGATCTCCTTGGTTCAAATGTAACTGAATCTGTAATTCTGGGTCCCTAAATGTGGAAAACTCAACCTTTTTATATATTAGAAAAAAATTATTCTCTGCAATCAACCACTCCACCAGAGTGTCTGTCACATCTACATCTTGGTTTCCTTTGTTCAAGCCGGTGCTTTCTCTGCCTCTCTTCTTCGAGTTACCCTCTCATTCCTCTCTATTTGTAGGATGACAAATATACCTGAGTTGCCTGTATTTAGATACTTTATTATAACAAAACTCTCTTCTTTTTTTTTAAATAAATCTTTAAATAAGTCAAATCTGTATGTAAC
Organism: Gambusia affinis; assembly: GCF_019740435.1. NCBI lineage: Eukaryota > Metazoa > Chordata > Actinopteri > Cyprinodontiformes > Poeciliidae > Gambusia > Gambusia affinis. Next base: position 24,248,380 of record NC_057873.1, read on the forward strand.
TTGTCTTATGTGGTTATTTCTATATTTTTTATTTGTTTGTTTTTTTCCAAACTTAAAAAAATCTATTGGTTTAAAGTGAATTATTTATTCTCTTACCTGTTGCAGAGGATTATCAGCTGATGAGGCTGTTTCATACAACCAGCACTCTGCCGAAATAAATAAGAGTAACAAACTGAGGCATCTCTTATAAATTGCATATAGTTCTCAGAGTTATTAAAGCAATTAAGCTTGTTTTAAAAAATAAAGACTTATCCCTAATCAGTGGTAAAAATGTTCCATATCTTTCGACATCCGCTTGCACCCCAAGCAGGTACAGATTTCCTGTGTCCTTATGAATAAATGTGGACTTGACTGTTTAATATTTAAGATTTATTCATGGAGCCAGACATTTGACAAATGGCAAGCGTGTACATGTTCTAAAAGAGATATTTGGGTGAAAGTGCAGATGAATTAAATGATCAAGAAGAAAATTATGATTTCCTGAGAAATGGAAGGAGTTCAGAGCTACGGAACAATCATGAATGTTTAAATTGGTGATATGTATTTTCCAGTCAGTTCCAATTTATAGCACAGTGAAGTAACTATGTTACTTTCAGCTGTTATAAAAACGCTGTATATATCAAATATGACTTAAAAGAAATTTGTCTTAGTAGTTTAACGTCTCGAAATTCTCTACAAGAAGCTCCCACTCTTTGGATATTCCACCCCCAGCACACCATCACAACAATGCTCCTCCATTATGGCATTTCTAACCATTCTGACTGAAAAGTGGTTCCTATGATGAACTCAGCAGGTGTGTGTTAATTGCTGCCGCTCCTGCTGGTGTGGTGGTGACAGAGCGAGAGAGGGGAACTTTGTGTGACAGAAGCTCGGCTGTAGACTGCAGCTCCAAGGAGGAGCTTTGTGGAAATAGGCGGGGCTTTGTGGGAGTTAACTTTGAGCCCCACCCCCTGAAATGGCTGTCATGGGTGATTCAAGGATTCCTCAAAAACGCATGACAGAATCGAAGGTACAATCAAAGTTTACACAATACCCCCATTTTAAGATGTAGCATGGGCATGACAATCGGTAAAACTGGAAATGCAACTACGCCACAAAGCTAAGCGTCGACAATCTGAAGGAAAATAGTGCAGCAATGGCCAATTCGTCTGATAAATCACAGCTAATTTATCGGACATTCATGTTAAATCATTTTTAACAGCAATAGAAACTCAGGCCCGTCACTTGGCAGCAATGCCCTTTGGTATTTATATGTGCTAAAGACAACTCTCATTCAAACAAAGCCTGAAAATGTGGAAATGGACTTAGAATTTGACCTGATTGCTGGTGTTAAATTCACTGTCTTTGTTTTTTTTATTTTATTTTATTTGCTTGCAGCAGATCAGACAAGAAATGGGCAGAGAAGGAAGAGGACAGACGTCCAGCCTCCTAGTATGAGGCGGCCACTCCATTTCTACACCACGCAGTTTTGTCTTTTGTAAAACCGTTGCTTCACTGGAATTTTCATGAAAACCTGCGTTGAGTTCACAGATAATTGTCCGAAAAGGGCGAGAAAATCCAGTTGAGCTGCTGATGCGAAGAAAATACCCTGTTGCTATCGGAGGGGACTGGAAGGAACTTGGATCCTCTGAAACCAACACAGTCTCACTCCCGACTCGTCATATATTGACGCTAAGGGAACCTGCCCATGCGTCAATATATGACGAGTGGGGAGTGAGACTGTGTTGCAGAAACGGGTGTGTTGAATGTGACGTCTTCACGACATAGTTAGATTAACACGGCACATTTGAAAGGTGTCGGATGGGAGACCCAACTCTTTTCATTTTGCAGAATCTCTGAGGAAAGTTCCTGACACCTCATTGAATCTAGATTAGGTACAATTAAGCCAGGTGAAGGCAAAAGGGAGTCTAATTATCTAGAATTAAGCTGTGCCTAACAAGGTGGCTGGTGCGAGTACAATTTGTCAAAAAAAAAAAAAGTAAGACCAACATGAAAAACATCCCCAGAAAGTTACTTTTTTAAATAGTTTTTGAGATGCTTTACATGATCCAACCTTTATTCCGGGCGTCATGTGTCGTAAACAAACGTCCCCTTTCGCTCCTGCTGGTTGACAGCACTTTGGCAGATAACTGACAATTCTCACCACCCACCAACCTCGTGCTTTCACCCTCCCTGTCGTTAGTAGCCATGCCAGTTACCCTCACAGCTAACATTACAACACCTCAGCGTGTTCCTGGGAGGCTCAAGCGAGCGTTTTGCACTTGGAATGTTGCAAACTGCTGAGGTCTCATTCCAGAGTAACAGACTAGAGAGGTCATTTAAACCTAACGGTAATAGGAAACCTGTTTTGAAATTTACTATTTTAAAAAAAGAGGCAGGGAGGAGAAAGTACTTAAAACCTAAAAGCCTGATGGCAATGTTCTGTCACTCGTGCCAGACTCTTTTTTTTCTTGTTTTTCCTCACATAACATAGTTTTACTCTCTTTCCTTGCCCCGTAGTCATAAAACCACTCCCCTGGGATGTTGCCCTTTGGGTGACCCCGACAGAGGGTCCAGTGGTATGTGTGTGTTTGGTTATACGAGTGTGGTGGAAGTAAAGGGTGAACGACACAGAGCCACTGGAATGTGTGCGTGTGGCAATACTTGGGGTGGCGTGTTGGGACTGCAGACGGTCATTGGTCGAGACTGAAGTTTGTGGAAAAAGGAGCACAGAATATTATCTGCATGTGTGTTCAGGCTCGCCACACTCCTGGAAAGAACACGTTCCCAGCCGCACACGCGAAAGCGGCCAACGGCACGAACTAGTGATGTGCTGGGATCGTGAGTCAACAGAGATTCAAATAGGCAAAAGACAGGTGGGCATTGTGCGGCGGTGCAGTTGATTTGAAATGGGCTCTAACTGTGAAGTGCACTCCACTGTGCTCGCACTGATAATCAGCCATTGTGATTTTAAAGAGGCTTTTAAAACTTTCCCCATCAAAAACGTCTTAATTGACTACTCTTGAAATTACAAAGCCTCCTAGGAACCAGGTCAAATAAAAAAATGGATTTTGTGATAAAAGAAAATTGGGCTTTTGAGTTACTTAGCAAAGAATCAGAAAAAAAAGACAATCTACTAGGTCAGGTTACTTGGGAGTAATCTAAGTACTCCAGGAATTTAACTAGGTATCTTGGACTGTAATAACCAACAGGTTGTGAAAATGCAAGAATGAAAATGATCTCTGAGCTTTCACAAGCTGTGATATATCATCAATGTAAAACAGTGACCTCATGTGGTGGTTCAAAGTACCAGGATGTTTAGGTTGATGTAATGCCAGGGGGCAGTTTTTGTTCCAATGGGTTTTCAGAAGCATCAAGCTGAATGCAAGATACTTTACCAGACTTTTTATCATAATTTTCAGCAAATTGAGTTTTTCCTGAACTTGTGGTCAAGAGCATGAGTTTTGATGTTCTAGCTTCAGCAAACTCCCTTAACTCTGGGAGTTCATGTGGCGTTTAAGTAAACGATCATAATGGTAAATTATATATGTTTTCATATAATGCAGACTTGAATATGGATCAAATAGACGTAGGATTTATCATTCCTCTCAATTTTCAACCAAGTCAATGTTGGTATCAATTTATTATTTATCATCCAACCATCCATTGTCCGTACATCCTTGTCCCTACTGGGGTTGTGAGGTGCTGGTGTCCATCTCCAGTGAACGTTTCAGGCGAGGTGAGGTCAGCCTGGACAGGTCGCCAGTCTGTCACAGGACAACAACAAACATACAGGACACACACACACACACACCTAAGGAGAATTTGGAGAGACCAGTTAACCTGACAGTCATGTTTTTGGACTGTGGGAAGAAGTCAGAGAACCCGGAGAGAACCCACCATGCACAAGGAGAACATGCAAACTCCATGCAGAAAGACCCCGGGCCGGGAATCAAACCCAGGACCTTCTTGCTGCAAGGCAACAGCTCTACCAACTGCACCACTGTGCAGCCTTATTATTTATCAGTGTATTGTAATTGTTGTTGGGGGGTTTTAACCTCTGCTGTTGTGCTACATCTTTTTAAATGTTTGTAACTTATAGTTGAATCTCATGAACTCCAGGTTCGGCAAAAGGTAAATATGTGCTAGAATCGGACACATTAAGCTAATGTTTGGTTTCAGTATTTTCGTTTTGCAAAGAGTTTCACTTGCATCAAAATACATTCGTATCAGCCTTTCATCTCCAGGATTTGAAAATACAACAGCACATAGAAATGCATTACATTCATCGTCCACATGAGGATATTTATTTAGACCTTTCGATCCTCCATTTAAGGTACTCTTCTATTCTACACATTCAATTTGTGACAACCATTTTCTAGACAATGACATGACTATAGATGGTTATTTGACAGCCATTTTATCAGAATTGGCATAACTCAAAGTAATCGAAACATTCAACAAGCACAATGTCAGCCTGCGTCAGTCGTTCCAAAACCAGATTTGGAATATTATTCCTGTTCCTGTTTCATTTTTGTTGACTAAGTGAACTCTTTTTTTCCCCACCCAGTTAAAAATGTTCTTTTTTTTCTTTCAGTCCTTCTCATGTGATTGCTGCATTGCCAGTTTCTTTATTTGGTTTAACTTGTGTTGCACGGGGTTTAGTGTGGATACAAATATGACACAAATAAAACAAAGAAATGCATATTGTGGTGGTTAGAATGTGATCCAGTTACTGTGGTCGTACCCTCTCTAAATAATAACAATAAAAAAAACAAACTGTGCAAGCGTGGCAGTAATCACACGATCCAAAAGAAAAACATGAACAGGACTAATGTAGGGTTGATGCAAATACCAAATGATTCCTTACTTAAGGTGTAGTGATGCCAAAATAACTTTAGTAGAGGGAATTTATATCTTAATGAGTGTGTAGTGGTGTAATGGTTGAATTGCTGTGAATTAAAGTCAATGTGTAGCACATCCCATAACCTGTTTAGACAGATGTTAGGATTTGTTTTGTTCTGGTTTTTGTTTAGTTTTTTGCCTAAATGTTTATGAGTGTGCAGACAGACGTGTGTATTCATTAATTCTGTCCCAGTGCTGTGATACACAAAGTTTCCATTTCAACCTCATTAGTCTGTCAGAGGAAGCTGTATTTTTTTTTTATCTTTTGCACATGTTGAGTAAAATGCACCAGGTTATTTAGCCGGGGCAGGATTATGTATCACGCTTCTGTCTCTTGCATGCTGAGAAATGGATGTTGCACAACCTGCAGTACCAACCAGACAATGTAATTTCCTGTTATTAAACGCAGGCTTCACTGCGCGGTTCGGAGCCGACAGTGCTTCCATTACAGGATTAGAGAATTCGCCGCCGCGTCGGTTTGTGAACCTGATATGTCAGAACATAATTGAGTAATTACATTCTAGCTAAAAGTACAAGTTTTAATAATTCAGTTTATTTCGGTTCACAAAATGATGTGTCTATTTATACATACATAATGTCAGCAGTTTTGTTTTGCCTTTTTGTGCCAGTTTGTGCTGAACATACAATAGTTAGGAAAAAAAAAAAATATATATATATATATATATATATATATATATATATATATATCAATATTGATCATGATCATAAAGGGTGTTTGTGCTTCTGAAACTAAATTATATGTAATACTACTAATAATAATAATAATTTTATTTGTATAGCACTTTTCTAAGTACTCAAAGACACTTTACAGGAGTACAGAACTATAGAATCAAATAATGCAACATTACACATGAAAACACCCAAAAAGGGTTGATTTAAACATTAAAAGCTATTTTGAACAGGTGTGTTGTGTTTTCTTTCTTGAGGGTGGAGGGATATTGGTCCACAATTCTGCTTCACTCAGGATTTTCACATTAGATGTACTAAACTGAAAAGATTGTGCATATTTCCAATATAAATTGTGTGTGAAAAATAAACTGTTCTGATGCAAAGACGACAAACAGTGAAAGCGCAGGTGATGACATTTGACTCGATGGAAACATAATACATCATTTTGGCCTAAGACCAAAAGGAGCTTTCTCCTTTTTCTTTAAAAGAAATTCAAACTGTCCCAAAGAAATCACAGTGCAGCACTTCAGATCCTGTTGTGGAGGATTCCCCACTGACAGAACCAACTAGGGAAACATATATCTAAATATATATTCTTTTCCAATTTCTCATCATACTAATGTAGCACTGGAGGAAAGCTGGTTCTGAGAGGGAACGCTGTATCAGGTATGAGGATAATTACTGATGCTTGAGCCTACAGATAATCATGGGAAAATAAATTACAGAGGTGAGTGAAAGATTTATACCCTGTTGTGAACCTTAATGCTCCACAACAAATGCAGACAAGTGGTTAAGTGCATTCATACAAACATCAGCACAGTAATTTAGGAGGCAGGAAGGTCATTAAAACAGGATGCTTCCTCAAATTGAAAGGAAAGCTCTACCTCTAAAGAAAAAAGCCCCGTTTGATCTTCAGCTTCTTACAACATTTCCTGTATGTGATTTAAATGAAAGCGTATTGTCTCGACATTCTTTGTTGGTGCCTGTCGTCGTTTCAATGGGAGGAAGAACTCGTGGCGCTACTTGGGGGGCGTCAAAGGCTGTTCATGCTCTTTTCTTTACTCGTAACGATGATACAAGTAAAGAATAATCGTTCTTTACTTGTCAAAAGTAAAGAACGATTTATCCTGATTGATAAAGGAACACGCCGAATGTGGTCCTTTATCAATCAGCTCCCCACCACTCCAAAACTTAAATGCCTGCTGACTCAAATTTACTCTGTAAACAAGTCCAGAGAGAATTATGTTTTTGAATGATAGCTTACCTTTGTAATCATCCAAAATTGCTACTTGAAGCATGAGGTAGCTTCTTCATAACTTCAACTGGTATATTTTGGAGAGAAAAAAAAAATTAAATCCACTACTTTCTTGGAAATGTACGTCTTTTTGTGCTTCTTCTCTGTTTGTGCAGAAGTCTGACGTCTTCAATCACTTTCACAAAACCTAAACAATGCATATTTAAATTTTTAGATGTTGTGATTTACTCTGGTAGGACTTTTCATCACCTAACTGCAGGGAGGTCCAAACGGTGCGAGGGAGATTTAAGCCCCCATAACACGAGTAATTCATCTGCACACTGACACCAGACTTTATTCATTTTCCTTTCGGGTCATAAATGATAAACAGGATATACTTTAACTCCAGAGAGCTTTTTGCAAGCTTAAGTAAAGGACTCTAAATGTACAAGACTGAAATCTCAGCAATTTTAATTTTGTATATTTTATGTATGTATGTGAACTTTTTTTTTTTTTTCAGTGCATCATATTTATTCAGTTCACTCTGGAAAGAAAAAACACATGGCTAAATGGAAAGAAAATCATACATGTGTTAATTTGGCTAACTTAAAACAGGATTGACACATATTAACAACAGTTTTCTTTTAAATTAAATACCAACATCAATAGATTTTGCCCAGGACTGATTGCGATTTATGGCTCGGTTTCCTACTTCCATGCCAAAATGAATGAAAGCGTGTATGCACTACTAAAATGGTTTGCAAATCGCAGTGATGATCTTTTCTCTCTTCTGCCCCCCCCTGAGGAAAACTATTCCCGTGACAAATTAAATTTCAACCATACACGTTTTCTCCCAGAGAGAGAGGAAGAGAGAAATCAGAATCCATTAGTGAAACCTCTGCACAAAGTCTGAATGCACCATCCAGTTTTAAGCGTTTTATTTCTTAGTAGCTGTCTGTAGCAGTGACGTGCGGTCAGGGGAGGCAGGTGAGGCAGTGCCTCACCAGCCATCGTGGAAAGAAAGAAAATATATAATCATAAAGTAATTTAAATTGTTATATTCATCCGGTGGTTTGTACTAAAAAATATTTATTTTTCATGTAGCTTCACCAATTTCGATTTTTATATGGTCAAAATCGCTGAATTTTCTTATTTTCCCATTCAAATGCTTGGAAGCGATGCCGGTGAGGCAGCAGCGAGCTCTGCCTCACCTTGGATTGCGCAACCCCTGGCTCTGCGCTGGCTGCTAAGCGGAGAGAGCATGTTGCTGTACGGCGTCAATAAAATGGTTTAAACAAATTTAATATGTGAACTTATTTCCAATAATTTAGCTTATGTATATAATGTACAGTGCTTTTTGTCACCAACTGTGTTTGTGTAACGTGTTTCGTGTAATGAGCGATTATAAACGGCAGAGAACAGGTTCGAGGTGAGGCAGGCAGTTCTCTTGCCTCATGGCAGGGGGCGCTCAAGATCCCAGACGTTCGTCTTGTTCACTCCTCAACTGCCGAGTAAGTGACAGCGAGCTAGGCTAAACGATTCGGGAAGCAAGTCAAGTGCAGCGATAGATTATAATAGAGATAGTGATTTTTTTCCTCTCGCTTATCCCGACTTTCGACATGGATGACTACATTACAACACTAAAAAAGTTTTCTCAAGTGGACTTTCAATCGAAGCAGGAGATAATAACCAAAGGAAGACCAACGCCGGAGCTGAAAGGTTTGTTTCAGACTACGGGACAGAAGGTTAACCGCTCTTTTCAAACCGAGTGGTATTCACGAAAAGACTGGCTTTGTGGATGTCCTGCTCGAAACCGCCTTTTCTGCTTTCCTTGCCTTCTTTTTTCAACTTGTGGCACTGTGTGGACTCAGATGGGATTTGGTGACTTGAAGAACTTGCAATGATCCCTCACCAAACATGAGCGGTCCACCACTCATATTCAAAGCCAAATTGCGCTAAAAACCTTCGGCCTGTCCAGGATAGATTTGGCTTTGGATGAACAGCGGAGACTCAACATCAGCATCCACAATGCTAAGGTAAAGGAGAACCGAGAGATTTTAAAAGATCTCATCAATGTCAATCTATGCATCTATTTGCAAATCTGATTCTGATGACGTCAGTGCCTCACCAGCTATGAACCTCACCGCACGTCACTGGTGCTGCTAAATGCGCTAATAGCGAGGAAACAACTTACCGTTACAGGAAAACCATTTACCTGCTTTAGAGAGCATAGGGGAGTATGAGCAGCGAGGACACGAGGATGATTGAGAGCACTAAGATCCTCCTCCTGGCTTTGATTGGTTATTTCTGACTGAGCGGTGCAATGAAAGCAGGTAGAGAAGCTTAATTTTTTTTTTTCCCCACAGATTATCTATCTTAGACTGTTACAATAAAATAATGATCATTTTTAAACAAATATGCGTTGTGTTAGAACCGTAATCTGCTGCTGTTGTGGGTTGTTTTTTTTAACAGTGGCAATAAAGGAAATAAACGAAGCCATTCAGTTTGCATTGGCCAAGCTTCCAAATATTGAGCAGTTAAAAGTTGGAGCAAGAGAAATGTGTGATATTTTATTGCTGGCAAAGATGTTGTGGCCCTATTCCCCGCAGGGTTATTTATAGTGATGCGATTTTTGGGTAAGCTCCTTCAAGCTGGTGCATTACATGTGTCACGGTCAAACGGTAGCGACTGGCTATGTTTAAAACATCAAAAGCAAACAACATTGATAAACTTTCTGGAGCTTCTGCAAAGAATTCATACTGTTCAAACGTGAACCCTCTACAAAAATGAACTTTAAAAAGTGCTAAATTCACAAGAAGTGGATAACAGACTTTATTTGTATTTTTCTTTAGCTGATAAAACACCTGTATATTTATGGGGGGAAAAACAGAGCATAGTCAAATATTACGTTAAGTTTTTTTTGTTTGTTTTTTACTTTGAACACAGCTTTTCTCCTAAAATGTTTTCTTTTGCAATAAGGAAAACATAATTACACTGCTTGATCTTTATTGACCAAGCAGTGTAATTATGCAATGTTGCTGATAAGCTGTCTTTGATGTTCTGCTTCCCCTGAATACATCCCAAAACAAAAACACACTATATGGCATAATAGAGCCATGTAGGCAGTGGTTGCTAACCTGCTGCTTGGTCTCGTGTCATCAGATGGCCTCTTCCACTACGGAAAATATTCAGTTAATGTGACGCATTTGCCTCCGTCATGTTCTCAGGCTTTTATTTTTCCCTCCCTAAGTTTTCCAGTCCCACTGATCTCTTTGTTCCTTTCTTTTTCAAACTGGTAGAGCCGCTCGTATCTCCCCCCTCAGTGCGAAGACCGTCAGACGGACCGGCTCTAACATTTCGTTGTCTACAGCGTGAAACCGGTCGCAAAGGCAGCTGCGCGGGAACGCTGAGGCGCTTTATTTATGGGGTAAAAACAAAGAGACGCAGCCTGACTGTTTAACGTGGAGCAGACCCGCCGGTCGAGAAACCTCACCAACTTGCCCATGACTTCAGGACATGTTTCCTGCCGAGATGCAAGCAAATCAATGGGCCGCATTCTGTACAGGTAGAACAAAGGGTACAGACAAAAATGTTAAATTTAAATGAACCACACAAGTGTGTGAATTAATGTAAAGATGATCTAAGCCGACAAAGTTTGGACATAACTGATTTGTTGCTTTACCAGTTTTGTAGTCTTGTAAAAACATTCAGTAAAAGTTAAGCATCAATGTTCTCCCTGGCCGTTCTCTGTAGGAACGAGGCATGTAACTGTTGCGGTTAAGTAACAGGCTTTGTTTTATGCAAGCACAATACGTAAAGAATAAGGCCGTTATGTCAGGATGGACTCAGGTGTTAGAATAACTGCTGTCTACTGCTTGTTCGGTATGTCATAAATGCTGAAATAGTCGCATCCAATGTGTGGGAATCAAACCACAAAGATGTCTTGCTGCTAGCAAATGTTATGTTCGGCTAAAGCTGCAGTGGTACTTGAAAGCCTTTGCTGTAGTTCAGTGTGGACATGGTTCAAAGTGAGATTAAATGCATCTTGACTTTGAAAGCTCTTGCAAAATCTGCTTGTACAGCAACGGGACTTGGCAGCAGCTGCTCATCTCTGAAGGATATCTCACTGCAAAAATGGTTGGCACTTACAGCAATTTTGAAAACTGCATCTTTTTAAGAGACAAATACATTTCGCTGTTTTCCATGTGTTGTGTTTAAAAGGGGAATACTGTCAAGCTTTTGCTTTGTTCACCCAATCCTTTAAAATGGAACTTGTAGGGCATTTTCTTTGTTAAGAAATACACTCTCAACAATCATCTGACCCAGTTGCAGTTTAAATATTGACTTGATGGCTTCTTCAGCCAAAATTCACACAGCTATCTATGGCTTGAGGCTGAGTTGGCAGAAGCAACAAGGCACTATAAACAGTAAAAACTCTCCAAGGGAGCTAACTGTAACATTTCACTACATTTAAGAGCCATCATCTAATATATTTGATAAATATATTTGCCTAGTAACTTATACTTGTATGGCTGGACTGCTCAGGTTTATTGTATTATGTTGACTATTGTCATGTGTATCGTGTTTTTGCCTGTTCTTACACTACTGTCAGCCAAGTTTCCTCTGAATAAAGGTCGAAGTCTAAACGGAGCTGACAGCTTTTACCGCTTGCAGCTTTTAAAGTGATGTGAAAACCCAGAATGTAAGGCGGCGGCAGCTCCCTGATGCTTAGTGGAGTCAGCAAATCCAATAATGAGCTTTCAGAAATGCCAAGGAGATACTTGCGATCGAATGAGAAAATCCCCAATTTGCCATCTTTTACTTTTTTACACAATGGAATGAATCTGAAGATTTCCAGTGAAATGAACTATTTGTCCAGAGTTTACCCAAACTACAAGTACTAACTTACTAAACTGATGAAAGATTTTGTTTAAGAAAAAAAAATTGTTAACCTGTAAATTTACCCTAAATAATCTCAGGTCAAATTAGGAAAGTCCTTGGCGTCCTTTGTTGTCACACAGCTGCGATTGTTCAGTGCTCCAAACACTGTTGTTCTTCAACAATTCTCTCTCTGAGGTTTCAGTCACTTTGGAGATGATTGCAGACTGAAAGTGCTGCCTCAGGACTCTGGATGACTCCATTTGAGAGCATAGCTGAGATGTTTTGAATCGGGTCAAACTTTTGGTCTGTTCTTCTGCAGCTCTGTGATGATTAAAGTAAAGTGTTTTGTTCTATACATCCTCTTGTCCAAAATAATCTCTTATTACCAATCTGAAAAGCAGAGAGTTTGTTGCTTTCACACCGTCACACCAGAAGTCGTAAATCTACATGCTTGGATCTCGGATCAGACGGGTCGCTTCGGTTACATGTGCATGTTTCAGGAGGATATTGGTCTGTATATTAAGCGACACAGTCATTTGTCAACAGTGTTTAGGGTATAACTTCGTACTTTTAAGGAAACCAGAGAGGCTTTCCAGTGTTTGAGAGCTTGTTTTGTCACTCATTTTAAGGGCGATTTTCTCTTTACCACAAAGCATCATGAACTATTGAAGTATTTTGATGTATCAAAACTCATTTGTGATCAATAAGTATACCTCTGTAGCAGAATGATAAGGCCACCATGTAGTGTAGTGTGTCTAGAACTCATTGTTGAGTGACGGTCTGATGAACCGTCAAGACTCAAACAGAGCGGTCTGTCTTTCATATCAGTCAATACTTTCTGTTTTCTTTTGCAAATCTTTGCATCTCCAGCACGTCATTTGACTTTGATTTCCAGTCGAGGTTGTAACTTCCCATTAGCATCACGATGTTATTACACTTCAGGAAAGTGTAAAGCCTTCGGTATCACCACGGCGCTGATAACTGATCCGTTGGTTGTCCGATTTCTTCCACGTCTGTCTGGTTGCGGCATCAATTTTAAAGGTATATCAGATTGTTTTGCTGAGCAGCCGGTCCTTTTTTTTTTTGTACTTGTTTATGTCTTTCTGTTTCCAATCAACTCTTTAATCAAAGTGGGATGTTCTTTTGCGCAATGTCTGGAATTAACCCTTTTACTCGTTTTTTTTTTTTTTTCCTGAGAGGAACATATTATAACCGGCATCATTTATTGCCTTCAACAAGGTCCACATGTTTGGCACCTGTTTCTTCTCGGAATAAATGATTCAACCAATACTGGTATTATTTAGAACACGACCTTTAACTTAATCACATAATTACGCAGAACCAACAGATTGAACGTCATGACTGTTTGGCATCTTTGCTTTTCATTAGACCAAGGCCCTGCTTACATGACAATGATACAATGAAAATTGAATTTTTGTTTCGTTTCTGTTATTACATTTACATGAAGACATTCTAATTGCGATCTTTGTTTACACAGTAACGGTACACATCGAAAAGGTGTAATGCTCTCGCCAAGCCACTAGTTGGTGCTAGGTTCTTTGAAACTAAATGCGTATGTATTTTTTTTTTTTTAAGTTCTACTTGAAAGCACGTCGATTCGCGTTTCCCCATCTGGTACTGTTCCCCCAGATATTGGGGGGAAACACGTATATGTGTGTCTACGGAAGAGGATCAGGGCCACCGAAAAAAATTAAATAAAAATTCTGACTTTAAACTCAGAATTCTTTTTTTTTTTTTTTTCGGTGGCCCTAATCCTCTTCCGTATGTGTCTGATTAGGGTGCAGTTGGAAAAAAGTGGGATAACGTCGCTGGAACACGTTGTTTGAGCTTTCACGGTGTCCGTAGTTCTCTAGATAAGAGCGCTGACAAGCACGCGGTGAAGAGTCGCTGGGGGAACCGTATCTGAAGGGGAAACACGAATTGCTGTAACACCAGCATTGTAAGTAGTTTCTTCTTCTTCTGTGGATTGTAGGAGGCAGCTGTGTTTTGCTTGATACTATGCATGAACTAGAGATTCCCTAACAGAAAAGATCCATTTACTCTGTACGTTTCAGAACCATTGCAGTCTGGAACCTGTTCTCAATCTGTGCCGTTGTCAGAGAAAACATTCGGTGGTTTCATGTAAATGTAAAGTACAAACACAACAAAACTCGTTCGTTTTCACCAGAAATTGTTGTCGTGTAAACAGGGCCTTAGTCACACTTTTGTTAATTGTTTGGTAAGTGAAGTGGTGATTTTGAACGGCTGCTTATTTGAACGCAACTTTGGAACTTTTTTTTTTCTTTTCTTCCTCTCTTTTTCAAATGAATATCAAGATATTCACTTTATAAACTGAAACATCTCGTTACCACTGGTTAAGATGTGGCCAGGTTTGGAAAAAGCCAAATCCCAGCAGAAAGGTCTTAACCTTTTAAAGTCAGGCCTATAAACCCTGACTATAAGGACCCCACATCAAAATAAATAAATGCATGAAAAAAATATTTTAGTTTAATAAACCAAAACAGAAATACAAAGTCAAGAAGATCACCTGTCAGGTATAGTTTCATCTCCAGCTAACTGACATTGAAGCACAAAGTATTTTAAACTCCTGAGTAAAAACTCTCAATTTGATCTTTGAATCTGCTGAAACTATTCGAAACGAGACGACGCGGAATTAAAGCGCGAGGTTTAAAAATAAACCGTAGAGAAGACGGAGCCGCTGCTGGAGCACCAGGAATAAATTAGCATTTTGTCCATGCCGCACTCGGCACAGAGGGGAAAGGGAGCGCTCATTACTCGTGACCTCTCAAGAACTATATATATATATATAAAAGGATGAACGAAGAGAGCAGACAAAAGAAAGGGAGCAGGTGGGCTGGAAAGTGGAGATCGCTGGAAAAAGGAGAGGACAGGAAGAGAGGACACTCATAGTGTAATTGGATGAGCACTTGCAACCGGCAGGGGCTGCTTCTGAAAATGACAGCTCTCTCTCGCGCGCGCGCCTTTTGCATATATATAAAGCCGTTTCGTAGAATTTTAATTACAGTTCCGACTGCGTCTGTAGGTGATTTGCCTGCACCGTTTCTCCTGAGTTCCCCCCACGCAACAAACCCTACCTCTTGTTTTCTCCAATTTCCTCCCCTGCTGAGACACAGTTGGATTTTCTCCCTGTTGGCAGCGATTACTTTAGATCAGATGTCTTGTCTTCCTCCTTCTGCCTTTTGATGTGTCATGAAATGACCCGGAGCAACAGTTGCTCAAAGCAAGCACGCATCCATCTTCGTTACTTCGACAGTATTGTTTTCGATTTTTTTTTCTTCTTCTTCTTCTTGTTGCTGTTGTTTTTTCGTTATTGTATGTCGCCTGCATTACTTTAATCTGGCGCTGCCTAGTTGACCGTGTGGAGTAACAAATGTCCTTTAATGGTTTATTGTTCTGGATTTCCCCAGCGGCTCTCCTCTCGTCCGGGCCGATGCTCTGCAGCTGTGCTGGCCCGGTGTCGGCATGGATGGGGGCCCCTGCCAGTTTGCGGGTAGTGTTTTTGTCAGGCAGCAGATGTTGGTGCTCGGCGAGTCTCTCCTTTTTGGTTCGAAGTCACCCTATCGGGATTGCGCGTTGTTGTAACAATCGTTTTCCGTGACGTGTTTTTCTTGAGGTGAACAATAGTCTTTCCTTCATTCGACTCTCCTCCATTGTCCTTACTTGTTGAAACGCTACAGCCACTCAGACACCCTGCACGATTTCACTTGTGGCAGCTGATGCTTACTTGGCACGAAGCTCAGCTCTGTCAGCAGCCACATGCCTGTGATAATTGGACAGAAATATCATTTGGCAAATCCGAAATGCTTTCTATGCGTTTAAGCGCGACACCAGTTAATGATTGTGAAGCTTTTCTAGCCTCTCTTTGACGTCTTTTTTGTTTTGTTTTGTTTTTTGGTGTTTTACGTGACCGTGGTGAGAGTCGCTAATGGCTCACTGCTGCTGTTGTGTTTTTGAGGGGATTATTTCTCATCCTTAATATTTGCAAATATGACGGGAGCAGGTGTGTTCTTGTTGTGACATATGCTGTAAACTAAGAGTTTCTTTAGAGAAAAGCTGGAGAGTTTGCTACCGCCACCAGAATTCACTTGGTTTAGCTTAGTGTGTTTAGGATCCACGTTTGGCTGCAGGCTGCAGCCGCCACTAGTCTTACAAACTGTTCACATATCACGTGATTTACATCACGGAAACAGTTTTTAGAAATTAAATGAAAACATACAAGACCCTGTGACAGAATACATGTAATTTTAGCTTACGCATACAGTTAGCTGTAGTGTAGCGGAGTCAATTTACAATCAGTTTACTAAAACATTGTTTAATATGTTCTTTAAAATGTTTACTATCATTAAATATACCATCAGTTGGCATTGCATAACACGGAATAACACAGTTCTCTTATGTACGTTCCTTCTAATGTCTGGCTAAAGGGATTTCTTTTCAATAGCATGTCCAGTAAAGTGAACATGTGTATTTTGGCTAAACAATGTATTCTGAAATAACGTCACATAGGTGTTCTACAGAAAGCGACGTCTTTGAAAAACGCAAGTAATGGGTGGTTTTATCCATCTTTAATGGAACGGCATCCTAAAATGTGACGCATTGTTTTTAACACTTGACAATGCAGCACAATGCTTGCTGCTCCGTTTTGAAGTGTTTGAAGTTTGTTAATATTTTCTGTAAGGCCACTAGACCAGACCACACGACACTACAGGGAAAGTCAATCTAAAGAGCCTGGCTGTTTGTACTGTATGTCACATAACTCTCCAGTAGGGTGCGTCACAGTTGCAGTGTGACGAAAACGGAGAACAACAGATATGAATACGTTCATAAAACGCAGTGAATGTATTTAATAAGCACTCCTGTCTTTTCAGTCAGCTACTTCCTTTTCTGTCTGAGCAGCAAGCTGCCCTGCTGTCCTTTTGCCCAGTGCCCACTGATCATGCACATAAATTTACTACGGCTCAGCTGCTGCTACTGATAGAGGGTGTCTGCAGATGATGAGTTTGTCCGGCTTGAGATTCCAGTGTTGATAGGTGTGCTCAGGAGGAGGTTGGGGGAATAACCCCAAAAAAAATTCCCAAGGTTACTTTAATGCCTCATTTCAAAAGTGTCACTACAATTCCCCTGTGTGTCTTTTCACTTTCCACGTTCTCCTTTTTAGCCACTTGTACTAACCAGGAAAAAAAACAACGACAAAAAAGCTAAACAATTGATGAAAACATCAAAACCATTCTGTGTTTCTACATTCAGACCAGCTGACAGCTTTGCCTGACGAGAAAATCTTAGATGGGCAACATTCTATAACTTGTTTAATATTTACCATTTAGAAACCGTATTAATCTTCTCTATTACTCTTCACTTCCTGTCCACCCCCGACCCCACACACACACGCACACGCACCTTTCTTCTCCATACTTTAGTCTTAAGATTTTCAAATAAATGAATATCGTGCTTAATATTTTTCCAAGGATCTAATTTATTATTAAGTATTAATCAAAACTGTGACTCTGATCGGAGCTGTTGACGTTTAACAGGTATAGGATCTGAACAAGATTCATGCAATGTTTTATAAAAAAAAGTGCAGGCAGTTATCTTTTTATTTATTTATTTTTTTTCCATTTCTGATTAACTGTCAGACCTTGGGTGTCAGCTTTTCTATATTTGGATGTGTTGGAGTCCACCCCAGCTTTGTGTGGATTCAATGTCTTGGTACTGTAGTACATAGAAAAGCTCTTTGTGGTGAAGTAAGAGAGAAAAATGTATTCTGTGGACACGTGTGCTTTATTTACATAATGAGCTGAGATCAGGATTATCTAAAATTAATTATTTAATTGACCTCCCTGCCGCATAGGCGCATGGCCTATTGTGGGAGAGGGAAGTGTGACTCTTCTTTTTTTTATTTTTGTAGGGGTTAAAATATTTATTGCAGCCAGTGAGAAACAAATCGATGTTTAATTTTTGAAAACCAGCAGAGGATGAAAGATTTATTCCCCCCCCCTCCCCTCCGATTTTTGTTGCTGCGACGGTTCAGATGGAAGCATCACATTTACAGTAGAACGTGTTTGTTTCTCCAGTGTAGTCACATTTCTGTTGCGAGATGCTGTAATTAATTACCAGTGGAGTAATTTGTAAATGTCGCTGGCTTGTTGTCGCGTCATTAGAAAGTAATACATCATTGAAATGATTCTTGGGATGAATATTACTCAATATTACTGTTTCATTTCTTCTTCAGGGATGAGTCGTAGAGGAAACACTTGGCAATGAGGTTTTGGTTTCAGTCTGTGGCCATTTGGACAGGATATATATATATATACACATATAAAGCTCCTTTCTTTACCAGAAAGGGTGATTCAAGTTGACTTTACACCTGGAAGGAAACAGATGAACTTTAAAGAAAAGGAGACTCACACCCTCACTTGATGATCATTTTGGCATTTCATAGGTCACAAAGCAACAGTTTGGCATTGTTGACCATTCTCACTCTGAAAGTTGATATGATTCAATGTAGTTTTTTTAAAAATATATATATGAAAGCAGGAAACTGAGTGGATAATTGAGAGGGAATGGGTTTGACTCTCAGTTTAACAGCATCGGCTACATGTGAAGTGTTTGTGCATCTGTCCCACATTAACAGCTCTGCGATGTTTGTCTCTTAACTATCCAGAGGTGTGTGTAGTGATCTATCTTAAAAACCATTTAAAAAAAATAAATAGCAGTGCAAAGAGCACTGTGTGGGGCTTTAGTAATTTTCCCATGACCAAAGTTACATTAACAAAAAGAAGAATATTTAGAAGAGTTCAATTAATTCACGAGTTTTTGTAAAATTCATCTGAAGACGAGTAAAAGGCCTTTTAACTGTCAGCTGTTAAATGAATATTCAATGCGTTTCTGTCAGCCGCATTATCTTCACTTTATTAAGCAGTCATGCAGCCTTTTAAAGATTTTTGATTGGCGATATTGTAATATGGTTTCACATTTTAATCCTTGATTGAGTCCTGCTGACCAGTCTGAACACCACATTGTTTTTCTGTCTCTTGCATGCTGCAGTGTTCTGACCATCCTGCCCTCCAAGTAGTTTTGCTGCCAATTAAAATACACTGTTTCATTTTAATTCAATGGGGGATACCTATTCTGCACCAGGGACCGCATTTTAAAAGACCACATTCATTTTATTCTGATTATTAAAGTAAAAATAATTACTTTAATTAAGTAGTTATGGTTGAAGTAGAGTAATCAATCACAGTATTACAGGTCATGTTATTTGTTAAGGTAATCTTTACAAAACTAATTAATAAGAAAATAAGAAAATGTGACATCGCTAACCAGAGCTATCCCTGAAGTTATATTTTTTATGTAGCAAATAATTTCGTAGTGCCTAGAAAAAATAACATGACATGCTTACTGCTGCTTCTGCTTAATTAAGCTATTAATTAAGCAGAAATGTCCTTAAAAGGACATTTTGAAAATAATTACAGTGAGATTGTTCCGTATTTGAAACAAAAAGACAGAAGACCTACAGTCGTCTGAGCGCTGCAACAAGTACAAGACGTTTATGTGAAGTCGAGCTCTCAGGAAGAAGCCCAGTCCTAGAAAAGATTGTACATTTACAGTTACACATTTCATAATTGACCAGCCAAGAAAGCAAAAGGAAAGGTAACATTTTAAGGGCTGATAAAAACAAGATTTATCTTTTTGGGTACAGATAGTAAGCAGATCATTACCAAACAGATTCCACAGCACAGCACAGTGTGAAGCATGGCAACCACAGCGTCGTGCTACGAGGATGTTCAATAATGTGAACAGTCACTAATAAACTGACGCATCATTTCTTACTTAAGTTTTAATCCCCTTTCGGATTAAAACATAATCCAGTTTAATAATTCACTTTTAAGTTTTACTTTTTTAGCCGGCAAAGGCCCCACAGTTTGGAATCGTCTCTCTTTGTGATCAAAATTGCCCGGTGGGATTCGTGCTTCAATCTTTGCTTTTTGTTTTCCTCACTTCTACCTCTCCATGCTTTGGGGTTCAATCTTATTTTACCAGCTGCGGAGCTATTTGCTGCGTCTGCCTCCGTCTCTCCCCCCGCAGAGGGAAAGAGCGCCAGCGAGAGAAGGAGGTTATGGACAACCGGAGAACATTACGTGCATTAATGTTGGCGGAGAGAGTTTTACTGCCTCTTATTGCCTGGCCAGTGTCTGACTCCTCCTGGCGCTCCGAGCTTTTTCAGATACATTTAACAAAGGCAAGCTATTCTCTGTCAGAATGCTGATCTTTCCTGTTTGCATAGCTGTTAGGCGAGCTTACGTTCGCTCTAATGGAAGTGTCACAATTGTGCCTGAGATTTTACTTGTGCTTCCCTCGAGTCACGGGTTCCTGTTTGGTATCTTTTAGATTTGGTGTTTTTGTGAACGCTCAGATAAAATTTAAATAAAATAGAATATCTAAATAAAAAACAATAAGAAAGAGGGCATAAACTCTTAATATTGAAGTTTGTCTGGATTTATATAGGGATTTTTGTTTTAATGTGCCAACAAAAAAAACCAAAGACATCTTTTAATATAACAGTTTAAATGTCCCCATTGTTAATCTTGTCTGCAAGTACGATCTAATAATTGCTTGCTTAATCCTTAAAGTCTTTGAACGTAAAACATTAAACTTGCCACAATATCTGCAAAATGGACAACCTTTTGCTATAAGCTATGTTTTGGGTTGTATTTTGTTAAATATGTGTGATGTGTGAGTTTTTCCATGTCTCTCATTGTAAGACACCATGCATCTATCAGCTTCACGTTATCTACATGCTCATGTTTACCCGTTTTGGAGCACTTTCCCGCCCATAAAACCTACTTGGCATCTTAATGAGATGTCTCACACAAAAATTACACAAGCGACCGTGACTCATGCCACTTCATGCCACTTCAACTAAAAAAAAAAAGGATCTTCAAAACTGCTGATTATTTGACAGACTATGTAAAAAGGACAACATAGTGCTATCTGGTGATTGGTATGACTATGGATGAGCTTATTACTCATTCAGTTTCTATGGGCCGCTGCGATCTCATTTCTTTTATCTTTTATTGATGTAATAGAAGCCACCTGGAAGAGCCAGTATCAAAAGGAATGAGCAACTCTGGTAAAAAGAAATGTTTGTTAGAAGTCGTGCTTTCACACGTCCTACATATCAACTATAACAACATGAGTATTTTTTTTCCCCCTTTTGTTGCTGAAACAGCCTTGACCCGTCGATGATTGGACTCCTCCACAACCGTGACAGTGTGTCGTGGTAGATGATCCAAGCAGAAGGGCATCAGTGTCACGCCGATGCCCTCACCACAGCTAAGAGGTTTCACACAATCTTATTGTTCAAGTATGTCTGTAAAAATCTATCCTCCACCCAGGAAACCTAGAAGAAAAGCAGGTCTCTTTTCCACTGAGGCAGTCCTTTAGTATTCTGTGCATCTCTTTTCAGCCAGACTGAGTGGGTGATGAGCATCAAAGTGATGTCCAAATGAATGTCATGAGCCAAGGTTTTTCAGAATAATACTACATCATCAGTTTCTCATCTGGGGGCGTTTTTATTGTTATGATGAATCATCTTTTTTATGCGAGATCGTTCACAAATATGGGGTTGTTTAAAATATCTCATGTGGATATGTTGGGTTTTTTATTGAGTAAATATATTTTCCAATCTGTCATTACCTGTATATGTTTTCAGAGATAGAGGGTGAGCAGTGTTACCAATTGTGCTTCTTTTGAACATGTTGCACTGGAATCCCCTTTTTCGTTGGTTGTTAAAATTTGGTTTACTTTTCACAACATTTGGCGAATTTTTAGGAAGTCCTCAAAGAAAATGTTTATTTAAGTACATGTCATTGTGTAAGTTTGTGTTTTTCGTTAAATTATCAAAATCAGTTGCCACCTCCGTCTCTGTGTTTGGGTGACGTACATAGACCGCCGGGTATGGGACATGAGTTTCAATGGAACGCAATGAAACTCACGTTTAATTTGAGTTCCAAGAGTCAAATTGGTCAAATTGCACAAGTTTAATGCAGAAGCTGATTTGATTTTAGAACAGAACCTGACACCTGCTCTCACTGATACAGTACCAATACTGAGCACAAATACAAGAACTTCAGAGTCCGTGATCCCATGAGCAACATCCCAGTAATTCATTGCCTGTAACTTGACCATGTTGCTGCTTTAGAATGCAAAAGTTGTAATCCATGTCTTAATATACATCTGTGTGTGATGGCTCTTAAAAGTCCAGAGCTGCAGGTCTTGTTGAGTGCTGCATTTTTAGGCCACAATTTTTCCTTCCACTCTGCTTCCCGTCGAGATGCAGCTCTCCGGCAAGTGTCGTTTTTAGAAATCCCTTTTTGTGGAGAGTTTTAGTGAATGTGATCGTGTATAACATGGTCCTAATATTACACTTTTGTTTTGAAAATCTTTTATCAATCTGAATTTTCAAATCTTCTGTGAATTTGAATTTCGTGTTTTCATCGGCGGTGAGTCATAGTCATCAAGAATACCAAAAATAAACACTTGAAATGTGTCGTTCTGTGTAAAAAAAAAAAAAAAAAAGAAAATCTAGATTTAATTCATTTAGCTACAACCTCAAATTTGATAAACATTTCAAATATAAGTTACATTATACAGACTTATATTAAATGTTTACCTACACATCTATGCAGTTTCCAAATTAAGTTGAACATTTATGGCTGGTACATCAACAAAATCCAGGATTGTTTGGCTTCAGTTACACGTTTCATCTGACAGCGTGAACTCCACCCAAAAAATAAATACAGAGGAAAAAATAAATATTGCTTCTAAGCTGAACACAGAAGCATTATGCTAAGTGTTGCTTCTGTGTTTTTTGTCTGAATTGTTGGTGTTATTTGCAAACACTTCAAAATAAGGTGGGAGGAGAAAAAAAAAACCCTCAAACATTATAATTGTGAAGTAGATGTCAGTGCCAGGCTGTAAACGGTGGCAAATGAAAGAGGGTTCGCAATCTAGCAAATATCTTCCTTAATGCATTCTATTAAGCTAAAGTAATGGTTCTAACCTCATTGAAAGGTGTTGGCAGAGAAAGTGCATTGATATTATTAACATGTCTGCTCAAATTTAATGAGTAGCAGTAGGAGCTCTCCGTTTTTCATCTTTGCATTCAAACTGTGACAGCATGTCTCATAGCTTAGCATATGCCAACTTCAATCTCTTTAGGGTTGAAAGTTCTCAACATTTTTACTTAGACAGAACAGACCTCCACTATACCTCTGCTCAGTCCCGGATATCTTAACAGATAAGACTTGAGTACATGACAGCCAGCCATTCTCTTATTACATGTCCCCATATCATCGTCTTCACACTTCTTCCCTTTTCACAGCGTCTGAAAAAGAACATTTATTTTCTGCGCGTTCACAACTTCACACTCCTTTCATCTCATTGAGGAAATTACCCAGCATTTTCTCATTCAAACTACATTAATTATTCAACCGTCATTTGGAATACATGTGTTCCAGTTTTCTAGATGAAATCAAACAAATATTGCGACGTTCATAAGCATTTCTAATCATTGCAGACAGTGCACTATTAACAAAGATCCATCCAAAGCTTCTAAATTATTATTTAATGACAAAAAGTGAAAAGATTTCTCTGAATGAAGTTTTGATATGAGTCAAGGTCAATTACAAAAAAAACAACTTCTTGTATCTTTTTTCCTGTCTATTTCTTGAACACCAGTAATGTTCTCTCTGTCATATTCAGCCACATTAATATATCTGGGGAAACAACAACCGATCCATCAGTCCAGGATAAGCACTGCTGGTGCTAATCAAGCTGGGAAAAGAAGCAAAATGTCACACAATTTGGTTTGTTAATAGCCAGGCGGGATGTTTTCATGCGAAAGCCTCTAGAGAATCAGGATTCAATTAACCAGCGAAGGCTGGGATTTCTGCATCGAGTCACCTCAGAAACCTTGGGCCTCATCTTTCTCTGTTTTTGTGAACTGAGCAAATGACACGACTGCCAAATCCTAGTACAATTCGACTCTGAGACGTCTTCCATATTTACATTCACGGTGGCGGGAGGTGGAGGTTCATCCCGTCTCCTTTGTGTGACATTGCTTTGTTTCTGAAGTCTTGCAACGCTGTTAGTGTGGGAGGCGACAGCGGTAGGGAGTGTGTAGGAAGAAAGGTGTGAGACAGGAGGAAGGAAATTCCTGGTTTTATTTTTCTAAGCCAGAGATTAAATTGATCTTAATAGCTCACTGCTACCATCTGGTGGTAAAATATATCCACAAGCACTTTCTTTCTTTTGGGCTAGGAAATGAAACAAGATGTTAAAAATCTAAAATTTGCTAGAGGGAGCTTTGGACATCAAGTGTTTCCTTGTGTTCTTTTCTGGCCTGAGCAGGATCATGTAACACTTTGGGGCAAAGATGCAACCCAGCAGTCCATAACTGGAGGCCAGGATTGCAAACACCTCTGTGACGGTTGCGTACTTCCCCGGAGAGCTGATGTAGGCGGGAATAAATGCTATCCAAACAGCACAGAAAATCAGCATACTGAAAGTGATGAGTCTAGCCTCGTTGAAGCTGTCGGGAAGCTTCCTGGCCAGGAAGGCCAAGAAAAGACAGAGGACTGCCAGGAGCCCGATGTAGCTGAGCACCAAAGCGAATGCAATGTATGAGCCTTCGTCACATAAGAGAATGATAAAGTCTTCCTCACGTGGTATCAGTTGACGTGGAGCAGGAGGCGCAACGAGCAGCCACACAGTACAAATAAGGACCTGCAAAAAAAAAAACAAAAAACAAAACACAGATATCTTACTCAAACATTTTGAAAGTTCTTTCCAGATTATCAATTTTAAAAAAACAAACAAACACCAAAGCCTTACTTGGGTTACGGTACAAATAGCGATGATTGCTTTTTGCCGTGAGGGGCCAAACCATTTAATGACATTGCTGCCTGGAAGTTTGGCATTGAAGGCTACCAGCACCACTAATGTCTTCCCTAGAATGCAGGAGACACAGAGCACAAAGCTGATCCCAAATGCTGTGTGGCGCAGCATGCAGGACCACTTGGATGGCTGGCCAATAAAGGTCAGAGAACACAAGAAGCATAGAGTCAAGGAGAAGAGGAGCAGGAAGCTGAGCGCCGAGTTGTTAGCTCTGACAATGGGTGTGGTTCTATTGCAGAAAAATATCAGGACCACGATGCAAGTGCTGAACGAGCCGAAGAAAGAAATGGCAACCAGGGTGATGCCCATGGTGTCTCTAAAGGAGAGGAACTCCACCCGTTTGGGGATGCATGTGGTCCTTTCAGCATTGGACCAGAACTCCGGTGGGCACTGTGCACACTCTATGGCGTCTAAAGGAGAGATAAAGATGACTTAGCTATGGTACCCAAAGCTTTTTCATTACACCTTTATGCAGGTCTCAGTAAATCAGAATATTATTAAAATATCAATTGCTTTTAGCAACTTATTTCAACAAGTGTGGATTCAATAATATATATATATATATATATATATATATATATATATATATATATATATATATATATATATATATATATATATATATATATATATATATTTTTTTTTTCTTCTTCTTTCTGTTAATGTAAATCGTTATTCCTTTGACTGGAACAATGATCAACATATTTGATGAGGACTTGCTTTATGACTTTGATGACATCATTCTACTGTTTTTGTTAATGTTGTGTTTTTGTAATTTGTAATTGTGCTTCGTTAATCTTATAGCGCTTTTGTTAATGTTGTGGTGTTTTGCACCTCAGGGCCACCATAGATTTGACTTCACTTGATTTAATGAAAGCCAAAAACTTCTCAGAAAACTCAGTGAATTTTCCCAGAAAATTTGTATTTTACTCAAAAAACTGTTTTACTCTAGAAATGTTATGCCATCCCTGCTGAATCCTGGGGAAGACAGCAGTCTTGACCGTTGTCCTACACAATAACACTTTCATCAAGAAGGGTAAAATATCAAAGGTCATATCTAAGGAACCTGGCTGTTCAAAGAATGTTGAATGCAAAGAGCAGCTGAGTAAAAAGTGTAGAAGAAGAGAAACAAAATACTTATAAGGCAATGTAGAGCTTGAGGGAGATTTACAGGTGTATGCAGTGGAGCAGTCACCAAATTGAGTCCTGACGATGCATACTTTGTCGAGCTCACAGTTTGTTGGGAGGACGCCATTTAAAAGGCCTTCAAAAGGAAAAGTACCCTGACCTTCCAGTCAACGTCACAGTTAATTTAGCTAGTGGAAGGAGGTTTCTGGGGGTTTTATTGCAACATATACTTTGAGACTGGTCTTGACATCAGTAGTCAAACCTCAGGCCACATCATCAAAGAAATTTCGAGTGTGGCAGAGTGGAGAAGTTAGCGGTTTTGGCTCAAAAGAATATATTCCCAACCTGTTCTCCCACACAGGAAGGCTGGACAAATCCTTAGAAAAATCTGATGCTCGGCTTACTGGAAACGTCTCGCACGTCATGTGCAAATTTTCTCATTGGTATGAAAGGATGTTAAAACCTGACTCAGGGACGGGAACACTGTGTCTCACATGGTCCTTGACACTGTCTCGCATAGGAATGTGGTCCTTGATACTTTGGCGGGAATTTGAAACTAAATTTAGCTTTCTGGGAAACAGAACTCCGGGTTTTCATTCGCTGTAAGCCTTCGCTGTCAAAATTATTAGAGAATAAACAGTTGAGATATATCACACAGTATGCAGACCTCATGCAGTCTTAAGAGACGGGGTCATTTGGACCTCACAAGCTTTTAACGCTGTGTGCGGTCCTGTGGTGTGCATGTTGATTAACTTCTTTTTTTTTTTTTTTTTGGTGTGATTTTGGAAAACAACGGTTTGAAGGGCCAACCTGCACCACCCCCTCTCCTTGCTGTGTGACTATTTACTTACCCTCCCCCTAAGACCGGAGTAAGGATAATCTGATAAACGAATTTTACTTTTCAAATGAACTAATAAATAAATTTTAGATGCACCTGCGCAATATGTAAAATTATTCACCACAATGGGCCTGCTGAATCATTTGGCCTCACCAGAGAGATTGCTGATCTTCCCCGCTGTACAAACCACACAGTCATAGCAGCAAACAGGAAAGTTAGGTCTCATCGCCTTCCTTGTGCCTGGAGGACAAATATTGCTACATACTGATGAGGGAACCTGCAGGAAAAAAAGCAAACCTAACAAACTTTGTTTCTGCTAAAACAGTTAACAAATCCTACATATATTTTGGCTATTTACCCTGGTTTGGTTGCCATTCCACAAAATGATGTCTTCATGGATGTAAAGTTGTTGTTTAACACCATCAAATTTGCCAATGTTGATGAACTCAATTTTCCCATTTGGATCCATCTGCCAGTTAACGAGATCATACATTGCTGCAGGGTCGCCATTCTCATCGAATTTAATTTCACTTGCAAATGAATTCAAGTACTGCACTTGCTTTAGGTAATGAAGTAGCTAAACAAAGAAAGTGTGTGAGCAGAAGTGAATTGGGATGTCTTAAACTGCAGTGAGTAAGTTAAACATGTAATTGTACCTGCCAAGGCTGAATAACACCTGGGTCTGCACAGGACCGCTGAAAAAAAGGTCCTTCTCCTTTCACACAGCTTTGCATTGCCTTAAGAGCATAGGCGACAGCATACACCGCTTTATAGACGTTGTAGGAAATCCTCAGCTGTGATACATCTGAATAGATATTCGTCACATTCCCAAGGTCTTCCTTTCCAGAGCATGGAGGCTTACTTTCACCTTCCTTTTCCCGACTTTCAGTTTGAACACCCAGGCTGCACTGAAACATCTCTTCCCAGAAGGACACAAGGAAGGGATCCGTCTGGGCATCTGATCTCCACGGATTTAAGCGAAGCAGAAAGTCTCGCAATCCCGGAATGTTTGCCTGCTGGATGGCAAAGCCAACCGTACCCTGGAGTATGTGGTGGTACTTTTCGGGGGTGGAAAGTACAGCTGCTGTGCTCCAAGCTTCACTGGCTAACCACTGTATCCCAGTGAGCTTGCTTCTGTATTTCACAGGGATGGAGATAAAAGCACTGAAATGTGTGTTCTCTGCGTATGATTGGTTTCCAGCAGAGTCTAAAACTTAAGTATCACACCTTTGTACTTCGTCAAACAACGCCGCAGCATCTTGTTCCACAGCAAATACGAGAATCACCTTTGCCCCAGACAGGCGGATGACGGAAATGATGGGTAAAATTTGCGCCTGCTGTCTGTTCTTAGGGATAATCCTATGAAAGGCAACACAAACACCCAACTTTATGACCTGGGAGAAGAAAAAAAAAACAAACAAAAAACCAGAAGATCCATAGTGAGGTATATTTTTAACGTTAGCTCGCAAAACAAAATATTCATACTTGCATTCATAACTGTTTGACCCACCTCATTAGCGAAAATGTTTGCCCCGTTACGACCATAGGCATCATCACCTGCAATCACACCAACCCACGTCCAGCCAAAATGCTTCACGAGCTGAACCAGAGCTTCCACCTGGGGATAGAGGAATACTGAAGTGAGAGAAAGTACCATTTGATCATGTAACAGACGGGGACATTTTTCTTTTTCTGATCAATGTTTCTTTGCTAAACTCTCCAACCTGGAAGAAGTCACTCGGCATGGTCCTTAGGAAGGCAGGGAACTGCTTTTTGTCACTCAGACAGGCACAGCTGGAGAAATAGCTGATCTGTGAAATGATCACAACATTGAATGAATGGTGAGTTATAATTAGACCTGGAGAGGTGTTAATGGTAGTGCATAGTATAGTTAAAAGTGTGGAATAGGAGTAAACTGATTTAACCTTTTTGTCATTTTTAACAAATAAAAAGTGTATCATGCATTTGTACTAAACCCACTTTAACGTGATCCCCCCATATAAAATCTACAGCAATAACCAACCTTTTTTAGTTAATTATCCAATAAATCTCAGTGAAAATATGACTGACCAGTCAGAAGTTATTTTCTGAAAATTAGAGCAAACATATTCACGAAGGCCAACTAATGCAGTGATGGTGGTGGAGCATTTTAAAGCTGCGTTTGATTATGAAACATTATCAAGTTTTGCCAATCTAAAGAAAAACTTGTCAATCCAACATCTGAAAATGTCAATGGCACAATTCTTTGCTGCACAAAACACTGTAGAAGTCTTTTCACATTTGGCCATGTGACAAACCTGAATCTTTTTTTTTTTTTTTTTTACGGGATACATCGAAACAAAAATAACTGCTTGAACCAAAAACCCCTTGTTTGCAAGAAAACTGAAACTGCTAATGGCCCGGAGACACAAAATGAAACACGATGGAATCATCAAGCTGCGAGAACATTTCTCTCGGAAAAGGGACAAGAAAATTGCGGGTTGCTGCATTTGCATGTTGCAGTTTTCAGATTCTTATTTGTAAAATATTTCAAAAAGTGTGTATTCTATCTTTTTCTGTTGGTCCTGCACATAAAATACAAAAAAAAAAAAAAGTATACAAGAAAGCTTGTGTTTGAAGGGGTATAATAAATAAAAATTAGGTTTAAAAAAAATAAATAAATAAACATTGAATATAAATTGTTTTCAAAGTCAGTACAATAAGCATTTACTTGTGGCACGGTGAAGACGCCAAGGAAATGAGCCACAACAAGAGACTGAGTGGAGCCTCCGTCTCCTATCACCATTGGCACGCTTTCATTGCAAGTGCTATTCCTCTGAGTTTTTTCTCCAGCCTCTGAGCTCTTCTCTCCCCCCATTAGCTCCATGGCAGCCTTCAACGCCTGATGCGGTGTGCTGCATGAATCATAGATCTTGTATCCGACTGTGATGTTCGGAAGAAGCTTCCCCTCCTTATTGATCTCTTCGATTGCAAAGATCATAGTTTGCATCCAGCGGAAAGTTCTGAAATTGAACCTGGTTGGAGAAAGTGTTGATAGAACGCTGCATGAAGAAACTTTCTGATCAGGGTGATAACTGTTTTTTTTTCTCACATACATAGCAACTAATTACAAGTCTTACCTGGTGCATTTACGTTTAGGAGGCTGTGAGGTGAAAGGTAAACTTTGCTCCTCCACCATGTCATGAAGGGAAAAGAGGCCTCCCAAAACGATGTCCCCCTTTTTCTCCAGCACAGGCATAGTATTGGGTATCATTCGACATTGCAGGCTAAGGTCTGTACTGGAGTTGCAAGGAAATAACAGATTCAAAACAAAACTCAAAAACACAAACCGAGTTCTCCTTGTAGGAATGACCCCCATCCAAAATAGCTTCATCCTACTGTATCAAAACCTCTTCTAATGATAGCACAATGGGCTGTACAAAAACAGACGCTAAACGGAGAAGCACAAATGCCGACTCGACGACTTTAGAGGAACGTTACAGCCTGATTCAAAAAGCCTCCAGAGTTCTGTGTCTGCGCAGCCCTCATAAAGCAGCAGATTAACTGTCCAGCCTCTAGTGTCATGTAAAAGATTCTGCCCTTTGGCATATATAACATTTCCTTCATCAGCATCAAACTCTCAGAAAGATTTAATTTCCCTTTTGGCTTGTGTTCCGTGGAAAATAATCCCCGGTTTCACAGCAGGCAACGACAAAAACAAAGAGGTGGAACGGGCACCGAAACATCAGGGAGAAGGATATGAGCTCTGTCATAACGCAGAGTTATGCTTGAGTAAGGTTAATTCACCCTGCACTGATGCGATGAGGCACACAGTAGACAAGTGTCACTGGGACTGTTAAACTACATTAGATCCACTTTTTGTCTTTCAAGTGCACAAACAGAGGGACTATTTCTACCATTTTAGAAGACATTAATCCTGGAAGCATCACTTTCCAAAATTTAAAGTGGCTTCTACAACATATATGTACAACAACAGCATAGTGTATAAAATAGGTCAAATTAAAAAAATTTATGCACTCGACATAAACGTTGTCATACTTCTTCTGTTCCAGTGTTTCTCAGTTCCTTCAGTGCATTTCTCTCTTGACTGTACAACAGCTAATGATCTTTTTCCCCAAAAAAGAATTAGCACAAAAAGCAAATCACTTGTTTAAAATGGATAGCTCTTTCACAGAAATGCAAGTATTTATGCCAATGTCATCAAAGTGATAGTCCTGACATCATTGTTTAGAAACAACATACTTGCATTATAATGTTATAAAAAGGGAGAGAATAGTGTGGAAACAACTGATGCATGTTCAAAAGGATTCAACATTTTTTGGAAGAAATGAAAACTTCCTACCGTGATGAGCTTATGACTTAATACTGTGGAGGTTGAACTAACAGTTATGAGTTTTTTTTTTCATTTTGATCAGAGAAATGCACCAAAGCAATTGATTAAAAAAAATGATGATGTAGAATACACGTAGAACACAATACTCAGCTTAATTGTACACTTAGTACAATACAGCTGAAAAAAAAAAAAGGTTTTGAGGGGAAATGTAAACTACGTGAGCTTCAATAACCTATTTGCATAAGTGTGCACACTGTTAAACTACTACCACTGAACCACATTTTGGTTTCCACCATCCAGCATTTCTACAACATACGATCATGTAATCTGAACATTTGCACAGCTAAACGAGCAAATTGTCAACATGTGATGTCGGTAGACTCGATTGGTGTAATTAAATCAAAAGGCATGACAAAATCTTTGCTTATAGTTTTTTTTGACTGCTTTCACAGCTGCATCAAAGCAATTAGAAAAAAACTGTCTTTCCACATAGGCAGTCAAATTATGCTTCTTGCAAAGAATTGGATCCAGTGTCAGAAATTGATTGCATGACATTTTTTTCAAGCCGACTGAAAACGGAAAAACTGTAACTATTACAAAAAAATTCTGTAAATGTGAACCAAAATAAAATCAGTATAGGATTTTTAAAAAATCTGTTACAGTAAAAAGAATTACCTCCATTGGTACTCAGTCTGGATCCTCACTGATAAAGAACAACACAGACATGACACCTTTTAAGACCTGCAAATAGATTGTATAGGTGAAGATTTGTGTGACAGTGTGTCAAACTGGTGCTTCAGTGGTTTCATAATGATCTAGACGGCTTCTAATCGTTAGAAGCAGGTAAGGGAACGTGGACTGTTTGAATGAAATCTGCGTGAACGGTTTGGCAAAGGGTGAGGAAAATGTGCCAAACCAATGAGAAATTCTTATCTTATTTTCAAGAGGCGTCTTATAGGGAGACCATCCAATCACATTACTTAAAAAGGAAAGTATTTCTTCTTGCTTGCACGAGAAACAGTGGTTTATATGGCCGGACGATGGCAGCGCGGGGGGCATCCCACCCACTCAGCTCGGGGATCTCCAGCGGGGGCCACCGGAAGGGGCGGACCTGCTAGGGAGGAGCCCGGCAGCGGGGCTGCAGGGGCAGGCCCCCGGGGTCAACCCTCAAGTGGTCGGCGGGACGGTCCCAACCCTCGTAGGCGCCCCGACCGGGAGCAGGAGCCAGAGCAGGACCGAGATCAGCATGAATCACAAGAGGAGGACGAGGAAAGGGAGTATGACGCTGAGGAGGATTGCTCATTCACTTATGAGGAAGACCCAGAGGAAGAAGGTGTGGACGCAGAAACAGAGCCCGAAGACCAGGCGCCCGTGCGCAGATGGGGTCCTGCCGATAATGCGGAGGTGTTTGCAGCACTGGTGCAAGGCGGTGGGGTCCTACCGTGCATGTTCCCCCATTTAAATGTGGAGCCTTTCTCGCTGGAGGTGATGGGCGGCCGAGGATTTGTGGTAGAACATTTAGCCATGATTGGCGTCCTGTGTGCTTTACGGGTCGACCGGGATCAGCCAGCTCTAGTGCGGCAACAAATAATCGCTGAAGCGATTGCTCCTAACTTACCTGTCAGACAGTTTCTGGCTGAGGCTGAAGCCCGTGCTGAATTGGAGCGAGTGTTGCTAGACACTCAGCGATTGCGGGATGCCGGTTGGTTCTCCGACGGGATAGCTCGACTAGCAGACGGGGACCTCGCTGGAGTCTATGACAAGGCGACTGGGGCCTGGGACCCAAAGGCGACCTTGGAGGCAAAGCTTCAGCTTATACGGCGGCTGATATTACATCCCGAGTGCCGAGAGCGGCAACGATGTCTCTATGGTGTGTTTATCATGCTGATTGCATTCGCCACCAGGGGGACCATTAGCAATCGGAAAGCTGACCGCATAATGGGAGAATTGAGACAGCTAATGCCTACGGTCGTTCAAATGTTCCAGTACTCAGACGTGGCCCTGACATACCAGAATTTCGGACACCTTATTCATGAAGAGAATGCCCATCTCATCATGGCTCGGTGGCTTAGGGAAGTTCCCCAAGCGGCTATCCGACTGCGGGTCCTGTTAGCTCAGGCCGCTGGGTCCGGGATAACCGCTCTTGACCTAGTGGCCCGTGCCATTCATATTCATCCTAACTTTGAGTGGGTTGCCATTAGGCGGTTGTATCCTGACCAGTGGGACAATGTGCAACAAGCATTCCGAGAGGTGGATGGCCGGATTTACTACGGCTTCCGAAACGACCTAGGAGCTGTGCGAGCAACACGCTTCCGGTCCATCACCTGGGTGGCCCACCGACTCCTGGTGCAGCTCGGGGACCGTGATCTTGCCGGCTACCGCGGAGTCACACCTAACTCTCGACGAGAAGGGTTGATTGATCGGCTGATAGCTGCTTACACGGCGGTGATGGAGGATGACAGCCATGTCCACGGGCCCAGGACTGAGGAGGAGCAGGCGGCCTTCGAGGAATGTCGGACCGCGGTTGCGAACCACCCGAGCATTGCCATAGAAGTGGCATCGCTGGAGGGGCATCGGGAGTCCCGAGTTCCCAATTATGCCTAATCGGGAGGACTGATGGGAGCTGACAGAGGAGTTTTGTGAGGAGGGGGTTTGTTGCACTGTGTGCAGGGTTGTTATCTTATTGTTTACTCGGCCTGCATACCGCATTGAGAATGCTAAAATGAGGTTGTACTTTTACCTTTGATGGTCTAACCATCTGTTTGCACTAATTGTACTCAGCGAGAGCCTTGGGTCCAGAGCTGGAATACTGGTTTGCACAGTTGTCGTTTACGCCATTGTTTTAAAAAAAAAATAAAATAAAAAAAATAAAATAAAAAAGAGGCGTCTTATACTCTGCTGAAATAGTAATAATGACAACAGAGTGGAATCCCAGGTACTTTAAGTAGGTCAAAGCAATCGAGAAAAGGTGTAAGATTCAAGATTCCTTTTTTTGATCCCTGCAGGAAAGTTAGGAAACAGCACAAAAACAAAAACTAGAAAGGACCACCTATGTTCTTGTGGATTTAAAATGTACTTTCTTTGTTTACACAATTTAATGTACTTTCATTTCATTCACAATATAGCTCATGCTTTTATTATATCAAATTGTGGCGTAACATGCAAGCGATTGGGGGTGTTTCACAAATCATTATTGCCAACATAAACACTTCAGGCTACACAACAAAGCACCTCAGAGCATGAAGCAAACAAAATATTACATGCAGCATGTTGTGTTGCCTCTGGCATGCAGGTGTGCCTGCAATCTTAATACGTCCCTGTGTGGCACAAGATGAAGACATGCCGTAAGACAGACTGCTGAGCGCTGGTAGACATCGGGTCCTTTATTTCTAGGCAAGATTCAAGGCTCAAATGAACATGTGCTCTCAGGGAAGAAAGTTAAAGTTACATTTATCCCATGTTTTAATGTAAATGCAGCTCATGAATATTGGGTGATTCAGTTCAGTTAGTAAAACTTGATAATGTAAATGCACCATTGTTCAGGCCTTTATTACGCATGGACTAAAAGCACACTACTGCCATCGTGTGTATGAAATTATTACACTTATGCAACACAATATTGACACAACGTAGTATGTTTTACAAGATAATTATGTTTTTAAGGCATATGTTTGCACAGTGTAATTTTTATGTCATAACGTGACGTTCACAAACTTATTTACTTCTGTGACAGTAATAGACTTCAGTAGACAGGATGAATATCAATACAGACAGAGAGAAAAAGACAGAGCTGTCTCAGAGAGCACAGGGGAATGAATAATGAAATAGAGAAACTCTGAGAAACAACAGAACAAACAACATAAAAATAAGGCAAGGAGCACAGAAACACAAAGTTTAAACTTTGTGTGATGCAGGTTTTATTAAGGTCATATTGTGCTCCAACATAAACTGATTTTGTTTAAACATCATGTAAGAAATATCACTAGATGCCTATTATGTTTTGATTCTTTTTATTAGCACCTATCCTGAGTCTTGCTAGATTAGTAGTTCTGTTTTGTCTGCTCTATGAATTATAGGAACCACATGTACTTGACCCAATTCAAACTATTATTTATCGAATCAAGCTCATGTATTAAAAACATATTTGAATATTTTTTTAGATATGTTGAAATTGTTATATTGGGGTCTTGTTCACAAATCAGGGAAGGTGGAGCAATAGATTGATAGGCAGACTGGTTCTGTACCGATCTGTTGTGGTAGAAAGAGAACTGAGCCAAACGTTGAACGTCCACGTTCTTAACCCCGTCTGTCTGGCATGTTGTGTGTTTGTGGATGGACCCAAAAGCAGCAGGCTTGAGACATAACATTGCGTAATAAAAAAAATAATCCAGGAAGAAGGGCCTGGAAGGGGAAAAAAATAACAAGAGTAGACAAGAGGAACTGGCGAGGAGTGACTGAGAATGAGGCGCTTAAGTACTGGGAGGTTGAATGCTGAACAAAGACCTGGGCTGATCAGAAGAGAGAAAGTGGCACAGAGGGTGACAGAATACACAGGAAACTAGAAAATATATCTAACACTAGAGAATAACTAGACCTAAGAAACATAATAAACTATAGCAACAAAGAATAACTAAATACAAGAAATGAACATCATAAACTAGAATCACTAAAGGACTGCATTAAGTAAAATAGAATCAAGACTCATCTAATAAAAAGAAACAAAGAAATATAAACTAACCAAATCTCAAAACGCAGGATCCTAACAGTATGGTCCTGGGGGTTTCAAGGCCAAAACATAAACAGGACTATACTAGGTGGGTTGTAATTTAGATATGGACCAGAAAAATATGTCACTTAGGCTCAAATCACACTGTATTATTAGTTAATTTATTCATTCTTCTTTTTATTCCCTAGCCAGAGAATTTTATTTTTTATTTTTCTGTCTCATTTAAATAAAATGTTAATGGGAGTCTTGAAAAATTAAGTGAAGGACCCTTCATGACTGCATGCTGCATCTCTTATTTGCCTGAGTATTTATCTTACCAATTTGCATCATTAAAACTAAAATGCAGAGATTAAATTATATCTTGGTATTTGAGCTGGGACTGTGATGCCACAAACATACCTTAAAGTACTTTATTCACAAAATAAGAGTTTTTTTCCCCCCAATTCATCACATAATTTAACTGCCTAAGATTTGAAATAACATAACTACTATTAGTATTAATTTTACAAATTTAATATGAGAAAAAAAACATAAATCAAAATGTGTTTCATCTGTATTTTGTTTTGTTTACATCTGTATCTGTATTTGTATTTTGTTAGTATTTATTTGTATTACATTTTTCATTTTACTCTTGAAAATGCCAGACTTTGTACGAAGCTTTATACATATTTTTGTCTTTCTGATGAGATCGCTGTAAAAATAATCAATTCAGGTGTTTTAATCAGTTCTTTAGTAGCCTTATTACAGAATGCTTTTTTTATTCTTACTTGAGTAATTTCTTAAATTACCATATATTTTTTTTTACCTCTTTTCTTGATATATTGCCTCATGTAAACGTCATTATGTCCTCCCTATGCATCTACTAGTGTGGATATATTTCTTGATCTACATTGAGGTGCCACTAATGTTGTGGACAGGTTGCAACATTCTGTGGTCTGAATGACAGAACTCTTAGACAACAAGTTTAAGACCCAGCAATAACATCATTCTACCTCAGGCTGCTCTACGCAGAAGCTCCCTCTGCTCTGATGAAAATTTGCTCTACAGATTTCTTGTAGCCATTCTCTGTGATCGGGGTCCGTCCTGCTTTCTGATTCAATTCGGCTAACAACCGTCAGACTGCCTGGGCTCACTGATGGACTGTGCCGGGAACTTCCATCATTTATCATTAAGTTTTTTTTATAAATAAATTAACTATATGATGACATAAATCTAAAGCTATGTAACTCAACCTGATCTTCTTACTGAATTTATTCCAGTGTACTAAACAGGGCAGGAAAAAAAAGAAACATGCATTTTTCCTACATGTGAAAGCACACATTGTTTTTTAAATCTGAAAAAATATATATAAATTTATTCACTGTCCAAGTAAGTGATCTGATCTTATAGGGTGAATTTCACTCACCAAAGTCCAAAGTTTTGTAGTAATTACAATTATTAATTATGTTATGACAATTTCAGTGACGGCCTTGTAAAGTCTCATAAAGAAGGAAAACAAAACAGATTTGATGACCATCACAAAAAAAATTAATTAAATACACTTAAAGTTCTCTAGGTATTATAATTGAATTAGCTAAATGAACTTTAAGATAAAATAAAACATTAACGTAATCTTTAATCATCTCCAATTCTAAACTGACATTTTTTAGAATTAAACTACAAATGTTAGGCTTCATTGTGGTCTTAGAAAATATAAAGCCTATGTGTTTCTACGACATAATAACTTATCTTCCCAGGGAAAAGAAAACTTTTAACATCTGGAGGAACCATGTCGGTGTGACTTGTTTGTGTGACCTTATGCTTTAGGAAAATAGCAAATGAACCACACCTGTTGTTCAGATCAGATGTGTTTCTTGAACAACATCTGCAGAAGCATAATGCACACTTGGGGAAACCCTGAAACTTGTTTTTGTGTTTGTGTGTATCAAGAGGCGACGTCCTTACATCATCTTCAAACTGCCAATTTACCTTTTATCCAATGATATTGAAGGCGGAGGGCGGAGGCTGAGGAGGAGGTGTGGGGTGTGTGTGTGTGTCTGTGTGTGGGCGAGGGAGGGGGCGGAATGGGCATGCAGGGACAAGCAAGAATGACTAGATCTATGCCAGAGGCTGCAAAACAGGAGGTCACAGGTGTTATGGTGGAAATTAATTAATTTAGGTTGTACTGACTATTCCAAAACACAACGCAAACTTAATTGGAGAGACTAAATTGCGTCATTTGTTTTTCCCTTTCAGCTGCAAATATGGCAATCGATTTGAAGTTGAGATGTAGTAAACTAATGTGCAACAGAAGCTGTAGTTAATATACTGAAATATTTTGTTTAGTGTCTTGAATATGAAGTTTGAAACTGGAATTAAAAAAATGTCTGTGACATCAGTTCCAAATCTGTTGCTTTAGCATTAAGCTATTAGTCAATAATATTTAATAATTGTTACTAAATTGTGGAGAGGTCAGAAATATTATTGAAATCCTTTACTTCTTGTTTTAACGTTATAGGACACACTGCCTTCTTTCAAAGTCTCAACTCTTTTACTGAGTGTCAACTTTATACCCTCGCAATTCAAATAATTTCACTTGATTCCTTCACTTATGAACCGTTTTTATACATCTGAAATATATTCACTGAAACACAGACCAGTTCCTCCATCTTTATCTATGTGGGCATTCCTAAAGAATAGAGCGTTGTATCCAAGCATGTTCACAGAAAGCTGAGTGGCAGGAAAAAGATCGGTATAAAAACATTCAACAGTAGTTGGGATAACTGCAGCCATCCTGAAGATGATTGTCAAGCAAACTCCATCGACTTAAAACAAACTCCTACGAAGGTTTCTCTAGATTAATGTCAATTATTAATAAATCAATAAGTTATTAATAACTTAATATTACTAATATATATTTTTGTATATAGATATAGATAGATAGTAGACGGGACATAATTAGTAATATTAAGTTATAAATACCTTAAGTTATTAAGTTAATAACTTAATACATTAAGATATTATTCATTTAGTATTAAGTTATTAATAACTTATGAATGTATTAATAATTTACATTAATAAGTTCTTAAGTAATTAACTTAATTTAATAAGTTAAAACTAACTTATCAACTTAATGAGTCGGTAATAACTTATTTAGCTAATAAGTGAACTTCATAACTTAACATAATAACCTAAGTTAAGTTATTAAATTAAGATATTATTAACTTAAGTTGTTATCCATCCATTCATTTTCTGTTCACCCTTGTCCCTAATGGGGTCGGGAGGGTTGCTGGCGTCTATCTCCAGCTACGTTCCGGGCGAGAGGTGGGGTCACCCTGGACAGGTCACCAGTCTGTCGCAGAACTTAAGTTATTAACTTAATAATAACTTAAGTTACTTAAGTTATTAAGTATGTTGATGCACTATTGTTTTATCTTCTGCAATAGATGCATAAAAACAGTTTTAAAACAAACACCTGTCATAAAAAAACTAAATATTTTGCAAGTGAAAGCACCATTTAGAGAAAAAAAAAAGAACTTTTGTATCTTAAAATGAATAATTCACACAGCTCCACAATAACAATAAAACAGGTTTGGTTTTTTAAAGAAATCAATTTCTAACTAAATTGACATTTTTCACACAGTTGAATGAAGCCGAGGCATAGATTCAAACTGGAAGACTCTTCATCTTCCTCATCTTCCTATTCTCCGATCATCAGGGTTCAAACCTTCATAAAGCCTGACGATTTCTACACAACCTCACGATCTGCCGTAAGGTCATGATGCCTCTGTAGAGATCCCAGGCATTCCTTCTTTTTCCGTCCTCCTCTTTTTTTGTTTATTTAGAAAGCTCCTGCTGCTCGGATCCACTTTCTCCTCTTTCTCTGCTCTGATCAGGAGGATCTCAGTGATGGTGAGATGAAGCTTTACAAAGCTTCATCTCTACCAACGCCCTGGCAGGCTCCTGATGCCTTTGCAGACCCTCTCAATGGCTTGGCAGGTATTCTTATCTTTCCGTACTGCAGTGCTTCTCAATTCCAGTCTTCTGCATGTTTTAGATGTGCCTCTGTTCCAGAACAGCTGATCCAAATGATTGCATGACCTCTTCTGCAGCCATCAAGTACTGCAGAAGTCTGTTAATCATCCACACATTCAATCTAGGTGTGTGGTAGAAGGGAAACATCTACAACATGCAGAGCAGAGGGGCCTGAGGACTGGAATTGAGAAACACTGCCCTACTGACATCTCTACATGCACCTTCCATATACCCTCGAAGGCATCATTGTCCCTTTGCTATTTTCATCATCTCAGTTTTTCTCGTGCTGTTATTCTGCAGGCATTCATTTACTCACCTTTGCAGGCTCATGCAGCCCATTTCTTCCCTTTTGATTCTCAAGCAGTCTATACCTATTCTTCTCTGCGGGTACGCTTGTCTTTTACTCTGGTCTTCTTCTCAAGCATTCTTTATCTCATCCGACTTTAGCTCAGTCCCTGTTCCCTCTTTCATTTGATTTTTTGGGGAAAGACATCTCTAATCCTTCTCTCATCCTCTCTGACGGAGGTTACCAGAGACACGTCTTCTGCTGAGGACTGAGTGCCAAAGATTATCTGTCAAATAAACTTTCTAAAAGCCACTTTCTCTCTGCGTGAGTCTTTGCAGGTCCAAATGAAGCCTGGGCATAAATTCAAACTGGAAGACTCTTCATCTCACTTGTCCAGCCAATCACCTCGTCATCCTCCTCCTCCGTAAACTTTCTAACAGCTACTTTCACTCTCTGTGTTTTCCTTGAAATACATTTATGTGAAAGACGTAGCAAATTTTACCTCTGACTTCTTTGCAGTAGAGCCTTGAAATGTGTAATTATTTCTACTCTCATTGCTATTTTTAGAGGAACAAGCACTTTTTGGTGTTCTCCAGGTCTCTTATTTAGTGAAAGTGTGTGTCAATGTTTTAATAGCATGAGAAAAGAATCTTCTGAAAGAATTGTATTTCTTTTTTTGGTGCTTCTTCAGTTCGTTTTCAAAACATGACACAACTACATTGTCGACTAAATTATGTTTGATCAGGGCCAGCGTCCAGAGGAGCAGCCTAAAGTATCAGTGATGTTCTTGAAAACTTTCTGGCACAGATGTGGAATGCATTTCTCCTTAATCTGAAATTTCTGTCTCTCAACTCTCGCCCAGATTTTCCCCACAACTCGTTCTTCCGTGGCTTCCAGGTGATCAGGAAAGCAACATGTCTTTGCCTTCTTGCTGTCTTGCCCATCCTCTGGAATGCCTGGGAATTTCGCTGAGGAAAGATTTGACCTTGTCAGCTTTTCAGTTTTTCTCCTCATTGCTAGAAGTTTCTGGATCATAATGGTGACGTGTTGCATCAAACAATTGAATCTTAGACCCACCTGGAGCCACTGTGTGGTTCTTTGTCCAAAGGAGATGTGGCCAACGATATTACATGTTTTAAGAAAAGCATGTTAAACATCTCTGTACTCTCTTTCTGGAAGTACTCTTCGGTGTCCATGACTTGAGCAAAAGCCTGAGAAATGATGTTGCCCATTATGGCTTTCAAGTCTTTGTATTCATACTGGCAGTTCTTTATGATGTTCAAAATCCCATCTGAACAGACCTGTGTCATGTAGTGCAACAGATCTGCTATACTTTTTCTGATGCTTTCATCTGGACATCCAGATGCCATATCTTCCCACTTTCCTTCTGGAATATAGTTGATAAACTCATCGATTGCAGGAATCACAGAGTCGTCCACTATAACCTGGAGTGCATTTCTCAGTACAATTGAGAAACCCATCTTGCTGGCGTACACTAGAATCTGCTACCACTAGGCCTGTCGCGATAAACAATAAATCGATTAATCGTACGATAAATTAAAACTATCGACATCCTCCTGGACGCCTCCCTGGTGAGGTGTTCCGGGCACGTCCCACTGGGAGGAGGCCCCGGGGAAGACCCAGGACACGCTGGAGGGACTATGTCTCTCGGCTGGCCTGGGAACGCCATGAGATTCCTCCGGAGGAGCTGGTGGAAGTGGCTGGGGAGAGGGAAGTCTGGGCCTGCCTTCTGAAGCTGCTACCCCCACGACCCGACCCCAGATAAGAGGAAGAAGATGGATGGATGGATGGACGTCATTTTAATTATCGGCTTTATCGTCTCTTCCAGCCTTTTTCTCTTTCTGTTGATGATGCTAAATGAAAAAAGGCTCAAGTCCGGTGCTCTCCACTGACCCTCCCTTCCTCATTTCCTTAGTGTAATGCCCAGCGCACACTACACGATCTTAGTGCTGTCGGTTGATTGTCGACCCATTTTCAAAATCTGAGAGGCCACACATTAACTGACAGAAATCCTAGGTATAACGGTTCGATCAGTTTCGATCCTGCCGTGTGGTGTCCAACGGTGGGCACAACATAATGGCTACAAGTTCAGTTAACTAATTTTAAAACCAGGCATTAATCAATGCATTACTACAATCTACTTGCAACGCATGTGGCTCTAGTGTCAGCGTAACGTCCTGACTGAATGAAAATCATTATAACCTATTTATGTCACGTTAACGAAGAACAGCTGAAAAGTTACCGAGTTCATCAACATAGCGATGCCAACTCCTCCCCTCGTCATTTCTGTATTCTTTGTACGAAATGCGTTAATGTTGTTTCCACATATCATCTCCAAAGTCCGCTGGACATTTGGGATTCCCCTCTGTAATTTCCCTTCTTTCTGATTGGCTACCTGTCACATTCAACAGGCTGCATGCTCCCAGTTGGGGGAAAACCCCTGATTTAGATAGGAGGGGCCACAACGATCTACCATAACACACCACACACACTACAGGATGATCACAAGCGACAATCTTAGTACGATCAAAGTTCTAAGATTGTGTAAGGGGAAAATGTAGGTGTGAACTAACGTGTAGTGTGAACTATTGCATCAGGTAGTCGATGTGCCCATCTTCTCTATTTAAATCTAATGATTACTGAAGGGCAATATGGTAAACATCTAACATATGGTAAACATATAATCTGCACTCTTTTGGTTGAATGCAGTATTTATTTACACTTTGGGTTTATGTTATTTCGTTTTTATTCAAGTGCATTTTTGTTAATGGAGACTGAGAATCAATTTCATTTTTATTTTTGGTTGTTTTGTTTATTTTGTTTATCAGTTCCAGTGTTGGGTGTTCTTTCGAAAATAAAGTGTATCTATCTTTGGCAGGAAATCGCATGCATTATTAAGTCATTTCCATTAAATCAGTGTAAAAAGGTCTTCAAACAATACTATCGTCTATCGCAATAGTTTTTTGAGACAATTAATCGTTCAGCAAAATTTGCTATGGTGACAGGTCTAGCTACCACTAGAACCGATATCGAATGTGGGAGAATTTTTGCTAAAGAAGTCTTATAAACCCCTCCACCTGTTACGTACCAGTGCGGAATGTGTCAGGACAGGAATACATGCAGCGATGTGATGTAATTCACCTGCATTTTTATTTTATTTTTTTACAAATTCGGCTTTGAAATGATGCAGACAAAGCTATGGTTGTCATGTAACGTCACACTTCTAAGAACCTTGTAATTAGGCAGCCTAAGGAGTTGCTATGACAACAATAAACAAGCCATAAGCGGAGCTTTCGTCTGTTTCTACCTAACTTATAAACGTAAGTACATTACACCTATTATTATTACAAATCTTGAGTACTTTAGATAAATAGTGCTAATATATGCGTAATGTTAAGATAAATAGTGCTTACCGTCGTACTTACTGCCGAGCTAGCAAAATTAGCTGAGGTAGCTTTTATCTACAAGCTAACATGGACATATAGCATGCATATATGTTACATGTACTTACTCTGCCAGTCACCAGAACCTTACTATTCACAAGAAGAGCTCCTACGTCTTTTATAGCAGTTTAAACACTTCCACTCTTCCAGTTCATTAAGTAGTGATCTACGTCATTGTAAGAGTTCGAGGCAGCTTGAACCCATCTTCTAATATGTTTTCATTTTCTGTTTCATACGGGTCGATTCCGATATTAACTGTTTTGTTGATATATATTTCTCTCTCACACTGGTAAAGAGTTTCAATATTTTTTCTTTTCGTTGGTCTGGAAGCCATAGTTTATCTACGTTTTGCTCTGCGCTTGCTTGCTAAGATGGCGCGTATCACTTCCGGTTCAGACTTGTAGGAACTATATTTAGAAATGGTGCATGTTTAAATACATTAAATAAAAGAGAATGGAGGTCCGACTTTTAAAAAAAAAATGCAAGTTAAACTATTCATGTAATTATTCCACTCCACTGATCGATGTTTCACAATAAATTATTGCACTGAAGTAGATCTACCTC
The DNA here is from genome assembly GCF_019740435.1 of Gambusia affinis. Taxonomy (NCBI): domain Eukaryota; kingdom Metazoa; phylum Chordata; class Actinopteri; order Cyprinodontiformes; family Poeciliidae; genus Gambusia; species Gambusia affinis. The sequence continues at coordinate 24,292,421 of NC_057873.1, forward strand.
TGTTTTGAACATTAGAAATGAGATATTCTGCAGTGCCTTAATTTTATCACTTGATGGCAGTGTTGTACTGTTTTACTGTTCTTCACGGACAGAAAATAAAAGAAAGAAAAAACACTGATTCAGTATTTTATGATTCATAATGAGAAGAAATATAAACAGTATAAACAATTTAACTTGCAAATGTTGTATTCCTTCCCGTTTATTTGTCTTGTTCTCTTGAAAACAAGATCATAAAAGATATTCCAGCACATGGAAGGGTAGAGCTGGGGAAAGAAAACCAGTTTTCTATCTGCTGTTTCCAAGGGTGCTAACTGAAAATTTAGTGGAAGGAAAAACGTTGTAAAAGAAAGAAAGGGGTCCAGGAAAAAGCAAAAGAGTTTAGAGGATTATGAGACAAAGACCATTCAAGAGATTCATGAGACATCAATTGCAGCCAGAGTCTGAGCATTAACAACACAGATGAATCCAGAACATGCATGACACCTATCACATCGAGGTTTTTTTTTTTTTTCTCCCCCAGAAGCTCTTGGGATCTGTCCACAATACCAAAAATACTGCTGTTAAAGTTCCATGTGAGTTTTACTCTCTGAATTGAATTATCAAAAGTTTTAACTTATTTTATTATAACGTCATTTATTGAGATATACCTGTATTTTTAAGTCTTATACATCATTTTCAGGCTTTCGTTACATTTGTTAACATCTTAACATGTTGAATGCATAATGTGCACAAATTATTCATTTGTTATTTATTTAACAAGGACCCCGCAATTTAGATTTTGCTCATCTAAATTAGATTTTCTAAAACTAAACTGGGGTTCTTCTCGGATAAATATACCAAATTAAAATAATATGTTTTCCACCTTTTATAAACGTCTATGTGAGCCTGTTAGACTATAAAATGTGTTTCTGTGATCAGTCAGAACAAGGGGGCATCGTTTGGTCCAAAAAGCTTCATGAAGTGTGAAAAGTGCAAAAATACCCTGAACCCATATGGTTTCATTCTCTATACGGGTCAATTCCGATATTAGCGATTTTGTTGATATATATTTCTCTCGCACACTGGTAAAGAGTTTCAATATTTTTTTTCTTTTCGTTGGTCTGGAAGCCATAGTTTATCTACGTTTTGCTCTGTGCTTGCCTGCTAACCCAGAGGCCAAAGGAAGTATTTTATTATCATAACATTTTCAGTTTAAATGATACAGATAATGTCTGTATGGTGGTGAAGGTTAACTCTGTTACTTTTGTTGACAATCTTATTGAAACCTGTGTAAATATGAGGAAAGAAGATGTTCAATGAAAATGACCAGCCAGAGTTCCTTGATTATGGAAGTTGAAGTCGAAAAGCCTCACAGTCTGGTCTTAGTGGCGTACGTGACAAATTGCAGGCTTCAGCTCCGTCGCCATAGTGACGAACTTGCGCGTGTGATTGAACTGAGCTTTATCCGTAAGTGTTTAATATCGTTCTTCTTTTGGACTTTTAGCCAAAATAAATTATGCATTATAATCTATGTATTTTTCCTGCCACTTGAAACATTTCCCTTATTTAGCTAACACCTAGTTCTTTGTTATTATCAATACTTTAAGCAATTAAATGACTTCTCTTACGTTGTTGTTTGGCTGCTAGTGACTTTACCATAAAAGTGGAATTCAAAGTTATGGTGGAATTCAAGCAAAATGGGGGATATATTCACCCGATAAAGCTTACCAACGCAATAGAGGAAGAAATAGGGAAAATTAAAACGGCTAGAATCACGAATAACAGAAGAGTGCTAGTACATGCTATCAGTGAATCACAACAACAGAAGATGAAACAGAGAAAAACAGTGGAGTATCCTGCTTTGCTAGGAGCAGGCGAACAGCCATGCCTCGCATTGGCTGTCTATAATGGACCTTACCAGAGGGGCCGCTTTTCATTGGCTGATGCTCATTCTACGTGGTCACGTGGGTGGCAGTCTCACAAACACGAGCTTTTCGTTAGCTAAGTACAGCATAATAGTAGTTCTGATACAACTTCTACACCTTGAAGCCTGTCTGCTACACAGTCTAACGTTAGCTAAACAGATCAATATGCAACGTGTACTGTATCTGACACACACTAAAGATTTAATTTTAGCAGAAAAGGCTTTGGACTAAATTGTTACTCGTGTTAGCCTCTCTAGCACCAAGTACAGCTGGTCAATCAACCATCGCTGTGTTCAGGGAAGCGCTGATTAATAATCCATAAATAAATATCAAGCCTGGAAACTTGATATCGTAACGGACTGGATGTTATGTTTTTAACGTAATCTTTGCTCGTCTTGCGGGGCGCAGGCGGTTGATACGGTAACAAGTGTGCTTAAACTACAAAGAGAGACAGACTAAAAAGGTACGAATGGTTTTGAGTTGATCACCTGTTCGGGTTATTTTACTTTTGTTTACATTTGCTGTGGCTCATTACAGCCGCTGTAGTTTCTAAACGTTGGACCAATTACCCTGTTTGTTTGTGATTATACGTCATTCATAACAAACATCAAAAAGAACAAATAGATTTCATAAACTTTTAACAAACAAATGGCTTCTTTACCGTAACAGAGCTCTTTGGTTCCTCTTATCAGTCTGTAGCTTCTCATATTGAGGTCATCAAACCAAATTTCAGATCTACCATAACTGACTGACTGACACTTGCTGGCCTCAGGTTTGCAACCAGCTTGTGACTGAGAAACCAGTAACCTCCTCCCAGATGATGACATGAACTTATTAGTTCCTCTGTCCATTGTAGTAGCTGATATATTGTGAAAATCAGGTCGAAATTATGCACTAATGGAGTCATGTTTACATAGAAACAATGCGCTACGAGGCTTTGCTTGTGAGACTTGCGGTCACGTGGGTCGGTTGTGGGCGGAGCTTGGTAAGGTCCATTTTTCCATGATGGCCTCCCCTGACCGCTCGTCACATCCAGCCATATATCTTTGATAACTTAAAAATACTTTACAATGTCCTTTAAATACTGTTGAAAATACTTTTAGCAAACACTTAATTCACACGGCAAGATTTTTAGTTTCGTTTACTATGAATAATAACAGTCTGTAAGGAAACATGTAAGGAAATTACATGTTTTCGCATACAACGTTGTCTGGCTGCTGACGTCTTGAAATGTCTGTTTTTGCTATTTGAAAATTATTTTGCGGTAGTCGTATTCATAGCTCAAGGCTAACGACTCAATGCGTTAGCTTGAGATTGATTCTAGATGTCGTGCATTGTTCAGTTTAAGGTATTTTTTGACAACGGGGATTAATATTTATTTATTTATGTGTTTATTTTGTATATTTAATTTATAGTAATAGTAAATGCAAATTTTATTTGTATTTTAAGGAATTATTCTGTAATTCATATCTACAGAATATGAATTCTGTAGATATCTATTCATCGTAGATATGAATACATAGACGAATCATTGAGCTAGTCGGCCTGTTACGGAGTCCGCCATATTGAATTTGACGTATGTGCCATAAGCTATAAGTAAATTAACTGAATTTCATAAAGCTTGTCATTTACACATTGTCTCACAAACAAAAATATATTTGGAAATCAAAGAACAACAACAATGCATATATATAATGACAAGGTAAAATGTGCCAATGAATTATTACAGTGTAAAGTAAAAACATAGGTTGCATTGAACAATATTGTAATTTTGTCAGTAGATACTATAAGATGTAGCATTTATTTATTCTTTATCAATAAGGGAAGTAACATCACCAATCATCATCCTCTTTGCAGTGAGGACTTCATTTGGAGAAGTGCAAAAAAATAACTGATTTTCTGAATCAATTTTCCCTTTGCCAAAAGTTTTTGCTCACCCATCCAAATTACCAGAATCAGATGTTCCAATCACTTCAATGGCTACAGGTGTATACAATTAAGCATCTAGACATGCAGACTGCTTTTGCAAACATTTGTGAAAGTGTTTGCAATTCCTGTGTGGAACTGTGATAAGATTAAGATGCCACCTTTCCAACAAATCTAGCTGTGAATTTTCTCCCTCCAAAATAATCCAGAGTCAATGGTCAGAAGAAAATGGAAGTTCTTGACAATGACAGCAACTCCACGATGTGGTGGGTTACCACAGTGATAGTGACCTCGCCATTTAGTTATGTTCTCATGGTGTCTATTGGAGGCATTGAGGCCCTTCTATTGAGCGTCTGTTGAAGTCTGTAGGCTGATCTGGAGTTTTGGAAACTGATGGCTAGTGGTTCTGGAGAAAACAGGCGCAAACAGGATCTTATTCAGTAAGAGTAACAGGAAGCTGTGACTGCAAGAGCTTTGTTAATGAATTAACTAATGGTTTATTCCCCCATTAGGTGAGATGCTGCAGCCGGTGAAAGAGGTGACCTGAGAATGACAGAGACCGATACTCCAAAATTGGCGAAGAAGCCCCATTGGACCTCTCTGGAAATCGGCCTCATTACTATCACCTCTTTGTTCTTCATTGTCATTGTTGTCCTCATCATCTTGTTTGCCACCCAGTCCGGTGAGTGTTTTAAGTAAGGATTAGCACTGACACTCATATGTTTTATTAATTTTTTCTTGTCTTTAATAAACTCAAACGTGTGAGCAAAACAAGTGAATCATCTATTCGAAAGGATTTGTCTAGGACATTCATTAGGTTTCACTAAGAGCATGCACAAGTGCTGCCCTTTGCTCATATATGTTCTGTGTGCTTATCCACTGTCCTTCAATATAGTCTCTGGGACAGAATAAAAAAAAGAAAAATATGCATTCAAACATCCCCTTAAAAAGGTTTTAATGATTCAAAAACACTGTCTCAAATTTCTAAATGTAGGCTTGATTCTAAGAACTGCATATTTCCTAGAAAATGTTTTGTTTTTTGTTTTTTCCAAAAAGGATGATGATCTAAGAAAAATTGAGAAGCGAGGCCCAAGCCTTTTCTTTCAGTTCAACGTTCAAGTTTTAGATTTTCACTCCTTCAAGCTTCTGCTTTAAAATAAGCCGTTAAATAGGGTTGGAGTTATCACAAGCAGGTGATCTATAGATTAGTTATTGCCAAAGTTCAACAGGTCATGATGGCAGATGATCCTGAGAGGAAAGGTCATCCAATTGACAACAAATTAACAAATTAATTAATAAAAATAAATGCAGAAGAAGAGAACAGAAGAAGGAACTGATTTAGACATAATCACCACTGAGTGCTGAAAAACCCACTGAGTAATGGAAATGTGTTTTACATTCTATTGCAGATAAAATCTGCACCACAGCTGACTGCACACGGTCAGGTAAGCAGCTTGTGTTTGTTTGTTTTCTCTCTCTATTGTTTCATCCTGAAGGCTTTGACTTTTCCCAGAGGGAGCCGGCATGGGAGAAGTGAGGCTGCTGCAGAGGCATTTTAGACATGCTCAATGAAAATGGCCTCTTCCAATGAGACATGTTCTCTTTCAGTCAAAACCACAATAAAACAGATATGATCAGCTCTAGGTTTGTGCATGTTCTACATGTAGTTTGTACATGCACAAACTTGGATAATTTAACCTCACTTTCCAGTGAGGCTTAAATAAATTAAGTTTTGTGTTGGTATCTGAAGTGAGTGTTTTGGCCCTTTAGCTTTGTAGGAGGATTAGATCACTCTAATCACAGAGCTTTGTAGCTGCTTTCCTTTTTCTAGCATTCAGCTAATCAGCTGCAGCCTTTGTCCTTCAACAGGTTCTTAGCTAATCTTCTCTTTGAACACTTTGGTGTAAGATGATTAAACATATTTCCCAGAATGCCCGAGTATTAATTAGTGACATTGGATCATCTATAATCAGGTGGCCATAAGTAGTTGTTGAAAAAGACTTTGAATTAAAAGTTGTACTTGTTTCGACCTGTGATATTAGATTGATTAATTTTTTTGTTTTTTTCTTGTGTGGAGTTTTCATTTGCAGTTTTTGATAATCAGAGTCTTAATTGAGGTGACTTCATGTTTCATTTTGAAAGGCCTTTTGTCTGGAACACTTATGTTTTGGTACATACCTGAGCACTCTTGTCAATGCTCAGACTTCTTTCTCATCAGCTAGATCTGCATTATGTTCTTCTGTCTTGCTTCTGCTTTGTGGTTCACTAATTTATTTCCCTGCCTTTGTAAGTTTTACAGTCTTGACAGTCTTTCTAGCAGAACTAAATTGAATTTCAGCTGTAAAATTTGTCCAGCTCATACTGTTGCAAACTATTTCATAGTTCATACTTAAGATTTTTTTTCCCTCCCAATAAACCTCTCAATTTTCTGCAGCATCTCGTCTCATTGAGAACATGGATGCTACCATGGATCCTTGTGACAACTTTTATCAATATGCCTGTGGAGGATGGCTGAAAAAGAACATAATCCCAGAGGCCCACACTAAATACGGCTTGTACAACATCTTAAACGCCAACTTGGACGTCATCCTCAAAGGTAACAGTATTTTAAGAAGTTTATTTTTGTTCACGAGCGTGAGTTATGAAATAATCCATTTGAAACTCAGCTTCATTGACAGAGATATATCTGAAGCATTTTTCTTTTCTCTGTAAATTTTGATAAAAAATTGTAATACATTCTGTGACACTCCATGTTGTGACCTACACATTCAAAGGGTTAAACCTAACAGCTTGTTTCCCTGAACACAGGAATGGCCATAGTGTTCAGGAGAATCTCTTGTTTTTTTTCCCTCAACACTGTAAAGTTTCTGATAATAATCAAAAAAAATTATTGGGGTGTTTTGAAGCACTGGAGTCATTAAAAGTTGCAGAACAACGTCTCCTGAGGACTCGAGTCCTATAGTTGATTGTAAAAGAAAAGAAAAAAAGGCCTATTTTAGAGTTTGGGGGATATTCACATTGTGTGAACTGCAGTTGAGTAGAAGTCTATTCACTAATATCACAAACAGCAAGGCAACTTAACTTTATTCAAAAAAAACATTTCAGTTAAAGGCATCTTGAAGTGGTTACACCTTGGAATCAAGAACATAAGCAGGTTCTGAGGGTTTCTATTAAATTACTATGTTAATAACACACACACACACACACACACACACTGTTGGAGCTGAATCTAAAAGCAGCTCTTCATCTTTTTGCAGGCATATACTGCTCCCCCTACACCCTGAGATACACTGATTTCACCTTTATCTTTGTCCTTTTTTTCATGTGTGTTTTTGTTTGTTCTTATATGCAGGTGTCCTTGAAAAGAAGGTGGAGAGGGAGGCTGCTGCTCTCACCAAGGCAAAGATACTTTACAAGTCCTGCATGAACATCAGTGAGTCAGCAGACATAAGATGTGAATGGACTAGTCCATTTTAGATATACTGTTATGTTTTGTATAGGCATCCTTTGGTACAAATCCTGAAGGCTGTCTGTTTCTTTCAGAATGTGGAAGATAAAAATATAATATTAGATGTAATATCAAACATGCTCATCTTTCCCTTTTGTAAAAGTGTTGCATATATATAACGTATGTATACATGATCTAGACCAGGGGTGCTCAAGTCCAGTCCTCGAGAGCTACCGTCCTACAACTTTCAGATGCTTCCCTGCTCCAACACACTTGAATCAAATGAATGGCTCGTTACCAGGCCTGTTCAGAGCTGATCCTGGTCTGTTGGAGTAAGGATGCATCTAAAAGTTGCAGGATAGCTCTCTAGGACTGGACTGGACTTGAGCACCTCTGATGTAGACGTTGTAATGGTCACCCAAAAATCTTAAACGTTTTACTCACTGCGTTTTAATTAATGTGGTACTCAGAGATCATGCGCAGCCACTGTTTTTCAAGTTGGAGAATTTGTATACAAATTGTCTATCAATAGTATTCCAAGACTGAACAAACAGGTTCAATTTCTAAGTGAAAACCTAGAAGGAAAATGATCATTTTTTACAATTTTTTTGTTAGAAATGGATATGTTGTAAAGGGTTACAATTTCTATTTCGAAACTGTAGTGAATCTTAATTATGCATGTTCCGATTTTACTTTTTCAGTTTGTATAAAATTACTGTATGTTAACTAATTTCCATTTGACTTTCACCAATACTGCACTGTAGACTTAATTGAGCAGAAAAGAGGAGCTCCTTTGCTCGACATGCTGCCAGACATCTTTGAGTGGCCCATGGCTGTGGACAACTGGGAGGATAATTATGGTATTGCATTTTTACCCAACTTCCCCTCGCTGCCATCATGCTCTAAATCACTTATTGTAGTTCTTCCCTCGTACATCCTCCTTCCTCCGATCTTATTTCTTCAGGGAAAACCTGGAGGTTGGAGGATGTCATTGCCAGGTTAAATTGGAAATATGGAATTCAAGTCCTTGTTAACTTTATCATTCGCGCTGATGACAGAGACTCCACTTCACACATCATTTATGTACGTACAAAGCTTGCGGCTGTAAAACCCCTGATAGTGCATCGCAGTAAATTAGTACTCAGTCTGTTAATTTTTCTCTAACTTTGACAGAGTGTGTAAACAACAATCCAAGCATATTTATTTTTTTCAGTTTTGATTATTTGGGCTTACAGTTGATAAAAATCTCAAAAACAAAATCTCCCAGAAGATTTGAACATTACAAAAATTCCAAAATAAGGGTCGTGCTGCAGTGGTGTAGGGGATTGCGCGACCCACATTTGGAGGCCTTGAGTCCTCGACGCAGCCGTTGCGGGTTCGATTCCCGGACCTGACGACATTTGCCGCATGTCTTCCCCCCTCTCCTTCCCCTTTCCTGTCACCCTAGAGCCCACAAAGACCCCCTGGAGGCGGAAAAAAAAATCCAAAATATGATTTTGGACTATAGAATAGTCCAAAATGTTTTAGTACAGTATATGCATTGAAATTAGAGGAATAAATCACCTTCTTCTTTTGTTATTTTGTGTTGCAAAGATCCCTGAAATTTGGAAAACAATAAAATATTTGGCATAAATAGGAAAACTAACAATAGTTTTGCAACATTTCAACTAATTAAAACAAAAAACCTATCAAAGAATAGTTAATTTTTCTATTGTATGCAGCCAGGTAGCTGATAAACTTGACATACTTAAATTCTTGAACAAGTATGTCTTGTAATGAGAAAGTTCAGTCTGTTGGGCAAACCTGGTTACATAATGATCATTATGTCTGGTAACTAGAATATTGTCTTGATTTTTTTTTGTTTGTCTTCCGTTCTTTGTCAGTTTGACCAACAAATGTCCTTTGGCCTCTTGTCCAGAAACATCTACAGCTGCAAGGGTCGCTTTGCAAAGGTGTGCTGAAATGTTTAATAGTTATTTGGTCATGTGGAAGTAATTCGTAACCAAAGCAGTAGAAAATTTTTATCTGTGTTTGTGCTGATTTATTTTGTTGAAAGATTGGTTAACATGGACTGCTGGTGTTTCATAAAGCTGAACAACAAAATCAATAATATGTCGTGACAGACACGAGATCAATATTAATAGATAGTACATCTAATCGAATATTCAATAACAAATTCACTGAACTCCAATCCAGATCCACATTGCATTCTGGGAGATGTAGGCAGGGGAAAGGCAATAGCTTCCCAAACTCTCAGTTAGCATCAACCTAGCAGCAACCTGATGAGAAACTCATGCAGCAGCACTTTAAGGTTTCACCATTGTGTCTCATAGCTGCTTGAACAATAAACAATGATGTAGAGTGAACACTGTGGATGAAACAGAAAATTTCATGCTACTAGTTTGGCAGTATTCAACTATTTAAAACAAAAACCTATCAATCAATATATCAATAATTTTCTATTAAATGACATAAAACACTCATTGTGATGTTTTTCAGCCATATTGTCCAACCCAATTAAAGCATCACCATCATGATTGAACTTCGTTGCACTGCTTAAATGCAATAGTTTGGATTAAGCTATAGGGAAAAATATTGGCTGTCAGTGGATTGTTGTAAATAAAAGGTGAGGAAGAAAATCTTTGTAAGACAGATCAAATGTTACTGGAACAGACTCTGGTTTTATTTTACAGCTGAATGTGAACAGTTGATTTGATAAACAAAAAGCAGCTACTGTAAGCAGCTGTAGCAATAGTTGGTCTGTGCAAGGAGACACTTTTTATTTTGGGAAAACAAACATTATTAATGTGCTTTACAGGCATGCCGAGCTTATGAGCAGTTCATGTTTGATCTGGCAAAGCTGATCCGCACTGACCGGGGACTGAAAATCGACGAAACGGGCTTAAGAGCAGAGGTGACACGAGTTGTGGATTTGGAGAAAGACATCGCCACTGTGAGCATACATCTATTCTTTCAGAGATCACTTAAGCTGAAATATGACGCACATTACCAGGCCAGGCTTTTGTCTTTGCTTAGATAAAGATCTTCACAGTTTGTTTTTCCATCAGTAAGGACTGCAATTTGTTGCTCAAACCTAAAATACGTGGATTAGTCAAACCACTGAACAACTATACACTTAACTTTTAAGAATGATGATGGAAAAAAAATCATTATTAATTTATTCATCCAATAGCTACATTATTAATCACACTAAGTTTCCCTTATTGATTTTAATTAAGTAAAATGGTATTACTAAAACACATAAAAATTGCTCAAAATCTTATCTAAAGCCCTATTAGCTCTTTCATCTCATGTAATAATTAAATTACTTCCCAAGAATTACTGTACAGTTTTTCCACCTTAGCCTCTGTCTTTGCTGGGTTGATGGTCTGCTTTGATCCAACAGTCGTAGTGTTTGCCTTGAAGACACTCTTAGAAACGCAGCCAGTGCTGCTCTCTTCTGGTACTGGACTTTGGGATGTGGAAACCTTGAATTTGGGACTCATTTAAAGACAGCTACTGACACTGATCATGTCCAAGGCTCAGCCCAAAAAAATCGTTTGCAGTATTTCATGTAAACAAAACCATGTATGGTTTGGGGAGTTAGGTGGGCTTGTTGGATCTTTTCTTGTCAGCAACCTCAGTGGGGAAGATAAATTTACCCTTTTGTGTTTTCTCCTACACCCTGCCATTTGTCTTTATACATGCTGTTTATTTTTGTTTTGCTTTTTTACATCTGGTCTACTTGTACAGCTAAGATGGTGGAACAGTCAAATGTTATAACAGAGAAGTGTGGCCACATTTATCCATTTAGTATTTTAAAGCCCTTCCATATTTATTAGGCATTTATGTAACCGGCATTGTTCGACATAATCATCACAGTATACTAGCATATTCATAAAAAGTTCACAGTACAAAATAATTCTGGGCATATGCACATTCTTTTGAGACAAGCTTGTTAACTTGTCACACCAAGAATTTCCTAGAAGTCAACAGATTAGTAACCCTGTTTTGTCAATCTGCGCTTCTCCTGTTGCTAACATGCTTTGCTTCCTCTCCACTCCGCTTCTCAGTATTACAAAGCAGTTAAACCATTCAAACTCTGACATTTACAGACCTGAGAGCTCCTGGGCTTGATGCTTCTGGAGATGTACCAAGAGTGTAAAATATTGGGGAAACAGAATCTTTAAGAAATTTTTAAGCTGTAGTCCTATGTTTCTTTTTGTTGCGTTTTGTTTTCTCCTAGGCCACTGACTCAGCGCAGAAGAGGGATCCAGTGTTGCTTTACAACAAAATGGAATTGAGGTCGATGAATACAATATCCACTTTTGAAATTGATTCTCAGGTAATGCTAACGTCTTAGCTTGTGAGCATTTCTACTATTTATATTTAGTGTCAAATATCTTAAACTTGGTTTCCTTGTTTGTGTTTCGGCTCAACCTGAAGAAATTCAACTGGAGTTACTACACAGCTAAGATAATGGACACCGTGAAGATCACGGTTCCCGAATCGGAGAAAATTATCAACTACTCCCCATACTATTACAGAAAACTCAAAACTATATTAGCCAAATACACCAAGAGGTGTGTAAGATTATACAAGTCAGAGATGGCTATTGTTTTTCAGAGAAATTTCTTACCTTTGTATGCGGATTGTGTCGATCTCCTTGTCCTTGCTGTGTTTTGTTCCTTAGGGATGTGCAAAACTATGTGGTTTGGCCGTTTGTTATGCAAATGGTAGGTGGGCTGAGTCGAGCTTACAGAAACACCAGGAATGCTTTCCTTAAGGTACACAGCAGGATATCACCTTGACATGTTGACTTGGGAAAACTACTTTCATGAATGTCCTTGCAATGTCTTTATAATAATTTCAAAATGTCAAGTTATTGTATAGGTGTAAAAAATTACTTGTAGTTGAAAACAAAAAGGTACAAGGAAGTTTTATAGATGTTACATTTAATAGACTCTAAAATGTCATTAAAACAAGGAAGATGTCAGTGTGTTTGAGAGGGGTCCAATCACTGTCATGCATCAAACACGAGAAAACATCTGAAGAGATTTTCAGAATCTACTAAAGGAGAAATGTGGCTGGAAAAGAATTCTGAATGACCATGATTGGTGATCACTTAAACGTTTGATGAAATCAAATAGAAGAAAAACAACAGTGGATCTCTGGGCTATGTTTAATACTGAAAGTAAGAGCCTTTCCACACACACAATGAAAAGGGAACTCAAAGGATTGCGAATGAGCAGCTGTATAGCGTTTAGAATACAACTAATCACTGAGGTTAACTGGGAAACAAAAGCTTCAATTTGCTAGGGAGCATAAGGATTGGACCCTGGAGCAACGGAAAAAGATCATGTGGTTTGATGAGTTAAGATTTACCATCTTCTAGAGTGATGGCCGCTTCAGGGCAAGAAGAGAGGCAAGTGAAGTTATTATCCATCATGCCTGGTGCTTACTGTATAAGCCTATAGGGCAGTGCTATGATCTGGGGTTGTTGCCCCAGATCATTGCACTGTCAGGTCAGGTCTAGGTTCAGCAACGTTAAGGTTGAAAGAATGATGTAATCTGACAATTCTGAATATACTGAATGACCAAGTTATTCCATCAATGGATTTCGTCTTCCCTGTTGGCAAGAGCATATTCCAGGATGACAATGCCAAGATTCGTAAGACTCGAATTGTGAAAGAGTGATTCAAAAGCATGAGATATCATTTTTACACATGGATTGGCCACCACAGAGTCCAGACCTTTGGCCAGGCATTGTATTAGTCAAAGAAGCAAAATGTTCAAGTGCGAGAATTTGTTGAGAGGCTATTGGCTTTGAGCTCTGTTGAGATGACTGAACAGCGGCAGGGAGGCTAGTTATAATCAGTTTAGGGAGGAAATTTATTTTCCCAGCGAGACAATGACTCTAAACATAACACCAGTGCTACAGTGGTTTGGATTCCAGTCTATCATGCCCACATTCTCTGCAATTTTTATGTGTATTCCTTAAATGCAAGTAAATCAACCAATCAGAGATCATCAGCAGGACTCTGAGTTTGGTTGCATGCTACAGGATAATTTTGCATTACTTTTTTTTGTGCTGTTTTTGTATTGCAATTTCCCTTGAACTCTCTTGATAGTTCAAGGAAATTCAAATGTTTAGGCGATGCTGTACTTTATTTGTTTTTTTAATAGATTCTTGTAAACATTCTTTCATAACCCAACCTTTTTCTTTCGCTCGGTTGAGGAATGGGGGAAATCGGTTTTATTTGAATATGAATAAATTATTGCCCTGAATGAAGTTTCTCCTTCATTCACAAATTTTCGCAATAGGTCCTGACCGGTAAAACAGCAGAGGATGCCTTGTGGCGACGGTGTGCACTGTATGTCAATAGCTACCTGGACAAAGCTGTGGGACGGCTCTATGTGCAGGAGGCTTTCTCTGACAACAGCAAAGAGCTGGTAGGTAGAGGCTGAATTGGGCTGATTATCAGATTAAAAAAGCTTTATTGAACAGCTTTCTTTCACATTATGTCATCAGTCTGAACTTATGACATAAAAATAGTGAGTGTTTTTATGTATTCATATACAGAAAGAGACAGTTTAAGAGACATCTGTGATTTTGTTACCTGTCTCGTGTCTGTGCCTCAGTGTTATATTGCTTGCATCCACTGGAAGCAGCTGAATGAGCTGTTCTTGTTATCATGCTCACACCACCTACGCTGCAAATCTCAACTGTGTGCCTCTGTGTCTGTACACACACAGGCTTTACCGCTATACTGTTTCGTGTACGAGTGACACCATCGTAACTCTTAAGCATCTCAACTTCCATAAAGATGTTTGCCTACTCAGACACATCCCATTTCCCTGCTGCGTGTGTATGGGCGTGTGTGTGTGTGTGTGTGTATGCATGCGTTTGTTTGTGTTACCTTCTGGGACCATTTTCTTCATGCATACGACGTTGTGGGGACCCACTGCTCCTTGTGGGGACCAGCCTTCAGTCCCCACAAGGGTAACCGCAAATTTTGGGTCAGGGCTTAGATTTATGACTAAGGTGTGAATTGAGTTTTGGTTAGTGTTAGCCATGTAATGGTTAAGGTTAGGGCAAGGTTTAGGCTATAGAAATGAATGGAAGTCTAAGAGCGTCCCCACAAAGATAGCCACGCAAACGTGTGTGTATTTGGTTAAGTGAGAAGTGACACGTGGCTGCTCTGAACATTCAGCAACCTATCTGCTTCCCCCATTCCTCAAGTACATGACCCAACATAAAGTGTGAGTTGACCAACAGCCGACACATATTTTAGTACAAACATGTATACTTCATGACACAGTCTCTCAGCAGGGAGTGCTGTTATGTTAATAAGCAACCATAATGAACTTGATTCTTGATCCAACCCTGTTTTAAATCTTTTCATTTAAATACAGTATCTGTACAGAGGAGGATTTGGGCCTCCTCTAATGTTAATCTCAAAATTTTGACTTTTTTTTTTCTCAAAAAAATCTTTAAAGCAGATGGGCACCAGGTAATCCTTTTGCTCTTCTATTAATGAAAGGCTGTCTTTGGAGATTCCTCAACCATAAAAAAAATGGCTTAATTCCAACATGTTACTCCAGAAAGTTTGTTTTTCTCCTCCACAATTTGCATATTGGTGATTGAGACGGTTTCCTCTGAGCTGCCCATCTGCTTAAAAGTCAGAATTGAGAAAAAAATATCTGAATTCTGAGATTAAAGACATTAATCTTTTTCATTTAGATGAATATATTATTATTGGAAGAAATTATTTCCAGGAGGATATTTCACTTATCAGCGGTCAAGAGACATTCAGTGTACTATAACATTAATTAATAAATGAAACACTATAAGCAGCATGTTTCTTGTTTAGCTCTAGTTTCAGCTACTCGCATGTATATCTGATATAAATACACCCAAGTGGAAGCTTTGACTGTAAAACTGAGAAAAAATCAGTGATGGTTTATGTACCAACTGCCTGCATCCACACGCAACAATCTCCCCTAAAGGCTTTTCGGAAAAATCTCTGTGTGGTCTCTGCCAGTTTGTGGCAAACCACAACGTTTTAAAAGGGTTGTTCAATGAGTAAGCAAGGGGTCCACTAATGTGACGAGACAAGGGGTTTTTGGGTTTTCTCTTACTGTGGTCTCAGAGTAGGTCTCAGTTCATTTAATTGTTTGTGTGTAGCAATGCATTTAAAAATGTGGAAACTCTTGGGGTTGTCATTAAAAAAAAGCCTCAAGAAAATAAAATCTGTTGTAGATGTTCAACGACACTATGCAGGTTTGAAATGGGGTGTAATGACAATAGTATCAATAAACAATTTCATGATTTTATAAAGTTCTTTTTTATTCTCTTGGTTGCAAGATCAGAGATTTTAGTATCTTTTGCTGTTATATCAGGAAGGAGAAGAAAAGGCACATTTTTTCCTTACTGTTTGAAGTTAAACTAGACCAAATATCTATTTTTTTAGGTCAGTTCGAATAAAACAAAATTATTTATATTTAATCACAGAAAATGTAGAGGTGTCTTTTTATATAGTTTTCTTTAAATTCAGAAGTTTGCATCCAGTCATTCTTATATCATTGAACACTAAGGGAAACCGCAGATTATTTCCTGGTTTTGGAAAACTAACAGTTCAACATTGATCATGGAAGTACTTTAAGTCAAGCATATTTTTATTTCTTTTAGGCAAGTGTATGATCAAGTGCTCCAAGAAAAATCCTGATGGAAATATTAAAATTTTCAGAATATATTATTTTTACAACGATCATGTCAATGCAGTTGTCATTATGAACAGACTAATATGCAAGTCTGAATTGTTCTGATATGTAAAGCCTAATAATTTTAGGAAATGTTTTTAACAGTTTGACAGAAGTTATATTTGTCTTATTTCTGATCCAATTAGAGTTGATGAACAACAACAGAAACATCAGAACAGAGAACCTTTTCATAATGCATTTTCCTGTTCCATCATTGGGATCTTATGACATTTTCTCTCTCTTTGGTGTGTTGGGAGATTAGATGGAGGAGATGATTAAAGATATTCGGGAAGTTTTCATTAGTAACCTTGATAACCTCTCCTGGATGGATGAAGAGACCAAAAAAGCAGCTGAGGAGAAGGTGTGAACTTCAGTTGCAAGAATAATTATTCTATTCTAGATTTATTCTCATTTTCCATTTTTATTTTTATTTTTGCCAGGCTCAAGCGATCCGTGAACGCATTGGTTATTCTGATGACATCATGAATGACGAATATCTAAACGATGAGTACAAAGATGTGAGTATTTGTGAAAAACAACACTGTTATTGATATTTCACTAAGTTCTTTGTAACAGAAAATATTTATGAAAGTGGCATTTCTTATCCTTCCTATAACATCCCTGTGAAGTTTTGACTGAAATGAGTTTCCCTTGTGAATACATGACCAAGTGTTTACAGCTTTCATCACTGCTAATCCTTCTGGTTTTTCTCTGGCTGTGTTGCTTTTAGCTGAGCTACAGTGCAGAGGAGTACTTTAAAAACATCCTGCAGAACCTGGAGTATGTGCAAAAGAAACACCTGCAGAAATTGCGAAAAAAAGTCAACAAGGATGAGTAAAGATTTTACTTTTTTTTTGTGTGGGCGGTGGATTTACCAGCTTTACTCCAGATGTTAATATTAACCATTTCAATCAATATTTGTACAATGATGTTTTTTTATTTCTCAGAAATTAAGGATCAATGACAACAACTTACTCATTTGCACCTATGAAGACAAATAGAAAAAGTTTCATGCAAAAACAATTCTTCCAACTACTTAAAAAAACTTTTTAAACTTTAAAATGGGTCAATTTACCTGCAACATAACAGGAGGGTTAAATCACCTGTTTTATTTATGGTCCTAGCAGAGTGAACTACTACAGTGTTTACCTCATTTATTCTTTGTGCAGTGTGTTCACTTCATACCACACAAACTCCCACATGCATTTAGAGTTCAGCTTTAACAGCAGATAGTCATACAATGACCTTGGGTTTTAAAAGCTGTATGTTAATCTTCCACATTTTTATTTCAGTAGGCTTCTTACTTTGCCCCAATGTTCTTTCACAGTGTGATCGTTTAATAACATTCCTCTCATTTTATTATTTATTTATTTATTTATTCAAGGTGGTTATTTGGAGCTGCTGTTATCAACGCCTTCTACTCAGCCAACTTAAATGAAATAGGTACCAAATAAGCACTGGAAATTATGTTCAGCCATAAAACATAAAGCCTAAGCTACTTTGAAATTTAAAAATGCTTTCTCTGTCTGTAGTGTTTCCTGCTGGTATCCTTCAACCCCCTTTCTTTAACAAAGGCCAGCCTAAATCTCTCAACTACGGTGGAATCGGGATGGTAATCGGTCATGAGATTACACATGGCTTTGATAGCAAAGGTAGAATTTTTCTACTTCATTGTTCTTCCTTGCGGTTTTTCTGGATTACATTAGTCTGTGAACAGATGGATTTCCCCCTGTAACTGGTACCACTTTAGAGAGGAGCTTTGTTTCACTTTATTATGCCTCTGGCCTCAGGATGTTGTACTTCTAATTGTACTGTAATTTAAATTATTTTCCACTTGAGGTATGTCATCTGCATTCTTATTTACACATAACAAATTTTAATATCTAACAATCACTTTTAAGTCATAAGAAGTCAAAGGAAGCCCTGTAGCGGTTAATTAGGCAATTAAATAAACACAAGTTATTTAAAAAAAAAAAAAAAAGTATGACCGTTTGCACCTGATGTCACTGTCTTCACCACGATGGATGTCCAAATCTATGCTCTCCTATATAAAGCCTGTCAAAATGCGTACATATGGTAGCCTAATATCGCTTTTATTTAGTTGATTTCGCAGTAAAATGGTCACAAGGTCCTGCGCGGTCGGCTGCACAAACAGACAAGGGTCAAAATCAAGCTTGTCATTTTATTTTAATGAGGAAAGATGCGGCGATGGATAGCAGCAGTCAATCATAAAGACTGGCAGGTGTTGGTATAACCACGGATTTACAGCGAACACTTTATACAAGGTAAGAGGATTAATGTTCATATACTTTATAAGTAAGTAAGATTAGAAAGACATGGAGAAGATAGTGTCTAATCATCAGTAACCATGGAAACAGTGTCACGCCGTCATGTAGTCTAGAATGTATGGAAAAAATTATAAGCCTCTAGTCTTCTATATGTTTTTAAGAACTCTTCGGTTTAAGGGGAAACGGTGTTTATGACATAGTGACATAAATCATGTGCCGTGAATTCAGACAAAGTCGGTAATTTCATCAACACATCAGGAGGGAGGAGGTATGGGTCGGTTTCTAAGCTAGCTGTTTCAGGCTTCTGTAAATACCGCCGTCTATGAGCCCCAACCAGGTGTGTTACGTTCACAGACAAATTAGCTTGATTCCAGCAACTGGAAACCATAAAAACACTGACAAAAGCAACTTGGAAAAACAACTTTAGTCACTCAGTTCAATACTCCTGATTCTCACTTCTGATCTACATCGTGGTGCTTCGAATGATTAAGTGTCGTAGTTGCAAATGGTCAATATTGGGGTATCCACTTTGTCATAAATGCTGTTTTAACCTAAACAATGTAATATTATCTGGAAGTCATCAGGCTAATGGTTCAAGGCTTCGTTCTGACTTCTAAGTGTCAAATAAATGCAAATCAGTCTGATTAAAATAACAATAGTAATGTGTGTGTGTGTTGATAACTATAGGGAAAAAAAGATCTCTCTTAGCATCCTCAGTAAAATCCTTAACTCCCCTTAGCACCAGCAGAAATACATTTCTGGAGCCGCCACTGCTCCATGCTTCCTGACAGCTACATGTTTCACTTTATTACAAGAAGAACAATGTGGGGGGGAAAAGATTGAAAAGAATCTTATTTAGGCAACAGATTTTTTAAAAGAAGATGTTAGACAAAATAGCCTCTCAAATTGATACAAAATTTGACAGGGTATTGTATCTATATATTAACATTTGCAAATGGGGTCATACTTGTAGTTTTCATTATTTAATTATTTTTGCAGTATAAATAAATGTTAATATTCCCATCCCTATGTCTCTAGGTCGCCACTTCGACAAGGACGGCAATCTGAAGGCCTGGTGGACTCCTGAATCTACTAGAAAATTTCTGGAACTCTCAAGGTGCATCGCTAATCAGTACAGCAGCTTTTCCTGGGACCTGGCTAATGGTCTACATGTATGTTTACACAGTCACTTGGGTTTTTTTTTCCTACTTTTTGTGGAACATTACATGAAAAATTCCATTAACTTCACTTTCATTGATGTTACCAGAATTTCTGTTGTCTTTGCCACCTTATCCATCTGTCATTCTTCAATCTTTCTTCCTGTGTTGCAGCTTCATCTTCTCTGTGCTTATTAGTACTTCTCCTTTTATCCTTCTTCCTCTGTTCTGCTGCTTTCAACAATGCTTCTTTTATTCCCTGGGTAATTTGTTCCTATAACCCAGAAAATGAAATCTGCAATTTACTGAAAATATGGAGGGAAAATATTCAGGTTTCTTAATCACTTTTTGCACTCTGCACCTATTTTTTCTTCTTAGTTGAATGGCAACAAGACCCTCGAGGAAAACATAGCTGACAATGGAGGGATCCGACAGGCATACCAGGTGAAGAACTTAAGAGATGTTGTAAAAAATATGTTTTTGTTCAAATATGTGACCTGCTTCATACGACTTGAAAAAAATGTTGAAGTCTGTTTGTCAGGATGTTGACATGTTTGTTAGGTTGTATGAAGGTGTGATTGCTTTATAATTTTCTGCTTGATCAGCTCTGACCAGCGACTGATCTGGCACATCATAAAAAATTCACTTTTCCTTCTGTTCATTAGTGCACCAGTTATAGACACAACCTAGTTGCAATGACAACATTGTCTATTAGGGAACAGTCAGTAATTATTTTTTCAACATTCTTTATTTGAGAATATTACGACTCCAACATATATGCATATATATATATATATATATATATATATATATATATATATAGATATATATATATATATATATATATATATACATACACTTACAAAGTAAAACAGAAAAGAGAGGAGAAAAGGGGCTCAGCAAACATTTAAATCCATTTCAGCAATTGACATTTCTTAGAAAGGTCCTCAGGAGCTCACATAAAAGGGAGGTGCACGTATTCATGGTCTTCCATTAAAAGAGAGACATACAAAGGGGACTAACACAGCTTTTTATAACCCATAGCATCTTTATCTGTGTGGCCATCCAAAGTGGGAAATGGCTGGGGTCCATACACTCAGAAAAATGTAAATTTTTACATAAAGTTTTGCTGTTATCTTTTCCATTATATACACATTGTTCAATCTTTTTGCCATTGTTGAAGGGTGGGAGGTAAAAACTTGAGCCAGGACAGAGTTATCACTTCCCTTGCAACCAGTAGCAGAATCTGTAGTAGTATTTTCCGCACTATAAGGCGCACCTAAAAACCTTCAATTTTCTCAAAAGCCGACAGTGCGCCTTATAATACGGTGCGCCTTATATATGTACCAATATTGAGCCACAAGAGGTCGCACAACTACGGTAAGCAGCCGCCGACTTCATTTTACTCCGTAGAAGAAGAACTCCAGCCGCTAGATATTGGCGTCTATCCAGCCGTTAGCAGTCTAGCTAACTGCTAACTGCGTGGAAACAGTGGATGACAGAAAGCCAATACACGTTCACCAAGATGGGGAGACAGCGCCGGACGACATGTGGGCATGTTGGACGCCGTATTCGCCCAACTGTTTAATTCGGACACTGAAGAAGAAGAATTCAAGGGATTCGTGGATGAGGAATAACATAGTAAAGTGAGCTTTACATGTTTATTTTGTGTGTTTACAGCTAAACAAGGTTGGTCATATTGTGAATATGGACATTAACGTTTGAACAACGTTGAGTTATTGATATATTGTTATTGCTTTGCACTATTTAGAGCGTTACTATATTGTGATTGCACTAACGTTTTGTGGCGAGACTAGATTGAAATCGGGAAATTGTAAAGTTCTGAACCCAAATAAAATTGCTCCACAGCGCCACCTTGGGAATTTCACCCAAGGAATATTACTCCCCTTTTTGATAGGACACACAAGTTCACTCATGCGTGGATTAAGACATCTGAGACAAGTTTAAAATGTACAAACAGCTTTTTATTAGATGCTTCTTAAAATATTCCTTTTAAAACCAATTCTTTATAACACTAAGGGAAAACAAGAAAAGTATCTACAGTAGCTGAGGTTACCGGCGGAGGGGGGCCACTATAGGACGGTATCCACCTAAACACAGCAAACAAAACCCCTGTAAAGCACCAGACGCAGTGAGACAACCCAAACTCAGGAATCACGGCACACAAAAAAGAAGACACCGTCACCACACCAACACCGCCGCCGGGCCTCAGCACTGCCAACAGAGAGAGAGAAAAAAACAAAGACAACAATCCAAAATATACAACAAAAAGAAAACAATATCAGCCTAAATGTATAAATAGTTAGATCACACCAAAAAGGCTGGAACAAAAATAGAGAAAAACAAATTAAAATGTCCGAATCTGGTGCGACCCTCTGGCCACGCCGCAACAGGAGGTGAATTGAGCGCGCCGGAGCCGCACACCAATGCCGCACGCCAAACACCACTTCAATTAGGGCGTGTAGCCGCCACCACAATCCAAGGGTTGATAATGCGCAGAATCCGGGATATCAACAGAGCAGCAATGGTAATATGGGGAGACCTGTAAAAGTTAATTAGTCACTATTTAACAGAACTGCAACAAATTGGCGCTAACAATGAGCGTTACTTCTTACCTCTCAATCCAGACAAACTCATGCATGTGCGCACACACACGCACACACAAACCGACGACGAGGAGGAGAGCCGCACAGTAGCGTTTTGCCTATGATCACACCTGGATTTAGATCTTCTGTGAACAAACAGCAATAGTGCAAAGAGAGGGGAGACCTACCACCACAAGATCAGAGCAACATGCACCTGATGTTATGCCTTTTGGCTGTCAGTCCCTGAGACGCGAGTCACAGCCAAAGCTTGAGGAAGACATGTGTGTCCGATTGGGCGCAGCGGCTTCTTATATACCACGCCCACTTTGCCCAACCGGAACCTCGCACCTGAAAGCTATTTGTATAGCAATATATATATATATATTTCTATACCACTACAGTTTGATTTATCATAACAGTATCAGACTGTTTTTTAAGTGTTTATAGAATCGAGGAAAAGTTCCCCTCCACTATGTGATATAAATGTTGCTCTACGTGTTGCCACGTCACTAACTTTACCTCGGGGAAAATAATAAAACAGCTGTTTATTCATTTTGGGAGTTGTCAGAACGCTGATTTGTAATCTATTAATAAAGTTTGACTGACCTATCTGACTGTTTTGTTGACATTCCCTTTAGTGCAGCTCCATTTAATGGACGCATAACGTAACCCCAGCCTCTACTGTAGCTTCTTTTCTATGCGCCTTATAATGCGGTGCCTATATATGAAAAAAGTTTTAAAATAGGCCATTCATTGAAGGTGCGCCTTATAATGCGGTGCGCCTTATAGTGCGGAAATGGTAACTGGACTTCACTTTTCCCAATATTTTCTCCTTTGTTGTCAAACCCAATATATAATGAAGTGGGTTCAGTGGTAATGTGAACTTAAATATGTTTTGAATTCTGTCTGAACCCCCTGCCAGAATGGAATCAGTACTGGGCAGTCCCAACAATATGTGAGTGTGATCTCCAGTCTGATTACAATTCCTCCAGCACAGATTTGTAGCATTTCTGTCATATTTTGAAATACTGAAAGGTGTTTTGAAGAATCTTATTAATTTCCAGTCAAATTTCTTCCAACTCCTCACCTTCAATAACAATTTTCTGATCTAGTTTCCACTTTTGCTTTATATCTATGAAACTGTCAGAGAAAAAAAAATCTGTAAATATTTATATAAATTAGATATAATCGTCCCCTTATTATTATCCTCTATACATTTTATCATAAACTTTTCTAAATGTAACGCATTTTGTTTCAAAGTGGGCCATTCTTTCTGTGATAAAAGGTAATCTCTTAATTGTAAGTACTTTAGAGCATAATCCATATTTATCTTGTTACTGTTTAAATGGTCAGTAATTAACAATTATTAAGAGTAAATATTTTACTCTGATAAGGGTTTGGAAAGGGCAAGGCTACAAGCGGAAAAAAATCTAACTGGTCTAAACACTAGAAATTAATAAAAAATAAAAATAAATTTATTAAAAAATAAATGAAAATTTGAACTAATGAACTTGAGAATAATGGAGAGTGATAGAAATGTTTTCTTTTGATCAGTGTTTATATTTATATATACTCCTTTTTGCTTTGAGATCTTCAGTGATTATTTCTTTCTGCTTTCTATTTTTGGTGGTGTGGCTCACATGTATTCAAACTTTTTTTTTTCTGGGAAAAAATCAAATCTTTGATTTTTGCTTTCAGTCTAATCTAAACATGGACCTTTTTGAAGTGGCAAGATGTGTATTGCCATAGCAAATCTTTACTTTGTCACGTAGAAGCTGTGGTAGCAAACATAAATGAGAAATATATGTAGTGCATTACTGAAAAATTTGTAAATCAAACATTTATTAACTGTGTTAAATTTATACAATTTTGTATTTTATTATAGGCATACAAGAAATTTGTGAAGAGGAATGGAGAGGAGTCCCCACTGCCTGGGATTGACCTTTCACATGATCAGCTCTTCTTTCTTAACTTTGGACAGGTAATCAGTCGAACTAAAAATAAATCTTTAATATTGATAAATGCTTAATAAAGTTCAGAATTAAATATTCTTACTCAATATTTCTGACACAATTCAATCTGCCTACCTCAATAGTTACTTGATAACTCTTTACTGTAACTCAATTATGACCTGCTTTAATTTGTAAAACAATTTGCCTTAAATTGCAATTTAATAGCAGGTGCATGATGACACTGACCACTTTAGTAAAGTCAGACCTTTAAGTTTAGTCATTAACTGTTCCTATTTTTTGTCTTGAGAAAATGTCATTCATGAAAGACAAACAGTAGAATCTCAATGTTGTGAAGTTGCTACCCACCTATTTAAAACTGCAGTATCTATTATGAAGAACATTTTTCTTGGTCCTTATGTCATTATACAGTAGAAATCATGGTAAGTGAGCTAATTTCCAAAGCTCAGTTCTTGATAACTCAAATAATATAAAAAAACACAATATGACACTCTAATTAAAGAAAATGTAAGGAGTTCTATTTATCTTTTGCAAAAATGAATATGCTTATGGGGGTGGCAGAAATACAGTGGATACCTCACACATCTGTAATTGAATTCATGAAGCTCTTCTTGTCTGATACATTACATCCTGTATATCTCTTTAAGATTTGGTGTGGATCATATCGACCTCAGCAAGCTGTTAATTCTGTTAAAATGGATATACACAGTCCAGGAATGTTCAGGTAATAACACGAAATGCAGAAGTCAGCATTTCATGACTTAAAAATACAATTTAAAAAGCAGGCACCCTCTTGACACACAAAGTTCACCTGCTAACACCAGTCTTCTTTGTATACTCTAGAGTACTTGGCTCTCTTCAGAATTTGCCAGAGTTTGCCAAAGCATTCAAGTGCAACAAAAACAGCAACATGGTCTCTGATAATGTTTGCCGTGTTTGGTGACCTAAAGACCAAACATGGTCTTTAGGTCCATGATACCTCTTCCCTCTAACTGCTGGAGCTCTCATGGAGGATTACAGGGATATAGAAGCTTCCCTTTGTTCTTTACTGGATGGACCATGGCTGGTGAACAGGCAGTGCAACATGCACTTCATCCAAGATGGATAATTGTCCCAAAAGAAATAATCCTCATTGGTTGTCTGCTGTTAACGTTTGTCTCTCAAACTGTAACACTGTTGTTCAATAAATCAACCCTCCTGCTCACTGGATACAATCACTCCTTCTGTTTTTTGGGTCTTTTTTACAGTTTTATTCTGTTTTTTGATTTCACATTTGCTTATCCTTTGAGCCTGGCAGTGTTTGTTTATGGGTGAATATGCAAGTTTCAGTCAAAATGCTTTACAAGTAGTAGGCAGTAGAGTGGCGGACAGAAAAATGTGCTCAACCCACTCATGCATTAGTACGCCGCCTACCCACTCACATACATGCAACAGGGCCGAACCACTGTATTGTATGTGGGACTCAGCAGGAACTCTCATAAACCTCGGCTGTTTTCAGCCTCTGTCTTGTCTGCAGAGTTTCTTTCCAGTTTTCCCATCATGGACCGTTTTAGTTTAAGTAAATTATCACACAGTCAGAATTGTGTAATACACCATATGTTGATGCCTGCTGACCAGGTTCTTGTGTTCTCTAACAGAATAGTTAACCTGCATTAGCTGCATTTTTTTCTTTTTTTTAATGTGACAAGTGATTATAAATGACTTGAGATGCCAATCTACTTATTCCAGACCTTTTTTCATAAATTTTGCTGAGCCTCCTCTGTTTCTTATGATTGTTACCAGAAGTGTGCATTTATGAAAAGAAAAAATCTGAATATACATATTAAAGAATAGTTTAACTTTTTACTTGTTGCTTCTTGTCTTTTTAAGAAGTAAAAAATAAAATGAAATCTGCACAACTCTGGCTGTTAGCTGGCTCCTGGTGACATAAGACACTTTTGGTGGCTCGCCAATAAAGGGTAAAAATATTAACTGCACCACAGAAACTCAGCTTACAAATGCTTTCTAGATTTCAAATTGACAATAAAATAACAAAACTTGATGTGAATATATTGCACACAAAATATTATGTTAGCTATGCTAGGCTAAGTTAGCAAGAGAAAAAAGTACGCCAAAATTTAGTTTTTCGATGTATCAGTAATAATAATCCATAATAATCTTGTCATTATAAAAACCATGCAATAAAATTACATGTTGTGTTCTTGATATTAAACAAGAATTGAGCTCACATCTGTCCAGTTCACACATCTAACCTTTGTTAGGTCTATGCTCACCTGATTTGAATGTAGTACTCTTTCAACACAACAGCATAGAATCTGGAGTTTTATGTTTGCACAATGGTCCAACATTGCAGTCTTGTGATTGGGAAGTTGTAGGTTTGATTCTAGTTTCCTCCTGCTACATGTCGACGTGTCTTTGGCCAAGGTACACAGGGAAAACCTTCTATTTTGAACTATTTCATCAATTTCTTGAATTTAAATTCACAGATTATCAACCGATAAATAAATATATTTAGATTCTTATGCTCTGTTAAACCACATAACTTTTTTTAGGAGATGGCACATGCTTTTTTTATTGTGTTTATCTTTCTGCCTTACTTTTTCAGTTGAATTGTATACAGTTTCCAGCAACAGCACAATACGGTCAGGAGGTGGCAGCATTGTATATGACATATTTCTGTTTCATTATCAAACATAGGGTGGTTTGCAACAGTGCGTCTTTCAACTCAATCTCTAAATCCATATCGGCCTGTTCTGGGATGTGGGAATTTATTTGTTTTCAGTACTTTATGATAATTTATCAAGTATTATTACAGTACTTTATCAAAATAACAATTGTACCTATTGTTATTTTTCTGGTTTTTTTGTGAATTCTGTGAAATCTTTTACTGGTGTATTCATAGACATTATAAACAATTGCTGAGCCAATTTCCACATTCTACAGGATTGGATAAAGGCTCATACAGTCAAACATATCCTATAATTAGAGTTTCGTTCAACATTTCTATGAGAAGCACAGGTAGTTGGATGAACACTGCTTTTATACTGCATCAATGCAATGAACCACAGTTTTCCTCTACCGTTAAAAAACATGGTTGTTCAGTAACTAAGACCTTATGATATCAAAATGTAATGGTATTTCTCTTCCAGGATAAGTCTATCAAAGTAAAACAAAGTGTAAGCTATTTTAATTATTGTAAGGTGAAGAAGGTATTTAAAGCTGGACACTTCATATAGATGTAGTTTAAAATTTGTTTTCAGATTTTCAAACTCAACTAATAAAGATGTCTCATCTGGCTGTCCAATAGCACCCAGTTATTGAAGCATTGAGGAGGCCACTATACCTTTTCAATCATTTCTGTAACTGCAGTGTGGTTTGTATCCAGTCCATGAAAAGAAATTTCTACAAGCAAACAATTTGAAGCCTGTTAATCCATTTATTTTAGTCTGGTGTGTAGCAGTAAGAAACCTAAAAATGCCGAACCAGAGTTTGCTCATTTTGGGGGCCATTGTTCTTGGTGTCTCTATGAACATGTGTGTGAAGTCCAAATTTATTTATTTATTTACTTTTTGTTTGGGGCCTGGCAGGGGCATTTCCAGTTGCACTCAAGCTAATGCACTCAGATCACAATCTGATCACAGATCACAGTCCAAAGAGTGAAAGCTAGTTTTTAAACAAATAAATTGAGGGATCTCTTGTCTCTGACTGTAGTTTATCTATAAGGAATGATAACATTGTGAATTAAAATTCTGGTGATAAAGTTTTACATTCGGAGGAAGGGATGGATGAATTGTCTGGCTATTTACCATCTTAAGTTGGTAATAAGCATCTTGATTGGCCCACATCAAAAGAACTGGTGTTACACATTGAAATGAACACAACAGGCCATAGACACAATATGTAAACAGACTGGCTTTGCAATTGTACCTTTTGGCCTTTTAATCCTGATTTAAACTTTCAACATCATTTCAACAACTCAATAACATACAATTGAAAACAGATATTTACAGAAGCTATATAAAACGACACGCATTTTTCCAAACCCAAAAGGTTGAATGAAGTCATACAATTTAAAAGTCAATTTATTCCTTATACCTACCAAATAGAAATGTTTTTACATTACATAACTTTTGCAAGTTGACCAAGATCACAAAGCAACTTTGTAGTGAAAGACAGATGTGTACAAAGTGTCTCTATAGTCATTATTAAACTATGATGCAACCACTCTGAAGGAAAGTTTCCAAGTCAAACTATAAGAAGATTATGTTGTTGGGATGGAACCGTGAATTCTACAGAGGGTTTGTAGGCTTGTTATTGGAAAGTGCATGTAAGTCACAACCATGCCCAAGGCGCATGTACCGTTTGTTTTTCTAAATCAGTTCCCGAAAGACCTAACAAAGTGAGTCTAAGGTGTTTCATAAATTAGGCTTCTCTAAAATATTCAAACAACAGTTTACTTTTTAATTAATGAAGGGACTGAAAGGCACATAGGATGACCTCTAAAGATCCCTCAGGCCGGTAACAGAGAAAAACATCAAATTAAATATTACATGGCTCACTGATTAACAGTTGTGTTTACATTTTTATTTTGATCAGTTGACAGAAGTGCAAGTCCAAGTCCCTTGTCACTGTCTAAATTTCAAAGTGAAGTGACATGTTGGGTAAAGTAGTAAGAAATAAACTTTTAAAATCCACTTTTAAAGAAAACTAATATTAGGCCTAAGTGCAAGAAGATGTTTATCTTCTACATATGAACTGTACTAACCAAATATATCTGTTGGAAATCGCTAAATATAATGTAATATAATGAGACTAGCTTAAATGATTGTAAATGCAAGTGGATGAAGATAGGAATATGCTTTACTAGAATTTAAAATAAGATATATCTGTATTTTTTATTCATAAGAATCCATTATTGATAGGCCAGCACCCATGAAAAGCTATTAATAATAACTGCCAAGTGAAAAAGTAAGATTGTTGTTATTGACAAACTTTTTTGTAACCTTTGAACTTCAAAGACAAGTCACTGAAATATATATATATATATAGCTCTGGAAAAAAGATCACTGCACTTAAACCCATTGAAACCCTCATGATTATTCATGAGTTGAAACATTAGTATTGTTGTTTCTAAATGAATATCAACTTGATTTATTCATTTATTTATTGCATTATTTGTGGTCTAAAAACATTGTATCTTTTTCGTTATTTTGACCATTTCTCATTTTCTGCAAATAAATACTAAATGTTTGCTTGGAATTTCAAAGACGTGTTGTCAGTTGTTCATAGAATAAAAGAACAATGTTCACTTTACAAAAAAAAAACATACACCTATAAAAAGTAAAATCAAGAAAACTGATGATTTTAAGTGGTCTCCTAATTTTTTCCAGAGCTGCATATAAAAGCACAAGCCTGTTTTTATATATTTGTGTTTTAATGTGAAAAATCATCTATCAGAAAGTGTTAAAAATCTAAAATGTTTATCTACTCCAGGGGACATTTTTTATGACATCATCAGAGATAGACAGAGCAAACAAGGAAACGTGCACACACACACACACACACACACACGCACTTAAGGAGAATTTACTGAGATCAATCAAGCATGTTTCACAGACAAAACCATCAAGAAGTATAGAAAACCAATAAAATATCTTAAAGAAAATCACTAAGTGATGCTGGGCATGCATGCCGGAGGCAAGAGAAAAGTAAAAAATCAACTTTAATACACAGACGTTAGTTATGATGCACATTAACATTTATTGCAACTAAAATCTTCCAAATTCAAGATTTTAGTTAGTCTTTCTCTGAGTCAGCCTTCTAGCTCAGCTACTCTGCAGTCTCTAGAAAAGGACAAGCATAAACCTGACAAACTAATTATATGTGATCTTTGGAAAACATGCTGCCATGTAAAGGGAAATATACTTTTTCTTTCTTTCTTTTTCATAGAGGGAGTAGTATGAACAACTATCCTTGAAGATAAAATTGCATTGTTGCTGCAGCTGCTTTTCCATTGTATTTATAGCTCAACCACACCAGGAAAAAATTACCAATATAATAACTTAATCTGACTTTGTTGCAGAGACAAATATTTTAGCTAATCACATGATAAATATCTTAATAGCTCTTGTATAGCCTAATCAGTAGCTCAAACATGGGTTAGCAATACTTTACATTATGCATTTATTTCCTCTCAAAATCTCCTAACACAATTGAGCTGATGTTTTTATAGCAAAAGCATTACGTTAGAAACAGTACAGTGCTTTTGGGTACCTCTGTTCTGGGACCAGAGTAGGATGGCTGAGTTCATTTTGAATGATCTATTTTCTAGTTCACATTTAGCTGTTAACAGGTAGTGTACATAACTATACTTTGTTCTCATCGTCACTTGAAATTTGTCTTTAAATTTTTTCAGTATGATTATTGATGAACCCGTCATGGGAAAAAAAGGAGACTTTGATGATCATAGTTACTGATTTATTATTGTAAATATGAAGTTAGTTTGTCTGTTTAGGCTTCTATCAATTAACGACAATGCATTTTATAACTTTTATTTATTTTATTTTTTTGTATAAATAACTAAATCTCAATTGTGTTATCCCTAAAAGCATAATAAGTTGTTTTTTTTTATGTTGTTAGTTCCAACCAGGGCCGTCCCACATGTCTGATTGGTCAATATGAAGGTAGGGCACCCTAGTGTGGGTTATATTCATGAACAAAACCCGTTTCTGGGGTGGCTCTTCTCTCGCTCTATCCAGCCAGATAAAAATGTCACCAGGTGCAACAGTTCTTACTCTGATAGGGCTAATAGAAGCATGTGTCACAATGGGGGAGCCAGCTTCTCTCTGCCAGATACGGGGGAGTCCAGAGTTTCCTGTACTGTCTAAGGAAGGAGACGTGATGATCGGAGGTGCCTTTTCCATCCACAGCAAAATCACGCAACCTTCATTGTCCTTTACAGAGAGACCAACGGCTTATAAATGTAGCAGGTGATTTTGAGCTCTAAGCAATGTGTTACATGATTTTCTTCTCTTTAGTAAACAGAATATTGCACTTTGCTATTTTTCTTTCAGTATTAACCAAAGGGAGTTTCGATTTGCCCAGTCAATGATATTTGCAATTGAGGAAATAAACAATAAAATGGATCTACTTCCCAATATTTCTATCGGATATCGGATTTATGACAACTGTGCATCAACATTATCCTCAATGCGAGCAGCGATGGCTCTGATGAATGGCCATGAACTGACTTTGGGAAATAGCTGCTCTGGTCTGTCAGCAGTTCATGCTATCATTGGAGAGTCTGAATCTTCTTCAACCATTGTCCTTTCTCGCACTACTGGACCCTTTCAAATTCCAGTGGTAAGAGTGATCCTAATCAGTTTTCATGTCTTTTTGATCTTTATTGTGCAGTTTTCTGTTCTGTTCGTCTGTCAACAGATAAGTCATTCTGCCACCTGCGAGTGTTTGAGCAGTAGGAAAGAGTTTCCCGCTTTCTTTCGAACCATTGTCAGTGATCTATATCAAAGCCGTGCCCTTGCGCAGCTTGTCAAACACTTTGGCTGGACCTGGGTCGGAGCAATCAACAGTGACAACGATTATGGCAACAATGGGATGGCCATATTTCTTTCTGCAGCGCAAGAGGAAGGAGTTTGTGTGGAGTACACAGAGAAATTCGACAGAGCAGAGCCGGAGAAACTCCTGAAGGTGATAGAGGTGATAAAAAAGAGCACCGCTCGGGTGATTGTTGGCTTTCTTTCCCATGTGGAAATGAATAACTTGCTAGAGCAGTTGAGTCTCCACAACATCACGGGACACCAGTTCATCGGTGTGGAGGCCTGGATCACTGCGGACAGCCTTGTGACTCCCACTAGCTTTAGTGTGCTGGGAGGTGCACTAGGCTTTGCAGTGCAAAAGGCCAACATCAGTGGCCTGGAGGATTTTCTAGTTAGAGATTTCTGGGAAACAGAATTTCTGTGCAATGAGACAAACAGTGAAAGTGTTTCAAGAACTTGCAAAGAGAATCCAGATCTGTTTCAGCTTAAAGGTCATGATGATGATTTGGAGATGTTGAGGTACCCCACTAATATTTACAAAGCCATCTATGCAGTAGCTCATTCTCCACAGCATATTGAAGTGTTCAGACAAAAAGGGTGTGATAAGGCTCTGGAGATCAAACCATGGGAGGTAAAATAATAATAATAAAAACACTGGAGACTGGAATGAGTGTCTTTATATACATGTATATAAAGTAATCCTGACAAAAAGTGATGTCTACTCCATTTTAGGTGGTGGAGGCACTAAAGCATGTAAACTTCACTATTAAGAATGGAGAAAGCGTGTGGTTTGATAATACTGGAGCAGCTGTCAACAGATATGAGTTGGTGAACTGGCAGCTTGGATCAGACGGATCCATTCTATTTAAACCCGTTGGTTACTATGATGCCTCCCTGCCCTCTGACAAAGGGTTTTCTCTTAACACAGAGGCCATTATATGGTCTGGAGGAGGCAAAGAGGTAAAGATCTAATAATTCAATATTGGTTAGAAAATTTGAACAAACTTTAACCATGAGTAACATTTTATGTTTGTCTGTTTAAAGCTACCTGTGTCGGTTTGCAGTGAAAGCTGTCATCCAGGAACCCATAAAGTCCTTCAAAAGGGAAAGCATGTGTGCTGCTTTGACTGTGTGCCGTGTCCAGCTGGAGAGTTTAGCAACACGACAGGTAACACAGTCCTAATTCACACCAACATTCATGCACACTCTACCTGCTTAAGCGTGTGTATCATGTTAAAATTAGCAGCTATGCAGTCAGTTATTAATGTTATTAGAATGTATCTGATGTAAATAGAATGATATCACTTTTTGTTACAGATTCTATTGACTGCAAAAAGTGCCCTGAAGCATATTGGTCCAATCAGAACAGAGATGCATGTTTACCCAAAAACATTGAGTTTCTTTCTTTCACTGAGGTTATGGGCAAAATACTGGTGGTTTTTACTATGTTTGGTTTGCTGCTAACTTTAATAGTAGCCACACTGTTTTTAGTCAATAAGGACACTCCACTGGTGAAAGCAAACAACTCTGAGCTCAGCTTCCTGTTGCTGTTCTCCTTGTCTCTGTGTTTCTTGTGTTCTTTAACCTTTATCGGCCAGCCCACTCAGTGGTCCTGCATGCTGCGGCACACAGCGTTTGGCATCACCTTCGTCCTCTGCATCTCTTGTATTCTCGGGAAAACATTAGTGGTTCTAATGGCCTTTAAAGCCACACTTCCAGGCAACAATGTGATGAAATGGTTTGGGCCTGCACAGCAGAGACTCACTGTTTTGTTTTTCACGTTTATACAGCTCATAATTTGCATCCTATGGTTAACAATAAAATCCCCCTTTCCTTACAAAAATATGAATTACTATAAGGAGAAGATCATCCTGGAATGCGCTCTGGGATCACCTGTTGGCTTTTGGGCTGTGTTAGGATACGTTGGATTCCTTGCCTTGCTATGTTTTGTCCTGGCTTTCTTAGCCAGAAAGCTGCCAGATACCTTCAATGAGGCCAAACACATCACCTTCAGTATGTTAATTTTCTGTGCGGTCTGGCTCACCTTCATCCCAGCGTATGTCAGCTCTCCTGGAAACCTCACGGTGGCTGTGGAAATATTTGCTATCTTAGCGTCAAGTTATGGGATACTGTTTTGTATATTTGCACCAAAATGCTTTATCCTTGTCCTGAGACCAGACCTGAACACAAAGAAACACCTGCTGGGAAAAACACAACGATAGTTAGTTTCATATAATATAGTCTCTCCTAGACTTAAAAAAAAAAAAATCACTTTATTCATTTATGTTTTAGAACTTGTATATTTATTCACAAACATTGAAACAATGTGACCAATTTTTATGTAAAAATATAGCATATTTTCACAGATACAACTATCTTTGAAAATAAATAAAAACCTTAAGATGCACTGGAGTCAACATAATGACTCAATACATTTCCATGATAATTTGAAAACGGGATTTTTGACTATTATCCCAGTGGCAGAGATTTACATTTTAAATAGTCTATAACCCTTTGCACTCTGGAGGTGGTAAATCTGCGTAGTGTCTGACCACACAATAGGATCTTGGGGTGTGCTTGTGAGATTTTCTGGAGACACTGAGTCTGAACAAATGGATTCCAGCGCATGAGGACATAGACGGTACCAGGTCCTGAAGAGGAACTGAGGTGGAAAGCATCCATCCATCCATCCATCTTCTGTTCACCCTTGTCCCTAATGGGATCAGGAGGGTTGCTGGTGTCTATCTCCAGCTACGTTCCAGGCGAGAGCCGGGGTTCAACCTGGACAGGTCGCCAGTCTGTCGCAGGGCGACACACAACCATTCACACACACACTCACACCTAGGGAGAATATAGAGACCAATTAACCTGACAGTCATGTTTTTGGACTGTGGGAGGAAGCCGGAGAACCCGGAGAGAACCCACCATGCACAGGGAGAACATGCAAACTCAGAAAGACCCCGGAACGGGAATCGAACCCAGGACCTTCTTGCTGCAAGGCAACAGCTCTACCAACTGCCCCACTGTGCAGCCCAGTTGAAAGCATGCATGTAATAATAACTGGACGATGCATATGTTGTGGGGAGGGAACCCAGATATGGTGTTGTGACCTGTTATCCAGTGCCCTAAAACAAAGCAAGGCTTCCAGAGGTCGGCATGTAATCTTCTACGATTGGGACAGGATTTCTTCATGATTTGGTGGCGGTAACTTTGGCTGAAGTTTGAAATAAAATCTTAACTGTTCAATTAAGTCTGGTCTGCAGAGCTTTTGTTCCCAAAGCGTCACCACATCAGCACTTTTAAAGTATGCACCACATCTGGCTCGTTTTGTGGATGCAGATTTATCTGAGTCATTCACTAAAGTTGATTTTTTGACACTCTCTGTGAGCCTTAATGTATAGGAAAATATACATTAAAACAATTAAGTAAAAACTGAAACATTGCTTCAATTGCATTAATTTCATTAAACTTTGTCTTATATGATAGCCAATTTTAGAAACAACTAGATTTCTATGCGTTTTCTATCAAAGCACAATATTCTCAGACAATAACATAATGACGAGCTCCAGTCACAGCCATCCCACTTTTTCTGATTGGGTGATAAAAAGATAGAGTCTTGTCATCAGCTACTTTAATAAGCAACCACATTGACTTGTGAGACTCTTCCCAGAAAGAAAACACCAAGATAAACATGTCCTCCATACTCGGAGTCTTTATTTTTATCAGCCTCCTGTTGGCATGCAATGCAATCTGGGAGACTGATTCTCTCTGCCAGATTCGGGGACGTCCAGAATTTCCTCTTCTGTCTCAAGAGGGAGACGTGACAATTGGAGGTGTTTTTTCAATCCACAGCAAAATCACACAACCGTCACTTTCCTTTACAGAGAGACCAGCAATACTTGCGTGCACCGGGTAATTCTGAACTTTGCACAAAATATTGGATCAACTTTTTGAATTTGTGAATAGAGTTTCGCATTGTGCTTTTCTATTCTCAGTATTAACCAAAGGGAGTTTCGCTTTGCTCAGACAATGATATTTGCTATTCAAGAAATTAATGAAAATGATGATCTACTTCCCAATATTTCTATCGGATATCGGATTTATGACAACTGTGCATCAACATTATCCTCAATGCGAGCAGCGATGGCTCTGATGAACGGCCATGAACTGACTTTGGGAAATAGCTGCTCTGGTCTGTCAGCGGTTCATGCTATCATTGGAGAGTCTGAATCTTCTTCAACCATTGTCCTTTCTCGCACTACTGGACCCTTTCAAATTCCAGTGGTAAGAGTGATCCTACTCAGTTTTCATGTCTTTTTGATCTTTATTGTGCAAGTTTCTGTTCTGTTCGTCTGTCAACAGATAAGTCATTCTGCCACCTGCGAGTGTTTGAGCAGTAGGAAGGAGTTTCCCGCTTTCTTTCGAACGATTGCGAGTGATCTATATCAAAGCCGTGCCCTGGCACAGCTTGTCAAACACTTTGGCTGGACCTGGGTCGGAGCAATCAACAGTGACAGCGATTATGGCAACAATGGGATGGCCATCTTCCTTTCTGCGGCCCAAGAGGAAGGAGTTTGTGTGGAGTACACAGAGAAATTCGACAGAGCAGAGCCGGAGAAACTCCTGAAGGTGATAGAGGTGATAAAAAAGAGCACCGCTCGGGTGATTGTTGGCTTTCTTGCCCATGTGGAAATGAATAACCTGCTAGAGCAGTTGAGTCTCCACAACATCACTGGACACCAGTTCATCGGTGTGGAGGCCTGGATCACTGCGGACAGCCTTGTGACTCCCACTAGCTTTAGTGTGCTGGGAGGTGCACTAGGCTTTGCAGTGCAAAAGGCCAACATCAGTGGCCTGGAGGATTTTCTAGTTAGAGATTTCTGGGAAACAGAATTTCTGTGCAATGAGACAAACACGGAGACAAGTCAAAAACCTTGCAAAGCCAATCAGGATTTAATGGAGCTCAGTGGTAATGATGATGATGTGGAAGAGCTAAGGTACTCCAGTAATATCTATAAAGCTGTCTATGCCATATCACATTCTCTGCACAGCATCTTGAAGTGTTCAGAGATTCAAGGATGTAAAAAAACTGTGGAAATTAAGCCATGGGAGGTATAAAAATAAATCATTACTCTTGTACTGTGTGGACTCTAGGTGTAAAACCAACCATGTTGAAATAAGCAGGTGTTGATTGCTCTTTAGGTAGTAGAGGCTCTAAAGAACGTGAACTTCACTGTTAAGAATGGAGACAGAGTGTGGTTTGATCAAACTGGAGCTGCCGTTGCCAGGTATGAGGTGGTGAACTGGCAACGTGGAACAGATGGATCGGTTCAGTTTAGACCTGTTGGCTACTATGATGCTTCACTACCCTCTGGCCAAAGGTTTATTCTTAACACAGACGCTATAATGTGGCCAGGGGGGACAAAAGAGGTAAAGATTTTTTCTTGACAATAAAATCTGATCATCCTTGTAAAAATATTTAATAAAATCCTTTTTTTTTATTATTATGTTTATTATTACAGCTACCTGTGTCAGTTTGCAGTGAAAGCTGTCATCCAGGAACCCATAAAGTCCTTCAAAAAGGAAAACCCGTGTGCTGCTTTGACTGTGTGCCGTGTCCAGTTGGAGAATTTAGCAACACGCCAGGTACCACAGACATAAATCACAGTAATATGTGCACACAATTTGCCTGCCGCAGTGTGTGCATTATGTTGAAACTAGCGATGATACAGTCATTTGTAAATATTGTTAGAGTGCGACTTATTGAACTGCAATAATAATAAAAAAACAACATTATTTTTGTTACAGATTCTATTGACTGCAAAAAGTGCCCTGAAGCATATTGGTCCAATCAGAACAGAGATGCATGTTTACCAAAAGAAATTGAGTTTCTCTCTTTCACTGAGGTTATGGGCAAAATACTGATATTTTTCACTTTGTTCGGTGTTGTGCTGACTTTAATAGTAGCCACACTGTTTTTAGTCAATAAGGACACTCCACTGGTGAAAGCAAACAACTCTGAGCTCAGCTTCCTGTTGCTGTTCTCCTTGTCTCTGTGTTTCTTGTGTTCTTTAACCTTTATCGGCCAGCCCACTCAGTGGTCCTGCATGCTGCGGCACACAGCGTTTGGCATCACCTTCGTCCTCTGCATCTCTTGTATTCTCGGGAAAACATTAGTGGTTCTAATGGCCTTTAAAGCCACACTTCCAGGCAACAATGTGATGAAATGGTTTGGGCCTGCACAGCAGAGACTCACCGTTTTGTTTTTCACGTTTATACAGCTCATAATTTGCATCCTATGGTTAACAATAAAATCCCCCTTTCCTTACAAAAATATGAATTACTATAAGGAGAAGATCATCCTGGAATGCGCTCTGGGATCACCTGTTGGCTTTTGGGCTGTGTTAGGATACGTTGGATTCCTTGCCTTGCTATGTTTTGTCCTGGCTTTCTTAGCCAGAAAGCTGCCAGATACCTTCAATGAGGCCAAACACATCACCTTCAGTATGTTAATTTTCTGTGCGGTCTGGCTCACCTTCATCCCAGCGTATGTCAGCTCTCCTGGAAACCTCACGGTGGCTGTGGAGATATTTGCTATCTTAGCGTCAAGTTATGGGATACTGTTTTGTATATTTGCACCAAAATGCTTTATCCTTGTCCTGAGACCAGACCTGAACACAAAGAAACACCTGCTGGGAAAAACACAACGATAGTTAGTTTCATATGATACACAGTCGTTTCTTTGCTTTCACAAATTTTGCAGTTTCTTCATGTTATACTGGCTGTATATCTTTTCACAAAAAAGATGAATAGATCTCTTTTTTTGTAATGTGAAATGTACTGTAATGCTACAAAAATATTTTGTAATGTACACAATATTTTATTTTATTATTTCACAGCTGGTTGTAGTTGAAGGTCTTCCATTATAAAAAATACTTGATGATATATTTCTTTGTGTTTTGTAAAACATTATCATAAGACTGTAAACAATTTTTTTTAATAAACCTTAAAGCCTAGATAGATCAGAATACTCTACAAAACCAGTGTCATATATAAAATAACACGGGTAATTTTTTTGTTCCTCTATTTAACTACAACATGGAGTAATGATGGGAAACTGTCTGCTTTTGCTGAATAACCCTGACAATCTCACAGCCACCGAGAATTACAAAAAGAGGAAAACAGATACACCAAGCCACAAAATATCCACAACCCTGGCAAAATTAGGGCTGAAAGAATGTTTTCATTTTACAAAAAAATATTTCTTCTGGCTGAAAGTAACATAAGTGTCTTGGAGTGGCCTAAACAAAGTCCTGACATGAATCATGAGGGAAATGAATCTTTAAAGAATGCCTTGAAACTTCTTTTTACAAAGACATACGATGAATTATATCAGTGGAACATTTTGAAAAGCTGGTCAACAATTATAAAAGATTTTTCGGTCATCAGAAAATAGAGTGTAAATAATTTTTTTCTGTTAATAAAATGTGGATGTAAACAATTGATACTTTTTTTAAAAGACTCCTTTGGCATCCTGTTCTTATATTTTGGTAGGTGGAGGGTTGCATGTCCTTCTAACATTTAAACAGCTTTCCTGGTTGAATGAAAAAATAATTTAACATTTAAATATTCCACAAATATGAATAATGCAATAATTATCTAAATTGCATGAAAAATACCAAATATAATCACTTTTTTTTTCTCAATTAGATTGAAGAACTGAATTTATCGAATTAAAAAATGTAAACAAGTGAGATTGTCTTAACACTTACTGCTTAACTTGAATTGTATTTTCTAAAATGAATCGGAAGCCAACAAAAGAAGATTTGAGTCGTGGCCTCTTGCCCGTTAGAATTGTAGTCAATACCTTCTTACCTGTTCTAGACACTCAATACATTCCTGGCAGATTCTAAACACGGTGCAGAAAAAAACAAAACAAAAAAAAAAGTTAGGAGTCAAATTACAAAGATTGTGTTTTCTCAGAGGAACCTGGGTAGATCAGTAGACTTAACAAAGTAGAATTATGTTCTGTTTTTATTTTAGTGTTTCCAAAGCCTTCAATTAAGCTATTTGTTTAGTCAGTCAGGTTACTTGTTAAACTAGGGATTTAATTGTTTCTGATGAGGACACAGTCAATGTGAAAAGCACACTTTCTGTAAAGTCCATGATTTCACAACACATCTGTACTCAATGCAGTTGACTAAAACTGTGTTAATGTTACAACGTGTAATGAAGGCAAAGTGGAAAAACTTAAGAAAAGTACAAAAAAAACCCTCCTTAAATATGTTTTAGCATACTCGTACGTATCTCTAAAAGAAAGCCTGCTTTTGGAAGTATCTTTTTACAGTGACTCATAGAGTCATGATTGAATCACAAGTTGTTATGGAAAAATTGCTAAATAAATTGTGATTTGTTAAAAAAAAAAAAAGTCTCTAAAACAAGTAATGCTATTCTTTTCTAGTCTTGATTTAGCACCTTGGAAATATTTCATGTGAAATCAAATATAAATGAATTATGACATGATTTGATGAGGATCATCATCATCATCATCATCATCATCATCATCATCATCATCATCATCATCATCCTGAGTATAAGTACAAAGCCCATCCTCTTACAGAAAGAAATCACCTGGACACTTATAGAAGAAGTTGCTAGGACTGAATAAAGATGGGTGATTGGATTTGCGTAATATTTCTGTTGATTGTCATTCTGCGATTCTTTAAGGCGGAGAACGACAGTGCCTGTGAGATGTACGGAAGCCCAGAGGGTTCTCTCTTATCAAAGGAAGGCGATATCATTATTGGTGGGGCTTTTTCCGTCTATAGTCAAACCTCGGTGCCCTCACTCTCACAATTCGAAACACCAAAACCTTTCAAATGCTCCAGGTAAAGCTCACTTTTATTTTGCAATTTTATTTCGTGTCCACGAATTTTTGTCCTCCTTTGTTTCAGGATCAATCTCAGAGAATTTCGTTTTGTGCAAACAATGATATTTGCCATTGAAGAAATTAACAACAGCAGCGAACTGCTCCCCGATGTTTCAGTTGGGTACAGGATATTTGATAGTTGCGGTTCAACGCTGCCTTCAACGCGGGCAGCAATGGGTCTGATGAACGGAGAGGAAAACACCTGGAGTAAAAACTGTTCTTCTGTTCAGGCCATCATCGGAGCCTCCGAATCCTCCTCAACAATTGCAATGCAACAGATTTCAGGGGTTTTCCAAATACCTATGGTAAATATAATTTATTTTCATGATATTTCATATCATGAAAATAGAAATTCTAGAAAAGCTGCTCTGAGATGCAATTTTAGTACTGCTATGGCTGTTTGCTGTGAAGAAAGTAAGATTTAAGTTTGACGCTCAGAGCTTTTATCATGCCAGACAAACCTCATACAAAATCTATTACTTTAATTTCTTATGGTTTCTGATTTTTCTCTGTCTTGTTTCCAATAGATAAGTCACTTTGCAACATGTGCTTGCCTCAGTAACAGAAAGGAGTATCCCTTTTTCTTCAGAACCATTCCCAGTGACTACTATCAGAGCAGAGCGCTGGCCAAACTGGTAATACACTTTGGCTGGACGTGGTTGGGGCAGCGACAATGACTACGGTAACAACGGGATGGCAACTTTTATTGAAGCCGCGAATCAGGAGGGGATTTGTGTCGAATACTCTGAAGCCATCTCAAGGACTGGCTCCAGAGAGAATGTGGAGAGGGTTGTCAGAGTGATCCGCAGAGGTACATCCAGTGTTTTAGTTGCATTCCTGGCCCAGGGTGAAATGGACGTTCTGCTCGAGGAAGTTCTGACCCACAATTTAACTGGGTTGCAGTGGGTCGGCAGTGAGTCCTGGATCACAGCAAATTACTTGGCTAAGAAAAGGTACGCTGGGATTTTAACCGGGTCGCTGGGCTTTGCGATAAGAAAGGCAAAAATCACAGGGCTGCAAGATTTTCTCTTGAAGGTGAACCCAAGTCAGGAGCCCCAGAGCAACCTGCTGAGAGA
Source organism: Gambusia affinis (assembly GCF_019740435.1). Classification (NCBI taxonomy): domain Eukaryota; kingdom Metazoa; phylum Chordata; class Actinopteri; order Cyprinodontiformes; family Poeciliidae; genus Gambusia; species Gambusia affinis. The sequence goes on from NC_057873.1 coordinate 24,334,044, forward strand.
GTTCTGGGAAACAACATTTGGGTGCAGTTTCCAGTCCGGTACGCCTGGCACAAAATTATGTTCTGGCTTTGAGAGACTTCAAGATGCAGATAACGCTTTCACAGATGTGTCAGAGCTGAGGATATCCAACAACGTGTACAAGGCTGTGTATGCTGTTGCTCATGCCTTGCATAGTTTGCTAAAATGTGGACCAAGTGGTGACTCGGTGTCTCACTCGTGCATCTTAAAATATCTTTCAGAACAAAGACAGGTGAAAGCATATCTTGGAAAAATGAATGGCTGCTTTTGTTTTGTTGTTTTATTTACTTTAGTTTATTTTTTTTAGTTGAAATATCAGGGTTTTCATTTATTTATTCTTTTTGTAAATTGGTGCACTGTTGTTTCTTGTTTCTCTGCGGACAGGTTGCAGAACAGCTCCAGAAGGTAAATTTTACGCTACAGTCTGGGGAGCAAGTGTATTTTGATGACAATGGGGATCCCGCAGCAACCTATGAGCTGGTGAACTGGCAGAGAAACAATGCAGGAGACGTTGTGTTCACGACTGTAGGGAAGTATGATGCTTCACAACCAAACTGGAACCAGTTTACCATGAACAAAGTGAAAATAACATGGGCCGCAGAATCCTGGGAGGTAGAAATCAATGTTTGACTATTGTTGACGATTACTTGGTAGCACTTTATTTGAAGGGGTGCGCATAAGACTGACATTACATGTGTCATGAACATGAAGGAGTCTTCATGAATGTTTGTGACTGTTGAAGTGTCATTCGGTAAATAATGACACTGTTATTGCAGAGTTGATACTTTTAATGGGCAGTTAGTACAAATTTTAATAGAACTTTGCATTTAAAGGGTCAATGTTGACCAAATAATGCAAATCGTTTACACTTTTAATGCAACTTTAATGCAACTTTGCATTTAAAGTGTCACCATTTACTGAATGAAATAATATAAATCTTTTTCTGTAGAATATTTGGTGATTACAAATTGAAGCAATGATTGTTAAACTATTATTTGCAAAAAGACAAAATATCTCAAAAATTGCCCAGCAGTTTAGCTGTTGAAAAATATATATTCTCAACTTATATAGACTTTCTTATGCTTTGTTAAATGTGCAATCCTCAAGGTATCAACATTTTTGATTAAATCACATATATGAAAGTAAGTTCAAGTCAGTTATATTTATTTCAGGTTGAATTTTGCTGTTGTTCCAGAAGCCGCTGTCTGTCTGCAGTGAGAACTGTCTGCCAGGTTTCCGTCAGGCGATAATCAAAGGCAAACCCATCTGCTGCTTCTCCTGCGTTCCCTGCGCTGGCGGAGAAATCAGCAACACCAACAGTGAGCAACAAAATGTATTTCTACTTTCTGCTTTTAATTTAATGAGAGAACCCAGGTTGCTATGTAAAACCTCTACCGTATTTTTGGGACTATAAGTCGCTACTTTTTTCCCCACACTTTGCACCATGCAGCTTGTAGCCTGGTGCGGCTTTTCTGTGGCTTCTTCTTTAACCACCAGGGGGCTCTTTAGCAGGAAGTGAATCATTGGAAGTCAAAATAGGAATTCAAAAGTGAAAGCGCTGATTTTCATTTAGAATACATGCTAGGAGCAGGCATGACGGACAAATGTTTTCAAACTCATACCCTGTCATCTTGGAAACAACACAAAGACGTTCATGTGATGCAGATTTTCAGCTGCAGGCTATCGATCTGGCAGTACAGATCGTAAGCCGCTGCACGTAAACTCAACATGAACGATGGAGGGCAGCGTCCTTAATAGCAGATTTATTAAGGACGCTGCCCTCTGTTTCGTCCTTGTGGAAAACCGAGAGCAGCGGAGATACCAGCAGCTTATAGCCTGGTGCAGCTTATATATGTACATTTCCAGTTTAAAAAAAACAACAAAAAACTTTGTGCGTGCGGCTTATAGCACCCCAGAGGTCATGTATGACTGAAGTAAAGGAGTTTTATTGAGTCCATGAACAAATGTGTATTAGTGTAAATTATTTCTAATCTTAGATGTCAGAGACGGCAAAGTGGAGATTTTTGTACATCTAACAGACTATATGAGAAGAAGATTTTACCGGAAAATACGGTACTTCTTTTACAAATGGCGCATTTCACAGAGTCAACTTGTTTTTTTCTTTTCGTTTTTCCTGATCAGATTCTGCAGAGTGCTCTCGGTGTCCGTCGGAGTACTGGTCGAATGTCGACCACAGCAAATGTGTTCCAAAGGTGATTGAGTTCCTGTCATTTGGAGAGACTATGGGGGCCCTCCTGACTGCCTTCTCGCTGAGCGGAGCCACTTTAACACTCGTGGTCTTGTGCGTGTTTTTCCGGTTTCGCCACACGCCACTCGTCAAAGCCAGTAATTCTGAGCTGAGCTTCCTGCTCCTCTTCTCCTTGACTCTGTGTTTCCTCTGCTCTCTGGCTTTCATCGGCCAGCCCACTGAGTGGTCCTGCATGCTGCGTCACACAGCTTTTGGCGTAGCTTTTGCTCTGTGCATCTCATGCATTCTTGCTAAAACGATAACCGTGGTGATGGCCTTTAAAGCTAAAAGACCAGCAAACAGGTTTCCTCAGTGTTCAGCTCCACTTCAGAGAACCAGCGTCGTTGGGTGTACTTTAATACAAGTGCTTATTTGTGTGATATGGTTAGCTTTTGCTCCGCCATTTCCAGAAAAGAATACAGTTTATGCCAGTGAAAAGATTATTCTAGAGTGTGATTTAGGATCATCTGTGGCGTTTTGGGTTGTGATGGCATATATAGGATTTCTGGCCCTGCTGTGCTTTATCTTGGCTTTTTTAGGCCGGAAGTTACCTGATAACTTTAATGAAGCTAAATTCATAACCTTCAGCATGCTGATATTTAGTGCTGTCTGGCTCACATTCATCCCAGCATACATCAGCTCTCCTGGTAAGTTTACTGTGGCGGTAGAGATATTTGCAATCCTAGCCTCAAGCTTTGGTTTGCTTTTTTGTATTTTTGCACCAAAATGTTACATTTTACTACTGCAACCTGAGAGGAATACTAAAAAACATTTGATGGGACGAAATCAGTCAAAAGCACAATGAAACAATAGTTGGAGTGTTACAAACAAGAGTTATTTTAGTAAACTTTCCTTAAATACTAACCACGTAGACTGATTATAACAGTGGTTCCCAAAGATTTTCTGGGCCCTCATATGGATTATAATAAAATCCCCCTCAAAAAAGAAAAAAAATAAATAAATCAACTGGGCACACACATCATTCAACCAGACATGAACCTAAACGCATATTTTGTTTTCAAACTCCACTGAAGTTTATTTCACACTTCAGGATGCAACAAAACTACAAACCATCTTTACAGTGAAACACTTTTGTGTAACTGTTTTTTGTTGTTGTTTTTTTCATTCATCCATACTGCTTCCCACACCCCCCCTGCAATGGCACTGCACCCCCTATAGGGGGCGCGCCCCACACTTTGGGAACCACTGGACTATAAAATTATATTAAGTACATTGCATCCATTACACTTATTGGCTGTCATCACATACATATGACAGATTAATACGGTTAAATTTTATTGCTGTGGCATAATCTAACAGAAAGAAATTTATATAATCTCATATTTAATTATCTAAATAGTTCAGCAAATTAATATCCCACAACTTTGGGGCATTTATCGATTTGCAATTTCCGTCTTGTATGAATTTCATACTGGTATTCTAATACAATACACACAGTGGCACAGTTGGTAGCAGCCCAGGCTCCAGATGAATTTAGCGCTGGTGGGCAGCATGGCTGTTTTTTTGGATGGCAGCAGGAGTCAGGCTTTTTGTTCAACATAAATGCACAAATAAAGCTTTATGTAAAATGAAAACAACATTTTGTTAACGTAAAATACACTAAAACGATATGTTAGTGTCCATGAATCACCAGAAAATGCTGAGGAATTATGCTCAGATTAGCATAAACGTTAGATCAGATGTTGTTGATGTCTCAGAATCTCATTTGTCCTCATTATAAATTTAAGTTTCTGTGTTTGCGTTTGGACTTGGCATTGTTTTTGCACCAGAGGAAAGAAGACTTTCTATGCAATTTCAAGGTTGCTCTGAAATTTCTTTGAAGTATTTTATGTGCTATATGCTTTCTGTAATTATATACACATTTACAGACATATATAAATAATTTTTTTTAGCTTCATTTATATGGAGGACTCTGTGGTGAGTGGGCTTCTGTATTCTAAGTTGCATTTATATAATCCTAGATCCAACCTATGCAGGCACACTTAGTATAAAAATATTGCTTTTAAAATGATCCATTCAAGTAATTAAATACAAATGGTGAAAATAGGCATCGATTTTAAAAGATCTTGAAAGACAACATATTAAAGTACATATAGAAATTGGATTAAAATCTGTGTTTCAACTTTATGGATTTAAAGTAGTGTAGAAAAAATTATGAATACTAAAAAAAACAGCAAGTGAATTGGAAGTTGCTTGCATCATCGTCGTTCTGATTGGATTAGAGGACCTGAGGCATCATCATCTCCTCCAGAAGTATAAAGCGCAACCTCATAGAGAAGCCATTTTTCAGTGAATCGGAGAGACAGAGTGATTCTGGGTTGTCCTTTCCTCCTTTTTTTTTAAACATGTGGAAAAATATCTGCATAATTCTGATGTTTGTAGTTATTACTAGAGGATTTGCACAGGACGAAGCAGCTTTCTGTGAAACGCTGGGGAGCCGAGAGCTTCCTCTGATGTCTAAGGAGGGAGATATTGTTATAGGAGGAGCTTTTTCCCTTCACAGCCAAACCTCAAAGCTTTTACTCTCCTGGACGGAGTCGCCAGAACCTCTCATGTGCTCCAGGTACTGGTTTGCAGATTTCTGTTCTTGTTTTAACTAGCTGTTTGAACTCTGACAAAAACGCATAAACTTCAACGTGTCTTTTTCCAGAATTAACTTGAGGGAATTCCGGTTTGCTCAAACAATGGTGTTTGCCATTGAGGAAATTAACAACAGCAGCTCTCTACTGCCTAATGTCTCACTTGGTTATAAGATATTCGACAGCTGCGCTTCCACGTTGCCTACGACCCGTGCAGGAATGGGCTTGATGAACGGAGAGGGGAGGACTTTTGAAAAAAACTGCTCCGGCCAGTCGTCCGTTCAAGCCGTAGTTGGAACCTCTGAGTCTTCTACCACCATTGTGTTGTTACAAATTTCAGGGATTTTCCAAATACCAGTGGTAAATGCTTACACTTATTTAGTACCAGTGGGACTCAAGTCAAGAAAGTTCATGATTAACTTATCAAATAAATTAGATTGTGGTAACATATTTCAGAAGATCTGCAGGCCTAACACATTCATGTAACAATATCGCAAGTAAGAAAGCATCTCTGAACATGCCAATGTTTGTGTGTCACTCTCTTTTCCTCTAGGTCAGTCACTTTGCAACATGTGCTTGCCTCAGTAACAGAAAGGAGTATCCCTTCTTCTTCAGAACCATTCCCAGTGACTACTATCAGAGCAGAGCGCTGGCCAAACTGGTGAAACACTTTGGCTGGACATGGGTTGGGGCAGTAAGGAGCGACAATGACTACGGCAACAACGGGATGGCAACTTTTATTGAAGCCGCGAATCAGGAGGGGATTTGTGTCGAATACTCTGAAGCCATCTCAAGGACTGGCTCCAGAGAGAATGTGGAGAGGGTTGTCAGAGTGATCCGCAGAGGTACAGCCAGTGTTTTAGTTGCATTCCTGGCTTATGATGAGATGGATGTTATGCTGGAGGAAGCTTTGAGTCAAAACCTGACTGAGTTACAGTGGGTCGGCAGTGAATCCTGGATTACATCGGCTCATTTGGCTCAGAAAAGGTACTCTGGCATACTAAGCGGGTCGCTGGGCTTTGCAATAAGAAAGGCAAAAATCACAGGCCTGCAAGATTTTCTTCTGCAGGTGAACCCAAGTCAGGAGCCCCAGAGCAACCTGCTGAGAGAGTTCTGGGAAACAACATTTGGGTGCAGTTTCCAGTCCAGTACGCCTGGCACAAAATTATGTTCTGGCTCCGAAAGTCTTCAAGATGCAGATAACGCTTTCACAGATGTGTCAGAGCTGAGGATATCCAACAACGTGTACAAGGCTGTGTATGCTGTTGCTCATGCCTTGCATAGCATGTTGAAATGTAAGCAAGGTGGTGAAAATGTGACTCACCCTTGCAAATTAAGAGATCGTCCAGAGCCAAGAGAAGTTAAAATTTAATTTAACGTTCAAAATAAATGTCTGGTGTTTTAAAACACATCTAAAATTGTGCTTGTTAATCTCTTTCTAACATTGATAGGTTGTGAAATATCTGCAGGACATTAATTTTACTGTTGAGTCAGGAGAGAACGTGTATTTTGATGAAAACGGAGACCCCGCAGCAATTTATGAGCTGGTGAACTGGCAGAGGAACCCTGCAGGAGACGTTGTGTTCACGACGGTTGGAAAGTACGACGCTTCACACCCAGATGGAAACCAGTTGACCATGAATGGAGTCAACATCACATGGGCCGCGGAATCTGTGGAGGTAGAAACAAATGAGTATTCCTGAATTTGAAACGAAGCAATTGTAACATGGTACAATGAGATAAAAAGTAATTAGCAAGTTTATTTTAAAATCTATTAATTTACATAGCTCATATATTTTTGGGAACTGACTGTTGAATCGATCTGATGTTTTAGAAGCCGCCGTCTGTCTGCAGTGAGAGCTGCCTGCCAGGCTTCCGGAAAGCGATCATTAAAGGCAAACCCATCTGCTGCTTCTCCTGTGTCCAATGCGCTGCTGGAGAGATCAGCAACACAAGCGGTGAGTGAAACAAGTGTTCTCCTTATCTCTACCATGAATACACCTAACTCATTCTGGTTTTCATATTTTTCCTGATCAGATTCTGCAGAGTGCTCTCGGTGTCCGTCGGAGTACTGGTCGAATGTCGACCACAGCAAATGTGTTCCAAAGGTGATTGAGTTCCTGTCATTTGGAGAGACTATGGGGGCCCTCCTGACTGCCTTCTCGCTGAGCGGAGCCACTTTAACACTCGTGGTCTTGTGCATGTTTTTCCGGTTTCGCCACACGCCGCTCGTCAAAGCCAGTAATTCTGAGCTGAGCTTCCTGCTCCTCTTCTCCTTGACTCTGTGTTTCCTCTGCTCTCTGGCTTTCATCGGCCAGCCCACTGAGTGGTCCTGCATGCTGCGTCACACAGCTTTTGGCGTAGCTTTTGCTCTGTGCATCTCATGCATTCTTGCTAAAACGATAACCGTGGTGATGGCCTTTAAAGCTAAAAGACCAGCAAACAGGTTTCCTCAGTGTTCAGCTCCACTTCAGAGAACCAGCGTCGTTGGGTGTACTTTAATACAAGTGCTTATTTGTGTGATATGGTTAGCTTTTGCTCCGCCATTTCCAGAAAAGAATACAGTTTATGCCAGTGAAAAGATTATTCTAGAGTGTGATTTAGGATCACCTGTGGCGTTTTGGGTTGTGATGGCATATATAGGATTTCTGGCCCTGCTGTGCTTTATCTTGGCTTTTTTAGGCCGGAAGTTACCTGATAACTTTAATGAAGCTAAATTCATAACCTTCAGCATGCTGATATTTAGTGCTGTCTGGCTCACATTCATCCCAGCATACATCAGCTCTCCTGGTAAGTTTACTGTGGCGGTAGAGATATTTGCAATCCTAGCCTCAAGCTTTGGTTTGCTTTTTTGTATTTTTGCACCAAAATGTTACATTTTACTCCTGCAACCTGAGAGGAATACTAAAAAACATTTGATGGGACGACACAATCCTTAGAAAAAAATACAGTGGTAAAATAGTCCACAATTCAGCTGCTATTAGTTTCTGAATGCTTTCATAATTTCTTTGGTTCTTTATGCTTGCTTTTCACTTAATATTTATCTCAATGAGAAAAATACATTCACAATAAAGTATGCGTTTAATCATTTCTTGTAGATATACCTGTTGATACTGTAGCTGCACTGTGAAGCCTCAATAACGGCAAAATAAGTGATGTTGACTACCAATACCAGGGAATATACTTTTTTATTACAGCACTTGATATAATAGAATGCTTAGATTGAAACAGTAAAGAAATGTTAACATCTAAATGGGAAAAAAGTTTATACAAATTACAGTGAAACAGCATTACAAAACACAATTCAGGAAGGACAATCAGTGTGATAATTTTACGACATTAAGTGCAGATTAATTGAGAAACTTAATTTGAAAACAATAATTTCTTTTGGGGCTCGGCAGTTTTTGTGTTTGATCCGCAGTGCCTTTTCCAGGGTGTAAACTCTTTGCTTTACTTATTAAAAAGTCCTAAAAAGAAGAACAGCATCTTTGTGATCTTTTCGAAGCTTTTGTCTCTATGTATGCACCAATGAGTGGAATAAGAGACATCTATGTCGTCGAAATGTCCTTTTCTGATCCCTCTTTACAGCAGAAGTCTTGATCAAAGAGTTAAAAATGTCGGATACCTGGACACTCAAATCCCACAACGTGTTGCTGTGACTCTTTGGCTGCGTCCAGTGGAGGAGTTTTAAAGAACAAAAACCCACTGTTTTTTTATTGTGATGTCTTGCAAAGCTATTCTATTGACTGTTCACACTAATTTCTCAGTCTTAAAAGTTCTTCTTTATCACCTTTAGAGAGGCATTTCCTCTGACAGCCCCAGCTGTCTGGAAAAGAGGAGCTAGAAAACTAATCATAAAATTTTAAGTCATCCAAAGCATGACTTTTAAAAAATTCTTTCTTTCTTAAGAAAGAATTATAATAAAAAAAAAACTTAAAATGTTATAATAAAACTGAGTGAACGTACAATTGTTTCTTCAGTTAACGGCATAAAGCAATCCTAGCATGTAAAACAGATGAATTATTAAAGGCTGTACATGTCTGTGTCCAGGCAAACATATCATATAAATTAAAAAAAGTAACAGTTAAACTGTGTTCAGGTGAGATACTTTAGCAGTTTATGTTTGCCACACATTTGCCTTCAGAAATTGCAGTTTTTCTGCAGAAACCACAGAAAAATGAATGAGAGAGATTGTGGCCTCCGAAAATAATTGGCAAAATTATTGAAAGAATGTATTCAAGCCTCCTATTGTATTGTTAAAAGTATGTTTTTATGATAAAACCGATTTAAAGAAGCATTTACAGGAGAGTGTACAGGACTTAAAGGTCTGCTTCCCTATCAGTGACAAAACAGGCAATGTAATTGGTGGAGACAATGAAAATAACCCTGCTGGGTTATGATGAGCTCCTATAAAACAGTCAGACTCTACCTGTGCTATCACTTAGGATTTGTGTGCTAAGTACTCAGGTGAGGAATTATGCTGCCTATTGTGGGCCTGTTACTATTCTGTCTCGTGGATGTAAGAGGGGAAAACTCTTCATGTCAAATATACGGGACTAAAGAACTGTCTCAGTTTTCTAAGGAGGGAGATATCATCATCGGAGGTATTTTCTCCTTCCACCAGAACCCGGTCGCAGTCAGTCCAGCACTCACAATCAACCCGGGAGCAATCCAGTGTGAAGGGTAAGACAGTTACAGGTTAAGGATGAATCTGTTGTCATCATGTGAATTTCATGTCTTTTTGCATTTTTTACAGGCTGGAAATAGGTGAGCTTCAGTATGCGTACACCATGATGTTTGTGATAGATGAAATCAACAACAGCACTGAATTGCTGCCAGATGTGACACTCGGTTACAGGATCTTTGACTCCTGCCCAAGCATACCTCTGTCTATCAGGTCTTCGCTGAATCTAATGAATCCATATAAAGACAGAGAGGGGTTGTGTAGCAACCTCTCCAACGTGTATGCTGTCATTGGGGACACAACTTCCACCTCTACAATAGGCATAGCACGCACACTGGGTCTCTTCAGTATACCTGTGGTGAGTGGCATTCATGCATTCTGACTAACTGGAAAGAACTATGCGACTTTAATTTTCTGTCTTCCTTCTCAGATCAGTCATTCAGCCACTTGCGCATGTCTCAGCGACAGGAGGATCTATCCGTCCTTCTTTCGAACCATACCGAGTGACATTCATCAAAGCAAAGCACTAGCAAAGCTTGTGAAACACTTTGGCTGGACTTGGGTGGGAGCAATCCGAACTAACAATGACTATGGAAATGATGGCATGGCCAGCTTCTTGGAAGCAGCAACAAAGGAAGGGGTGTGCATTGAGTATTCAGTCGCCGTCTACCGAACCGACCCCAGGAAGTCATTCCTACAAGTCGTGGATACAATCAGAAAATCCACCTCTAAGGTCATAGTTGCTTTTGCAGATGCAACAGATCTTGATGTACTCATGAAAGAGCTCCATGCCCAGAATGTGACAGGCCTGCAGTGGGTGGGAAGCGAAGGCTGGATCACGTATCGTCACTTTGCCTCTCAGGCGAACTACGCTGTGGTTCAGGGGGCCGTGGGCTTCGCAGCACTGAATGCTCACATCCCTGGGCTGCAGGAGTTCCTCACCAACACGAGGCCGTCCACCGCACCAGGAAATCAGGGACTCGTTGAGTTATGGGAAACGCTCTTTGACTGCACCCTGTCACCAAAAACAGGGATTTACCCACAGGATCGTGTTACAGCCTGCAGCGGCGCAGAGACTCTGCAGGATGTTAAGACGCGATTTACTGATGTTTCCGATGCCACCCTGTTGAATAATGTCTACAAAGCCACATACGCTGTTGCTCATGCTTTGAGCATGCTGTTTAATTGCAAAGATGGAGAGGGGCCCTTTGAGAACAGTACTTGTGCTGACAGGCAAAAGTTTCAACCATGGCAGGTAGACATGAACAAAAACAACAATGTGGTCGAATCCAAACAGCAATGATGTGATAATCACAAAAACCTCACGTTTTTTCCCCCCCCTGTAGGTGTTGCACTACCTAACGCAGGTAAATTTCACCAGTAAAACTGGTGAAAAAGTTTTCTTCGACGAGTTTGGTGACCCCGTCGCACGCTACGCACTGGTAAACTGGCAGCTGGATAAGACAGGGTACATACAGTTTGAAACTATTGGTTATTATGATGCCTCCAGACCTGAAGGTCAGCAATTTGAGATGGAAGTTGGAGTGAGAGCCATCTGGGCAGGAGAAAGTCATGATGTGAGTCAATTTAGACTCTCTGTTCAATGTGGGGTTTGTTTTTACACCGTTTCAGCTTTAAATATTGTCTCTGTGAATCAGGTGCCGACATCCATCTGCAGTGACAGCTGTTTGCCTGGCACTCGTCGGGCCTTCATTAAAGGCAAACCCGTCTGCTGCTTTGACTGCGTCGTCTGTGCTGAGGGGGAGTTCAGCAACAGCACAAGTGAGGCGGTGGGATTTGTAGCCTTTACCCTGGTGCTCATTGTGTTTCTGCTGGGTAAAATCACTGCCAGCTCTTTACTGGTGTACTTGAAGATGAGCTTAAACGTATTTATCCTTTCAGATGCAGTGAAATGTGAAAAATGCCCTCCTGAGTACAAGTCCAGTGAGGAGAGGAACCAATGTAACTTAAAATCGGTCGAGTTCCTCACCTTCACAGAACTAATGGGTATAACGTTGGTCACCTTATCATTCGTTGGCGCAATCTCAACAGTGGCTGTAAGCCTGATATTTTTCTGCCAAAGACACACACCCATTGTCCGAGCCAACAACTCTGAGTTGAGTTTCCTGCTGCTGTTCTCTTTGGGTTTGTGCTTTCTGTGTTCTCTGACCTTCATCGGCCGACCCTCTGATTGGTCCTGCATGCTGCGCCACACAGCTTTCGGCATTACCTTTGTCCTCTGTGTGGCCTGTATTCTGGGGAAAACAACGGTGGTTTTGTTGGCCTTTCGGGCTACCATTCCTGGCAGCAATGTGATGAAATGGTTTGGCCCTCCACAGCAGAGAGTCAGTGTCTTAGCTCTCACACTTGTGCAGGTTTTGATTTGTATGATATGGCTAACAGTCAGCCCTCCCCATCCATTCAAAAACACTCAATATTACAGCGAGAAGATCATTCTAGAGTGTGCACTTGGATCACCTTTGGGCTTCTGGGCCGTATTGGGATATATTGGGGTTTTAGCTGTGTTGTGCTTTGGATTGGCCTTCTTAGCCAGAAAGCTTCCTGACAATTTCAATGAAGCCAGGTTCATCACTTTCAGCATGCTGATATTCTGTGCCGTTTGGATAACTTTCATTCCAGCTTATGTGAGCTCTCCTGGGAAATTCAGTGTGGCTGTGGAAATATTTGCCATTCTGGCTTCAAGTTATGGGATGCTGCTCTGTATTTTTTTGCCTAAGTGTTACATCATTTTATTTAAACCCCAAAACAACACAAAGAAACATTTGATGAATAAAAGCACACTTTAAGATGCATGTTTCAACAAAAAAAAAAAAGTAAAAATAATCATACCATTGTGGTTTTTCTCATGGAGAAAATATTAATGTTAAAATTGTTCAAACTAACTTGTACATTAAGAATCAGCAGAATTTATTACGCCTGTGAATTTGAAACTCCAACCAGAAAAGTAAAGCATTATAAGGTCAATCCGAGTTTAACAATTGTACGTGTGAACAATTTTATTGGCACTTGTGACTGTTTGTATCTCATTAAACAAGAGTAAGAAGTTGAGAAATGCATTGTATAAATTATAGTAGTTAACTCTAAAAATCTCACTGGATTTCTCTCTCTGATAAAAATGTTCCTGTGGTGCTAAATAAGAAAAAATTGAACACAGCATGTTGATATGCAAGGAACTCTAAATGAGAAAAGGATAAAGTTTTTACAATTTCTACATATTAACAAGTATCCAAGCTTGTCTAATAAAAGCTTGACTAAAATAAAGCAGAAAAACTTGTAGTGTGGCTTTTTTTGTGTCACAGCACACACACACACGCACGCACGCACACACACACATATAGCCACAGCTGTCATTCAGTCACCACCACGCCCTCTGACCACAAGCAGCAGGCAAGGTGAGTGAAGTGCCTTGCCCAAGGACACAGTGACCTGAGTCAAATCACCAGCATGTAGATTAAGTCCATTCATCATTCACATGGCAAGGTGCTTAGTTTAAGCAAAATATTGTTCCTGTGTTCAGGAGAGTGCCATGAATTAATAACGACCTGAAGTCTTCGACACTTCTTTAGAAGTGTCTCTAGTCCAACATCTGAATCAAATGGCTGAACGATCTCCTCGGTGTATGCAGTCAAGGACTCCAAATTCCTGCAAATGAACTGATTATTTCACTCAGGTGTGTTGAAGCGTCCTGTCTGTCTCTGTGTTGCCCTGTGACCCGTCCAGGGTGACCCCGCCTCTCGCCCAGAACGTTAGCTGGAGATTGACACCAGCACCTCCCGACCCCATTTCTTTACTCCAGGGTGTAAAGAAAATGGATGGATGGATGGATGGATGGATGGATGGATGGATGGATGGATGGATGGATGGATGGATGGATGGATGGATGGATGGATGGATGGATGGATGGATGGATGGATGGATGGATGGATGGATGGATGGGATGGATGTGATGGATGGATGGATTAATGGATGGATGGATGGATTTAAAGTTAATGGATGGATGGATGGATGGATGGATGGATGGTCATGGATGGATGGATGGATGGATGGATGGATGGATGGATGGATGGATGGATGGATGGATGGATGGATGGCAATTGATGGATATGATGGATGGATGGATAACATGGATGGATGGATGGATGGATGGATGGACTGTTGATGGATGGATTTGGAAAAGATCAAATGGATGGATGGATGGATTGGATGGATGGATGGATGGATGGATGGATGGATTTAATGGATTACTGATACCATTTATTGGATTTGAACAAACTTCTGGATGGATGGATGGTTAGGATGGATGGATGGATTTTAAACTTTGGATGGATTAATGGATGGATGGATGGATGGATGGATGGATGGATGGATGGATGGATGGATGGATGGATGGATGGATGGATGGATGGATGGATGGATGGATGGATGGATGGATGGATGGATGGATGGATGGATGGATGGATGATGGATGGATGGATGGATGGATGGATGGATGGATGGATGGATGGATGGATGGATGGATGGATGGATGGATGGATGGATGGATGGATGGATGGTTGTTGGATGGATGGTTGGATGGATGGATGGATGGATGGATGGATGGATGGTTGGATGGATGGATGGATGGATGGATGGATGGATGGATGGATGGATGGATGGATGGATGGATGGATGGATGGATGGATGGATGGATGGATGGATGGATGGATGGATGGATGGATGGATGGATGGATGGATGGATGGATGGATGGATGGATGGATGGATGGATGGATGGATGGATGGATGGATGGATGGATGGATGGATGGATGGATGGATGGATGGATGGATGGATGGATGGATGGATGGATGGATGGATGGATGGATGGATGGATGGATGGATGGATGGATTGGATGGTGGATGGATGAATCATTACTGATAACATTTATTGAATTTGGAAACAACAAACTTCTGTTAAAATGTTGTTGGTTAGGACAATGCAGTATTTTAAACTTTGCTGGATTAATATTGCATCTGTTATGAATACATTTTCAGAAGAGAAACTGTCTTCCCTAATTACATATATTCAATTCATTTTTAAAAGAACCCAAACGCTGCAACATTCCTCCTCCTTTCTCTAGAAAATGTCGCTGTCCCTCATAAATGAGCTGATCCAGAATTCATGAAGTACCTTTTCCAAAGCATTAATTTGTTGGTGATTTGGCTTGCAGACATGACCTTCATGCAGTTGGCCTGAGTTGGGATGTGCTTGTCTCAGCTGTTGTTATCTGTGTCTTTCTCTCAGACTGGGGAGCCAGTATGTAGGCAGCTAGGAGATTCTGAGATCCCTCAGCTGTACAGGGATGGTGACATAAAGCTGGGAGGAATCTTCTACTTTCACAGCAGCTGGAAGAACATAGAGAACACCTATGAACATAAGCCGTTGCCACTGCAATGGTAAATTATATCTTATAAATTCTGTTTTTTACCTTTTGTTTTCTGTTATCATGTAAGTGGATGCTTCATGTGCAATACTGCTATCACTATATCAGAAGAAAAATTGCAATTATCTCTTGTTGTCATCTGAATCAAGTATAAATTTCAGAGAAATCCAGTTTGCACAGACCATGCTCTTTTCCATTGAGGAGATAAATAACAGAACGGACCTGCTGCCAGGTGTTTCTCTTGGATACAGCATCTACGACACTTGTGGTTCCATTCCCAGAAGATAAAAGTTGCGCTTTGCCTTGAACAATCGCAATGAAAGTGTGTCTTCAAACTCTGACACTCCGTGTACCAAACCTGTACAAGTTCAGGCAATAGTGGGAGAAACTTCTTCATCTCCCAGCACTGCAATATCAACTCTCATCGGACCATTTGACATACCACTGGTATGTTAAACTTCTACAGTTAAAATTATATTTAGATAAAAATATTATTATGATCTTTATGTTGTGATCTTTTTTCAGATCAGCCACTTTGCCACATGTGCTTGTCTCAGTGATAAAACCAAGTATCCGTCGTTTCTCAGAACCGTACCCAGTGACTACTATCAGAGCAGAGCTCTGGCTCAACTGGTCAAACATTTCGGCTGGACTTGGGTCGGAGCCGTCCGAAGCAATGATGATTATGGCAATAATGGCATCGCTACATTCACAGAAACTGCAGAGCAGCTGGGCATTTGCTTGGAATATTCTGTCTCTTTCTTCAGAACGGATTCAACAGAAAAAATCCAGAAGGTGATCAACACTATAAAGACGTCCACCTCAAAGGTGATTATCGCCTTCGTCGCACACTTGGACATGGACGTGCTCATACATGAGTTGTCAAACCACAACATGACCGGCTACCAGTGGGTGGGAAGCGAAGGGTGGATCTCTGATTCTCAGTTTGCAGCAGTGGATAAGAATCGCATCCTGGACGGAGCGATCGGCGTTTCCATTCCTAAAGCTCATGTGAGCGGTCTCAAGGAGTTCATGTTTGACGTGAGGCCACTCAGATCTTTAAATAACGACTTGTATAAAGAGTTCTGGGAGACGTTGTTTAGCTGCAAGTTCAAGCAGGAGAAATCAGATGAAAATTATAGAGAATGTTCTGGACATGAGGATCTGACTGGAGTGGAGAACAGCTTCACTGACATGTCCCTCATGCCCATTTTTAACAACGTGTATAAGGGAGTGTATGCAGTGGCTCACGCTCTGCATGATATTCTCGGATGTGAGAAAACCTGTAACAACAATGTGCAGCTTGATCCACTCACGGTGAGAATAAAAAGTATAAGTAAAGACAAAGTTTACAGAGAAGTATACTACGGCAGATATCCATGTATTATGTCCATTGAGTTGAAAAAAAAAACAACAACTTGTGTCTTAGATTTTGCAGCACATTCAAAAGATTCACTTCAAAACAAAGGAGGGAGAAGAGGTTTACTTTAATGAGAACGGAGATCCAGCTGCAAAGTATGAAATTTTGCACTGGCAGCCAAGAGAAAATGGCACTTTGGACTTTGTCATAGTTGGCGTTTATGATGCTTCATTACCATTTGACAAACAGCTGAGCCTTCAAAATAAGTCCTTAAGATGGGCGCAGAGCTCAACAAAGGTAAAAACTGCTAAGTGTGTGTTTTTCCGCGTTTAAATGCTTTTACATTATATTTTATACTCCTATATTCGAAAACAGTCATAAAGACCTGTGAGAAGGCTTAATATCGTTGAGGTGATTTCTGCAGGTTCCTGTGTCGGTTTGCAGTGAGAAGTGTCCCCCAGGGACCCGGAAGGTTCTCCAGAAAGGAAAACCCGTCTGCTGCCATGACTGTATAAGATGTGCTGAAGGAGAAATTAGCAATGTTACAGGTATAGATGAATTTGTTGCAACATTTAAAAGATGTTAATACTGAACAAAAGAATTTCCAATCTCAAAGAGTTGTATAACAAAACCTTTGTTAAACAGAACCTACTATTTTTTTTCCTTATATTTAAACATAATTTACTTACATACCTTGACTTGCGAACTAAAAAAATATATATTTTTTTAGCATAGGCTTTACAACATCAGTGTGAGTAAAATTAATCTAAACCATGTGTTTCTTGAAGTGAAGGAATTTTCCAAGAATGTTATTTATTGAATATGACTGTATATAAAAAAAGACATATTTGTTTTAGAATAGTCTGTAGAGCACAGATGCCCTTATTTGGATCTTATTAACTATTATATGAATTGTCATAAATAAATCTGAACATTTTAACCAGAATCATATAGAATTAGTTGTAGCATCAGCTAGTGAAAACTGATTTAAAAAATAAACTAAATCTTAAGAGAACAGACTTAGGAATAGTTTTATAAATTAAGGGTATATGCTACCATTTCTTACAACATATGAAAAATATGTTAAATGAAATTCTAACAGCCTCAAAAATTATGAATAACCTCAAAATGAAAAAAATCTGGGCTGAAAAGTTGTAGTTATTTTTCAGCCCAGTTTTTATGGAAGAAATAAAAGTTTGAAGACCTACTCTCTCTCTCTCTCTCTCTCTCTCTCTCTCTCTCTATATATATATATATATATATATATATATATATATATATATATATATATATATATATATATATATATATATATATTCTTCATTTGTTTCATTTGCAGATGCTGTCATTTGTGTAAGGTGCCCCCCTGAATTGTGGCCAAACGAGAGAAGAGATGCCTGTATAGAGAAGGAAGCTGTTTTTCTATCATATGAAGAAATTATGGGCATACTCCTCACCACTGCAGCTTTATTTGGAACATGTATAACAGCCATTGTGATAGTAATTTTCTACAGAAACAGGAAAACTCCTCTTGTCAGAGCAAACAACTCTGAGCTGAGCTTCCTCCTCCTGTTCTCTCTGACTCTGTGTTTCCTCTGCTCTCTGACGTTCATCGGTCAGCCCTCTAAGTGGTCCTGCATGCTGCGCCACACGGCGTTCGGCATCACCTTCGTTCTCTGCCTCTCCTGTGTTCTGGGGAAAACCATGGTGGTTTTAATGGCGTTCAAGGCTACACTCCCTGGGAGAAATTTAATGAAATGGTTTGGGAACACGCAGCAGAGGCTGAGCGTTCTGGGTTTCACTCTCGTACAAGTGATCATCTGCATCCTCTGGTTAAGCATCTCTCCTCCGTTTCCATCTAAAAATTTTAAGGAATTCAAAGAAAAAATCATCTTGGAGTGTGCTCTGGGCTCTGCTGTGGGTTTCTGGTCCGTCCTCGGTTACATAGGATTTCTTGCCATCATGTGTTTTATTTTTGCTTTTTTAGCTCGGAAGTTGCCTGATAATTTTAACGAAGCCAAATTCATCACATTCAGCATGCTGATATTCTGCGCGGTGTGGATCACTTTCATCCCAGCGTACGTCAGCTCTCCTGGAAATTTCAGTGTCGCTGTAGAAATCTTTGCTATCCTGGCCTCCACTTTTGGGCTGTTAATTTGTATTTTCATCCCAAAATGTTACATCATGTTACTGAAACCAGAGAAAAATACAAAAAAGCACATGATGGGGAAAGGGCCACCAAAGACGTTCTGAAAATACAGCTTCGCCACCACCAAAAACGTCTGCTGAAAACTGCTGAATATGAATGTAAATTCATGATGCATTTTCATCATGAATAATTTCATAAGTGTACTACAACTTGTAAAAATAAACAGTAAAACATTTAAAACATTACATAGCAGCTCTAAACCTGGATCTTTTATAAAACTGTTATCGACACGATTTGTTGTATCTTCTCAAAGGAACACACATAGTCAAAGATAAAGACTGCTTAGTAAGATTAGCTTCCATAACCACACAGATGATACACAGCTCTACATTATGATGTCACCATGTGACACAGAACCAATCCAAAGTGTTGTAGTACTCGAGATGAGACCACTTTTTGATGGTCTCGTCTCGAACTTGACCACATTTAGTCTCGGTCTCGGGTGCTGAGGATTCAGGACCAGTCAAGACCGCAACTGTGAAAATATCACTAAACTTGTTTTGGTCTTGGACCCTAAAAGTCTTGGTCTTGTCTCGGTCTCGATACACTTTGGTCTTGGTCTCGGGTTAGGTGGTCTTGAATCCGATCACTGAATAAATGCTTAGAACAGATAAATGTGTGGATGTGCCATAACTTTCTCCAGATGAACAAAATCAAAATTGAAGTTATTATTTTTGGGCCTAAAGAGGAACAATCTAGAGTCCACGCACTTTTTCAGTTATTACAGCTGGAAACCAGCAATCAGGCCCAAAATCGTCACCAGAACTCAGGTCCGAGTTCAGATGATGAACTCAGACATGAACATTCAGAGCCACATAAAGACAGGTACAAAATCAGCCTTCTACCACCTGAAGAACATTTCAAGGATTAAGAACTGTAGCGGCAGCCAGACGCAGGGAGATCCCAACAGGTGCAGTTTAATCTTGACTTTTCTTGTCATACACATCGTGAAAACTGTAGCATGAAATACAAGGATACATAATTGTTGGACATGCTTAACTCTTGTCTAAAATTAACATATCAATATTCACACATACAAAACAAAGAATACGTTGTGTCATTAACTCGTCAGCATACACATTTTTGTTTTTAAACAAATAAACCAATGACGTTCTACCGCTTCTTAAATAAACGAATAACATTTCTTATCACAAATCACAATTGCGCATATTTATACCTCATTCTGCTTTCCAAGGGCGCTATTTTAAAGATTTTCTTCGGGTTCCTTCAGCATCAAAGGCTCTCATCATGCTTAGTAAGAACAGGAAGTGCGGCATATCACTAAACACCCGAAGAAGAAATCTACCGTTCTTCAAAATAAAAGCATAAATTAAGCACTAGGTGTCACTGTTGGACCAATGAACAAGAAGGAGAATTTTACCATTTAGTAGCTTTTTACAAGAACTACTATCCCAGCAAGATCTAGAGAAACTCATACACACATTTATCTTTAGTGGCACTGATTACAGCAACAATATCTTCACAGGTCTTCATAAAATTATACCTGCTACCTGCAGTTGATCCAGAACGCTGCTGCCTGTGTTCTCACTAGAACCAGGAAGATAGAGCACATAACACCAGTTTTAACATCTTTACACTGACTCCCTATAGTTCCAAAAACAGACTTTAAATTATTTTTTATTAGTTTATAACTGACTAAAAGGCTTAGCACCACAATACATTAAATATCTGCTGTTGTTGTTGTATCAACCTTCCAGACCTCTCAGGTCTTCTGGTTCTGATCTCCGCTTCCTCAGAACCAAACATGGAGAAGCAGCATTCAAGCTTCTATGCACCACAAATCTGGAACAAACTTCCAGAAAACTGGAAAACAGCCGGAACACTGAGATCCTTTAAATCTAGCCTAAAAGCCCACCTGTTTGCAGTTGCTTTTTTAACCATAACAAATGGAACATTGATATCTGATGCGTATTGATGATTTTGATGATGGCACTCATCAAAATGTACTCTTAACAGTTGAACGTATAGTGTTTTTTAAATTTTTTTAATTTTTAAAAAAATAAAGTTTTATTGTTATGTTTTGAAGCTGTGAAGCTCTCTGAACTGCCCTGTTGCTGAAATGTGCTGTATGAGTAAACTTGACTGATTGATTATAGAAGAGAACAAAAACTTGCTTCATGCATCTGTGCATGGAAACACTTTTACCAATTGAACTTTAATTTGTCTGCTGCGTTAGTGTAATTCACTGAATAAAGTTCTGCATCTTGCATATTTTCATCCATCCATTTTCTATCACCCCTGCCCCTGGCGGGGTCGGGAGGGTTGCTGGTGTCTATGTCCTGCGAACGTTTCGGGCGAGAGGCGGGGCTGACCCCAGTCAGGTCGCCAGTCTGTCTCAGTACATGTTTCCTGCTGCAGAGTAAGACATCAATTAGGAAATAATCTATATTTGGCTTGATATTTTGTGAATGACTTGCATTTTCAGAATTAGTGACTTTTGCATGCGTGGCTGTAAGAATTGTATGTGAATACTGGATTTTATGCCTTTTCCAGTCTGAATTTTCGCCGGGTCGTTACCACACTGAATTCATTTTTGTTTCATTTTTGTACTGCAGTGAAAAGAAGTTTGCCAAAAGCCTCAACTTTCATAAGAATACATCCTGAGAAAAAGGAGTCTGAATATAAATTAAACAAGCATGAAGGGAAGACGCCAAGATACGAATCATAATACACATTTAAATCATACTTCAAGCACAATAACAGCTGGTCATCCAGTCCCTCCCCTTTTTGCTTTTTGTAGTTCCACAGAGACACCACGTCACTGTTCAATATTTATATGCAGATCCATTCATAAGTGGCTGTCAGAGTGTTAGTTTACGTTTTGGCTTACGAAACACCATGCAGTGATTTGTTCATTTCAGAAAACATGAGATTCATGCAGGGATGGCCTGAGCTGGGATGTGCATTTCTGCAACTCGTTTTTCTGGTGTCTTTCTCACAGACGGAGGAGCCCTTCTGCCTGCCGATAGGAGACCCCGAGGTCGCCCAGCTGTCCCAGGATGGGGACATTGTGTTGGGTGGGATCTTCTACTTCCACAGCAGCTGGAAGAACAGAGAGGACACGTACACACAAAAGCCTTTGGCTCTGCAATGCATCAGGTAACTATCACCAGAAAACGCTTAATTACAGCTTGCCATTGTTTAACCAGTTGTCATGCCAACCTTTTGCTAATCTTAAATCAAGCTTGAATTTCAGAGAGTTCCAGTTTGCACAGACCATGCTCTTTGCCATTGAGGAAATAAACAACAGTACAGACCTGCTGCCGGACGTTTCTCTGGGCTACAGCATCTACGACACTTGTGGTTCGATTCCCAAAACCATAAAAGTTGCTCTGGCTTTGAACAATGATAATGTGAATACATCTTCAATCTCTGACATACCATGTACCAAACCAGTACAAGTGCAGGCTATAGTGGGGGAAACTTCTTCATCTCCCAGTACTGCAATAGGTACTCTCATTGGACCATTTCACATACCACTGGTAAGTAGAGCTGTTAAATCTATTTTATTTTTCTAAAACTTTATCCAAATTTAAATAAAAAGTGTAACATGGTTTTGTGTGCTTATAATTTATGTCATTTTCTGGATAAATATCTGATTTCTTTTAGATCAGCCATTTTGCCACATGTGCTTGTCTCAGTGATAAAACAAAGTATCCGTCGTTTCTCAGAACAATACCCAGTGACTATTACCAGAGCAGAGCCCTCGCTCAACTGGTCAAATATTTTGGCTGGACTTGGGTCGGAGCCGTCAGAACCAACGACGACTACGGCAACAACGGCATGGCGACGTTCACAGAAATCGCAGCGCAGCTGGGCATCTGTCTGGAATATTCTGTCTCTTTCTTCAGAACGGATTCAACAGAAAAAATCCAGAAGGTGATCAAAACAATACAGGCTTCGACCTCCAAAGTGATTGTTGCTTTTGTATCACACTTGGACATGGACGTGCTCATACACGAGATGTCCAACCACAACCTGACCGGGTACCAGTGGGTGGGAAGTGAGTCCTGGATCTTTGATTCTCAAATTGCGGCAGTGGATAAGAATCGCATCCTGGACGGAGCGATCGGCGTTTCCATTCCTAAAGCTCATGTGAGCGGTCTCAAAGAGTTCATGTTTGACGTGAGGCCACTCAGATCTTTAAATAACGACTTGTATAAAGAGTTCTGGGAGACGTTGTTTAGCTGCAAGTTCAAGCAGGAGATATCAGATGAAAATTATAGAGAATGTTCTGGACATGAGGATCTGACTGGAGTGGAGAACAGCTTCACTGACATGTCCCTCATGCCCATTTTTAACAACGTGTATAAGGGAGTGTATGCAGTGGCTCACGCTCTGCATGATATTCTCGGATGTGAGAAAACCTGTAACAACAATGTGCAGCTTGACCCATTCACGGTGAGCATATATAATGTCAGGGTTTTTCCATGCAGATACATCAGAAAGAGCAAAGAGGAAGAAGACTGAGAAGCGTACTAAAGAGTGTGCATGTGTTATAGTTATCCTTTGAGTTACCCAATTAAAAAAAAACAACAATTCTCCTTAGATTTTGCAGCACATTCAAAAGATTCACTTCAAGACAAAGGAGGGAGAAGAGGTTTACTTTAATGAGAACGGAGATCCAGCTGCAAAGTATGAAATTATAAACTGGCAACCAAGAGAAAACGACATTGTGGACTTTATCACAGTTGGTGTTTATGACGCTTCATTACCATTTGATGAGCAGCTAAAACTGCAAAACAAGTCAATACTGTGGTCACTGAGCTCAAAGCAGGTACAAATAACTGTAAATGGTAATTCCTACTTCTAACTGATGTAATAAATATTTGTGACTGTCTTTTCATTTTTAGGTTTTTGGAAAATGAATCAGTGAATCTTTTCAATTCTGAGGCTTTTGCTTCTGCAGGTTCCTGTGTCGGTTTGCAGTGAGAAGTGTCCCCCAGGGACCCGGAAGGTCCTCCAGAAAGGAAAACCCGTCTGCTGCCATGACTGTATAAGATGTGCTGAAGGAGAAATTAGCAACATTACAGGTTTAGAACATTTTAACACAATATTGGACTTTCTTCTTTTTGCCAGAGTGAAGGTGTCAGTTTGTTAGATTTGATACTTTCTGTAACATCAGTTGCCCATTTGGGACACGAATAAATCAGAATCTGAATAGTTTCTGCTGAAATGCTGCTTAAAAGATGGGTTTTAAAAAAAAAAGTAAAAATAATTCTCAATGTTCAATTTGGTTCAATTTGACCAATTTAAGCAGCGTCAACAGAAAACAACTGTCGCTTCCAGGTGTTGTGGCGTTTAGAAAATGTTTTCAAAGTTGACTTGATAGAAATGTTTTTTTTACGACACTAAATTGTTTGCATAGTAATTAAATTTTTTTTAATCCTTCCTCCGTTCTCCAGATTTTCAGGATTAAGACACTTTAACTGGAAAAACAAGTTTGAAGAAGTCTCATCGCTTCTTTCTTTCCATAATCTGATACATTTTGGCATCAAAATATAAAACAAATATGTATTCTCTAAGACTAATGCCATGTTTTGCAGATGCTGTCTCCTGTGTAAGATGCCCCCCTGAATCCTGGTCAAACGAGAGAAGAGATGTCTGTATTAAAAAGGAAGCTGTTTTTTTATCATACGATGAAATTATGGGCATACTGCTCACTGCCGCGGCTTTATTTGGGACATGTGTAACAGCCATTGTGACAATCATTTTCTACAGGAACAGGAAAACTCCTCTTGTCAGAGCAAACAACTCTGAGCTGAGCTTCCTCCTCCTGTTCTCTCTGACTCTGTGTTTCCTCTGCTCTCTGACGTTCATCGGTCAGCCCTCTAAGTGGTCCTGCATGCTGCGCCACACGGCGTTTGGCATCACCTTCGTTCTCTGCCTCTCCTGTGTTCTGGGGAAAACCATGGTGGTTTTAATGGCGTTCAAGGCTACACTCCCTGGGAGAAATTTAATGAAATGGTTTGGGCCCAAGCAGCAGAGGCTGAGCGTTCTGGGTTTCACTCTCGTACAAGTGATCATCTGCATCCTCTGGTTAAGCATCTCTCCTCCGTTTCCATCTAAAAATTTTAAGGAATTCAAAGAAAAAATCATCTTGGAGTGTGCTCTGGGCTCTGCTGTGGGTTTCTGGTCCGTCCTCGGTTACATAGGATTTCTTGCCATCATGTGTTTTATTTTTGCTTTTTTAGCTCGGAAGTTGCCTGATAATTTTAACGAAGCCAAATTCATCACATTCAGCATGCTGATATTCTGCGCGGTGTGGATCACTTTCATCCCAGCGTACGTCAGCTCTCCTGGGAATTTCAGTGTCGCTGTAGAAATCTTTGCTATCCTGGCCTCCACATTTGGGCTGTTAATTTGTATTTTTATCCCAAAATGTTACATCATGTTACTGAAACCAGAGAAAAATACAAAAAAGCACATGATGGGGAAAGGGCCACCAAAGACGTTCTGAAGAGTAAATCTTTGTAACAATGTAAATGTGTTCATATATAGGCTTCTATCATCAACAAAGTCTTAATATAATGTAAGTAAAGGCTTTAACGTATTTAATAGTTAAAAAGCTTTTCTCAAATCCATGTATATGTCCTGTTGTGTAAGAAAAAATGTGATGAAGAATGATGTTTTATGATCTCTCTTTGATAACTTTAGATCATGTATGCAGGTTAATTTATTCAGAGTTTCCCACTTATCTGAGATCAGTTTGCAACGATGATAAATCCAGATGGAAACACGTCTCTCCGTCAACTCCCTGCAGCTCATTCTGGAAGACTCCAAGGCCTTTCTAGAATAAACTTTGGGAACTGGTGAAAACCTAAACAATCCCACAAAATGTATTAACATTCCTCCCAAGGCAATGTCTGCGGCTTCAGGAGTACCTTAAGTCGACCAAACTCTACAGACCTCTTTAACGAGGTTGGAGAAACTGAGGCGCAGGAATGAGGCACCTTCGGCTGCATTCGGCTCCAGCAACCTGAATAAATAAAAGAAAGAAAATCTCCAAGCCTACATTATGACAAATGTGAAATCCAGTAACACAGAACTTGTAGAACGAAACCCGGAAATCCAATAACAAAACCCAACAGCGCTCCTAGTAAGATCAGGACGTTTTCCTGTTTCCAGGTAATTCCTGGAATTCCCCATGTAACTACTGATGTCACCCAGAGACGCTGAATAATTGTTAATCCACTCAAACCAGTAAGGAGGTGGGAAAAAAAAGCATCACAGTCTGAATTTATTTAGTACAAATGACCACTAGTTATTTTAGCTGCTTCTTTGTTTGTTTTTCTGGCAGCGACCATCAGAGTTACAGATCATCGTTCAAATTCAAGACAAAAAATTCTAATGAGAAGCCTGTTTGGTTTGGCTTCAAATTGTTTTCTTCTTATTTAAATAAACTGCAGGTTAAAAAAAAATAATTAAAAATTAAAGATAATAATTACAAGATTTCCCTTTGTTGATATCATTGATGTGCAAGAGTAGCCATGACAACAACTAACCGAGTTCAAAGGAGTTGGAAATTACATCATTTCACATCCAAGGTTTATCATCTAAACATCCTAAACCAAATTTCTAAACTGGTTCTTGTGCATCTACGAATAATTGTGAGGAATAAAGTTCAAAGGGCAACAGATCGTGATGCTCCAACTGGCATCATCATATTTATAACATCGTTAATATGATTTCCAGATCGGTTTAACTGTCTCCAGATTTTTAATTTTTGCTCATATAATCCACTATTTAATTTGATCAAGTTCCAACAGAAACTGCTCACATTCACACATGTTCATTCAATCTTAAGATGCCTCAGCCGATAACAGCTACAATTTCAATAGTGGCTTCTTTAAACCACTTCAAGTCCAGTATTTTATAATATTTCTTTTTTATAAAAGCAAATGCTGCTTTGACTAAAGTTGGTTGAAATTTCAAATGTAGATGCCACGTGCTTTAAACAAAAAAACCATAGTTGTATTTATTGAAATATCAGTAAGGCATAACTGAAAGTGTAGAAAATGCGTTAATGTTTTGATGATGTTAGGAATGTTATGACCATTTTCTCAGAACCTACACTGTCTGAAATGTTTCTTTCCTTTAATGCAGCAGACTTACATAAACAAATAAAATAATACAAAATCAAAGACGAGTGCTCACCATCTCATCCCTCCTCCCCTCCCCTATCTGCCAGTCTCACAGAAATTAAATTAAAAGTTATGATTATTCATCACCTGCCCCTGCATTTATAAATGCCGGTTCAAGCGTGCCACTTCCATAATTTCTCCTTGGATGGCACCCAGAGGTTTGGATTATTCAGATATGACGACGATGTCCATGCAGAGGTGGCCAGAGCAGAGTTTTGCTCTTCTGCAGCTGTTTCTGTGGGCGTCTTTCTCTCTAACGCAGGAGCCACCGTGCCGGCAGATCGGGGATCCTGAAATCCCCCAGCTGTCCAGAGACGGGGACATTATTCTGGGGGGCATATTCTACTTTCACAGCAGCTGGAAGAGCAGAGAAAACAATTATACACACAAACCACTACCACTGGAATGCATCAGGTAAACTAGTGATACATTATCTATCTCTGCTCCAGTACGACAAAGCAAGAGAATGCTCTCAGTTGTTGCTTATTCTGGGTTTCGTGCTGTAATTAATTTTTTTCTTTGCTCCCCGGCTTCAAAATAAAGTTTAAATTTCAGAGAGTTCCAGTTCGCTCAGGCCATGCTTTTTGCCATCGAGGAGGTGAACAACAGCACAGAGTTACTTCCTGGGATTTCTCTGGGCTACAAAATCTACGACACTTGCGGCGCCATTACCAGAAGCATAAAGGTCGCTCTTGCGTTGAACGACGGCGATGACAGAGTGTCCTTGGCCTCCGAGGGTCGATGCTCCAGACCAGTGCAGGTCCAGGCCGTGATGGGAGAAACCTCGTCCTCTCCCAGCACCGCCCTGGCCACGGTCATTGGAGCATTCCATATTCCACAGGTGAGCATGACCACTGACAACTACCACATACTTATTTTTCTAAATGTTTCAGAGATAACATGACCTTGTGACTTTATTCTAACACACAAAAAGTGAAATATTTACACTTTCCTCATAGATCAGCCACTTTGCCACATGTGCTTGTCTCAGTGATAAAACCAAGTATCCATCCTTTCTAAGAACAATACCCAGTGACTACTATCAGAGCAGAGCTCTGGCTCATCTGGTCAAGCATTTTGGCTGGACTTGGGTCGGAGCCGTCAGAACCAACGACGACTACGGCAACAACGGCATGGCGACGTTCACAGAAACTGCAGAGCAGCTGGGCATCTGTCTGGAATATTCTGTCTCTTTCTTCAGAACGGATCCATCTGACAAAATACAAAAGATCATTAAAACAGTGAAGGAGTCAACTGCAAAAGTGATCGTTGCTTTTCTGTCGCACAGAGATATGGAAGTACTTGTCCACGAGTTGTCCGACCACAACCTGACCGGGCATCAGTGGGTCGGCAGTGAGTCCTGGATCTTTGATTCGCAAATTGCAGCAATGGATCAAAAACACATACTGGACGGAGCGATCGGTCTTTCCATCCCCAAAGCGCAAGTCAGCGGTCTTAGAGAGTTCATGCTGGACGTGAGGCCGCTCATTTCGTCAAACAACGAGCTGTTCACGAAATTCTGGGAGGCGTTATTTCAATGTAAGTTCAAGAAAGCACAGTTGACAGAATTTCAGAAAGAGTGTACAGGAAATGAAGATCTGACAGGAGTGGAGAACAGCTTCACTGACATGTCCCTCATGCCCATTTTTAACAATTTGTATAAGGGAGTGTATGCAGTGGCTCACGCTCTGCACAATGTCCTGAGCTGTAACAAAACATGTAACAACAATGTGCAGCTTGACCCATACACGGTGAGCACCAGCTAGACTTAAGGGATGTATTGTAAACCTACGTCAACGTTTAAATGAATGCGTTTGTCCTTAGGTTTTGCAGCACATCCAAAAGACTCGCTTCAAGACAAAAGAAGGGGACGAGGTTCACTTTAACGAGAACGGAGATCCAGCTGCAAAGTACGAAATTATAAACTGGCAGCCGGGAGAAAATGGCATTGTGAGCTTTGTGACGGTTGGTGTTTATGATGCGTCACTTCCTGCAGGCACACAACTAAACTTTCAAAATACGTCCATAACCTGGACACAGAGCTCACCACAGGTAAAGAGTTTTGTTGACTTACATTTATGCTTAAAGGCAAAAAAAATGAGTTTTTATTCTATTTAATGTTTTTTTGTTTGTTTGTTTGGTTTGTTTTTAAGGTGCCGGTGTCAGTCTGCAGTGAAAAATGTCGCCCAGGAACTCGTAAGGTCCTGCAGAAAGGAAAGCCTGTGTGCTGCTACGACTGCATAAGATGTGCAGAAGGAGAAATCAGCAACAGTACAGGTTTAGTGTTCTTGCAAACCACTTTATTAAAAATGTATTTTAAAAATTGAGGTATTAAAAAAAAACAAAGATCAGAAACACTGACGCATTTGGATCATATCTAAAGAATGTTTTGAGTCTTTGTCATATTTACCTTTTCTGCCACTACTGGAAATGCATAGAATGAATTAAATAGTGAGGTTTAAAGAGTTTAATTGTGATTGGTTACAATATTTGTCCTATTAAAACACCCAGCATTTAGACACAAGAAAAATCAAGACCTGTTTTGCTGTAATAAGGGAGGAAACAGCTGATTGACACGTTCACTGATCAACTAACTGCGTTTATAATCACATGTTGGAGAGTAGAATCATTTTTGGAAAGTTCATCTTTTTCGTATTTCTCATACGGAGGAAAATCAGAGGAACTGAAAAACAAAGTAAATCAAATTTTAATCCTCTGACTGAGGAAAAGGGAATCCCTTAAATCTGGAGTCTTCCAAGATGCCTGTCTGCATTAAAATCAGACTTTTTACATTTCCCCCCCTAGTGAACATAATCCTCTTTCACAGTGTTAAACTCAGGCCGTCCGAGACGTTTGGAATTCAAGTGTTTTAATTTCCATTAGTAAAATTGCTCTTCTGTAACGTCTTTCAGCTGTTGCCACTTGAATCATGTCAGTGTGTGAATGGAAGAAGTAGGCACAGTTTTTAGAACTGGAGGCAGATGCCTGATTTTGTTGTCAGAAAGACAAAAGAAAACCTTAGGATTCTGAAGAAGAAGAATGCATTTTTTGTTATGTATGCCTCTGTTTTTTGAGAGAACAAAGAAATAAAAGGTCTGAGGAGAACCAAAACCAGTCTAAACAGCAAAATGTTGTAACAGAATCTGACACAAGGTGCCTCAGCTCGATTAATAGCTTGTGAAATTGAATTATTAAATTGATGTCAGGAATGCATCCTAAACGTGATTATTAATTTGCAGATGCTGTTTCCTGCGTGAGATGTCCCCACGAGTCCTGGTCGAATGCCAGGAGAGATGCGTGTGTAAAGAAGGAGGCCGAGTTTCTGTCATTTGAAGAAATTATGGGAATCTTGCTGACCTCTGCAGCTTTACTCGGAACATCTCTTACTGCAGCTGTAGCGTTTATTTTCTACAGACACAGGAAAACTCCTCTTGTCAGAGCCAACAACTCTGAGCTGAGCTTCCTGCTGCTCTTCTCTCTGACTCTGTGTTTCCTCTGCTCCCTGACCTTTATCGGTCAGCCCTCTGACTGGTCCTGCATGCTGCGCCACACGGCGTTCGGCATCACCTTCGTCCTCTGCATCTCCTGTGTCCTGGGGAAAACCATAGTGGTTTTAATGGCGTTCAAAGCCAGGCTGCCAGGCAGAAATGTGATGAAGTGGTTTGGACCCACGCAACAGAGGCTGAGCGTTCTGGGTTTCACTCTCATTCAAGTGATCATCTGCATCCTCTGGTTGACCATTTCCCCTCCTTTTCTATCCAAGAATTTCAAAGAATTTAAAGACAAAATCATCTTGGAGTGTTCTCTGGGCTCAGCTGTGGGTTTCTGGTCCGTGCTCGGCTACATTGGACTTCTCGCCTTGTTGTGTTTCACTTTTGCTTTTTTGGCTCGTAAACTACCGGACAATTTCAACGAAGCTAAGTTCATCACCTTCAGCATGTTGATATTCTGCGCCGTGTGGATCGCTTTCATCCCAGCGTACGTCAGCTCTCCTGGGAAGTTCAGTGTGGCTGTAGAAATCTTTGCTATCCTGGCCTCCAGTTTTGGATTACTAATTTGTATCTTCATACCGAAATGCTACGTTATGTTGCTGAAACCAGAGAAAAACACAAAAAAGAGCATGATGGGGAACCGGGTTCCAAAAGATTTCTGAGTAAACAGACAAAGCAGTGGCATAAAATCGTTATTTATTTTAAAAATAAAGTCATATCGTTATAATTCTATATCTGTATTAGTTATTCAGCATATTGAAGGCTCAATACATACATTTTAGATCACCTTCGGGTATCACACAGCTTTTAGTGAGTCTAATTACATATTTTTATGTTTGAAATCAATTCTTCACATCAGCGATTTTCATAAAAGAAAATGTATTTGTTTCTTTTTTTCTGTTTTTAACATAATTATATATTTTTCATGGATTTAGATTTAATAAAATAAAAGCTTTATAAGTGCTGAAATGGGTTTGAATGTTTTTACTTAGAGTTCAAACATTCTTTAATTGTATGTTTTGGGTCTGTAGGGTTAAATTTACCCTGGCTCGTTTCTGGGAAACTCGCCCCCACAGTTGAATGGTGGATTTTTTTTTTCCATCTCAAATTCCAGTTTTCATTTAGAGTAAGAGAAGAGAAAGGACCTTTTCGTTTTAGTTTGAAGCGTTGAGTCGTCCTTCTATATAACTATTTAAAATAGCACCACTTCTTTTTGTCTCCACAACGTGAGAATTGAGTTTAACAAAAACATTTTGGAAACTTTGTTTAAAGCCAAGAACCAGTTTTGTAGATAAGGATACAATAAAGTTAATTTATTCCATCTTGATGGATGGATGGATGGATGGATGGATGGATGGATGGATGGATGGATGGATGGATGGATGGATGGATGGATGGATGGATGGATGGATGGATGGATGGATGGATGGATGGATGGATGGATGGATGGATGGATGGATGGATGGATGGATGGATGGATGGATGGATGGATGGATGGATGGATGGATGGATGGATGGATGGATGGATGGATGGATGTTCCATCTTTATGGATGTCTAAGCAGGGAAAAAGCCAGAATGAATTCGTATTTGTCCAAAGACATCATTTGCCTGTGTGAGACTTTTAAAACTCTGGGTAGGATGTGGGTTTACTGGGTATCCAAGTTCAGACAAGATTTCATCTGACTTTTTCTTCTTTGTGTTGATGGTTCCCCTGATTCTCTCCTCCTCACTCGACAAATTAACGAATGAACTCTAAATTGGGTTACAATCGTTGTAACCATGTGCTATCCTCTTTTTAATATTAAAAATGGTCAAATACTTTTATTTAGAAAATTTTTCTTTCCCCATTTAACTATAACAAATAAAACAAGTATTTTAGATGTTTTTTGTTTCTTTTTCAATGAAGCGTAATAATAAATTCTGAAAGATTTCACCATTACATTAAAAAAGAAATTTGCGTTTTTCTATTTGTGTAGTGATAGCATTAAAATGAAAGCGAAAACTATGGCTTAACAAACAAACAGATTGATGCTTAAAATGAAATTATTTACATTTCTCTGTAATAAAGTTTTCACATCTGTTGACCGCCTGCTGGCCTGGCTCCCGCTCTTAGAAATGGCAGCCAGTAAACACTTCAAAGAACCTGGATATGATTTTTTTCAGATACAAGGCAGAACGCAATAATAAAAATAAAAGGTTTGCAACATTTATGGACTTTAAAGATCCGATGTTTCAGACAATTTATTCATTTCAACAGGGAAGAACTAAAACAGTGTTTTCTAATGTGAACCAAAAGGGTTGGCATGACATTTTCTACCTGAGTATCCCTACTTGTTAAAGTAAAAAAAAAAACATAAATAAACAAATCATGTTGACATGGCACAAAAAAACCCCAACTCTTTTCTGATGTACCCATTTTTATGACTATTTTCCTGATTTAACCACACCTTGTAGTCCCATAGAGATGATTAATCACTGCTCTATTATTACACCTTTTGCTGCTCCAAATGGCATAAATATCAGTGCAATCAGGCCATCTGCACCGAGGCACATGTGATGCCACCGGTTGATCTGTGTTTGTCATTCGCCATGATGTCGACACAGAGGTGGCCGGAGCAGGGCTGGGCACTTTTACATTTGCTCCTGGTGGCAACTTTCACCCAGGCAGAGGAGCAGGTGTGCACTCAGAGAGGAGACCCTGAAAACCCCCAGCTGGTTAAGAACGGAGACATTATGTTAGGAGGACTCTTCTCTTTCCACACCAACTGGAAAGAAAGAGAGAACAGCTACATGGAAAAGCCCCTGCCGCTGCAATGCACTAGGTAAGTATCACCAAAGAAATAATAATAATAATAAAAACTTAATACGCCATTTTGACGTTTAGAAAATTTCCTCCACTATTTGTACAAATACCAAAAGGATTTTTGAATTTCTGCTGATTATGCCAACTCTTTAAAATTGTCTGAATGCAGCTTGAATTTCAGAGAGTTCCAGTTAGCCCAGGCGATGCTTTTTGCCATCGAGGAGATCAACAACAGCTCAGACCTGCTGCCGGGCGTCTCTCTGGGCTACACAATATACGACACTTGTGGATCCATTGCTAGAAGTGTGAGAGTTGCTCTGTCCTTGGTTAACAGTAATGAAATGGTGGCTTCGCCTGCAGCAGAATGCACAAGACCTGCGCAGGTGCAGGCCATAATGGGGGAGACGTCGTCTTCTCCTTGCACGGCGATAGCCACCGTCATGGGTCCATTTCATATCCCACTGGTGGGTATGGATACATTTGAGCAAATTACTTTTTGTTGAGAAAAAACATGTCTGTGAAAATGTGTTTTCTTCCAATCAAACTATACAATCAAACTTTGCTTATAGATCAGCCACTTTGCCACGTGTGCTTGTCTCAGTGATAAAATCAAGTACCCATCATTTCTCAGAACAATACCCAGCGACTATTACCAGAGCAGAGCCCTTGCGCACCTGGTGAAGCACTTTGGCTGGACTTGGGTCGGAGCCGTGAGGTCAAATGAAGATTATGGAAACAATGGGATGGCCACGTTCATTGAAACTGCACAGCATCTGGGCATCTGCGTGGAATATTCCGTCTCTTTCTTCAGAACGGATCCATCGGACAAAATACAAAAAATAATAGACATTATCAAAGCTTCTACTTCTAAAGTGATTGTCACTTTCCTCTCCCACATGGATTTGGATGTATTGTTGCACGAGCTGTCGGGCCACAACCTGACCGGCTACCAGTGGGTGGGGACCGAGGCTTGGATCTTTGATTCCCAAACCGCCGAAGGTGACATCAACCATATTTTAGACGGAGCGATAGGCCTGTCCATTCCCCAGGCGTACGTGACGGGACTGAGAGAGTTCATGCTCGACGTGAGGCCTCTGAATTCGTCAAACGCAGACTTGTTTACTGAGTTCTGGGAGGCGTTGTTCAGCTGCAAGTTCAGACTATCAAAGTCAACAGAGATCCAGAGAGAATGCACAGGAGAGGAAGACATAAACGGAGTGAAGAACAGCTTCACTGACATGTCCCTCATGCCCATTTTTAACAATGTCTATAAGGGAGTGTATGCCGTGGCTCACGCTCTGCACAACATCTTGGGCTGTAAGAAAACGTGCGACAAAAATAAGCATCTAGATCCGTTCACGGTGAGGTGTTAAAAAGGACAAATCCCTTTTTTTTTTTTTTTGCTAAAAGGTCTGCAGTTGTCTTTGTCAGACTGCTAACTTTGATACGACATGTCGTTGCAGATTTTACAGCACATACAAAGGAGTAATTTCACCACAAAGGAAGGGGATCGGGTTTTCTTTAACGAGAACGGAGACCCCGCTGCAAAGTACGAAATCATAAACTGGCAGCCGGGAGAAAATGGCATCGTGAACTTTGTCACGGTTGGTCTTTATGACGCAACGTTGCCGGCCAGCAAACAAATGAATCTGCAAAATAAGTCCATCATTTGGACACAAAATTCACCAGAGGTAAAAAAAAAAGAATAAAATGCAATAGAGATATCTTTTTACAGATGCAAAATGTAAAGCTAAATTCTTTTTGTTTGTTTCATTTTAAGCACCTTCCTGTTTTTCAGGTCCCCGTGTCGGTTTGCAGTGAGACGTGTTCCCCAGGAACACGTAAGGTCCTCCAGAAAGGAAAGCCTGTGTGCTGCTACGACTGCATACGTTGTGCAGAAGGAGAAATTAGCAACAGCACAGGTTTAGTAGTATTTATGCAACCCTCTGAACAAAAACAAATGCAACAATACACTGTGAATGCCCCACATGTACAGTTTTAAGATACAGTGATATGATCTGGAGCATTTTTGATTATGACACAATAAGAGCAAGCTCAGTTTCAGCTAATAAAACCACAACGTGTGGTTTGTTGAGTTTTTTTTTTAAACATTTCTCTCAGCTTTCTGTTATACAGCATTCAGTCCTTAGCTCTGAGTGTGAATTACTTGTGAAGGCACCCAAACAGATACACCACCGAGGCCTGTTTTGAGGCAACTGCACACAGAGAGAAATGTTTGCTTCAGGAAGTAGTTAAAAAAACAACAACAAAAAAAACAAGGTTAGGAAATGCCTTGTAAAAGTAACTCTAATTTTTTCCCCACGATACTATTGAAAATGAGTTTTTTTGTTGAAATGTAGAGTTTTTACATGCATTTTCAAAATTTTTTACAAGTAAAACTCTGTAGTGTGGAACATAAACTTATTCAGTCCACATTTAATCTCATAACCTGACCAATAGGTTTATAAACAATGTACACTCTTCTCAATCATAAATAAAGACTACTTTGTATTGGGGTGACATGTAAAATTGGAGAAAAATAAGTTGTGGTTTTGTGCTTGTAGTTTGACAAGATTAGTTTTTTATTGAGACTGCATGGAGCGTGACTGTAGCCATCGCAACAGAAGGAAAAGCTTAGGTACAGAATTTAGAAAGTGTTAAAAACTTAAAACCAGTCCATCTTTTCTCAACAGTAGAACAACTTGCATTAAGTAGCCATATTATTAGATCAAGATTAAAAAACTAAAAAGACAAAACAACAGATTAATCTAAATCTCTGGTTTAACGCTCTCTCTGTTACTACTGTACTTTCCAGATGCTGTCACCTGTGTGAGATGCCCCCCTGAATCCTGGTCAAATGACAGAAGAGATCTCTGTATAAAGAAAGAAGCTGAATTTCTGTCTTACGATGAAATTATGGGAATATTGCTCACAGCCGCCTCCTTATTCGGAACATGCATAACTTCTTTCGTAGCGTTTGTTTTCTACAGAAACAGGAAAACTCCTCTTGTCAGGGCCAACAACTCTGAGCTGAGCTTCCTCCTCCTGTTCTCTCTGACCCTGTGTTTCCTCTGCTCCCTGACCTTTATCGGTCAGCCCTCTGACTGGTCCTGCATGCTGCGCCACACGGCGTTCGGCATCACCTTCGTCCTCTGCATCTCCTGTGTTCTTGGGAAAACCATAGTGGTGTTAATGGCATTTAAAGCTACACTTCCTGGTAGGAATGTGATGAAATGGTTTGGTCCCACGCAGCAGAGACTCAGTGTTATGAGTTTCACTCTGGTGCAGGTGATCATCTGCATCCTCTGGTTGACCATTTCCCCTCCTTTTCCATCCAAGAACTTTGAAGAGTATAAGGATAAAATCATCTTGGAGTGTTCTTTGGGTTCAGCTGTGGGATTCTGGGCTGTGCTGGGGTACATTGGACTTCTCGCCTTGTTGTGTTTCATTTGTGCATTTCTGGCTCGTAAACTGCCTGATAATTTCAACGAAGCCAAATTCATCACCTTCAGCATGTTGATATTCTGCGCTGTGTGGATCACCTTCATCCCAGCGTACGTCAGCTCTCCTGGGAAGTTCAGTGTGGCTGTAGAAATCTTTGCTATCCTGGCCTCCACATTTGGATTACTAATTTGTATTTTTATTCCAAAATGCTATGTGATGCTACTGAAACCAGACAGAAATACTAAAAAACATATTATGGGGAAGGGAGCAGCAAAATGATTGCTAAAAACCTAAAAGCATTTATCAGTTTATAATGTTCAAATTATATACCAACTTTTATCGTGGATTATCATTACTATCGTCTTAAAATATTTTCCAGAAACTTATTTTCTCTGATCATGTATATGAGATACATTTCTTGCCTCATGTTGTTTGCTGTATTTGCACACGGTGCGTTTAACATTGCGATGTAGTTATTTAAAAATTTCAAAGGTCGAAAATAAAAATAAGTGCTTCAAGCCTTTTATATTGTGTTGTGCTCATTATTCTCATTATAAGGGATATGCATCATCCAACAGATAGTAATTGTAAAACACATGAGCTCTTTAATCAAGATTTCAATAGTTCATTTTTGGCGCTACGTTATTTGACGCAGCGCAGCTTTTTGAAGATAAAATTCAACTTGGATGGTGCTGGGTAATTATACACATATATATATATATATCCACCCAACCAGCTAAAGTGTACTCTCAGTGGCAGGGGAATAACAAGGCTGGAGACCCACCAAGGCTGGAGACAGAACAATACTGGAAAAGCATATGGGAAAGGGAGGCGTCCCACAACAGCAATGCAAAGTGGCTGATCTCTCTACCAGATGACCACAGCAAACTCCCTGAGCAAAATCCGGTAACCATCACTGTGGCAGATGTCCAAGAAAGAGCCTCAGGTATGAAAAACTGGACAGCACCAGGGCCAGACAAGATCCATGCCTACTGGCTAAAGAAACTGACTGCCCTACATGAGCGACTGGCAGACCAAATGAACCAGCTGCTACAGAACGGGAATCACCCTGAATGGTTAACTGAAGGGCGCACAATCCTGATCCAGAAGGATCCAACAAAGGGCCCGGTCCCATCTAACTACCGACCAATAACCTGTCTCTCCACAACCTGGAAGCTCATGTCAGGCATCATAGCGGCTAAGATAAGCAAACACATGGATCAATACATGAGCACGACACAGAAGGGCATCGGGGTGAATAGCAGAGGAGCCAAACACCAACTCCTTGTAGACCACACAGTTGCCAGAGACTGCAAAACCCGACACACCAACCTGTGCACGGCTTGGATTGATTACACGAAAGCCTATGACTCAATGCCACACACTTGGATTATCGAATGCTTAGAGATGTACAACATCAACAGGACCTTGAGAGCCTTCATTGCAAACTCAATGCGGATGTGGAAGACCACCCTTGAAGCCAACTGCAAGCCACTTGCAGTAATAAACAGCTATGCCCTACCAGTGATCAGATACCCTGCAGGAATAATTAGCTGGCCAAAGGAGGAGATACAGGCCACAGATGTTAAGACCCGGAAACTACTAACAATGCATGGAGGGTTCCACCCCAAATCCAGCACACTGAGACTCTACACGAACCGCAAAGAAGGAGGCAGAGGACTAGTGAGCGTGGGAACCGCTGTTCAAGACGAGACATCCAAGATCCATAGATACATCAGGGACAAAGCCTCAACAGACAATGTGCTCAGTGAATGTCTCAAACAATGGGGAACAGAAGCTGAGGTGCCGGAGGAACCATCATGGGAGGACAAGCCCCTACATGGGATGTACCACCGGCAAATAACCGAAGTGGCTGACATCAGAAAGTCCTACCAATGGCTGGAAAAAGCTGGACTGAAGGACAGCACAGAGGCCCTCATCATGGCCGCCCAGGAACAGGCCCTAAACACCAGAGCAATTTATTGAGCAATTAAGTTATTTCATGGTGTGGGCTTTACAGGGTTAAGGTTGTTTTAGTCAGTCTCTCTCTGCCCATCATTTGCCGGATGATCCGTCCTGCTGTGTTTTTAATGTCAAGTTAATGTATTACCTCTGAATGACGTCGAGTTCGCGTTGCGCTCCAGAAAACTGCAAACATCGAGACCAATATGAACAGGGCAATAAGCGTGAAAACAGCCACGAATGAACGTGTCCGGAGTTGCCAATAATTATAATGGCAAGTTAACGCCATTATGATTATTAATATTAAGATAACTGTCACAAATCTGTGGAGCCATCTTAGCTGTGGAGCTGCAGGAGGAGCTCTGTGTGCTGAGCTTTGACACCAAAAGCAGGGCCGTAACGCAGAACCTGAAGGCTGGGGGGTGGGGGGGCTTTAAAATCCTTCTTGGAGTTTTCCAGACAACAGTGGACCACACAAATTACTCACTTTTTTTTTTTTTTTTTACTGTTTTTTCTACAATCTCCTCTTCAGTTCAGCCTTATCAGTGGAGACACATTGTTGATGTTACCATTATAAAATAACTTACAATTAAGTATTGGCAAAGCTCAATGTAATTTTCACAGTAGGCAGAGTGTTGTTGTTAGCAGCTGCTGAAAGTAACTAAAAAGTTACTTTTAATGTAACTTAGTTACTTTCCAAATCAAGTAGTCAGTAATATAACTAAGTTACTTTTTCAAGGAGTAATCAGTAGTCCAATTAAAGTTACTTTTTCAAAGTAACTATGCCAACACTGCATATATATATACATATATATATATATATATATATATATATGTATATATATATATACATATATATATGTATATATATATATGTATATGTATATGTATATACATATATACAGTGATGTATAATATACATATATATATATATACATATATGTACTGTCAAACTATGAGACTAACAACATGTTGCCACGTCTGTCTTCTTGCTCCACCTTATTGTACCACAGAGACAAACCATCACTGCTAGTCTAATCTGCTCCGATGTTTATAAGGACCCACGCAGGTCTGCCGTCAGACCGACACTCATAAGATGCCATCTGACGATTTCGCTTTTCCAGACAACATGGTGTCTGCACAGAGGTGGGCAGAGCATGGCTGCACATTTTTACAGTTGCTGCTCTTAGTGTCTTTCTCACACACCCAGGGGCCGTTCTGCAGTCAGATCGGGGACATGGAGACCCCTCAGCTGTCTAAGGAAGGGGACATTATTTTAGGTGGAATCTTTTCTTTTCACAGCAGCTGGAAGAACAGAGAAAACACTTACACACAAAAGCCACTGCCACTGGAATGCATCAGGTAAATGACGCCACGGAAATCCACTCCATGTCTTTTGATTACAGTTTGAACAAAAAAATATATACATATATATATATACTTGTATATTTTCGTCTACCGTAGTTTTGCTGCTATCTTCCTGGATTTATGCCAACTCTGCATGTTGAATGTGAAGCTTGAATTTCAGGGAGTTCCAGTTTGCTCAGTCCATGCTTTTTGCCATCGAGGAGATCAATAACAGTACAGACCTGCTGCCTGGCGTTTCACTCGGTTATGACATCTACGACACTTGCGGCTCCATCGCCAGAAGTGTAAAAGTTGCACTTGCCTTGACAAATGATGGCAGCAATTCAACCTCTGAGCGTCCATGTATGAAAGCAGCCCGGGTGCAGGCCATCATGGGGGAAACGTCGTCCTCTCCAAGCACAGCGATAGCCACCGTCATCGGACCCTTTAATATCCCACTGGTGGGTAGCATTGATGGCATCTCTAATGTTAAATGTTTCTTTATTATTTTTATTAATCATTTTAATAAATATTGTCATGTGTTTTGTAAAGTATGAGGAGTAAACAGTTGTTTTTGAATGTTTTGTGTTTTTTTCCTTTGGTCTTATCTTTTTTCAGATCAGCCATTTTGCCACATGTGCTTGTCTCAGTGATAAAACCAAGTATCCATCCTTTCTAAGAACAATACCCAGTGACTACTATCAGAGCAGAGCTCTGGCTCATCTGGTCAAGCATTTTGGCTGGACTTGGGTCGGAGCCGTCAGAACCAACGACGACTACGGCAACAACGGCATGGCGACGTTCACAGAAACTGCAGAGCAGCTGGGCATTTGTCTGGAATATTCTGTCTCTTTCTTCAGAACGGATCCATCTGACAAAATACAAAAGATCATTGAAATTATGAAGTCTTCCACCTCAAAGGTTATTGTCGCTTTCCTTTCCCACATGGACATGGACGTGCTTATGCACGAGCTGTCGCCTCACAACCTGACCGGGCATCAGTGGGTCGGCAGTGAGTCCTGGATCTTTGACTCTCAAATTGCAGCAATGGATAAGAACCACATACTGGACGGAGCGATCGGCCTTTCCGTTCCTAAAGCTCATGTCGGTGGACTCACAGAGTTCATGTTTAATGTTGAGCCCCTGAATTCGTCCAATAGCGAGTTATTTACGGAGTTCTGGGAGGCGTTGTTCAGCTGTAAGTTCAAGGAGTCAGCTGAATTTCAGAGCGAATGTACTGGACATGAGGATCTGACAGAAGTGGAGAACAGCTTCACTGACATGTCCCTCATGCCCATTTTTAACAACGTGTATAAGGGAGTTTATGCAGTGGCTCACGCTCTGCATGATATTCTCAGCTGCAATAAAACATGCAACGACAACATGCGGCTAGACCCGACGATGGTGAGCTTTTTATTTACCTCAGGACGAAACAATAAAAGATCCTCAAGAAAATATAAATCTTAAGATGTTCATCATGTAATCCTGATATTGTATTAGATTTTACAGCACCTAAAGAAAATTAACTTTAAGACAAAGGAAGGGGATGAGGTGTATTTTAATGAGAATGGAGATCCAACGGCAACTTATGAAATAATAAACTGGCAACCAGGAGAAAACGGCATGGTGGATTTTGTCACTGTTGGTCTGTATGATGCATCGTTGCCTGCAGACAAACAGCTCAATTGGACAAACGATGCTCTAATCTGGACACGGAACACGCTGGAGGTATTCAACCATGCACGACTTTTCACAGCTTAATCATAAAATGGATTGACTCATCAGGGTCATTAGACAATGTTTGAGAAATTAGCTACTCTGTGTTTTCTATGCAGGTTCCTGTGTCGGTTTGCAGTGAAACGTGTCCACCGGGAACACGCAAAGTCCTGCAGAAAGGAAAACCTGTGTGCTGCCACGACTGTGTCAAATGTGCAGAAGGAGAAATAAGCAACACCTCAGGTTAAAAAAAACTTTGTACTGCAATGTTTTACATTTTCATATGAAAAAATTAAATAAAATCAAATAAAAAAAGAATCTGTAAGATGACGTGTTTTGAGAAGGACTGTACTGTTGAAACATTTCCAAAGTACATTCATGAAGAATCATTGAGAAACATGAGTTAGAATGTTTTGTTAGTATTTTTATTTACAAAAAAGTAAAAAATAACACTACATAGTTTTTACAGCTAAGACATGTGATTGTGTCCACTTGTTGTTTGACTTCATTAAGGTTTTATTGTGTCACTGGCATAAAAAGTAGCTTAATTAAAAATTTAATCAAGCTGATTAAGCAAAAAATACAGTTTCTTTGACAAAAAAGTTTCCAGTGCAAAATCTTACTCAAATAAAACTGAAAAGTGTCTCGTTAAATTTTTTAATTAAATTGCTTTTTAATGAGCAGAAGAATGTTCCTCTCAGATTTCACAAAGGAAAAAAAAAAGATTGCTCTCAAACTATTTTACATCAAAGGAGCAAGCTTGAAAATAGTAATTTAACATAAAACATAACATGTTAGCAATCATAGCACAAATGTTGTTGGATACTCGACAGCAGTGAAGCTTCACAGCTCTGTATTATGTTCAAGATTTTAGTTTATTCATGATTTTTATCCTTTTTTTAGCAGCAATTGCAAACACAGCAAGAGAACAAAAAAAGGTTCCCAATGTTGCAGAAAAATCTAGCAACACTAAATGAAAACAATAAGTCAGAAAACATAATGCATTTCTCAGAAAAAAAGGAACAATATTAGAAGTAAGGCTTTAGTCAAGGTCTAAGATTGTCTTCACAACAAACTGGCATGAAAAAACCCCTCTTCTTTGTAAATGTAACATTTTTGTGGGTTATGATTTCTGCAGATTCAGTCACCTGTGTGAGATGCCCCCTGGAAACCTGGTCAAATGAGGCAAGAGATGCCTGTGTAAAGAAGGAGGCCGTGTTTCTGTCGTATGGGGAGATTATGGGAGCTTTGCTCACTGCAGCCTCTCTGTTTGGAACATGCTTGACGGCCATTGTTACAGTCATCTTCTTCAGATACAGAAAAACTCCTCTTGTGAGGGCAAACAACTCTGAGCTGAGCTTCCTGCTGCTCTTCTCTTTAACCCTGTGTTTCCTCTGCTCTCTGACCTTTATTGGTGAGCCCTCGGACTGGTCCTGCATGCTGCGGCACACGGCGTTCGGCATCACCTTTGTGCTCTGCCTCTCTTGTGTCCTGGGGAAAACCATGGTGGTTTTAATGGCGTTCAAAGCCACGCTGCCAGGAAAAAACGTGATGAAGTGGTTCGGGCCGACACAGCAGAGACTCAGCGTTCTCACTTTCACTGTCGTGCAAGTGATCATCTGTATCCTCTGGTTGACGATTTCACCTCCTTTCCCATTTAGGAATTTCAAAGAAATGAAAGACAAAATCATCTTGGAGTGTTCTTTGGGTTCAGCTGTGGGATTCTGGGCTGTGCTGGGGTACATTGGATTTCTCGCCACATTATGTTTTATTTGTGCTTTCCTGGCTCGTAAACTTCCTGATAATTTCAACGAAGCTAAGTTCATCACGTTCAGCATGTTGATATTCTGCGCCGTGTGGATCACTTTCATCCCTGCGTACGTCAGCTCTCCTGGGAAGTTGAGTGTTGCCGTGGAAATTTTTGCCATTTTAGCCTCTACTTTTGGTTTGCTGTTTTGTATCTTCATGCCTAAATGTTATGTAATGCTGCTAAAACCGGAAAAGAACACAAAGAAGAACATGATGGGGAAGGGGCAAACAAAGTCATTCTGACGATGAAAGGTAACAAAGTGATTAAATATTATCAGACACAAAATATATTGTATATAGTCTGTATATTGTAAGTTTTTTGCCTCTGTGTGTGTTATGAAAATGATGATATATTGTCTGACTCTTGAGGGGAAACTCATTTAGATTCACTGTGAGATACAATCTTGCGTTAAGCAGATGGTGTAATTTTCTAATTCATACACACAAAAAGTCTTCCTGTATAATTTCTGTATCTTTTTTCATTCTGTGTTGAAATGTAAAACTTCCTTGCTACAGAGAAGAATTTACTGGCTTCACCTGATGTGGTCTGTACAGCTAAGTCCATTTCCTGTTTGTTCTGCCGTTCTAGTCTCTAATGAGAGGACTGTGAGCGTCAACAGGATGTGGAGACGATTCTGACAGCAGAGATGTCGACGG
This sequence comes from Gambusia affinis, assembly GCF_019740435.1. Lineage (NCBI taxonomy): Eukaryota > Metazoa > Chordata > Actinopteri > Cyprinodontiformes > Poeciliidae > Gambusia > Gambusia affinis. The sequence goes on from NC_057873.1 coordinate 24,377,999, forward strand.
GCACATCTAGGCTGTGAGGAAGGACTAATGGACCGGATTTGTACTTCACAAGAATTAAACAAAACAATTACCTTCTGCTTCGTTCTTGTGTCAAAAACATCCGCTGCACTGTTTGTAGGTCAACGTTGCACAAGCTGGTGTCACAGAGGGACTGCGCCACTTGGAAATGAGACACATTTTGAGCTTTGACGTGTTCAAACATGCAAATAAATGAGCAGATTTCCCATTTCTTGCCTAGTGTTTAATTTAAATGAGAAAAACTGCATCATGAGCAAAGAGGCCGTTTTAACTGGGATGTGGTTGGATGAAAGAACAGATTTGGGTTTGTGTGCGGAAAGTAAAACATTTCACTGGTACATAATGTTCTTTGTAGAATAAGTAATAAATATATCTCTAATTACAAAAAAAAAAGTTTCCTAAAAGAGGAAACAAATATTTAAACACATACAGCATAACGGAGCATGTGAGGTTAGAATCACAAGTCACATCTCTGTCCACTTGCCCCACCTTTCAGCTCCACAGAGAGAAGCGTTGACATAATATTACGTCCTGTGCTGCTCCAAGCTGCATAAATATCAGTGTGAGCCTGTCAGTGAGGGGACATGCGATGCTGTTGAGCGGTTTGACTCAACATGACGTTCATACAGAAGTGGCCGGAGCAGGGCTGGGCACTGTTGCACCTGTTCTTGGTGACGTCGTTCTCCCAGGCGGAGGAGCAGGGATGCAGACAGAGAGGAGACCCCGAAAACCCTCAGCTGGTCATGGATGGAGACATTTTGTTAGGAGGACTCTTCTCTTTCCACACAAGCTGGAAAGAAAGAGAGAACACCTACATGGAAAAACCTCCACCTTTGCAATGCACTAGGTAACATGTTCTCCTGTATTTACATTGTGTTCAATGAATCTGGCATTGATGCAAAAATTGCACTTCAGAAGCTTCGTTTGTTTAAGATGTTGATCATTACACCAACGATTTGCAACTGTTTGAATGAAGTTTGAATTTCAGAGAATTCCAGTTAGCCCAGGCCATGCTGTTCGCCATCGAGGAGATCAATAACCGATCAGAGCTGCTACCAGGCATTTCTCTGGGCTACAGGATTTATGATTCTTGTGGCTCCATTGCTAGAAGCATTAAAGGTGCACTGGCCTTGGTTAACGGTAACAAAAATGTGTCTGACACTTCCAAGGCATGCACAAAACCCGCTAATGTGCAGGCCATAATGGGAGAAGCGTCTTCATCTCCGAGCATGGCTATAGCTACTGTCATCGGACCGTTTCATATCCCACTGGTGAGTAGGACTCACACACACTGCAATAACAACGACCAATACTGATTTATGTCATTTTACACAATTTAAAATGTTTTATATGTACATGTACTTTCAGATCAGCCACTTTGCCACATGTGCTTGTCTGAGTGATAAATCCAAATATCCCTCATTTCTCAGAACAATTCCCAGCGACTACTATCAGAGCAGAGCTCTGGCCCATTTGGTCAAACACTTTGGATGGACTTGGGTCGGAGCCATTCGATCAAATGAGGATTATGGCAATAATGGCATGGGTATATTTACAGAAACTGCACAGCAGCTGGGCATCTGTGTGGAATATTCCATGACTTTCTTTAGAACCGATTCGTCAGACAAAATACAACGACTGATTGAAGTTATCAAGGGCTCAACATCGAGGGTGGTTCTTGGTTTCCTCTCTCACATGGACATGGACGTCCTCATACAACACTTGTCGAACTACAACGTGACCGGGTACCAGTGGGTCGGCACAGAGGCCTGGATCTTTGACTCCCAAACCGCATCCAGAGATAAGAATCACATTCTGGACGGAGCCATAGGCCTTTACATTCCCAAAGCGCACGTGTCCGGCCTCAGAGAGTTCATGTTTGACGTGAGGCCACTCAACTCGTCCAACACCGACTTGTTCACAGAGTTCTGGGAGGGATTGTTCAGCTGCAAGTTTAAGCCGTCGGAATCAGCGGGAATGCAGAAAGAGTGCACCGGACACGAAGATCTGACGGGAGTGGAAAACATTTTCACGGACATGTCCCACATGTCCATCTTTAACAACATGTACAAAGGAGTGTATGCTGTGGCTCACGCACTGCACACAGTGCTGAGCTGCAATCGAACATGTGACATCAACACGAAGCTCGATCCATTAACAGTAAGTAGAGGATGCTTGAAACGCTTCAGTCCGTTTTGGGGGACTTTGAAATGCTTCGAGCAACGTTTTGCTTTGTCTTTGTAGATTTTACGCCACATAAAAAACATTCACTTCAAGACAAAGGAAGGAGATGAGGTTTATTTTAATGAGAATGGAGATCCGGCTGCAAAATACGAAATCATAAACTGGCAGAGGAAAGAAAATGGCATTGTGGACTTTGTCACTGTGGGTCTCTATGACGCCTCACTGGCGCCGGATAAACAGATGAATCTACAAAACGAGTCTTTAGTTTGGGCACAGAACTCGAAAGAGGTAACTTTAAAACTGCAACTAAAAATGGCACTTTTCAGTGTTCATCTTTTTCTTTTTAAATAGGTTTTTTTTCCACTTCCTTATTTACTTTTGTCTGTTTAGGTGCCTGTGTCTGTTTGCAATGAGAGATGTCCACCAGGAACACGCAAGGTTTTACAGAAGGGGAAACCTGTGTGCTGCTATGACTGTATAAAATGTGCAGAGGGAGAAATAAGCAACAGCACAGGTTTAGCATCGTTTAATGTGTGCTTTTTTCATACTTAGTGTATCACAGGAAAGGTTTTATGTAGTGAATTAAATCTCTAAGGTTTTAGAAAATGAAATCAACAAACTATTGATCTACTGTTTAGTATCAAGGGTGCCTGAAAAAAAAAAAAAAAATTTCACATAAGTATGTGCATTTTTTTTTTTTGCTGTCATTTTAATATTTGTACAATCTATTTACCATTAGGACTAAATAAATCATCATTTCTGAGCCACATTTTTGTTACTATTATATAGCAAAGAAGTATTTTCAAGTTGTTTTAGAAAACAGTATTGTAATCTAACTTTGATCATTTAAAAAACAAAAGTTTTTTCAAAGCCTTGGTTCATGTTTGACTTAATTTTTTCAGATTCTGTCAGCTGTGTGAGATGCCCACTAGAGTCCTGGCCGAACCAGAAGAGAGACGCTTGTGTAAAGAAGGAGGCCGTGTTCCTTTCATATGAAGAAATGATGGGAGCCTTGCTCACCGCAGCGTCTCTGTTCGGAACGTGCATGACTTCTGTTGTGGCGTACATTTTTGTCACATACAGAAACACTCCTCTTGTCAGGGCCAACAACTCTGAGCTGAGCTTCCTGCTGCTCTTCTCCTTAAAGCTGTGTTTCCTCTGCTCCCTGACGTTCATCGGCCAGCCCTCTGACTGGTCCTGCATGCTGCGCCACACATCGTTTGGCATCGCGTTCGTCCTCTGCATCTCCTGTGTCCTGGGGAAAACCATAGTGGTGTTAATGGCATTTAAAGCTACACTTCCTGGTAGAAACGTGATGAAATGGTTTGGACCCGTACAGCAGAGGCTGAGCGTGTTGGGTTTCACCGTCGTACAAGTGATCATCTGTATCCTCTGGTTGATCATCTCTCCTCCATTTCCGTCCAAGAATTTTGAAGAATTTAAAGACAAAATAAGTTTGGAGTGTTCTCTGGGCTCTTCCGTGGGCTTCTGGGCTGTGCTTGGTTACATTGGGTTTCTCGCCACATTGTGTTTCATTTGTGCATTTCTGGCTCGTAAACTGCCTGATAATTTCAACGAAGCCAAATTCATCACCTTCAGCATGTTGATATTCTGCGCCGTGTGGATCACCTTCATCCCAGCGTACGTCAGCTCTCCTGGGAAGTTCAGTGTGGCTGTAGAAATCTTTGCTATCCTCGCCTCCACATTTGGTTTGCTTATTTGTATTTTCATCCCCAAATGTTATGTCATATTAATGAAACCAGAAAAAAATACTAAAAAGAGTATGATGGGAAAGGGGGCTTGAAAACCATCTTGACAAGTCAAGACATTTTATAATCTTAAATCTTCCAATATAATGCAAACATTTTATATTCATATAGTTAAGTTAAAATGTCAAGGAGGGACTCTTGGAAATGTTCACGAGAAATAAATGTGGCTATTGTGTTTTGTTGTTTGTTTTGCTTGAGAGATTCTAACATTAATTTATCTGTTGTTAATATTTACTTATGTTTAGTTTCAAAACATCCATGTTTTTACCATTATGTTAAAGTTATTTGAATGTAATTCCCACCAGAAATGCTTATTTTTTTTCAATTGTTATGATTGTTAATAATATGATCATAATAAAATTTAATCTCTTCCCTTTTTATTGTTTGAGAAAAGTGTCTTGAATTCCATAGGAAAAAAAATAAAATAATAATCATAATAAACTATATTATTTATTTATAATTAACTATTATTACAAATAGTTTATTATTTCTAACATTGTTACAGTCAGAAAGTTGAAATATTAAAAATGTAGCTTGTGAAAAGTGCATTCATAAACAAAAAGAATCAAGATATGGAGAAAAGGAGATAAATGCAAAACAGATCCCATGTTGATCTTATTCTCCCAGGGACAGAATACAGATGATACCTACAGCTTTATAACTTTTACATTAATTATACAGAGTTCACTGGCAAATCATCTACTTTGTCTAGAGAGGATAAAGCCTTAACTGGTAACACTTTTGGATGCTCTAAATGTGTTGTTTTAGCTTTGGATAGCTAATTGGAAATGTTAAAATAAAATAATAGGGTGTCTATTCTAAGAAACATCAATTTCATGTAGCTAGTGTGAATGGTCACATGACCAGACCTCTTTACTTCCTGCCTGTACCGCTGGAGGTGAAAGGCTGTTTCAATCTTTTACAAGTGGAAGTCAGTAAAAGACTTTAATAGACAAAAATATCTTGTACATATGTTCTTTGAAGGACCGTCTACTCACATATAATGACAATTTTATGACGGCATGCATCTTTAAATCACAATAAGAGTAAATGTAGATATGACAACTATGCTAGGAGTCAGAGGTTTGGCTGTTTATCCATTGTATCTTATTTTTTTGTTTTTTTTCCTCACAGCCTAAATCAGAGTATCAGATGGATCTTCTAGACCTGAAGAAATCTCAAAATTATGTCTTTTAGATCACTCTCATTCCCATAGTTGAAAAACATATTCTGCCCAATCAGAACCTTTACCAAAAAGTCACGACAGACAGAATAGGAAAAACACCCTTAAACATGCAATAACCTCTTAGTTAACCTCGACTTCATCACTTCCTTCATTGGGTCATGTTCCGGCTCACACCCTCACCTTGAGGTCCTAAGAGACGCATTATTGTTCTCTTCAGCTATCATGTGCCTCTTCAGAATAGCATAAATATTGGTGATGTCTCCGTCTGCCATTAATGTGGATGTTGCCAAGTGATTTATCTCTGTCCCTGAGCAAAAGCTCTAGAATGAAACAGCCAGCGCAGGGTTGGGTCTTTTTGCTTCCATTGTTGTCGGCATATTTTTCTCATGCTGAACAGCAGCTATGCACACACAGAGGAGACCCTGACTACCCACAACTAGTGAAGGACGGAGACATCATGCTGGGGGGAGTCTTCTCTTTCCATGTCAGCTGGAACGAAGTAGAGACTCCTTATGAGGAAAAACCTCTGCGCCTACAGTGCACCAGGTAATCTATTTACATTAACGCCATTTCTAAATATTTAGAGTTTTGTTTTTTATTTCCGTGAGGGGCTGATTATCATGTCAGCTATGTAAAACTTTGTCAATCAAGTTTGAATTTCAGGGAACTCCAGATGCTCCAGGCTATGCTTTTCACCATCGAGGAGATCAATAACAGCTCAGACCTGCTGCCAGGGATTTATTTGGGCTGTAGGATTTATGACACTTGTGGCTCCATTGCTAGAAGTATTCAAGTGTCTCTGGCCTTGGTCAATGGTAATGGAAATGTGTCTGCAGCTTCCGAGGCATGCGCAAAACCTGCACAAGTGCAGGCTATAATGGGGGAAGCCTCGTCGTCTCCGAGCATGGCTATAGCTACCGTCATTGGACCGTTTTCTGTCCCACTGGTGGGTAAGACGGGTAACATCTACACCATTTTGATAGCATTATAAAATGCGATGTAACAGGGACAGAAAATGTGAGAAATATATGTATTGATCTAAGACTGTAATTATTTTATTTTAGATAAGTCAATTTGCCACATGTGCTTGTCTCAGTGATAAATCCAAGTACCCCTCATTTCTCAGAACAATACCAAGCGACTACTATCAGAGTAGAGCGCTGGCCCAGTTGGTGAAGCACTTTGGTTGGACTTGGATTGGGGCTATCAGAACCAACGACGACTACGGCAACAACGGCATGGCGACGTTCACGGAAACTGCAGAGCAGCTGGGCATCTGTCTGGAATATTCTCTAATGTTTTTCCGAACAGATCCGCGGGACAAGATACAAAAAATAATCGAAACAATCAGGTCTTCCACCTCGAAGGTGATCGTCGCTTTCATTTCCCAAGCTGACATGGATGTTCTCCTGCAAGAGCTTTCCAGGTCCAACTTGACTGGCTACCAGTGGGTTGGCAGCGAGGCCTGGATCTTTGATTTTCAGAGTGCCTCCAGAGATAATAAGCGCATTTTAGACGGAGCCATAGGCCTTTCCATCCCCAAAGCGCACGTCAGTGGACTCAAAGAGTTCATACTTGATGTGAAACCGCTGTATTTAACAAGCAATGACTTGTTCGTAGAGTTCTGGGAAGCGTTATTTAGCTGCAAGGTCAAACAGTCAGAACCAGGAGAAACCCAGAGGCTCTGCACTGGCCATGAGAATCTGACTGGAGTGGAAAACAGCTTCACCGATATGTCACTAATGCCCATATTGAGCAATATGTATAAAGGAGTGTATGCAGTGGCTCATGCTCTGCATGATATTCTAGGTTGTAATAAAACATGTAACAACAAGGTGCCACTACTAGACCCATTAACGGTGAGCCTGATATCAACTCTAACACACTTAACATAAGAAATTGTTGTTAAAGAGAATCTTTTTTAAAACATGACATGTCACAAATGTTTTCATTTGATTTAACGTGAGTGCATTGTTCACTATCTGTTGGTTCTCCATTCTTTAGATTTTACAGCATATAAAAGGAATTCACTTCAAAACAAAGGAAGGAGAAGAGGTTTACTTCAATGAGAATGGAGACCCTGCAGCAAAATATGATATTATAAACTGGCAGCCAAGAGAAGACGGCCCTGTGAGCTTTGTGACAGTCGGTCTGTATGATGCATCTTTACCTGCAGACGAGCAGATGAATGTGCAGCAGAACTCTGTAGTTTGGTCTCAAAACTCAGAGCAGGTAATCCTACTGCAGATGCTGTGACAATGAATTTCACAGCCTGTCTTAGGGAAAAAATTCAGACATTTACTTTGTTCGTTTCCATCCAGGTCCCACTTTCAGTTTGCAGTGAGACGTGTCCCCCAGGAACACATAAGGTTCTCCAGAAAGGAAAACCTGTGTGCTGCTATGACTGTATAAGTTGTGCAGAGGGAGAAATAAGCAACAGCACAGGTTAGATAATATTTAATACAAGAAGAAGTAACAGATAATATTCTAAATAGTACAAAAATACTGAGATATTTAAGTTTTTTGTTGGGAAATATAAAGTGAAGTTTTATGCAGCTCTGGAAAAATATTAAGAGACCACTTAAAATGATCAGGCTCTCTGATTTGACTTTTTACAGTATGTTTGAGTAAAATCAACAATGTTCTTTTACTCTATGAACTACTGACATGTCTCCGAAATTCTAAGCAAAAATTTTGCATTTATTTGCAGAAAATGACAAATGATCAAAACAAGATGCAGTGCTTTCAGACCTCAAATAATGCAAAAAAGAAAACATTCATATTCATTAATAAACAGCAATACCAATGTTTTATCTCAGGAAGGGTTCATAAATCAATATTTGGTGGAACAACCAGGAGGTTTTCAGTGGGGTTCAGTATAGTGGGCTCTTAACTTTTTCTAGGGCTGTAAAAAATGAAATGATGACGTGATGATGATGTCTGTCAGAAAGCAAGTACACCTGGCTGCAGCAAACAGAAAGGGGCGGGGACGGACCACTGTCGGTCACATACCTTATTTGGAAATGGGACCATTGCACTCTGGAATTGAAGGGGGCGCTATTTCCTATATTATCCGCGGTTACCACCCCCACGCCACTAGAGGCAGTAGCAGGCCGAAAAGATACGACTACGGAGCAGATTTAGAAGTACACAGAAAGCACAGGAATGTGTTAAAAACTGTGAGCTGCGCTGAAATAAATAAAAGAAAGAAGTTCAAATACATGCTGAGAGTGAAAATCCTTCCTAAAGATGAAGCTATATCAGATTCCAAAAGAAAATAAAAACGGAGGACCGCGGATAATATAGGAAATAGCGCCCCCTTCACTTCCGGAGTGCAATGGTCCTACATAAGGTATGAGACTGACAGTGGTCCGTCCCGCCCCTTTCTGTTTGCTGCAGCCAGGTGTACTTGCTTTCTGACAGACATCATCATCATGTCATCATTTCATTTTTTACAGCCCTAGAAAAAGTTAAGAGCCTTCTCTCAGAAAGAGTAGGAGCTTCTAAAAGAAAGTCTTAAAAATTGACTTTGCCAAATTGGAAAGTCAATTTTTAAAAGTTATGTTTAACATATTCAGCATTTTGATGACAACTGAAAGCAACTCATCTACTTATTTGTGCTAGAAAATTGCACTATGTGCCTGGAAAATAGATAATACCACCCATCAGTCCCTTTAGTAATGCCATCCACTGTCAAAATCTCATAGAAAAGAAAAATAATTTCTGAATCATCTGTGTGAATCATTTGAAAACAAATGGTTGAAAAATAAATTAAGAGTCTAAATGTCCAACATCTCTTTTAACATTACCTTTCAGATTCTGTCTCTTGCATCAGATGCCCGATTGACTTCTGGCCAAATGAAAAAAGAGATGCCTGTATACAGAAGGAGGCAGAGTTTTTGTCACATCAAGAAATTATGGGAGCCTTGCTCACTGCAGCATCCTTATTTGGAACGTGCATGACTGCAGTTATTGCTATTATTTTTGTCAAACACAGGAAAACTCCTCTTGTCAGGGCCAACAACTCTGAGCTGAGCTTCCTGCTGCTCTTCTCCTTAACCCTGTGTTTCCTCTGCTCTCTGACGTTTATGGGAGAGCCCTCTGACTGGTCCTGCATGCTGCGGCACACGGCGTTCGGCATCACCTTCGTCCTCTGCATCTCCTGTGTTCTTGGGAAAACGATGGTGGTTTTAATGGCGTTCAATGCGACACGCCCTGGTAGAAATGTGATGAAATGGTTCGGAGCTACACAGCAGAGACTTGGAGTTCTGGGCTTCACACTTATGCAAGTGATCATCTGCATCGTCTGGTTAACAACTTCTCCTCCATTTCCGTCCAAGAATTTTAAGGAATTCAAAGATAAAATCATCTTGGAGTGTTCTTTGGGTTCAGCTGTGGGATTCTGGGCTGTGCTGGGGTACATAGGACTTCTCGCCACATTATGTTTCATTTGTGCTTTCCTGGCTCGTAAACTGCCTGATAATTTCAACGAAGCCAAATTCATAACATTCAGCATGTTGATATTCTGCGCCGTGTGGATCACCTTCATCCCAGCGTACGTCAGCTCTCCTGGGAAGTTCAGTGTGGCTGTAGAAATCTTTGCTATCCTGGCCTCCACATTTGGATTACTAATTTGTATTTTCATCCCAAAATGTTACGTTATGTTGATAAAACCGGAAAAAAATACAAAGAAGAAGATGATGGGTCCAGGGTCATCAAAATAAGACAGGAAGTTAAGTTATTCATAAAGCACCTTACCACTAAAAAAGTTGAAAAAAATGACAAAATATTAGGAGAAATGAGGAGGAATTTTAAGTAGCCTATGAGAGGAATACAAGCCCTGATTATTTATTGATTCAATGATTCAAAACTAAGTTTTGTTTTGACTTTGAAGAAATATTTATTCATTATTATTTATATCCATGTTGCCATACTAACCCCAGTGTGTCCATATGTGTTTTGTTGTTCATAAATTAGAGGCTAGCTTGTCTACATGTCTCAGAATATCTTGTAGTTCATTAAAAGTTTCACAGCTTTTAAAAACAATAATCTTTGTGAGTTATTTTGGCTATTTAACATTTTCACGGGAGCTGCACAGTTGAATTTTGTTAAAGGTATTTGGAAAGAAATAGAAGCACAATATATATTTTCTGGTTTCATCGTAATTGTTGACACACTACTCTTCAAGGACGAATGGCACTTCGCCTCTCAATCACCATGGCAACAGTGAAAGGTTGAAGTTGAGAACTGAAAGAAGGATTAACGGGAACGGGAACTTAGACGTTCATCAGATGAATCTGAGGGGAAAACAAGTGTTTATCAGTAAGGCAATTATCCCAAACACACAGCATTGATAACTGTCTACTAGCTTCAGGGAAAGAAAATAAATTTGTCATTTTGGTCAATCGAAATCCTCTGACTTGCCTCCATCTGAAAAGCCGAGGAAAGAACTGAAGATCATTGTGCATAGATCAGCTCCCAGAGACTTAAAATCCATTTCAACGAAGATCCGTATCAACTCAGCTGGTCAATGTTTGCGATATATTATAGCTGTTGTTTAAAAAAAAAATAAAGTATTAAATACATTTGCAAGTTTCTTTACTACTTATGCAGTGAACCATTACAATTTATTGGACATAGCTAATTTTTTAAACTAATTTGTTTTGTATGTGTGGATTAGTTGAGTTGCTACCAAAGTTTGAACCAGAGCCTCATTAAAATTGTATCTATGGAGAAAAATATGATCAATATTTATTTCACTCACTGATGGTCGTTAAAATGGGTAGCAAGGCCTGATTGTCAGCAAATGACAACTGACCCGTTTAGCCACCTGTTTATGGCAAAGACTAACCCGATTACGGCTCTGATCCGTGAAGCTGGAAGGAAAGAAAACATTTTTTCACTCTTCTAGAATAAAACACACAATTACATTTTCTTTGTCGTCTGGAGGCGTATAAAAACCAAGTCTGGGCCAAAAACACAACCCTGAACCAGTTTAAGAACATTTCTTATCTGTAGGAGAGCATCAGGGTTATTTTAGGAGTATTTTAAAATCCTAGGGATTTTTTTATTTTTTACTTTTTGTCTGTTTGTTGAGTTTTCCTGATTCTGTGTTGATATTTTGCTGTCGGGAGTTTAGTCTAAGGCTGAGCTCATGCTTCCATTTGCTAACGTTTGAAATGATTTTGCGTTTCGTTTTTACCATCTGTTTTTAATTTAATTTTATTGCTTTCAGACTTCTTCATTCGGCCCCCGCCTTACAGGTCCACAGAGATGAAAAGTCACTTTTCCAATGCAGAGCACGCTGCTCACAAAAGCATAAATACAAGTCTGCCCATGTTATTGCGCATGTTACTCCACCTGTCAGGGTAGCTGCTGCTCAGCATGATGTCTGCTAAGACAAGGTTACTGCAGGGTTGGTTACTGTTCCAGTTCTTGTTGATGGCATGTTTTTCTCAGGCTGAAGAGCTTGTGTGCAGTCAGAACGGGGATTTAGAAAACCCTCAGCTGGTGAAGGATGGAGACATTATGTTGGGGGGGCTTTTTTCCTTCCACAACAACTGGAAAGAAAGAGAGGAGACTTACACTGAAAAACCTCTTCCGCTGCAATGCACCAGGTAATTCTATCCAATAAGCATTTTCACAAAAAAATGTTGGAATAAATCAGGAATGTTCAACACATCGGGTGCGAAGAAACTAAACGGCATTATGGTTTTGTTACCCGTTTCTCATTTTTCTGCCATGCTGATTTTCCAGAAGAAACTGAGCATGTTGCAAATGATTAATCACTGTCTTGAATGAAGCTTGAATTTCAGAGAGTTCCAGTTAGCCCAAGCCATGCTTTTTGCCATCGAGGAGATAAACAACAGCTCAGACCTGCTGCCGGGGATTTCTCTGGGCTACAAAATCTATGACACGTGCGGCTTCAACGCCAGAAGTGTTAAGGTTGCATTGGCCTTGCTTAACGATTATGAAAATGTGTCTGCTCCTTCCAAGGAATGTGGTAGACCTGCTCAAGTGCAGGCCATAATGGGAGAAGCCTCTTCCTCTCCGAGCACGGCCATAGCCACTGTCATTGGGCCGTTTTTTATACCAATGGTGGGTTAAACTGGCAACTGCTGCATTTTTGTAAACGAGTTTGTCATTTTTAATATATTATTTTTGTATGTTTATACTGTAAAACTATGGTTTAATCAGCGTAATGTGATTTGTTTATGTTTTTTTGTTGTTGTAGATCAGCCACTTTGCCACCTGTGCTTGTCTCAGTGACAAATCCAAATATCCCTCATTTCTCAGAACAATACCCAGCGACTACTATCAGAGCAGAGCTCTGGCTCAGTTAGTGAAGCACTTTGGATGGACTTGGGTCGGAGCCGTCAGAACGAATGATGATTACGGCAACAGCGGCATGGCGACGTTCACAGAAACTGCGCAGCATCTGGGCGTTTGCCTTGAGTATTCCGTGTCTTTCTTCAGGACGGATCCAGCCGACAAGATCCAAAAAATAATTAACATTATCAAGGCTTCGACTTCAAAGGTGATAGTCGCTTTCCTCTCCCAAGCTGACATGGATGTGATTATACACGAGTTCTCCAGCCACAACCTAACTGGCTACCAGTGGGTGGGAACTGAGGCCTGGATATTTGATTTCCAGACCGCAGCAGGAGACAGGAACCACATCCTAGACGGAGCCGTTGGCCTCTCCATCCCCAAAGCGCACGTCAGTGGCCTTCAAGAGTTCATACTGAATGTGGAGCCACTGTTTTCTTCAAACAACGACTTGTTCACAGAGTTCTGGGAGACATTATTCGGCTGCACGTTTCAGCAGTCATACTCAGTGGAGATTGAGACACAATGCACAGGACAGGAGGATCTGACAGGAGTGGAAAACACCTTCACCGACATGTCGCTCATGCCCATATTTAACAACATGTACAAAGGGGTGTATGCTGTTGCCCATGCTCTGCACAATATCCTCAGCTGTAACCAAACATGTGACAGCAATGCACGGCTACATCCCCACACGGTGAGTATTTACTGCGACTAAAGTTACGATGAAGGGCTACGAGGAAATTAGCAAACTGCTAAACAAAGAGTGACTGTCGAGTATTGATTTTACACATTTCTTTAGATTTTACAGCAAATAAAAAAGATTTATTTCAAAACAAAGGAAGGCGATGAAGTGTACTTTAATGAAAACGGAGATCCAGCCGCAAAATATGAAATTATAAACTGGCAGAGAAGAGACAACGGCCCTGTGGAATTTGCAGTAGTGGGTCTGTATGATGCGTCGCTGGCAGGGGACAGGCAGATGGATGTGCGAATTGAGTCAATAATCTGGGCTCAAAATTCACTGATGGTAAGCTTTTATCAACAGTGGCAACATATTTATTTATTAATTAATTGATTTTTTTTAATACTTGGCATTTTTTGTGCAGATGCCTGTCTCAGTTTGCAGTGAGAAGTGTCTTCCTGGAACGCGAAAAGTCCTCCAGAAAGGAAAACCTATTTGTTGTTATGACTGTTTACACTGTGCAGAAGGAGAAATAAGCAACAGCACAGGCAAGTTGGAGCTACAGACAGAGCTTGTAACAGAAAGAAAATGCTAAGTCAAATAAAAATTTTCAATTTGCAAATGCTAGTTTTTCAAATTGTGCACTCATTCATCTGCTGTTCCTTGTGGATAAACCTACAAATGACAAGTGCAACAAAAAACAAGCCTGTATGTTTAAGTCTTTTAACTCTTCATGTCTGTTGATTTCACAGATTCTGTCACCTGTGTCAGATGCCCTCTTGACTCCTGGTCAAATGAAAATAGAGATGCTTGTATAAAAAAGGAGACAGAGTTTCTTTCATATAAAGAAATCATGGGATCATTGCTCACTGCGGCTTCTTTGTTTGGAACATGCATGACCGTCGTTGTTGCAGTCATTTTTATTAAATTCAGGAACACTCCTCTTGTCAGAGCCAACAACTCTGAGCTGAGCTTCCTGCTGCTCTTCTCCTTAAAGCTGTGTTTCCTCTGCTCCCTGACGTTCATCGGTCAGCCCTCTGACTGGTCCTGCATGCTGCGCCACACGGCGTTCGGCATCACCTTCGTCCTCTGCATCTCCTGTGTTCTGGGGAAAACCATAGTGGTGTTAATGGCATTTAAAGCTACACTTCCTGGTAGAAACGTGATGAAATGGTTTGGTCCCACGCAGCAGAGACTCAGTGTTCTTGGGTTCACTCTTATACAAGTGATCATCTGTATTCTGTGGTTGACCATCTCTCCTCCGTTTCCATCTGAAAACTTTGAAGGATTCAAAGATAAAATCATCTTGGAGTGTGCTCTGGGTTCAGCTGTGGGCTTCTGGGCTGTGCTGGGGTACATAGGATTTCTTGCCGTCTTGTGTTTCATTTGTGCATTTCTGGCTCGTAAACTGCCTGATAATTTCAACGAAGCCAAATTCATAACATTCAGCATGTTGATATTCTGCGCCGTGTGGATCACCTTCATCCCAGCGTACGTCAGCTCTCCTGGGAAGTTCAGTGTGGCTGTAGAAATCTTTGCTATCCTGGCCTCCAGTTTTGGATTATTGTTTTGTATCTTTATTCCAAAATGCTACGTCATGCTGATGAAACCAGAAAAAAATACAAAGAAGAACATGATGGGGAAATAACTCTATGATTGAAAATGTTTCTATGCCTCACTTTGTGTGCTTCAATCTGTATAAATAAAGCTGCAAAATACATTTATTAAAAAAAATAATCCACAGCTACTTCGTTTTTCTGTCCATGTGTACGCGCTGCTCACACCCTCATCCCTGCTCTCTGTAGCGTAGTTGCCATGGCCACCCATGATAGATACCAGTGGATAAACAGTTTTCATCAAACAGTAAGTTCTTTCTCTTCCATTTGCATCTTGAGCATTGGATGCAGCAGCCTGATTGACGGCGCTAAGACCTTCCTCCTGACTGTGATTGGTTGTTTCTGAGCGGGAACAGTGAATTTCTGTACATGGCAATAATATCTTAGAGAGGATGTGGAGGAGCTTGACCTTTTTTCACAGATCAATTATTATTATTACTAAATGATTAATATTATTACTAAATAATAATTACTTATTTATTACTAAACCGTCACAACGTGATGACAGTTCTCAACTTTGCTTTTCAAGCAGTCCAAACGCCATTGATTTAACCATGGCAACCAAACAGAAATCCCCTTTTCCTACCTATTAGAAACTGCACAGATTTTAGAAATAATAAAATAAAACATAAAAAATGTTTAAAATTGCAGAAGTTTGAGGTAAATATTGTGCTAATAAGTTTGAAAATGAAACTTCTGTCCTGCAAAAAAACATGAAACCATTCAGTACTTTTAGTCACATTTACTAGGGCCTTCCCTTTTCCTCACCCCGCCCAGTAGGTTAAAGCAACATTGTTTATTCGTTACCTCTCAAGTGAATACGTAAAGCATAAATATTCGTGCAGGTTTTTAAACGCGGTTCTTTGACTCAGCACGATGTCTGCAGGGAGGTGGCCTGAGCGGGAACTGAAGCTTTTTTATTTGTTGTTGGTGTCGTCTTTCTCTCTGGCTGAGGAGCCAACCTGCACGCACAGAGGCGATCTCGAGGATGCCCAGCTGGTAAAGAAAGGAGACATAATGTTGGGAGGCGTCTTCTCATTCCACAGCAGCTGGAGGAACAGTGAGGATAACTATGAACAAAAACCTCGGCAACTGCAGTGCACCAGGTGAATTACAGTGTTATGCTGGCATAAAAGTGACTCAGTTATCTTGCATGTTTTTAAAATAAAGATCAAATTGGTTATGATTCCATGTGTGTTTCTTCAAGTTTAAATTTCAGAGACTTCCAGTTTGCTCAAGCCATGCTTTTTGCCATTGAGGAAATTAACAACAGTTCAGATCTACTGCCGGGTGTTACTCTGGGCTATAAAATGTACGATGCCTGTGGTTTCATTGCCAGAAGTGTAAAGGTTTCCCTGGCCTTGCTCAATGGCAATGAAATTGAGGCTTCACCTGCAGAGCCATGTACAAGACCTGCACAGGTTCAGGTGATAATGGGAGAAACGTCTTCCTCTCCTAGTGCAGCCATTGCCACTGCTGTTGGACCCTTTCACATCCCAATGGTGGGTGAAAATGTCCATGTATTTAGTTTGCTGAGCATATTCTTTTGTAAAATAATTTGTAAAAAAAAAAAAAGAAATAAAAAGCTGTATTTTTCTTCTTCATCAGATCAGCCATTTTTCCACGTGTGCTTGTCTCAGTGATAAAACCAAGTACCCATCATTTCTCAGAACAATACCCAGTGACTACTACCAGAGCAGAGCTCTGGCCCATTTGGTCAAACACTTTGGATGGACTTGGATCGGAGCTGTTAGATCCAATGACGACTACGGCAACAACGGCATGACGACGTTCACTGAAACTGCAGAGCAGCTGGGCATCTGTCTGGAATATTCTGTCTCTTTCTTCAGAACGGATCCCTCTGATAAAATACATAAGATTATTGAGGTTATTAAGTCGTCCAACTCGAAGGTCGTCGTTGCCTTCCTCTCCCACATGGACTTAGATGTGTTGTTAAATGAGTTTTCTGTGAACAATTTGACCGGCTACCAGTGGGTGGGAACCGAAGGCTGGATGTTTGATTCACAGATTGCAGCAATGGATAAAAATCGCATTCTGGACGGAGCTATAGGCCTCTCCATCCCCAAAGCGCATGTCAGTGGACTCAGAGAGTTCATGTTTAACGTCAAGCCGCTGAATTCATCAAATAGTGAGTTATTTACACGGCTTTGGGAGGCGTTGTTCAGCTGTAAGTTCAATCAGTCAAACTCTGGGCAGATTCAGAAGGAATGCACCGGAGAGGAAGATCTAACTGGAGTGGAGAACAGCTTCACTGACATGTCACTCATGCCAATATTTTACAACGTCTACAAAGGGGTTTATGCAGTGGCTCATGCTCTGCATGAAATACTCAACTGCAATAAAACATGTGACAAGAACGTCCAGCTAGATCCACACACAGTAAGTTTAATGTTACCTCTGATGTGACGTCTACTGAACATCTTTTAATCAAAGCTCGGCCGTTTGCCGTATTTGTTATCGATCCTGATTCATTTTCTGTTAGATTTTACAGCACATACAAAGGATTCGCTTTAAAACAAAGGAAGGAGACGAGGTTTACTTTAATGAGAACGGAGATCCGCCAGCAAAGTATGAGATTATAAACTGGCAGCGGGGTGAAAATGGCATGTTGAACTTTGCAGCTGTTGGTCTTTATGATGCATCGTTGCCAGTGGATAAACAGCTAAATGTGAAAATTGGGTCAATAGTTTGGGCTAAAAACTCACTCCAGGTAAGTTGCCACATGATTAAAAAACTACCTTATTGATTTTCTGGTATGATTTGAAAAAGTCACCACAATCTGTGTTATTTTTGTCATTGGACTGTGTTTTTTATGCAGTTGCCAGTTTCAGTTTGCAGTGAGAAGTGTCCCCCAGGAACACAAAAAGTCCTCCAGAAAGGACAACCTGTTTGCTGTTTTGACTGTATAAGATGTGCAGAAGGAGAAATAAGCAACAGCACAGGTTAGTCAGCATGTGTCCATTTGTACATGTGTGTTGTTGTTTTATTGATGTATAGGTCATTGATCACATATATCCACATGTATTCTACTTCCAGTTATAAGATCAAGACCAGTTCAGCTCAACATCTGTTTTGCCATCATTTCACAGATTCTGTCACCTGTGTCAGATGCCCTCTTGATTCCTGGTCAAATGAAAATCGAACTGCCTGCATAAAGAAGAAGGCTGAGTTTCTTTCATACAAAGAAATCATGGGATCATTGCTCACTGCGGCTTCTTTGTTTGGAACATGCATGACCGTCGTTGTTGCAGTCATTTTTATTAAATTCAGGAAAACTCCTCTTGTCAGAGCCAACAACTCTGAGCTGAGCTTCCTGCTGCTCTTCTCCTTAAAGCTGTGTTTCCTCTGCTCTCTGACCTTTATCGGTCAGCCCTCTGACTGGTCCTGCATGCTGCGCCACACGGC
This sequence comes from Gambusia affinis, assembly GCF_019740435.1. Classification (NCBI taxonomy): domain Eukaryota; kingdom Metazoa; phylum Chordata; class Actinopteri; order Cyprinodontiformes; family Poeciliidae; genus Gambusia; species Gambusia affinis. The sequence goes on from NC_057873.1 coordinate 24,396,212, forward strand.
GTTTGGCATCACCTTCGTCCTCTGCATCTCCTGTGTTCTCGGGAAAACCATAGTGGTGTTAATGGCATTTAAAGCTACACTTCCTGGTAGAAACGTGATGAAATGGTTTGGGCCCACGCAGCAGAGACTCAGTGTTCTTGGGTTCACTCTTATACAAGTGATCATCTGCATCCTCTGGTTGACCATCTCTCCTCCGTTTCCATCCAAGAATTTTAAAGAATTTAAAGACAAAATCATCTTGGAGTGTTCTTTGGGTTCAGCTGTGGGATTCTGGGCTGTGCTGGGGTATATTGGACTTCTCGCCTTGTTGTGTTTCATTTGTGCATTTCTGGCTCGTAAACTGCCTGATAATTTCAACGAAGCCAAATTCATCACCTTCAGCATGTTGATATTCTGCGCCGTGTGGATCGCTTTCATCCCAGCGTACGTCAGCTCTCCTGGGAAGTTCAGTGTGGCTGTAGAAATCTTTGCTATCCTGGCCTCCAGTTTTGGATTATTGTTTTGTATCTTTATTCCAAAATGCTACATCATGCTGATGAAACCAGAAAAAAACACCAAAAAGAGAATGATGGGAAAGGGTGCCGCAAAATAATTTTTCAAACCAAAGATTTTGGTTATTTGTTTTAGGGCAGGTTTGTTGAGCTTATAAGACACTCAATGAACTTAAACAATCAATGATTTTTGTTAAATAAAAACTAAAGATTTGATTAAAAATATTGCACAAAAACAAGAATGTCTGCTTTCGTAATAGAGCAAATTACTGTAATAAATTCTGGCAAGTATAAAATTTCTCATTAATATTATGAATGCAAAGGGATTTATTCACAAGAAAAGCATTCATATTTTTCAAATTAAGATAAAACGTCTTTGGGAGCTCCCGAAGAACAGCTGCCCCTTTTTTCTTGGAGTCGGCTTTCTTCAGCTGCCTCTCTGAAAAAAGCCGAACTTCCCATCAGGAATACATAATACATATAATAAAGTTAAAGGATGCAGGTTTTCAAACTGTTTTACAAATAAAAACCTGAAACGTGTTGAATGTATTTGCTTCTTCGTCTTTCACTCGGAATGTTTCTGAATAAAATTGAGTCCAGTTGCAGGTAGAAGCCACTTCAATAGTAAATTGTGAAGACTTCAGAGGTACGTTCACGTTTACTGTACAAGATACTGGAGACAAAGTCGCGAATAGGCAAAAAGCAGATTATGAGACAATAGTCCAAACTTCTAACATGTCACAAAGTACCACTTGATTTTATTGTACTATTTATGTTTGCCTTTACATTTTCCCAGCATAACTCTTCTATATGCTGTGCAGGGCTCTGTCACTTTGCCAATTTACACATTCCACCTAAACATCACACTTCCTGTCTAAAACTACAGTAAAAGAAAGGCTGGGAATGTCATTCAAACCTAAATCCTTTCCAACAAACACATTTAAAAAGAAGGTAGTTATTATTAGACTTGTGCTATATTGCAAATAAAAATTTTGCATGTTATGTAGGCGGCATTAAAAATGTGCAAATATTGCCATAGAAATCTTATAGCAAAAGAAGCTGTTGTAAAGTGTTTCTGTACCTTTAGACATATTTGTGTTTTCCCTTTTCCTCACTCCAACCTGAGGGTTAGACAAACCATTAGTGTTTTGTCATCGAAGCTCATGCAAATTCATAGAGTATAAATATTCAAACAAGTGCGGGTTTCCAGCCTGTTTCTTTGTGTCAGGATGGCGTCCGCACAGACATGGCCACGGCAAAGGTGGACCATTTTCTATTGGCTGACAGTGGCGTCCTTTTCTCATGCAAAGGAACCAGCCTGCACACAAATAGGGGATCTGGAGGATTCCCAGCTCATTCGGAACGGGGACATAATGTTGGGAGGAATCTTCTCTTTCCACAGCAGCTGGAAAAACAGCCAAGATAACTATGAAAAAAGCCCTCTGAAACTGCAATGCACCAGGTGAATTACAAAGCTACTTCGGTAAAGATCATTCATTCTTTTGACTGATTTTGTTTGCTTGTGTATATATATATATATATATATATATATATATATATATATATATATATATATATATATATATATATATATATATATATATATATATATATATATATATATATTTATGTTAACTTAAAGACTAAATTGGTTCTATTTTCATTATTCAAAATTGTGTCTAAGCTTAAATTTCAGAGACTTCCAGTTTGCTCAAGCCATGCTTTTTGCCATTGAGGAAATTAACAACAGTTCAGATCTACTGCCGGGAGTTACTCTGGGCTATAAAATGTACGATACCTGTGGCTCCATTGCCAGAAGTGTAAGAGTTGCCTTGGCCTTGCTCAATGGCAATGAAGTTGAGGCTTTACCTGCAGATGCATGTACAAGACCTGCACAGGTTCAGGTGATAATGGGAGAAACGTCTTCCTCCCCTACAGCAGCCATAGCGACTGCAATAGGACCCTTTCACATCCCAATGGTGGGTGAAAAAGATAAAAATTTAAGTTAAAAAAAAATCTCTGTTTAGCATTTATTTTAAATTTTTTTTATTTTCTTTTAATAGATCAGCCACTTTGCCACGTGTGCTTGTCTCAGTGATAAAACCAAGTACCCATCATTTCTCAGAACAATACCCAGTGACTACTATCAGAGCAGAGCTCTGGCCCATTTGGTCAAGTATTTTGGTTGGACTTGGATCGGTGCCGTCAGGACCAACGATGACTACGGAAATAATGGCATGGCGACGTTCATAGCAACTGCACAGAAGCTGGGTGTGTGTGTGGAGTACTCCATATCATTCTTTAGAACAGATCCACTGGAGAAAATACAAAACATAATTGAGATTATTAAGACATCTACTGCAAAGGTCATTGTTACTTTTCTTTCCAACATGGATTGGGATGTGCTGCTGCATGAATTTTCTAGAAACAATTTGACCGGCTACCAGTGGGTGGGAACTGAAGGCTGGATTTCTGATTCTCAAATTGCAGCAATGGATAAAAGTCATATTCTGGACGGAGCTATAGGCCTCTCCATCCCTAAAGCGCATGTGAGCGGAATCAAAAGGTTCATGTTCAACGTTAAGCCTCTGAATTCATCAAATAGTGAGTTATTTAGAGAGTTCTGGGAGGCGTTGTTCAGCTGTAAGTTCAATCAGTCAAACTCTGGGCAGATTCAGAAGGAATGCACCGGAGAGGAAGATCTAACTGGAGTGGAGAACAGCTTCACTGACATGTCACTCATGCCAATATTTTACAACGTCTACAAAGGGGTTTATGCAGTGGCTCATGCTCTGCATGAAATACTCAACTGCAATAAAACATGTGACAAGAACATCCAGCTAGATCCACACACAGTAAGTTTACCTTGTGTTTTGACTAATCTCAGTACAACATGACACCAAAAAATACAATTCTAGAGAACATTTCCTACTCACAGATTGGCTTGTGCTTTGCTTCATCTTAATAGTAGTTTTTTGTTATTTTAGATTTTACAGCAATTACAAAAAGTCCACTTCAAAACTAAGGAAGGAGACTTTGTCTACTTCAATGACAATGGGGATCCTCCAGCAAAGTATGAAATAATAAACTGGCAGCCGAGAGAAAACGAAACAGTTGAATTTGTCACTGTTGGAATATATGATGCATCTTTACCTGAAGATAGACAACTGAGTGTGGAAGACATGTCTTTAATCTGGGCAAAAAACTCGCTACAGGTAACCAACAGACAGTGTAAAAACTACATTCACTCCAGCATATTTCATTTGTCACCTTGTTGCGTCAGAAGTAAAGTTTGAACTCATACATTTAGACGCATGTTTTGCTTTTGCAGGTGCCCGTGTCAGTTTGCAGTGAGACGTGTCCTCATGGTACACATAAGGTCCTCCAGAAGGGGAAACCTGTTTGCTGTTACGACTGTGTGCGATGTGCAGAAGGAGAAATGAGCAACGCCACAGGTCCAGTATCACTCAAGCAAGTTGGGATTTGTATCCCACAAATTAAATTACCCTGACTTGCATATCACCAGCTCACCTTATTATGGCTGTAATAGTGTAAAAAAATAAATAAATAGATAAATCATTTGAATCTGTTATTCTTTGACTGTTCTCCAGTTTCCTCAATACTGATTTAAGTTATTTAAGATTTTGGTTTTAGAGACCCAGTTAGATTATTAACCAGAATCACTGCCATTCATCTGCAGGAAAACCACACACTTCATTATGGTATTGGAATCATTAATGATGTACTGAAAACTGCGGTCTCTCCAATCAGAAACAGACATTTTGTTCTAATTGGTGTTGTTGCAGGTCAGCATTGTTATGTTACTCCAAGACATGGCGACTGGATACTAGAAATCTGCTACAATATTCTGTCAACATGGTGCTTAAAAGGTGCATCATTTGCAGCTGTCTCGGCATGTAGAGCTGCAGTCTTCAGTAAACTCTTTGTTAAACTTAAGCACTCGCAGGAGCGAAAGGCAAACGTTAGCATGTTTACTCTGTTTTCACCTGACTTGGTGACTGCTGAGCTTTGTGAAATAAGCTGGGACAGATCTCATGACATGGACAGTTCAAGAACTGCTGGAGTCTCTCTTTTCACAATTAATGTCATTTTAATAACGTTCCAATTTGTTAGATTAACAGTTTATAAAATCAGGTAGAGCATGTGTTGAGTTTCGTCTCTCCAAAATGACATATCCCCAGTAAATAATGCGCTTTAATATTATTATGTTTTTTTTGCAGATTCAATCTCCTGTTTCAAATGCTTCCCAGAGTTCTGGTCAAATGAAGGACGAGATGCCTGCATAAAAAAAGAGGAGCTGTTCCTTTCATATGAGGAAATTATGGGGGCGTTACTAACAACAGCTTCCTTATTTGGAACCTGCATGACTGCTCTTGTTGCAGCCATTTTTTTCAGACATCGCAAAACTCCTCTTGTGAGGGCAAACAATTCAGAGCTGAGCTTCCTGCTGCTCTTCTCCTTGACTCTGTGTTTCCTCTGCTCTCTGACGTTCATCGGCCAGCCCACCGACTGGTCCTGCATGCTGCGGCACACGGCGTTTGGCATCACCTTCGTCCTCTGCATCTCCTGCGTCCTGGGCAAAACCATAGTGGTTCTAATGGCGTTCAAAGCTTCGCTTCCAGGGAGAAATATCACAAAATGGTTTGGGCCCACGCAGCAGAGAGTCAGCGTTCTGGGTTTTACTCTGATACAGGTTATCATTTGTATCATCTGGTTAACAGTGGCTCCTCCACTTCCAATCAGGAACTTTAAGGAATTCAAAGATAAAATCGTTTTGGAGTGTGATTTAGGCTCCACCATTGGTTTCTGGTCTGTGCTTGGATATATAGGTTTCCTCGCCATGCTGTGTTTTCTTTTTGCTTTTCTGGCTCGAAAGTTACCGGATAATTTCAACGAAGCTAAACTGATCACGTTCAGCATGCTGATATTCTGCGCTGTTTGGATCACTTTCATCCCAGCGTACGTCAGCTCTCCTGGAAAGTTCAGTGTTGCTGTAGAAATCTTTGCTATTCTTGCCTCCAGTTTTGGACTGCTGATTTGTATTTTCATACCAAAATGCTACATCATTTTACTAAAACCAGAGAAAAATACTAAGAAACATATGATGGGGAAAGGGCCAAGAAAAACATGAAAAAAAGGGTTGTTTTTTCTCTTATACCCACCCACATAAAGATATAAATAAATAACTTCCAACAAAAAAAAAGAGCCAAACGCAGCAAGGAAGTGATTTTCTAATAGCAAAATAAATGTAAGACCTCATCCAGTTTGAACTAAAGCAGATCACTTTATTAGGACCAGAACTGAAAAAGAAAATTATACTTTTTTCTTAACTTCTTGCAAAAATAAATAACTATGTCAGACTAAAGAAGTTGTTAAAATCACAAAGCGGTTGTAAAATATTAAATTCAGCAATCCCTTCCTGTTGTGACTCTGAAGTGGGTCTGCTCAGGAACCGATTTGCATATGTGTTGGCCAGGTGATGTATTTTTGTCATCTTTTATAATCACAGTAATACCAAATGTAAACTCCAAACTTGAATAGCCAACAACTTTTAAGTAAAAAATGAAAAAGATTTAATCAAAGATACTGAACAAGTACACACAAATCTTGTCGAGTGCTGTAATATGACTTTAAGGCTTGCAGGACGTCCATTGGTCGCTCTCTGCTGCTGTCCCTGTTGGGATCCTAAAACCAGCAGCTTGGTTTTCAGTCACTATTTCCAGCCACATTTGCATTAGTTTGGAGTGGACTGCTTCAGATGGTTTAATCTGTTCATTTTCTTTCATGACACTTAAGAAAAAACAAACAAGTGCTTTCCCTGTTCTAGATGAGATCCACAACCTAGAATAGGATTGACTGAAACAAACTTCATCCATTTTAAACACCCAGTAATGAAGAGTACAAACACACACACACACACACACACACACACACACACACCATGTAGACAACTCTGTTTCCTCAATCCCACTCTCATATACTGTTGTTGCTTTCATTATGTAATTGTTTTAATAGTATTTGTATAACAAATCATTCCTATCCCTGACACTTTCACCAACCTGTTTCTTTTGCCTGGAAGTAATATTAAATCCTGACCTAAATTTGAAAGAGAAGTTGTGGAAAGAGCTAAAGATTAGTGTGAGGGTCAACCTCAAAGACCTGAAGCTCATCAACAATAATGAATCGTCGACATACCAGTGGAAATGTGCAAAAAGTTCTGAATATAAGAAAGGCTTGACTGCTTTGATTATTAAAAAGGTTAGAAATATGTTTTAGCATGCCCTTGTATGTAGATAGAAATAGTTTCTTAAAGAATATCCCCTGTAGATTGTATCATCTTTTAAAAGACAATAACAACACACTTCTTGGTTGAAAGTGGTATGAATAATAAGAGAGAAATGTATCAAGTGTTTTATTTTGTACATAGTTGGCTCTACATGGAATTAAAAGAAAATATATACAAATTTTGCTTGTCTTACTGGTCTGTTGCTGCCTCTGGAGATTGAGTTGAATTTTGACAAACACACCCCCGTAACGTATAAAGCCCTGACAAGACGAGCAGATCTGACATCTAACAGAGAGGAACCATGCTGCCGCTCAGGTTGCTCCTAATCTCTGTACTAACAAGAACAGGAAGGACTGGATGTCGACTGCTAGGAGGAACACAACAGCCTGAATTAGCACAGGATGGGGATCTCATCATTGGAGGCATTTTTTCATTTCGCACAGGCCAGAATTATTTTACCGACACTTTTCAGTCAATTCCAGGCCTCCGAAAATGCAACGAGTATGACTAGGCTTGTATTTCAGTTCACATTGCTTTAATAATTACGTTATTACTGTCTTTTTGTTAAAATGGTTCATGACGTCATGCATGTTTTATTTTACATGTACGTTGTTGTGACTTAGATTTCAAATTGTGTTGTATGTTTCCAGTTTCAACTTCAGAGAATTCAAATTTGCCCAAACAATGATCTTTGCTATAAATGAGATCAACAAAAACCCTGAAATGCTTTCCGGTGTGAGGCTCGGCTACAAGATCTATGACAACTGTGGGACGATGGACATACTGAGGGCTGCGTTGGCGCTGGTGAGTGGGCTCCAAGAGGACGTCGGTGATGTCGGCTGCTCGGACACGGAGGCGGTGCGGGCTATCCTAGGTCATTCAGGATCAAGTCCAACCATTGCTTTTTCACAGATTGTAGGAAGATTTCAGATACCTGTGGTAAGTTACAGACGAGAGGTCGACGAACTACCAGTGAAGTGTTGAGGCATTCTCTTAGTATTCCAATTGGTGAATTAGTTTCTACAACAATCTCTGGAATGCTAATGTAAGGTGTTTTGTTGTCCTGTAATAGATCAGCCATTTTGCAACTTGTGCCTGCCTGAGCAATAGGAGAGAACATCCAACTTTTTTCAGAACGATTCCCAGCGACTACTACCAAAGCAAAGCTCTGGCAAAGCTGGTCAGGCATTTTGGGTGGACGTGGGTTGGGACAATAGCTGCGGATAATGAATATGGCTTGGAGGGAATTGCGGCATTCATCCAAGCTGCAGAAGAGTATGGGATCTGTGTAGAGTACTCTGAAGCGTTTTCATCTTCTGACCCACCCCACATCGTGCAGAGAATAACAGAAACCATTAAGCAGTCCACTTCAAAGGTCATCATGGCTTTTATGTCTCATAGGGAAATTAAAATACTTGCTTCCGAGTTGCACAAGCAGAACATCACAGGACTGCAGTGGATTGGCAGTGATGCGTGGATCACAGATTCGTCCCTCGCAGATGGCGAAGGACACACCGTCCTGCTGGGGTCACTTGGCTTCACTGTGCCCAAAGCTAAAATCCCTGGTCTGGAAGAGCACTTGAAGCAGCTCCACCCTTCACAGTTCCCCAACAGCCAGTTTGTCAAAGATTTCTGGGAAGAAGTGTTTGATTGTTCTCTAAGTGATACCGTGAACTCAGGAAGACGGCCCTGTAGTGGCACCGAGAGCTTGCAGACTGTTGAATCCCACTTCACCGATGTGTCTGAGCTCAGATTTACCAATAATGTCTACAAGTCCGTTTTTGCAGTAGCTCATGCACTTGACCTCATAATTAAATGTGACGGTAACGGAGCCCCCTCGTCCAGTAGGAGCTGTTTTGACTCCAAACACATGCAGCCGTGGCAGGTGAGAAACTCAGTTTATTGTTAAGTAGGGGTGTCTATGATTTCATTTGAATTTGTGTCTTTTGCAGATTTTGCAAAGCCTCCAAAGAGTAAATTTCACCACTGTGAATGGGCAAAGAGTTTATTTCGACAGAAATGGAGACTCACCAGCAAGATATGAACTTGTAAATTTACAAATTACAACAAGAGGGATCATGGAAGGAGAAACTGTTGGCATTTATGATGCTTCTTTCCCAGATGACCAACAGTTCATCATGAACAACATCTCTGTGGTCTGGGCACATGGCTTGTTAGAGGTAACGAAATTTTTTGTTGTTGTTTCAATCAATTTTAAAGGACATGCTCACTTTTTTGTGAAATACAATATGATGTTGCAATTATCTTTCTGTCAAGGCGCCTGTGTCAGAGTGCAGTAAGAAATGTCTCCCTGGAACTTATAAGGTCCTCCAGAAAGGGAAACCAATCTGCTGCCACGGCTGCATACCTTGTCCAGCAGGCGAAATTACAAATTTAACCGGTAATCTTACAGTGTACAGATTCAGTCTTTTGATTCAAGCATTTACTGGATGTCCCCCCCACTTTGTTTTACAGAATCATTTCAGTGTTTTAAATGCCCTCCGGAGTACTGGTCCAATAACCAAAGAGATTCCTGCGTCCCAAAACCAGTTGAGTTTCTGTCGTACAATGAAATCCTGGGGATGGTGTTGGCGATGTGTTCGCTCCTTGGAATCTTCTTGACTGCGATCGCTACGCTGATCTTCTTCACCCACAAAGAGACTCCAATAGTACGAGCCAACAACTCAGAGCTGAGCTTCCTGCTGCTCGTCTCCTTGACTCTCTGCTTCCTGTGCTCTCTCACCTTCATCGGCCGCCCCACCGAGTGGTCCTGCATGCTGCGGCACACGGCATTCGGCATGACCTTTGTCCTCTGCATTTCCTGTGTTCTCGGGAAAACCATGGTGGTTTTAATCGCCTTCAGGGCTACTCGTCCAGGCAGCAACATAATGAAATGGTTTGGACCAGCGCAGCAGAGACTCAGTGTGTTAGCCTTCACTCTCATACAAGTTTTGATATGCCTACTTTGGTTAACTACAAGTCCTCCGTTCCCCTTCATGAATTTTGTGCTGTTTGAGGAGAGAATCGTTCTACAGTGCGATCTCGGTTCAGCCATCGGGTTCTATGCTGTTTTAGGGTACATAGGGTTTTTGGCCGGTTTATGTTTTGTGCTTGCGTTTTTGGCTCGAAAGCTGCCTGATAACTTTAATGAGGCTAAGTTTATTACCTTTAGCATGTTGATCTTCACCTCAGTCTGGATCACATTTATCCCAGCATACGTCAGCTCTCCTGGTAAGCTAAGCGACGCTGTGGAAATATTTGCTATTCTTGCCTCTGCTTATGGAGTCCTGTTTTGCATTTTTCTGCCAAAATGCTGGATAATATTGTTCAGACCCGAACAGAATACCAAGAAACATATTATGGGAAAGACTGTCAAAACGGATATCCAATATTAACAGGTTCTTACTGACAAACTGCTCAAGAAAAAAGTTTTTTTTTTTTTTTATGTTGTGCTGTCATGGTAATAAAACTGTAACATAAAGTTGTGATTTTACTGGTATCTGTTGTGGTGGAAATGTTTATTCTTTTATACTAGTTATAAAAAAGTTGAAATAATTATATCAAAAAACACAGAGAGGGTTTTTTATTTTATTAGAATCATGTAAAAAATATTTATTGTACTTTTTAGAAAATAAAAGAAAATCAATGAAAAAAAGAATATATCCTTCCCCACAGTGGAGTAATGTAGGTACAACAGCAGCAAACTGGAAGGTATTGTAGATTTACACAAAGAAAAAAAGTTATATAAAACGATAAGAACTATGTATAAACATAATTAAGAATTATATACTCTAGTGAGGGCAAAATTACAAAAAAAAACTCTGTGAAGTCATTAAAAAATAGCTTACTCTGGTCCAAAGAAATGGGGAACTGAGTAGGATAATATAATTTCATAATAATTTCATATATCAATTTAAAGTAACACAGACTTGTAGTGATAAAACATCATTTACTTTAAAATGTGTACTTTTTACAACCTAAAATATTCTGCAATAATCAAAATTGTCTTTGTGGCAACTGGGGCAAAAGGGAAACATGGACAAGAACATATTTCTGCTACATGCCATCTGTGATTGGCCTTTTTTTTAGCCTTTTTATTTCCACTCTTTTAAAAACTTGCAATAAATGTACTCTATCTGACTTCCTCAGTCAGGACTTTGCCTCCCTTTGGCTGAGGTCTGACAAATTTCCATTTTGTTTTAAACTTCCTGTTGACACTGAAGATAAGAAACTAGGAAGGAAACTCCAATTTTACACAGACAATGCCAGATGTGTTGTGATGTAAAATTAAATGAATATCTCTAAGAAGAGTTATTTTAGTATTTCAAACTCAGATTACAGCATTCACTTGAACAATAAAATGACTCTGAAAGTTGACCTTCAATGCGTTTGGCCTTAAAGTTGGGCCATTTTGTAGCTAATACTTATGCACTGGAACAATACAACAGGAAACAATATCACTAAAAATAAACAACCGGGGCGTGCTCCGGTGGCGTAGAGGGTAGCGCGCCCCACGTTTGGAGGCCTTCAGTCCTCGACGCGGCCGTCGCGGGTTCGATTCCCGGACCCGACGACATTTGCCGCATGTCTTCCCCGCTCTCCATCCCCCTTTCTTGTCAGCCTACTATGAAAAAAGGGACACTAGAGCCCATAAAAAAGGAACCCCTGGCGGGGAAAAAAAAAATTAAAAATTTAAAAATACACAACCGGACCCTGGGAAACAGACACCTTACTCTCCCCGCCAACTTGCACACATGATCACACACAAACAGAGGAAAAACAGTGCAAAGTAAATAAGTTCCCATCTGTCCGACACAAGGCTTTATTACCCAGGAGTTTTCTCTAATAAGACAGAGCAGCTGCAGCGGGGTGACAAACAGCACACACCCGGGATTAAAACACGGCAATATGTTGCTTTGTTCTTGTACACAACAAGCTGAACAACAGGTGGCATGTTGCTTCAAGCAGAAAAATAAGGTGGTTGTTAATTAGCAACTCTGTCACAATAACCAATCAATGGTTCTTCATTAAGTGAACATGTTTTGATATAGTTCTTTTTTTTATGTTAGCTGTTTGTTTTTCTATGAAGTCTTACTTTGCTGTACTGCTGCTAAATGTAACTTTTTTAGTGTAGAAGTTCAAAGTTTTCTAACTTTTGGAGTTCTCCGAACATTACATGACAGCTTTTCAATGTCACACTGCGTACAAATGTTTTACCATTCAGGGAAGAAGAAACCGATCATTTTGGACGAGTTTCAGTACACCATGGAAAATGTCACCTGTCCATCACAGGGCGGAGAGTTTCACAAACAGACATGTACAATAACTCACACTGGATTCAGTGGTGGCCATTATGTTACTGTACAGTACAGAGCATTTTTTTTTAAAAACCAAGGCATCTGAAGGGTACCCACTGTTTCACAAGACCCACTGATTTAGTAGACATGTACTTCGTTTGCTTTAGCAACAGAAAATAAAAATGTTTCTAAAGAGATCACTGCAGAATTGGAATAGCAAAGAACAACAAATCTCATATTTCTTACACTGTAAAGAGACACAAACACAGAGGGGGTGGAGGGTAGATGAGAGGTAACAAACCATCCATCTGTGAACAAGGAGCCATGTAGTCACAAACAATGCCACATTTGTTTGTGGAGGTTTCCAGTAGTAAGTGTCTAAATCAGAGAAACTGTGTTCAGGTAAGTGAACGAAATGAGCAAATTGAACAGGAGGATACAGCACATTTTGTGCTTTATTTAACTCCAGATAGTAACAAAATGTATCTTTGGATTTTGTAGTTCATTATTTAATATTAAAATGATAAATCATCAAATAATTTATTTCCACGACCTCTTCACTTCTTCACCCTAAACTCTACCGTCCCATCTGGCCAAAATAAAATACAAACCACTGCAGAGTTCTTACAATAATTGCCTCGCTTTGCACTGCACCTCATTAAAAATACTAATACCTTTTAAATCTATTTAAAATGTTTTGTCATTTTAGAATGACAAACTTCATTGTATTTTAGGTTATATTAGATATACCAACATAAAACCGCACATAATTTATTTACAAACTTACTTCAGAAAGATGTGCTATTTTTTATTTTCTTTTGTCCCTCTTTTATCTATTACAATGTAAATAGCATCCACCTGTGTGTAATTTAGTTTGTATAAAAGCATCTGTTCCACGAAGGCCTCACTGGTTTGATAGAGAACATTAGTGATCAAACAGCATCATGGTGGCTGGATAACATTATGTCTGGAGGGAAAACAACATGCTACACCACTCAAAGAGCAGCATGTTCAAAAATGCTTCATTCATCCCAAAGAGAAATTAAATGTTGTTCTAACTCATATGAGTCACGTATCTTCAGTTGTATGTTGGTGATGCTGTGGGCGATGACGGATCTAAGATAGCAGTCAGTCTTCCAACAAAGCTGAAGAGTCCTCTGACTGAAGACTGTTGCTGTATGACAGATCATGACTGTCATGATCAAAAAAAAATAAATCCTTCCAGCTCCATAGTATCCAAAATCAGACAGAGTAATTCTCCAAACGTGCAACGGCTCAATAACAAATAAAAAGAAAAATGTGGAGCTACTCCAACATGCTGCCAGGATTCTATAAATCTGTTATCTGATATATTTTTATCATCGATTCTAGAAATCATCTGCTGGTGATACTCTTGTTCAGCAGGGACAGGAAGGACACCGGGAACTGGATGAAGCTGAATACAGAGCAGCCTTGGAAGAAAACACATTAGTAGCAGCGCGACTTGCTACAGGGGCACAGATTCACTTTTCAGCTTGGCTGAAATGTTACATTTATTGCCAGAAATACGTTAGTTAATATTAAAGAATTTTCATATGTTAGAATAGCCAAGCTAAAATCCAGATCTTAATGAAATTGATTATCTTCCTTCAAAAATAAAAAATAAATCCTACTTTAATCTCTCTTTTATAATTTTACTAAAACAAAATACGTGCTGAACATTATCTGAGGAGACAATGGGAAAAACTTTGTTTTGTAGAAAGTGTCAAAAGTGCTTACATGCCCAGTTTGTTGCTTATCAAAACACCAATAAAAGTGACTTCTGCACCTGTACTTTTAAATAAAACTGAGATGATTTGTATAGGACAATCCCATAACTCTTGCAATTGTGACTAATGTTCATACATTGTAATCTTTACACCTTAATCAACTTAATGCAAAATAAAATTTGCATGTTCCACTGAGAGTGGTCCAACAAGTTGCCTCCTACACCACAGACGCTTTAAGAAGACATCTTTGCATCCAACACAAACGCTACAGGCGAACCTCTGCGATGACAACGTTCACATTTGGCTTCTTAACTCTCTGTACATGGATAATATCATCTGGCACCTGGTCTGGCCTGGACCAGCCGACCGAATTTCGCCAGGATGAACAAAACGAGGCTTTAAGCATATCATGTAAACGTTCTGTCCTCCACGTCAGTAACAAAACAAAACCAACTTTGGCATTTAAGGGGTAAGTAACTTGCAGGTAGAATTGCTAACTTTTCTCTTCACTTGCAGCTTTCCTGTTGACATGCACAACCATGTTAGCAATCTGAATACCCAGGTGTGTATTTTTTCCACATATTTAGGTCCAATTTGGCAGTAATTTAATGAAATCCCCTGCAGGGAATCAGCTAAAACGAAGAAGGTCTTCACACTGCATTAGAAAGCCCCTCCAAAGACAATTAGATAATCTCCTGAGAAGATAAGCAGGAGAATGGAATTTAAGTACATTTATTGTAATTATAAACAGAAATCCCTGCTGTGTGATCAAGGTTTTGATGTGCAATCACATTTCATGATGATGCTGCAGTACATGATTTTCACGTGAAAAGCAGAATGCCGGAGGTTATATAATAAAAATGTTTGTGATTTTAGATCTTCTGAAAGGGTTGTGGCCTTCCATGCGATCTTGGCTTTTGAGAGAGGCGCGGTGTCCTTGTTATGCGTGCTCCATGATTCATGGTTGCATCTGTTGCACAATGTGAATGAAACAGAGGAAAAGAGAGGAATGTGTAAATGTGAGGTTCTACAGTTTGAGGTGCATTTTCTCTCTAAGACAGTTTGTCTTTTGCATAAGATGGAGGTGAGTGCAACATCTACATTATTCTAAGATTAGAAAAATATCAACTCATGGTTTGACATGTGACATGAAATCATACACCTGATCAAGTTGATGTAATGTTACATTGATTTCTCACTTTGATTTTTTTTTATTTTTCACCTTTTTGCAACTCTTTTCAGGCAAAAATCAGGTCAGAGCACACACTTAATGACAGAAATGTCTGTTGTTTTTCTCATCAGGTGGAAGCAGCCATTCGGTGTGCCCAAACCACCAGCTTTGTTCAACTGCATCATTGGAGAACGGTTTATAGTTTTAACATTTTCAAGGAGGGTAATCCTAAAAGCAACATTCTACAGGATTCTATGTGTGCAGATTTTAAAACTGGATTGCTGAATTGCCAAATCCTTAAATTGTGCGCTGTGTCCTCTGATGTATCAGACAGAGTTTGCCAGAGAGTCTGCTGTTGTAAGGTGTGTTTATGGACCTTTTCATCTTCCTCTTAGCAGTACTCATGGCTGTCTAAATGTATTCAAGTAGTTCTGAATAACAATTAGGAAGGACTAAATAACTTGTCTGTTGCTGCAAAAACACAAAAACAAGTTTGTTCAACTAGATTCTAGTGCAGTACACTTCACATCAGACAAAACTGACATACAAACAACTTTTTGGCAAGAAATAAGAACTTGTTTCAGTTTTGTTCCATAATATTGATGAAAAGGTTCTAGTTATAAGTTAAATAAATAATCTGTTAGAAATATGTTTTGTCTACATGAACGTATTATTGACTTAACAGAAGCTCATATATCTTGCTGAAAAGTTTCTTGTGTGCTAGTTTGGTCTTATTTCAAGTGTATAAACATACTTGCACTGGAAAATTTATCAAAATACAGTGTGTGTATGCAGTGTGTGTATGAGTGACATTCTTATATTTCTTTTCCAGATTTTTTCAATGTTATTTCCAGCATCCTGCTCAAAAGAAGCATGCATGCTCCAAGAAGGTAATATTGTTTTTCCTCTAACTGATCCTGTTTTTCACTTTTCCTTGCATCTGCCTAACAACCTTGCGACTTTTTCTCTTCTGCAGAAATGTGCAGCTTTCATGTTTGCACAAAAACATGGAATGTACATTCAGTCTGCAGCAGATGTGTGGGAAGATTTTTCCTGGCCACAGGCCTTTTGGTGCTAATCTACACAAACAGACTCAAAACAAACTCTGCTGCATCTGCGCCTGACAGCAACGCCACGGTGGGGATGCTGCTCACCACAGCAATGCGTCGTTCCTCTGACTGGTTCGTGACGGCTTTCCACCTCGTTTGTGTTCTAGCAAAAACTATTAATGTTTTAATTGTTTGCAAGGCTGTGCATCTGGTCCTAAACAGATTTTTAAATTTATGCCTGAAGTCAATGCCCAGACCTGTCACTGTGTTGATTTTTTTGATGACTTTTAACGTTACTTTGCTAAATAGAAACTTGAGACACGGGTTTTTAGACGTCAGTATGGAGGGTAGAGTGGAATCAGCACTAAGACCACTAAGGGTTGTTTTAGCACAGTTTGAGTTTCTGGCTTCTTTGTATTGTTTGTTTGCCCTGCTTCCCTTCTTGCTTCAATTCATCCTCACTAAGCTGAACTGTTCACATGTCCTTCTTCATCTCCAGCTGGTGACACACCCACAAAGATTACAAACACCAAGAAAGTATGTGCTTTTTGTAAGAATATACAGGTTTATTTAATTCCTAAGCCAATTTCCAGTTATTCTACTGAATCAATAAATATTGAAATTGAAATAATAAATTGATTTCTTTTTCCTTTTTTTGCTTTTTCATTTTGTGTTTCAAGCATTCACAGTGCTGTGAAAAAGTATTTCACTCCTCCCGTTTACTGGTTTTCTCGTACATTCATATTTTAGATTATCAACTATATTTTATGTTGGTATTTGGGTATTCTGAGCAGAAGAAAAAATCAGTTTTAAAATTCTGATTCAGTGAATAAGAGAAAAATAGATTGAAGTTTTCAGTAAAACCAGACTGCTGCAGGGGGACAAGTTGGAGTTGTCCTGAGACACCACTGAGACTCTCCCCCTTTGCAAAGGCTGAAGTGACACTACTCTCTGTGTGGTTCTTTATATGTACAGCTTAACATACCCAACAAGGTTCATCTGTGGTTCTATTAATTAGTCCTGCAGATGCAAATCAGTCCCAGACCATTATACTCCCACCGCCATGTTTGACTGTCAGAAATGCAGTAATTCCTGGAGGATTTTCTGAAATCCTGCATTCATTTCACATCACACACACTCCAGAAAGTAATTGTTCTACTCTGTAAGTCTACAAAATATGTCAATGGAATCATCAACGTGATTTTGGACAAATGTCATACATGTAGTTTTGTCTTCTTGAAAACATATCATGGCTTACAAATATTATACAAAGCTAATTTGAGGAATTCAAGTTGGAGGCATAATGTATTTTGAAGCAACCACTTCAGTACACTGTTCCTCAGTGCACATTGGCATAACGGTAAAGTCAAAGGTAATCAGCCTTTGACTTTTTAAGGAAAACAGTTTGTGGGTCCCCAGAAGACAAGATCTGATCAGGATTCAAAAATGTTTTATGTTACATTGAGAATGTCTGAAATCAACGTATCTCATCTGGATGGCGTGAGAGACACAATACAACGTAATGCGTAGCTATGACACAGAATAAAAGTTTAAAGTCACAGTTTAAATGGTTTTAATTTCATAGTTTAATTTGTTTTCTATAGATACAAATCTAGCATAACATTAAGCATGATATCAGTGGCTTAGATCAGGTTTGTGAAACTCCACTAGAGAAGGCCCCAGAATCTTAAACATAGACTATATTGTGAGTGGCTTTAAAATCACAGCACCATGCATTTTAAAGGATTTTTTTAAATGCATGGTGCATAAATCCTTGCATTCATAAACTTCCATAAACTTCAATCCATAAAGTTTATGGATTGAAGTTTATGGATTAATCCATAAACTTAAAAAAACCCAAAAAAAACCCACCTTTCCTTAAACTGGAAATTTGAATTAGATTTTTTTCCAGTATCACAAAAAGTATTTTCAGTATCACAAACAATATACCGTATTTTTCGGACTACAAGCTGCTACTTTTTCCCCACGCTTTTGAACCATGCGGCTTATAGCCCGGTGCGGCTTTTCTGTGTTTTTTTTCTTCAACCACCAGGGGGCTCTTTAGCAGGAAGTGAATCATTGGAAGTCAAAATTGGAAATCAAAGAAGAAAGTGCTCATTTTCATTTAGAACAAGCACATGCTAGCAGCAGGCATGACGAGGAAATTTATCCAGACTCATATGATCAATTAAATGATTAAATGTGTAAGTGCGGCTCAAAGTGTGCTCTATAGTCTGGAAAATACGGTATGTCAATCATATTTATATACAATTGTACACAGCTGTGCCTCCAATTACCTCAATAGTCATCTGGACTTTCCCCCATTGTTTTAATAGATAATGATAATACTGCATGGAAACTTGTGATTTTGAACATATTAATTAATAAAAAAAATGAATTCACCTTTTGAATCCTCATTGTGGCATTTAGCATATAGAAATAATTTTGGTCATTCTCATAACTGACGTAAAATAGGAAGTGTCTAGTCCAATTTAATTTTGAAGACTGAGAAATAAAAGGTGTGCGTTTTTATTTCAACTTCATTCAATGAATCAATCAATCCATGAAGTTTATTTCTATAGCACATTTCAGCAACAAGGCAGGTCAAAATGCTTTACATCATAAAATCACAAGAAAACAAAGTCATAGAAGACACCACACAATCAACAATAGAGAAAAGCAGTAAACATCACATTTTGCTAAGTGCCATTGTTACCCATCAAAATGTTGGTCAATGTTTTATCTAATATGGTTCAAGAGCAACTTTAAACAGGTGGGGTTTAGTCTAGATTTAAAGGAGGTCAGTGTTTCAGTTGTTTTACAGTTTTCTAGAAGTTTGTTCCAGATTTGTGGTGCATAGGAGATAAATGCTGTTTCTCCATGTTTGGTATTTTAAAGCCTGTTCTCTGAGCTACAAGGAGCCACTGTAGGGACTTTAGAAGAGAGGTGATGTGAATTATCTTCCTGTCTTTATGTGGCTCTGAAGGTTCAGGTTAGGGTCCATCACTGCACCCTGATTTCAGGCTGATCGCTGGTTTCTATCTGTAATAACTGAGCTGTGTGCTGACTCTAAGTATATTAAAAATATGAAGTGCTTTAGATGTCTTTCATTAAGGCAGTCACAATAAATGTAATATTGCTTATCCTTCACAATAAATGCCATTTAAAATATAATCACATGAATATAATCCATGCTAACAATCACAGTTGTAAACATGTATTTATATGCATTTATTTTCCCTATCTGCTGCTAAAACACAAAATTATGTCTGTCAAACTATCCTGATAAAAAATGGGATAACTGCACTTGTTTACAACAATGCAGAGTGTCAAACACTTCTGTGTCAGTGATGCCAGGACAGTAGTGGAGGTCTTGTGAGAATCCCTGATGTGTGTTTTCCGCCTGGGGACATTTCTCTCACTGTGGAAGCAAACTATAAAGGTCAGCTCTCAGGTCAGTGGCGCTTCGGCAGAGAGGAGGGTGGTTTAGCATGGCTTTGATCATCATCCTCTTCCTTACTCTGCTTGCAGGAACAAAGCCAGAAAACCAGACATGCAAAGTGATCGAAAAGGCAGAATTAATGGAGTTTTCCAAAGACGGAGATCTGAATATTGCGGGAGTTTTCTCTATAACAAGTACAAGAACATTGGTAGATAACGACTACCAGGCAGTTCCATACTCTTACTGCAAAGGGTTAGTCAATGCTAAATATGGGAAGTATATGTTGTGTGTGCAGCTGTTTTTATGCCGTTGTGATGACTGGTTAAATTCTCAATGTTTATGTGTGGCTCCTCATCCTGTGTTCGTAGATATAACCACAGGGAGCTGAAGTTTGCCAGAACAATGATTTTTACTGTGGAGGAGATCAATAGGGATCCTTCCCTCCTCCCTGGATTAAGGCTGGGTTACAAGATCTACAATGGATGTGGGACTGAAAACCTGATTCGAGCAGCTGTTGAAGCCATAAATGGAAATGATCCACTGGTCTGCGGCGGTCAGACGTTGGCTGTCTTAGGTCATTCAGCCTCTGGTGTGAGTAACGACATAAACACCATTATCAGTGCAGTGTCCGTGCCACAGGTGAGAAGAATTGTTCACCTTTTCAATTGAAATGCAAACTTGTTGATTATTATTATTTTTTCTTTCCCTTCAAGATCAGTCACCTGTCTACATGCGCTTGCTTAAGTGACAAACTTCGATACCCAACGTTCTTCAGAACCGTACCAAGTGACAAATTTCAGATCACAGCTCTGGTGCAGCTCATGAAACACTTTGACTGGCGATGGGTGGGGATAATTAATTCTGTCGGTACGTACGCGGAAGAAGGTGCATCTGAATTTGTTAAAGAAGCACAAAAGGAAGGCATATGTGTGGAATACACGATGGTTTACCTGGAAGCATCAGGTTCAAGGTTAAGAACAATAATAGAGACTCTGAAGGAGTCCTCATCCAAGGTGGTGTTAATGTTTATGCCCCTGTCTCACGCCAAAGCATTTCTTTCTCATATGGAGGAGTGTAACATAACTGGAAAGCAGTGGGTTGGCAGTGAATCTTGGATCTCAGCTAAATACCTTGCTTCTGCAGAGAGAAAGCACATTTTGCATGGGGCAATAGGCTATGCCATTCCGGAGGCATCCATACCAGGCCTTGGAGAATTCCTCCTTAGCTTGAAACCGTCTGATGAACCACACAGTGCTCTAATTAAAATGATCTGGGAGGAGTTCTTTGATTGCAGCTTCACCCCATCAAATACCTCCACCTTGTGTACCGGCGCAGAAGATCTGCGGACCATCTTGAGTGACTACACAGACGTGGCAAAATTCAGAGAAGAAAATAATGTTTACACAGCTGTTTATTCTGTAGCATTTGCTCTGCATCTGCTTTTGCAGTGCAAAAACGGCTTAAACCCCACAATGGGAAATCCGTGCCTGACCAAGGATGAAGTCCAGCCTAAGTTAGTAAGTTTCAAGGACATATTCTGATGAAGATCCTAATTCATTACATGTTTTGGAAGGGAGTGCTTGTGTAATTTGTAAAATTGTCTCTCTGAAGGTGTTTGATGCCATGAAGCGTATAAACTTCACCACTAAAAATGGGGCCAGAGTTTTCTTTGATGAAAACGGTGACTCTATTGCCAAGTATGACCTTGTGAACTGGCAGATGAAAGAGGACGGTTCAGCAGACGTAGTCATCATTGGCCAGTTCGACAATTCCTTACCAGAGGGGAAGAAACTGAAACTAAAAGACAACGCAAAAATAGTTTGGGGCGGCTATAGT
Source organism: Gambusia affinis (assembly GCF_019740435.1). NCBI lineage: Eukaryota > Metazoa > Chordata > Actinopteri > Cyprinodontiformes > Poeciliidae > Gambusia > Gambusia affinis. The sequence continues at coordinate 24,417,553 of NC_057873.1, forward strand.
AATGTGGTAACTATGCAAAACTTTGTCACGATGTTGGGTAATTTGAACATTTTTAATTTACTCTGAAGTTTCTTGCGTTTCCTGTTTTAATGTAATCAGGTGGTGAGGTCTGTCTGCAGAGAACCGTGTCCACCAGGGACTCGAAAGGCAGTAAACAAGAACAAGCCTGTGTGCTGCTTTGATTGTTTTCAATGTTCTGAAGGAACAATTAGTAATAAGACAAGTGAGTGGGAACTTTAACAAGCAGCCTTTTTTTTAAAAAAAAAAAAAAAAAAAAGAAAGAAAACAACAAACCTGTAAAACTATGTCTTGACATTGATTATGACATTGACTATGCTTATGTTTCTCTGGAATGTATTATTTCTTGCAGATTCTCTCGACTGCTCACCCTGTCCACCCGAAGTTTGGCCAAATGAGATGAGAGACAACTGCGTTCCAAAACCCACCGAATACCTCTCCTACTCGGAGACCACAGGGACACTTCTTACTGGTTTTGGCACCTTCGGTGTATTTTTATCCCTTCTCATAACAACAATATTTTTTACTCATAAAGAGACTCCCATTGTAAGAGCAAACAACTCTGAGCTGAGCTTCCTGCTTCTGTTTTCACTGAAACTGTGTTTCCTCTGCTCACTGACCTTCATTGGTCGGCCCACTCAGTGGTCTTGTATGCTTCGACACACCGCGTTCAGCATCACGTTCGTTCTCTGCATTTCGTGTGTTCTGGGGAAAACAATAGTGGTTCTGATGGCCTTCAGAGCGAGACGTCCAGGGAGCAATATGACAAAGTGGTTTGGACCCGCACAGCAGAGAGTCAGTGTTCTCATTTTGACTCTTGTTCAGGTTGTCATTTGTATAATTTGGCTAACAATTAACCCCCCTTTCCCAAAGAGGAACATGCAGTACTATAGAGACCGAATAATCTTAGAGTGTGCCCTGGGTTCAGCCGTTGGATTCTGGGCGGTGCTGGCTTATATTGGAATACTTGCTACCTTATGCTTTGTTCTTGCTTTTCTTGCTAGAAAACTACCAGATAGCTTCAATGAAGCCAAGCTAATCACATTTAGCATGCTGATATTCTGTGCAGTCTGGATCACCTTCATCCCAGCTTATGTCAGCTCTCCTGGAAAGTTTACTGTGGCTGTGGAGATATTTGCTATACTGGCCTCCAGTTTTGGTTTGCTGCTTTGTATTTTTGCTCCAAAATGCTATATTATTCTACTGAGGCCAGAGCAAAACTCGAAAAAGCAAATAATGGGTAAGATGTAAACACTTTAACTTGTAATAGTCATAGATTTTTCTAAAACAAAGTGTCTTGATGCGGTAGAGTTATTCACAAATGTTACATACGCTAATTTAAGTAGAAATGTCCAGAGTTGGTTCATTAATCAGTATTTAGTCTGAGCTTAAATAGTAAGCATTGTCTTGTCCTTTGTATTTCTGCGTTTCCAGCTGTTGGTGTTCATCAAGTATGTTTTAATAAAATTGTTTTTTGTTCGTTTATTTTTTGGAAAAAAAAATTCACAGATTTTATTGTTTTGGTTTTCAAATAGCTTTAATGAAATTCAAATGAAATATTTCAACTTGAGCACTAAGCAAAGAAAATGCATGAACAGATAAAAGTGATTGATTCTTACATAATTATAACCTTCTTAGATTCTGAAGTTTAAATAATGCATGATAACCAGAGTATTGAAGTATCCATCTATTATCTTCCAATTTGTTTAGATTCTGTATTAGCGCCTGCTAACGTTGTTAGCTCTAGCTAATGTAGAAAACAGGAAAGAACAAGTTGATCATGTTTGTTTCAACCGCTGTTTTGTGTCTGACCGTACTGGAAGATTTTGAAGGTGTTTGCCTTAATCCAGGCGTTTTGTGGGCATCAATCATCAGCCGCCACAACCATGAAATCCTTTTGTTTAAAGGCTCAAGTCCATTAAGTAACACTTTATTTGACCGGGTGTGCATAACATCTGTCATGAACCTGAAGGAGTCTTTATGAATGTCTATGACTGTTGTCATGAAGTGTCATTTGGTAAATCATGACAGTTTTAATGCAAAGTTGCATTAAAAGTCCATTAAAATTGCCAACTTTGAATTATTTGGTGAATAATGACAGTTTTAATGCAAATTTGGCATTTTCAATGGACTTTTAATGCAATGTTTAAGGCAACTTTGCATTAAAAGTTTAATTTACCAAATGGCACTTTGTAACAACAGTCATAGACATTCATAAAGACTCCTTTATGTTCATGACACGTGTTGTGTCATGATTATGGGAGAGTCAGTCTTATGCACACCCTGTCAAAGAAAGCATTACCGTCCATTTCAACCAACCCGCATTATCGGCCCGACATGTTGCACATTTGAAAAAAAAAGCCAACCTATAAAATATATCCAATTTCTTAAGTGATTTTTAGATCTCAAACATAACAACTGATAGAGTAATAGGAAATTTCCAACATGCTCAGGACAACATATTCAACTAACACTTTCTCTGTTTGAAGAGTGAATTTAAAAACAGCATAATAGATCAACTGGGACATATTTTGTTTTAAGAGAGTGAGCTATTTATAACGTGAATGATATTGAACTAAAGTCTGACTGTGCACCTTTTCTGTTTGTCGTTTTCTGAAAGTCCTTGATTATTAGGAGATTATGATTTTTGTTTAAATTACAGACCTATGACATTGTTTAATCAAACATGAGGGATGTTCCTGTCAGGAAAGCTTGATTTCAGAGATGATCTTCCAACTGAGGTACTCATAAAAGGAAGTATTCTTGTTCACAAAAGTTGTGTTAGGAGTTGTGTTCCTTAAAACTACTCATCCATTGTCTATTCCCACTGCACAACTTTAGCTAACATTTAAATTAGGCCAATGTGATTTTCACACATTTTCTGTTACCACAAACTATGAGCAGTATGAGGTGGCATCGGTTCAGAAATCACCTCCCTGTTCCGCTACCCACCAATCTGCAACTGCTTTGCCTTGTGGGAAACAAATTAACCCTCAGTGACGACACATTTTCCTACATCCGTCAGACCTTAAGAACATTTGTCGATCCAAACCTGGCAATGCAGCACAAACATGCGAAAAAGAGCTCTTGTGTATCTATGCTTTCTCTGCATCAACACAGGTTTTGGCTGTGAGCTCTTAGGTAATTTTGACATGCCAAGTTTGCTTAAAGAAGGCGACATAATGATTGGGGGAATTTTTCCAGTTTTCAACAAGGATGTCAGCAACATTGCTGCATTTGATGGGAAACCTCCTCCTCCTGTGATGTGTGCTCTGTAAGTTTGACTATTTCTGTTTGTTCATTCCTACATTATGAGGTGATGACTGCCTTCTTTGCAGTAGCATCACATTCTTTTTATAGCGTGTAAAAAGTGGCCAAATATCTTTTCAGGTTTGACCTTCGGGCTTTTCGATGGGCACAAATGATGATATTTGCAATAGAAGAGATCAACACAGATCCTGCTCTCCTGCCTAACATCTCTCTGGGTTACAGGATTCTCAATTCCTGTTCGTCTCCTACAAATACTTTACGAGCTGCACTGACGCTGACAAGTAGTCACAATGAAAAAGAAACAGCTTCTGGCTGTTCTCCTGCTGTATCTGCGGTAATCGCGGAGGCCGGATCTTCTCAGTCCCTGGCGGTCGCTGGAATTATTGGACCTTTTCAAGTCCCAGTCGTAAGAGATAAAACAGTTTCTGAATCTGTCATCTATCGATAGAAGTCACATTGACTTTCCAATACTGCACTAAAACTAATGTTTTGGGTCCTTTTCCTAGGTGAGTTATTTCTCAACATGCGCCTGTCTCAGTGACAGAGCTAAATACCCAACTTTCTTTCGAACAATTCCCAGCGACTACTTCCAGGCCAAAGCCTTGGCAGCTCTGGTCAAGCACTTTGGTTGGGAGTGGATTGGAGCCATACAGTCAGACAACGACTATGGACGAAACGGGGTTCTGGCTTTTAAAGAGGAAGTTGAGAAGTTTGGGATTTGCATTGCTTTTGTTGGGACAGTTCTGCGAACACACCCTCAGGAAAAGATCCTGAAAGTTGTAGAGATGATCAAACAGTCAACCGTCAAAGTCATTCTGGCTTTTACACCTGAGGGTGACTTTTCTCCTTTGATGAGAGAGGTTGTGAAGCACAATATCACTGGAATTCAGTGGATCGCCAGTGAAGCATGGATAACAGCACCTCAGCCTTCAACCCCGGAAATGTACCGAGCTTTCGGCGGAGCGTTGGGATTTGTCGTTCAGAAGATGAACATCCCAAATCTATATCCATTTCTGATGAATATTAACCCTTACAGAAATCCAAGTGAGCCTTTTGTCAAGGATTTTTGGGAGGTAATGGTTGGCTGCAAACCTTCTTCAAATGTATCGGACACTGGAGCAGCGAAAATATGTGCAGGCAATGAGACGTTGATGGACTACACCCAGGATGCGTTCTTCAATGTCTCACAACTCAGAGTGACCTATAACGTGTACAAAGCTGTTCATGCTGTTGCACATGCTCTTCACCAGCTGGTGTTCTGCCAACCAGCAGGAGAAAACAATGTGAATCCATGTTTGAATGTTTCTGAAATTCATCCGAAAGAGGTGAGCAATTCTGCAAAAGAACTCCAACAGAGCTTCCTGTTAGGAAATGATTTTAAGTTTTAACATGACATTTTTTTCTTGTTCTTAGGTTACCCATCGTCTACAAAGAGTAAACTTCAGGAACCAGTTTGGAGATGATGTGTTTTTTGACGAGAACGGCAACCCTCCTGCTTCCTACGACGTCATAAACTGGCAGCTCAGAAACGGGCAGGTTCAGCATGTGACCCTGGGCCACTTTACATCCACTAAGAACGGAGAGTACACACTGAGAATACAGGAGGACAGAATAGTCTGGAGGACAGGAAGAAGTGTAACTATTTTCCTTTTTTTAGCATGAGTCTCAGAATTGATTTATATCACATTTATTATATGCTGTTACATAATCTTTCTTCTTTTTTTTCCCCACTTCAGGTTCCCACATCTCTGTGCTCTAATGTTTGTCCAACAGGGACGAGGAGAGCTCAAATCAGAGGGAAACCAGTCTGTTGCTTTGATTGCCTTCCATGTGCAGAAGGAACAATAACCAACTTTACAGGTAGACGAGAGTTTAAAAAAAACACATTTACATACATAGTACTTCATAGATACAAAGTCTAATGTGTCTTTTTGGTTCATTTTGGTTGCTAAAAATGTATTCTATTTTATTTGAAACTTGTGTTCCCTTTTTCTTTTTCCCCCACCCTTAACAGGTGCAACAGAGTGCACAGCCTGTCCACAGGACCGCTGGTCCAATGATAAACGAAACGAGTGCATTCCAAAGACGGTGGAGTTCCTGGCGTATCATGAGCCCATGGGAGTGGCGCTCACAGTCGTGGCCTTGCTAGGCGCCTCTCTGTCTCTGCTCACGATGATGGTTTTCATCCGCTACAGAGAAACTCCTGTAATAAAAGCCAGCAACTCCGAGCTGAGCTTCTTCTTGCTGCTTTCTCTCTTCCTGTGCTTTCTCTGCCCTCTGACCTTCATCGGCAGACCCACAGTCTGGACCTGCATGCTGCGCCACACCGCTTTCGGAGTGACATTCGCACTTTGCATTTCCTGCATTCTGGGAAAAACCATTGTGGTTGTAACCGCCTTCAAAGCCACACATCCCAGTAATAAAGTTGCAGTAAAGTTCGGTCCCACACAGCAACGGATCATCGTTTGCTCCTGCACTTTAATTCAAATAGTCATTTGCATATTGTGGCTGAAGTTAAATCCCCCCTTGCCAGATCGGGTTTTCAAAAACAGCAACAAGAAGATCGTGTTGGAATGTAACACGGGGTCAGAGGTCGCCTTCTATGTGGTTTTGGGCTACATAGGCTTTCTTGCAGTGGTGTGTTTGGTTCTTGCATTTTTAGCGAGAAAACTGCCTGATAACTTTAACGAAGCCAAGTTTATCACGTTCAGCATGCTGATATTCTGCGCCGTCTGGATCACGTTTATCCCAGCGTACGTCAGCTCTCCTGGAAAGTTCACAGTGGCTGTGGAGATATTTGCAATCCTGTCATCGGCATTTGGTTTATTAATAAGTATTTTTGCACCTAAATGTTACATAATCTTAATAAAGCCAGAGAAAAACACAAGGAAACATGTCATGGGGAAAAAATAATCACATTTTAAGATGAAATCAGTTATTTTGAAAACATTATCTACATTGGATCCATAGAGTCTAAAATAGCAGAATAAATAATGTTCATAGTGTATAGAAACAAAATGATAAATGCTTACTTGAGCGGTTAATCATGACACTCTTTTGTAAATTAAATCAGATTTTTAATTATGTGTTAAAATTGACTAAACCCAATTTTACTTTTATGTAAAATTACATTGTGTGTATCTTCTTCCTGTAAGGTAACTTTGCTTCTAACTGCACCACTGTGCAGCACTGATGCAGAAACATAAATGTGACACCGTTTCTTTTTTTAAACAGCTAATTACGACTTACTTTTTTCTATCTAGCTAATTTATCATACAACACATAATAAATTACAACTGATTTTGAAAAAGAATGACTTTAAAAAATCTTGCTAAGTATAAACAAACTTTTTCTCTACCAGAAAGAATAGATTTGTTGGATTTCTCGTCCGTGTTGGTTATCTAATGGTGAGTCGTTTTGGGACGTTGAAAACAGAAGTGAGGTCAAAATGCCTCAAAATGAGGAATTCATGTTGATCTCTCACAAATACACAGTTTAATTCTGTAGTTATCCTCCCCAAAACACTTTTTTTTTGTTTGTTTATTTGTCACACAGTGGTTCTGTGAGGTTCCCCAAAGACTGCTCAAATGTTACTTTAAAAAAAATATATTTTATCTTATCAACTCTTTGTTATGGTGATCACCATGTAAAGTGTCTGGAAGTGAAAATAAAAATGTGTGTGATGTAAGATGATGACGTGTCTTTGTTCGGACTCAAAGCAAAACAACCTCACTGTGTGAATTCTCCACTTTAATGAAAACAGTGTCGACTCAGTGCATCATTTGACACATTAGACAAAGTCATGTAGTAGTTGTACTTTTAGGAGGAAAATAAATCTACTTGTTTTCAGTTGTTTTTACAGCAGATTATTGTCACATTGTCACTGATTATAGATTTACATAAATATTTAAAGGACTACCTGGATCAACAGGAATTATGGGTTTTGATGTTTTGCTTTCTAAGACTAGAGCATTTAGTCATTAAAACAACGACCAAAGTCCTAATTAATAATATTTTAAGTGACTAAGTTTGAACACAGGTGGACTGATGTGTGGTTTAAGTCCGCTGGTTGATTCTTCCTGTGCAGACTTTGCCCGACTAAAAACGTCCCAAAGGATTTCTTCTCATATCCAGCTCAGCAGCTATAAGAGCTCAGCCCTCATCTCCGTTTGACGAAGCAGCATAAACATGCAGAAAGCCACTCTTGTCATTTTGTGTGCTTTCTGCATCGGCCAAGTTTATGACTGTGAGGTGACGGGAAAATTCGACATGCCATACATGTTTAAGCGAGGTGACATAATGATCGGGGGGATTTTTCCAGTTTTCAACAAAGAAATAACGAACACTTCTTCATTTAAGGTGGAGCCTCTTGAAGTGATGTGTGAAGGGTAACAGTTATTCGCTTCTCCATGTTAACTTTACACATGTTTTGTGCTTTAACCATCTCCTTGACCCTTCCTGTTTATCTTTTTTGTTTGTTTGTTTGTTTAGATTTGATCTGCGTGCTTTTCGATGGACCCAAATGATGATATTTGCCATTGAGGAGATAAACAAAGATCCTGCTCTCCTTCCAAACATTTCTCTTGGCTACCGGATCCTTGACTCGTGTGCCTCTCCTACCAACACCGTGCGCGCTGCTCTAACACTGGGAAGTGAACCAGATGGGATGGAGGCGACTCTCCCGTGTCCTCCAGCAATATCTGCCCTCATCGCAGAGTCAGGATCATCTCAGTCCTTAGCTGTTGCTGAAACTCTTGGACCATTTCAAGTGCCAGTAGTATGAGATAAAAAACACAGTTAATTATCTGATTTGTAAATTTTTTTGTGTGATTGAAAATAAGGTTGTTTTTGTTGTTGTTGTTGTTGTAGGTGAGTTATTTCTCAACATGCGCCTGTCTCAGTGACAGAGCTAAATACCCAACTTTCTTTCGAACAATTCCCAGCGACTACTTCCAGGCCAAAGCCTTGGCAGCTCTGGTCAAGCACTTTGGCTGGGAGTGGATTGGAGCCATACAGTCAGACAACGACTATGGACGAAACGGGGTTCTTGCGTTCGCCGAGGAGGTTAAAAAACTAAAGATTTGCATCGCTTTCATCGGTACGGTTCTTCGAACTTACCCTCAGGAAAAGATCCTGAAAGTTGTAGAAATGATCAAACAGTCAACCGTCAAAGTCATTCTGGCTTTTGTTCCTGAGGGTGACTTTTACCCTTTGATGAAAGAGATAGTGAAGCAGAACGTCACGGGAATTCAGTGGATCGCCAGTGAAGCATGGATAACAGCAGCACGGCCCTCCACGCCGGAAATGTACCGAGCTTTCGGCGGAGCGTTGGGATTTGTCGTTCAGAAGATGAACATCCCAAATCTATATCCATTTCTGATGAATATTAACCCTTACAGAGATCCCAGTGAGCCTTTTGTCAAGGATTTTTGGGAGGTAATGGTTGGCTGCAAACCTTCTTCAAATGTATCGGACACTGGAGCAGCGAAAATATGTGCAGGCAATGAGACGTTGATGGACTACACCCAGGATGTGTTCTTCAATGTCTCACAACTCAGAGTGACCTATAACGTGTACAAAGCTGTTCATGCTGTTGCACATGCTCTTCACCAGCTGGTGTTCTGCCGACCAGCAGGAGAAAACAATGTGAAGCCATGTTTGAATGTTTCTGAAATTCATCCGAAAGAGGTGAGCAATTCTGCAAAAGAACTCCAACAGAGCTTCCTGTTAGGAAATGATTTTAAGTTTTAACATGACATTTTTTTCTTGTTTTTAGGTTACCCATCATCTACAAAGAGTAAACTTCAGGAACCAGTTTGGAGATGATGTGTTTTTTGACGAGAACGGCAACCCTCCTGCTTCCTACGACGTCATAAACTGGCAGCTCAGAAACGGGCAGGTTCAGCATGTGACCCTGGGCCACTTTACATCCACTAAGAACGGAGAGTACACACTGAGAATACAGGAGGACAGAATAGTCTGGAGGACAGGAAGAAGTGTAACTATTTTCTTTTTTTAGCATGAGTCTCAGAATTGATTTATATCACATTTATTATATGTTGTTACATAATCTTTCTTCTTTTTTTTCCCCACTTCAGGTTCCCACATCTCTGTGCTCTAATGTTTGTCCAACAGGGACGAGGAGAGCTCAAATCAGAGGGAAACCAGTCTGTTGCTTTGATTGCCTTCCATGTGCAGAAGGAACAATAGCCAACTTTACAGGTAGACGAGAGTTTAATAAAAACACATTTACATACATAGTACTTCATAGATACAAAGTCTAATGTGTGTTTTTGGTTCATTTTCGTTGCTAAAAATGTATTCTATTTTATTTGAAACTTGTGTTCCCTTTTTCTTTTTCCCCCACGCTTAACAGGTGCAACAGACTGCACAGCCTGTCCACAGGACTGCTGGTCCAATGATAAACGAAACGAGTGCATTCCAAAGACGGTGGAGTTCCTGGCGTATCATGAGCCCATGGGAGTGGCGCTCACAGTCGTGGCCTTGCTAGGCGCCTCTCTGTCTCTGCTCACGATGATGGTTTTCATCCGCTACAGAGAAACTCCTGTAATAAAAGCCAGCAACTCCGAGCTGAGCTTCTTCTTGCTGCTTTCTCTCTTCCTGTGCTTTCTCTGCCCTCTGACCTTCATCGGCAGACCCACAGTCTGGACCTGCATGCTGCGCCACACCGCTTTCGGAGTGACATTCGCACTTTGCATTTCCTGTGTCCTAGGGAAGACCATCGTTGTCGTGGCGGCGTTCAAAGTCACACACCCCAACAACAAACCAGCAGCAGGGCATTTTGGTCCGATCCAGCAAAGAATTATTGTTTGCTCCTGCACTTTGATTCAAGTAGTTATCTGCATATTGTGGCTGAAGCTCAATCCACCGTTTCCTGACAGGGTTTTCAAATACAGCAACAAGAGGATTGTGCTGGAATGCAACACTGGGTCAGAGGTCGCTTTCTATGCAGTACTGGGATACATCGGGATTCTTTCAGTGATCTGTTTAATCCTTGCATTTCTAGCAAGAAAACTGCCTGATAACTTTAACGAAGCCAAATGTATCACGTTCAGCATGCTGATATTCTGCGCCGTCTGGATCACGTTTATCCCAGCGTACGTCAGCTCTCCTGGAAAGTTCACAGTGGCTGTGGAGATATTTGCAATCCTGTCATCGGCATTTGGTTTATTAATAAGTATTTTTGCACCTAAATGTTACATAATCTTAATAAAGCCAGAGAAAAACACAAAAAAGTATGTTATGAGATTAAATGCGAGTAGAAAACATAGTTTGGAAAGAAAATATCAAATTCACAATGTGTTCACGATTCCAGTGTGTGAGTAAAACGTTCCAAAGTGTTTTGGATGAAGACTGAACATTAATACACATGGAGGCATTTGCTGTAAATAAATCATTGCATTATGCTGTCAAAAATATATAAATGTTCAATACTGAGTAGCAATATGTACAGTTGTACAAACGTGTAAAAACAGGTATTCTTCATGTGTTTAATACTTTTTTTGTTCTTTGTAAAAAAATCTATATTTCTTCATATTTCACTGCTCTGATAATAATCTATAACTTATTCACTGTCAATGGTTTATTACACAATAAAGATAAAATATCAAGTAATGTGTCTTAATATTTATTTAAAAAAAACAACTAAATTCACTAACAAAAAGGAAATGAATATTTTAAAATGTAGAAACAGAATCACATTGTTTTTCAAGTTTGTGAACAAAAATAAGAAATTTGACTTTGGTTCCAATTTTGCTCTCAATGAGGATATTTTCACTACAAATATAAAGAAAAGAGCATAATGTTAGAAAAGAGCATAATATTAGAAAAGAGCATAATGTTTAACTGTTGACTTTTAAAATATTTCTATTATGAGGTGAAAGAGACCTTGTCAACAATTTAATGGTTACCTCTTTCAGACTTTCTGATTGTCTCACTATTTTACAACATAAATATGAACCTTGAACTGAATTCTCCAAACCTGAAAGAAAATGTCATTTCTGTAGATCATTGTCAGGCAATAACTTTTAAATAATCTGTTTCACGTTTTAATTACATCAGAATCTCGGCAAAACCCAGGAGATTTAATGTTCAGCCCTTCTGAAATCTATTTACTTGTTCATGTTTCCTCCTTATTGCGTGTTGAATTAGACAGTATAGCCTTCTTAATAAAGAAGGTAATTATTTATAGGTAAAGGATTCCTGGTTTAATTCAGAACTCTGTACTTCAAAGCAGAAAAACAAGGAGGTTGGGGAGAAAGTGGTACTCTACACACCTGGACTTAATTCCATCTAAAGAGACTCTTCACCAAATTGGAACATCATATTTTTTTATCAATTAAAGATGGATTATGAGTCTTTTTTTCATATTTCTTAGATCTGTTGCTATGTCATGATGATAGGAGGCAGGTAACCTGTGAAAAAATGTATCTCCTCTTGACTGAGCCGCCTACTTGTAGTTCTAATACCATCTGCAGACATACGCCACTCCTGGTCCGAAGCGACCAGTCAGAGCCAGGAGGGTTTTAACTCTGTCAATCACCCTCATGTGTGCGCTGCTCACATCCTCTCCCTTTCTATTTGCTGCGCTACATCTAGTTTCCCACTCCTAGTCTGCCATGAATATTCAGGCTAGTTAGCTTATCCACATACGAGTGGATAAACAGTTTTCCTGAAACAGTAAGTTGTTTCTCTGCCGTTCGCACTTTTAGGGGCTTGTGCAACTTATGCGAATTACTGAAGGAAAAAAACAAAACACAAATCAGATATTTAATTATATGTTGTTTAATAAATGAAGGTGAAAAAATCCACAAATAGTCTTTCACGCATGTGTCTTTTTTTTTAAAATCCTCTGGATATGAGGCCGAGGCTCGATCTCTCCTTGTCGGGGATTCTTCTGACTTGAACAGCTTCTGAGCCTCGGGCTCAGTTTCAGGGCAGTCTTCTTATAGTCCTTGTTTTCTGCCTTAACACACCCGATTTCAATGTTTCGTTCTACCTTTGCATTAGAAATTTTTTACTGTTCTTTTCAGGTTTAAGCAAAATTATGTAGCACTTTGGGGCAAAAATGCAAAGGAGAAGTCCTGAGGCTGAGGCTAAAATAGCAAAAACATGGACAGCTACGATGTATTTTCCAACAGTGCTCATGTAAACCGGGATGAAAGTAACCCAAACAGCAAAGAAAATCAGGATGCTGAAGGTGATGAACTTCGCCTCATTAAAATTATCAGGCAGCTTTCTTGCCAAAAAGGCCAACACGAGGCACATGCAGGCCAGGACTCCAATGTACCCAAGAACAAGCCAGAAGCCAACTTCTGAACCGGTCGCACATTCGACGATGATTGTAGAGCTGTGGTAGTTCGTATTGTGATTGGCATGAGGCGGACTGGTAAGCAACCAAATAAAACAGACAATAACCTTAAAAAAAAAGACAGAAAGAAATAAAGATAGTAGTTTTCGCAGACTAAGATGAAGAATTATTGCTCTAGTTGAAATGTTTTAGTACCTGGACTGTGGTTCCCAAAAGCACACTGGCTCTCTGCTGTTTGGTTCCAAACCATTTCATGACGGGACTTCCTGGCAATCTCGACCTAAACGCCATTAGAACCACCACTGTCTTGGCTAGAAGGCATGAAAGGCAGAGTGCAAAACTGATCCCAAAAGCTGGATACCTGATCCGACATAGCCACTCTGAAGGCTTGCCGAGGAACAGCAGGCCGACAAGGAAGCATATGGTGAGAAACAACAAAAGGAGGAAGCTCAGCTCCATGTTATTTGCTCGAACGAGTGCTGTGTCCTTATGTGTGTAGAATATGGCAATGATCAGCAGGGAAAGGCCAACTCCCAGAACCGAGGCAGCACACAGCAGAACCCCCATGGACTCATGGTAAGACAGATACTCCACTCTTTTAGGGATGCAGAGATCTCTGGCTTTGTTTGGCCATGTGTCCCCGGAGCAACGCGAGCAATCTAAAGAATCTGAATATAGAGAGAGAAGAGAAACTTACGCGAGGTAACCCTGAGAATAACTGTGCTTTTGCTCCCATTACTTTATTGCACATCTGCCTGTTCCTTCACAGAAATTCATAAAACCCTGGAAAATGACAATCTGGCATCGCCTTACTATGAATTTGCCAGGTATGCACAATTAATTCACCAACTAAACCATGCTGCCACTGATTCTTTTTTTTGTTTTTTGTTTTTTTGATCGACTGAACGCTGCCACCACATAAGCCCTGACGTTCTGGATTGTACATTTGTACCACTACTCAAAAATTAACATTAATGCAACTGAACTGTATGCTGCATCATACTAGTCCGGCTACGCCGTCTAAGATTCAGTCACCTCAGCATGACATTTGCTCAAAATGTCCAGCATTTGAGGTTGAGCTACTTTCTAATTGTTTGTGGCTAATAATTATCTGACCACTTCAGGATATTACTCGTTCTTTGACATTTTGTTTTCAGTCTGTTGATCCCTGAAGATAAAAAAAAAAAAAATAACTGAGGGGGATTGATGCTAAAAAGTACCTACATATTAATTAGTTAGAACTCATTATTGAAAAATGTCAGGATTTTATTTAACATCAGTTTAATTTATTCATACTTATCGCTGTGTAATACATGTTATTGTAATAATAAAATCTAACCGGAAGCTTCTATTTGAAAATCTGGAGGAAATTTCCTTCCCCTTCTTTCTCTGCTCTGTCTCCAAAAGTGACCCTTTTCCACTAACAACAATATATCAATAACATTGGAGATGTTTAACTTCAGGCAAATTGAATTAGCTGCATTTACAGTTGCTTAATCATAATATCAAAAGTGGTATTATTGTCGAGTAACAGTTACAGCGTTTACAAAATCCATTCATATTCTTTCATCCTTTTGCACACGTCATCATTGCAGGTATGCAGCAGGGTAAGTTCCTGACTATAGGGGGAGACAGCCAGGAAGTGGGCTACACACAAAACAGTAACGGGACAATTAGGGGGCTGTTGAAATGAATGCTTTTATGCAGTTGGAGGAAACCCAGATCCATAGATGCTAACTCCGCCCCTGGCTTTATTTTAGTTCGATACCCAAGTAAATTAACTAATGTAGCCAAATTTAAGGATAGTCAAGTAAGTTTATGATTAAACAAAGTGGTGAAAATGTGTAGCAAAAGACAAGACATACCGGTTGTGTTACTAAATTCTCCTTCGGCACAGGGCACACAATCATAACAGCAGATAGGTTCCCCTTTTCTCCTGGCAATACGAGAACCTGGAGGGCAGCTGCTGCTGCACACAGACCGGAGAGCCTGAGAGGCAAAGTTCAGGCACTCAGAAAGACGACTGAACAGGCAGCTTTCTTCTCTAATGTACACATATTTTATCAGAAAAATAGAATGCGTTTATAAAATGTAAGCAACGTGTTTTTTTTTAAACTGGATACACAACTGAATCTTTGAAAAGTACTGAGATTTGACATGGATTTAAGTAGTTAAACCTAAATATTCATAACAAATTAATGTCAAAAATTTTTTTTTTCCAGATTTTTATTCATTATTAAACATTCACACATTCTTCAGTGCAATATTTATTTAATTGAAAGGGTTTTTTATAATGGTAATTCATTACTCCAGTTTTCAACAAAAATGTAAAAAAAAAAAAAAACATAAAAAATCTTGGCTTTTAAATACTTAAATTTTAGAATAATAATACCAATATCATTTCAGAATATTTGAAGGATGGAAATTTTCTAACAAACTGCAACTGGTCATTTTCCAATAAACGTTTAAAAGGAGACTGTAAGAATAACTTAGCAAAGAATGCTGCACATAAATAACAGTAATTTAAACGATGTGTCAATCAGCAGGGCACAGAAGAGTCGGAGCGGTGAACACGGCCTCAGGCCTGTTTGTGGAGAACGCACCTGCTTTCCAACCGGCCACATGATCGCTGAGTCGTTTATGACCAAGCTGCTACCGGCGGGAAAAGAGGCGTCGTAAAAACCAACTTTTACCAAATCTAGAGAGCCGTCAGGCCCCGTCTGCCAGTTCATCAGATCATAATAAGCAATTGGGTCACCATTCTGATCAAAGTTGACTTCCTCCCCCAGTGTGGAAAAATTTGCAAGCTTCATGTAGTGAAGAAGCTAAGGGAATAAAAGCATTGGGTGTCACACGTCTGTTTCTGAAATATTACTACAAATGACAACTTGTAACCATTCTCACCTGCCAGGGTTTAAAATTCTTTGGATCTGCACAGGTGTTTTTGACGAACGGCCCCTCTCCAGCTTTACAATTACTCATATCTTGCAAGGCGTAGGCTACGAGATACACGGCTTTGTAGACGTTGTATGAAACCCGGAGTTGTGTCACATCAGAATACGGAGAGTAAACGTCATGCAAGACTTCAGTCCCCTTGCATGGCGTTCTGCTTTGTTGGCTCCCCAACCCGTGATTGTGAGCGTTCGCGGATCCGTTCAGCCGACAGTTGAACGTTTCCTCCCAAAATTCTGCCAAGAAAGCGATTCGATGAATAGCTGACGGTGTGAGAGCCGCCAGATGTTGCTGGAGCCCAGGAATCACAGCGGCTCTCTGTATGGCGAACCCTAGAGTTCCCTTCAGAAGACTGGCTGAGTTTTCCCACAGCGACTTGGAGGTCGCCCAGGCCTCACTGGCGATCCACTGAAAGCCGGTCAGGTTTCGACGTTGCATCTCTCTGAGGATGTCCTGCACCTCTGCCTCACCAGAAAAATTTATGATGACTTTTGAAGAAGTCATCTGGTAATGGGAAAGGTAGAGGTAGTATTTAATTAAAATTCACCAAATTAGGATGAGTTATACATGAAATTACTTCCTTAATAATGCCAAACACTACTTTGTTTAGTGTAACGTAACCTTGTCTAACGAGAAAGGAGAAACAAATCACTTATTTCGTAGCTAACATTTAACAGCATATTTTAGTATTAAATAAAAAACAGAAACCTGTCACTCTTTGGACCTTTCAGGAGGTAAAATGCAGTAGTTGCAGCACACATAACACACCTGAATAACATTCAGAAGCTTTTCAATGGCCGGCTGGCTTAGGCCTACGGGGTAGAAATGTGTGTAGGCAGCACACACACCATAGCGCACTGATTCCTGGAGGAAAAGCTGGATGGCGAAGCGAGCATAATCGGATTCCACGCCAATTACTCCCACCCAGGTCCAGCCAAAGTAGCGGACCAGCTGGGCCAGGGCTTTTATCTGGAAGGCGTCACTGGGCATTGTCCTCATGAATGTGGGGAATTCCCTCTGATTACTCAGGCAGCTGCAGGAAGCAAAATAGCTCACCTAGAATTACAGCAAACAATGGTTGACTTTTGCTGCTTGTGGAGAAAAGCATCAAATGACAGGTAGCAATGTAGGCAGAGACCTAAACTTAAAACCCAAGGTTCACAAGATTGTGGTTACTCATTGTAATGGATCAGCAAGTAAATTATTTAACAAAGAGAAGTTCAAACAGTCGCACCAGTGGAATATGGAAAGAACCCAGACTTCGCAGCAGAGCCATGGAGACACCAGAGCCAGCGTCTCCTATGATCACCGAGGACACCGTTCTGTTGACAGCCTCGCATCCTAAACCAGGGGCTTCATCCTGACTGGCATTTCCCTTCAAGCCCTCTGGCTGTCCGTTCGCCAACAGGAAGGACGCTTTCAGGGAAACGGGTATATCATCGCAGCTGTCACGGATGTGGAACCCCAGCTTGAGTCGCGGCAGGAGATCCGTGCGTTTGTTTATCTCTTTGATCGCAAAAGTCATCGTCTGCATCCAGCGCAGGGCACGAGCGCTGAAGCTGTAGACAACGATAATCACAGGCTTCTTACAAAAAGTGGCACAACAAAATCAAACAAGCACATTTTTAACAGTTCAGGTCACTGCATTGAACTTACTAGTTGTAAGTATTAGGTGTAGGCTTTATGTTATATGTGAGAGGAGATGACACAGGACTGTAATGTAAAGGGAATAGACCCCCGATAACTACATCGCCATCCTCATAAAGACTTTTTCTCTCTTCTTCTCCCAGGAAAGCACAACTATCAAGAGGAGCAGATGAGCCATGATTTCCTCTAAATGGAGACAGAAAGAGAAGGAGAATTACATCCAGCAGTCGCATGTTCGCCTCGGGGAAAATTAAGAAGCCTGCCCCAGTTTTCACACACGTAGAAGATTAGAATATAGTTAGGCACGCCTGATTTTTATACTGTAAATGGCACAAAAATAACTTGAGGGTGCCGCCCATCAACTACGTTGATGGTTGTGACATAGTTGGTGGTGATATAACTTTTTTCCAATGAGTAATGCTGAGAAAATTACTATTTGGATTTAAACTTTTTTTCTCGTTGTTGAAACTGATTATGTTTTCTTAATTTTTAAGCTTTAAAGCTTGTTAGAGCTGAACAGTCAAAAGGTGTGTGTTAAGCAAGACCAATGTACATCTATAAATACTCATATGGTGAAATGTTTTTTTTTTTTTTGTACACTGGCTGAGGTGGCTGCTACTGCACATCTAAAAATGTATCTGTTCAGATTTCAGCTTGAGTCCTTCTGGGAGGATTTTTCACAGTTTTCCTGTCAAATCAAGACACAGCTGCTTCAGATTAGCAGCAGCATTTAGCAAACATTGTTGTGCTGATGTACTGAAGGTGGAGTCTCAGAAAGAGTAGGAGCTTCTTAAAGAGACAGAGACCCAATTTTAAGGCGCCACATTAGTTGCCGTGTTTGACATGTACGGTAACATAAATGCCACTGTGAGCCTAGAAAATATAAAAGTATTAAACCATATTGATCATATTTACATCTGTAGGAAAAATGGTAAGCTAGACACACCATTCCAGTTATTAAGTATTGTGGTGGTAGCATTTTGTTGTGTTTTCCCAAAAGAGAGTTGTTTACTTCACAAATTGGGTGGCACTATGAAGAAAGAATCTCGTGTGGAAATGTTGGAGCAACATGTCGAGGCATCGACCAAAAAATTAGGGTTTGGGTACAAATACGTCTTCCAAATGGACAATAACACTCTCCAATTACCAATTTTAAATCGCTGTCTTTAATCAGCTTAGGAAATCCATTCCACACATATACATAAAAACTGCGTTAAAAAAATGAATGTTTGTCATCAATAACTCTGTTTTGTTGTCAACAACAGATGAAAACCCATCAGAAAACATACGATGATCTACTGACGCGTGTCATCAGGGACTGAATCAAGTTAAAACAAAAACAATAATTGCTCAGAATTAACACATACCAGCCACAAAGAAAAAAATAATAAACATGTGTCATAAAGAACCGTAAATACATGTGGGTTTTTTTCTAATAAAAAGAAGAAACCCGACTGGCTTATTTAGAATTTTTTCTCACATAAAATTATTCCGTTTGCTCCCATCACTTTCAGTGAACTATGCAAGGCTACTAAACATCCAATTACATCACACTGTGTCAATCGATAACAGGGTCGCTTTCTTGTATATAAGCTGCCAAACTCCAGGCTCTCTGGAGTTTTGACCATGACTATCAGCATGCCTCTACTTGCTTCATTTTCTTTGATTTTCTATGTCTGTGTCTTGTCTTTCACACACTCCCCTGTTTCTAGATACACGTCCACAGCTACAACCGCAGCTGAAGACTGCGTTCTCCGAAACAGCTTTCAGCCGGGCTTCGTTGCAGAAGGCGACTTTATAATAGGAGGGATTTTTCCTCTTCATTATAACCAGGAAATGCCTGATCAGAACTACACCTACACGCCGCCACCAGTGAAGTGCAACGGGTGAGCCTCATGGAGAAATGTTGTTTTTTTTCCCCTGCTAAAATCGGGGGGATTTTGTTCTCTATTGTTTAGAATCAGTTTGGGTCTAAATACACCGGCTGGTGGTTAAACCAGTCGAGCTGCTGAGATTACATTTCTGTTTTAGGAGGTAAAGAATATTTGCTTTATGGCGCACAAAATGTTTTTTAGGTTCTTTTTGTGTCCGATTAATTGCCATGTTAGTCTTACTACTATATTACTCAATGCTTGTTTGATTCTTTGATTCACTGAATGGTCCAGTCATCTGAGATTGTAGAAATTAAGCAATTTATGTATTATAGGACATGACTGTAAATATGATAAGATGTTTTCTCAGATATAAACCAGACATTATGGACAAAGAAAACTATTTAGTTCTTTAAAAGTAAAAAATTAACACAATTTCTTCTGTCCCAGCAACATTTCTGTCTCTAACTACTTTGTTCAATATGCGTGCATGTTTGTGCGCGCGTGTGTTTGCGTCTTTGCTGAGCCACAGGTTTGATCCCAGGGCTTTCCGCTGGGTTCAGACCATGAGGCTGGCAGTGGAGGAGATAAACGAGAGCACACGGCTACTGCCAAATCACACCCTGGGTTACAAAATTTTTGATTCTTGTGCGTACCCGCTGACTGGTCAGAGGGCCGCTCTGGCTGTGCTGAACGGCCTCAGTGAGGCCGACTCTCCCATGTGCTCTGGAGCCTCTCCGATGCTGGCTGTGATCGGGGAATCCGGATCTGCTCAGTCCATCGTGGTTTCCAGACTCCTGCAACCATTCAGGATCCCTATGGTAACAGCATCTCCTTTTCTTTGCACTCACTTCAACATCTTAAGACTTAAGCTAACCCTCACCCTCACCCTCAGATCAGCTACTTCTCATCATGCGCCTGCTTCACCGACAGAAGAATGTATCCCACATTTTTCAGAGTAATTCCTAATGATGACTACCAGGTATGACTGTATGTTTCCGCTTGCGTGTTGTCAAAGAGGAAGTCATGAATGTTACATCTTAAACATTTACAATTGTAATCACTTGCTGTAATGTGAAGACATTTGATGTGGATTTTGATATCTTAAAAATGTAATTTTCAAAATGACCTCACCTTTCTTTTCTTTCTTGCTGAAAAAGGTGAAGGCCATTGCTCAACTCCTGCAGCACTTCAACTGGACTTGGGTCGGGCTTATTCGAGGAGACCATGAATACGGGCGTTTTGCGGTGCAAGGTTTACTGAGGGAGTTGCAGGGCAGCAGTGTGTGTGTAGCTTACCAAGAAATGATCCCCCTACTCTACAACACACAGCGGGCCCTGGAGATTATGCAGGTACATTTTTTAAAGAGGCGCCTATTTAGTTATGATGCAAAACAACTCCAAAGTGATTTAAAACACATCATATTCTTAAATATGGGGGCAGAAATAGTTAGTCATAGTAAAATAAAAATCCAACTAAATCTCCCTTTAGTTGGTTTCTAGTTCCTTTAAGTTTCTGAACATGAAAAATGTGAATTAATTTTAGAAATTAATAAGGATTATTAGTTTTTCTGCTGACTAGAGTAAAAAATGAATCATAATTTTGTTGATTTTTCTTTAATGAATGATCATGGAAATGTACTTAACGATGACTTTTAAAGCAAAATATTTACACATCCATTATCTGTGTGTACCATTGCACCCTTACAGCACAAGTGACAAATTTGACACTATATATGTGCAGTTAAGTCCTGGCTGTAGCAAGCCTTTCTAATGAGTTTCTTTTCTGAACATCTAGGACGTAAAGGTATTTTTTTTAAGAGAAAGAGAAACATTTGCAATTGAATTTTGAAAACACGTGGATTTACTACTTGACTACACGCAACCAATTAAAAGACATGAATAAAATACTCAATTTATTCTGCAAAAATGTTGCTTTTGTGAAGAATAACTGTGATACATATACACAGATTTTAGTCCAAATATTTAAGGTAAAATTAATAGCAGTGATCCAAACATGCAAGGAGTAACAAGTTATTCTTTACAAATGTTTTTACTTGCATAAGTGAAGTGTTGAAAAGTTAACAGATTGCATTGTGCTTTTGTTTTGACATCTTGACCTTCTTCCATTTTGAAAAACAAACCAAAAAAAAAAAGGTCATGCGGCGCTCTTTGGCAAAAGTAGTGGTGGTATTCTCAGCCGAAGGGGAAATGACGCCGTTCCTCAGGGACTACATGAAGCAGAACATCACCGGAATCCAGTGGGTGGCGAGTGAAGCCTGGGTCACGGCGTCTGTCTTTACAGGAAGGGAGTTTTACCCCTACCTGGGGGGCACCATTGGCTTTGGCATCAGAAAAGGTCCCATTGCTCAACTCAGCGACTACCTGCAGACAGTCAACCCTCAGCGATATCCCAACAATGTTCTGGTGGGCGAGCTGTGGGAGGCTCTGTATGGCTGCAGCCCTTTTCCGTCCTCTGCCAACCATTTCCCAGTTTGTTCAGGGCAAGAGGTGCTGCTGAACCAGCACTCAGCCTACATGAACACATCCAGCCCCAGGGTGGCCTACAATGTCTACAAGGCTGTGTACGCAGTCGCTCATTCACTGCACAACCTCCTTCTTTGTCAACCAGGCAACGGGCCGTTTGAAAACGATTCGTGTGCTCAAAGCGGCAAGATACTCCCCTGGCAGGTATGACGATGAATCATTTGTTGTTTGAGGAGTAAAAAAAGCCCATTGCTTTTGTTTGTTCTATTATAAATCTTTCCCCCCCCACCTCTATTAGCTTCAGTACTACCTGCAAGAAGTGAAGTTCAACATGGCCGGGGAGGAGGTCAATTTTGACCTGAAGGGCGACTCGGTGCCATACTATGACATTATCAACTGGCAGAGAGGCACGGCTGGAAGTATTGAGTTTGTCAACGTGGGGTTGTTCGACGGGACTAAGCCTGATGGAGAGGAGCTGGTGATCCAGGAGGAAAGAATAATGTGGGCAGGTCATCAGAGTGAGGCAAGCTGCTCACACTGTGTTTTTACCTTCATCAGATGCCAACTGTTGAAGTTCTGTAGGTTAAGATGGAGGTAAGTGGGGCGAATAGGACGGATTGGATCTGATTTGACCCCATTATTGTCCATTACGTAGTCCGTTAGGCAGTAAAGACGGTGTTTTAGCGATGGTCTTCAAAATGCCAATACAGCGTGATTTATTTTCTCAATATCCCCTTTCATCTTTTCTTTTGTGATATTCCTCAACTTCAACTGAAAGGTCCCATCATGGAATAGGGGATTGAAGTCTCATTTTATTTCAATCATGACTGATTGTTAAAAAAAGCAGATTTGCTAACAGAACCCATGTTGTCCCTGTGAAGGTGCCAGGGTCTGTGTGCAGTCCCAGCTGCCCTCCAGGCTCCAGGAAAGCTGTCCGTCGTGGGGAGCCTGTATGCTGCTTTGACTGTGTACCATGTGACAGCGGCAAAATTAGCAATCAGACAAGTGAGACTGAAAATCAATGCAACTTAAGTATTGATCATAGTACTGTCACATTTATCTTTCTTTTCCTTTGCTATTCTCTTTTCGCTAGACTCAGTAGAATGCATATTTTGTCCTGAGGACTTCTGGTCCAACCAAGACAGAACAAGCTGCATCCCCAAGAAGGTGGAGTTTTTGGCCTACGATGCCTTGGGCATACCCCTGACTGTCATTTCAGTAGTGGGCGCCTCTCTCACTATCGGTGTTTTTGTCGTGTTTTTCTACCACAGAAGCACGGCAGTCGTGCGAGTGAACAACTCAGAACTCAGCTTTTTCATCCTGTTCGCTCTCACACTTTGCTTCCTGTGTTCTCTTGTTTTCATCGGAGAGCCCACCGTTTGGTCCTGCATGCTCCGTCACACTGCCTTTAGCATCACGTTTTCACTCTGCATCTCCTGCATCCTGGGAAAGACTCTGGTTGTTTTGGCTGCATTCACGGCCACCAGGCCGGGGGACAACATCATGAAGTGGTTGGGGCCCAAGCAGCAGCGAGCCATTATTTTCAGCTGCACTCTCGTCCAGGTGGTGATCTGTGCCGCCTGGCTAATTGACGCCCCACCTTATCCAATTCGAAACACCAAATACGAAAGCTCAAAGATCATACTGGAGTGCAGCGTTGGGTCGAGTCTTGCATTCTGGTGCGTTTTAGGATACATTGGCCTCCAGGCGTGTCTCTGCTTTGTCCTGGCATTCCTGGCTCGAAAGTTGCCCGGAAACTTCAACGAGGCAAAGTACATCACCTTTAGTATGCTGATCTTCTCCGCTGTGTGGCTCGCTTTCGTCCCTGCTTACGTGAGCGCCCCCGGAAACTATGCAGGCGCAGTTGAGTCCTTCGCCATTTTGGCCTCCAGCTTTGGGTTATTGTTTTGTCTGTTTGCCCCAAAATGTTACATTATTTTGCTAAAGCCAGAGAAAAATACAAAGCAGCACCTCATGGGTAAAGAAAAACGATAACTCTTTTTTTTTTCTTTTTTTTTTTATAAATCGCTCTCATTTCTATTAGCTTAATATTTGTTTTGTATTTTATTGAATTCCTTTTATTCTGTTTTCTTTTTCTACTGGTTTTTCTTAAATTTTGCAATGTATGTTTCTGCTTTTGTAAGGTAGTGCGAATTCCTGTGAGCGAGAAAGTGAATAACAAAGACTCGTCAATTTTATAACATGCCAGAATAAAAAAAAGTCTTCTCCATTGTTTTGAGAATTTATTTTTTCTTGTTCTCACATTTTTTAAGGTAAGTAAAGGTATTCTTATTTATATAGCACATTTTCAGCAACAAGGCAGATCAAAGTCACAACAAAACAACAAACTAAATGATGAGCAACAGAAAGAAAAAACAACAAACTGTAAAACAATGTACTGGCTGTCCATGTTTAATAAGAATAAGTAATCCATAATTTATTTATTGTTCTGATAAAAATAAATGGTATTTTCTAAGTTTGTTTTAGATATGTAAACTAGTAGGAGTTTCTCTAGATCTTATTAATAGTTTATTGTTGATAAATGTGTCTAGTCAAATAAATAGGAGTTTTTCTGGATTTTGAGTTTGTTCTTATATAAGACTAAATTGTGTGTTACGATTTAGCTTAGAAATGCACAATGATAGGTTTTGATTATTGGTAGATTTTTTTCTAATCACAATATAATCAAAAACTAAAAATAAGCATCATTTTGTATTCAAAGACCCTTTTTGCTGCTAAAGTCAGCAAATAAACAGATTATGAGCTCAGCAACAAATATATTTATTGTTTTTAATCTGTTGTTTTGGTCATTCAACCGTCAGATCGATGCTAAGCAGCACTACTACACACATTCATACCTCGAGGTCCGACGTCCTGCTGTCTCCGAACACAAGTCAAATAATGAGACCAATAGCAGAAATTGATACAACATGCATTCTCATAACGAGTGAGGAACCATTCATCAGGAAAAAAAAAATGCAAACAAATTGTTGAAACAGATGTTGTATTTTTAGTCTGATCCAAGGACAATTTGCATACATTTCCTTACTTTAAAAATGCATTTTAATAAGCATAGCAACAAAGAAAAAAGAGATTGTGTTTACTGGATTTAAAAAGAAAAGAAAAAGGTATATAGATATTTATCTATATTTTCCAGTCATACCTTTTCTAATGTTCCTTTCAGGGTGGAGAAGAATTATGTAACATTTGGGTACAAAGATGCACAACAAAAGACCAAAACTGGAAGCTAATATTGCAAATATCTCCACGGCTACCGAGAACTTTCCGGGCGAGCTGACGTAAGCTGGGATGAAACAGATCCACACCGCCCAGAAAATCAGCATACTGAAGGTGATGAGCTTGGCTTCGTTGAAGGTGTCTGGCAGCTTCCGTCCGAGGAACGCCAGCAGGAGGCACACAAACGCGAGCAGGCCGATGTAGCTTAGCAGCAGGTAAAACCCAAGCGGCCATGGCTCCTTACACTCCAAAACGATCTGATTGGGACAAGGAATACAATGTTGTAACCTTGTTTTTGTGTGTGTGTGTGTGTGTGTGTGTGTGTGTGTGTGTAACAATGTCGTGATTGAATTTGACAGGATGAGCCTCAAGACTCGCTTTTCTTACTTTTCCATATGAAGCTTGATATGTGGGGTTCCTGACAGGGAATGGCGGCGCGCCCAAGAGCCAGCCAACACACAGACAAATCTGAGAGAACAAAGAGCAATTAAATAACACTTGCAATGCTGTAATCGGAAATGGCAACAATAATAATAAAAACAGAAAACTGTGTAGGGTTGGCACCGCAGCAAGTTTTTCCCACCTGAGGAGTCGTTGTGCAGAAGATCATAGTCCTCTGTTGGGTTGGACCGAACAGTTTCAGACCCCCGGAGCTCGGTATGTTCGCCCGAAAAGCCAAAAGAACCACAACGGTCTTAACCAGGAGACAGGACAGGCAGATGACAAAGCTAATCCCAAACGCCGCCTGGCGCAGCATGCACGTCCACACCGAGGGCTGGCCAATGAACACCAGGGAACAGAGGAAGCAAAGCTTCAGCGACAGAAGAAGCAAGAAACTTATTTCGGAGTTGTTGGCCTTGACGATGGGCGTGGTGCGAAAACGATGGAAGATCGCAGTAATGATGGCTGTCAGGACGACGCCAAGCGAGGTCAGCAGAACTAGGACGATGCCCATGGTCTCGCTGAAAGACAGGAACTCTTCAACCCCGGCGACGCATTTCACCTTGTCTTTGTCGGACCAGTAGGAGTCCGGGCATTTAATGCACTCGGTGGAGCCTGTGGGGACACAGAAAACATTAAATGGAAAGAAATAAAAAATCTGGTCAAATTTGTAGAAATTTTTACTGTTCCACACAATTTTTCAATCATTAGTGATGTACAACAAAGTGATGATAAAAAGAATAAAATTATTCATAACCTCAGCTGACTAGGCTTAAAGGTAATCTTTTAATTTCAGCAAAATATCTACAGACTGAGAGTGGAAATACCCCACCAGACTTCCAATTTAAGTTTCAGAGAATCTGAGGATGAAGTTAAAGATTAGGGTGCTGGCAAGAAGTCCTTCCAACCTCAAAGACTTGAAGCTCTTTTGAATAAGAGTAGAAATTTTCGAAAAGCAGGTTAGTAGAAAGGGAACGACGGCTGTAATGCCAATTAGGGCTGAAACAATTAATCGGCTCAATTGTGATTAATCGATAGTTGAAGTAATCGTTGACTGATCTAGCAATCAATTAATTGCTAACTGGAGTATAAAGACTCTAAAATATGCCATTTGCTGAAAGAACAACAAACTCAGAGGAGTAATTAACTCAGAACGTTACCAAAAAATAAATACATTTTGCATTTAAGATAAAAAAAAAAAAAAACTTTGTCTGTAAATATGTCCCTCCAAAACCCCTATAAGTGATTTAGTTTCACCTTGTTCAGGTCTGTAAAAAATGTATAACTTCCTACTAAGCACCTTTTACTACCCTATTATTAATCGGTTTATATATAAAAAGAGTCAGTAGATCAGCTCTACACTGTTCTGATGTCAAGCGAAGCAGAAACACTGAGCTTTTCACACATTGATGTTAGAAAAATATTTTTTAGCTGTAGATGAATCCTTTGCTAGAAATGGTCAGGCCATGCTGTCGGACTCAAGGCAATAAAATGTCTGTTTATTTAAAAAAG
Source organism: Gambusia affinis (assembly GCF_019740435.1). Taxonomy (NCBI): domain Eukaryota; kingdom Metazoa; phylum Chordata; class Actinopteri; order Cyprinodontiformes; family Poeciliidae; genus Gambusia; species Gambusia affinis. The sequence goes on from NC_057873.1 coordinate 24,444,318, forward strand.
GAAGTGACTTATTTGTTTATTTACATTTTCATCTATTTCCAACAGTGTTTGAAATAACCTTAAATGGCTACTAAAAACATGCAGAATGCGCCCACTTTTTCACCTGACTAATCGATTAATCAGAACAACTTATAGAACAATAAATTACTAGGCTAATCATTAATTGCAGCTCTAATGATAATGCATATTTTTCCACTGGCCACGTTGAAGGTGTTGATACTTTGTAACTTTTTGTTTTGAATAGAACTGCAATAAAAACATTTAAAAGGTTCATATTTGTAATTGATTTTTGATTTGATATCTTTTGAGATCTACTTTTTCAAATCCTAACCAAACTTCTTGGTTGAATGTGAAATAACTTAAAATCTGGCAAGGGTACAAAATAATGCAGCTTTAGCTTTGCAAATTACCGTAAGAGAACAAAAAATAAAGAATTGCCTACCTGTCTGGTTGCTGATCTCTCCATCTGCACAAGGCAGGCAATCAAAGCAACACTGAGGTTGTCCTGGACGTCTGGCCTGTCGGTTGCCGGGGCGACATGGAGCGCTGCACTGAGAAACAGGCACCTGAAGGACGACCAGAAAAGCACCACCGAAATTATTGACTGAAAAGGCTGAAATTTAATTTAGACATCACATCTTCTGCACCTGTGACCGGCCTCCTGTCCATACAATAGTGCTGCCATTTAACTTCAGCCGTTGCCCCAGTGGAGCTGAACCATCATAGCCTCCTACTTTAACAAATCTGTTGATGAGATGAAAAAACTAAATAAAATCAAGCCGGGGTTCAGGAACGTGCATCAGGTATAAGATAAGATAAGATAAGATAAGATAAGATAAGATAAGATAAGATAAGATAAGATAAGATAAGATAAGATAAGATAAGATAAGATAAGATAAGATAAGATAAGATAAGATAAGATAAGATAAGATAAGATAAGATAAGATAAGATAAGATAAGATAAGATAAGATAAGATAATTTATTAGTCTCCAATAGGAGAAATTTGTCTAGCAAGCTGTAATACAACAATAAGAACAATACATTAAAATAGATGCAGGGATAAGAATAATAAACAAGGAAGTGACATAAAAGTAATGGCCAAATAATGAAGTCAGAGCCTCCAAAGAAATTTTCTGCTGCAAAACAAGTGTTACATTTGACCTGATTTTCCCCTTGCTGTCCTTCTGCCAGTTAATGATGTCATATAAAGGGACCGGCTCTCCGTTAGTGTCAAAGTAAACTCTCTCCTGAAACTGATTTGTGAAATTTCCTTTCTTCAGATGGTACAGGAGCTGTTTGAAAAGAAGGCAAAAACATCACAAAAAAAGTAACAATAAAAGAAAAACTTTAACAAATGAGCAGTGATTTGGTTTTCGGTAGCTGTTTCACAAACCTGTCCTGCAGTGAATTCTGTGTTTTTGTCACACACACCCTCATTTATTCCTGCAGAGCCACAGTTAAGTAAGTTGTGGAGAGCGTGGGCAATGGCAAACACAGCCTTATACACACTGTAGGATATTCTGACCCGAGATACGTCAGTGTAGCTGCTTGATGTGAGACTCAGGTCTTCCGAGCCTGTACATACAGGCTTTGGATCAGCATTTATACGTTCATTGGTCACAACAGACATATTTTGAGAGTCCAGATTGAATCTGCGATCCAGTGCATCCGCCTCGTTTTCATCAGTGACATTTAGATCGAACCGGAGCCGACATCCAAACTGCTCCTCCCAGAACATGTTGATGAACTCCATTCCCGGTTCGGGAGACGGACGGACATTAAGGAGGAACTCTTTCAACCCAGGGATATTGACTCCGGGGAAAGAGAAGCCGAGCGTTCCCTCTAAAAGGCCGTGGAAGTTCGGAAAAGTCAGAAGGCCGGCTGTCACCCAGGCTTCACTAGCCACCCACTGGATCCCTGTTACATTTCTACGAGAAAGCTGGTTATGTACAGAAACAGAAACATACCGGTTAGCACACACACACACATACACACACACACACAAAAAAGTCCTCTTTATGATCTGAACTTGATCCTGAATGCTGCACGTCATCTCTATTCTGCATATAAACAGAGACGCTCACTTCTAGGAACAAATCCAAAAGTTGTCCCTCGACCGCAAAAACCACCACCACGTTTGCGGTGGAAATCTGCAGCATGTCCGCCATGTCCTGAATCTCAGCCGCTGTCGGTGATTTCGGAATAGTCAGGTGAAAAGCCACGCAGCCGCCGCTGTGTCTGAAGTGGCTGGAGAACTCCTGTATGCCGTACTGACTATAGTCATCCTGGAACGAGCATTGAATGGGGTCGGTAAAACAAAATAAAGACTTGATTTGTTGAGTGAGAACAAATACGCCTGATCTTACTGTCGTCCCTATGGCGCCCACCCACTGCCATCCTAAGAATGTGACCAGCTGTACGAGACCTCCGACTTGAAAAAGGTCGCTAGGCACAGTCCGCAAAAATGACGGATACACGTGCTTGTCGTTAAGGCAGGTGCAAGTGGCAAAATAACTCACCTAAGATGAGACAGAGATTTTTTGTTTTGTTTTGTTTTGATTTGTGTTTTTTAACAGCAAAGCACTGAAAAACATCTTTGCAGAAAATGCTGTCTTCTTGCTTTTCTTACCAGTGGGATGTTGAAAGAGCCAAGAACTTGAGCTACAGCCCTTGTAGGGGAAGACGATGCGAGACCAATGACAGCAGGGATGGGAGAGCCAGACAGACAGCTGGGAGTTTCATCATCCTGTGTTGCTAATAATGTTTGCGCCTTTTCGCTTGTCAGGTTTGTCGTGTTTCTCATTCCCAACATTTGCTCATCACCAGCCGCAGACTCTGAGAAAGTAACTAAAGAGAAAAGGGCCCGCAGACCGCTGTGGACGTTATCACAGCTGTCCAAGAGGCGATAGCCGAGCTTGACACCAGGTAGGAGGCTGGACATGTTGTTTATTTCCTCCACAGCAAACGCCATCGTCATCATCCAGCGGAAGGCTCTGTGATCAAATCTGCCAAAATACAGGTTGAATGTTTGTCGAAATACATTTAACCCGCGTACGTCTGACATCGTCATATTTACCCGCTGCAAGGTGTGACCTGGGGTTTGCTGTGGTAGCTGTGCTGAAGCTCAGAGGCCAGGTAGTGCAAAGGGAAGAATCCCCCTATGAGAACATCCCCGTCCAGCTGCAAGGCGGGAGGCTCATTGTCTCCCACTTTCACGCACTGAGTTGAAGCAGTTTCAAAAGCACTCGTTTCCTCCATCTGCAGATCGTTCTTTATCTCTATTAAAACACCATCTCTTTTCTCTGCTCTTTCTTCTGTGCTCAAAATGTTTCTTTCTCCCACAGAATGGCTAAAACCCGACAATGCAATGAAAGTAACGCTAAATAAAACCCAAAGATGCAGTGCCTGAGAAAAGTTTAATGGATTCCCCCATGCCGACCCCATAAAGACTCTGATCACCTAACAAAGACCGACAGACGACTGGGTCAGGATGAATTGCAAAGTGTTATTATGCAGCTGCATTTCATTAGCAAGTCAAGAAAGTTAGTCATCGCCAGTTGACCCAATCACAGTGAAAAGAAACAGCATGGAAAAAAAGTAAATGACCTTTTGTCATGAAGATGCCAAGCTTAGGAGAAAAAAAGACATATATTCAGATTCAAATAAAAATAAAAAAAACTGCTTTGAAATTGATGTTTTCAATTTGAATTTAAACCGTTTTAACTATAAGAACAAATAAAATGGACACTGAAAACACAAGAAATGACTACATTTTGGCTGTAAAATTGAGGGATTTTCTATGTTTTGCAGCAAAATAAGAAGCATTTGCAAAGAAAACTAAAGCTGAAGATCTTTTACTGTGCATGATGTGATCAGTGGGTGAGAGTCCTTGCTTTTCAGTCAGATTTTTAATGGTTTATCATGATAACAATTAATTGTGTATTTTTTATTATTATTATTTTCTTTTTAGATATATGTTGATCATCTTCTCAAATGCTAATTTTTATTTCTGCATTTTAGGGGCATTTTTTTATGCAAATGACAAATCCAAGATCAATGAACTAAATTTGAAAATCAATTTCCTTATTTGTATGGAAAATGTTCTTGTTATGGAAGTTTTACTATTATGAAATTCATAAAATTACATGAAGAAATGACTGAGCCAAACCCTTTTGGTTTTAATATTTATTGAAGTGTAACCAGAAAGGAAGAAATAAGTGTAGTGCACCCAATTGTCTAGTAACAAACATGGATAACATATGGTCACCTCTATGTTGTGTGAAGAAATATGATACAATTAGTTTTTGTTCATTAAATGTTTCTTAGTGTTTTTCTCTGGCTGAAACAAAATGATGAAACACTTTGGAGCAAATATACACAGTATCAGTCCAAAACTGGAGGCCAGAATAGCAAATATCTCCACAGCCACAGTAAATTTCCCAGGAGAGCTGACATAAGCTGGGATGAAGGTGATCCAGACTGCACAGAATATCAACATGCTGAAGGTTATCATCTTGGCTTCGTTGAAATTATCAGGTAGTTTCCGAGCTAGAACAGCTAACACAAAGCAAAACACAGCCAGCAGGCCGATGTAGCCGAGCACAGCCCAGAAACCAACAGCAGAGCCTAACGCACATTCCAGGATGATCTTCTCCTTGTAGGTGGTCAGATTTTTCACTGGGAAGGGAGGACACACAACCAACCAAATGATACATATAACAACCTGAATAAATGTAAAAGATACAACAGTCATTCTTTGCTGTGGAGGACCAAACCATTTCATAGCATTACTACCAGGAAGTGTAGCTTTAAAGGCCATTAGAACCACTATAGTTTTGCCAAGAACACAGGAGATACAGAGAACAAATGTGATGCCAAAAGCTGTGTGCCGCAGCATGCAGGACCACTCAGAGGGGGCTCCAATGAAAGTTAATGAACATAAGAAACACAGAGTCAGAGAGAAGAGCAGCAGGAAGCTCAGCTCAGAGTTGTTGGCTCTGACAATTGGAGTTGTTCTGTGATGGTAGAAAATCACTGATGTAACAATGGCCAGAAAGGCTCCACTGATTGACACTACAGTCAGGATGATTGACAGAACTTCATCGAAGGAAAGAAACTCCACAGGTTTTGGGAAACAAGCATCTCTCTTTGGATTTGGCCAGAACTCTCCTGGACACGGGAAGCAATCAGGGGAATCTGAAAGACATGTATAAAATCAGTTTACTACAAAAATATTTTCAGTTGATGCAGTTTTTCATTAAACCAATTGAATTTACCTGTCATATTACTGATCTCTCCTTCAGGACATGGTATACAGTCATAGCAGCAGATTGGTTTTCCTTTCTGCAACACTTTGCGAGTTCCTGGAGGACAACTCTCTGAACAAACTGACACTGGAACCTGAAACAGAGACACAAACAAAATAGAAGTTTAAAAACAAAATATTTATGTTATGCAACTTTAGCTAAACATCTAGACAACATTTAAATAGTTAAACTTTTGTCATTACTTCTAAGCTGCCTTCCACCCAAGTTATGTTTCTGTTGATTTTGAACTTCTGGCCTTCTGGTAGCGATGCGTCATAAAACCCCACAGTCACCGGCTCAATGGCTCCTCTCTCATTCGTCTGCCAGTTTACCAGTTCGTAGAAAGCCACTGGATCCCCATTCGCATCAAATGACACATGATAACCATTTTGGGAAAAGTTGACTTTCTTGAGCTCCGTTAAAACCTGAGTGTGATTCAAAGGGATAAAGATGGAAAGATATTGAGGTACATGTATTACCATAATTATGATATTTCAGTTCAGAAAAGCTAAATCACTGGTAAACACTGAAAATCCCCCAAACCTCTTCAGACTCCAGCCTGATGGATTTGTCAGCAGTGAAATTAGTTTTTTGAAACCGTGTGGCTTGAATAGCATGAGCTATTGCATAAACAGCTTTGTACACCATGTTAGTAATTCTCAACTGTGATGTTTCAGTGTACGGACTTTTAAGTGTCTTTAGATCTTCTTGTCCGTTGCACATTGTCTTTTGTGTATCTCCACCTAAAGGTAGAAGAAAAGGGAGGCAAATGCTGAAGCTCATTTTCATCAGTCTTACTCTTGTTCTTATATCTTTATAAACTAATCACATTCTGTTCATCTGTTCAGCCTTCATGGAGAATGATAGGTATGATTGATGGCTAAGACGACAATAAATACTGTTAGTCAGTTGAAAAAAAATATTTTAACTCAAGTCAAAATACCAGATTATGTTTGAATATTTTCCATAAAGGTACTTTATGCTGGTAGAAATGTGAATTCTCCCACATTTAACCAACACCTTACAAGCATAAGGTAATCACAAAAGTCTGAAAAGAGGACTTAGGTGTACTGAATTAGCAATTAACCTGAAAAATCTCACTTTTTCTTAGCGTGCAATTGAAGGCATCCTCCCAGAACTCAGAGAGTACCGGGGAAGCAGCCACTTCAGAGGGAGACAGATCCAGAAGGAAATTTCTAAATCCAGGAATGACAGATTGCTGAATAGCCACTCCGATGGCCCCAGCACAGGAAGTGAAACGTAACATATCCATGTCAGTGAACCAGGCCTCGCTTCCGATCCACTGACGAGGCGGAGAAGGATCCCGTGACAGTTCTTCCAGCAGGAGCTTCATCTCTCCGATAGCTGCAAATGCCACCACAACCGTTGCCGTGGACCTGGAGGGACATTAAATGCATCATCTTTAACTAACACATCACACCTTTTATTAGAAAAATAATATAGACCACTTGTATTTCGAAGAACGTTTGTAAAGGTTGCTGATGGACATCAATGCAATGTATACAAGCAGGAATTACAGAAACCTCCGGATAATATCAGCGACTCTTTGGATTTTGCTGCGCGGGTTGGTCCGATAGAAGGCTTCAGAGTACTCCACGCAGATCCCCTCTCGGAGTGCGACTTCTAGAAAAGCTGCCATGCCATTATTTCCATAATCTGAGTCCGACCGGACGGCTCCAATCCAAGTCCAGCCAAAGTGTTTCACCAGTTTGGCCAGAGCGTCAGCTTGAAACTGGTCACTGGGAATGGTTCTGAAAAACGTTGGATACTGCTTCTTATCTGATAGGCAGGCACACGTGGCGTAATGGCTCACCTAAAACAAAACAAACAAAACAAAAAAAGCAATCCAAACTCTTAAATGTAACAAATAAAGCAGCACAGGGTCATTGCATGTGTCCAAAATACAAACAGTTTACCTGTGGAATGTTAAAAGACCCAATAATGCGTGATATGCTGATGGACGGCGTGGACCCGGACTCAGCCACAACAGCCATCACCGCTCCAGACTGAGAGCAATTGTCACCCCCATAAAACACAGGATCTTGGCCGTTTGACAGCTGAAATGCTGCATGCACAGCCACAGGCACCGAGGCGCACGAGTCGTGGATCTGATAGCCCAGACTGACGTCGGCAAGAAGCTCCGTGCTGTTATTTATTTCTTCGATGGCGAAGATCATTGCACGAGCAAAGCGCACTTCACGGGGGTCTATCCTGCACAGAGAAACAATGTTCAACATGCGTCCACATGACTACAAAACCTAAGTAAAACACACAAGAAAAGACTTTCTGACCAATTGAATTTAAAATCCCTCCACACACTTGACACACTGCAAACATGAAAAACTTTGATCGTTTACTTCTAATGCCTAGTTTTTAGAAGTTACTGATGATGAGCAGTGCTTTACACATACATACTACAGTTAAATCTTATTTGATTCTGATGTAAAAGTCAATAACTAAAAAAAAAAAAAAAAAAAAAGTGTGGGATTTATTTCACATCTCTTAAAAGCACTGAAACATTTTCAGCATTTTAGTTTACCAAGAACTTAACTTCGGAATCCACTTGGTCTAAAACACTGACCTCCCTGAGCAGCTGGGAGACTCGGGTGCTGTGGTGTAGTTGTTCTCCAGCGTGTGCATGCTGTTGTGGATGGAGAAAACGCCGCCGATAACGTAGTCCCCGTCCACGGAGAACGCAGGTAAACGAGCTGCAGGCTACATTTCTCTGGAAGACCAGCTGAATTGTTCTGAGCCAATATTGACTTCACCTCCAACAGACCCAGACCCAGAACCATAAACGGAGCCAGCATCCCCATCCCTCAAGTGCAGGAAGGTGTGTTCTGTCTTTTTTTATACCTTCTTTCCTGAGAAAGGACGCCGTCACACAACGGCTCCACAACAAGTCTTTTAATTGGGCGTGCTTCGTGTGTTTACTTCCCCATTCACATCCGTATCCTGCTTATTTTGTCTCTTTGTAACGTTTCCATTGAAACCACTGGACATAATTTAGAATGTATATTTTACCCTGATCCAAATATATTCTGCTTCCTATGAGTTTTAGTTTATGGTGGAAGAAATTGACTTGGAAAACAAATTATGTTATTTCTATAAATTATTTTCATTTCATTCTTTAAAAAAAACAAAACATTTTTAAGTAACTTTATCTTTTTGTCCTTCTGCTGATATCATTTCTAAATATTAAATGACTGATGTTTCAATCAGTTACTCAGTACTTGCGTATCCCTGTTACCAAACACTTTATTTTTGTGTATTTTCTTAGACATCTATTTTAACTTTAACTGGAGCGAGACGTACTAAGTCTGGTTCTCTACCCAGCTTTTGTCCTTTGTCTCTCTACATCTGAAGATCTACGACCTCTATTCACACAAATGTTACTAACCTGCGTGAAGTTTTAATGAAGTGACGCAACAGAGAAAAGTTCAAGTAGTTTTAAATGTGTAGTTTTTATTTTTTTCTTTGCTTCACACAAACATATCCAATAAAAGACCAGGACCTGACAATGATAACATTTTAAACTACTAGGAAATAAAGATAAATATGATAACTGGCAATATCTGGTCTAACATATTTGACTCGATCAAGACTTAATGATTTCTCCCCTTACATATTTTTCTTGACACTTGGTTTTGTTTTCACACTTCAATGTTTCATATTAATGCTTTTCAAACTGAAACTCTTTCATGGAGGCCATTTTTTTCTTTTTTAATAGCTCAAATACAAACGCATAATTTAAATAAGGCAACTTAGATTTGGAAACTTTTAAATGCTGTTCTGTGTTCTTTTGTGACCTCCTACGTGAATTAACACAGTTTTTATCACATCTGTTCAGAGTGGATTAGATAAGTTATTTTAAACCTAAATTAAATTAGCATTGACGACAGCATTTTGTCAATGATAGTTCAAACAAACTGTTATTATGTTTGTTTTGAAGCTACCAGTATTATTTTTGATCATCTGAAACATTTTAGTGTGAAAAAGCAATAACAAGAAAGTCCACTGATAAAAAAAAATCTAATTACCGAAACATTTTTTAAAAAGTTAAATAAAACAATTTTTGTGTGTCACGTTAGTGTTGGTTTTTATTCATTAAATGTTTTTTAGTGTTTTTCTCTGGCCGAAACAAAATGATGAAACACTTTGGAGCAAATATACACAGTATCAGTCCAAAACTGGAGGCCAGAATAGCAAAAATCTCCACAGCCACAGTAAATTTCCCAGGAGAGCTGACATAAGCTGGGATGAAGGTGATCCAGACTGCACAGAATATCAACATGCTGAAGGTTATCATCTTGGCTTCGTTGAAATTATCAGGTAGTTTCCGAGCTAGAACAGCTAACACAAAGCAAAACACAGCCAGCAGGCCGATGTAGCCGAGCACAGCCCAGAAACCAACAGCAGAGCCTAACGCACATTCCAGGATGATCTTCTCCTTGTAGGTGGTCAGATTTTTCACTGGGAAGGGAGGACTCACAACCAACCAAATGATACATATTATAACCTGAATAAATGTAAAAGATACTACAGTCATTCTTTGCTGTGGAGGACCAAACCATTTCATAGCATTACTACCAGGAAGTGTAGCTTTAAAGGCCATTAGAACCACTATAGTTTTGCCAAGAACACAGGAGATACAGAGAACAAATGTGATGCCAAACGCTGTGTGCCGCAGCATGCAGGACCACTCAGAGGGGGCTCCAATGAAAGTTAATGAACATAAGAAACACAGAGTCAGAGAGAAGAGCAGCAGGAAGCTCAGCTCAGAGTTGTTGGCTCTGACAATTGGAGTTGTTCTATGATGGAAGAAAAGCATTCCTGTAATAATGGCCAGAAAGGCTCCACCAACAGAAAATACAGCCAAGATGATTGACAGGACTTCATCGAAGGAAAGAAATTCTACTGGTTTGTGGAAACAAGCATCTTTCTTTGAATTTGGCCAGAACTCTCCTGGACATGGAATGCAATCAGGAGAATCTGAAATGTAAAGCAAAAACATTTGTGAATTCATTGATATTTTTTGCCAAGCTGGTGTTTAGAAATGTTTAACTTCACCTGTCATGTTGCTGATCTCTCCTTCAGGACATGGTATACAGTCATAGCAGCAGATTGGTTTTCCTTTCTGCAACACTTTACGAGTTCCTGGAGGACAACTCTCTGAACAAACTGATACTGGAACCTGAAACAGAGAAAATGTGCAAATTTGAGCAAAATAATTTCAGAAGTAGCACAACACATTTGTATTGCTTCAGCATTTATCATTACTTGAGTGCCACCTGCGACCCAGGTTATTTTCCTGTTGATACGGAAAGTCTGCCCTTCTGGCAGCGATGCGTCATAAAACCCCACCGTTAAAGGAACGATTGTTCTGCTCTCACTCTTCTGCCAGTTCACCAGGTCATAAAAAGCCACTGGATCCCCATTCCCATCAAATGACACATGGTAACCATTTTGGGAAAAGTTGACTTTCTTAAGCTCAGTAAAAACCTGTTGGAGTTGCAAAGCGATAAATATCAGAAGATTTAAAGTAAAGCATTTTTCATTAGATTGATATTTCAATTCAATAAAGTGTTTGATTCCCAGACCTCTTTTGACTCCAGTCTTTTGACTCCAGTTTGAAGAAGGGTGAAATTTACTTTTTGAAACAAAGCGTTATGAATAGCATGTGCTATTGCATAAACAGCCTTGTACATCATGTTCGATATTCTCAGCTGAGATGTATCGGTGTACGGACTCTGGAGTGTCGTCAAGTCTTCTTTTCCATTACACATTCTTTTGGATGTACGGTCGCCTAAAAATACAGAAAAAGAATCCAGACATATAGTTTTAGATTCTTGCTCTGCAGAGTTCTTCATCATCTCACAAAGTGCTTGAACTCTACATGAAACTTTTTCCACGCAGGTTAAAACGTTTGCGTTGACATGCCTCATTTTACATTCTTATACTTCACTTAAGTCATGCTATGTTTTTCCAACACAGATGATCCACATTTTTTCAAAAAGAAGCAAGCAACATGTGGACCTTTTGGGGTTTCAAATATGCTCATTTCCAAAAAACGGCAACAACAAAATCAACAACTCACTTTCTGTCAGGCTGCAGTTGAACGCATCCTCCCAGAACTCAGTCAGCACTGACGAGCCACGCACTTCTGAGGGAGAGAGATCCAGGAGGAAATCTCTAAAGCCGGGGATGACAGATTGCTGGATGGCAACTCCGATGGCCCCCGCACAGAAAGTGTAGCTCAGCAGTTGTGGTTCGGTTATCCAGGCCTCACTTCCGACCCACTGGCGAGGCGGAGGAGGCTCCTGAGCCAACTCCTCTAACAGGATCTTCATGTCTCCAATTGCTGTAAAAGCCACCACGACTTTTGATGTTGACCTGGAGAGACATAAAATGCATTAATGCAAACTGATATATCGCTTATTTTTAAATCAATTATAATAAAAGAAATAATTTGGTTTAAGAGAATGTTTATCTGATTTGATGATGCACATCAATGCAAGGAGCATATGTGGGCCACACAGGAACCTTCTGATAATATCAGCGACTCTTTTGATTTTGCTGCGCGGGTCGGTCCGATAGAAGGCTTCAGAGTACTCCACGCAGATCCCCTCTCGGAGTGCGACTTCTAGAAAGGCTGCCATGCCGTTATTTCCATAATCCGAGTCCGACCGGACAGCTCCAATCCAAGTCCAGCCAAAGTGTTTCACCAGCTTGGCCAGGGCGTCAGCTTGGTAATAATCACTGGGAATTGTTCTGAAAAAATTGGGATACTGTTTCTTATCTGAAAGGCAGGCACACGTGGAGTAGGGACTCACCTAAAAAAAGAAAAGAAAACCAGAAAAATTAAGAAAACAATGAAGCCTATAAAGACAATCAAAGAAGCAGAATATTTCATTTTGCAAAAATCTAAATTATTTACCAGGGGAATGTTAAACGGTCCCGTAACATGCGATATGCTCATGGACGGCGTGGATCCAAACTCACCAACGACAGCCATCACCACACCAGAGTGAGAACAGTTGTCGCCTGAATTAAACACGGAGTCATTGCCGTTTAGCAGCTGAATTGCTGCATGCATGGCCACGGGTACGGAGGCGCACGAGTCGTGGATCTGATATCCGAGTTTGACTCCTGGCAGCAGCTCCGTGCTGTTATTGATCTCCTCAATGGCAAAGATCATTGCTCGAGTGAGGCGCACACCGCGGGGGTCCACCCTGCACACACAACAGAAATAAAGAGAACAAGGATAATAAGCATTTTGTTACAAAACATTATGCATAGAAATGTTGCCTGGCCAATACATGTCATTGCAAAGTTCAAAACGATGTGAACATTCTAATAATCAATCCTAATGTATCTATTTCATCATTTTTAAAAAATGTTCATATAAGCGCTTTGTTTTACAGGAAGAAATCAAGGCACCTTCACAAGTGATGATTTCGCTCTGATAGAACAGCCGTCATATTAAAATAAGAAAATACATGTGATGCATTTTTATACAATACAAAATAAATAAAAGTTGAGTTTTGAGTTTTTTTTGTATGCCATACAAAAAAAAATCACTTAACCAGAATTTAGCATCATTTCCACCTCCTCACTTACTAACCTCCCTGTGCAGCTTAGAGTCTGAGGTGCTGTGTTGTAGTTGTTGTCCAGTGTGTGCATGTTGTGGTGGATAGAGTAAACGCCTCCGATGAGGTAGTCCCCATCCTCAGAGAACGCGGGCGTATGAGCGGCACCCTGCAGGGTGCATACTGAAGACCGCGAAGCCATCAAACCAGCATCGCTGGATGGAAGACCCACTGATTTTTCCAGGCTATTGACAGATTCAACAAGACCAACAATCATGTTCACATCAAGCAGACTAAGAGCCAATGCCAGGCCAAGACACAAAGCTGAGACTCCCATCCCTGAAGAGCATGAAGGCGTGTTGCAGCTTTTCTATATAGCGTTCGCTGTTTGTCGCGGGAGACTGGAGTGAATGTCGAAGCACAATAGGCTGAAATCAAGGCTTTTAATTGGATGACCTTCATGTTTACGTTTTTTCTTTGTACGTCTTTGTTTTGTTGCTGAAGTGTTAACACTGATCAAATCCGCAATGTGACTGGACCTTCGTTTTATGAACATATCGCTGCTTTGTGAGGTTTAAGATTCTTAGCATAAAACTTTAAGTCTGACAGTGTAAAGGAAACTCTGGTTTTCTGAAAAGTTGTGAGGCTATTCCTTTTATTTTTTTCATTGTCTTCACATTGTTAGTTTAAAAGGCAGTCGGGAATTACTGTCTGTACCTACTGCTTTATGTGCATTGCTCATTTTCAGACAATTAAGGGGGTTTATTGCTTTAATTTTGATAAACTATCAAGTGCCAAATGTACCTTTTCAGGGGTTAAAATTTGAGACGTCACAGAGCAAGAAGTTTGACAGTCATGGCAGAACTGCTTAGAGTTAATCCCCAGATTATTCATACCCCTGGCAGATTTAGGTTTGTTATTTTTGAAGAAATCAAAAAGTTTATTCTCACTGAAAGTTTTGTTTGTATTTCAGACAAAATCCTTTTTATTTAATAATGAAACATTTCCAGTGTACCATGGTCAAAGACATTCAGGGATGTAGCAGAAGAGTCAAAATATTGTAAAAATGTTCACCTATTTGAAAAAGTCAAGAATTATACAGATTCATTACACATTGTGACAACTCCAAGTCTTTATTGTAGTTCTGATGATTATGGCTTAATGTTTTACACAAACAACTATTTAGTCATGGTATATTTTGTAGATGGGTGTTGGTTGTTGTCTTTAAGTACGAGTCAAGATTGACAGCAGTGAATTCAGACATATATTAACATTTATATTGCTTACAAATGTAAATGCTAGTTGACATATTGCCATGAAACAACTCAACCATATTGTTTCCAAACAATTTGATAGGGATATTTACTTTTTGTTCATTAAATATTTCTTGGAGTTCTTCTCTGGTTGAAACAAAATGATGAAACACTTTGGAGCAAATATACACAGTATCAGTCCAAAACTGGAGGCCAGAATAGCAAATATCTCCACAGCCACAGTAAATTTCCCAGGAGAGCTGACATAAGCTGGGATGAAGGTGATCCAGACTGCACAGAATATCAACATGCTGAAGGTTATCATCTTGGCTTCGTTGAAATTATCAGGTAGTTTCCGAGCTAGAACAGCTAACACAAAGCAAAACACAGCCAGCAGGCCGATGTAGCCGAGCACAGCCCAGAAACCAACAGCAGAGCCTAACGCACATTCCAGGATGATCTTCTCCTTGTAGGTGGTCAGATTTTTCACTGGGAAGGGAGGACTCACAACCAACCAAATGATACATATAATAACCTGAATAAATGTAAAAGATACTACAGTCAATCTTTGTTGTGGAGGACCAAACCATTTCATAGCATTACTACCAGGAAGTGTAGCTTTAAAGGCCATTAGAACCACTATAGTTTTGCCAAGAACACAGGAGATACAGAGAACAAATGTGATGCCAAACGCTGTGTGCCGCAGCATGCAGGACCACTCAGAGGGGGCTCCAATGAAAGTTAATGAACATAAGAAACACAGAGTCAGAGAGAAGAGCAGCAGGAAGCTCAGCTCAGAGTTGTTGGCTCTGACAATTGGAGTTGTTCTGTGATGGAAGAAAATTACTGCCGTAACAATGGCCAGAAAGGCTCCACTGATTGAGACTACAGTCAGGATGATTGACAGAACTTCATCGAAGGAAAGAAACTCCACAGGTTTTGGGAAACAAGCATCTTTCTTTGGATTTGGCCAGAACTCTCTGGGACACGGGAAGCAATCAGGGGAATCTAAAATATAAAGCAAACACATTTGTTAATCAAATTGTATTTTTGTCAAGGTGGTGTTTAAAAATGTTTAACATTACCTGTCATGTTGCTGATCTCTCCTTCAGGACATGGTATACAGTCATAGCAGCAGATTGGTTTTCCTTTCTGCAACACTTTACGAGTTCCTGGAGGACAACTCTCTGAACAAACTGACACTGGAACCTGTATCACAAAACAAATGATCTTCTCAAGTATCAACAATGAACCAAAGGTTTATCTGTTTAAACGTTTCTCTCTTGTCCCATTACTTGAGTGCTGTCCTCCAACCAGGTTATGTTCCAGTTGATGTGGAACTGCTGGCCCTTTGGCAGTGATGCATCATAATATCCCACTTTTACCAGTTCAATAACTCCGCTGTCACTCTTCTGCCAGTTTACCAGCTCATAAAAAGCCACCGGATCCCCATTAGGGTCAAATGATACATGATAACCATTTCTAGAAAAATTTACTTTCTTCAGCTCTGAGAAAACCTGTGAAGCAACACAGCATTAAGGGGAAAGAAACAGACTATTTGCATTTAAATGCCTTGTAACAAAAATAATGAGGAATCTATCGTCAAAGAAATTGTTTAAAATCACTCTCTGTTGAAACAGACCTGGTTTGGGTCCAGTTTAATGTGTTTGTCACAGTGTATGGTTTCATTTGTTTTCTGGCAAACTGCATTGTGAATAGCGTGTGCTATTGCGTAAACAGCCTTGTATGCCATGTTGGTGATTCTTAACTGAGATGTTTCCGTGTACGGGTTAGAGAGTTTTCTTATGTCTTCCGTTCCGTCACAGATCCTTTTGTCTGGATCAGAACCTAATGACATGGAAAGATAAAACCAAATCTTATCAAAAATGCAACAAAACTTTCTGAGAGAGTCTTGTAAGATCTCATGATGTTTTATCTGCAATGTTAAAAGGTGGTATTAATCCCTGTACATGTAAGAAACATCTCATTCTGAGTAGTTTAAAATGTTTTGCTGAATTATTATGGAAGAAGATTCAAAGTTTTTTGGGGGGGTTCAATAGAAAAAATAATAATAAGGTATTGTTTTAATAGTAATTTGACCATTTTTCTCTTCAAACATGTTCTGGGTTGCAAACGCTGAAACAGGTAATCACTTTAGGGAGCTTAGTACAATTACTTTTCAGAAAAATACAAGTAAACTGTCTCACTTTTCAGCTTGCAGTTGAATGAATCCTCCCAGAACTCAGACAGCACTGAAGAGGCTGCCACTTGTTGGGGAGAAAGGTTGAGAAGGAAATCTCTTAGACCGGGAATGACTGACTGCTGAATGGCTACACCGACTGCCCCCGCACAGAAACTGAAACTCATCAGGTGTGGATCCGTTACCCAGGCCTCACTTCCAATCCACTGGCGAGGCGGAGGGGGGTCTTCAGCCAGCTCCTCTAAAAGAAATTTCATGTCGCCTGGAGCTGCAAATGCCACAACTACAGTTGATGTTGATCTGAGGAGAAATTATGAATGTATTATATAACATATAGCAGTCTAGTTTTGTTTTAGGTTTTTTTTTTGCAATCACATGGGGCAAATCAGTTTCTTTAATTGAATATTTGTCTAATTTGCTGAAACACTTCAATACAATGTATACATGCAGCAAGTATAGAAACCTCCGGATGACGTCAGCGACTCTTTGGATTTTGCTGCGCGGGTTGGTCCGATAGAAGGATTCGGAGTACTCCACACAGATCCCCTCTCTGAGCGCCGCCTCAAGAAAAGCTGCCATGCCGTTATTTCCATAATCCGAGTCCGACCGGACAGCTCCAATCCAAGTCCAGCCAAAGTGTTTCACCAGCTTGGCCAAGGCGTCAGCTTGGTACTGGTCACTGGGAATGGTTCTGAAAAATGTCGGATAGTGCTTCTTATCTGACAGGCAGGCACACGTGGCGTAGTGGCTCACCTAAAACAAAAAAGCAAATGAAGCTCATGTGCGTAGCCATTACAGGAGAGAGACGATTTCCTTAGGCAGAGAAGCTGTTCACCTGAGGGATCTTGAAGGACCCGATAACACGAGACATGCTGATGGATGGAGTGGATCCAGATTCCCCAATAACAGCCATTACGGCGCCAGACTGAGAGCATTCATCAGCTGTGTAAAACACAGAGTCGTGGCCGTTCGCTAGCTGAAACGCCACATGCACAGTGACAGGCACAGATGCGCAAGAATCGTGGATCTGATATCCCAGTTTCACAGCGGGCAGCAGCTCTGTGCTGTTGTTTATTTCCTCAATGGCAAAGATCATCGCACGAGAGAAGCGCAGTTCACGAGGGTCTATTCTGCACACACAAAGTATGAATGTGTAGCTTTCGCGTTTAAAAGACAAAGTGATTTGATGTGTTGCTACAAAGCAATCCAAAAGAAAATGTCGCTTGACCAATGCAGTACACCTCAGTATAAAGTAAAAGATTAGGAACCATCTTTTTAATAAAAAACCCAACCCTAAATAGGTTGTTTTCATTCTTTTAAAGTTATTACAAACTTTCAAAGTTTTAAAACAGAATTTTACAACAGAAAAAGTCAACTAAGACAAATGATCACAGCCTATGTCAATGATGAAAAAACATAACAGCTCAGCTGTTCAGTTCAACATAATTTCCACCCTCTACTCACTTACTAACCTCCCGGTGCACCTGAGAGGCTCTGGAGCTGTGGTGTAGTCATTATCTACCATGTGCATGTTGGCATGGATTGAGAAAACACCTCCAACGATGTAGTCGCCCTCCATTGAGAAGGCAGGTAAATGAGCAGAACCCTGCAAGCTGCACTTCAAAGATGAACTCCCCCCAATATTAACCCCATCAGCGTTACCATCAGACCCACCCCAACCAACCACAGTTCTAACCTCAAACAGACACAAGGCCGATGCCAGGCCCATAAACAGAGCTGAGAAGCCCATCCCTCATGTGCATGCAACATGTGCTTTATCCTTCTTATATCATTCTTTTTCTGTCAGAGGAGGAGATCTGAGTCTTTACCAGCAGCCTAAGATTGACCGTTTTAATTGGATGATTTCTGTGTGTTTAAGTTTCGAGGCGTGTCTTCTTCCTGTCTTTTTGTCTTTCATTCTTTTTCCCCACTTTATTTCTTATCTTTACTGATATTATTGGAAATAATAACAGCACTCCCAAGGTTTGAATATGAGTAAAAACACAAGCAAGTCCAGAGACACACTATGAAAGATCTGACCACTTATTCATAAAAAGGGGCCATATTATGTAAAATTCACAAGGGGTTTTAAAAGCTTTACATCATGTTACAGTGTTATTCCTTCATCAAAAACATAACTAGAGTGTTACCTTGATTCTTTCATGCATATTTTAGAAATCCTTTAATCTCCCGTTCAACTGTGAAAACCCCTAATCCTCCTCCTCTGAGCTGCAATTTCAAAATTGCTTCAAATTCTTTATTTGATTTAAAATATTTAAATTGGTTTACATTTTTATTGTCAACATTAATGTGTTAGAGCATTTTTGACCAAAAAGCCTTCCCTCCATGGAGGGTTCTCTAATTATTAGCAGAGAGTTGTGGGTTTTACGCATGGGGAAGAAGCTCAAGTTTTCCATCAGGCATACAATGAAAGGGACAGAGGATCGGAATATTCCTTACTTCCTCTTGGCGATTGCCATGAATCTGTAAATGTCACATAAATGACAGTCACATTTTCTGAATCCCAACGGAGAAACCTACGTTTTGATGTATAATATATGCAGAAGAAGTGAAATATGAGCAATTTGTTTGGGAACCCTCAGCATTCTAAAAGCTTAATTGCTTAGCGACCAAAGCAACCAATGTTTATTTGTTTATTTTTTGAAAAACTGATCATAATGTGAGCAAAAGCTTGGAGACAAATTGTATTAAATCTGTAAAAGATATGAAAAAGCTTAAATAGTTGAAGAACATAAATTTTAAAGTTTGTTTCTAACTGAGAGTACGTGGAGGTAGTTAGCTGTGAAAGAGCGCAAAGATTTTAGCAGAATTTTTTCTTAAATTATGAGATGTTCCATTTGTTTCAATGGGGCGCAAGATGATCACAAAAAACTGATTATTTCATAAACCTCTGAAGATATCAAAATCAAAATACATAGCTGTTGTCCCTTATCATGCTAAATTAATGAATGCAAAAGAAAAGGGAGAATAATTAAAGAAAAATGTTCCAGTCAATGACAATGGCATTGTTTCAACCATTGTGTATTTTAATGTATTGCTGACATATTTTGTGATATTAATGGTCCCTTCGAAAATAAATGAAAGCTGCTGAATAGTTTGGAAAATAGATCAAGGCTGCACAGAGAACTGCCTGCCACAGTATTTAAAACTTTTTAAGGTAGGAATGTGGGCTCTGTGGAAAATACCTTTAATACCTACCTTCTGAAATAACCTCTGGATAGAAGGTTATTTCAGAAGGTAATTTAAGAAAATAAAATAAAATCTAATTGGACTGTAAATTTTAATTTATTGAAAATGACTGTAACAATCAAGAACATTTCTAACATAAAAGCTAAAACTTAACTGAAAACTAAAATAGGCTATATCTCAAAATTGAGAAGCGCTGATCCGTGCATGTGCTGTGCATTTTACGTGTTATTTTCTGAAACACATATGCATTGTACTAGGGGTTGTTTTCACTGTTTTCTGCTTAAAGTACCAGGGGTGGAAATTAGCACCCGCCACCGGCCAAATGCAGGTAAAAGTATGAAGTGGCGTGTAAATTGGAGCAACTCACCCGCCACTGTGGCGGGTTGACAATTTGAACAGAAAAAAAAGAAAAGCTGCATTAAGTTTGAACTTCTGTCCAGGGGAGGACTGACCGTCTGGACAGGTGACTGACTGTTACATTTACTATCCATATCTGGCGGCCCTACGCTGTCATAATTTAACACAAAAAAGTATATTCAATATCATTTTTATCGACCGCGACAGCACATTGGTTGATTTTATTGACGGACATTAGGCTTATCCAATGAAATCCATCGGTTCTCCTTGACCCGCCCCTCCCCTCTAAGGTTATAAATAGAGTCATTTCAGCTAACGGTTAGCTGCTAACCAGAGTCAGAGAAAAGTGAGATTTTACGAGACGGGGCGGGTCAGAAAAACTACTAAAGCTGAAAAGCTCATAAGACCATTCAGAAAAATGTGTCAAAGTAACCAATATGTTAATTACCACACAAACTTTAACCGCTGGAGGAGATTCAGTAGCGGAGAATGAGGGAGAATTAGCGATTCAGGAACTTTATCATAGGCGGAGGAGGATGATTATGAGAGAGACCAGGGACAGATTGAGGAAGAGTTCAGATTAGCTGCTGCTGCCCGGTAAGGAGTGAAAATGTTCTTAAAGAAAAAGTTTTATGCAGGCCGGAGGGTAGGTGTGTGAGTCCGGGAGGGGGAAACCAACACTAAGCTCCAGGCAGTCAGAAAAAGTGGAATAATACAGGAATAATGACGGCCCGCGGAATTAATAATGAACACGTTCTGAAATCTTACAAAGTGCATGCTGAAGGAAAATGCTGAAGAGTTTAAGATATCTATAAGATGCTCTTAAAACAGGAACAGTCACTGCTTCATACAGTGATTCCACTGATAATAGAATTTAATGAATGTTTGAACACAAAAATAGATGAGGGAGAAATTCAAAGATATTTTATTTATTTTTCAAACATCAAGACAGTAATTTTTTTTCCCCGCAAAGTGAACATCAAAAACAATCAACAACATTGCATTCAGAACTAAATACATGGACATTTAAAGAGAGTATGACATTTTTTTTAAATTGTGGTTTCAATGTGTAATTCTGATAAGATCTAATTAGCAACTTTGTAAGATTAAATGTTATCTAGTTACCAGGTACTGTCACAATATTAACTCTATGCCAATGTTAGTTTTTGTTCATCAAATATTTCTTAGTGTTCTTTTCTGGTTGAAACAAAATGATGAAACACTTTGGAGCAAATATACACAGTATCAGTCCAAAACTGGAGGCCAGAATAGCAAATATCTCCACAGCCACAGTAAATTTCCCAGGAGAGCTGACATAAGCTGGGATGAAGGTGATCCAGACTGCACAGAATATCAACATGCTGAAGGTTATCATCTTGGCTTCGTTGAAATTATCAGGTAGTTTCCGAGCTAGAACAGCTAACACAAAGCAAAACACAGCCAGCAGGCCGATGTAGCCGAGCACAGCCCAGAAACCAACAGCAGAGCCTAACGCACATTCCAGGATGATCTTCTCCTTGTAGGTGGTCAGATTTTTCACTGGGAAGGGAGGACTCACAACCAACCAAATGATACATATTATAACCTGAATAAATGTAAAAGATACTACAGTCATTCTTTGCTGTGGAGGACCAAACCATTTCATAGCATTACTACCAGGAAGTGTAGCTTTAAAGGCCATTAGAACCACTATAGTTTTGCCAAGAACACAGGAGATACAGAGAACAAATATGATGCCAAAAGCTGTGTGCCGCAGCATGCAGGACCACTCAGAGGGGGCTCCAATGAAAGTTAATGAACATAAGAAACACAGAGTCAGAGAGAAGAGCAGCAGGAAGCTCAGCTCAGAGTTGTTGGCTCTGACAATTGGAGTTGTTCTGTGATGGAAGAAAATCACTGCTGTTATGACAGTGAGTACGGCTCCACCAACAGAAAATACAGTCAGGATGATTGACAGGACTTCATCAAATGAAAGGAACTCCACAGGTTTGGGCAAACAAGCATCTTTCTTTGAATTAGGCCAGAACTCCCTGAGACACGGGAAGCAATCAGGAGAATCTAAAAAAATTGATCACAAACAGTTGTTAACAATTAAAAACAACTAAAACAGTATTTGGTGTTGCAAGTATGTCTGAAAAATATATGATATGACCTGTCATATTACTGATCTCTCCTTCAGGACATGGTATACAGTCATAGCAGCAGATTGGTTTTCCTTTCTGCAACACTTTACGAGTTCCTGGAGGACAACTCTCTGAACAAACTGACACTGGAACCTGTAAGGAAATCATATGACCACAATTTGAAACATTATAGTTTTGAAACACTTCCCAAAGGTTATATCTGTTCATTATTTTTCCTTTAGCTTATTACTTCAGTGCTGCCATCCAACCATGTGATATTCTGGTCAATGTTAAACTGCTGGCCCTTAGGCAGTGATGCGTCATAGTATCCCACTTTAGCCAGCTTGGTAACTCCATTTACACTTTTTTGCCAGTTGACCAGTTCATAAAAAGCTACAGGATCACCGTTAGGGTCAAATGACACATGGTAGCCATTTCTGGAAAAGTTGACTTTCTTCAGCTCTGAAAAAACCTAGAAAAGCAGGGCATACTTTAGGCAATCAATGAAATTTAACATTTGAAGTTTATTGGAAAAATTACAAGTAACTAAAAATATTCATTGTTAAATAAACTGTTCATATATACTGAGAAAAAAACAGTTTTCAAACTGACCTGTTTCGACTCAAGTTTGATGTTTTTTTGACATTTAGTGGTGATGTTTGTTTCATGACAAACTGCATTGTGAATGGCATGTGCTATTGAATAAACAGCCTTGTACACCATGTTACTGATTCTTAACTGAGACGTTTCGGTGTACGGGCTTGAGAGTTTTTGAATGTCTTCTGTCCCGTCACACTCTTTGTTTCCTTGATCAGAACCTAAAGACATAAGAAGAAAAATGCTAAATTTGTGAAAAAACAAAATATGAAATGAAAAATGTTTCCCGGACCCGGCGAAATTTGCCGCATGTCTTCCCCCCTCTCTCTCCCTGTTTCCTGTCAGCCTACTGTCATATAAGGGACACTAGAGCCCACAAAAAGACCCCCTGGAGGGGGAAAAAAAATCATTATTTACCAAATGACACTTCATGAAAATAGTCATAAACATTCATAAAGGCTTCTTCATGTTCATGAGAGGTTGTCATGTTGTATTTAAGACAGTGTCATGCCAGCCTTATGCTCACCCCTTTAAATAAAGTGTCAAGCTCATTGGAAGAAATCCCAGACAGGGATAAGAATTAAACGGAATTGCAAAGGAAAGGCAATGGCCAGGTTAAATGCTTAGAGCGTTGTGGTTACAACTGAAGAAATCACCTTACTGCCCTCTCAAGGGCAAAAATGTCTCACTTGTTGTCAGGCTGCAGTTGAATGCATCCTCCCAGAACTCAGTCAGCAGTGGGGAGGCAGCCACTTCAGAGGGAGAGAGATCCAGGAGGAAATCTCTCAGACCTGGGATGACAGACTTCTGAATGGCAACTCCGATGGCTCCTGCACAGAAACTGAAGCTCATCAAATGTGGGTCGGTGACCCAGCCCTCACTCCCGATCCACTGGCGAGGAGGAGGAGGGTCCAGAGCCAGCTCTTCCAATAATGCCCTCATATCACCAGAGGCCGTGAATGCCACAACAACGATTGCAGTTGACCTGGAATGATATTTTACTCTGATGTAAACTAGCACACATCACACTTTACACATGTTTTTGTTGATCGTTTTTGAGGCAAGCAAATAGGCACAGTATTAATAAATAATGAAGTATGTCTGAAGAGGATTTATTTATCAAAATTATTCATGTACATACCGACGGATAACATCTGCAACTCTTTGGATTTTGCTCCGCGGGTCAGTCCGAAAGTAGGATTCAATGTACTCCACGCAGATCCCCTCTCTAAGTGCCGCATGAAGAAAAGAGGCCATGCCGTTGATTCCGTAATCTGAGTCTGAATGGACGGCACCGATCCACGTCCATCCAAAGTGTTTCACCAGTTTGGCCAGAGCGTCAGCCTGGTAATGGTCACTGGGAATCGTTCTGAAAAAAGTCGGGTACTCATGTTTATCTGAAAGGCAGGCACAAGTGGCAAAGTGGCTCACCTATATTAAGAAAAAAGAAGACACAGCAAAGCAAAAATATATTTTTTCTTATACAATACACATAAGCACAGGTATATGAAAAGAAACTTTTTGCCAAAAATTTACCAGTGGAATGCCAAAAGATCCGATGATGCGCAACATCCCAATCGACGGTGTGGATCCAGAGTCTCCAACTGCACCCATTACAACTCCAGATTGTGAGCAGTTGCTCCCTTCGTAAAACACAGAGTCCTGTCCATTTGCCAGCTGAAATGCCACATGCACGGCCATGGGCACAGAAGCGCACGAATCAAAGATCTGATATCCAAGTTTGAGTTCGGGCAGCAGCTCTGTGCTGTTATTGATCTCCTCAATAGCATAGATCATTGTGCGGGAGAAACGTAGATCCCGGGCGTTAAAACTGCACAGAATCAAAGAACGTGAACTCTGACGTCAAAACAAAATAGGAAAGCCTCACAAAGGAGGAAAATAAGAGAGAAGAGTGTCCTTTATATTAAAAGGATGAAAAATACAATTCAAAAGAAAAAAATAACGTAAATTATGAAATTAAATGAATTACATTGTGTGCATCAACTATCTACACAATGTAATTCATTAATAGTTTCTGCAAATGTTACATTTCTCACAAAAATATATATCAAAAAACATTGTTGAACACAGTCTCAGTTTAACTACAGAGTGCCAATCTACCGCTAATATTCTAAGTGACATTGTGCAAAAAGGTAAAATTTCATAGCAAATATGTAGTCCATTTAATTCAGTTTATATTATTCCTTTTCAGTCTGTCTCCATCTTACCTCCCAGTGCACCTTGGTGGGCCAGGCTTTGTGGTGTAGTCATAAATCATAGTATACAGTTTGTAGTGAAAGGAAAATACACCTCCAATGACAAAGTCCCCATCTGCTGAGAAAGCAGGTGAACTAGAGGTTCCCCACAAAGTGCATTTCACCGATGAGTCCTCAGGATCGACTCCAGCAGCCTCTAGTGGCTCAGTCCTTAGCTTCAGATTATTGGCACAGCCACTCAACTCAGCGAGGATCATCAGCTCCAATAAAGTCACAACTAAACGTGGCTTAATAAAGATATCCCAGATATCCATTCCTCAAGTGTCTTCAGCTGGGTGTGAGCTGCTTTTTATTGGTTTATAAACGTCTGTATTAGGTCACGTGACAGGTTGTCAGAAATGGAAGAGGCTCATTGGTAAGTGTGGATTGCACAACTTCCTCTGGAAGCCTCTGGAATCCTCTGGATGGGCAACTTCCTCTGTAACCCACCCAACCTGTCAGGGTTGCCCCACACAACCACACCAAAGTTACCATAAAAATCATGAAAAACATCTGTGACAATAAAGCACATCGCAAACCCTACAGAAGTTGCAGTCAATGCATTGTGGAAGGGCATTGCTATTGGAATCTTGTGACAATCCTGTCAGCTCTTGTGGTTTAATAACTATTAAAATTGATCCACAGACGGTGGTGTCCGTTATTACATAAAGCTGTAAACAGCATGTGGTTGTGCAATGTCTACATCCTTCTGCATATTTGGGTCGCTTTGGGCCGTGAACTACTCCCAGTCCAGTGTGGTGATGGCTGCTGTTGGAGACGCAGGATCCTCTCCCTCCATCAACGTCTCACGTGTGATTGGATCATTCAACATTCCTCTGGTAAGAGGAACACAGTCATACTGAGATGAAATTCAAAAACGTCTGCTAATGGACATTGGATTTTATTTTCTACACTTTGCACTTCGAGCCACTTCGAGCCCTCCACTCTGACTCAGATTATGGAAATAAAGGCGTGGCGTCTTTTCTGAAAGCAGCTCTGAAAGAGGGGATCTGTGTGGAGTACATTGAATCCTTCTTTGGATCTGACCCACAGATCAAGACTAAAAGAGTTGCAGACGTTAACCGTAGGTTCCTATGTTTAGTGTTACTATTTTTGAAGGGGAATCTATAAATAAAAGAGATTGCTTTGGCATGTTTGGTATGTTTTTACTGAAATCTCTTTTCTGATAAGAAATATGTGGCTAATGCTTAGAAGTGCTGCATGAAATCAACATGTTCCAATGTCTTTTCAGATCAACCACAAAAGTTGTTCTGGTATTTACATCTGTTGGCGAATAGGATAGGTTGGAAAGAATAGGTTTCCTGTGTTGTCTCACTATTACGACCCAAAATGCCACACAGACATGGCTCTGTTTTCATAAAATGTCAAAAAATGAAAAGGTTTCTTGAGAACAAGACTGTTTTCAATGATAATAAAATGTAGGGAGGAAATATGTAGAACTAAATCCCATGTCGACAGTGTCCTATGTAGGATGAAGGAACATGTGACGTACAATGAGGGAGGTTTATAAAGCCAGGAAAAACAGAGTTACTCTCAAAAAGAGAACTTTGAGGGATGGAGATTTGGACTGTTTTTATCATCTTGAGATTAGGATTGAGTTTATTGGAGCTGAGTTCAGTGGTTGGCCTTAGCAGTGCTGTGAATGGCTTAAATCAAAAGTTTGACCCTGTCGGGGTTGACGTCTCGACTGACGATTCATCTTTGAAATGTTCACTGCAGGGAGCCACTCGCTCACCTGAATTCTCACAGGGTGGAGACTTTCTTATTGGAGGTGTTTTCTCAATTCATTACCAGCATAACACAATGATTTATAATTACACCTTCAAGCCCGAGCCTCCGAGGTGCACTGGCAGGTTAGTAGCAGTGAGAGACTGAAAACATTAAATGTATGATGCATGTTTGCTGAGATGGTGGGTGGAAGAAATATTAGATTTCTATTTCTTTACAAATTCTGTCTCATATTAGACATAAACATTTCAATCTAAATATTTTCAATTCTTCAGATTATTTTCAATTTGAAATACAACAGAGACCATTTTGATTCATTGACACAATTACTTACAACTGTTTGTTACACGATCAGTGTCTTTTGAATTTACGAGACTTTTTTTCAGTTTAATGTAAACATCAGCAATTTTCTGCTTGATTTTGTTCAGCTTGAGTGTCAGGAGTTTGCGCTTCTCTCATGCAATGGTCTTTGCCATTGATGAGATTAACAACAGCACAGAGCTGCTGCCCGGCATCAAACTTGGATATCAGATCTATGATTCTTGTGTCTCGGTGCCTGTGGCAGTGCACATCGCATTTCAACTAACAAACCGTCAGGACCCCGTGTTTTACAAAGGAGAAAACTGTTCTCAGTCTGGAGTGGTGGTGGCTGCTGTGGGAGACTCTTCATCCACTCCATCCATCAGCATGTCCAGCATTGTTGGGTCCTTCAACATCCCTCTGGTGAGCTCTCTGAATTTATTGAAAACTGCAATTATGAAATGTTCTTGTATTGATAATTGATTTTTACTGTAGGTGAGCTACTTTGCCACTTGTGCCTGCCTTTCAGACAAACAACAGTTCCCAACTTTTTTCAGAACAATTCCCAGTGACCATTACCAGGCTGATGCACTGGCCAAACTGGTGAAACACTTTGGTTGGTCTTGGATCGGTGTTGTACACTCAGACTCAGATTATGGAAATAATGGCATGGCCTCCTTTCTTGAGGCAGCATTGAGAGAGGGGATCTGTGTGGAGTACATTGAGTCCTTCTTCAGAACCGACCCACAGAACAAGATCCAAAGAGTTGCAGATGTTATCCGTAGGTTTGTACATTGATTTATTTTTTTCCCCTGTCAATTTTATATTTTGAATATAATTTTAAAGATTACCTCAGTCTGAGCACTAAACACTTGGCTCTGTCTTTTCAGTTCAACAGCAGTGGTAGTTGTAGCGTTTACAGCTGTTGGAGAAATGAAAGTCTTGTTGGAGGAACTGGTTCAAGATCCTCCTCCACCTCGTCAGTGGATCGCAAGCGAAGCCTGGATAACTGACCCGAATCTGATGAGATTCAGTTTCTGTGCGGGAGCCATCGGTGTGGCCATTCAGCAATCTGTCATCCCAGGTCTGAAAGATTTTCTCCTGGGTCTCTCTCCATCTGAGGCGGCTGCTTCCCCACTGCTGACAAAGTTCTGGGAGGATGCATTCAACTGCAGTTTGACAGAAAGTGAGATTTTTAAAAAATTGGTATTTAAAAAAAAAACAAACTTTATTCTAAATGCAAAAGGATTTTAAAAGTTTCTCTATGTAATTGAAAACACTAAGACTCCAAAGTAGCATGTTTTGAAACAAATTTACTTCTTTGCAATTCTTAATGCTTCCATATTTAAATGTTGTCTAATAAATACAACATATTAATATATTTTCTAGCTTTCCCAGACAAGAGAGCATGTGATGGAACCGCAGATCTCAACACCCTAAAAAGTCCGTACACAGAAACATCTCAGTTAAGAATCACTAACATGGTGTACAAAGCTGTTTATGCTGTAGCTCATGCCATCCAGAATGCAGTGTGTAACAAAACAAATGGATTATTGCAATGTGACAAACATGTCAGACTGGAACCCAAACAGGTCAGAATTTTGCACATTTACCAGTTTTCATAAACAATGAGAGAGAGATTTATTTTCAGAGACCATTTCAGTTTCTGTCTCTTTTCTTAACTTAAAGGTTCTTAAAGAATTAAAGGAAGTGAACTTCTCCAAAAATGGCTATCATGTCTCATTTGATGCTAATGGAGATCCTGTGGCTTTTTATGAACTTGTAAACTGGCAGAAAAGTGAGAGTGGAGTTATTGAACTGGTAACAGTGGGATATTATGATGCTTCACTGCCAAAGGGCCAAGAGTTTCGTATCAACAGAAACTTAACCTGGTTGGATGGAGGGACACAAGTAATAAACCTAAAGACTTCACAGAACAAATGGTTTGTCAAAACTGTTTGCAGATTTCAAGATTTTGTCTCTGTTTCAGGTTCCAGTGTCAGTTTGTTCAGAGAGTTGTCCTCCAGGAACTCGTAAAGTGTTGCAGAAAGGAAAACCAATCTGCTGCTATGACTGTATACCATGTCCTGAAGGAGAGATCAGTAATATGACAGGTAAAATCTAATGTGTTTAACATACAAATTCCTTGACATTCACATTTTATATTCAGAACGTTTTCTTTAATTTTGTGTCTAGATTCTCCTGATTGCTTCCCGTGTCCCAGAGAGTTCTGGCCAAATCCAAAGAGAGATGCTTGTTTCCACAAACCTGTTGAGTTTCTTTCCTTCGATGAAGTTCTGTCAATCATCCTGACTGTAGTGTCAATCAGTGGAGCCTTTCTGGCCATTTTTACGTCAGTGATTTTCTTCCATCACAGAACAACTCCAATTGTCAGAGCCAACAACTCTGAGCTGAGTTTCCTGCTGCTCTTCTCTCTGACTCTGTGTTTCTTATGTTCATTAACTTTCATTGGAGCCCCCTCTGAGTGGTCCTGCATGCTGCGGCACACAGCTTTTGGCATCACATTTGTTCTCTGTATCTCCTGTGTTCTTGGCAAAACTATAATGGTTCTAATGGCCTTTAAAGCTACACTTCCTGGTAGTAATGCTATGAAATGGTTTGGTCCAACACAACAAAGAACGACTGTATTGAGTCTCACTTTAATTCAGGTTATAATATGTATCATTTGGTTGGTTGTGAGTCCTCCCTTCCCAGTGAAAAATCTGACCACCTACAAGGAGAAGATCATCCTGGAATGTGCGTTAGGCTCTGCTGTTGGTTTCTGGGCTGTGCTCGGCTACATCGGCCTGCTGGCTGTGTTTTGCTTTGTGTTAGCTGTTCTAGCTCGGAAACTACCTGATAATTTCAACGAAGCCAAGATGATAACCTTCAGCATGTTGATATTCTGTGCAGTCTGGATCACCTTCATCCCAGCTTATGTCAGCTCTCCTGGGAAATTTACTGTGGCTGTGGAGATATTTGCTATTCTGGCCTCCAGTTTTGGACTGATACTGTGTATATTTGCTCCAAAGTGTTTCATCATTTTGTTTCAACCAGAAAAGAACACTAAGAAATATTTAATGAACAAAAACTAAAAAAAACTAAAAAACAAAAGCTTTCATTGAAAAAAAACATACTATAAATGTGACATGACAGAAATCAAAGTCTTCTCAACCTACTTATATTCATCCAATAGAAAAATATTGAAGAAATTCATCCTCATTTGTCTAATGGTTGTTAAATTCACTACTTTTGTACAATGCTCTATTATATCTTGATTACATATGTTTCAATTTGAATTGGAATTACTTTTTATTTTATATAAAATATCACCACTGTGTAAAAAAGACTCATGTTTATGCACAAGATTTATATATATAAGTTGCACCAGGCACCTCCATAGCCCACTAGGGACAAGGATGTTAGAAAATGGATGGATGGATATATAAGTTGTATTTGATCAAACATTTCAAATAAACATACACGTTTGTAAACAGACCTTCCTCTGTTGCTCACATACTAATGAAAAATACAAAAACTATTTTTGAATAGATCATGTAAAATATCACCTATGTTCTGTCCCATATTTGTTATGACATTAAGTGGCACTGGAAAAAATATTGTAATAATAAACCTGAAGTGGAAACTATATTTGTGTATATTTCATAAACAAACACAAGGGAGGGCACTTTCTTTTAGAAAGATCATCTGACGTATAAGAGGAGGGGGTTTATAAATCGGCAAGAGGAGAGTAAGGTCCAAGTAGAGACACTTGACAAATGGGGATCAGGGCCATTTTTATTGCTTTGAGATTGGCACTTAGTTTGTTGGAGCTGACGTTACTGGTTAGATTGCCTGGCCGTGTAAATGGCTTAAAGCAACAATTTCCTTCCGAACAAACGTCAAACACCTCTGGTGTCACTGCCGAGGCCTCATCTGTGAAATGCAGTCTGCAGGGTAAATCTCGTTTACCTGCATTCTCAAGAGATGGGGACTTTGTTATTGGAGGTGTTGCCACCATTCATTCCCAAGATTATGCAATGGTTTATAATTACACCACCCAGCCAGAGTCTCCGAGATGCACAAAGAGGTCAGTAAGAAAGAGAAGTGGAAAAACGATCTTGTATGTGTTTGCTGCAAAGTCTGCTCTGATGTTGGAGAGCAAAAATAGGGTATTTTTGTTGTTACATTGAAAAAATGATTAATTTAGACCTGAAATAAAACAATGTTTCTTTTGATCTAGATTGTTTTTTGGATGCATCTTCTGTTTTGAAATCCTGATACTTCCTTGACAGGAAGCACTTTGATATTTTGACATAAAGATGAATTGCTTATAATTACTTAATGCCCAGAAGGAGATCTGTTTGCTCTTTTTTTTCCTTCCCAATTTCATCTAAGCATCAGCATGTTTTGTTCAGCCTTACTGGCAGGGGTCTGCGTATCTCTCGCTCTATGATCTTTGCCATCGAAGAGATAAACAACAGCACTGACCTGCTGCCCGGCATCAAACTTGGATATCGGATCTATGATTCCTGCGTCTCAGTGCCAGTTTCAGTGGATGTGGCATCCCAGCTATTGAACGGCGAGGACCCAGTGTTCTACAAAGACGGTAATTGCTCCCAGTCTCGTGTGGTGGTGGCTTCCGTCGGAGACTCTGGATCCTCTCCCTCCATTACCATGTCACGCATCATGGGATCCTTCAAAATTCCTCTGGTAGGTAGTATAAATTAATTGTAAACTGAATTTTTTTAAATGACTCTGCAGGTATTCACCTGGCTTTGGTTTTATCTTTACAGGTCAGCAGCTTTGCCACTTGTGCCTGCCTTTCAGACAAACAACAGTTCCCGACTTTTTTCAGAACGATTCCCAGTGACCATTACCAAGCTGATGCTCTGGCCAAGCTGGTGAAACACTTTGAATGGACGTGGATAGGAGCCGTCCATTCTGACTCAGATTATGGAAATAATGGCATGGCCTCTTTTCTAGAAGCAGCACTGAGAGAGGGGATCTGTGTGGAGTACACCGAATCTTTCTTCAGAACCGATCCAGTGAGCAAGATCCAAAGAGTTGCCAATGTTATCCGTAGGTTAGTAAGTTTGTTATTCTTGCATGCGTACCAGAAATGTTAAGGTAATATTGGAGAAAACATTTATGAACTAGAAAATTCCTGAAGAAATTTAACTGGGGCCTGCCAAAGTGTGCCCGTCGGTTTGGACCCAGCGTTCTGATGCTAAGAATTAGCATCAATGCTAAGCTTAAAAACTTCAAAAGAACAATGTGGAGAATCACAAGAATGTTGACTAACATGGACATGCACGATTAAGCATGATAATCAGCTCACTAGCATGTTGTTTATACTTGACTTACACCATTAAGTATACTAAACATGGGTAATAAGTCCAAAAAATAGCTAATAGCTTATTTAGGCTAAAAAGCTAATGCTAATGAACTGCCTTGCTGCGCAAGGCAGTTCCCTAACCTGAGAGAAACAGATAATGCAGAATCATATTTTTGCACCGCCTGCGGCGGTGCCCTGACCCTAAATCATATTAAGGCTTTTATTTTGAAATTTGCAGAAAAATTCATTATAAATGCCCACACTAATACAATGTGTAAGAGTGCTTTGGATAAACCAGTCACATAAAGCCAAAAAGAGCAAATACGTGATGTAAAAATTGCCAAGGCTTTTATTTTGAAATTTGTGTTAAGCTTCATTGGAATGGCCAAACTCATCCCTTGTGTAACAGTGAATGTGTTAAATCGGTTCTATAATGCTCAAAACACAAGTAGTTCTAAAGGCCAGCTCAGTCCTCCTCTGTAGTAACTGACAGTTCCACCATGTTGTAGTTCTGACCTTCAGTCTTTGTAGTTCTAAAGAGCAGCTCAACTGTCATGAGAATGAAACACACAGGGAGAGATGGAATCCTAATAGTTTGAAGCAGTTAGTTTTTCTGATCAAAGCAGGCCAAACATATCTTTACCTAAGTGTTGCCAATAGCATGTGGGGTATCATTAGAATGTTTTCTGTAATTGATTTACTCCATTCAGTATATTTAAAATGACTAATAAGTAAGTAAAATAGCTAATAGCTTATTTAAGGTAAAAGTCTTATCTTAATGAACAGCCTTGCTGCGCAAGGCAGATCCCTAACCTGAGAGAAGAATATAAAGCATTCTAATATTATTGCATCGCCTTACGGCGATGCATTAACCTGAGGGCAATATGAAGGCTTTTATTTTGAAAAATAAACATAAGCTTCATATTAAATGCTCACACTAATCCAATGCCTAACAGTGTTTGGGTTAAATTCCTTATTTACTGGCCTAAACAGCCAGTAGTTCTAAATGGAAGCTCTGTTTTAACTGAGTGTTAGTTAGAACTACAGATATGGTGTTCTGATAGTCCTATTTAATATCATTAGGTCAAAGGTTAATGCCATTGCACTGGCTTGCTGCGCAAGCCAGTGCCATAACCTGAGAGGAAAAGATAATATAGGCAGAGATTTTTGCAGCGCCTTACGGCGCTGCACTCACCTGACAGAGATATTGGGGCTTTTATTGGGAAATTTCCATTAAGCTTTATTTAAAAATTACACATAATCCTGTGTGTAACAATGGTTTGTTAAAATCTGTTATAAAATGCCCAAAACACAAGTAGTTCTAAAGGCCAGCTCATTCCAGAGTGTCCTCCCATAAATCAGCTGCTCTGACCTCATGTGTTCCGTTGCTATGGTAATGGATCAGCTGCTTACTGTCATGTCTGTGTGAGACAGAAAGGGGGGAAAAAAATTCTATCTTTGTGAGACACCCAGCCAATTAATATGGAAAAAGCACTCCGAACAAACCTTTGCCGTTCAGGAACCGTAATACATATTTGAAAACCGTTTGAAGCGTATGAGAGGGCTATTTGTGTTCTCCGATAGTACCGCAATTCATATTTTTACCTCATTCACAGTAATTGCAGTGATGAGACAAAAAATTGTGCAGAAACTTTTCAGAAATACATGGAAGTCAACCTGGGAGAGCGTCAGTTACCCTGTCCCATGATTTCACTCTGAAGCGCCTTGACAGAAAACCGTAAATGCTAGAGAAATATCGAACACATTTTACCGGAGCAGGCATGCGTGTCAATGTCATGACCGAGTTTGATACCAATCGGGCGATATTTGTGGGCGTGACGGCGATTTCAAAATCACTTTGGGGTCAAAAATCTGCTTAAATTCTCACTCTAAAAAAGCGGCAGTTGGTGTCAGTTATGCTCTGCGTTTCGGCAGTTGGAAATTTTGCTCTTTATTCGCTTTTTACGTCGCCATCGTAAGTCCGATTCCTTATAAAAATAATAGCACACCTGCCGGGCACGAGCCGCACGTTTTGATACCACTTTTATGGGTGGGCTCGCAGCGGTACGAGCCGCATTAACGGTGACGGAAGAATAAGTTAAGAATAATAAAGAGACATTCTATTAGGTGTAGAACAATAGGTGCCTGCCATGCAATGCATGGAGGCAGTGACTGACTTGCTTCGCAAGTCAGTCACTGCTCTCCTTATGCATTGCTATGGGGCAGGCCCCAATTAACACTGTGATTTTTCTGTGGTTCCTTCACACTTGAATTCATGAACAATTGGGTTTTTCTGTTGCCTAATGTCTTTTAAGATAGACCGTAAACTGGAACTACAGATGATCAGTGGTGTCATAAATGTCTTTATCTTCAAAAATGATTTGCTCATGTTTAAGTACCAAATAATGTAACCAACATATTGCATGTCTCTTCAGATCAACAGCAAAGGTTGTTCTGGCATTTACAGCTATTGGAGAAATGAAAGTCTTGTTGGAGGAACTGGTTCGAGATCCTCCTCCACCTCGTCAGTGGATCGCAAGCGAAGCCTGGATAACCGACTCCAACCTGATGAGCTTCAGTTTCTGTGCGGGAGCCATCGGTGTGGCCATTCAGAAATCTGTCATCCCAGGTTTGAGAGACTTCCTGCTGGATCTCTCTCCGTCTGAAGTGGCTGCCTCTCCGGTACTTACTGAATTCTGGGAGGATGCATTCAACTGCAGTCAGACAGAAAGTGAGAAACATTTTTTTTTTTAAACTGATTTTCGATGCGTTACTTGTTTTCAAATTTTCTGTAATGACGGAAAAGGATCGAGTCACATATTAAAACAGATCAATGTATTTATGTTTATTAATCCAGATTTTTATTATGTTACTACATTAGATTATTATTTTTTGACATTTCACCATAGGTAATATTTTCTATTTGAGAAAGCCCAAACATACGGTTTTTGTTTCATCTGTTCTTAATCAGCAAATGATTTGTGTATTTAATAGGCTACTTGTAGAAGTCCCAAAATGTATGTTTTTGCATATTAAAAGCATTTTTAATGAATGACGTTACCCAAAGAAGTCTAGAAAAAGATTAACTAGAATAGCCTACCGAAAACTTTTGGAACATATATATATATATATATATATATATATTTGAATTTCAAAGAAACAGTCGTCACTTTTTACTAACAAGGTGTATATTTTTTAGTGGTATTTGGTTTTCGACATGAACGTTGTTTTGTCGTAAATTGAAAAACTCTTTTGGGAACACCTACATAATTCAACGTAGTAAAAAGTACAAAAAATAATTCATGCCTGTCAAATTTAAAGTTAATTAAAAGGTTTATAATAATGGAACTTCACTTGTAGCTTTTGTGTGTATTTGTATCTCTCCAGCTGCTTATCCAGACAAGAGAAGATGTGATGGAACTGAAGATATTAAAACCCTTAAGAGTCCGTACACTGAAACATCTCAATTAAGAGTTACTAACCTTATGTACAAGGCTGTTTATGCTGTAGCGCATGCCATTCACAATGCAGTGTGTCAGGAAACAAATGCAATCATTCAATGTGACAAACACATCAGGCTGGAGCCCGAACAGGTCAGTCAATGCATCTGGTAAATCTCCATACTTTTCATTAGCAACTATAGACTAGACACCTAATTTCAACAATATTTAAGAATATTGTTCCAGTTTTTCTCTTTTATTTTACTTTGAAGGTTTTTAAAGAACTAATGACAGTAAACTTCTCAAAGAATAGCTACCATGTCTCATTTGATGCTAATGGAGATCCTGTGGCTTTTTATGAGCTGGTAAACTGGCAGAAAAGTGAGAGTGGAGTTATTGAACTGGTAACAGTGGGATATTATGATGCTTCACTGCCAAGAGGCCAGGAGTTTCATATCAACAGAAACATTACCTGGGCGGAAGGTGGCACACGAGTAATAGCCCAAAACAGTAATTTCTTAAATTAGGAGGTTGAAAACAGATTTGTGAAAGCTGCTTTCAAAAAAAGTTCAAAAACTGTCTTTCTGCTGACTTTTATGATGGCAGGTTCCAGTGTCAGTTTGTTCAGAGAGTTGTCCTCCAGGAACTCGTAAAGTGTTGCAGAAAGGAAAACCAATCTGCTGCTATGACTGTATACCATGTCCTGAAGGAGAGATCAGCAACATGACAGGTAAAATCCTTTTCTTTATTTTTCATTTTCAAATAATTTAGTATTGATACTGGTGTCTACACCATTTTTTAGATTCCCCTGATTGCTTCCCGTGTCCCAGAGAGTTCTGGCCAAATCCAAAGAGAGATGCTTGTTTCCCAAAACCTGTGGAGTTTCTTTCCTTCGATGAAGTTCTGTCAATCATCCTGACTGTAGTGTCAATCAGTGGAGCCTTTCTGGCCATTATTACAGCAGTAATTTTCTTCCATCACAGAACAACTCCAATTGTCAGAGCCAACAACTCTGAGCTGAGCTTCCTGCTGCTCTTCTCTCTGACTCTGTGTTTCTTATGTTCATTAACTTTCATTGGAGCCCCCTCTGAGTGGTCCTGCATGCTGCGGCACACAGCTTTTGGCATCACATTTGTTCTCTGTATCTCCTGTGTTCTTGGCAAAACTATAGTGGTTCTAATGGCCTTTAAAGCTACACTTCCTGGTAGTAATGCTATGAAATGGTTTGGTCCTCCACAGCAAAGAATGACTGTATTGAGTCTCACTTTAATTCAAGTTATAATATGTATCATTTGGTTGGTTGTGAGTCCTCCCTTCCCAGTGAAAAATCTGACCACCTACAAGGAGAAGATCATCCTGGAATGTGCGTTAGGCTCTGCTGTTGGTTTCTGGGCTGTGCTCGGCTACATCGGCCTGCTGGCTGTGTTTTGCTTTGTGTTAGCTGTTCTAGCTCGGAAACTACCTGATAATTTCAACGAAGCCAAGATGATAACCTTCAGCATGTTGATATTCTGTGCAGTCTGGATCACCTTCATCCCAGCTTATGTCAACTCTCCTGGGAAATTTACTGTGGCTGTGGAGATATTTGCTATTCTGGCCTCCAGTTTTGGACTGATACTGTGTATATTTGCTCCAAAGTGTTTCATCATTTTGTTTCAACCAGAAAAGAACACTAAGAAATATTTGATGAACAAAAACTAAAGCCAAAATCATGTATGTAACATGAGTTTGTATCAGTTACAGTGAATTCTTGCATTTTTTTGTCAGAAATCTTTGTATATGTTCTATAAATATATTTCTGGGAACATTTATGTTTTTATCCTTCATTTATTTTTGTATTTGACATACATTTAGACTACATATGTTAAATCAGAGAACAGGCTTGAGATTTAACAAAATTTACACAATGCTTAATATTCTTTAAATGCATTGATTTAATGTTTTATTGGATTACATAAATAAAGGGTTTAAAGTAAATAATGTATATTCATGTTTGGATTTAGCACATCTTTCTTCTGCTACAGAATCATGACGCATGAACACATTAATAGCATAAAACTCAAATAAAATTCAACGACTGCTCTGTTTTTAGACACATTAAATGTTATTGGTTATATGTCTGAGTGAACACCACATGTAAGTGCCACAAATCAAACTTGCATTAAAACTCCCCATGAGCTGGCAATTTTGGAACCTCAAACATAAGATGTCATGAGTAATTTGTCTTTTCAGGATTAATAGACATACAAATACAATTTATGTTACAATCTGATGGTGATGATGATGAGAATTAAAGCAGGAAACCATTTCTGAACTGCCAGTGCTGTCTTGTAAATCACATCCATCCATATTCTTCCGCTTATCTGGGGTCGGGTCATGGGGGTAGCAGCTTCAGAAGGGAGGCCCAGACTTCCCTCTCCCCAGCCACTTCCACCAGCTCCTCCGGAGGAATCCCAAGGCGTTCCCAGGCCAGCCGAGAAACATAGTCCCTCCAGCGTTTCCTGGGTCTTCCCCGGGGCCTCGTCCTGGTGGGACGTGCCTAGAACACCTCACCAGGGAGGCGTCCAGGAGGCATCTTGACCAGATGCCCGAGCCACCTCAACTGGCCCCTCTCGATGTGAAGGAGCAGCGGCTCTACTCTGAGTCCCTCCCGGATGACTGAGCTTCTCACCCTATCTCTAAGGGAGAGCCCAGACACCCTACGGAGAAAACGCATTTCGGCCGCTTGTATCCGCAATCTCGTTCTTTCGGTCATGACCCAA
The DNA here is from genome assembly GCF_019740435.1 of Gambusia affinis. Classification (NCBI taxonomy): domain Eukaryota; kingdom Metazoa; phylum Chordata; class Actinopteri; order Cyprinodontiformes; family Poeciliidae; genus Gambusia; species Gambusia affinis. Next base: position 24,482,819 of record NC_057873.1, read on the forward strand.
AGCTCATGACCATAGATGAGGGTGGGAACGTGGATCGACCAGTAAATCGAGAGCTTGGCTTTTTGGCTCAGCTGTCTCTTCACCACAACGGACCGGTACAGCGCCCACATGACAGCAGACGCTGCGCCAAGCCGCCTGTCGATCTCCTGCTCCCTTCTTCCCCCATTCGTGAACAAGATCCCGAGATACTTGAACTCCTCCACTTGGGGCAGGACACCCCCCCTGACCCAGAGAAGGCACTCTACCCTTTTCTGGCTCGAGATCATGGCCTCAGATTTGGAGGCACTGATCCTCATCCCAGCTGCTTCACACTCGGCTGCGAACCGCTCCAGCGAGAGCTGCAGATCACGTCCCGATGAAGCCAAAAAGACCACATCATCCACAAAAAGCAGAAATGCAATCCTAAGGCCACCAAAACGGATCCTCTCAACACCCTGGCTGCGCCTAGAAATTCTGTCCATGAAAGTAATGAACAGAATCGGTGACAAAGGGCAGCCCTGGCGGAGTCCAACTCTCACCGGAAACGTGCCCGACTTACTGCCGGCAATGCGGACCAGACTCTGACACCGGTCATACAGGGATCTGACAGACCGTATCATAGGGTGACCAAACGTCCGTATTTCCCGGGACATGTCCGTATTTCACGTCCTGTCCCGGGCGTCCCGGGATATTTTTAGAAAGTGAGGAAATATCCTGTTTTTTGCAGGACCCGGTCCAACGTGTCGTGGTTTCTCCTCCCCCCCCGGTCTAACGTGTCATGGTTTCTCCACCCCCCTCCACCCCCGCCCCGCTGAAAGGTGTCCCGGTTTTCCCAAATGAAAATATGGTCACCCTACCGTATCAAGGAGCCCGGTACCCCATGCTCCCGGAGAAACCCCCACAAGGAGAAAACTGTTAGCCCAAAACATTCAACTGTGTCCCCCGAGGGACACGGTTGAACGCCTTCTCCAAGTCCACAAAACACATGTAGACCGGTTGGGCAAACTCCCATGCACCCTCCAGGAGCCTGCTGAGGGTGTAGAGCTGGTCCAGTGTTCCACGACCAGGACGAAAACCACACTGCTCTTCCTGAATCCGAGGTTTGACTATCTGACAGACCCTCCTCTTCAGAACCCCTGAATAGACCTTGCCAGGGAGGCTGTAATTGGAGCACACCCTCCGGTCCCCCTTTTTGAACAGGGGGACCACCACCCCGGTCTGCCAATCCAGGTGAACTGCCCCCAATGTCCATGTAATATTGCAGAGTCGCGTCAACCAACACAACCCTACAACATCCAGAGCCTTAAGGAACTCTGGGCGGATCTCATCCACCCCCGGGGCCCACAGCTCAGCTGAGCCGCCTCGACAATGGAGGCATGGAACATGGTCCACTCAGACTCCATGTTCCCCCGGGACGTGTTCGAAGTTCTGCCGGAGATGGGAGTTAAAGCTCCGTCTCACAGGGGATTCCTCCAGACATTGCCAGAAGACCCTCACAACACGTTTGGGCCTGCCAGGTCTGACCGGCATCCTCCCCCACCAGTGGAGCCAACTCACCACCAGGTAGTGGTCAATGGACAGCTCCGCACCTCTCTTCACCCAAGTGTCCAAGACATACGGCCGCAGATCTGATGAAACGATGACAAAGTCAATCATAAACTGCGGCCTAGGTTGTCCTGATGCCAAGTGTACGTATGGACATCCTTATGCTTGAACATGGTGTTCACGGATCGTTATGGCCAATCTATGACGAGCACAGAAGTCCAACAACAGAACACCACTCGAGTTCAGATCGGGGGGCCGTTCCTCCCAACCACGCCCCTCCAGGTCTCACTGTCATTGCCCACGTGAGCGTTGAAGTCCCCCAGCAGAACAAGGGTGTCCCTAGGTGGAGCACTCTCCAGTACCCCCTCTAGGGACTCCAAAAAGGGTGGGTAATCTGAGCTGTCGTTTGGCCCATAAGCACAAACGACAGTCAAGACCCGTCCCCCCACCCGTAGGCAGAGGGAGGCTACCTTCTCGTTCACTGGGGTAAACCCCAACGTACAAGCACTGAGATGGGGAGCAACAAGTATGCCCACTCCTGCCTGACGCCTCTCACCGTGGGCAACTCCAGGGTGGAAGCATGTCCAGCCCCTCTCAAGGAGACTGGTTCCAGAACCAGAGCCATGCGTCGAGGTGAGACGGACTATTTCTAGCCGGAACCTCTCAGTCTCACACACTAGCTCCAGCTCCTTCCCCACCAGAGAGGTGACATTCCACGTCCCAAGAGCTTCCGCAACAGAGGATCAGACCGCCTGGGTCCACCGCCGCCACCCAACACACAATGCACCCGACCCCTTTGGCCCCTCTCACGGATGGTGGGCCCATGGGAGGGGCGGCCCATGTTTCCTCTTTGGGCTGAGCCCGGCTGGGCTCCATGGGAAAAAACCCAGCCACCAGACGCTCACCATCGTGCCGCCCATCCTGGACTGGCCCAGAATGGAGCCCCGGTAACCCTCGTCCGGGTAAGGGAACACGAAGTCCAATGTTTTTAATCATCATCTTGTAAATCCCCATAAATAATTTTATACAGGCAAAAATATAAGTGAAATAAATTTATTATTTATTTATAAATATAGAAAAGCTAAAACAAAATTATTTCAAAATTCTTCCAATAACTTTCATTTGACAATTCATAAACTAACATATTATGATGACAGCAGAATAACAGATCAACACGGATCATCCTAAATATTTCATTTTGTGATAAATAATTATTAAATATTAATAATTCATTTTGAGGAGAACAAAACAAAAAAAATCACATGCTATTTTCTGTTCTTTCCTCACATTTTCTTCATGACTGTGAGGGACATTTTAATTTTTATTCATTAAATGTTTCTTAGTGTTCTTTTCTGGCTGAAACAAAATGATGAAACACTTTGGAGCAAATATACACAGTATCAGTCCAAAACTGGAGGCCAGAATAGCAAATATCTCCACAGCCACAGTAAATTTCCCAGGAGAGCTGACATAAGCTGGGATGAAGGTGATCCAGACTGCACAGAATATCAACATACTGAAGGTTATCATCTTGGCTTCGTTGAAATTATCAGGTAGTTTCCGAGCTAGAACAGCTAACACAAAGCAAAACACAGCCAGCAGGCCGATGTAGCCGAGCACAGCCCAGAAACCAACAGCAGAGCCTAACGCACATTCCAGAATGATCTTCTCCTTGTAGGTGGTCAGATTTTTCACTGGGAAGGGAGGACTCACAACCAACCAAATGATACATATAATAACCTGAATTAAAGTGAGACTCAATACAGTCATTCTTTGTTGTGGAGGTCCAAACCATTTCATAGCATTACTACCAGGAAGTGTAGCTTTAAAGGCCATTAGAACCACTATAGTTTTGCCAAGAACACAGGAGATACAGAGAACAAATGTGATGCCAAACGCTGTGTGCCGCAGCATGCAGGACCACTCAGAGGGGGCTCCAATGAAAGTTAATGAACATAAGAAACACAGAATCAGAGACAAGAGCAGCAGGAAACTCAGCTCAGAGTTGTTGGCTCTGACAATTGGAGTTGTTCTGTGATGGAAGAAAATCACTGTAGTGATGACGGCCAGAAAGGCTCCACCAACAGAAAATACAGCCAGGATGATTGACAGGACTTCATCGAAGGAAAGAAACTCCACAGGTTTGTGGAAACAAGCATCTTTCTTTGAATTAGGCCAGAACTCTTTGGGACACGGGAAGCAATCAGGAGAATCTAGACACAAAATTAAAGAAAACATTCTGAATATAAAATGTGAATGTCAAGGAATTTGTATGTTAAACACATTAGATTTTACCTGTCATATTACTGATCTCTCCTTCAGGACATGGTATACAGTCATAGCAGCAGATTGGTTTTCCTTTCTGCAACACTTTACGAGTTCCTGGAGGACAACTCTCTGAACAAACTGACACTGGAACCTGAAACAGAGACAACATCTTGAAGTCTGCAAACAGTTTTGACAAACCATTTGTTCTGTGAAGTCTTTAGGTTTATTACTTGTGTCCCTCCATCCAACCAGGTTAAGTTTCTGTTGATACGAAACTCTTGGCCCTTTGGCAGTGAAGCATCATAATATCCCACTGTCACCAGTTCAATAACTTCACTCTCACTTTTCTGCCAGTTTACAAGTTCATAAAAAGCCACAGGATCTCCATTAGCATCAAATGAGACATGGTAGCCATTTTTGGAGAAGTTCACTTCCTTTAATTCTTTAAGAACCTTTAAGTTAAGAAAAGAGACAGAAACTGAAATGGTTTCTGAAAATAAATCTCTCTCTCATTGTTTATGAAAACTGGTAAATGTGCAAAATTCTGACCTGTTTGGGTTCCAGTCTGACATGTTTGTCACATTGCAATAATCCATTTGTTTTGTTACACACTGCATTCTGGATGGCATGTGCTACAGCATAAACAGCTTTGTACACCATGTTAGTGATTCTTAACTGAGATGTTTCTGTGTACGGACTTTTTAGGGTGTTGAGATCTGCGGTTCCATCACATGCTCTCTTGTCTGGGAAAGCTAGAAAATATATTAATATGTTGTATTTATTAGACAACATTTAAATATGGAAGCATTAAGAATTGCAAAGAAGTAAATTTGTTTCAAAACATGATACTTTGGAGTCATACTGTTTTCAGTTACATAGAGAAACTTTAAAAATCCTTTTGCATTTAGAATAATGTTTGTTTTTTTTAAATACCAATTTTTTTAAAATCTCACTTTCTGTCAAACTGCAGTTGAACGCATCTTCCCAGAACTTTGTCAGCAGTGGGGAAGCAGCCGCCTCAGATGGAGAGAGACCCAGGAGAAAATCTTTCAGACCTGGGATGACAGATTGCTGAATGGCAACTCCGATGGCTCCCGCACAGAAACTGAATCTCATCAGATTCGGGTCAGTTATCCAGGCTTCGCTTGCGATCCACTGACGAGGTGGAGGAGGATCTCGAACCAGTTCCTCCAACAAGACTTTCATTTCTCCAATAGCTGTAAACGCTACAACTACCACTGCTGTTGAACTGAAAAGACATACAAATGCAAATCTTTAACTAATCCATGTAAAAATGTTAGTATATAAGACAAGTAAACATTGTTGAATTTCTTTGCATGTAGATGCAAAGCTTTACATAACAAAGTAATCTCCAGTAGTACCATAATATGATAAAAGCACAGACAAAAGTAAATCAATATACAAACCTACGGATAACATCTGCAACTCTTTGGATCTTGTTCTGTGGGTCGGTTCTGAAGAAGGACTCAATGTACTCCACACAGATCCCCTCTCTCAGTGCTGCCTCAAGAAAGGAGGCCATGCCATTATTTCCATAATCTGAGTCTGAGTGTACAACACCGATCCAAGACCAACCAAAGTATTTCACCAGTTTGGCCAGTGCATCAGCCTGGTAATGGTCACTGGGAATTGTTCTGAAAAAAGTTGGGAACTGTTGTTTGTCTGAAAGGCAGGCACAAGTGGCAAAGTAGCTCACCTACAGTAAAAATCCGTTATCAATACAAGAACATTTCATAATTGCAGTTTTCAATAAATTCAGAGAGCTCACCAGAGGGATGTTGAAGGACCCAACAATGCTGGACATGCTGATGGATGGAGTGGATGAAGAGTCTCCCACAGCAGCCACCACCACTCCAGACTGAGAACAGTTTTCTCCTTTGTAAAACACGGGGTCCTGACGGTTTGTTAGTTGAAATGCGATGTGCACTGCCACAGGCACCGAGACACAAGAATCGTAGATCTGATATCCAAGTTTGATGCCGGGCAGCAGCTCTGTGCTGTTGTTAATCTCTTCAATGGCAAAGACCATTGCATGAGAGAAGCGCAAACTCCTGACATTCAAGCTGAACAAAATCAAACAGGAAATTGCTGATGTTTACATTAAACTGAAAAAAAGTCTCGTAAATTCAAAACACACTGATCGTGTAACAAACAGTTGTAAGTAATTGTGTCAATGAATCAAAATGGTCTCTGTTGTATTTCAAATTGAAAATAATCTGAAGAATTGAAAATATTTAGATTGAAATGTTTATGTCAAATATGAGACCAAATTTGTAAAGAAATAGAAATCTAATATTTCTTCCACCCACCATCTCAGCAAACATGCATCATACATTTAATGTTTTCAGTCTCTCACTGCTACTAACCTGCCAGTGCACCTCGGAGGCTCGGGCTTGAAGGTGTAATTATAAATCATTGTGTTATGCTGGTAATGAATTGAGAAAACACCTCCAATAAGAAAGTCTCCACCCTGTGAGAATTCAGGTGAGCGAGTGGCTCCCTGCAGTGAACATTTCAAAGATGAATCGTCAGTCGAGACGTCAACCCCGGCAGGGTCAAACTTTTCATTTAAGCCATTCACAGCACTGCTAAGGCCAACCACTGAACTCAGCTCCAATAAACTCAATCCGAATCTCAAGATGATAAAAACAGTCCAAATCTCCATCCCTCAAGGTTCTGTTTTTGAGAGTAACTCTGTTTTTCCTGGCTTTATAAACCTCCCTCATTGTACGTCACATGTTCCTTCATCCCACATAGGACACTGTCGACATGGGATTTAGTTCTACATATTTCCTCCCTACATCTTATTATCTTTGAAAACAGTCTTGTTCTCAAGAAACCTTTTCATTTTTTGACATTTTATGAAAACAGAGCCATGTCTGTGTGGCATTTTGGGTCGTAATAGTGAGACAACACGGGAAACAATAAACTATAGCAAACGGCAAACGTTCTCCATCACTTAGGGTGAACCCATCGCAAAGTGACATCGACAGGAGTGACAACAGTTGAAACATTTTCCACTTCCTTGTGTTGCGTCATTAACCCAGAATGTTTTCAGTTCAAAATTTCACATGCTCGACTTTCGCCGTTCGCTTGGCTGGAGGAGGGAAAGTGATTTTCGCCTCATCGCTCAAGTTCCATACAAAATGAACCAAGAGGCAGCGACGCCCATGAGATCATTGTATTTTAATTGTTGTGGATATGTAGACCTTTTCTTTGTGGATATGTAGACCTTTGTTGGCCTTAGGGGAACATCTCATGAATAAAAAGAATAGAAAACCGTTCCTGGTGGTATGCAAAGAAAGAATACCTACCAAACTTGCCAAACTTTTAAACTTCACCTTTAGTGAAGTACTAAAAGGTTATAAAGGTTATAGAAAGCTTAGTCAAGGAAAACCTTCATCCTGCAAGCAGATTTACGATTTAGCAAAACATAAACAAAATACCAACAGACACATAATCACAATCATGAAAAAGACATACTTACAAATGTAACCAATATATAGGAAAAGCCAGATCTGCACCTCTCTGCTTAGGCTGCTGCTCCACAAACTGATGTCAAATTTGACAAAAGATAACGGATGGATTTGTGGTTGTGATTTTTGTATGTTTTGTACTCTTCTGGAACAGCAAAGATTTGTGCAGCAAATTATATTTGCTTTGGAGACTTTTGTTGATTTGTGTCCATATGTTCACAAGATGATTTATACATCTATATCTGTTCTGGCTGATTGTCCTAATAATCTGTCACTATCCACATCAGAAGGATTCATTGCACCAATATGGGAATGCTGTTTTTTTTTAAGACATGCAGAGTTGTGGTAAATGCTGTAATAAGTGTCTTGGGTCATGTAGGGTTGATGGCAGCCATTTTCTGTTTACAGCATGACCGTTTACGAAAATGCAAAATCGAGAGAAGCGTCAGCTTCAGCGGACCACTGTCAATGGGAATATCACGTTATGGATTAGGAAGGGCCAAAATCATTTGCAGGGACTACAGCAGACGTCAGCCTTGGATCGTGGAGGCAGTGGAGTTTTGGGAGCGATCCCACACATGAGCCGGTTGTACCTGAAGCGACATCCTCCTGCTCTAAGTCAGCAGCAGGGGGCAGTGTCGGCTCGTCGGTACATTGATGGGGTGACCCCGCCTCTGGGAACAGCAGCTGTCAAACCTCTGACGAAGACAAAAGAAGAGAATGTAATGATTGACGAATCATAGCAAAAGTAACCTTAAGGCTTCATTGCAATAGACACAATGAGTTTATTGGGAAATCAAGAGAAATAGCTTAGCATTTAGTTTTCCCATATAATCCACCATGTTTTCGAGTTTTTTATGTTTGGATTTGCTATAGTCCAACACAGTAGTTACAGATATAATCTATTGAACTGGGTGACAATCAAATTACTTACATCATTCACAGTGTCTACTGGTACAACAGCAGTTTTCCCACTTTGATTGAGCTTATTTTTTATGTATGAACAATATTTCCACAGTTTCAACCTGTGTGCTTTCTTTTTACAAAAAATGTAAGTTTTGTTTTTCCTCAAACTTAGTTGTGAACTTTAACCAAAGATAAAGTTCATAAATACCTTTATCTTTTCCAATGATCTTTTTTTTCATAATACGTACAATGCTAAATTAAACGTAAACTAAGATGAATGTAGGTTATCTTAAACATGACTTCAGATAAGTAGGTAGATGTGAACCCACCCTCTTTCCAACTCGTGACATGATGTAGGCGCTTAGAAAACTTTAAAACAACATTTTCACCCGTCTGAAGGAGCCTGAGGAGCGGAGATGTGGACTTTTCTTGTAGATCCGAGATTCGTAGTCAGCTTGTTGGAGCTGATGTCACTGGTTCTGCTGGGTGGGTTTGTAAATGTTCTGAAACAGAAGACGGAGCCTGCAGAGGCTTTTAATGGTGCTGGAGTCGGCACTGAGGCTTCACCCATCAGGTGTACTCTGCTGGGTACGCCTCGTTCACCTGCGTTCTCAAAGGACGGGGACTTTCTCATCGGAGGGGTTTCCTCTATTCATTACCAACTTTACGCAGTGATTTATAATTACACCACCAAGCCTGAGCCTCCGAGATGCACAGGGAGGTTAGTAAGAAGGAGAGGTGGAAGATGATAATACGTGTTTGTCTTATGATTTCTGCAAAGTTTGCCTTCACATTCTTGGTGTTACAATAGCGTGTTGGTATTGAGACATACTCCTGTCATCAACACGTTTTATCGTTAAATTATTTTAGAATGACAAAATCTAATTTCAATATAACTCTAAAATATAAATCTTTAAAACTTATTTAACAGGTGATAATACAGTAAATGTTGCTGAATAGATTTATTTTCGTGAACATGTGAATTGCATAATGTTATGTTATTCACATAATATTATGTACATGCAGAACAATTTAATGTTCTAAATGTCCAAATGTCTTTTGAATTTCTTGAGCCCTTTATAGAGTTTTTGTATGACCGTTACAACTCAATGATTTTCTTCAGTTTCAATGCTCGGGGGCTGCGTTTCTTCCGCACAATGATCTTTGCCATTGAGGAGATAAACAACAGCACAGAGCTGCTGCCCGGCATCAAACTGGGATATCGTCTCTATGATTCCTGCGTCTCGGTTCCTGTCTCGGTGCATGTTGCTTTTCAGCTGTCAAACGGTCAGGACCCTGTGGTTTACACAGGAGATAATTGTTCTCAGTCTGGAGTGGTGGTGGCTGCTGTGGGAGACTCTGGATCCTCTCCATCCATCAGCATGTCACACATCATGGGGCCCTTCAACATTCCTCTGGTAAGTAGTTTAAATCCTAAATCTTAAAAATGTATAAACTTAGTTGACCTGTTCTAATAGGAAGTTTCTTTTTTCCTTTCTTGACTATAGGTGAGCCACTTTGCCACTTGTGCCTGCCTTTCAGACAAACAACAGTTCCCGACTTTTTTCAGAACGATTCCCAGTGACCATTACCAAGCTGACGCTCTGGCCAAACTGGTGAAACACTTTGGATGGACGTGGATAGGAGTCGTCCATTCTGACTCAGATTATGGAAATAATGGCATGGCGTCTTTCCTAGAAGCTGCACTGAGAGAGGGGATCTGTGTGGAGTACATTGAATCCTTTTATAGAACCAACCAACAGAGCAAGATCAGAAGAGTTGCAGACGTTATCCGTAGGTTTGTACATTGATTTATTTTTTTCTTGTCAATTTTATATTTTGAATATAATTTTAAAGATTACCTCAGTCTGAGCACTAAACACTTGGCTCTGTCTTTTCAGTTCAACAGCAGTGGTAGTTGTAGCGTTTACAGCTATTGGAGAAATGAAAGTCTTGTTGGAGGAACTGGTTCGAGATCCTCCTCCACCTCGTCAGTGGATCGCAAGCGAAGCCTGGATAACCGACTCAAACCTGATGAGATTTAGTTTCTGTGCGGGAGCCATCGGAGTTGCCATTCAGAAATCTGTCATCCCAGGTCTGAGAGACTTCCTGCTGGATCTCTCTCCATCTGAAGTGGCTGCTTCCCCAATGCTGACTGAGTTCTGGGAGGATGCATTCAACTGCAGCTTGACAGAAAGTGAGAAGGTTTTCTTTATTTAGCCAAAAATGTGAAAGACAAATAACCATCTTTCATTATCAATACAAATGAATCTGTTCCTTTTTAGGTGTTCTTTTTGTATTAAATGGGATTCAAAAAACTCAAAAACAAAGATATGTTTATAAATGTAGAATGACATTGAAAACATTCTGTAGCATCTCACCAAAGTAGAAGTTTTGTTAATTTACTATGTTCCCTTTTATAAAAACCCCAGATGTGATTTTTTTTTTATTCCATGTATTTTATTTAATATTATTTTATAAGGAATATATTACCCTTTTTAGATTTTTAAGCAGGAATTTGTAGGGCAGACAATTTGCAAGAAACCATGCTGTTTTTTTTTTCTTTTACTTTTTGTTTAGTTTGGAGTTTAGTGAAACGTGAAATACAATAGTCATGTATTTACATATGAATCTGTAATGGGATTTTACTTTTTTTTATTCTATTTTAACAATTACCATGACAGTCCATTGATCTCTTATTTGTTTGTCTCCAGCTGCTGATCCAAACAAGAGAGTGTGTGATGGAACTGAAGATCTAAAAACCCTTAAGAGTCCGTACACTGAAACGTCTCAGTTAAGAATTTCTAACATGATGTACAAGGCTGTTTATGCAATAGGGCATGCTATTCACAATGCATTGTGTGAAGAAAAAAATGCAACTGTTCGATGTGACAAACACATTGGACTGGAGCCCAAACAGGTCAGTATTTAGAATTTTAACGAGCCATTAGACTGGTAACTTTATGTAAAATTAATTTAATTGAGAAATTGTATTCCCATGATGTCCTTTTTTCATTTGAAGGTTTTTATTGAATTACAAAACGTAAACTTCTCAAAGAATGGTTATCATGTCTCATTTGATGCTAATGGAGATCCTGTGGCGTTTTATGAGCTGGTAAACTGGCAGAAAAGTGAGAGTGGAGTTATTGAACTGGTAACAGTGGGATATTATGATGCTTCACTGCCAAGAGGCCAGGAGTTTCATATCAACAGAAACATAACATGGCTGGATGGTGGAACACAAGTAAGGAAGGAACAACAATGTAGAAAATGAACTTTTGTCAAAACCCTTTCTAAAATACTATTTCCTTTCTATCTATTTCTGTTTCAGGTTCCAGTGTCAGTTTGTTCAGAGAGTTGTCCTCCAGGAACTCGCAAAGTGTTGCAGAAAGGAAAACCAATCTGCTGCTATGACTGTATACCATGTCCTGAAGGAGAGATCAGCAACATAACAGGTTATTGTAATGTTTTTATGCAAACCTGTATCCTCAACAGTAAAGAACGAAAAGCTGTTTTCTAATTTTATTTTCAGATTCTCCTGATTGCATTCCATGTCCAGGAGAGTTCTGGCCAAATCCAAAGAGAGATGCTTGTTTCCCAAAACCTGTGGAGTTCCTTTCCTTCGATGAAGTCCTGTCAATCATCTTGGCTGTATTTTCTGTTGGTGGAGCCTTTCTGGCCATTATTACAGGAATGCTTTTCTACCATCACAGAACAACTCCAATTGTCAGAGCCAACAACTCTGAGCTGAGCTTCCTGCTGCTCTTCTCTCTGACTCTGTGTTTCTTATGTTCATTAACTTTCATTGGAGCCCCCTCTGAGTGGTCCTGCATGCTGCGGCACACAGCTTTTGGCATCACATTTGTTCTCTGTATCTCCTGTGTTCTTGGCAAAACTATAGTGGTTCTAATGGCCTTTAAAGCTACACTTCCTGGTAGTAATGCTATGAAATGGTTTGGTCCTCCACAGCAAAGAATGACTGTATTGAGTCTCACTTTAATTCAGGTTATAATATGTATCATTTGGTTGGTTGTGAGTCCTCCCTTCCCAGTGAAAAATCTGACCACCTACAAGGAGAAGATCATCCTGGAATGTGCGTTAGGCTCTGCTGTTGGTTTCTGGGCTGTGCTCGGCTACATCGGCCTGCTGGCTGTGTTTTGCTTTGTGTTAGCTGTTCTAGCTCGGAAACTACCTGATAATTTCAACGAAGCCAAGATGATAACCTTCAGCATGTTGATATTCTGTGCAGTCTGGATCACCTTCATCCCAGCTTACGTCAGCTCTCCTGGGAAATTTACTGTGGCTGTGGAGATATTTGCTATTCTGGCCTCCAGTTTTGGACTGATACTGTGTATATTTGCTCCAAAGTGTTTCATCATTTTGTTTCAACCAGAGAAAAACACTAAGAAATATTTAATGAACAAACAGTGATGTTATGTTATTAGGAGAATGGTCTCTAAATCTCAAAATAAGTAGATGATTTTTGAAGTGTTATTTTTGAAACATTTATTACAACTTATAACTGTGATGTGACTTGACTCTGACAAAACATATTTATGCCCTTTATTTGGGTTAGATATTTGGGTTATTTCTTTGAAATAAGAACAGTTTTATATGCCCATAAATCCCCTGACATTTTTTTATCATACATCAGCCATTTGATATAAGGATAAGTGCAGGTAAAGGAAAATTACCAAATCAACCAAAGTAAACCAAATCAAGTTAATTAAAGCCTTGGTTCTTTCTGTCGTTTCCCACAACATTGAGGACGTCATCACTTGCTCCTGCAAACCAAATATTACCCTAAGAAAACGATTATCAATGTTAATGTTGAGTGACATGGAGAAATAAAATTGGCATAAATAAAAGATAAAAGCTGTTCTAAGTATATGAAAACCATAACATTTTAATAACACCATCTTTGTGATAAAATAAGTCTTTATTGTTATTGTGTCAACATACAATGAAACTGGTCATTGCATAGTAATAAACCATAAATGATCAATGATAAGCAATACCAAAAGAGTATGTGAGCACTGACTTTTTCCTGTACCAAACAAAGCAAGTAGATCCTCACTGGCATGAAAATGACTTCAACGTTCCTAATTTCATGCACGTAAATAAAAGATAAAAAGATTAAAATAAGAGACTATGCATTCTTATAAATATGACAAAAATAAAACATAAAAAATAAAACACTTAAACATATAAAAATTATAACATTAAGAAATACACAGGACTGCATCTGACCTTGAACTTATGCATAAATCCATGTAAATTAGATTAAATGGATTTATTTATACTTAAATTAATTCTACAAAGTCTTTGATGAGACTTCAGCTGACATTGAACTACAAATCTTTTAGCTAAACAGACTATGTTCTCCAGATTGCTAAAAATTCCTTTGAAGATGAATGTTGCTCTTTCAGGAAGGCATTTTCTTTTCCTGCTAAGATTGAAACTCTCTATATTTGCTCCAGCCAGATTCATTTCCGTTAGCTACTCCGTTCTGAGCAGCGCTAGTATGACTTATCTCGCCATAACGAGGAATGTTTTCGTTTTGAATAAATAGCATTTATCATCTTAGCGAGAAACTGCTCCTGAATTTATTTCCAAGCACTGGATGACAGCATTTAAACATGCCATCAGCTATCAGAAAGCTCCATGTTTTTATGAGTTTAATCTTGAGCAGCGTCAGGATTGCAAACAGCTCTTTTCTCTGAAGATCAGGCACGCGATGAGGAAGCAAAGACTGGTGCATCTCTGGTCAACCTGTTGGAGTTTTAGTGTTGTGCTCATCAGGTGTGAAACTCCAGAACAAAAGACGTGTATTTTGATTCCGTGTTTAGAATATTCATGTAATTAAATTAATGTGTGGATATTTGTTTGCATCTTTTGATTGCACTACATTCACCCAAAAGGTTTGCACATGAAAAAAAGAAGAAATAAATAAAGTGCCACAATATATTTTTATTTGTATGTATAACAACTAATCAGCTAATCTAAATAGTTTTCATCATGTTTGGCCAGCAGTGAATTTCTATAAGACAGAATTATGTCGAGTCCAAAACAACCAAAACTTCCCGGTTCTCCATTGCTGAGCAACTCTGCATAGAGATGTTAGTCACGATAGTGAGCAACAGACAGTAATGGAGATGTTCACAGCTGGGGTGGAACCAAATCAGACAGGTTTGAGTGAGACTTGACCGTGGAGAGGCTTCTTTTAAAAGTTACTCATGACATTGCAAAAGTGCAACAAAAAAAAAAAATCACTGAAGAAAATAGTAAGCACTGCCGGACTGAATTAAATAACTTGGAACACATATAAAGATTGAAATCTCTTGCTAAAATAGAATTGAATATTTATTGCATGTATGTATGTACAAAAAGAAGCATTTGATCAGACCAATGCACTCATAAAATGTGGGTAAAAGTGACCACAATGATACTATATGAAGTTGCGTAGTTGCTAAAATCTACCCATAAAATGCCTGAAAATAAAATGGACACATAAATTCTAGTGAATCTAAAAAGACAAACTTAGGTGATAAATAAATTACACTGATATTGAGATCAATTGAAAACTGTTCCAAATTATACTTCCAAGTCAAAAATTTCTAGAACACCTGCAAGGCGTTTGCAGTGTTTAGGAATTCAATTGATAATACTCTTCTGTAATTTCGCTGCTATTCTTTAGATAATTTACCATCAGTTGTTTTTCAAATATTTTTTTGGTGTTCTTTTCTGGCTGAAACAAAATGATGAAACACTTTGGAGCAAATATACACAGTATCAGTCCAAAACTGGAGGCCAGAATAGCAAATATCTCCACAGCCACAGTAAATTTCCCAGGAGAGCTGACATAAGCTGGGATGAAGGTGATCCAGACTGCACAGAATATCAACATGCTGAAGGTTATCATCTTGGCTTCGTTGAAATTATCAGGTAGTTTCCGAGCTAGAACAGCTAACACAAAGCAAAACACAGCCAGCAGGCCGATGTAGCCGAGCACAGCCCAGAAACCAACAGCAGAGCCTAACGCACATTCCAGGATGATCTTCTCCTTGTAGGTGGTCAGATTTTTCACTGGGAAGGGAGGACTCACAACCAACCAAATGATACATATTATAACCTGAATAAATGTAAAAGATACTACAGTCAATCTTTGCTGTGGAGGACCAAACCATTTCATAGCATTACTACCAGGAAGTGTAGCTTTAAAGGCCATTAGAACCACTATAGTTTTGCCAAGAACGCAGGAGATACAGAGAACAAATGTGATGCCAAACGCTGTGTGCCGCAGCATGCAGGACCACTCAGAGGGGGCTCCAATGAAAGTTAATGAACATAAGAAACACAGAGTCAGAGAGAAGAGCAGCAGGAAACTCAGCTCAGAGTTGTTGGCTCTGACAATTGGAGTTGTTCTGTGATGGAAGAAAATTACGGCTGTTATGACGGCCAGAAAGGCTCCACTGATTGACACTACAGTCAGGATGATTGACAGAACGTCATCAAAGGAAAGAAACTCAACAGGTTTGTGGAAACAAGCATCTCTCTTTGGATTTGGCCAGAATTCTCTGGAGCATGGGAAGCAATCAGGGGAATCTAAAACAAACAAAAAATACAATTAGTTTTCTTATTACGCAAAATTCTAAGAATATGGATAACTTTCAAAACATATTTGACTTCACCTGTCATGTTGCTGATCTCTCCTTCAGGACATGGTATACAGTCATAGCAGCAGATTGGTTTTCCTTTCTGCAACACTTTGCGAGTTCCTGGAGGACAACTCTCTGAACAAACTGACACTGGAACCTGAAACAGAAATAGATAGAAAGGAAATAGTATTTTAGAAAGGGTTTTGACAAAAGTTCATTTTCTACATTGTTGTTCCTTCCTTACTTGTGTTCCACCATCCAGCCATGTTATGTTTCTGTTGATATGAAACTCCTGGCCTCTTGGCAGTGAAGCATCATAATATCCCACTGTCACCAGTTCAATAACTCCACTCTCACTTTTCTGCCAGTTTACAAGTTCATAAAAAGCCACAGGATCTCCATTAGCATCAAATGAGACATGATAACCGTTCTTGGAGAAGTTCACTTCCTTTAATTCTTTAAGAACCTTCAAATAAAAGGCAAAGAGATACTGTGAGCCAGTTTATTTTTTAGAGAGGACAAAAGAAGTTGCTAGTCTCTAATTGTTCATGAAAACAAATAAATATATTTTTGAAATATGAAATATATTTTTCTACATTTGTGGACGGACCTGTTTGGGCTCCATTCTGATATGGTCGTCATATTGAATTGATGTTCTTTTTTTCTGACACACTGCATTGTGAATGGCATGTGCTACAGCATAAACAGCCTTGTACACCATGTTAGAAACTCTTAACTGAGACGTTTCAGTGTACGGACTCTTAAGGGTTTTTAGATCTTCAGTTCCATCACACACTCTCTTGTTTGGATCAGCAGCTGGAGACAAACAGATACATTTGATTTTTAAACTACATTATTTAGCATTGTGTACTCTTTATGTTATCTTCAATTTAAAAAAAAACAGTAAATGTTTCTTAAATAGATTCATTCAGCCCTATTGATTTGACTCTGTAACTAGGCTACCTGCACATCTTTACAGATTGGATTTGGATAAAATATTGCTGTTACTAATCACAGTTAAATCAATGTAATTATCTACAAATCTACTAACTACTCACTTGTTGTGAGGCTGCAGTTGAATGCATCCTCCCAGAACTCAGTCAGCAGTGGGGAAGCAGCCACTTCAGATGGAGAGAGATCCAGGAGGAAATCTCTCAGACCTGGGATGACAGACTTCTGAATGGCAACTCCGATGGCTCCTTCACAGAAACTGAAGCTCATCAAGAGTGGATCTGTTACC
The DNA here is from genome assembly GCF_019740435.1 of Gambusia affinis. Taxonomy (NCBI): domain Eukaryota; kingdom Metazoa; phylum Chordata; class Actinopteri; order Cyprinodontiformes; family Poeciliidae; genus Gambusia; species Gambusia affinis. The sequence goes on from NC_057873.1 coordinate 24,499,912, forward strand.
CAAGATTCACTCCCGATCCACTGACGAGGTGGAGGAGGATCCCGAGCCAGTTCTTCTAGAAGGACTTTCATATCACCAGAGGCTGTAAATGCCACCACAACCATCGCTGTGGATCTGAACAGATGATAGAAAGTGTCAGGACAAACTAGCAGCACATAAGCAAATTTAACCCTTTCTACATATATTAGTGATACTAATTAAATGGAAACATTTCTTAAAAACAAAACAAACCAAAAAAATCTGGATTTTCATCAATAAAAAAAATCTGCAACATTTTTGTAAATTTATTCTAAAACAAAATGAAAAGCTAGGTCTACGAAAGCACAAACCTACGGATAACGTCTGCAACTCTTCTGATCTTGCTCTGTTGGTTGGTTCTAAAAAATGATTCAATGTACTCCACACAGATCCCCTCTCTCAGTGCAGCTTCAAGAAAAGAAGCCATGCCATTATTTCCATAATCTGAGTCAGAATGGACGGCTCCTATCCACGTCCATCCAAAGTGTTTCACCAATTTGGCCAGTGCGTCAGCTTGGTAATGGTCACTGGGAATCGTTCTGAAAAAAGTCGGGAACTGTTGTTTGTTTGAAAGGCAGGCACAAGTGGCAAAGTGGCTCACCTAAAGCAAAAACAAAAAGAAGGGAAATATTAGGAAGGGTACAATAAATTGATATGTTTGATCCTTTTAGACTGATCACCAGAGGAATGTTGAAGGGCCCCATGATGTGTGACATGCTGATGGATGGAGAGGATCCAGAGTCTCCCACAGCAGCCACCACCACTCCAGACTGAGAACAATTATCTCCTGTGTAAACCACAGGGTCCTGACCGTTTGACAGCTGAAAAGCAACATGCACCGAGACAGGAACCGAGACGCAGGAATCATAGAGACGATATCCCAGTTTGATGCCGGGCAGCAGCTCTGTGCTGTTGTTAATCTCCTCAATGGCAAAGATCATTGTGCGGAAGAAACGCAGCCCCCGAGCATTGAAACTGAAGAAATGGATCAGATGAAAGATGACATTTAATAAAACCTTTTAAAACTGTCTCATAAACATTGAAAGATATTAAGACTTGCAATAAAGAAAAAATGTAGCACACAAAAATCAAAGAAATTAATTTAATGTTGGGAGGCAATTAGTCCGTGCTATTATGTAATTTAGAGGTGTAACATAAATAAAGAATTTGGTGTTCAGTTAAATATTGTAACAAATTCTCAAAAGTCATATTGAATGTTAGGTGTTCAAGCAAAACAATGTATCAAACTTAAATATGAATTAAATTACATATGTGGCTTAAAAAGAAATAAGTACATTACCTTCATTATTTAATCAGAAGTCCAACATTAGATTAGCTAAAATGAATGAAAGTACACAATAACAATCACAATATAACAACGTAAGACTAAGATGGTGGCTGATTGTGAACTTAAAGCTTTATGAACTAAACCTATCTGAATATTTTCCCCCAGCATCACAGCAAACACAAATCACACGTATTATCATCTTCCACCTCTCCTTCTTACTAACCTCCCTGTGCATCTCGGAGGCTCAGGCTTGGTGGTGTAATTATAAATCACTGCGTAAAGTTGGTAATGAATAGAGGAAACCCCTCCGATGAGAAAGTCCCCGTCCTTTGAGAACGCAGGTGAACGAGGCGTACCCAGCAGAGTACACCTGATGGGTGAAGCCTCAGTGCCGACTCCAGGCTCAGTCCTCTGTGTCAGGACATTTACAAATCGAGCCAAGAGAACCAGTGACATCAGCTCCAGTAAAGTGACTAACAATCTCGGACCAATAACGAGGGTCCGCATTTCCATCCGCCGAGTTACGTTTGCTGTGTGTAAGTGTTGTTTTACAGGCTTATGAACGTCTGTGTCACGTCAGGTGTTCATTAGTCAGAGGGTGGATTCATCTAGGAGACTAAACTTCTTAATGACATGAATAGTCATGAATTAAAATAACACGTTTTTAATACTTAAAGCCTTTCCTGATCTTTTTTTGAACAACCAACAGAGGAAAAAAAACAATCCTGAAGTTGCAAATGCATTGACAAGTATCTGTTTCTTGGTAGCATATTTTATATTAAGCAAACCATTTAATTCACATTTTTGTTAGTTGTTTTTTTTATTATTTCTTTATCTCACGTTGCATTGCAACCTGCTCTCACAGGAAACCAATTCATACATTTACTGCCCATTTTTCTCTCAGGGTTTAGAGTGTGTGATTCACCAGAGAAACAACCAACAACCAAGTGACAAACAAAGTTATTTATTGACTGAGTCAATAATATAACATCAGCAGAACACACACAAACAGACAGAGTGTGATACATAGTTACTGGATATACGGGTGAGAAAAAACAGGAACAGAATTTCATCAACTTGCTAGACATATGTTACACATCAGTCGTTTCTAATCCACCTGAAAGCCCAACAATTATGGACAAACCTGAGGATAATGCAGCTCTTCATTTTGACATCAACACCAACTAAATCTGTTTTTATCATGTACTGTTCCATCAGTTTCGATCTTCTCCCAAATTAGCTGATTTTCGATTTTTACAACATTTAGAAGCTATTGCCAGGATTGCAGAAAAGTTTATTTATAACAACGTAATCACATGTTTTCATCACGCTTATTTTTTTAGTGAAACAATTACAAAGTAAACAATGACAATAAATGATTTGTCAAGTCTCGTCTCTAATTTAGTATGAACATGTGGTGTCCAAGTGACATTAAAGTACACTATTGCAATTAATCTGCATGTTGTCAGATAAAGCTTTGCAAAATTACAAAGATTTTATTTTGAAACACAATGATTATATGTTTTCATCACATATGATGATGTGATGAAAACATATGATTATGTTGTTATAAATAAATAAACTTTTATGCAATAAACTAAACTGAACTGGAGAAAAAAAAAAGTCAGATTGAAAGAATATTATTTTATTTTAGAAGCCAAAACAGAAAGCAGATTTCCCCCAGAAATGATCACAATATAATAATAGAACTGATTTATTGTCAATCTCAAGAAAATTCCAAAGTTAATTTATAGCAATGAGAACTATGATTGGCTTATTTAACAGCTAAAAATAATAGAAAACAAATTGCAAAGATTCAGAAGATAAAGTTTGTCTAATCTCCAATATGTGATAATTTTTCCCCCAAAATTACATGAACACATAGTTGTTCATAGCAGAGTAGTTTTTCAAGTTTTAGTATGTGTATTACCAGAAATGTTTGACAATCTACAATGGCAAAATGTATTTTACCAGAAATATGTTTTAGGGGAAAGGAAAAATAAAGTTTTTTTGGGGGGAAAGCAAAAAATATTAATGACAAAATCATATCAGTATAAGTGGAAAATGATTAAAAGGCTGCTGCATATTGTTATCTAATGTTAAACTATGAAAGTTTTTTTTTTATAAATACATCTGACCGCTTTAAAATGTTTAGGATTATTCATAATAAGCTTTTTTGTCACTTTGCTGCCAATCTTCTATCAATTGACCATCAATTCTTGTTCATTAAATGTTTTTTGGTGTTCTTTTCAGGCCGCAGCAAAATGATGAAACACTTTGGAGCAAATATACACAGTATCAGTCCAAAACTGGAGGCCAGAATAGCAAATATCTCCACAGCCACAGTAAATTTCCCAGGAGAGCTGACATAAGCTGGGATGAAGGTGATCCAGACTGCACAGAATATCAACATGCTGAAGGTTATCATCTTGGCTTCGTTGAAATTATCAGGTAGTTTCCGAGCTAGAACAGCTAACACAAAGCAAAACACAGCCAGCAGGCCGATGTAGCCGAGCACAGCCCAGAAACCAACAGCAGAGCCTAACGCACATTCCAGGATGATCTTCTCCTTGTAGGTGGTCAGATTTTTCACTGGGAAGGGAGGACTCACAACCAACCAAATGATACATATAACAACCTGAAGAAAGGTGATAGACACAACAGTCATTCTTTGTTGTGGAGGACCAAACCATTTCATAGCATTACTACCAGGAAGTGTAGCTTTAAAGGCCATTAGAACCACTATAGTTTTGCCAAGAACACAGGAGATACAGAGAACAAATGTGATGCCAAAAGCTGTGTGCCGCAGCATGCAGGACCACTCAGAGGGGGCTCCAATGAAAGTTAATGAACATAAGAAACACAGAGTCAGAGAGAAGAGCAGCAGGAAGCTCAGCTCAGAGTTGTTGGCTCTGACAATTGGAGTTGTTCTGTGATGGAAGAAAAGCATTCCTGTAATAATGGCCAGAAAGGCTCCACCAACAGAAAATACAGCCAGGATGATTGACAGAACTTCATCAAAGGAAAGAAATTCTACTGGTTTGGGCAGACAAGCATCTCTCTTTGGATTTGGCCAGAACTCTTCTGGACATGGAATGCAATCAGGAGAATCTGAAAATAAAATTAGAAAACAGCTGTTCGTTCTTTACTGTTGAGGATACAGGTTTGCATAAAAACATTACAATCACCTGTCATATTACTGATCTCTCCTTCAGGACATGGTATACAGTCATAGCAGCAGATTGGTTTTCCTTTCTGCAACACTTTACGAGTTCCTGGAGGACAACTCTCTGAACAAACTGATACTGGAACCTGAAACAGAGACAAAGAAAAGAAATTTAATTATTTTACAACCAGCATTATCAAAACAATTAATTACTGCTAAGACAATCATCTTTTTGTTCATATTACTTCTTTTCTCCCTTCCAACCAGGTTAAGTTTCTGTTAATGAGAAACTCCTGGCCTCTTGGCAGTGAAGCATCATAATATCCCACTGTTACCAGTTCAATAACTCCACTCCCACGTTTCTGCCAGTTTACAAGTTCATAAAAAGCCACAGGGTCTCCATTAGCATCAAATGAGACATGGTAGCCATTCTTGGAGAAGTTCACTTTCTTCAATTCAATAAAAACCTTCAAATGAAAAGAAAAACACAAATAAATACAATCGGCGTCCTTCAAAGTGAATTTTAAAGGAATTTAGTAGTTTGTCATTGTTAAAGAAATCTTCAGTGATGACTCTATGACTGACCTGTTTTGGCTCTAGTTTGATGTGTTTGTCACAGTGAATGGCTGTATTTGTTATCTGACACACTGCACTGTGAATGGCATGTGCTATTGCATAAACAGCCTTGTACATAAGGTTAGAAATCCTTAACTGAGATGTGTCAGTGTACGGGCTTTTTAGGGTTTTAATATCTTCAGTTCCGTCACATCCTCTCTTGTTTGGATCAGCAGCTGAAAACAGAGATGTTTATATATTTACTCTATTTATAAGTAAATTACATGAGCAGTTATAATACCACAATATCTGGTACTTCATATGTTATTTTTAAATAAAAAAAACCGGCAAGAATTTTATATAATTATATAACTTTACAAATTTGTACAAGCAAGATATTGTTTTTCTGCAATTTGCCTACAGACCTAAGAATCATGTTCAATACAAGCAAATAAAAAACTAAAAGTTATGTAATGGTAAGAAAAAAATAGGGGTTACAAGAAGTATTTCACACCTTTCTTCTGGTCTATATTACCTATTTACATAAAAGATGCAAGAATGGTTGTATGAAAAGGCCTAAAATTTAATTAAAGCTGATTTCACACATTTCCAAAAGTCACACACTAACATTATTACTGTTAAAAGGTTTGATAAAAACGAATTTAGGTACACTTTGTTGATTTGCCAAAGAGGAAAACATTCACATTTCAATAACAAATATCAGAAAATGGATTTATGTCAATGTCAAAATATTTAGAATAATCAACTATCAGCAGTTTCATTTCATATTATTTTGTTAACAAAAGTAAAAGCCAGCATAAAAACTTTCAAAATGTCTCACTTGTTGTGAGGCTGCAGTTGAATGCATCCTCCCAGAACTCAGACAGCAGTGGGGAAGCAGCCACTTCAGAGGGAGAGAGATCCAGGAGGAAATCTCTCAGACCTGGGATGACAGACTTCTGAATGGCAACTCCGATGGCTCCTGCACAGAAACTGAAGCTCATCAAGAGTGGATCTGTTACCCAAGATTCACTCCCGATCCACTGACGAGGTGGAGGAGGATCCCGAGCCAGTTCTTCTAGAAGGACTTTCATATCACCAGAGGCTGTAAATGCCACCACAACCACTGCTGTGGATCTGAAGAGACGATAGAAAGTGTCAGGACAAACTAGCAGCACATAAGCAAATTTAACCCTTTCTACATATATTAGTGATACTAATTACATGGAAACATTTCTTAAAAACAAACACAAAATGTCAAAATCTCCAACAATAGAAAAAATCTGCAACATTTTTGTCAATTTATTCTAAAACTAAATGAAAAGCTAGGTCTACGAAAGCACAAACCTACGGATAACGTCTGCAACTCTTCTGATCTTGCTCTGTTGGTTGGTTCTAAAAAAGGATTCAATGTACTCCACACAGATCCCCTCTCTCAGTGCAGCTTCTAGGAAAGACGCCATGCCATTATTTCCATAATCTGAGTCAGAATGGACGGCTCCTATCCACGTCCATCCAAAGTGTTTCACCAGTTTGGCCAGTGCGTCAGCTTGGTAATGGTCACTGGGAATCGTTCTGAAAAAAGTCGGGAACTGTTGTTTGTCTGAAAGGCAGGCACAAGTGGCAAAGTGGCTCACCTAAAGCAAAAACAAAAAGAAGGGAAATATTAGGAAGGGTACAATAAATTGATATGTTTGATCCTTTTAGACTGATCACCAGAGGAATGTTGAAGGGCCCCATGATGTGTGACATGCTGATGGATGGAGAGGATCCAGAGTCTCCCACAGCAGCCACCACCACTCCAGACTGAGAACAATTATCTCCTGTGTAAACCACAGGGTCCTGACCGTTTGACAGCTGAAAAGCAACATGCACCGAGACAGGAACCGATACGCAGGAATCATAGAGACGATATCCCAGTTTGATGCCGGGCAGCAGCTCTGTGCTGTTGTTTATCTCCTCAATGGCAAAGATCATTGTGCGGAAGAACCGCAGCCCCCGAGCATTGAAACTGAAGAAATGGATCAGATGAAAGATGACATTTAATAAAACCTTTTAAAACATTTACATTAAAAACCATTCAGTCTGACAAGAAAGTAAGAAAAAATAAATGAAACAAAGGGAAGAGTTGGAGAAAGAGAAATATATTGTCATTCATGTGTATAACAAAACTAAATAATTTGGTATTCACTTAAATGTATTGTAATACATGATATTGTTGTATTGCATTTTAAAACATAAAAGCAAAAAACATTCAACTTAAAATATTTAATTTGCAAATTTGTTTTTTAAAGATAAATTCATTACCATTGTTATTCAATCAGAAGTCAAACATTAGATTAGCTGAAATGAATGAAAGTACACAATAACAATCACAATATAACAACGTAAGACTAAGATGGTGGCTGATTGTGAACACAAAGCTTTATGAACTAAACCTATCTGAATATTTTCCCCCAGCATCACAGCAAACACAAATCACACGTATTATCATCTTCCACCTCTCCTTCTTACTAACCTCCCTGTGCATCTCGGAGGCTCAGGCTTGGTGGTGTAATTATAAATCACTGCGTAAAGTTGGTAATGAATAGAGGAAACCCCTCCGATGAGAAAGTCCCCGTCCTTTGAGAACGCAGGTGAACGAGGCGTACCCAGCAGAGTACACCTGATGGGTGAAGCCTCAGTGCCGACTCCAGGCTCAGTCCTCTGTGTCAGGACATTTACAAATCGAGCCAAGAGAACCAGTGACATCAGCTCCAGTAAAGTGACTAAGAATCTCGGACCAATAACGAGGGTCCGCATTTCCATCCGCCGAGTTACGTTTGCTGTGTGTAAGTGTGGTTTTACAGGCTTATGAACGTCTGTGTCACGTCAGGTGTTCATTAGTCAGAGGGTGGATTCATCTAGGAGACTAAACTTCTTAATGACATGAATACGAGGCCTATTTCCACTTGGTTTGTCCTTCAACTCTGTCAACAAGAATTCTCCTGTTCTTAGAATTTTGTGAAAACTATAGATTTTGTAAATTGTACCAAAATTTCAGAATTATTAATTTTTCTCAAGTTTTGCATGTGAAGCTTTTTGTGTTTTTTTCTGAATGCATTAAGTTGGCACTGCCATGAATGCGTATATCTTTCTATTCTGGAAATCAAGTTTCTGTTCCTGCGTGGAACAGTAATGAAGGCAATGTAATTTGAACCGTTTAAACTCAATTGAATCAGGTTCACAAGTACGTCTTGGAATGGGTCTTTAGTACACAGAGCAGTGAAATTGGTGCTGCTGATTACAAATATGCATTTGGGGCGGCGGTGGTAGGAGCTCATCTTGTATATGTCGGGTTGGCGGTTGGAGTCTACAGCTCCGTCCGTCTCCGTCATTGTGTCTGTAGGCAAAACACTTAACCCTCCTTGTCTGCTGGTTGTGGTTATAGGGCCTGATGGTACTGGTGCATGATAGCCTCGTTTCTGTTACACTGAACCATGGAAGTTGTGGCTATTATGCTGATGGTGCAGCTTGCCACCATCAGTGTGGGAATATGTGCGTGATTGGATGAAGTGTCATACAGATATAGATAGGGTTGCCACCTTTCAGAAATCAAAATAAGGGACGCCCACCAAAACTGATCTCCAATCAGAGTAGCATACCTTCAACACGCTTATACTTAAGTAGATTTACTTAAGCTTTAATAAGGTAGGTGCAAAAAGTATTTGGTAAAAATCTACTCAGGTACTGAATAATTGATCATAATACCTCATTTAATATTCAGAATGTTCACAATATATAAACGCTATGTGAACATTCTGGTATTTTAAATGGTATTACCAAAATATTTATACAAATAAGGAGTTAGGTTTGGAGGGTGGTTCTAGACCAAATGTACCATGAGGGCCAGTGTAGTCAGTGTTTTGTTTTGGGGGGTTTTCATGGAGAGCACTTAAAAAAGAGTGAAACAAAAAAACAAAGCAATATATTTCATTATTTAATAGTAAATAGAACCACCCCTGGGCTGCAGGTCTGGGTTTGGTGTATTTTTGGTTAGCATGTTTTTTCTTCATAGATAAGAAGTCAAGTTATCCAAACTGTTAAACCACGTTAATAGTTAAATAACACATTAAATGACCGCTGAACATTTATTCATAAAATGTCTCAAAATTTCTAAATAAAACATACAAAAAGTCCTAACAAGTATGATTTGTTCTTTAAATTGCTATTCATATTACTTTGGCTGATACTATTATTATATATTAAAATAATCCAAAATCATCCAAACCCAACATCCTAAGAAAATAATCAAAGCATAATAGTCTTTTAAAAGCGCAATAAGAAACTGAATCAATAATAAAAGGTTCTATACCGTATCAGCCTCAGGAGAAGATTGAGGGATAAAGAGATGCTAACGGGTCTGCAGTGCTCCTCTCCTGATCCATTCTGTCTGATATCAATCACATCATACAGCAGCACACTGCATCACGATGGATAAATTTTTTAAATAACTCCTTGTTTAGCCTGGAATCAGACATTGTTCAGCCTGGAATATTTTTGCCAGAGTTCTTACTTCTAAGGACAGTAGAGTATCAGGTCGAGGACAATTTAAAAGACGCGTGTAATATCGATTCCAGATATTACACGCCTATCAACGACAACTCACCGCAGCCGCGGTAAGTTGTCCGTCTCCAGGCAACCGTGACAACAGCGTCGGACAGTAGCGTTCTGAGGGTCCTTTATCTCCCGCCACGACAATTTAGCTGACCTTAATATTTCCTGTGTTTTATTTTGGTCATTATTGTTACACTTAGTGTTGATATGTGTGTGATAGGCGTGTCTGTTGGACATTTATAGAAATAGGGAACAAAACGCGTCCCGTATCGGTTCAATAAGGGACGCAACATTTATCAGCCAAATACGGGACGATTCCGTATTTTACAGGATGGGTGGTTGCCGCCTCAGAAACTTTGTATATTTCTGAGTTTTGAGGTGGTTTTTTTTGTCTTCATAATGTTTGATAACAAAAATTAAAACTTTTCAATGTTTGACATTGTTTAGCTAAATGTCTTAGCTACAGTCTACAATAGAATGTTCTGTTCCATTGGTATCAATGACATCAGCAGTGATGACATCACTCTATGATACCACAAAGGAGTCTCTCTCTTGAATGTAGCTCACAGACAGAGTTTTCTGAGACCTGTTCCTCAGTTCTATCGCGACAGATCACTCTTCAGAGCACGTTCAAAAATAACTGAAACAAGCGGGATATCGATTCCAGATATTGCACGCCTTTCAGACAAGCAAGAAATTACTAGAACATCGACATGAAGCATCAACAGATTGCATGTGAACATGAAGCTTTTCCAGCTGAGCTTTCATGGGTCGACATTATGGACCTCAACATCCAAGTCGACTACGACGCTGTCATTTCTTTTGAAGAAGACACAGACAGCCCCATTAAACCGGAAGATGAATCAGGAGAGATCCAAGGGGAATCAAGTCCTTCCGGCGACTCTGAGAGTCAGACATCATTGGAAGTCGAGCAGGAAGCAACTCCCTCTGCTGGCTTCAAGATTACCCCCTCAGTGGAAGTTGTGGGAGAGTCAAGCCAACACATCATCGAACTCACAGCACAGGTAAAAGATCTTAAAAAAGAATTGCATAGAACGATTATTGATCTCGAGGTGGAAAGAGACCGAAGGTTTGAATATGAGGCTGAAGTAAAATCACAGCAGGAGGCGATCCAGAAACTACAAAGAATGTTGGAGAAAGAACGACACCTGAGAGTCAAATGTGAACATGAAAGAAACGTGGCAGAGGTTAAAGATCTATCAAAGGTTTCTTGCTCGTCCAAAGTTACTGCCGACAAGACTATTCTTCAGCAGCTGGACTACTTCAAGAGGGAGGCTGAAAAATACGCCTCCCGCAACAAGGGACTGATAGAAGTAATGGTTGAGGAATATAGAGTGAGACTTAAGTATGAGGAGCAGCTTAAAAGTCACACTGAGCAAGCTACCAAATTCAAAGCACAGGAGGAAACGGTGAAATCTCTGCAGGGTCAGGTTGCAGACCTAAAGGTGAAATTAAAACTTGCTTTGGAAAATAACCATCCTAGAGTCTCCACCCAACCAGAGGCCCCCCTGCAGACAGAAGGCTCCCTACAAACAGAAGAGTCCAAGCAAAGACAGACCTTGAATCAGCGAGGGGTCTCCATGCATAGCCTGGCTCAGCCTTTGCACCAACCCACTCCCAGGTTGCAAACAGAAGGGTCTCTACAAACAGATGAGTGCAAGCAAAGACAGACCTCCACACAAACATGGAGGTCCGAGGAAAGACAAACCTCCATGCGACCAACCTCGACTGGTTGCGTGGAGGGCCTTCACGTTGCCATAGGCGCAAAGGCCAGTCTATGCCCGGCTCGGCCTTTACACCGACCCACACCCAGGTGGCACTAACCCAGGTCTATCCAAGACTATCCATACCAAGGTTTTGCTAACACTGGGCATTATGAATTTTCATAATGCCCAGTGGAAGGCTTTACACAAATTTAGAAAATCAAGAGACACAGGAAAATAAAATTCCTAACTCTAAAATCAATGGAGAAAAACAAGATCAATTTCAGAGTTCAAAACAGAATAAGAAACATTATTAAAACTTTCCTATATAAGAGCTGAAACAGGTTAAATATCTCAAAAATTAATTGATTAATTGGTCTATCCAAACTGTCCTAAATTGTGAATGTGTGTGTGCAAATATAAGCATGTTAAATGATGGATGGATGAATATTTGTTAAAAGTATCTGACAGTAGAATATGAAACAGAGAGTCTGGCTCTGCTACTGTCCAGAAACAACCAATCAGTTTGCCTTTGTAAAAGGCAAACTGATTGGTTCTGATTGGTTTCTAATGTGTTGAATGTGTCTTAGCACATTCAACACATTAGACTACTAGTGTACTGCAGCTACGCAATTAGAAGAAATACAACCTAACATTATATCATCATTATTTATTTATAGAATGATTTAGAAAACAAAATGCTGCACAAGTTTGTGAAAACTATTTTGACCCATATTAGAACTTAGCACTGATTTCCCTTCATTTTAGTAGCTGCCATTTTCCCAAACTGTAACCAATACTAGTCTATTCCTAACCCTAATCTTAACTAAAACTTAATTTGCATCTTACCTCTAAACATTACCTCTGACCCAAAACAATGAGTCCATCATATTAGGACCAGGCTTTGGTCCTACTATGTGGAACATAATATGACACTGGACATATAGTGGTGCGTTCACACCAAAAGTGTTTTGAGCGTCAGGTGCACCTGGTTTATATTCAAAGTCTATGTGACGGCGCGTCGAGGGCCATTGCGGAATGTCTCGAGTCTCTAGCGCAGCGTGTTTTGAATAGACTTTAAATATAAACCAGACTCACCTGATACTCAAAACGTTTTTGATGTGAACGCACCATTAGAATGTTCAGTTCCTATAGTAACAATGTCATCAGCATTAACATAAAAAAGATCTAAACATAACAATATTACTTTCCAACAACTTCCAGAACAGTTTTAGTTCATATCTGATTACTGACGGCACAAGTGGAACAAGTCAGAGAGGGGCCGGGGGGTCAGGGCCAAAGTCCAGGCCCTTTATATCCAAATAATAATCATTATAATACAACTTCACAACATAGACATGCCTGCAACAGTGGAGCTTACAAGATTCACCACAACAGAACGGCTATGTCATCCTGAAACCCATAAAACAGGCATGAAATATAACAAACCAAGAGGACAAAACATCAGGCTATTGGTCACTAATGATGAAACAACACAAATTCAAAGCGGTTCAGAACAGTGGGTAGCGATCGGATAATTTTGACACTTTATCAATTTCAACTCAGAGCCTGGAACAGCTAGCAACTACTGAAGCTGGGTTTATTGTAAAATAAAATACCGCTCTGAAATGTGGGGAGCTCAATTTTTTTCTGTCATTTATCTGTCTCATGTTATAGCGAAATAATGACAGTTTTAACAAATATGTCAAAAAACATATTTTTTATGAAAGGTCCCCACAGTTTTAATGGTGCACTAATTAGCACTAACTCCTTACCTTTATAATTAACAGAGTTTTCTGTGAATGTTATCATACTGTGATGTGAAGAACCACTGCTCCACCATTGGAACCCATAAGTTGTGTTTACTTTGTGTGTGCGCTTGTGTGTGTGCTACAGCTACGTCCTCAAACCACCAACCAAATGCAAGCAACCCTCCCCACAAAACCTGATAAACAATCAACATTCGAGACAGAAACATACATGTTTATTGACTGTTAATAATGTAATAAAAGCAAGACACAAACAGATACAGTGTGATAAAGTGGACTGGATGTATTAGTGAGAAGAGTTAAGGATAAAAGTTTTCCTCAACTTAATTGAAGATTAGATCAACAGACATTACACATACATACATAAAATATATGTCATAAAAACATACAAAGTAAAAGAACATCTCTTATAGTCACAATTCAGGTGTCTTGAACAAGACAGAAATTACGTTTTTTGATGAGAACTAAGAAAACATCATGCATTGCTAATTAACCAAGAATAATGAGGTTTACAAATGGCAGTAAAATGTACCATGACATCTGATAATCTTTAGCTAATTTATGATCAGTGTTTGTTCATCAAACTTTTCTTGGTGTTCTTTTCTGGTTGAAACAAAATGATGAAACACTTTGGAGCAAATATACACAGTATAAGTCCAAAACTGGAGGCCAGAATAGCAAATATCTCCACAGCCACAGTAAATTTCCCAGGAGAGCTGACATAAGCTGGGATGAAGGTGATCCAGACTGCACAGAATATCAACATGCTGAAGGTTATCATCTTGGCTTCGTTGAAATTATCAGGTAGTTTCCGAGCTAGAACAGCTAACAAAAAAAACACAGCCAGCAGGCCGATGTAGCCGAGCACAGCCCAGAAACCAACAGCAGAGCCTAACGCACATTCCAGGATGATCTTCTCCTTGTAGGTGGTCAGATTTTTCACTGGGAAGGGAGGACTCACAACCAACCAAATGATACATATTATAACTTGAATAAATGTAAAAGATACAACAGTCATTCTTTGCTGTACAGGACCAAACCATTTCATAGCATTACTACCAGGAAGTGTAGCTTTAAAGGCCATTAGAACCACTATAGTTTTGCCAAGAACACAGGAGATACAGAGAACAAATGTGATGCCAAACGCTGTGTGCCGCAGCATGCAGGACCACTCAGAGGGGGCTCCAATGAAAGTTAATGAACATAAGAAACACAGAGTCAGAGAGAAGAGCAGCAGGAAACTCAGCTCAGAGTTGTTGGCTCTGACAATTGGAGTTGTTCTGTGATGGAAGAAAATCACTGCTGTTATGACAGTGAGTACGGCTCCACCAACAGAAAATGCAGTCAGGATAATTGACAGGACTTCATCGAATGAAAGAAACTCAACAGGTTTGGGAGAACAGGCGTCTTTGTTTGCATTTGGCCAGAACTCTTGAGGACACAGTAAACAATCAAGAGAATCTATAAACAAAATGAAAAATAAAATCAGAGTATCCAATCATGTTTTTATGATGAAATCTGCATTAAGATTTCCAAAACATACCTGTCATATTACTGATCTCTCCTTCAGGACATGGTATACAGTCATAGCAGCAGATTGGTTTTCCTTTCTGCAACACTTTACGAGTTCCTGGAGGACAACTCTCTGAACAAACTGACACTGGAACCTGAAACAGAGACAACAGCAAAGCAACTATTTAAATGTTTAATGTTGTTTGATTTTCTTTACAAGCTACTTTGAGTAATTAGTCAAAAGTCATGTTACTTGTGTTCCACTGTCAAACCAGGTTAATTTCCTGTTAATGAGAAACTCCTGGCCCTTTGGCAGAGATGCATCATAATATCCCACTGTTACCAGTTCAGTAACTCCACTCTCACTTTTCTGCCAGTTTACAAGTTCATAAAAAGCCGCAGCGTCTCCATTTTTATCAAATGAGACATGATAACTGTTTTGGGTAAAGTTCACTTTCTTTAATGCAGCTAAAAGCTAAGCAATAAAAGAAACACAGATGGAAAGTAGTTAAAAGCTTGTTTAACATGCTTAGATTTTCAGTCTTTCCACATTAAACTCATAAATCTACAACTTAATAAACTGACCTGTTTGGGCTCCATAAAGCTGTGTTTGTCACATTTTGTCTTGTTCTCTGTTTCCTGACATACAACATCATGTATGGCATGTGCTACAGCATAAACAGCCTTGTACACCATGTTAGTGATTCTTAGCTGAGATGTTTCAGTGTACGGGTTTTCAAGCACTTTAATATCTTCAGTTCCATCACACTGTCTCTTGGTTAGAACTGCAGCTAAATAAAATTTGGATTATATCAACACAGATGTCTCAATTACGAAAGAGGATTGGGGCCACCAAAAAAAAAAAAAAATTCTGACCTTAAAGTCAGAATTCTTTTTTTTTTTTTCGGTGGCCCCAATCCTCTTTCGTACTCAATAAACACATCTAAGAATGGCGACATAAAATGCAGCATGACTGAATTATTATGAAAAGAATATTATAACATAAAATTATACTCAAACTTTTCTTTTTTAAAAATTAAAAATTAACGAATGTCTAAAGATAATGTGACACTAGTAACATTTATAAAATCCACCACTGTATAATATGGATAACGTAAGTTCATATAATCCACATCTCTTTAGACAATAAATAAACTAATAACAATTACTGTTATCAGTTTGAAGGATACCAGATATTCAGAAATGAAATGATTCTGTCTTTGGTGGGAAAAGATATAATGGACATTAAAAACCACACCAGTATAAAAAAGTGACATTTATTTTTGCTTTTAAATCTCAACAAAAAAAAAGATACACATACAGTTGCATTTTGAAAACATAGTTAAAAAAATATTGTGAAAAGAACATAACTTACTTTTTGTCAGGCTGCAGTTGAATGCCTCTTCCCAGAACTCAGTCAGCACTGAGGAGGCAGCGACATTAGATGGAGAGAGATCCAGGAGGAAATCTCTCAGACCTGGGATGACAGATTTCTGAATGGCAACTCCAATGGCTCCTGCACAGAAACCAAAGCTCATGGAGTTTGGGTCTGTTATCCAAGATTCACTTCCGATCCACTGACGAGGTGGAGGAGGGTCCAGATCCAGCTCTTCTAACAGAACCTTCATGTCACCATCTGCTACAAACGCAACAACAACTGTTGCTGTTGACCTGGAGAGAAATTGTAATGTGATTTAAACTAACAAGGACTTTAAATAATAATATTAGATACAATTACATTTCATTTGAACTCATATAAACATAAACTTATAGCCATAATTGAAAAAAATAGAAAACACTTTATATAACAAGGTAAAGTGATCTCTTCTGAAAACAATTTCAGGTTGTCTGAAGAGGTTCAGCATCAACACCTGCGGATAACATCAGCAACTCTTCTGATCTTGCTTTGTGGGTCAGTCCGATAAAATGATTCAATGTACTCCACACAGATCTCCTCACTGTTTGCTGCCTTAAGAAAGGATGCCATGCCATTATTTCCATAATCCGAGTCCGAGTGGACGGCACCAATCCAAGTCCAACCAAAGTGTTTCACCAGCTTGGCCAGGGCATCAGCTTGGAACTGGTCACTGGGAACGGTTCTGAAAAATGTTGGATATTCTTGTTTGTCTGACAGGCAGGCGCAAGTTGCAAAATGGCTCACCTACATAGAAAAAAACATTAAGGAGAAAAAGTATCACCACATGTACAGTTTCATTCAGAAATTAATTCAGTCTAATCACCAGAGGAAGGTTGAAGGGCCCCATGATACGTGACATGCTGATGGATGAAGTCGATCCAGAGTCTCCCACAGCAGCCACCACCACTCCAGATTGAGAACAATTCCTGCCCTGGTAAAACACGGGGTCCTGGCCGTTCAGTAGCTGAAATGCAGCACGCACAGCTACAGGCACAGATGAGCAGGTGTCGTGGATCTGATAGCCCAGTTTGATTCCCGGCAGCAGCTCTGTGCTGTTGTTTATCTCCTCAATGGCAAAGATCATTGTGCGAGAAAAGCGCAGCTCCCTGGGATGTAAGCTGCAGAGAGTCAGTGAATAATTTAGTCAATGTAAGAAAACGTTCAGGATAAAATATAACAGACAATTTAAACGTGCAGCCGTCAGAAATAAAAAATTTTTAAAAAGCTCAATTGACTTCTGATTTAATATTAAAATGACTAAAAAAAGCTATGAGCAAAAATTCCAAAAAGCACAAAAAACCTCTTTGCATTAGACCAAAGAATAACACAACAATCCTGCTTATTGTGAAACATAAAAATCACATATCTAATTTATTTTTCTTAACATCACAGAACAAATGGCACAAAAAGGTCTCGTTAACTAACCTTGTGCATCTTAGAGGCTCAGGCTTGATGGTGTAGTTATTAATCATCGTTTGCATTTTGTAATGAATTAAGAAAGAGCCTCCAATTACAAAATCTCCATGCAGTGAGAATGCGGGTGCAGGAGGAGTACCATGTAGGATGCATTGCTCTGATGGTAATGTGACGCTGCCAGCAGCAGCAGTGAGAGCTTCTGTAGGGAGAATCTTATGTTTCAGATCATCTAGAGTCCCACCCAACACCAGAACAATGATCAGCTCAAACAAACTCACTGCTAATCTCAAGCCAACCTCCATTTTTCAAGTGTCTACATGAGGAGGTGTGTGTTCACTGGCCTTTAAACATCTATGATGCGCCAGGTGATCATTAATTATTAACAACATGACCTCATCCTGCCATCTTTGATGGTCTTAAAATGACCTTACATAAAAAATTCCACTTTATTTTTCAATTTTGTTATACATCTCTAAATTATAAAGAACATAATGGCTTTTCACAATCACTTAACTCAGTAATACTTTAAATATTTACTAAGATGTAAATATTAGTAAATATTTACATATTTACTAATATGTAAATATGCAAATTTTTACAAGCCCGTGGCAGATTTATATTTAAAATCTTTTAATGTGACCAATATGCTTAGATTTATTATTTTAGCTAATCATAACTATTACTATTACCAGTGTGAGCACCAACCTAAATCTAAATGATGACCCTCGGGAGTTAAAAGGTAAAGGTAATTTTATTTATGTAGCACATTTTCAGGAACAAGGCAATACAAAGTGCTTTACAGGATTTTTAAGGAAATACAAACAAAATAACAAACCAAAGAGTGAAAGAAGAAAAAGCTAATAATGTTGGTCCAAAGTAAATAAACTATATACTCCTATTCAGCCTCTCCTTGGGCTGCCACCTTATTGTGGTGGAGGGGTTTGAGTGGCCCACTGATCCAAGGAGCTATGCTGTCTGGGGCTTCATGCCCCTGGTAGGGTCACCCAAGGCAGACAAGTCCTAGGTGAGGGACTTCGACCCCGATGACAAACGGCAACATTGGACTTCGTGTTCCCTTGCCTGGACGAGGGTCTCCGGGGCCTCTTTCTGGAGCCAGGCCTGGAGGGGGTGGGGGGGGGGGCACGATGGCGAGCGCCTGGTGGCTGGGTTTTTTCCCATGGAGCCCGCCCGGGCTCAACCTGAAGAGGAAACATGGGCCGCCCCTCCCATGGGCCCACCATCCGTGAGAGGGGCCAAAGGGGTCGGGTGCATTGTGTGTTGGGTGGCGGCCGAAGGAGGGGACCCTGGCGGTCTGATCCTCGGTTGAAGAAGCTAGCTCTTGGGACGTAGAATGTCACCTCTCTGGTGGGGAAGGAGCCGGAGCTAGTGTGTGAGGTCGAGAGGTTCCAGCTAGAAATAGTCCGTCTCACCTCAACGCATGGCTCTGATTCTGGAACCAGTCTCCTTGAGAGGGGCTGAACATACTTCCACCCTGGAGTTGCCCACGGTGAGAGGCGTCGGGCAGGAGTGGGCATACTTGTTGCTCCCCATCTCGGCGCCTGTACGTTGGGGTTTACCCCAGTGAACAAGAGCCTCCCTCCACCTACGGGTAGGGGGTCGGGTCCTGACTGTCGTTTGTGCTTATGGGCCGAACAACAGTTCAGATTACCCACCGTTCTCAGAGTCCTTAGAGGGGGTACTGGAGAGTGCCCCTCCTGGGTACTTCCTTGTTCTGCTGGGGGACTTCAACGCTCACGTGGGCAATGACAGTGAGGCCTGCAGGGGCGTGGTTGGGAGAAACGCCCCCCAATCTGAACTCGAGTGGTGTTCTGTTGTTGGACTTCTGTGCTCGTCATAGATTGGCCATAACGATCCGTGAACACCATGTTCAAGCATAAGGGTGTCCATATGTACACTTGGCCTCAGGACAACCTAGGCCGCAGTTCGATGGTCGACTCTGTCATCGTTTCATCGGATCTGCGGCCGTATGTCTTGGACACTTGGGTGAAGAGAGGTGTAGAGCTGTCCACTGACCACTACCTGGTGGTGAGTTGACTCCGGTGGTGGCGGAGGATGCCATTCAGACCTGACAAGCCCAAACGTGTTGTGAGGGTCTGCTGGGAGTGTCTGGGGGAATCCCCTCTGAGACGGGGCTTTAACTCCCATCTCCAGCAGAACTTCGAACACGTCCCGGGGAATGTGGGGGACATGGAGTCTGAGTGGACCATGGCCTATTGAGGCTGTGGCCACAAGGTTGTTGGTGCCTGTCGCAGCGGCCACCCTCGAACCCGCTGGTGGACACCTTCGGTGAGGGATGTTATCAGGCTGAAGAAGGAATGCTATCGGGCCTTTTTAGCCTGTAGGACTCCGGAAGCAGCTGATGGGTACCGGTGGGCGAAGCAGCATGTGGGCTGGGTTTTTGCTGAGTCAAACATTTGGGCATGGGAGGAATTTGGAGAGGCCATGGAGAAAAACTTCCGCACGGCTTCGAGGTGAATCTGGTCCACCATCTGGCATCTCAGGGGGTGGGAGGGTGGGGGGGAGAAGTACAGCACCAACACTGTTTATAGTGGGGATGGTGTGCTGCTGACCTCAACTCGGGACGTTGTGGGCTGGTGGACAGAATAATTTGAAGACCTCCTCAGTCCCACCAACATGCCTTCCATTGAGGAAGCCGAGCCTGGGGACTCTGGGTTGGGTTCTCTAATCTCTGGAGACGAGGTTTCCAAGGTGGTTAAAAAGCTTCTCTGTGGCAGGGCCCAGGGGGTGAGATCCGCCCGGAGTGCCTTATGGCTCTGGATGTTGTAGGATTGTGTTGGCTGACATGACTCTGCAATATTGCATGGACATCGGGGGCAGTTCCTCTGGACTGGCAGACCGGAGTGGTGGTCCCCCTGTTCAAAAAGGGGGACCGGAGCGTGTGCTCCAATTACAGAGGGTCACACTCTTCAGCCTCCCTGGTAAAGTCTATTCAGGAGTCTGTCGGATAGTCGAAACTCGGATTCAGGAAGAGCAGTGTGGTTTTTGTCCTGGTTGTGGAACACTGGACCAGCTCTACACCCTCAGCAGGGTCCTGGAGGGTGCATGGGAGTTTGCCCAATCGGTCTACATGTGTTTTGTGGACTTGGAGAAGGCGTTCGACCGTGTCCCTCGGGGGACCCTGTGGGGGGTCCTCCGGGAGTATGGGGAACCGGGCCCTTTCATACGGGCTGTCAGGTCCCTGTATGACCGGTGTCAAAGTCTGGTCTGCATTGCCGGCAGTAAGTCGGGCTCGTTTCCGGTGAGGGTTGGACTCCACCAGGTCTGCCCTTTGTCACCGATTCTGTTCATTACGTTCATGGACAGAACTTCGAAGTGCATCCAAGGTGTTGAGGGGATCCGTATTGGTGGCCTTAGGATCACATCTCTGCTTTTTGCGGATAATGTGGTCCTATTGGCTTCATCAAGCCGCAATCTGTAGCGCTCGCTGGAGCCATTCACAGCCGAGTGTGAAGCGGCTGGGATGAGGATCAGTGCCTCCAAATCTGAGGCCATGATCTTGAGCCGGAAAAGGTTAGAGTGCCGTCTCGGGGGCAGGGGGGTCCTTCCCCAAGTGGAGGACTTCAAGTATCTCGGGATCATGTTCACAAATGAGGGAAGAAGGGAGCGGGACATCGACAGACGGATTAGCACAGCATCTGCAGTCAAGCGGGCGCTGTACCAGTCCGTCGTGGTGAAGAGAGAGCTGAGCCAAAAAGCGAAGCTCTCAATTTACTGGTCGATCTATGTTCCCACCCTCATCTATGGTCATGAGCTTTGGGTTATGACCGAAATAACAAGATTGCGGATACAAGCAGCCGAAATGGGTTTTCTCCATAGGGTGTCTGGGCTGTCCCGTAGAGATAGGGTGAGAAGCTCAGTCATCCGGGAGAGACTCAGAGTTGAGCCGCTGCTCCTTCACATTAAGAGGAAGGAGGTGGTTCGGGCATCTGGTTAGGATGCCTCCTGGATGCCTGTTGAGATGTTCTGGACACGTACCACTGGGAGGAGGCCCCGTGGAAGACCCAGGACACGCTGGAGGGACTATGTCTCTCGACTGGCCTGGAAACACTTTGGGTTACCCTGGAAGAGCTGGAACAAGTGGCTGGGGAGTGGCTGGAAGTCTGGGCCTCCCTCCTGAAGCTGATACCCACGCAACCCGGCCCCGAATAAGCGGAAGAAGATGGATGGATGGATGGATGGATGGATGGATGGATGGAACTCCTATTCAGGGTTGGTAGATAAGGTATCCTCTGGTCTAATTTCTTTTCTGGTTTGGAAAAAAAGGATTCTAAAAAGTAGTTGCAAAGGTAGTTTTTCTGGATTCTGAGTTTGTTCTAAACCATGTTCTGGGTTGTTAAATAAGTGTAGGCAAGTAAGTATCCTCTGGACTTCTGGGTTGCTAGATAAGATTAAGTAAGTAATCTCTGGAAGTAATCTCTGGAAGTCCTATTCAGGGTTGGTAGATAAGTATAATTAAGTATCCTCTGGACTAATTCCTTTTCTGGGTTGGGAGAATAGGAGATCCAAGTCCATGAAGTCTGTATAAAAGACTTCATGGACTTGGAGTTCACCATAAAAACATGTGCCTTTAAAAACAGTAATTCTTAAAGGGTTTTCAATATGAGGAATTGTTCAATTGTTTTTATGCTACTTAGGCTTTTTACATAATGTAAGTCATTTTCAGTATACCAGTTTTATGTTAAAATGCAAACAAAAACTGAAATTTTGTTTACAAAAATGACTCCTTATGTCTCTTGTGTTAACATATCTTGGGAGATCTATGTATCATTTTCTGTTAGAAACAAATTATTGCTTGACTGGAAAAGAGTTAAATATATATGTGTTAGGGGTTTGAACAATTGCGATCTTATCTGTAAATGTAGATTGGTAGAGTGCATTTACTTTGAATTGCCATACCGTATACTGTATTACAGGCTGTTCATGGCCATCCAACTCAGTCCAACTAGATTCTCATTTACATCCAGTGTTCCAATCAAGATTTCTCCCATTGAATTTGATTTCTACAGTTGAATTTCAACCAGGCCAATCGCCAAACAAAAGGAGGTATTGTGAACAACGTTATACACTTCACTATTCGCAGTGGGGGTTTGGTGGTACAAGGCGAATGCAATTTCTGGTAAGCTTCAAGACAGAGCGTCCCTTATGGTTGAGATTGTGAATATTAGTGATCAGGCAAAATGAGATCTAGTCATACAATTACTTCCGGTGTTGTGTTAGCAGCAGAAAACAGCCTGTCTCAGCAGCTCAGCAATAATTCTGTGTTTTTCTTGTTTTAATAGTCAATTTAGATTAGCTTTGTGTTTTTGCTCATGCGTGTGTGTTTACATTTACATCCAGACATTTGTGTAGTACGTGATTTATTTTTGAAATAAGAAACCAACACACTCACATATATTATACTCCCACCAATAGAATAGGTGTGCATAGAAATTACTACGACCAAACTGTTATTTAGTGCATAATGACAAAGTTTGTGCAAATGTCTATAAGCAGTTTAGCATATCTGTTCAATTGGTTAATACTGTAACCAAAAATACCTGTATTTTCGTCACTTTCCTTCTAGCCTTCTGGGGATACTGTCTTACTTTTTATTCATTAAATTTTTTTTGGTGTTCTTTTCGGGCTGAAACAAAATGATGAAACACTTTGGAGCAAATATACACAGTATAAGTCCAAAACTGGAGGCCAGAATAGCAAATATCTCCACAGCCACAGTAAATTTCCCAGGAGAGCTGACATAAGCTGGGATGAAGGTGATCCAGACTGCACAGAATATCAACATGCTGAAGGTTATCATCTTGGCTTCGTTGAAATTATCAGGTAGTTTCCGAGCTAGAACAGCTAACACAAAGCAAAACACTGCCAGCAGGCCGATGTAGCCGAGCACAGCCCAGAAACCAACAGCAGAGCCTAACGCACATTCCAGGATGATCTTCTCCTTGTAGGTGGTCAGATTTTTCACTGGGAAGGGAGGACTCACAACCAACCAAATGATACATATTATAACCTGAATAAATGTAAAAGATACAACAGTCATTCTTTGCTGTGGAGGACCAAACCATTTCATAGCATTACTACCAGGAAGTGTAGCTTTAAAGGCCATTAGAACCACTATAGTTTTGCCAAGAACACAGGAGATACAGAGAACAAATGTGATGCCAAACGCTGTGTGCCGCAGCATGCAGGACCACTCAGAGGGGGCTCCAATGAAAGTTAATGAACATAAGAAACACAGAGTCAGAGAGAAGAGCAGCAAGAAGCTCAGCTCAGAGTTGTTGGCTCTGACAATTGGAGTTGTTCTGTGATGGAAGAAAATCACTGCTGTTATGACAGTGAGTACGGCTCCACCAACAGAAAATGCAGTCAGGATAATTGACAGGACTTCATCGAATGAAAGAAACTCAACAGGTTTGGGAGAACAGGCGTCTTTGTTTGCATTTGGCCAGAACTCTTGAGGACACAGGAAGCAATCAAGAGAATCTATAAACAAAATGAAAAATAAAGTCAGAGTATCCAATCATGTTTTTATGATAAAATCCGCATTAAGATTTCCAAAACATACCTGTCATATTACTGATCTCTCCTTCAGGACATGGTATACAGTCATAGCAGCAGATTGGTTTTCCTTTCTGCAACACTTTACGAGTTCCTGGAGGACAACTCTCTGAACAAACTGACACTGGAACCTGAAACACAGAAAGCAGCAAAACAACTATTTAAATGTTTTATGTTGTTTGATTTTCTTTACAAGCTACTTTGAGTAATTAGTCAAAAGTCATGTTACTTGTGTTCCACTGTCAAACCAGGTTAATTTCCTGTTAATGAGAAACTCTTGGCCCTTTGGCAGAGATGCATCATAATATCCCACTGTTACCAGTTCAGTAACTCCACTCTCACTTTTCTGCCAGTTTACAAGTTCATAAAAAGCCGCAGCGTCTCCATTTTTATCAAATGAGACATGATAACCGTTTTGGGTAAAGTTCACTTTCTTTAATGCAGCTAAAAGCTAAGCAATAAAAGAAACACAGATGGAAAGTAGTTAAAAGCTTGTTTAACATGCTTAGATTTTCAGTCTTTTCACATTAAACTCATAAATCTACAACTTGATAAACTGACCTGTTTGGGCTCCATAAAGCTGTGTTTGTCACATTTTGTCTTGTTCTCTGTTTCCTGACATACAACATCATGTATGGCATGTGCTACAGCATAAACAGCCTTGTACACCATGTTAGTGATTCTTAGCTGAGATGTTTCAGTGTACGGGTTTTCAAGCACTTTAATATCTTCAGTTCCATCACACTGTCTCTTGGTTAGAACTGCAGCTAAATAAAATCAACACAGATGTCCCAATAAACACATCAAAGAATGGTGACTTAAAATGCAATATGACTGAAATATTATAAAAAGAATATTATAACATAAAATAATACTCAAACTTTTCTTTTTTTTTTAAATTGGAAAATGTACGAATGTCTAAAGATAATGTGACACTAGTAACATTTATAAAATCCACCACTGTATAATATGGATAACGTAAGTTCATATAATCCACATCTCTTTAAACAATAAATAAACTAATAACAATTACTGTTATCAGTTTGAAGGATACCAGATATTCAGAAATGAAATGATTCTGTCTTTGGTGAAAAAGATATAGTGGACATTTAGAACCACACCAGTATAAAAAAGTGCCATTTATATTTGTTTCAAAATCTGAAGAAAAAAAAGATACACAAACATTTGCATTTTGAAAACATAGTTTAAAAAATATTGTGAAAAGAACATAACTTACTTTTTGTCAGGCTGCAGTTGAATGCCTCTTCCCAGAACTCAGTCAGCACTGAGGAGGCAGCGACATTAGATGGAGAGAGATCCAGGAGGAAATCTCTCAGACCAGGAATGACAGATTTCTGAATGGCAACTCCAATGGCTCCTGCACAGAAACCAAAGCTCATGGAGTTTGGGTCTGTTATCCATCCTTCGCTTCCGATCCACTGACGAGGTGGAGGAGGGTCCAGATCCAGCTCTTCTAACAGAACCTTCATGTCACCAGCAGCTACAAATGCAACAACAACTGTTGCTGTTGACCTGGAGAGAAATTGTAATGTGATTTAAACTAACAAGGACTTTTAATAATAATATTAGATACAATTACATTTCATTTGAACTCATATAAACATAAACCTATAGCCATACTTGAAAAAAATAGAAAACACTTTATATAACAAGGTATAGTGATCTCTTCTGAAAACAATTTCAGGTTGTCTGAAGAGGTTCAGCATCAACACCTGCGGATAACATCAGCAACTCTTCTGATCTTGCTTTGTGGGTCAGTCCGATAAAATGATTCAATGTACTCCACACAGATCTCCTCACTGTTTGCTGCCTTAAGAAAGGATGCCATGCCATTATTTCCATAATCCGAGTCCGAGTGGACGGCACCAATCCAAGTCCAACCAAAGTGTTTCACCAGCTTGGCCAGGGCATCAGCTTGGAACTGGTCACTGGGAACGGTTCTGAAAAATGTTGGATATTCTTGTTTGTCTGACAGGCAGGCGCAAGTTGCAAAATGGCTCACCTACATAGAAAAAAAACATTAAGGAGAAAAAGTATCACCACATGTACAGTTTCATTCAGAAATTAATTCAGTCTAATCACCAGAGGAAGGTTGAAGGGCCCCATGATGCGTGACATGCTGATGGATGGAGTCGATCCAGAGTCTCCCACAGCAGCCACCACCACTCCAGACTGAGAACAATTCCTGCCCTGGTAAAACACGGGGTCCTGGCCGTTCAGTAGCTGAAATGCAGCATGCACAGCTACAGGCACAGATGAGCAGGTGTCGTGGATCTGATAGCCCAGTTTGATTCCAGGCAGCAGCTCTGTGCTGTTGTTTATCTCCTCAATGGCAAAGATCATTGTGCGAGAAAAGCGCAGCTCCCTGGGATTAAAGCTGCAGAGAATTAGTGAATAATTTAGTTCATGTAAGAAAACGTTCAGGATAGAATACTATAAGACAATTTAAAGGTGCAGCTGTCAGAAACTAATAAAAGCCTGTGTAAATAATCAACAACTGATATTACTCAAAATGTTGCATGACTAAAGAAACTTCAGAGAATAAAACAGTTCAAAGGAGTTCTGATTAATATTAAAATTATTTAAAAAGCTATGAGCAAAAACTCCTAAAAGCCTAAACTCTTTTCATTAGACCAAATAATACCACAGCAATTCTTATTGTGAAATATAAAAATCACATATCTAATTAATTTTTCTAAATATCACAGAACAAATGGCACTAAAACGTCCCGTTGACTAACCTCCCTGTGCATCTTGGTGACTCAGGCTTGGTGGTGTAGTTATTAATCATCGTTTGCATTTTGTAGTGAATGAAGAACGAGCCTCCAATTACAAAATCTCCATGCAGTGAGAATGCGGGTGCAGGAGGAGTACCATGTAGGATGCATTGCTCTGATGGTAATGTGACGCTGCCAGCAGCAGCAGTGAGAACTTCTGTAGAGAGAATCTTATGTTTCAGATCATCTAGAGTCCCACCCAACACCAGAACAATGATCAGCTCAAACAAACTCACTGCTAATCTCAAGCCAACCTCCATTTTTCAAGTGTCTACATGAGGAGGTGTGTGTTCACTGGCCTTTAAACATCTATGATGCGCCAGGTGATCATTAATTATTAACAACATGACCTCATCCTGCCATCTTTGATGGTCTTAAAATGACCTTACATAAAAAATTCCACTTTGTTTTTCTATTTTGTTATACATCTCTAAATTATAAAGAACATAACGGCTTTTCACAATCACTTAACTCAGTAATACTTTAAATATTTACTAAGATGTAAATATTAGTAAATATTTACATATTTACTAATATGTAAATATGTAAATTTTTACAAGCCCATGGCACATTTATATTTAAAATCTTTTAATGTGACCAATATGCTTAGATTTATTATTTTAGCTAATCATAACTATTACTATTACCAGTGTGAGCACCAACCTAAATCTAAATGATGACCCTCGGGAGTTAAAAGGTAAAGGTAATTTTATTTATGTAGCACATTTTCAGGAACAAGGCAATACAAAGTGCTTTACAGGATTTTTAAGGAAATACAAACAAAATAACAAACCAAAGAGTGAAAGAAGAAAAAGCTAATAATGTTGGTCCAAAGTAAATAAACTATATACTCCTATTCAGCCTCTCCTTGGGCTGCCACCTTATTGTGGTGGAGGGGTTTGAGTGGCCCACTGATCCAAGGAGCTATGCTGTCTGGGGCTTCATGCCCCTGGTAGGGTCACCCAAGGCAGACAAGTCCTAGGTGAGGGACTTCGACCTCCAAGACGAACGGCAACATTGGACTTCGTGTTCCCTTGCCTGGGCGAGGTTAAACACAAAATGTTAAAACCGTGGCTATAACTCAGTCTTCAGTCCCTGACATCACCGCTGTACCACCTAGAGTGAAAAAAGGGAATGTAAGCTAGGTGGCTGGGCTCATACAATTTACAATCAGTCTACAGTTAACTCACACTTTGTGAATGAATAATGTCAGAGTTGCTACCTGTAACTAGCCCGGTCTTGTGCCTTAATCGCTGCCAACAAAAAAGTCTGATTCTTCTCCAGGTTATTTACCATTTGATTAAAATATTGTTTTTAAATGCCAAGTAATCGCCAATCATACAGTTTAAATCAGCTGTAAAACTGAACAGTAAGCAGAATTAATATTGAAAACCACAACAGCACTGCTCTAAAAATATAGTAAAATAAACCATAGTCTATTGACCCTTTGCAACTAGTCAATAAATCATAAGAGGCGCCATGATGGACGTTGCAATCGAAAGATAGGAGTATTGAATAGAGCAACTGAAATTGTTTCCCCATGTTGTGCCAGTTTATTCATGGCTTCTTTTTGTTCGAGTCAAGCTAATTTATCTGTGAACATAACACACCTGTTTGGGGCTCATAGATATACGGCGGTATTTACAGAAATTGAAAACAGCTAGCATAGAAACCGATCCATACCTTCTCCCTCCTGACGTGTTGATCAAATTACCAACTCTCTCTGAATTCACACCACATGATTTATATCACTACGTGATAAATAGCGATTCCCTTTACACCGGAGCGACATTAAAACGTACAAAAGATGACATACTAACCATTTGTTTTCCATACATGCTAGGCTACATGATGGTGCAGTACTGTCTCCATGGTTACCAGTGGTCAGGCTCGCACTTTCTCTGTAATGCAATATTTGATATATTTCTAATCATACTTACTTACAAAGTGAACGTTAATCTTCTTACCTTGTAAAAAGCTTCCGCTGCAAATCCACGGTTACATCGAGGGCTACCATTCATTATGACTGACTTTGCTATCCATCGCCGCCATGTTTTCCTCATTAAAAGTTCTATAAAATAAAATGACAAGTTTGGTTTGCATCCTTGTCTGTTTGTGCAACCAACCCTGTGGCCATTTCTAAAGTAAAATCAACTAAATAGAAGCGATATT
Source organism: Gambusia affinis (assembly GCF_019740435.1). Taxonomy (NCBI): domain Eukaryota; kingdom Metazoa; phylum Chordata; class Actinopteri; order Cyprinodontiformes; family Poeciliidae; genus Gambusia; species Gambusia affinis. The sequence goes on from NC_057873.1 coordinate 24,528,940, forward strand.
AGGTTACAAATGTCTGTTTTTTGACAGGATTTACTGGAGCGCATAGGTTGTTTTGACGTCTGTCATGGCGGAGTGGGCGGAGTCATGAAGAGCGTGATGTCACGTGCAAAGGGTCCATTTGCTACTTTCTTATTCGTAAAAATCTCAAGGCTGCTAGTGGATCAGTCATTGGTAGACATGTCAGTCTGTTGTTCCTTGTTTCATAAATAAATCATCTCCTAACTACAGAAAGGCCTCTGGATGTTAATGTAAGCACAGTTATGTAACTAGAAGGATACGGAACAAAAATTTTAATGCAGCACTTTAGTTTTTGCTCCCATCCATTATGAGCTGAACCTAAATATGTAAAACAATGTCTACACACACAAATAAAATAAGAATTTTTCTCAAATATTGTTCACAAATATGTCTAACTAGTAAGCACTTTTCACTTTAAGTAGATTATCCAACCCACCCTGCAGATGTGACTTAAACGTTATGTTTTTTCACAGGTGTGCCCTTAGGCCGACCACAATAAAATACCGCTCTGAAATGTGGGGAGCTCAATTTTTTTCTGTCATTTATCTGTCTCATGTTATAGCGAAATAATGACAGTTTTAACAAATATGTCAAAAAACATATTTTTTATGAAAGGTCCCCACAGTTTTAATGGTGCACTAATTAGCACTAACTCCTTACCTTTATAATTAACAGAGTTTTCTGTGAATGTTATCATACTGTGATGTGAAGAACCAATTCTCCACCATTGGAACCCATAAGTTGTGTTTACTTTGTGTGTGCTTTTGTGTGTGCTACAGCTACGTCCTCAAACCACCAACCAAATGCAAGCAACCCTCCCCACAAAACCTGATAAACAATCAACATTCGAGACAGAAACATACATGTTTATTGACTGTTAATAATGTAATAAAAGCAAGACACAAACAGATACAGTGTGATAAAGTGGACTGGATGTATTAGTGAGAAGAGTTAAGGATAAAAGTTTTCCTCAACTTAATTGAAGATTAGATCAACAGACGTTACACATACTTCTTATTCATCTGAAAGCCCAACAGTTAGGAAAAGATCTGTTTATGCTTCTACATTTTGATTTGAGTACCAAGAAAAAAACATTTTAAGACATAAAATATATGTCATAAAAAAGTACAAAGTAAAAGAACATCTCTTATAGTCACAATTCAGGTGTCTTGAACAAGACAGAAATTAAGTTTTTTGTTGAGAACTAAGAAAACATCATGCATTGCTAATTAACCAAGAATAATGAGGTTTACAAATGGCAGTAAAATGCACCATGACATCTGATAATCTTTAGCTAATTTATGATCAGTGTTTGTTCATCAAACTTTTCTTGGTGTTCTTTTCTGGCTGAAACAAAATGATGAAACACTTTGGAGCAAATATACACAGTATCAGTCCAAAACTGGAGGCCAGAATAGCAAATATCTCCACAGCCACAGTAAATTTCCCAGGAGAGCTGACATAAGCTGGGATGAAGGTGATCCAGACTGCACAGAATATCAACATGCTGAAGGTTATCATCTTGGCTTCGTTGAAATTATCAGGTAGTTTCCGAGCTAGAACAGCTAACACAAAGCAAAACACAGCCAGCAGGCCGATGTAGCCGAGCACAGCCCAGAAACCAACAGCAGAGCCTAACGCACATTCCAGGATGATCTTCTCCTTGTAGGTGGTCAGATTTTTCACTGGGAAGGGAGGACTCACAACCAACCAAATGATACATATTATAACTTGAATAAATGTAAAAGATACTACAGTTAATCTTTGCTGTACAGGACCAAACCATTTCATAGCATTACTACCAGGAAGTGTAGCTTTAAAGGCCATTAGAACCACTATAGTTTTGCCAAGAACACAGGAGATACAGAGAACAAATGTGATGCCAAAAGCTGTGTGCCGCAGCATGCAGGACCACTCAGAGGGGGCTCCAATGAAAGTTAATGAACATAAGAAACACAGAGTCAGAGAGAAGAGCAGCAGGAAGCTCAGCTCAGAGTTGTTGGCTCTGACAATTGGAGTTGTTCTGTGATAGAAGAAAAGCATTCCTGTAATAATGGCCAGAAAGGCTCCACCAACAGAAAATACAGCCAAGATGATTGACAGAACTTCATCAAAGGAAAGAAACTCCACAGGTTTGGGCAAACAAGCATCTCTCTTTGGATTTGGCCAGAACTCTTCTGGACATGGAATGCAGTCAGGAGAATCTGAAAATAAAATTAGAAAACAGCTGTTTGTTCTTTACTGTTGAGGATACAGGTTTGCATAAAAACATTACAATCACCTGTCATATTACTGATCTCTCCTTCAGGACATGGTATACAGTCATAGCAGCAGATTGGTTTTCCTTTCTGCAACACTTTACGAGTTCCTGGAGGACAACTCTCTGAACAAACTGACACTGGAACCTGAAACACAGAAAGCAGCAAAACAACTATTTAAATGTTTTATGTTGTTTGATTTTCTTTACAAGCTACTTTGCGTAATTAATCAAAAGTCATGTTACTTGTGATCCACTGTCAAACCAGGTTAATTTCCTGTTAATGAGAAACTCTTGGCCCTTTGGCAGAGATGCATCATAATATCCCACTGTTACCAGTTCAGTAACTCCACTCTCACTTTTCTGCCAGTTTACAAGTTCATAAAAAGCCGCAGCGTCTCCATTTTTATCAAATGAGACATGATAACCGTTTTGGGTAAAGTTCACTTTCTTTAATGCAGCTAAAAGCTAAGCAATAAAAGAAACACAGATGGAAAGTAGTTAAAAGCTTGTTTAACATGCTTAGATTTTCAGTCTTTTCACATTAAACTCATAAATCTACAACTTGATAAACTGACCTGTTTGGGCTCCATAAAGCTGTGTTTGTCACATTTTGTCTTGTTCTCTGTTTCCTGACATACAACATCATGTATGGCATGTGCTACAGCATAAACAGCCTTGTACACCATGTTAGTGATTCTTAGCTGAGATGTTTCAGTGTACGGGTTTTCAAGCACGTTAATATCTTCAGTTCCATCACACTGTCTCTTGGTTAGAACTGCAGCTAAATAAAATCAACACAGATGTCCCAATAAACACATCAAAGAATGGCGACTTAAAATGCAATATGACTGAAATATTATAAAAAGAATATTATAACATAAAATAATACTCAAACTTTTCTTTTTTTTTTTAAATGGAAAATGTACGAATGTCTAAAGATAATGTGACACTAGTAACATTTATAAAATCCACTAATGTATAATATGGATAACATAAGTTCATATAACCCACATCTCTTTAAACAATAAATAAACTAATAACAATGACTGTTATCAGTTTGAAGGATACCAGATATTCAGAAATGAAATGATTCTGTCTTTGGTGAAAAAGATATAGTGGACATTTAGAACCACACCAGTATATAAAAGTGACATTTATTTTTGTTTTTAAATCTGAAGAAAAAAAAGATACACAAACATTTGCATTTTGAAAACATTGTTAAAAAATATTGTGAAAAGAACATAACTTACTTTTTGTCAGGCTACAGTTGAATGCCTCTTCCCAGAACTCAGTCAGCACTGAGGAGGCAGCGACATTAGATGGAGAGAGATCCAGGAGGAAATCTCTCAGACCTGGTATGACAGATTTCTGAATGGCAACTCCAATGGCTCCTGCACAGAAACCAAAGCTCATGGAGTTTGGGTCAGTTATCCAAGATTCACTTCCGATCCACTGACGAGGTGGAGGAGGGTCCAGATCCAGCTCTTCTAACAGGAACTTCATGTCACCAGCAGCTACAAATGCAACAACAACTGTTGCTGTTGACCTGGAGATAAATTGTAATATGATTTAAACTAACAAGGACTTTAAATAATAATATTAGATACAATTACATTTCATTTGAACTCATATAAACATAAACTTATAGCCATACTTGCAAAAAAATAGAAAACACTTTATATAACAAGGTAAAGTGATCTATTCTGAAAACAATTTCAGGTTTTCTGAAGAGGTTCAGCATCAACACCTGCGGATAACATCAGCAACTCTTCTGATCTTGCTTTGTGGGTCAGTCCGATAAAATGATTCAATGTACTCCACACAGATCTCCTCACTGTTTGCTGCCTTAAGAAAGGATGCCATGCCATTATTTCCATAATCCGAGTCCGAGTGGACGGCACCAATCCAAGTCCAACCAAAGTGTTTCACCAGCTTGGCCAGGGCATCAGCTTGGAACTGGTCACTGGGAACGGTTCTGAAAAATGTTGGATATTCTTGTTTGTCTGACAGGCAGGCGCAAGTTGCAAAATGGCTCACCTACATAGAAAAAAACATTAAGAAGAAAAAGTATCACCACATGTACAGTTTCATTCAGAAATTTATTCAGTCTAATCACCAGAGGAAGGTTGAAGGGCCCCATGATACGTGACATGCTGATGGATGGAGTCGATCCAGAGTCTCCCACAGCAGCCACCACCACTCCAGACTGAGAACAATTCCTGCCCTGGTAAAACATGGGGTCCTGGCCGTTCAGTAGCTGAAATGCAGCATGCACAGCTACAGGCACAGATGAGCATGTGTCGTGGATCTGATAGCCCAGTTTGATTCCAGGCAGCAGCTCTGTGCTGTTGTTTATCTCCTCAATGGCAAAGATCATTGCGCGAGAAAAGCGCAGCTCCCTGGGATTAAAGCTGCAGAGAGTCAGTGAATAATATAGTTCATGTAAGAAAACGTTCAGGATAGAATATTAAAAGACAATTTAAAAGTGCAGCTGTCAGAAACTAATAAAAGCCTGTCTAAATAATCAACAACTGATATTACTCAAAATGTTGCATGACTAAAGAAACATACAAGAATAAAACAGCTCAAATTAGTTCTTATTTAATATTACAATGACTAAAAAAAGCTATGAGCAAAAACTCCAAAAAGGCCAAAGAAACTCTTTTCATTAGACCAAATAATACCACAACAGTTCTGCTTATTGTGAAACATAAAAATCACATATCTAATTAATTTTTTTTAATATCACAGAACAAATGGCACTAAAACGTCCCGTTGACTAACCTCCCTGTGCATCTTGGTGACTCAGGCTTGGTGGTGTAGTTATTGATCATCGTTTGCATTTTGTAGTGAATGAAGAACGAGCCTCCAATTACAAAATCTCCATGCAGTGAGAATGCGGGTGCAGGAGGAGTACCATGTAGGATGCATTGCTCTGATGGTAATGTGACGCTGCCAGCAGCAGCAGTGAGAGCTTCTATAGGGAGAATCTTCTGTTTCAGATCATCTAGAGTCCCACCCAACACCAGAACAATGATCAGCTCAAACAAACTCACTGCTAATCTCAAGCCAATCTCCATTTTTCAAGTGTCTACATGAGGAGGTGTGTGTTCACTGGCCTTTAAACATCTATGATGCGCCAGGTGATCATTAATTATTAACAACATGACCTCATCCTGCCATCTTTGATGGTCTTAAAATGACCTTACATACAAAATCATAAAAAATTGCACTTTTTTTTTATGTTTTGTTTATATATATATATATATATACATATATATATATATATATATATATATATATATATAAACAAATATATATATAGACACAAATATATGTGTGTGTGTGTGTGTGTGTGTGTGTGTGTGTGTGATGCACTGAAATCCCTAAACCATTCAAGCCCATGGTAGATTTATATGTAACCAGGTGAAAAATGGGTATATGTCAAAAACGTATTTTTTAAACCTTGCTTTGCTTTTATTTCACCAACTGGTTGTAATTCTTGTTTTTGCCAGCATGTGGCGGTGTTGTTACAGAGAGGCCTAAAATTACCGGAAGTAGAAAAAAAGCTCTTGTATTGTGGCACTCTAACTGGTAAAACGGAGGAGAAGGACATTTTTTGAGCCGAGACCTGTTGGAAAAGACGACTCTATGGCCACCTAAGCAGAAAATCCAAGTGTTCGGTAATTAATGTCGAAGCTGAATTATCTTCCGTCAACAAAGATAAGGAGAGGATGTCAATGTTATGTTTTTCTGTTTGTCCTCCTTTAGAAGTGCCACTGCCGTTTATTACACCTTTTGTTAGCGTTCAGCTGTTATGTGAAGCTACGTTACTACATCGTGAGCCCGCCATTTTCACTGAAGCTGAGGCTTTATATTTATAGATTACGTGTCATTTCTTTCGGCCTATGTTGGACCATTTTATGTGAAGCGCCGTGTGCAACATTACTCCCGGCTTCATATTTTTCAAATCTTTTAACGTGGGGCGTAGCGTAGGGGATAGCGCGATCCATGTTTCGAGGCCCTGCGTCCTCGACGCGGTCGTCGTGGGTTCAACTCCAGTACCCGACGATATATGCTGCATGTCTTCCTCCCTTTCCTTTCCCCTTTCCTGTCAGCCAACTCTCATATGAGGAACACTAGAGCTCACAAAAGACCCCCTGGAAGGGCAAAAAAAATCTTTTAATATGACCGTTATGCTTAAATTTATTAGTTTTAGCTAATCATAAACATTACTATTTCCCGTGTGAGTACTAACCTAAATCCAAATGATGACCCTCGGGAGATAAAAGGTAAAGGTGATTTTATTTATACAGCACAGTTTCAGAAACAAGGCAGTACAAAGTGCTTTACAGCTGTGGTCCCCAACCACCGGGCCATGCAAGAAATAATTAAATATTTCCGTTCTATGTATTGAGTCTGGATGAGCTTTTATTTTGAAAATCCTAAACAGGATGCTGTTGGTTACGTCTTGCGCCAACATGCAGGTCTCTGTCCTATTTAGGAAGGGTTGACCGGTCTGCTGTACTAAAAAGGTTGGGGACCACTGCTTTACAGGATTTAAAAGGAAATACAAACAAAATAACAAACAAGTAAAGAGCGAAAGAAGAAAAAGCTAATATTGTTGATCCAAAGTAAATAAACTAGATACTCCTATTCAGGGTTGTTAGATAAGTATAAGGAAGTATAATCTGGTCTAATTTCTTTTCTGGTTTGGAAAAATAGGAATCTAAAAAGTAGTTGCTAAGGTAGTTTTTCTGGATTCTAAATTTGTTCAAATCCCTGTTCTGGGCTGCTAAATAAGTGTAGGCAAGTAAGTGTTCTCTGGACTTCTGGGTTGCTAGATAAGATTACATAAGTAATCGCTGGAAGTCCTATTCATTATTGTTAGATGGGTGTAAGTATCTTGTGGTCTTATTCCTTTTCTGGGTTGGGATTATAGGAGATCCAAGTCCATGAAGTCTGTATAAAAGACTTCATGGATATGGAGTTCACCATAAAAACATGTGCCTTCAAAAAAAAGTAATTTTTAAAGGGTTTTCCTTATGAGGTATTGTTCAATTGTTTTCATGCTACTTAGGCTTTCTACATAGATATGCAAACCATTTTCAGTATAACATTTTTATCTTAAAATGCAAAAAAAAAAAAAACTGAGATTACAAAAATGACTCCTTATGTTTCTTATGTTAACATATCTTGGGAGATCTATGTATCATTTTCTGTTAGAAACAAATTATTGCTTGACTGAAAAAAAGTTTCATTTATATGTGTCAGGGGTTTGAATAATTGTGATCTTAGCTGTAAATGCAGATCGGTAGAATGCATTTGCTTTGAATTTCCGTACCTTACACTGTATTACAGGCTGTTCATAGCCATCCAACTCAGTCCAATTTGATTCTCATTTACACCCAATGCTCCAATCAAGATTTCTGCCATTGTTTTTAATTTCTCCAGTTGAATTTCAACCAGGCTGTTAGAACAATTGTATATTGTTATCATTCTTACATTGGCAGTTTTACTAGTTTGTTTTTCATTTAAAGGTTTAGTATTCACACCCCAGAGAGGAGGAATTTGTTAAACCATGTGAAAAACAAAAATTGCTTTTTCCCTAAACCTTGAAGCTGCAGCTGCTTCTTATCTTGGGATACTCCTTAATTGGCCTGTGTTTAGATTGTTAGTTTCTGTATTCTCTTTCTTTGTGTGTTCAGAATAGCCCTCCTTCCACATTCCATTCCTGCTCTGTTTTGTAATAAAAGACCAGTTCTTATGCAGAGAGTTAGAACGCATGTTAAGCATCTTGGAGAAGTGGTTTGCTATGTTTTCTCCTTTAGCAAAAGACTTGATTGAAAACTAAAACGTTGTCTGTGGTGCTCTTTTTATGAAGGTTTGAGAAATACCTATCATCTTGGTGCCGTGACCCGGATCTCAACATACTCGTTCACTGACAGACAAAGGACGACGCGCTGAAAACCATGTACGGCCAGAGTCAACAGGACTTGGAAACAAAGTCCCGGGAAGTAACTTCTTTGCTGGACCAGCGCCCTATGTCTGACTTTGTCTGCCAACAGCGGATTGAAGAGATCCAACAGGACAAGACGAACTGACAGAAACGTGAGTTAAAAAAGCGCTATTAAATGGGTTCGCGTCCCAAATCAAGGTTAGAGTCCCTAAAATAAAATTTGGGTTGAAATTTGGTTGAAAATAAGATCAAATAAAAGACAGGAGTGGGTTTGAGTCCCCTCCTTTGTGGAACCGGCAAGATGTTTTGTGTGTCTGCGCGTGTGTGTGTGTGAATGATGCTTAATTCTCTGATAAACCTTCTGTCATTGGAATTAGAATCCAAAGTGAAGAACCGGGTCAACATTAGTTTTGGCCTAGAAGCCTTCTTCTTCAAAGTACACTAAGCGCTCCCTTGGAGTACTTTCTTTGAGGAAAAAGCACAAGATGTTTATATTGAGTTAAATTGCATAACACTAAATGTTGTGGACAGGCGGGGCGTGGGATCACGTGGGGTTATTAGAAATTATAGATCACCTGTTGTGCACCTGGTGGGAAATGAGTGGGTGATGGGGGAGGTTTTACTTTTGCTGACCGCCGCCGCGCCGTCACCTTAAGCTACTATGGTGTTTTTTTGTCCTTGATCGTTATTAAACTATCGGATCCGTTTATTTTTTGCCTTTGGATATTTTCCTGTTTTTGGATGTTGATAAAATAAAACCCTTTTTAACTGCATCCTGCCTTGGCGTATTGATCAGCTGGCGCGTCAACAAGATTTCCCCATTCAGCCGCTCAGCGACTTTATTTGATAGTCGCCTATACTAAAATTATGGGAAGATAGTGGATGGTTTTTAGCATTTCTGCACCTTCAAAGAAAGAAAGCCAGTGGAGACACGTCTCACTGAGATAAAATAAAAAATGGGTTCTGGAACTGCAAAATGTTTATAGCGGCCTCATCCTGGCCCTTACAGTTATATTTATAACCAAATATACAGGGAGAGAGAGAGAGAAAAAAAATGACTGTTTTGCATGCTCAAAATGAAATTATGACTTAAGTGTTTTTTGAAAACCACGTTTTGAGGAAACCATGTTTCATCTTAAACACTTAAGTTTACCCAAATAAAAATATTGGGTAAATATTGGTGGCTACAACTATTAAATCAAAAGAGAGAAAAGACATATCTGAAATATTTAGAAAGAAAGACAAACCCCTATTGACTCCTTTTTGCTTCTTTCCTTTTTCCTCTGTCTGAGCCTTGCTGCAGTGCGTCTGACCTCTCTTCCCTCCCTTATCACCAGCTAATGACAGTGATCAAGAAGACAAAGAAAATCAGGAAGAATCACCATCACCTCCAGACACTGAAGTATCTGCTGATCCTAATTTCTTGACACCTGGGAGCTGCCATTCAGCAAACTCCTGCATGATGTCCATCTGGACATTGGACTGAAACTGCATCCCTCCGTTTGGATGCAACTGAACTTTTACAACCTCCACTGATCTACTCCCTGACATCAGCGTGGAGAATGGAAAGATAATGTGCTTCGAAGACAAAGACAACAAACTGAACTATTTGACGCTTGTTTCATTTGTGGACAACATGGACATTAACTGAGGGACAGTCTGGACAACTCCAAGATCCAATACCAGAACCAGTTGGACTGACAGGAAATTGGAGAAAGAGGAGGAGGAAGGACTACATGCCAGCACCAGGAGAAGGAGGGAGAAGTGAGACAGAAAGGAGACATCCAAAGATAAGTGTATCATACACACAGCTGTTATACACTGTTTTTGCATTGAAGATTTGCTTGCTTGCTAACCCTGCACACATATTATCTAGCCAGAAAAGGAAGTCTTGGAAGCTTTTATGTTCAATGTTAGACAAATTCTCTCAGTTTCTCCTTGTTAACTCCGAGTCCTGAACAGCAGGACCACTGCTAACGATCCTCTTAGGGTCCATCAGCCATAGGTTGGGAAACTGTGAAGAGAAAACTGCAATCACTAAAAGTTCATCAAAGAACTAACAAAAACTTGTGCCACTAAATTACACTAACTAAAATTTATCAAAGAGTCTAAGCTAATAATGATTTGCACAAGCTTTCATTCCTTCTTAAGGAAATATCCTGGTAATTCATGCTAGTTTGAAATTAAATAAACTATCTTTAAGTGTTGCAAATAATTGAAACTGCAGTGTTCATAGACTATAAAGTATTTGTTGCTGTTACATTGAACAGTTCATTTAGAGATTAATTTTTAAATTAATGTACATTTTATGGAAATGTGTTCCAGCAGCAGGGTGATTCTCAGAAACATGGTCCAACTTGTAGCAAAAATTAAAAAACATTATATACACACAAAAACACTCACTCTTTATAAAACAGATCCTAATTTCACTTTTCACTGTAAAAGTATAATCTATATGCACATTTTCTAGGTAATTTTAAACATTTTATTCTAACTTTGACCAAATAAATTCATTGCCGTAACACAATTTCCATGAAGAAATTTGCAACCACAAAACCATTTTTTTTTTCACATTTTTTGGACACCAAGGACTTCAGTGTGCACAGAGAGACAGAAATAAATAAAAATAGGCTTTTTTTTTTTTTTTACAAAATGTTATATTTTAATGCAAAAAATCATTTCATCACTGTAACAGTGATATAAATTTCAAAGTCGATTTTGATTGTGATTCTTTATTAAATCATTACATTGAACAAACAATATAACCATAACATAAAAGGGTCTGGCACATTTCATCAAAGGATGAAAATATAAAAGTAATTCACATAACTAATCTAAATAAATCCTCATACAGTTAACATAGCGGTAATGAAAAAACACAGATTTCTGACACCACACAGAATTGTCTTGCGGATGAAGAGGTAGGTAGTGGTTCAGGAATAATTTCTTTGAAGTCATCCAAATAACATCATACCTTCTCACCAGCAAACCTTATTGATGGTATGTAGAAGCGATTGTCTCCCGCACAGCTCATTGTATCAACCTCATACTGACCACTGGCAATCTGGATTAATGAAGCAAAAAAATGTTATCAACTGCGTTTTTCAAAGACAATTTGATTATTACATAATCATTACCTCGACATTACATGTTGACAATCTGAATCCAATACTTGCACACCTGACTTCCCATTCTCCACTCAGTCTTAAACCTACCTGTGTTACTGTGCCAGGATAGAAGTCTCCGTCATAGTCCACAAGGACCCATGTTCCTTCTTTGATGGTCTCTTCTGATTCCCTTTGCGTGAAAACAAACTCCTTTGGGGAGAAGCAGTCACAAGAGTGACTACAGAAGCACGAAACCTCTCGAAATCTAATATTTCCTGGTTCAGTAGCAACAACCTGTGGAGACATTATGTTTAGTTTTATCTGCAAAACCATGAAAAGGTCAGATCTATAAAAAGAAGTGTTTTTTTAAAAAAAATGCAAACTTACAACAAAAAATATATAAAAACTTTAAACCAAGCTAAAAAAAAACAGCCAAGCAAGATAAAATTGAGTGTGCATTTGTTTAGTTGCACATATGGGTGCTCACCTGATGTATTTTCATAGTACCTGGTACTGATTTCAGGAATGGAGGAACGAGTTCCCCACATGCAGCAATATTATCCTCTGTTACTTCAAAAAGCCTAACAGATGAGTGCTTTGCCAGATTCTCTAGTAGAGCAGAAGCATTTGGGATGTCTGTGCCCTACACGATCTGCAAAGTTTTTAAGAGCACCTCCTATTCCATCAGGAGCTCCCTTCCCATGAGAGGCCTCAGTGAAGTTCCACGTCACAGTCTTATACCCTTTCATAAAAGGCACTGTTGACGCAAGGTAGAATGCTACCTTATTCCGATATTGAGATGTTGGTCCATCGGACAGGAAGTGGATATTTTTTGCCAGGGGGTAGTTAGATGTTATGTATCCTAAAACTGGTTGCAAATGTGCCCATGTAGCAACAGCATCGTGCTGTAAACTGGCAGACACAGTAGCAAAGAACTCAGCCTGACCACCAGTGTAGTATAACACCCCTGTATGGAGTGTGACTTGCTGGTGGGATCCACCAAAGTGAGCATCTTTTATTTCCTTGCTCCATTTGCAGGTGTAGTTTTCACTGTAATCAACATGGACTACAACATCATGCTGGGTCAAATTTTCTTTCAATTGCTTAAGACGAGTGAACTGGTGCCAAATGTTATACAAATGAGTAGAGATCCGGGTCAGTTCTGACTTTGTAGCTCTACAAGTTTTTCAATACTGGCTACTTTTTTCTCCAGGGTTGTGGTTTTCATGTCAGTCTCAGTGGTAGTGCCATCCTACAGTTTCTTTGTTACTGGTGTTGACCTTGTTGTCCACTCAGTCCAAGTTATGATGTTGTTTTTTGTTGTTGGATCCACGTTGACGGGGAAAGTAAGATCTTTGCAGGGTTCACATCTACCATACATGCAATCAATGTTTTCAGAATCACAGACGGATGAAGCCACTACATCAGTAACAGATACTGTATGTATCATTCCAAGTCGGTGCATTTTTTTTAACTTTACTTGAAAAATTCTTGAATTTTTTAGGCACATGTTTCTCTGACTGTGATCTTTGGTCTCACTATCCAGAAGGGCCTCAGCTTAAAAAACTGGGAGCGGGACACATTGAGGCCTGGGTTCTCTTTCAGAAATCTCTTGTGGAGATTTCCCATGGTGTCTGAGAGGAACCTCTTCCTGTAAATTCTTGATGCCGCCCTCTTCTGTTGACTTCCTTTTGCCCTTTATATTAGGTGATATCAATTAGCATAAATTAGCTTAGAAATTTAGCCTAAAAAAATTTAAAGTATAATAAACAATAATAAACAACATTACAGTTTAAATAACCTATACATTTATCTATTTATTATTGCAAAATGACACTGTTCATCACCATAATCTTGTTTCTCATTACCGCAACAGGCCTCAGATTACGCAGTAATGAAAGTTACGCATTACGGTAATGAATTACGGTAGCTTAAAATTCTAGCATGTTGTGATGACTCAGTAAAACTTTTCTCACAAACAGTGTGAACTCCCTAACTTCTTCTGTACAAGAAAGTATCTTATTAACAAATTTTTAAGAACATGAGGGTATTATACATTACTGTAATGATTACCTGTAGTGTAAAAATAGGCATATGGAAGGAGAAACTTAACAGTTATCATGATCAAAAGATGTCAAACAATCTTACCTTGTAGCCATCTTTGTCGTCTCTTCTTTGTGGTGTATCATGGGTCAGAAAAACTTTATTTAAAAAAATGCTGTGAATATTACAGGACTTTGAACATGGTGCAACGGTAATGAGAGTTGACCCTAAGGACACTCACTTTTATCAAAATATTCTGAATTACTTAACAGGAAATTATTATATATTATCATATTATATGTCTGAGATAGCTCTTTTAAAATGTGCACGTTACCAAAAACAGTCAATCAAAGTTTAAAACCTTTAATCTAAGTTTGATTGATTGATGATTATTAAATCTATAAAGAAATATTGAACTAGAGGATTTGAGATTTTGGTTTAATTTCAGGAAGGTCATATTTTGTTTCAAAAGAGTAAAAAAAAGCAAAACAAAAAAAAACAATGTTCTGCAGAAGAGCCAACTCTGGGTTGTGCCATCTGTCAGGAGTAAAACAGAAGTTTTCCACCTTGATGAATTTGACAACATCCACGTGTAAGATCTCTAACAAAATGCCTCTGCTAATAGCTCTCCTACAAGCAATTAAACTGCTAGCTAAAACTAGCAGTTTGTAAGTGGATGAGGAAATGATGAGGTTCTAAAATGAAAACAGGTCAGCTGATCAAATGTTAAAAGATACAGCAACAGCACAACATGGATCTGGAAACTCCCTACGTTAACTGCCCTCTGACTCTTCCACAGAGGAGAGTCAGAGGGCAGATATACACCCAGCCAGGAAACTGGATGTATATCAAAGTCATAAAAAGGAAGAGCTGGGCCAGTCCATGTTGGGAGGGACCATTCCAAGTGCTGATAACTACACCAACTGCTGTAAAGATTGCTGAAAGACCCAGCTGGATACATCTCAGTCACTATAAGGTGCAGAGGGTGTTAGACCCCTAATTCAGGGTGACTGGAAAGCCTGACTCCAAAGGGGTTCTACCATTTAGGGTAGTTCATCTCAATGTCAGTGAAGAATTCGACAAATCCTCACTCTGCTAGGCTGGGTGTCCTGACATATCTGTATTCTGAGCAGCAATGGGGCCTCCACATGCTAGGCGGTTCCTCTACTGTGTTGTAACTGCAGCATGTCTACTGTTATGGAAAGGGAGCGGTCTCACCCTCAACAGGATAAGGAGAGAAGCAGACAAATCCTCCCTTCAGACTCATCCACATGACTACAGCACCAACTTGTGATGGCAACTGAAGAACAGGACTGCATATGAGGGAAATGAGACTAACTGCTGTTTGTGCACAGCTACCCTACCCCACACACAAAACTGTGGTCTGAGACCTGGAAACAAGCACACATTCAAGTGACACCATACACCTGCCACAGATGGACCTCCGGCTACCAGAAGAAGGCAGACTTTTTCAACTGTAAAACCTGCCAAGCGACGAACCACGCCAGCACTGCCTGTTCCAAAAGATGGAAGTCTGACCGCAACTGTACCAGCAATAACCTTCTCAAGGAATTGGGGAGGACTGTGCGCCCTGGTTCCCCTCTCCAACCCAGTGACTTTCCCAGAAAAGGCTCAGGATGCTCATAGCCATGGACACTACCTCACTAGGAGAGATGACATGCCGAAAGTCCAAAGGTGTGGAGTCCTTACTACAAAACTGGAGTTCCTTGGAAATTCAGGATCTGGGGCGGCAGAGAAAAGATTACAGAAGGTCTATTCACATGGGTGGGAGTAGCTGAAGTTCAGAGTTCAGTGGATTTTTTTCAGGAACATGGCCCAGGAGGTTTGAAGCAGGTGTAAAATCTCATCTGCACAGAACACATGGTGGGAGGGTTTCTTCTAGTTATGCACAGGTAGGAAAACCCCCCCAAAATGATTGGATTTTGAGGCTGTCTCTTAATATGGAACTTTTCCACAATCAGCATCTGAAAATACAAGCAGATTCCGGGCAGCGGTTTTGTGTAAACAAGATTAAAATCGTAGTCTACCAATGGCTGTCAATAACAGTGGAAAGAATGAAAGAAGCTATCCTTTCCAATTACTTAATTGCAGTTGAGCAAGTAATGGCTAAATTTCTTTTATTGAGTTGTTAAAGCCATAGCAGGATGAAAGCTTAAGAGATTTGGTTGCTTGCAAAGATTTAGTTTGAGGCTGCACTTCACCATTCTTGGTGGGGAATGGCGGTACAAAGCGCATACAATTTCTGGTAAGCTTCAAGGCAGAGCGTCCCTTATGGTTGAGATTGTGAATTACATGAATATTAGTGATCAGGCAAAATGAGATCTACTCATATAATTATTTCCGGTGTTCTACAAGCAGACAGCTTGTCTCAGCAGCTCAGCAATAATTCTGTGTTTTTCTTGTTTCATAAGTCAATTTAGATTGGCTTTGTGTTTTTGCTCATGCGTATGTGTTTACATTTACATCCAGAGACATTTGTGTAGTACATAATTTATTCTTTAAACAAAAAACCAAAACACTGACATACATTATACTCCCATCAATGGAACATTTGTGCATAGGAACTACTGCAACCAAATCGTTATTTAGTGCATTAGAGCAAAGCTTTTGCAAATGTCTATGAACAGCATATTTGTCAACTTGGTTAATATTAATACTACTGGTATTTTTGTCACTTTGCCTCTAGCCTTCTGGGGAACCTATCTTACTTTTTATTCATTAAGTATTTTTTGGTGTTTTTCTCTGGTTGAAACAAAATGATGAAACACTTTGGAGCAAATATACACAGTATCAGTCCAAAACTGGAGGCCAGAATAGCAAATATCTCCACAGCCACAGTAAATTTCCCAGGAGAGCTGACATAAGCTGGGATGAAGGTGATCCAGACTGCACAGAATATCAACATGCTGAAGGTTATCATCTTGGCTTCGTTGAAATTATCAGGTAGTTTCCGAGCTAGAACAGCTAACACAAAGCAAAACACAGCCAGCAGGCCGATGTAGCCGAGCACAGCCCAGAAACCAACAGCAGAGCCTAACGCACATTCCAGGATGATCTTCTCCTTGTAGGTGGTCAGATTTTTCACTGGGAAGGGAGGACTCACAACCAACCAAATAATACATATTATAACTTGAATAAATGTAAAAGATACTACAGTTAATCTTTGCTGTGGAGGACCAAACCATTTCATAGCATTACTACCAGGAAGTGTAGCTTTAAAGGCCATTAAAACCACTATAGTTTTGCCAAGAACACAGGAGATACAGAGAACAAATGTGATGCCAAAAGCTGTGTGCCGCAGCATGCAGGACCACTCAGAGGGGGCTCCAATGAAAGTTAATGAACATAAGAAACACAGAGTCAGAGAGAAGAGCAGCAGGAAGCTCAGCTCAGAGTTGTTGGCTCTGACAATTGGAGTTGTTCTGTGATGGAAGAAAATTACTGCCGTAACAATGGCCAGAAAGGCTCCACTGATTGAGACTACAGTCAGGATGATTGACAGAACTTCATCGAAGGAAAGAAACTCCACAGGTTTGTGGAAACAAGCATCTCTCTTTGGATTTGGCCAGAACTCTCTGGGACATGGGAAGCAATCAGGGGAATCTGAAAAAAATGGTGTAGACACCAGTATCAATACTAAATTATTTGAAAATGAAAAATAAAGAAAAGGATTTTACCTGTCATGTTGCTGATCTCTCCTTCAGGACATGGTATACAGTCATAGCAGCAGATTGGTTTTCCTTTCTGCAACACTTTGCGAGTTCCTGGAGGACAACTCTCTGAGCAAACTGACACTGGAACCTGCTATTTAGTCAAAGGAAAGAAAGCAATAATTTAACCATAATTTACAAGCATCTCCAGTGTATGAACTCTGCCTAAATTATTGGTGATAGATTCATTACTTGTTTGTAACCATCCATCCAGGTAATATTCCTGTTAATGAGAAACTCCTGGCCTCTTGGCAGTGAAGCATCATAATATCCCACTGTTACCAGTTCAATAACTCCACTCTCACCTTTCTGCCAGTTTACCAGCTCATAAAACGCCACAGGATCTCCATTAGCATCAAATGAGACATGGTAGCCATTTTGGGAAAAGTTGACTTTCTTTAGTTCTGTGAAAACCTGTAAAATAGTAAAAACAAAGGGATTGGAAAAAATATCAATAAGAGCAAACCAGTAAAAAACTGATTTACTTTTTACTTAAACTAACTTGTTCAGGCTCTAGACGCTTGTGTTTGTCACACTGAGTGGGTCCGTTTGTTTCCTGACACACTGCATTGTGAATGGCATGCGCTACTGCATACACAGCCTTGTACACCAAGTTAGAAACTCTTAACTGAGCTGTTTCAGTATACGGACTTTTAAGAGCTTTAATATCTTCCGTTCCATCACATTTTCCCTTATGTGGATCAGCAGCTAAGGAGAAGAAAAAAGTCTAATAAACATGGAAACACACACAACTCATCCAGGCCAAATTGATAGATGTTTTTTTTTTTTTATGACATATTACTCTAGGGTTTGAAATCAGTAGTTTTATAAACTAAACATTATTTACAATGTATTACATTGAACCTATAAGGGAGGAGTTATTGGAAGCAAACTCTTTGTCTTTGGCCCTTTGTTGATGTATTTGAAACTGAGCTTTGGAAAAATAGATTAGTTACCTTTGTAAATTAAAAAAAAAATTACCTGCTAGAAACATGGCCGGTGTATTTTACTGAAAAATGTTTAGTGGTTTTATGCTATATTTTTGTCCAAGAATAAACAAAAGCTGTATTTAGTTTGGAATGTAGTCACACTAATGAAATTTCGTTTTAAATGATGGTTTAAGTCCAAATTAATTTGATCAATTAAACTCTTGGGTGAAACTGAGGAAATAGAAAATATTGACAATAATAATAGCTGAAAATATTGTCATTATTGGATTAATTTTCCCATTCAAAGTGATCATATTTCTTTAAATTAAGTATTAAACTAAAAAACACACAGACAAACATTTCCTACCTTCTGTCAGGCTGCAGTTGAATGCATCCTCCCAGAACTCAGTCAGCACTGAGGAAGCTGCCACTTCAGAGGGAGAGAGATCCAGGAGGAAATCTCTCAGCCCTGGAATGACAGATTGCTGAATGGCAACTCCAAAAGCTCCTGCACAGAAACTGAAACTCATCAAGACTGGTTCACTTATCCATCCTTCACTTCCAATCCACTGCAGATGTGGAGTTGGTTCTTTGCTCAGCTCATCTAGGAGGACCTTCATATCATTCCCACCTGCAAATGCCAAAACTACTTTGGCTGTAGATCTAAAGAGAAAGTGTAAAAGAAATTAAAATTAAGGTTCACAAAATTGTAAGGCACAGTGGCAAATATGAAAAACTTTGAAAACCTGCGGATGGCATCAGCTACTTTTCTGATCTTTTTCTGTGGGTCAGTTGGATGGAAAGATTCAATGTACTCCACACAGATCCCCTCTTTGAGTGCTGTGTCAAGGAAAGAAGCCATGCCATTATTTCCATAATCTGAGTCCGAATGGATGGCTCCGATCCAAGTCCAGCCAAAGTGTTTCACCAGTTTGGCCAGTGCAGTAGCTTGGTAATAATCACTGGGAATTGTTCTGAAAAACGTTGGGTGCTCATGTTTATCAGACAGGCAGGCACAAGTGGCAAAGTAGCTTACCTACAAAAGGAATATCATTTTAAAAATAACAATAATGACTTAAACATTTTCAGGTACATAAAAATGTCCTTAATTAATATGCACAAATTACCAGAGGGATTTTAAAGGTCCCAAATATTCGTGAGATGCTGATAGAGGGTGTAGATCCAGAGTCTCCAACAGCAGCCACCACCTCTCCAGACTTTGAACAGTTGCTACCTTGGTAAAACACGGGATCCTGGCCGTTAGAAAGCTGAAATGCAGCATGCACGGCAACAGGCACAGAGGTGCAAGTGTCAAATATCTGATATCCAAGTCTGACGCCTGGCAGCAGCTCTGTGCTGTTGTTGATCTCCTCAATAGCAAAGACCATTGTGCGAGAGAATTGCAGAGCCCAAGCGCTAAAGCTGCACAGAATGAAATGAGAGTTCTGATAATAACCCAGCAAAACAAATATTCCTGACATTTAAAACAAAAAAACTTGAACAAAGTTGTGGGACCAACAAAGTTCCAAAACAAGAAATAATTTCAAAGTTCATAGAGATTCAAATGTAGAAATGTTGTTAACTGAAATCTAAATAAAATTATTGGAACAATTCAAGTTAATCAAATCTACTGCTAAGCCTTTTTAGCGTCATTTTGAGCATGCAAAATCACATTTTAAAAAAGATTAATGCACATCTTCATCTAACACACTTCGTCTTTCCTCTTTACTAACCTCCCTTTGCATATTGGAAGCTCAGGCTTGGAGGTGTAGTTATTAATCACTGTCTGGGCTTGGTAGTGAATGAAGAAAGTCCCTCCAATCACAAAGTCCCCGTCCATGGAGAACGCAGGTTGACGAGGCGTACCCTGCAGTGTACATTTCACCAATGAAGCCTCAGCACTGAAATCAGGGCCAGTCAGGTTATCTGTATGCTGATTTCTTTCTTTTACACCATTGAGAGACCCACCCAGCACAACAACTGTGATCAGCTCAAACAAACTCATCGCTAATCTCAGACCGACCTCCATTCTTCCACTGTTTGTATTCTGGTGCAAGAGTGTTCTCATGAATATGCGTTTTATATCGGGTCAGTAAAAAGAACATGCGCTCCCCTAGGGATCTATGATCCCGTCTTAAAGTGACCTCGCCTAACCTAAGCCTCTATACAACCGGCTTAAATTTATTGTACTCACATATACTCATTGAACTATATGATCAGTATTCTAATCTTTGAATATTTAGAGTCAAAGACCACTACTGAAATCATCCTCAAAGTGGAAAGACAAAAGGCCAAATGAACTTTGCATGGAATTGCAAAGTCAAATTTTCTTCAAGTATTGATTGACATAAAGCATTTTCAGAGCAATTGAACGTAGCTTAATTGCTTGTTTCTGCTGTAAAATTGCACCCTGCTCAAGGAAAGTACATAACATTATACCACTCCTTTAGTAGAACAAGGATCAAAATCAAATTTTCATTTTCTTCAAGTCTGTGTTCTGCATTGGGCCAGCTGTGGTCATTGGTTGAAACGTAAGAAAATCTGAATTAGTTGAAGTTGTATAAAAGTTTTGATAAGTTTTTGGTAAACCACTGTAGCTATTACACAAACTTGAAATTGAGGATTGCCACACTGTGTTTTATAATGTATTCAGTTAATCATTTTGTTTACAATGATATCCAGAGACATTTGTTTAGTACGTGATTTATTTTTGAAATAAGAAAACAACAGACTCACATATATTATATATTACCACAATGGAACATGGCTGCATTTAAACTACTGCTCCAAACTTTTTACTTAATGCATGGCAGCAAATCTTTTTCAAATAGGTGTAAATAGTTTATGATATGCAACAACCAGATTAATACTACCTGTATTTTTGTCACATTAATTCCAGTCTTCTCTGGGGTTTAACTTAGGTTTTGTTCATTAAATATTTTTTGGTGTTCTTTTCTGGTTGAAACAAAATGATGAAACACTTTGGAGCAAATATACACAGTATCAGTCCAAAACCGGAGGCCAGAATAGCAAATATCTCCACAGCCACAGTAAATTTCCCAGGAGAGCTGACATAAGCTGGGATGAAGGTGATCCAGACTGCACAGAATATCAACATGCTGAAGGTTATCATCTTGGCTTCGTTGAAATTATCAGGTAGTTTCCGAGCTAGAACAGCTAACACAAAGCAAAACACAGCCAGCAGGCCGATGTAGCCGAGCACAGCCCAGAAACCAACAGCAGAGCCTAACGCACATTCCAGGATGATCTTCTCCTTGTAGGTGGTCAGATTTTTCACTGGGAAGGGAGGACTCACAACCAACCAAATGATACATATAACAACCTGAATAAATGTAAAAGATACTACAGTCAATCTTTGCTGTGGAGGACCAAACCATTTCATAGCATTACTACCAGGAAGTGTAGCTTTAAAGGCCATTAGAACCACTATAGTTTTGCCAAGAACACAGGAGATACAGAGAACAAATGTGATGCCAAAAGCTGTGTGCCGCAGCATGCAGGACCACTCAGAGGGGGCTCCAATGAAAGTTAATGAACATAAGAAACACAGAGTCAGAGAGAAGAGCAGCAGGAAGCTCAGCTCAGAGTTGTTGGCTCTGACAATTGGAGTTTTTCTGTAGTAGAAGAAAATCACTGCTGTAATGACAGCGAAAAAGGCTCCACTGATTGACACTACAGTCAGGATGATTGACAGAACTTCATCGAAGGAAAGAAACTCCACAGGTTTTGGGAAACAAGCATCTCTCTTTGGATTTGGCCAGAACTCTCTGGGACACGGGAAGCAATCAGGGGAATCTAAAAAAATGGTGTAGACACCAGTATCAATACTAAATTATTTGAAAGTGAAAAATAAAGAAAAGGATTTTACCTGTCATGTTGCTGATCTCTCCTTCAGGACATGGTATACAGTCATAGCAGCAGATTGGTTTTCCTTTCTGCAACACTTTGCGAGTTCCTGGAGGACAACTCTCTGAGCAAACTGACACTGGAACCTGTTATTTAGTCAAAGGAAAGAAAGCAATAATTCAACCATAATTTACAAGCATCTCCAGTGTATGAACTCTGCCTAAATTATTGGTGATAGATTCATTACTTGTTTGTAACCATCCATCCAGGTAATATTCCTGTTAATGAGAAACTCCTGGCCTCTTGGCAGTGAAGCATCATAATATCCCACTGTTACCAGTTCAATAACTCCACTCTCACCTTTCTGCCAGTTTACCAGCTCATAAAACGCCACTGGATCTCCATTAGCATCAAATGAGACATGGTAGCCATTTTGGGAAAAGTTGACTTTCTTTAGTTCAGTGAAAACCTGTAAAACAGTAAAGACAAAGGGATTAGAAAAAATATCAATAAGAGCAAACCAGTAAAAAACTGATTTACTTTTTACTTAAACTAACTTGTTCAGGCTCTAGACGCGTGTGTTTGTCACACTGAGTGGGTCCGTTTGTTTCCTGACACACTGCATTGTGAATGGCATGCGCTACTGCATACACAGCCTTGTACACCATGTTAGAAACTCTTAACTGAGATGTTTCAGTATACGGACTTTTAAGAGCTTTAATATCTTCCGTTCCATCACATTTTCCCTTATGTGGATCAGCAGCTAAGGAGAAGAAAAAAAGTCTAATAAACATGGAAACATACACAACTCATCCAGGTCAAATTGATAGATGTTTTTTTTTATGACATATTACTCTAGGGCTTGTAATCAGTAGTTTTATGAACTAAACATTATTTACAATGTATTACATTGAACCTATAAGGGAGGAGTTATTGGAAGCAAACTGTACTTTGTCTTTGGCCCTTTGTTGATGTATTTGAAACTGAGCTTTGGAAAAATAGATTAGTTACCTTTGTAAATTAAAAAAAAAGTACCTGCTAGAAACATGGCCGGTGTATTTTACTGAAAATGCTTAGTGGCTTTATACTATATTTTTGTCCAAGAATATACAAAAGCTGTATTTGGTTTGACATGTAGTCACACTAATGAAATTTCATTTTAAATGATGGTTTAAGTCCAACTTAATTTGATCAATTATACTCTTGGTTGAAACTGGGTAAATGGAAAATATTGACAATAATAACAGCTGAAAATATTGTCATTATTGGACTAATTTTCCCATTCAAAGTGATCATATTTCTTTAAATTAAGTATTAAACTAAAAAACACACAGACAAACATTTCCTACCTTCTGTCAGGCTGCAGTTGAATGCATCCTCCCAGAACTCAGTCAGCACTGAGGAAGCTGCCACTTCAGCGGGAGAGAGATCCAGGAGGAAATCTCTCAGCCCTGGAATGACAGATTGCTGAATGGCAACTCCAAAAGCTCCTGCACAGAAACTGAAACTCATCAAAAGTGGGTCACTTATCCATGCTTCACTTCCAATCCACTGCCGATGTGGAGTTGGTTCTCTGCTCAGCTCCTCAAGGAGGACCTTCATATCATCCCCACCTGCAAATGCCAAAACTACTTTGGCTGTAGATCTGGAAATTTTTTTTTAAAAGAAATTAAAATTAAGGTTCACAAAATTGTAAGGCACAGTGGCAAATATAAAAAACTTCGAAAACCTGCGGATGGCATCAGCAACTTTTCTGATCTTGTTCTGTGGGTCAGTGTGATGGAAAGATTCAATGTACTCCACACAGATCCCCTCCTTGAGTGCTGTGTCAAGGAAAGAAGCCATGCCATTATTTCCATAATCTGAGTCCGAATGGATGGCTCCGATCCAAGTCCAGCCAAAGTGTTTCACCAGTTTGGCCAGTGCAGTAGCTTGGTAATAATCACTGGGAATTGTTCTGAAAAACGTTGGGTGCTCATGTTTATCAGACAGGCAGGCACAAGTGGAAAAGTAGCTTACCTACAAAAGGAATATCATTTTAAAAATAACAATAATGACTTAAACATTTTCATGTGGATAAAAATGTTTGTAATTAATATACACAAATTACCAGAGGGATTTTAAAGGACCCAAAGATTCGTGAGACGCTGATAGAGGATGTGGATGCAGTGTCTCCAACAGCAGCCACCACCTCTCCAGACTTTGAACAGTTGCTACCTTGGTAAAACACGGGATCCTGGCCGTTAGAAAGCTGAAATGCAGCATGCACGGCAACAGGCACAGAGGCGCAAGTGTCAAATATCTGATATCCAAGTTTGACGCCTGGCAGCAGCTCTGTGCTGTTGTTGATCTCCTCAATAGCAAAGACCATTGTGCGAGAGAATTGCAGAGCCCAAGCGCTAAAGCTGCACAGAATGAAATGAGAGTTCTGATTCTAACCCAGCAAAACAAATATTCCTGACATTAAAAACAGAAAAACTTGAACAAAGTTGTGGGACCAACAAAGTTCCAAAACATGAAATAATTTCAAAGTTCATAGAGATTCAAACATAGAAATGTTAACTGAAATCTAAATAAAATTATTGGAACAATTCAAGTTACTCAAATCTACTGCTAAGCCTTTTTGCGTCGTTTTGAACATGCAAAATCACATTTTTAAAAAGATTAATGCACATCTTCATCTAACACACTTCGTCTTTCCTCTTTACTAACCTCCCTTTGCATATTGGAAGCTCAGGCTTGGAGGTGTAGTTATTAATCACTGTCTGGGCTTGGTAGTGAATGAAGAAAGTCCCTCCAATCACAAAGTCCCCGTCCATGGAGAACGCAGGTTGACGAGGCGTACCCTGCAGTGTACATTTCACCAATGAAGCCTCAGCACTGAAATCAGGGCCAGTCAGGTTATCTGTATGCTGATTTCTTTCTTTTACACCATTGAGAGACCCACCCAGCACAACAACTGTGATCAGCTCAAACAAACTCATCGCTAATCTCAGACTGACCTCCATTCTTCCACTGTTTGTATTCTGGTGCAAGAGTGTTCTCATGAACATGCGTTTTATATCGGGTCAGTAAAAAGAATATGCGCTCCCCTAGGGATCTATGATCCCGTCTTAAAGTGACCTCGCCTAACCTAAGCCTCTATACAACCGGCTTAAATTTACTGTACTCACATTTACTCATTGAACTATATGATCAGTATTCTAATCTTTGAATATTTAGTCAAAGACCAATACTGAAATCATCCTCAAAGTGGAAAGAACACTAAAGACAAAAGGCCAAATTAACTTTGCATGGAATTGCAAAGTCAAATTTTCTTCAAGTATTGATTGACATAAAGCATTTTCAGAACAATTGAACGTAGCTTAATTGCTTGTTTCTGCTGTAAAATGGCAACCTGCTCAAGGAAAGTACATAACATTATACCACTCCTTTAGTAGAACAAGGATCAAAATCAAATTTTCATTTTCTTCAAGGCTGTGTTCTCCATTGGGCCAGCTGTGGTCATTGGTTGAAACGTAAGAAAATCTGAATTAGTTGAAGTTGTATAAAAGTTTTGATAAGTTTTTGGTAATCCACTGTTTGCTATTACACAAACTTGAAATTGAGGATTGCCACACTGTGTTTTATGATGTATTCAGTTAATCATTGTGTTTACAATATTATCCAGAGACATTTGTTTAGTACGTGATTTATTTTTGAAATAAGAAAACAACAGACTCACATATATTATATGCTACCACAATGGAACATGGCTGCATTTAAACTACTCCTCCAAACTGTTTACTTAATGCATGGCAGCAAATCTTTTTCAAATAGGTGTAAATAGTTTATGATATGCAACAACCAGATTAATACTACCTGTATTTTTGTCACATTAATTCCAGTCTTCTCTGGGGTTTAACTTAGGTTTTGTTCATTAAATATTTTTTGGTGTTCTTTTCTGGTTGAAACAAAATGATGAAACACTTTGGAGCAAATATACACAGTATCAGTCCAAAACTGGAGGCCAGAATAGCAAATATCTCCACAGCCACAGTAAATTTCCCAGGAGAGCTGACATAAGCTGGGATGAAGGTGATCCAGACTGCACAGAATATCAACATGCTGAAGGTTATCATCTTGGCTTCGTTGAAATTATCAGGTAGTTTCCGAGCTAGAACAGCTAACACAAAGCAAAACACAGCCAGCAGGCCGATGTAGCCGAGCACAGCCCAGAAACCAACAGCAGAGCCTAACGCACATTCCAGGATGATCTTCTCCTTGTAGGTGGTCAGATTTTTCACTGGGAAGGGAGGACTCACAACCAACCAAATAATACATATTATAACTTGAATAAATGTAAAAGATACTACAGTCAATCTTTGCTGTGGAGGACCAAACCATTTCATAGCATTACTACCAGGAAGTGTAGCTTTAAAGGCCATTAGAACCACTATAGTTTTGCCAAGAACACAGGAGATACAGAGAACAAATGTGATGCCAAAAGCTGTGTGCCGCAGCATGCAGGACCACTCAGAGGGGGCTCCAATGAAAGTTAATGAACATAAGAAACACAGAGTCAGAGAGAAGAGCAGCAGGAAGCTCAGCTCAGAGTTGTTGGCTCTGACAATTGGAGTTGTTCTGTGATGGAAGAAAATTACTGCCGTAATAATGGCCAGAAAGGCTCCACTGATTGAGACTACAGTCAGGATGATTGACAGAACTTAATCAAAGGAAAGAAACTCCACAGGTTTTGGGAAACAAGCATCTCTCTTTGGATTTGGCCAGAACTCTCTGGGACACGGGAAGCAATCAGGGGAATCTGAAAAAAATTGTGTAGACTCCAGTATCAATACTAAATTATTTGAAAGTGAAAAATAAAGAAAAGGATTTTACCTGTCATGTTGCTGATCTCTCCTTCAGGACATGGTATACAGTCATAGCAGCAGATTGGTTTTCCTTTCTGCAACACTTTGCGAGTTCCTGGAGGACAACTCTCTGAGCAAACTGACACTGGAACCTGTTATTTATTCAAAGGAAAAAAAGCAATAATTTAACCATATTTTACAAGCATCTCCAGTGTATGAACTCTGCCTAAATTATTGGTGATAGATTCATTACTTGTTTGTAACCATCCATCCAGGTAATATTCCTGTTAATGAGAAACTCCTGGCCTCTTGGCAGTGAAGCATCATAATATCCCACTGTTACCAGTTCAATAACTCCACTCTCACCTTTCTGCCAGTTTACCAGCTCATAAAACGCCACAGGATCTCCATTAGCATCAAATGAGACATGGTAGCCATTTTGGGAAAAGTTGACTTTCTTTACTTCAGTGAAAACCTGTAAAATAGTAAAGACAAAGGGATTGGAAAAAATATCAATGAGAGTAAACCAGTAAAAAACTGATTTACTTTTTACTTAAACTAACTTGTTCAGGCTCTAGACGCTTGTGTTTGTCACACTGAGTGGGTCCGTTTGTTTCCTGACACACTGCATTGTGAATGGCATGCGCTACTGCATACACAGCCTTGTACACCATGTTAGAAACTCTTAACTGAGATGTTTCAGTATACGGACTTTTAAGAGCTTTAATATCTTCCGTTCCATCACATTTTCCCTTATGTGGATCAGCAGCTAAGGAGAAGAAAAAAAGTCTAATAAACATGGAAACATACACAACTCATCCAGGTCAAATTGATAGATGTTTTTTTTTATGACATATTACTCTAGGGCTTGTAATCAGTAGTTTTATGAACTAAACATTATTTACAATGTATTACATTGAACCTATAAGGGAGGAGTTATTGGAAGCAAACTGTACTTTGTCTTTGGGCCTTTGTTGATGTATTTGAAACTGAGCTTTGGAATAAATAGATTAGTTACCTTTGTAAATTTCCAAAAAAATTTACCTGCTAGAAACATGGCTGGTGTATTTTACTGAAAAATGTTTAGTGGTTTTATGCTATATTTTTGTCCAAGAATAAACAAAAGTTGTATTTAGTTTGACATGTAGTCACACTAATGAAATTTCATTTTAAATGATGGTTTAAGTCCAACTTAATTTGATCAATTAAACTCTTAGGTGAAATTGAGTAAATAGAAAATATTGACAATAATAACAGCTGAAAATATTGTCATTTTTGGATTAATTTTCCCATTCAAAGTGATCATATTTCTTTAAATTAAGTATTAAACTAAAAAACACACAGACAAACATTTCCTACCTTCTGTCAGGCTGCAGTTGAATGCATCCTCCCAGAACTCAGTCAGCACTGAGGAAGCTGCCACTTCAGAGGGAGAGAGATCCAGGAGGAAATCTCTCAGCCCTGGAATGACAGATTGCTGAATGGCAACTCCAAAAGCTCCTGCACAGAAACTGAAACTCATCAAAAGTGGTTCACTTATCCATGCTTCACTTCCAATCCACTGCAGATATGGAGTTGGTTCTCTGCTCAGCTCTTCTAGGAGGACCTTCATATCACCCGCGCCTGCAAATGCCAAAACTACTTTGGCTGTAGATCTGAAAAGAAAGTGTAAAGTAAATGAAAATTAAGGTTCACAAAATTGTAAGGCACAGTGGCAAATATAAAAAACTTCGAAAACCTGCGGATGGCATCAGCTACTTTTCTGATCTTGTTCTGTGGGTCAGTGTGATAGAAAGATTCAATGTACTCCACACAGATCCCCTCTTTGAGTGCTGTGTCAAGGAAAGAAGCCATGCCATTATTTCCATAATCTGAGTCCGAATGGATGGCTCCGATCCAAGTCCAGCCAAAGTGTTTCACCAGTTTGGCCAGTGCAGTAGCTTGGTAATAATCACTGGGAATTGTTCTGAAAAACGTTGGGTACTCATGTTTATCAGACAGGCAGGCACAAGTGGCAAAGTAGCTTACCTACAAAAGGAATATCATTTTAAAAATAACAATAATGACTTAAACATTTTCAGGTACATAAAAATGTCCTTAATTAATATGCACAAATTACCAAAGGGATTTTAAAGGACCCAAAGATTCGTGAGATACTGATAGAGGATGTGGATGCAGAGTCTCCAACAGCAGCCACCACCTCTCCAGACTTTGAACAGTTGCTACCTTGGTAAAACACGGGATCCTGGCCGTTAGAAAGCTGAAATGCAGCATGCACGGCAACAGGCACAGAGGCGCAAGTGTCAAATATCTGATATCCAAGTCTGACGCCTGGCAGCAGCTCTGTGCTGTTGTTGATCTCCTCAATAGCAAAGACCATTGTGCGAGAGAATTGCAGAGCCCAAGCGCTAAAGCTGCACAGAATGAAATGAGAGTTCTGATAATAACCCAGGAAAACAAATATTCCTGACATTAAAAACAGAAAAACTTGAACAAAGTTGTGGGACCAACAAAGTTCCAAAACAAGAAATAATTTCAAAGATCATAGAGATTCAAACATAGAAATGTTGTTAACTGAAATCTAAATAAAATTATTGGAACAATTCAAGTTAATCAAATCTACTGCTAGGCCTTTTTGCGTTGTTTTGAGCATGCAAAATCACATTTTTAAAAAGATTAATGCACATCTTCATCTAACACACTTCGTCTTTCCTCTTTACTAACCTCCCTCTGCATAGTGGAAGCTCAGGCTTGGAGGTGTAGTTATTAATCACTGTCTGGGCTTGGAAGTGAATGAAGAAAGTCCCTCCAATCACAAAGTCCCCGTCCATGGAGAACGCAGGTTGACGAGGCGTACCCTGCAGCGTACATTTCACCAATGAAGCCTCAGCACTGAAATCAGGGCCAGTCAGGTTATCTGTATGCTGATTTCTTTCTTTTAAACCATTGAGAGACCCACCCAGCACAACAACTGTGATCAGCTCAAACAAACTCATCGCTAATCTCAGACCGACCTCCATTCTTCCACTGTTTGTATTCTGGGTGTTTGTATTCTGGTGCAAGAGTGTTCTCATGAACATGCGTTTTATATCGGGTCAGTAAAAAGAACATGCGCTCCCCTAGGCATCTATGATCCCATCTTAAAGTGACCTCGCCTAACCTAAGCCTCTATACAACCGGCTTAAATTTATGGTACTCACATATACTCATTGAACTATATGATCAGTATTCTAATCTTTGAATATTCAGAGTCAAAGACCAATACTGAAATCATCCTCAAATTGGAAAGAACACTAAAGACAAAAGGCCAAATGAACTTTGCATGGAATTGCAAAGTCAAATTTTCTTCAAGTATTGATTGACATAAAGCATTTTCAGAACAATTGAAAGTAGCTTAATAGCTTGTTTGTGCTGCAAAATGGCACCCAGCTTAAGGAAAGTACATAACATTATACCACTCCTTTAGTAGAACAAGGATCAAAATCAAATTTTCATTTTCTTCAAGTCTGTGTTCTGCATTGGGCCAGCTGTGGTCATTGGTTGAAACGTAAGAAAATCTGAATTAGTTGAAGTTGTATAAAAATTTTGATAACTTTTTGGTAAACCACTAGCTATTACACAAACTTGAAATTGAGGTTGGCTGCACAGTGTTTTATGATGTATTCAGTTAATCATTGTGTTTACATTGAGATCCAGAAACATTTGTTTAGTACGTGATTTATTTTTGAAACAAGAAAACAACAGACTCACATATATTATATACTACTACAATGGAACATGGGTGCATTTAAACTACTCCTCCAAACTTTTTACTTAATGCATGGCAGCAAATCTTTTTCAAATAGGTGTAAATAGTTTATGATATGCAACAACCAGATTAATACTACCTGTATTTTTGTCACATTAATTTCAGTCTTCTCTGGGGTTTAACTTAGGTTTTGTTCATTAAATATTTTTTGGTGTTCTTTTCTGGTTGAAACAAAATGATGAAACACTTTGGAGCAAATATACACAGTATCAGTCCAAAACTGGAGGCCAGAATAGCAAATATCTCCACAGCCACAGTAAATTTCCCAGGAGAGCTGACATAAGCTGGGATGAAGGTGATCCAGACTGCACAGAATATCAACATGCTGAAGGTTATCATCTTGGCTTCGTTGAAATTATCAGGTAGTTTCCGAGCTAGAACAGCTAACACAAAGCAAAACACAGCCAGCAGGCCGATGTAGCCGAGCACAGCCCAGAAACCAACAGCAGAGCCTAACGCACATTCCAGGATGATCTTCTCCTGGTAGGTAGTCAGATTTTTCACTGGGAAGGGAGGACTCACAACCAACCAAATGATACATATTATAACCTGAATAAATGTAAAAGATACTACAGTCATTCTTTGCTGTGGAGGACCAAACCATTTCATAGCATTACTACCAGGAAGTGTAGCTTTAAAGGCCATTAGAACCACTATAGTTTTGCCAAGAACACAGGAGATACAGAGAACAAATGTGATGCCAAAAGCTGTGTGTCGCAGCATGCAGGACCACTCAGAGGGGGCTCCAATGAAAGTTAATGAACATAAGAAACTCAGAGAGAAGAGCAGCAGGAAGCTCAGCTCAGAGTTGTTGGCTCTGACAATTGGAGTTGTTCTGTGATGGAAGAAAATTACTGCCGTAATAATGGCCAGAAAGGCTCCACTGATTGACACTACAGTCAGGATGATTGACAGAACTTCATCGAAGGAAAGAAACTCCACAGGTTTGTGGAAACAGGCATCTCTCTTTGGATTTGGCCAGAACTCTCTGGGACACGGGAAGCAATCAGGGGAATCTGAAAAAAATGGTGTAGACACCAGTATCAATACTAAATTATTTGAAAATGAAAAATAAAGAAAAGGATTTTACCTGTCATGTTGCTGATCTCTCCTTCAGGACATGGTATACAGTCATAGCAGCAGATTGGTTTTCCTTTCTGCAACACTTTGCGAGTTCCTGGAGGACAACTCTCTGAGCAAACTGACACTGGAACCTGTTATTTATTCAAAGGAAAAAAAGCAATAATTTAACCATAATTTACAAGCATCTCCAGTGTATGAACTCTGCCTAAATTATTGGTGATAGATTCATTACTTGTTTGTAACCATCCATCCAGGTAATATTCCTGTTAATGAGAAACTCCTGGCCTCTTGGCAGTGAAGCATCATAATATCCCACTGTTACCAGTTCAATAACTCCACTCTTACTTTTCTGCCAGTTTACCAGCTCATAAAAAGCCACAGGATCTCCATTAGCATCAAATGAGACATGGTAGCCATTTTGGGAAAAGTTGACTTTCTTTAGTTCAGTGAAAACCTGTAAAACAGTAAAGACAAAGGGATTGGAAAAAATATCAATAAGAGCAAACCAGTAAAAAACTGATTTACTTTTTACTTAAACTAACTTGTTCAGGCTCTAGACGCTTGTGTTTGTCACACTGAGTGGGTCCGTTTGTTTCCTGACACACTGCATTGTGAATGGCATGCGCTACTGCATACACAGCCTTGTACACCATGTTAGAAACTCTTAACTGAGATGTTTCAGTATACGGACTTTTAAGAGCTTTAATATCTTCCGTTCCATCACATTTTCCCTTATGTGGATCAGCAGCTAAGGAGAAGAAAAAAAGTCTAATAAACATGGAAACATACACAACTCATCCAGGTCAAATTGTTAAATGTTGTTTTCAATGACATATTACTCTACGGTTTGTTATGGCCGGTCTATTTTACTGAAAAATGTTTAATGGTTTTATGCTATAGTTTTGTCCAAGAATGAACAAAAGCTGTATTTAGTTTGACATGTAGTGACACTAGAAAATAAAAAATATTGACAATAACAGCTGAAAATATTGTCATTATTGGACTAATTTTCCCATTCAAAGTGATCATATTTCTTTAAATTAAGTATTAAACTAAAAAACACACAGATAAACATTTCCTACCTTCTGTCAGGCTGCAGTTGAATGCATCCTCCCAGAACTCAGTCAGCACTGAGGAAGCTGCCACTTCAGAGGGAGAGAGATCCAGGAGGAAATCTCTCAGCCCTGGAATGACAGATTGCTGAATGGCAACTCCAAAAGCTCCTGCACAGAAACTGAAACTCATCAAAAGTGGGTCACTTATCCATGCTTCACTTCCAATCAACTGCCGATGTGGAGTTGGTTCTCTGCTCAGCTCATCTAGGAGGACCTTCATATCCCCACCACCTGCAAATGCCAAAACTACTTTGGCTGTTGATCTGAAAAGAAAGTGTAAAAGAAATTAAAATTAAGGTTCACAAAATTGTAAGGCAAAGTGGCAAATATAAAAAACTTCGAAAACCTGCGGATGGCATCAGCTACTTTTCTGATCTTTTTCTGTGGGTCAGTTCGATAGAAAGATTCAATGTACTCCACACAGATCCCCTCTTTGAGTGCTGTGTCAAGGAAAGAAGCCATGCCATTATTTCCATAATCTGAGTCCGAATGGATGGCTCCGATCCAAGTCCAGCCAAAGTGTTTCACCAGTTTGGCCAGTGCAGCAGCTTGGTAATAATCACTGGGAATTGTTCTGAAAAATGTTGGGTACTCATGTTTATCAGACAGGCAGGCACAAGTGGAAAAGTAGCTTACCTACAAAAGGAATATCATTTTAAAAATAACAATAATGACTTTAACATTTTCATGTACATAAAAATGTTTTTAATTAATATACACAAATTACCAGAGGGATTTTAAAGGACCCAAAGCTTCGTGAGACACTGATAGAGGATGTGGATCCAGAGTCTCCAACAGCAGCCACCACCTGTCCAGACTTTGAACAGTTGCTACCTTGGTAAAACACGGGATCCTGGCCGTTAGAAAGCTGAAATGCAGCATGCACGGCAACAGGCACAGAGGCGCAAGTGTCAAATATCTGATATCCAAGTCTGACGCCTGGCAGCAGCTCGGTGCTGTTGTTGATCTCCTCAATAGCAAAGACCATTGTGCGAGAGAATTGCAGACCCAAACCGCTGAAGCTGCACAGAATGAAATGAGAGTTCTGATAATAACCAAGGAAAACAAATATTCCTGACATTAAAAACAAAAAAACTTGAACAAAGTTGTGGGACCAACAAAGTTCCAAAACAAGAAATAATTTCAAAGTTCATAGAAATTCAAATGTAGAAATGTTACCTGAAATCTAAATAAAATTATTGGAACAATTCAAGTTAATCAAATCTACTGCTAAGCCTTTTTGCGTTGTTTTGAGCATGCAAAATCACATTTTTAAAAAGATTAATGCACATCTTCATCTAACACACTTCGTCTTTCCTCTTTACTAACCTCCCTTTGCATATTGGAAGCTCAGGCTTGGAGGTGTAGTTATTAATCACTGTCTGGGCTTGGTAGTGAATTAAAAAAGACCCTCCAATCACAAAGTCCCCGCCCTTGGAGAACGCAGGTCGACGAGGCGTACCCTGCAGCGTACATTTCACCAATGAAGCCTCAGCACTGAAATCAGGGCCAGTCAGGTTATCTGTATGCTGATTTCTTTCTTTTACACCATTGAGAGACCCAACCAGCACAACAACTGTGATCAGCTCAAACAAACTCATCGCTAATCTCAGACTGACCTCCATTCTTCCACTGTTTGTATTCTGGTGCAAGAGTGTTCTCATGAACATGCGTTTTATATTGGGTCAGTATAAAGAACATGCGCTCCCCTAGGGATCTATGATCCCGTCTTAAAGTGACCTCGCCTAACCTAAGCCTCTATACAACCGGCTTAAATTTACTGTACTCACATATACTCATTGAATTATATGATCAGTATTCTAATCTTTGAATATTCAGAGTCAAAGACCAATACTGAAATCATCCTCAAATTGGAAAGAACACTAAAGACAAAAGGCCAAATTAACTTTGCATGGAATTGCAAAGTCAAATTTTCTTCAAGTATTGATTGACATAAAGCATTTTCAGAACAATTGAAAGTAGCTTAATTGCTTGTTTCTGCTGCAAAATGGCACCCTGCTCAAGGAAAATACATAACATTATAGCGCTCCTTTAGTAGAACAAGGATCAAAATCAAATTTTCATTTTCTTCAAGGCTGTGTTCTGCATTGGGCCAGCTGTGGTCATTGGTTGAAACGTAAGAAAATCTGAATTAGTTGAAGTTGATAGGTTTTTGGTAAACCACTGTAGCTATTACACAAACTTGAAATTGAGGATTGCCACACTG
Source organism: Gambusia affinis (assembly GCF_019740435.1). Lineage (NCBI taxonomy): Eukaryota > Metazoa > Chordata > Actinopteri > Cyprinodontiformes > Poeciliidae > Gambusia > Gambusia affinis. The sequence continues at coordinate 24,563,937 of NC_057873.1, forward strand.
TGTTTTATGATGTATTCAGTTAATCGTGTTTACAATAATATCCAGAGACATTGGTTTAGTACGTGATTTATTTTTGAAACAAGAAAACAACAGACTCACATATATTATATACTACCACAATGGAACATGGCTGCATTTAAACTACTCCTCCAAACTTTTTACTTAATGCATGGCAGCAAATCTTTTTCAAATAGGTGTAAATAGTTTATGATATGCAACAACCAGATTAATACTACCTGTATTTTTGTCACATTAATTCCAGTCTTCTCTGGGGTTTAACTTAGGTTTTGTTCATTAAATATTTTTTGGTGTTCTTTTCTGGTTGAAACAAAATGATGAAACACTTTGGAGCAAATATACACAGTATCAGTCCAAAACTGGAGGCCAGAATAGCAAATATCTCCACAGCCACAGTAAATTTCCCAGGAGAGCTGACATAAGCTGGGATGAAGGTGATCCAGACTGCACAGAATATCAACATGCTGAAGGTTATCATCTTGGCTTCGTTGAAATTATCAGGTAGTTTCCGAGCTAGAACAGCTAACACAAAGCAAAACACAGCCAGCAGGCCGATGTAGCCGAGCACAGCCCAGAAACCAACAGCAGAGCCTAACGCACATTCCAGGATGATCTTCTCCTTGTAGGTGGTCAGATTTTTCACTGGGAAGGGAGGACTCACAACCAACCAAATGATACATATTATAACTTGAATAAATGTAAAAGATACTACAGTCAATCTTTGCTGTGGAGGACCAAACCATTTCATAGCATTACTACCAGGAAGTGTAGCTTTAAAGGCCATTAGAACCACTATAGTTTTGCCAAGAACGCAGGAGATACAGAGAACAAATGTGATGCCAAAAGCTGTGTGCCGCAGCATGCAGGACCACTCAGAGGGGGCTCCAATGAAAGTTAATGAACATAAGAAACACAGAGTCAGAGAGAAGAGCAGCAGGAAACTCAGCTCAGAGTTGTTGGCTCTGACAATTGGAGTTGTTCTGTAGTAGAAGAAAATCAGTGTAGTGATGACAGCGAAAAAGGCTCCACTGATTGAGACTACAGTCAGGATGATTGACAGAACTTCATCGAAGGAAAGAAACTCCACAGGTTTTGGGAAACAAGCATCTCTCTTTGGATTTGGCCAGAACTCTCTGGGACACAGGAAGCAATCAGGGGAATCTGAAAAAGAAATGGTGTAGACACCAGTATCAATACTAAATTATTTGAAAGTGAAAAATAAAGAAAAGGATTTTACCTGTCATGTTGCTGATCTCTCCTTCAGGACATGGTATACAGTCATAGCAGCAGATTGGTTTTCCTTTCTGCAACACTTTGCGAGTTCCTGGAGGACAACTCTCTGAGCAAACTGACACTGGAACCTGTTATTTATTCAAAGGAAAAAAAGCAATAATTTAACCATATTTTACAAGCATCTCCAGTGTATGAACTCTGCCTAAATTATTGGTGATAGATTCATTACTTGTTTGTAACCATCCATCCAGGTAATATTCCTGTTAATGAGAAACTCCTGGCCTCTTGGCAGTGAAGCATCATAATATCCCACTGTTACCAGTTCAATAACTCCACTCTCACCTTTCTGCCAGTTTACCAGCTCATAAAACGCCACAGGATCTCCATTAGCATCAAATGAGACATGGTAGCCATTTTGGGAAAAGTTGACTTTCTTTAGTTCAGTGAAAACCTGTAAAACAGTAAAGACAAAGGGATTGGAAAAAATATCAATAAGAGCAAACCAGTAAAAAACTGATTTACTTTTTACTTAAACTAACTTGTTCAGGCTCTAGACGCTTGTGTTTGTCACACTGAGTGGGTCCGTTTGTTTCCTGACACACTGCATTGTGAATGGCATGCGCTACTGCATACACAGCCTTGTACACCATGTTAGAAACTCTTAACTGAGATGTTTCAGTATACGGACTTTTAAGAGCTTTAATATCTTCCGTTCCATCACATTTTCCCTTATGTGGATCAGCAGCTAAGGAGAAGAAAAAAAGTCTAATAAACATGGAAACATACACAACTCATCCAGGTCAAATTGTTAAATGTTGTTTTCAATGACATATTACTCTAGGGTTTGTTATGGCCGATCTATTTTACTGAAAAATGTTTAATGGTTTTATGCTACAGTTTTGTCCAAGAATGAACAAAAGCTGTATTTAGTTTGACATGTAGTGACACTAGAAAATAAAAAATATTGACAATAACAGCTGAAAATATTGTCATTATTGGACTAATTTTCCCATTCAAAGTGATCATATTTCTTTAAATTAAGTATTAAACTAAAAAACACACAGATAAACATTTCCTACCTTCTGTCAGGCTGCAGTTGAATGCATCCTCCCAGAACTCAGTCAGCACTGAGGAAGCTGCCACTTCAGAGGGAGAGAGATCCAGGAGGAAATCTCTCAGCCCTGGAATGACAGATTGCTGAATGGCAACTCCAAAAGCTCCTGCACAGAAACTGAAACTCATCAAAAGTGGGTCACTTATCCATGCTTCACTTCCAATCCACTGCCGATGTGGAGTTGGTTCTCTGCTCAGCTCCTCTAGGAGGACCTTCATATCACCCACAGGTGCAAATGCCAAAACTACTTTGGCTGTTGATCTGAAAAGAAAGTGTAAAATAAATTAAAATTAAGGTTCACAAAATTGTAAGGCACAGTGGTAAATATAAAAAACTTTGAAAACCTGCGGATGGCATCAGCTACTTTTCTGATCTTGTTCTGTGGGTCAGTTCGATAGAAAGATTCAATGTACTCCACACAGATCCCCTCTTTGAGTGCTGTGTCAAGGAAAGAAGCCATGCCATTATTTCCATAATCTGAGTCCGAATGGATGGCTCCGATCCAAGTCCAGCCAAAGTGTTTCACCAGTTTGGCCAGTGCAGCAGCTTGGTAATAATCACTGGGAATTGTTCTGAAAAACGTTGGGTGCTCATGTTTATCAGACAGGCAGGCACAAGTGGAAAAGTAGCTTACCTACAAAAGGAATATCATTTTAAAAATAATAATAATGACTTTAACATTTTCATGTACATAAAAATGTTTTTAATTAATATACACAAATTACCAGAGGGATTTTAAAGGACCCAAAGCTTCGTGAGACGCTGATAGAGGATGTGGATCCAGAGTCTCCAACAGCAGCCACCACCTCTCCAGACTTTGAACAGTTGCTACCTTGGTAAAACACGGGATCCTGGCCGTTAGAAAGCTGAAATGCAGCATGCACGGCAACAGGCACAGAGGCGCAAGTGTCAAATATCTGATATCCAAGTCTGACGCCTGGCAGCAGCTCGGTGCTGTTGTTGATCTCCTCAATAGCAAAGACCATTGTGCGAGAGAATTGCAGACCCAAACCGCTGAAGCTGCACAGAATGAAATGAGAGTTCTGATAATAACCCAGGAAAACAAATATTCCTGACATTTAAAACAAAAAAACTTGAACAAATTTGTGGGACCAACAAAGTTCCAAAACAAGAAATAATTTCAAAGTTCATAGAGATTCAAATGTAGAAATGTTGTTAACTGAAATCTAAATAAAATTATTGGAACAATTCAAGTTACTCAAATCTACTGCTAAGCCTTTTTGCGTTGTTTTGAGCATGCAAAATCACATTTTTAAAAAGATTAATGCACATCTTCATCTAACACACTTCGTCTTTCCTCTTTACTAACCTCCCTTTGCATATTGGAAGCTCAGGCTTGGAGGTGTAGTTATTAATCACTGTCTGGGCTTGGTAGTGAATTAAAAAAGTCCCTCCAATCACAAAGTCCCCGTCCATGGAGAACGCAGGTTGACGAGGCGTACCCTGCAGCGTACATTTCACCAATGAAGCCTCAGCACTGAAATCAGGGCCAGTCAGGTTATCTGTATGCTGATTTCTTTCTTTTACACCATTGAGAGACCCACCCAGCACAACAACTGTGATCAGCTCAAACAAACTCATCGCTAATCTCAGACTGACCTCCATTCTTCCACTGTTTGTATTCTGGTGCAAGAGTGTTCTCATGAACATGCGTTTTATATCGGGTCAGTATAAAGAACATGCGCTCCCCTAGGGATCTATGATCCCGTCTTAAAGTGACCTCGCCTAACCTAAGCCTCTATACAACCGGCTTAAATTTATGGTACTCACATATACTCATTGAACTATATGATCAGTATTCTAATCTTTGAATATTCAGAGTCAAAGACCAATACTGAAATCATCCTCAAATTGGAAAGAACACTAAAGACAAAAGGCCAAATGAACTTTGCATGGAATTGCAAAGTCAAATTTTCTTCAAGTATTGATTGACAAAAACATTTTCAGAACAATTGAAAGTAGCTTAATTGCTTGTTTCTGCTGTAAAATGGCACCCTGCTCAAGGAAAGTACATAACATTATAGCGCTCCTTTAGTAGAACAAGGATCAAAATCAAATTTTCATTTTCTTCAAGGCTGTGTTCTCCATTGGGCCAGCTGTGGTCATTGGTTGAAACGTAAGAAAATCTGAATTAGTTGAAGTTGTATAAAAGTTTTGATAACTTTTTGGTAAACCACTGTAGCTATTACACAAACTTGAAATTGAGGTTGGCTGCACAGTGTAACATGCAACCCACAAAAACAGGTTAATTAATTTATACTATATACAGGAAGTTAGGCCTAATCAGAAGATTCTAAATTCGAGGGAACCCAGGTGTGAGCAACAACAGAACACAGTGTCTACAAGAAAGAGCAAGATTTAATATAATAAACAATTGTGGATCCACATTTAAAACAGACAAACAAATACTGCGCGCTTTTAAAAAATAATAAATAAATAAATTGAATACTTCAGTCTCCAATGAATCAATTGTTCAGTCTCAAAGTCTCTCAGCTGGTGACCAGTCGGGTCACTATCTACCCGTGCGCCTGGTCCTCTGGGCTGGGGCTCGCCATCCAGGTTCAGGAGAAGAGGGTCTTGGAATCTTTGGCTCTCCAGGCCAAAAGTGTATCATACAAGCTCAAAAAACCTGACCTTTAACAAGGCCAAAGTAAAACGTCTTAGCACATAAGATGCCAGCATCACTAAAGCTTAAGCTATTTTTAATCATTTCTCAAGTTCTTCTTATTTTTTTCTTTCATGTTGTACAACAAGTTAACAGAATACAATTTTTCCAACATGTTAGTAAAACAAAAGAAATTAGCTTATATGTGGTAAAAAAAAGAATATAATATACATTCAATCTTAAAATAAATGCAATTACATAAAACAAATACAACATACACAACAATAACAATACAAAATCTTACAATCCATTTTATTTTATATTAAATTTGATAATTTAATAGGTATTTTAGCCAATTTTTACCAAATTTACTTAACCAACTGCCGAGCACGTGCGATGACTCACCGATGCTCCGAGCCGGGCTTCAGCTGTTCCCGGGGGAAACCCTCCGAGATCAAAATAAAACCGAATTTAGTATTTTGAATTATATATTTAGTGAATTTATATTAATATTGTTTTCCTTACCAATTTCCAGATTCGTCAATTTCTTTCTAGCTCTTTACGGAAACGACCGTCAGCTGTTCTCAAGTGTTCTGAGCTAAGCAACTGTCAGCTGTTGAAAGGGGCGGGACAATCAACCCCATTGGCCAACGCGAAACCTGACCGCGCCAGCCATTGGCCGCTCAATCCGCCAACAGAAGCCAACACCAGTCATATTTCACATTTTTGAAGATTTACGTAATTACCTTTTAGCTCATTTGGTAGAATAAGACATCCATCCATCGATCCATTTTCTATTCACCCTTTGTCCCTAATGGTGTCGTGAGGGTTGCTGGTTCCTCTCCAGCTACGTTCTGGTCGAGAGGCGGGGTTCACCATGGACAGGTCGCCAGTCTGTCGCAGGTGTTTTATGATGTATTCAGTAAATCAAGGTGTTTACATTGAGATCCAGAGACATTTGTTTAGTACGTGATTTATTTTTGAAACAAGAAAACAACAGACTCACATATATTATATATTACAACAATGGAACATGGGTGCATTTAAACTACTCCTCCAAACTGTTTACTTAATGCATGGCAGCAAAACCTTTTCAAATAGGTGTAAATGGTTTGTGATATGCAACAACCAGATTAATACTACCTGTATTTTTGTCACCTTAATTCCAGTCTTCTTTGGGGTTTAACTTAATTTTTGTTCATTAAATATTTTTTGGTGTTCTTTTCTGGTTGAAACAAAATGATGAAACACTTTGGAGCAAATATACACAGTATCAGTCCAAAACTGGAGGCCAGAATAGCAAATATCTCCACAGCCACAGTAAATTTCCCAGGAGAGCTGACATAAGCTGGGATGAAGGTGATCCAGACTGCACAGAATATCAACATGCTGAAGGTTATCATCTTGGCTTCGTTGAAATTATCAGGTAGTTTCCGAGCTAGAACAGCTAACACAAAGCAAAACACAGCCAGCAGGCCGATGTAGCCGAGCACAGCCCAGAAACCAACAGCAGAGCCTAACGCACATTCCAGGATGATCTTCTCCTTGTAGGTGGTCAGATTTTTCACTGGGAAGGGAGGACTCACAACCAACCAAATGATACATATTATAACCTGAATAAATGTAAAAGATACTACAGTCATTCTTTGCTGTGGAGGACCAAACCATTTCATAGCATTACTACCAGGAAGTGTAGCTTTAAAGGCCATTAGAACCACTATAGTTTTGCCAAGAACGCAGGAGATACAGAGAACAAATGTGATGCCAAAAGCTGTGTGCCGCAGCATGCAGGACCACTCAGAGGGGGCTCCAATGAAAGTTAATGAACATAAGAAACACAGAGTCAGAGAGAAGAGCAGCAGGAAACTCAGCTCAGAGTTGTTGGCTCTGACAATTGGAGTTGTTCTGTGATGGAAGAAAATCACTGATGTAATAATGGCCAGAAAGGCTCCACTGATTGACACTACAGTCAGGATGATTGACAGAACTTCATCGAAGGAAAGAAACTCCACAGGTTTGTGGAAACAGGCATCTCTCTTTGGATTTGGCCAGAACTCTCTGGGACACGGGAAGCAATCAGGGGAATCTGAAAAAAATGGTGTAGACACAAGTATCAATACTAAATTATTTGAAAATGAAAAATAAAGAAAAGGATTTTACCTGTCATGTTGCTGATCTCTCCTTCAGGACATGGTATACAGTCATAGCAGCAGATTGGTTTTCCTTTCTGCAACACTTTGCGAGTTCCTGGAGGACAACTCTCTGAGCAAACTGACACTGGAACCTGCTATTTAGTCAAAGGAAAGAAAGCAATAATTTAACCATAATTTACAAGCATCTCCAGTGTATGAACTCTGCCTAAATTATTGGTGATAGATTCATTACTTGTTTGTAACCATCCATCCAGGTAATATTCCTGTTAATGAGAAACTCCTGGCCTCTTGGCAGTGAAGCATCATAATATCCCACTGTTACCAGTTCAATAACTCCACTCTCACTTTTCTGCCAGTTTACCAGCTCATAAAAAGCCACAGGATCTCCATTAGCATCAAATGAGACATGGTAGCCATTTTGGGAAAAGTTGACTTTCTTTAGTTCAGTGAAAACCTGTAAAACAGTAAAGACAAAGGGATTGTAAAAAAAATATCAATAAGAGCAAACCAGTAAAAAACTGATTTACTTTTTACTTAAACTAACTTGTTCAGGCTCTAGATGCTTGTGTTTGTCACACTGAGTGGGTCCGTTTGTTTCCTGACACACTGCATTGTGAATGGCATGCGCTACTGCATACACAGCCTTGTACACCATGTTAGAAACTCTTAACTGAGATGTTTCAGTATACGGACTTTTAAGAGCTTTAATATCTTCCGTTCCATCACATTTTCCCTTATGTGGATCAGCAGCTAAGGAGAAGAAAGAAAGTCTAATAAACATGGAAACATACACAACTCATCCAGGTCAAATTGTTAAATGTTGTTTTCAATGACATATTACTCTAGGGTTTGTTATGGCCGATCTATTTTACTGAAAAATGTTTAATGGTTTTATGCTACACTTTTGTCCAAGAATGAACAAAAGCTGTATTTAGTTTGACATGTAGTGACACTAGAAAATAAAAAATATTGACAATAATAACAGCTGAAAATATTGTCATTATTGGATTAATTTTCCCATTCAAAGTGATCATATTTCTTTAAATTAAGTATTAAACTAAAAAACACACAGACAAACATTTCCTACCTTCTGTCAGGCTGCAGTTGAATGCATCCTCCCAGAACTCAGTCAGCACTGAGGAAGCTGCCACTTCAGCGGGAGAGAGATCCAGGAGGAAATCTCTCAGCCCTGGAATGACAGATTGCTGAATGGCAACTCCAAAAGCTCCTGCACAGAAACTGAAACTCATCAAAAGTGGGTCACTTATCCATGCTTCACTTCCAATCCACTGCCGATGTGGAGTTGGTTCTCTGCTCAGCTCCTCTAGGAGGACCTTCATATCACCCACAGGTGCAAATGCCAAAACTACTTTGGCTGTTGATCTGAAAAGAAAGTGTAAAATAAATTAAAATTAAGGTTCACAAAATTGTAAGGCACAGTGGCAAATATAAAAAACTTTGAAAACCTGCGGATGGCATCAGCTACTTTTCTGATCTTGTTCTGTGGGTCAGTTCGATAGAAAGATTCAATGTACTCCACACAGATCCCCTCTTTGAGTGCTGTGTCAAGGAAAGAAGCCATGCCATTATTTCCATAATCTGAGTCCGAATGGATGGCTCCGATCCAAGTCCAGCCAAAGTGTTTCACCAGTTTGGCCAGTGCAGCAGCTTGGTAATAATCACTGGGAATTGTTCTGAAAAACGTTGGGTGCTCATGTTTATCAGACAGGCAGGCACAAGTGGAAAAGTAGCTTACCTACAAAAGGAATATCATTTTAAAAATAATAATAATGACTTTAACATTTTCATGTACATAAAAATGTTTTTAATTAATATACACAAATTACCAGAGGGATTTTAAAGGACCCAAAGCTTCGTGAGACACTGATAGAGGATGTGGATCCAGAGTCTCCAACAGCAGCCACCACCTGTCCAGACTTTGAACAGTTGCTACCTTGGTAAAACACGGGATCCTGGCCATTAGAAAGCTGAAATGCAGCATGCACGGCAACAGGCACAGAGGCGCAAGTGTCAAATATCTGATATCCAAGTCTGACGCCTGGCAGCAGCTCGGTGCTGTTGTTGATCTCCTCAATAGCAAAGACCATTGTGCGAGAGAATTGCAGACCCAAACCGCTGAAGCTGCACAGAATGAAATGAGAGTTCTGATAATAACCCGGGAAAACAAATATTCCTGACATTTAAAACAAAAAAACTTGAACAAATTTGTGGGACCAACAAAGTTCCAAAACAAGAAATAATTTCAAAGTTCATAGAGATTCAAATGTAGAAATGTTAACTGAAATCTAAATATAATTATTGGAACAATTCAAGTTACTCAAATCTACTGCTAAGCCTTTTTGCGTTGTTTTGAGCATGCAAAATCACATTTTTAAAAAGATTAATGCACATCTTCATCTAACACACTTCGTCTTTCCTCTTTACTAACCTCCCTTTGCATATTGGAAGCTCAGGCTTGGAGGTGTAGTTATTAATCACTGTCTGGGCTTGGTAGTGAATTAAAAAAGTCCCTCCAATCACAAAGTCCCCGTCCATGGAGAACGCAGGTTGACGAGGCGTACCCTGCAGCGTACATTTCACCAATGAAGCCTCAGCACTGAAATCAGGGCCAGTCAGGTTATCTGTATGCTGATTTCTTTCTTTTAAACCATTGAGAGACCCAACCAGCACAACAACTGTGATCAGCCCAAACAAACTCATCGCTAATCTCAGACTGACCTCCATTCTTCCACTGTTTGTATTCTGGGTGTTTGTATTCTGGTGCAAGAGTGTTCTCATGAACATGCGTTTTATATCGGGTCAGTATAAAGAACATGCGCTCCCCTAGGGATCTATGATCCCGTCTTAAAGTGACCTCGCCTAACGTAAGCCTCTATACAACCGGCTTAAATTTACTGTACTCACATTTACTCATTGAACTATATGATCAGTATTCTAATCTTTGAATATTTAGAGTCAAAGACCACTACTGAAATCATCCTCAAATTGGAAAGACAAAAGGCCAAATGAACTTTGCATGGAATTGCAAAGTCAAATTTTCTTCAAGTATTGATTGACATAAAGCATTTTCAGAACAATTGAAAGTAGCTTAATTGCTTGTTTCTGCTGCAAAATGGCACCCTGCTCAAGGAAAATACATAACATTATACCACTCCTTTAGTAGAACAAGGATCAAAATCAAATTTTCATTTTCTTCAGGGCTGTGTTCTGCATTGGGCCAGCTGTGGTCATTGGTTGAAACGTAAGAAAATCTGAATTAGTTGAAGTTGATAAGTTTTTGGTAAACGACTGTAGCTATTACACAAACTTGAAATTGAGGATTGCCACACTGTGTTTTATAATGTATTCAGTTAATTGTGTTTACAATGATATCCAGAGACAATGGGTTAGTACGTGATTTATTTTTGAAACAAGAAAAGAACAGACTCACATATATTATATACTACCACAATGGAACATGGCTGCATTTAATCTACTGCTCCAAACTTTTTGGCAGCAAATCTTTTTCAAATAGGTGTAAATAGTTTATGATATGCAACAACCAGATTAATACTACCTGTATTTTTGTCACATTAATTCCAGTATTCTCTGGGGTTTAACTCAGGTTTTGTTCATTAAATATTTTTTGGTGTTCTTTTCTGGTTGAAACAAAATGATGAAACACTTTGGAGCAAATATACACAGTATCAGTCCAAAACTGGAGGCCAGAATAGCAAATATCTCCACAGCCACAGTAAATTTCCCAGGAGAGCTGACATAAGCTGGGATGAAGGTGATCCAGACTGCACAGAATATCAACATGCTGAAGGTTATCATCTTGGCTTCGTTGAAATTATCAGGTAGTTTCCGAGCTAGAACAGCTAACACAAAGCAAAACACAGCCAGCAGGCCGATGTAGCCGAGCACAGCCCAGAAACCAACAGCAGAGCCTAACGCACATTCCAGGATGATCTTCTCCTTGTAGGTGGTCAGATTTTTCACTGGGAAGGGAGGACTCACAACCAACCAAATGATACATATAACAACCTGAATAAATGTAAAAGATACTACAGTCATTCTTTGCTGTGGAGGACCAAACCATTTCATAGCATTACTACCAGGAAGTGTAGCTTTAAAGGCCATTAGAACCACTATAGTTTTGCCAAGAACGCAGGAGATACAGAGAACAAATATGATGCCAAAAGCTGTGTGCCGCAGCATGCAGGACCACTCAGAGGGGGCTCCAATGAAAGTTAATGAACATAAGAAACACAGAGTCAGAGACAAGAGCAGCAGGAAGCTCAGCTCAGAGTTGTTGGCTCTGACAATTGGAGTTTTTCTGTAGTAGAAGAAAATCACTGATGTATTGACAGCGAAAAAGGCTCCACTGATTGAGACTACAGTCAGGATGATTGACAGAACTTCATCGAAGGAAAGAAACTCCACAGGTTTGTGGAAACAAGCATCTCTCTTTGGATTTGGCCAGAACTCTCTGGGACATGGGAAGCAATCAGGGGAATCTGAGAAAAATGGTGTAGACACCAGTATCAATACTAAATTATTTGAAAATGAAAAATAAAGAAAAGGATTTTACCTGTCATGTTGCTGATCTCTCCTTCAGGACATGGTATACAGTCATAGCAGCAGATTGGTTTTCCTTTCTGCAACACTTTGCGAGTTCCTGGAGGACAACTCTCTGAGCAAACTGACACTGGAACCTGCTATTTAGTCAAAGGAAAGAAAGCAATAATTTAACCATAATTTACAAGCATCTCCAGTGTATGAACTCTGCCTAAATTATTGGTGATAGATTCATTACTTGTTTGTAACCATCCATCCAGGTAATATTCCTGTTAATGAGAAACTCCTGGCCTCTTGGCAGTGAAGCATCATAATATCCCACTGTTACCAGTTCAATAACTCCACTCTCACCTTTCTGCCAGTTTACCAGCTCATAAAACGCCACAGGATCTCCATTAGCATCAAATGAGACATGGTAGCCATTTTGGGAAAAGTTGACTTTCTTTAGTTCTGTGAAAACCTGTAAAATAGTAAAGACAAAGGGATTGGAAAAAATATCAATAAGAGCAAACCAGCAAAAAACTGATTTACTTTTTACTTAAACTAACTTGTTCAGGCTCTAGACGCTTGTGTTTGTCACACTGAGTGGGTCCGTTTGTTTCCTGACACACTGCATTGTGAATGGCATGCGCTACTGCATACACAGCCTTGTACACCAAGTTAGAAACTCTTAACTGAGCTGTTTCAGTATACGGACTTTTAAGAGCTTTAATATCTTCCGTTCCATCACATTTTCCCTTATGTGGATCAGCAGCTAAGGAGAAGAAAAAGTCTAATAAACATGGAAACACACACAACTCATCCAGGTCAAATTGATAGATGTTGTTTTTTATGACATATTACTTTAGGGCTTGTAATCAGTAGTTTTATAAACTAAGCATTTAGGCCTGTCACGATAAATCAATAAATCGTACAATAAATTAAAAGTATCAACGTCATTTTAATTATCGCCTTTACCGTCTCTTTCAGGCTTTTTCTCTTTCTGTTTTTGACACTGAATGAAAAAAGGTTCAACTCCCCTGCTCTCCACTGACCCTCACGTCCTCATTTCCTTAGTGTAATGTCCAGCGCACACTACACCATCTTAGAGCTGTCGGTCGATTGTTGGCCTTATTTCAAAACCTGAGAGATCACACATTAGCCAACAGAAATCCTAGGTATAACGGATCAATCGGGTTTGATCCTGCCGTGGTGTCCAACAATGGGCACAAAATAATGTCTATAAGTCCAGTGAACTCATTTTAAAACCAGGCATTAATCAATGCATTACTACAATCTACCTGCAACGCATGTGTCTCTAGTGTCAGCGTAACGTCCTGACTGAATGAAAATCATTACAACCTATTTATGTCACGTTAACGAAGAACAGCTGAAAAGCGACCGGGTTCATCAACGTAGCGATTTTGCTCCAACTCCTCCCCTCGTCATTTATATATTCTTTGCACTAAATGTTTTATAAACATTAATGTTGTTTCCTAATATTATCTCCAATGTCCGCTGGACTTCGGGTTGCGCCGTATCAGCTGTTTGGGATTCCCCTCTATAATTTCCCCTCAGAAAACACGGAGAATCCGTGCTTTCTGATTGTCTACTTGTCACATTCAACAGACTGCGTTAACGCTCCCAGTCGGAAAACCCCGGATTTAGATCGGAATGTGTGGAGTGCAGTAACACTCCACACACTAAAGGATGATCGGTTACAAAATCACAAGCAACTGTCTTGGAATGATCAACGTTCTAAGATTGTCCTAAGGGGAAAATGTAGGTGTGAACTAACGTGTGTAGTGTGAACTATTACATCACGTAGTCGATGTGCCCATCTTCTCTATTGAAATCTAATGATTACTGAAGGGCAATATGGTAAACATGCTTCATAATCTGCACTCTTTTGGTTGAATGCAGTATTTATTTACACTTTGGTGTTTTTATTCAAGTACATTTTTGTTTATGGAGACTGAGAATCCATTTTATTTTTGTTTTTGGTTGTTTTGTTTATTTTATCAGTTCCAGTGTTGGGTGTTCTTTTGAAAATAAAGCGTATCTATCTTTGCCAGGAAATCACATGTATTATTACGCCATTTCCATTAAATCAGTGTAAAAAGGTCTTCAAACAATATTATTGTCTGTCACAATAATTTTGAGACAATTAATCGCTCAGCAAAATTTGCTATCGTGGCAGGCCTATAAACATTATTTGTAATGTATTACATTGAACCTATAAGTGAAAAGTTATTAGAAGCAAACTCTTTGTCTTTGGCCCTTTGTTGATGTATTTGAAACTGAGCTTTGGAAATAAGAGATTAGTTACCTTTGTAAATTAAAAAAAAAATTACCTGCTGGAAACATGGCTGGTGTATTTTACTGAAAAATGTTTAGTGGTTTTATGCTATATTTTTGTCCAAGAATAAACAAAAGCTGTATTTAGTTTGACATGAAGTGACACTAATGAAATTTCATTTTAAATGATGGTTTAAGTCCAACTTAATTTGATCAATTAAACTCTTGGGTGAAACTGAGTAAATGGAAAATATTGACAATAATAACAGCTGAAAATATTGTCATTATTGGATTAATTTTCCCATTCAAAGTGATCATATTTCTTTAAATTAAGTATTAAACTAAAAAACACACAGACAAACATTTCCTACCTTCTGTCAGGCTGCAGTTGAATGCATCCTCCCAGAACTCAGTCAGCACTGAGGAAGCTGCCACTTCAGCGGGAGAGAGATCCAGGAGGAAATCTCTCAGCCCTGGAATGACAGATTGCTGAATGGCAACTCCAAAAGCTCCTGCACAGAAACTGAAACTCATCAAAAGTGGTTCACTTATCCATCCTTCACTTCCAACCCACTGCCGATGTGGAGTTGGTTCTCTGCTCAGCTCATCTAGGAGGACCTTCATATCACCCGCACCTACAAATGCCAAAACTACTTTGGCTGTAGATCTGGAAAAAAAAAGAAAAGTAAAATAAATTAAAATTAAGGTTCACAAAATTGTAAGGCACAGTGGCAAATATAAAAAAACTTCGAAAACCTGCGGATGGCATCAGCTACTTTTCTGATCTTGTTCTGTGGGTCAGTTCGATAGAAAGATTCAATGTACTCCACACAGATCCCCTCTTTGAGTGCTGTGTCAAGGAAAGAAGCCATGCCATTATTTCCATAATCTGAGTCCGAATGGATGGCTCCGATCCAAGTCCAGCCAAAGTGTTTCACCAGTTTGGCCAGTGCAGCAGCTTGGTAATAATCACTGGGAATTGTTCTGAAAAACGTTGGGTACTCATGTTTATCAGACAGGCAGGCACAAGTGGAAAAGTAGCTTACCTACAAAAGGAATATCATTTTAAAAATAATAATAATGACTTTAACATTTTCATGTGCATAAAAATGTTTTTAATTAATATACACAAATTACCAGAGGGATTTTAAAGGACCCAAAGCTTCGTGAGATGCTGATAGAGGATGTGGATCCAGAGTCTCCAACAGCAGCCACCACCTGTCCAGACTTTGAACAGTTGCTACCTTGGTAAAACATGGGATCCTGGCCGTTAGAAAGCTGAAATGCAGCATGCACAGCAAGAGGCACAGAGGCGCAAGTGTCAAATATCTGATATCCAAGCGGGACGCCTGGCAGCAGCTCTGTGCTGTTGTTGATCTCCTCAATAGCAAAGACCATTGTGCGAGACAATTGCAGAGCCCAAGCGTTAAAGCTGCACAGAATGAAATGAGAGTTCTGATAATAACCCGGGAAAACAAATATTCCTGACATTTAAAACAAAAAAACTCGAACAAAGTTGTGGGACCAACAAAGTTCCAAAACAAGAAATAATTTCCAACTTCATAGAGATTCAAATGTAGAAATGTTGTTAACTGAAATCTAAATAAAATTATTGGAACAATTCAAGTTACTCAAATCTACTGCTAAGCCTTTTTGCGTTTTTTGAGCATGCAAAATCACATTTTTAAAAAGATTAATGCACATCTTCATCTAACACACTTCGTCTTTCCTTTTAACTAACCTCACTTTGCATATTGGAAGCTCAGGCTTGGAGGTGTAGTTATTAATCACTGTCTGGGCTTGGAAGTGAATGAAGAAAGTCCCTCCAATCACAAAGTCCCCGTCCATGGAGAACGCAGGTTGACGAGGCGTACCCTGCAGTGTACATTTCACCAATGAAGCCTCAGCACTGAAATCAGGGCCAGTCAGGTTATCTGTATGCTGATTTCTTTCTTTTAAACCATTGAGAGACCCACCCAGCACAACAACTGTGATCAGCTCAAACAAACTCATCGCTAATCTCAGACCGACCTCCATTCTTCCACTGTTTGTATTCTGGGTGTTTGTATTCTGGTGCAAGAGTGTTCTCATGAACATGCGTTTTATATCGGGTCAGTAAAAAGAACATGCGCTCCCCTAGGGATATATGATCCCGTCTTAAAGTGACCTCGCCTAACCTAAGCCTCTATACAACCGGCTTAAATTTACTGTACTCACATATACTCATTGAACTATATGATCAGTATTCTAATCTTTGAATATTTAGAGTCAAAGACCACTACTGAAATCATCCTCAAAGTGGAAAGACAAAAGGCCAAATGAACTTTGCATGGAATTGCAAAGTCAAATTTTCTTCAAGTATTGATTGACATAAAGCATTTTCAGAACAATTGAACGTAGCTTAATTGCTTGTTTCTCCTGTAAAATTGCACCCTGCTCAAGGAAAGTACATAACATTATACCACTCCTTTAGTAGAACAAGGATCAAAATCAAATTTTCATTTTCTTCAAAACCGTGTTCTGCATTGGGCCAGCTGTGGTCATTGGTTGAAACGTAAGAAAATCTGAATTAGTTGAAGTCCTTCCATTCATCCATTTTCTATTCACCCGTGTCCCTAATGGGATCAGGAGGGTTGCTAGTGTTTATCTCCAGCTGCGTTCTGGGTGAGAGGCAGGTTCACCCTGGACAGGTCGCCAGTCTGTCACAGGGCAACACAGAGACATACAAGACAAACAACCATTCACACACACACACTCACACCTACGGAGAATGTAGAGAGCCCAATTAACCTGACAGTCATGTTTTTGGACTGTGGGAGGAAGCCGGAGAACCCGGAGAGAAGAAATAAAACTCCATGCAGAAAGACCCTGGGCCGAGAATCGAACCCAGAACCTTCTTGCTGTAAGGCAACAGCTCTACCAACTGCGCCACTGTGCAGCCTTAGTTGAAATCATATAAAACTTTTTGGTAAACCACTGTAGCTATTAAACAAACTTGAAATTGAGGATTGCCACGCTGTGTTTTATGATGTATTCAGTAAATCATTGTGTTTACAATAATATCCAGAGACATTGGTTTAGTACGTGATTTATTTTTGAAACAAGATAACAACAGACTCACATATATTATATATTACCACAATGGAACATGGGTGCATTTAAACTACTCCTCCAAACTGTTTACTTAATGCATGGCAGCAAATCTTTTTCAAATAGGTGTAAATAGTTTATGATATGCAACAACCAGATTAATACTACCTGTATTTTTGTCCCGTTGATTCCAGTCTTCTTTGGGGTTTAACTTAGGTTTTGTTCATGAGAAATTTCTTAGTGTTTTTCTCTGGTTGAAACAAAATGATGAAACACTTTGGAGCAAATATACACAGTATCAGTCCAAAACTGGAGGCCAGAATAGCAAATATCTCCACAGCCACAGTAAATTTCCCAGGAGAGCTGACATAAGCTGGGATGAAGGTGATCCAGACTGCACAGAATATCAACATGCTGAAGGTTATCATCTTGGCTTCGTTGAAATTATCAGGTAGTTTCCGAGCTAGAACAGCTAACACAAAGCAAAACACAGCCAGCAGGCCGATGTAGCCGAGCACAGCCCAGAAACCAACAGCAGAGCCTAACGCACATTCCAGGATGATCTTCTCCTTGTAGGTGGTCAGATTTTTCACTGGGAAGGGAGGACTCACAACCAACCAAATGATACATATAACAACCTGAAGAAATGTGATGGACACAACAGTCAATCTTTGCTGTGGAGGACCAAACCATTTCATAGCATTACTACCAGGAAGTGTAGCTTTAAAGGCCATTAGAACCACTATAGTTTTGCCAAGAACACAGGAGATACAGAGAACAAATGTGATGCCAAACGCTGTGTGCCGCAGCATGCAGGACCACTCAGAGGGGGCTCCAATGAAAGTTAATGAACATAAGAAACACAGAGTCAGAGAGAAGAGCAGCAGGAAGCTCAGCTCAGAGTTGTTGGCTCTGACAATTGGAGTTGTTCTGTGATGGTAGAAAAGCATTCCTGTAATAATGGCCAGAAAGGCTCCACCAACAGAAAATATAGCCAAGATGATTGACAGGACTTCATCAAAGGAAAGGAACTCCACAGGTTTGGGAAAGCAATTGTTCTTCTCTGCATTAGGCCAGAACTCGCTGGGACACAGGAAGCAATCTGGAGCATCTAAAAAGAAGAATCAGCCTTTGCAACAGTTCTTATTTTCATGAAGTGATTTTCATAGGAAATAAACATACCTGTTATATTACTGATCTCTCCTTCAGGACATGGTATACAGTCATAACAGCAGATTGGTTTTCCTTTCTGCAACACTTTACGAGTTCCTGGAGGACAACTCTCTGAACAAACTGACACTGGAACCTGAAACAGAGACGGAGGCAACATTTAAACAATTATTATGCAAAATTCTTGTCCAACTAGTTTACAACTTCTTCATTTGCTAAGTTAAGGTAAGTACTTGTGCTCCATCTTCCAGCCAGGTTAGGTTCCTGTTGATACGAAACTGTTCCCCCCTCGGCAGTGATGCGTCGTAGTATCCCACTGTTACCGGCTCAATAACTCCTCTCTCACTCTTCTGCCAGTTTACCAGCTCATAAAAAGCTATGGGGTCACCATTAACATCGAATGACACATGATAGCCATTTCGAGAAAAGTTTACTTTCTTGAGTTCAGTTAAAACCTATGAACCAAGAAAACGAGAGAGCAAGAAAACAATAGCTAAGTTAGAAATTAACAATGAAGAAATTTACAACTGATTTTAAACTCTGGCATTTAGTTATTATTCAAGCTGACCTGTTGGGGCTCCAGTCTGATGTATTTATCACATTTTGTGGTTTCATTTGTTTCCTCACATATTACATTGTGAATGGCATGTGCTACGGCATAAACAGCCTTGTACACCATGTTAGAAACTCTTAACTGAGATGTTTCAGTGTACGGACTTTTAAGGGTTTTTAGATTTTCAGTTCCATCACACACTCTCTTGTTTAGTTTAGAAGCTGAGGAGAAATAAATTAGTGAATTAAAATTATGTAAAGAGACAATCTGAAATTAGTCAAACAACCATGTTAACTTAGTTTTATTGCACATAGTCTCAGGTTATAGCATTCTAACTACTATACAACTTTGAGTTTTCGTTTCAAAGGACAGGAGACCTTTCACAAAAATTACAATAGTGTGGGTTAACATAAAATTAGTAACTCGGTGGATCAGAGTACACCTTATTCTAAGTTTCACAAACAGTAAGCAATAAATAAAAAGTTTGGGAGTGTTTTTTTACACATATATTTTACTTTGGGTATTTCAAATCAACACTTTGATTCAAATCAAATAAAGAAACATGAAACTGGCACATCTAATAACAGCTGAAGGAGCAATTTACACCCTGAGAAATGCCTGGAAAATGTTTCTTACCAATGATGTATCAAGTATCATAAAGTGGAAATTGTTATTTTTAGTGTAATGCATACAGTTACTAGTTTGTGTGATTACACCAAAAACACACTGAGGGAGAAAGAGATAAAACTTTCTCACCTCTTGTCAGGCTGCAGTTGAACGCTTCCTCCCAGAACTCAGTGAGAACTGAGGATGCAGAAACATCAGAGAGAGAGAGATTTAAAAGGAAGTCTCTCAAACCTGGGACCACAGATTTCTGAATGGCCACACCGATGGCCCCTGTGCAGAAACTAAATCTCATTAGATTCGGGTCGGTTATCCAGGCTTCGCTTCCAATCCACTGACGAGGTGGACCTGGCTGCCATGCCAGCTCTTCAAAGAGGATTTTCAAGTCTCCAGGAGCGGCAAACGCCACAACTACTGTTGCTGTTGACCTGAAGAAACAGAAATTCAGTCATATTACTTTATCATTTTATGAGTCACATGTAAACAAACCCATATGACGTAAGCGAGTGATGCAAAAAAACCTCCGGACAACGTCGGCGAGTCTTCGGATTTTGTTCTGTGGGTGGGTCCAATCAAAGGATTCAATGTACTCCACACAGATCCCCTCTCTGCCTGCCGTCTCAAGAAAGGTTGCTATGCCGTAATTTCCATAATCTGAGTCCGAATGGATGGCTCCGATCCATGTCCAACCAAAGTGTTTCACCAGTTTGGCCAGCGCAGCAGCTTGGTAATAATCACTGGGAATCGTTCGGAAAAAAGTCGGATACTCGTGTTTATCAGACAGGCAGGCACAAGTGGCAAAGTGGCTCACCTGCAGGAGAAAAGATTTAAAAAAAACAAAACAACAAAGATGCGATTGAGAATATGTACATTAGAGTTTCTGTTTGCAATGAAATTGATTTTTCCTACCAGAGGGATGTTGAATGACCCCATGATGCGTGACATGCTGATGGATGGAGTGGATCCAGAGTCTCCCACAGCAGCCACCACCACTCCAGACTGAGAACAGTTCTCTCCTTTGTAAATCACAGGGTCCTGACCGTTTGACAGCTGAAAAGCAACATGCACAGCTACTGGCACGGCGGAGCATGTGTCATAGATCTGATAACCCAGTCTGATGCCAGGCAGCAGCTCTGTGCTGTTATTTATCTCCTCAATTGCAAAGATCATTGTGCGAGAGAAGCGCAGATCCCGGGCATTGAAGCTGCACAGAATGAAATGTTAACCCCGACATAAAAGTATTCCAAATAAAAAAACAACAACTGAAAAACAGTATGAGCATGTTGTGGAAAAAATAAATAGGATTATTAACAATTTGATAACAGAGTATGAGATATTAACATTTTACTTGAATGAAGCTGAGCACACATTGAGGTTTATCATCACTAAATCTACAGCTAAATCTATGCAGCTGTAAAGATATATTTTCTTTAGCGATCATAACAAAATTACACATAATTTGCAACATTTCTCCCTCTTACTAACCTTCCTGTGCATCTCGGCAGCTCAGGCTTTGTGGTGTAGTTGTTTACCAGTGTGTGCATTTGGTAGTGAATGAAGAAAGCCCCTCCAATCACAAAGTCTCCATCCATGGAAAAGGCAGGCAGACGGGCAGAACCCTGCAGGCTACATTTCACCAATGGAGCCTCAGCGCTGACACCAGCACCGTTCAGAGCGTCTGTTGACTGAATCGCTCTTTCCACGTCATCATTAAAGGAGTCAGCAACAACTGCAATTAACAAGTTGAACAAACTCACTGCTAATCTCAGGCCAATCTCCATTCTCCAAGTGTGTGTAGGGAGCTGGTGTGTTTTATTGGTCTTTTACAGCGCGCAACAGATCAGGTGATCATCGGAAAACGTATGACATCACCAGTCATCTTTGATACCATGTATGGAATGATTTTTCTTGGGCCGAATTGGCTCAAAAGCATCGCCTTCAATTGACTGAATTCGCCTTGGTTGTGCTGAATTATTATTATTTATTTATTTTCGGTGGCGTATAAAATTATGTTTTGTACTCTACATCAGTGGTCCCCAACCAGCGGACCGGTACCAGTCCATGGACTAATTGGTACTGGGCCCGCAAGAAATAATTAAATATGTCCGTTCTAAGTATTGAGTCTTGAGGAGCTTTTATTTTGAAAATACCAAACCGAATGCTGTCGGTTATGTCTTGCGTGCCAACTTGAAGCAGAATGAGTAAGAAACAACAGATTCGCTCCGGTCCTTACAACGCGTGCAACCACACCTCCCCACTCTGCAGAAAATTTAGGAAGGGTTGACCGGTCCGCTGTACTAAAAAGGCTGGGGACCACTGCTCTACAGGACTTCATCTGTTCACTCTTGCTTTTAGTTGAGTCGAATAATTTAACTTGCATAAAAACAGTTTTCTGTAATACCTTCCGTTTAATGTCAGTATTACCTGCATTGGCATAGAGGAAGTACTGTCATGATTTTGGTGGTGAGGCAGAGGCAGCAGACCCAGGGTGAGATGAATAAGAAGGTTTAATTAGTGATGGGTCCGGCAACACCGATGCGTCGGCGCATGTGTCAAGCCCATAGACTAAAACCTACGTCGGTGCGCGTATTGCTTTCAGCAAGTCACGTGACCGATCTTTTACGGTACAGCATACTCTATGGAGCAACCTCAAGGCAAACGAAAGGTTTTGTAGTTTGGGACCCTTTTGCTCTTACGTCAGACAATAAGGTATTGGTTATCACTTCGTTGTTGTTTCATCCGGTTCTTTTCAGTTTCTACTTGATCTATCTGAATCCAAATTCAGCTGAAACTGACTTTTAGTTTACTTTCATATTATGTACTGCAGGTTAAGTGTTGCATATATTTCTCCTTTTAAGTTATACATTTAATAATTTTATTCTTAAATTACCCTCCATAAATAAAAAAGAAAATAAAGACAACCCCGCTATAAATAAAAAAAAAGACATTTGCAGCAAAACACATTCATAAAGATCTATGTACAAAATAAATATAAAAGAAAAAAATTTATTTATATGAACAATATACAGTGTCTCTAAAATCTGTTTTATTTAAATAAATTCACCTCCCCAATGCTGAGGCATTATAGTGCCAGGCATCAGAATGAAATCCCAGATACACCCAGGATAAACTCTGGTATACAGCCATTCTACAAATTACTCAGTTGCGGTTTATAAACTATTTCATAGAAATGTATTGTTTGCATATTTATGTTCTACAGCAGGAGAAGTTGTCAAAAAACGGAACAGGCCTAAATTTCAAAATGTTGGAAAAATGTATTTTTTTGAATGAAAATTTGTGAGAAAAAAAAACAAAAAAAACAAACAGTCCACAAGCATCCTCATTCCAAACACGTTCACTTTCATTTTCATCACTTGGTACATGTTTGCATTATTTATTGACTGTATCGAAGAATATCAAATATATTTTGAATTTCACTGAAGATATGACATAATACAACATATAATATACAATAAAATACAATGACTTAAATCTTATTGTATAGACTTGGTCATCAAATCAGTCTGTCAACTGCGTTGCCTGTAGGGATTTTTGATGTCCAGCAGGTGTCAGTATTCAGTGACACAGTATCGGCATAGTATCAATACAGTTTTGCTATGGGCCGAAACGATACATGACGCCTCATTTACCCATCACTAGGTTTAATGATGAAAGTAAATCCAGAAAATCCAAAAACACAAAGTCCAGACAGCACAAAGAGCATTTGCAAAAGCTCTCAAACATGACAAAGGTACTGGACAAACGCAACGAGGAACAAAGGACACAGGTGGGGTTAAATACACAGAGGGTAATCAAGGAGACAAGAAACACCTGGGAGCACTCAAGGGGAGACAGGACAACACAGAGACACAGAAACTCAAAATAAACACAGAAAAGGAACAGATCCTGACAAGTACTTAGCAAAGAGGAAGTACGTGAGCCTGTTAGAGGAAGTGCTTAGCTAAAACTCTCTCTCAAAACAAAAACATTGCTCAAGTTTGACACTGCAGTGTGAATTAAAGCTATTTTAAATCACACAACAAGGTAATGTTACAGGCAGGTTAAACTAATGTATTTCACCATTAATTAAAGTTGTGGAAGGTATGTTTTTTTTAAAATAAAAGCAGATATTTAAATAAATATCTAAATAAATAGGTATATATATAGTATTATTATTATTATTATTATTATTATTATTATTATTATCCCCTTACAATGGCCTAAGTCAGAGGTTTTCTCAAAACTTCCTACTGCAACTTTAAGCTAAGTAATCAATTCTTATACCAACTCTTATGTAAGAAAAACAGCAAGAAGTAGGTTCAGTGAAAAACATGAGCTATCACTGATTGGAAAACAGCGCAGTGGACTTTTGAACTGGAAGTTATTCTGCCACCTACCACAGATAGGAAATAGGGTTGAAACCAAATGTTTACAGACACTGAGTAAAAACACTTACAAATGTTTTTATTTAAATCAGAGTTAAATCAAACTTCAGTTTATTTGCTTTTTTCCGTGCTTATGACAAAATTTGACTGTTTCTACATGTGTTCCTTGCTTCTTTATTTAACATATACAAATGTTATGTTAGTCTAGTGTAGTCATACGTAATGTTTTAATTTACGAACATTATGTTAAGAATACCAATTATAGAACATTTTGAAATTAAAGTCAGAGTTGCCATCGCCTTTGCGTAGAAAGTGATTGTGTTTTCAAGTCTGTGACAATGTGGGATTAGTTTTTGTTCATGAGAAATTTCTTAGTGTTTTTCTCTGGTTGAAACAAAATGATGAAACACTTTGGAGCAAATATACACAGTATCAGTCCAAAACTGGAGGCAAGAATAGCAAATATCTCCACAGCCACAGTAAATTTCCCAGGAGAGCTGACATAAGCTGGGATGAAGGTGATCCAGACTGCACAGAATATCAACATGCTGAAGGTTATCATCTTGGCTTCGTTGAAATTATCAGGTAGTTTCCGAGCTAGAACAGCTAACACAAAGCAAAACACAGCCAGCAGGCCGATGTAGCCGAGCACAGCCCAGAAACCAACAGCAGAGCCTAACGCACATTCCAGGATGATCTTCTCCTTGTAGGTGGTCAGATTTTTCACTGGGAAGGGAGGACTCACAACCAACCAAATAATACATATTATAACTTGAATAAAGGTTACAGACACAACAGTCATTCTTTGCTGTACAGGTCCAAACCATTTCATAGCATTACTACCAGGAAGTGTAGCTTTAAAAGCCATTAGAACCACTATAGTTTTGCCAAGAACACAGGAGATACAGAGAACAAATGTGATGCCAAAAGCTGTGTGCCGCAGCATGCAGGACCACTCAGAGGGGGCTCCAATGAAAGTTAATGAACATAAGAAACACAGAGTCAGAGAGAAGAGCAGCAGGAAGCTCAGCTCAGAGTTGTTGGCTCTGACAATTGGAGTTGTTCTGTGATGGAAGAAAATCACTGCTGTTATGACAGTGAGTACGGCTCCACCAACAGAAAATGCAGTCAGGATAATTGACAGGACTTCATCGAATGAAAGAAACTCCACAGGTTTGGGGTGACAAGCCTCTTTTTCTGGATTAGGCCAGAATTCATCATGGCACAGAAAACAATCAGGAGAATCTAAAAAACAAACAAAACACAAACACATTTTTAATTTGGAATTATCTAATCGTGCAAACATGCATACTATAAATTCTACCTGTCATATTACTGATCTCTCCTTCAGGACATGGTATACAGTCATAGCAGCAGATTGGTTTTCCTTTCTGCAACACTTTACGAGTTCCTGGAGGACAACTCTCTGAACAAACTGACACTGGAACCTGAAACAGAGAAAAGGTCAAAATAATAGCTTTGCCAGTATAGCAAACAATTACAGTTCTGAACATTAGCCTCGTTACTTGTGTTCCACCGTCCAGCCAGATTAAGTTCCCATTCATACGGAACTGCTCTCCCGTCGGCAGTGATGCATCGTAGTACCCCACTGATACCAGCTCAATAACTCCATTTTCATTGCTTTGCCAGTTTACCAGCTCGTAAAAAGCCACAGGATCCCCATTATCATCAAAAGAAACATGATAGCCATTTCTGGAAAAGTTCACTTTCTTTAACTCAGTGAAAACCTGTACAGTAAGAAAGAAACGGAGAGAAAGGAATCAACGGCCTCACTTTAAAAAAAAGCTTCCAGATCGCCTCTTTCACTCAAGCTAACCTGTTTTGGCTGTAAGCTGGTATGTTTGTCACACTGAATGGTTTCGTTCCTTTCCTCACACAGCGCATTGTGAATGGCATGTCCTATCGCGTACACAGCCTTGTACACCATGTTGGTCGCTCTCAACTGAGACGTCTCAGTGTACGGGTTCTCAAGCCTTCTAATGTCTTCCGTTCCGTCGCACACTCTTTTGTTCAAGTCAGCACCTGGAAACGGATAAAAGCTTTTAGTCTGTGAAAGAACATTTGCGCTCTCACTTTGGATTTTAAGCATTTGGACACGGCTTCAATATGTTTTGGCGCAGCTCAAAGGAACGCAGATGCCAGCCGCCTGCTTTTGCAGTTTGCGAGTGTGAGACTTCATTCTTGAGTCTGTAGAATAGCTGAAACACTCCTGCTTCACTTCATGTTTGTTAAGTTGAGAGAGAATTACAAATGGCCAGACGTGACGCAGCGCTGGACTTTTCAATCTCATACATTTGAAGAAGAGTAAAATAAAGAATACAGAAGCACTTTTTATGACGTTCTACTTTTAAATCTTTTAAACACACTCAATGACAGGATCCCTGATCCTTACCAAAATTATTTAAACGCTACAAAAAATATTTTAAGAAAACAAAAGGTTCATTTTCATTAAAACATGTTTGTATAAAATGAGACATTTATTATCATTAGTAGCAATTTTATTAGCAATAGTAGTAGAAGTAGAAGTAGTACGTTTTCAAAAATATGATTAAGTATAAATTACTGTGTTAAAGAAATTACTAAGTGAAATAAAGATGAGCCACTATGTAAAACAGCAGATAAAACAAATTAAGTTGAATGAAAGAAAAACAACGTTTGAATTCACTGACCTACCAAGATTTCATTCATGAATATTAAAAGAAATGTCTCGGTTTAAATATGTAAATGAAATGTAATCTCTTATCATAAAATACGTTTACAGAACAGATGGTAGATTTAAATCGCAGGGTCCTCACTTTCTGTCAGGCTGCAGTTGAACGCCTCCTCCCAGAACTCGGTCAGCACCGAGGACGCAGCCGCGTCAGAGGGAGAGAGATCCAGGAGGAAATCTCTCAGCCCTGGGATCACAGACCGTTGGATGGCAACTCCGATGGCACCCGCGCAAAAACCGACGCTCATCAAGTGAGGATCCGTCACCCAGCCCTCACTTCCGATCCACTGACGAGGTGGAGGGGGGTCCCGGGCCAGCTCCTCTAACAGGACCTTCATGTCACCAGAGGCCGCGAAGGCCACAATAACAACCGCTGTTGATCTGGGTTCACAAAATACACACAAGTTAAATGAATTAATCTTTTAAATGCGTATTTTTGTGACTTACTGTTTATGCATGAAAACAGACATCAACTCTAAGCATCTGGGCTTCATTTAACTGAGAGAATGGACAAGAACGAAAACATGAAGTAATTTTCTGTCACATAATCTGTCTGCAAAAAAACGCAAAAAGCAACATTTGAGACGTTCAGAAACCTTCGGATCACATCGGCAACTTTTTGGATCTTGCTCGGCGGGTCGGTCCGGTAGAAGGCTTCAGAGTACTCCACGCAGATCCCCTCTCTGAGCGCTGCGTCCAGAAAGGACGCCATGCCGTAATTTCCATAATCCGAGTCGGAGCGCACCGCGCCAATCCAAGTCCAGCCGAAGTGTTTCACCAGTTTGGCCAGCGCGTCAGCTTGGTACTGGTCACTGGGAATGGTTCTGAAAAACGTCGGATGCTGCTGCTTATCTGACAGACAGGCACAGGTGGCAAATGGACTCACCTAAAGGAGTAATTAAACAAACCACTTGTAAGTTTTGTTTTTTCAATTTAATAGAAGTAGAAATACACTTTATAGTTTTAGTTTGCGGTAAATTCGCACTTCTTACCAATGGAATGCTGAAGGAGCGGAAGATGCGCGAAATGCTGATGGATGGAGTGGATCCGGAGTCTCCCACAGCAGCCACCACCACTCCGGACTGAGAACAATTCTCGCCTTGGTGAAACACGGGGTCCTGGCCGTTTGACAGCTGGAACGCCACGTGCGCGGCCACGGGCACCGCTATGCACGAGTCATAGATCTGATATCCGAGACGGACGCCGGGGAGCAGCTGGGAGCTGTTGTTTATTTCCTCAATGGCAAAGATCATTGCGCGCGAGAAGCGCAGAACGCGAGAGTTCAAGCTGCACAAAACCAGAGGGTGGGTGTTTAGATCAAAACTTGGCATCAAATAGTCAAGAAATCAGTCTGACTTAACAGAAAACAATTGATGACGTAATTCATCTGCAAATCCAGAACATAAATGAAACTTATCATACTGACTCTTTTTTTAAATTACAATTTCACATTTTTTTAATGTTTCATTCTTGTTCTATTATGTATAAACCCTAAATGTATGTAAGTGTTTTTCCCCCCATTAACCTAAATGAGGCCTCAGTTATTTGAGGAAACAAATGTTCTGCTAATAGCTAGAAGAACATTCATTATAACAACAACAAATTAAATCCTTTTCTAAAATACAACATGAAATGGCAAAATAATAATAAAAAAAATAATAATAAATAAAAAAAAAACCATCAAAACTTCACATTTCTATGGTTCATTTCTCCACTTCTCCACACTAACCTCCCCGTACATCTGGGAGGCTCAGGCTTGGTGGTGTAATTATAAATCACTGTGTAAAGTTGGAAATGAATTGAGAAAATGCCTCCGATAACAAAGTCCCCGTCCTTCGAGAAAGCTGACGCACGAGGCGTGCCCTGCAGGGTGCACTGAGTGAGAGGATCTGTGGACTCTGTCCTCTGTGTCAGTCTGTCTGCAGACCCACCCAGGCTAAACACTGACATCAGCTCCAGCAAACAAACAGCCAATCTCAGGGAGTTGAAAGCAGCCCAGATCTCCATTCCTCAAGAGTCTGCAGGAGTGAAAGTGTGTTTTATAGCTTCTTAAGCCTTCTCCATTATACGTCAGGTGATCATTTACCTGACGAGGGTACAACCTCAATCGTTTGCTTCTCTGACTCCTTTTACAATTTCTTATTAAATATTAGATTTTATTTTTTTTCGTTTATTCATTTATACAACATTGCTTATGTGTTTTCGGTGATTTATTTTTTTGTAGATTGGGGTGTAATATACATAGTTTGTTTTATATTTTCTTATTCAGATAAACTAGATTTTTTTTATAATATCATATAACTGTGCAATTTGACAACGCACAAATAAATTTTGGAACATGGAGTCATACCAATTTTGAAAAAAAAAAGAAACAAGTCAAAAACTTTCGGGTTTTATGGCCCAAACTTCGAAAACGAAGACAACAGGAAGCAGTTGGTTGATCATAGCGCGTGGATGTTTTCACTTATCACGTGAACTAACTTATTCATGTGTGATTTTAATTGCTTTTCTTAATTATTGGAAATACCGCAATTGCGAAACTGTGTTTTTATTGACATTAGCAGAATATATATGAGGTTTTGCGGACATTTGGTAACGGAAATGCAGTTTGTGTGACTCTGTCCATCAACCCGCTTTGGGGTTCATGGTCACATCACATAACTACAAAAAACTTGTTTTTTTTCCCTCCAGATTTTGATGTAGTAGTGAGTTTTAACCCCCGCCAAATCCCCACTGTTGTGTAATAGCAGTTTCAGCATAGCGCCATGACTCTCCTACTGGCTCATGTTGGTATTTCAGTCCAAGCAGAGAGAGGAGCTCATTTCTTTCCACACTTTTTGTTCCGTGTTATACTGTCACAACAAGAAGACAAACGTAAAAGTCTTATATCCGCAATAATTACCTACAACAGTTTTATTTGTTTCGGAGGTAAACAAATATTTGTCACAGAAGTCAACACCAGGTTAAAGGGACAGTGTCAGAATTAGACAGAAGCAAAAGACATTTGTCAAAATTTAGAAAAGATAACATTTCGGACAACATACATTTAAAATTTTACACAAACTGAAATCATTGTCATTGTTTGAAAACACTTGAAAATTTATTTTTTAGTCATCAAATATTTTTTAGTGTTTTTCTCAGGCTGAAACAAAATGATGAAACACTTTGGAGCAAATATACACAGTATCAGTCCAAAACTGGAGGCCAGAATAGCAAATATCTCCACAGCCACAGTAAATTTCCCAGGAGAGCTGACATAAGCTGGGATGAAGGTGATCCAGACTGCACAGAATATCAACATGCTGAAGGTTATCATCTTGGCTTCGTTGAAATTATCAGGTAGTTTCCGAGCTAGAACAGCTAACACAAAGCAAAACACAGCCAGCAGGCCGATGTAGCCGAGCACAGCCCAGAAACCAACAGCAGAGCCTAACGCACATTCCAGGATGATCTTCTCCTTGTAGGTGGTCAGATTTTTCACTGGGAAGGGAGGACTCACAACCAACCAAATGATACATATTATAACCTGAATAAATGTAAAAGATACTACAGTCATTCTTTGCTGTGGAGGACCAAACCATTTCATAGCATTACTACCAGGAAGTGTAGCTTTAAAGGCCATTAGAACCACTATAGTTTTGCCAAGAACACAGGAGATACAGAGAACAAATGTGATGCCAAACGCTGTGTGCCGCAGCATGCAGGACCACTCAGAGGGGGCTCCAATGAAAGTTAATGAACATAAGAAACACAGAGTCAGAGAGAAGAGCAGCAGGAAACTCAGCTCAGAGTTGTTGGCTCTGACAATTGGAGTTGTTCTGTGATGGTAGAAAATCACTGATGTAATAATGGCCAGAAAGGCTCCACTGATTGACACTACAGTCAGGATGATTGACAGAACTTCATCGAAGGAAAGAAACTCCACAGGTTTTGGGAAACAGGCATCTCTCTTTGGATTTGGCCAGAACTCTCTGGGACACGGGAAGCAATCAGGGGAATCTAAAAAAATGGTGTAGACACCAGTATCAATACTAAATTATTTGAAAATGAAAAATAAAGAAAAGGATTTTACCTGTCATGTTGCTGATCTCTCCTTCAGGACATGGTATACAGTCATAGCAGCAGATTGGTTTTCCTTTCTGCAACACTTTGCGAGTTCCTAGAGGACAACTGTCTGAGCAAACTGACACTGGAACCTGTTTTTTAGTAAAAGGAAAAAAAGCAATAATTTAACCATATTTTACAAGCATCTCCAGTGTATGAACTCTGCCTAAATTATTGGTGATAGATTCATTACTTGTTTGTAACCATCCATCCAGGTAATATTCCTGTTAATAAGAAACTCCTGGCCTCTTGGCAGTGAAGCATCATAATATCCCACTGTTACCAGTTCAATAACTCCACTCTCACTTTTCTGCCAGTTTACCAGCTCATAAAACGCCACAGGATCTCCATTAGCATCAAATGAGACATGGTAGCCATTTTGGGAAAAGTTGACTTTCTTTAGTTCAGTGAAAACCTGTAAAATAGTAAAGACAAAGGGATTGTAAAAAAAATATCAATAAGAGCAAACCAGTAAAAAACTGATTTACTTTTTACTTAAACTAACTTGTTCAGGCTCTAGACGCTTGTGTTTGTCACACTGAGTGGGTCCGTTTGTTTCCTGACACACTGCATTGTGAATGGCATGCGCTACTGCATACACAGCCTTGTACACCATGTTAGAACCTCTTAACTGAGATGTTTCAGTATACGGACTTTTAAGAGCTTTAATATCTTCCATTCCATCACATTTTCCCTTATGTGGATCAGCAGCTAAGGAGAAGAAAAAAAGTCTAATAAACATGGAAACATACACAACTCATCCAGGTCAAATTGTTAAATGTTGTTTTCAATGACATATTACTCTAGGGCTTGTTATGGCCGATCTATTTTACTAAAAAATGTTTAATGGTTTTATGCTTGTCCAAGAATGAACAAAAGCTGTATTTAGTTTGACATGTAGTGACACTAGAAAATAGAAAATATTGACAATAATAACAGCTGAAAATATTGTCATTATTGGAATAAATTTTTCATTCAAAGTGAACATATTTCTTTAAATTAAGTATTAAACTAAAAAACACACAGACAAACATTTCCTACCTTCTGTCAGGCTGCAGTTGAATGCATCCTCCCAGAACTCAGTCAGCACTGAGGAAGCTGCCACTTCAGAGGGAGAGAGATCCAGGAGGAAATCTCTCAGCCCTGGAATGACAGATTGCTGAATGGCAACTCCAAAAGCTCCTGCACAGAAACTGAAACTCATCAAAAGTGGTTCACTTATCCATGCTTCACTTCCAATCCACTGCAGATGTGGAGTTGGTTCTCTGCTCAGCTCCTCTAGGAGGACCTTCATATCACCACCACCTGCAAATGCCAAAACTACTTTGGCTGTAGATCTGAAAAGAAAAATGTGTAAAATAAATTAAAATTCAGGTTCACAAAATTGTAAGGCACAGTGGCAAATATAAAAAACTTCGAAAACCTGCGGATGGCATCAGCTACTTTTCTGATCTTGTTCTGTGGGTCAGTTCGATAGAAAGATTCAATGTACGCCACACAGATCCCCTCTTTGAGTGCTGTGTCAAGGAAAGAAGCCATGCCATTATTTCCATAAACTGAGTCCGAATGGATGGCTCCGATCCAAGTCCAGCCAAAGTGTTTCACCAGTTTGGCCAGTGCAGCAGCTTGGTAATAATCACTGGGAATTGTTCTGAAAAACGTTGGGTACTCATGTTTATCAGACAGGCAGGCACAAGTGGAAAAGTAGCTTACCTACAAAAGGAATATCATTTTAAAAATAACAATAATGACTTTAACATTTTCATGTACATAAAAATGTTTTTAATTAATATACACAAATTACCAGAGGGATTTTAAAGGACCCAAAGATTTGTGAGATGCTGATAGAGGATGTGGATCCAGAGTCTCCAACAGCAGCCACCACCTCTCCAGACTTTGAACAGTTGCTACCTTGGTAAAACACGGGATCCTGGCCGTTAGAAAGCTGAAATGCAGCATGCACAGCAAGAGGCACAGAGGCGCAAGTGTCAAATATCTGATATCCAAGTCTGACGCCTGGCAGCAGCTCTGTGCTGTTGTTGATCTCCTCAATAGCAAAGACCATTGTGCGAGAGAATTGCAGAGCCCAAGCGTTAAAGCTGCACAGAATGAAATGAGAGTTCTGATTCTAACCCAGGAAAACAAATATTCCTGACATTAAAAACAAAACAACTTGAACAAAGTTGTGGGACCAACAAAGTTCCAAAACAAGAAATAATTTCAAAGTTCATAGAGATTCAAATGTAGAAATGTTAACTGAAATCTAAATATAATTATTGGAACAATTCAAGTTACTCAAATCTACTGCTAAGCCTTTTTGCGTTGTTTTGAGCATGAAAAATCACATTTTTAAAAAGATTAATGCACATCTTCATCTAACACACTTCGTCTTTCCTCTTTACTAACCTCCCTCTGCATATTGGAAGCTCAGGCTTGGAGGTGTAGTTATTAATCACTGTCTGGGCTTGGTAGTGAATTAAAAAAGCCCCTCCAATCACAAAGTCCCCGTCCATGGAGAACGCAGGTTGACGAGGCGTACCCTGCAGTGTACATTTCACCAATGAAGCCTCGGCACTGAAATCAGGGCCAGTCAGGTTATCTGTATGCTGATTTCTTTCTTTTACACCATTGAGAGACCCACCCAGCACAACAACTGTGATCAGCTCAAACAAACTCATCGCTAATCTCAGACCGACCTCCATTCTTCCACTGTTTGTATTCTGGTGCAAGAGTGTTCTCATGAACATGCGTTTTATATCGGGTCAGTAAAAAGAACATGCGCTCCCCTAGGGATCTATGATCCCGTCTTAAAGTGACCTCGCCTAACCTAAGCCTCTATACAACCGGCTTAAATTTACTGTACTCACATATACTCATTGAACTATATGATCAGTATTCTAATCTTTGAATATTCAGAGTCAAAGACCACTACTGAAATAATCCTCAAATTGGAAAGAACACTAAAGACAAAAGGCCAAATGAACTTTGCATGGAATTGCAAAGTCAAATTTTCTTCAAGTATTGATTGACAAAAACATTTTCAGAACAATTGAAAGTAGCTTAATTGCTTGTTTCTGCTGCAAAATGGCACCCTGCTCAAGGAAAGTACATAACATTATACCACTCCTTTAGTAGAACAAGGATTAAAATCAAACTTTCATTTTCTTCAAGGCTGTGTTCTGCATTGGGCCAGCTGTGGTCATTGGTTGAAATGTAAGAAAATCTGAATTAGTTGAAGTTGTATAAAAGTTTTGATAACTTTTTGGTAATCCACTGTTTGCTATTACACAAACTTAAAGGTGATGTTGGCTGCACAGTGTTTTATCATCCATCCATCGATCCATTTTCTATTCACCCTTTATCCCTAATGGTGTCATGAGGGTTGCTGGTTCCTCTCCAGCTACGTTCTGGTCGAGAGGCGGGGTTCACCATGGATAGGTCGCCAGTCTGTCGCAGGTGTTTTATGATGTATTCAGTAAATCATTGTGTTTACATTAATATCCAGAGACATTTGTTTAGTATGGAATTTATTTTTGAAACAAGAAAACAACAGACTCACATATATCATATACTGCCACAATGGAACATGGGTGCACTTAAACTACTGCTCCAAACTTTTTACTTAATGCATGGCAGCAAAACTTTTTCAAATCGGTGTAAATAGTTTATGATATGCAACAACCAGATTAATACTACCTGTATTTTTGTCCCATTGATTCCAGTCTTCTTTGGGGTTTAACTTAGGTTTTGTTCATGAGAAATTTCTTAGTGTTTTTCTCTGGTTGAAACAAAATGATGAAACACTTTGGAGCAAATATACACAGTATCAGTCCAAAACTGGAGGCCAGAATAGCAAATATCTCCACAGCCACAGTAAATTTCCCAGGAGAGCTGACATAAGCTGGGATGAAGGTGATCCAGACTGCACAGAATATCAACATGCTGAAGGTTATCATCTTGGCTTCGTTGAAATTATCAGGTAGTTTCCGAGCTAGAACAGCTAACACAAAGCAAAACACAGCCAGCAGGCCGATGTAGCCGAGCACAGCCCAGAAACCAACAGCAGAGCCTAACGCACATTCCAGGATGATCTTCTCCTTGTAGGTGGTCAGATTTTTCACTGGGAAGGGAGGACTCACAACCAACCAAATGATACATATTATAACCTGAATAAATGTAAAAGATACTACAGTCATTCTTTGCTGTGGAGGTCCAAACCATTTCATAGCATTACTACCAGGAAGTGTAGCTTTAAAGGCCATTAGAACCACTATAGTTTTCCCAAGAACACAGGAGATAGAGAGAACAAATGTGATGCCAAACGCTGTGTGCCGCAGCATGCAGGACCACTCAGAGGGGGCTCCAATGAAAGTTAATGAACATAAGAAACACAGAGTCAGAGAGAAGAGCAGCAGGAAGCTCAGCTCAGAGTTGTTGGCTCTGACAATTGGAGTTGTTCTGTGATGGAAGAAAAGCATTCCTGTAATAATGGCCAGAAAGGCTCCACTGATTGAGAAAACTTCCAGAATGATTCCCAACACTTCATCAAAAGAGAGGAACTCCACAACTTTGGGGAAACAAGCTGTGTTGACTGAATTAGGCCAGAGTTCACTAGGGCATGAAATGCAATCTGGAGCATCTATGAATAGAAACAGAGATTTTTGAACAAATGAATATCAAGATGTTTGTAAACACTAAAAACATTAAATTTTACCTGTCATATTACTGATCTCTCCTTCAGGACATGGTATACAGTCATAGCAGCAGATTGGTTTTCCTTTCTGCAACACTTTACGAGTTCCTGGAGGACAACTCTCTGAACAAACTGACACTGGAACCTTAAACAGAGAAAATGTAAAAATATTATTTTAAGACACAAACTCCTCACCTGTTTAAAATGTCACTGTCATTACTTGTGATCCACCCTTCATCCACGTTATTCTCCTATTGATCTGGAACTGCTGTCCTCCTGGCAATGATGCATCATAATAACCCACAGTCACTACCTCAGTGCCTCCGCTCTCAGTTGTTTGCCAGTTGACCACCTCATATGCAGCTACGGGATCACCATTAGCATCAAACGAGACATGGTAACCATTTTGAGAAAAATTGACTTTCCTTATTTCAGAAAAAATCTGGAACAAAGAAACAACGGCAACAGATAATAATAATAATAATAATAATAATAATAATAATAATAATAATAATAAAAATAAAGAATAGACCATTAACCATAGGTTTTCATTTGGACTAACCTGATTTGCATTCAGTTCGATGAATTTGTCACACTGAATGGTGGTGTTGGTTTTCCGACACAGTGCGTTGTGATAAGCATGCGCTACAGCGTAAGCGGCCTTGTACACCATGTTAGTCACTCTCAGCTGAGATGTTTTGGTGTACGGGTTCTCCAGCCTTTTCAGGTCTTCAGTTCCGTCACACTCGCCCTTGTTTGCAGCAGGATCTGAAGAAACAAACAACTGTTTCATGTCAAACGATAAAACATTTTACCACAATTTTATCTGACTTCAACATTGACCACACAGTCCTATATTTTTCTCACAATTACAAGAAAGAAAAAAAAATTTGAAACTCAACCGGTATAACTGGAGTACAGGATGTAAATGTAGCAGACTTTTTGTGTCTGGTCTTAAAGCAGACAGTATTTTTAATATGTGAAAAAGAAAAAAATACAAAACATCTGAGAAGAGCTCTCACGTTTTGTCAGGCTGCAGTTGAACGCATCCTCCCAGAACTCAGTAAGCAGTGGGGAGGCAGCCGCTTCTGACGGAGAGAGACCCAGGAGGAAATCTCTCAGGCCCGGGATGACAGACTGCGGAATAGCAACTCCAATGGCCCCCGCACAGAAACTGTATCTGACCATGAACGTGTCGGTCACCCAGGACTCACTGCCAATCCACTGGCGAGGCGGTGGAGGAGCACGATCCAGCTCCTCCAGCAGGACCCTCATGTCTCCAGAGGCAATAAATGCCACAACAACCATGGCTGTTGACCTGTGAAATGACATGAAAATGCAAAATAATTTACATTTTATGCTGCTTAATCTAAAGGCGAACATGCGGGTATTTCATGATAAAAGTAGTTTTTTTTTGGATCTTTGTTTTTTTACATGCGAAGGGGATGAAAAGCACAAGAATACTTTTCCATAATTTGAATGTAATGTTTGTAATTTCTGAATGACAACATCCAAACACTTCAACAACACACAATCTTACCAAGTACTTTTGTTCTAATTTCTAGTGCAAATATCTTGGCACACTTGAAATAAGATAAAACTAACTCAGGAGGAGCTTTTTCAAGAAACTGCTCATTTTAGGTAATTAATTCCTTAATATTAATGAAAAAGTACTAGTTATAAGTGGAAAAGTCTGGAACTATGCATTTTTCCCATATTATAAATTAAAATGTCTTGTTCTGTCAGATTATTTCATTTAGAATTCGTCCTTTTTCGTCGATATTAAGAAACCATTGACTTAAAACAAGCTCCTATATCAAGCTGTAAGTTCAATTTGCACTAGAAACTAAAACAACAATACTTGATGAGATTTTCTGTTGTTGCAGTGAAATCAGACAAACTCAGACATGTGCACCAAGCGTCACCTGCGGATGGCATCAGCGACTCTTTGGATCTTGCTGCCTGGGTCAGTTCTAAAGAAAGACTCAATGTACTCCACACAGATCCCCTCTCTGAGAGCTGCTTCTAGAAAAGACCCCATGCCGCTATTTCCATAATCCGAGTCAGAGTGGACGGCTCCTATCCAAGTCCAACCGAAGTGTTTCACCAGCTTGGCCAGGGCGTCAGCTTGGTAAT
This sequence comes from Gambusia affinis, assembly GCF_019740435.1. Classification (NCBI taxonomy): domain Eukaryota; kingdom Metazoa; phylum Chordata; class Actinopteri; order Cyprinodontiformes; family Poeciliidae; genus Gambusia; species Gambusia affinis. Next base: position 24,601,425 of record NC_057873.1, read on the forward strand.
GGTCACTGGGAATGGTTCTGAAGAAATTTGGGTAGTGCTGCTTATCTGACAGACAAGCACAAGTGGCGTAGTGGCTCACCTAAAGCAAAACATGACGTGTTTAAAAACAAGAGTAATGTGCAGAAAAATCATTTCTTTCTATCCTCAGCTTCAAATAAAGTGAGCCTTTACTTGAGGGATGTTAAAAGAGCCCATGATGCGTGACATGCTGATGGATGGTGTAGATCCAGATTCGCCAACGGCAGCCATCACCACGCCGGACCGAGAGCAGTTGGCGCCTTTGTAAAACGCGGGGTCCTGGCCGTTTGACAGCTGGAACGCCACGTGGACGGCGACGGGCACGGACGCACATGAATCGTAGATCTGATATCCGAGTTTGATGCCTGGCAGCAGATCCGTGCGGTTGTTTATCTCTTCGATGGCAAAGACCATTGAACGAGAGAAGCGCAGTTCCCGGGCATCAATACTAAGCAGAAAAGAAAAAGAAAGAAATCAGAAGAAATTGCACAGAAACTCTATACAAATCCCTCAGCCCCCAAGGATCCATTTGGTGCCGTATTTTATCTCTTCACCAAAACAATTAAAATATTTTTCCCGACAGAATTCAAAGTATGAAATCGCACATTATTCAAAACTTAAGGTAAATTTCAATGTGGCAGCTAGAAAGAGTCAAACTCCTCACTAGCAATGTTGACCATGTAACATTTAGATTTACTGGCCAGTAGTAAACCAAAGTGTGCGTTTTTGTAAAGAAGCAGAAAGAAGTTGCAATAGCATCTACTTAAAATTCTGCACAATATTACCAAAGAAATACACAGTATTGTTTCAACATGAAAAAAAAGCCCTTGTCTCTGCATCCTTAATAAATCTATTTGTAAATCTTTAACATCCTTTCAATTTCTCTCTCTTTTCTTACTGACCTCCCTGCGCACCTCGGAGGCTCAGGCTTGGTGGTGTAATTATAGATCACTGTGTAAAGTTGGTAATGAATAGAGAAAACACCTCCAATGATAAAGTCCCCGTCTGCTGAGTAGACAGGTGAGCGAGGGGAACCCTGCAGGGTACATTCTACCGATGGAGTCTCAGTGCTGGCACCACTTTCAGCCTCTGTGAGTCCACTCCGGGTTTTCAAACCACCAGAGACAACTACTGCCATCAGCTCCAATAGACGTAAAGCTGATCTCCAGATTTCCATTCCTTGCGTGCTCGAATCTCTCTCTCTCCCTAACTGTGCTCTTACTGGTTTGCGAGCCTCTTTTATATGTCAGGTTATTTCTGCTCTAAAATCACATGCTCTGTCCCAGAAACCGTTGGTTGTGTGTTTAATCTTACAGTGTAGATTTTGGTTTTTTTTTTCTCTGTTTAAACAAACTTCGCTTTTTATATTGGCAAAATCTTCTGGATGGACTGTTTGTTTTTAGCTGCAAGCTTTAACACCCAGCACCATAAGTGCTTTACAAAAATATTTATGAGCCTGAAATTCAAAAGGAACAAAAGAACTGCTTTATGAATTAGGATTTGACAACCTCATGCTGTTATTGTTTTACTGAATAAAGAAGAGAAAGTGGGGTTGGTGGTTGAGTTCAGTTGGGCGATCAGGCAAAGTGTCTTTGCTATTCCCAATCGCTAGTTTTTGAAAATGGTGAAAATACATATCCAGTGTTAAAATGGTCATTATATTTTGTCTGGAGCTAAGCCATACAAAATAATAAAACTAGTAATTTACATCCTTTATGTGTGCACGATGTGTGTATGGATGCCCCGAAGACGTATTATCACATATGAAGATCAGGGCTGCACACAATCCAGCAATAAACTCAGATGAATCTCCACACATTTCACTGCTCCAAATGCTTTTGTCAATATCTCCATGGAGACAAAGAATGTCAACAAAACAGATTCTCTTAAAGTAAATATTTCAAACTAAAATAAGCTTTCCAATCACCACACCACTATTAAGATCGCTGACTCTTTCTGAAAATGTAATCAGCGTGAAAATATATTACAGCTCCAGATATGCAAAGGACAAAACCTTTTCTAATCTTCAAGTAATAAAGTTTGATTTCAAGTAACGTATCCAAGGAGACCGAAAGGGTTTTTGGTGCATTTTTTGAAAACTGGATCAGGTCTGGTATTGACTTTTTATTCCAAAGATCCAAATTCAAACAGATCTCCTCAAACCAAAAAGAACTTTTTAAACCACATAAGTAGTGTTAACCCCCAGCAATCCAAAACGAATGCTAACTAGCAAGTGAATCACAACTGGACTAACTGAAACCAACATCATTGTTGTCCTGTTGAACACTGACATTCACTGATAATCTTCAACTAACTTCTAAAAATGATACATCACTAAAATGCAAAGGAGCAAAACACTGATTTTCTGGTTTTGAGTAATTACAATAAACTAAGTCATTTAGTGAAATTAATATGCACACATTGATTGTCTTAAAGATTTTTTTTTTATGAGAATAAGGTTGTGTGTTGTTATTTAATCAACGTATCCATGGAGACTACATATACAGCATTTTTCAAAAAGCTGCTTCCAGAACTTCTCTCAAACCAAAACAAGTCAGCATTACTGACATTTTCCAAAATTTCAAATAACTAACACATAAATCACAAAATTAAATCAATTAACTCACAAATATTTTGCATCCCAAAAATCCGAATTATACCTTCCTAACTTCAAAAAATGCTTTTTTTCTCTTTCAGAATCAGTTCACCCATGTAGAAGTAACTCATATTGAAGTCTATTGTTTGAAAATAATATTTTTATATACTTTAAGTATCAGGATTATTAATTGTATTCAGATCAGCGCTTCCATGGAAAACAAGCATGTTTGTCAGGGCATATATATAAAAAATAGATCAAGTTTATCTGTTTGAGAAGATAAATTATTTCAAAATGTATTGTCTGAAAACAAAATAAGATAATCACCATAAGCATTCATAACATTTCTGGAATTAGATGTAAAAGAGATAAATTTAATAATTTAAGGATATTATAGAAGGTACATGTTGGAAAAGTGCTTTATAAATTTTTTATTGAAGTCATTTTATATAAATTCACTAATGTTTCCATGGAAACTAAATATGTTTGTCTGGGCAATTAATAAAAAAAAAAACAAAACAAAAAAACGGAGAGAACCATCCAGTTTACCAAGAATTGGACACCAAAGTTATCAAAAGTTGATTTCTTTGTGAAAATCATCTTAAATTGATGATCACAACAATTAAACACAATTCACTACCTAGTAATGGTCTATCATTAACGCACATACACGTTGCTTATCATTGGGCCGACAGTGGTAGGAGTTGCTCTGCAATGGCCTCTGTGTCGTTGTGTCTTTGGGGAAGACAATTCTCCCACTTTTCCTGCTGGTGTTGGTCAGAAGAGCCGATGGCGCGATATAACAGCTACAATCCATTAACTTATCATCATCAGCGTAATAAATCACTAGTCTGATGTGATTACCATGGAAACCAAATATGGTTTTTAGGGCATTTTTCAAAAAAAAAAGAAAAGAAAAGAAAAGAAATGGCCAAGAACAGACCTGGGCATTATACGGCCCTTTGATTGACTCTGACCGGCCCGTTATACCTGATGCATGGACTGAAGCTGCATCGCTTTTATTTTGAAGTTGTTTTTTATTTACGTACATGATGACGCAAAACGTATATTGAGGCATGGGTGTGATTTGATCGTTGTCACTAGCAAGTCACAAGACGACTTTAGCCCTCAGAAATGTCTGCTCATGCTAAAAAAAGAAAGGTAGATGCCGAATGCAGGGTTTTCAACAAAAATTGGACTGTTAAGTATTTATTTACTGAAGTGAGAGGTAAAGCCGTGTGTTTAGTTTGCGGGGAGCAGATCGCCGTGTTTAAGGACTACAATTTGAGTCGTCATTACGAGACGAAACACGGGGAGAAATACAAGAACGTGTCTGATGCTGAAAGGGCGCGGACGTCGGAAGCTTTGCTAGCTAAACTACAAAAGCAGCAAGGCTTTTTTACCAAGCTTCACACATCCAGTGAGGCAGCAACCAAGACCAGCTTTGTGATAGCTCACAAAATTGCTAAAACCAGTAAGCCATTCTCGGAGGGAGAGTTTATCAAAGAGTGCTTGGTGGACTCTGCAGCTTTAATATGCCCTGAAAAAAAAGAAGAATTTGAGAAAGTCCCGCTCTCCAGGCGAACCGTGACGAGAAGGGTCGAGGACATATCGTGCAATCTGGAGCTTCAGCTGCAACGTGAAGTGGCAAATTTTGACTTTTTCTCCTTGGCTTTGGATGAAAGCTGTGATGTCTGTGACACAGCCCAGTTACTTGTATTTGTCCGCGGGATAACGCCGAACTTCAAGATTACGGAGGAGCTGGCAGCAATGCGGTCGATGAAAGGAACAACTACAGGGAGCGATCTCTTCATGGAGGTGAATGCGTGTATGGACACACTGGGACTGAAATGGGACAGACTGGCAGGTGTCACAACGGACGGTTGTCCAAATCTTACAGGGAAAAATGTGGGACTTTTAAAACGTATGCAAGATAAAGTGGCTGAAATCGACACAGATCAGGAATTAATATTTTTGCATTGTATTATACACCAACATGTGTTGTGCAAGTCAGTGCTAAAAATGAACCATGTTATTAATGTTGTTACTAACATAGTAAACTTCATCAGGGCACGGGCATGGAATCACAGACAGTTTGTCGGACTTTTGGAGGACCATGAGTCTGAGCATAGTGACATCAGCTACCACACACCTGTCAGATGGCTCAGCCTGGGCAAAGTGCTAAAAAGAGTTTGGGATCTGAAAACAGAGATTCGAGAGTTTTGTGAGATGAAAGGCAAAGACATCCCAGAGCTCTCAGATGAGGACTGGATGGCAGATTTTGCATTTGCTGTTGATGTGACCGCACTGATGAATGACCTGAATACCAAACTGCAAGGCAGGGGCCTTTTTGTTCATGAAATGCACACCCTGGTGAAGGCTTTCATGAAAAAGATGCTTTCTTTCAAGCCAACTGGAGAGCAACAATCTCACTCATATGCAAACCCTGAAAGAAGTCACACCATCAGCCGATCACCTCTGCAGGTACTCATCCATGTTAGGAGCATTGCATTGTGAGTTTTCAAGGAGATTTGAAGATTTCAGAACAATCGAGGATGAAATGCACATGATTTCCTCTCCCTTTACCTGCAGTGTGGATAATGCACCCAGTGATGTTCAGCTGGAACTCATTGACCTGCAGTCTGATGCAGTACTGGCAGAGCTCTTTAAATCAGGATCTCTGCTGGATTTCTACTCTTCTCTCAAGGAGGAGAACTTTCCAAACATGAAGAGACATGCTCAGAAGATGTTGGTTCTCTTTGGCTCTACCTACATATGTGAACAAACATTTTCAATGATGAAGTTCATGAAATCCAGGTACAGATCATCTCTCACTGACGATCATCTGTCAGCTGTGCTTCGCATCTCAACCTCAGACATTCAACCTGATTTTGATGCACTCGTTAAAGCCCAGCAGAGACTAGATTTCTCGCACTGAACAAGAAAAAATAACTTAAAAATGTAAAAAGTTTTAAATGGTTGAGTTTTGCATGATTTTAATTGTATTGTGGTTATTTTTATTTGCATGTTTAGCGTGTTTTTATGATGCCGTTTTAGTGATTAATTGCCTTTCCCATTGTTTTGTGAAATTCGCTTGAATAAATTACATTTTTTGGAAGGCAACCTCATGTTTTCATTGCTTAATTATAACATATACTCTTACCAGCTTGTCAAAACAATGCTATTTACTGCTTTTTATAAAGAAGTACAGTTAATATTATGCAGAATTGAGATCAGCCTTTTGGCCGGCCCTCCACAATATTTTCTGTTTCTCATGTGGCCCCATAGAAAAAATAATTGCCCACCCCTGGCCAAGAACTATATCTAATGTGCCAAGAATAGGACAGAAATTTTCTCAAACACTAGTGTTAACATCCCAGACATTTATCCGCAAATTTCAATAAGCTAACACATAAGTCGCAAAACAATTTTAATTAACTCACAAATTTGTTTCACCCCACAAATGCAAAAGAGACCTATTAAAGCTATATATTTCAAAGAGGTTATCAAAGACGTTATCAAATTTTCAAGGCACTGGAGACGAAAGCCTTCATACCTGATACCCTCAGATTAAATTGCACCGTTTTTGTTTTGTTCAAATCAATTAACCCATGTTAGCATTCCTGGCTATGCTAAAAATTATAACAGATCAATATGTCCCCATCATGGAAAAATAATTAAACTAAACAATAAAGATATAGGATATTATAGGGGGAATTACAAGTTTTTGAATGTTTTAAAAAAAAAAAATAATAATAATATTAAATATTTAACGTATTTTGTTTAGCGTATCCATGGAAACGGAGTGTTTATCGGGGCATTTTTCAAAAAATAACGGTCAAAAACAAGCTAGCTTTCCAATAATTTTACATTAATTCAACTAATTTGAATATGATTAACTTAAGTACATATATTTCTTAAATCACTACACCACAGCTTAACATTCCTGACATTTCCAGGGAAATTCAGTGAAGAAAAACACTCATCAGTTAAGAAAGATCTATACTAGCAAAGAATGCTACTCCTCTTTTTTTTTGTACAGCAGTCAGAATTTCTTTAAGAACAAACACAAAATAAACTAAACAATTCACTGATATCTTAGTAATAACTTGCTTTCGTTTATTAAAAATAGTAGAAGAATGATATTAACCTTCCGGCTGATCACCCTGCTGGTCCTTCTCCTGGCCAGGAACCGTCTTTCTCAGGTTTGTTAACCATGGGTTTCTTTAGCAAGTGCGTTTGCACCAACTGCTTCTTCAGCAGCGAGTTATGCTAAGCAGACTTCTCAAAAAGCTCAAACCTTCCGAGGCTTTTCATGCCCCTTCAGGTATCTCTTTCAAAAATCCCGCCGCAAAGGGAAAGAATTCCTAAGGTCAGGGTTTTTATTTTTTTATTTTTTTTATTTCTTTGGTTGCCAACGATAACGTTGTTTCCATGACTTTCATTGACGAACGCACGCACTGCTGCGTCATAGAAATGTGACTACAAATAATACAGCTGAGTTTATCACCCCGTATGCTGCCACCTTCTGGCCAGTCAGTCTAAGTGCACAATGACATTTTTAAACCTCACATTACTGACATTAAATTTCTCCTTTCATTCTTAGAATAGCCCCTTTCATCCCCTACAGCATGGTGGACAACCTGACATGGACTTTGGGATACAATACTTCCCTGGGTTTCGATTTTCTTAATATATTTTAGAGTTTGGATAATTTCTTATTTTTGTAATTAATTTGACTGCATTAAGCTGTGGGGCTGTTGGTCCGTGTGTAGTAGTGTGTGTAGTAGTCCCGCCCTTTGTCTCGTTTTTGCTCGCTCCACTATCATCTTAGCATCCTGCTAAGGTTCGAGTACGTAACCAATGGCTGTAGGCAGCAGTTGACTTCTCCAGCCTCCCATGCAGTAGTTTTTGTTAGCCTTTGCTTGTTTGCATTTTTGTTGAGATTTTGGCCAGGTGGGACTGGTTGTCCTAATTTTGTTTCTTTCTTTTGCAGTAGGTTCTTTTTTGTTTTATTCCATTACTAGCAGGGGTTTCGAAAGCCCTGTATAGGGTTGGCCCCCTGCTGTACATTTTTGATCTTTTTTCGGCTCACTATGTCCATCTTTCTGGTAATACTTTTGGGGTTTTGTTTTGTTTTGTTTTTTTCTAGGACACAAGAGGTGACGGTATTTAGCTCTCTTTTTTTCTTAACCAAAAGAAATGTCCTGGAGAGTTTTTGAATAAAAGAGAATATTTGAATCCTCACTCTTGCATCTGTCTCCTCAAATATGTTGTGCCCTTTTGGACGTAACAGCCAGGGAAATAAATAGTACTACCCTTTTAATGTGCTTTTCTTCATGTTCAGGTGTTAAAGAAGGGAAAATTGCAAAATAGTAGCTCTTGAAGAAATAACAAAAACAGATTCTCTAGACTCATTCAGAAAATACGAAAGCCTATTTATAGGTCACAAAAACATACGTGACGTTTTTAATAGTGCAGTAAAGGTCAGACAAATAACTATTCAGTTTCAATTGTTGCAGTATCAATGCATTAAATCTATCAGACATAATGAAAAAAATGTCAACATTTTTGTGTCTGATCAATACATTGTTCTGGGTTCTGTGGGTTATCGAAATAAATAAAAGAAAATAATTATTAAGACAGATTTTATTAAGTAGATCAAAATATTAACGACACAGTGAACTTTAGGGGAACCTTCAAAATGTATAACTCGAAGATGATTTATCATGTCCATTCAGCAGAACAGGAATAAACACAAAATCGAAAGTGAACTCCAAATCAAAAAATTAAAATGTAATTTGAAAATTTTAAGATGAACTTCAAAAAGGAATAAAACAATAAGTATTTTGGGAGTATGATCAAATTAAGAATTACATGACTTATCAAAATCTGACATCACATCATTACACATTCACATTTTACATTGGGTTTTTGTTCATTAAATATTTTTTAGTGTTTTTCTCTGGCTGAAACAAAATGATGAAACACTTTGGAGCAAATATACACAGTATCAGTCCAAAAGTGGAGGCCAGAATAGCAAATATCTCCACAGCCACAGTAAATTTCCCAGGAGAGCTGACATAAGCTGGGATGAAGGTGATCCAGACTGCACAGAATATCAACATGCTGAAGGTTATCATCTTGGCTTCGTTGAAATTATCAGGTAGTTTCCGAGCTAGAACAGCTAACACAAAGCAAAACACAGCCAGCAGGCCGATGTAGCCGAGCACAGCCCAGAAACCAACAGCAGAGCCTAACGCACATTCCAGGATGATCTTCTCCTTGTAGGTGGTCAGATTTTTCACTGGGAAGGGAGGACTCACAACCAACCAAATAATACATATTATAACTTGAATAAATGTTACAGACACAACAGTCAACCTTTGCTGTACAGGTCCAAACCATTTCATAGCATTACTACCAGGAAGTGTAGCTTTAAAGGCCATTAGAACCACTATAGTTTTGCCAAGAACACAGGAGATACAGAGAACAAATGTGATGCCAAACGCTGTGTGCCGCAGCATGCAGGACCACTCAGAGGGGGCTCCAATGAAAGTTAATGAACATAAGAAACACAGAGTCAGAGAGAAGAGCAGCAGGAAGCTCAGCTCAGAGTTGTTGGCTCTGACAATTGGAGTTGTTCTGTGATGGAAGAAAATCACTGACGTAATAATGGCCAGAAAGGCTCCACTGATTGACACTACAGCCAGGATGATTGACAGAACTTCATCGAAGGAAAGAAACTCCACAGGTTTGTGGAAACAAGCATCTCTCTTTGGATTTGGCCAGAACTCTCCTGGACATGGAATGCAATCAGGAGAATCTGAAAATAAAATTAGAAAACAGCTTTTCGTTCTTTACTGTTGAGGATACAGGTTTGCATAAAAACATTACAATAACCTGTTATGTTGCTGATCTCTCCTTCAGGACATGGTATACAGTCATAGCAGCAGATTGGTTTTCCTTTCTGCAACACTTTACGAGTTCCTGGAGGACAACTCTCTGAACAAACTGACACTGGAACCTTAAACAGAGATGGAAAATAGAAATAAAAGAAATTCAAGTAGCTTGAGCAATATTTCCACTTTTTTCATTACTTGTGTGTCTCCATCCATCCAGGTTAGATTCTTGTAAATATGAAACTCCTGGCCTTTTGGCAGTGAAGCATCATAATATCCCACTGTTACCAGTTCAATATTTCCACTCTCACTCTTCTGCCAGTTAACAACATCATATGAAGCCACCGGATCCCCATTAGCATCAAAGGACACAGAGTAACCATTCTGGGTAAAATTCACTCTCTTTAGCTCAGTAAAAACCTGACAAGATGTAAATCACAATAATTAATGAAAAGAAGCAAAGAGAAATTCAACAACACTGAAATAGCAAAGAAAGATTTCTTTATTCCTGATCAAGAGAAAAAATATTTTTACTATCATTTGAACTCACCTGATTTAAGTCCAACCCTTTTTGTTTCTTACAGGTATTAGTGAAATTAGTTTCCTGACACACTGCGTTGTGAACAGCGTGTGCTATGGCATAAACAGCCTTGTACACCATGTTGCTAATTCTGAATTCAGACATTTCAGTATATGAGATCTTGAGCGTCATTAAGTCTTCAGTTCCATCACATGGTTTAGTTTTTGTAGAAAGAGCTAAAAAATAGGCAAAGAAAAATAAGGTGTTATGATAATTTCATATTGCATCAAAATTCTTTCAGCATTTCAACGCAGTAATACTTATTAACCTTAGAGAAATGAGACGTTTAAAATTAGTCAATGTGATATGAACATCATATGACATATCTTGTAATATCAAAACACTTCTAAATATCACAAAAGAACCATTTATCATTTCACAAGCTGTAAGAAATACTGATTTCTGTCTCAAGAATATGATCGAGTTTGAACCGTTAACCAATTTATTTAAAAAAAGAAATCAAACTGAGAATTGATCATGTTCGTTTCTCACCATTCGTCAAGCTGCAGTTGAAAGCTTCCTCCCAGAAGTCTGTGAGGACGGAGGAGGCGGCAACTTCAGAGGGAGAGAGACCCAGCAGGAAGTCTCTAAATCCTGGGATGACAGATTGTTGAATAGCAACTCCAATGGCTCCTGCACAGAAACTGAATCTCATCAGCTGAAGGTCTGTAATCCAACCCTCACTTCCAATCCACTGACGAGGCGGAGAAGGTTGTTGGTTTAGCTCCTCTAATAGAAATTTTATATCACCATCAGCAATAAATGCCACTATAGCGATTGCTGTCGATCTGAAAAGACAATAGATTGTATTGCCTAAAACTTAAACCTTTTCAGCACTTTCTAGATTTACTGGAATAAAAGTGGAATATTTAATTGTTTAACTATTTAAATATTGCTACAAAACGTTTCTGTATCTAGCCGAAGAACACAAACCAAATCAAAGATGCATAAACCTGCGGATAACGTCAGCGACTGTTTGGATCTTGCTCTTTGGGTCAGTTCGATAGAAAGCTTCAGTGTACTCCACACAGATCCCTTCTCTGTGTGCTGCTTCTAGAAAAGAGGCCATGCCATTTCTTCCATAATCTGAGTCAGAATGGATGGTTCCGATCCAAGTCCAGCCAAAGTGTTTCACCAGTTTGGCCAACGCATCAGCTTGGTAATGGTCACTGGGAATCGTTCTGAAGAAAGTTGGAAACTGCTTCTTATCTGACAGACAGGCACAGGTGGCAAAGTGGCTCACCTAAAACAACAAAAACAACAATTAATCTTTTTTTAACAGACATACTTTAAATATATTTTTATATTTTGTGATAAATTCAAACTTACCAGAGGAATGTTGAAGGGCCCAAAGATGCGTGACATGCCAATAGATGGAGTGGATCCAGAGTCACCAATAACACCCACTACCTCGCCTATTGTAGAACAATTGTGTCCTGTCTGAATCACGGGGTCCTCCCCGTTTGACAGCTGAAATGCCACATGAGTGGCCACAGTCACAGAGGCGCATGAATCGTAGATCTTATACCCGAGTTTAATCCCAGGCAGCAGATCTGTGTTGTTGTTTATCTCCTCAATTGCAAAGATCATTGCACGACCGAAGCGTAGTTCACGACTGTTGATACTGCACACAGACATTTACATGTTACTGCTTTTTTTTTTTTTTTAAGAAAATCTGTTTACATTTTTACAAACCAGGTAATACTATAAACTAAAGAGTATCATCTACTAATAAACTTGTGTCTTATCACTTCTGACCCTTTCTATGCACCTTAGAAGATGAAGTTGTGTCATTTACACAAGGTCATCAATACAGAAACTGATTTTTACTCTGTTGAAATTAATTTTGATGTTAAAAATAATTACCAAAAAAAACCTGTTAAATAAATCATTGCACTTTGCAGAATGCAAATAAAAATCTTTTCAGCTTTCAGTATAAATCTCTTCATTTCCCATCACTCTCCCTCTTACCAACCTCCCTGTGCAGGTGGGCGGCTCAGGCACAGTGGTGTAGCTGTGAATCTTTGTGATCTCCTTGTAACGAAAGGAAAAAATCCCACCAATAATGAACTCCCCGTCCATTGAGAATGCAGGTATACGAGCTGTACCCTGCAGAGTACAGTTGATAGCTGAAGCCTCATTTTTGCCTGAGTCTGATACAGTAAAAGCAGCAAATATGAGCCAAATATGAGCCAGTCTTAGGCCAATAAGGAGAAGTGAGATCTCCATCCCTCAAGTCTCTAAAGGTGGATGTGAGTGTTGCTACTGCTTCATATAACTCTTCTCCAGAACATGATCATTACATCACATAAATTACATCATCTAGCTGTCTGATTTGTTCTTACCATCAATGGATTTTGGTAGCAGCGTCATTCTTGTTGTTGCAACCCATGTAAGATATAAACTCCTCTTTGTGATATAGCTGGAGAATTTTAATTGGCACCAGCAGGGGGCGCCCTTTTGCTTACGTGTAGTAGGAGGATAAAGAGCAAGTCCGCTTTAGACTTGCTGTGTGCTAGAAACGACCCAAAACATGATAAAAAAATAAAATAAAAATAAAAAAGTGTACCATGCAAATTCTTTTTATGTTTTCCGACTTGGCTTAACAGATTATAACTCGTTTATAGTTGGGCTTTTTGGGGACAGCAGAGTTTTGTATTAAATGTTTTTCTGGAGCTCTGGTGAGTCACGTTAGCAGCAATTGCTAACTGATAGCTTCTTTTTTATTTACTTCAAGACTGTGCCTTGTAGAGTACAAACAAACAGTGCAACAAGATGAAAGAAAAACAGAAATAAGACCAAAAACACACAATTAAGACTAAAAACACACAATAATGCAAATAAGATGGAAATGGAGCAAGTATTTGGAACAAAAGAACTTTAGATAAGTGAGCTTTTTCTGACATATTCAAATTTAAACATCTCATTAAGTACTAATAGAGTAATATATATTTTTAAAAGATCAAAACAAATAGGATCCTTTCTCTTACAACAGTGTGGTACTGAACAAGCAAGTATTCACTACATCGGATGCTTGGCTGTCAAGATCATTAACATAATATAGTTAAATGAATTTACGGACATTTACTATTTTCAGTAACTGTAATGGTAGTTGCTATTAAAGAAGTTATCGGCAGGGGGCGTTTGGGGATTGAAATGAATATAGCAAGAGAAAGCATAAGACATGGATGCTCCAAATGTCAATGTTTGTTAGCGGTTATAAAGTTATGTAAATACAATCAACAAAATTATGATTAGTTATGCAACCATTGTCTGTTACAATCTGATGATAAGCTAGATCAAGACATTAAAGGATCATATCAATCTTTAGAGGGATTTAAACCATTCCATGTGTACTACTGAATTATGGCTTATTGGATTGATTCAAATGCATTGAAACAAAACATGAAATAAAATGTGAAATCCAGACTCATCAATATGAAGATGTAGATTTCAAATTTAATTTGCAAGTTTAAAAGTACGCTACAACATTATTCTAAAATGTAAAAAAGCAAAAATTAACGTGACATACATATTTGCTGAGCATGAACAGTTTAGGTTTTGTTGCATGACTTATCACACCATTGCTGGCAATCTGATCATCAAGACACACACATTTTACATTGGGCTTTTGTTCATTAAATTTTTCTTAGTGTTCTTTTCTGGCTGAAACAAAATGATGAAACACTTTGGAGCAAATATACACAGTATCAGTCCAAAACTGGAGGCCAGAATAGCAAATATCTCCACAGCCACAGTAAATTTCCCAGGAGAGCTGACATAAGCTGGGATGAAGGTGATCCAGACTGCACAGAATATCAACATGCTGAAGGTTATCATCTTGGCTTCGTTGAAATTATCAGGTAGTTTCCGAGCTAGAACAGCTAACACAAAGCAAAACACAGCCAGCAGGCCGATGTAGCCGAGCACAGCCCAGAAACCAACAGGAGAGCCTAACGCACATTCCAGGATGATCTTCTCCTTGTAGGTGGTCAGATTTTTCACTGGGAAGGGAGGACTCACAACCAACCAAATGATACATATTATAACCTGAATAAAGGTTACAGACACAACAGTCAATCTTTGCTGTACAGGTCCAAACCATTTCATAGCATTACTACCAGGAAGTGTAGCTTTAAAGGCCATTAGAACCACTATAGTTTTCCCAAGAACACAGGAGATACAGAGAACAAATGTGATGCCAAAAGCTGTGTGCCGCAGCATGCAGGACCACTCAGAGGGGGCTCCAATGAAAGTTAATGAACATAAGAAACACAGAGTCAGAGAGAAGAGCAGCAGGAAGCTCAGCTCAGAGTTGTTGGCTCTGACAATTGGAGTTGTTCTGTGATGGAAGAAAATTACTGCTGTTATGACGGCCAGAAAGGCTCCACTGATTGACACTACAGCCAGGATGATTGACAGAACTTCATCGAAGGAAAGAAACTCCACAGGTTTGTGGAAACAAGCATCTCTCTTTGGATTTGGCCAGAACTCTCCTGGACATGGAATGCAATCAGGAGAATCTGAAAATAAAATTAGAAAACAGCTTTTCGTTCTTTACTGTTGAGAATACAAATTTTCATAAAATCATTACAATCACCTGTCATATTACTGATCTCTCCTTCAGGACATGGTATACAGTCATAGCAGCAGATTGGTTTTCCTTTCTGCAACACTTTACGAGTTCCTGGAGGACAACTCTCTGAGCAAACTGACACTGGAACCTGAAACAGAGACAAACATTGCTCATCTTCTTGAAAAATAAATGGTTTTCAAGAAAATGAGCAATGTTGTACTTTTTTCATTACTTGTGTGTCTCCATCCATCCAGGTTAGATTCTTGTAAATACGAAACTCCTGGCCTTTTGGCAGTGAAGCATCATAATATCCCACTGTTACCAGTTCAATATTTCCACTCTCACTTTTCTGCCAGTTAACAACATCATATGAAGCCACCGGATCCCCATTAGCATCAAAAGACACACGGTAACCATTCTGGGTAAAGTTGACTTTCTTCAGTTTGGTTAAAATCTGACAAGATGTAAATAATAAAAGTGAGCAAATAGAATTTCAACAACAGTGAACTAAGAAAAAAATATTTATTTCTATCAAGAGAATATAGTTAGCTTTCATTTGAACTCACCTGGTTTAAGTTCAACTCTTTTTGTTTCTTACAGGTATTAGTGAAATTAGTTTCCTGACACACTGCGTTGTGAACAGCGTGTGCTATGGCATAAACAGCCTTGTACACCATGTTGGTAATTCTGAATTCAGACGTTTCAATGTACGGGATCTTGAGTGTCATTAAGTCTTCAGTTCCATCACAAAGCTTCATTTTTGCAGAGGAAGCTGAAAAAAAAGAGCTGAGAAAATGAACAAAGTGTTGTCATACATTCGTTTTACATGATAATCCTTTTAGAATTTCAGCTCAGTTATATCCATTCAACTGTAATGTATAAAAGGGAAATAAAAATTACTGTGTAGTACATATCATATAAAATATATTGTAACGGCCGTGGCGTAGGGGATTGCGCGAACCCATGTTTAAAGGCCCTGAGTCCTCGACCCAGCCATCGTGGGTTCGACTCCTGGACCTGACATTTCTTCCCTCCTCTCCTTCCCCCTTTACTGTCAGCCTACTTTCATATAAGGGACACTAGAGCCCACAAAAAGACCCCCTGGAGGGGTAAAACAATATTTATTGTAGCATAGAGTTAATTTTGAAAATCAATAGAGAACACATACTGATTTCTCCATAAAGTGTTTGATAATTTAAAAACAAAATCTAAACATAATTAGGAATTGATCACATTCGTTTCTCACCATTCATCAAGCTGCAGTTGAAAGCTTCCTCCCAGAAGTCTGTGAGGACGGAGGAGGCGGCAACTTCAGAGGGAGAGACACCCAGCAGGAAGTCTCTAAATCCTGGGATGACGGATTGTTGAATAGCAACTCCAATGGCTCCTGCACAGAAACTGAATCTCATCAGCTGAAGGTCTGTAATCCAACCCTCACTTCCAATCCACTGACGAGGCGGAGAAGGTTGTTGGTTTAGCTCCTGAAACAGGAGTTTTATATCACCATCAGCAATAAATGCCACTATTGCGACTGTTGTCGACCTGAAAAGACAATAGATTGTATTGTCTAAAACTTAAACCTTTTCAGGACTTTTTAGATTAAGTGAAATAAAGGTCAAATATTTTATTCTCTATCTTTTGAAATATTGCTACCAAACGTTTCTGTATCTAGCCAAAGAACACAAACCAAATCAAAGATGCATAAACCTGCGGATAACGTCAGCGACTGTTTGGATCTTGCTCTTTGGGTCAGTTCGATGGAAAGCTTCAGTGTACTCCACACAGATCCCTTCTCTGTGTGCTGCTTCTAGAAAAGAGGCCATGCCATTTCTTCCATAATCTGAGTCAGAATGGATGGTTCCGATCCAAGTCCAGCCAAAGTTTTTCACCAGTTTGGCCAACGCATCAGCTTGGTAATGGTCACTGGGAATCGTTCTGAAGAAAGTTGGAAACTGCTTCTTATCTGACAGACAGGCACAGGTGGCAAAGTGGCTCACCTAAAACAAGAAAAACAATAGAGTTTTTTTTTCTCAAGTGGTTTATTAATACACCTCTATTACAATTGATAAGACATTCAAACTACTCACAAGAGGAATATTGAAGGGACCAAAGATGCGTGAAATGCTGATGGATTGCGTGGATCCAGAGTCACCAATAACACCCACTACCTCGCCTACTGTAGAACAATTGTGTCCTGTCTGAATCACGGGGTCCTCCCCGTTTGACAGCTGAAATGCCACATGAGTGGCCACAGTCACAGAGGCGCATGAATCGTAGATCTTATACCCGAGTTTAATCCCAGGCAGCAGATCTGTGTTGTTGTTTATCTCCTCAATTGCAAAGATCATTGCACGACTGAAGCGTAGCTCACGACTGTTGATACTGCACACAGACATTTACATGTTACTGCTTTTTATTTTTTTTTTAAGAAAATCTGTTTACGTTTTTACAAACCAGGTAATACCATGAACTAAAGAGTATCGTCTACTAAAGTTGTGTCTTATAATTTCTGACCCTTTCTATGCACCTTGGGGTTTGAGGTTGTGTCATTTACATAACTTCACTAACATATATATATGGACCTTTTCTCTCTTAAAATACATTTTCAGGTCATGCATAATTACAAAAAACCCCCAAAACTGTTAAATGAATCATTGTTTGCAGCATACAAATAAAAACCATTTCAGTTTTAAGCATAGCACTGTCTTCATATCCCATGCTCCCGTTTACCAACCTCCCTGTGCAGGTGGGCGGCTCAGGCGCAGTGGTGTAGCTGTGAATCTTTGTCAGCTCCTTGTAGTGGATTGCAAAAACACCGCCAATAATAAACTCTCCATCCTTTGAGAATGCAGGTATGCGAGCTGTACCCTGCAGAGTACAGTTGATAGCTAAAGCCCCATTTTTGACTCTATATGATACAGCAAAAGCAAAAACTAAAACAACATATATACCCTGAGCCAGTCTTAAGCCAATAAGGAGAAGTGAGATCTCCATCCCTTAAGTCTCTAAAAGTGGATGTGAGTGTTGCTACTGCTTCATATAACCCTTCAACAAAACATCATCATTACATCACATACATTACATCATCTAGCTGTCTGATTTGTTATTATCAACCATGGATTTTCAAAGCAGCATCATGCCTGTTGTTGCAACCCACTTAAAACATAAACTCCTCTTTATGATAGAGCTGCAGAATTTTAATCGGCACCTCTAGGGGGCGCACTATCACCTACATGTGTAGTAGAAGTAGTAGAATAAACGGCAAGTCCTTATTAGCTCTGCTGTGTGCAAAATCCCGGAATATTATAAAAATACAACCTTTTATGTGTTACATCTTGGCTTAACAAATTATAACTCTTTTATAGTTCGTCTTTTTGCGGGCAACAAGGTTTTTTGTCAAGTTTAACCACAATGCTTTTCCTGGAGCTCTGGTGAGTGATGTTAGCAGTTGTTGCTAACTGGTAGCATACTTTTTGTTTACTAAATCGTGAACAATACTGTATTTTGTAGAGTTAAAAAACAAAACAGTGCAGCAAGATAAAGGTAAAACAGAAACATGGGATTAAGACTCAAAACACTAAAATGTATGGCAAATAAAATGGAAATGGAGCAAGTATTTAAAGGCACTTATTTGGTTGTTTTCTTTTTTTTTACATTCATATTTAAACATCTCATTGAGCAGTAATAGAGTTAATGTTGGTTTGAAGAAGATTAAAAACAAAAAGGTCCTACATCTGTTTCATATATATATATATATATATATATATATATATATATAAACCGTTTTTATTGAAATTTTATGTGAAAGACCTGCTAAAAGTGGTACTCAATTATGAAGTAGAAAGAAATTTAAGCATGATTCAAAATGTTTTTTTTTTACAAACAAAAACCTGAAATGTCTGAAAAGTGTTGTGTGCAAAACAATTCTTCCCCTTTTATCTGAGCGCAACCAATTGCTTTCAGAAGTTGCCTAATGATTGCTTATGACTATCGTCCTCCTGTGAGTAATCTAATCTCGGTACAAACCCAGCTGCTTTGTGATGGCCTCAGAGGTTGGGTAAGAGAATATTGGGGCACAAACAGCGCTATGAGTCTGTTCACAGGACTGCCATTACGGTCTTTTTGGAAGTGGCAAGAAGGACGCCATTGACAAAACAAAACCACAAGAAGTCCTTTTTTGCAGTTTTCTGGAAGTCTTGAAGATGAGATCATTATTGAACTTTTCCCCCAAAATTCAAAGAGCTATGTGAGGCAGAGAACTAGCAATGGACATCACTCTGAACACACCATCACCACTGTCAAATACAGGTGGTGGCATCATGATGCTCTGGGGGTGCTTTTCTTCAGCAAGGACATGGAAGATGGTCAAAGTTGATGGGTGGAGCCGAAAAAGGACAATCTTGAAAGAAAACCTGTTGGAGTCTGCAAAGACTTGAAGCTAGGATGGCTGTTCACCTTCCAGCAGGACGACGACCCTAAACATAAAGTCAGGGCTACAAGGGGCCAATTCAAAACAAAACAAATTCATTTGTCAGAATGGACCAGTCAAAGTACAGACCTAGAACCATTTGAGAGTCTGTGGCAAGATCTGAAAACTGCTGTAGACAAATGCTCTTTATCTAATCTGACTGACCTTGAGCTGTTTTGCAAAGAAAGGGCAAAAATTTTCAGTCACTAGACGCAAAAAGCTGGTAGAGACGAACCCTAGAAGACTTGCAGCTGGAGTTGTAGCAAAAGGTGGTTCCAAAAGTATTGACTCAGGGAAGTCTGGATACTTTTGCACACTGCACTTTTCAATTTTTTATTTGTAAAAAATGTTTTGAATCATGTAAAATTTTATTTCTATGTGACAATTGTGTACCACTGTGTCTTTCACGTTAAATTCCAAGAAAATATATTTGTTTGTGGTTATAATGTGACAAAATATGGAAATGTTCAAGAGGTATGACTACTTTTGCAAGACACGGAATATGCATTGCATCTGTGCGACAAACTGGAAAAGGTCTACAAATTTGTAGTCTACAATTGATATTACTGATTGTTGTGGTTTAATGAAATGAGCTTCAAGTTGTTTGAGTTTTATTTTTAGGTCTTAACCATAGTGTAACCCAGTGTTTAAAAACACAAGTAAAAAAATTATAATAATAATAGATGTTGATTTAATGTCTTATTCTACCACAAGAGCTAAAAGGTATTCAAGTTAAAAAATAAGTTAATAAATATGTTCCTAAATATAGATAAAAAGTGCTAGAATCTTAAAAACTGTGAAATATGCCTTTAGTGATCGCTTCTATTGACGGATTAAGCAGCCAATGGCTGACGCAGTCTGATTTCGCGTCAGCGAATAGGGTTGATTGTCCCGCCCCTTTCAACTGCTGGCTGAGATTTCGCTCAGAACGTGTCAGACAGGCTTGAGAGCTAACAGCTGACGGTAAAGAGCTTGTAGGAAATTGATGAATCTGGAAATTGGTAAGAAAAACAATATTAATATAAATTCGCTAAATATATAATTCAAAATAGTAAATTCGTTTTTTGTTAGATGGTTTCCCTCGTGAATAACTGAAGCCCGAAAAAAGCCGTTGATAGCGTCGGAACATCGGTGAGTCATCGCATGCGCTCGGCAGTTGGTTAAGTAAATTTGGTGGAAATTGGCTAAAATACCTATTAAATGATCAAATTTAATACAAATAAAATGGTATTGTAAGATTTTGTATCGTTATTGTTGTGTATGTTGTATTTGTTCTATGTAATTGCATTTATTTTAAGATTGGAATGTATAATATACATATATATATATATATATATATATATATATATATATATATATATATATATATATATATATATATATATATATATATATATTACCACATATACGCTAATCTCTGTATTTTTACTAATATGTTGGTAAATGTGTATTCTTTTAACTTGTATGTTGTACAATGAAAGAAACAAAACAGTGAACTTGAGAAATGATGAAAGATAGCTCTTAAGTTTTATTGATGCTGTGCAGTGTTCTCTTAAGATGTTTTACAAGATAATTTGGCCAACAATGTTAATTTTTTTTGCTTGTATGATACACTGGCCTGGAGAGCCAAAATGATAGCACAAAATCCTCCTCTCCTGATACTTGGCGATGTAATTGCATTTATTTTAAGATTGGAATGTATAATATATATATATATATATATATATATATATATATATATATATATATATATATATATATATATATATATATATATATATATATTACCACATATACGCTAATCTCTTTAGTTTTACTAATATGTTGGTAAAATTGTATTCTTTTAACTTGAATGTTGTACAACATGAAAGAAACGAAAAAAAAGAAGAACTTGAGAAATGATGAAAGATAGCTTAAGTTTTATTGATGCTGGCGTCTTGTGTGCTAAGATGTTTTACTTTGGCCTTGTACCAGGTCAGGTTTTTTTTTTTGCTTGTATGATACACTTTTGGCCTGGAGAGCCAGAGATTCCAAAATCCTCCTCTCCTGAACTTGGATGGCGAGCCCCAGCCCAGAGGACCAGGCGCACGGGTAGATAGTGACCCGACTGGTCACCAGCCAAGAGACTTTGGCTGAACAGTTGATGCATTGGAGACTGGATTATTCAACTAATTTATTTATTTATTACTTTTTTTAAAAAGCGCACAATATTTGTTTGGTTTTTAAAAAAATGTGGATCCACAAATGTTCATTATATTAAATTTAGCTTTTTTTTATAGACAGTGTGTACTCTGTTGTTTCTCACACCTAGGTTCCCTTGAATTTAGAATTTTTTGATCAGGCCCAACTTCCTATATATATATATATATATATATATATATATATATATATATATATGGTATAAATGAATTAACCTTTCTTGTGGGTTGCATGTTACAATAGTCAAGGAATAACTGTAGTTATTCTTTGACAGATGATGTTATAGATCGAAACTATAAAGGCGTATATCAACCTATAGAGGGATTTTGACCACTCCAAGTACACGACTGAAGTATGGAATTATGAAATGAAAAGAGAAATATACACTCTGCAATATGAAGATGTAGACTTGAAATTTAATTAGCAAATTTAAATAAACATTTAAAAAAATTTCTAAAATAAAAAATGAATGAAATGACATCAAAAGAATGATACACGAATTTATAAGCATAAGCAGTTAAATTTCTCTTGAACGACTTGTCTCTCAATGACTTATCACATTCACATACTAGATTTTGTTTTTATTCATTAAATATTTTTTAGTGTTTTTCTCTGGCTGAAACAAAATGATGAAACACTTTGGAGCAAATATACACAGTATCAGTCCAAAGCTGGAGGCCAGAATAGCAAATATCTCCACAGCCACAGTAAATTTCCCAGGAGAGCTGACATAAGCTGGGATGAAGGTGATCCAGACTGCACAGAATATCAACATGCTGAAGGTTATCATCTTGGCTTCGTTGAAATTATCAGGTAGTTTCCGAGCTAGAACAGCTAACACAAAGCAAAACACAGCCAGCAGGCCGATGTAGCCGAGCACAGCCCAGAAACCAACAGCAGAGCCTAACGCACATTCCAGGATGATCTTCTCCTTGTAGGTGGTCAGATTTTTCACTGGGAAGGGAGGACTCACAACCAACCAAATGATACATATTATAACCTGAATACATGTAAAAGACACTACAGTCATTCTTTGTTGTGGAGGACCAAACCATTTCATAGCATTACTACCAGGAAGTGTAGCTTTAAAGGCCATTAGAACCACTATAGTTTTGCCAAGAACACAGGAGATACAGAGAACAAATGTGATGCCAAACGCTGTGTGCCGCAGCATGCAGGACCACTCAGAGGGGGCTCCAATGAAAGTTAATGAACATAAGAAACACAGAGTCAGAGAGAAGAGCAGCAGGAAGCTCAGCTCAGAGTTGTTGGCTCTGACAATTGGAGTTGTTCTGTGATGGAAGAAAATTACTGCTGTTATGACGGCCAGAAAGGCTCCACTGATTGACACTACAGCCAGGATGATTGACAGAACTTCATCGAAGGAAAGAAACTCCACAGGTTTGTGGAAACAAGCATCTCTCTTTGGATTTGGCCAGAACTCTCCTGGACATGGAATGCAATCAGGAGAATCTGAAAATGAAGTTGTAAAGCATTATAGCACTTGATTATCTGATGATACAAATTTTCATAAAAAACATTACAATCACCTGTCATATTACTGATCTCTCCTTCAGGACATGGTATACAGTCATAGCAGCAGATTGGTTTTCCTTTCTGCAACACTTTACGAGTTCCTGGAGGACAACTCTCTGAACAAACTGACACTGGAACCTGAAACAGAGATGGAAAATAGAAATAAAAGAAATTCAAGTAGCTTGAGCAATATTTCCACTTTTGCCATTACTTGCGTGTCTCCTTCCAACCAGGTTAAGTTCCTGTTGATACGAAACTCCTGGCCTTTCGGCAGCGAAGCATCATAATATCCCACTGTTACCGATTCAATATTTCCACTCTCACTCTTTTGCCAGTTAACAACTTCATATGAAGCCACTGGGTCTCCATTATCATCAAAAGACACCCGGTAACCATTCTGGGTAAAATTCACTCTCTTTAGCTCAGTTAAAACCTGCATAGATTAATGGTAAATAATTAATAATAAAAAGAGAGCAAAGAGAAATTCAGCAACATTGCATATATATATATATATATATATATATATATATATATATATATATATATATATAGCACATCTCCAATATAAAAAAGTAAACAGGTGATTAACTTTAATTTAGTCACACCTGATTTAAGTCGAACCCTTTTTGTTTCTTACAGGTATTAGTGAAATTAGTTTCCTGACACACTGCGTTGTGAACAGCGTGTGCTATGGCATAAACAGCCTTGTACACCATGTTGGTAATTCTTAATTTAGATGTTTCAGTGTACGGGATCTTGAGTGTCATTAAGTCTTCAGTTCCATCACAAAGCTTCATTTTTGCAGAGGAAGCTGAAAATAAAGAAAAAACAAGATATTGACATATTTTCATATTACATCAGAAACCTTTAGGAATTTCATTCATTGAAGTTAGAGAAATGAAATTATCACAAGTTTTAACTAGAACTTTTAGGTTTCAACTTTTTATTTTAATTTGTGAAAATTGAAATCAAACTGAGAATTGATCATGTTCGTTTCTCACCATTCGTCAAGCTGCAGTTGAAAGCTTCCTCCCAGAAGTCTGTGAGGACGGAGGAGGCGGCAACTTCAGAGGGAGAGACACCCAGCAGGAAGTCTCTAAATCCTGGGATGACAGATTGCTGAATAGCAACTCCAATGGCTCCTGCACAGAAACTGAATCTCATCAGCTGAAGGTCTGTAATCCAGTCTTCACTTCCAATCCACTGACGAGGCGGAGAAGGTTGTTGGTTTAGCTCCTCGAACAGGAGTTTTATATCACCATTGGCTGCAAATGCCACTACAGTGATTGCTGTCGACCTGAGGAGACAATAGAATTTACTGTTCAAAATGCATACGCGTTTTCCGCACTCTCTTAGTTTTACCTAAAAAGTATATATTATGTAACTTTTAAAAGATAGTTAAAAGTGCGTCTAACTCAGGGGTCTCAAACTCCAGTCCTTGAGGGCCGCAGTCCTGCAACTTTTAGATGTGCCTCTGCTGCACCACACCTGAATAGAGTAATTAAGGCTCTGGAGAACTGATCTACACATAGTGGAGATAATTAAGACATTTCATTCCAGTGTTTTGTACCTGTGGCACGTCTAAAAACTGCAGGACTGCGGCCCTCGAGGACTGGAGTTTGAGACCCCTGGTCTAACTAAAGTACACAAACCAAATCAAAGAGGCATAAACCTGCGGATAACATCAGCTAATCTTAGTATTTTGCTCTTTGGGTCAGTTCGATGGAAAGCTTCAGTGTACTCCACACAGATCCCTTCTCTGTGTGCTGCTTCAAGAAAAGAGGCCATGCCATTTCTTCCATAATCAGTGTTAGAGTAAATGGCTCCTATCCAAGACCAGCCAAAGTGTTTCACCAGTTTGGCCAACGCATCGACTTGGTAAAGGTCACTGGGAATCGTTCTGAAGAAAGTTGGAAACTGTTTCTTATCTGACAGACAGGCACAGGTAGAAAAGTGGCTCACCTAAAACAACAAAAACAATAGATTTTTTTTTCAAGTGGTTTATTAATACACCTCTATTACAATTGATAAGACATTCAAACTACTCACAAGAGGAATATTGAAGGGACCAAAGATGCGTGAAATGCTGATGGATTGTGTGGATCCAGAGTCACCAATAACACCTGTTACCTCACCTTCTGTAGAACAATTGTGTCCTGTCTGAATCACGGGGTCCTCACCGTTTGACAACTGAAATGCCACATGAGTGGCCACAGTCACAGAGGCGCATGAATCGTAGATCTTATACCCGAGTTTAATCCCAGGCAGCAGCTCTGTGTTGTTGTTTATCTCCTCAATTGCAAAGATCATTGCACGACTGAAGCGTAGTTCACGACTGTTGATACTGCACACAGACATTTACAGCATGTTATTATATGTATATATATAATAAGGATATTATTTTGTGTTCTTGTCATGGGAGTAAAAATCCAAAAACATAGCAAAACATTCACAGATGAGATTGTTGGAGTGCTGTTTGGTTCATAACAGTCAACTGTATTTATAAGCAAGTCAGGTTTCTAGCAACACTTGCAGTGCTAGATACTTAGAGTAGATCAACATGTGTTTTATATATTTAACCCCAATGAATGCCGCAAGGTGAAATGAATTGTCTTACTAACAAAGTAATTTCTTAGCTCTTGTACAAGAAACACTCTGGATTAAAGTGTTTTCATAAGATCAGAAATATATCATTACCTAAATAGAAATAGATTATACATTGTTGAAAGTCATTTTGCAAATAATTACTAAAAAAAAAAAATCCTCATGTTGTAGTTTGCAGCACAGCTATGCATCATACAAATCAAAACTCTGATTTTTCAGTGTAACACTCCCTCCATTCTGCATCACTTCTTCATTTTACCAACCTCCCTGTGCAGGTGGGCGGCTCAGGCGCAGTGGTGTAGCTGTGAATCTTTGTCAGCTCCTTGTAGTGGATTGCAAAAACACCGCCAATAATAAACTCTCCATCCATTGAGAATGCAGGTATGCGAGCTGTACCCTGCAGAGTACAGTTCATAGCCAGAGCCCCATTTTTGACTCTATCTGATACAGCAAAAGCAAAAACAACATATATACCCTGAGCCAGTCTCAAGCCAATAAGGAGAAGTGAGATCTCCATCCCTTAAGTCTCTAAAGGTGGATGTGAGTGTTGCTACTGCTTCATATAACCCTTCAACAAAACATCATCATTACATCACATAGATTACATCATCTAGCTGTCTGATTTGTTCTTACCATCCATTGTTTCGTTTTAGCAGCACAATTTTTGTAAAAAAAAAAAAGGTATATGAAACCCATGTATGCGGTACAGTGGCATAGCTTTAAGCAGAAGGTGTACCATTCTTTATGTTTCTCGTAGAAATTTAAAGATCACTTCATTTTAAAACTTACCAATTTGTTTGGAAAGAACATGTATAAGTATAACTGAGAAATAAATTACACCCAACACGAGCCACACAACCAGTTTTCTATGCTGTGACCTAGTTTAACAAGCTGAAATGTCTATTGTTTGACTTTTTCAATCAACCAATCAATCAAATTTTATTTGTATAGCACATTTCAGCAGCAAGGCATTTCAAAGTGCTTTACATCAAATCAGACACAAAAACACAATGCAACATAAAATCAACAATCAAAACACGACATCAAGTCAGATTCCGTCATTAAATTTGTAACT
Organism: Gambusia affinis; assembly: GCF_019740435.1. NCBI lineage: Eukaryota > Metazoa > Chordata > Actinopteri > Cyprinodontiformes > Poeciliidae > Gambusia > Gambusia affinis. The sequence goes on from NC_057873.1 coordinate 24,627,979, forward strand.
GATTACTTTTCAAATACAACTCTAAACAAGTGGGTTTTTAGTTGAGATTTAAAGGAAGTCAGTGTTTCAGCTGGTATACAGTTTTCTGGAAGTTTGTTCCAAATTTGTGGTGCATCGATGTTGAATGCTGCTTCTTCTCATTTGGTTCTGGTTCTGGGGATGCAGAGCAGAACCAGAACCAGAAGACCTGAGAGGTCTGGAAGGTTGATACAACAACAGCAGATCTTTAATGTATTGTGGTGCTAAACCATTCAGTGATTTATAAACTAACAAAAGTATTTTAAAGTCTATTCTTTGAGCTACAGGGAGCCAGTGGAGGGACTTTAAAACTGGTGTTATGTGCTCTATCTTCCTGGTTTTAGTGAGAACTCCAGCAGCAGCATTCTGGATCAGCTGCAGCTGTTTGATTGATTTGTTGGACAGACCTGTGAAGACGCCGTTACAATAATCAATGACTGAAGATAAACGCATGGATGAGTTTCTCTAGATCTGGCTGTGACATTAGTCCTTTATTCCTGGAAATGTTCTTCAGGTAATAGTAGGCCGACTTTGTAACTGTCTTTATGTGGCTCTGAATGTTCAGGTCAAAGTCCATCACTACTCCCAGGTTTCGGGCTGATCGCTGGTTTTTAGTTGTAATAACTGAAGCTGTGCACTGACTCTAGATCGTTCCTCTTTAGGTCCAAAAATAATAACTTCAGTTTTGTTTCTGTTCAGCTGGAGAAAGTTTTGGCACATCCACACATTTATCTTTTCTAACCATCTGTTCAGTGATTGGATGGGTTCAGAGTCACCTGGTGACATCGTAATGTAGAGCTGTGATTCATCTGCATAGTTATGGTACCTAATCTTATTTCCTGCTATAAGGAAATAAGATTCCTGACCTAGTGGGAGCACATAAATATTGAAAAAGAAGGGTCCTAGGATTGAACCTTGGGGTACCCCACATGTGACCTCTGACCTCTTTGATGAAATTCCTGTTCTTTTGGTAAGATTCAAATCAAACCAAAACCAAAGTGTAACAAACATGCTAAAAACATAGAAAATCCAGTAAAGCACACGCAGAGCTAAGATATAAACCATGTGTCTTTGAAGGTGTAAGAAGGCAAAAAACAATATCTAAATTCTGCCAGTGTCTGTGATGCTGTCCCCAGGAGTATCGTAGAAAAGGTATCAGAAAACAAATATGTAAAATCCGTCTGAGTTTCTGTAGTGTTGCATTTTATTTTAAGCAGAGAGAAAGTATTTCACTAAGTCACATAAATTAAGATATTTAAAAATTAAGTGCAAGCTGAAAAAGAGTGCAATAATAATTAGTATTGATAGTAAATATTCAAAAAGGACAAAGAAGTAATAAGCTTGAGACGATTGCATTCGCCATTAGAAAAGACACAAAATTCTATCCAAATCATTGACAATTATATATCAATTTTTGTTCATCAAACTTTTCTTGGTGTTTTTCTCTGGCTGAAACAAAATGATGAAACACTTTGGAGCAAATATACACAGTATCAGTCCAAAAGTGGAGGCCAGAATAGCAAATATCTCCACAGCCACAGTAAATTTCCCAGGAGAGCTGACATAAGCTGGGATGAAGGTGATCCAGACTGCACAGAATATCAACATGCTGAAGGTTATCATCTTGGCCGGCTTGAAATTATCAGGTAGTTTCGAGCTAGAACAGCTAACACAAAGCAAAACACAGCCAGCAGGCCGATGTAGCCGAGCACAGCCCAGAAACCAACAGCAGAGCCTAACGCACATTCCAGGATGATCTTCTCCTTGTAGGTGGTCAGATTTTTCACTGGGAAGGGAGGACTCACAACCAACCAAATGATACATATAACAACCTGAATAAAGGTTACAGACACAACAGTCAATCTTTGCTGTACAGGTCCAAACCATTTCATAGCATTACTACCAGGAAGTGTAGCTTTAAAGGCCATTAGAACCACTATAGTTTTGCCAAGAACACAGGAGATACAGAGAACAAATGTGATGCCAAACGCTGTGTGCCGCAGCATGCAGGACCACTCAGAGGGGGCTCCAATGAAAGTTAATGAACATAAGAAACACAGAGTCAGAGAGAAGAGCAGCAGGAAGCTCAGCTCAGAGTTGTTGGCTCTGACAATTGGAGTTGTTCTGTGATGGAAGAAAATCACTGTAGTAATAATGGCTAGAAAGGCTCCACTGATGGAGAATGTGGCCAGGATGATTGACAGAACTTCATCGAAGGAAAGAAACTCCACAAGTTTGGGGAAACAAGCATCTCTCTTTGGATTTGGCCAGAACTCTCTGGGACACGGGATGCAATCAGGAGAATCTAAGTATAAAGTTAGAAATGGTTGAAAGTATTTAAAATATGTGATCATAAAAAAGTAAAAATGTACATGTTAAACAGGTTTACCTGTCATGTTGCTGATCTCTCCTTCAGGACATGGTATACAGTCATAGCAGCAGATTGGTTTTCCTTTCTGCAACACTTTACGAGTTCCTGGAGGACAACTCTCTGAACAAACTGACACTGGAACCTGAAACAGAGAAAAGTACAGATTAAGAAATAAATCACCATGTGCTAGACAGCTATTTTCAAACAGTTGAGGAATGTTGCATATTTTTGCCATTACTTCCAGTTCTCCTTCCAACCAGGTTAAGTTCCTGTTGATACGAAACTCCTGGCCTTTTGGCATCGAAGCATCATAATATCCCACTGTTACCGGTTCAATATTTCCAGTCTCACTCTTTTGCCAGTTAACAACATCATATGAAGCCACCGGATCCCCATTATCATCAAAAGACACACTGTAACCATTCTGGGTAAAGTTGACTTTCTTCAGTTTGGTTAAAATCTGAGGACATGCACAAAAATAAAGAAAGGGGAACCAAGAGCTGCACTCTGTTCAAGAGGACTTTTCAAATTAAGTCTTACCTGACTTAAGTCTAACATTGTCTGTTTTTTACAATTAGTTGTGGATGAAGTTTCCTGACACACTGCGTTGTGAACAGCATGTGCTATGGCATAAACAGCCTTGTACACCATGTTGGTAATTCTTAATTCAGACGTCTCAGTATATGAGATCTTGAGTGTCATTAAGTCTTCAGTTCCATCACAAAGCCTCTTTTTTGTATCGAGAACTGAAAATAACAAAAAATGTTGCATATTTTCAAATTAGATGAGTATTCTGTGAGCATTTTAACTCAGTTGCATTCTTATGTTTTAAACAAGATTCTTTAAATAAAACACAAATCATAATTGGGAATTGATCATGTTTGTTTCTCACCATTCGTCAAGCTGCAGTTGAAAGCTTCCTCCCAGAAGTCTGTGAGGATTGAGGAGGCGGCAACTTCAGAGGGAGAGACACCCAGCAGGAAGTCTCTAAATCCTGGGATGACAGATTGTTGAATAGCAACTCCAATGGCTCCTGCACAGAAACTGAATCTCATCAGCTGAAGGTCTGTAATCCAACCCTCACTTCCAATCCACTGACGAGGCGAAGGAGGTTGTTTGTTTAGCTCCTCTAATAGAAATTTCATATCACCAGCAGCTGTAAATGCCACCACAACGATCGAAGTTGACCTGAAGAGAAAAATATGTATAAAGCTACTTTCATTTATACTTGTATGAAATCAATGTTAAAATGTTTTAAAGGTGTTTTAAAGTGGTTAGTACAAACGGTCTACATCTTAACTAAGCACATTAAAAAGATAGAAGAGGCTCTAACCTGCGGATGACATCTGCTACTATTTGAATCTTGTGTGGGTCAGTTCGATAGAAAGCTTCAGTGTACTCCACACAGATCCCTTCTCTGTGTGCTGCTTCTAGAAAAGAGGCCATGCCATTTCTTCCGTAATCTGAGTCAGAATGGATGGTTCCGATCCAAGTCCAGCCAAAGTGTTTCACCAGTTTGGCCAACGCATCAGCTTGGTAATGGTCACTGGGAATCGTTCTGAAGAAAGTTGGAAACTGTTTCTTATCTGACAGACAGGCACAGGTAGAAAAGTGGCTCACCTAAAACAAGAAAAACAACAATTAATCTTTTTTTTAACAGACATACTTTAAATACATTTTTATATTTTGTGATAAATTCAAACTTACCAGAGGAATGTTGAAGGGCCCAAAGATGCGTGACATGCCAATAGATGGAGTGGACCCGGATTCACCAATAACACCCACTACCTCGCCTACTGTAGAACAATTGTGTCCTGTCTGAATCACGGGGTCCTCCCCGTTTGACAGCTGAAATGCCACATGAGTGGCCACAGTCACAGAGGCGCATGAATCGTAGATCTTATACCCGAGTTTAATCCCAGGCAGCAGATCTGTGTTGTTGTTTATCTCCTCAATTGCAAAGATCATTGCACGACTGAAGTGTAGTTCACGACTGTTGATACTGCACACAGACATTTACATGTTACTGCTTTTTATGTGTAACATAACATCAGTTCAAATGATCACCAACAAAATTTGTCTTAGAAAAATCTTAGATGAGGAAAAATGTTTCGTATTTTTTCTATGTACAGTCAAACTCAAAAGATGTCTAATTCAAAAGTTTCTGTTTTTTACGATCTCAGCTGATAGTATCCGTTATGTAGATTTATTCCTCACAGGTCGATTATTTAAAGCTGTTTTATGTTAATGATGGTGATTTATTGGTTGCAATAAATGACATTAAAGATCAGAATGATGCATTGTAACAAAGACATTCTAAATGTAAAAAAGTGTATCTAATGTGGAAAAACTGCTTTAAAGTTTTGTTTTCCAAATTGTACTTTTAATCTGACAAATGAGCCTCTTTTGAAAGCATATTCTAATTTATTGAATATGACTTTATTATTGTCAGTCTCAAATTTTCTCGATCAGTAGAAATTTTTTACACTGTTGGCATTAATTTTGATGTTATGCAAATAACTCTTGAAAAATATCCTTATGCATATAAATCATTGCAATTTGCTGCACAACTCTATATCATACAAATCCCAACCCTTTTCGTTATATCACCTCTTCCATTTCCCACAATTCTCCCTCTTACCAACCTCCCTGTGCAGGTGGGCGGCTCAGGCGCAGTGGTGTAGCTGTGAATCCTTGTGATCTCCTTGTAATGTAAGGAAAAAACACCGCCAATAATGAACTCCCCGTCCATTGAGAATGCAGGTCTACGAGCTGTACCCTGCAGAGTACAGTTGATAGCTAAAGCCCCATTTTTGACCCCATCTGACCTACTAAAAGCAAAAACTGAGCCAACACTCTGGCTCAGAGTCAGTCTCAATCCAATAAGGAGAAGTGAGATCTCCATCCCTCCAGCTCTAAAGGTGGGGAAGTGTTGTTACCAACTTATATAACCTGTCTGAGACTCTAAACAAAGACAGCATAGCAATAAGACTTGTTGTTCGAGTGTCCAGGAGGAGCCCAAGAGACCTGCTTTCACATGTGGAGCATTATATTTTTTGCCATTACATATGCATATTCAATGCATGTGACATTACATTTTGCCATAATAAATAAATACATATATTCATTTATATATCTGTCTGTCCATCAGTCAAATGTAGCATTTTGAACTGGTCCTACACCCAAACCAGAAAATAATTAATATAAAATATATTGAGTTAAAAAAAGAAAACTAAAAAAAAACATCACACCTGACACCCGTGGTAAAGAGTGAAGTACATCCAAAGTCTTTGCTCCCTGGAACCTTTACCCATTTTTTTTTAAAGAAAGATGGGATTTAAAGTTGGGGGAGTGACACCAAACCAAGTTGGAGTTTTACATAAGATTTATTTGTTATTTAAATAGATTTCCTGGTAATGTCACAAAATGTCACAAATAGACTAAAGTAGGAAAAAAATTACATACAAGTAGAATGAGAATGTGCCTTAAAATTTAACATTGCAAAATAAGCTCATATAAAGAAATCCAATCATTTTATAACATTTTCTAATTATTGACAGTACACAATCAATTTTTGTTCATGAGAAATTTCTTAGTGTTTTTCTCTGGCTGAAACAAAATGATGAAACACTTTGGAGCAAATATACACAGTATCAGTCCAAAGCTGGAGGCCAGAATAGCAAATATCTCCACAGCCACAGTAAATTTCCCAGGAGAGCTGACATAAGCTGGGATGAAGGTGATCCAGACTGCACAGAATATCAACATGCTGAAGGTTATCATCTTGGCTTCGTTGAAATTATCAGGTAGTTTCCGAGCTAGAACAGCTAACACAAAGCAAAACACAGCCAGCAGGCCGATGTAGCCGAGCACAGCCCAGAAACCAACAGCAGAGCCTAACGCACATTCCAGGATGATCTTCTCCTTGTAGGTGGTCAGATTTTTCACTGGGAAGGGAGGACTCACAACCAACCAAATGATACATATTATAACTTGAATAAATGTAAAAGACACTACAGTCATTCTTTGCTGTACAGGTCCAAACCATTTCATAGCATTACTACCAGGAAGTGTAGCTTTAAAGGCCATTAGAACCACTATAGTTTTCCCAAGAACACAGGAGATACAGAGAACAAATGTGATGCCAAAAGCTGTGTGCCGCAGCATGCAGGACCACTCAGAGGGGGCTCCAATGAAAGTTAATGAACATAAGAAACACAGAGTCAGAGAGAAGAGCAGCAGGAAGCTCAGCTCAGAGTTGTTGGCTCTGACAATTGGAGTTGTTCTGTGATGGAAGAAAATCACTGCTGTTATGACGGCCAGAAAGGCTCCACTGATTGAGAAAACTTCCAGAATGATTCCCAACACTTCATCAAAAGAGAGGAACTCCACAGCTTTGGGGAAACAAGCTGTGTTGACTGAATTAGGCCAGAGTTCACTAGGGCATGAAATGCAATCTGGAGCATCTATGAATAGAAACAGAGATTTTTGAACAAATGAATATCAAGATGTTTGTAAACACTATAAACATTAGATTTTACCTGTCATGTTGCTGATCTCTCCTTCAGGACATGGTATACAGTCATAGCAGCAGATTGGTTTTCCTTTCTGCAACACTTTACGAGTTCCTGGAGGACAACTCTCTGAACAAACTGACACTGGAACCTTCCAGACAAGGAGACAAGGAAAAACAAATAACTGATGTTAGGATGGGAATATGATTCAAATCAATCCTTCCACAGTTTTCATCCATAAAAGTATTTTTCCTTGACCATTTACTTGCACTCTTCCTTCCACCCAGGTTAAATTCCTGTAAATGTGAAACTCCTGGCCTTTAGGCAGTGATGCATCATAGTATCCCACAGTTATCAGCTCATTGACTCCACTCTCAGACTTCTGCCAGTTGACCAGCTCATAAAAGGCTAGAGGATCTCCTTTAGCATCAAACGATACATGATAGCCATTCTGGGAAAAGTTAACTTTCTTTAATTCAGTGAAAATCTGTGATTCACAAAAAGAACGGAGAAGAAAATGAATCTATAAGATACAACGATGTTAGTGCCTGGCATATCAAAAGCTTTCAAATGAAATGAAATGAAATATAAACTGACCTGTTTGGGCTCCAGTCTAATGTGTTTGTCACACTGAGCGGTTGACGTTTTTTCCTGACACACTGCGTTGTGAACAGCGTGTGCTATGGCATAAACAGCCTTGTACACCATGTTGGTAATTCTGAATTTAGACGTTTCAGTGTAGAGATTATTTAGAGATTTTAGGTCTTCAGTTCCATCGCAAAGTTTGCCCTTTACTGTTGCACCTAAAAATGCAGCCAAAAGTAGTTATCGTGAAAGAAATTCCTAATTTTCTTGTGTCTGATATTTTTGCACAACATACCACACAAGTTATTATGACTCTAAACTAAGTAAGAACTGGAAATATTTATTATTACCATGTACACAATCAAAATGATAAAATTATAGTGTGCATACTCAACAATTGATAATTGATAGTACTAAAACTTGTAGTCTTCAGTTCTTGGTAAAGTTTGGATTCCTTAATAAAAAACCTAAAAGGCTGATGGGCAAACAGGATAAGGGCATTGAATATTAACTCAAATCATGATTAAATTTATTGCACAGATTATTTGCTAAAGTGTTTGTTAAGATAAGTACATAAATATTACATGTTTTGGTCTCTGATGCAACCAAACATGTTTATATATTGATAATGATGGTTAAATTCTCACTTTGTGTTAAGCTACAGTTGAATGCATCCTCCCAGAATTCAGTAAGAACTGGAGAGCCAGACACTTGAGAGGGAGAGAGATCCAGGAGGAAATCTCTCAGTCCTGGGATGACAGATTGCTGAATGGCAACTCCAATGGCTCCTGCACAGAAACTGAAGCTCATCAAAAGTGGGTCTGTTACCCAAGACTCACTCCCGATCCACTGACGAGGTGGAGGAGGATTTCGGGCCAGCTCCTCTAAGAGAAATTTCATATCGCCAGCAGCTGCAAATGCGACAACAACCACCGCTGTTGACCTGAAGGGGGAAACAAAATTATTTTACCATATTCATCATATTTCACCTCATAACTTTTTTTACTGTCTGTAAAAAGAGTCAACATTCAAACAAAACATACAAGTGCTAAAAACATGCTGCGACCTGCGGATGGCATCAGCTACTCCTCGAATCTTGCTGGTTGGATCGGTCCGATAGAAAGACTCAATGTACTCCACACAGATCCCCTCTCTGAGTGCTACTTCAAGAAAAGATGCCATGCCTTTGTTGCCATAATCCGAGTCCGAGTGGATGGCTCCTATCCAAGTCCAACCAAAGTGTTTCACCAGCTTGGCCAGTGCATCGGCTTGAAACTGGTCACTGGGGATTGTCCTGAAAAACGTCGGGTACTGATCTTTATCTGACAGGCAGGCACAAGTGGCAAAGTGGCTCACCTATCGCAAGGAAAGCCAGTGTTAACCCTTTTTAAGCATTTGAGCTGAACTTGCTACGTTTAATAAAGACTACTTACCAGAGGTATGTTGAAGGGCCCCAAAATACGAGAAATACTAATGGATGGGGTGGAACCAGACTCACCAACAACAGCCATTACTACACCAGACGAAGAACAATTATGGCCTGTCTCAAACACAGCATCTTGCCCATTTGACAGGTGAAATGCTGCATGCATAGCCACGGGCACGGAGGCGCACGAATCGTGGATCTGATAACCGAGTTTGACTCCTGGCAGTAGTTCTGTGCTGTTGTTAATCTCCTCGATTGCAAAGATCATTGTGCGAGAGAAGCGCAGTTCTCGACTGTTGATGCTGAACAGAGGCATTTCAGACATTTACATTACATTTACAACATGTCATTGTTGAATCTAACATAGAGTCAACATTTACCAGCTGTAGAATATCTACCCTTTGTATCTACAAAGGGTAGATATCTACCCTTTGTATCTACAAAGGGTAGATATTCTACCCTTTGTAGAATATCTACCCTACAAAGGGTAGATATTCTACATATCAGGCATAAGGAGTTGTTTGAGCAAATAAAATTGCTGGTACTCTGCATAACAGATTAAACCTCTAAAGTTAAAATAAATTGGGTAATCATATAAAGACATGGTGGTTTCATACTATGGGCAAATAAGCTACCAAACTTCAAATTCTTATAACTAATAATTAGAACAACTAATAAAAAACATTCAGGCCATATTGTAGACAAGATAACAACTTTGCAACAATAAACAGCATTGTTCTAAACACATATTTGTTGTGACACAGATTACGATTCCCTTCCCTTTTTTCCCCACCGCTTCTCACTTTTACTAACCCCCTTGCACAGCTAGGCGGTTCAGGCACAGTGGTGTAGTTGTGAGTCCTTGTGAGCTCCTTGTAGTGAATTGAAAAAGCTCCCCCAACGACGAAGTCCCCGTTCATTGTGAACGCAGGCAGACGATTTGAACCCTGCAGGCTACATTTTATGGGTGAAGCCAGGCTTCTGACCCGGTCTGATCCACCCTCAGACTGACCCAGAGCCAGTCTGAGGCTCACAAGCAACAATGCGATCTCCATCCGTGTCTAAGTGTGGGTGTGAGTTTGTTGAGACTGTTCTTATATCTCCCTTATGAAACATCGTCATACTTCAGAGAGAAGACGCAATCACCCAGTGGCCTTTGACTTCTCTTAACGTTTTAGATCTGACTGGGGCCTGGCCAACAACTTCTTTACACATTTGTTCTTTAATTTGATACAGTAATACCATGCTCACATTATTTTGTTAAAAATCATTCACATTAGATTACATAATATTGATTATTTTCAAACTGTGAGTTCAAACATGACAAACAGCAAAGTCGAAATAAAAAGTTACAGGTGAGTTCCCAATGTGAATATGACCAAAGAACACAGACTACATTACAACTATGGTTAAAGAATCTATTGAGAAAGTCTTTAATCAACAGACCATTGTATGCTGACTTTATTTATTTATTTATTTATTTATTTATGGCTATTATATTTATGGCTAGTCTAAATATGTAATGCAATAAGTTTCTACCTGGTTGAAAGTACTCAATGTGTCGTTAAAGTCAGTCAATCATGTAGACATCTGTTCAAAGTTTAACTCCAATGCTGCCATCTAGTGGACATTAGTAATATTTTAAAAATCTAGAGAAACGTAAAGCCACCTTTCAGGAAGAAATACCCATTAAAATTTCACATTTTCTCGCTTAAAATGAATAAACAAAACAGTACAAACAATTCAGAAAATTTGTAATTCAGATAAATTTACCAATTTATCTATTTACTTGATATTAATATCCAAATATATCAGTCTCAGGTCTTGTTTACCCATGTCTGCCTGATAAGGCCTGGGTATTAAAATAACAACAGATGGAAGTTTAAGTCCACCATTGTTCTTCAAGCAGCAAGAAACTATACATGGAAAACACACAAACAACTACACTTCAATATTCAAAATTTATTGACAAAATGAAATCAACCTCACAGTTAAATTTAATCTGCATAAATGAAAAGAAAGTATATTTCATTAAATAATTCTACTATTATTTACGGCAGTGATCTAATTTAGTATTTTGGGATTCCAAGACTAAAACTGCTTAAATTGGACATAAGGAAGCATTTTGCTATTCTAAACAGTCTCTTTTAAGTCTGCATGTGGAGCTGGAGTACACAGAATTAGTTTGGACACCTTAGATTAATGGCTGTTGGTTAAAACATTCCTGACATACGCACAGTATCATCGCTTGGATTTATAGAAGATGCCTTTTGTAACAAATGTAGTTGAACACCAAGAATGGTTACTAACTAAGAGAGTAGGTAAACATTTTTTATTCTTTACCCACTCCCTTAGTAGTAGGGAGTAGGTAAACGCCTTACCACTAGTAGGTAAATGTTTACCTACTAATAAAAATGTAGGTAAACATTTTTTATTAGTTTGATCATCTATAATTGAAAATGTAAGATACTTTATTTAATCAAACATAAACTGGACTATGGCCAATTAGAGAGAAGGGCGTAAAGCACCACATACATTTTGTCAATCCAGGACAACAGACATAAGAAAACAACAAAAAAAAGGAAATTTTCAATAATATTGTCATTTATTGAATGTGGCAGTATGTTTCACGTTATGTGGAGCTGAGTTTTCTTCTTATCATTATTCATACCAACATTAATCTGTATATTGAGTTTTTAGGAACTAAAGATAAGCACTTGCTCAACAAAAGTCAATTACTTAAATCTTAATGTATTGTAAGATTCAATGAGATCTCTTCTGGCCCTCCTCCTGTTATGATGAAAGCCATCAAGGGAGAGGACGATCCACATAAAATGTCTGTTCAAGGAAGTAAGAAGCACTGCTCTAAGGAGAATATGTAATCATGGAGGCGCTTCTGAAGTCATTAATGCCCTTGTTTGTCATATTGATGTTGTTCTTTGACATTGATTATTCACAATCTTCATCCGTTTTACCGTCTTGCACATTGAGAAGACGGTTTCATCTTAATGGCATGCACAAATCCGGTGATGTGATTCTGGGCGGACTGTTTGAGGTTCACTACACTTCGGTGTTCCCCGAGCTAACGTTCACCTCAGAGCCAAGTGAGCAAATCTGCCAAGGGTAAGCTGCACTCTCACTGTGGCTTGTTCACACACTGTGTTTCCTTCTCGTGTTTTCATGTAGCATTCTGTGTGTAAGCTTTGACCCTCCAGGGTTCCGACATGCCATGACCATGGCATTTGCCATTGAGGAAATTAACAAAAATCCAACTCTGCTCCCCAATGTGACTTTGGGATATAGCCTTTATGACAACTGTGCCACATTGGTAATTGGATTCAGTGCGGCATTGTCACTGGCCAGTGGTCAAGAGGAACAGTTTCTTCCTCAAGAAAAATGTTCAGGAGGCCCTCCAGTCCTCGGCATAGTCGGCGATTCTTTTTCAACGTTTTCCATCGCCACGTCTGATGTGATAGGCTTATTCAGACTTCCCATCGTAAGTTTTCTTTCTGAACTTCTGCTTCGCTAATAATGTATATTACATGTGCCACATCTTCATTTGAGGTTTTCTACGTAATGAAAATTGAACTTCCTTGTTTCCTTTAGGTGAGTTACTTTGCCACGTGTTCTTGCCTAAGTGATCGGAAGAGGTTTCCGTCCTTTTTTAGGACAATCCCCAGTGATACGTTTCAGGTGTGATTGATTTATAAATGATATGTCACACAGGCGAAATTACATTAACCTCATACTACATATATTCAGAAGACTAGGCATGATCATTGAAGTACAACTGTGATTTTATGAGAACAGGAAAGCAATGGTATCTCACACAGTGTGTCCACTTAGGTGCATGCAATGCTTCAGATTTTAAAACGCTTTGGCTGGATGTGGGCTGGTCTGCTGGTCAGTGATGACGACTATGGGCTCCATGTTGCCCAGTCCTTCCAGTTGGAGCTGACTCAATCTGGACTGGGTTGTCTTGCATACACTGAGATTTTACCGTGGGGTGAAAACCCCTCTGAGCTACGGAGAATCGTGGAAGGAATGAAAAAATCCACAGCTCGTGTGGTTATTGTTTTTGCCCATCAGATCAATATGATTCAGCTGATGGAAGAGGTATCCCTCTTTCTTAAGTGTTTGTTACTTATTGTTTTAGAGGACAAATACTCTGCATAATTGCATCTTCCCTGATAAAAACACACTGTGCAGGTTATGAAGCAGAACGTGACAGGGCTCCAGTGGATGGCGAGTGAAGCCTGGGCATCAGCGGCTGTGCTCCAAACCCCCGGTCTCATGCCATACCTGGGTGGCACGCTGGGCATTGCAATCCGTCGAGGAGACATTTTAGGACTTAGAGATTTCCTCCTGAGCACACAGCCTGGGAATAGCAGTAACAATCAGAACACTTTGGTGAGATTCAACTTTGACCTATAATTGCACTGGTATACATTGTTGTCTTTCTTTTGTCAAGCAGTTTTTTTATATAAAACTTTCCAGATAAGGCAGTTTTGGGAACACACATTTCAGTGTAGATTTGCTCCCCCTCCAGCAGACTGGCTAGAAGCTGGGGGAGCGTTATGTTCTGGTGAAGAAGATTTGGAGAGTACGCAGACTGAGTTTCTGGATGTTTCTAACCTCAGGCCTGAATATAACATTTACAAGGCCGTGTATGCTCTGGCTCATGCACTCGATGACATGCTGCAGTGTCAGTCAGGGAGAGGCCCTTTCCGCGGGCACAGCTGTGCCTCTCTGCAAAAACTGGAGGCTTGGCAGGTAGGGCATCAGTTTTCACTAAACCATTAGTATTTTCATCAGATCCCGTCATATTAGGATTTATATTCAACCTGAATACCAGATAGTTTTAATTTTACTGAAAGTGTACTTGTCACAGTATCGATCTCTTCACATTTCCAGTTAATGTATTACTTGGAAAAAGTCAACTTTACCATTCCCTTTGGGGATCAAGTGTCATTTGATGAGAACGGTGATGCTCTGCCGATATATGACATCATGAACTGGCTGTGGCTCCCTGACGGTGGAGTTCAAGTACTGAATGTGGGCGTTGTTAAGAAGACAGCTTCTGGTGATGAAGAACTCATTCTTAATGAAGAAAAAATCTTCTGGAACTTCAACAATAATCAGGTTGCCTTCATTGATTGTATTTGAAGTGCTGCTTAAAGTGAGCTAGAAGAAATCTGATTATATGTTTCATTTTGTGTGTGTGTCTGCAGCCTCCTCGGTCGGTGTGCAGTGAGACCTGTAATCCTGGGACTCGCATGGCGAGGAAGAAGGGGCAACCTGTGTGCTGTTTTGATTGTGTTCCTTGTTCTGAAGGAAAGATTAGCAACAAAACAAGTTGGTATCATGGTTACAATTACATTTATATGAGTGAATGATCCCTTTATAGCTGATATGAACATGTTGAGAAAATAGAAAGAAAACTGACAAGACGTTTATGTCACTTGAGGTTCCTAAAAGTTTTCATATTTAACCTAAATACCAACTTCTCAAATTGTGGTATGTTAATGAATCAAAAGTGGCATCATTATGACTAACTGTAAAATCTGTTTTGTTTCTTTGTTCTCAGATTCTGTTGAGTGCTTCAGCTGTCCAGAGGATTTCTGGTCAAGCCCCCACCGTGATCACTGCATTCTTAAGACAACAGAGTTCCTCTCCTACCATGAGCCTCTGGGTGTCTGCTTGACTACAGCTTCGATGCTGGGAACATGCGTCTGCGCCTGGGTTTTAGGGATCTTCATCTATCACCGCAGCACTCCCATGGTACGCGCAAATAATTCAGAGCTGAGCTTTCTGATTTTGGTGTCACTCAAGCTGTGCTTCCTGTGTTCGCTGCTGTTTATTGGACGACCCAGACTGTGGACGTGTCAGCTGAGACACGCGGCGTTTGGGATCAGCTTTGTGCTCTGTGTCTCGTGCATCCTGGTTAAAACCATGGTGGTTCTGGCTGTGTTCAAAGCCTCCAAGCCAGGAGGTGGCACCTATCTAAAGTGGTTTGGCGCTGTACAGCAAAGAGGAACGGTTTTTGCGCTGACATGCATTCAAGCAGCAATTTGCACAGTGTGGATTGTGACTGCCTCGCCGGCACCTCATAAAAACACTCAGTACCACAATGACAAGATCATTTATGAGTGTGTTGTTGGGTCCACGGTTGGTTTTGCAGTGTTATTGGGGTATATTGGCTTACTGGCAATCATCAGTTTCCTGTTTGCATTCCTGGGAAGGAATTTACCGGACAACTTCAACGAGGCCAAACTCATCACTTTCAGCATGCTGATCTTCTGCGCTGTGTGGGTGGCCTTTGTTCCTGCTTATATCAACTCTCCCGGCAAATACGCAGACGCAGTGGAGGTGTTCGCCATCCTGGCCTCCAGCTTTGGCCTTTTGGTGGCGCTGTTTGGACCCAAATGTTACATAATTCTACTAAGACCTGAAAGAAACACCAAGAAAGCCATCATGAGTCGAGGAACTGTAAAATGTTGAGATTATTAGTTTAATGTTAAGATTATTAGTTTAAAGTGGTTGATTTTAATTCTCAAAGTCAGCCACTCAAAAGAAGCACCAGAAATATAGTAGAAGCAAAATTATGATAGCATCCGTGTAGGTTGTACATTTTTCTTGATATATTAATATATGTGGGGGTGTTCATGAAGTAATTAAATATTGTCTATGCTTTGACAAATTTTGCAATAATTTGCAGTTATTTTTCAGTTAGTTAAGTTCCCCTCTGTCCACTTTCAAAGGCTTCACAGGCAAATAAATTTAAATAGATAGTGACATTTTCTAATAAAGAAAGCCATCACTGGTAATGGCAAATAATGTGTGTTACATGTGTATTGTTGAAGCTGCAAACAATTCATTAATAAACTATTTTAGAGTTACCGTTTCTTATGTTAAAAACACTTTGCATTTCCAAATACGAAACACAAATGTTACGCTTAATATTTTGCTGGTTTATTACTCTCTTAAATAAAGAATGAAGAAGAAAGCTGTATGTTCCTATAGGCCACCCATGAGGCCACAACAATGCTCTGATGGGAGGCGTGAATAATTACACAGAGAAAGGAACAGGCAGCTGTAGTCCTCTATATAAAATTAGCTACGAGTCTCGCAGGCTGGCCGGTCCGGAAGAGCAGTTATGGTGGCTTTATTTGTTAGATATTTCCTCATGAACATCTATCAGTTTATGATTTATTCCTCCCTTTTCCTCTCGGAGTCTTCCTTTCTTTCCTCGTCCTGTAAGCTACTGAGAACGTTTTACCTCAATGGTCTGCACAAGCCTGGCGACGTGATCCTGGGCGGGCTGTTTGAGGTCCACTACAGCTCCGTCTTTCCTGAGCAGACCTTCACCTCAGCACCACATCAGCCCAGCTGCGAGGGGTGGGTATCCTGACAACACACAGACATTGCTACAGTATCAGTTTTGATGACAAGCTTCTTCTTTTTCTTTTTTTTTTTTTTTAGGTTTGACACTCTAGGGTACAGACATGCTATGACTATGGCTTTTGCTGTTGAGGAGATTAATAAGAACCCCAGGTTGCTGCCTAATGTGACTTTGGGATACAGCCTTTATGACAACTGTGCCACTCTTAGCATTGGGTTCAGCGCTGCCTTGGCAATGGCCAGCGGGCAGGAGGAGCGGTTTTCCATTGAAGAGAGCTGTTCAGGAACCCCTCCAGTTGTGGGAATTGTTGGTGATCCTTTTTCCACGTTTTCTATAGCTGCCTCAAACGTTTTAGGTTTGTACAGGCTGCCTATGGTAAGTTTGCCCTTTAAAAAACCCGCCAGAATATTTCAGTCAGTTGCCAGAATTACCAAGCTTTTTCATAAGATAAGCAAAATGTGAACTTTTTGTACGTATTTTTCCTTACAGGTGAGTTATTTTGCCACGTGTTCTTGCCTAAGCGATCGCCAGCGTTTTCCATCTTTCTTCAGAACAATCCCAAGTGACGCTTTCCAGGTGAACTTCAAATTTATTCATGAATGTTAGAGGTATTTCTGGAATTAGGCCTCACAATGAACACGTCTGCACTTTCGCTCCGTCTTCATCAGGTCCGTGCCATGATTCAGATTCTGAAGCACTTTGGCTGGACTTGGGCGGGCCTCCTGGTCAGTGACGATGACTATGGCCTTCATGTTTCCAGATCGTTCCAAACTGACCTGACTCGGTCGGGTGGCGGCTGCCTGGCGTACACGGAGGTTTTACCGTGGGGAGACAATCCGAGGGAATATAAAAGGATAGTTGATGTCATGACAAAGTCCACGGCACGTGTAGTGATTGTGTTTGCACATCAGATGCACATGATCCAACTCATGGAGCAGGTTGGAGAAAATAGATTTGTCAGAGTCATAACCCATATCAAAAAGCTGTTTGGTTTTTTTTCTTTTACAAAAACTGGCTTGCATTTGATTCTGTGAAATTGTATATCAAATTCCAAAGTGACAAGATTTATAAACCTGATTGCTGTATTTGATTTTGGGGTAAAAGAAACAAACTGCTCTTTGGTTTTAAGTAAAAATTGAGAAATTAAGTGGGGTAATATAATCCTTTATTAATATAGAGTTTTTCAATAGTATGCAGTAACTACAAAGTTGCATTTATTTCTAAATTAAACAGAAAGGAAAACTTTTTATACAAACCAAACAGTTCCAACAATCAATACAAAAAGTGCACAGAATAGACTTCTTTTTTTTTTTTTTTTTCAAAATTGTAAAAAACAAAATAAATATTGTGAGACTCAGGTGGTGAAGCAGAATGTGACAGGGCTGCAGTGGATCGCCAGCGAGGCCTGGACGTTACTCGAAGGGCTCCAAATCTCTGCTTTCACGCCGTTTCTTGGTGGAACTCTGGGCATCGCCGTCCGTCGCGGAGAAATACCAGGACTCAGAGACTTCCTGCTGAGAATTCATCCTGACCCGCACAACAACATCTCCGAAAATAGCCTGGTGGGAGCTTGACTAAGTCAGACTGTGTGAAGAAATAAAAAATAAAAAGTGGGTGGAATTTATTCACACCGGTGGACAATTTTTTAAAAACAAATCTACGTCTTCATTTCAGGTGAGGCTGTTTTGGGAGCACACGTTTCAGTGCAAGTTTCCGCTGCCTCCAGCAGGTTCGGTAGAAGACGCTGGAGCGCAATGCACCGGACGAGAAGACCTGAACAGTGTGACTACTGACCTGCTGAATGTGTCAGAACTCAGGCCTGAGTATAACATTTACAAAGCTGTGTATGCGCTGGCACACGCTCTTAATGACATGCTGAGCTGCGTCCCCGGGCGAGGGCCTTTCAGCGGGAACAAATGTGCGTCTTTGCAAACATTAGAGCTCTGGCAGGTACACAGTCAGTTTACAATTTACCGGCAACATCAATGTTTATAATTTCTCTTGCTTAAAATACAAATACAACGACTACTAACAAAAAATTCTAACGGAGGCACATCTTTCAAATCGTAAACTTCAGATATGGGTGATATTTCTGCAGTGGGCCCATTTTAATTTGTATACTTTTCAATGTGCCATCTAGTGGCCTATATGGAAAAACTAAAATTAAGATCCTGATTTTTCAACATTTAAAATGTTAACATCATCCCAAGATAACATATAAGCAAATTTAATATGTTTCTGTTTGTGTTTGCAGCTAATGCACTACCTGGAACGGGTCAACTTCACCACACCGTTTGGTGACCAAGTCACGTTCGATGAAAACGGCGACGCGTTACCAATATACGATGTCATGAACTGGATTCGGCTGCCCGATGGAAGAATTAAAGTTCAGAGTGTCGGGGAGGTTCAGAGGTCTGCGTCCAAAGAGGAAGAACTCACGATGGATGAAATCAAAATCTTCTGGAACTTTGAATCTAAAAAAGTAGGTATTTCCACCTTGCTTAAAGATGGAGTTGGATGCTCACACTGAGTGAAATTTAAATACTTCATGTTTCACCTTTCTCAGCCGCCCAGGTCTGTGTGCAGTGACAGCTGCCCCCCAGGAACGCACATGGTGAGGAGGAAAGGAGAGCCTCTGTGCTGTTTTTATTGTGTCCCGTGCTCTGAAGGAAGGGTCAGCAACAAAACTGGTTGGTATCATTGTCATAGTTTGTTGTTTAGTGGCGCTTGAAAACTTTGTTGAATTCGTGACTTTGTGCTGCTAGTGACAAAACCAAATGGCGGCTTTCCTTTTTATCTTCCTAGCATCTATTCAGCTCTGATTTCTCTTCCTTCTTGATCTTTTGCTTTAATAAAGCTGAAAATGATTTATTCAAGCTTTTGGCAGGTTAAATGCCACACAATAGTCACTCTATGGTAACAAAAACTGTGGTTCCACTGATTATATAATTTTTTTTGAAAATAAATTTGCTTAATGGAAATACAATAAGAAAAAGAAACACAAAACTTGTTTTTTGATTTAAAAAATATATATTTTGGCGCTAGGATGATTTGGTTGTTTGGCCGAATCAAAACTGTTTTATTCCTCAAAGCTATAATTGAAATCAAATCACGAGTCACACAGTCGGTAACCAGATGCTGCCTCTGACACAAACCACAAAGAGGCGCTATGATCTTACTTTTAAGATTATAGTGTGGCATGTTTTTTAATAATTTATCCCATAAACAAGCTTATTTTAATTGTGCTTGTTGTTTAATGGAAATACTACAATTGTGAAATTGTGTTTATTCAACATCAGCTGAATACTGACAACATTTTGTGCACATTTGGAATGAAAATGCAGCTAAAGTAAATCAGTTGTAGTTTCTGCTTCCGTCCATCCATCTTCTATCAGCCTTGTCCCTAATGGGGTCAGGAGGGTTGCTGGTGCCTATCTCCAGCTAACGTTTCAGGAGAGAGGCGGGGGTCACCCTGGACAGGTCGCCAGTCAGTCGCAGGGCAACACAGAGACACACAGGTCAAACAACCATTCACACACACACTCACCTAGGGAGAATTTAGAGAGCCCAATTAACCTGACAGTCATGTTTTTGGACTGTGGGAGGAAGCCGGAGAACCCGGAGAGAATCCACCATGCATGGAGTTTGCATGTTCTCCCTGTGCATGTTCTCCCCATGCACAGGGAGAACATGCAAACTCCATGCAGAAAGACCTCGGGCTGGGAATCGAACCCAGGACCTTCTTGCTGCAAGGCAAGAGGGCTACCACATGCACCACTGTGCAGCCCTAGTTTCTGCTTTCAACTATGGTTTCGCGTTCCTGCAGTTTCTCCTTTAAACAGCAGAGGTCACTGTTGATAAAGTACTACCTCCACAAAGCAGAATAAGAAAGCACTTTTTTATATATAAACATAAATATAAAACCTTCAAACTCACCTGTCCAAAACAAACAGCAGCACACCTATTCTGCAACTAGTTTTTAAACATCTTGCTACACACCATTATTTCCCAGCAATATTCAGTTGCGCTAAAGCTTCCCACGCTAACTGAACCAATATGCTTGTGCTAAATACATGTGAATTCTTTTTTTTTTCTCTCCCCCCACCCCTTTTGTCAGACTCCTTGGAGTGCTTTAATTGTCCTGAGGATTTCTGGTCCAGCCCCCAACGAGATCACTGCATTCCTAAGAAAACTGAGTTCCTCTCGTATCAGGAACCTCTGGGTATCTGTTTGACAGTGACCTCGTTGCTGGGAATGTCACTCTGCGCTGTCGTTCTGGGGATCTTCACCTATCATCGCGGCACACCGATAGTACGAGCCAACAACTCAGAACTCAGTTTCCTGCTCCTGGTGTCACTCAAGTTGTGCTTCCTGTGTTCGCTGCTGTTCATCGGACGACCCAGACTGTGGACGTGTCAACTGAGACACGCTGTATTTGGGATCAGCTTTGTTCTTTGCGTCTCGTGTATCCTGGTGAGAACCATGGTGGTTCTGGCTGTGTTCAAAGCCTCCAAGCCAGGAGGGGGAGCCAATCTTAAGTGGTTTGGTGCTGTGCAGCAAAGAGGAACAGTTTTTGCTCTCACTTGCGTTCAGGTAGCAATTTGCACTGCATGGATTGTCACCGCGTCACCGGCACCTCATAAAAACACTCAGTACCACAATGACAAGATCGTCTACGAGTGTGTCGTTGGGTCCATAATTGGTTTCAGCGCTTTACTGGGTTATATCAGTGTACTCGCCGTCCTTAGCTTTGTGTTGGCATTTTTGGCAAGAAATCTTCCAGACAACTTCAATGAGGCCAAACTCATCACTTTCAGCATGCTGATCTTCTGCGCTGTGTGGGTGGCCTTTGTTCCTGCTTATATCAACTCTCCTGGCAAATACGCAGACGCAGTGGAGGTGTTCGCCATCCTGGCCTCCAGTTTTGGCCTTTTGGTGGCGCTGTTTGGACCCAAATGTTACATAATTCTACTAAGACCTGAAAGAAACACAAAGAAAGCCATCATGGGTCATAGAACTGCAAAATGATAAATGGCAGCTTATGTACAATTTATTTTATCGCTGCAGCCTGTTAACAAAGACAGTGGAATTATTCATCTCTAACTCATTCACTGAAACTTAAAAACATTTGTCAATAACATTATTTGGTGTGGTATGTAAAAATATTTACTATATGAATAAATATGAAAAATTGTGAGAGAAAAATAAACACTGTGGCTTTTTGACCACGAATTTGATATTTTTTCTTTGAAGCCCATTTTAAGGTACTTAGAGTACAAGCTTATCAACTTTTAGATATTTGCACAATGTATCGGCTCTCTTTTGTTTGTTTGCTCAGTACAACTAATTTGTATGTGCCTTTGTATCTATCAAACATTTTTTCCACAAATTGTTTGGTTAATTCCTGAATATTGTGAGCTAAATCCTGATTGGGATATTTTTTGTGCTTTTAATCAAGAAAGAATTTAAAGTATTTTTAATCTGGTACTTATAAGATGCCACTTTCTCAGTGTCAGTTCCCAGAATGTTCAGTGGGTGTTAGTTCACCCAAATCTCTCATGTAAAAAAACTGAAAAAAAAAAAAAAAAAAAAAAATCGTGGTATTTCCTTGATCTAAAATTAAAAACAAACATACACAATCATGCTGAAACCATTTCTCCCTTTTTTTGTCTACCTTGAACAGTCAGCAACATCATTTGAAAACCTAATCAATGGTCATGACAAACAATCTTACAATTTCTTCAGGTTTTGTGCAAACATATGTCTTGTTTGCCTCATCCAGGGTAAATAAAAGTGAAAAACAATATGTACATTTGTGCTGCATTGTGGCACTCACATTCTCATTGTGTTCTTCATCTTACATTTAGTTGAATCTTGGAAAAAGTATAAACAGGTCATTTAGTTCAGGAGTAAAATATTGACTTTCTGACTACTTTTCTATACTTTCAGCTGAGTTTAGCAGACCTTTTCTTGATGCATTCAAAAGAGAAAAAAAAAAACAAAAATGTTTGCACATCAGCTATTGTGATATTTTTGATGAAAGTAAAAATCAATTCACACTCGTGTTTCGTCTACAGCATTTCTGGATGGAGGGAGGCGTGAGTGATGACGTGATTTTGCACATAAATTCATGCACTCTTGAATGAACAATATAAACATGTGCTAAAAGAGGAGGAGAGTTATGGAGGCTTCACTTTACACACGTTTCCTCTTGACTCTCGGTTTCGCGTCCGTGGCCTCCTCCACTGATTCACCTTGCAGTTTGCTGAGAGGTTTCCGCCTCAATGAAATGCACGCGCCAGGTGATGTGGTTCTGGGTGGGCTGTTTGAGGTGCACTACACTTCTCTTTTCCCCGACATCACATACACCTCCGAGCCAGAGCAACCGATCTGTGAAGGGTAAGTACATCATGGATGATGATTAAATTAAATTGTCTATTCGACATAAGGAAAATTTTACATGTGGGCGCCTGTGACAAATGTAAAATTAGCTAAAATTAATTCCTACATCGTCAATGTGATGTGTGGCAATTCCCCCCGCCCCCTTTTTTTTTTTTTTGGATGTTTATTGAGACGTTTTGTTTCAGTTTTGACACTCTAGGTTTTAGACATGCCATGACCATGGCCTTTGCCGTTGAGGAGATCAACAAGAACCCCGACCTGCTGCCAAACCTGACCCTGGGATACAGCCTGTATGATAACTGCGGTGCGCTTGTTATTGGCTTCAGCGGCGCCTTATCTCTGGCCACCGGCCAGGAAGAGGGGATTTCACCTCAGGAGAACTGTTCAGGGACTCCTCCAATTCTTGCCATCGTTGGTGATTCCTATTCAACATTTTCAATAGCAATTGCCAATGTGTTGGGTTTGTTCAAATTACCAATGGTACGTGTGCTCTATCAATCACCTCACCTGAAGTTTTCTCTGCCGTTCTGAAGGATGTTGTTTGTGTGCAATTGTAATGACAGGTGAGTTATTATGCCACATGTTCATGCCTGAGTGACCGTCAGCAGTTTCCGTCCTTCTTCAGAACAATCCCAAGTGACGCTTTCCAGGTGAGATACAGCTTAGTTCTGCACAAAACGTAAGATAATCTATTCAATAATGGGACTTACTGATGTATTGCAAGTACATACAATTCATTAAGCAACAAAAGACTTGTAAAAAAAATTCTTAAAATAATTCCAGTGTTTATTGCTGTAGCATTTCAAACTGAAAATGTGAGAAAAAAGCTGACCTTTGTGGAAAAATGCTACAGTAGGAATGTGTTGTTTTCATTAAACTCACCAGTGTCACATTTTTAGCTCCTCCATCTTTACAGTATAAGATATTTCAACTGAAGCATTTTGTCATATTCAGTGTTTCAGATACTTTTATTTTAGCAAAAGTATGTTTTCCATTTATCTTGAAATATAAATAAGAATAAGATTTCTGTGTGACATCTATTGCACCACCCTCAACACTGGAAAAACAAAAAGATGTCACTTGAGTCGTGATCTTCTTAAGATAGTTAAAAGCTCGTGATGAATCAGGATCGAAGTAGCCAACATCTATACACAAGACAAGAGTTTTTCCTTTCTTTTTTAAAGTTCATATCAATTTGGTCAAATAGGATTGTTCTCAAGTTTTTGTTGCCACCAGAGAGAGTGAAGAAACTAAACTGAAGCAAAGAGTGAAATGTTGGAAATAAGAACTTATTTCAAGACACATTTCTAACCACAGGAGAACTTTGTACAACTTTTAACATTATTTTTCTCATGTTTTCCCAGGTGAACGCCGTGATTCAAATTCTGAAGCACTTCGGCTGGACGTGGGTCGGCCTGCTGGTTACCAACGATGATTACGGGTTCTATGTGGCCCAGTCTTTTCAGTCGAGCCTCTCGCAGCAGGATGCAGCTTGTCTGGCGTATGTGGAGGTTTTGCCCTGGGATAGCAAACCAGGCGAACTTAAGAGAATTGTAAATTTGATCAAGACGTCAACGGCTCGAGTTGTCATCGTGTTTGCTCATGAGATTCACACGGTTAGGCTGATAGACGAGGTAAGAATGAATGCATAAACTATTCTAGCTAGTAGTCGACTGTCGAATTGGCAATAAACTTTCCTGCAAAGTTCTTTCTTCTCTTATTTCTGCTTTTCATCTTATAGCCCAGAATAATGGCACCAATCAAGCCATTCATTTTCTAAAACTTGCAGCATATTTTTAAAGTCTAAAGATGTGTTTTTGTGATGTAACACCCAGGTAGTGGAACAAAATGTCACCGGCCGACAATGGATAGCAAGTGAAGCGTGGACATCAGCAGCTGTACTCCAGATTCCCCGCTTCATTCCTTTCCTTGGTGGCACTCTGGGTATCGCTATTCGTCGAGGGGAAATACCAGGGCTCAGAGACTTTCTACTACGAACCCATCCAAATAACAACAACAACCACGAAACTAATCTGGTAAAATTCAAAGGATTTTGGGAAGAAATGCCACGTGGAAAGGACACAGATCATTACAAATCTAAAAATCCTGAATATTTCTTTTTCTGTTTGGATATGTTGCAGGTGAGACAGTTCTGGGAACACACGTTTCAGTGTAAATTTGAACCAGCTGAAGGGGAAGAAGATGATAAAGCTCAGTGCACTGGTGATGAAGATCTTGAACAGGTTGAGACTGAGATTTTGGATATGTCCAACCTCAGACCTGAGTATAACGTTTACAAAGCGGTGTATGCTCTGGCTCATGCTCTTGATGAGATGCTGCATTGTGAGCCAGGCAAAGGACCCTTTGTTGATCGGACCTGCACGTCTCTGCAAAGTCTGGAGCCGTGGCAGGTGTGACATCAAATTAGGCTGCAAATAGCTGACCTTGCGCTCGGGACAGTAGAATAAACATCAAGTCAAGATTTCTGAAAAGTCTATTGTAGATTTTCATGAAAGTCTGCTTGAGGTTTGTCGTTCTCTTTGTTCTTTTGTAGCTTTTGCATTATTTACAGAATGTCAATTTCACCACGCCGTTTGGTGATCAAGTGTCGTTTGATGAAAATGGCGATGCCTTGCCTATATATGATGTCATGAACTGGGTGTGGCTTCCGGATGGAGGAACCAAAATCCATAACGTTGGCGAAGTGAAGAAGTCTGCCTTCGGAAGGGAAGAGCTCGTACTTAACGAAAACTTGATCTTTTGGAACTTTGAGTCAAAACAGGTGATTTCTTCTTAGCAGATAGCATTTTAATTGTTGTTTAAATATCAGTGTGTGCTAATGTGGAGTGACAGATTACATCTCCTACCGCCAGCCACCCCAGTCAGCATGCAGTGAAAACTGTCCTCCAGGTACACGGATGGCAAGAAAAAAGGGCCAGCCTGTCTGCTGCTTTGACTGCATTCCCTGTTCTGATGGAAAGATCAGCAACGGATCTAGTAAGTGTTATTATTTTTGCCATCCATCCATCCATCCATCCATCTTCTTCTGCTTATCCGGGGTCGGGTCGTGGGGGTTGCAGCTTCAGAAGGGAGGCCCAGACTTCCCTCTCCCCAGCCACTTCCACCAGCTCCTCCGGAGGAATCCCAAGGCGTTCCCAGACCAGCCGAGAGACATAGTCCCTCCAGCGTGTCCTGGGTCTTCCCCGGGGTCTCCTCCCGGTGGGTCGTGCCCGGAACACCTCAACAGGGAGGCATCCAGGAGGCATCCTGACCAGATGCCTGAGCCATCTCAACTGGCCCCTCTCGATGTGAAGGAGCAGTGGCTCTACTCTGAGTCCCTCCCGGATGACTGAGCTTCTCACCCTATCTCTAAGGGAGAGCCCAGAGAGCCCGGTACAGCGCCCGCTTGACGGCAGACACTGCGCCAATCCGCCTGTCGATCTCCCGCTCCCTTCTTTCCCCATTCGTGAACAAGATCCCGAGATACTTGAACTCCTCCACTTGGGGCAGGACACCCCCCCTGACCTGGAGAAGGCACACTACCCTTTTCCAGCTCAAGAGCCTGGCCTCGGATTTGGAGGCACTGATCGCCATCCCAGCCACTTCACACTCGGCTGCAAACCGCTCCAGCAAGAGCTGCAGATCACGTCCCGATGAAGCCAAAAGGACCACATCATCCGCAAAAAGCAGAGATGCAATCCTAAGGCCACCAAAACGGATCCCCTCAAGACCCTGGCTGCGCCTAGAAATTCTGTCCATAAAAGTAATGAACAGAATCGGTGACAAAGGGCAGCCCTGGCGGAGTCCAACTCTCACCGGAAACGAGTCTGACTTACTGCCGGCAATGCGGACCAGACTCTGACACCTGTCATACAGGGACCTGACAGCCCGTATCAAGGAGCCCGGTACCCCATACTCCCGGAGAACCCCCCACAGGGCTCCCCGAGGGACACGGTCGAACGCCTTCTCCAAGTCCACAAAACACATGTAGACTGGTTGGGCGAACTCTCATGCACCCTCCAGGACCCTGCTGAGGGTGTAGAGCTGGTCCAGTGTTCCACGACCAGGACGAAAACCACATTGCTCTTCCTGAATCTGAGGTTCGACAATCCGACGGACCCTCCTCTCCAGAACCCCCGAATAGACCTTGCCAGGGAGGCTTAAGAGTGTGACCCCCCCTGTAAGTGGAGCACACCTTCCTGTCCCCCTTTTTGAACAGGGGGACCACCACTCCGGTCTGCCAATCTAGGGGAACTGCCCCTGATGTCTATGCGATATTGCAGAGTCGCGTTAGCCAACACAACCCTACAACATCCAGAGCCTTGAGGAACTCCGGGCAGATCTCATCCACCCCCGGGGCCCTGCCACCGAGGAGCTTTTCGATCACCTCGGCGACTTCGACCCCAGAGATTGGAGAGCCCACCCAGAGTCCCCAGGCTCAGCTTCCACAATAGAAGCATGTCGGTGGGATTGAGGAGGTCTTCGAAGTATTCTGCCCACTGGCCCACAACATCCCGAGTTGAGGTTAGCAGCACACCATCCCCACTGTAGACAGTGTTGGTACTGCACTGCTTCCCCCTCCTGAGACGCCGGATGGTGAATCAGAATTGCCTCGAAGCCGTACGGAAGTCTTTCTCCATGGCCTCTCCAAACTCTTCCCACACCCAAGATTTTGCCTCAGCAACCACCCAAGCTGCATGCCGCTTCGCCCTCCGGTACCCATCAGCTGCTTCCGGAGTCCCACAGGCCAAAAAGGCCCGATAGGACTCCTTCTTCAGCCTGATGGCTTCCCTCACTGAAGGTGTCCACCAACGGGTTCGAGGGTTGCCGCCGCGCCAGGCACCGACAACCTTGCGGCCACAGCTCAGATGAGCCGCCTCGACAATGGAGGCATGGAACACGGTCCACTCAGACTCCATGTCTCCCACCTCCCCTGGGACGTGTTCGAAGTTCTGCCGGAGATGGGAGTTAAAGCTCCGTCTTACAGGGGATTACGCCAGACGTTCCCAGCAGACCCTCACAACACGTTTGGGCCTGCCAGGTCTGACCGGTATCCTCCCCCACCAGCGGAGCCAACTCACCACCAGGTAGTGGTCAGTGGACAGCTCTGCACCTCTCTTCACCCGAGTGTCCAAGACATACAGCCGCAGATCCGATGAAACGATGACAAAGTCGGTCATCGAACTGCGGCCTAGGGTGTACTGGTGTCAAGTGCACATATGGACACCCTTATGCTTGAACATGGTGTTCATTATGGACAATCCATGACGAGCACAGAAGTCCAACAACAGAACACCACTCGAGTTCAGATCGGAGGGGCTGTTCCTCCCAACCACGCCCCTCCAGGCCTCACTGTCATTGCCCACGTGAGCGTTGAAGTCCCCCAGAACAAGGGAGTCCCCAGGTGGAGCACTCTCCTGTACCCCCTCTAGGGACTCCAAAAAGGGTGGGTATTCTGAGCTGTCGTTTGGCCCATAAGCACAAACGACAGTCAGGACCCTTTCCCCACCCATAGGCGGAGGGAGGCTACCCTCTCGTTCACCGGGGTAAACCCCAACGTACAGGCACCGAGATGGGGAGCAACAAGTATGCCCACTCCTGCCTGACGCCTCTCACCTTGGGCAACTCCAGAGTGGACGTATGTCCAGCCCCTCTCAAGGAGACTGGTTCCAGAACCAGAGCCATGCGTCAAGGTGAGACGGACTATTTCTAGCCGGAACCTCTCGACCTCACACACTAGCTCCAGCTCCTTCCCCACCAGAGAGGTGACATTCCACGTCCCACGAGCTAGCTTCTTCAACCGAGGATCAGACTGCCAGGTTCCCCTCCTTCGGCCGCCACCCAACACACAATGCACCCGACCCCGTTGGCCCCTCTCACAGGTGGTGGGCCCTTGGGAGGGGGTACCCATGTTTCCTCTTCGGGCTGTGCCCGGCCGGGCTCCATGGGTAAAAGCCCAGCCACCAGACTCTCGCCGTCGTGCCTCCCTCCAGGCCTGGCTCCAGAGTGGGGCCCTGGTGACCCGCGTCCGGGCGAGGGAATACGTAGTCCAAAGTTAGTATCCATTATCGGGGTCTTCGGGCTGCACTTTGTCTGACCCCTCACCTGGGACTTGTCTGCCTTGGGTGACCCTACCAGGGGCATGAAGCCCCGGACAGCATAGCTCCCAGGATCATTGGAGCACTCAAACCCCTCCACCACGATAAGGTGGCAGCGCAAGGAGAGGTATTATTTTTGCCTTTAAGCAAAATCACATAATGTGCATAGAAATGTCAGATTCTTCCTGTTTTTCAGATGCCAGAGAGTGCATCAGTTGTCCAGAGGACTTCTGGTCCAGCCCACAGCGAGATCACTGTCTCCCTAAAAAGACTGAGTTCCTGTCCTACCATGAACCACTTGGGATTTGTTTGACAACCACCTCACTGCTGGGCACATTCATCTGCGCTGTTGTTCTGGGGATCTTCATCTATCACCGCAGTACACCGATAGTACGAGCCAACAACTCAGAACTCAGTTTCCTGCTCCTGGTGTCACTCAAGCTGTGCTTCCTGTGTTCGCTGCTGTTCATCGGACGACCCAGACTGTGGACATGTCAACTGAGACACGCTGTATTTGGGATCAGCTTTGTGCTCTGTGTGTCCTGCATCCTGGTTAAAACCATGGTGGTTCTGGCTGTGTTCAAAGCCTCCAAGCCAGGAGGGGGAGCCAGTCTCAAGTGGTTCGGTCCAACACAGCAGCGAGGAACCGTCTTCGCTCTCACTTGCATTCAAGCGGTGGTGTGCACTGTTTGGATCGTCTCTGCTTCACCGATGCCACATAAAAACACTCAGTACCAAAATGACAAAATAGTTTATGAGTGCGTCGTTGGTTCAACCTTTGGATTTGCTGTTCTACTTAGTTACATTGGTTTACTAGCTTCCATTAGCTTTGTGTTAGCATTTTTGGCACGAAATCTTCCAGACAACTTCAATGAGGCCAAACTCATCACTTTCAGCATGCTGATCTTCTGTGCTGTGTGGGTGGCCTTTGTTCCTGCTTATATCAACTCTCCTGGCAAATACGCAGACGCAGTGGAGGTGTTCGCCATCCTGGCCTCCAGTTTTGGCCTTTTGGTGGCGCTGTTTGGACCCAAATGTTACATAATTCTACTAAGACCTGAAAGAAACACAAAGAAAGCCATCATGGGTCATAGAACTGCAAAATGATAAATGGCAGCTTATGTACAATTTATTTTATCGCTGCAATAATTCCACTGTCTTTGTTAACAAACAAAGACAGTGGAATTATTCATCTCTAACTCATTCACTGAAACTTAAAAACATTTGTCAATAACATTATTTGGTGTGGTATGTAAAAATATTTACTGTATGAATAAATATGAAAAATTTTGAGAAAAAAATAAACACTGTGCCTTTTTAACCACGAATTTGATATTTTTTCTTTGAAGCCCATTTTAAGGTACTTAGAGTACAAGCTTATCAACTTTCAGATATTTGCACAATGTATCGGCTCTCTTTTGTTTGCTCAGTACAACTAATTTGTATGTGCCTTTGTATCTATCAAACATTTTTTCCCCAAATTGTTTGGTTAATTCCTGAATATTGTGAGCTAAATACTGATTAGGATATTTTTTGTGCTTTTAAGCAAGAAACGGTTTAAAGTATTTTTAATCTGGTACTTATAAGATGCCACTTTCTCAGTGTCAGTTCCCAGAATGTTCAGTGGGTGTCATGTAAACAAACTGAACAAAAATATATATATATATGGTATTCTTTGATCCATCCATCCATCTTCTTCCGCTTATCCGAGGTCGGGTCGCGGGGGTAGCAGCTTCAGAAGGGAGGCCCAGACTTCCCTCTCCCCAGCCACTTCCACCAGCTCCTCCGGAGGAATCCCAAGGCGTTCCCAGGCCAGCCGAGAGACATAGTCCCTCCAGCGTGTCCTGGATCTTCCCCGGGGCCTCCTCCCGGTGGGACGTACCCGGAACACCTCAACAGGGAGGCGTCCAGGAGGCATCCTGACCAGATGCCCGAGCCACCTCAACTGGCCCCTCTCGACGTGAAGAAGCAGCGGCTCTACTCTGAGTCCCTCCTGGTTGACTGAGCTTCTCACCCTATCTCTAAGGGAGAGCCCAGCCACCCTATGGAGAAAACCCATTTCGGCCGCTTGTATCCGTGATCTTGTTCTTTCGGTCATGACCCAAAGCTCATGACCCAAAGCTCATGACCATAGATGAGGGTGGGAACGTAGATCGACCGGTAAATCGAGAGCTTGGCTTTTTGGCTCAGCTCTCTCTTCACCACGACAGACCAGTACAGCGCCCGCTTGACGGCAGACACTGCGCCAATCCGCCTGTCGATCTCCCGCTCCCTTTCCCCCACCCGTAGGCGGAGGGAGGCTACCCTCTCGTAAACCCCAACGTACAGGCACAGAGATGGGGAGCAACAAGTATGCCCACTCCTGCCTGACGCCTCTCACCTTGGGCAACTCCAGAGTGGAAGTATGTCCAGCCCCTCTCAAGGAGACTGGTTCCAGAACCAGAGCCATGCGTCAAGGTGAGACGGACTATTTCTAGCCGGAACCTCTCGACCTCACACACTAGCTCCAGCTCCTTCCCCACCAGAGAGGTGACATTCCACGTCCCAAGAGCTAGCTTCTTCAACCGAGGATCAGACCGCCAGGGTCCCCTCCGTCGGCCACCACCCAACACACAATGCACCCGACCCCGTTGGCCCCTTTCACAGGTGGTGGGCCCATAGGAGGGGGTACCTATGTTTCCTCTTCGGGCTGTGCCCGGCCGGGCTCCATGGGTAAAAGACCGGCCACCAGACACTCGCCGTCATGCCCCCCCTCCAGGCCTGGCTCCAGAGTGGAGCCCCGGTAACCCGCGTCCTGGCGAGGGAACACGTATTCCAAAGTTTGTATCCATTATCGGGCTCGATCTAAAATTAAAAACAAACATACACAATCATGCTGAAACCATTTCTCCCATTTTTTGTCTACCTTGAACAGTCAGCAACATCATTTGAAAACCTAATCAATGGTCATGACAAACAATCTTACAATTTCTTCAGGTTTTGTGCAAACATATGTCTTGTTTGCCTCATCCAGGGTAAATAAAAGAAGTGAAAAACAATATGTACATTTGTGCTGCATTGTGGCACTCACGTTCTCATTGTGTTCTTCATCTTACATTTAGTTGAATCTTGGAAAAAGTAAAACAGGTCATTTAGTTCAGGAGTAAAATATTGACTTTCTGACTACTTTTCTATACTTTCAGCTGAGTTTAGCAGACCTTTTCTTGATACGTTCAAAAGAGAAAAAAAAAAAACAAAAATGTTTGCACATCAGCTATTGTGATATTTTTGATGAAAGTAAAAATCAATTCACACTCGTGTTTCGTCTACAGCATTTCTGGATGGAGGGAGGCGTGAGTGATGACGTGATTTTGCACATAAATTCATGCACTCTTGAATGAACAATATAAACATGTGCTAAAGGAGGAGGAGAGTTATGGAGGCTTCACTTTACACACGTTTCCTCTTGACTCTCGGTTTCGCATCCGTGGCCTCCTCCACTGATTCACCTTGCAGTTTGCTGAGAGGTTTCCGCCTCAATGAAATGCACACACCAGGTGATGTGGTTCTGGGTGGGCTGTTTGAGGTGCACTACACTTCTCTTTTCCCCGACATCACATACACCTCCGAGCCAGAGCAACCGATCTGTGAAGGGTAAGTACATCATGGATGATGATTAAATTAAATTGTCTGTTCGACATAAGGAAAATTTTACATGTGGGCGCCTGTGACAAATGTAAAATTAGCTAAAATTAATTCCTACATCGTCAATGTGATGTGTGGCAATTCCCCCCGCCCCCTTTTTTTTTTTTTTTGGATGTTTATTGAGACGTTTTGTTTCAGTTTTGACACTCTAGGTTTTAGAGATGCCATGACCATGGCCTTTGCCGTTGAGGAGATCAACAAGAACCCCGACCTGCTGCCAAACCTGACCCTGGGATACAGCCTGTATGATAACTGCGGTGCGCTTGTTATTGGCTTCAGCGGCGCCTTATCTCTGGCCAGCGGCCAGGAAGAGGGGATTTCACCTCAGGAGAACTGTTCAGGGACTCCTCCAATTCTTGCCATCGTTGGTGATTCCTATTCAACATTTTCAATAGCAATTGCCAATGTGTTGGGTTTGTTCAAATTACCAATTGTACGTGTGCTCTATCAATCGACTCTCCTGAAGTTTTCTCCGCCGTTTCATGCTGTTTTGAATGTGGAATCTCTTGACCGTGTTCTGAAGGATGTTGTTTGTGTGCAATTGTAACGATAGGTGAGTTATTTTGCCACATGTTCATGCCTGAGTGACCGTCAGCAGTTTCCGTCCTTCTTCAGAACAATCCCAAGTGACGCTTTCCAGGTGAGATACAGCTTAGTTCTGCACAAAACGTAAGATAATCTATTCAATAATGGGACTTACTGATGTATTGCAAGTACATACAATTCATTAAGCAAAAAAAAAAATTCTTAAAATAATTCCAGTGTTTATTGCTGTAGCATTTCAAACTGAAAATGTGAGAAAAAAAAGCTGACCTTTGTGGAAAAATGCTACAGTAAGAATTTGTTGTTTTCGTTAAACTTACCAGTGTCACACATTTTTAGCTCCTCCACCTTTACAGCATGGAAAGGAATCGACAGTATGCATTTGGTCCTTCTTAAGTAATTACAGTGAATCATATTTGCCATCTGCCATCAATGTTTGGATCGTTTTACCAGGCATAGATCCAAATGTCTGCTGCTTTCTAGGAACTCCAGCTGTTGGTAGTCTCAGGTAGTTTTCCCTTGAGTACGGTCATTAGCGTGACTTTTACAGTAAAGCATACTGTCTTGGCAGTGTGTCAGAAGTGAGACCCCGTCTGTCGCAGGTCTTTATTTGCTGAAATTACAACACCCTGCAAAGAACAAAGTTGATCACAATTAATTAATACAAAAAGGACAAAGCCACCTCTCTTTCAGACTGAAGCATTTTGTCATATTCGGTGTTTTAGATACTTTTATTTTAGTAAAAGTATCTTTTCCTGTTATCTTGAAATATAAATAAGAATAAGATTTCTGTGTGACATCTATATCACCTCCCTCAATACAGGAAAAACAAAGATGTCACTTGAGTCGTGATCTTCTTAAGATAGTTAAAAGCTCGTGATGAATCAGGATCGAAATAGCCAACATCTATACACAAGACAAGAGTTTTTTCTTTCTTTTTTAAAGTTCATATCAATTTGGAAAAATAGGATTGTTCTCAAGTTTTTGTTGCCACCAGAGAGAGTGAAGAAACTAAACTGAAGCAAAGAGTGGCATCTTGGAGTCACAAGGTCTCCATAACAAGAACTTATTTCAAGACACATTTCTAACCACAGGAGAACTTTCTACAACTTTTAACATTATTTTTCTCATGTTTTCCCAGGTGAACGCCGTGATTCAAATTCTGAAGCACTTCGGCTGGACGTGGGTCGGCCTGCTGGTTACCAACGATGATTACGGGTTCTATGTGGCCCAGTCTTTTCAGTCGAGCCTCTCGCAGCAGGATGCAGCTTGTCTGGCGTATGTGGAGGTTTTGCCCTGGGATAGCAAACCAGGCGAACTTAAGAGAATTGTAAATTTGATCAAGACGTCAACGGCTCGAGTTGTCATCGTGTTTGCTCATGAGATTCACACGGTTAGGCTGATAGACGAGGTAAGAATGAATGCCTAGACTATTCTAGCTAGAAGTCGACTGTCGAATTGGCAATAAACTTTCCTGCAAAGTTCTTTCTTCTCTTATTTCTGCTTTTCATCATATGGCCCAGAATAATGGCCCAGAATCAAGCCATTCATTTTCTAAAACTTGCAGCATATTTTTAAAGTCTAAAGATGTGTTTTTGTGACATAACACGCAGGTAGTAGAACAAAATGTCACTGGCCGACAATGGATAGCAAGTGAAGCGTGGACATCAGCAGCTGTACTCCAGATTCCCCGCTTCATTCCTTTCCTTGGTGGCACTCTGGGTATCGCTATTCGTCGAGGGGAAATACCAGGGCTCAGAGACTTTCTACTACGAACCCATCCAAATAAAAACAACAACCACGAGACTAATCTGGTAAAATTCAAAGGATTTTGGGAAGAAATGCCACGTGGAAAGGACACAGATCATTACAAATCTAAAAATCCTGAATATTTATTTTTCTGTTTGGATGTGTTGCAGGTGAGACAGTTCTGGGAACACACGTTTCAGTGTAAATTTGAACCAGCCGAAGGGGAAGAAGATGATAAAGCTCAGTGCACTGGTGATGAAGATCTTGAACAGGTTGAGACTGAGCTTTTGGATGTGTCCAACCTCAGACCTGAGTATAACGTTTACAAAGCGGTGTATGCTCTGGCTCATGCTCTTGATGAGATGCTGCATTGTGAGCCAGGCAAAGGACCCTTTGTTGATCGGACCTGCGCGGCTCTGCAAAGTCTGGAGCCGTGGCAGGTGTGACATCAAATTAG
The DNA here is from genome assembly GCF_019740435.1 of Gambusia affinis. Classification (NCBI taxonomy): domain Eukaryota; kingdom Metazoa; phylum Chordata; class Actinopteri; order Cyprinodontiformes; family Poeciliidae; genus Gambusia; species Gambusia affinis. The sequence goes on from NC_057873.1 coordinate 24,663,228, forward strand.
GCTGCAAATAGCTGACCTTGCGCTCGGGACAGTAGAATAAACATCAAGTCAAGATTTCTGAAAAGTCTATTGTAGATTTTCATAAAAGTCTGCTTGAGGTTTGTCGTTCTCTTTGTCCTTTTGTAGCTTTTGCATTATTTACAGAAAGTCAATTTCACCACGCCGTTTGGTGATCAAGTGTTGTTTGATGAAAATGGTGACGCCTTGCCTATATATGATGTCATGAACTGGGTGTGGCTCCCGGATGGAGGAACCAAAATCCATAACGTTGGCGAAGTGAAGAAGTCTGCCTTCGGAAGGGAAGAGCTCGTACTTAACGAAAACTTGATCTTTTGGAACTTTGAGTCAAAACAGGTGATTTCTTCTTAGCAGATAGCATTTTAATTGTTGTTTAAATATCAGTGTGTGCTAATGTGGAGTGACAGATTACATCTCCTACCGCCAGCCACCCCAGTCAGCATGCAGTGAAAACTGTCCTCCAGGTACACGGATGGCAAGAAAAAAGGGCCAGCCTGTCTGCTGCTTTGACTGCATTCCCTGTTCTGATGGAAAGATCAGCAACGGATCTAGTAAGTGTTATTATTTTTGCCTTTAAGCAAAAACATATAATGTGCATAGAAATGTCAGATTCATCCTGTTTTTCAGATGCCAGAGAGTGCATCAGTTGTCCAGAGGACTTCTGGTCCAGCCCACAGCGAGATCACTGTCTCCCTAAAAAGACTGAGTTCCTGTCCTACCATGAACCACTTGGGATTTGTTTAACAACCACCTCACTGCTGGGCACATTCATCTGCGCTGTTGTTCTGGGGATCTTCATCTATCACCGCAGTACACCGATAGTACGAGCCAACAACTCAGAACTCAGTTTCCTGCTCCTGGTGTCACTCAAGTTGTGCTTCCTGTGTTCGCTGCTGTTCATCGGACGACCCAGACTGTGGACATGTCAACTGAGACACGCTGTATTTGGGATCAGCTTTGTGCTCTGTGTGTCCTGCATCCTGGTTAAAACCATGGTGGTTCTGGCTGTGTTCAAAGCCTCCAAGCCAGGAGGGGGAGCCAGTCTCAAGTGGTTCGGTCCAACACAGCAGCGAGGAACTGTCTTCGCTCTCACTTGCATTCAAGCGGCGGTGTGCACTGTTTGGATCGTCTCTGCTTCACCGATGCCACATAAAAACACTCAGTACCAAAATGACAAAATAGTTTATGAGTGCGAAGTTGGTTCAACCTTTGGATTTGCTGTTCTACTTAGTTACATTGGTTTACTAGCTTCCATTAGCTTTGTGTGCTATGATGGGCAGAGGAATCACATTTTTTTCTCCTAAATTGGTTTGACACTTTGAGTTAGGGAGATTTTTGGTAACATCTACACCGTGTTCCAAATTATTATGCAAATTGGATTAAAGTCTCATAAAGATTGAATTTTTTGTTGTGCTATTAAATTTATAGATGGTATTGTGTGTCAGGGCTCTTTGAATCTCTATAATTATTTTCAGAGAGCTGGTTGATTAGTTTATCTGGTGAGCTCAATTAAAGGAAATCTTTTGAAGAAGGATGTTCCACATTATTAAGCAGGCCACAGGTTTCAAGCAATATGGGAAAGAGAAAGGATCTCTGCTGATGAAAATCATCAGATAGTGTAGTGCCGTATGATGAGATATGAAAACATCAGATATTTAACAAAAACTGAAGGATTATCATCGTACTGTGAAGAGATTTGTGGCTGATTCAGAACAAAGATGGGTTTGTACAGATAAAGGCATAATGAGGAAGGTTTCTGTTAGACAAATTCATCAGATTAAGAGAGCAGCTGTTAAAATGCCCTTACAAAGCAGCAAACAGTGATTTGAAGCTGCTTGAGCCTCTGGAACCTCAAGGTGGAGGATCCTCCAGAGGCTTGTGGTCCATGAACCTACTACTGGGTCACTACTAACCAGAGCTCACAAGCAGAAACGGTGGCAGTGGACCCAACCGTAGATGAAGATTCATTTTCAAACAGACTTGTTCACTGATGGCTGCTGTGCAACCCTGGATGGTCCAGATGGATGCAGTAATTGGTGGTGGACGGCCACCACGTCCCAACACGGCTGTGACGTCAGCAAAGAGGTGGTGGAGTCATTATGCTGCACATTCAAAGAATGACTGTTTTCAGTTCTTTATAACCCATAAAATGTTTAGAAAATCTGCTGTGCATAATCATTTGGATCAGTGCATTTTGAGTTTTTTATTTTGGAAAAAAAATACTGTTCTCTTGGGGAGCTTGGTTCAGTAAAATTTGATTTATACTGTAATAGTTCATGACTTGAAAATTATACTGACCATCATTTATATTGACCCTTTAAGAAAACCTGAGAAAATATCACTTGCATAATAATTTGGAACACGGTGTAATAAAAAGGTGTGAAAAACCTTGTCGAATTTATCTCTTTATAAATTTGCAAATTTCTATTATATTTAATCAGCAACAAAACATTTAAAAATATACTAAACCCGGGGCGTGCTCTGGTGGCGTAGAGGGTAGCGCGCCCCACACTTGGAGGCCCTCAGTCCTCGACGTGGCCGTCGTGGGTTCGATTCCCAGACCCGACAACATTTGCCACATGTCTTCCCCCCTTTCCTGTCAGCCTACTGTGGTATAAGGCAGTGGTCTCCAACCTTTATAGTACAGCGGACCACCCGGTGGTTGGGGACCACTGGTATAAGGGACACTAGAGCCCACAAAAAGGACCCCCTGGTGGTGGAAAAAAAATTAAAAATTTATATATATATATATATATATATATGTGTGTGTGGATCAAACCTACTCAGTTGAATTTAAGATGTGCAGAGGTAGATATGGTTTTGCAATAAAGAAATAAAAGGAAAAGAACTAATTTGAGTGATTAAAATTTTATTTTAAGTTTATTTGCATCTTTGGGTTCTGCTAAAATGCCCAAGGGACACAGGTTCTGTGGTAAAAAGCAAAGGCTCTACATTTACACAATCCACATAGAGGATTGTGTACAAAAACCTTGCATTTGAATCACTGAATAAATTTGAAAAGTTATTTAAGGTTGTCTGTGACACTGCAGGTCTAAACATTAGTGCACAAGGAGCGAATGATGCCGGATTTCCTCCCACTGAAACGAAGCCTTGTGTGATCAGGAAACCTTTAGTCCAGAGAGTTTTATTGATCACCTCAGTTAGAGAAATGTTCCCTGATTTCAAAACTTTAGCTGAAGTAGCTTGTAATCCCAGTCTTCACTATGGCAGTAGAGATGTGTGACTGCACAAGGTGGGTTCTCTTTTCAGCTCATTCGGACTGAAGAACATTTAAGCTAAATAATAATTGAATGATTATTAATTAATGAGTCATCATTATCATTTTTAACATTTTGCTCATTTTTACCCAGTCAGTCAAAGTGAGTCTAGCCTTGACTCCAATGAATTGTCTGAGGGAAGACTTGAACTCTGATGTTCACAGAAACACGTTTTCTTATTTGATGGAGTCTGAGATCATTTACAATGAAAGAAAAAAAAAATTCTGCCTATATGTGTTCAAAGCAAATAGACAAACCCCTGAAAAGCTTGGAGCCGCAATTGAAAAGGAAATTTAAAATATCGACTTGGGGTTTAAAAAGAAAAAATTAATTTAGAAGATAGATGGTTCCAGTATTTTACTCACTCAGTGTAACAATGAAATTTTCACTGTATTTTTGACATCTGTGTTGTGTCCAGCCCCTCTGTTTCTTATTGGTGCTCAGAAACATAAACACAGAAGGGAATCATGTCAAAGACACGACACCGCCTAGCCTATAAAATAAAGTAACTTCGTACTGAGAGTAAAATGACATGAGGGGATGAGGGCAGTAATGGGAGGCTTTCAGAACACATCCCTGCTCTTGAGCGTTTACTTTCTTTTCATGTGTTGCGTGACCCCCTCCCGTCCTTCGACATGCGATTTGAGGAGAAAGTTTTATCTAAACGGGATGCACAAGTCAGGTGATGTGACTCTAGGAGGACTGTTCGAGGTCCATTACACTTCTGTCTTCCCCAAACTGACTTTTACATCGGAGCCACAGCAGCCCATCTGCAAAGGGTGAGTATCACACAGTGAAACAGCCACGCTAAGAGAATCCTTCATTCTCACAGTGAAGGAAGAAAATCTCTTTCTTTGATTCTTGCTTCCTTATTTGGTCGTAGGCTGATGTGTGTCAAACTGTGTGTGCTAGCTTCGACACTTTAGGGTTCAGGCACGCGATGGCCATGGCTTTTGCTGTGGAAGAGATCAACAAGAACTCCGACCTACTTCCCAACCTGACCCTGGGATACAGCCTGTATGATAACTGTGGTGCGCTCGTCATTGGATTCAGCGGCGCCTTATCCCTGGCCAGCGGCCGAGACGAGCAGTTCCTGCTCCGCCAGAACTGTTCTGGAAGCCCTCCTGTTCTGGCCGTTGTTGGCGATCACTATTCAACTTTTTCGATTGCCATTGCCAATGTTCTAGGTTTATACAACATGCCTATTGTAAGCCTTACTATGCTTTTCTGATGTAATACCATATTTTTCTGTTTTAATTTCCATTCAATTTGCCTGTTTTTTGTTTGTTTGTTTTTAATTTAGGTGAGTTATTTTGCCACATGTTCCTGCCTCAGTGATCGGCAGCGCTTTCCCACATTCTTTAGAACAATCCCAAATGACGCTTTCCAGGTAAAACCTTTTTTTTCCCCTTTTGAGAATCCACATTTGTCTCAGACAACAGTGACAGAAAAGAACTGCCACCAAAAGACACGTGTTTTTTTTTATGCTGTCTGGATTTCAACACAATTAATGTGACAATATTGACGTTTAAAGTCTAAGCCCCAAATATCTTGATTCCTATGCTTTCCCTGCAGGTGCGTGCCATGATTCATATTCTTAAGCACTTTGGTTGGACGTGGTTTGGCCTGCTGGTCAGTGACGATGACTATGGACTTCATGTGGCCCAGTCTTTCCAGGCTGACCTGGCTGAATCTGGTGAAAGCTGCCTGGCTTACCTGGAGGTTTTGCCTTGGGACAGTAACCCAGGTGAACTCAGGAGGATTGTACACACGATAAAGACGTCAACAGCTCGTGTTGTCATCGTGTTTGCACATGAAATTCACATGATTCAGCTAATGGAGGAGGTTAGAAATCAAGTGCAGTATGAGCTTAATGTCCATTTATTTGAGTTATTTCTGCAGCATGAAGCAGTCAGTTACTTACATATTGCAAAAAAATGTATTTCCTACATTGTATTTTTAAGAGTTCAAGTGGAATAAAGACATTGTAGCTTGTTACAAACATCCATTGAGCTTCTACGTATTCAGCATGAGACGCGCCTCTTGTCTTTTAAATCATTATACAGGCTGGTTGGAAAATAAAAATTCAAGTGACACACATTTGATATTATCAGGTGGCACAGCAGAATGTAACTGGCCGGCAGTGGATTGCTAGTGAAACCTGGACATCAGCAGCTGTTCTCCAGACACAGGAACTCATGCCGTACCTCAGCGGCACGCTGGGCATCGCCATCCGGCGTGGAGAAATACCCGGGTTCCTGGACTTCCTGTTAAAAATACGGCCCGACCCGAATGACACCAACGAAAATAGCTTGGTACAACCCCAGCCTCGAAATGTATCTGCTGTGAACGAGACATTAAGTTATTCATGATGGTGGAAGTATATCTTTCGTACAGGTGAAGCAGTTCTGGGAGCACACGTTTCAGTGCAAATTCAACCCAGCGGACAGGGAAGACGGGGAATCCGTCTGCACCGGCCACGAAAACATCGAACTGGCAGAGAGAGAGTTTTTGGACGTTTCTAGCCTCAGGCCTGAGTACAACGTCTACAAGGCGGTCTACGCTCTCGCTCATGCCCTTGACGACATGCTGCAGTGTGAGCCGGGTGAAGGACCTTTTACTGGGCGCAGCTGCGTCAGTTTGCAGGCTGTGGAGCCATGGCAGGTGATCATCTATTTCTAAAACAGCTGCTATGCTTGGAAGGGTTTGTTAACATATTAAAGTCACTTAGAAGAGACACACTTAATGATGGAATTGATTTGTCTTAGTATCTCATAAGAGCAACATGCCTCACCACCCAGGGTGCCATTCTATCAAGGAGTGGCGCAAGAACTTAAACATGTTTGAGTGCAGAATGAGTTTTGGATTGGTTCCGCCCATTGATTATACAGTCATTCAGATTTCATCCTATTGGTCGACATACTTTAATCCAAATAATTTGCACAAGTTGTTATACAAGCAAACATCTGCTGCACTTTTAGTGGAAACTGCAGTGTTGTAGCTCTTTGCTGCTGGGGTTTAACTCACCTGCAACATTTGGTCTGCTCTGTTTTTGTTGTTGTTGTTGTTGTTGTTTTAACATGTATGTGCACAGCCAGTTTCTCACTTTCTGTTTGTGGTGTTCCAAATTATCCACTTGGTCAAAATAATGCCAATATGTTGCATGGTGATCTGCAAAAATTAGGCAAGAAAATTGGATTTTATAACAAGCCAGTTCAAACAGCAGGCGTTTTCTCAGGGATCATGTTTCTTAAGGATATCTTTGTAATTTGCAAATTTTTAAAATGCAAATAAAAGCTGTGCGTCCTCTGGGTAAGATGACCTTACGCTGGCCTGCAGAAGTCAAACTAAATGACAAAAAACAAATTGTAATTTATACTTTAAATCTAAGAGGAAATTTAATAGGAGATTTAAAAGGACTTGCACATGGTAAAAAATAAATAAATTGCCAATTGATGGTGTTTGTGCTATCACAAAGAGGTTGAAAAGTTTGGCACTTACTGCTTTAGGCCATTTCATTTGATCCTTAAGGAGACAGTAAACGTATTTAACGTTAAACTACTGATAAACTTTTGTTTCCGACTGAATCTGTGTTAAGTCTCTCCTCTGTTTATAGCTCTTACACTATTTGCACAAGGTCAACTTCTCAACTGAATTTGGCGATGAAGTCTCATTCGATGAGAACGGCGATGCTCTGCCGATATACGACGTGATGAACTGGCTGCGACTGCCTGACGGCAAGATTAAGATTCAAAATGTTGGCGAAGTGAAAAAGTCTGACTCTGGAGGAGAGGAGCTCACACTTGATGAAGACAAAATCTTCTGGAACACTGATTCAAAGAAGGTATTTATTTTATTTTATTTTTTTAGCAAATGCCTTTCATATGGAATTAAAATGAACAAAACACATAATCATATATTTGTTTTCCTTTTAATTACCGAGCCAACCCGCTCAGTTTGCAGTGAAAGTTGTCCTCCAGGCACTCGAATGGCCAGAGAAAGAACACAACCTGAATGCTGCTTCAGCTGTGTCTCCTGTTCGGAAGGAAAGATTAGTAATAAGAGCAGTAGGTGTTAATGTCTTTATGTATGCAATGGAGTTTACTTTTACAAATTTTTGTGAAAGTTCACTTTTTTTCTTTTTTTTCCAGTATGTCGTAGCAGGATAATCAGAAAAAACCAAGCTCTTCTACCCTCTTCTTGTGGTCCTAGAGCCATCTGCAGAAATGCTCTACTCAGTCAGAAACAACCGATCAGAGCCTGGAAGAATGTCTTAGCGCTGTCAATAACGCTTGTGTACATGGTGGAGGAAAAACAACTTACTGTTACATGAAAACTGTTTATTTGCCATCTTAGCATAAGTGGCAGGGTTGTGGAGAAGGAGCAGATAGCACGGTGGATGGTGTGAGCAGCGCATACACAAGGATGACTGGCAGTGCGAAAATCTTCCTCCCGGTTCTGATTGGTTGTGACAAAGAAAATATATATATAAACATTCTATTTTTTTAAAGTTAACTTGAACTTTATTCTCTAAGTGCATCGATTATACACAAACTGATGTTGTCAAGACTGTCTTTCTGTAATTTATAGTGGTTTTCGTTTAACTGCTAATACAAATACATTCAAGATGAAAAAAATACATCATAATAACATGAAAAATATTATATATATTGGGTCAATGGAAAGTATGTTTCCTGCTCAAAATATTTTTTTTTTTTGTTTTTTTAATTGAGACTTTTTTTACAGAATGCATTTACAATTTATTGAACATGTCTGTATTTCATTGTCTGGTTCTTTCTGTCAGATTCCCTGGAGTGCTTCAGCTGTCCAGAGGACTTCTGGTCCAGTCCTCAGCGAGATCACTGCATTCCCAAGAAAACAGAGTTCCTCTCGTATCAGGAACCACTTGGGATTTGTTTAACAACCACCTCACTGCTGGGCACATTCATCTGCGCTGTTGTTCTGGGAATCTTCATCTATCACCGCAGTACACCGATAGTACGAGCCAACAACTCAGAACTCAGTTTCCTGCTCCTGGTGTCACTCAAGCTGTGCTTCCTGTGTTCGCTGCTGTTCATCGGACGACCCAGACTGTGGACGTGTCAACTGAGACACGCTGTATTTGGGATCAGCTTTGTGCTCTGTGTGTCCTGCATCCTGGTTAAAACCATGGTGGTTCTGGCTGTGTTCAAAGCCTCCAAGCCAGGAGGGGGAGCCAGTCTCAAGTGGTTCGGTGCTTCACAGCAGAGAGGAACTGTTCTGGTTCTCACCTGTATTCAAGCAGCTATATGCATCGCTTGGCTTGTCTCCTCCTCGCCTGCCCCCTATAAAAACACCCAGTACCACAATGACAAAATAGTTTATGAGTGTGCAGTCGGCTCCACGGTTGGCTTTGCTGTGTTGCTGGGATACATTGGCGTATTGGCCATCCTCAGCTTTGTGTTGGCGTTTTTGGCCAGGAATCTGCCCAACAACTTCAACGAGGCCAAACTCATCACTTTCAGCATGCTGATCTTCTGCGCTGTGTGGGTGGCCTTTGTTCCTGCTTATATCAACTCTCCGGGCAAATACGCAGATGCAGTGGAGGTGTTCGCCATCCTGGCCTCCAGTTTTGGCCTCTTGGTGGCGCTGTTTGGACCTAAATGTTACCTGATTCTGCTCAAACCAGACAGGAATACAAAGAAAGCTATCATAGGCCGATACAGCAAATCATAACAATTTCACTTGTTTTTATGCTTTTGTTAATAATCATGTAGGAACTATGAATAAACATTTTTAATGTAACTATAAATAAAACTAACCCTCTTTGCTATTGATATGCTCTTTTCATCCTAGAGACTTTAAAAAAACCTTAATTTCAGTAAATTTTGGGTCACTCCTCCAAATAACTCCGTTCAGATATGTCAATAACTTCAGTGGTCACAGAATTATGAAATACAACAATGAGCTCAGTCATGAATTGTTCCTAGTAATTATCCTCAATTAAATCAGCAGGGCAACTTAAAATCCCAGACGTCCTGCAAGGTTTGAATGCAGGAAGTTGTTTCAATGATGTCCAGTCAGGAGAGCCAGTTCAAAAATACTTATAATGATAAGAGAAAATCAATCTGTCCATTTTACTGTTCTACTATTTTACTTATTATTATTATTATTATTATTATTATTATTATTATTATTATTATTATTATTATTATTATTATTATTATTATTGTCTGGCTTTAATATTTCTAAGATCAAAGTGACTATTCACACGTTGTCTGTTCAAATACAGATTATTGGAGCCTTGGACCTTTTTGCTGCAAGAAAACACTCTCATTTTTCAATTTTAGTGAAAAATGAGAGATAAACCAAAAAAAAAAATTGAAATAAAAAATTTATTTTATTATTGCCATTGTTTTGTTGAACAGTATACAATTGATCGAGCATTTTTTAAAGGCTTTTAATAGCAGTAACTAATACTAATAGGTCCTTTTTTTTTATTCAGCAGAATTTTCTTTGGACGGTTGTTTGATTATTTTTGCCCTTGCAGTCTCCACGGCCTTCCAGACAAAGTGTGCCGTGAGTCTTCTTTCATTTTTGTGTTGGCTTGTAACTTTGTATTTATTACATTGGGTACTATTTGTAATGTGACTAACAAACCTAAGAAGAAGAAAAAATCTAGGAAGAAATGGATGCTAAAGGCTCATCAGTGGCGCCATGTAAAGTTAAAATGTTCAAACTCAGTGCGTCATGCTTTCTCTATCATGGTTTACTGCTGCCATCTAGAGGACACTTTAAAAATAACACAACTTAACTAAAGTGAGTGAACAAAATACTATTAAAAAACTACTACTATTAAACTATCAAAACGTGTTTTGGGGTGGGGCTCTTTGATAAACACCTCCTAGGTTCTGCAGTTCAATAACATTTTTTTATATACTTGCTATGCCATACTTGGGGAATTATAACATGCATAAATGAATGTGCTGCTTGAATGAGTGAATAAATTCAATGGTAAGAGCATGGTGACACATGGTATACATCAAGCTTCTATAAATATTGTAACTAAAGTGTCTATAATTTATTTTATTTCTGAGTGAAGATGTTTACATGTATGCTCTTTAATTTAATGATATGAACCTATTTTGTCTGAAATAAGAATTAATTTTTAAGCAAAAAAAAATTTAAAAAAAAAAGAATTTATCCAATGCCTTTATATAAATGTGTGCTTTGGTAGTAACACTTTCTTAATTTTTAGATTACTTCCAAAATAATTAAAAAAAAGACACATTCAAATGTGACAAGCTATTAATATTAAAAAATATATATACAGAAAGTGGAACAATCTCTGTGCCAGCTGATTTAGCGCCTTGAAATTGGGCCTCTGTCTCTTTAAGAAAATACTACTCTTCACAACATTGCTCTGCTATTAACCCTTTAACAAAGTTTTATTTTTCCTTTTTATTACCAGAGTTGCAGTGAGAAGTAACGCATATAATGAGCTTAGCAGATGCACAGTTCCACCAAATGTTTGCTAATTGCTGCTGGCTAGTCTGAAGGAGCTGAGTGGGGGAGTCGCAGGGATAAGGAGCTCTGTAATAAGCTGGGACCTTTGGAGACCGCAGCTCTGCGGAGGAGCTGCGTCTCAAAGGCTACGCTTGGTCCACTCAGGAAAGGATTTCTCAAACATAAAAAAAATTTAAAGCAACACTCCAGGTGTGTTTATAATGAGAGAACGACAAGCACAAAAAAGTCGATTTTACGTAATTCTGCCTGCCCCTTTAAATGTTTCAACAGTTGTTTTAGTTCTATAATCACTACATAATAATGTTTCTTGTATCCAAAATCAGTCAAAACTGAATTACATTTGAAACCCTGCCCTCTACTCCTATTGGTGGCATGCAGTGCGAATAAACACTGAAAGTCAATAAAAGGGGTGGAGAGACAAAATGAAAAACAAAACAATTAACTGAGTTTAAAGAGAGGGGTGGCCACATGATAGTAATGTATTCCTGTAAAGTCAAAATCTTGGTCCTGCTACTGTTGCACTTATTCTGCTCTGACTGCTCCAGCCCCCCTACTCGGCCGCCCTCCTGTCGGTCACAAGGACAGTTTCATCTAAGCGGCATGCACAAGACTGGAGATGTGATTCTGGGGGGATTGTTTGAAATACATTTTTTTTCAGTCTTTCCTGACTTGTCTTTCACATCTGAGCCCCAGCATCCTACCTGCCATGGGTAAGTGTGCAAAAGAAATTGAGATGAATTAAGAACTCACTTTTCTGATCAGTCAACGCCCTACATGCATTTTCTGTAGTATTTAAATCTTTAGCTTTAAACCTCGGTTGTTGTGTTTCCGTTCTTTAAACCGTTGTGTTGCTGTTTTTAGTTTTGATGTTCTAGGATTTAGACAAGCCCAAACCATGGCTTTTGCAGTTGATGAGATCAACAGGAACGCCGAGCTCTTGCCCAACGTCACTTTGGGGTACAGTCTGTACGACAACTGTGTTAAACTGGGAATTGGATTTCGTGCAGCGCTGGCATTAATAAGCGGACAAGAGGAGGAGATTGTGATGGAGGGTAACTGTTCAGGAAGCCCTCCGGTGTTGGCAATTGTGGGGGATTCATCCTCCACCCGCTGTATTGCTATCTCCACCGTGTTAGGTTTGTACCGAGTGCCAATGGTGAGTGCTCAGTTTTACCGACTAATCGGTCCAACCGATCCAAAAAAGAGTAGTTGCTTTTTTTTTTTTTTAAACAAAAAACAAAAACATATGTGTAAAATGTGTTTTTAACAGGTGAGTTATTTTGCCACATGTTCCTGTCTAAGTGACCGTCAGAATTTTCCGTCCTTCTTCAGAACGATACCAAGCGATGCTTTCCAGGTAAAAATCCATGCAGCAAATATTGCAGAAAAAAATAATAATAAAAAAATTATCCCTCTTTTAGAGCAGAGAAAAACAGACTGATTCCTGTGAAACATTCTTTATTTTGTAATCGATGTTTTATTGGTTTTTAACAAGGTTACAGGCATATTAAGCTTCTCTTTGTACTGCTACACTGAAATCCTCAAGAAAGGAAAAAGAAACATAACATCAAGTAGCAATTGTGGCGTACAATGATCTGATTAGCTATTGACTCATCCACAGAGTTATGTTAGAACAGACTTTATTCCGCTGTATCTTAAAGGTTAGCAATTCTTTGCAGGCTTTGTATCAAGTGCAAACCTGTGGTATGTAATTGTTTTCTTAGCAGAAGTGATTCCAGCAACATTTTAAGTCACATTTGTTTAAGAGGGATGTCAAAAGTATCATTAAGGAAGTTAAAAAAAAATTAAAAAAACAGGAGTAGAAATGTAAGAAATCTGACATGGGACCAGATGTTAGCCATAATTAGGCAATTCTAAAACATTATGTAGAAATCTCCTAGTGGCAATCAGACGAGTCCTGTAATTTCATCCGAATTTCAACATTCTCATGAGATTTTCTCCAAAATGTTCCCTTTTATTCCCTCACTCCATGCCTGCTCAGGTGAACGCTATGATTCAGATCCTAAAGCACTTCGGCTGGACCTGGGTGGGATTGCTGATCAGTGCCGACGACTACGGGTTCCACGCTGCCAAATCATTTCAGTCTGATCTGAGTCTGTCTGGCGAAGGCTGCCTGGCCTACATGGAGGTGTTGCCGTGGGGCAACGAGCCGCCGGAGCTGAGGAGGATCGTGGACGTGATGAAGGCGTCCACAGCTCGGGTGGTCGTTGTGTTTGCACATGAGAGCCATGTGATCAATCTCATGGAGGAGGTAACGGGCTTGACCGTTTGTCTTTTCTCACGTTGGCCTCCACTCGGGGTGGACTCAGAGAGGGTCAAAGGTTAAAGAAGCGAGAAAGCTAATTCTGTTCTAAAATGGAGACATTGCGTCACTGTAATCTAAATCTAAATCCCTGAAAGAATATCTTCAAACCTAAAAATATATACTGTTTGCATTAATAGTGACATCCAAACATATGGCCTCAAGCACAAGACAGTACATTTTTGGCTATCATGTTACAGGCTCATCTGTCATCATTATCACGTTATGTTGCAATTTATGTTTTTATCAGCTTTTTTTTATACATTTTTTTTAACAGTGGATAAAAATGAACTGCTTAAACACAGTTTATTAAACACATGTTTTGATGTGTTGTAGAGTTCTCCTTCATTTGGTCAAATCTTGATCTTTCACTCTGCTTACTAATGCTCCTGAGCAACAGCCAAAGGTTACAATTTTGTTCCAAGATGAAGGACGTCATGTGAAGAAGTTAGACTAAACAGAGAGGAGACGTTGTTTTCCTGCTCTCACTATCAGAACGAATATGACATTTCACTTAAAACGCACAAGTAAACACGGCAAAAACATGCTAAACTTATCTGGTTGTGCTATTAAATTATCCATTGAAAATTATACACATTATTTTAATTTCTATACAATATGTAGAGTTAGAATTTGACATTGCATTTTGTCCCTAAACAGGTTGTGAGGCAGAACTTGACAGGCCTCCAGTGGCTGGCCAGTGAGGCCTGGTCCACAGCTGCCGTGCTCCAGACCCCTGACCTCATGCCGTACCTCGGGGGCACACTGGGCATCGCTATCCGTCGAGGAGAGATACCAGGCCTCAAGGACTTCCTGTTAGAAATCAATCCTAATATAAAACACAACAGCAGCTCTGGAAATAGCATGGTGAGATTTAACCGTGTTATCAAATGCTTACACAAGTAGGGCTGGACGACGTGGCTGAAAAGTGTATCACGATATAGGTGTTTCATATCAGTCAATATTGATGTTTAGTCAATATCGTAATGTGACGCTACATTTTTTGTTTTGTCCACAGTTTTCACTCTATGTCAAGGTTTTGAAACCTTAAGCTGCTCCTGCCAACAACCTGTTACTCAACAGGTTGTTGGCAGGTAACAAGCCAAAACTCCCTCACCAAACAGTGAGGGAGTTACTTGAATCCACCAACCTTTCCTGGGCCTACATCCCCCAGAATGCTTTGCTGTTCTAGCTCAGAGTTCTGAAAATTCTATCGGATGTATAACCTATTGATCTCGATGATGTGTCTATCACAGTATATATTGTTATTGATTTATTGTGCAGCCCTATTCATATCGTAAAGTTTTGATGTATTTCAGGTAAACCAGTTCTGGGAGTTCACGTTTCAGTGCAGATTTGCACCGCCGCCTGCAGGCTGGGTTGAAAACGGAGGAAAAATTTGCTCTGGGGAAGAAGATTTAAGGACGGTAGAGACTGAGTTCTTAGACATTTTTAACCTCCGGCCTGAATACAACGTGTACAAAGCCGTGTACGCTCTGGCACACGCCCTCCACGATTTGCTGCGATGCGAACCAGGAAGTGGAAGCTGCGCCACTCTGGAAACACTGGAACCGTGGCAGGTAAAAGATGGTCGACTGTTCCATGACTACTTCACAGGTTCTCATTGCAGAGAAAAATTAAACTGATTGGCAGCTAAGTTTGTAAAATAAAAGCCCAGATACTCCAATTTTTTTAAACTCTCTGACTGTTAGAGGAATTTGAGATTTATTGAACACATTTGTGTTGCAAACATATTAAAAATAAAAATAAATCTTGTCTCTGACTTGCTATTTATTAGCTTATGTACTACCTTGAAAGGGTCAATTTCACCACATCATTTGGTGACCAAGTGTCATTTGATGAGAACGGCGACGTCCTACCAATATATGACGTCATGAACTGGCTCTGGCTCCCCGACGGACGAGCAAACGTCCAAAATGTCGGCGAGGTTAAAATGTCAGCTTTCGGTGGTGAACAACTCACACTTGATGGAGACAAAATCTTCTGGAACTTTGAATCGAAAAAGGTGACTCCTTTCTTCCCCCCCACATTTACAGTTTCCGTGGGTGTAGGTTAAAATGTGTTATGTAAGGATCAGTGACGTGCGGTGCGGTGAGGTTCGTAGCTGGTGAGGCACTGACTTAATCATAATCATATGTACAAATATAGACCCCCTGCATGTTATTGTTTACATAAGGAATTTTTGCGCATGCGGACAACGCTGGAGGGCATAAAGATTATTATTTAACATGTCACGTAGCTATAGCCGCGCTGCCGCCGTAGAATAATTCCGTTTACTCAGTCAAACTTGGACATTTAGATGTTATTAATTTCGTGCTGTGATCCACAGCAAAGAGAAAAACCGTTAAAGTACAACTTAAAACCGCTTCTGTCTCGCTCTCTGCATCTGCGCAACTACGTGCATACTGGTTGCCATAGCAATTGACAACGAAATTAAGAAAAACCAAAACAGTAAAATATTTTTCACACACAAAGCCGAACATTCAGTCTGTTGCAGTAGTATGATTTTAGGCTTAATGTTTATTTTGTGATTATTAATAAGCGATTGCTGTGGTAAGAGGAGAAAACTATAAATATATCGCTACACTTGACTCTGCTGTATGGCTAGCTCCAAGGCTAGCTCGCTGTTACTGTCTCTTACTCTGCAGTCACAATGTCGGGGATCATGAGCGCCCCCTGCCATCAGGCAAGAAAACTGCCTGCCTCACCTCGAATCTGTTGTCTGCCGTTTATGATCGCTACTCAGCACACGAAACACAGTTGGTGACAAGAAACACCTTACGTTATATACATAAGCTAAATTATGGAAAATCAGTTCATACTGCCTCCCCTGACCGCACGTAATCGGTACGGATTTTTATTTTTTTAAATTTAATTATTTTTATTTTTTTTGTCATTTTTAGCCACCGCGGTCGGTGTGCAGCGAGAACTGTCCTCCAGGAACCCGCATGGTGAGAAAGAAGGGGGAACCTGAGTGTTGTTTTGACTGCATCCCTTGCTCTGAGGGGAAGGTCAATAACAAAACCAGTGAGTATCTATATTTGATCTACTTTGATAGCATTGTTTCAAAACAAATTACAGTAAATACAGGTGTGAAATTAAATGAGCACACTCCACAATAGCAACATTTGGACATGTGGATGATTTCTATCAATTTAAATTGATCTATTTGGGAAGTTTCAAAATACCCACAAAAAAAATCCATTAGACATTACCATGCAAACAGTTGTTGATTAAGAACTGAATATTTAATGAGGAGGCCTCTTTTTTCTTCTTCATCTGGCTGCACCTATGACACATAATTATCCTTTCTGTCAGATTCCCTGGAGTGCTTCAGCTGTCCAGAGGACTTCTGGTCCAGTCCACAGCGAGATCACTGCGTTCTTAAGCAAACAGAGTTCCTCTCCTATCAGGAACCTTTAGGGATCTGCTTGACAGCAGCCTCACTGCTGGGCACATTCATCTGCGCTGTTGTTCTGGGGATCTTCATCTATCACCGCAGTACACCGATAGTACGAGCCAACAACTCAGAACTCAGTTTCCAACTACTGTTGTCACTTCAGCTGTGCTTCCTGTGTTCGCTGCTGTTCATCGGACAACCCAGACTGTGGACATGTCAACTGAGACACGCTGTATTTGGGATCAGCTTTGTGCTCTGTGTGTCCTGCATCCTGGTTAAAACCATGGTGGTTCTGGCTGTGTTCAAAGCCTCCAAGCCAGGAGGGGGAGCCAGTCTCAAGTGGTTCGGTGCTTCACAGCAGAGAGGAACTGTTCTGGTTCTCGCCTCCTTTCAGGCAGCAATCTGCACTGCCTGGCTTGTCACCAACTCACCCACTCCACATAAAAACACTCAGTACCACAGTGACAAGATAGTTTATGAGTGTGTCGTTGGCTCAACTGTTGGGTTTTCAGTGTTACTTGGATACATTGGCTTACTGGCCATCCTCAGCTTTCTGATTGCATTTCTGGCCAGGAATCTGCCCGACAACTTCAACGAGGCCAAACTCATCACTTTCAGCATGCTGATCTTCTGCGCTGTGTGGGTGGCCTTTGTTCCTGCTTATGTCAGCTCACCGGGCAAATATGCAGATGCAGTGGAGGTGTTTGCCATCCTGGCCTCCAGTTTTGGCCTCTTGATGGCGCTGTTTGGACCCAAATGTTACATAATTCTGCTGAGACCAGAAAGAAATACGAAGAAAGCTCTCATGGGGCGAAGCACAATAGGAACTTTCGAAAAGTAAAATATGTTGCGGGAAGTGAACTGCTTAGAAGAAGTTTAATTCATAACTGCAACGTGAAAATGCTATAATATTAAATAAACTTGACTTTAATACAAAGCTTTTCAGATAACTTACTTTCTGAATATTCCACAAGCAAAACAATTGTGTAATTTATGTAATGTGAGTGGATTAAAAGCTTTTGAGCTTCTTTGTTCAAATGTGTAACTTGGATCAACTCAGTTTATTTCTACAGTGATTTCAACCACTGGTGGCATTTAGCTACAAGAAAACCCATCTGATTTAATGTTTAAATTGCTTTATTATTTCTGCTTTATCAGAAAAAAAGTGACTCAGGGTCAGAAGATCTTACAGGGACAAACCAAGGAAAGAGAAGCCATTGTTAAACAAATATTGTAGATGGTCTAACATAAAGATAAGTCTAAAGATAAATCAGCTAAATATGGGGTTGCTGTTCTTTAATTTCTGGCATTATTCATGTCTTAATGTGGAAGAACTGGAGAAAGAAAATGTTTCTGCTACCTCGTTAATCAAAAGTCTAATCATTTTGAGGTGATTATTACTTTTCTTAACCATTGGCAAAATATTCTCTCTCAGTAGTTATTATTAGTAATTAGCGATGATAGGTGTCACAGTATCTCCCTACCAGTAATTGTTGCAGTCAGGTCAGCTTTTATTTTCACGCAGCTGAGAATTATTTTTCACAGATTCATGCTTTTAACAAAATAAGACTTTACGTCTTTTTAGCTTTTCTTGCGTATCATCACAACATAGAATTTACTGGTTCAACCCTTTGGGACAACCACTACAGGCCGTATATAAAATATGTTTTGATGCTTATTTTTAAAAACAAAATGTCTTGGGCTCCTTATTATATTTTTCATACAGCCACTTCCTGTCAGTGATGAACCCATGAGCCTTTTTACAATCCTCATTCTGGCTTTTACTATCTGTGCCGCGTAGTTCTGCAGCTGACACCTAAAAATTACTTAATCTGTTTGAATTTTTTTAAATCTTTTAACTAATTATCAAAAATAATTATTCAACATTTTTTCAATATGGTTTTGAGTTGTAGAATTATAGAGATTGGGCGACAAAGACAACATGGAAGATCTCTTTTTTCTCCCTATTCATACCAAAAATAAGTCCATGAATGGGTTTTAAATTGTCTGCAACTTTGTAAATAGTTTATTTTATGTCTGTATTATTAAAAAAAACCCCAAAAAAACAAAAAAACATTCAAAGTAGATGCATCATAAAAAGAAGCAAAGACATCACTCATTGCTCTACTGATGCTCAAATGATCGTGATCAAGTTAGTCAGTATTTAGCAATTAAAGGGCCAGGAAAGCATAGCAGCATAACAGGCCCCGCCCACTCTCCATCCTCTGCCCTGCTGGGCAGCGTAGTCAATAAAAACAGCTGAGAAAGCAGCGAAACATCACAACCAGGCTCAATCTAATGACTGCCATGCCAAAACTAAAGCGCCCAGGTCTATTCTTTCTTCTGCTGCTGCACTCTGGTGCTTTTTCTTCCGCGCCCTCCTCTTTGTTTCCCTCCTCCTGTCTGTTACAGGGACAGTTTCATCTAAATGGCATGCACAAGGCTGGGGATTTGATTCTCGGTGGGCTGTTTCAGGTCCACTTCTTCTCCGTGTTTCCTGACCAGTCGTTTACCGCCGAACCACAACAGCTGACATGCCACAGGTAAGTGTGTCAGGAGCACAAAAGACTGGGAAACCAGGAAAGATGCTGAAAGATTGTGCTGGGCATGAGAATCTGGTGCAATCGTGTGAGAAATATTTGGCATATTTATATGATTTAACTCTTATGTTGTTGTTTTCTTCTTCTAAGAAAAGACTAATTACCTGAACATGACTTGAAAGATGAATCTTCCTCATTCATTTACTAACTTACCGCTCTGTGTCTAACATTTGTTCTCTTTCTGTTAGTTTTGATCTGTTAGGGTTTAGACAGGCTCAGACCATGGCCTTTGCCATTGATGAGATCAACAAAAACTCTCAGCTTTTACCCGACGTCACTTTGGGCTACAGTTTGTACGACAACTGTCTCACTCTCGGAGTTGGATTTCGTGCAGCACTGGCATTAGTCGGCGGTCAAGAGGAGCATATTGTGTTGAATGAGACCTGTGAAGGAGCCCCTCCAGTTGTGGGGCTTGTGGGAGATTCTTCCTCTACACGCACTATTGCTATCTCCACTGTCTTGGGTTTGTACAGAGTGCCGATGGTGAGTGTCCAGCTTTACCGTCTAATAACAGATTTGTTTGTGTGTAAAGTGTGACGACCTGGAACAGCTTTGAAAAGATATGAGAATGTGCAATGTGTATTTTTAACAGGTGAGTTATTTTGCCACATGTGCCTGTCTAAGTGATCGGCAGAGGTTTCCATCATTCTTTAGGACAATCCCGAGTGATGCCTTCCAGGTAAAAAAAAAACAACAACTTTGGAATGAAAGAAAATATGAAAAAAATTAACATTTGCTTTGTTTGACCAATCAAATTGTTTATTACAACCAAAACAGCACAGAATGCAAGTAAAATTGAATTCAAAATGAGTCACACTGTTGGCAGATTTAAATTTAAAGCAATCTTTTAATTTGACCAATGTTTTTCTTCTGAGTAGAAATGATGTTTATTGTTTTGGGAGGTAAAGATGAGGTTGATGGTAAGGAGGCCTTACAACCTCAAAAAGATTATGCTCTCTGCAGGACATGAATGAAATAGATGGAAAAATAAACTTATCAGCACTCATAAGAAAATTTTGATTTTTCAACTCAACAAGAAGGGTATAAATTGAAATCTTGCCATTTAAACAATATATATATATATATATATGTTTTTTTTTTGTGATATCCTTGGTGTAAATCTGTGTTATTTCCCATCGGAATCAAACTTTTTATATAAATGTGATAAAAAAACAAGGGAATGAGTAATTTTGATGCTAACTGCATACTACTGAACGATTACTTTTAAAACCTGTTGAGTCAGTTTTCCCTGTGTGTTTCCAGGTGCGCGCCGTGCTTCAGATACTCAAACACTTTGGCTGGACGTGGGCGGGTTTGCTGATAAGTGATGATGATTACGGGCTGGACGCCGCCCGCTCCTTCAACTCTGACCTGGGTGTGTCTGCAGGAGGCTGTCTGGCCTACGTAGAGATTCTGCCCTGGGAAAAAGATGTGGATGAATTCAAGAGGATCGTGGATGTGATGAGGAAATCCACGGCCCGCGTTGTTGTTGTGTTTGCGCATGAGGGTATGATCATTAATCTCATGGAGGAGGTTGGTCTTAAAAATGGTTTGCTTCTCTTTACGATGAACAATGAATACATTTTTAAAGCCACCAATTTAGCAAAACAAAACAGAAAACATTCAAGCAATTGATAGAAGACAAAGCACATTTTTGCCAGAGTGAGATTTGCAAGATGATATTCAGTGTTATCAAGCTTGTCTCAGTTTAAGATATTGTTTCACTCGGGAGTTATTTCCTAGATGAAGAAAAATATTTTGAAATCAGTTCACTTTTTATTTAGTCTTTAACAGACCTTATAATTCCTGCTGTGATTGATTTTAAAATCCCTCCACTGTTCAGAGTTTGACTTTGTTTCAGTTTAATTGATCTAGTTTGTGTGAATTAGCTGAGATCATGTTTTGTCCCTCAACAGGTTGTGAGGCAGAACTTGACAGGCCTCCAGTGGCTGGCCAGTGAGGCCTGGTCCACAGCTGCTGTGCTCCAGACCCCTGACCTCATGCCGTACCTCGGGGGCACACTGGGCATCGCTATCCGTCGAGGAGAGATACCAGGCCTCAAGGACTTCCTGCTCCAAACACGTGCTGATCTACAACACAACAACACCTTTGGAAACAGCATGGTGACCTTTTCTGTCATTAAGTGTAGCCATGATGATTTGAAAAAATCCTTCTTAAAAAATGTCACTTTTATGTTTTCCAGGCAAACCAGTTTTGGGAATTCACATTTCAATGTAAATTTGCACCGGCTCCATCAGGCTGGGTTGAGAATGGGGGAAGGATTTGCTCTGGAGACGAGGATTTGAAGGCCGTGGAGACTGAGTTCTTAGATGTTTCTGATCTCAGGTCTGAGTACAACGTCTACAAAGCCGTGTACGCTCTGGCATACGCCCTTGATGAGCTGCTGAGGTGTGAACCAGGAAAAGGGCCTTTCAGTGAGGAAAGCTGTGCAACTTTGCAAACACTTCATCCATGGCAGGTACAGTACATGTTGACAATGAAATATAAATAGTCTTTAAATGTAGTCATAACCCTTGATTTTCTTGTATTTATTTATGACCATTTTGTGGTGTCAGGGGTGCAAATACATATTTTTGAGGTGGATGCGAACATCTCATCCACACCTCCAACCCCCTCCCAGGACATAAACCTGTAGAAGTGAGCCTGTCTAGAACCTCCTATGAGCTGCAGGTCTGAGGCTTTTTGTTAGCATGTTTTCTATCATTCTTATAGCTTGATAGGAAGCCTTATCCAAACTGGCAACCCACATTAATAAAATGGTGAAATAATATTGACCACAAAACACTATTTATAAAAGATTTTTAAAAATTTCTACGCAATCCTAACAAACGTTTTTAATGTTCTCTTTACAATATTTATTTACTATTAATCTATTTGTATAATTTGTTCTTTTAAATGGCCATCTATATTATTTTTTGGTCTCAGGAAACGACTGAGTTCTTTAGGTTCTGACGGGTCTGCGTTTCATCTCCTGATCCATTCTGTCTGATATAATCAAACCCACTGGGTGTCACTGAATGTCACCGAAACGTTTTATTTTAATGCCCCTATTAAACTTCACTGTGATTGTTTAGCCCGTGTCTTCCCACTACCATCTGTATTTTTGTCAGAGGTTTTATTTCTAAGGACGGTGTAGTATCGGGTGGACATTTTAAAAAGACACTGGTTGATAGCAGCTCACTGCGGCTGCGTAGTGTCCGTCTCTAGGTAACCATGACAACAGCGTCAGTTCGTGGGGTCCTGTTTAGGTCCCGCAACGGCAATTTATGACCCTAATATTTCCCGTGTTTTGTTTTGGTCATTATTATTACACTTATTGTTGAGAGGTGTGTGATCGGTGTGTCTATCAGACATTTATAGCAATACGGAATAAATCGCGTCCCGTATTGGTAACAACCACCTGTTATTTTAGGCTATCTTAAGCTAACCTGAATATTTACAACTCTCTTGTTGATACACTGACATTACTTACCTTCTGTCTTTCAACCACTTTGAGAAGCTTTTCTTCGTCTCTCCAACATATTTATCCTTCCCCCTCTTCCGTTTTCTGTTTTGTGCCCCGGAGATTTTTCTGCGCCTCATTTTTAGCTCCATGTTGTCGAGGCATTACTACAAATTTAAAAGAAAAAAAAAAAACGCGCCTCAGCGTGTTCTCTAAGGGACGCTGCCCAAGCTACCTGTATGGGAGGGAAGAGCGGCTGGCAGGAAGGGAGGGGCGCCTAATCAGTGCTGTTCTTCTGTTATTGATCATTTCATACACAAACAGCTGTTAAATACATAAAATGCTGACTTGAAAAAAAATTCCTACATTGTGTTTGCGCCCCCTCTAGTGCAGCGCCCCTATGCGTTGCAAACGCTGCATAGCCACCTTTTGCGCCACTGTGTGGTGTTACAGCCCTAAAATTGTTTGAATTTCTTTCCAATTTGATGTGATAAAGCAATGCGAAGCAGAAGTAAAGACAAAAACGATTTTAAAATTTTGTGAAAATATTTTTAACATTTGTTTCTCTTCAATTAAAAATTAGCAGATACTTCTTACGACAATCACGTTTTACAGTGTAGGTAAAAGAGCAATATGATGTCATGTAACATAACAACAAACTCTGCTGTACCATTTTCTCATTTGTCTTCCGTTAGCTTGTGTATTATCTAGAGAGGGTGAATTTCACCACATCATTTGGTGACCAAGTGTCATTTGATGAGAACGGCGACGCCTTACCGATATATGACGTCATGAACTGGCTCCGGCTCCCCGACGGACAAACGAAAGTTCAAAATGTCGGGGACGTAAAAGTGTCGCCTTTTAATGGTGAACAACTCACACTTTATGAAGACAAAATCTTCTGGAACTTTCAATCAAAAAAGGTGACTCCTTTCTTTTTTTTCCTTTTGTAACTTGTGAAGTGACTTTAGAGAGAATCATGAATTTATGTTTCTCCTGTAGCCGCCGCGTTCGGTGTGCAGCGAGAACTGTCCTCCAGGAACCCGCGTGGTGAGAAAGAAGGGGGAACCTGAGTGCTGTTTTGACTGCATCCCTTGCTCTGAGGGAATGATCAGTAATTACACTAGTGAGTTTACTAGTTTTTATCATGATTTTCACAATGCAGTCTTACAAATACACGGTTGGACTTTCTGCCTGTCTTTCTGTCAGATTCCCTGGAGTGCTTCAGCTGTCCAGAGGACTTCTGGTCCAGTCCACAGCGAGATCACTGCGTTCTTAAGCAAACAGAGTTCCTCTCCTATCAGGAACCTTTAGGGATCTGCTTGACAGCAGCCTCACTGCTGGGCACATTCATCTGCGCTGTCGTTCTGGGGATCTTCATCTATCACCGCAGTACACCGATAGTACGAGCCAACAACTCAGAACTTAGTTTCAACCTGTTGTTTTCCCTCAAGCTGTGCTTCCTGTGTTCGCTGCTGTTCATCGGACGACCCAGACTGTGGACATGTCAACTGAGACACGCTGTATTTGGGATCAGCTTTGTGCTCTGTGTGTCCTGCATCCTGGTTAAAACCATGGTGGTTCTGGCTGTGTTCAAAGCCTCCAAGCCAGGAGGGGGAGCCAGTCTCAAGTGGTTCGGTGCTTCACAGCAGAGAGGAACTGTTCTGGTTCTCACCTCTGTTCAGGCAGCAATCTGCACTGCCTGGCTTGTCTCTTCTTCTCCTTCTCCACATAAAAACACCAAATACCACAACGATAAGATAGTTTATGAGTGTATTGTTGGCTCCGCTATTGGTTTTTCCGTGTTACTGGGATACATTGGCTTACTGGCCATCCTCAGCTTTGTGTTGGCGTTTATGGCCAGGAATCTGCCCGACAACTTCAACGAGGCCAAACTCATCACTTTCAGCATGCTGATCTTCTGCGCTGTGTGGGTGGCCTTTGTTCCTGCTTATGTCAGCTCACCGGGCAAATATGCAGATGCAGTGGAGGTGTTTGCCATCCTGGCCTCCAGTTTTGGCCTCTTGATGGCGCTGTTTGGACCCAAATGTTACATAATTCTGCTGAGACCAGAAAGAAATACGAAGAAAGCTCTCATGGGGCGAAGCACAATAGGAACCACTTAAAAGTAAACAAGTGCTGGGTGATTGAAGTGCATAGAAACTACACAAAAATTTCAGATTTGGAGTCAGATCTGAATCAAAATGTTTACTTCCAGTGTACAGGCATAAATCCAAATTTGTTCGACTGTCTAAACTAGGCAAATATGAATATCTTACAAAATACATTGTAGATTCTGTAAAGTTAATGATAGACTGATATGATTGCTGAAACTGAATAATTCAATCTTGGTATAACATTTCTACATCATTGATAGAAAAAGTAAAGCATTAAGTGCAGCAGTAACTCATTCTAGCAACAAACACAACTAAGCACATAAACTCTGAGCCAGTAGTATGTATCGCTTTCGGTTCTCTCTTGTGTAACTACTTATTTATAGTTTTTTATTTGTTTATGGCTGCATTGTTATGGAAATGCAGTTTATTTTAATCCATCCATCCATTTTCTGTTCACCCTTCGTCCCTAATGGGGTCAGGAGGGTTGCTGGTGTCTATCCCCAGGTAACGTTCCGGGTGAGAGGCGGGTCACCCTGGACAGGTGACCAGTCTGTCGCAGGGCAACACAAAGACATACAGGACACACAACCATGCGCACACTCACTCACACCTAGGGAGAATTTAGAGAGACCAATTAACCTGACAGTCATGTTTTTGGACTGTGGGAGGAAGCCGGAGAACCCGGAGAGAACCCACCATGCACAGGGAGAACATGCAAACTCCATGCAGAAAGACCCCGGACCGGGAATCGAACCCAGGACTTTCTTGCTGTAAGGCAACAGTGCTATCAGCTGCGCCACTGTGCAGCCCTATTTTAAATCAATTTAATTGCTTATGTAAATAAAACTCTGACCCTTTTAATATCAATTAACATATATGAAACTACAGCGTGATGTTGTGAATTTGAATAGATAATTGAAAGATAAACATGATCTCCCAACTCGAACTTCCTTTAAATCTAATTGAATTGTGGTTGTTGTCGTCAGATCCTGGTAAATTGTGAAAATAAAAAATATATATACATCAAACAAGTTCTGCCCCGAATTGATTGACTGACTGACTGATTGACTGACTGACTGACTGGATGGATGAACCCACCAGTTCTCCAGTTATACAAGTTTGTTTGTGTAGCACATTTCAGCAACAAGGCAGTTCAAGGTGCTTTACATGATAAAGACAAAAACTACAAACTGATGGGACATACAGTCAAGAATTGAAGCATTACTTTTATCGGATACAGATTTGTGGAGTGGTGGCCTGAAATGTGGTTCACCCAGGGAAGCAAACAGGCTACGGCCGCCTCTGCTTGTGAGGTGTTTGTCAAAATTTGACATTTAAAATGTCAAAAACCCTTAAATTTACTCTGACCCAAAATGGCTGACTGGCTGTTGGTCTTTGGATCTTCAGAGGCTTTTTTTTACTGTACTGGAGGATTATTAGCACAACATTTTCATTTGTCTCTTTTGAATTCCACTGAAGTATTTGAAATTTATGCAAGTTTCACATGTCTGTAAAGTTTGACTAATAATACACATTCAAATCACAGCATGCCTTTGTTGTGATTTTGCTGTTTTGGCCTGGTTATGATCAAACTTTGTCATTTAAATTCAACATTTTTCTGAACTTTTAACCAACTTAATGATGGTTAAGTTCAAGGTAAGCCTGAAATGCATATCAGGCCCCGCCCACTCTCCATCCTCTGCCCTGCTGGGCAGCGTAGTCAATAAAAACAGTTGATGAAGCACTGAAACACAACAACCAGGCTCAACGAAATGGATATGACGCAAAACTTAATGTGCTCAAGCTCACTCTTTCTTCTGCTGCTGCACTCTGGTGCTTTTTCTTCCGCGCCCTCCTCTTTGTTTCCCTCCTCCTGTCTGTTACAGGGACAGTTTCATCTAAATGGCATGCACAAGGCTGGGGATTTGATTCTCGGTGGGCTGTTTCAGGTCCACTTCTTCTCCGTGTTTCCTGACCAGTCGTTTACCGCCGAACCACAACAGCTGACATGCCACAGGTAAGTGTGTCAGGAGCACAAAAGACTGGGAAACCAGAGCAACAGAAAGACATTTGAGAATCAGGTGTAACCATCTGAGAAATGTTTTGTCTATATTATTCAACTAACTTTTTCGTTGTTTTTTTCTCCTTTGGCTGAGTTGTACATTTAAAAACTTAACTGTTATATTTTTCAGCATCAAACCTTGGTTTCTTTGCGCTAGTTTTGATTTTTTAGGATTTCGAAAGGCTCAGACCATGGCCTTTGCCATTGATGAGATCAACAGAGACCATCAGCTTTTACCCAACATCACTTTGGGCTACAGTCTCTACGACAGCTGTCTCACTCTCGGAGTTGGATTTCGTGCAGCACTGGCATTAGTCGGCGGTCAAGAGGAGCATATTGTGTTGAATGAGACCTGTGAAGGAGCCCCTCCAGTTGTGGGGCTTGTGGGAGATTCTTCCTCTACACGCACTATTGCTATCTCCACTGTCTTGGGTTTGTACAGAGTGCCGATGGTAAGTGTCCAGCTTTACCGTCTAATAACAGATTTGTTTGTGTGTAAAGTGTGACGAACTGGAACAGCTTTGAAAAGATATGAGAATGTGCAATGTGTATTTTTAACAGGTGAGTTATTTTGCCACATGTGCCTGTCTAAGTGATCGGCAGAGGTTTCCATCATTCTTTAGGACAATCCCGAGTGATGCCTTCCAGGTAAAAAAAAAAAAGTTTAGAATGAAAGAAAATATTGTGAAAAAGTGATAAATTTCTTTCCTTTAACTAAAAATAGTAGAAATTGCATCTGACTGTGGAAAGGTGTGTTTGTGTCTTTATCGTTCTTATGAACAGTGTCATGAGATTTTCTGTTTGCTTCTCTGGAAGTAGTATGTTTTTTTTAGAAAAACGTCCAGTTTGACAGACTGTCTTAAACTTTTTTTTTTTTTTTTTTACTTATTCTTTTCTTTGGTCCAACAATATAAAGACATGTTCTTATTCTGAATGTCAGAGCTCAAAGCAACATCCTCAACATTCTCAATCTTGCTCAGAATTTTTTTAAAACTTCACTGGGTGCTTTCACATAAATGGATAGTTAAAGTTTTTTCACAATCGTTTGACAAAATTTTGCACACAAGCAGTCTTCTAGTTTGACCAGCGTTTTTCTTCTGAGTAGAAGTGATGTTAATGTTTTGAAGAGTCCAGCAGAGAATCTGTGGAGGGAGGTAAGGATGAGGTGGACAGAACGGAGGCCTTCCAACCTCAAAAACATAAACCTCTCTGCAGAACATGAATGATCACATTTAAAGAAAATCTTATGAGCACATATATGACAAATTTGATTGCTGTAATGACAAAAAAACACACAGTGTCCACTCATTAACGAGAGTGGCATAAATAATTTTCCACATTGCATGTGTCGAGACTGTTTTTAAAAAGCAGTCGTTTTTCTTGGCATCTTCAGGAGAAATCTGTGTCAATTTCAATCAAAACCTCCTGATCTAAACAAAAATAAAATAAAGCATGAGAGGAAATTTGATGCTAACTGCATCCTGAACATGATTCATTATAAAACCTGCTGAGTCAGTTTTCCCTGTGTGTTTCCAGGTGCGCGCTGTGCTTCAGATACTGAAGCACTTTGGCTGGACGTGGGCGGGTTTGCTGATAAGTGATGATGATTACGGGCTGGACGCCGCCCGCTCCTTCAACTCTGACCTGGGTGTGTCTGCAGGAGGCTGTCTGGCCTACGTAGAGATTCTGCCCTGGGAAAAAGATGTGGATGAATTCAAGAGGATCGTGGATGTGATGAGGAAATCCACGGCCCGCGTTGTTGTTGTGTTTGCGCATGAGGGTATGATCATTAATCTCATGGAGGAGGTTGGTCCAAACATTTATCTGTCCTTCCTAAATGTATAAAGTGTCAGAATCAACCATGGGAGCAACAACATGAGACAAAAAAACAAAACAAAACAAAACACCATTACTCATCACGTCAGTATGGAAAAAATATTGTTCTTTCTAAAGACTCTGAAGACAAAGTGTCAAACTCAGAGCTCAGAGGACAAATCTGGAAGTATTACTATGGGCCTCTAGTCACATAAATACAACTTCAGGATAAAAGTTGTGTGCTCACGGATTATCTTACCAGTCAAATCTAATCAGTATTTCTTTTTCCTGTATCAAACTACTGTAATCTGAGAATATAAAAATATAATCTAAGTATTTATTGACTGCTAAGAAAGTTATTATTTTTACAGTTTGTTAAAAGGTAGTTTTAGCAATACATTCTGCCACAACCAGGCATTTTGAGAACATTCGTGTAAGAGAGAGTTTGATTCCACTGCAATAATATAAAAATGAATAATGAAAGGGGAATTGTTTTGACTCTGTGAAATTGTGATTTTAAGAAATCACAAAATTAAGATTTTTATTAGAGTTTATAGATGCAATATATATATATAATGGTCTTATAATTCCTGCTGTGATTGCTTTTAAAGTCCCTCCACTGTTCAGAGTTTGACTTTGTTTCAGTTTAATTGATCTAGTTTGTGTGAATTAGCTGAGATCATGTTTTGTCCCTCAACAGGTTGTGAGGCAAAACTTGACAGGCCTCCAGTGGCTGGCCAGTGAGGCCTGGTCCACAGCTGCCGTGCTCCAGACCCCTGACCTCATGCCGTACCTCGGGGGCACACTGGGCATCGCTATCCGTCGAGGAGAGATACCAGGCCTCAGGGACTTCCTGCTCCAAACACGTGCTGATCTACAACACAACAACACCTATGGAAATAGCATGGTGACCTTTTCAGTCATTAAGTGTAGTAATGATGATTTAAAAAATCCTTCTTAAAAAATTTCACTTTTATGTTTTCCAGGCAAACCAGTTTTGGGAATTCACATTTCAATGTAAATTTTCACCGGCTCCATCAGGCTGGGTTGAGAATGGGGGAAGGATTTGCTCTGGAGACGAGGATTTGAAGGCCGTGGAGACTGAGTTCTTAGATGTTTCTGATCTCAGGCCCGAGTACAATGTCTACAAAGCCGTGTACGCTCTGGCATACGCCCTTGATGAGCTGCTGAGGTGTGAACCAGGAAAAGGGCCTTTCAGTGATGAAAGCTGTGCAACTTTGCAAACACTTCATCCATGGCAGGTACAGTACATGTTACATGTTTTTGACAATGAAATATAGTAATAAATAAATATAATGTGATTACTCAGTAGCCTAAGAAAAGAAGGCCTGAGTTCCCTCTCTGCAGTTCTATCCTGGGTCTCCTCCCACCTCATCTGGCTCCTCTTGATGTGGAGGAGCAGTGGCTCATCTCTGTGCCCCAGTCAGATGACCAAGTTTCTCACTCTATCTCTAAGGGAGAGCAGCTACTTGTATCCACAAACTCTTTCTATAGGTCCCTACCTAGAGCTTGTGGCCACTGATGAGGGTGGACAGACCAGCAACAAGACCCACCACCACTTGGGGCCGCGATTCTTTCTCAACCTATAAAATCCCATCCATCCATCCATTTTCTGTACACCCTTGTCCCTAGTGGGGCTTCATCATGTCTTCATCAAGACATCTGCTAATTCGTACTACCAAACTCCCCCCACAAGGTATCTGGGCTCTCTCTTAGCGATAGGTTGATAAGCTAAATCATCTGGGGGGGCTCAGTGTAGAACCTTTGTTTCTCTACATCGAGAGGAACCAGTTGAGGTGTTTCAGACTCACCTAGGACTGCAGGTCACAAGTATAAAGTCCCTGACACCTTACTTTATAAGCTTATTGGTGCATTCAAATGCATCTACCATGATTAAGCAGCTGCCCATTGAGGGCTAGGTGGTAGTCAATGAAAGGAGTCTGTCTACCAACATCAAAAATGTCTAATATTGTTTAAAGAATGATTTTATGCTCTTTTACAGTATGGTCATAGTATTACATATCAACTTTAGCAGTGAACTGGATAATTTCACCTGTCCTTTTCTCATTTGTCTTTCGTTAGCTTGTGTATTATCTAGAGAGGGTGAATTTCACCACATCATTTGGTGACCAAGTGTCATTTGATGAGAACGGCGACGCCTTACCGATATATGACGTCATGAACTGGCTCCGGCTCCCCGACGGACAAACGAAAGTTCAAAATGTCGGGGACGTAAAAGTGTCGCCTTTTAATGGTGAACAACTCACACTTTATGAAGACAAAATCTTCTGGAACTTTCAATCAAAAAAGGTGACTCCTTTCTTTTTCTTCCTTTTGTAACTTGTGAAGTGACTTTAGAGAGAAACATGAATTTATGTTTCTCCTGTAGCCGCCGCGTTCGGTGTGCAGCGAGAACTGTCCTCCAGGAACCCGCGTGGTGAGAAAGAAGGGGGAACCTGAGTGCTGTTTTGACTGCATCCCTTGCTCTGAGGGAATGATCAGTAATTACACTAGTGAGTTTACTAGTTTTTATCATGATTTTCACAATGCAGTCTTACAAATACACGGTTGGACTTTCTGCCTGTCTTTCTGTCAGATTCCCTGGAGTGCTTCAGCTGTCCAGAGGACTTCTGGTCCAGTCCACAGCGAGATCACTGCGTTCTTAAGCAAACAGAGTTCCTCTCCTATCAGGAACCTTTAGGGATCTGCTTGACAGCAGCCTCACTGCTGGGCACATTCATCTGCGCTGTCGTTCTGGGGATCTTCATCTATCACCGCAGTACACCGATAGTACGAGCCAACAACTCAGAACTTAGTTTCAACCTGTTGCTTTCCCTCAAGCTGTGCTTCCTGTGTTCGCTGCTGTTCATCGGACGACCCAGACTGTGGACATGTCAACTCAGACACGCTGTATTTGGGATCAGCTTTGTGCTCTGTGTGTCCTGCATCCTGGTTAAAACCATGGTGGTTCTGGCTGTGTTCAAAGCCTCCAAGCCAGGAGGGGGAGCCAGTCTCAAGTGGTTCGGTGCTTCACAGCAGAGAGGAACTGTTCTGGTTCTCACCTCCTTTCAGGCAGCAATCTGCACTGCCTGGCTTGTCTCTTCTTCTCCTTCTCCACATAAAAACACCAAATACCACAACGATAAGATAGTTTATGAGTGTATTGTTGGCTCCGCTATTGGTTTTTCCGTGTTACTGGGATACATTGGCTTACTGGCCATCCTCAGCTTTGTGTTGGCGTTTATGGCCAGGAATCTGCCCGACAACTTCAACGAGGCCAAACTCATCACTTTCAGCATGCTGATCTTCTGCGCTGTGTGGGTGGCCTTTGTTCCTGCTTATGTCAGCTCACCGGGCAAATACGCAGATGCAGTGGAGGTGTTCGCCATCCTGGCCTCCAGTTTTGGCCTCTTGATGGCGCTGTTTGGACCCAAATGTTACATAATTCTGCTGAGACCAGAAAGAAATACGAAGAAAGCTCTCATGGGAAGAGGAATGGAACAATAAAATAATAGCTTGTAAAAGTCTTAAGTACTCCTTCAACGTTCTATCCCATTTTGGTACGGCGCAACAAAACTTTAATTAGATTTTGTTTAACACTTTCTGCAGGAAGGTGGACAACAAATTCTGAAGCTCTTAATTCTGCTCAGCATCTCTTTCTCTGCTGACTAAAAGGTATATGAAGCTGCCACCACCGTGTTTCACAGGGGGACGGTGTGTGCAGGTCAATGTGCAGTGCAAATATTCACATGGTCATCTCATCTCACCTGGACACTGTTCAACGTGTTTGCATGTGACCAGATGCAGACTGAGCTCCGTCTTTCAG
The DNA here is from genome assembly GCF_019740435.1 of Gambusia affinis. Lineage (NCBI taxonomy): Eukaryota > Metazoa > Chordata > Actinopteri > Cyprinodontiformes > Poeciliidae > Gambusia > Gambusia affinis. The sequence goes on from NC_057873.1 coordinate 24,695,678, forward strand.
TAGTGATTTCCTTCTTGCCACTCATTCATGAAGTCAATGACTAATTGTGGAGGACTTGACAATTTGTCCTACCTCCACTGTGGAGAGCTTCGGAGAATTGCGTCATGAACACCCAGTAGCTCACTCCTGACAGATGAGGATTAAAGTCATGGACATATCTTTATGGCCGTTAGGTTACAAAATAGTTCCCTGTGCTTGTTGTCTTACAGAAAACACAGCAAGATGTGACACCAATCAGAAAAGCCGACATAAAAAGACATCACTCATTTGCACTATTTTTTATTTTATATTTGGTGTCAGAGTAAAGGAGGCTGAATACAGATATACAGCACAAATTTTCTTGGTTTTGATTTGATCAAGAATATATATATATTTATTTTGTGAATTTGTGCTATATCATTATATTCCTATACAACAGGCAGAGGTTTGCAGTTGCCACATTAACAAATGTGACGCATTTCAAAGGGTGTAAATGCTTTTTAAGAGGTGGAATCAGTTTACAGATTAAAATGAATATCATGACTAATATGAGAAGATGATGAGTTTATGAAACAACTTGTTCAAACACTCAAAATGTCAGAATCACCGCCATAGGTTTTTATTTTTAATTGATTTATTTATGTTACAAAATGTTACTTTTAAAATATCACTGCAGCTGCTTTGTAGTAAACAATTTGAATATAAATTCGTTTTCTGTGAATAAAGATTCATTTGTTTAATCTCTGTAGTGTTGTAAGTTCTTAGACAAACTGCAGTAAATTACATTTGACAATGAAACAAAAACAAACAACCCAGCACGAATGAGGCGAAGACTTTAAATAGCATAGAACATACATGTATCGTTGCACAGTTATTACAAATCAGACATATTGTATAAACAAAATTTTCAAAACTATGTTGTAAAAGTTAGAATGAATTTTAAGGCCTTCCATTGTCCAATTATTCTGTGTAAAGAGAGAAAGAATCCTAATGGCCTTTTTGAAAGCACTTTTGGTCTCTGGCCAGCAGATGGCAGCAGCGGACTTTAAATTGATCAGAGAGTCGCGGTCAATTTCCTGATCTGGTTGTCAAACCAGCTCTTTACACTACTTAAATGCAAATAATTTGATCATTAGTTTGCAAAGTTTAAATAAAGAAATCAACGTGGCTGTTGGCAAGATCCTCCATGTAGCATCAATATTTAAGAGAACTGTGAATAAGATACTGACAAACGACATGTAGCCACATTTGGAAAAAGTTCTAATTAGCACTCTTTTATAATCCCCTTTAACGCTTAGCAAAAACATTTTAACATAAAAATATGTATCCAAAGGAACACATACCTGAACTGAATGAATCAAAACATATCCTTTAAATAAAATCCTCTTTAGTGGCTTATTTTTACTAAATTATAATTTTCTTACAGGTCATCAAACATTGTGTGCAGCATCTGGCAAAAAAAAACCCTTTGAAATGAAACAATAGAGCATAAACAACTTACAAAACAGAGTGTGACTGAAATGGCTATCTTGCCATCAAATGCTTCTTAGTGTTTTTCTCTGGCCTCAGAAGGATGATGAAACACTTTGGAGCAAAGACGCAGAGCAGCAAACCGTAACTCGAGGCCAGGATGGCAAAAATCTCCACGGCCACCGCGTATTTTCCAGGTGAACTCACGTAAGCGGGGACAAAAGCCACCCAGACGGCACAGAAAATCAGCATGCTGAAGGTGATCAGCTTGGCCTCGTTGAAGTTGTCGGGGAGCTTCCTGGCGAGAAAGGCCAGTAGGAGGCTGGTGCAGCTCAGGAGGCCAATGTAGCCCAGCACCAGAGAGAAACCCACCACAGAGGCCATGGCGCACTCCAGGGTCACCTGCAGACCCGGGACCTTCAAGTCAGGTCGAGGCTGTGGGGGGCTAAGTGACAGCCAAATAATGCAGATGACAACCTAGAAAAAGAAAAGAAAAGGGAAACGTGGTCATGGCAATAACGTTATTCCATTGTAGATTTAGGTAAAATAAAAACAGCCTTTATTATCCCACGAGGGGGAAGTTCAAGTGTAACAGCAGGTAAAGGTACACAGAAAATGCTTAAAGTGTTAAAAAACAATATCAATAATAATAATATTAATAATAATACACTGTATAATCCTTTTGCTCTCAGAAGTAAAAAAACAAATAAGTAAACCACAATAAATCATTTAAAAACTTTCCATACCTTGAAGGTAAAGGTTAAGGGAAATACTAAGGGGAATGTGAAATACTTCTTACTGTATGTAACCAATGTTTTACACAATGTCCATTTTCTTCCTTATGTCTGTCTTATACATGTGGAGAAAGTTTTGAAATGATTTACTGTGGTATCATTTAGTTCTCATCTGTTGCCTCATCAAGGTCTCAACACACAGCTCTTCAATAGGGACGTAAACAGCATCCCGGGTAAAAGCAATATTTCAAAGAAGTACGTTACCTGTACGGATGTGAAGAGGCAGACACTTCCTCTCTGCTGTCCGGGGCCGAACCACTTCATGAGGGCTTCGGCGCCGGGCCGGGCCGAGCGGAACGCTGCCAGGACCACAATTGTCTTCACTTGAAGGCAAGACACGCAAAGGACAAAGCTGACCCCGAAGGCCGCCTGCTGGAACCGGCATGACCACGCCGAGGGCCGGCCGATGAAAACCAGCGAGCACAGAAAGCAGAGCTTCAGCGACAGGAGGAGCAGAAAGCTGAGCTCCGAGTTGTTGGCTCGTACCTGTGAAAACACGGGACCCGACAGCCTTCAAGGGTTTCGTTTCCCAAATGTAAAACACCAAAACGTCGAACGCGGACATCCGTCGGCTTACCATCGGCGTATGGCGGTAGTAAAGGAACACCGTGAGGACAGCTGTTGTCACCGTGACACCGGAAACGGCCACTGCTGTGAGGGTGATGCCCAAAGTTTCATTGAAGGAAAGGAAATCCAGCTGGCGAGGGATGCAGGCGGTACGCTCGGCGTTGGACCAGAACTCAGATGGGCAACGATTGCACTGAGTGGAACCTGGACGCAGAAGAGAAAGAAACAGACGAGAACGCCGTGGAAGTCATGGCAGAAAGGCTGAAATGGGCTTTCTCTTGAGACCTGTCATCCTCACCAGTTGTGTTGCTAATCTGTCCATCAGCACATGGAATGCAGTCAAAACAGCAGATGGGTTCTCCCTTCCTGGTGGCCATCCGTGTGCCAGGAGGACAACTCTCACTGCAGACGGAAACGGGGACCTGAAAAAGGTTTAACAGCTCGTCAGTCCCGAGAGTAAACATGAAACAACTCAGCAGAAAACACCAAAAAAAGCGAGCGGGTTCATTCGGCGTACCTGACTGGACCCTGTGCTCCACTGAATTGCAGACTCGTTAAGGTGGAGGTCAAAGCCATCCACGCGACCAATCAAAACAAGGTTGACCTCTCCCTCGGGGCTGCTCTGCCAGTTCAAGAGGTCATACTTCGCCATGACGTCGGCACCTTGGAAATAAAACGCTTCGCCCTGCGGTGTGGTGAAGTTCACTTTGCTGAGGTGCTCCATCAGCTGAAGGCCAAGAAGCGGGAAGAAAAATTACTACAGCATTCTTATTTCTGCAACTGCTCCTCTGTTTACTGCAAGAACAATATATCTTTAAGTTTTAGAGCTAGAAAGCCCGTAAGTTTAAGGAAAATGAAACAAAATTTCCCAGTCATTAATTCTTTAAGCCTAATTACTGGACTTCGCTCGGGTTTCGATAGTGGAATTACTTCAGTGTAGCCACAGCCCACACACACACACACGCACACGCACACACCCACACACGCACACACACACACACACACACACGCACACGCACACACCCACACACGCACACACACACACACACACACACGCACACACACACACACACACACACACACACGCACACGCACACACAAAACAAAAAACCTGGATTACATGGTGAAATGTGAGACATTTGCGTTCTGGTATTTTTTTAAATTTTTGTCACCCATTGACATCAGAATAACATTCTTACAAGGAACCAAAGCAGAAATTTCTGAAACTTCATTGTTTGAAATGACAGTTTTTGTCACAAATGTTTACTGATTAAATAATTTTCTTAGAGGAAGCAGAATGCTTTTAAAGCCCTCAATAAGGTGTCGGTTTGTTAGGTCTTCAATTTACTTCCCTCAGACATCAGCTGTATCTGACGTCTGACAATGCAGACGTATTGCTGGAACAGTTTCCTTGGTGGCAATTTAAAATTATGTTCTCTGCTGCCTCTAGTTGACTTTTCGTTCTCTTTTTAAAAAATAAATAAATAAAATTATTGATCTTGCCATCATGTACCACAACTTGGGAAGGAAAAGTAAAAAAATAAAAAATTATAATGCATGCGCTTGAAATATGAGGTCATTTCACAAAAGTGTGAAACATGCATAGATGTCTTTACCTCCATGGGTTTGATTTGAGTGTGAAGTGAACAGGCGACGTTTCCTCCTGGAGACCTGCTAACATCGGGGCAGGACAGTAGGGAGTGAAGGGCGTGGGCTGCAGCGTAGACTGCAAGGTAGACGTTGTATGTCACCCGTAGCTGGGAGGCGTCAGTGAAGAGATTTTCTACATCCCACAGGCTCTCTGTGCCGTTGCAGGGTGGAAGAGAAAAAGACGACGGAGCTGCCGCAATACCAGGACTGCATCCGAATTCCTTTTCCCAGAATTCCTTCAGGAACTGGTCGTTTGGGCGAAGCCGTGGGTTTAGATTCCGAACAAAAGTCCCAAACCCAGGCAGGGGGGAACTCCGGATGGCAACGCCGAGAACACCTCTCGCCACTTTACGTGAAAAGGTGCTTTGCCGAAGATCGCTGCTGGTGCTCCAAGCCTCACTCGCCAGAAATTGTCTGTCAGTCACCTAAAAATAACACAAAATGTCCGAAATGATGTAATAAAAGCCTTCTTTAGCAGCTTATATGAAGATTTTTCATTTCATTTGTGTTTCTTACATTTAGCTTCTCCAGCTGTAGGAACAGCTCCATTACATCCGTGAACCAGGTAAAGATCAGAATCACCTTCGCAGTCGAGGCCTGGATGGTGAGCGCTGCCCGTCTGGTGTCACTTTCAATGTTTTCTCTCTGAAGGGTCTCCAAAAAGGAGAGGCAAACCCCGGTCCCCTGAATTTCCTCCTGAAACACCTGATTCAGAGCCCAAATAAGAAGGTTGGAAAGGAAGGAATTAACGCTGTCAGACATTAACAAGTAATCCAACAGTAATTTTATCGTCAAATGTTGGAATCACGATATCGTTTATGAAAATCCCAAATGTCACAATCTTTTCTCTTCCTCATTCGTCTTTGGGATGTTTGAGCTTCAACAATTTGGCTAAATATGTAGTTGACACATTTCAGTTCCTGATATCTTGAATATAAAAGCATTCAAATCAAACTTTTGCTAAATATCACTTAGCAAGAAAGATGTTTAAAGTCTGCATTTTTGCAAAGAAAAAAACCCCAAAACAACTAATACATCTAATGGAACAACCTTCACTGCCATGAGGCCATAGTCATTGTTGGCCACCACCGCTCCAACCCAGGCCCAATTATACTTTATAGCGAGCTGAGCAATTGCACGTGCTTGATAGATATCACTGGCCATGGTTCTGAAGAAATTAGGAAATTGTAGCCTGTCACTTAAGCTTGGAGAACTTGCTGTGTAGCTCACCTAAAGGGAGAAAAACCAGTGTGCATTTACTGCAAAATTCAACATGTAATCAGTTTGTAGAGCATGCAAACTGTAAGAAATGCTCCATCTATATACTGTATCTATCTGTCAGGAAACTCACAAGAGGAACAGAAAGTGGTCCCAGGAGTCTGGACAGTACGTTGGCTGTTATGGACGAGGAGCCACCAATGATCAGAGGCACACGCTGTCCACCTAATAACATTACAAAGTATGCTATGTGTAATTATTATTATTATTATTATTATTATTATTATTATTATTATTATTATTATTATTATTATTATTATTATTATTATTGTTGTTGTTGCACTAACATACAGTTTTATTCTGCACGAAACAAGTCAAGACAATTACCTGCTCCGACTTCCGTTTCGTCCTGACCCGAGTTACAGCTCGGCGCGTCTCCACCGACCAATGAGAGCGCAGCCTGCATTTCCCAAGCAGGGAGGGCGCAGGAGTCATGGATACGGTGGCCCAGCTTTACACCCGGCAGCAAGGCGGAGCTGTGGTTGATTTCCTCCAGAGCGAACACCATCGCATAGATGTACTGCAACGGTAGATTCAGCAAACTGTAGGGAAAGATGAGGTCACACAAAAATAAATAAATAAATAAAAATCAAATGCAAAAGCATTAGCAAACTGGTGACTTGAAACTTTTTTTCCATTTTTAAGTTTGCCAAATACCAATTTATGGACAAAGCAAATGAGAGCGACACTCAAAAACACTCTCTCAGAATGGATCTAAATACAGGGAAATCCCAGAAGAAAACCTGTTAGTGATTGCACAAATTGGAAATTTACCAATGCAGATTTCCACAATGAAATTGCTTAGATTGAAGCATCCTCTTTTCTGGGAAAAGATCAAAATGGATGTAAGCACACCCCCTCCAAAACCGTGCATCAGTTCTCTTTTCTGTCCTCAATAACTCGCTACTTTTTAGTCCTGTAAGATAAAATCCACTGAACTTGATGGTCGTCATGCGATGAGCATTTGAAAGGAAAAAAATGGCGTTAAAGTGCATTAAAAGTTTTGCAAAACCCTTTAAAATAACAGAAGAAGAAAAAAACTGATAATACACTAAATGTGATAAACAGTCAACTACAAAAAGTGAAAAGTTACTTCCTGAGTCTTACCCGGTGCAGGGTTTGTTGTCTGGCTCCAGAGTGAACCTCTGCTCCCTAACAGGAGGCATGTAGTGAAGGTTAAAGAGCCCGCCGATGATTACATCCCCGTCCTCAAACAACCCGCTGTCGCTGGGTGTTCCCCACCGAGAGCAGGTCAGCGTCTGAGCCAGCTGTCTGCGCACCAGCCAGAGGGCGATGAGCTGGGCCAGCAGGGACATGGTGGATGGTCGCGGGTCTGGACGCTTCAACGGAAAACACCTTCATATACATTCACAGAACAGAACATCATGGCGGGGGGAAATACCTGCATGCTATTTTAAATCTTTAAGCGACAGGAACGAGTTGAAGTCTTCACCTGAACTGATATAGAAATGTCTCCGACAAAGAAAGCAGCTACCGGCAAAACTATGTTAAGTCATGAAAACACAGCGTCGCCCTCCTGCTCTGCAGCAGAGATGATGTTCTAAATATTTATGAGTGAAGCTCAGAGTGGAGGCACGGCCACCAAGATGACGCTTCATCAAATGATCTCTCTCAAAGGTAAAGGCAGAGCAGTGATGGGAGTGACCGAGGTGTGATACAGAAATAAAAGATTAAATAAATAATACACAAAAACAGTTTGCTATGTACTATTGGACGAGTTTAATTGAAATTAGCTCAAGATGAGTAACACTTAAAATAAAAAGGTCAAATTTTTTTTTTTTTTTTTTTTTTGAAATACCAACAAACCCTCTTCCAATCTTTTGCTTTGTGTTAGAACAATTTTTCTAAAATCCAGCACATGCAAATCCTCAGGGTGGCAATTAGCATTTAAGACCCTGAAAGAGTCGAATGGGTTCTTGGCAGAGTCACAATATTGCACTAAAGAGATTTTTTTTGTTTGTTTGTTAATTTGAGAGCTTTTAGCTCACTTTTTAGAGCAGCCTCTTCAGAAACACACACACACTGCTGTGAAAAAGTATTTCTCCCTTCGAGATCACCTTCAGTTTTTGCTTTCTTTATCACACTTAGCTATTTCTGGTCACTAAATACTTTGTAATATTAGACAAAAAACTAACCATAATTGGTGGAAAATTTACTTAGATCATTTAAATCAACCTGGAATTATGTGAAAAAGTTATTGAAAACAGGAGTCAGCTGCCATGAAGTGCTTGTGATTTCTGCCAATGAATCTTTTATCCTTTGTTTGTTACAGAATTCATTTAGTTCTGCCAAGGTGGAGAGTTTTCCAGCGGGAGAATTTGACTAGGCCACTGCAAAACACTTGTCTTAACTGAATATTTGGTTTATTGTTCTGAAAACCCAAGTACTAAAGGGCAACTTAAGGCCGAAAACCGATGACTGGACGTTTACGTTCAGGATTTTGTGTAAGAGAATTGAATGAAACCTCCAGTTTCTTTGCCACATAGACTTTCAGATTATAGGCTGGAATAGGATTATAAACTGAGGTTACGGACAGCATGGGGCTGATAATCCCTTAACCTTCTCCCTACAGAACCCCGAGAAAAAGTTAGCAAAAGTTTTGATTTCTATAAATGCATAAAATCTCACTAAATGAAATGACTACTCAGTTTAAAAACAGAACAACTATACAAATACACAATTAGTTCAAGGTCTAGTTGTGTTCAATATTATTTATTGCTCTGACTAAAAGTGTAGCAGATATTTATTTTATCGTAATCATTGTCTCGCATTTTCTCACTTGTTCGCTTGGCTTTCCCATTTTGAAACGGGACTGAGAGCAGTGCTTTGTGTCACTTCATACTCATTACTCTGGAAAACAGGATTATTCACCAAAAGAAAGCGTAAATCTCCAAAATACTTCGGTGAGATTAGTTTTATAGCAATTTCCACAGGTATTTAGTGGGACTGATGGTGTGTAATAAACAATAACATAACATGAGTTTCCCTTTCCCACTTAATAAACATATTTTCACAGATGTCTGAGCGACACTATCCTATTATTTACTAATTTTAATGTTTATTTTTTTGTTTTTTTTGCTCATCCTCTTCTTTAACAAGTGTGAGAAGTAGAACGGCTCCTGTGACTTAATATCCGGAGTACCAAACTCATCTCGTTTCCGCCTGCTTCAAGATCTTTTCTAAACCTCAGTATGACAGAAAGTGGCGAAGCAAAGTCAAACCGCTAAAGTACTTCTTCCGCTTGTGATCCAGACGGCGTGATGTGTTACCTCCTCCGACGGAGGCAATGGTGCTGTCACTTTTTGCCATCTGTTTACCATCTTAGCCATTCCAGCTTAGCATGAAGGAAATGCTCCTCTTTCTGCACCTTTTTGGAGCAGCTGCCGATACAGTTTTGGTCCGACCATCTGTTCGAAGACGGATGTAGGTAGTTTGATGAGTTTGGCATCCATCACCCACCACAAGGCAGCCTGGGAGAGGTCAGTGGCACCGGTCAACAACTAATCTTGTTCAGACATCCAGTTTTTCCAGTTGTGTCAAATAAGCGAACAGATGTGCTATGAGACTACATTCTATTTCTAATTTTGATGTTCTTTTGTTATTGAAGTGAAATATAAGAATATTTGTGCCATTTGCGATATACATTTCCCCAAAGTGTACCTTCAATAAAGTAAATTCAATAGCCTTTGCATGTTTCTGATGAAAAATAGTTGAACACTGAGTGACACTGTATTCAGTTTCACCTGGGCAGAAAGTGCTGCTGAGCCGCAGGTGTGCAACTCATAATCCTAATTATCGTTCATTTCACACACAATTACATCCAATTATGCAATTACAGCGAGGCGGCACAAAGGGGAAAAACAAGCGGTGCGTGTTTGCTTTGTTGGTTTTACCTGTGGATAGGTGACACAACATTCATTTTAAGCTACACTTGACCATGTAACAAAAATCGTATTGCAAAAAAAACCCCTAACTTTTGTGTAATCCGCCCACCCCTGAAGACCTAAAGAATGTTCTCTACTGATCTGTCTGTTCTGTCATCTCAGCACTAGAGGAGTGGAACAATTGCAGGAGAAGATGAGTTGATAAATTGAAATTCTCATTCTCGAACTCTCATAGTAGCTGAACCGCTGTAGCTCTGGCTGAACGCTCAAGGTTGCTGTCCTGCTGAAATGTCAACCTTGGGTTCAGTCTCAAATCTTCTGAAACCTCTAACAGGTTTCCTTTAGGCATCGTCCTGTGTTTAGCTACATACACCTTATACAGCAGCTTTGTACCGGTATCTGCTACAGAAACGTGTCTCCAGAGCATGATGCTACTACCACCACTTTCCACTTAGGTTTTCAGGGAGATGTGCAGGATTCATTTTACGTTTAAATATTGTGAACTTTGGTCAAATCCGACCAGCACACATCCTCTATATACATCACATTTTGGGACCATGAACATTTCGATATGGATGCTTTTTTTTTTTTTTTTTTTTACTCCCAAGCTTTGGATTTAATCAAGATTTGTTGCCAATAAATTTCTGTGAAGATCTAATGTGTGAGGACATTTGATCAACTTAGCCCCGACAAAATGCATTTAAAGTTAAATGCATTGTTGCTCCTGTTAAAATAGTTAGAAAAGGCATATCAGTCCGGTCTTTACATGAAGATAACAAAGTTCTGTTAATAGTGTGCACTAATAACTAGCGCTGGAATAATTTTCAGTCAGCCAGCGACTGATTGGTGGCTAAACCTCAACCAGGATCACAGGCTGCTGGAAAGGAAAGGTTTCCTGTGCATTTTTTTATTATTATTATTTCAAACATGCTCAAAAACATTTGTTATGCTACAAATATTTAGAAATAACAGGCTCAAAAGCAAAACAATTAATAAATAGGAAGCTTCAGTTGCTCTTCTCTGTTAGCAGGTAAAGCCTGGCCGCTTTGGTCAGAGTTTTCTCCAAGGTTTCATTAATGCAGAGAGAGTCCAGCTGGTGTTGCGTTTAATGGGAATCCATCCAAGTTTTTTAACAGCTCTGATGGACACTGGGCAGCTATTTCAATGCCACTTTTATACACGATTCCCTCGTGAATAGTGAATTTATAGTCTCATGCTCTTCACGTTTAATGGGCACCTGGAGATAAAAAGGCAACAGGGGTAATTTTATTTGCTGCTTCTTTTGTTTTTTTTTCTTCAAATGTTTAGTTTTAAAAATGATGAAATGTGGTGCACTGGCTGTGCATGATGGAGTCAGCTGTTGATAAAAGCAGCTGACCTTTGACCCATCTCGCCAGGGGTCAGCAATTGAAGCGATATATTCGGAGAAACTGATGACTGAGAATTTTAGTTATAAAATTGGAAAAAAAATTGCATACAAATGATCAGTGTAAGCTTGAAATGCTCCACTATCTTATTTGATAAGTTGTAAACTCGCGTCTGAATGGTTAACACATAAATAAATTAACTTGTGCCCAAAACTGATTAAATTTTTATGTGTATTTGTATTTGTAAAACTATCTGATTTTAAAGAAAACTGTTTAGCATAAGAGAAAATGCACAAACGGTGTGTTCAAACCAATTATTTCTATCTTTTATTGCATTGATAGGAAAAATCCTCACAGTTCCGCAGTGAGCAACAATACAAAGAAAAAACAAGTGTGGCGTAGTACTGGGACTTTTCTCTAAAGAAAAACCAACAGCATTGTTGTCTCCTCTTCCTTCGTCTGTCTCTGTGCATCCATCGCTTCATTCGCTCAGGCCGTCAAGTTGTACAAAACAAAATAACCAGAAAGAACAAGAGTATTTTCACTGTCTGTATCAAAGCAATTATAAAAATAAAAACCTTTAAATTCCAATTCTCCAAATTTTCTTCTCTTTTTCTTTTGCCATCAAATTCTACAGGTTGTCAAGAGTTAACAAGTCCAAGTACAGAAGTTAAATGAACTGTATTGCACTTTGATACAAACATGCCTACAACCTCCGTTTGCTCTGTGCAAATGTGTTCGGGTAATCCAACATCTACCGTATAAACTAGTGCATAGTCATGCTTGACATGTTCACATGTAACATGCACAAACATATATGTAAAGTTCAAAGTGGTTCTCTGCTAAAACTGACCTCAAATGAAAAATCCTATCAGAGGCATTTTTAAACGACACAGTTAAGGAAATTCCACTGAAAAGAGGAGGAAGACTTTCATTTGAGAGATGAAAAGATGAACCCCATCTATTAAACGTAGCCGCTTCGTTATCTACACATTCAAAGGATGCAAAGAAAGACATTATTTCTCTGCTTTTACTTTTTCTTTTTTGCGTCATTGTTATTGTACATACGTTGGACAGTACAACACAAGGACAAAGATTACAAGATTCTGTACAATCTGTTCAGGAAGCCATTTGAAGGGAGCCAAAGTCCCCAAGTACATTTACACATTAGGGAGAATATAGACAATACACAGCCAACAACATCATTCTTGACAGGAAAGTGGACATTTCATACAGGTGGACATTTCATGCATTCAGGTCCAACCGTGGATTATATGCAACATATCACTTACAGTATATTGTAGACTGTTAACAGCCCAGACATGTCGATAAAACAAGTGCAATATTTCATTTTAATGGTCTTCTGGCATTTGGTATAAATGAATCTAAAGAAGGCTAAGCACTTTGTCCTTCGTTCCAGGTCATGGTACAGTCACACCTACAACCTGAGTAGAAAGTAGACTTCAGGTTCAAATTCTGAATGAGAAGTGATGCCAAGAGAGAGAGAGTCATCTGTATAGTACCGATCTCTGAAATGGTCCACGTTGCCATAACGTACCGATGTGCAGGCTCCTTCAGGGAGTCCTCGGTCCTCCAGCTCATCTAGGTAGCCTGCTATGTAGGAGCCAGTGGAGTGTCTGTTAGGTGGCTGATTCTGCAGGGATGGTTTGTTCCTCCATACTACTCCACCAATGCTGTCACTGTTACTGATCGCCACCCCCGGGTGAGCTTTGAGGGCCTCTTGTCTCTCGCGGGCACGGCTGTTGATATGGCGCACTCGGCTTTGGCTTCGCGAAGACAGGCGTCGGGCAAGCATAGGAGGAGGGGAATCGTCCGTATCTCTGGAAACAATTGCAGACACACTTGCTTCTTGGGGTTGTGCCGGTTGGATTTTTGCTTCTTGTTGCAACTGAGTTGACTGTGGTCTTTCCTTGAGACCATCGTCTAACTCTAAGCTAACCAGTCTGCGCAGCTGTTCTGTAAGGGGATCGCTAGACTTTGAGTGAAAAGAGTGTTTGCCTGTTGTATCTATAGGCTTTGGCCTTGTTGTATGAGGAGTGATGAAACTGCGACTAATTATGTTGTACTTGCTTTGAAAGTTGCAGGAAATGTCTTCAGAGGTCAGGTCCCCGAGAGACTTAGACTTGCATGGCTTACGGGCTGTGGAGTCAGTGATAGACAGTGAAGACTGTAGATAAGCTAATGAAGGACCTGAATTTGATTGCAGTGAGTCTCTGACTTTGGACGGTTGGTTATGTCTGCTATGATTGAGGTTGGTCTTGTATTTCCCAGTCTGTAAAACCTGTGTTTGACCTTGGCTATGTAGTTGGACATTTTGAGAAGTTTTAGACTCTAATGAGGGCATAATACAACTATGGTCGAGCTGTCTGTGCGATGCTTTACATTCAGAAGGAGAGCATAGGGCTCGTTGTCTGGACATGTTCTGAGATACAGAACATTGACGCAGAAGACTTTCAGCAGAGGAGAAACCATTGTGGAATCCTACCCTCTCTGTAGTAAATTGATTGTTTTCTGGTCTTTCTTGATGAGACCCGTTAAAGAGGAGCGTCGAACTACAGCTCCTTAAGTCGGATGTTTGGCTGTTGTTAAGTAAGTCAGAGGTGCCCTTAGGTATGGGGTAGCTGTTCTGACGAAGAGCACTGGGGTTTAAGGGTCTGGAGCTGATATAACTCTGACCTAGTGGAAGTTGTGAGCTGTTTTGTTGATGGTGATTAGTCATTTGACGGCATTGCTTATTCACTGGGAATGAAAATTGTGAAGATGCTAGATGAGATGATTGTGTTGGGTTCGGTGGTAGGGAATACTTTCGAGAGAAGTCGTGATTTTGGTAAATAGCTTGATGTTTAACTGGACTTGAAAGCCTACCCCAGTGCTTGCTTTGGTTTGGGATGATCTGCAATGGATCTTCATCAACGTTTAGCTCCACTTCTGTAAACGACTCTCCGGTTGAATGGTGGAGAATCTGAACGCAGTCACTGGAGAAGGAGCTCATGTACCTTTCAGAAGTACCCCGTTCTGTTTTAGGTGCTGCCAACGGAGCATCTTCAACCTCCTCATAAATCCTTTCCTCTGGCTCCACAACTTCTTGTCTTTCACCCCGCATTCTTTCCACACTGCTTCCTTTCCCTAAGTTTTGAATAGTTTTTACAGGTGAGGACCCCAGACTGCTGGAAGGCGTGCTCCCTGTAGTATCTGCTTGAACATGGACCGTCTGCTTTCTCAGGTTGTACACAGACACAGGCGTCAAAACTTCTTCATCCAGGATAGTGTAGACCTCTTCAAGCTCAGCAGTTTCTGGGCTCGAGATGACAGCTGCAGCAAGTTTATCTTTATTCTTGTTGGGTGAACAAATCCTATTGTGTACATGACTGGACTTTTGGGAGTTTGTCAACGGTTTGTCTTTAGGAGATGCCATTTTGTGTATGAGAGGAGACCTTAGATCTTTTCGGAAATTAGGTGAAGTAGCCCTAAAGTTCAAGTGGGATGAGGTGATGGTCTGAGATGGTGTAGTTAAATTCCTTAGATCACCAGTGCTCTCAAACTGATCAATTAAAGCAGAAACAGAGCAACAAGTGTCTTGTTCGTTGCCTAAAGACACTCCGTCAATGAGTCTAGATATAGTGCTATCATGTAAAGAGCTGGGAGCAAAGCTTGTTCCAGAAACAGCTGGCAAAGATGACGGTGCCGAGGAAGAGGAGGAGGAGCTTGACGGTGCAAGAGTGAATGTTGTACTATTTGATGATGTTTCTGGTTTATCCGATGTTGTTTGGCTATGTGTTAAAGGAGACCTAGAGGCAGCTTTCTCCATTTCTTTGGGGAAGTTATTGGATTTGCTTTGTTCTGACTGGTAATTGACATATACTTCTTCCTTTCTTATCCCCTCACCACCAATAACCAGATAGGAAGTCTCCTCTGCTTGATCACGCTCTTTCTTTCTGTTTGTCTTTGAAGGAGCAGAGACAAGCGATTTAACAGAAAACGATGGGTCAAAGAAAGCATCCACGGAGGAAGACCTGGGCCTGTCGAATCGGGAAGCTCCTGTGGAAACAGAAAAGGCAGCGAAAAGCTCAATGAATATGGGCTAACATGTTACACTGGAGACAGAACTCGAGGCTCCAGGTCAATTAGCCCCTTCACCGATTCGCACCAAGTAGGCGTTTTGTCCCATTTTGCACATCTCGTAACTGTAACCAAAATATTTTAAACTTTTTTTTTTGGTTTACTTCTCTTGTCAGCTACAAATTCAATGAACTTTGGAAATAAACAATTATAAAAATGTTTCACTGTCAATGTTATTGTATATTGTCGTAAAATATTGATCAAACCAAGTAATTTCCCAAGTTGGGGATGAATACACTACCTGTTCTATCCTATATATTTTTTTAGCATAGTTACAAAAAACATTTGTTCTTGCAGTAGATTGTTAGTAGAAAAGGACTTAACTTTTGAAACATATGAATTCAGAACATCTGGATATAAATATTCACTTGTAAACACCAGATCTCTGGTAGGAAACCTTTTCTTTTCGTATTCAAAACAGTCTTGTAAGACCAAAACTGTTTGTGCACGAGAGGCCAAACGGACAACATAATTGCCACCAAGACTATAAAGCTTACAAGCAAAACAACAATTGACGGGTCAGCCATGGCAAGGCAACATTTATACACAAACAAATGGACCAGCAAGAACAACAGCCAAGGGAAAGCTGAAACAATGGGTCTTTGAGGTTGCAACAATAAAACTAGGAGACACTTTTCCAGATATCAAACATGGAAAATGGTAAAATGGGGTTGGTTTGGTAAAATGGGAGCTGATGGCACATTAATGAATCTCTCAGACCATTTTCAAACCAAATACACTGGGTGAATGCAATGCTTGCATGTTTTTGATCAATGCCGCCTTCAGACAATAGTATTTCTCATTACCTGGAGGGATTTCCTAGTCAGTTCTCTACTATAAAGAAACACAGCAAATGAAGATGGGACAGAAAAAGCATGTTAATGTCTCATGGAGATTAGGCCGCGGTCCAACAGTTCACAAGGTTACTGTGCATGTAGCTGCTGCAGGAGAAGGACAGAAAAGATCTTAGATGCACCCTGTGGTAAATCGGCTGGATTGATATACCCTTATTTCCCCTCTTACCAAAAAATAACAGCATCAAATTATTAGACAAATTATAAATACAGACAATTCCAAGTAGTAGTTTGTATATAAATTGTATGAGTCTAAAAATCTTTTAACTTGGATTAGTACAAAAATACCCACCGATGATCGTGTCTGCACCCACATCATGCTGTTCCTTGTCTGGGGAGCAGATTGAGAGCTGCCCCTGCAGAAGTCTGTCTAATGGCATGGAAACAGGTCTATGGACAAGAGGGGCTCGAGGCTGAAGTGGCTTCTCGGCCCCTTCTGCCCTCGCTGAGAGCCCTTCTCCTCCTGAAGCCCCCGCATCAGTGCCATTCCTGTGATCAGATATCGAAGCCACAGACTCCGATAGCGCCATCTTAGTCTTCTTCCGGCCCTTTGCCGGGGCGCTGGCTGTTCGACGCAGGAGGTGATCACTAATAGAGCGCTTCCGAAGACCAGAGGCGTTCGTGTCCACAGAGGACTTGGAGGAACGGTTGAAGAAACCTCGAATGCCTCGTAGTTGGTGACCCTGAGTACAGGTGCATCAGAAATAAGAAATCAGCAAAAGACGTACTCAGCTGTAAATGTAACAGACCAGACTGTCCCTGAAAGTGAACTTACTTTTGTAATTATATTCAAAAAGTGAAAGGAAATGTTGAAACTTTGACAGGCTTAAAATGTCTCGACATGACTTATATAGCTGTACATTTCTTCTTTCATCAAGTACTTTTATGCATTTATTGACTTTAGAAGTGCACAACCATCAATAATTGATTCCCTCTGCAGTAGTTGCTACAAAGGGATTGTTATGGAAGAAAAAACTCCTAATTACCAACAGAAAAATGTTCCCTATACAGCTTTAGTATATAAAAATTTTGCAAATGTACTCTTACACTTCCTTATTGTACACTGTAAAAACAGATGCACTTCTGACATGCAGAACACAAGCTTTTACACGTCACGAAAGCGAATGACAATGAGTGAATCAAAGAGTGAATTTTATGGACACATGTAGACGCTCGTGAACTGAACTTACATGCTTTTAAAAACACGTCCTACAGCTGGCAACCTTACACCCCAGGTACAGCAAATGTGATGCAAGGAGCTGTTTATTTGTGCATGCATGCCATGCTGTTACCATTTTGTAAAAACCAACTAATTTGGCAAGCAGACTGCGAGCTGACGAAAATTCAGCCACCAACATTTCCTTTGGATGTACAACTGCACACAAACTGCATGCATTGCTTCTTCATGCAGCACCGCAGAGAGCTCAGGGGCCCCATATACCTTGCTGGTTCCTAAAAAGTGCATTATGGTAAAGCTTGGGTTCAGGACAAGAGGGCTCCACTGGAGAGAGAAAATAGTGGAAGGAGCAGAGCCTCAGTTGGCTGATGTGTTGAGAAGGAATGACACGTGTTTCTCTCCACGATATAATTTCAGCTGGCAAAAGTGACTAAAGGCAAACGCTGTAGAGCTCTTACCTTCCCATAGACGTCATGCACTGACACGTGCACAAAGATGGACGCCTCAGTCAGGCCCTCCAGGTAGACATGTCTGTAACCTGTTGTTGTGAAATAAAATACATTAAGGGGAAGGTGTGTTTAAGAACAGTTGTCATCACCCTGTCGGTTGTAAGGTAGCCGTCTGAGAGGTTACGAATAAATTGTAGTGAACATTGTGAAATCATGTTGTCCGATAATAAAACCCCACAAAGAGATGCATTTAAGTATATCACAGTGCTTCAATTAAGCATTAAGGAGAAAACGGCAGAGTTGTGCACAGACCAGGCATCAGGCTACTGAAGGCAACAGTCCGTTGACCAATGAAGTCTCGTCCAATCGGGTCGTGGTCCCAGACAAGGAAACGCACAAGAGCCAGCTCAGCCATGTGAAGTGTGAAGGACAGAGTCTCCTCCCACACTGGATTAAAACCTGAGGACGATGTAGGTTCACAATGATTAGGATCTGCATCATTTCTGCATCTCTTTGATTACACTTCTGCAAAGGCTGAGATTGTAGTAACACAAATGATGTATTCTGTGTCAGTGATCACTGCCTGCGTTGATAACCTAATCTTAAAAAAAAGATGTCAAGGTTTGATGATTGCTTAATTTTTTTTTCCTTCTCCACAGAAACAACAAAGAAATGCTGAAACCATCCGCAGCTCCCATATAAGATTGACGTCCAGTGTAGCTTGTAACGCAAGCTGGATTTATTTGGCGTTATGCTAACTGCTGATATCCATACAAATCAATAAAAATGACTTTTATTCCAGCCTAGGCATTCAAGCACTGCAGAAACACGCTCAGCTGCATAGTAAAAAGCAAAACCGCACAACTGACATTGCCCCTACAAAACGCACGCTACATTTTTACAATTCAACTGCCCAACTACAATTACATGTTAGCATGAATTGTTTGTGTAATGTGAAGTAAAATGATTCAAAAACCTTTAGAGCCAATAAAACCTAACGCTAAATCCAAGTAAACATTGCAGAGACACAAGGCCACCGACTCATTCGAGTGTGTTTTCTTACCGTTGTCATCAACAACTCTCGTCTGTTCCTTGCAGCAGTCAATGGGCAAACCAATGATCTCCACTTCAACGAATGGGTCGATGATCTGAAGACGGCAGAGATAATCAAAATTCTGCTGCGGCCCTCGTCTTATTTATGCTGTGAGCAAGTTTTACGTTCCCGAGCAGTCGAGCGCGAGAGAACAGAGTGTGTGTAGAAACAATTACGCTCGTCAAAAGACAGAATGACAGATGGAGAATGCGAGAAGGCCGAGCTCTGCCTTTACCTCGCCGCGGTCCCCCAGCATGGAGTCCGGTGGTTTGGGCAGCTGCTGTCCACTAATGATCTTGAGTATGAGCTGTTTCTTGGGGTAAGCTGGAAGTGGGTCATCACTGAATGGGTTGAAGGAGCCTACAGGGAGTAAAAGATGGCAGAGCAGCAACTTTAATTAATGTCATCATTTAATCCTAACATTAGGCCCTCTGTCCCCGTCGTTTCCTCTGAGGGAAAGTTTTTTTTCTGGGCTTTTCCCACAATCTACAAGCCTTTACAGCTCTCCGGTTATGTAAAAAATAACAAGTCTATTGCAGTGTAACACCTCAGATTCTCCATTTTAGGATGTTTTGTTGACTCACACACAGTGTTGTAATATATTTGCTATCTTGGCTTTACCAAACTTAAAGCAGTTTTACTTTCAGCAATGTGGGGTTTCTGGGATGTACCACGTTTTCATTTTGATTTCATCTTCTGAATAATAATACGTCACGTGACTTTTTAACTTTGTTCAGACTCCAAAGTAAGTAACCACAAAGACATCCAATGATCAGAGCCTGAGCTGAGAGACTTCCTCTCTGTGTTTCCTCTAGAACAATAACGGGTTGTGCCAAGCTAATGTGCCAAGCTAATGTGCCAAGCTCATCGGCCGAGCTAAAGGCTAGAAGTGTTGAAAGTCCACACCGGGAGTCAGTCGGTCTTGCACAACAAATTCTGCAGAGTTCAATCAACTATGCCAAGTCTACTTGGTCCTTTTCAGAAATGGCATTAATTTAACTCTTACAGAATTATTTCAACAAGTAGTTATAACTACTTCAAGTGTTAAAATTACTTAATTTCTTGAGTAAAATGAACACCAATTCTGGTAAGGACCAAATAGACTCGGCATAGTGTCGATTTAACTCTGCAGAATTTGCCGTGCAAGCAAAAACTTGATTTTGGTTCACACAAGTGAAGAAGGTCAGTTCTTTCTCTAGTGGTGGTTCTGGTCCAGAAAGCTGCCAAATCACAGACACTTCAGAAACATTGAATTTCTCCATTGTTGCACTTGTCTCTTTCAGATCAATATTGGGTCTTAGTGATCAGATTTCTAAGCCATTAAACCTCTCTGAGCTCAAGAGAGATAGTAAAATTCTCCAAGTAAGAGAGCAAATAATATTTTGGACACTCGGTTTTTATGTGATTCTCCTGGGAGGTTGCAATAGCTGCAAATCCAGCACTAGTATCTTCACTGTAATCTTGGTGCTTTTGACTTAAATACCTGGTAAAAAGACTACAATTTTGATTGAAAATAAAACAAATTCTTAAGTACGTTGTTTTTTCTTGCAACACATAATTTGAGAAACATACTACTTCCACAGCCTCACTAATAAACTGTACCTGTATTTTGGTATTTTTGGGCTTATTCAGTGGATGGTTTTACCTTTACACATCGGAGGGGGCTTGAGGACGTAACCAATATCTCCATTCATCATGAACTTGGATCTGTTGAGCTGCATCATTCTCCCGTCTGTTTGATAGTTTAGTGCAACTAAAAAAAAGAAAAAACATACACACACAAAAAAAACATCCAGTTAGTTATGAAATTTCACCTAAAGGCCACTTACACTTTGATACATGAGTCTGCATTGAGGGGTAAATTAAAAGATAAATAATTCTCAGTTTGTTTATAGGGTGAAACAGTGGTTGGATTTATGGCTTCGGGTCGGGTTTGGCCAAAATTACTTTCTTTATGGTCATGTCGGACCGGGCTCAGACTTCTGTGATGAGTTTAATAAGCCTCCAATACAAGCAGCACAGATAAAACCAAATGTTTGGTCTTACGTTTGGTCAACCAGACATTTTGTTTTCATATTTAATCACTACAGAGCCCTTTGCCGTATTTAAAGGTTTCCTGTTTTTCATCAGATGCTTCTTGTCTGAGTTTGATTTTGGTTCCTCATCCAAAAACAAGAGTCATTACATGAAATCATCTGTGTAAACACGTTTCACCCCAAAGCTTTTCCCAGAATTACTGGCCACTGCTGGAGAAGAAAGCTATATGTTTGCGATACAAGATGCTGTAATCAGCGCCTTAAACACACCATCCCCTTTGTGAATCATGGAAATGGCGGCTTTAAACTTTCGGGATGCTTTTCTTTAGCCGTGGCAAGAAAGTTGGTCCCTTAGAGCCTCTATAACACACGACTGTCTTTGAGATTTAGCTACTGACTGAAACGCAACAAAAAAAAGCAAGACAGTTTGAGAGGTGTGAATAATTTCATGCAGTAAAATCTGAAATAGACAATTCAACTTCTCACCCAACTGACAACCAACGTTCCAGTAGAACTGCGGGTTAAAATTAGACGAGTCGATGCGATAGGCTGAGGGGTAAATCCTCGACAGCTGCCTCTGGTTGAAAGCCAGGAACTGCTCGGCCCTGTGATTGACCAGAGATTGCGCTCTGGTCTCACTGAAAGACAAAACGTCACCTGGAGTCCCTAAAAAACAACAACAACAACAACAACAACAACAACAACAGAGGCAGGGAGTGAGAAAATGTCCACAGGGGGTTGAGAAGCATTGCAATTTACGGCTTGTGTGTGTGGGTGTCGGTTTTGTTTCACCTTCATTTAAGCACTCCTGCGAGGCGACAGAATTGGTGAACACCACCAGGTTTGACAGATCTCGACTTAGTTTCATTGTCTTCCTCTTCCGTCCGCCCCTGAAAATACATTTCGAAAAGCAGGACAGGAGAGCGATCAGATCGACTTTGGTCCGTCTCACTGACCCATTTACAGTGGAAATTCGTGACGGGGTAGAGAGGATTGTCCATAAGAGGCAGCTTGCAAACCACAGGAAAGAGCATCAAAGGCAAAAAGCTTAATGGGAACCAGCACACACGCTGTGCCGCAATACTCTCTCATTATTGCACGAGTGCATCTACAAGTCACGCATGTACGTCCTCAGACAAACACAGTCAGACGCATTTAAGGGAGCCGAGATAACTCCCGAAGACATTCATACACGAATCTTCACACAGGAACAAAGAGAAGGAGGAAAACTTGAACAAAGATTCAGAAATAACAGCAAGCTAAAACGTCTTGTTCGTTCAATTTCCACTCACAAAGAACCGGCTTAATCTAAACGTCTGCAGAATATGAATTCAGGTGAAACAGCGGCAAAGTGACGGGCAATCAAAGCGAGAAGAGTCACACAAAGACCGAATATGCAACATAAAAAGCAGAATAGAGAACAACAAACTGCACAGTAAGAGCAACAATTCAACACAAATACTGTGAAAGTATAAAAAGTAGCATATTCTGGTCCAAAGAAATGTGCAACTGAGTAGATTAATTTGCACGTGTGTGTGTGTGTGTGTGTGTGTTTAAGCATTAAAAAAGACAAGCTATTTACAATAAAAACTCTAAAACAGTGGGGATGAGCAGACACCAGCAGCATTGTTATTCAGTAACTAAAACTGCAAATAAATTCAAGGTTTGACTGTAATGAGTTGAAACAACAGTATTACTGTAACCTGTAAAACATATATATGATAAAATAGGGCAGGTGGCTATTTTTCTGTTAATTCTACACCGTGTTCCAAATTATTATGCAAATCGGATGCAGGTGTCATAAAGATTACGTTTTTTGTTGTGCTTTTACATTTACAGATGGTATTGTGTGTCTGGGCTCTTTGAATGCGTCATTAGGGATCATAAAGTGTGTCAACTAAAAAGCAGAGTTCACTTTATGCTGAGGACAGATTGGGATTTTTAACATTATTTAAATTAAAGACTTGATTATTATTTTTTATGCTCTATGCTTCCTTTTCAGTGGCCTCGTCTGGCCAACCCTATGAAATGTTGTGGAGGCGCCACTGCGCGCGGCAGCCTCCAAGCCGTTCGCTTGTCCCCGACTGTGAGCGCTGTGGTGAAGCAGTTCGAAGGTCACCTGTTGAATTGTCCGCCAGCCTCTCTCCCAGACCTCTCCTGAACCTCTTCCTCCTTCTCCACGCTTTGACATGCCAGCCTGGACTTGGAGTGCCTCTGGAAGTGTTGAAACACACGTGCAAGTTGAAAAGCAGAAATTCATTCTCCGTTATGTAGGCATGCTCTGCCTTCAGCCGACAACCTGGAAAATCTGCTAAATATACGACACGCCATGTATGAAGCCGCCCACTCGATCCCAGGTTCTTCAGTGGCCAGAGGGCTGTAGCACGAGTGTCTCTAGTGAATTATGTTCGTCATAATAAATAGACGCTGCTGTGTGCTTTAGCAGTAGCAGTTTGTGTGTGTTATAGAAATAGCAACAGTATTTCATTTGTTTAAGAGAGGAACCTTCCTGGAGTGAAGGGGGGCTGAGAAGATTAGAAATGTTTAGTAATTATAGTGTTTAGATTTGTGTGTGTGTGTGTGTGTGTGCACATTTGTATACAGTACACACATGCACGCACACAACCACTGACAGACGTGGGAGGGCACATGATATGTAAAGAGGGAGGCATAAAAGACTGAAGTGGAAACCTGAGTGGGTAAATGCAGGAGGGAAAAGAGGATGGAATGTGGCTAATAATAAAAACTTGGAGCTACAAAATCAATATTTCACAACGTTTGGGATGGGAAATCCTTCATCAAAGACGACGTCAGAGCAAATTTAAATTAATACAACGTATTTACATCTGCATTATTGTGCGAATCGTAGATTCTCTATTGTTTTCTTAAAGGAATACGATCGACGCTTAGTGGCAGGAAATTATGCTACCTCCCATTCAAAATGTCTGTCAGTGCTTTATATTATCATTTTCCCTATATTTTAACATTTTGATTTATTTATTTGTTTTTAAATGAGACAGTCCACACTTTAGGAGGGAAGGAAGGAAGGAAGAAAGCAAAATGAATAAAACCAGGGAGAGAGAGAAACATGAAAAACGGAAGGAGCACAAAGAAAAAGACAAGAAAAGACAGAAGTGGAGCACAGTCATACAAGATGAAGCTAAAAAAGGAAGGGAAAGAGAGAGGAAGACAGAATGACAAAAAGAAGGGAAGGAGACGTGAGAAGAAAAACGGAACGACACTAGGAAAGGAGACTTAAATAAACGAGGAAGAAAAGATAGAAAGTAAGCAGAAAGAGGTATAGCAAAACAAAAGAAAGGAAAGGACACAAGGAAAGATGGGGAAAGGAAAATCAGAAGGAATAAGGAAGAAGTTACAAATGACAGAATGGAGAATTACGGCAGGAATAAAGAAAGTAAAGAATCAAGGAAGGACAAAACTGAAAAGATGCACTGAAGGACAGATGGGAGGACACAAGGACGCAAAGAAAGCATTTAAAAAATAAAGGAGAGGAAGGAAGAAGGAAGTGAAAGAAGGAGGAATACAACGAAGGGCATTTTGAGTGGAAGGAAATATTACACAAGGAAAGCAGGGATGAGAGAAGAGAAGAAACTTATAACTTTGGGAGGACAGAAGGAAGAAAGGAAAAACACTAAAAAACAAATGTAAGGCAAAACAGAATAATATCTGCAAAGGTTTTTAGGAAAGGAAAACTTTGAAAAGGATGAAACATTAAACATCAGTAAACAATCTACTGTAACCCAGCCAACCAGTTATGTCAATGTTTCTTGGTGAACACGAGCAAAATGTTCCTGCCTCTCTTCCACTAAACTAAATTTGAATGAACTTCTCCACAAACACATCAAAAAGAAGAAGAAATGTTTAAAAAAAATAAATAAAAAGAATGGAGAAAGCCCGTCTTCCTGTTTCTTACCTTCTGTTTGAGTGTTGTGATAAGGGATCTGCTTTGGGATTTCTTCAGAACTCCTTTTGAGCTCTGAACAAAGAAGAAGAACAAAAAGAAAAAAAAAGGAGAAAAGATATTCAGGGCCTCCTTTTCTACCTCGTCAAGCATTTGTATTAATATCTGGGTTTCATTAGGTAGTGAAATAACGAACACATTAGCACCAAGAGAGTCATTTAAAGCCTAAAGCCTCCGAGCTGAAGTAGGCGCAACAAACAGCACTCAATAAAACATCAGACAGCTGAGGAGAGCCAGTGGGCGAGAGCTGCAAAAACAAACCAGCTAGAAACACTTGGAGAGAAAAAGCCTCAGAGACAGAATGAGGTGAAGGGGATCACCGCCGATGTAGGACTACATCAGAGCGGATAGGAAACCCTGATGCACTACACCCACCGCGCCGAGACGGCAGTCGGGAAACCGAGAATCTCTAAAAATAAGACGAGACGGAAGCGACAAGATGAAATATTAAGCAACATTTCAGGCTTTTTCCTTTCTTTTTATTTTTTATTTTTCTTTTAGGCCGCTTTCACACTCTTCCCGTTCAGACATGCTTCGGACGAAGATGCAGAAACCCTGAGGAGGAGCTCTGCGATCTGTTCGGCGTGTATGTTCGACCAGCAGAGTGTGGCAGGAGCTGGTCTGCTCCGTTACTCCCCGAACCCTCCTCCGTGACTAACACGATGACCTAGTTTTACTCCCCTCCTCTTCACTGCGTTCTCTTTACTTGTTGACTAAGGGTTTCTCCTCCACCAGCGCGGCTCCCGGAAGCCGCCTCGGGTTGCCTTTGGGGCGGGCTGTGTGGAGCGGAGCGTACCTGGCGCAGGTTCTTCTGAAGGCCCTGGTGCGTGGCTCGGAGCAGAGCTCGGATGCTGAAGCTGTCGGTGTCCTCCTTGTCCACGATCCGAGCCTCCTTCAGAAGAGAATCCAGCTTCTTTCTGATGTGAGACTCCACTTGGTGATTGCCGTTGCCCTAAGTGGAAGGGGGCGATGCAAGAGAGCTCAGTTTTCAAGACAGGGGGGCAAACTGAAACAAATTTCAAAGAGCCAAGCCTGAGAGGACGTCTCTGACTGCTGGCAAATATGTGCTTTTCACATTTTGACAGATTCCAACCACAATCTTTCATGGTTGTCCTGAGGAATGTATGTGACTGATGAACTTGGTGAAAGGAAATTATACACAGCATTTTTAAACAAATACACATTTTAAAATCTGTTGTACATCGACTCGTTTGAACTCGCCTTGCCTGCGGTTACAGTAACATCTGCCAATCCTTTGGGGTGTTTGTCTCTACCAGCTCTGCACATCTAGACAGTAGCTGTGCTTTTCTATATTCTGATAATGTTTAAAAAACAAAAATAAAAAAAAAACAACACAATTTTGCAATTGTGGCGTTTCCATTAAATAAGAAGCACAATTCAAAGCACACATGAATAAGCCTGCTCCGGCGATAAGTCATTAAAGGCTGATGATGGTAACACTCGTGTGAGTGTTACCATCATCAGCCATCAGAGGAGAAGCCCTTTATATTTGGGAGCAGATGCAAAGTTTTGTGGAAACTGCAGTCGGATGTTTTACAGAAGACAAAACTGAGCTTTTGATGATGCTGTGACACTTCTGGTGGAGCCAGCTGCTCATTGTCCATGGAGGCGACAAGTAAGGGCGTCGCTGCTGTTTGCAAACTGCGGAAAAAAGTGTTTCCATTGCAGTTTTGTAAAGTACACAAATGTCGATGTGGCTGAAAAACCAACTCATCCTAGCGCAAAAATGTTTTTCTTTTTTTTTATATCAAAAACATGAGTTGTTATGAAACTGGAGTGTGTCCATTTAGCAAATTTCTTTTTGTAACTCCAATTTGCACAATTTTTTTGGACAATGGATACACAGCTACGGATATTTATTTTTTTTTTTTTTGCCACTTGTTCTATGGAAACTAACTGAAGTTCAGTCCAATTAGATGAAGAACATCCATGAAGAGCAAATTCCAAGTCTTGTGAAGGACCCTCAATTAAACTCAGATCCAGACATTAACTGCGTCACTCTAACACATGAATACAGATTTGATCCTCCTGCTTGTGGACCACCATTGCCCCGTTTTCCTCTTCTTCCTCTTTCCATCTCAACCCATGTTTCCACAAACTCCGATTAGTTTTTTCATTCCTGCTGAAGAAAAGTTTCCTCACAGATTGATGTTGCCACCATATTTGGCAGTGGGATGGCGCTCTCAGGTGATGTGGAGTGTTAGATTATATTTAAGAGTAATAGAGAAAAGAAAGCTAAAGACAAGTGCAAACCTAATGTCGTTGTTGAAAACCAAAATCCCAATAAAGGAAATTTATGATTGCAAGTATATGGTTGCATTGTGGCAAGGTGTGAAAAGTCTAAGGGTTTTGTAATCTTTTTTGTTTTTTTAAACTAGGAACTGCCTAACAGACAAAAACACTAAAATTTCCACTTTTGACTGCGAGTCCAAAGGCAAAGAATAAATTACCCAGAGGATGAGAAACATTCTGTCATTCTGCAGCTTGACGACCTGCAATTAGACGTCTGCGTCTGCGGTGGCACCTCTGTTTCTTTGTCTCTCCTTCATTTCACTTAGCACTAAACGTCAGACGACAGTCGCATGCTAATCACTAGCAGTAAAACAAAACACTTTCTCTCCATACCACTTTACTGCAAGTTATCATCTGCTGATCATGTCATATGAAATGCTGGTGAACTCTCACCAAAAGAACTATTTGGGTTACATGTACAAGGCTGGAAGTTGTTTCCTACAGCTGCATCAGAACCAGACTCTCTCACCCCTTGTTTTGAATTCCTTATCCTTGGTATAAAACTCTTTCCACCCAGACCTGCTTCATTATTGATTGTCCTACAGGCTTTCTGTATTTATGCACAATATATGAATAAACCTGATTGAGTGACTTCACCTGACAGTGCTTGGTAAAATAGTTTTTTTTTTCCCCCACAACAAAGGCGCGTCAGTCTACTGGTGCAGCGCAGGCAAGTCACTGCTGTGGAAGCGTACTGGTGTAATGAGCAGAAACTCCCAGTAACCTGCCAACATCACTTTCAAAATGGCGACGGTCATCTGCTGTGGCATCTGCGGCGCCGCGCCTCCAGCTTAATAAAGAGAAACGACGCTGTGCATGAAACCAAACTGGAGAATAAGAGCAGTCCTTTTCCCCCCTTTTAAATTTGGAAAGGATGTTCCTGGCACCGCAGTGCCAGACAATATCAACACGACGGTGGCTAAGGACGAATATGAAGCGAGTGATCCGCATGAATCTGACTTGCAGTGAAAATGTCAGCGGTGTTAGTCAGGCAGGTGTAAAACTTCATGTCGAATTCAAAAGAGAAATGACAACAATCCTTTCAGTTTTCCCCTTTTTTTTTTCTTTTCTTCTTGCATCATTAAGCTTTGGTTACCCTAAAACATTGCTGACAATAATTACCGCAAACATCGCTGGCCAATTACTGAAGTCATTATCTCAACTACGGCATCATCAAGATCACATTAACTGGCCTCGGTTTTGTTGCCTGTGTAGGGTTGAAAAATATGCTTTGGATCCATTTATTGACCGAGAAACACGAAACGGGAAAAAAAAAAAAAAAGCCGTTCCAACAGACTGATAAACCAAATGCAGATTTAAATTTATTTTGATGTAACAGAGGATTCTGTTTGAAATGCTGTGCAAAGTGACCAGGATGGTTGGGATCTACAAATGGATAGCTTTCTACATTTTATGTATTTTTTTGTTAAATTTGTCTTTAAGAGTATTTTTAAATCTTAATAAATTAAAAGGATCCATCTGTCTCCATTTGTCTTCAACGCATGCCAATAATGTATTTTGCGTTTTTTTGATTAAGTACTTCTACACAAATCTAAAGTTAAATCTGTAGCGATGAAGTTTTCTTCTGATTTTCTCCCCGTTTTCTCTTTTAAACCAGCATGTCTTCTTAATGTGGATTTCAACACATCTGCTGGAGACCCTCTGTGCTGAACAGAGTCGTGAAAAATCTGCTGCCTGTCTTTGTTTTGTCACTTTATACGAAACTAAAGGAATAAAATGTCGAGTAAAACTTCAAAAACGCTGAAATCGGAACTCTGTGTTCTAGTTTGGCCTTAGCCGCATTCATCAAATGAAAACTAAACCGAAGTGAAAGGGAATATCTAATAACACAATCTATTAAATTCAATTAAAACTGAGCTAATGTTGCAGACGCACAAAGCCGTGAAGCAACTCATTAAGTTTTTGCAATGACTGACGGATTAGTTTAAGATTAGTCTTCTAAATGAAAGATTAACGGAGATTCAAGTGTCACATTTGCAAGGCTGACATGTTTGAGAATCTCACTGCCACGATGTTTTACAACAGAATAAAAGCCATTTCTGAAACATGCTTGGTTAACACATAAGACACACAGCCACATTCCTGTAGCTTACATTGCTGCTCTTGAGTTTGAAGTCCTCTTCAATTTCGTCGGCGCTGTCATCGTCAGACACCTCCCCCTCCTCGGCGTCCGCAGACAGATAGGCAGGCAGGCGCTTCCCCTGGATGTAGAGGAGATAGAGGGAAAGAAGAAGAGAGAAACGCACTCGTTTGATCGTCTGATGTTCCACGCTAAGGGCAGCACAGGCCCTCCTTCAGTGTTCTGTTTACATGCAGGAGCCCACGCAGGTCGAACCTCGGGGAGGGTTTAAAAATAAAAGCCGAACAATTCGGTGTTGCGTTTCCCTCCATGCAGGAAGGAGGGAATCGTCACTTTTCCCCTCCACTGTCATGTTTTGCTGTCAGTGTGGTACTCCGGTACTTAAATGCTGTTTTAGTTTGACATCAGGTGGAACAGGATGCTCATCTCCCAAAAAGTCCCAGTTTTGTCTCTAGGTGTTTATCGAAAAGTTTTCCAAAGGTGTTGGGGATTATTTTGCAGCTTGTTTTTCTCCTATTAACGTTGTTATTTTGTCTTGTCCTCTCCCTATTGTTCAATGATGAGCTTTGTGGCTAAAGCTGCATTATGTAACTTTTAGAAACAATATGCTTTTTGTTTTTATTTGTTAAAACTGTCATGTTGTGACAGTATTATGAGAGGCAGACACACCGTGTTCCAAATTATTATGCAAATTGTATTAAAGTCTCATAAAGATTGAATTTTTTGTTGTGCTATTAAATTTATAGATGGTATTGTGTGTCAGGGCTCTTTGAATCTCTATAATTAATTTCAGAGAGCTGGTTGATTAGTTTATCTGGTGAGCTCAATTAAAGGAAATCCACTTAAGAAGGATGTTCCACATTATTAAGCAGGCCACAGGTTTCAAGCAATATGGGAAAGAGAAAGGATCTCTGCTGATGAAAATCATCAGATAGTGTAGTGCCGTATGATGAGATATGAAAACATCAGATATTTAACAAAAACTGAAGGATTATCATCGTACTGTGAAGAGATTTGTGGCTGATTCAGAACAAAGATGGGTTTGTACAGATAAAGGCATAATGAGGAAGGTTTCTGTTAGACAAATTCATCAGATTAAAAGAGCAGCTGTTAAAATGCCCTTACAAAGCAGCAAACAGTGATTTGAAGCTGCTTGAGCCTCTGGAACAGGGGTGGGAACTCCTGGTCCTCGAGGGCCAGTCTCCTGCAACTTTTAGATGTATCTCCACTTCAACACACCTGAGTCAAATAATGAGGTCGTTAGCAGGACTCTGGAGGACCTGACTGCACTTAGGAGGTGATTCAGCTGTTGGATTCAGGTGTGTTGGACCAGGGAGACTCTAAGAGTTGCAGGACACCGGCCCTCGAGGACCAGGATTGCCCACCCCTGCTCTGGAACCTCAAGGTGGAGGATCCTCCAGAGGCTTGTGGTCCATGAACCTACTATTGGGTCACTACTAACCAGAGCTCACAAGCAGAAACGGTGGCAGTGGGCCCAACCGTACATGAAGATTAATTTTCAAACAGACTTGTTCACTGATGACTGCTGTGCAACCCTGGATGGTCCAGATGGATGCAGTAATTGGTGGTGGACGGACACCACGTCCCAACACGGCTGTGATCACTTGCATAATAATTTACAACACGGTGTAATCTGTGACAAGAAAAAAAAAATTAAGGTCTTGTTTGTGTTTTGGTTAGAAACAACCAATAAGGGCCAGCAGGAAGCTCTTGGCGCTGTCAATCAAGCTCGTGTACGTGCTGAACAAAGTGCTAATGGCGGAGAATCGACTTACCGTTACAGGAAAACCGTCATTGGTGGTTATGCTAACAAGACTAAGTATTCAGGACAGGATCTGAATATAGGGAGCTCGCTGTAGCCTGGCAGTGTGCAGACAGCGCTAAGACCCTTTTCCTGGCTCTGATTGGTTGTTTCTGACCAAGTGGTTTATCTCTGCAAATGGGCTTCCACGGAGGAAGACGCAGAGGAGATTGATATTTTATTATATATATTATCTGTCTCGTATAACCATCAAAGATAATATTTAGGCGTGACAAAAAAAATGTAACACCTGTAAAGGAGCAAATACTTTCTCAGTGCTGTACTCTAGGTAACCTTAGTGTCCCTGATGGTCTTTTATCTGAATTTACAGCCATAGTGAAAACAAATTCTGCCACATTTAGGCACTCAAGAGAGCACATGCTGTATCTCTTACTCAGGAAAACACATACATCGGCAGAATCCCCTTGAAACTCCCTAAGAAGCTATTTGGACGAACTGAAAGCCCATTAGTGAGCCATTCTCAAAGTGTGAGTGGGAGTCAGGATTTTCCAAGCGTCTCCTCCTAATAAAAACTGGAGGCTTAGAGCTTCCTGCGGTACATTTACCCGCCCTCCCGGCCAGCCTCTGCTGCCACAAGCAGTCTATCACCTTCCTTTCTATGTGTGATGGTTCAAAAACCTTTTTATTAAATATCTCTTTCTGCACCGCAGTGCCATCCCGGCTCTGCTGGTCCGCAGGGCAAATGAGAGTCAGAAAGGAGGAGAAGAAAGAAGGGGGGCAGTAAAAGTCCTTTATAAAAAATCAATATCGCTCTTTTTTCTTTTCTTTTTCTCCAAAGACATCTGACCTGAAGCAAACAAACCAGGAATCCAACGGCACAGACCGTCTTCACACAACAGACGAAGACTGTTTACTTGATCATCTATTAATTGTTGAAAGCCTTCAGTAATCTAGATGTGGGGTTTGATGCCACCGAAGCAACGTCCGATTTATTTTCCTAACCGCGCTCGGCTGACTTCGAGTGCAGGTATGTCAAACGCGACGCACCGCTCCTCTTCCTGAGCACCTGTCTGGTTCAGAGCGCGGTAGGTGCTAACAAGAGATAAGCTTGTGAGGCTCAGACATGACAATTCGTTCAAATAAACATACAGCAGGAAAACTGTAAACTTTAACGACGCAAATCGGTTTATGGGGAGAAAAGAATCGGAACCAACCAGGCGACTTTCTAGGAGCTTTTAGCTCAAATCTGGCAGGCCATGAATCCTTTGTTAGATCTAAAGGTTTAAGGTTTCAACATTTTGATTTGTTCTCCATTTCTCCTATTTCTAAAACAATATGCTTCCATGGCCTGGTGCAAAAACTGGACGGAAAAAAAACAAACTTTGAAAAGCCTTCAGAAGGCTTGTATAACTCTTAAGACGACTTTAAAAGAATCACATCAAAGTCTGAGTCTTTGATGGAGGTAAAGTAAAAAGAATATGGGGGATGCCTTTATAATTTGGCATTGTGTTTTTCTTAACTTATTACAAACACCAAGCAACTAAAGAGGATTGATTAGCATCAGTGTTTTTCAGAATTACAAATGAAAGCTTCTTAAAAACACAGATAATTGGAGAGCGAAGCGCTTTTTAGTGCAACTTCTCATTTTCATGAAAAACATTGAGCACAAACATCATCCAAATTCCCGCAATCGTCAGCAACCTGCACCAACTTTTCAGTGTCAGTTTTCCTTCTTTATTGCTTTATTTCAATGCAACTTGTGACCACTTTTGTGTTTCATAAAAAATCAGCCTGAAATTTGGCTTTTCGTGCCTCTTAACTGAAAAGAAAACTTCTAATCTGATTTGGTTGAATGTGTAGTTTTATTACACATCCTATCTTTAATACAAACTGATTTATTATTTTTTTTTCCATTGCTAAGATTGCCAGTATTTGACAAAAAAAAAAAAATGACATTGCAACCCCATATGAGTCACCAATTAGCTGCTGTTTGCACTGTATACGATACAAAATATTTAAGCCAGCAGTCTGTCGCCGAGTTGATTTATGCCAGAAACTTCCACTTCCCCTCCGTCCCATTTATGATTAATAAAACGACCTACTTTCCCCTCACTTTTCCTGCTCCTTATCCTCTTCACAGGAAGTAATTAGTGGCCATGCAGTTCTGATCACACTCCCCCCCACCCAACCTTGCTCACGCACATTAGGTAAAAGAAATAAAATTCAAACTATCGACAGATAATGAGCGCTTCTTCTTCATTCTCCACATTGAGTGGAAGGAACCAGAGGGAGGGTGGAAGCAGACGCCTTCATTCACGCCTTCATAAGAAAAAGTAAGTTTTAAATCCTCCTCCCGTTTCGTGGCTATTAAAAATGAAAAACACAGACCGTCCCGCAATTAACTGTCCACTGATGTGTCCTTACCTTGATGAGGATCTTTCCTTGCAGGCTGTGCGGACTGGGCAGCGTCTTGGAGTCTCTGCTCAGCACCTCTCCCACATCCAGTTTGTCTCCGAAGATTTCCCGCAGGTACTCGGCAATCTTCTTCTGCTGCTGGATGCTGCAGTGGTTCTCAATGGACAGAATCACCGGGTATCTTTAAGAAGGATAAATAAAGAAAAAGAGAGAAAGTTTGCTTCGAAGTGCCAAAAAAAAATAAATACCTGAATTACTTATCAGAAGCAGAGGGAAAGCAAAAACTCCCAGTTTGATTTTTCACCTTTGAGGCAAAGCACCGATTCTTGGTCTATGGTATTTTCATGTGTCCGTTTGTAGGTTTAGTAATGTTTCCCAGTGTCATTTACATCACCTAGGAAACATTCAGTCTACCTTTTCCCCAAAATAGTAGCTCAGATTTTTTCACCTATAACAAGACATTTCATCCATAGGTGGAAAAATCCAATCATCCCATTACTTTATATCTATTTTCCAGAATAATTCACCGAAAACAAGATGTGACAGTTTGCTGAAAAGTTACTTGTAAGCCAGATTTGTCTTGTTTTAAGAGTACTGGGTTTTCTGCACTTGAAACGAGACAAAAATACTTGGTAAGATGTTTTTGTTTTTTTGCAGTGAATTGTTGCCCTGAGGCTACTAATCACAATAGCATGCAGCACCGAGGATAAAATATCAGCTTTGTCTTCTGGTGGAAACAGTAAGCAGGACAAGGGAGACGATGATAAGGAAAAGTGTGTTGAATTTATTAATCTGTTCTCCCTGTCAGCATTATGACAGATTGGAAATTAATAAGGCGTGAATTAATGAGAATTGCATTTTTTTTTTTTTTTCCAAAATTAGCAAAGGAGAGTGTTGTCTTTGGAGAGTCAGAGATGAACAAATAAATCCTTAAAAAAGTAATTTACAGAATTATGTTGGGAGTTTTTTGGGACCATCATTCAACCTCTGCACCCCCGTCTTCTCATCCACTAGAGTAAAAGAGAAGTAGAAATTTAATGGTGGGGGGGCCACGTTACGTGATGTTTCACACTTTAAGCAAGTCAGAATGAAGCTGTTGTGAAAATTTGATAAGTTTTAAGGTTGATAATTTCTGCAACGTGAATCCCTTACTTTCCTTTCTCCCACCTGGCAACATTCTGCTGTGGTCAACCGGGAAGGAGCAGGTCACATGACCTCCTCTTTAGTGGATAATTTATATAAACAGTTACATAATATGAGCTGCTCCACCAGGGGAAAGACTCACAACAAACAACCCAAGGCAGATTCAGGGTTCAGAGTAATTAAGTTGTGGAAGCTAAAAGTTCAGAGTGGCTTAAAAAAAAAAAAAAAAAGAGCATTGTGTTATTTTGAGTAAACTCTTTAGGAAGTGACTGTCCAATCACAGAAAACAGATTTTAAACCCATAATATACAAATATATTTTTTTTGTAGTTTTAGCTTTTTGTTCTACCACTTGTAAATTTGCAGCATAGAAGCAAAACGGGTTTGGCAAAAGAAAAGAGCTCAGGGCATAAAATAAAAATAAATAAATAAAAATAACACTACAGGATTATAAATTCTGTATTATTTGCAGAATTCTGTAATATTTGCTGTATTATTAATTCAGAAGGCTTAAGTGTTTAACAAAGGCAGCAATTATGCATGTTAAACATTAGAGGATTTGAAACATTTTAATAAAAAATATTGATTTTTGCATGTAACCTGATTTTTTTCCATGCATGTAGCTTTATGGAGAATTAATTTAAAACTGTCAAAAACTATTTTTTGTGTGTGTTTGTACACAGTCCAGCAGGTGAGAGTAAATAAATAGATTAATAGACTAATAAACAACAAGCTGCAACCAGACGTTAGCAATTTAACTTGCAGTTCAGTCGGCTACATAAAGAAAATCATCAAAAAAAAGATGCACTTAAGAAACTGTATGGTTTGTTGTTTTTTTTTTGCAATTCTTCTGCTTTTGACGAATCAACAAAAGAAAAGTACCTTGCTATATTTCTAAACTACTGGCATGCATCAATTACTTGTTACGCCTGCGCAACTTTAATTAGGACACTTGACTTTAATCTAATTTTACATTTCCAACAGTCTGCAGGATGAGGCAGCAACGTTTGGCTTAATTAAGTTGAAACAGTGCCTGTACTAGAATTAAATAAACATCTTTATAACTCAGCCACCGCCAAGATTAGAAGCTGCGAGTAGTGAAAGTGGGCCAATATGTCAGCATGAAACCGCATCAGTCACAACTTTGTTTAGGTACCGCCGGGCCCCACAGAGACAATCAGCGGCTCCTCGGGGAGCCAGACGACGCTCCGCTCAGCAGATGGTTCACTTATAGGTGCTAATTACTCCTAGAATCACAGTTCCTGAATTTTTTTATTTTTTTTCACAGCTTTTGTATTTTATTTCTTTATATAATTTGGTAGGTTAGATTTGTTTGCGCAAAACCAGCCGATACTGCAAGATAGAAAGCGTGGCATCAGGTTGTTTAACCCGCATAAAATCTTAGGCTGATTTTCTCAGAGGGCTGACGGCCTTCCTGTCTCTGACGTCATCAGAACCTGTTGGAAGATGTTGTTTGTTCACTCGCTGTCTGAAAAGCTGATTAGAAGAGAAACACTTTAAAAAAATTAATAAATAAAAAATCTCGCACTTTGAAACATTTGTTGCACTGATCTCGGTTAATTGAAAGTGTAGTTTTGCAATTGTATATATATATTTTTTTTACGAGTGTTACACAAACTTCCTTTCTCATCCTCTAGAGCACAGGTGTCAAACTCGAGGCCCGTGGGCCAAATCCGGTCCGCCGTAGCTTTTTATGTGGCCCTCTACATCCTAGACAAAACATAATGTCTGTTTAAATATAATGTAATCAATCAAATCAGTAAACAGTTTTTATCTGTTTACTACCAAAATTACATCAATCAGTCGATCCAGTTTCTTGCAAACTATTGTGGAAATTCACGCAAAATCAACAAATCCACACACTTTTTTTGCGCCAACACAGTTTACTGCAGATTTTTCTTTAAAATTGTCAAAAACTTTCTTACTTGTACTAAACAGCTGCCTCGTTAATTGTTGTCAGATTATATCCCGTGATCTACACAGCCAGTAATAAAAAGTCAAATTTACCGTCATAAATAAGAGCAAATATTTCCAAATTAGTTTTTTATTGCAAAACAATCACAAAAACAATCGCAAAATTCTGGAGGGACTGGAAAGATGTTCAATATTATTTAATTTTAAGAATCTATTAATATTTCTAATGGGTTTTATCAGTACAGTCCGGCACAACCGGCCCTTTAAGAGCATTAATGATTTGGATTTGGCCCAAAACGAAAATGAGTTTGACACCCCGGCTCTAAAGTTAGCAACATGCAGCTCTGACTTACTGGTTGTTTATAAAGGCGTATTTGTTGATGGTCTCTATAACGGACTTGAACGTTATTTTGGACGTCAGGGTGTACCCGTGCTGCACCATCGGCTCTCCGTCGGGTCCATCCCAGCAATCAACTGTGGGAAAACGACATGAAGGCAATTAGTGTTGGGCAGAAATAATATTTAGTTATGTTTAATGTGAAACAGCAGCATTTTTCACTACTTTATTCTGAGTTAAAACAACTATTTTCGCTATTTTTTGATGAATTTAAGTGCGTCTGGTTTTTTTAAGCAGCGGAGAACATCCTAAACATAAAAAAAATATTCTTGACAGCGATCAATAAGACAGAACTAACACTTTTGTTTTAAATGACAGAGTTTGTCGTAACCATAAGCAGTCAAGGAAAAAAACGAAAAAACAAAACACGGATTGCAATAGTCTATTTTCACAGCAGACATATTGATTAGTCATAGTAAGAAAAACCCAGAGTGTTACTAATAGCATAAATGATGGTGCTGCTCTGTCTGAGCCATGACAGAATGACAAGTGAGACGTCAGAAATGATATCCTGACTGGGCCATTGTGAGCATAACACAGAATTTCCACTGGACTTTTTTTTTTTTTTTTCTTCTTCTTTTTAATTTTTCATCGGTACGGACGCAGACGCGAGCGCACCTTCCACACAGCGGCAGCCGGACTGCAGCACCCAGGCGTACATGTCCGTCTTGGAGTGAGAGAGGAGCTGGTCTCCGGTCAGGTACGTGTTGTGAGAGGAGGCGATGAAGTAGTTGCACAGGGGCTGCTCCATGTCCTGGTTCACCTCGTGATGCAAAGGGTTGAAGATGTCGCACGTCGGGCTGCGCATGAAACCCGTGAAGCCTGGAGGAACAAAGGAAGAGAAATCAGCTTGGAATCACAGTAGACCGTGAGCCACCTGCACATAACGAGTCCGATGTTTCCATGTCATGCTCAACGTGTTGATTGTCCTGCCAATGTGTTTACCAGGCGATAAACTCCGAACAACTATGACGTGGCGAAATGCGGTAAACACACTTATTATTCGCACGAGATGATTCCCGGTGGCATTGTTTATCACGCCACTTTGGGTCTTGTTGAGCTTGGATTAACGAACAAGCAGCATCATCAAACAGATCGAGACCAGACAACAGCTGCATCAGGAGGAAATATTTGGATGGCAGTAAACACCACACTCATATCCAGGCTTTAGCAGCAGGATCAAATGTAAACAAAAGGATGGATGAATGGAGATCTGGAAGACAGGTCAGCATCTTCAACTCACTTTTTGGAGATTCAACTATTTTGAAATGTAAACCACGGAAAGATGTGAAATTATACTAAAGCTTACTGTAATTTGTTTAAAATGGGTTTTTTTTTTTCATTCCTCTGCATCCTGAATTCAAAAGTTGATAAGTTTAAAAAGCTAAAAGAAGAAGTTTCTGCTTCTTCAAGGTTGTCTTTTGCTTTTGCTGCACAGAGTGACGGGATGTTCCTCACAAAACACCTTATGGTAATCCTTTTGTAATCACTCGTTATGATTTATAAAGTCGTTGTGAAATTTGCAAATGAAATCTGAAGTTGACTGCTGAACACTGTTCTTTCATATCCCGTGTGTTTCTATTCACTGAACCTCTACATTTAGGTTTTTGGGTTTTTTTGGGGGGTTAGTCAACTATGTAATTAATTGCAGAATCTCCATATCAATTTTAACAATCACCAGCAGTCACTCTGGGGCGTTTAAAATCGTTTGCTAACGTTTCGGTAGTTGGTCACAGCCTCAACCTCTGTGCTCAGATTTTGGTTCAGAACACACAAAGAGTGCTTTGTTGAAAAATCATTATTCGCATCATCTCAAAGCAGCTGAGTGCAAAACACCATCGATTTGACATTTCATTGTCTAATTTATGCAAAACCTTTGAATAATTAGCATGTAGCTCCTTTGGTTGCCAAAAATGTACATCTTTTTTTTTTTTTTATTCACACTTTTTTTAATCATTAGAATCTAAAAGACACATTCGTGCGAAATGTGAGTCACATAAAATTAGACATTGAACTGTCATCTAAACGTTTTACGTCAAATCCAGGCTTCGAGGACCGGGTGTCTCTGCTGCAACGCACAGGTAAAAACGTCACCATGGAGACGTCTAAAAGTGGCAGGACGTTGACCCCTGCTCTATGACACACAACAAATTCATTTGTGCTTCATGGAAGAAGAAAGCGCAATCACATTGTGGGATCAAGATGTAAAGAGGAGTGAGGAGGAAGAAAAAAAAATCTTCTAATTTAAAGTGAACAAACTGCGTTGTGAAAACGAGGATCTGAGGTTTGTAACGAGCAAAAAAAAAAAAAAAAAAACGTTAAGCAAACTGATAACGAGAAAATAGCGTAAAATTTAAAAAGAAGGAGAATTTAGATGGTTTAATAATGAGGCAGTAACACTGGTTCAGTTTACTAATGACACTTCTTGTATAATATCACTTTAACAAAGCCAATTCATGTGAACCTTTGTGACTGCTGCTGTAATATAAAAGCTCAGTCAATATGAAAATTGGTACATTTCCGGGCTGAATGGAAGAAATCATACTCTGATCAAGTAGACAGTCACAGTTTGCATTTGTTTTTTAGTGACACAGATTAAT
The DNA here is from genome assembly GCF_019740435.1 of Gambusia affinis. Classification (NCBI taxonomy): domain Eukaryota; kingdom Metazoa; phylum Chordata; class Actinopteri; order Cyprinodontiformes; family Poeciliidae; genus Gambusia; species Gambusia affinis. Next base: position 24,735,105 of record NC_057873.1, read on the forward strand.
GTTTTTTCCTTTTCACCCCCAACAATGTCTCATTTTCTATTTTCCACAAGCCTCATATTTTAACCAGACAGTTTTCCCAGCCCTTCCCTTCCTCTCTTTCCTCTCCAGGGCCACCTTTCAGCTACTTAATTATGTTGCAATAATTTATATTTCTTATGTAGATATGTATTCCCCCTGAAGGAGATCATCAGGGCTAAAACTCTTTATTGTACCAAATTATTTTTGAAAGTGTTCTTATGTGTTTCCAATAGTCAAAAAGTCTAGAACACAAATATTCAAGTGCAGCTCAATAAATTGTTATATAATTTAAATGTACATTTATTTCAGTAGTTCAACTCAAACAGTGACACGCATGTATTAGAAATACTCATTACACACGACATGTTATACTTCAGATCTATTGATTTTTATCTTTTTATTTTATAAAGTTAATTTAAGCCTTGTGAATTTCCTAATAACCTTTGAGCTGTGCTTATTCTTCTCACCTGCACATCTTTCCCAGCCACAGTTTTTTGACTAAACTCCCATTAGCACCTAACATAGTTTAAGAAATGTCATTAAATGCAGCTCCATCACACTAAGTAAAGTGTTCATGCTGGGAAAAATGTCCAGTTCAGTTTGCGTCAGGTTATGACTAAATCAAATGAGCAAACAACTGCCTTTATGTGTTTGTATTTTTCTGTATTTTTACAACAGGAAAGATATTGTTATTGACAGGGAGTGCATAAGACTGACAGCACTGTCATAAACATGACATGATGCCTACTGTAAACATCTGGGCGTGTTCATGACTGTAAGTAACGACACTTTTAATGTAAAGTTGCTCTAAAAGTTGCATTAAAAGTCCCAACTTTGCTTTATTTTGTAATGCAAAGTTGTTACTTTTAATGGACTTTCAAGGCAACTTTTAGAGCAACTTTGCATTAAAAGTGTCGTTATTTACAGTCATAAACATTCATAAAGACTCCTTCATGTTTATGACAGTGTCATGTCAGTCTTATGAACACCCCGTCAAATAAAGTCTTACCAAGATGTCTTTACGTTTTAAAACTAAACAATTTTTATTCTTTTTTTTTTTTTTACGTAATATTATACTGCTCAGTTCAAAATGTCTTAACTGTCTTTAGTTTTTCTGTACTCGCAGATGTCATTTTGCACGGCTTTCGCCACTTAAATTAGGTTCAAAGAAACACTTGGTCTTACATTTTGAGTCATTTTGATGCTCACTAACAAATAGCCTTATACAGTAAAGCCGTAACAAACAACGAGATGAGAGAAAATGAGAAAATGTCAATTCATCAAAGAAGCTCTTAAAGGGGAGGAACTAACAAGAACGTTACCTTCTATCCCCAAAACACCTCTTCGCTTGTTTTCATCTGATACTTCAAACTTGTCGATAATTTCTGCAACACACTCTGACGTCACGTTGGTCATCTACATAAAAAAATTGGATTAAAAAAAACATAGTAACCGATAATTAACTAAAAACATGGTTACTTACTAAAGTACAGCAAGTGGCGTACATTTCTTACAAGTGTTGAAAGAGACCAAAATAATGCAAATATACAGCAAACAAAATACATAAATGTAAAAATAATGTTAATTCTTCTAATGTGACTATAATAATTATTATTATAACAATAATAGTGGGTGAACTGGTCATTAGAAAAGTCACTAGAAACATTTATGCAGATTATCAAAGGTTGGGGACAATTAAGTAGAGCAAAATGACTGATTATAAATCAGACAATTGTATGTCAAATATAAAACAAGTCAAGAGTTCCAGCAAAACAAGTCAGTTTAGTTGAGGAATTACGTGTGTCGTAATACCATAAATTACGCCTTTTTATCCGTGGCTATATTTCAAGTTAAAGAGGCTGACAGAAGGGAGAGTGTTTTTACAGTAAGAGAAATTTCCGCCAGGTATATTTACTCGCCTTCTGCTCGATGTGCAGGAAGTTGGCGAGCTCCTCCGCCGTCAGGTGGTCCTTCCTGTCGCTGTACGCCATCATGAGCAGGAACAAGTCCCGTCTCAGAGACATCATCCTGTAGAAGACGGAAAACTCCTCGTACGTCAGCGTGCCCTGGTGATCGTCGGTGTCTGCTTCCTGAGCAGAGAGAAAAGGTGGTTTCTTTTATTTGACACTGTTTTAGTTACATAAGACCTTCAACGCTTATCGATACGAAAGAAAGAGTTCCTGTTGGTGTTTAAATTTGTAATAAAAACACAGCTTTCCTACAGAACATGTTAAGTTCTTAACTTTATATTCAAAGCTTCACCAGTTATCTATCCAATACAATGTTGTTGGTTTTGTTAAAATACAAACGAGCATCTGTGTGTCATCGTTCGACTCAGCCCACGGTTTGCGTGGCTCCGCAAAGCAAATGCAATTCCCCTCTCACGAGAAACGAGCAAACATAAAGTCTGTGTCACCAAACGAAAAATGAGGTTGATTCATTCTGACAGTCGGACGCAGAGGATTTAATGTGTAAAACAGAGAAACCAGAACAGCACCATCATCATGGAAAATAAAAATAACGCACGAAAGATGAAAACAAAAAATAACTAAATGAAATATTGTTAAATTGAAAAGACAAGAACGTAAACGTTCTTTATTCTTTGAGCAAATGCACCGTGCTCAGACTATGTGCTGAAATTTGTTATTGTGGTCAGATTGTTTCTATTTTATTTATTTATTTATTTAATTATTGGTAATTTATTGCATCAAACCTTAACTGCAACAATGGATCCCTGCAGGCAGCAAGCTAAATGCATTTTTGTTTTTTGTTTTTCATTTTTGCCAGAACCATCTAGACTAGTTAAGCATACAGATGTGAACAAGCGTTTCTCCAGATTCCCCGGTCACTTTTATTCTCTAAACCTTGTTGTTGATTTACTTTAATACATCAGTAATAGTGACTGTAAAGATGGGTAAAGCTAGGTTTATGTATAATAAAACATTATTTATATTTTAAAACAACAATGGGATTTGATTATACACACAAAGCCTACTGAATTTTACTTAGTGCACTGCTAAATAAAACTTCTTTGTTGTTGATATTTTAGTTCTCAAATTTCTCAATTTATTTATTTTTTTTTTACACAGAAACATAGTGGGGCAACTAGCAGACTTCCCCTACCACCAAAACACCTGATGCACTGTAGATTATAACATAATGCCACTAGCAATCAGGCGAAATGTACCAGCGTTTCAACACCAACGAATCCCCTCCACAAATTATAATTCTTTTCTTTTCACACCTACATTTCTCTAAACATTGATCCATTCTGCTGATATTGCTCCCTCCGTCTTGCTGCATCTTTTCAGGGTCTGATATTGACTGTATGTCGCTGGGTCCATTCGACTCCACAACAAATCTAAAAGTACCACATATCCCTTCCCTGATTCTCCCATAACACACACACACACACACACACACACACACGCGCGCACAAACACACACACACACACAGAATCTAAACACAAAGCAAGCAGCAGGATAAAGCAGTCCCATGGACTTGGAATGCGTCGACAGAAAGTAAACAGATTTTAGGTATTTTAGGCTGCACAAGCTGTTAAAATGGCAACGGTACTGTCTATCACAGCATAAACTGGAGAAAATAAAGTTTCTCAGACTGATCCCAATCCAAAAAGTGATAAAGGATGAAGGAGGGAAAAGCATGTCACCTGCTCTGTCGACTGAATAATGGTCAAAGGAAATGAGAGAGTTTAGGAAGTGACTTTGGGTATTTTTAGTTATGGCACCAAATGCAAAAAGTAACCATACTGTATACTAAAGACTGCGAGAAACCCCTGGACTATTAGAGCACACATTGAGATCCTGACAAAAATGTTTTAGGAATTTCACGAATGACTCGATATTAGGTTGAAAACCGCAACAGCAGCTTGCATTGGTTTTCTCATCCATCAAACATTTCCAAACACATTCAACATAAGCAGAGAATACAATCCATTTTATGCGATGGCTCAGCACAAAATAGTGCAGAGTTGGGACATGGAAGGAAGACAATTTATGGTTTTCAACAGGTTTTACTACTAACTATTAAAACTGAATTATAGATCTGTTGTTTGTTGTATTTATCCTCTGACTCAGACTTTGTACGAGTTTCCCAAACTTTCTGTTGAAAAGTGACTGTATGTTTCGAATCAGAGGTGAACTTCTAACCCAGTCTTGAATCTTTTGCGCTGTCTAATCTATGAATTTAGTAATATTCATAAAATCTGGACCAGAGGAGGAACAATCAGGAGTCAGCGCGCTGCTTCAGTTACTTCAGAGTAACTTAACATTCAGAGTCACATAAAGACAGTTACAAAGCCAGCCTTCAATCACCTGGAGAACATTTTAAGGATTAAAGCACTAATGTCCCAACAAGAGCTAAAGAAATGCCTCCATAAATTTATCTTTAGTCCCATTGACTACTGCAACAGTGTCTTCATAAGTGTTTTTCAAATTCAATCAGACAATTGCAGCTGACCCACAGCAAAAGTTGAGCATGTCACTCCAGTTCTAAGGTGCTTTTATTGGCTCCCTTTATCTGAGAAAATGGCTTTTAAAATACTTCTGTTAGTCTATAAGTCACTGATTGGTTTAGCACAAAAGTCCTTTATAGAGCAGTTGTCTGTAGTTCAAGTCTCAGAATCAGAATCAAACATGGAGAAGCAGAATTCAGTTTTTATGCTTCTTCGCATTTTTGCAAAACGGCAAAAACGCTGAAACACTTTTAAATCCTTTAGGTCGAGGCTAAAAACCCATTTGCTCACAACTGCCTCCGATTTACATTAACTGGAACATCTATAATTGTAGCCCATATCCCAACTTTTCATCACTTTTGGATGTCCAATGTTTAGGATATTGCTTTATAAACCTCACCACATGTTTCTGTCTGAGAGTTTTGTGGTCTTCGTTTCCTCAGCCCCTAAGAGAAAACACTCACTTTTAACCACCTGCTTATCATCGCGTAAACTAAGCTATAAATATTTTCCATGTCCCGGTGATACCATTGCCAAATAAATATGCATATAATTAGAAATGACCGCGGCTTCCCTGCTGGCTGCTTGTTGTTCGGCTTTACCTGCGCAGCCACCTGTCACACCTGCTCCCGTTTATCATTAACAGAAGAATCCAGGACACACAGTCTGACACACACTCCTCTGGTTTGCTCAGTACCGTCAGTCGCCTCAATGACCCCATTCATTTATTTACATTTATCTCAGCCTGTCCCACCGTTCATAAAATGGCAACTGAGAATAAATTTTGGGTGATTCTTTGACAGTGTCCTCTTTCAGATAAAAATGCAAATGAGACTCACTGAACGTGAATGTTTCACCAATCTGTGGCTGAGCGGTTCTGCTGAGCCTATGTTAGCTAAATCTGTTAGCTAAACTAGTTTTACTAAAGTTATTGTGAAAGAAAGATTTCAGGATTACCGCATTTATCTTTTAGAAATCTGAAGTCATTCTGCAAAAGTTGTACCCCAAAATCAGTTTAAGGTTTGATAAAACTTGGGAACCAAGTTTAATCCGTGTGCAGGTGTTTGAGTCAATTCTTCTGTCATCAGACCCTTTGATTTTGAGACTCTTTTACTAGAACTGCTTTTTAAAATCTACAACGTGGTTAGCAAAGTCCAATGACAACTCAAAACCATCAATTCAATGATCAATTTGCACTCCAATCCCCAGAATGTGGCAGAACGTAGGAACGTTTTAGGTCAACAAAATGGTCAACTCCAAGTGGCGTCTTACTGAAACTTTGGTCTTAAAATTGTAATCATTTATCTTCTTACATTTTCTTTCATTATTTCAGGCACATTTCTGTGTGCACGTGGGAATAAACTGCGTTGGCAGCGTGGCGTCAGTGTTGTTTTCTCACCTGAAACATTTGCTTGACCTTCCTGCGCGGCAGATTAACATTCAGCTTGTGAAGGAGTTGGTAGATTTCGTCGATGTTCAGAAGGCCGTCTCCGTTTTTGTCCGCTTCTTCGAACGTCTGCTTCATCCACGTGAAACGCGCACGTTAAGGAAGACGGACATGAGGTCTGTCAGCGCAGTTTCAAATATCGACCTTGTCTCCGCTGAGACAAAACACTCAGACAAAAAAAAAAGAAAGCTCAGACAGAGATACGTTATACGCAGAGGTACGACATGTCTCGGTTTTTGCGTGAGCTGAAAGTATAATTCGCATCACGGCAAAGCGATTCTGACAAAAATAATGCACACTTTCCGATGAGCAGACAGGAACCTGTCAATAAAATTATATTGATCTAGAACGGGTTTCCCCCCCTCCTTTTCTGTAAATTGGTCGTAACAAGAAAACAAACCAGCAGGGATTCAGTCGGAAGGATATTGGTCGTGTGTTCGTTGTCGCTTGGCCAATGAGTCCTCGTCACTAATCCCGGCCATCAGGTAGCAGAGCCCCGTGATCCAGGTTCTGGCCTCCTCTGGATTCGACGTCACCAGGTCAAGGGACTCCATGTGGTTTCCATGGTAAACCGTAAAGCAGCAAGCCTGATCGAAGTTACCGTCTGCAAACCGGTGGAAGATATCCGACTGACCGCCCTCCGTCACCTTGTAAAGGGAATCTATGGTGACTACAGTAGTGGTGGGGGGGGGAACAGAGGAAAAACAAATAATTACCAAATAAATATTTTACTTTTTCTCTCGCTGCTAAAATGTTCTGTTGTTGAAGTGCACGCAAATGCTCGTTTCAGAACCACAAAACCTTTTACAGTTACGAAACACCAATAAACCTCAATCGGCCCTTGTAGTGTTTTTATAAGCGTCTATGCATCTCATTTTAAAAGCAATTTTCTGAAACTAAGACTTCTGAGTCATTCCGAAATAAGCAAATATTCATTACCATATTGGCCATGTTGTCATTGGCAACATGGGTCAAGTATGGTGTGAACTGTGCAGGAAATGTGGAAGTATAAAGGTGAAGAGGACAGATTTCTCCTCACCCACCGGAAACTGTCTCTGTTGGAAATCATTTTTGCCCCCAGGATTCTTGAAACAATAACGAACTTAGATTTATGTAATAACCTTTTGTATTGACTGAACATAGCATGTAATATGATATCTAATAAAATTTAGGTTATTCTTGTGACGTAGACACTATGAGGAAGGTGACAAATTCTTTCACACATTAGAACAACAGCGTGGTACAGAAAGAACATCTGTCTAAATGTTGTGACACAGATCCCACAAAATGACCATTTGTGGGATAATTTGCCACTGAGTTAAATTACAGGCAGACTGGGTTTGTGGGTGAAATCTTTAAAATCTCCCCATGTCGTTCCAGTCCTGTTCCTCCCTGGATAAATCACCGTATAAATATTCCTTTCATGCAAATTCACGCAAAGATGTTGCTCTTCTGCAACTTTCAGCTGTTTTGTTTCTTTCTAACTGCTTACATGTTTCGGTCCTGGAAATTATTTTAACTATAATGAGCTACAGGTTGAAAATGCGACATAAAGGAAACGTAAAATTATTATTTTTTTTTTAAAAAGCACCTTTTAAGCTGCATCCATTAGATTCTAGTGTTCATGTTTTTCATGCTAATAATAAACGCGGCTATTATGGAGCATATGTTCAAAACACAAAGCAGCCAAAGTGTCCCTAATCTACAGCTAAAAATGTTTTCATGGTCAAGCTGTTAGATCCCAAGTGACCACAGTGTTCAGCATAAATCCCTTGGTATCGGTTTTAGCACACTGGATATCTCTGCAGAGTCACCTTTAAAAAAAAAAAAAAAAGAAAAAAGGCAATGCCATCTGTGAATCTCCAAGGATTTCACAACTTCTGAAACTGACACAATATGACTGGCGTCAAAATTCAATGTGCTTCTGTCACCTGTGACATGTGCGCTTTTTTATTGGTATTAATAAGATTGGTAACGCTTTAGATTTCCAAATTGTTAATCGTTTGCATTAAAAGAAAAAAAAAAGAGTTGAAAATTATTAAATGCCCAAACATAAAACATAAAAAAACATAATACAGCAGTAAAGAAAAAAAATTTCTCAGAGTCTGACTTTCTTCTCAGAATTCTTACTTTTTGTCAGAATTTTGAGATTAAAGTCCTGAAAGCCAAATTTCACTTTTAACGCATGGCAACCCGTGATGACAACTCCTTCAGTGGAGTTACAGTCACTGCTTAAATCAAATGAACTGAACTTCCTTTGTAGTTGAATCAAAACCATTTCAACTCCAAAACTTTTAGATTCAAACAGAAGAGATTATAATATAAGGGAGTACAGCAATATTTCAAAAAAAAAAAAAAAAAAAGATTTAAATAAAAGCCATTATAAAAGTTAATGTGGAGTTTATATAAATTTGTAACTCCCTGTCCTGATTTAACTCATTGTGCCGGTAGTCACCTGGTGATGCAACATGAAAGTCCAGGATAAAAGCTTACATTAATTGATAGAAATACAGAATCCAAAAAACAGTAATAATAAAAAAAAATCCCATGTTTTGCAAAGAAAACTTGAAGTTAGCTGACCTGCATACTGAAGTGTGAGCTTGCACAAAGCTGATAGCAACCGCCTTACCCTTTCAAACTCTAATCAATTGGAGCGTCATGACAAAGAGTTGAAAGTAAAATTAGAAACGAATAAAAGCCAAACTCTTTAAGACAAACCGTGAACAAAATGATGTTCCTCCACTTTCTCCTCTTCCGTCTATGATCTGTAACAATAGAGAGGAAGCAACTGCTGCAGGCGTCAGAGAGTTTCACGCTCTAATGAGATTGGTGTATAAACTCGGCTATCTGAGATCCCGTGTCTGTGTTAAGAACAGCCTGCAGTAAATTGTGTCCTGCTCTGAATTTTACACAGACGCTCCTCATGCGTTTTCACCTCAGCCTGCGGCCACCACTGTGGAAATTTGTTTAGATCGCTTCAAGAACCTCACCAATTTGAATGATTTATCTCATTGAAGCAATTAAACTTTTGTTTTTTTGTTGTTTTTTTTTTAAAGTATCCCCAGTCAAATGTTACACTTTGCGATAACCTCCTTGGAAATCATGCACGACTGCTTTCCCGACACATTAAATTTCAGTTTTTCTGTTACATAATCTCGGCTCTTTAACACTGCTGTGACTGACAAACAATATGGCAGCCTTGTTTCAACCTTCTGCACACACACACACACACACACACGCAGACACGCGTGTGCGTGCGCATTAAATTAAATAACCAGAACGTTGTTGTCTTTTTTCTTGTTGTGTCAACAGAGATGATCTCAGCAGCTTATCTGATCTTGACATTTCACAGACACGCACACACCCACACACCCCTGCACGTACATGCATTGCCATTTACACACAAACGGGGGGACAGATGTGTGTTACAGCTGGTAGGACGTGTGAAGCCTGCATGATAAAGAAGCGACAATGATGCTTTGACAGGGCAGTGAGATGTTTGATGTTAATCCCCTCAGAGCTGCAGCAGTGTGGCAGACTCAGATTAAAAAATAAAAAATAAAAAATTCAACAGACACTCTAGGAAAAGCAGGAGGTTTATCAGAAAGGGGAGTAGTGAAAAGATTATCAGGGTTTGCAATGCTCGATTCTGATTATTTGGAAATGTTTGCGTTGTTTTTAGCTTCTTTAACTCAGATTCAGAGTCAGGGCTGCTTTTCATTGGCTTCAACAACACCTAAAACATCAGTCAAAGATTAAAACGTACCATTTCATGTCATTTTACACACTTTTAGACATCGTACTTGGTCGGTTTGAACACTTCTTTCAAATTCGATCTACAGACAACCCCACTGAAAAACAATAATCAGACATTTCTTTAACAATTTCCAGCTTTGTTCTTCAGGTGGGGTTGTACAGCTGTCGGCAGTGCTGCCTTGCAGAGACGGTCGTGGGTTCAAGTGCCGTTCAGGGACTTTCTGCATGTGGCTTGCGTCTTCTCTTTGTCAATGGATGCTGGTCAGTTTGCTGTGTTACATTTTTGTCTTGGCAGTAGTGGCTTTTACTGAACAGTAAGTAGATAGACTGGAAATGTGGTGGAGATAGAGGGGAACATGCAGCAAATGGCCCGAGTCCAGGATTTAAACTCAGGACAATCACATGGAGGGCTGAAGTTCTGACAGTTGCTCCACTCGGCACCCTGTCCTTTAGCATTTTGTATTTTAAGAGTTTTGTTCCTTGTGGGGTTTGGGTTTCATGATGGCCAAGTATACATTTCAAGCCCCAGTTTGTTCCCACCTTGGGAATGTGTTGCTCTGAGCAACAATTAATATGTTCCCATATCAGCATCAGTTCCTTCCCACTTTGTTTGTTGCCAACATTTTCTGCAGAACATCGATTAGTTTGCTCCCGCCTTGCGACAGACAATCCATCAGTTTGTTCCTACCTTAACTTATTTTCTTATAAACCACAGGTTTATTGCTCAATGCATTCTAGGTATATCATACAATTTTAGGCACTCAGCCTCAGCAACCCCAGCCCAAATTATTTTATGAATTTTAGTGTTTTTTTCCCCGTGTCTAGGTCATAGATGACCACACCCTGATCACTACTTCAAAAACTTTCTGGAGGGACTCCTGTCCACAGTGTGAAGTTTTCACCGACTTCTCTTTGATCTTTCCAAAATTTCACCCCCTTTACACAGATTGTTGCCATTTTTGCCTTTTGTTTTCTGTCATTTTTGTCGTTCTTAACATTAACAGCAGGTTTTCATCATGTCTTTCAACATCACCACGACACAAATCCCTTCTGGAAATAGCCCAAGACTATTAAAGACTAAAAAACAGATTCAACTGGAACTCAGAATTATCTCCCTTTTTTTTGAGCAGGAAAAGCTCTTGTTTTTGTTTTCTTGTCTTCTGCTAAATGTCCATTAGAAAGGGAGCATTTGATTGTCAGACTCACTGGACAATCAAATCAAATGGTGTGAACTAATAGATACAGTGGGAATGGAAAATATTTAGACCCCTTTAAATTTTTCGCTGTTTTTGTCATTGCAGACATTTGCTAAAATCAAAAAGGTTCTTATTATTTCTCACAAATCTACACTCAGATTCCCATCTTGACAAAAATGTAGAATTGTTTGCAAATTTTGTAAAAATGGAAAAACTGAAATCTCACGTAGTCTTTTTATATATATATAAATTTACAAAAATGTCTACATTTGTGTTTTTCTTCTGTCGAGGTGAGTGTACACTCATAAAAAACAAATATGAACTCTTCTGGTTTTAACAAGTGGCTGCAACAAAACAAAGAGGGAAAAATGTAAAGGGGTCTGAACACTTTCCGTACCCACTGTCTAGTCTTCACCACAAACCCCATCAGCTTATTCTGGAAACCTTTGAATGGCAAGAAAATAATTTGAAAGAAAATGCTATAACTATAATTATTATTATTCCCTGTCATTCTGACAGAGATTTTTCAAACCTGGATGCTAAAAGAAAGCAAAAAAAAAAAAAAAAGCACAGAATGCACATTGGCTAATATGTTATTGCGAAAGCAGATGTGTCCATCAACGTCCTTTTACTCACTCTTTGCTTTCTCGCTCTTGCGTGAAGGCTTCCAGCGGATGCAGGAGCGATGCTCATCCAGGTAGAAGAGTCGAACCAGTCCTTTGGATCCCGCCTTCAGCTTCACCATCTGCGTCCCGGACTGCATCACACTCATGCATCGCTCCACTGCGGGCAACGACACACAACAACCGCGCTGAGAAAACTCATTTGAAACACAAAGGGAGCAGGTGTGTGTGGCTTTATTTATATTTTCTGAGAAGGAAGTAAGGTGACGTGTAACAGAGTCGGACAGTCATTAGCAGACAGCAGCTGATGTGACTCAGCGTCCAAGGTGCAACAGAGACGCCACTGTGTGAAGGCACAAGGCTGCTCCTCTGTTACCCACTGACCTGCTGCCGGGAGAAACTTGGCAGAGGGAAAAATAGAAATGGCCCAAAGAGGGACACTCATCTCATCTGTATCTTTCTCTGTTCTTAGTTTTGCTGAGAGCCTGAGGGCTGTTCAAGAAAAGAAAAGAAACAAAAACTTTGCATCATGCTGAGGCAGGTGGAATATGTTTTTTTTTATTTTCAGGTTTTTTTGAAGTGTCTGTTTCTGATATTTCCACCAAGTGCTAAAGTAGCAAATGGCCAAATCACTGCTTTAAAGGGGCGATATTGTGTATTTTACAGGCACATTGAATTATTTCACAGCACAATCAAGTAACTACGCTGTCTTCAGTTGTTATAAAAATGCTCACATATGACTTGGACTTTGCAATTTAAGTCCTTGAAATTGGACCTCCGCCTCTTTAAGAAAGCTCTGCTCTTTCCAACACTCCGCCTTCAGGGAGTCATCACAACAGCGCTCCTCTATCAATCCTTTAACAAGGTTTTTACCAGCGTTTTACCAACGAGCTGTTCGTATAATGAGCTCAGCAGATGCGCAGTTCCACCTGCTGAAGGCTAGTCTGAAGGAACTGAGTGGCGAGGTTTCTGCGGGGCGACTGCTCTGTGGGAAGGGAGTTCACAACCTTGGAGCTCTGAGGAGGAGCTTCATCTTCAAAAGAGGCGCTCGGTCCCACCAGGAGTTTTGCACAGCTGAATGGTTGCCATGGGAGATTAAAGGATTTCTCAAACATGCATGAAAGAGTCAAAGCAACACTCCATGTATGTTGCTGATGAGGGAATAGCATTACAACACAGTGTAAATTTTAAAACCTCAAAAAATATGTTAACATATTTTAAAAATGTAATTAAAAAAAAAATCTACTTCAGCATCTTCAGGTCTCAGAGTGACTACAGTCCAGGTGCTGATGGTAACCGGCGGCTCTTTGGCGTTTGCTGCTGTCTTGTTCCATTTTGATGAGGAAAAACAAGTCAGATGAAGTCATTATGGCGTCACTTTTGAATAATGCTGTATTATGTTCTAAACAGTGTGGCATTTTTAAATGTCACTACCCATCAGCTTCAACGCGACTCGCCCGCGAGCCGATGTGCAAACTATTTTCCGACAAAGCACTCGTGGGCAGATGGTGGCTCACCAATGCACTGTTGTGCTACAGCAAGTCTGCGACGTTCTGGCAGTCACCTAAAGCAAAGCTTTAAGTCAAGGATCTTTAAATGAGCAGAAACGAGAAAAGTGGAGAACAAAAAGGTGGAGACGGGAGTATTAAGTTAGTCTGTCTGATTGCCTGACTGCCACGTACTGCCCAGCTTTACAACAAGCATGAAAAGGTAAAACTTCAGACTTTTTTGCTTTTTGTGACAGCGTTTTCAAGAGACGCAGACAGCAATGTCATCAAAAAATTAAATTTCCCTCCTCATTAGTGGAGCCTGCTATTTATGTACAAGTGCATTCATTGTGCTGCAGACGTAGGACACAAAGCATGCTTCAGCAGAGATATATAAACTAAAACTCACATCGCACATTGACAGGCAGAGCATCTGCTCTTTTCATATTTTCAATCTTTGATGTCTAGTTTAGTTAAAGATCAGCATCTGACGGGGAGAAAACATGAATGTATGACCATCAATATACGGGATCAATAAATACTTAGGTAGGAATTAAGTATTTATTGATTACGTGTCTCATGTTGGGGGTGCTTTGTTCTGTGTTTTTCAAAGTGCTGGTTTCCCACTATATAGAAAATTAAATTTTGGTCTCATTCTTTCTCTCTCCTGCTTGGCTCATGGAAAACGTTAAATAAAACTTTCACACACCAGATTTATGGATCTCTCCCTTAATGCGCTGATTTAATCTAAGTTTATTTTAAATGTCTCGACAACTTTGTCCCCAAAACATCCAGTGTGTTCTTGAGTTTTCATCACGGTGTTTGCTCACTACTACACCAAATGTTAGGCTGCAGAGCTGTAGACGCTGGAGAATTTGACTACATTTTGAGAAAGCAATTTAGCAATCTGATTCAGGTGTGTTGGACCAGGGATACATCAAAAGGTTGCAGGACACTGGAGCTGAAGATGTGTCGGGTGAAAGGTGTGAGAAAGTCAATATACTACTAAAATGACTGCTACTGTGTTAGGACAACGTTATCATAATGTCACTACCATGTTTTCTCCCTTAGCAATTTCTCCAGGTGCTTATGGATGCTTACCAATAACTAGCCAGAATACGAGAGAGACAGCCCCACTGTAAGAGCCACTTCAAGCATTCTGCATCCTGAGGTGAGTGAATCTCATCAGTATAGACAAAGAGTCCACATAGCATATCATGAGATTAAGAAATATTATTTTGGATTATTGCTGCAATATTTAAGTAGGAGTTGTGTAAATCCATTAGAAGTAGTATCGGTGAACAAGCATAAATAAATAAATAGCATTTATTATTTTTGTCACATGTCTTGATTTTGCATTTCAGGCATACCATACAGAGCAGCTGGTTGCCAACATTTCATGCGTTTGCCATTTCGACTCTATTGTCATTTAACTTTATTCTTGTAATATTATAACTTTGTTCTCATAATTTAAAAAATATATATATCCTGGACCTAATATTCTGTCATAGAGTTGGCCTGAAACCCAAATAAATAGAAGCTTGTATAAAGCTTGTCAAACAAGATGGCGAGCTGGCATCACTGTTAACTGTGGAAAAACCAATGAGTTTCAATTATTCAGATGTTCCAAAAAAAATTAACAAAATTTAATCTTCAAAAACCAAAAAAAATAAATAAAAAAAAATTGTTGTCCAGCCCTGCCAATCCCACATAACTTTGTTTTTCTTATCTAAAAATAGACAATGGTAACTTACAGGTCAAATTACATATATGACAAAATTATAAAGATAGAAAGGTATTTAATATGAGCAAGATCCATAACAGAGTTTTGGGGTAAGACAGAAATGGGATCAGTTAAGCAAATTAGTCAAGACCAAAACGTGGCAGGAGTTTTCAAAACTGAACATTTTTTGAATATTCACATCTTAAAGTAAGAAATTGATGAACATTGTTGTTCTTGGTATCCAGCTGTGACAAAGTTTGACAAAAGAAAAACTTTCCAAAAGTTTATGGGTAAAATCTAAAACATTTTTTCTAAAGTAGTAGGATTCTGATGGTGTTACAAAAAGCACACATTCAGAAGATGCTCACAAAAAAAACACCAAAATGCCTCTTCTGATGACACGGATGATTATCTTCAAAGACAGCTAAAGTCAAACCACTCATGGCGCTAAAACACATGTTTAAGCATGCTGGACAGTGCACACACTCAGCAGAGTGCTTTTCAACAGCCTCTCTATCCCGAGGACAGGCTTTGGTATGAATTTTGTTTGGATATTTGACAAGTTTTCTTGGTCGCAGACGCTTACTCCAGGGATTATGAAACACACACAAAACAACACATGAATCCTAGAAATTTAAATCACCTTACACAGTGTAAGGAAAGTCATAGATCCATCAAGGAGATCACAAGCTGCCATGTACAACAATTGTGGCATTTCAAGGGAATCCGTTTTACAAATGCAACAGGAGTTTAGCTCATTGCTAATTGTATTAAATTTCAGCTTCTCACTGAAGGTAGGAAGAGATCTCTGACGAGGGATGTAGCATGATGGATTTAGAGAAAACCTAATGGATTGCTGGGGTCAAGCTTTCTAGCATCTGAGCATGACGTTACATAAAATACAAGGGATTACTGTTGTGAAAATCCGAGATTACAATCGGTTAAACAACAAGCCATGGCAAATAAAATTCAGAGACATCACATGACGTCTCTCTGACTGTCGAGTGGGAGGAAGAGTTTAAATACTGCCTTTTTCCCCAAACTCTCATTAAACGTTTTATATGTCTAAGCGTATCGATTTTTAGGGGCTCAAGGTCTGTCCTATTTGAGAAGCAAGGTCAGGGTCAATATTTTTTTTTTTTACTGAAGAGCAGCACTCATACTGGAGGCTTTTATGTATAGAATCTAAAGTAACAACACCGTTAAAGTAAAATTACTTCATCTTCAGCGATCTGAAACAAAGAATTGACTCGTTGTAGCTTGGTTAACTAGCAGACTGTTTACTTTGTCGTTGTCGCCCAGCAGAGTGACGGAAAGAAAAACCAGAGGCTAAAAGATTTTTAAAAAATCTTGCCTGAGGACTGCAAGGAGGAGCTTTGAGAAAATAGGTGGAGCTTTGAATGAGCGAGCCGCTTTGCCCCACTTAATGGCTGCCATAGGGGATTCGAGTATTCCTCAAACATGCATGAAAGTTGAGCATAAAATATTGCTTCACATGTCTTTTTGTGCGTACCCAGCAGTTCTACATGGGGCCACAGGTTACAGAACAATCATGTTTTTTTTACCTCTAAGAGGAAGTCGGAGTTTCCAGAGAAAACCCATGAATGCACAAAGAGAAATTGTAAACACAAGCAGAAAGCCGAGATTCAAACCCAGGACCTTGTTGCTGCAAAGCAACTATGCTACCAGCTGTCCCACCATGCAGCCCCCCTATATTGACCCATAAATTTATAGTTGCATCATTTTCTAATATTGTGCAAACCTTGTCTCAACCACTAACTCTTCCATCATAAGTTAATATCTTTCCACAGGGATTAAACAAACCTCAAAGCTACTCAAATACTTATTTATGAGCAAATATTTGTTGAGAGAACTTTAACAATAAGCTAAAGAAAAGCAATGAGACGCTGAGGAGAGAACTTAGTCAGAGAAATGTGTTACTCCAAAACAAAACACACAAAAAAAAAGACAGGTCACAATGAATCATTTATCTTGTTGGGCCACTTTTGAAATCGACGGCATTGTTAACAATTGAATTCAGAGTCGCACAGCGGCTTCAAGTACTGATCAAATCCAGGATTTATGATGAGAAGATATACTTTCTACTTTATTTTCTGACAAACAAAGCAAGCTTGTGACAACAACATAAGCAGAATAAAGCTAAATGAACACTTTTCATAATTCCTAAAATGATTGAGATTGCTCGTAAATCACTTCCTTTGAGATAAATGTTATTTTTCCTTAAAAAGAAATCTTGTCAGTCTTTGGCCAAAGCAAAAGAGCATCTGGAGATGCAGGACTAACATTTAAAAATTTTACAACAAGTATTTTGATTTAAATCAACTAGGCATGCAAACTGAAAAAGCGGACAGAAAACCTGTGGGTGACGTATTATCTCTCTGGGAACAGGAAGTCAGATGATGATCCTAGAGAAGAATTAAAGCCCGGTAGATTGTTTTTTATTAATTAAATTGAATTAATTGATTGCTCTGCGGCCTAAATATTTTTACATTCATCTCTTCTTCCATGTCCATTTAAGCAATAATCCTCAGATCATATAAGTCAGACAATATCTATTATTATCTATCCGGCCTCAGAGACAGAAAGTAGGACTCGGTATTTCTTTAACCCCCCAGCTGTCAAATTTATGTGTGTCATGCTTTGCAGTTTTTACAATGTCTGGGTTTGGTCTGAACTCGCTGTGTAATCCTACAGAGGATTTTAAAAAACGACAATACAAGACAGTTTCAGCCTCATAATGATACCTTGATTATGTGTTCATAATCACCATAATTTATTTTGTGTATAGCAAACATTCAATACATTTTATTAGGATTGAATGTGACAATCTGATCCAAAGCAGTGCATCAAACTAAAGTGGAAGAAATGATAATAAATGGTTTGGAAATCATTTCTGTTCATTTAAAAAAAATAAATAAAATAAAAATAAAACTCAATTAAATTGGATGTGGAGCATCTACGAGCAGCAGTTTTTGAAGTCTTGCTAGAGATTTCAAGTTTAGGTCTGGACTCTGGTATAAAAATACCTTAATCTAAAACATGGCAGTCAAAATCATTTTCATTTCAGGCCACCTCAAGATCCAGAGTGCCGACTGTGGCACAATGTGTTGATAAAACTATCCGATGACCAACGGTTCAAATAAACCGTTGTCTCTGCGTTGGATGAGCTCCTCTTGAAAATAAATAACATCAAACATCTTTTCACCTTGATGTAATTTGGACAAAAATGATACATTTTGATAGATTTTTTTTTTCTTTTCTTTTCACAGAAACGTAGAAAATTTTAATAAAACACAACAAAATACACTCAGTGGTTTCAAATATGACTATTGGTAACGCAAGAACATGCACACTGAAAAACGAGAACCGACTTAGAAACATTGTGCTAATTCGTCACACGTAATCAAATTAAGTTCATCCAAGTTCATTTATAAAGTTTGCTACGTTGTAAAGGTAAACAAAGTAAGTTTGACCAACTTTACTCAATTGCTTGTCTCTGATAAACAAATTTTTTAAAAGTTCTCTTTTTACAAGTGTGTTTTATTTGCTTGTGTCTTCAGTGTTTGTGGCTGATCCGCTGCATCCATGTGTGCAAAAAAACAACAACAACTCATCATCTCTGTAGGCGCAGAGCATAGAGGAGATCAAAGCTTTGTCTTGGCTAAGAGACCGAAGCCAATTCAAACACATTTTAATAGGGTAGGTGATGAAGAAAGCCCTTCCTCACTTAGATCCATCTAATAAGACTAAAACACAGAGCACCTGGTGTGACATTATCAGTGACACTGGTTTTTATTCAGCTGTCATCCTCAATCAGAAAAAGCCACACACAAAAAAAAACTACAAAACTGATAGGAGTAAAATTAGATTCTTTTAGGCTTCTGTAAAAATATCTCTCTATTTTTAACAGTACTGTGGGTAAGTTGAACGGACAACAGTTTCTACATGATTTATTCATATCTACATACATTTATATTCACTGGCATCTGCCCGGTTCTTCATGCACTATTCATGTGTCGGAAGGTGCCCGTGCCAAAACAACGTGGCAGCCAATTCAGCTGTGACGCAACACCAGGAGCTCGGCAATCAGACAACAACACAATGGGTCTGAATGGAGGGCTGGCGCCGTCGGTCGCCTCTTGCGACCTGAAGGGTGATTGTGTGCAGAGGTTTAATCGTGATGTGCTTCAGCTTTGGTTGGCTGGTTGGCTCTGAATCGCAGAAACACGTGATTAATGAAAACGACCGACGATGAGTTACCCACAGTGCCTCTAATGAACGAGATTTCTGAAGGTTCAAAGTTACGGTTTTTTGCTCATCCTGGAAATACTTTTGATGCATAAACATGAGTATCTGCTTCGTGTGATGTTATAAATAGCAAGAGCACAAAAAATTATCGCCATGCAACCTGATTGTCAGCAATGCATGCGTTGGAAGATGCCCTGCGCTGTGACAAAAAAAGGAAAACCTGTCGATTAAAGTAGGAAAAGTTGGATAAGGTAGAGGAAAGATGCTTTTCTTTTGGCATTTAGTTTCCTTAAATGTCACAAAAATGGCAATTTCACACCAAATTCTTGTTCCACCTTACCAGTTTGGGAGAGTCTGCATTTGTGCGGCACGGCCACGGTGCCTCCGATGTGGTAAATGTTGCACGCCAGGAGGGACGCCCCGGAGGATTTTTCGACGGAGCCGCAGAAAAAGGTCGATCGTACTTTTCTCTTCGACAAAACCGCGCGACTGAAAAGCGAAGAACAGATTTCACCCATTTCTTGGTCAGGACGCGCAGAGAACAGCCAGAGTTCGGGTCAGTCCCGGAAGTTGAAACCATCAGCTTTTCCTCTGACTTCAGACTTGACTGAATTCAGATTTCAAATGTGGAAAAAATACATCAAAACTCCTGCTGTTCATCTTCCTCTTCCCTTGTGGTCTGATCTGCAGCGGCGCCTACGTCTGTTTGGAAACACACACACGCACACACACGTCTACCTTTCTGGTCATCCGTTCTCCACTCCCACCTCCTGTTTTGCCATCCACTTCTCTCTGATGTTCGCAGCTCTCTCAGAACATGTGCAGCTGTGGCCGCTGCCGCAGCGCAGATTTAGAAAGCGCGATTTAGCAGCTCTGTTATTGTTGTTTATTGCGTGATTATGGGAAGAGAATGGGGCAGCTTACCGGGTGGGTTCATTCAGGTCAACCAGTGGAATACGGGGATAAGAACGATGACATAACATTCATAATAATGCACTACCAGATGTAAGATTTAATGGCTGGACATGTGGGATGATGCGTGTCTGCTTGTGTGATAACAGACGAGTCAATCGACGCACATCTGGCTGTCTTTCGTGTAACACTCCGCTGATTAAGAGAGGCCTTTTCTTTTTTTGGTCTATTAGTTTGTTCACATCTATTTGACTGCAAGCTGATTGAAAACCTAAGTTAAGTTGTTTTTTACAGGGCATTTCTGTTGATGCGGCTACTTTAATTTCCAAACAGGGCTGGAGTGATTAATCGTGATTTATCAGATTAATCGCGATTAATAAAGTGATTAATCAATTGATCAATAACTAATTATGGATCAATCAAGCACTTAATAAATTACTTGATTAATCAATAATCAGTTGATTGATTGATTATTGGTTAATCAATTAATCATTAACAGGAATATAGAGACTCAAAAAAATCTATTTGCTGGGAGAAATAAACTTGCATATTCAGAGCAATAATTCAGCCAAAACTCTACAAGGCATATATACATTTTGCAGTTAGGATATTTTTTATTTTAATTTGTCTTTGTCAAAAAATATCTTACCCAAAACTCCTCAAGTGGCAAACAGTTTCAGCGTCACCCGGTTCAGATTCACTAAAGGGATGCCACTTTGTTGCATTTTAGACAAAAGTATATTTATTTTCTTCTCAAAAAATGGATCTGATCTATTTGTTCATTTGCATTCCTCAATGTATTTCTAATATTTAATTTTTTTATAAAGCTCAGAAGATTAAATTGAAAATTTGCAAAAATCTGCCCATTTTTCATGATAATGAAAAATGTATTAATTCTGACGATTGATTAATCGTCAGACTAACCTTTAGTTTCAGCCCAATTCCAAACACAAGTTAAGTCATTTTTGTCAGAGTGTCGTCAAGTAGGAAGGGGTCCGGTTATTATTGTTACTTGTCTTTATCCACACCCGTTTCACATTTTATGTTTACATAATTTAGACAATCTCCAAAAATCCAACACCAGTCTAAAACACCGTAGATGTTGCACATTCATGGGGAAATGTCCTACATCTACATGAATTATGTGTAATGGTTTTGTTTTTCATCTGTAGAGTTTTTTACGGCAAAATCTGTTTGAAAATTAGAGGTACAATAACGATATTATAAATGTTTAGTATTTTAGACCATGTACTAACATGGCCAACTTGTATTAAGGACACACAAGTTATTTGCTGCCACACTTCAAAACATAAAAACCACGCCTGAAGAGGGAAAACTGGTGAACATTGTAAAAATACATTGAATTCATTAAGAAATGCAAACCTGAAGTTGTTAAAGCTTATGAAAAACAGAAATGTCTGAGAAAACTGGGATTCCAATTTAGAAAGTTGGAGGTTTATTGTGCCTCTCTTACACCTTTGCATAAACAGCAGCATTATTTGATACTGAAGAAAATGTGATTTGATCTCCAACTGACACCATTTTTTTTTATTAATCTTATTTTTTGTATATCACAAATACAAAAGTCACAACAATATCCTTAAATTGTTGCTTAATCTCATGGTATGCTATGCACATGCTTAGCCTGCGCTGGTGAAGATTTTCTTAACTCAACAAACCTAGAGCTTAAAATGCCTGACACAGCAGAGGACTTCATAGATCTCGTCCGATTAATTCAGACTTTTTACCACTTGGGAGCTCCCATAGTCAGGTTATAGGCAGACGATTGAAAGTCCAGTCTTATTTAGATACAACAAACATGGCATCTGAACTTTCAGACAAAAACCTTTTCATTTCACCTTCTGTCCAATTGTATCTCATTAAATCTGTTGCATATCTATCGCCACGCAGCCTTTTTTAGGACAGAAGTCATAACTACTTCTGGAATCAGACATCTTTAAGGAAGTACACCGTTATCATGTTGCGTTACCGATACGCCTAGACACTGATTGTTAATAAATCCAACCGGTTTCCCCACCATGCAGCCAGAATGAAGTAAAACTCAGTGTGGCATCACAAATCCCAGCTTCACAGATAAATGGATCAGCGGGAGGCAACAATGTCAGACATCAAATGACTAATGGACTCTTTTGGTGAAGAGCAGATTGAACAACCTGCACGCCTCTGTGAGCGTGCGCCATCAGGAATCTCACCTGTAGTTCCACAATCTCAAACATCGCAAAACTGTACCAGGTAGTTAGACCTAACCCTTGGTTGTCACCTCATTCTGTGTTTTTGGCTTAAATTTTGACTATTAATTGCAAATTATACAAAAATGTGCTCACTTTAACTTAGTCATAATTGGGAAACAGCATCGGGAAAATAATTGCAATATAGGTGTTAAAAAATGTGATCTTACTGATCTACATCAGACGTCTCCCACCCATCTCCTCAGAGCCCACTGACCTGCACCGATCAATCAATCAATCAATCAATCAATCAATCAGCTTTATTTGTACCAATTGGTAGATTTGGTTTATGTGAGGTGAGTCAGCTTTGTTGCCAGACAGGAAAATTTACATCGTCACAACAATAAATCTAAATATAACATGATTCAAAATGGCCCCGGAGTTCAATACTTTGAAATATTAAAAACAGTTAAAAAAATAGCAGACTCAAATATCCTCTTTAGGACAAGCTTTAGCAATAAAATAAGATAAAATAAACTATAATATTGATATTAAAACTACACTAAATTGAATTAATTTTGGAAGCTTATGCCAAATTATGTGCAAGAAGCGTTAAAGCATATCGTTTCACGAGTGATAGTTGACTAATTATTGTATCCAAACCCTCCTTTGCAAATGAGATATTGAGATTGTGACTCAATATATTGTTTAAGTTTAGTTTTTGAAAAAGTGACTTGTCCAGAGCGTATCCCACCTCTGGCCCAACGGCCGCTGGAGGTAGACACCAAGAAGGAAAAGCGATTTTAGATAATGGATGGAATGGAGAAAGATGAAAGCAGATTGTTTCAAATTTACTGTTTGGTTTTGTTCTACACAGAAGTGTCATATAGTTGAACTAAAATCTAAGATGCATAATTTAACTTGAATGGAAACAGTTCTTTGGAGGATTGTGCTTTGAAGAGAATCAAATTCCTAACATAAAAATGTGAGTGTAAATCTACAAACATAAGGAGAACTGTCACCTTGGGGTTTTTCATCTCTGCAGGTGTGATAATCCCATGTTTCAATATAATTCTCCTTATGCTGCAAAGGAGATATTTCCTTCAATGGGCTATTTTTCTAAAGGGAAAATGTTATTTATTTATCTTTGTTAGCCAGATAACACCATGGATTATATCACCACGCCGAGGTAGTAGATGAGAAACTCCAGATTTTACCTCATGTAATCCCATAATGAGTTTATTGGAAATACTGGCCTGAATTTGAGATTATGACATCCAGTCCTCTTTCTGTTCAACCGTTCCTCTGAGGACACTAGGCAGCTTATAAAATTAAATTAGTCAGGCGCGCAGCGCTGTGACAGATGATGACTTCTGGATAAATGCGTAGGAGAAATCAGGCCTTTCCATGGTGGGAGGAACTCTGCTGCAGATTTGTGACAGTACTTAGCCAAACCCTTGACAAAAGTGGAATTGTGTCACTCGCTCAACCAGCAGGAGCGAGCACACAGTGACTGAAGGCTGGTCATATTCTATCATCATGTCACACAATATAAAACAGGATAATAAAGAGTCGTTATTTTAAGTTCAGCTTGCCCTCTTTATTTTCTACATTTGAGATGAAAGGTTTCCCAGCATGCAGGACATAAACAGTAGATCACATGACTCAATCTGTTGTCAGTCGGTGTGGTCCAGAGGACTATTTAATTTAACCACCTAATTCTAGACTGGACAAGGACCCTTATTTATCTTATGACCAGGCACTCTGGACACTAAATCTCCTAATTATAATCAATAACCACCATCTGCATGCCAACTGGTTATTCAGGAAGGATGCTACGGAAAAGTTGCATCTGTCTTTAAAGTACGATTGTAAACTTGTACAAATTAGTAGAATTTGCTAAAAAAAGAAAAAATGAATAAATAAAAATAAATAAAAATTACCACGTGCTTTGTTCAGATGAGCCTAAGATTGATCTCATAACTTCAGTTGAGTTTGGTATAAAACACTAAATTAGTTTGTAGAAAAGCACGTTTCACCTGCTGAGGAAATGGGTCATCATTGAGTTTTTAAAAATCAGAATCATACGGTCAAATCGATACAGGAAGGTTCATCACGGACAAAAACAATCTGCGTTCATCAACCTCTTTATACAATATACTAGAAATGTATTAAAATATGCAGACAACAAGTTTAATTCAGTTTTTGAATAAGAAAATAAAAACTATATTGCCAAAGATGAAATAAAATATTCCTTTACTGTAAGTGTAATCATTTGTAGCAAAGGACTCATCTTCAGCTAAAAAAGAAATGCTTTTATCATCAACATGTAAAAAGTTCAGCCGTTTCTGCTCAACTTAATCTGGTGATTAACCAGTTAATGACTAAGTAAAGTTGTTTAATGGAGGATTTTTTTTGTTGCACAATTCAAAGCTAAATTAAAGCCACTTTAGGAGCTTTGAGTAAAAAAAAAACTTGTAGAAAAAGTTGCTTTTTTTCACTTAAATGCAAATGTGTATATATATTTTTTTTAGTTTTGGCTTCATTACTGCTCTGAGTCTGTTGTTCTATCAGCAAATTGCTTTTTTGGAGTCTGTATACTCCAAAATCATTGGACATCGATTAATCGTTTAGTGAATTAGTTGACGATTATTTCAATAATCGATTCATCATGATTAATCCTCTCAATAGTTTGTGGAAAACAGTTATTTCCTAACAGGATTTTTCCAAGGTAACGCTCAAGTAAAGTATTTTGTATTATTATTATTTAAAGTAACTTAATTATGTGTTGTTGTTGTTGTTGTTGTTATTTTCCTTAAGAACTAGTGCTGCAATAAAATATACTTGTTTCAAAGCTGTTTTCACACCAGGGCTGTCAATAGATGCACTACACGTGTGCAGCAAATCCTTAATGAGGAGGTTCGCATCCCAGCTGAACTGACAACTCATCAGTGCAGTTCTGTGCACTTTCATGTTAATGCAATAATAACAAAAACCTGCTTTTTACCTTTCACACCTAAAGGGGTTTATTAAAATATGGACCGGTTTATAGCACACTAATGATGCTAAAACAGAGTGAGGGGAAAATACTTTTTTTTTTAAAACACACACCACTCACCTATTAGAAACATAAAAGCTTCAGAAATGATGGAGCAGAAAAAGAGAAAGACGCGTTCTTATCTCACGGCTACTCGCTTTGCCTAATTAATCCCGCTTAAGGCAGCACTAGAGTCACCAAAGCTACAAATGGTTTCCTCGGTGCCTCCAGGGGTGCAGAGTGAGGAGAGGCGCCAGAATGCAAATAAACACGACAGCGCCGAACGATAATGCATTCACAAGAGATGTTACCGGAGGGGGGACGGAGAGGGGAGGTGTCCCCCTGACTGCCGCAGCGCAGCACAGACATCAAAGGAGCAAAGTGAAGTCTGTGTGCGCTTTGGAGGACATGCGCATGTTTCATGTGCACATTATGATCGAGACCGATGCCGACTGCTCCTGCCAGCTTGAAGCTTCTTCTCGTCTCTCCCTGTTGCTGCTCAAAATGAGATACAGTATCTCTGGCGGCAGAGACAGACTGTCACGCAACCTGTCTGATGTCAGAGCCTCCACGGGAAACACGTAAATGAAAGAGAGCGGCGGCTCTGTGGTGCTTTAATGACACAACAGGATAGGCAGCATTGGTCAGTGGAGCAGGTCGAGAGCTCCGTGTCAACTCTGGAGGAGCTGCAGAGATCTACAGCTCGAGCGGGAAGACTCTGTCAACGGGGCAACTATTTGATGTGCATTCGACAAAGCGAAATCCGTAAAGTCAACTCCAGTCAAACCCCAAAACCCTTTATGGAAGTCCTCTGACAGATGGAGATGACAAGGCAAGGACAGGCAAAGCAAGAGTCGCCGTCGTCCAGTTGGAACAGTCCGGTTCGGTGCCAGTATGACGTCAGTAGCGCTGAAACCCGCAGGATACGCAAAGCCTCCAACAGAAACAATCCCAGACATTCCTGAACAGTTGCCTCAGAGAAATTCTCCACATTTTCCAGCCGGGTACTCTCTGTAACTGCGTTTCCGTTAAACATACAATTGCGCGAATTGAAATTACAAAAACTATTTTGCTTAATGGAAGCACAGAAAAAAAAATCATGTTTTTTGACATTAAATTCTTGCGCTAACTTGAGGTGGTTTTCAATTCTATCGAAATTTGAACACTTTGCATCAAACTAGCTTGTATAGCCACAGCAGCAACTCGCTTATTTTTACGCACAGTTAATCAAAAGTTTAATTTGACATTTAAAAGTCTAGCTCTTCTGCAAAATCTGCAACTACAGTTTACTCAACACGCTGCATTTGTCTCAAGTATCAGGGACTTGTTGTTCCAACGCCTGAACAGGACGCAGACGTCTCCTCTGACGGCAGCGCTAGCGCCGTGGCTGAAATACAAATACAGCTCATGTATTTACTGGAAGCACCGCAATCGAGAAATTGCGTTTAATCGACGTAAGCAGAGTATCGACAAAAGTCTGCGCACATTTCTAATGGCAACACAGCTAGCAACGTTGAGCTGAAAGGACCTGGCGACTCTCACCATGGGCAGAAATCAAGAAGAAAAGATTTCGCTGGGCAGGACAAACAGCCAGCTAACATCACCAAACAGGATCCGAGGTGGAAGCGCCAAGGCGGCCGAAAGAGAGACCGTCTAAAAAAAAAAAAAACACCTGGCGACGAGATCTAGAGGTAGATGTCAAAAATGAATGGCCATAGGACAGAAATCTCTGGGGTTCTATCTTTGGTGGCCCAGACCCCGGGACGGGGTGAATGGCAAAGAGAGATTACCCAAACTGGACATTTTATTAAGAGCAACAGGAAGTAAAGAAAGCTATAATAAGGGAATAACACCATGAATCCTGGAATAAGAGCAAAGCTGAACTTTTTGCTTTGCATAGAAGATTCTTCTAACCCAACAGAGGCTTAAAGAAAAGTCAGACAGGCATGAGACTGATTACATTTTGAGAAATTGAAACCATAATTCCAATTCTTGTGGATAATTTCTTTCCGTTTCCTGTGTAGATACAAGTGTTTCTCTGCCAAGAGTCACAGAAGCCACCAAACCCTAAAATCAGAATTTTTTATTTTTTTATTTTTACTGTCGCACAGCTGGAGAATGCGTGCTAGGAAATGTTTGAAGTGTGAAAAAAGTGTGACGCTCCTGCGGTTAAGACGGAAGAAACAGATCTAGTAAGTCAGAGTGTGTGAAAAATCTCATGTGCACATGATGGTCCCAGGGGAGCGAGTGGGAAAGGAAAGGGAAGGAAAGGAAAGGAAAGGGAAGGAAAGGAAAGGAAAGGAAAGGAAAGGAAAGGAAAGGAAAGGAAAGGAAAGGAAAGGAAAGGAAAGGAAAGGAAAGGAAAGGAAAGGAAAGGAAAGGAAAGGAAAGGAAAGGAAAGGAAAAGAAAAGAAAAGAAAGGGAAGGCAAACTGTAAAAAGCAGGAGTAAGGTTTGAACAGATGACAGTGTGTTCCCTTCCTGGCGACTGCTTGCAATTTGTGCCCTACAGCTACCTCGAGGATCTGGCACAGACAACAGAATGGAG
Source organism: Gambusia affinis (assembly GCF_019740435.1). Classification (NCBI taxonomy): domain Eukaryota; kingdom Metazoa; phylum Chordata; class Actinopteri; order Cyprinodontiformes; family Poeciliidae; genus Gambusia; species Gambusia affinis. Next base: position 24,762,784 of record NC_057873.1, read on the forward strand.
ACAAATCCGAGTGAACGTGCTGAGATTCATCATCATTTGCAGCACAATAGAAACACATAAGGGAGGCGGGCAGATTTTACATGGAAAAGCCATTCCCTCCATGTGGAGGAGATTAGCTGCCACTGATGATGCTCCAACCTTTATTTTCTTTCCCCTTTCCTGATTTTTTCCTATTTTCTCCCTCCTTTTGCTCTTGCATCCAACTCATCAAGTTAGAGCGTTGCCAGAACTGAAGAAACGAGTGACTGTCTTGTGAGGAGAGCCAGGCGTCAGACCTCAGTGGTTCCCCACAGAAAGAAGCTCTGGGTAAAATGCTGACGGTTTGACAACATCCCTGTTTCTTCAGGTGCCAGGGCCCCTTGCTATATTTTTTTGACACATTGCAAAGTGGTCAGTAGGAAACCTTTCGGGACTTTTGATGTGGAATGAGACGTGGAGCTCAAACTGCCCCGACACCCTCTTAACTGGGTTTGCTGATGTCAAAAATAATATTTTTCTCTGTTTGCCGTTTCATGTGACAGAGAGATGCGCATCATCGGTTTCTCGGCGAGCTTCACACCAAGACAGCGTGATGACCGGACACATAAATCAGGAATGGACAGATTTCAACAAGGAGTGTGAATAATCTGGCAAACTGAAGTATTTGAAATATTACGATGCTTTTCTGCCCCCTGGTGCCAGGTGCAAATGAGGGAGAGGGGACATAATTTCAGCACCAGGGACAGTTTCCCACTCCCATCATTTACATTTCTCATATGACGGGCTTAAATCGTCGCCTGCATCCCAAAATGTCACATGCATCGGTTTTGCATGATGACTCCCCGATGCAAATACTCAGTCACCCAATTAACGCTCCTTTCTTCACCGTTTGTTTCTGCGCTGGTGATGAAATTCTGCACAATCGCCAGCGCAATAGTGGGTAAACTGGGCACTACAAACCTCTACCAAAAAATGTGGAGACAGAAAGATGAGCCAAAAGGCTCACTTACCCCTCTCCAAACTCAGATTTCTGCAAACTTCAAGCTCCGCCATTTAGATCTGGAGTTGTCCCTCCGTGCGCTTTGGGCATGCTTTTTTTTCTTTTTCTTCTTCTGATAATTATTCCCTATTTGTGGCAGCGATAAAATGCCAACACGCCAATGCATCCATGATGATGAGGCGTTTCAAAAGAAGCGCGCCATGAGGACAGAGTGTCACTTTTCTTGCCTCCCCCCTTTTTCTTCCAGACGCCCCTCACCCCCTCCCCTCCACCGCCCCTTAAACCTCGTTCATCCTCATCCTCCGGTCTGCGCGCAGCATATCTTCTCCCCTCATCAGGCGCAAACACCGCGGCGGAAAACCGATAAGCCGATTTCTCACACACTCGACGGGGCTGACAGAGACTTGGATGTCAATAAGCAACAGCTCAGGACGGGCGTGGAGAGGGAGAGCGAGAAGCGGGTGATACAGCGCGCAACAACGAGAAAGAAGGAAGGAGGGGAGGGGTGGCGTGGTGGGTGGACAGCTCACCAGAGTAGTGGCAATTATTGCATTTCATCTGCTTCCCAAATGTGAATTCCCTACCAGAAAATAAGAAAAGCATTTGGTGCCACATCCGCTTGTTTTGTTTTCTTTTTCTCTTTTTTTTTCTTTTTTTTTTCGTTTTTCTGTATGTTTGAAAAATGCAACACAAACGGCATCAATGCGCAACGGTGACCCACTTTACGCCGTCTGTCTCTTTTCGGATATTCTTCAGTTTATGCGGGGAATTTAAACCGGCGCTCCCGAGAGAGAGAGAAAGAAAAAGAAAGAAAGAGAGAAAGAGAGAAACCCAACTGTGAAGTCGGCATTAAAAAAAAAAAAAGAATAAAAATAAGCTTTTAAACTGCGTGCGAGTGCGTGTTTGTGTGCCTTTTCCAGGCAGGAGCTAATCCGGGTTGAGTCATTTCCCAAACGCGAGTCTCGTCAGTCTGGAGATCCCAGATTGGTCCCGTTCACTGGTCCACGGAGGGAAAGCCCGTTTCATTTAGTGCTGCAGGAAAGAGGAGCGTCCCAGAGGTTACCTAATCGATCAGCTTGAACCATCCCCACCAGCCAAACGCATTTGTTTCTGCCTCACGGGTGTGCCTGTGATTTTGTTGCTTTTCAGAATCAGATATCCGAGACTTCCCCACTGATTGCTCTTTTCTTTCCATTTCTGACACGTTAGAAGCACAAAATCCAACGTGTTTTTCTTTGGGAGATTTTGCGTGAGCGAATCAACACAAAGCAGAGCGCGTAATGGAAAACCGAAAAGACAAAGATGCGTACATTTCTCCCGTTTTTTCCCTTCTTCCCAGAAATAAAAGACGCGCATGTTTTACACTGATACCCCAAAATAAAATACAGTTATATCGGGTTTTTTTTTTTTTTTGCTTGTTTGTTTTTGAGAGAAGCATCTGGTAAAGTCCATCTCAACCTCATTAAAAATACAGAGAACAAAAAAAAAACTAAACAAATCTGTGAAGGAGCTGCAAAAATCCACAGGTCAACAGGTAGTTGGCTTCTTAGCGACAAGAAGAATGCCATTACTGAAAGAACTGAGTTTTGCTTGCAGTTTGGCACAAACAGAGCCACAGCAAGCACACAAAATGTTTTGGTGCTCAAGTCAGATAACGGCAAAGAAGTTAAAGCCATTTTGGTTAAACATAAAATACAACGTTTGGGGCGAACCAACACTTCACATTACTCTGTAGATTTACCCCAATGAGACATGAATCATTCTGTGGAGAGGATGTTTTGTTTTTTTTTTGTTTTCTTTAGCAAGGACAGAGAAGACAGTCAGATTTAATGGGAAGTTGGATAAAGTTAAACATACAGGGCAATCGTGGAAGGAAACCCTTTAGAAGTCAGTTTAGCTCTAAGCATGCAGATGTGTTGGAATGGCCTGTTTTATATGGCAGATTTTGAAACTGCTGTTTCCATCAAATCTGGCTGAGCGTGACATTTTGACTCTTAGGAGTTGGATGCAAATGCATGGAAGACCATAAGTTTAAAAAAAACCACAAGTCGTTTTCTTTCTGCTTCAAACCGATGCACCACTTTGTGTCTGTTACATAACATATCGGTAAAATTATCTTCATTCTGCTGCAATTTGAGAAAAATTTGAAAACCTCAATGGGTGTGAACGAGGCGAGGTGCTGTGTGTTCACAGCTACCTAAAAATCAAAGTTTACACCCCATGACTGGTTTATGGACCATGACCGAAGCAGAACCATTCAGCCAGTTTGAATTTCAAAAATGAACAGAGGAATGCGCTGGGATTAGGGGGGTCGCGGGGAAATGAAGTGAGAGGAACAGTCATGTGGAAAAAAACAGAAAAAGAGAGAAACACATGTTTACTGAAACGGTCCTTGGCTGACATGAAAGGACTGGCTGCCAGTGAAATGAGGGATGCAGACAGATCAGGAAGGGTTGCAAAGATACATCTCTGTAACAGCTGCGGGGTGATTTACTTAACCCAAATGCCGCGTTTCTGCTTTTTGGACAGGACTGGAGTAGTTTTAGTAAAACAGTAGATGAAAACATTTTGACCCAGTTTGTTCTAATAGAAAGGAAAGTCGGAGAATCGTTATTTCCCGATCCCCTTTGAACTATAGAACCTGATTAAACGTCAACAAACCTCTGCAACAACCAAATCAATCCAGCTGAAAAATATTTTATTCATCTCAAGGCGAAATTAAATGTTGTAATTCTTAATATACCAGTTAGAACCTATTTTAAGCTGCCTTTAAGAGTAATAAAGTTTTTTTTTTTTTTTAAAGCAATTGAATTCAAAGTTGCAGAGGTTTGGTGGAGTGATGACAAAAGAAAATGGTAATTTAGTAAAAACATGCTTTATGCTCATGCTAATTATAATAATTAGTTTAATTATGTTAACATCAGTTGATTAACTCAATGATTTTAGTTGACAATAGAGAATGAGTGCATTAGTGTTTTACCTGCTAATTAGTGCAAGCCAGCGTTATGGTCACATTTTGACCAAAGAACTGATTGTAATGTCAATGATATAATAACAATAGGCTTTTACCCGCTTAGCAATTAGCGTAAGCTGAAGTTTGCCATGTTCAGACTTCATAATTTGGCAAACTGGTCATAAACATAATATAGACATGCAACATTATGCAGTGCTAAATGTTCCCACATAGCAACAGTTCTCTCCGGATATTCCAGCTTTAACCTTTGCTAGCTTAAAATTGCGTTAAGTAACCTTTATTTAAAAACATTTACATGTTTTTTGCATATTTGTTAAAGCGGTCACAAGGTCCTGACAGTAAAATAGAATACAAAATCATCTGTGAAAAGATCAAGCTCCTCTGCCTTCTTGCTGTGGTCCTAGAGCCATCTGCAGAAATACACCACTCAGTCAGAAACAACCAATCAGAGCTGGCAGGAGGGTCCTAGCGTGGTCAATCACTCTGGTGTATGTGCTGTTCACAGCTCTCTGCTACGCTACAGTTAGTTCTCCACAACTTTGCCTATGGTGAGTGTACAGGCTAGTTAGCATGGCCACCGATGACAGCAGATAAACAGTTCCACTGTAACTGTAAGATGTTGCTACGGCATTAGCACATTGATCAGCACGTACATGAGAATGGTTGACAGCACTAAAACCTTCCTTCTGGCTCTGATTGGTTGTTTCTGACCGGGACCCAAAAAGCAGCCCTAATGAAAACCAGAGTAGTTAGCTTCTGCTGTAGTGCCAAGACAGTTTCCACTGTGAGTATTAATCTATATTATATGACGATTGAACTATTAAAATAGGCTTTGTTTTAACGGCGTCACAAGCATTTGTGTATTTTAACTATTCAAGGGTGGGTGGGCGTTCATGGACCTGCCTAGGGTGTACCTCACCTTCCTATCACTATCCCCGAGATTAAAAGGGTAAAAATAATTACTTTTAATGCTAATTTCACTTTTTAAATAAGTCAGATCAAAGGTAAGTATTTTTGTAAAGTGCCTTGAGTTGGTATCAATAATCCGAGTTGAATTGAAATAATGCCTTTAAACCTATTTGCCCCAGAAATGAAAACAATATTGCAATATAACAACAACTTTGGTTGTTTGTTGGATGTAAGAATTAAGAGATTTAAATAAACCATTAAATCATAATTCTTTCTTCACATCACTGAAAACCGCTATGACGGCTTCAACTCAGTAAATGGATGTAATTAGATTGCAATTAAAATAAAGGATATTTTACATAACTGTTGTTTAGAAGAGCAAATACATGTATCAAAATCAGTAAGCAAATTGTTTTTACTTCATCATAGTCCGTCCAGAGAACATTTTAATCTGAATAAGTCTGTTGAAAATGCAAAATATTATACATTTTAATATTTAATATTATATATTATTCCTCATGCCGTAAGGATACTAAACAATCTTTTATTATATATACTTATAATGAGACTTTTATTATTACTTGTTTATTTATTTATTATTGAAGCCTTGCAACAAAATTTCTTTTAATTTGTACATTTCTTTTAAATGTACAGTTGAATGACAACAAAATCTGTCTATGTCTCCAATGTGATAAAAGAAGTGACAAGGAAACAGACAGCACTTTAATCTGATGAACTCCTCCCCTGCAGAAGAGCACAGAGGCTCTTGAGCCAGTGTTTCTTTTCTACCTTTGAAAGCACACAAAAGATGGTCGCTGTCTAGGTGAGGCAGTAAAAGGTCTGTCTGCAGTGGGCGTGACAGCCCACAGAGACACGCCAACTTATCAGATTTTCCACGAATTTATCCGGTCAGCAGAAAGTGTCACTGTGTCAAAACCTCCAGCTCAAGATCACGCTGATCCCGTAAAACATCTGGATTTAGCTCAGCTTTCAGGGGATAGGAGAGTTTAGGGAAGAAAAAAGATCCAGTGTTTTTCTATCCAGTGGAACATTAGCACAGCAGATGATGTGTCCAGATGGTAACTAGAAGGGTAATCCATAATGTTTTATAAGACAACAAAAGTGGAAATACTCAGAAATAACAACTCATCTTAAAATAAAAGCAATAAATACAAGTATTCCTAAGCTAACGATGTTATTTATGCGCATATTTACTCCCATAATGCATTGATGCAACAGCAGCAGTTGTATTGGTTGTGTTTGTGATATTTAAAAAAGCTATCAAACACAGATATGTCACAGTCTCCCTCTAGTGTTCACTCCTTGTACATATGACGGCTTCAGCCTGGTTTCTGGTTTGTGCTTCATGCATTAGATCAGGTCTCAAACTCCAGTCCTCAAGCGCTGCAATCCTGCAGTTTTTAGATGAGCCACAGATACAAAACACTGGAATGAAATGGCTTAATTACCTCCTCCTTGTGTAGATCAGTTCTCCAGAGCCTTGATAATGACCTAATTATTCTAATCAGCTGTGGTGCAGCAGAGGCTCATCTAAAAGTTGCAGGACAGCAGCCCTTGAGGACTGGAGTTTGAAGCCTCTGCACTGGATCATGTGTGCCTCTTGATATTTACCCTGAAAGATGCTGTTGTCTGTGAGGAAGTGCCGCCGGTACTGTGGCTCCCCTTTCCTGTTCACCACCCGGGAGCTCATGGCGAGAGGAAGAGGAAGGAAGACAAATCTCCAACCTATGACGGAGAAGAAAAAGGTCTTTTAATGTGCTGCTTCAGAATGAGAATGGGGCATACAAAATTGAATTTTATGCTAAACAAATTAACTTATTTCCAATGAAGGGAGGAGTTAAGTTATACCCTTCATCCCACCTCCTTTCCTCCCTTTCTCTCCACAGGTGTTCTCATTTATCTTTCTCTCTTTCCATCAACCGATATTCCAGAGGTCCAGTTTTTCTCCGCTTTGTCCTCCTGATTTCTTGTCGTTGCTGATCCTCCCACAGCCAGCACTCTGGGATTTCCCACCTGTTGCTCATCTGTCCACTTGATTTAAAGCTTCAAACCAGCGCCGTCTCTATCTCTCAGAAGCCCACCCGCCAGAGGTGCTCAGCGCTGGGAAGGGTCGGAGCCTCCGGGATATTTATTGCCGTCTGGTACCCGGCGACTTGGTGAGGGGTTACCGTTGAACACGCAGAGATTAGGGGTCAAGTATTCTTGAGGTGAAAGTATTTTCCTTTGACCCTGCCAGCACATTATTTTGAACCATGCCTGTAATGTAAGCTACGGTTAGTTTTACAACTAATACTATTTTTCTCCTCTTTGGTTCCACTAGATTGTTTATTGCATCATTTAAGAAATTTTTTCAAAGGGGCAGTTTTATGTGTTATCCAGCCACATAGTGTCATTTTATAGCACAATGAGGTAACTATTGTTACTTTCAGTTGTTATAAAGTTTCTGTGTATATCAAATATGACTTAAAAGGAATCCGACTTTGTAATTTAACATCTTGAAATTGGGCCTCTGTCTCTTTAAGAAAATCCTGCTCTTTCCAACACTCAGACCTTCAGGAAATCCTCACAACATTGTTCTTCTACTAATCCTTTAACAGTTTTTGTTTTACCAGAGTTTAACTAAGAAGTAGCTTGTATAATGAGCTCAGCATAGTTCCACCAGAGGTTTGCTAATTGCTGCTGGCTAGTCTGAAGGAGTTGAGTAAGGGATGGGTGCTCTGTGAGCCGGAAGCTCTGAAACTCGGGAACTGCGGCTCCAAGGAGGAGCTTCGTCCTCGAAATCAGCACCAGGTCCACACAGGTGTTTTGCACAGCTGAATGGTTGCCATGGGAGATTCAAGGATTTCTCAAACATGCATGAAAGAATAAAAGCAACACTCAAGGTATTTTTTTAAAGAGGGAATAACATTAGAACATAATGTAGAGCTATTAAAAAAGGATTTTACATAATGCTCCATCTTTGAAAGAAAAAAATGAAATCCACAATCTTCAAAGTATTTTGTTGGTATTTAATGTGAATGATCAACACAAAGTAGAACCTGTAATGGTGAAGTTGAAAATGATACATGGCATTTCTTTCAAGTTCTCGAAATTAATACTTGGTCAGGCCACCTTCTGCAGTATTATAGTTCCAATCGTTTGGAGTATGTATGATTCAGAAACTAACACTTTTGCCTGTGCATCAATTTTAAGACTAGCCACAAATGAAATTAGATTTAGGTTTGGGCTTTAAATGGGCCATTGTAACACGTGAAACTAAACCAAAACACATAAAGGTTGCCTAAACCATTCAGTTTCAGCTCTGGTGTTTGTTGTGCTTCATCATCATTACCCTCCACCTCTGCATCAAAGCTTTTCCTTTCACTTCACAATTTAGCTCTAGGCTGTTTGGTAGGAATACTTATGCCAAACACTAGAAGGCTGCTGTATACTTAAAAATATGTTTTAACAATTTTTTTTCTTGCAAGTGTTATATTTTGAATGGTAGCTACAAGAGATAAACTTAAAACACAAAGAGGTAAAAATTGATGTATGTACAATAATGAATTCCACACCAAGCAAAAAAAAAAAAAATCTGTTTCTGTTCTAACTGGAAACAAACAACAAAAAAAAAGAAAGAATAGCACAACCCTACAGAGATAGAAAGCCACTGGATCTGGTCATTAAATCTGGTCTTCTGCTCATGAGTCTCAGCGTCTCCAAGCTGCTCTGGAGACACAGAACGGACCCTTGGGCCTCACAGCTTAATTATACAGCAATCTCTATAAATGACTTTATGTTTTCATAACTGAGCCCAAATTAAAAGTAGGGGTTCAACATAAAAAGCAGAGCACTGGACACATTGTCTCCTGGAGATTTAACGGCGCTTGCTGGCTGTGATGAAGATAATTAAGAGGCAGATAGTTAAAAAAGAGACGTGATCTGTATAAAGTTCAGGAGTTTGATTGAACTGGGACCAAAATTTCTTTATGGACTCTTAATACGCATGTGACAGTCGCTCAAATCCATTCAGCATACGTCATTTTTGAGCACGCTAATCTCAGTTTCCGTAAATGTAACACTCGACTCAAAAGGCCAAAGGGGCAGCCGGCAAGTAAAGCCACGACATAGCTGAAGTCTCAGATGTCACCTCTCGAGTGAACAAAGAGGAGTCAAATTGGGTGATAATAAAACTAAATGATTAACCAGGATCTCCCCTTTGTTCATTAGATTCATGCAAACTTATGCAAACACAGCTTCTGAATTTGCTCGTGCAGCAGACGTGTTTAGTAGGCAGTGACAGAAAAGAGGCAAAGTTCAAGTCCTAATCCAGAAAAACAAACTCTTGTCAAATCAACAAATATCTTATATTCTCAAAGGTTGAATATATGTGAATAAATAGACGTTTTTATGAATTGTGGGTAAAGGTGACGGCAAGCAGCAGCAGGGGATTTTGATCTTTAGCATATGGCAACGTGAACAAAAATAAGAGCTACATTAAACATCTACAAAAATCTAACTGTAAAAAACAAAAAACATAAATCATTTTCTGTTTATTGTTATTCAGAAAATTTATTAGAATGACTCTGGTTTGTATTTAACGGTAGTAACCTCTGACCAGCTGAAACCTCAGGGGAGGTCAGCTCTTCTGTCTCTGCTTGGTTTCTTCTCTCAGGGTGGAAGAGACGCATCAAAAATAAATTCCTCCCTGCCACACTGACTCGATCAGACGCCCCGGCAGGATGCGGGTCGAGAATGCCTTCAAGTGAAAAGTTTTCTTCATGTTGATGTTTCGAAGGAATATAGCAAATGACAGACGAAACAAACCTAATAGGAGTACAGCAGTTCAGTATGCATTCATTATTTACAACAGTTGCGCATTAATGTTTTATTGAAGCATCCGCAGAGTTTGGAGTTGATTTAATACATGCAGTCCTTGTTCAATGGAGTACCGTTGTGCTGGATCTTATGATTAGAAGTGGGTTTCTGTCCTAAATGTTCCAAACTGGAGGAAAAATTGAGAAAGCGCCGACGAGGCAGCGTCGAAGTCAATAATTTTTGTCAATAGTCACATACTAACGTTTCATTGAACCAACTTTAGCTTTGAATATGGCATGCATTCATTGTGGCATCATTTTGATAGGCTTCTGCACTGTCGCAAGAATTATTTCAGTCCAGTGTCATTTTCTGGTTCCTTCAAGATTTTTCTTTTCCAACATTTTCCAAAAATTCTCATTAGGGGTTAAGGCTCCACCCATGTGCAAAAATGACATTTCATATTGCTTAAACCACTTTGCACAACTTGACCCTGATCAGTCCTGCCATTCTCATCTTGGAATACTGCATGTTCCATCAGGGAACATGAAATTCCCTGATGGAACAATCTGGTTACTCGGGTTTAACGCACCTGGATCAAATGATGACTCGTTAGAAAGCCTAAGAAGAACATAGACATGCTGAGGAGGACGTTACTACCACCAGGGAGAGAACCAAAACATGCAGGATGCCGGCCCTCGAGGACCGACTTTGGGCACCCCTGCTCCACAGAGTCGAAGCAGTAAGTTGTGGCCGCTTGTTAAACAGTTACCAGAACCGAGTAAACAGTCTTGGCCCATTGATGGCCACCCAGATGCTTTCACACTTAGTGACTCACCCACTCAGTGACTCGTTGAAAGCTTTGCTTTAAGCTCCGACAACAGAAAACAAAAATGTGGTTTTTAAATATTGTCATAGCAATATCATAAATGTTATATGTTCACTCCTACAGCTTGTGCTTTGATTTTATTTTCTTTGTGCATACAGGACTTTTTAATGTTTTGCCAAACTACTAAGTTTCATATGTAGCTTGATAAATAGTTGTACTGCTAGAAAATCAATTGGGTGACGGAAAAGACAAGTTTCCTAAGTTTAAGTTTCCATCCAGTGGTGATATTTTAACCTGTTCCTGGTAGAGTTACCTGAGGGGGGCATTCTTGTGTTGCAAAGGTTAACAAATGATTAGCCACTTTTAAGACAAATTACCAAGTCATAAAAACGAAGAATCTAGGGTATAACTTGTACCCAAATAGGTCAATGTTTCACCAATAGGCAGATTGGTGAAACATTTCTTAACACCATTCTCAGACTTTTGAACATTTACAAATAGGTCATGAAATTAGATTTATTCTACGAGTGGTGGAAATAAGTATTCATCATTATGTTTACAGATGTGCTATTTGTTTGTGTTTGGTTAAATTCTTCATGCCAGACCAGACTGACGTGTGTACATGCGTGTGTGCATGATTGACTGTTTGTGAGGTGGGGTTGGCTTACTTTGCTGTGAACTTGAGTGTCAAGTAAGATTATGTGTCACACATGTCAAAAATGTTCTGCAGAGTTTGATATTTAGTTTCACTGTTAAAGTGTTTCTACTTTCCTTCATAACCACTTTTATTTTCTGCACAGTAACATATTGCAAAACGTGTCAAATTCGTTGTTGTCAACTTAGATGAATGGAGTTTTGGCCTCCCAGCTCCACATTACAACCCTAACATATACAGTGTAGTGTAGTGTTAACGTCTTCAGATGTTCTTCAGAGTTTACTGAACAAACAGCATCATGAACAGCAGAGAACAAACAGGTTGGTGATAAAGTTTTGGACATGCTCAAAACAGGAAATTTTAAAAAAAGAATATGCAAAGCTTTGCAGATCCCTCAAAGTGCTGTTCTATCAATCATTCAAAATAAAAGTGGTGTACTGCGTAACTACAAGACTGAGGCCGTTCAGTTAAACTACCAGACCGGGAAAAGAGAGCATTAATAAGAGAAGCAGCCAAGAGGTAACTTTTAAAGAGCAGCTGACATCCAGAGCTCAAGTGGGAGAATCTTTTGACATGAAAAAGATCAGTCATGCACACCACAAATATGACCGTTAAGACAGAATGGCCAAAAGAAAGCCATTGTAGAAACAGTCAATAAAAAGTCCACTTCAAAGTTTGCCACAAGCCACATAGCGGACACAGCAAATGTGAAAGAATTTGCTGTCAGATGAAATCATAGTTCAACTTTTGGTCTATGTGTGGAGGACAGCACTGCTCATCCTACATTGTATTGTTGAACAGAGTAGAGGCAGCATGTTGCTGTGTGAGTGCTTTTCTTCTGCAGGTTCCAGAGGAGCTAAATTCAAGACAAGTCCTGGATGAAGAACCTCCTGCAGGTTTAAACTGGGGTACAGAACCACCTTATCAAAAATAAATTCATTTATTAGAATGGTCCAGTCAAAGTCCAGAACTGAATGCAACAGGGAAACTTAAGAAGGACTTAAACTACAATCACTATCCACTCTGACTGTGCTTGAATTGTTTTGAAAATCATAACGGGCAAACAATTCAATCTGCAGATGTGCTAAGCTAATGGAAAGACACACACACACCCACACACACTGGTGTTTGTCAGATGCTGTTGCCACTTACTACATCCTGTATCCTCATGTACTGTGTACTTTCCAATGATGTCACAACTGTTATTATATATGTGTATATATAATAACACATATATGTGGTTCCTTGGTTTAGTTTTTTTCTCTTTCTGCAGGTGTAGAGGCAGATTTCAACAGTTGTGTTCTCTATGTGCTTCCTTCTCTCCTTCACTTCCATCTTCTTCTTTCCCTTTAAAGCTTTCCCTCACGTTTTCCCCTTTGTTTTTCATCTCTGCGTCCTTTACATTTGAAATAAACCCAAAGCAATTTCAAACAAAGTTCCATATATACACAGCATATAAAGTGGAGCATCATGGCGAAAGCCGTAATGCTCCACTTGTGAAAGCAGATTTTTTTGGGCTTCGCCTTGACACTCGGACAACAATTCTGTGTGCCACACTGCCAGACATGTTAAAAAAAAAAAAAAAGAGAGAGAAAAAGAAAGTCTTGCAGCTGTAAAAGAAGCAATATAAACCCCAAAGTATTAACACCTCATATTTAAGATTTTTATCCATTGAAAAACTTGAAAACCATTTTCTGTTTTCCTTCCACTTCAGAATTACATAATGGTTTGTTTTAGTCTCTGGTTTTAAACCCCCCACCACCCAAAAATAAAAATAAAAACACATAGACTGTTGCAGCTGTAGTGCAGCACAATGTTAAAACATTTGGGAGACATGAATAATTTTACAAGACAGTGTATTGAGTGTTTCATTCAATCCCAAACAACCCATCCTCTTGTCTCCTGCCGTACGCTCCTCTAAAGGAAATTTCATTTATTCATGAGGGTTCGGAGCGCCCACAGAGTCAAGTTTCCACTCCTACAACCCAACACCAGAAAGCTGATACACTCCTCACAATACTCCCAGTCTCATAGTAACAAGGGAGTTTCTTTACGGCTGATGCATTCCTTCACACTCACACTCACACACACACACAAAGTCTTCACGATGGGTGTGGGCGTGTTAGAAAATTGCTATCCGCCGTTTTACCAGAAAGTGTTTAATTGTGACAACCACCTGATTGCGTTTGAGGATCCGCTCCATAAAGCCACAAAAACACACTCGGTGTATGTTGAATTTAGATTATTTGTATGAAAACGGAGCACTACAAACAGAAAATCTTTGCATTTTTTTTTTTTTTCATGTGACACCAGCTGTCTGTCACTTTAAACCTCTTTGTCTTTCACACCCGGTCCACCACGCTCAAGCCACTCAAATCAAATCAGAAAACTCCCCAAGGACTCTCCTTTCAGATACAGGGAGGAACCAGAAAGAGGGGGAGTGCCAGCCTCTTTCTCACTGGGATGGCTACCGGCTGAGTGCAATAAAAGCCTTTGTTGTGCTCCCCAGCTACAAGCAGCAAATTCAGCTGTGGCAGAAAATGCCTCATCAGTCATACTGATTATGTATTGACTGTAACAGCAATGAAGCCCAGGTAGATGGCTAAAACATAAAAAAATATATATATATGTCAATGAGCACTGAAATCATCCTGGGCTTCTGTCTGATCGCAGAGAGTAAAGATAAGAACTGAAATGTTGGTGGTTCCTGTTTTCCTAAAGTTGAACCTGTGCACAGCTGCTTGGACACTACACGCAGTATCCAAGCAGCTGCAAATGTAAAGTGACAGGTAGGAGGATGTATGCAGCCTGGTGAAGCGGGAAACGTGCACAATTAGGAATCAGCAAGGAAACAAAATGCACTAATAAAGGGAGGAAAAAAATACATTGACATCACAAGAAATATCAACTTACTTACGTCCTTTGCTTCAGTTGTTTCAGCCTTTGAAACTCTGTTCTCAGCTTCCTCTCAAAACTTAGTCCCTTTCAGGAGCGGCGGGTGTAGAAGCGGTCCTTCAGAAAGAGGAAATCCATCGTATTAGAGATTAGTTGAAATCCCAGAGGTTTGGTTTTAAGATAGAGAGGGGTTAGAACAACTTTCCTGCACTGTGTGGGCAAGAACCCACCACTACATCAAGCATGGTGCCTTTTCAAATAACCTCTACTGGTGGGGGACAAGAGAGTTTGGCAAAAGCCTGAAACGGATTTCGGATTGGAGCTGGCTGTCCTTAGAGTGAGCCATAAACAAAAGGAAAATAAAACAAAATCATTTTTCTGTCTGAATTTGGGAAAAGGGGAAACAGACTGACTGCTGCATTGTGTAAAGACATAAAATAAATAAAACATTACTTTAAATATCAATCGAGAATTAAATTTAAAAGACTTATCAGCCACTATGATAAAGCTTCACTTTAAACACTTTGTCCACCAAAATGCAAACAAAACATCTCAGGTGTTTCTATTTGTTTTAGTATATTTTTATATTTATGCATATACTTCCTTTTTTTACTGCCTCCTAGAGCTGCTATTTTTAAAATCTTATAGTGCTTTTTTTCTGCAATGACAATAAAGGAATCCTGATTTTGATTCTAACCTCTTGCTTACATCTGTGTATTAAAGTTAAGTACAGCTTCATTCCAATGTCTAGTTCTTTTTTAAATTATTTACTTGTTTTTCTATTTATTTATTTATTTATTAGCCTTCTTCAACTGGGACCTGAGTTCAAATTTCATACCATTAACATATAAATGTGAGCTGGTCTTGCAATCTAATTAATAACATGAAAATAATTTTATATAACTGCATTTAAAACTTACAGGTCAAATTTAAACATTTCAGAAGAATAACAAATAGTTATTTTTGGAGCAGGAATGTAATGTTAAATCAATTAAAAGACTGCTGACCAGACAGTTTCCCAGTCGCTTTCACCCTTACAAGGAGGGTAAGTCACAAAATCTGACTGCTAATAAAGATGATGGGGAAAAGTGCACAAACAAAAAGGAAAACCACAACATCTGAAGGAACGTAAAGTGAATCTCTTTCAAGAGATATCCAGGACATGTGCTGCGACTGTTGCATTCCTTCTATTAAACCAATCTTGAATCTGAGACAAAGGACAGCACTGTTGTTCAATGGTCTAAAGTCCTCCTCACAATTCAAGCCAATTTTGCATTCAATGTGGAAATTAGAGTCATTGAGTCTGGGGGGGAGAGTGGAGAGGGTCAGGATCCAAGATGCACGAGGTCAAGAGTGACATTTTAGCAGGCAGACATGATTTGAGGAGCCATTTTATACACTCACTGTGTTTTATCAAGTACAGCAGTCTATTCACTTCAGGCCTCTTGGTAGCAAACTTTGTAGAGATGCTGATTTCATTTCGCACCAGGACCAGGACACCGTCGTGAACGATTAAAATGCACCCTCATTTAAATGCAGTTTTTGTTTCGGTCGATTGGCTTGTACTGCACAGTCAAAAAGACAGAATTGGCCGATATTGAAAGGGGAGAAACACAATCATCTATAAACTCCACAAACTATATATAATCCTGATCAAAAGATGATTGATGACAACTGTACCGCCATATTTGATTAGCACAAAAACAGCAGCAACGAGCTATTAAGAAACTTCTTTTCAATAAGAAAGTAAACATTTGTAAATGATAAAATCCTTCTTATTGGTCTCAATCATCTAACATTGTTAAGTTTGTAAGAAACGTAATTGTTGGTTTTCATTTACTGTAATCCATAATCATTTAAGTTATTGGAAATAAATGAGTGAAATACATCAATCTGCATGAAATGAAACCCTATAGAGCACGAGTTGCAGATACAAATCTAATGTTTTATGTCATCCTAAGTTGGTGGGATGAGCCATAACCCAAGTGAGCAGTCAGCTCAATGATTCCAGAAATTGGTCTCCACAGACATTAACCAGATTAAAAAAAACACTAAATATACCCGATGTCAACTAATCAGTTCAGTGAACGGCGTCTATAAACTCTGCTGATAAAAGTTTTTCTCTTCCTTCTCCGTCTGAGCCGTGGTTTCCCTCCTGCTCCTCCTTCGCTGCAGTTCAAAGTCTACCACCCCGCATCAGCGCCCCAAATGCACCTTACAATTTAAAACCTGCCCACCAATCACAAAGCTCTATGGCAGCAACAGTCCCCGGTGACATTTGCACAACAAAAGAGACGACAAGCTGATTCATCGGTACCCCTCCCTCTCTCTCCCATCCCACTCTACTTGGTTCCCTTTCCCCTTCCCCTGTGACTCCCCCTCTCCTGCTTTTGTGTTGGGATCCAAAATCCCCTTCCACGGCTCTGACCCTCCTCCCTTCTCCAGTAATCTCCTCGTGTCCCTCTGGATGGAGCGCTACGGCGCCAACTCTCACTGCAGCAAGACCCCCGCACCCACCGCCATACGCTGCTGTTTGGCCTCATTTACGGACCTCCCTCCTTCGCTAAGAAATAAATGGAGTATGACTCTGGCAGAAAGCTTGTATGTTAAACCGTAACATGAGCGAGCGCAATCACAACTGCGAACAGATGGTATACGTGCAAGTCAGAGCGCAGGTGCCTTATTGGAATAAAATAAGTAGCTAAAGCTGCAGTCTGTTACCCTATGGGACTTTTGCATTACTTTCTAATTATAAAATATAGATTTATAATTGGAAAGGGAGGTTATAGCCCATTTACTTCTACTTTCAAGGTTAAACATCGCAAAAGACATGGTAAAACTACTCACAAAAGGAACAACTTTTTAAGTGCCCCTCACGTGGTGCATATAGGGATCCCACGGGGATCTGAGAGGAACCAATACAGAGTTTAGCCTTTAGGGCGCTTTGTGTTTCACGTTCAGTGCTTCCATAGCAACAGTGGACATGTGGACCCCCGCCATCCCTCTCTATTTTGAACACTATTAACTGATCCCACCCCAAGTGGGAAGTCCCAGTCAAACACACACACACACACACACACACACACACACATTAACCAGTAACACATAGGCTTTGAAATCTTACACATTAGAATGTTGATTTTAACAGTATTTTTAATTTATATTTCAAACAAGGCTCAACTGATTAAAAGACGCCAACATCTTAACCATGTGCAAGAGGAATGTAGTATATTGACTTTTTGCTGTACATAGGAGAAAAGAAGAAAGTTTGACCCACTGTTTTCAGCTTTATCTTCACACTTTTCGGGTTTTTGCGACGTCTCTTAAGCTTACTTAAGCTGTGGAAAATCTCTATTATTAAAATTAATTTGCGTCCTTGAGCAGTGGTGGCTTTCGAAACTCCCGACAACAAAGTGTTTAACTTGGATTAATGAGTCACTCAGCGCGAGTCCTTCTAAAGATCCTCCCCATCAGTCTGAGCAACGGATTGTCTTTGAGGGCTTTGGAAGCCCTCTCCCACAAGCCCTCCTCCTTCCACAGACCCCGACCCTTCTTCTCCGCTTTCACCTCTGCCCTGTGCAGCCGTTTGTGCAGGCGCCAGTAGAGGGGAGAGCCCGGCGGGAGCCCCGCGATGGGAGCGCTGCGGGCCAGGCCGAGCCTGAGGAGCTCCTCGTTCATGCAGTAGCTCCACATCGACCCCTGCTGGACAGACAGAAGGAGGCTAGGAAATAAAAAAATTTAAAAAAAGCCCATCGAAGAAGAAAAGCTACTTCAGTTCATGTAAGTTTTAATGAGAACGTACAATAAGCTTAAAATGAAAAAAACAAAAAAATGCCTTCGCTCCCAGTTTTTCTCTGGCACATTTCTGTTTGTTTTAAGCTCTTAAACTGCCACTCCACTCGACTCTTGGGGTTACGCTACTTCAGTTAAAGATTTGTTTCATTTAAAGGTTTCTATACACCTTCTGTGACATGTATGAGGATGATTCGACGCCTCACCCGGCTCTGGGACACCAGACAGTGCAGCATGTTGTCCTCTCGGCTGATGAGTTTCAGCCAAACTGTTTGAGGAGGAACCAGGTTCTTCTGCAGCCACGTCTTTCCCTCCGGCGTCAGCTCCACTCCAGCCAGATGCACCAGCAGTGGAGATGTCGACGCATCTGGAGAGAGGAGAGAAACAGCACTTGTGATGATCCATGTTACAGTAAATCACTGGTTATCCCTGAGCTGTTGTCCTTTATCCTCAATTGCACGGCCTGAAATGTTTATGAACACTTTAGTTTTACGTTGAAAATAAGAGTCTGGACTGTGTGCTCTCAACATTTATGGTTAAGGAGAGTAATACAATGATAATGTAAGCAAAAATGGACAAAGTTTTCATGCAAAAGTGTTAGCATTGAAGAATGTTTTATGAAAGCAGACAAAACATTGTGGTTTTCTGCCTGTTGTTCTGTAAGAATACAGCTTAATAAAAACAACATCCTAACTTTGTGCAAAAAACATTTTGTTAGCGATGTTTAGACAAACAACCATGATTTGAGTTTTTATTGAATTTCTGACTTTATAATGTCATAGAATATGCCAGTTTCAAATTGTGAATTCAAGGCTTCAGTCATGGAAAATTTTGTTTTTTTCTTTCAAATTTAATTTTTTTTTCAACATCAGAGAATATCTCTTTATTTTTTGTGAAATCAATCTAAAAATTTCTGCGTTTTGTGTTCTGTGTTATTGTTTACTTTTATCTACAATGGCCTTACCACTCTGTCACATTACTGTGTTTGCATTTGCTTATTTTTACTTTTCGTTTTGTTAGCTTTTAATAAATTGCTTTTACTAATGTTTTTATTAATTTTAGAAAATGTTTCTTCCACAGTAATCCTGCTTGTGCCTCTATTACCATCAACAAACTCGAAGGCCTATCAGTGCATGTAGTCGAGCCAATATAGATCCAGTGTAAAACAGTGGACGTTACCCCGGTGCTTTGACAACAACGGAGAGATGATTGGCAGATAAATTGGGACGTGCTCCACTTCTATTCCTCTCTCTGTGATGGAACGAACTTTTCCTCGAAGGCTGACGTTGCCCTCAATGAAACGGGCTGGGATCTCAGAAGCGGCTTGAAATTTCGTGATCTGGAAGAGATGAAATAAGATGGAGTGGCAACATTTTAAGGGATCCCCGGAATACATCCCACAGCGTGTTGCGAAAGCGTTCAGACCTCGTCAACTGCTTCACGTTTTACCAAGACACAACTCTTGGTGCGGATTGTCACTGTGGTTTAAATGTGAACTTTGACTGGGCCATTCTAATACACAGGTTTTAATTGATCTGAGCCAGTGGTGTCCAAACTCTGTGGCATGTGCGCCGAAAATATCAAGTTGAAAGTACAACAGGTGCAACAACATTTTCAGTAGTTTTCTTCTTAATTATAATTGCAAAACTTTTTGTAGTTTTTGATTTTCACCTGCTAAAGAAACAATAAATTAGACACATGAATGAAATAAGCAAAGCAGTCAGATTTCTATAGACGAGGGTTGCCTAAAAAAAGACAGTCTTGCAGGTTTTCCAGATTTAAAAAAACAAAACAAAATTTGTCCTAAACTCTTCATCTTTTGATTTATTTATTTATTTGCAACTTTTTTCACAATGACAACAGGATTTGGCTCACTCTTCTTTTATCTGGCTAAGTGCAGTTTTGCTCTCCTCTCTCTATTGTCAGATGATGGATTAAACAGAGCTCTGTGAAATGTTGTTTTATAACCTGACCCTAATTTGATCTTTTCTCTGATCTGTCTTCATAGCGCTGAAGAGACAGCTAACAAACCTGAGGATCTGTTGGTTTGAGATTAACTAATGAGGTAAACTTTGAAAGCAATTGGTTGTATTGTACTTTATTTAAGGGTATCAGAGTAACAAAGTTGGATGCTAAAGCATGACACACTTTTTGAATTTTTATTAGTAAACAACATTTTGAAACCATATCGACCAGGAGCGTAAAACTCATTTTTATTTCGGCCCCCATACAGATCGCTAATGTACGCAGTGCCAGTTGTGGCAAAATTTGATATTAAAAAAACTTCATTAAATTGTTAAAATTTGTCTTTCTTAGAGTTTTTTTGTTACAATAATGTGATTTGGCAAAAAACTGCTTTGAGTTCACGGATAAAATTGGGCACACAATGATTATCTTGAAGGCTCTATTCATATTTCTCTCTAAAGTCTCAAGTGTCTTGAGTAAATCATTTCTTCAGCTGCTTTTTTTTTTCTCTCAATCAATAGAGATTCTGATAAAAACACATGCAAGTTTGTGGTTGTTATGTGGTAAAATGTGAAATTGTTCAGTGGTTGTGAATGCCTTTGCCAGTCACTGTGATCTGCACATCCGTTTCATGCGTTATTCCCACACTTAAAAATGATCCTTTGGTACCCAAATTGAGTCTTAACTGGTTATAGAGGATATTTATGTGGCCTAGAGCTTACCACTCTGATGCTCCTTGCGATTACAATCACACCGGCAACAGCCAGACCAGTGCTAATGTTCTGTGTGAGACAGGAGAGAGCTGTGAGGGGTGTGTAGAGGTGAAATCTTACACGTAGCAGGGCATGTTATTTGGCAATGACAGCGTAAGAGCAGCAGAAGCTGCTGCTGCTGGTGAGGATGATGATGGTGGTGGTGGGGCGCGAGCACACAGTGCGCTGAATCATTCAAGAGAGGAAGTGCTTAGAGGTAATTGTAAGCTGTTTTTATTCGCATAAAACCACAAATTTATTCCCCTTTCAAAAAAAAATTTTCACAACAGCGTTACTTCCACTTCTCTACCCCGCTGCCTCCAAACAAACCGAAAGCAAAGCGTCCTACCCGCACAAGAGTCAAATTGTCGTCCGCTAACTGAGATATCACTGACACTACGTTACGAGATGTCTGGTGTTCCTGGTCTCTTTGTTGTCTGTCCCTCTCTCTCTCCACGGTTTCTGTTTCTCTGGAAGTCTCCGGCATGTTGTTGACATTTTCTCGACGCATCTGATGTGCCCGCCTTTATGGGAGGGTCATTCAAAAGTAGGGCTGGGTTTGAGTCTCCGCCTTGTGGTGTAATGTGGTAATGACAGGCAGGCATCCTGAACGCATCAAGTAAAAGAAATAATGAAAACATTTTAGCTTTGATGCAAGACCAAGAAAAATCCCAATCAGAGAGGTTCTTATTTTTTCAATCAAAGTGTTTCCAAAAATCTTTAGGGATTAAAACATTTTTTCAAACATCTTTTAACATGCCCCACAGCTTTCGATATATGCTACACATTGTGCACACTTGGTTAAAATACAAGGTTGCCATTGAAAGATAAATAAATCCCTTAAAACAATTGTTTGCATATAATTTGATGCATACTGTACAATTTAAGTAAAAAAATTGGAGGAATGTTAAAAAGTTTTTAATAAATGTGCAAAATTAAAAATGATTTGTTTATTTTATTTAATTGAACCAAGAAATTTGTTCCTGGATTGAGAGACATCTCTCAAAAGCTAAATGTTTTATAATAACATTTTATTTTAAAATATCAAACAGCATTTAAACCTGGAAAAATCTCTAGACGGATTGTGGAAGTCAAACTCTTTTTCAAATTGCCGACCAGATTTATGCATTTTTCAACGGCTCTGTTGATGATTTTGTGAACACAAACTCCAAGTCTTCGAGGTGGTAAGGGCTCTTCGGTATCACCCAAAAGTTTAGCTCCCTCCACAGGTTCTGTCAGATTCAGTACGGGGCGATTCTGATTGGGCCATGCTAAAACTTTAATATTACTTCTAATCAGCAGAAACATTTTGGTAAAATTACAAGTCAATAGACAATGATCAGTTGCAGACTCCTTCCAGCTTAAAATCATTCAATATCTTCAACAACTGGTAACTGATGTTGCCAAATATCATTATTTTTCTGCTAAGCCTCCCACTAAGCATGATTGGGTTTCGCTGCAAAAAACACAAAATCTTACAAGGTATATTTGTCTAGTTTCTAGTGCAAACATCTTCATAGCCTTGAAATAAGATAAAACTAACCTATTATCTATATCCTATATCATGCTTAAAAGTTACTTGGGAGTTAGTTTTGTCTTATTACAGGAGTACCCAGACATTTGCACAAGAAACTAGACAAAAATACTTGCTAAACCTTTGTGGTTTTGGAGTGTCGATGTGTTTAGTTAGCTTTCAACACAAGATTTGGTCAAATGTTGCCATCTTGCCACAACGTTGCAAATTTTGTACTCGTGGCATAGCACTATGATTGTCTGACAAGTTTGACCCAGATTATCTACGTCTCTCAATTACATATCACAATTTTGATTTTCATGTTTGTTACAGTCATCACCTGTGAAAGTGGTTGCATTTTAGTTTGTAAATATAATGCTCAATAATAGTTACAATGTGACCAAAAATTTCTACTTGAACATTTTGATGAGACACAAAATGTGTATTCAATTTGCTGCAAGTGTCATTGTGGTGTTTAACAGGGAACTGTAGGCATATATTTACATAGGTTGCGTTACAAATGGTTACCTCAATTTAGTAAATGTAAAGTATTGTGGCTGAGAAAGTTTCTGCAGAGAAGCAAAGATTTTAATGTGGATTTTTATAAACACAGGGATGTATGGGGGAGCTTGCTTCTCTGAGTACGATGATTTTGGTACTTTGATGCTCCGTCCCAGCAGTTGAGTCTGAAAGCTCAACTTTTGCTTTGATGAAGATGGCATTTCAAGACAGAGGCCACAAAGAGGGCGCTGTCCAGACCTCGGTTCTAGGGAACGATTTCGCCAATCTTCCCTCAGAGAAGGAGACAGATGAATCTGAAAACACAAATTTTGCTTTGACGAAGACGGCACTAGAAGACTGGACCCATGGAGAGAGCGCAGTCCAGACCACTGACATAGGGAACGATTTTTCCAATTTTCCCTCAGAGAAGGAGACAGTTGAGACTGGAAACTCAAGTTTTGATTTGGCGAAGTCTGAACTAGCAGATTGGTCCCAGTTTGCAATTGATTACTGGATCCAAGAACCGAGCGCTTTCCAGACCACTGTCCGAGGGAAAGACTTCTCCAATCTTCCCTCAGAGAAGGAAACAGTTGAGTCTGAAAACTCAAGTTTCGCTTTGACTAATGCACCACTAGAAGCCTGTACCCATGAAGAGAGCATTTTCCAGACCATAGGGGTACAACTTTTCCTGCTGTTGTTTTTTGTTTTGAGTTTCTCGTGCTTTTTATTTTTATTACGGTCTTACCTTTAGTGTTTTTTTTCTGGGGGTTATTTTTTCTATATATTGTCTATACACTTGCTTCTTTTTTCAGTTCAGTTTCAGAAATGCTTTATTGAGAATTACTACAATTGTTTTGTTTTTTTTTATTGTTATCCCGCTATAAAAATCCCAGTTTTAGAACACCCTATGCGTTGATGAACTGGACTAAATTGTTCCAAATCGGTAAAACAGCAGTAAGTGTGAACCAAAAGATGAACTGCAGTGTAAAGATTGGAATGTTATTGAAAGGCAGAACCCTGTGAAAATAAAAACATCTGAACAAATGGATAGTAAATTATGGGTTAATATGAGTAAACAAATTATATAGAATTGGGAACTGGAACATTAGATAAGTATGTTAATTCTCACTGAATTACTGACATGTCTCTTAATTTTGTTTGTGTATGTATGTAAATAAGCACTTAGATTTAGAAAACTGCACCAACAAATATCTTCTCATGGGTCTTAGCCCTGCTGGGGGCTGAGCACCCCTAAAAGTCAGATCCTAGAACCGCCCCTGTTATTAACCATAGGATATCTTTATATCTTTTTATAAACAAAAATGTGTGCATTGTGAATTATGCTAAATACATCCGAGGAATCACAGGTAATGTATCTTGTATCTGGTAATACAAGATACATACAGTATTTACAGTTTTACTTGCCTTTTGGAAATAGTGTCTTTACATGTTTCTAAATGTTTATAAAGTACAATAAAGTTGAACATTTAGTCCAGAGAATTTAATCTTGTGAAAAATAATTCTAATTACCAAAATGAATTTAAAAATGTTATTTTCCTCTTAAACATTTGGAACCTTAACATAACGTGTAACTGTCAGAGAAATAATTGTTATTTCACAGTAATGAATTTGGAAATAGTTCAACAACTTTTTGCTATGTAAAATATGCCAAAAGAAAGCAAAACATGCCGTTTTTGAGAAGTACTTGGTTTGCAAATTTAGAAAATGTATTAATCCACTAATTCTTCTTCTACTTGATGCAAAAGTCACTGAACATCCGGTCTGCTGTCAGACATGAACTCCTCCGCAATATACCCAAACTCTCAGGATGACAAAACAGCTTAATGACGTTTTTGTTGTTCAGCATTACAAAAGGTGCATTTACCAGCTATGACAGACGCTCTGGAGCTCTCATCTTGTAAACTGTGAAGTCATGGAGCTTCTTGAAGCCGGATGACGCCCCCCATCAACACATTTTGGCCAATGGGAGCTGAGAGGCAGAGTTGTCCTCCTGGCCGCCATTAAAAGAATTCAATCCATGTAGTGAAATAATGGAAATCTGCAGGAGCCATGGATCCAGGCAGACAAGAGCAGCCGACGAGTAGTCTCGGAGATTGTGGCGTTTAATCTGTTTTAGGTTCAGTTTTATAATGAGGGAGCGACGTGGTGTTTTTAGTGTACATGGGGGCGGTGTAGCTCATTGTTTTATTGAGGCTCTGGTATGTTAGCTCGGGTGTTAGCACAGGCTAGCTGAGATCAGGGGGAGGGGAGAGTTCCTTTGCTTTGAAATTGTTTCTAGCTGACATTAGCATTAGCATACCAGGGACCAAGCTTTTGTGATGAAGTTTTTCTAGCTCATTTTTCTTCTTTCGCATTTAACTTTTCTCATGTTGGATTTTAATGCTTGTAATGTTGTAGTTGCGTTAACGTTGTCTGGCTGATCCTTCGGTTTTGTGGGCTTGAGCCCAACCGGATCAGACAATACATTTCAAATAGGATTGATGAATCAAATTGCTACAAGCCTACAGTTGTCGCTCCCTGGCTGCCTGTCTAACGTTAGCTTAGCCGCCAGGCTAGCGGCGGCTAGCGCCGGTTAGAAGTTGCTGAGCGTTTCAAACGTCGCTTCGACACCCGAGTTTTACACCTATCGGCTCCTGCCCCGAAAGGCGATTGAAACAATGGACTTTAACGTTCCCGTCACGGTGTGAAAGGATGAGTTCTTGCTTTGTACCTAACGGGGCCAGTTTGGAGGACTGCCACTCCAACATCTTCTGCCTAGTAAGTCTCCGCTGCTAGCACTAGCTGCTGTGTTCCTGAGAGGCCAGAAAGCCATTTTGGCTAATAAGGCAACAAGCTTTGTAACGTCAGTTGCAGATTGGCGTGAAGGAATTACTGGGCCTGTAACTTGAAAACCGTGACCTGGCTAACTTTCAGAACACAGAGGACTCCATGTTGCATCGCAGTTTTATATAAAAGAGTTGTTTATGAGTGCGGAGTCGAGCTGTGTTGACAATGCACTTGTTATAGGAATTTTCAGAGCTAGCTACTGTAACAGGTCGGGTCAACAGGCGAATTACCTTAAGCACCCTATGTTTGTTTTTTTTTCTTTTTCATTTTTTATAATCCTACACTTGGCTCACATAGGTCAATTACTGTTTTAAATTGCACTCATAAACCAGCTCTTTATTATAAAGCAGTGAGAAAGTTATGTCTTGAGGCTTGTTTGTGTTGTCTTAAATATTGTCAACAATTCTCTTCCTTTTGTCTTTATTGTGTAAAATTATATATATATGTATGTGTATATATATATATGTGTGTGTGTACCTGCCTTCAGCTTACTGTAAAGGGAAATGCGCTCATGTGTAGCCATGCAGTAAACAACTGACAGTTGCCTCCAAACTCGGTTAAAATCCTCACTCTGTTTGCCTCTTCCTCCTCTCTCAGGCTGACTTGACGGGGATAAAGTGGCGGCGTTTCGTGTGGCAGGGGCCCACTTCGTCGCCCATCCTTTTCCCGGTGACCGAGGAGGACCCCATCCTGTGCAGCTTCAGCCGATGCCTGGCAGCGGATGTGCTGAGTGTGTGGAGGAGGCACCACACCCCGGGTCGCAGGGAGCTCTGGCTCTTCTGGTGGGGGGATGACCCCAGTTTCGCTGAGCTTATCCACAATGAGCTCTCGAGTAAGTGAAATGCATCCATTTGCATGTTTTCTGCGGGATTTGGGTCGCTTATCCCCCCCTTTGGTCGCACTAGATGATGTGGGCATTTAAATGGAAAAGGCGTTATTCTATAGAAGATTTTTAAAAATACTGTCGCGTTTGTGGAGTCATTTGAAACTAAAATATGTGCAGTTGTGTAATCGCCAGTAAAGCAAACTTGATCTTAACCGGTTAATTAGTCAGGCTATCTGCTGAGGTTGTCCACTTGCAGTCACTCGTAAGCCTGCCAACTGTACGTTTAAAATGGCTTTGGTTAGTAAAGAGTTATGGATGGGCCTCCTTTAGAGTCTGCACCATCTGCCCGCTCTATCTGTGTTCTTTATATGCTAAGAAACAATTCGATTCAGCAAAATTAATCTTTCTTGTAAGCAAGGGAATCATTTGTCTCCAGCTGAGGAAATCTGTCTTGGTTTGTATGCCATTTCCAGTCGCCAGTGAAGTAGCTTTCTTTCAGCCAGCTGATGAGGAGTCCAGACCTAGCGTCGCCAGCAAATGCTTGGCTTTCTTTTACTTAGTTTTGCTTGCATGGTATGTTTCAAACCACTATTTTTCGTCCGGAAAAATGTTAAAAAAAAATTTCCCATAATTTTTCCGTAAGTACTACATAATTTTTTTCACTCCCTCACAACAATAAAATGAACAAAATTAGCGTTTAGTTCAAAGTGAAGCTCCAGATGGAAAAAGAAAGTTTGCATTGCATGTTTTGGTTAAAGCCTAATGACTAAGATGACTAGTATTAACTAGATATGTTAGTTACAAATTTGTTTTAGTTTAATCAGCTGTGAAAACGCCCTGAAATATGCAGACATCTAAATAGTTGACGTTGCGAGAAAAGCAAAAGCAGACAAACAAGTGGTGCAGCAGAGTGCAAATAACCCAAAACTTGAAATATTTTTTTCTTAAGTAAAAAAAAAGAAAGAAATATCCCAAGTATTTGGTAGGCCCTAAATTTATTTCTGCAGCTTCTTCAAGTTGTGCTACTAGGAAAACCTTACAGGCCATCCAAATCTATGTCTACCACTGCCTAAGTAGAAGCATGTCTGTACTTTAGACCACTCTGACCTTAGAAGAGCTTTTTATTATGCAGTTATCAGATGTTTGGTCCCAGTTTGTTTTGAAACTGTAGCTCAGGCCGAGCCGTCCAATGACCGGAGCCAAACTCCTGACTGACTTAAAGGGACAAGCGCGTATTTACTTCTCTAGACTGTAGGGAAGAACATGACACAGTAGCTGTAACCTTTGTACCAATTTTTTTTTTTTTAAGGAAAATAAAAAGCTGGGATCATTTTACGCTGATACCTTTTTAAGTGAAATTTTGTTCACAGATGCCTCATAATCCATTTTATTTGTGGTTTTGGCTGTGTGAGGTTTTTATTTTCATTTTCAGTTCAGGTCCCAAAGGGCAATTAATGTTACAGCAAGTTAAAAAAAAAAAAACGTCATAAAAACTATGAGAATCAATCTGAATTATTGTTTTAGGCTGTGATTTATTTTGGATATTTAAGACCTTACAGTGTTAAGTGTTCTTTACAAAGTTTTAGTCTTTGAGAGGCTGAACTTGGAATTATAATACTATTATCAATATATCACATGTAAATTACCTTAATAACAATATTATCGCTGTATTTTGTGGGACAATTTATCCACTGGCAAAAGGCGATTTTTATTGTTTTGTTTTTTTAAATTATTATTATTTAAATGTTTTTGCCTTCATTGCGTAAACTCATGAAAATTCAACTTAAATGCGCAATCCTATACTGTACAACAGTAAGCGAAGCGACTCATTTCTTTCTTCTAATAACTTTTTTTTTTTTCACAAAGCGTCATATTATTTACATTAAAAGGTTGATGCGCATCACATTTCCAGTATGTGCCACAAAATTCTTGTGCATTGGTTTGGACAAAACCACAAGTGAAATGTTACCATGACAGCGCTACTCAGCCCATCGATATCGTCTGGTATATATTTATTTTTCTTGCATACGGAGAGGAAACTTCCTTGTCTTGTTTTCCTGCACGAAATGTAGGTGCTTGAGTATTTGACTTCTCTTTACTGTCTTGATGTTATCAAAGTGGCTGGCACCATTAATGAGATATGCATTCCACTGCATGCCTTTCCGTAGTAGTGCTGCAACAAGTTTGTTGTGTTTTTTTTTTTTTTTTTTTCTTCTTAGTTCCCGTACATGACTTAAATCTTTGACGGCACAGTGGTTGGTTCATGTCGAGCCATTTCCCTCTTTCTGAGGGAATCACCCTACCTCTCCTTGGCATTACCGCGTCGCCCTCAGGGACTCTTGTCATTAATCAAACCTGTTGACTTGCAGAGCTCGTACTTGCAGGCGTCACCACGGAAACGACGACAGCTCTCATTACTGTCATAACTGCAGACGGCTGTTTGTGTTTGAGTGCCAGCAGAGGAAGTGCTGATCTTCATTGGCTGTCTTTTTTTTTTTTTTTTCTCCACAGAATTTAACTTTTTGCAGTGACTTATTGTCTGGCCCGTCATCTGCCCTAATTCATGCGTGTTTATTAAATTTTGCTCAGGACTAACATTTGACTAAGTGGTTGATCTTGGAAATTGCTCTCAGAGCTGCTGTGCTAGCACTTGCAGGAAAAATTCTACAATTTGTGGGAACTTTGCTCGTGTTTAAACACGTTGAGTGTTTGACACTCAAGCCTTTTCATTATAAACTGCGTCAGGAGCTTATTGACAATAAAAGATCTGAGAATTTACGAAAGCCCTGCTCCTTTTAAAAGAGAAGTTTTGGACTGGATCAGGTCTTGCTACCAGACAACAGAGTTTAGCCATTGTACATACAGAGTGATTTTGTTTGAGAAATCTCAGCTAAGCTTCTGAAACAGCAGTAATGCTTAATTTATCTTTGAAAGAATAACTGATGCCCAGTAAAAGACTAGTAAGACTTTATTTTTTCTTTCTATAGACATGGATGTGTTTCAATCTTACTAAAAATTTAAATACAAAGAATAGACATGCTCAGATGAAAGGTTTGTAGTCTGTTTTCTAATCTCAAAATTTGTTTTCTATAATTTACACCATTCATGACTTTTTTTTTTTCTGATTTCATAAATGATGAATATTTATGTTTGAAGAATAAGCAGCATCACACAACGGAGCCCTGTCTATCTAAACTTGCGTATGCAAGTTATTAAAAAATATATGTTTTTGCTATTAAGAGGTCAATTTGAATATAGCACTTAAAACACATGTGTTTGTAGAATCAGTGGGATACATGGCTACATTCAGACCCAAAACGGTTGGATCCAACAGCTTATAAAGGGGAAAAAAAACCTCTTTGCTGTCATAAGGAGATTACATTAAGAGAGGTTTCTAGATGCTCAAAAGGATAAAACAGACCAACGTTGTCGGATGATATTTAGCTTTCCTGTTAGCTACAGAAGTGTAGTCCAGGTCAGTTTACTGTTTTGTAATTTTGAGATCATGTCCCTGAAGTTGGTATGAATTGACATGAGTTAGCTGGCGGTTTCCTTTTGTAAATGTAAAAGTACAGACTGCAAAGCAGTGAAATGACTGACACCTGCTTAAGTCTAGCTTTCTGTTGTGGCAGGTTGAGGAAATGGGCCTTCAGTTTCCATTTCAAGTAACCTTTCACACCTTTTGTGACTTTGTGAAAAACCTCTCAGAAACTGAAAATAGCTCACTTTGAGTCTTCTTCTCACTGTAACAACTTCTACACCAAAGAGTGCTGCAGCCAGTGAGACCTATTAGCACCTAGGCACTGTGTGTTCACTGATGGACTGATCAGATTGTTGAGTTTCAGACCAAACGCTCTCCGGCCAAAGCAAGTCCAGCTAAAAATAATCAATTTCTGATTCACAGCTGCTTTCTTGGCACAATACCAAACCTTTTTATAAATGAAATCGCCTTAGTGGTCCCATTTAGTTTGGAAACCGAATAATGTTGGCAAGTTTCTGACATATTTTACGTTTAACAGTCATGACCTGTGCGTTGTTTCAGGCGAGGAGGATGGCGAGTGGGAGAGCGGCCTGTCCTACGAGTGCCGGACGCTCCTCTTCAAAGCCATTCACAACCTGCTGGAGCGCTGCCTCATGAACCGCGGCTTCGTTCGCATCGGCAAGTGGTTCGTCAAGCCATACCAAAAGGAGGAGAAGATCATCAATAAGAGGTAGGCATCGATCAAATCCGGCAGTGGTTCAAAAAAAATGGTGCTAAGAGCACAAATGAGTTGAATTCTGCTTTATGAAAAATGTCTCTGGCTAAAGTAATATTTAATTCTAACTTAAAGCACTTTTGAGTGTTGGGTTAAGAAAATAAAAAGCATGTGAAGGTTTTTTTTTTTTTTTTAAGTGCAAGTTTTATTCAAATGGAACAACTCAAAAGGGTTAGAGGTCTAATATGTTTTAAGAGTTTGATTTTAACATAGTTTCTCTGTGAAGGTCCTTTTCACTGGCATGAGACATTTCAAGTTAAAATGTAAAATTTTTTAAAGGGGCAGTGTTATGTGCTTTTCAGGCACATGGTAACATTTTATTGCACAATAAAGTACCTATGTAAACTTCAGTTTTTATAAAAATGTTACATATATCAAATATTGCTTAAAAGAACTCCTGGCCTTTCTTTGAGGAAGTCACCGCAACATTGCTCCTCTATTAACCCTTCCTAATTGCTGCTGGCTAGTCTGAAGGAGCCCCGTGGGGGTTTGAGGTGCTTTGTGAGGCAGAAGCTTGGCAACTGCAGTTACGTTTTTGCAGTCGTGGCAAATTTTAGTCTGCAATTTCTGTTTGGGTCTAATTTCAGATTTTCAGCATGCAAGACTCTGCTAATGTTTCTTTTTGTAACAGAAAAGTTTTTTGTTTTTTTTAAAGCAGAGGGAAGTTTTTCTTAGCAGATGTTGTGAAAGTTGTGGTTGAAAGTTGGCTCAACAGTCGGTGGCCTTTCACATCCTTTTAATGATTAAAAATTCTCTTTTGGGATTCAGCTGGAGACGTGCTGCTGAAACTGGCATGGCTATTATTAGAATATTGGTTTCTAGTTATGAGACGTTACCTTTCAAAAACGGCAAAGATTAATGCAAACCTGCATGTCTTAGTCAAATACGAGGAGAGATTCCCAGCTGTCTGCGGCTCGCCCGCATCTTTCGGTTAATACTAATATGCATTTTACCAGCTGTAACTTAGTGAAATATGTAACTTTTTCTTAAGTTGTGAAATTTTCTAGAGTTAGACTGATTTTGTGGTCAAATTAAAGGAGAAATGCAATATATAGTGCCACCCAAAATACTTTTTTTTTTTTTTTGCTGGCTTTTGAGGTACACCACATAGCTTTTATTTGGCCAGTACTGATTTTCAGGTTTTGTTCATGGCTTACTAATTGCAATTTTTGACTGGATTCTGATTATGTTTTGTTTTTTTAATTTATTAAAGTGACTAAAAGACCTAAAAAGAAAACGTGTTGCATAGAGGTGTTAGTTTTAAATCCAGCTCAGGATTAGAAAATGACCAGAAAGCCATTAATGTGTCAAAGCATTAAACTCAAGCATGTGTGTCAAAGTTCTTGGTGTTGTGTGATGCATTTGTAAACAAAAGATAGTAGGAGTTTCTAGTTCTGAAATTTTAAATGCTTTTATACAAACAAGTTTTAAGGTTTTAATTTGCGAGTGTACAGCACCAACTCTAAAAATAATAATAATAACAACAAGAGATTCTGTTTGATTTCTGAGGTCAGATTTTCCCTGATAGCTTTCATAGATGTCAGACTGCTAGCTTGAATATCTGTTGTCTCCCAAATGTCTTATGTGTTGTTTCTTAGGTGAACAAATGTTATATATGCTTATTTTTATTCCTTTATTGATGCATTTAATAAGAGATTATGTCTTGTAAGTCAAGATTAGATTTATTTTAGTTTCTGAATTTGGGGTTAGTTCAACTTGATTCAGATTTCCAACTGGCTTTGTGATAAATCTGAAATGATTTTGGATAATTTACATATCACTACATGAATGTGTTTGAGGTCCCTGAGATCCTTCTGAGGTCAAACGTCAAGCAGTTCAAAGTGGTTTTGCATCATAAAAACATCATACAGTCGCTGAACGAGCAGTAAACATTGCATTTCGTCAAATGCCATCATCAAAATCCTCAAACAAAAATGTTGATCAAAGTCTTCTGTTTGTCATAAAAGTGAAAGCTTGAGGCAAACAAAAAGCATATAAGCAACTAGATGATCTGAAATAGTTATGCAGAGCTGTGGGAGTTTTTTTTTTTTGTTTTTTGTTTTTTTTTCGTTGGTTGTGCGGTGGTGTTTTTTTTCCTGTAAGTGTGCTAGAATAGATTTAGTGTCTGCTCTCAAACAAGGGCCAGGGGAGCCCTAGAGTTTCCTGACGAGCTAATTTGAGCCCTCCGTTTTGGCTGGGCTCATGTGACTTGTGTGTTTGAAGCGCGGCCCGTCGCTCCGGCTCCATCTGGCAGCTCTCTTTGATTTCAGGGATGTGTTTCAGCAGCTATTTCAAAGAGCTGCTGTGTATAAGAGAGTGTGATTTACCATTCACTTGTGATCACCTTTAAGAGCCTTTTACTTTTCTTTCTTTCTTTTTTTTTTCCCTCCCCTCCCTATTTAAAGCGATCACAACACTCTTACATCAACTCTTCAACAAACGCGCAGCGGCTCCTTTTCACAGAAGTGTGTTTGTGTGTTAGCCTCGCTGTCGCCAGCCCTCTCTAGCTGGTAAACATGCGAGTCTTTGGAAAATGCTGAGTGGGCACTGTGGTTTTACCGCAGCCGTGTCAACAAATACTATTTCGGTGCATTTTCTAGATTTCTAGACGGTCAGGAAATGCACATGTAATATTTAAGGCTTACAATCACTTCCCATGTTTATTTTTGGCTCATTTCTGCAGGAAGATTTGGTGAATAATTTAAGCGAGTGTGGGGAGTTATGCAGGCTTCGAATTGAGATCAAGTTGGTCTCGTTACCTTTAGTATCAAGGCGTTTATACACAGATTAAAGTCATTGAAATTAACAAAACAGTTATTTTATTGGACATTATTCCTTGAGGCCTGAGCTGTTGATCCCGATTGTGACCAATTCTCATTTTCCCCCCTAAATCCTATAAATGTTCTTTGATAGAAGTTGTAGTTTTAAATCCAAGAGATAAATACCTTGCAAGATTTTGTATGTTTTTGTACTTGTATAATAGTTCCTGACTTTTTAAAAAAAAAACAATTTTATTCAATTTTAATCTGTTTGACATTTTTAAAGACCAAAAATAGTAGGTCTTAGTTTGAAATTATTTAAAGAATAATGGAGTAGTTAATTATTTGGCCTGCCAGTCATTCTTCAGAGGCTATTGTGATTAAAATTAATTCTTAATTACAATCTCTAGACGATTAATACGTTATTAACATTAATTCAATCCAAAAACAAGCGAGGAAACCTTCATTTTATACATTTTAAATTACAATTTCCCGATGAAACAAGTGATTATTAGATGTTTAGCTTCTGGTCCCTTGTTCAGAGAACTGACGTTTTCCATATTTGTTGGCTCCCATTTCTAAATGTTGATGTTTCCTTTACCTTTGTTTCGCTTTGCAGCGAGCATCTGTCCTGCGCCTTCACTTTCTTCGTCCATGGCGACAGCAACGTCTGCACGAGCGTGGAGATTGCCCAACATCAGCCTCTTCAGAGACTCGGCGAGGAGCATCTCAGCCTCGCCCAGCAGAGCTCCAGCCCCCTGCAAGGTGGGAGCAGAGTCAAAGGTTTATGTTTTATTTACATGGTTTGCACATACTCTGGAAATGTTTGGAACTTAAGTGTAATATTCTGTAGTAATGAATCATTTTTTTAAAATCACTTTTAATTATTTTCAAAAATAGAAATTAGAATTCTTGAAAGTTTTAAGGGTCCCATTTTTTGGTCAGTTGATTGTCTGTCAATGAGGTTTAAAAAAAAAATGTTATACAGAGATTAAAAAAAAACTGTTGTTTTTTTTTTTTTGCTCTTCATACATGTTAAGGCATTAAGACATGGTTATTATACAAATTCATAAAGTCTCTTTTGACTGTTTCTAAAGGTTTTAAAAGTGCCTAAAGTTTAAAGTGCATTAAAGTCCTGCTTTGCCAAACAAAACCACTAACTTTTTGTTTTTAACAGAAGTATTCTACATTTGCAACTTATAAAATTTACTAGTTTTTTTTTTTTTTTTTAATTTAGGTAGATTTTAGTAATCACTTCTGAGAAGAAATTATTGAAGTTTATCTGTTTAAAAAAAAATTCCAACTGGTTTAAAAATATATAATCACAATTAATTGAATTCAATCTTAAATATTGTTTTATATTGACTTTAGTAGGCCGTTTACCTCATTGCAGAATCTGCGTAAATGTTCAAAATCATTTCAAAATGACCTACTTCTTAAATGAGAATTAGATAAATTGTGTTATTTTGATATTTGTGGCAATAACACACCCCAACTACAGCAATATTTTGTACACAGAAATTCAGGACGTTGTAAAACGTCTGAGAAACGTCTAGAAATTTGAGCCTGAAGTGAAATATGTCATTTCAAAATGAGAATCTTAAACGTGTTGTGAATCTTCGCCATCCGCAGTCATCCTCAGCCCGTACGGCCTGAACGGGACGCTCACCAGTCAAGCTTTCAAGATGTCAGATCACCCAACGCAGAAGCTCATAGAGGAGTGGAGGCAGTTTTATCCCATCTGCCCCAATCTGAAGGAGGTCCCAGAAGACAAGATGGAGGATGCAGACTGGGAGGATGACTCCCTGGCTGCGGTGGAGGTCCTTGTCGGTAAGGTTTTAGAATTATTTAATAAGGCGCCGATGGGCGGCAGGAATGGAAGCAGGTAAGACGCAGAAAAACTTTTTACAGTGACTTAGTTTTTTGTAAAGACTTTAAAAAGTTGGAAAAGAAATTTGAAAATAAATGTGTTCAAACTTGGACTTTTTAGCACGTCTTTAAGAAAATCAAATGATGTTGATGGACGACTTAACTCCATTCAAGCACCTTACGTCAGTAAGTTTTTCTTTTTTAAAACAAAAAGGGTAAATGTGCTTGCTTCCAGCCGGAGTCAGGATGGTGTATCCCTCCTGCCTGGTGCTGCTCCCCCTGTCGGAGCTCCCCGCCGTGGTGCCCCAGGGTTCGGCCAACACTCCGGGAATGCAGAGCGGCGCTCACCAGGGTCAGGCGGCTCACAGAGACCCGGCCATGTCCTCGGTCACTCTGACTCCTCCCACGTCGCCAGAAGAAGCCCACACAGGTTCGGCTCACGTCTCGATCACATAGACGTCACATGTGCGCGTTCGCACTGGAGGGCAAAAACACTACACTGCGAGGATTGCTAGCATTGGGTTTTAGCTGTCAAGTTGTCACCGTAACGCGCTAAGTTTTACATGTACACATGATGTATAAAAGGAAAGGGCATACAGTGCTTTTCTACTAATTGTCAACACTATAACAACGAGATGACGAGGTCAGGAAAAAGTTTTAATAAAGGGGAAAAAAAACAGCGAGGGAGAGGGAAGTGATGCTAGCTTGACTTTGACAACCTTAAGCATGTAGATGTGCTGTGGAATTTGGTGGGTTTTGGTTCAGTAAAAGAATACAAAGGCAAACCCACACATCAACTCTTGACAGATCATCAGTAGAGCAGGTATTTAAATTATCTGATCAACCACCGATGTGTTCAAACAATCACTTAATAGGAATCGCAAAATAAACATCAAACCTGAAAACATCAGACTAATGGACTGAATGTTCGGTTTGTGCGGAAAATATTTCTGTGTGTTCTGGCGTTGAATCCTGACACACTAATGGAGCTGTTGTCAGTCAGTTGCTATGGCAATGGGTCATTATACAGCATAGTGGCCAAAGACAAAGAAAAACAAAGAAACAAGTGGTTTTGACTTGTTGTTCGATTTTTCTGCGTTAGTTTTTCTTTTGCAACGTGTCTCTAGGCTCTTTTTAAGCAAAATTTCTCCAGGTTAAGATTGTTGCTTTTATTTTTTTTAATTTTTTTCCCCCCTTCCACTAGACTATCAGCCTGCCCAGAGATGGCTGAAGATGTCTTCAGGGTCTGATTGCTACAGCTCTAACAACACTCTTCACGGCGGAAAAATCCCCCGCAGGCTTTCCAGCCAGATGGTGAAAACCGTGTGGCAGGAGTACAACATAAACCGAGCAGGGAACAAGTACGTTTTCTTGCCATCAACTCTCTGTAAAGGGAACGAACGTCTCCCAGCTGATTTATTTTCTTTTTGTCCTGACTTTGCTGAAAATGTGGCTCCGCTCCGATTACCAGGAGGAAGTTTACAACCTTGACGAATGGAACCTGCGAGGAGGAACCGGACAGAAGCGGATTCTGGGATTTTGTGGAACCAACTCACAGGCCGTCGTGCAATTGCTCGAGGTAGGAAAAACATTTACCTCTCGCTTTTTATTTATTCATTTCAAACAGAGGTACCGTTTAGCCTTCCTGTTGCATGTTTTGGATTTTTCTCTCTTACAGCCTGAATGATCGCTTGTGTAAAAATTATACCATTTTAAGTATTAAGCTTTTAGTTACTGCTGAAACAATTAATCGTGATTAATCGATTATTGAAATAACCGGCGAATGATATAGTACACATATAATAAAATATTCAGAGCAGTAAAGAGGCCGAGGTTTTGCATTTAAGACTAAATTTAGCTTCATCTGCTTCAAATTCTGTAAAAAAATAAAAAAAACGAACATTTGTGAAATTTTGTGTTATTACTTTTTTTGGCTAAACAATTCTTATTTTTTGTTTAAAAAAATAATTCTTTTTTTATATTTTAATATAATATAAAAAATAAGTTTATTTATAAGTAATAAATAAGTTTAAGTGAAAATCTGCAGAATGCCCCAATGTTTTGCTTTTTTTATTTTTTATTTTTTATTTGATTAATCGTCAGAATAATCAATTACAAAAAATAATTGTTAGTTGCAGATCTAGATTTAGTTTTGTACCCTCAATAACAACATCCAGCCTAAGCACTGTAGGTTTTATGGTGCATTTATTGATCAGAAAAAGGTTGTAATTTTTAGTTTCCAGCTAGCTACTTATTAGTTGTTCAAGGTTAAAGTTGTTCTATTCTGGTCGACCATAAATAAACTATTGATGTATTTTATTTTGTCTACGCAGGCCTAAAAACCAGAAGCAGCGATCCAGCAGCACCTCAGGACACCCGCCGTCTTCGGGCCAGCCGCCTCAGACCGCCGCCAAGCACAAGCTGGCTGAGAAGCTGGAGAAGGGCGAGAAGCAGCAACGGAGGCCGCAGACGCCCTTCCACCACCGCAACTCGGTGAGCGAGGAGCAGTCCATGGAGCCGCAGTCCCAGAGACTTTGCCCGAGGCCGCAGGAGGAGGGCTCGTATCCCAGCTTGCACCACGCGGACACGGCGCCGCCCAAAGCCCCTTCCCTGCACGCGCACGACCCTCCCGCGGACCTCGTCGGCTCGCCGCCGCCCCCTCCTCTCAGCCCGCGTCCCTGCGACCACATCGATGGTGAGCTGACGCCAGGCGGCGCCAAGAATTCTTCTACACCCATTCACCAGGCGTTCTACCCGCCTTCCGTGGAGCCCTGCCTGATGCCTCAGAAGAGCTCGACGGAGGAGCCGCAGCCGGACAGCGCGGCCTACCCCTCAAACTACAACGAGACCTTTGAGCCCACGGTGTTTATTGGTTCGGCGAT
This sequence comes from Gambusia affinis, assembly GCF_019740435.1. NCBI lineage: Eukaryota > Metazoa > Chordata > Actinopteri > Cyprinodontiformes > Poeciliidae > Gambusia > Gambusia affinis. The sequence goes on from NC_057873.1 coordinate 24,800,802, forward strand.
AAATCCCAGAGAAGACTCCACTCACAACCCCTGGAAGTACTTCAACCTGCCCAGGAAGAAAACCTCCAACTTCTTGACGCCACAGTTACCTGTGGATAAAATACGAGATGATTCGTCAGGAGGTTCGGAAACGGTGGTGTCCGTCACAGAGTAAGCCTTACTACTTCTTCTTCTTCTCTTCGTGCGCATTGAACCAGATCAAAATAGAGTGTCTGTGCATCCTTAAGGAGTCTTCAATCTTAAACTTATATATCTAAAGTTAAGGCTTTAAAATGTCTTGGATTACTAAAAAACATGAACTTATCAAATGTGTTGTTGCAGGGCTTTTTAATCTCACACGTTCTCGAATATGTAGAGAGCCATATGCAGTGTGAGAAGCACAAAGCTGCTGCCAAGAGCCACAAATGCACAGCAGAAATGTCCATATTTGCTGCTATTGATTGTAATCCCGCATCATCCGCCAACGATTCCCCATATTTGTTTTTCCAGTCTTAAATTGAACTCGTTGGCATTAAAAAAAAGGTCTTAAAAGTCTTAAATGTGACTTGCTGAAACTTCCAGAAGGCCTGTGCTTATCCTCCCGGTTCCTCTCTTCTCAGGCTGATGTGCAACTGCTCACATCCCCTCAAAGTGTCGCAGGAGCTGGTCAGGACCTACGCTCAGCGGAGGAACAGCCATCTCGGCTCCTCCGCGGGCGACGGCGAGCATGGCGACGAGTCCGACCCGTACGCCTTCGTAGACGGAGACGACGAGTTCAGCATTACAGAGAAGAGGGACAAGGTCGGACCTGAGAAGGACGGCAACAAGAAGCAGAAGGTGGGTCCATCGATCCTATCTGGGTTGTTGGGGAATGCACCGATCTGAAAATTTGTGCCAATATCAATAACTGATATTTGCTGATTTCATATATAGGTGTTTTACTACCCTTTTGAAAACTTGATGAAAAATGACCAAATCGCTGTCTTCACCACTGCTTCTCTGCTTTAAACTACCCACAATCCTTTGCTGCATCACTGTCATATTACAGAGCAAATACGACACCACTAACCTCCACTCTGCCTCCAGAAGCAAGCGGAAATAAATATTGGACCGGTTTTATGTTAAAACTATTAATGTGAACCGATGCCGATGTTAGTTTTGATATATCGTGCCTCTTAATCTGTTGTCATGGATATCTGCTACCATTAGCCGGAACAGTGGGATTTTCAACAGACTCTGTGAATAACAGGTGTAAATGTTCATGTGCAGATTTAGCCATAACACATCATGAAAGTGTAAAAATGATAACAAACGTAAAGATAATAAATGAAGGGTCTATCAACCTGCACCGATGTTGGCAAGTTGAATCATTCTCACAATTTTTGTCTTTTTTTTTTCGATTCAGTTGGACGATGGAGGAACGGTGACTTCTTCAGATGGTGAGAAAGAGTCCTACGACTGAACATTCACCTAAACGAGGTATTCAGAGTGTCCTTGCTTAACGTTCCCCTGCAATCTGTTCCACTTTGCAGACGGTCAGGGCCAGTCGAGCTGCAAACCTTCAGCCTCGACCAGCTTCATTCACGACGAGGACTTGGTTGTGTCCTTCAGCGACCTAGAAAAAATGTTTAACTCTGACGAAGATGAGCAAGAGGTGAGATGGAGGAAGCACTCCTCCGCTCCAGAATTCCATTTTAAATTGCTTGATGCTTGTTTTTTCTTCAGCCTGGATCTAAAAGAGCCGGAGCCGGTAACAACGACAAGACCAACCTTAAAGAACCCAAACCAGAGCGCCTGGATCCCTTGTCGTCGTGTATGTGGACGAAGCATTCAGTGCTTTTTATTCACCTTTTGTCGTGGTGCTGCAACCAATTTTTTAATGCGTAGTATTGGGATTTTGCGTGAGAAACTAAGTTGTTTTCCAATTGGAAAGCAGTAGGAGAATCGTTCGTGGTAAAAATAAAATGGGGAGGAAAAAAAAATCAGATACTGAACAGGCAGAGCTGCAAGACCTTTAGGGTGTCTCTCTATTAGCGCTTCGCAACTAGAAACTGGTATTATTTGCATTCTTCTTTGCAAAGCAGCTTTGTAGCAGACTTAATGGAAAGCAACCTGTGAACTGTAATTTTTCCAAAGTCGTGCGGCTAATTTGATTTGGGGACGGTCTTCCCGCATCCTGTCTACGTAGGTTAACGCTCATTCCTTTCACACACCCTCTGATTGGTTGAACTGTGGAATATTTTTAAACTGTCTCAGATGTGTGATTTTTTTTTTTGTTTTTTTTTTGTTTTTTAAGAGGGTGGGGGGGTTTTGGAGGCAATTAGTCGCATTGTATTTTATTTACAGTAAAACAATAAAAGGGGCTGAATACAAATTAAGGGCTCTCTGCTTTGGTAAAGCTCAGACAATCGCATGAGATCCCAATAAAACGCATTAAAGTTTATTTGTAACAAGGGGGGGAGGAAAGAGTGTCAATGCTGCATCGATCATCGTGCGTCGCCCCGCTGTCGTTTTTACTCATTAATGTCTTCGCTTGTGTGGGTTCAGCAGACCTGATGATGATGTATCCCACCCCGCCCTCTCTGGATCAAAACGGCTACTCCCCTGGGAACTCCGGGACCAAGGACGGCCTGGAGACGGGGGCGGGCCTCGCCCTGCTGGACAGCAGCCAGCTCAGCAGCCACTTCAAGATCGAGGTGGAGGAGGGATTCTGCAGCCCCAAGCCGTCTGAGATAAAGGTGGCGCTCCCGACGCCGCCGGCAGCAAATACAAGGGCGGATAAAACGGAACTGCACCAGCATTTATGGTTCTGTTTCCGTTTTTTTCAGGATTTCTCCTTCGTCTACAAGCCAGAGACGTGTCAGTCCGTCATCGGTTGTTCCATGTACGCCCCCCTGAAGACGCTACCCAGCCAGTGTCTGCTGCCTGTCAAACTGCCAGAGGACTGTGTGTACACGCCGAGCTGGACCATGGGAAAAATGGAGCTGATGCCTCCAGTGTCGACTGTCAGCCTCCTCACCAAAGACAGGTAGTGGTCTGTAACGTAATGAGCATGTTTTTCAAGTTCTGGGCCTCTCAGCGCTCATATGGGTGCCGAAAATCCTTGAAAATGCGTGAATTTCATTTAGGTGTTTTCAAGGTTTGGTTTTGTAATGAAGTTGAAAACTGATGGTTTTTTACGCCTAATAAAAAGACGAACACATCATGTTCTAACTGCTCTGAGAACAAAAAAATAAACAAAAGGAGAAAAAAAATTAAAAATCATCCCAAAATTTCAATTACATTGTAAAAAAACAAACAAAGAAAATTACAAAAAAAAAGTTTCTAAAAAATGTTCTTGCTAAATTATCTGACGTTTAGCAAACAGAAATAATTTTGGTAATTGTATCCAAGCTAAAAAAGGTGCAGTCTAATTTGACTTCAGACAGTTAGTGTGTGTGGGGGAAACATTCATTAAATCGTATAATATTGAATTAAGTTTGTTTTGTTTTTTTGTTTTTTTTTAGATAATATGTTTTGTTTTATTCTCCAAAGTGTGGTGCTGGAGAAGTTTGAAAACTCACCGTGAAAGTTTTAGCGTTTTATCTTGGGGGGGATTTTCTCTGACCGTCTGATTGTGTTGGCAGTAAAACATTAAGTAAAATTGTCTAAATCGTATAATATTGAATTATTATACCGTCTGACTGTGTTGGCAGTAACGTCCCCAGCGTGGAGCCGGACTACAACCAGCCCTTCACCCCTCAGACCAACACGCCCTTCCTGCCCGGCAGCGCCCCGCCCAGCAACAGCGGCCCCGGCATCCTGCCGTCTCCGGCCACGCCGCGCTTCTCCGTGCCCACCCCGCGCACGCCGCGCACCCCCCGCACGCCACGCGGGCCCTCCAGCGTCCAGGGCTCGCTCAAGTACGAGAACTCTGACCTCTACTCGCCGGCGTCCACGCCCTCCACCTGCCGGCCGCTCAGCTCCGTGGAACCGGCCACCGTGCCCTCCATCCCGGAGGCCCACAGCCTCTACGTCACGCTCATCCTCTCCGAGTCGGTCATGAACCTCTTCAAGGACTGCAACTTCGACAGCTGCTGCGTGTGCGTCTGCAACATGAACATCCGCGGCGCCGACGTGGGCGTCTATCTCAAGGACAACGGCGAGGACCAGTACCCGTGCACCTGCGGCTTCAGCGCCGTGGCCAACCGCCGCTTCGGCCAGTCGGCGGGGCTCTTCCTGGAGGACGAGCTGGACGTGGTGGGGCGCGGCTCGGACGCCGGCCGCGACACGGAGCGCCGCTTCGAGGAGCTGAGGGGCAGTCTGAAGGAGAAGCCGCCAGATGAGCTGATTCTGCTGCTGCAGGACCAGTGCACCAACCCGCTGGCGCCCATGGCGGGCGTGGAGTGGCCCAAGCCGAGCGCCGCCGCCCCCAGCTCCTTCCTCAGAGTGGAAGAGAGGGACTGCTACAACGACTGCTACATGGCGCTGGAGCACGGCCGGCAGTTCATGGACAACATGTCAGGAGGCAAAGTGGACGAAACGCTGGTGAAAAGCACCAGCCTTCATCAGTGGCCAAAGTGCAAATGTGAGTTTTGTTTTATGGTTCCGTTTTACATTCGACTCGGGCGATGTTTGGCTTAAAAAGGAAATTTTCTTTTTTTTTTTTTTTTTACATACCAGAACCTTGTATCTAATTTTTTTTTTTTTTTGTCAATTTTTCTTTTTGCTTTCCTTTCTAGAAAAGAAATGACAAATGACAGAAAATATTTTTGAAAAAGAGACTTAGTTTTATTACTTCTGTGTATTGGAGAAAATTTTTGTTTAATTACAAGAATACAGTCATATTATTAGAATAAAATAAGTAATTTTACAAAAAAAACACCTTTAAAATTATGAGAAAAAAGCCATTTTAAGGTGGAATAAGCTATTTTTCTTTGTAGGCTTCTAATTTTATGAGAATACCATAAATAGTCTCCTGATATTAAGACTTCATTCTCATATTATTTTGACTATATTTTCATATTGCTATGACTGTATTCTTAGAACATTCTGACTTTATTTTTGTTTAAAATATATGCATATCTCAGCCTAACCCTTATATTTTTACTTAAATTCAAAGACCAAATAAAGACGGTGACTCAAAGCAAACCAGTTTATTGGTGGAAAGAAATCAAAGCCCGCCCCCACCATCTTCTCAAAAATTAAACCTTTAAAAACCACAAAATCAATGTATTGATGAAATTAATCGCCCAGTCCTACGTTCTTCCTCTCTCTTATTTTATTTTAATTTTTTTTCTTCTCCTGTTTAATTTAATTTTAAACCTCCATGTTTTTCCCCTCCCCCGTCTTCCTCCTGCAGCTGCAGACATGAGCAAGCTGTACTCTCAGGACGTCCTGCGGGTGCTGCTGTCCCTGCAGCCGGCGCTTCAGGACACCATCCAGAAGAAGGGCGTGCGCTCGTGGGGCGTTCAGGGACCGCTCACCTGGCAGCAGTTCCACAAAATGGCAGGGAGAGGCTCGTACGGTATGTGCAAACGTGTTCGAAGAGATGCCAAATCCTTCCAGAAATTACTGCAGTAAACGATAATACTGTTGGTTTTGAAACCTTTTTCAAGTAATATTTTGTTCTTCCTGCTTCCGTACAGGTACAGACGAGTCTCCAGAGCCTCTGCCCATCCCGACCTTTCTGGTCGGTTACGAGTACGATTTTGTGGTGCTGTCTCCTTTCGGGTTGCCCTACTGGGAGAAGCTGCTGCTGGATCCTTTCGGCTCCCAGAGGGACGTGGGATATGTGGTCATCTGCCCGGAAAACCAGACGCTGCTCCGTGGAGCCAAGACCTTTTTCAAAGATCTGAGCGTCATGTACGAGGTGCGCATCGGAAGAAATCCTATTGACCACCTTCAGTCAAAATGGTTTCACTTTTTTTTTTTTAAGTTTTATTCCTATTTTTTCTGGATGTTTCTTCTTTAATTTCCTCCTTTTAATAAGCTGTTTTTACATTTTCTTTTCCTGTTTTGTCTGTTTTTAGGACATTTCAGACTTTAGTAATATTTATCAATTAAGAGACAGAGTATTTTTTTTATCGTTCACGCTAATTTGTCTCATCTTAAAGCATCAAAAACAGTTCCAGGTTTCTCTGATATATCTGTACATTTTTAAGTAGGTGTCACTGTTTCATGTTGGCGTGTCCCAAAATGAAAAATATTGCCAAATTTAAATTTACACCTCCTGAAAACTTAAAGTTCATCTTGGGGAAAAAAATGTGTAGAATTCTTTTTACTCTTTAGACATAAAAAAAAAAAACAAAAAAAAAAAACGAATAATAGTTCCTTTAATGCAACCACTATGATTCTGTGTCCAGGCATGCCAGCTGGGACAACACAAACCCATCTGTAAGAGCCACCCAGAGGGGATTCTGACCGTCGGCTCCCCAGAAGGAAGGAGCGTGAAGGAGCAGCCCCTCAGTGACTGGTTCCTCAAGATGGCTGCCAGGGAATCAAATAACGAAGCCTTTCACAAGCTCAAACTCTTTGCGCAAGTGTGTCGCTATGATTTAGGTAATTCATTTAGTAATGACATCACATTTATCCATCACTTTAGTTTGTAAAAGTAATAACTGAAAGATTTTTTTTTTTTTTTTTTTTGTTTTTCCCAGCTCCAAACTTGTCTGAGCTGCCATTGGACAGCTCCCTCTTGTCCCAGCGTAATCCCACCAAGCCCGCCCCGCAGACCTCCACCTCTTCCAGCCCCTCCTCAGGACTCCAGAGCGCCAACACTACCAGCACCAACTCTTCCCAGCCTGCACAGGTCAACAGCACCCCTCCCTCCTCCTCCTCCTCCTTGTCGTCCTCGTCTTCATCATCGGGCTCTCAGACTAACGGAGCGATGGCCTCGGGCAAGCCGGGTTCCTACATGCCGTTTGGGACGGGCGGCCTGCAGGGCAGCACTACTCAGAACGGACCGCAGACGAACTCGCAAGGCGCTGGTGACAACGCATCCAGCCAGCCTCAGGTCTCCGCGGAGACGCAGGAGAGGTACGTGGGCGCTCGAATTTTACGGCTAATTGAGCTCTAGGTTTCTCTAAAGCCGATTTTTATCTGGTTCCTGTTGGGGCTGCAACAAACGATTGTTTTAGTTGACGATCAATCGATTAATGGAATGGGGGAAAAAATCCTGTACACTGTTTGTGTTTTTTTTCCATCTACAGAGTAACTGGATAGCAAAAGGGGCATAATACTAGATGTTTTTTGTTTGTTTTAATAATTTGTCTTTTACAGAATTTTAATTAAATGAAGCTAAACTGCACCATTTGTGCACCATGATTACAAAAGGGATTTTTTTAATGTAAAATGTAAAATGTATGTATTGTACAGTTTTGACTTGATAACTCCTCTGAGGGTATTCCTCAGTCAACTTTTGTTTATTTATTTATTTTTTTTATTTTGTTTTGTGGTTGAGTCTGTATCCTCCATTTAATGATTAATCGATTAATAAATTAGTTGACAATTACTTCAATAATTGATTGATCATAATTAATCGAATTTAATGCTTTCAGCTCAATTCTGAATCTCAAAATTGGTAAAGAACACTTCACACAGGAAATGGAAGATATTTTACATATCCAAAAAAGAAAAGAACTACAACAAAAAAACAACCATTTATTGTAATTTATCATGCGATTAATTGCTTATTGCGACAGGTTTACCTACTAACTTACTGTTTTTGAAATATTTAAAAAAAAAATTTGACATTTTGTTCAAGTATGGTTTTTGTTTCTCTGTCCATGCAGCACAATGGAGAGGGACAAAGTGGGCAAGCCGACAGACGGAGAGTCCCACGCCGTCTCGTACCCGCCTGCCATCGTGGTCTACATCGTCGACCCCTTCAG